>NC_047095.1:84611587-87011587 GCF_902459505.1 Geotrypetes seraphini
ACGGGAATGGGGACGAAGGGAATCCCGCAGGATCCGAGGGTTCCCCCTTCGGGTCACAGGGATCCCAGGGGACGCCCCCTAGGGTCGCGGGGATCCTGTGGAGACGCCCCCTAGGGTCACAGGGATACCGTGGGGATGCCTCCTAGGGTTGCCTCCTAGGGTTGCGGGAATCCTGCGGAATTCGATGCAACTCGACCGTGAGGCTCTCTTCTGTTTCCTACATGCCCTGCCGCAGCACACAGTTGACCAGAAGTCTTCCCCGATGTCAGGGCTGACGTCGGAGGGAAGGCTTAAGCAAAGCTTGCCTTCCCTCCGACGTCAGCGCTGACATCAGGGAAGACTTCCGGTCGGCTGTGAGTGCTGGGGCAGTGCAGGCAGGAAATAGAAGACGAGCCTTGCGGCTTGAGCTCCATTTTGCTGGTAATTTGCTTGCAGATGAGGGCTGGGAGGCAGAACACAAAAGGGGGGAGGGAGTGCATTTTTGGACACAAGGCATGAACTTGGGAAAGAGGATGGAGGAAGGGAGGGAAAGATATGTTGAGGTGGGGGAGGGAATGCGTTTGTGGACACAGAAACCATGAACTTGGGAGAGAGGAAGGGCGGGAAAGAGATGCTGAGGTGGGGGGAGAGAATGCGTTTTTGGACACAGAAGGCATGAACTTGGGAGAGAGGAAGGACGGGAAAGAGTTGCTGAGGTGGGGGGAGGGAATGCGTTTTTGGACACAGAAGGCATGAACTTGGGAGAGAGGAAGGGAGGGAAAGAGATGGTAATGTACATGGGAATGGAAGAAAGAATTTTTGGTCATTGGGAGGGAGTGAGGTACAAATGAGAGGGAGAAATATTGTGGTGGAAAGGGAACAGTGGGACAGATTGAAATGGATGCAAGAGGGAGGAATGTTGGACATAGTGGTGAAGGGAATGGAGGGAGAGATGTGGCATGGAGCTGGAGAGGAGTGGTAGAAGGAGAAATGTTAGGCATGAGGCTGGTGGGCAGGCACGAAAGATGAGAAAGGCATAAATGCTGGATCATGGTAGGAGGAACCAATGGACAGCAACAGAAGAATTTACAGAAGATGGAAAAGTGGAAAAAAGAAACTGGGACCAACTTTATGGAAAAATAAGTTTCCAGACAAAGGTAAAAAACATAATTTATTGACTAAAATATGTTAGCATTCGGAAATGTATATAGCAGATGTCTTTGTATTGTGTTTAAAAGAAAAGGAAATGCATTTCTGGTTTTATTTCTACAGTGTTGAAGTACTTGCTGACCCTTGCTGTGACTGGTGGGGATCCCCAAGCACTGCCAGCAGAGGACCTCCTCTAGAGACGGCCAGAACTCCCCTCCACCAAGCACAGCAGTCACTGGCAGCATCCATGAGCCACTGAGGTGCCAACATCTATGACTCAGGGATGCTACTGCTGCCTGCCAAGCTTGGCAAAAGGGACCCCCGGCCAATTGCAAAGGAATTCCTCAGCTGACAACTTAGGAATTCTCATCGGCTGAGTATTTATATTTTATATTTACATTAGAGGCTCTGGTAGAAACCCATTTACAAAGTATGTATTCTTCCCAATTAATATTTCAAAATTAATAAAGTCTCTTTGCTTATTTGTAAATGGGTCTCTACCACAGCCTTTAATTCAGTAGTATAATTAAATGAAATAACTATTTCTGAAATTTATGGGGACAGGCGGGGACGGAGGGGATTCCTCGTGGGGGTGGGGATGGAGGAGAGTCCTCGGGGGATGGAGGGATTCCTCGCGGGGACGGGTGGGATTTCTGTCCCTGCGCAACTCTCTAGTCTCAGTTAGGGTGCTGGTCTTTGACCAGAGGACCGCCGCGTGAGCGGACTGCTGGGCATGATGGAGCACTGGTCTGACCCAGCAGTGGCAATTCTTATGTTTTTATGTGATGTCCTAAGGACTGGATTGAGAGTACTCGATAGACACATTATAGTTTTCAAGTTTCTTCTCATATATCTTTTGGCACAAAACCCATATAATATTTGCTGCCTCTCTCTAAATTGCTTCAAGTCCTTAGCAAGATGAAGTCTCCATAACAGAACACAATACTTCAAGTGGCACCAGGATTGGAGCAAACACGCTGTCCTGGGCCCCAAGGCTCTGTGGTGCCTCCTTAGGTCGGTATGTTCTCCCCTTCTAACTACGCTGGTCCAACATCTTTACCTTCATTCCTGCTAAGAAATCCACTTTTATTGCAGGGAACCGCCGAAGGCAGCGATTCTGAAGCACTGACTGTGTTCTCTCTCTGTGCTTTCCTTCTGCCATGATCTACCCACGTAGAAACAGGAAGTTGCATCACTGGGGACGGATTACAGAAGAAGGAAAGCACAGAGAGGGGCCACAGGCAGTGCTTCAGAATCGCTGCTGCAGTCGGTGGTCCCCTGCAACAAAAATGGATTTCTGAGCAAGAACAAAGGTGTTGAGACGTCGGACCAGCAGATTTAGAGGTGGGAGGACATTCCAGGCAGGGAGCTCCCTGAACCAACTTTCTTTTAAGTAGAATGAGTAATTGGTTCAAGGAAATTCCAGACTGGGCAAGGAGGTGGTGAAGGGGAAACAGAAACAGAGGGGAGAGAGAGAGAGGACAATGGTCTGAATGGAAAGAAGAGAAAGGGAGAGAGGTTGGACATGGGGTGGTGTGGAGAAAAGAGATACTTGAAATGAGAACAAATGGAAAGAGAAAGGGAAAGATGGTGGACCTGGAAGTGACGTAGAGGGAGATAGGGATATTTGATGGGAATGTAGAGTAGTTGGAAAGAGAAAAAAAAAAGAGATGGTGGACATGGGTGGAGGGTAGCTGGGAAGAGAAAGGTAGAAATGGTGGACCTGGGGGAGGTAGGGAGAGATACGAGATAGGAGGACAGTTGGGGAGGGGGCTTTTTTAATGGGGCAGATATTGTGTAATACGCACAGCTTCTGGCCCACAAAAAAAAAAAAAAAAAAGGTTTCCTGCCCGAACGGCTATGTGGCAGGAGAATGCTTTCAGGGCTTCCCTTGCTGATTCTGTGCATGCGTGAGAGCCACTCTCACAGCCATCAATCGGACGGGAGAGATGGGGATTACAACGAACCTCCACATAAATTATTTGAATGTAAACATTTTAGTGCATCAATAGCTCTTTTTGAATTGGCCAAAAATCGGATTGGAGCAGACCCACACGGTCTTACCCATCCTCTTTAGTGCATCTAGCCCTCAGTCATAATGGCCAGGAAACAAAAATCCTGACTCCAGGGACTGCACATTTGTTCATTACATTTTGTAGGAGTTTTGTTTCCAAGAATAATCCAACATCTTTTCAGAGCCCTCTCTTCTATAGGTTAAAGAATACATCTCTCCCTGAAACATCTAACCTTCTCATATTTTATTCCAAATATGGTTCAGGATATAGTTGAGTTGCAGGTTGAGGGTAAAATCAGAGTAACTCTTCTTTGTCCTCTTTGGGTACCTCAATGTAATTTGGCACAGAGGGACATAGCACAGCGGGATACAGCATGGCAGCAGCTATCACAAAACCCTAAGTGCACATGCAAACTTAGGGTTTTATAACAGAGGATGTAAAAATAAGTCCTTGACATACAATGTAAATGTGGTCCTAACTAGGATCAATGTTTCGGCGACTATGTCACCTTCCTCAGAAAACAGAGTACAAAAGAAACAACGTAAGTTACACTTTTATATGTTTTCATATTATGTTTTTATTGTTCTTATATTCATGCATTTGCTTGTCATATTTATCATACCTTGTTTCTTTTATACTTTGTTTTCTGAGGAAGGTGACATAGTCAAACTTTTTTCGGGGGGGGGGGGGGAAGTTTACCTCAGTTTAAATTAGCGTCGGTTTATATGATATGCACGGATGGGGAGAAGGACCTTGGGGTGATAGTGTCTGAAGATCTAAAGGCAAAAAAACAGTGTGACAAGGCGGTGGCTGCTGTCAGAAGGATGCTGGGCTGTATAAAGAGAGGAGAAGCCAGTAGAAGGAAGAAGGTGTTGATGCCCCTGTACAGGACATTGGTGAGGCCCAGTATTGTGTTCAGTTTTGGAGACCGTATCTGGTGAAGGACATAAGAAGACTTGAAGCAGTCCAGAGGAGGGTGACGAAATGATAGGAGGCTTGTGCCAGAAGATGAGGAGAGACTGGAAGCCCTGAATATGTATACCCTAGAGGAAAGGAGGGACAGGGGAGATATGATTCAGATGTTCAAATATTTGAAGGGTATTAACGTAGAACAAAATCTTTTCCAGAGAAAGAAAAATGGTAAAACCAGAGGACATAATTTGAGGTTGAGGGGTAGATTCAAGAGCAATGTTAGGAAATTCCACTTTACGGAGAGGGTGGTGGATGCCTGGAATGCGCTCCTGAGAGAGGTGGTGGAGAGGAAAACGGTGACTGAGTTCAAAGAAGTATGGGATGAACACAGAGGATCTAGAATCAGAAAATAATATTAAATATTGAACTAAAGCCAGTACTTGGCAGAGTTGCATGGTCTGTGTCTGTATATGGCCGTTTGGGGGAGGATGGGCTGGAGAGGGCTTCAATGGCTGGGAGGATGTAGATGGGCTGGAGTAGGTTTTGATGGAGATTTTGGCAGTTGGAACCCAAGCCCAGTACCGGGTAGAGCTTTGGATTCTTGCCCAGAAATAGCTAAGAAGAATAAATTTAAAAAATTTAAATTGAATCAGGTTGGGCAGACTGGATGGACCATTCGGGTCTTTATCTGTCGTCATCTACTATTTTACTATGTTATTCCTGACTGAACGAATGTTCAGGTAAGCTCCAGATAGCTTGTAATGATCTAGAGGAGCCAACGACTGAGTGTTGTAGGTTTTTTAGGAGTCATTGTCTTTTGTGCGTTGGTCTTAAGGGACGGCAGGAAGAGTTAACCACAGGGATTGGAAAGGGTCCTGTTTCCGTGCAGTCATGAAGGTGGCGAGGGGGGGTGAAAAGATTTTTCAGACCTGGTGATCCTCTCATGTAAAGTGAGTTTGAATTGATTCAAATGCTAAAGCTCTTGATATCAGACTTCTCGTACCTAGTAAGTAGAGGACCAGTAAGGCTAAGATCTTTCCTGTGACGTTGGCCATGATAGCTCTAAGATTAAGGTGGGAAATACAGAGACTGGAAGCTAAAATCAGCAGGTTGGTATGACTGGCAGCAAATTCCTGATTGAGTTTGCTTTATGAGATGGAACATCGGTTTCAGCAAAAGTCACTGTGCTGAAGCTTTAAAGTGGATAAAACACACTGGAGCCCTGAGCCCTTTAGAGGGCTGAAGATAAGCAGGCAGGCTCTGGGGAAAAGGGGGCAGGACTTCCAGCTGAAGATGGAAGTTTGATTTGGAGTCTTGGTGCAGTGAGAGGGACAATTGGCTCCCTTCCCCTCACTGTGCTGGGTTCTGAAACACACAGTGGCCCTCTGAGCCACTTAATGTAGCTAAGAGAGAGCTGAATAGAGCCCGAGTCAAAAGTGGGCGGGGCTTCCTGCTGAAGAAGCAGGCAGGGAGCAGGATCCGTTGCAGTGAGGGGAGTTGATGTGGCCTTCCTTCCCCTTCCAAGTACAAGGGGTCACTCGGAGAAGTTGAAAGGGGACAGGTTTAGAACAAATGCTAGGAAGTTCTTTTTTACCCAGAGGGTGGTGGACATATGGAACGCGCTTCCGGAGGCTGTGATAGGCCAGAGCACACTACAGGGGTTCAAGGAAGGTTTAGATAGGTTCCTAAAGGATAAGGGGATTGAGGGGTACAGATAGAAGTAAAGGTAGGTTATAGAAATGGTCAGAAACCACTTCACAGGTCATAGACCTGATGGGTCGCCGCGGGAGCGGACTGCTGGGCGCGATGGACCTCTGGTCTGACCCAGTGGAGACAACTTCTTATGTTCTTCTCTGTGCTGGGTTCTGAAACAAGATTTAAAGTGACAATGCACTCGGTAGTGTTTGTATTGGGTTCCATGGATGACATCACCCATATGTGAGAATATTATGCCTGCTTGTCCTTGGGATAAATATAGCTTCCTTGCCAAAGACTAAACAAAATTCAGGTAAGAGATGTCTTCATAAAGAAAGTGGTTAATTGCTGGAGGATCAGAAAATATTTCTATGGAATATTCCTTCATGTCTAGGAAGATTCAGGAGAAATAAAATGTGGATCTAGCAACTCTTTCAACCCAGTTTGAAAAATATCAGAGCATGAAGGCAAAGGTGACAAGATGAAAAGGACGCACATGACTTGATGAAACTCAGTCAACATGGATTCAGGAAAGGGAAATCATGTTTGACGAATTTACTCCAATTTTTTGAGACCGTGAACGAGCAAATTGATAGTGGGAAGCCTGTGGACATAATATACTTGGACTTCCAGAAAGCGTTCGACAAAGTTCCACACGAAAGACTTCTCAGGAAACTACAAAGTCATGGCATAGAGGGGGATATACAAAGGTGGATAGGCAAATGGCTGGAAAACCGAAAGCAGAGAGTGGGCATAAATGGGAAGTTCTCCGACTGGGAGAAAGTGACTAGTGGTGTACCCCAGGGCTCGGTACTTGGGCCGATCCTTTTTAATATTTATATCAATGACCTGGAGGAAGAAACATCCAGTGAGATCATCAAGTTTGCAGACGATACAAAACTATGCCGGGCGATCAGATCGCAGGATGATAGAGAGAAACTCCAGAGCGACTTGTGTCGGTTAGAAACATGGGCGGAGAAATGGCAGATGAAGTTCAATGTGGAGAAATGCAAGGTAATGCATTTAGGCAATAAAAATAAGGAATACGAGTATACAATGTCAGGTGCAACTCTGGGGAAGAGTGAACAAGAAAAGGACCTGGGTGTACTGATAGATAGGACCCTGAAGCCGTCGGCACAATGCGCGGCAGCGGCAAAGAAGGCAAATAGAATGTTGGGCATGATAAAGAAAGGAATCTCGAGTAGATCGGAGAAAGTTATAATGCCGCTTTATAGGGCAATGGTCAGACCACACTTGGAATACTGCGTCCAACATTGGTCTCCCTACCTAAAGAAGGATATAAAACTGCTGGAGAGGGTGCAGAGACGAGCAACAAAACTGGTGAAGGGTATGGAGAAACTGGAATACGAGGACAGACTTATAACACTAGGATTGTTCTCCCTTGAGAAAAGGAGACTGCGTGGGGATATGATCGAGACCTTCAAAATACTGAAAGGAATCGACAAAATAGAGCAGAGAAGATTATTTACATTGTCCAATTTGACACGGACTAGAGGACATGTAATGAAACTAAGGGGGGACAGGTTCAGGACTAATGTCAGGAAGTTCTGCTTCACTCAGAGAGTGGTTGACACCTGGAATGCCCTCCCAGAGGAGATTATGACGGAATCGACCGTCCTAGGCTTCAAGAGCAAACTAGATGCATATCTCCTTAAGAGAGGCATATAAGGATATGGTGGACTATAAATTAAGCCAGGTGTACACCTGGCAGGGCCTCCGCGTGTGCGGATCGCCGGACTTGATGGACCGAAGGTCTGATCCGGAGAAGGCAGTTCTTATGTTCTTATGTTTAAGTGGCACAATGTGACGAGGAGTGAGGTAATGAGGAACAGAGGGGAGTGAAAGGATTGGAGATAATATAAGAGGACTAAATTAGGCATTTAAGAGGGATGGCAACTGGCATTGGGATAGTGAGAATGGATCCCTCTCTCCCCATCCCCTCCTTTGCCCTTCTTCTGTGAAATCCTTTGCCCTTCTTTCTTTGAGATCCCTCCTCCTTTCCCTCCCACTTGTTCTTTATGCCTTTCCTTCCTTCTAGCTCCAATCACTAAAACCCCTTCTCTCTCCAGGAAAACCCCTTCTCTCTCTCCAGAAAAAGAACAAAGAGCACAGGAGGAGGGAGAGTGAGGCATAAAGGGTGAGAGAGAGAGATGGGTAAAGGTGGAGTTAAGAGTAGTGAAGAAAGGGCAAGGGACAAGAATGGAGGTTGGCTGGTTTGGTGCCCCCTCCAACCTAAAAAAACGTCCATTGCCTCCAACATCAATATGCTGAAATGCTTGCATGAAAATGACAAATGAGGCATACACAAAACTAGTGTACTGTAACTCAAAATATAGCTGCTAACAAAATAGAAAGAATACCCTCAGCCTTATAAACATGTATACAGCTTTAAAAAAAAAAAAAAAAAAAATTAAAATATTTTCTTTCAACAGGAAAGCAGTAAATAAATCAGTATAATTTCTTATATAGTTATGCATTTACCTTCTAATTCTTCCCTGGAGACAGCAGAACGTGGAGTGCTGGTCCCTGGTTCAATTTTTAATGAAAGTCTACAATTAGGGAAAAAAAAAAGAACATGCTAGTTGGAAATATTTTTATTTAGAAACTTGAAAAACTGTTAATTGGCTTGTGCTTCATACAAGTGGTTAAAAATACAAAACCGAAAGATGCGGTATTCTGATCTATCCTTGTTCCATTCTCCCAAATGTCACTGTGTCCTAACAAGCAAATGGATAAAATACTTACATACATAAGTTACTTGCAAAGGATTAACCACCCCTAAATTGTTTCAAGTAAATAGAAGCTGACATAACTGCATCATATACAGACTACCTCTATACTTAAGTCAGGCCTCCTCCTATTACAGCTTCAGGAGAATGTTAAAGACTTATCTCTTCTTCTTATAATGACTGATCTGTATCCATTGGTATACCGTCAGTAGCACGCAGGACAAATGTGCCCCGACAAATCCACTCTGACAAATGCGTGCACCGACAAGTGCGTGCATGAAGAGAACGGGATTTTTGGGGCGCAATTGTAAATGTAGGGGGGTTGCGGCAATATTCAAATTCAGAGCCCCCTGATGAGAGAGTGAGTGTAGTGGGGGGTTCCCCTCCCCCCCACACCCCCTCTCAGATCGGAAACGGGAAAGCAATAGGCAGCAGAACGAGTTCTAAGTGGGCAGAGCACGAGGACAGCGGAAGTAGTAAGTATATTGGGGGGTTCCCCCACCTCAACAAAAGCACAAATACCCCCTTGAGAGCGGAAATGGAAGGATTTAGGGCGGCGTGCATTTGTCCTGCGCCAAATGTCAGGATGGAATAGTTGGGGCGCCAATGCGTGCATTTGACGGGTCACCAGTTAAAATCCCCTGCAAGAAATAATGGTGCGTCAAGTTGTTCTGCCTTTAAGTGGACTAATTGTTGAAAAAAACCATGGCTATAGGTATTAGGCCCATATATGTTGAGGAGATAGAATCTAAATTGGCCTATAGTCACTCGCAAAAGGATGTAACGGCCTTGCTGGTCTTGCTCTACACGATGGTCACATCATGAGGCAATGTTTTTCAAATCAAAATGGCTACCCCAGCCTTTTTGTGTGCAGAAGAAGCTGCAAACACTGATCCCACCCAAAATCTACATAATTTCTGTTGCTTTGAGTCAGAAAGTCTCGTTTCTTGTAAACATGCTATGTCTGCTTTATATCATTTTAATTGATTCAATATTTTAGTACATTTTATAGGGGATGTGATTCCTGAAACATTAAAAAAAAAAAAAAAAAAAGGCAGACACAAAAAATAGCATATTCATCTGGAAAGAGTCCCAGGTGCCCGGCCTCATCCAGGACAATTTTACATACTCACAGCCTACTTGAATAGAAAGTAAATCAATGTAAGCAAACAGTCTGACCGAATATAAATGCATGTAAAAAATATATAGTTTCAAGAATAAAGAAAATCTTCCCTCCTCTCCCCATCGATCCTCAGGGCACACTTTATCATAAATCATATTAGATAGCGCAGCTCTTTTATGATTATTTTCAAGGGTTTTATGCGGCTTCCCCAGTGGGTATGGGTCCTCCAATTGTAGACTATTTGGGAGATTCTGGTATCCCCAAACTCACTGCTCTGGAGCAGGATTCTTTGAATGCTTTGCTGTCCTTAAAATAACTTAATCAAGCTAATACTTCCCAACGTAATTATTCAGCGCCAGGTCCTGATGGATTTACAGCAGAGTTTTACAAATTGTTAACACCATATTTGAGGGACCCCATTACGAGATTATTTTTCTCATGTTATTGGTGAGGGGGAATTTTATATAGGTACTAATGAGGCTTTGATAACATTAATTTTGAAACCTGAAAAGGATGGCTCTTCCCCAGACTCATATCGTCCGATATCTCTCCTCAATGTAGATCTAAAAAATATTAGCCAAGATTCTTGCTGATCGACTCTCGATACATTTACCCTGTTTGATTGGCCCAGAGCAGGTGGGCTTTGTACGGGGACAGCAATCTGTGATATTTGCAAGGTCTTACTTACCATGGCTCATGCTCAACATCATCAGCACCCTACATTAATTGTTAGTTTAGATGCAGCCCATGCTTTTGACCAGGTCGATTCGAACTATCTTTTTACACTGCTGAATTATATTGGGATGGATGGTTGGTATCTGTGGACTATCAAAATACTTTACTCTTTTCCTGTAACGAGATTATTGGTAAATGATCTGTGTACTGATCCCTTCCTAATTGCACGAGGGACACGTCAAGGCTGCCCCCTGTCCCCATTATTGTTTGTGCTTTATTTAGAACCATTTCTACAGACGATAGTGGGAGACCCTGACATAACTGGAGTCCAAATATCTACTGTAGAACTAAAGTATTAGCATTCGCTGACAATTTACTTTTCACTTTGGGAAACCCACAGTCGTCACTTCGACATCTTTTCCAGGCATTAGACGAATTTAAGTTTTTTCAGATTTTACTTTAAATTATCAGAAATCCCTGGTTATTGTCCTTCCGGCTACTTTACAGGGCTCTTGGAAGGGGAGAGGTTCCTTTTTCTTGGGCGCATAATTCACTCAAATACTTAGGAATCATGTTGCCCTGAGATCCATCCCAGCTCTATGCAATAAATTTTAATTCTCTGCTTTCTGACACCTTGAAATTCCTGCAAGTTTGGACAGCTTTTCCTTTATCTGTATTAGGTAGGGTGGCATTATATAATATGGTTTTATTTCCCCAGTGGTTATACCGATTTCAAATATTACCTTTATTATTACCACTCGCACAGGTTATTGCGGCTAATTAAGGCTCTTCAGAAATACCTGTGGTGTGGAAAGAGGGCAAGACTCCCCTACTCCAGGTCATGTCTGCCTAGGGAAAGAGGCGGTTATGGGTTGTTAAATATCCGATGGTACACTATAGCATGCCAAATGAAACATATAAATGATTGGTTTTGAGGTACTTTTCATTTTTCTGCTATACCTCTGGAACTCTTGTCTCCATTTCATTTTAGTTATATGCTTCATGTGACCTCCCCAGCAGTGAGAATACAGGTCTCTACCTACCTTGTCTTTTTACCTGCTCGCTGGGCCTGGCATTGGGTAAGTTAGGGTCTTAAATTGTCTACCGGTGTTACTCTCGTATACTTACCCATACAGGATAATTTCAATTTTTTTGCCAGGAATACAGTGTAAAAGCAGGGGTGTCCAACCTACAGCCCCCGTGAAGTATTTTGTGTGGCCCCGGTCGAGGGCAATGCAGTGATTTTCTTTGCTGCCCTCGGGTATTTACCGTCTTGCCAGCTCCCTCCTCTGTCTTGCTGCAGCAAATGCGCGGCTCCAGAAAATTTTTTTCGGCCAATACGGCTCAGGGAAGCCAAAAGGTTGGACACCCCTGGTGTAAAGCTTTTTGACAATGGAGGGAGAAGGTGTTACAATATGTATTTCAGTTAGTCACGAAGGAGCAGTGGCGTACCAAGGGGGGGGGTGTGCGCCCCGGGTGCCAGCCCTGAGGGGGTGCTCCCGGCCTTGCCGTTCAGTCCCCCCCACCCCCGAAGGACCGCTCGCCCCACTGACCTTCCTGCACCACCTGTGAAGCAGCCCGCAGCAGGATCGCGACATCAGCGATCCCTGCGCTGCTTGGGCGCTGCTTCCTGCGCCGCGGTCCCGCCCCTCCTCTGACGTCAGAGGAGGGGTGGGACCGCGGCGCAGGAAGCAGCGCAGGGATCGCTGACGTCGCGATCCTGCTGCGGCTGCTTCATAGGTGGTGCGGGGAGGCCAGGGGGACGAGCGGTCCTTCGGGGTGGGTAGGGGCATCAGGCCTTCAGGGTGGGGCGGGCGGGCAGGCAGGCAGGCTTTCAAGGGGGAGGGGGGTGACAGGCAGGCAGGCCTTCAAGGGGGGATAGGCCTTCAAGGGGGAGGGACAGGCCTTCAAGGGGGGGCAGGCAGGCCTTCAAGGGGGGACAGGCCTACAAGGGGGTGGGACAGGCCTTCGGGGGGGGGGGGTGCAGGCCTCCGGGGGGGTGTAGGCCTTCGGGGGGGTGCAGGCCTTCAAGGGGGGGGACAGGCCTTCAAGGGGGGGAAAGGCAGGCAGGCCTTCAAGGGGGGACAGGCCTACAAGGAGGGGGGGGACAAGCTACAAGGTGGTGGGACAGGCCTTCAAGGGGGGACAGGCAGGCAGGCCTTCAAGGGGGGGACAGGCCTACAAGGGGGTGGGACAGGCCTTCGGGGGGGGTGCAGGCCTTCGGGGGGGATGTAGGCCTTTGGGGGGTGCAGACCTTCAAGGGGGTGCAGGCCTTCAAAGGGGGGGACAGGCCTTCAAGGGGGGTGCAGGCAGACCTTTAAGGGGGGACAGGCCTTTGGGGGGACCCTGGTTTAGAAGTACACGGAGGGAAGGGGGTGTTCAAAGAGACGTGCATATGCCAAACTTGGGGGGGGGAGAAATAATGGGTCTGAAAATAGAGGAGAGGGAGAGAGATGATGGACCATGGGATTTAGGGAGGGAAGGAACAGAAAGGGAGAGAAATTGGACACAAGGGATGGTGTGGAGGAGGGATAGAGATAATGAATAGGAAGGTAATTAGGAAAAGAAAGGGAGAGATGGTGGACTCTGGGGTGGTGGGGAAGGAGGGAGAGATGCTGGATGAAAGGGTAGTTAAGAAAAGGTGGATCTGTGGAGGGAGATGAAAAAAAGGAAAGATACCAGACTTCCTGGGAAGGGAAGGGAAATGGAAAGGGAGGACAGAGTTGGCAGATGGATGGTTAGCATGCAGAAAGAAGGAGACCCTGGAAAGCAAGTTATCAGAAGAAAACCAGAGCCTTGGACCAACAAGATTTGAAATATAACCAGACAACAAAAGGTAGAAAAATTAATTTTATTTTCTGTTTTATGATTATAATATGTCAGATTTGAAATGTGTATCCTGCCAGAGCTGGTGTTGGACTGCAAACGTGAGCTAGGATTTAACAGAGAGAGGAAAAGTCCTTTTTGTTTCTTTATTTTATTTACACCACAGCACCAGTGTGGTTAGGAGAAGCCAAAGGGGGTGAAAAAGCTATAAAACCCAACAGGAGTTTTGAAAAAAATCACCCAACTGGGCAGGAAAATCGAATTGAAAAACCAATTCAATAGGCTGAATCGAATCGAAATTTTTAGTTTGTGCTACTGTCTTAGACTTTAGGACCTGGGATTGGAGAGAGATGGCATCCTCAGTATTTAATAATGCAAGTGAAACGAGGATTTGGTCAGACTTTTGAAGGGTCTGCAGAAAAAAAATATTGTATAGGCCGGGGACATGAGACAGCAGGAAATGGAAACTTTTCTTCCTTCTATTTTTGTGAATGGAAAGGCTGAGGATGTCAGAGAGTTCAGTTAAAATATATGCTTTATAAGAAAATATAAAGTGTTTTATAAAGTTTATAGCATAGCTGGCCTACCCAGTGAGGTGTTCCTAGTGGTGATGGTGGCAGCGTGTCAATGTGTTGAGAGGAAGAGGTGGTCTGGGAAATTCTGATGAGTAAACTCCGGGCCCATTTCCACCCCCCAGTTAGTCCACTCCACTCAACTGGTTCACACACTGAGTTGGTCTTTGGGTGTTGTTTTGGGATCTCTTCCAGTGGTTTATCAGTATCTCCTTCTGGTCCAAGGAAGAAAACTTTGTTATCCTTAGCATTGACCTACAGAATATGTTTGTAACAGCGCTGCTTGTGTGGCATTAGGCTATGTAGTGATCAAAAGAAAAAAACAGACTTTGCACATTTTTGCACTATATGGTGGGTGTATGAGGAGATTCACATTTCCTGCACAGCTAAGTCCATGTGAAGTTACCTTGTGCTGTATTTGACATCTAGCAAGGTCTCTGTTTGAAAGGAAAGATCTAAACTTAAAAATGAAGTGGCCAGAAGTTATGGTAAAAGCAGATAGTGTAGCTGGTTTTAAGAAAGATTTGGACAAATTCCTGGAGGAAAAGTCCATAATCTGTTATTAAGACATGGGGGAAGTGTCTGCTTGCCCTGGATCGGTAGCATGGAATGTTGCTACTCTTTGGGTTTTGACCAGGTATTAGTGTCCTGGATTGGCTACCATGAGAATGGGCTACTGGGCATGATGGACCATTGGTCTGACCCAGTTAGGCTATTCTTATGTTATGTTCTTATCTGTAGGGGCCTTTGTTTTCACTTCTTATTTTAATGTATTTTTTTTTCTGGGAACTTATCAGTGTTTTTTATAATGGGAACAAAAATGGAAGAGAATTAATGTGTGTGGGATGAGGGGGTAACTAATTTATTCAGCTAAATAATTCAATCCACTTCAAACAGACATACGAGAACTCACGCACCATTCACACACCCTCCAACCAAAAACGTCAAAAAAAAAAAACACAGTTCGACAACCTCCTAGCCATTCGAGCTGCAACACTCGACCCCCAACTCTACAACCAATTGACATCGACCACAGACTGCAAAACCTTCAAAAAGAAATAAAAACCCTTCTATTCAAAAAACACATAAAACCGAACTAACACAATCAGAACTGTCCCAAGCATCACCTGCAACTACTCCATATGTACTTCTGATGTCATGACAATTCAGACATAATTTATGTTATGTTATGTTTGGAATATAAGAAAATTTTCACTGCCTGTTTCTATTCTGACCATTTATTCCGTTTCATGGTCATTACAAAAAATATTTTTTACATGGGGGGGTGTCAAAAAATGATGGGCCCCGGGTGCCACATACCCTAGGTACGCCACTGCGAAGGAGGGATCTCTTTACTCCTTTGAGCAGTTACAGCATAAATATTCTTTATTGAACTCAGATGTTTTCTGTTATTTTCAATTGAGGCATTATGTGCAATCTATGCCAATTTGTCATCTGCTGGAGACATGTAGGGAGACTATATCAGAAATGTTTAGTTTATCAGCGCAAACTAATATACCACTTTGTTTTCACCATGTGGGGTTGTTGGAGTGTCAACAGGGTACTAATTTATTGATTTTAACAAGAATTTGGACTGAGGACCTACATGGTCCATTGTTGGACCTACAGCTACTGAAGAGGGCTCTTAGATTGACATCTAATATTGTTTATTGGGAACTTCAACACAAGTTTCTATTTTGCTTATATATATCACCAACACGAGCATACCGTATGGCAATTACTCAATCCCATTGCCGTCTTAAATATGGGCAGCCATATGCATCTTTGGGAAACCAATTTTGGTCCTGCCCTAGGATCTTTACATTTTGGCACACTTTGGGCAAGTTCATCACGTCTATCTGGCATCGTAGTTGAATACCTACTCCACAAGCTCTTTTTGGCTATTATACCATAACCCTTCTGAAACGTAAGGGGATGACTGCCATTGTGGCCCAGTCAGTTCTTTTGGGAAAGAAAGTGATATTGTCTACTTGGATATCACCGGACTCACCATCTATTCACCATTGGCGATCACTTAAGATTGTGCAGGCCGCTCTGGAGCGTCGTGGCTTTGTGGACATTGACTCACATCAAGGAAAAATTTCTGTTCTATTTGGGAGTCTTTTTAGCAAACTTTGACACCACATGCTTGCAGTAGATTGCTGAATAGTTAATTTAATTTTCTACCTTATTTGTGTAATAATGCGTGAGACATTTGTTTTTCTGGGTTGGGGGAGGTGAGAAAGTGTATATTTCAGTTGTTGAGGATGTTGTCACTTGTTTATTTGCAATTTCTGTAATTTGAAAACAAATAAAAAATATTTAAACATAAAAAATACTGAGTGGAGTGGAAAGGGTAGCTGTGAATTGCTTGTTTACTCTTTCCAAAAATACTAGGATTAGGGAGCATGCGATGAAGCTACTAAGTAGTAGATTTAAAACAAACCGGAGAAAATATTTCTTTACACAATGAGCAATTAAATTCTGGAATTCCTTATTGGAGATGTGGTGAAATCAGTTAGCTTAGTGGAATTTAAAAAAGGCTTGGATAATTTCCTAAAAGAGATGTCCATAGGCCATTATTGAGATGGCTTGGGGAAATCCACTGCTTATTTCTAGGATACACAGCATAAAATCTGTTTTACTACTTGGGATCTAGCTAGGAACTTTGGACATGTGTTGGCCACTGTTGGAAACAGGATACTGGGCTTGATGGACCTTTTGTCTGTCCCAGTATGACAATTCTTATGTTCTTATGTGACAGGGTTTATAGAACCCCTACCATTTCCACAGCAGGATTCTTTACCTCTAAGGAAGGGAATGCATCCTTATTGGATACTTCCTCCAGACAGGACTATACTGCTTCCCCAAAGGGGAGGAGGAGAAGACAAAGAGAGAACAGGAAACAGCTAAAGGGTCCAGAGGGGGTAGAGCCAGGGGGAGAGAAAGAAAACCCTGAGGAAAGGAGAGGAGGAAGGATTCAGATCTATAGGTGGCCCTATTCTCTTACAGGATTAGTGGAGAATAAAATCCAGGCTGCTAGAGGTGAAATCCTACTACAACACCTCTTTAAAACTGAACCTGTGAGTTTAAAAGAACTGTTCTATGTTTGGGGTGTTGCAGCTGAGTCTAAGCCAGATAAGACTCTGTTATACAAAAAGAACCTTTTTGAGTTTAGTTGCATTTTCTTTGGTCCACATTCTCTTCTGTTGCTTCCCTTGTGAATTAGATCCCTGATTTATTGTGTTTTAAACCTGTGAAGAGACAGATTTGTGCAGAGAAAAAATAAATTTTCCTTTTGCTCCAGTTTCAGTTGTGTGTGGGAATTTCTCCTATGCAACCAGCATCAGCCTGCTACACTTAATTTGTTCTGTGCTGTCTAATTTTCCTCCTGTGTCTAACCTGCCATTTCAACTATTTGAAAGGTTTGTTTTTGACCAATTGACACTACATATTGATGCTCCAATTTTCTTTATCCTTCTTAATCCATTTTCCAGAAAAACCATTCAACTGAAATAGTTTTGGCCTCTCTACTTAATGATTGCTATTTAGGTCTTGACCATGGTTCAGCTGTTTTGCTCATTTATTTGGATCTTTCATCTGCCTTTGATCTATAGTAGTTACTCATGCTCTTCTGCTTTCACAATTATATCTGCTAGGTATTGTAGGTAGTGTCTTTAAATGGTTTCTTTCTTTCCTTTCTAATCAGACTTTCTCCATTTCTTATGCTTTTTCAAAATCTTCTAGGTGTTCTCTTCAGTGTGGGGTTCCACATGGCTCAGTGCTCTCTCCTTTATTGTTCAATCTTTTTCATTCTCTTCTTGTTTTATTAATACAAGAGTCCCAGATAGAAAGATTAGGTTCTTATCTCAATAATCTTTCTTGTAGATATGTCTAGTAGTTCTGAACGCTAGGGTTTTGCATCTGAACTTAGAAGTTGCTTGCAGAATGCTATCAAATACCTTTGAGCTCTGCCTCCTTCTCAGGCAGCTGCTCCTGTCCCCTCAGTTTCTACAAAAGCAATCAAGAAGCATTGTAATGACAGACATAACTGGAAGGAAGGAAACAGGGAAAAAAAATCCCCATTACAATTCTGTTCTGCTCTGTAACAAACATATCAATGAACATTATAACATTCAAGTAGCTGATCAAAACAGATGCCAAAACTATATGCAACCTATACTAACATTATATAGAGTTCGGAGCTACTTGCAAGTCTGGCTATCAAGCAGAGACTTAGGCCAGACTCTACTTTCTTGCGTGTTGTGTTTTTATTTTTCAGCTTATTTGAGAGAGAAAGAAGTCTCCAAAACCAAACTGACCCCAAGGCAGGCAAAGACCACTTACAGTACAGAGTGGGGCTTCAGGACTACTAGACACATCTACAAGTAAGAAGATTATCGAGGTAAGGACCTAATCTTTCTTTCTAGTAAACTGTGTCTAGTAGTCCTGAATGCTAAGGACATAGCAAAGCAGTGCCCTGAGTCTAGGGCGGGCCCACTGAGCCTGCCTTCAGAACAGAGGATCTTAAAGTAGTGTCTTTTCTGGCTGATACGTCTATAGAACCTGGCAAAGGTATGAAGGGTAGACCATGTAGCTACTCTACAGATTTCCTTGGGCAAAACTGCTCGAGTCTCCACCCATGAAGTAGCAACTCCTCTGGTGGAGTGCGCTTTCAATCATATTAGCAGCTGCTTACCTTAGCCCACATACATGGAAAAAATGGCCATTTTAATCCATTTGAAAATCAAGGCCTTTGACACCAGCCTCCCTTTTATTAGCATGATTGGTCAGAACAAAAAGGTGATCCAATACGTGAAACTCATTAGTAACTTCAAGGTACCAGAGAAGCATTCATTTGCCTTCCATCAAACGCAAAGTTTTAGACCCCATAGGGTCTAAAATGCATATTCATTGGGGAAATCCTTAAAACCCGACTTGTTTGCGGCCCTCGAGGACCGTCATTTGACACCCCTGCGCTACAGGGACCAGTTTGGGTGAGAAGATCCACCTGGACCATCAAGATTGAGGCTCTCATCCCTCTGGAGGCAAACTAGGTCCACATACCATGGTCTATGGAGCCAACTAAATACCATTAGAGCTACCAACCCCAGATGACTCTCAATCCTGTGAATGACTTTACCTAGCATGGTCACAGGGGAAACACCTTCACTGGCCACGGTTGGACTAATGCATTCAAACCGGCGCTTCCAGGCTCTTCAGCTAGAAAGCGAGCCACCTTTGTGTTTATTGCTGAGATCATCAGATTTCCTCTGTGGACGTCCCCTCTTTCGAACAATGCAGTTGAATGCCTGGGGGGGACAGTGACCATTTCACCAGGTCGAGAGTCTGCCGACTGACAAAGTTGGTCTGCACATTTTCCATTTCCGCTATGTATAAAGCCAAGAGCGCCTGCAAATGACCTTCCACCTCCCCCCCAAAAGAAAAGAAAAGAGGAGCTGAGCTTCTAGGCATAACAGGGTGCTGTCAAATTGTCCGAGAAGACCCTGACTGCCTTCCCTTCCAGAGACTTCTCCAGTGCCTGAAATGCTAGCCGAATGGCTCCGAGTTCTTGGTGATTTATGGACCAAATTTGTTGAGCCAAGTGACCAACAACTCTAAAATGAGTGCCCATTGGAAAGACTCCCCAACCATAAAGGTTGGCAATGGTTGTTAGTATCTCACAGGAGGAAATGAGAAGAGGCATGCCCCTTGAGAGGGAAGCTGTCTGTAGCCACCACCGCAGGCTGTCCCTCAATTCCAGTAACCATGGACGTGGTTGCTGAAGCAAGTCTGTCTCAGGAGACCAGTGAGAGAGGAGAGTCTTGGAGAGGTCTCATGTAGAGTCTTGTCCAAGGGACCACATTTATGGTTGCCACTAGTGCTGCCCGATTCAGAAAAAAAAATTTGATTTGATTCAGCCTATTGAATCAATTTTTCGATTTGATTCGATTTTCCTGCCCAATTGTGTGGTTTTTTCAAAACATCCTGGTGGGTTTATTTTATAGCCTCTTTCCCTCTCCTACCCACACTGGTCATGTAGTGTAAACAAAAGCTACTTTTCCTCTCTCTGTTAAATCCTAGCTCTGTGTTCTTCAACCTTTTTACACCTATGGACCGGCGGAAATAAAATAATTATTTTGTGGACTGGCAAACTACTAAGACTGAAATTTTAAAAAAACATTTCCGCCCCGTCTCCGCGAGCTCGGTCCCAGCAAACCATCTGATCCCATCCGCACAAGCCTCAGTTATGATTTTATATTGAACGTATTTTTATTTAAGTATAAAAAGAAACAATATTCTGTACAATTGTCATTTTATAAATACAAATATACAGAGCAAGGACCAACAAAACCCCTGTCTCCCCTCCCCTTCACAAATATCCCCTCTACTTTCAAGAAAACTGAACAAGCCAAATTATTACAGAATGCTACACAGAAATATCATGCTAATAGAATACTGCAGTCACACATACTAGGGCAACTGCCTCCTGGTCAGAGAGAGCCCTAAGCTAGCTGGAAGCTAAAGAAGCACTGCCTGGGCTTTGCAGTCCCCAGTTATGTCTCTAGCAGGATATATAGTTCAAATCTGATATATTCAACGACAAAGTAGAAATAAAATTAATTTTTTCTACCTTTATTGTCTGCCCATTTTGTTCATGTTTATCCCAATTTCTGCTTTCTTCTGTCTTTTCTTAATTTTCTTTCCAAGGTCTTCAGTCTATCTGCCACTTCTGTCCCTTCCTTTCTTCTACCTATTAGTCCAATATCTAGAACCTCCTTTTTCTTGTTACTGCATCCACCCCGTGTCCAGCATCTCCCACCTACTCAGTCAAGTCTGATTTTTTCCTTCACCCTACAACCTCCATGTCCAGCATCTTCCTGTGTTCTTTTTTCTTCCCGTTGCTGAGCCAGCCAGCCAATCCACCATCTTCCCCCATCCCATTCCAGTACTTCCCCTCTTTTCCCCATCTTAATCCAACAGATACCTTCCATCACCCTACTCCCTCCATTCCTTATTCAGCATCTTCTCCTTGTCTCCCTATCCCCCCTTCACCATGTCCAGCATATCCCCTCTGTCTCCCTATTCCCTCTACTCATGTTTAACATCTTACTTCTGTCTTCATACTCCACCCTCGTGTTCAGCATTTTCCATGTCTCTCTGCCCCCTAAAAGGTCCAGCATCTGTCTTTGTGTTCCTATTCTTCCAACTCCCACCTAGTTCCAATAACTACCCTACCCCAAGGGGATCCACCATCTCCCTTCTGTCACACCAACCCCATGGTCTACTATCCCCTTCCCACAACATGTATATCACATTTTTCCCTCTCCTCATAATCCAGCATCTCTTATTCCCTCCCTTGGCTTCTGGCCCCGATCCACTCTTCGAGCACTCGATTGCTATCAGCCCTGCCTTCGACCCTGGTCCTGCTAAACTGAGCAGGACCCTCCATACCCTGGCATCTCTTCCTCCCTCCCTCTCTCTCCTCCATGCCCTTGTATCACTAGAGCATATTCAATTCCTGTAGCACTAGACTCTGAAACCAATTGAACATGAAGTTACTCTAATGCTGCGTCCTCATCCATCAGGTTTCCAGGTAATATCAAGGAGTAGTGGAATGTCCTGGTAGGTAAGCCTGCTGCCCCATACACAAGCTCTTTACCTGCTGCTGGCAAGGATCTGGATGTATTTATCAGAGGGGGATCTGCCTAAAGTTCAACCCTTTTCTTTGATCTGCACATATGTAATGAGTCATTGCATTAACAAAAAAAAGTGAGGGCACAGATTAAAGCTCCAAGGGTTAAAAACAAATCCAAGAAGCTGAAAAGAAGATCAGTGAAACAAATAGTTGTTTATGCATCTGCACTGGTAGCAAAGAATGTGCCTGTTGGCCTCCCAAAGTCAAATCATAAGAGTTTTTCGAAGGGTCTCCTTCTGCCGCTCTGCTGCTGTTTTCTCTCTAGCGTGAACCTTTTTGTTGAGATATCAGCTGTTAAATTTCAATTCAAAATCTTGTCTTGCTGGGCACATCGGGGCCACGACACGGCACCCCGCCACAAAGGGAATGCTTCAGGGCAGCCGCCGGCAGCGTGTGAGAATGGCTGCCATGTCAGGACCCCGCTGAAAAGTAACAGATCAGAAAGCGAGGGAGATAGAGAGAAGGGGAAGAGAAATTCGGACCGCGGGGCCCAGGGCAGCTGCCCTGTTTGCTCCCTCCTAATGCTGGCTCTGGGGCCCCCTTAACAATTTCAGGCCCTACCCTTTAATCCGGCCCTGGCAGCAATAACAAAGACCAAACCTACCTTACATTCAATTGTGGTCCCGCTATGGGACCTCTCCTCTTGCCTGCATTGCTATTCGCTATTAGCTCTGCTGGTCTCAGTCCTGCCTCTCAAAAACAGGAAGTCACTTCAGAGGGGGGTGGGATCAAGATCGGCAAAGCCTGGGGTTATTGTCTTTCTTTTTGCTCTTTAATCCGGCCCTTCCAACACCACCTCTGCTATACACCCAGCCTCGTTAGTCTCGCCAGCTCTGTGCGGACCAGTGGTTGAAGAACCCTGTCCTAGCTCGAGGTCTAACACCAGCTCTGGAAGGATACACATTTCAAACCTTGACATATTGTAATCACAAAATAAAATAAAATTATTTTTCCTACCTTTTGTTGTCTGGTCATTTTTCAAATCATGTTGGTCTCATGTTGGTATGGTTGTCTTCTGATCAGGCTCTCCTTTCTCCATGCTAACCATCCATCTTCCATCTCTGTCCTCCCCTTCTGTTTCCCTTTCCTCCCCCGGAGGTCTGGCATCTTTCCTTTTGTTCATCTCCATCCCCCCGCAGCTGCAACAATGGACCCCATCGTCCACAGATCCACCATCTCCTTTTCTCAACTACCCTTTCATCCAGCATCTCTCTTCTGTCCCTATTCTCCTCTCCAGTACTGTCCCCCTTGTGTCCCTGTTCCTATGCTCCCTCTATGCCCAACATTTTATCTCTCCCCGTATCCAGCTTCTTCTTTCTCTCTTCCTTACCTCCTATATCCCCTTCCCCAGGTACAGGCTTTCTCCTGCTATCACTCCTGCAATCCTGCACCCTGCCCATCTACTTTGAAGTAGTATCTGTCCCTCTTGTACCCTTTCCCTTGTGGCCTTGCATTTCTCTTTTGCTCTTGCATTTCTCTCTCTCGTCTCCTCTGCTTTCCTCCCCCTCTTTTTGGTTTGGTCTCTCTCTTCCCTTCCCCCCAGGTCTGGCATCTCCTCTCCCCTCTCTTACTCCTTCCTCCTCCTCCCTCTGCACAGGCCTGCCTCCCGGCCGTGAAGGCCTTCCCCCCCTTCCCCACTGTGAAGACACTCTTCTTTCTCCTCCCTGCCGAAGGCCTGCTCCCCCTGCAAAGGCCTCCCCCCCGCCGCGAAGGCACTCTTCCTCCCCTTCCCCGCAGCGAAGGCCTGCTCCCCCCGCAAGCGTGCATGTTCCCCCAGCTTCCCTGCTCTTAATTTAAGCAGCTAATACAGCAGCCTGCAGGATTGCTGGTGCTATAGCGATCCCTGCAGCTGCCCGTCGTCCTCAGCGGCATGTTCTTTCTGCCGCGATCCTATCCCTGATGTCAGAGCAGAGAGAATATGCCGCAGGGATCGCTATAGCACCAGCGATCCTGCAGGCTGCCATATTAGCTGCTTAAGGTAAGAGCGGAGAAGCTGGGGGAACATGCAGGCCTTTCTGACTGACCCTCCCCCCTCAAGCAGGAGCGACAGCAGATGGCCAGCAAGAGGCAGCGCTGCTGTTCCTGCTTTAGAAAGGCACAGGGGAAGGGTCGGTCATCGAATCGGGAGGCCAATTTTTTTTTTAATTGAATCAATTTGAATCTATTCACCTGATTTGATCGGTGAATCGATTCGAATCGGTGAATCGGACAGCACTAGTTGCCACTGTCAACCCCAGCAGCTGCAGATAATGCCATGCTATGGGAGTCAGACTCTGTAGCTGGTCCAAAATCTGCTTCTGGAGCTTCAGTTTGCATGGCTCTGGAAGAAAAACCTGGCCCAAGCCCTTGTCAAATAAAACTCCTAGGTACTCCAGACAGTGGGTCTGCTCCAGCAGACTCTTCTTAAAGTTGACTATTCATCCCAGGTCCTGGAGGAACTCTCTTGAAACTGCCCCACCTTCCTCCCTGGACAGTGTTCTGATTAGCCAATCATTTAAATATGGGGGCATTTGGATCCTTGCCTTGCTGAGGTGTACTGCTACCACCTCTACTGACCTTGATAAAGTTGTGAGGTGTCGTTGCTCAGCCATACGGGAGCGCAAAGAACTGAAAATGTTGCTCCAACACATGAATCTGCAAGTACCTTCCCTTGCCGAAAAAAGGGAATATGGAGATAGGCTTCCGTCAAATTGAGGGAGGCAAGAAATTCCCCCGGCGCCACTGCCACTATAACTGACTAAACAGTCTTCCATGCGGAAATGTTACACTTTCAGTGTAGCACTGACTGGCCAGAATTGGCCTCCAGTCATCTGAGCCTTTCTTTGGCATGATGAAGTATATGGAGTATCTGCCCGGGCTTGATTCTTTGTCCGGGACTGGCTCTACAGCACAAAGATCCAGTAGTCTTTTTACTGTTACACAGACTCTGAGGGCTCTCTCCAGCCAGCCAGAGAATCTACAAAAAAGGTCCAGAAGGAAGGCACAGAACTTGATTTTGTAACCTTCTCAAACAACTTTTAGGACCCAACGGTCTGCACCAATCTGAGCCCAGACAGACCAATAGGCCGATAGCCTGTTCCCTAGTTGGGGGGTGCTTGGACCCTCTCCTAGTGTCATGCTTTCCTGGAGGCTGGAGAGGGGAGAGAGCTAGAGGCTTGCTGTTCCCTGGCCTCTGCTGAACCTCTACCATAGCGCTTGAAAGGACTTCTGCATCATTTTGCCTCCTGCATAAGGACAGAATCTTCAAGAGCCTGGAAAATTCCCATGTCCCAGCCTCCAAGCTGACTGGAGTCTGCTGTCCAGCTTGGTCTTAGGGTGATGGTTTGTAACACTGGCCATCAGGTCATCCAGACCCTTGCCAAATAGCATCTGCCCCTGAAAGGGAAGTCTGGTCAGCATAGCTTTAAAGGCTGAATCTCCTTGCCAATTGTCTGATCCAGAGAATCTGCCGGAAGCATAGGCTAACACCATGCTGATGACTCTAATGTCATACAGAGCGTTTGCTATGTATTTCATCCAAGACAGGAGCATTTAGGGGTCTTTGTCTTCCTCCAAGGCCAGGATTCGAGATAGTCAGGTATGACAAGTATGTTGCACAAAGGAAGCAGCAGTGGCAGCCATAATCCCTAGGACCAAAGCTGAGGAGAGGAATAGAACAGGCGTTAAACTAAGAAGAAGGGGAAAGCCGACAGTTGACCAAGCGTCGACGATTTGGAAGAAGGTATCCCATGAAGATACCGAGGGGAAAAAAGGCTGGGAAGAAACAATGGACAAATTACAGGAGTCAACTAACCCAGAAGAGGAGGTTAGAAGGAATGTAACAAAAGAGAAGAAACTAAAGACCGAAGCACAGGGAAAGGAAATGAAGGCAACAAAATACCAGGAGCTAAATTGCATATATACTAATGCAAGAAGCCTAAGAAACAAAATGGGGGAATTAGAAGCCATGGCCAATGCAGAGGGCATAGACATCATTGGAATCTCTGAAACATGGTGGAATGAGGAAAAAAAATGGGATACAGCACTGCCAGAGTACAAGCTCTATCACCAGGAAAGGTCAGGACAGAAAGGTGGTGGAATAGCACTATACATAAAAGAAAGCATACAATCGACAAGAATGGACACAACAGAGACGACAACAAGCTAGAATCGCTATGGGTTAAAATACCGGGAAGGAAAGGGCCTGAAATAAAGATAGGCCTATACTATCGTCCACCCAGACAAACCAGAGATATCGATGAAGAAATGGAAGCCGAGATGAAGCGAGAATGCAAAAGCAGTAACACGGTTATTATGGGAGACTTCAACTACCCCAGGATAGACTGGAGTCTTGGAAGCTCAAGATGCACTAGGGAGACAGAATTCCTGGAGGCTATACAAGATTGCTTCATTGAGCAGCTTGTTAGAGAACCGACGAGAGGAAATGCCACTCTGGATCTAATCCTAAATGGACTAAGTAAGGGGACCTGCAAAGGAAGTGGAAGTAGTGGGACCATTGGGAAACAGCGATCATAATATGATCAAGTTCAAGGTTGAGGTAGGAATGCCGAAAGGAAAGAGAACCATAGCGACAACATTTAACTTCAGGAAAGGAAACTACAAAGCATTGAGGGGAATGGTAAAGAAGAAACTTAGGAACACTTCCAAAAAATGGCAAACGGTAGAATATGCCTGGTCTTTTTTCAAGGACATGGTGAGCGAGGCACAAAATCTGTATATCCCCAGATTCAGAAAAGGGTGCAAAAAGAGTTGAACAAAAGACCCGGCGTAGATAACTAAAATAGTGAAGGAAGCGATAGGCAATAAGAAAAATTTATTCAGAAAATGGAAAAAGGACAAAACTGAGGGAAACTGGAAAGAGCATAGGAGGTATCAAAAAGAATGTCACTGTGTGGTTCGAAAAGCCAAAAGAGAATATGAAGAGAGACTAGCCAGGGAAGCACGAAATTTCAAACCGTTCTTTAGATATGTTAAAGGGAAGCAGCTGGCTAGGGAGGAGGTGGGACCGCTGGATGACGGAGACAGGAAGGGAGTGGTGAAGGAGGAGAAAGAGGTTGCGGAAAGACTTAACATGTTCTTTTCGTGTGTATTTACAAGCGAAGACACAACCAACATACCGGAACCTGAGCAAATCTTCAATGGAAATCAAGCACAAAAGTTAACATCCATGGAAGTGAGCCTTGAAGATGTGCGCAGGCAGATAGAAAAACTAAAATCTGACAAATCCCCGGGTCCGGACGGAATCCATCCAAGGGTTCTGAAGGAACTAAAGGAGGAAATAGCGGAACTACTGCAGCAAATCTGCAACCTATCCCTGAAAACAGGCGAGATCCCGGAGGATTGGAAGATAGCAAACATTACGCCCATCTTTAAAATGGGATCAAGCAGTGACCTGAGAAACTACAGACCGGTAAGTCTGACCTCGGTTCCGGGGAAAATGGCAGCAACTACTGCAAGTCCATGGAAAACTCTGCTGGTGTATTTTAGTCCAACTAGTTTTAAGATTTCCTGCTGTTCTGCTTTTAAGATTTCCTGATATTCTGCAGTGTGTAATGCTCCAACCCTCTCTTTCCAAATGAAGAGGAATTTAACATTTTACTAGACTGAACTCATGTGAGATTAAGCCGAATAACGTCAGGCACATAACATAATATAATTACATTATAAAATAATAACATCAGAATGTACCATAGGTTACGATCCCATTGAAATAAAGCTACTGCTCAGGAAGTAAAAATGAATAGAACAAGGAACAACTTATTAACATCACAGTTCTTAAATATTCATTTAAAAATGTTAACTACCCTGGGATTGACTGGAGTATCGGGTACTCAAACTGTGCGAGGGAGACCAAATTCCTGGAGGCCACGAGGGACTGTTTCATGGAACAGCTGGTCATGGAACCAACAAGGGGAGATGCCACTCTTGACCTAATCTTCAACGGACTAGGGGGACCCGCAAAAGAGGTGGCGGTACTAGCCCCGCTAGGAAACAGCGATCACAACACGATCCATTACTGGCTAGAAATTGGATCATCAAAGGTGAATAGAACCACAACGACGACGCTCAACTTCAAAAAAGGGAATTACGATGCCATGAGGAAAATGGTGGGAAAGAAACTCAACGGCAACACAAGGAAGATGGAGTCCGTAGAAAAAGCCTGGACCCTACTCAAGGGCATGGTGCATGAAGCACAGAACCTGTGCATCCCCAAGTTCAGGAAAGGGTGCAAAAAAAATAGAACAAAAAATCCAGTGTGGATGACAAACGCAGTGAAAAAGGCGATAAGTGACAAGAAAGCATCGTTCAAAAAATGGAAAAAAGACCAAACAAATGACAACCATACGGAGCACAAAGAACACCAGAGGGAGTGTCACCGAGTGGTTAGGAAAGCAAAAAGAGAATACGAAGAGAGACTGGCGGGGGAAGCAACAAACTTCAAATCATTCTTCAGGTACGTTAAGGGGAAGCAACCGGCAAGGGAGGAAGTAGGACCCTTGGATGATGGAGATAGAAAGGGAGCGGTAAAAGAGATAGCTGACAAGTTGAATGAGTTCTTCACGTCAGTCTTCACGAAGGAAGACAAAACCAATATTCCGGAACCCGAAGAGATCGTAAATGGAGATCAGGATGACAAATTGGTCCAACTAGAAGTGAGCCAAGTGGATGTCCTCAGGCAGATAGACAGGCTAAAGAGCGACAAATCGCCAGGTCCGGACGGAATTCACCAAAGGGTACTCAAGGAACTAAGGAACGAATTAGCAGAGCCACTTCGACAAATATGCAACCTATCCTTAAAAACTGGAGAGATCCCGGAGGACTGGAAAATAGCGAATGTTACGCCCATCTTCAAGAAGGGTTCAAGGGGTGACCAAGGAAACTACAGGCCGGTGAGCTTGACCTCGGTCCCGGGAAAGATGATGGAAGTGATGATTAAGGACAGCATCTGTGAGCACATCGAAAATAATGGGCAGCTAAAGTCAAGCCAGCATGGCTTCTGCAAGGGAAGGTCATGCCTCACAAACTTATTGTACTTCTTTGAGGGGGTAAACAGCCAGGTGGATAAAGGGGAATCCATAGACATCATTTACCTTGACTTCCAAAAAGCCTTCGACAAGGTACCACACGAAAGACTGCTTAAGAAGCTATGGAACCACGGGGTGCAAGGG
The DNA here is from genome assembly GCF_902459505.1 of Geotrypetes seraphini. Taxonomy (NCBI): domain Eukaryota; kingdom Metazoa; phylum Chordata; class Amphibia; order Gymnophiona; family Dermophiidae; genus Geotrypetes; species Geotrypetes seraphini. The sequence continues at coordinate 84,640,152 of NC_047095.1, forward strand.
GAGGTCCACCGATGGATCAAAAACTGGTTGGCGGACAGGAAACAGAGGGTTGGAGTAAAGGGCCATTACTCAGACTGGCAATGGGTCACGAGCGGAGTTCCGCAGGGGTCAGTGCTGGGACCGCTCCTGTTCAATATATTTATTAACGACCTGGAGACGGGAACAAAATGTGAGGTCATTAAATTTGCGGATGAAACAAAGCTATACAGCAGGGTCAAAACCACGAAGGTCTCCAAAAGGGTCTGACGACGCTGGAAAAATGGGCCGAAAAGTGGCAAATGAGCTTCAACATAGGGAAATGCAAGGTCATGCATGTAGGGAAAAAGAACCCGATGTTCACGTACAAAATGGGGGGGATCACCGCTAGGGGTAAGTAACCTTGAAAGAGACCTGGGAGTGATGGTAGACACAACATTGAAGGCGTTGGCGCAGTGCGCCACAGCCTCAAGGAAAGCAAACAAAATGTTGGGCATCATTAAGAAAGGTATCACGACCAGGACAAAGGAAGTCATCATGCCACTATATCGTGCAATGGTGCGCCCGCATCTGGAGTACTGTGTCCAGTACTGGTCACCGTACCTCAAGAAGGACATGGCAGTACTTGAGGGAGTCCAGAGAAGAGCAACAAAGCTAATAAAAAGTATGGAAAACCTCTCATATACTGACAGGCTGAAAGAGCTGGGGCTGTTCTCCCTGGAGAAGCGGAGACTTAGAGGAGACATGATAGAAACCTTCAAGATCATGAAGGGCACAGAAAACGTAGACAGGGACAGATTTTTCAAATTATGGGGAACCACAAGTACAAGGGGGCACTCGGAGAAGTTGAAAGGAGACAGGTTTAGAACAAACGCTAGGAAGTTCTTTTTCACTCAGAGAGTGGTGGATACATGGAACGCGCTTCCGGAGGCTGTGATAGGCAAGAGCACGTTGCAGGGCTTCAAAGAAGGTTTAGATAGGTTTCTAGAGGACAAAGGGATTGAGGGGTACAGATAAGAGTAGAGTTAGGTACAGGGATAGGAGTGAGAGGCAAGTATAGGAATAACCAGGGACCATTGATCAGGCAATGGGCCTGAAGGGCCACCGCGGGAGCGGACCGCTGGGCGAGACGGACTTCTGGTCTGCCTCAGCGGGGGCAACTTCTTATGTTCTTAATTTGTTTATGATCACTTTTAGTTTAGAATATTGATCTCAACTAACACTAACACTATTACTTTTTGAGGCAGATGTTCGTGACACAAAAAAATCATTTAAACTAGTAAAGGAATTAACTAACACTACTAATAATTAATATTTCCCCGATAAATCACCATCTGCTCAACAACTATCATGCTATTTTAAAAATAAGGTTCAAAATATTAAAAAGCAATTTCCACCACTATGGGCTCCTTTTAAAAGGTGCGCTATGGCCTAAATGTGCGTAATAGCGTGCATTAAATTCCCGAGCGCGCTAGCCACTACTGCCTTCTTTTTAGGAGATGGTAGATTTTCGGCTATATCACGCGGTAATTTTGTACGTGCGCTAAAAACCCTAGCACACCTTCGTAAAAGGAGCCCTATATGACTCTACACACTTGTTCTATAATAAAGATCTACAAGTTATCAGAAGAGACCTTTACTGGACTGAATTTGACAAAATAGAGTGAGATGACTATCAAAATTAATGATAAATATATTCATTCTTATTGTTATTTAGATATATGCTCCTCAAGATGTGCACTTTTATCATTTACAATGCTTCAGAAAGGTTCCTTTCCCAAATATCTGAGACAAATTTTCTTATTTCTAATTTTAATGTATATTTTCTGTAAACCGCTTAGAACCTAACGGATGTAGCGGTATATAAGAAATAAATTACATTACATTACATTACATTAACTCCATTATTTGATTTGATTTTGATTTGATTTCTTATATACTGCTATACCGTGAGGTTCAAAGTGGTTTACAATGAAGATAGATTAAAGATACATTAAAATAAAATAAATAAAAATGGTACTTTGGATTTCCCTAGCTGTCCCGAAGGCTCACAATCTAGCTAAAGTACCTGATAAAACAATAAATAAGAAATAAAATAAATGAAATAAAGTAAATTCCAGTCAGACAATAGGATCTGATGTTAGAAGTTCATAAAGGACGATATGCCAAGGAGCGAAAGCTGGTATGCTCCTTGAGCCCTGACGTATGCAGCCAAGCCAACACACAATATTTCAGCCATGAGGTTTCCCAGGAAATAGTAATGAGTGCCAAAATACAGGCTAGTCATTTAGATCAGAGTCAATGCAATGCTAAAATGCAGGCATGTCATTTGGATCAGATGACTTCTGCAACAGCCAGACAACCGCCACTATCATCTCGGTGCATCATCTGCATTAAACGGTCAACTGCCACCATTCTCAGATCTGATATCTAGTATGGTATAGAACCCTGCTGGATCGGGGGAGGAGCGGAGCTGTGCTCATTAAGACCCTGCTGCTGATTCTGCTGTCTGCCGTTGGTTTCGGTGCGGCCCCAGTGTCTCCTCGTGCTTAACCGTTAGCCCCTGCTGGATTGGGGGAGGGGCAGAGCTGTGCTCTTAAGTCCCCGCCGCTGCTTCTGCTGTCTGCCGCTCTTTTCGGTGCGGCCCCGGCATCTCCTTATTCTCATTGTTATCCCCTGCTGGATCGGGGGAGGGGCAGAGCTGTGCTCTTTAGTCCCTACTGCTGATTCTGCTGCCTGCTGCTGGTTTCGGTACGGCCCCGGTGTCTCTTCGTGCTCAACCGATTAGCCCCTGCTGGATCGGGGAGGGGCGGAGCTGTGCTCTTAAGTCGCCACTGAACTCGCAGGCCTTGAGCATGCTCAGATGCTCAAGGCCCAGCAGACGAGTAGGTCGATCTTCAAGAGCCCAGATGAGGGTAAGAAGTGGCAGGGGGGGTGCCCAATTGTGTCGGGGGGATGTCGGATCGTGTCGGCGGGGTGCCCAATTGTGTCGGGGGGGGTCGGAACGTGGCGGGGGGTGCCCAATCATGTCGGGGGGGGGGTGCTGGATCGGGGAGGGGCGGAGCTGTGCTCTTAAGTCCCCGCCGCTGAACTCGCAGGCCTTGAGCATGCTCAGATGCTCAAGGCCCAGCAGACGAGTAGGTCGATCTTCAAGAGCCCAGATGAGGGTAAGAAGTGGCGGGGGGGTGCCCAATTGTGTCGGGGGGATGTCGGAACGTGTCGGCGGGGTGCCCAATTGTGTCGGGGGGGGGGGGGGGGTGCTGGTTCGAGGCAGGGGGGGTACCGGATCGCAGGGGGGGTGACGGATTGCGAGAGGGGGTGCTCGTAAATCGAGCCATGCTCGGTTTCCGAGGCACCGATTTTACAAATGTTTTGCTTGTCTTGCAAAACACTCGCAAACCGGTGCACTCGTAAACCGAGGTACCACTGTATATTAAACGATCTTGGCTTATCTAGAAATATTCTAAATTGGTTCAATAACTTTTTAAAAAGAACTTATAAAGTAAAAATGTCCCAAATGATATGCAAAGAATGGTCTCTTCCTTATGGTGTTCCCCAAATTTCCCTACTTTCACCTACCCTATTTAATATCTTCCTGCATTCTCTGGGGGGTTTTCTGGAAAAAGCCAAATTCACATCATTTATTTATACAATGATATTACTATTCTCATTCCTTATTCCTGCTCATCATATTAAAACTAAATTATTGCATGAAGTTGACTGAACATCTCATCAACTTAAATTGAATAAGGATAAAACTAAATTATGTTTACTAAATCATCCTAATAAGAACTGTGAAACTAAAGTACATATTAACCATAAATAAGATGGATTATCCACTGGCTAAAGTAATAAGAATATTAGGAGTTCACTTTGATCACAAATTTTCACTATTACCTCAGGTCAACTTGTTAATAAAGAAGTCTTTTGGTCTTTTCTGGAAACTTACAAGCATTAGAAAGTACTTAGATAATTATCAATTCCGCCTATTAGTATGATCTTTAGTTTTGTCTCAACCGGACTACTGCAATGTCACCTTTTTAGATTGTCCTAAATTTGTAACTGAAAAAAACTCCAAATGCTATAGAATACAGTCATTAATCTTCATACTGAAAAAAAGTGATAAGATTATACCTTATTTACGTGAATTGCACTGGCTACCTGGCTATTGTATTCTATTTAAAATACGGTTTGGAGAAACTCCTGATTATATGCCATATCTCGTTAAATTTTCTAATAATCCATCTTTGAACCTAAGAAACAATGATGCTTTTCGGTATCCAGTCATTAGGAACATTAGATACAATAGAACTTTTAACTCCACATGGGCATATCAAGCAGCAAAACTGTGGAAAGTATTACCAACTAATATTAACCAGCAATCTAATTTTAAATGTTTCAAAAAAGAGCTAGAGACCTATCTATTTCATGAATTTGTTACTAATAATTCCTAAATATTATAACACAAGTTTTTAATTTGTATCACCATAATTACTTATGTAAACCACTGTGAACTTCATGGAGGTATTGACGGTATACAAATATAAATTGTATTGTTATTATTGTATTGTATCAGGTCTAATGCCTTAAGACAGTGAAAAGTTTTCTGCTTACTTATAATTGTCATCTTCTACAAATTTCTGCAGCTCTTCTATGTATCGCACCGAATTCAGATATTTTTGAACATGAGGTAATAGAGGAATATCTAAAACAGGAAGAGATTTATAAGTTATTATAGTTTATAATATTTTTATACACATACTAATTACATATGAATATATTTACAGTGTTGAATGACAGACTTAATATAATTACAGTATTTCTTTAAAGATGTAGAGCCAACTGGATTTAGAATATTTTATGGCAAAACTTTTTCAGCAGAGAAAGTCAATGAATTCCATTTTTGTTGCCTCCTGGCATCTGAAAAAAATTGCTGTTACATTAGTCCTTTAGTGGGTATACAAACATAAAATTACACATACTTTCATGTCAAGGGTTTATTACAATACTGACACTTAGGCACAGTCAAACCTCGGTTTACGAGTAACGCAGTTTGTGAGTGTTTTGCAAGATGAGCAAAACACTCGAGCAAACTGTAACTCGCAAACCGAGCATTGACTCGATTTGCGAGCCCCCACCCGACCCGACCGTGGGAACCGGCAGTACTGCTCCCCCCGAGGCCACCGGCCCTGCTCCCTCCCTTCACGATCGTCTCCTCCCCATTTAATGACCGGCCCTGCCCTTACCTGTGTGCCGCCAGAGTTAGAAATGGCCTGCCGCCAGTCATTTGCTGAGCCTTGAGCATCTGCGCATACTCAAGGCCTTCTGGATCTCACCCTCATCGAGATTCTCATGAGACTTGAGATCTCATGAGAATCTTGGAGAGGGTGAGATCCAGAAGGCCTGAGCATGCACAGATGCTCAAGGCTCAGTAGCAGACCAGTGGCAGGCACTTTCTATCACCGGCGACGCAGGGGTAAGGACAGGGCCAGTCGGGGAGGGGTGGGGAGGAGGCGATAGCAGCGCCGGTGGCCTCGGTTGGAGCATGGAAGTCGGGGTGCATCCAGCAGGAATTAGCCAGCACATGAGTCCCGGCAGAGGTGGGTAGTGGCATCCGGGGTGGGTGGGGGGGGGCAGCGTCCGGAGCAGCAGGGCCAACTGTGCCTAGTCGGGCTCTGTGGCGGTTTGCTTACAGCCAGCACCCTGGAGCTGGGGCGCACCATCACCACCTGCACAACCCGCAGTGAGAGGCAGCGAACATTAGTGAGGCAGCGAACAGCAGCAGAGGAGGAGAACTGGAGGAGCCGCGTGGATAGGTCTGTGGCAGAGGCAGCGGTGGAGGCGTCACTAATGGTAATTAGGTTTTTGGGGATGTGGAACAAATTTTTCTAGTTTACACTAACTCTTATGGGAAAAGTTGCTTTGATATACGAGTGTTTTGGTTTACGAGCATACTTCTGGAATGAATTATGCTCGTAAACCAAGGTATCACTGTATGTGTATTTTTGCTTTATTGGGGTTTAGCTCATACCTTTTGAGTAAGCTCAAGAAGAGTTACATTTATATATGAGGCCGAGTTTTGATTAATTTTAATGTATGCTTCAATGAAAATCTAAGTGACCTGCCTGTAAAGCACAGTTACTTACCTGTAACAGGTGTTATCCAGGGATAGCAGGCAGATATTCTCACAGATGACTGACATCACCTATGGAGCCTAGTATGGACAGTATTGAAATGTACTGTCACTTTAAGCTTTAACAAAGCTTCGAGACTGCCTGCACTGTGCATGTGTGAGTACCTTCCCACCTGACATCTGCTCGCAGTACCTCAGTTCCATAAACAAGCTAAGAAGCCAACCAAGGGATGCAGGAGGAATGTGAGAATATGTGCCTGTTGTCCCTAGATAAAACCTGTTACAGATATGTAACTGTGCTTTATCCCAGGACAAGCAAGCAGCATAATCTCACAGATGGGACTCCCTAACTACCATAGTAGGGATTGAGGGAGAGTTGGCTTCTAAATAGAAGAGAAATTTAGTAGAACTTCTTGGCTGAGCTGACTATCCCATCTGGAACGAGTCTCCAGACAGTAGTGAGATGTAAGGGATGAACTGAGGTCCAAGCAGGTACTTTACAAATATCCTGAAAGAAAGTGGATCTCAGAAAGGTCACTGAAGCTGCCATTGCTCTGATTTTGTGCGCTGTAAAACGACCCTCTAGTGCAGGGGTCTCAAAGTCCCTCCTTGGACTCCTCGGGTTTTCAAGATTTCCCCAATATTCACAAGAGGTTCAAATGCAGGTTTCATCCACATAGTGAGGACAACAATGAGAACCCAAACAACTGGAGGAGGTTTGATTGGAAGTTTTGAATTCATGAGTTTATTCATAAACCTGGAAAGTAATGGATGGAGAACTAGAGATGTATTGTTGAAAGGAACATGAAGGAGCTAAGAGCACCAAGGGGTAAACTGTAACAAAAATGGTTTTAAGTCCAGAGCTGGAGAGGTGGAATACGTAGTCTAACACTGAAGATGATGAGCAAGTATCAGGGTCCAACTGGTGGTGATTGTACCATGTGCTGAAGCATGTCCACTGAAAGCGATAGCATTGTTGAGTGGAAGGTTTTCTGGAAGCAGTTATGAGAGTCTCAACTTGGGCAGAGAGATTGAACTTCTCTATGTGCATGTTGAGGGGTACCAGGCTGTGAGATGTAGAGACTGTAGAATTTCTATGAGGAAGAGAAGATTAGCCTTGGGTTAGTAAAGATGGAAAGATTTGTAGTGGAATGGGATCTTTGACACTCTGATGAAGTAGAAGGAGAACTAGGCTTGTCTGGGCTACAGAGGAGCTGTGATGATCATGGTGGTTGGTTCCTGCTCAGTGGCATACCTAGCATATGTGATACCCAGGGCCCATAATTTTTTGACACCCCCTTATATTTGTGAAAAACATGATTTTTAGTAACAATCCACATATCGCACAAGAGTGTACCTAGGAAAAAGCAACATCTTACATACTGCAGTGAGCATCAACACACCTATTGTAAAACTAAACAAGCCAGACTAGTACAGATTGATCATGCACAGTCAATGCAAATAGAGAACCATGTCTTTCATACACACAGAACACAGAAAACACCTTCATCCAGTATGGAATATGTAATCACAAACTAACCCCCCAACTTTTACAAAATTATAGTCTCCACCCCTCCCTCTACAAAATCATAGTGTAGTTTTTAGCACCGGCCAAGGCCTAACAGCTTTGTTGCTCATAGAACTCCTATGAGCGTCGGAGCTGTTACCACAGTGGCCGGCGCTAAAAACTATCCTACAATTTTGTAAAGGGGAGGGGGGGGGGTTAAAATTGAAATATGTAGACAAAAGTTAAACTGAACCACCAAGAAGCTGGACTCTGCATACAATACAACACTACAGAAACAGTGATGCATGTTCCCTAATATTGTGCAAAATATATAAAGATAGCAGATGCAAATTTTAAAAAACAGAGAAATAGCAACCATCAAATTAACAAATAACCCCCCCCCCTCCTTTTATGAAGCTGCATTAGGGTTTTTATTGCATGCAGGCCACAGAAGTAAAAGCTCTCATGCTCATGTGAATTCCATGAGTATCGAAGCTTTTACCACCACGGCTGGTGATAACCCCCCCCCCCCACCTGTTTTATGACGCCGCATTAGGCTTTTTCATCTCCGGCTATGGCAATGAAAGCTCCGGTGCTCATAGAATTCCTATGAGCATTGGAGCTAATATTGCCACAGCTGGCAATAAAAAAGCCTGCCTCTGCCCCCTCTCTTGTCCTTACAACAAGTGCAGCTGAAGGCAGGAAGGGACAGCTCCACCTGGAAGGAGGTAACTATGATTCCCCCCATTGACCCGGAAGGCTTTTATCCGATATCAGCTCTGACTTCGGAGGGAAGTCTTCTGGGTCAGCTTCGGCGGAGAGAGGGAGCAGGCAGAAAGGATGGTATGGGATCCCCGCCGGCGGCAGTGATTTCGGCAGAGGGGGGAGGGTGGGCAGGCAATAAGGAGGGAATGGGATCCTCAGTGGCAGCCAAAGGAGGAAGGGGGCGGGAGACACACGCATTGCCATGTACCCCCAACAAGTGGCTCATGTACCCCTAAGTGTTGAGAAACACTGCCATAATATACCAGGATAAGATTGCAGACATCCAGGACAAGTTCACACACTCCCTCCTGAAAATAAGTAGCTTGTCCTTGTCAGTTCTCCAGCTCTAACCATTAAGCCTCTCTGTTTGAGGCATGTGCTCGCTGGGTCATCCTGCTCACTCAGAAAATATTACTGCTATCATGCCCACAGATAGGCTCTGCACTTTCCCTGCTATTTATGGAGACGTGAAATGTTGGGGGGAGGAGACAAGGTTGAGAATAGAAGTAAATCAGAAGAGGAGATAAGGGAAATCCCTGGTAGTGACAGAGTGAGAATCCTATCACAAGCCAGCAGAGAGAGCCTGAGCAGTGGGGTCAATTGCATAATATCTGGGAAATGCTGCTGGAAGCTGTCCACTTACCCTAAGTGAAAAAAGGTGCTAAAAAGGACAGTTCCTAAGCTGAGAGCTAAGAAAAGCGAGTACTCCTTCAGGAGCTGGGTGACCCTCAGGAGGAGGAATGCTGGCCTTTGCCCTAATTCCCAGTAAGCCCAGTTGACTGGTGTTGAGAGGGGGCCCAGTCCAGTAAGAAAGAGCTGTCCAGGGGTCACTGATGCAGAAAGGGGGCAGGGTACAGCAGAAGAAAGCTGGTAGAGAATCCGCACAGAAAGTGGCTGAGGGACTGGTATGAGTCCGCAAGGAGATCCTTCATTGAGAGGCATACCAGGGGATGTGGGAGGCAAATGAGAATATCTGCCTGCTGTCCCTGGATAAAACCTGTTAGAGGTAAGTAACTGTGCTTTATCCAAGGACAAGCAGGCAGCATAATCTCACAGATGGGACTCCCTAACTACCATAGTAGGGATGGAGGGAGAGGGCCTGGAAGATGCAGTAGCCAGAGGGCCCGTAGAGCCTGGAGTCCAGGCAAGACTTAGGTTTGACGACTGGCGGTGGGACCAGTTCAGAATCTAGGACCCATGGGGACCCCAGAGGCTGGGAAACAGAGGGACCAGCGGTGGCCCTACAAGCGGCTGGAAGAGCTGTGAATGAATTGGATGGAGGTCCTAGGCTGAGGGGTTCTGGCAGGGAACCAGCGGAGGGAACGGCAGCACCGGTGGTGACCAGCAGAAACCCCGATAATGGCACCAGAGGACCTCATGAAGACCACCAGGGAAGCACTCTGATAGATCTGGAAATTACTGGTTGAAGGTCTTGCGAGGGACTGGCAGTGGGACCCAAGGGACTGGCAGAGGGACACAGTGGGGCTGGTGGTGATCAGCAGAGACTGGTAATGGCACCAGGAGCTGTCTAATAACTGGAGGGGCAGGGAGGACCCAGAGAAGACTCGGAGGGCTGGGGAGGAACTATGAAGGGTTGGGAGGACCCAGTAGTGACCAGGAAGACCTGGTCACGAGATGTATAAATGTTTTAACTGTATGTTTTGTTGCTTAACAGTGTTCCAGAGATGTCTGGGGTGTAGAGAGTGATGGGTAATAACAGCTTGGCCTAATCACATGATCACAGGGGCCCACAAATATATGTTTGCCTAGGGCCTAATATGGTGTTAGTCCGGCCCTGATAATAGCCTGTAAAAGATTTTAAAGCTGTACATTAGTTTAAGAGCCAATATCAAGTACTGAAGTTGAAACAAAACTTATTTTTACCAATGTACCTGCTGTATGTACTTACAGAAGATATCCTATTAACCACAGCTTTGCATTAATCTAAATACTGGAAATATTCCTTTATAAAGACTGAAAATATATATTTAATCCTGCCAATGGTGGGACTGGCAACGCTATAGACATAAGTACTTGAGTTTTGCAATGTGCCAAAAAAGGTGTCAAACAATTTACCATATTCACAGGACTGCTGGAGGTCTGAGATGATTCGGAGGATGTTGTTCATTAAATTTGATCTCTGCTCATTTTCAAGGATACTGCCAGTGGATGGGTAGGCAGAGTCTATATATGTTAGATCTGAGAGATAGATACCTGAAAAAAAATCAACCTTTTGTTATAGTTTTCAATAGTTGCCAAAATCTTCCTAAAAAGAATCTAGAATTGACATATTTGCTTATTTTTTCTTTCGTTTCACATTACCTCATACATACAGTAGTAATCATATCCTGCAACATCTTCATGAGCAAGAAATAATGGACACATCTGACTTAAAAGCCATTTTCACTGATCATTGGCTAGCCATTTGATTTCTGTATAAAGCTGTTGTAAGTGAACATGGGTGTTCCCAACAAAAGAAACAGACTTTACCAATTATTCACTGAGGAATTTTGCACAAAGCAGAAGTCCTCTTCTATGCAGATTTTACAGAATTTGGCAGCGTGGACATGGGGGGGGGTGCATTGTTACAGGCTGAAAAATAAAAAAAGGGGGGGGGGCAACAGTAGTGTTATCTATATCAACCACAAAATAGGTAATAAGCAATAGTATCTGCATTAAGCTGCAAATGCCATGATGAAGCCCGTTGCACCCTTGATCCATACCTATGGGAAGGAGGCTGATTATGTTAAGTTAGGGAGTGTGTGGAGGAAGAGAAGACAAACAGCAGGGTTTGGTTTAGTTTGGTCTGGGGCCAGAGGAGGAGAGATTATAGAGGGAATCAAATGTGGGGGGAAGAGTGTGGCATGAGACAGAGAACAAAATCATGGTGGGTCAAGTCTCTGAGGGTGGGATGTAAGACTGCAGAGGAATGTGAGGGAGAAGAACATGCTTAGGGGGTGGGTAAGAGAATATGTAGAGCAGGAGTGAGGGCAAATGGTGAAGGGGAAGGAGGAACAGAAAACAAAATCAACCATGAGGGTGACGTGAGAAGTAAGTGGGGGCCGTCTAGCGTAAACAGCGCAGAATAAATAGTAGGGCATGACAGAGGCCTTTCTAAGTTCTGGTCAGAGGGTCTTATATGCAAACACAATTAAAACTTTTAGAAGATGGGTAACAAAAGACTAGGAAATGATATATAGCGAAAGAAAATGGGATTTCAGTATGTATGTAAATTGCTGGATAAGCAAAATTATATTGGCTGTATATATAGAATTTGCAGGAGCCATTAAAGGAAGCCGCTCAGCACTGAGCAGCAGCACAAAATCATGCGCCTGCTGGTGTTTCTCAGCGCAGCCGAAGACACTCACAGAAGCCTGTTAAAAGCGGGGCAGGAGCTTGGAAAGTTCGATCCTGCCCGCTGCACCTCCACCGACGATCATCAGTAGAGGTCTGAGCCTGAGTCTAGGACAGGGAAGGCGGCAGGGTGAACGGCGGCAGCCTGCAAAACTTCTTGAATATAAACCGTGACCCCCATTTTTGGGCCAATTTTTTGGCCCCCAAAATCCTGTTTTATATTCGAGTATATACGGTATGTGTATTTAGATATGAAATGTTATACAAACTTTATATTTTAAATTTTGAAAATTCAGATACAACATATGGACTTTGACCTATGATCTTTAAGTTAAAGCCATGGAAATTCCAGTCTTGAGATGCCCAGGATATAGAAAAGTCAGCTATTTTGACCTTGCTTGGTATTGGAAAATGAGATGGAACTAACTTTAAAATGGAAGATTTTTAAAAAATGCAAGAATGCTGTAAGGTTACAGGCTGGTCTAAGAAAAGCAGTGTGACTTTACAAAGGGGTTTTGTTTTAATTCTTTATTGATTTTCAATTCAAATACAAAGTGCAAAAATTTTACAAAGTAACACAATGAACAGCACTTGCATCCAATCAAATAATATATAGTACAAAATATATTTTCCCTCCCCTCCCACTCTACCTGGATGCGAGTAAAAATCAAATAGGAATTAAAAGCTTATACAATTAATCAGATTTAACAAATTCCGTTAATGGACCCCATGTTGTTTTAAATATTTTACTATGTCCCAATATTTCCAAATTCATTTTTTCATATCTATAACATTGACACAAAGTTTCCACCAAAAGAAAAAATTTAGTCTGTCCCAGTTCTTCCAATTCCTAGTGATCATTTGCAGGGCAACCCCTGTCATAATTATAAGAAGTCTGCTTTTATACCTGTCTAATGGATTTTTAGCTTTCAACAATGTCCCACATATGACCACATCATAGGACAATGGAATCGATGTTTCCAGTATCATATTAATTTGTCCCCATATTGATTTTCAAAAATGAGTATCAAGGGACAATAAAACAACAAATGATCCAGTGTCCCTACTTCAAGATAACAATGCCAGCATCTATTAGACTTAGAATTGTCCAACTTGGGGGCGTCACGTGCCTGCAAATAAGATGGCCGCTTAGTGTCTCGTCTCCGTCGCAGCCCTGCTTGAAATAACATTTTTCAGCCCTTCAAAAGTGTCCGTTTGAACCGCTCATTTATACCTGCGTCTGTGGGAATGGCTAATAAATCGGGTAAGCTCGATCCCGTCCCCGCTGCTCACTCAGCCACGCCGCATCCAGCTACTAAAAGATCGAAGCACGAGCCGCCCTCTCCCGCTAAGGCCCCGACCTCGGACTCTGCCGACTCCGCCAGCTCGATCTCGCGCGACTTACAGGTCCTGCACGAATTAATGAAGGAGAACCTAGCTGCAACTGCAGACATTAAAAATGAAATGAGCTCTATTGTAACACAACTTAAACAACATAATGCACGCATAGAACTCGTGGAAGAACGCCTGGCGGCCCATGATTCCCAATACAGAGATCTCAATTGTGATCTTCAGAAACTTTCTATACTACAAACTGACTTGGAGGATTTGTCCAATCGCATGCGCCGAAGCAACGTGCGCATAATAGGCTTGCCTGAATCTTCTGAAGGGAAAGATATGCTGTTATACCTACATTCATTTATCCCTAGCATTCTGAATCTTCAATTCTCACCCCCGCTGGAAATTGAAAGGGCGCACAGAGTCCCCTCAGGCCCCCCGTCGCCATCTAAGCCTCCACGCCCTATAGTTCTCAAGCTTCTAAGATACCCGCAAGCCCTTCAAATACTACAAACTGCAAAATCCACCCAGGGCCTTGCAGTGGATGGTAAAAGGATTTTATTCGTCCCTGATGTCTCTAAAGCTACTGCTCAAAAAAGGAAGGCCTTCCTATCCATGCGCCCCCAGCTCAAGAGCATTGGTGCACAGTATGGGCTATACTACCCTGCCAGGATGCGTGTGACCTACCACAATACTACCAGAAATTTTGACTCTCCATCAGACCTCCAAAAATACCTCGACGACTCGGTGGGAGCTATGACTTGATTTTCATGATAGGCCCTCTCCTTGCGTCCAGGATTTATTAGGGCTGAACTTTTCCCACTTCATGGTTTACTGTGGGGCGAGCGATGGAGCAATTCACTACGCTCCTCTTAACAGCATGCGACCCCATCTTTTGTGCTTTGTTTGTTATATTGATCTTGCTCATTGCAATCATGAGTCCACTGGTCCCTCCCCATGCTCTTTCCTTCCTTTGACCCCCTGGTATGGATATACATCCCATTCGCTGTATTCACTGCCTTTGACTGATCTCAGCTCTTCCTGGACCGCTCTCAAGTTTTCTAAAATACATGGCTAAACTCAACATTATATCTCTAAATGTCAAAGGGATAAACAACCCAATCAAGAGGAAAAAAATTCTACAATACCTTAAACACTTGAACGCTGATATTTGCATGCTCCAAGAAACCCACCTATCTTCCGAAGAGGCACAGAAATTATCTGGTGGTTGGGTCCAGTATTGCTTTGCTGCACCAGCGCAGGGGAAGAAAAATGGAGTCGTCACTCTTATAAAAAGATCTATCAACTTCCAACTCTCCTCACACAAATTTGATCCTGATGGTAGATGGTCTTATATCGAGGGCTCAATTGCTGGTCAATCTCTACATCTCTTTAACATATATGCCCCTAATGCTGATGACTCCTCATTTTTTCAATCATTCCACACGATAAGCACAACTTCTTTATCGTCTCATACTATCTTTGCAGGGGATTTCAATTTCCCCATAGACCCCTTCATCGACAGATCCTCTACCTGCCGTCCAGCTAAACTGGGAGTTCGCGCTGCACTTCGTCGCCTGATGGATTCATATGGATGGACTGACTTTTGGAGAACTCTTCACCCCACTACTAGAGACTATACTTTCTACTCTGCACCGCACAAATCTCACTCAAGGATTGATTATATATTAGGCTCTAAGGATTTAATGAGCCTAGTCTCTTCAGCAAAGATACATGATATTACCATCTCGGACCACGCGGCTGTATCCTGCACTCTTCAATGGTCTGCTTCTCCCCCTTCGCGTCATTGGCGCTTCAACAACCTGCTATTACACGATGAGACCTTCATATCCCACATCAAATCTGAATCATTAGCTTTTTTTGACACGAACATTTCTTCATTATCGGATTTTTCTCTTGTTTGGGAATCCTATAAAGCCTGGCTCAGAGGAGAAGTCATTAGTTACTCAGCCTATCAACTCAAACAGCGCAAATCTACTTTGACCCAATTGGAGTCGGAAATTCATACATATGAGACACAGCTCTATCATCGACACGATCCTGCTTTGTACAAGAAGCTACAATCGTTAAAGTTCCAGTACAATGAAATCTTCAGCTCCATGGCCTCAGCATCTATTTTCAGACAGTCTACTACTTACTACTCCTCCTCCAATAAATCAGGGCGCCTCCTAGCTACTTATCTCAAAGGACGGCGGGCCAAGCATAGGATTTCACATATCAAATCCCCTAATGGACTTATACGTACCTCTACCGAAGATATCCTTGAGGAATTCCGCTCTTTTTATAAAGAACTCTATACCTCTGAATCTTCATCTGCTGAGAACTCCACTGCGGATTTTCTTCATTCCCTCTCCTTACCAACCTTGTCACCAACTCAGCAACAATCCTTACAACAGCCCATCTCTTCAGAAGAAGTTCTACGTGCCATCTCTTCCATGCCATCTGCTAAGGCTCCAGGTCCCGATGGATTGACTTCCGAACTCTTCAAGTCGTTTTCTTCTTCTTTGGCGCCGCATCTGCTGTCTTATTTTCAAGGCCTGGTGTCCAACTCATCTAACCTCCATAGATTCCTGGAAGCAAACATCATCGTTTTACCTAAACCGGACAGAGACCCCCAGCTTGTTAAGAACTATCGTCCCATTTCATTACTCAACATAGACTATAAAATTTTTACCAAAATATTAGTGTTTCGTCTAGAAAAAGTCATGCCTACTCTTATTCACAGGGATCAAGTTGGCTTTATGAAAGGCCGCTATGGGGCAGATAATACCAGATTGCTATGTCATGTGCTCCATTCCGCCTCGTCGAACCCAGCACCTAATATCCTTGTATCTCTCGATGCCGAGAAGGCGTTCGACAGGGTGGAATGGAAATACTTATTTGCTGTTCTCTCTGCATTTGGTTTGCCATCTATGTTTATTCATATGATCTCCCTTCTATATAATAACCCTTCTGCTAGATTAATCGTGAATGATTCTACTTCCTCTCCCTTTACACTATGTAGAGGTACTAGGCAAGGATGCCCAATTTCCCCTTTACTGTTCAACTTAGCTTTAGAACCCCTCCTTGCGGCCATAAGACAATCTACAGACATAAAAGGAATTTCTATAGCTAACATTGAATTCAAAATATCTGCTTACGCAGATGACGTTTTATTGTACCTCTCTGACCCGGAATCTTCCTTAACCTCTCTAATAAATCTGATTTCCTCCTTCTCTTTAATCTCGGGTTACAAAATTAACTGGGACAAAACGGAAATCATGTCCCTTAATGACACCAGTCTTCCTTTCACTATCTCTTCTCAACCTTTCACATGGGTCTCTTCTGGGATCAAATATCTTGGTTTGCCATTCGACAGAGATCTTCGATCAACTACACAACTGATCTCCTCCAAAATCCTAATGCAATTAACATCTACCCTTTCTAAATGGTCACCTTTACATCTCTCCTGGTGGGGCCGATTGGATACTTTAAAAATGATGGTGGTCCCGAAACTCACTTATATTTTCAACATGTTCCCTTTATTATTTCCACGGACTCTGTATAAACAATTGGAATCGAAAATGTCTTGCTTCTTGTGGAATGACAAACCACATAGGATCTCCCTGAAGAAATTGAAAGCTTCCAAACAACAGGGCGGAGTCAACTTCCCTGATCTTTACTGCTATCATAGGGCATTCATACTGAGACAGGGTGCAGAGTGGCTCTCTTCCCCTCTCTCTTCAGATATACCCAATTGGTTGAGACTAGAATCCTCTCTTATGAGCCCCCTCCCTCTCTTACGAGTGATAGGCACTAAAAATGTTCCCGGCCTTCTTAACAACCCCATTATATCCACGACTCACAAAACCCTCATTGATCTTGACAAACGGCTTGATATTCCGTGGATACAATCTTCACTCTGCCCTCTATGGCATAATAGGCTCATTTTAATAGATAAGAAACCCATATCATGGCCATCTTGGTTTCATAAGGGTATTTGGGACATTGGATCCTTATGCCATCCCAATGGGTCCCTACTCACGTTCCACGAATTGATGAGTTCCTTCTCCGTCACCGCCTTGCAATTTTATAGATGGCTTCAACTTCGATCCTCCCTCAAAAAGTCAGGTCTAATTCTGGTTCTACATGCTTCTGCTCCTTCTCTATTTACTCTCTCACATCAGTTCTTAGCCTTGGGTCATACTGCTTCACACTTTTATAAACTACTCAAATCTTTCCTCCCTGACCCCCAAACTCATCTACACACATCCTGGGAAAATGATCTAGGAATCACCATACCTGAAGAAGCTTGGTCTCATATTTACTTCTCCACTTTTCACACATCTCGCTCAGCCTCAAATCTTCAACATATGGTCTTTCTGCTTCATCGCGCGGCATGGACTCCCGTTAAGTCACATAGGATCAATCCCACCTATTCTAACCTATGCTGGACTTGTCACTCTGAGGTAGGCTCTTTAAAACACCTCCTTTTCTCCTGCTCTATTATCTCCTCTTATTGGTCTACTATATGGGACACTATATGTTCCGTTTTTCACATAAATATCCCTTTGACATACCAAATGTTACTATTGAAATCTTTTTCTGTGTCTAACCTCATTTCTGACTCAGATGCCTTTTTATTTGACTTATTACTATCCTTGGCCCTGAAAGTTCTACTTACATACTGGAAGGACCTTTCTCGAGCTACCAGTTCTCAATGGTGGAACTTAGTATGCCTTACTTTTAGAACCGAAGCTTACTTAGCCAAGTCCTCTAACAAATACTCCCATTTTCAAGTGAAATGGTCCTTATTGAAGTCCTATTTACATACCACTTCCCTTAACTGAAGAACATATATACCTTTAATATCTACCTCTGGTACATATTTCTCTTATACTCACTTCCTCACTTCCCATCCCTCCTCTTCCCTTCCCTTCCTCCTTTGTTCTCATGCTTGCACTCGACTGGGTAGGACATTTCATTTTGTTCTACTTGACATGTTCAGATGTTTGTATTTGTTAACTATATCACTTTGCTTATTATATTGAGCTATCTAGAAATTACTGGTTATATGTCATGCATGCTCAGTATTGTAAGATACATATGTCTCTACCTTTCTCTGTTCTGTATTTTTTTACAAAAATATAAATAAACAAACCTTGACTTAAAAAAAGAATTGTCCAACTTTTGTAAACGAACTGGGGTCCAAAAAATCCTATGTAATAAAAAGATCCAGGTTTGTCTCAGATGCTGACACTGTACATCTCATCCTCCAAGTCCAAATCCATGGACACTGAGTAGTAGAAATCTGCTGCTTTGTCTCAATGCTCCAAATGTCTTTTAGACTTGTTTTAGGATTTTTATTCAAATATTTGGATATTAATTTATACCACTTGGCAGCCTGATGCCCTTGCAAATCTGTCTGGCAACATAGGTCAGACAGATTGCGCCAATCAAGGAACCCTTTCTGAATGGCCTATTTCAATTGCAACTATTTATAAGCTTGAGACTTTGATATGCCGAATGATTGTTGCAGTTGTAATAAATTTATCATTTTCCCATTTGAGATCACATCATCTAAAGTACATATGCCTGCCTGCAGCCAATGTTTCCAGAGGATTTTTAGACTCGCCAATTTGTATCTTGGAGTTTAACCATAGAGATTGACACGTGGATTGTAGTATTGGAGTAGGTGTTAAATTATTAATAAATTTTAATGTATTCCAGGTGGATAAAAGAATACTATTGTCCTTCTAGACAGCTTCATACTCAAATATGGCTCAGACGTAATGGGGACATGAGATGACTCTCTAATATCAGCCAATCCGGCAGATTCTCCATGAGTTCAGGAAGGATCCAATACATACCTGACACAAAATGATGATACCTATAAAAGTTTGGAAAATTTACCCCCCCCTCCCCCCGATTGCGATTTTTGCAAAAATACTAAGACTATTCTAGCAGTTTTATCCAGCCAAATAAATTTTATAAGAATCCCATTTAATTTCTTATAAAACAAACTCTAAAAATAAACCGGTAACATACTCGTTTGATACATCATTTTGACAGTTTGGACTCTCCCCCACTAATAAAATGCAGAGGGTTCCAATGCTCACACATTTCTTTGACTTTTAGTAATAAAGACTTTTTATTTACTGTCATTGTATCTTTTTGAATTATACCCAAATATTTTATACTCTCTTCCTTCCAAAGGAATGGGTCAAATAAACCTTTTACACAATGCACATTTAATGGAAGAACCTCCGATTTGCTCCAATTTATTTTCTAACCAGAAAATTTGCTAAATCAATCAATCTATTCCAATAAATGCGGGATGGTAGATTCAGGATTCTTCAAATGAAGCCAAATATCATCTGCATAGTCCAAAACCTTATAATCCCTGTATCTCCTTTGCCCGCTGAATGGCCAACAAGGGTTAAAAAACAATATCAAAAAGCAAAGGAGATAAGGGACATCCTTGTCTAACTCCTCTCTTCAGAATAAAATGCTCTGAGAATGTATTACTAATATATAATCTGGCAGAAGGGGAACTATACAAGGTTTGAATTATTTGAATAAATCCAGTTCCTATTCCAAACCAATCCATTGCTTGATACATAAAAGTCCCTTCTAAACGATCAAAGGCCTTCTCTGCATCCAAAGAGACAGAAAAGGCCAGATCCTCTATTGTTTTTGCTAAATTGAGCATGTGAAGTGCCAACCTAGTATTGTTTGCAGAATGTCTTTGAGCAATGAAACCTGTTTGGTGCATACCAATCATTTAAGGGAGAGCCTTGGCTAATCTTAGAGCCAATAATTTAGCCAGGATTTTCCCATCCACTTTAATTAAAGAAATAGGCCTGTAGTTTGAAACTAACATGGGATCTCTGTTTGGCTTTGGCAAAACAATGGTTAACGCTTCTGCCATAGTACCTGATATACAACCCTTAGTCAGTTGTGACTAATATAAATTTAAAAGACAAGGTAATAGTATATTTTGAAAAGATTGAAAAAAACTCCACAGTGAATCCGTCACTACCTGAAGCAGATCCAGTTCTGAGAGACTTCAATGCTGCCTGGAGTTCCTTAGATGATATAGGCGCTTCAAGATTTCTTTTTATATGCTCTGGAATTTTTGGCCCATGAATTAAGTTTAAAAATTCTCTACCTTCAATTTCTTTATTTGAATAAAGCTCAGAAGAATATAAAGCTTTATAATAATCCAAAAATTGTTTTAAAACATCTACAATGTGGGTATGAATTTTACCTCTCTCATCTTTAATTGCTGCAATCTTTACTTTTCTTTTTTAGCTTTAAGATAGTTAGCCAATAATCTTCCCGCTTTATTCGAGTTTCCATAATACAGAGCCTGCTGAGAAATAAATTTTTCCTAGCTAATTGTGAGGAAATCTCATTATATTTATATTTAGCTTTCAACAGGGTATTTAAAGTTTCTTTGTTCCCATTTCGAGGCTAATTGTGACTCTAAAGTCAAAATAGTTTGTTCCAAATTGGAAAATCCTAATTTTAGCAGTTTCCTAATATGCGCTGAATATGAAATTATTTGCCCTCTCATTGTAGCTTTGAAAGCATCCCATATAGTTTCCAAAGAGATTTCCTCTGAGGTGTTGAGTTGAAAATACTCATTCATTTTTATTTGCATTTCCTCGAGAAAGTTTGAATCTGCAAGCAATGTATTATTAAACCTCCAAACAGGTCTATTAGAATTTTCTTCAGTAAATTGATATTCTATCCAAATTCCAGCATGATCTGACAAAATAATTGGATCTATGCTGGTTTTTGTAACCTGTTGAATTAAATGATCTGAAACAAAAAAATAATCAATTCTTGAAAATGATTTATGAACATGAAAACAAAATGAAAATTCACGGGCATTAAAATAAAAAATCCGCCAGATATCCTTTAATCCACATGTATGAGCAAGATTGTCCAACCCTAATGATTTTAATTGCTTACTAGATTGTTTATCCATTATGGGATCCATGACATTATTGAAGTCTCTAGCCATGACTAAATTTGTCGTAGCCAGTGACAGAATTAACTGTTGTAGTTTCTTAAAGAATTCAGCCTGATTCGAGTTAGGTGCATAAATATTAAAAAGCGTCAGGGTATCATTTCCTGAAGTCATATCAACTTAACATAGAAACATAGAAATAGATGGCAGATAAGGGCCACAGCCCATCTAGTCTGCCCACCCCAATGACCCTCCCCTACCTTTCTCTGTGAATAGATCCCACGTGTCTATCCCATTTGGCCTTAAAATCAGGCACGCTGCTGGCCTCAATAACCAGAAGTGGAAGACTATTCCAGTGATCAACCACCCTTTCAGTGAAAAATAATTTCCTGGTGTCCCCGTGCAGTTGCCCGCCCCTGATTTTCCACGGATGCCCCCTTGTTGACGCGGGACCCTTGAAAAAGAAGATATTTTCTTCCACCTCGATGCGGCCTGTGAGATACTTGAATGTCTCGATCATGTCACCCCTTTCTCTGCGTTCCTCGAGTGAATACAGCTGCAACTTATCCAGCCGTTCCTCGTATGGGAGATCCTTGAGTCCTGAGACCATCCGGGTGGCCATTCTCTGTACTGACTCCAGTCTCAGCACATCCTTACGGTAATGCAGCCTCCAGAATTGCACACAGTATTCCAGGTGGGGCTGGCATAATGGCATAATGACTTCAAGCTTACAGCTGACGAAACTCCTGCATATGCAACCTATGATTTGCCTTGCCTTGGATCAAGCTTGCTCTACTTGATTGGCAGTCTTCATGTTCTCACTGACGATCACCCCTAAGTCTCGTTCTGTTTCAGTTCTTGTTAGGATCTCGCCATTAAGGGTGTAAGTCTTGCATGGATTTTGGCTGCCCAGGTGCATGACTTTGCATTTTTTGGCATTGAAGCTGAGTTGCCAGGACCTAAATCAGCGCTCCAGTAGGAGTAGGTCATGCATCATGTTGTCGGACATTGAATTTATGTCTGTTGTGCTTTTGCCCACTACATTGCTTAGTTTGGCGTCATCGGCGAATAATGTTATTTTACCTCGCAGCCCTTCTGCCAAGTCTCTTATAAAGATGTTGAATAGGATTGGGCCCAGGACCGAGCCCTGCGGCACTCCACTGATTACCTCCGTCATTTCGGAGGGGGTGCCGTTCACCACTACCCTCTGAAACCTACCTCCAAGCCAGTTCCCAACCCATTTCGTCAATGTGTCGCCCAATCCTATAGAATTCATCTTGCTCAGCAACCTGCGGTGTGGTACGCTATCGAATGCTTTACTGAAGTCTAGGTATAGGATCACCCCTTAGTAAATCCACGTTGACTGGTATCCCGTAGATTCTCCTCGTTCAGGATCGTATCCAATTGGCATTTGATTAGAGTTTCCATTAGTTTGCACACTATTGATGTGAGACTCACCGGTCTGTAGTTTGCCGTCTCCATCTTGGAGCCTTTCTTGTGGAGTGGAATGACGTTAGCTGTCTTCCAGTCCAACGGGATGTTACCTGTACTAAGGGAGAAATTGAAGAGCGCGGATAGCGGTTCCGCCAAGACATCACACAACTCCCTGAGCACCCTGGGGTATAGGTTGTCAGGCCCCATTGCCTTGTTAACCTTAAGCTTTGACAGCTCGCAGTAGACACTCGCTGGGTGTAAACTCGAAATTACTAAACGGGTCATCTGCGTCAACCCTTGTCTGTAGCTGAGGGCCGAGTCCTGGGGCCTTGCGGGTGAAGACTGAGCAGAAGTATTCATTTAACAGTTGGGCTTTTTCCGAGTCCGCTTCTACATAGTCTCCGTCTGGTTTCCTAAGATGTACTATCCCGCCTGAGTTCTTATTTCTGTCACTGATATACCTGAAGAAGGATTTATCTCCTTTCTGGATGTTCTTCGCTAGAGACTCCTCCATGCGGAATTTGGCCTCCCTAACTGCTGTTTTGACGGCTTTTGACTTAGCCAGATAGACTTCCCTAGAGTCCTATTTCCCTGATTGTTTGTAAGAGATGAATGCTTTTTTCTTCTCCTTGATGAGGTCCGAAATCTCCGCAGAGAACCACTGTGGCTTATTGTTCCTTCGCCGTTTCCCTACTGATTTAACATAGCGGTTTGTTGCTTCTTGTATGGTGGTTTTCAAAGTCGACCACATTTCTTCCACGTTATCGGTTTCTGCTTGGCTTTGTAGCACCTGGTGAACGAAGTCTCCCATTTCTTTGAAGTTTGTGTCCTTGAATTTGAAGACCTTGGTCAGTGTGGTAGATTTAGTGAACCTTTCCTGAGATTGAACCATACCATGTTGTGGTCACTGGAGGCCAATGTGTCGCCCACCGAGACCTCTGTGACACTTTCTCCATTGGTAAGTATCAGGTCAAGTGCCTGATCCCTTGTTGGTTCCAAAACCAGTTGCCTGAGTCTTGCTCCCTTCATAGAGTTTAATAGCCATCTGCCCCTAGGATCTGCCCAAAAGTTATCAAATGTAGCAGAAACCCTCCTATTGACCAGGATAGCCACACCTGCTTTCTTCCCTATTGCTGGTGCAAAAAAACAATGTTTTATCCACCCCCCCTTTCAAAGTAGCAGCTTCGCATGCTAGTAAATGTGTCTCCTGTATGAAGTAAATATCTGCCTGTTGCTGCTTCAGAAAATTAAGTACTTTTTTCCTTTTGATGGGATGATTGAGTCCATTAACGTTCAGGGAATACATTTTTAAAGGCATTTTAGGTGATTAGTACGTAAATGAAACACCAAATTCCTTTTGATCAAATATAAAAATAATATAATCACACACATCCAGAACCCAAATACCCCATTTTCCCTCCTCAAACCCATCCCAACATATAACACAAAAGCTTGTATGCAAACATAGACTGGTGACTACTACCCTTCCTCCTCAAGCACCCTAAATTCATCCCTGAATTAGCCCATCATGTATCATTAAAATGAATAATTTAAGATCATTTCCCAGAAAATCAAATATTAGTAGCACTATGCCCCTATATATCCTATCATATTTATTGAATTCATTAAAAACTTTATATTCTCTAATTTATTAAGAATACAATTCTTATACCCCCCAATATTATTATATAGTCATAAAAAATATCAGAATAAAGCAACCATTAAGAAGACCTCCCAATTCCTCCCCTTATAAGCATAAAATTCATAAAAATTAATAAAGTTCATTTCCCATAAAATTGTCCCACTTATTTAACGTATTCAGTTACATATGGTTAATGTAATCAATTCAGCATTGTATTCTTATAAATTACACATCATCTATCATCTTATGCTACCTTACCCATCTTTAATTTAAACCCTTTAATAACTATAACGAGCTCCCAGACCTAAAACCCATCATATTCTCTTCCAGCATAAAAATCAATTGAAATTGCTAGCCTTATTAAGAAAACCCAATAAAAATAATTATGAAATTAGAAGCAAACCCCAGATTTAAGTAAACCATAAAAAGGTTTCCCAATTCATCACCTTATGATCATATATTATTAATAATTTGTATCCAGTTCAATAAATAAATAAATAGGGTTAGCATTTGAAATCTTACATAAAACTAAATGAAAATCACAGGAGGAACAATAAACAGTTAATCAAAGCAATGCACATCTACACTCTTTAAAGTATTCAGTATTAATTTTCCTGAACTGTGAAAAATATGATCTGTAGAAGGCCAGGAACCCCCAGTAAAGAATTCCCCAGAACTAGCAGCTTGCACAACTACCCCTCCAGAATGGACATTGGACGCATGCAGATGTCCATAAGGAAATCCTCGCTCGTGCAGGAATTTTAACACCTCTAGTATCTGTCTTTCAAATATTTGATTTGCTGGAGTTCAAGACCTTAGGGTTTCTTGGGGCTGCAGTATTTCTTGAGGAATGAATCTTTTGGTTTTGCCATGTAAATAAAGTCCTGTAGCATTCCTTTTTCATTAAAGGTTCTAATGACTAGCGCTGGTTCTAATGATTCACTGCCTGTAGCAAAAGTTATATGGTAAATGTAGGGGTGAGAACAAGAGGAGATGAGTTTTACTGCACACTAGAAGTCTTTGTCAGACAAGTATTTCTTGGGTGGAAGAAGTAGGCTTAGACCATAGATCTGCAGGCTGTTATTAAATAAATCAAAGTCACTGTATCTTCTTATATTCTGCCAACTATTATCAATGGAAATCCCTCTTTGCACACAGATGATATATTCTTAGACTTGACTGGTTCCTTTGAAGACCGTGATTATTTCTGTGTGGAACTTCAGGCTCTGGCTCACCTCAATCACCGCCGTTGTTGGCACTGTGTCATCCAGCAACACTTTCCCAGCCTGCGGCTTCTCCATGTACGACATCCTGGCCCATGTCAGCCAGGCCAGACCGACTGTAGCTGTCAATGAGCAAAGGGCGAGAAGCGTGGGATTTCCACTGTCCCAAACGAGTTTCGGCTGGGAAGAAGAATTACAGCGCTACTCCCTCCAAGTCTCCATCTGCCTGAGGGTAACGAGTGCCGAGCTATGCGCATACGTTCCACAATATGAACTTAACCCTCAAGAATCACCATCAAGGTATTACTTGGACCTTTTCTAAAATCTGGTGCCTATGTTAAAATTTTACACCATCTTTACTTCCACTGGCGCTCAGCGCACTTCAGTCAAGATTATTAAGAAACAGGAAACCTTCCAATGAGCCCTTTCCACTGGCTCTTTAAAAAAAACCTGCGACTTCCACAACAGCACATTCAATATAAAAACATAAAAGTTAAATAATAAAATTAAACCCCATTCAAATTATTTATAAATTATTGTGGACACCTTCCTTAAAATAATTGATAAGAGAAGAGATAAAAAATATATATAAGTCTGTAACCTCAATCGTTCTTATTTCCCCTTGAAGACATATGATCTATATGCTGATTAATGAACTCCTCGAGTTTAACTGAGTCCTCATAGTGGATAGTTTTGTTGTTGAATGTAATTTTCATAATCGCTGGGTACATCAAAACATACTTAACACCCAGCTGTCTTAATTGCGGTATGAGATTTAAAAACAGTTTTCTTCAGCTTGCAGTTGCCTTGGCAAAGTCAGGTAGTATATGTATCTTAATTTCTTGCCATTTTAAAGAGTTGGATTGTTTAGCCTTGGCAAAATATCCATTACCTGTCTGAAACGAAGTAACTTGCAAAAAATGGGCCTGGGACTGTTATGTCCAATTGAAATTCTAGATGAAATCCTGTGTGCTCTCTCAACTTCAAGTAGAAATTGCAGGCTAAGAGAAAGTAACTTTGTTAGCATTTCCTCCACAAAAGAAATAATGTTTGTGCCTTCAATCCCTTTAGGGAGCCCAAGTATTCTAATATTACTTCTTCTGCTTCTGTTGTTAGCCTTGTGATACGGGCCACATCTTTATAATCCGTTT
The DNA here is from genome assembly GCF_902459505.1 of Geotrypetes seraphini. Classification (NCBI taxonomy): domain Eukaryota; kingdom Metazoa; phylum Chordata; class Amphibia; order Gymnophiona; family Dermophiidae; genus Geotrypetes; species Geotrypetes seraphini. Next base: position 84,666,653 of record NC_047095.1, read on the forward strand.
GAACTTTATTCAAACAGCCTTCCATTTCAGTTACCCGATGTTCCAGCTAATCTGTTTTTATTTCATACACTTTCTTTTGCTTTGCCAAATTATGTAGTTCTTCCTGCATTGTATCCAACTTGCCAGTATTGGTTTGCAGCACACCTCTTATCGATTTTAATTCCTCCATCAGCTGTTCTCGCGTAGGGGGTGGGTAAGAGAATATGTAGAGCAGGGGTGAGAGCAAATGATGAGGGGGAAGGAAGAACAGAAAACAAAATCAACCATGAGGGTGACGTGAGAAGAGAGGGAGAAAAAGTATAGAGGAGGGCAGAGGGAGTACAGAAAGACTGTGGAAGTGATAGCATTATGATGTGCTCAGTTCTCCTTGGGTAATTCTATACAAATACAGTAAAACCTTGGATTGCAAGTAACTTGGTTTGCAAGTATTTTGCAAGACAAGCAAAACATTTTATTACAATTTAACTTGATATACAAGCAATGTATTGCAACACAAGTACATACAGTATATACACCTCACAACTGAGCCGATAGTAACATACATAGTAACATAGTAACATAGTAGATGACGGCAGATAAAGACCCGAATGGTCCATCCAGTCTGCCCAACCTGATTCAATTTAAAATTTTTTTTTTTTTTTTTCTTCTTAGCTATTTCTGGGCGAGAATCCAAAGCTTTACCCGGTACTGTGCTTGGGTTCCAACTGCCGAAATCTCTGTTAAGACTTACTCCAGCCCATCTACACCCTCCCAGCCATTGAAGCCCTCCCCTGCCCATCCTCCTCCAAACGGCCATACACAGACACAGACCGTACAAGTCTGCCCAGTAACTGGCCTAGTTCAATCGTTAATATTATTTTCTGATTCTAAATCTTCTGTGTTCTTCCCACGCTTCTTTGAACTCAGTCACAGTTTTACTCTCCACCACCTCTCCCGGGAGCGCATTCCAGGCATCCACCACCCTCTCCGTAAAGTAGAATTTCCTAACATTGCCCCTGAATCTACCACCCCTCAACCTCAAATTATGTCCTCTGGTTTTACCATTTTCCTTTCTCTGGAAAAGATTTTGTTCTACGTTAATACCCTTTAAGTATTTGAACGTCTGAATCATATCTCCCCTGTCTCTCCTTTCCTCTAGGGTATACATATTCAGGGCTTCCAGTCTCTCCTCATATGTCTTCTGGTGCAAGCCTCCTATCATTTTCGTCGCCCTCCTCTGGACCGCCTCAAGTCTTCTTACGTCTTTCGCCAGATACGGTCTCCAAAACTGAACACAATACTCCAAGTGGGGCCTCACCAATGACCTGTACAGGGGCATCAACACCTTCTTTCTTCTACTGACTACGCCTCTCTTTATACAGCCCAGAATCCTTCTGGCAGCAGCCACTGCCTTGTCACACTGTTTTTTCGCCTTTAGATCTTCGGACACTATCACCCCGAGGTCCCTCTCCCCGTCCGTGCATATCAGCTTCTCTCCTCCCAGCATATACAGTTCCTTCCTATTATTAATCCCCAAATGCATTACTCTGCATTTCTTTGCATTGAATTTTAGTTGCCAGGCATTAGACCATTCCTCTAACTTTTGCAGATCCTTTTTCATATTTTCCACTCTTCTCTGATGCTGCAAGCGTGTAGTGACTGTTCTAAACAAGCCAAGTCTTGCAATACGATTACATACAGTATGCACGGGTTGAATCATCACAACTGAGCCGATGGTTATTCTCTCTTTGACGGAGGGGAGGGAAGCAGTGTTCCCTCTAAGCGGGCGGGTGTTGTGAGCAAACTTTTTTCACCGTGAGCCAAAAATATCGGGCGCCAGCAAGTTATGAGCCAACTCGCCCGATTCTCCTCTCGCCGCCCTGCCATCTGCCGTACGCCTCTTCCGATCGTGCGCTGTGACGAGAAACGTGTGCGCTGCGATGTAATATTTTGTGCGCCAGCGCACGCCAGCGCAGCTTAGCGGGAACACTGGTTCAAATGGTTTTATTTATTTCCCCAAATTTATTTTTGTTATACGCATTGAAAATATTTGATATTGCGTTTAAATCAAAATCTCAATAAACTTGAAACGAGTGCCCGTGAGATTGTGGGAGGGTTAAATACTCAAAACTTAGAAGTTTTTGCTACGCCAGCTTTCTGGTATCTTTACATACAGTGGCGTACCTAGCATATGTAACATCCGGGGCCCATCATTTTTTGGCACCCCCCCCCATCTGTAAGAAAAACATGATTTTTAGTAACAAACCACACGTCACACATGAGTACCTAGGAAAAGGCAGCATCTTACATATTGCAGTGAGCAGTACATCAATACACCCATTGTAAAACTAAACAAGCCAGACCAGCACAGATCAATCCTACACCGTCAATCCTAACAGAAAACCATGTCTTTCGAACACACAGAACACAGAAAACACCTTCGCCTAGTAAGGAATATGTAATCACAAACTAACCCCTCCCTCTTTTACAAAACTGTAGTGTGGATTTTAGCTACGGAGGTAACAGCTCTGATGCTCATAAAATTCTGAGCATCAGAGCTGCTACCACCAAGGCTGGTGCTAAAAACGCTTCACAGTTTTGTAAAAGGGGGGATAAAATAAAAATACATAGACAAAGGTTAAATTGAACCAGCAAGAAGCTGGACTCTGCATACAATGCTTCACAGAAACAGTGACACATGTCTCCTAAAGCAATAAATAAATAGAAATTTTTTTCTACCTTTGTCTTCTGTGGTTTCTCCTTTCCTCATCTTCTTGTAACTCTCTTCCTTCCATTCACTGTCTGCCGTCTCTCTTCCCCTATATGGCATCTTCTCTCCTTCTATGCCCCTTCCAGAAACTGTATGCCTCCCCCTTCCATCTCTCCTTTCACCCCATTGGTCTGGCATCTCTCTCCTCCCCTCTCCCACACCTCTCCTCATAGTCTGGTATCTCCCCTTCCCTGATTCTCTGGCATCTCTCTCCTTTCCTTTTCTTCCATCTTTCGCTCCCCCTCCATGCTCTCACATCTCCCCCTTCCTTTTCCCTTAGACTGGCATACCTTCCTCCTATGCTCCAAGCCCTGGCATCTCCTTTAATTCCCTCCCTCATCTTCCTTCTCCCTCCAGCTGGGTACCGCAACACTCTTCCCTGCAGCTCTGCACTTCCCCACAATTGCCATGCTTCGGTTCCTCTTCTTCCTTCCTTCCTTCCTTCCTCCCCCCCCCCCCCCGCGGGACCCTGCGGCACCATCAACTCTTACTCCCTCTAATGTCGGCCCTGCAGCTCCAGACTTCCTCGCACCTTCTCCCCTCCCCCTTTGGATCGCTATTATTTTAAATGTTATAGCCGCGGAGCTGTATCCATCAGTGGAGATGTCTAACCTCGGCCTGCCCCGGAACTCTTACTGCAACAGTGACTTCCTGTTCCTGCCTAGACGGGCGGCTGCTGCAGTAAGAGTTCCGGGGCAGGCCGAGGTTAGACATCTCCACTGATGGATACAGCTCCGCGGCTATAACATTTAAAATAATAGCGATCCAAAGGGGGAGGGGAGAAGGTGCGAGGAAGTCTGGAGCTGCAGGGCCGACATTAGAGGGAGTAAGAGTTGATGGTGCCGCAGGGTCCCGCGGGGGGGGGGGGTGGGGGGGGGAGGAAGGAAGGAAGAAGAGGAACCGAAGCATGGCAATTGTGGGGAAGTGCAATCCCCCCAATGCGTCCCCTTACCTTACCTCCCCTTACCTTTGCGACGCGTGTGTGCGCTGTGAAGAGAAACTTTGCGCTGCGATGTAATATTTTGTGCGCGAGCGCAGGCCAGCGCACCTTAGCGGGAACAGATGGATGGGGAAAAAAAAGTTGTTTTCTATTTGTGTATTATGGTGCATTTTATGTAATTTTTTTATTGTCATATTTGTAATGCACTGCTAAGTCTGGAAAATTAATAAAGATTATTAAAAAAAATATATAAGAATGTATTATGTGCTCTGGCACCAGGGGCCATTAGAAAGGTTAAAAAGGACATTAACTGATAGAAGAGCTGAGCAATTGAGGAAAAGGACTGAGGACTTATTGCTCTCCCCTTCTATTACATAAAGCAGAAAAGACTGCTCAGCATTTGGACAGTTCCATCTATGCAGTTTCCTGCTGACCAACAAAAGTTTTCCTTACAAGTTTGTTTTTAACCAAGCTTACTTGCAAGGAAACTCTCCTCCCAATACTCAAAAGGGTTCTCCTTGGCTGCTACCAATTGTCCCATCAGCCACCGAGAACCCTAAGCAAATGTATTACAAGGAAGGAGCTCATTAGTATTATAATGAGCACTCTGTGTAATGCTTTAAACATTTTGCCCTCTTTATACTGGCAAAATTTTCCAGCAGGGGCTGAGCTGTCTTAGCCTTATTTTCCTGTAAGTGTCTGCGTGCTGATTGGCTCGGGTGCTGACAGGAAGTAAGGCTTGACAGCTCATGACCCCCATCCCCACAGACTGCAAAAAAAAAAAAAAAAAAAGACCATGACCTCCCTCCAATGCCCCCCAGCTGTCCCATGGGCCCCCCCTATCTTGCCGGGGCCCTTGTGCTGAGACCCCCCTCCCCCACTAAATCATTACCACTGGCTATAAATTTGCAAGGACACACATACCACATCCCCTTCCTGATTAGCCCACAGATGTAGTGATGCCTAACCTACACCACATTTAGAATTTGGTTCTAGCAACCTGTACCTGTTTTTCTGTTATAGATTTAAGCTCTGCTTTCTTTTCCATAGTCCTTTGCCTGGAGAAGTACTTTGCTTACTCCTTTAAGGACCCTCTCACAAGGATACACTAAGAGTCTTGGATAATTTTCACAGGCCTTGAGAACTGCCTTGCTGGGATTTGACATATTGCCCTCAACCCTGGTACAATATGTTGATGATTTATTGTTATGTGCTGATAATATGGACTCCTGTAAACAGGCTACAAGATTTGTTACTGTATCTACACCAGATAGTGCTTAAAGTTAAAAGAAGCAAATTGCAGTATTGTAAAAACAATGTTATATTTTTGGCTGGAGACTGACTGATGAGGGAAAGAAAATAACATCCGAAAGAACTGCTGCAATTTTACAGATATCTTTCCCAACCACTGTACTTGCCTTACGCAGATTTTTGGGGTTAACTGTTTTCTGTAGATACTATACCATACATTTTTCTTCTACACAGCAAATTTCAGCTAGGATTCAATGCAGTTTACAAAAGATTAAGAATAGGACATGAACACTGAATGAAGGATAGGAGATAGGCTCCTGAGATTTTGTTTAGGTCCAAGGAAAAAAGATGGGTCTTAAGGTTCTTTCTGAAGATGTAATATTGGCATGGTTGTCGTATATGGATATACGACATATCTCGGGTCCCTGGTATACAAATATTGATTCATGCAGCTTCTTCCTATGTTTAAGTGTGTGTGGGGGGGGGGGGGGGGGGAGGGAGGAGGAGGCTAGTTTGTACCATTGGTGTGTTCTAGCATTGATACCTGTGCTAAGTCCTAAGGATAATGGGTTCCTAATTTTATGCAAACAGCAGAACCACTTTATGCAATGTTAAAAGGTACTGAATTATCCTCAACAAGTGAACCGTTGTCTGCCTTTACAGAGTTGAAGGATGCTTTAACTAAGGCACTAATTATACTATTTGAGCTCTTTCAGAGCATCAGCAATAAAATGGTGGACAGAGCTATGCTTAAAGAGTCTGTGGACGGAAGGGTCATCACCCAAATCTGGACTCTCAGGAAGGCTGAGGTGACTAGTCCCGGCAAGGGAATCTGTCAGATCCAAAATAGAAGCAGTGTCAGGAAACAGAAGAGGCATACTATTTGAATGGCAACCAATTCAATTGAGTTTTGCCACAGCTGGACAAGAGGAATCCAGAACAGGAATCTCTGCCACCATTGCAACCGGCTAAGAAAGATCTGATGCACCTGCTGGTTGCGTTAAACAAACAGAGTCCAAAGAACACGCTTTCCAGAAATGCTGAATAAAGTCCAGTGAAAAGTCATACCCTGCGTCCACGGTAGCACTCTGCTGAGGCACTCACACCACGCCAAAAGAGTCTCCAGACTTGGAACACAGGCGTTTGGCGCCCGACTCCAGAATGGCCTCTGGGTGAGATTTTCTTCCAAACTCACAGAACCAGGCCGGCTCCCCAGTTCTGGAGTACCTGGAAGAGGCAAAGTCTGAAGTGCCCTCCCCCTCCTCCAGCACACTACGGCATGCAGTACACTGAGCCAGCACAAATCTGGCACAATCAATGCATACATTTGACAGGTTAGGGGCTGAGAAGTCAAATTGAAGGATTTTGAGGCAGAAATATAACTTTGAGATGCATTGTGAGGGGAAAGCCCTTCAATGCAGCAGGAAGTGAGCTTCCTTCCTGCCGTTTGCTCTTCCAAAGGTACAGGGGATTTCGGGAATGTGGAAGGGGGAAGATTTCAAGGGAGGTATAGGAAGTCAGGGGGAGGGGTATAGGGTTCCATGGCTCAGTTGATCTTGGCAGGGGGAATCCCCATTAGCTGAGTTGCCAGGAATCCCCCCAAAACTGATCCTTCTGCCGCGATCAGCTGATGGGAAGTCTACGGGGCTTTTATTTTATGCTCTTTGGGTGGTGGGGGTCATGACCACTGGGGGAGTAAAGGAAGGGGTCATGCCTTAAATCCTCCAGTGGTCTTCTTGTCACTTTGGGCACCTTTGTGCATTTAAGCTGGGGTACATCCAGAATGAAGCCCGCCCCATTCCCAGGTGATGGGATAATCGCGCGCCAGACACCAGTGCGCTGACAATTCGGTGCAAGAAAGAAGCGTGCCGCGGGAAAACTTGGGGGTGTGTGGGGGGTGCAACCCCCATTATAGAAAAAAACGGAACTTTTCCCAAAAAAATCAGAAAAAGTTACATTTTCTCTATAATGGAGGGTTCCAACCCCCCCCCCCCCCAGTAGCACAAACACTATACAGTAAAGTGGGGGGATTCCCCACTCACACCCCGCTTCGGAGCTCTTTTAAACTAAGTTTTCCTGCGGCGCACTTCTTTCTTGCGCCAAATTGTCAGCGCTTCTGACTATGAACCTATTCCCATCCATAACACACCTCTCAACATGCCCCTTTGCTTGCTGAACACACAGCAGCTTAGATGTGCTACTCCACGTCTAGAAAGTTGGTTTTGATTATCTGCACTTCGACGTTCAAGTGCTGACTTAGACTGGTTTTTGGACATTTTAAACTTTTGATTATGAGCTCCCGAGCGTATGGAATCCAGAAGGGACGTACAAGATGCAGGCTATGTTTATTATATCAATTAATGATTGTGGTTAATGTTACCAACTTTACACAAACCTAGAGACCCGACATGGTCCGTTTCGGATAACATGCCTTCATCAAGGGTCCTAGGTTGGCACGGTATCAAATTAAACTGCAAACAGAAAAAGAATAGCCTATATAGATTGAAGGTAAACTCTGATCCAAAATCTCAGTGTGAGCTAGTTTTTCCTTGTGTTGCTTTTACTTCACTGCAGATTGTGTTGGATTTTTCTTTTCTTTTTCATCCAGAAGGGACGTAACAGAATTAGCAATGTTTCAAAGAACAGTGACCAAGATGATAAAGGGCATGTTACTCCTCTCGTATAAGGAAAGACTAGAGATAGCTGAAGGGAGATATGATTAAGTCTACAAAATCCAGAGCGGTGTAGAATGGGTACCAGTGAATTGATTTTTTTACTCCATTAAAAATTAGAAAGACTCAAAGTTACAGGGAAATACTTTTAAAACCAATAGGCTCCAGAGTAATCTAAGGAAATACTTTTTTTTAATAGAAAGGGTGGTAGATGCGTGGTACAGTCTCCCAGAAGAAATGATGGAGACAGAGACTATGTCTGAATTCAAGAGGGCCTGCAATAGGCTCATGGGATCTCTCACAGAGGGAAAGAGATAATGGTTGCTGCGGATGGGCAGACTAGATGGGCCATTTGGCCTTTATCTGCCATCATGTTTCTATGTAATATTTTTTTCATTCAGAAAATAGTTAAGCTTTGGAACACGTTTACAGAGAATGTGGTAACAGTGATTAATGTAATGGATCATGAGTGGCCTTTTCTTTTCCATGTCCTGAAATGGTATAATTTTGGCTCATTCTTCACGAATTGGATAGAAGCGTTATATCACCAACCCACAGCTCGTATTCTGATTAACAACTCTTTATCCAATAAATTTTCCCTTCAAAGAGGCACTCGACAGGGCTGTCCTCTCTCACCATTGCTATTTAATTTAGTGTTGGAGCCTCTTCTTTCTGCTATTAGACAAAGCCCCTTAATTAACGGTATTCCCTCCTCTGATCGAGACTTCAAATTAGCAGCCTATGCTGATGATGTTTTAATTTTTCTTAGGAACCCTCTATCCTCTCTTCCTCATCTTATACATATTGTCAAACAATATTCCCTCCTATCCGGATACTCTGTCAATTGGGAGAAATCAGAGATCTTCCCTCTGAATGATAACATTCTTCAATCAGATCTGGCTCATTTTCCCTTCTCATGGTCACATGAAGCTGTGAAATACTTGGGGATTTTAATACATAAGGATCCGGTTCTTGCTCAAGATCTTAATATATCTAAAGTCAAAAATCTAGTTCTAAATACTACATCTCGATGGTCTCCACTTTTTTTGTCTTGGTGGGGTAGAATAGCATCCATCAAAATGACCCTAGCACCTCAAATTAATTACACTCTCTCTATGCTTCCTCTTCTATGCCGGAAGTCGTTTTTTCATTGGCTAAATAGGAAGCTATCTGAATTCATTTGGAACAAGAAAAAACCTCGAATTGTTCTCGCCAAGCTGAAAGCCTCTAAGATTAACGGTGGTCTTAACTTCCCGGATTTCTATCATTATTATATTGCTTCACTAGCTAAATATGGAACTTACTGGGTTACTGACTCTTATCCCCAAGATCCTCCTGCTTGGTTTGAAATGGAGTGCTTTTTATGCACGCCTTTACACATCTCCTGCTTACTAACGGTGTCAGTACCCAGACATTTGAGAAGGTACTCTTTGTTGGGTTCAACGCAGCATGCTCTTCATCTTTTAGATACATTAGCTGAGATCTCAGTTAATGTTAGCACACTCATGTCTCTTTGGAATAATCCCAAAATCCAAAACCATGGCAAATCCCTCTCATGGAAACGGTGGCAGTGGGCAGGTATATGGTTGTCTACGCTTACTGCGTCAGTTCCTTTTGATATACTTTGCTCCACATACCTGCTGCCTTCTTCTGTTTATTCACAGTGGCTCTCACTCATTGGAGTGCTGTCTTCTGTGCATATACGTTTTGACTTCATGACTTCCAAAAATACTATCCGCCATTGGTCTTTATTGACTCTATTAAAAGGCAAGGCTATATCTTTTTTCTATAATATTTTGAGAGATCATTCCTTCACTTTTTCACCTCAATCTATGAAACACTGGGATATAATACTCACCACTCCGCTTTCTGACATTGATTGGGAACTCTTTTGGTCTTCAACAAACCGCCTGCTTTTATCTTCTAGAGTTTCACAATCAATGTTCTTTATTATGTGGAATGCAGTATGGACCCCATTTCGCATGTGGAAAGCCAACTTAAAGCAAGACTCTGTTTGCTGGAACTGTTTGAAAGAGGAGGGAACTCTTGATCATATGTTTTTTCATTGTACTTTGGTCCGCTCCTTTTGGACTCAAATTTGGAATACCATACAATCTATCACTAACTGCTCGGAAGAGATCTCTATGGACATTATAATCCTTCGCTCTCAACATCCCTGTTTCGCACAATCAAACTGTCCTCCTAAGCTCATCTATGCCATGTTTGTGACTGCTCTCATGCACATTCTGAAAAATTGGAAATCATCTTCGCTACTAGACTATACTTTTTGGTGGAACTCTCTGTGTATGTATCATAGATTTGAATCCTATGCATATGAGAATAAAATTACACTCCGAACCTCCATGAATTTGAAGAGCAAAAAATCACCCTGGTCATTCCTGGATTCCTATGTACGCTCTGCTTCGTAGCCACTCCTGTCTTCCCTTCCTTTTCTTCTTTCTTTCCTTTCTCTTTTAATTTCTATTTCTGTTCTCCCTCATCTTTTTCTCATATAGTCTTCACAAGCAGTTCCAATACTTGGAGTTTTTCTTACTGCTATGGTCCTCTACAGTTAAATATATATTTGCAGATTCTTTATACACAAAGCTTTATTTTGTTTTTATGTATTTGAAATGCTCCCTGTATTTTTCAAAATACTCAATAAAAATTATTGAACTAAAAAAAAAAAAAAAACAAAAAAACAGTGATTAATGTAGATGGATTCAAAAAAGGTTTGGTCAAGTTCCTTGTGGAAAAGTCCATAGACTGCTACAGTGGCGTACCAAGGGGCGGGGTGTCCACCCAAGGTGTATGCTCTAATTAAAGATGCACAGCCAGTACACCAGGTCCAGAATCTCCCATCCTACTCTGCCACCGTTGCTTTCCTAAACCAGCAGCAGTAGCGGTAAACTTTAAATTCAGTCATTGTGGGACTTCCTGTACCTCCCTGTGGCTGCTAGGCCATCCCCTCCGATGTCACTTCCTTGTTCCAGAGTAGTGCCTACAGCCACTGGGAGGTGCATTAAGGTCCCACAATGATTGCATTATAGGTTTACAGCCACTGCTGCTGGTTCAAGAACATACAGCAGTGGTTGGGAGGTGAGGGGGCAAAATACTGGTATGGAAGGGTGGTGGAGAGAAAGAGGGCAGATGCTGATGGATTTGATGTGCAGTGAGAGGGAAAGAGAGACAGAAGGGGGAAGGATATTGGATGGAATTGTGTTGGAAGGAGAGAGAAGGGGCAGATGCTGATGGAAGTGGGATGGATGGAAAGAAAGGGAAAACATTGGATATTAGGAGGGAGGGAAGCCTATGCTGGAAGGGGAGAGAGAAGGGAGTATATGCTGGATGGAGTGGGGAGAAGAGAGAGAAAGAGGGGAGCAGATGAAGGAAGGAAGGAAATGGGGAGGAGAGAAAGAGGGGAGCAGACACTGAATGAAAGTGGAGAGAGGGAACAGACTCTGGTTGGAAGTGGACAGTGAGGAGAAGATGCTAGATAAAAGGAGTAGAGAAAAAGGACACGATGGAAGGGGGATAAGTAAAAAAGGGCATATGCTGGATGGGGAAGAAGGAAGTGAAATACTGGAGGTGGTGAGGGAAAGAGGTGGCAAGCTGTAGGTAGACAATGAAAAGGGAAATTGAGGACTGGATAGAAAGAAATTAATCTAGACAGATGCAGAAAATAAATTGAGAAGATGAGGGAAGAAAAGGAAAGGGAAGGAAGAGGAACGTGAAATGCCAGACGATGGGGGTGGTGTGTGTAGACAGAATGAAAGGAGAGTGTGAAATGCCAGACCATAGGGGTGTGGGAGAAGGAAGGGAAGGAGAGGAGAGAGATGCCAGACCAAGGGAAGAAGATGGATACTAGACCAATGGAGATATAGGGAGAGATGGAAGGGGTATAAAAGGAGAGAAGATGCCATATAGCAGGAGCAGAGAGAGGGCAGACAGTGGATAGAAGGAAAAGAGGGACAAGAAGATAAGGACAGCAGAAATCAGAGAAGACAAAAGGTAGAAAAAATGTTCTATTAATTTTTTTGCTTTAGGATAAAGTTGTAGCTGTGTTGATAAATATTTATTAATAGAAAATGGAAATAAGGTGATCCTTTTATTGGACTAATTGTAATACATTTTTGACTACCGTATTTTTCGCACTATAAGACGCACCTGATCATAAGATGCACCTAGGTTTAGAGGAGAAAAAGAAGAAGAAAAATATTCCGAACCAAATGGAGTACTAATATATTTAATAAAATATAGCAGAATAATATTTCAACCATGTAAAGTCAACAGCGGTATTAAGAACCATCATCACTGTTATTAACAAATGAGAGACTTTAAGGTTCAAGCACTCTTCTAGTTTTCTAGGCTCTGAACTCAGGCCCCCTCCCTGCCAGTCTCTGAACCCAGCCCCCTTACTCTCTGCCAGGCTCTGCACCCAGTCCCCCACACTCGTTGCCAGGCTCTGCACCCTGCTCCCCCTCTGGTGGTCTAGTGGTAGGCCGGGACAGGAGGGATCCATCCCAGCTAACAATATTTTAAACTACCTCAGTATCTTTTTAAATCTTGGTGGTCCAGCGGTGTATCAGCAGGAGCGAGCTTCTGCGCTCCTGCCCTGCGCTGAGCCCCTCCCTCACTGGATGGCTGCCTCAGATCTTGCAGCCAGTGGTGCACAAGGCAGGAGCGAGCTTTTCGCTCTCCAGCCTGAGCCCGCGCTATTCCCTGAATGGCTTCCTTCAGTTCTCAGGACAGGATACCGTACCAACAGTATACATTACTGACCTGAGAAATGAGGTTTTAGCCTCTGAAAGCTAATTGAAAAATGTTTTAGTCCAATAAAATGGTATCTTATTTTCCATTTTTGTTTTATTTTTCTCCCCCATTTCGGACCCCTTTTATGAGGCCACATTAGGCTTTTTTATCACAAGTCGCAGTGATATCAGCGCTGGAAATTTTACTGCCATGGCCAGTGATAAAAAAAAGTCTAACGTGGCTTCATAAAAGGGGGGGTTTATGAAGTCAGATTAGGGTTTTTATCGCTAGCCACGGCGGTAAAAGCCCCAATGCTCATAGACTTCATATGAGCGTTGGAGAGTTTACCGCCATGGCCTGCAAAAAACCCTAATGCAGCTTCATAAAAAGGGGGGGGGGGTTAATCTGTTAATTTGTAAAGTGATAATTGTTATTTCTCAGATTTTTCAAATTTACATCTGCTATCTTTATATTTTGAAAAAACAAGGAAGGCAACCAAGTCACATCAAGATCTGCGTGAACCTGGCCTCTTCCTGAAGAAGGGCTCCTCCCGAAACCAGCGCGGTTGAACCTTTCCTCCTGGCACGATTTTTCCGTTGGTGTGACAGTTTTGGATAAGTATTGTTTATTTTTGGATATGTTCTTTGCTTTTTGGTATGGTTTTTGATTTTGCTGTGATTTTGTGCGTGCTTTTTGAGGGGGTTTGGCTGGCAGGGTTTGTGTGGGGGTCGCTCAGGTTGTTTGTGTTGTGTTGAGTTTTATTTACTCACTTTGATTGTTGATTGCTTTGATTCTTGCACACACAGGGCGCTCGATGATGGTGTGTGGGTGGAGGCTTATTGCCTTGACCCAGAAGTGAAGTGTCGGAGCTGCGCTCCTATCACTGAGGGTTCACACTGAGAGCGCCCTACAACATTATACAGTGTGACATGCTTTTTTGACATGTTACACTGTATTTGGCTTATAAGTTGTGAGACAAGTCTGGCACTGTGAGCTTCCCCCACGCAGACCTTGATGTGACTTGGTTGCCTTCCTTGTTTTTTCTAGTTTAGGATTTGTTTGGCAAATCAGGAATGTCTTGTTGTTGTTGATCTTTATATTTTGAACAAAATTAGGGGACATGCATCAGTTTGTTTCTATGGTGTTGCATTGTATGCAGAGTCTAGCTTCTTGGTGGTTCAGTTTAACTTTTGTCTACAAATTTCTATTTTAACACCCCCCCCTTTACAAAGCTGTAGCTCGGTTTTTAGTGCCGTTGGTGGCGGTAACAGCATCGATGCTCATAGGAATTCAATGAGTGTTGGAGTTGTTATTGCTATAGCTGGTGCTAAACACCATGCTATGGTTTTGTAAAGGGGGGGGGTGTAGTTTGTGATTACATATTCCATACTGGGCAAAGGTGTTTTCTATGTTATGTGTATACAAAAGATATGGTTCTCTGTTAGCATTGACTATGCAAGATCAACCTGTACTAGTTTAGCTTTAGTTTTACAATGGGTTTATTGATGTTCTACTGCTCATTGTAAGATGTTTCCTTTTCCTAGGTACACTCTTGTTGTGTGTTGTGTGGATTGTTACTAAAAATCATGTTTTTTCATATAGATGAGGAGGGGTGCACATCAAAAATGATGGGCCCCGGGTGTCACATATGCTAGGTACCCCGCTGGTCTGCTACTGAAACAGACATGGGGAAAGCCAATGTTTACCCTGGGATTGGTAGCAAGGAATGTTACTACTATTTTGAATTTTTGCCAGGTACTTGTGAACTGGATTGGCTACAATAGAAACAGGATACTGGGCAATGGAAACAGTATACTGGACTAGATCACTGGTCTGCCACAGTATGGTTATTCTTATGTTCTTATTCAATGTATTATAAATGCTTTGGGGTGAATTTCTTAATGAACAGGCAATTAATAAATCCCAATAAATAAATAAATGTGGATGGGCATGCTATCTGGTGAATACTTCCTTGGCCATTCTACACCCCAGTAAAAAAAAAAAAAAAAAATCAGAAAATAATTAATGTGTGCTTAGAATGTGCTAAATGATATTCTACCATAAAACACTAACGCACTTGCGTTAGACAATTTCATGTGCACTAAGGCCCGGATTCTGTATACCAGTGGTTCCCAACCCTGTCCTGGAGGACCACCAGGCCAATCAGGTTTTCAGGCTAGCCCTAATGAATATGCATGAGAGAGATTTGCATATAATGGAAGTGACAGGTATGCAAATCTGCTCCATGCATATTCATTAGGGCTAGCCTGAAAATCCAATTGGCCTGGCAGTCTTCCAGGAGAGGCCCGTCCCAGGTGTCCTATACAGAATCAGAACAAAACCCACCCAAAGTAAACCCAATTCTGTAACCGATGTCCATGTTGCAGATGCCGGTTACAGAATTGGGTTTGTTTAAACGCGGCCGCTATACTTAATCGCGGCAAGGGATCTCCCTGCCACAATTAGTTTAGCGGCAGCATCTACGGCCGCCAGTCTCCCCTCCCTCCCCCTGACAATCGTGGCAGGAGGGTGCCTAACCCCTCCTGCCAACAGAATCCGTCCCACATGAAGATCGCCGGTAGGAGGGTACCCAACCCCAAATGCCAGACCCCCCCACAAACGAACTTCTGATAAGCAGCCAATGTGGTTTCTGCAAGGGGAGATCGTGCCTAACGAACTTATTGCACTTCTTCGAAGGAATTAACAAACGGATGGACAAAGGAGACCCCATAGACATCATATCTCTAGATTTCCAAAAAGCCTTTGACAAGGTGCCCCATGAATGCCTACTCCGGAAACTGAAGATGGGGTGGAAAGAGACGTACATAGATGGATCAGAAATTGGTTGGCGGGTAGGAAACAGAGGGTAGGAGTGAAGGGCCACTACTCGGACTGGAGGAGGGTCACGAGTGGGGTCCCGCAGGGCTCGGTGCTCGGGCCGCTGCTATATAATATATTCATAAATGATCTAGAAACAGGGATGAAGTGTGAGATAATAAAATTTGCGGACAACACCAAACTATTTAGTGGAGCTCGGACTAAAGAAAACTGCGAAGAATTGCAAAGGGACTTGAACAAACTAGGGGAATGGGCGACGAGATGGCAGATGAAGTTCAACATTGAGAAATGTAAAGTATTACATGTGGGAAACAGAAACCCGAGGTACAACTATACGGAGTGCCCAAGAAAGGGGGTTAATGATGGACATGACAATGAAGCCGATGGCGCAGTGGCCGCTAAGAAGGCAAACAGAATGCTAGGCATAATCAAGAAGGGTATTACAACCAGAATGAAAGAAGTTATCCTGCCATTGTATCGGGCGATGGTGCGTCCACATCTGGAGTACTGCATCCAATATTGGTCGCCGTACCTTAAGAAGGACATGGCGTTACTCGAGAGGGTTCAGAGGAGAGCGACACGCTTGATAAAAGGGATGGAAAACCTCTCATACGCTGAGAGATTGGAGAAACTGGGTCTCTTTTCCCTGGAGAAGAGGAGACTTAGAGGGGATTTGATAGAGACTTACAAGATCATGAAGGGCATAGAGAGAGTAGAGAGGGATAGATTCTTCAAACTTTCGAATAATAAAAGAACAAGAGGGCATTCAGAAAAGTTGAAAGGGGATAGATTCAAAATGAATGCTAGGAAGTTCTTTACCCAACGTGTGGTGGACACCTGGAATGTGCTTCCAGAGAGCGTAATAGGGCAGAGTATGGTACTGGGTTTCAAGAAAGGATTGGACAATTTCCTGCTGGAAAAGGGGATAGAGAGGTATAGATAGAGGATTACTGCACAGGTCCTGGACCTGTTGGGCCGCCACGTGAACGGACTGCTGGGCACGATGGACCTCATGTCTGACCCAGCAGAGGCATTGCTTATGGTATTAACCCCCCCTCGGGCTTACCTGCAAATTGGCCAGACGGGTCCTCGCACTGTCTGGCCAGCAGGCCTGCTCCTCTCCTGCCCATCCCACAGGATCCTAGGGCCTGATTGGCCCAGGTGCCTAAGGCCCCTCCCGCTATAGGAGGGGCCTTAGGTGTTTGGGCCAATCAGGCCCTAGGATCCTGTGGGGTGGGCAGGGGAGGGGCGGGCCCGCCTCATTTGGACAGAGGCGGGCCTGCTGGCCAGACGGTGCGAGGCCTTGTCCGGCCAATTTGCAGGTATGCCCGAGGGGGGTTCCGGGTTGGGGGTTTCGTTAGGGGGGTCTGGCAGGAGGGGTTGGGCACCCTCCTGCCGGCGATATTTGAGGGGGCCGTTGTGGGGTCCGTCAGGAGGAGTTGGGTATCCTCCTGCTGTCGATCTTGGGGGGGGGGGCAGGTTCTGTCGGCAGGAGGGGTTGGGCACCCTCCTGCCGCGATCATCGGGGAAGCCTACCAGCAGGAAGGGTTGAGCACCTTCCTGCCGGCAATCGCGGGTTTTGTCGGCAGGAGGGGATGGACACCCTCCTGCCACGATCGTCGGGGGAGGGTTGGGGGGGGAGACTGGCGGCCGTAACAACTATACTAATCACGGCAGAGAGATCCCTTGCCGCGATTAAGTATAGCAGCCACGTCTACTTAACATGTAGGCCAGCATTTTGCTAACCTATATTGTAAACGTCTCCCGCCCTGCTAGGGAGACGCGTAGGACCGCCCAGGTTTGGCTGAGGCTACCGCCTAACCTTAGGCGAGCTTAGGCAGGCTTGCGGACCTCCCTAGCCTCCTGGAGGCACCTTCAATATAGGTGGCCTGCCTGGGGAGCATTTTTTTAGAAAACATGCCTCCTGATTTGCTGATTAGACAGCTGTAGAATGCCTACAGCTGCCTACAATTGGGACGCACTTTGCAGAATCAGGGCTTAAGTGTGCAGTAAGACTTAACCACTCTTTAGTAAACATACCCTTTAATGTTCTTCTGCAATCTAAAAAGATCTTTCCCAGTCGTTGTTATATCATGTCTGTGTGAATGCCTTATTCTCAGCAATATACAAGTCTAACTTCAAGAAAGATCTTTATTCTGCACTAAATAAAGTTACCAGTTGAAACAAAAACACAAATCTGTTGGATTTCTTCACCAAATTTGCTCCTGAAGGGTTATCTCATCTTCAATCCAATCTTTTTCCTCTTGTTCAAACCTTTTTTGGACACAGTTTTACCCTTTTACCTTGTTACTCCTCATTAGTGAGTTTCTACTACCTTCTTCTATATCCCCTCTCAATTCTGTCTCATACAACCTTTAGAATTTTTCCTGTCCTAAATGTACAACTTTTTCCTTTCTTCTTCCATACACATCCCCACAGTGCTTCTCTGTATCACAATTCTTATTGCTTTTCTCACTCACCATACTCTCCCCCCAATCCTTCCACTCTTCCAGGTCTCTCTTGCCAAGATTATGTCTAGGAATGTGATCAGAAGAATTTGCTGGTGCTTTCCACTTACTGCAGTGACATCACAGAAGGGCTGAGCTTCTAAGCCCTTTATACATACTCAAGAAAAAAAGCAAATCTCTTGAAGCCTGTTACTGCATGAAGAATACCGATCAGTACTAGATATCCAGCATGCGTTTCCTTTGCCAGTGACAGTACAAGTATTCCAGCCACTGCATGCTTTATTCATCGGCTGAAATAAAAGAATGCGCTAGGCTTTCTTTTAGGCTATTTATACTGATGTGGTAGATTTTCATATCCTGCTATAGCCCATATGGATACAAATGTTTTAAATTATCATGCAACTAGGATCTAAAAGAACAATGCAGATGGCACTGCTTTACAACTGAGAAAGTAACTGCTCTGCAAACATCAGAAGAGAGAAATAGATAAAGACCTTACAACTTATTTCTGGATTTTTACATCCCCACAGAAGAACCAACTTCTACCAAAATCAGGTTTGTCTAAATTTCTATTTAAATATTTATGCTTACTGTACTGGATGTAGCCACATGTGAATGTAAATACATGTCTATGTATTTAATAGTCATATGTGGTTTGTATGACCTATAAAGGAAGACCAAACAAAAATCCGATTGCACTACCCAAAATCAACTTTTAATTTATGAAGTCATCTCTAAGAACTACAATCTTACAAAAAGTTAATGTATATATTAAAAAAATATAAAATAATGATGTGGTAAGTTGTTTCAACTTTACTTCTGTGGACTAATAATGAGTTTCAGAAGAGAGCACATTTTCCATACAGCTTATTTTCATATCAATGTTGACATTTTCAAATATTCAATACTTCTTTAAAAAGAGGATTTGTAAGTTCTAAACAGGGTGCATTGAAGATGTTCTCAATAATGTTATATTGACATTAGTGTTCTCCATAGAAATTTCTGCCTGTCAGGTGGTATGAAGGAGTAACTACATGGGGGCAGGGGAGTGCATTTTCTGTTAAATTCTGCCAAGTGGTACACCTATTCAAAATGTTCCTGGGAAGAACACTGGACTAGAAAAGAAGCAAGTCTTACAAAATATCGAATGGGATGAGCATTTAAAAAAATAACTGAGAAGTCTATTTTTTTTAACCAGGAACAAAGTGGTACCTCAAACAAATGCTTCACAATTATCCAACATATGGTAACTTTTTTGTTGTTGTTTAATAAATTCAGTTTAAGATAATTGTTACATTTCAATCTGCATTGCAAGGCCCGCGAGCCAATGACAGTCCACAGAGACCTTCTGGGCAGCTCGCACACCTATCTGGAGTCCCCTCCCCCTGCCCCCAGTGATATCCAATTCTTGATCACCATTCTCATTCCCAGCGGTGCTGCTCTAACTCTTCAGGCTGCTGAAAGCGTGAGTGAAGTAAACACGCTGCCTTTGGCAACCAGGAAGCTTTTCCTCTGCTACTGCTTCCTCTCTCCGCATTAGACAATGACACGGGAAAAAAATTTGTCCCTGTCACTGCCCCTTCCCCGCGACCACAGTCTCTGTCACTGCCCCGTCCCCATGACCACAGTCCCTGCTCCGTCCCCACGACCACTGTCCCCACACAATCTCCGTGACTAATGTCCCCGCAGCAGCCATACAAGCCCCAGTACTGCAATATTTAGCTTATTCCTTCCTTATAAATTAAAGTTCTGGCTGCTGAACTAGAGAAAGATGTTCAGCTGGCAGGGCTTTATTTATAAATTTTTATCAACACAACTAATATACTACTTTATCCTAAAGCAAAAAAAAAAAAAAAAAAAAGGAAATTTTTTTTTCTATCTTTGTTGTCTGGTTTCTGCTTTCCTCATCTTCTTCTCATTCAATTATTTCCATCCACTGTCTGCCTTTTCTGTGTCTTGCATTTGATCTGTTACTGTGCCTCTCCCTCCACCCCCCCCAATTGGTCTGGCACCCATCTTCTTCCGCTCCCCCCATAGTCTGGCATCTCTGTCTTCTTCCCTTCCAGCGTTTTCTCCCCACTCTGTTCCCCATTTCCCTTCAGCCCCTTCTCCCTACTCTATCTTTCCCTTCAGCATCTTTTACTCTCCACCCCACCTTCCCTCCCTCTCTCCCTTCCCCAGTTCCCTTCAGCATCTTCTCCCCTCTTTCTCTTCCCCATTTCCCTTCAGCATCTGGTCCTCTCCACCCCACCTTCCCCAGTTCCCTTCAGCATCTGTTCCTCTCCACCCCACCTTCCCCAGTTACCTTCAGCGTCTGGTCCTCTCCACCCCACCTTCCCCAGTTCCATTCAGTGCCTGGTCCTCTCCACCCCATCTTCCCCAGTTCCCTTCAGCGTCTTATCCCCACTCTCTCTTCCCCATTTTCCTTCAGTGTCTGTTCCTCCCCACCCCACCTTCCCCAGTTCCCTTCAGCGTCTGTTACCCTCCACCCCACCTTTCCTCCCTTTCTCCCTCCCTGCCCCTTACCTTCATGGCGGGTGATTTCTAAATTTACTTCCTACGAGAAGCCGGAGCGTTGAAGTTGTGGGTGGCTGCAGGAAAGGTCATCTCTGATGCAGCTTCCTTGGTGGTCTAGTGAGATGTTGGTGCAGGAGCAATTTTTACTCACTCCTGCCCGTGCTTTGTTGGTGCTGAAAATGACTGCCAAATTAGAGAATGACACAAGGAAAAAATTTTTCCCCGTCCCCGCGACCACCGTCCTCATCACCGCAGCATCCATACAAGCCTCAGTACTGCAATATTTAGCTTATTCCTTCCTTATAAATCAAAGTTGTGGCTACTGAACTAGAGAAAGAGATGTTCAGCTGGCATGGCTTTGTTTATAAATTTTTATCAACACAACTAATAAACTACTTTATCAAAAAAAAACAAAAAAAAACACCACTACACCAGCATCTGGCCACCAAGCCTTCCCCTCAATTCTGATGTTGGAGAGGAAGTTCTGGGCCAGCCAGGCAATTGGCTGGCCCGGAACTTCCTCTCCAACGTCAGAATTGACGTTGGGGTGGAGGAGGGGAGGCTTGTGAACCCAGCGCTTGTGTAGTGGTTTAACGTCAGGGAGGGGTGGGGGAGGAAGACTTGTGGGCCCAGTGCTTGTATAGTGACTGCACAGCCCTGGCTTTTGCGGAGTCAGAGAAGCAGGGAGAACGCAAAGGCAACATGAGTCTATTGCGGATCCCGGGATGGGCTCTGCGATCAACTCGCGTTACCCTTGCGATTACTGGTCAATCGTGATCGACCTTTTGGGCACCCCTGCTCTACATAATACAATTCACATGACCTATCAGCTCCCCCGGACGTCTGGCATCTTTCCTTTTTTATCTCTATTCCCGTATCTACAGCGATGGACCCCCCACCATCCCCAGATCTACCATCTCTCCTTTTCACAACTACCCTTTCATCCAGCATCTCTCCCTCCTTACCCACCAGTTCTCCCTTTCTCACAAGCTCTCCCTTTCTCACTACCCTCCTATCCAGTATCTCTATCCCCCACACCATCCCTTGTGTCCAGCTTCTCTCCCTTTTTGTTCCTTCCCTCCCTAAATCCCATTCTCCACCATCTCTCTCCCTCTCCTGTTTTTAGATCCATTATTTATTTTATCCCTCCCCCCATCTCCCCCATCCATGATCTCCCCCATGTCCACCATCCATCTTCCCCCCTCCACCAAGTTCAACTCTTCCTTCCATCTTATCCCCATCTCTCCTTCTCCAGTCCACCAACTCCCCCAAGTCCATCTCCCCTCTCCCATCTACCTTTATTTTGATGTTACAACATATTGGTGGTGGCGGTGGTGATTTAGCGATCCACTCCTGCACCACTCCTTGCGTTTTCTCTCCACTGCAGCCCGCCTTCAGTGAAAAGTTCCTGTTTCCGCTTGGGCAGCCAAAAGTAGAGAAGATGCCCGGAGTAGTTGCAGGGTAGTGAATCACATTTGCTACTGCTGCATTTACCTGGCTGGGGAGGAGAGGAGAAATACTTCCGGCCGGGAAGGAGAGAGTCTTGCTGTCGCTGATCTGCATGTAGGTCTATTTGAGCTTTCCCTTTGCCACCGGAGTCCTTGCTTCTGATGTAACTTCCAGTTTCGCAAAACCAGAAGTTACATTAGATGGAAGGACTCCGGTGGCAGAGGGAAAGCCCGAACTGATTTCTAGCAAGGGGGCCGACAAATTGCCCAAACAAATCGCCCAAAGTGAATCGGTGAATTGATTCAAATCGTGAATCGGGCAGCACTAGTTGGGAGGACATAATCTCATTCTTTAACAGTGGTCTGTGTTGTTCTATCTGAAGAAAGAAGGAAAGAAAGTAGTTTGACCTGCAGTGGTTGCTTTGAACCTATATGGAGTACTGCAGGGTTAACGGAGTAAACCACCTAACAAAATTAATTACAACCTTATTCTATGGTTTACACTAAAAAGAGTCTACTGGCACTACATTAAAATAGAATAAATGACTATCTACAACCTAGTGAACTAGTTGCTGAAGCCTAAATGTGTCTAAGCAACTGGAGAGCAGCTACAGCTTGTCATATCTGATGAAACATATTAAAGGATGCTGCACTTACAAACATAAGAGGTTAGTTTGTTGTTGGGATAGTAGCCTGCAAATATCACCTGTGATTATGTATGTGTGCGCATATCTAAACAGACAAATAGAGACAAACATATATACATACACAACTACACAACTAATTTTTCTGGTGAAAAATTACATCCTTCAACTACACCATTCCAAACTAGGGTTTTTGTCACACATTTTATAAGGTGTTCAACACAATAGATACAGAGCCCTTTACTAAAAGGTAGCAGGCACTGATACTGAATTTCTTTAGGACCTGCCAGAAGCAAGCATTTATTTCTTTTGTGTGTGGTATACAGATCTGACAATTTCGAATAAACCACACATTAAAAGATGGACGTTTTGGGCATCTTATCTCAGTCTAATGAAATTTCTATCAGCATTATTCACTCTGCTTTAGGATACCAAATTTAAAATTAATTTTCTGCATTCTCCAATATCTACTAAGCGCGCATGCACACTCTTACCTGCATGATCCGCGATTCCTAGGTCCGTGGCCGTCAGGAGTGTGCATGCACACATGCACAATGGTTGCTCTCTCGCAGACCCCAAGGTGATGTGTGGTCTTGCTGGCTCCCTTACACTTCACGGCCGGCCGAAGTTTATTTTTAAGTACGAGCCACACCTGCATCAGAGAAGGCTTCTGATGCAGGCGGCGATCATGAGAGGAGCCGCGGCGGCACCTTTAAACTTAAAAATAAACTCCGGCAAAGGACTAAGGGAGCCGGCCAGACCGCGGGAAGGGAAGGAAGGGGGGGTGGGGGTGGCAAGGGACTAAGGGAGCAGGCCAGACCGCGGAAAGGGAATGGGGATAGGGGAAAATGCTGCTGCTGCTGCACAGAGAAGTGGAGGAGGAGGGAAATTACTGCTGCTGCACAGGGAAATGGAGGGAGAGGGAAATACTGCTGCTGCTGTTGCACAGGGAAGTGGGGTGGGGGAGGTAAATGTTGCTGCACAGGGAAATGGAGGGGGAGGGAATGCTGCTGCTGCACAGGAAAGTGGGGGGAGGGAAATGCTGTTGCTGCTGCACAGGGAAATGGAGGGGGAGGGAATGCTGCTGCTGTGGCTGCTGCACAGGGAAGTGGAGGGAGGGAAATGCTGCTGATGCACAGGGAAGTGTAGTGGGGAGGAAAATGCTGCTGCACAGGGACATGGAGGGGGAGGGAAATGCTTCTGCTGCACAGGGAAGTGGGTTGGGGGAAATGCTACTGCACAGGGAAATGGAGGGGAAGGGAATGCTGCTGTGGCTCCTCCACAGGGAAGTGGGGGGGGGGAGAGAAATGCTCCTGTTGCATAGGGGGCAGGGAGAGAGACAGATAGAAAGAAAGACAGACAGACAGTGGGAGGGAGACAGAAAGAAAGGAAGAAAGACACAGGGGCAGGGAGAGAGAAAGAGAGACAAAGAGATGGAAAGAAAGAACGAGAGACAGACATATATTCTAGCACCCATTAATGTAACGGGCTAAAAGACTAGCATTTCAATAAAAGGTTAAGTCAAAACATTCTGCTCTTCTCTTTCTTTGAAACTCCCCCCTACCACCCTTAACTGAGGCCCCTTTCTTGTGCTAGTATCATCTGGACTTAACACAACCTTTACAAATTATCCTACTTATTTCAAAACAACCATTTTATTTTGCTTTTGCCGAGGCTACAGAAATGTCGGCGTCGACTTGCTCATAACAGTCTCAAAGGATTGTGATTCATTGTTTTAAACCATTTGTTTTAAACAATTTGTTCCCTGTTTTGTCTTGAATTTTGTGAGCTTCCGTTCATATGTTTGAAAACCCTTGAGCACATCTGTTACCAAGTATTCAAAGCCTGAAATTTAACTTCAGGAGGAAAACCCCAACATTGCCGAGTCCTTCAATGCACAGATTCCTATTTGCACAACTCATTCTTGGACACATGATCATTAAAGATCTTCCAGCTGTTTCATTAGGAGTACTGTTTTATATTAACAGAAGCTCCCCCCCCCCAACTTAAAAAAAAAAAAAAAATTGGCAACAAAGACTTTACCACAGATTTCCCTGTTCTCCAAAGAAACCGGATTATTTTCTGAAATGTTCTTTGTTAAACAAACTTAAAACTGAAATATAGTTTATTGTTTTAATAATGAATAGGACTGCCTCCGTCACCTTTTCATGGATATTAGGTATTTGCTGTTGACTCTGAACTGCGATAAACATACCAGCACTTTTTAAGCACAAATTTGGCAGAAGTCTAGACAGGCATTTACCACGGATTCTATATATTGAGCTCAGATTAGCATGCTCATTACTTATTAAGCTTGATGACATTAATAATTGGGTGCTAACAAACTATTACTGATGTTAATTGGCACTCATTTGAGAATACATCTAGCTGCATGCTATAAAAAAAGGCCATGAGCTCAACTCCCATAGTATGTATCTTGAAAGAGAGGGTACTGGCTTTAGGAAACATGGGCATGCTAGAGGCATTCCGAAGATTTACACACAATTATATTGCATCAGTGCGCCTAACTTGGGTGCCAGCATTTATACCATGTTTCAGCAGGTGTAAGTTTGGAACCCAAAGTTAGACGCAAAATCCATGCTTAAGTGCTATTCTATAAAGGGCACGTTCACCCTTTAACAGAATAGTGCTTAGTGCCAATTTTTTCCAGCACCTAATTTTGAACACTGTTTACAGAATTCAGCCCTTAAAGAATCTTGAACCTTTTCTACAAATTAAATCTAAAATAAAAAAGGAAAATATTTGAGATATAATTCTGAGAACTATGAGGGGAGGAAAAATCCTAGATTTATCCCATATAGGTCAATGTAAAAAAATGCGATAGCCATATTAGTCAATTTAAATGCACATAAAGATCAACACACAGAACAGTGCAACATAGTCATGCAGAGATCATCTGAGAACAGCCCCCCTTCCCCCCAAAAAAAAATTTCTGAAGTACGCAAAAAAAGGAAAAGTACCACTTAGGGCAGGCCTGCACAACTCAAAAATGATCCAGGGCCAAAACAAAGATGGAAAATGTAGCAGTGGCCACGGCTTGAGGCACCCAGAAGTGCGCGTGCGTAACATCACCACATTGACATCCACGCATGCAGAGGCCTTCCACAGGCCCTGAGATGCCAGTAGGGGGTGCCAGCAGGGAAGAGGGCAGGAGAGAAGGAAAGGCACTTGCGGCAGCTGTTTGCCTACAGCAGTGTTTCTCAACTACTTCAAGCTAAGTACCCCCAACCACACAGACCTCCCAAGATCTACCCTAAACCCACCCAAGCTCTGCCCCAGATCCTGCCCCTTTAGTAATTGTAATGCAATTTTTGCCTTTTATTTTTCATATACACACACAATACACACAGCAGATATAAACTCTCAAAACTGACATTTTGATCACTAAATTGAAAATAAAATAATTTTCCTACATTTGTTGTCTGGTGATTTAATTAGTTTCTGGTTGGACTTTCTTCTGACTGTGCATCCAACATTTCTTTCACAATCCAGCCCATCCCCTTTAGGACCATGTCTTTTCTCTTTTCCCTCTACTTACCCTCCCCAGATCTAGTGTCAGTTCTCCTTTGTACCTACCACCACCTTTGTTCCAGGTCTCCGTCTCCCTCCTCTGTTATCATTTTCCATCTCTCTGTTCTTCCTCAGGGTCTCTCCCCCTCTGTCTCTTCTGTCCGCACCTCCCATAGTCCAGCATCTGTCTTCTGTCTTTCCCCTTTGGTCCAGGCCTCTCACTCTCTGTCTTTCTTCTGCTTACACACACACCCATGTCCAGCATTTGTTCTCTTTTCTTCCAGGTCTTTCTCCGACTCTCTCTCTCTGCTTCCTTTCTCCCACGGTCCCACCCCCGATGTCAGAGGAAGGGCAGGACCGCAGCAGAGGAAACGTGTTGCGGAGGCCAATGGCAGCCTGCTAGGTTCGCTCTGCAGTCTGCAATAATTAGCTTAGTGGCGGTCTGTGTGCAGGAAGCAGCAGAGGTAAGGCCCTGCTTAACGCAAGGGTCTCAGCAGGACGCTGGATCTGGACAGCGGGGGGAGGGTGGAGACTGAGAGCAGCCTGCTAGGTTCATTCTGCAGGCTGCCATAATTAGCTTTAAAGGGGGAAGCCGAGGAAGACAGCTGGTAGGGAGAGCCGTATCAGGCGTGGGCCGCAGTGAGAGTTGAAGTTAATTCATATAGTTCCTTAAAATGAATTAAACCCAAATCTCACTATACACTTATCACTCTAATTATCCAAAATGTAATCAAATTCATAGAGATCAAGATTCCCTCAATGGAATAACAAGGCCATTTAAAAAACATATATTTTACTATCATTGTCAGTTAATTAATTATAAAACCACTAGTCTTATAGCCCGTTAAATTAACGGGTGCTAGAATATGTGTGTGTGTGTGTGTCTGTCTTTATTTCTTTTTCTCTCTCCTTAGCCGCTTTCTGTATTTCTATCTATCTTTCTTTTTTTTCCTTGGCTGTCCACCACCACCCCTTCTCTTTCTCTCATTCCTGTCTTCACTTCCTCTCCTACATCCATCTCTGACTTTAACCTTATCTTTCAGTTTTCCTCCATTTATTTTTCTGCATCTCTATCTGCTTCTATTTCTCCAGTTGTTTGTTTTTTGGGAGTTGGTTTTTTTGGGGTTTTTTTGCTAACTCCTCCGTTCCAGTATCTTCTCTTTCGCACTCTTCCCCCTTTATTTTCAGTCTTCTAACCAGTATCTGTCTTGCTCCCTCCATCCAGCATATCCTCTCCCCTATTTCGTCCAACACCTCATCTCTCTCTCCGCCCATCACCTTTTACTCCTTGCTTCTTCCAATGGAGTCGCGAGTCAGGCCTGACATATAAGGCTGGAAGCCGATTCCTCCCGGAAGAAGTCCTCCATGTTGTTTGCCGGCCGCTGGAAGGAGGGGGGAGTGATGAGCCAGCAGTACATCTGGATTGTGAGCAGCCCTGCCTTCGGTCCTGTCTCGGTCCCACTAAACCGGCTGGCAATAACGAAGCCAGACATCACGGGGGCTTTCCCTCTTGCTAAATCGCTATAGGCTTTGCCGGTCTCGATCCCGCCCCTCAAAATCAGGAAGTAACTTCAGAGATGGGCAGGATCGAGACCGGCAGAGCCTTTAGCAATTTGGCAAAAGGGAAGAACCCGTGGCATCTGGCTTTGTTATTAGCAGCCGGTTTAACAGGGACAGGACCGAAGGCAGGACTGGTGAGGAGCAGAGGCCAGAGTCGGGCAAAGGAGGAGACTTACGTTTGAGGGACGGCAGGACTCCGCGTTCACTCCCTCTGTGACGGTTCGTCTTCTGCCAGTGACCTAGTAAGCGCGCATGCGCACTCGTGCGGCCACATCCCGACAGAAAAGGGATCAGGGAACACGCGTCGCGAGTGCGCATGCGCGGGCTAGCATTTTATTATTTAAGATATATAAACTTAAAAACAATAAACCAATAAGAAGGACTTTTAAATCCAACCCTTATTACGGTAATCATGTATTAGTATTAATAATAATAACTGAATAAAATAAAACAAAAATCATTGAGTTCCAAGAACTATAGAACCCTTTAATAACAGACAATTCATAAAGGTTAGGTTGTGCCACAGGGCCCTGGCAATAAAAACTGAAGCTGAAGTTAGCAAGTTTTCATGTTAAAGTCATGCCATTAGCAATCTTCAGTCACTAATCAAAAAGCAGACCTGTCCACAGGATAGACCTCTGAAACAGTCCCAACCACCAAGCATAAGTCACTTTTTTCAACTGAATGGGTAATTTATTTTAAAATTTTTCCACAAAATTACATATAGATTTTCTTTGGAAATCAAATGTAAAAATCAATAACATTAAGAAAAACATTAAAAATATTTTATATTGTTGGAAATACTATTCTATAGAAGAGATAAATACAAAAGCCTGACTAACAGTTATAATGAACAAATCAAGATATTTATCTGAACCTGTAATGAATAAAGAACTCAACTTGCAAGACCAATTTACAGAACAAGTCTTCTCTGTCTTCATGTATCACTTGTCATAAGGAATTCTGGTTCTGCTGTTTGATAAAACACTGCTTTTTACACTCCATAAGATGTTCAAAGTCACGCCACATCTTAGCCTGCTTCATGTTTTGGCCATGGCTCTTGTGCACCGATTTTTGTTTCTAAGAACATAAGAACATAAGAACTGCCATCTCCGGATCAGACCTTCGGTCCATCAAGTCCGGCGATCCGCACACGCGGAGGCCCCGCCAGGTGTACACCTGGCGTAATTTATAGTCCACCATATCTTTATATGCCTCTCTTAAGGAGATATGCATCTAGTTTGCTCTTGAAGCCTAGGACGGTCGATTCCGCAATAATCTCCTCTGGGAGGGCATTCCAGGTGTCAACCACTCTCTGAGTGAAGCAGAACTTCCTGACATTAGTCCTGAACCTGTCCCCCCTTAGCTTCATTACATTACATTCACTACATTCTCTCGCAGTTTCTTCCCAAGATTTTCTTGTTCAGCAATATTTCTTGTATATTGCCCCCTAATAGTCTTTCTTCTTTCTTGTGGGTCAGGAGAAACATAAACCTTCATTTCATCAGCTGCTCGCTACAACAGGATTTCCATATTCTTTTGCATGCAGTTAATGTAATGATATTGACTCTCTCCCTGTGCACATTCCTCTTGAAGCCCTCGGACTTCCTGTTCAAGATTGGAACGATTGCTTTCCAGACCTGCTGCACAGCTGTCATATTGGGTTTTCTTTTCATACTCCTGGGTTAATTCCTAGTACTTCTGTTGCAGGATCCTCAGCTCTTTGAACTGGAGCAAATGCTGACTTTCTCTCTGCTAGCATCGTGTGCAGTTTCTTTACCATTTCAGACATGTTGTTTAATGTTCGGCCCTTCATTTCATCCAACTCACTCTTAAGGGCAGATATCCTTTTCGAGTTCCTCCTGTGTGTCACTGTACCCAGAAATACCTCTTCTGTTCAATCGCTTGCATTTGCTCTTGCACCACCACATTACACTGTTTTAAAATTTCCTCTATTCTCTGGAGAACCCCATGTTCTGCTCGGAATTCTGCTATTTCCTGGCGCTTCTTTTTGAACACTGTGAAACCGAACGTCACTGCAGCTCCTTGAGGCTAGGTAGGAAATCTCCAGTTTTCTCTTACGCTGTCGCAAACGACTTCTTTAAACTCTCTGGTGCCGTTTTATCCAACGAATAATGAGTAAAGTTCCTCCCCTTCAATTTGAATCTCCTTCTCCATTGGCTCTTTCTAAAATCAATACAAATTTCCCCATAACAGTTTTGCCACAAACGACAAGAGGAAACTATGTTTAAGTATAATTAATAAGGAACTCCTTTATGGCCAGACTATATAACAACCCAAAAAAAAGAAATTCAAGTTGAAATAAAAATCCAAGTTAAAATAAAGATTGATAGCAGAATCTTCCTTTCATATCATCCTTGCCATCGGGTCCAAGTGCTGATTAATAAAGTCCTGTAACTTAGTCAGGTCCTCATAATGACTGGTTTTATTATTAAATTTTAGTTTCATTACCGCCGGATATAGCAGCCCATATTTTGCTCCCATTTGTCTCAGCTAAGGTCTGAGAAGCAGGAATTGCTTTCTTAAGCCAGCTGTGACTTTGGCAAAATCAGGCAAGAGATGAATTTTCGCTTACTGCCACTTCAACGACCTCACTTGCTCAGCGGTAGACAAAATATCCAAAGATTGTTTGAAACGCAGCACCCTGAATATCATGGGCCTGGAACCGTTTTGACTGTTGGAGGCTCTGGATGGAATTCAATGTGCTCTTTCTTTTCCAGAAGATAATTCAAGTTGAGGGAGAGCAACTTTGGCAATAAATCTTCAAGAAAAGATACAGCATCTGATCCCTCTACCCCCTCTGGGAACCCTAGCATTCTAATGTTGTTCCTCTGACTTCTGTTAGCCTCCTCCAATTCTTTAGTCAGGCGATCCACTGCTTTATGGTCAGTTTGAAACTTATTTAAACTGTCTTCCATAACAGAAACCCGGTGTTCCAACTGTACAGTTTTATCATCACATATCTGTAACTTCTGGCTAAGATTTTGAACTTCTTTTATTGTCTTTAGTTCAATTGTATTAACCTGAAAGCAATGTTACTTACCGTAACAGTTGTTATCCAGGGACAGCAGGCAGCTATTCTCACTAGTGGGTGATGTCATCAGACAGAGCCCCGGTACGGACGTCTCACAAGCACGTGTTGCTTGTAGAAACTTAAAGTTTCTAGATGCCCGCACCGCGCATGCGCCGGTGCCTTCCTACCCGGAGATCCGGGCGTGTCTCCTCAGTTCAGGTAGCTAGCCTGAGAAGCCAACCCAGGGGAGGTGGGTGGGACGTGAGAATAGCTGCCTGCTGTCCCTGGATAACAACTGTTACGGTAAGTAACATTGCTTTATCCCAGGACAAGCAGGCAGGTATTCTCACTAGTGGGTGACCTCCAAGCTAACCTCAGTGGGATGGAGGGGGAGTTGGCGACTTAAGAGAATAAATTTTTCAATACTGTTTGGCCAAACTGTCCATCCCGTCTGGAGAGAGTATCCAGACAATGATGTGAGGTGAATGTGTGAACCGAGGACCAGGTGGCAGCCTTACAAATTTCCTCGATTGGTGTTGATCTGAGGAATGCTACTGAGGCTGCCATTGCTCTGACCTTATGGGCTGTGACCTTACAAGGAAGTGATAATCCAGCCTGGGCATAGCAGAAAGAGATGCAAGCCGCCATCCAATTAGAGATGGTGCGCTTTGATACGGGTCTTCCCAACTTATTAGGGTCGAAGGAGACAAAAAGTTGAGGATTGGTTCTGTGTGGCTTGGTGCGATCCAGGTAGAAAGCCAAGGCACGTTTACAGTCTAGAGTGTGAAGGGCCGATTCTCCGTGGTGAGAATGAGGCTTAGGGAAGAATACTGGAAGTACGATGGATTGGTTGAGATGAAATTCGGAGACCACCTTAGGCAGGAATTTCGGGTGAGTGCGGAGGACCACCTTGTCATGGTGGAATACTGTGAATGGTGGGTCCGCCATCAATGCCTGGAGTTCGCTGACTCTGCGAGCGGACGTAAGGGCTACAAGGAAAAGAACTTTCCAGGTGAGATACTTCAGAGGGGCCCTGTTGAGTGGTTCAAACGGGGGCTTCATGAGGTGGGAAAGGACTACATTGAGGTCCCAAACCACTGGGGGTGGTTTGAGAGGAGGGTTAACATGGAAGAGTCCTTTCATAAATCTGGCGACCACCGGATGGGCCGAGAGGGGTTTCCCTTGTAGAGGCTGGTGGAACGCCGCAATAGCGCTCAGGTGGACTCGTATGGATGTGGACTTGAGCCCAGATTGAGATAGGTGCAGGAGATAGTCCAGCACGGAGGATAAGGAAGCTCGCTGGGGTTCCTTTGACTTAGAAACGCACCATGAGGAGAATCTGGTCCATTTCTGGGAGTAGCATTGACGAGTGGCGGGCTTCCTGGAAGCTTCCAAGACTTCCCTCACTTCTTGTGAGAATTGGTGAGGGGTTACGTTGAGAGGAACCAAGCTGTCAGGTGGAGAGACTGCAGGTTGGGATGAAGTAGTGATCCTTGATGTTGAGTAAGTAGTGAAGGAAACACTGGAAGTGGTACTGGTTCCCTGCTGCTGAGTTGAAGTAGGAGGGAGAACCAAGGTTGTCTGGGCCACCGAGGGGCTATTAGAATCATGGTGGCCCGTTCGAGTTTCAGCTTGACCAGAGTCTTCTGGATCAGCGGGAATGGTGGGAACGCATATAGAAATCGTTTCCCCCAGTTCAGTAGAAAAGCATCTGCCTCGAGGCGATGAGGAGTGTAGATCCTGGA
Source organism: Geotrypetes seraphini (assembly GCF_902459505.1). Lineage (NCBI taxonomy): Eukaryota > Metazoa > Chordata > Amphibia > Gymnophiona > Dermophiidae > Geotrypetes > Geotrypetes seraphini. Next base: position 84,698,802 of record NC_047095.1, read on the forward strand.
GCAAAACTGAGGCAGTTTGGCGTTGTGGGGAGCCGCAAAGAGGTCTATCTGAGGCGTCCCCCATTGCGTGAAGATTTGGTGAAGGGGGTTGGAATGGAGAGTCCATTCGTGCGGTTGTAGCAGACGGCTTAGTTTGTCTGCTAGGACGTTGTTCTCCCCCTGGATGTATACTGCTCTGAGTAAGGCGTTGTGGCGTACCGCCCAGTCCCAGACTCGTAGAGCTTCCTGGCAAAGGAGGGACGAGCCCGTGCCCCCTTGCTTGTTGATGTAATACATGGCAGCCTGATTGTCTGTGCGAATGAGGATTACCGTGTCGTGAAGTAGGTGTTGGAAAGCTTGGAGCGCATTGAAGATGGCTCTGAGTTCCAATAGATTGATTTGGTGTAGTCTTTCCGCACTGGTCCAGAATCCTTGGGTGCGGAGACCCTCCAGGTGGGCCCCCCATGCGTAATTCGACGAGTCGGTTGTGAGAACTTTCTGATGGGGGGGAGAGTGCATCAGCAAACCTCTGGATAGATTCGAAGAGGTCATCCACCAAAGTAGAGACTGCCGAAGAGCAGGTGTGACTACGATGCGTTTGGATAGTGGATCGGATGTCTGGTTCCACTGTGATGCCAGGGTCCACTGGGGGATCCTGAGGTGGAGTCTGGCAAAGGGTGTCACGTGTACCGTGGAGGCCATATGGCCCAGGAGCACCATCAGTTGTCTCGCCGGTATGGTTTGGTGAGTGATCACCGACTGGCAGAGGTGAAGAAGAGACTCCATGCGTTGCCGGGGCAGGAATGCTCGGAGTCGGGTGGTGTCCAGGACCGCTCCGATGAAGGGGAGGGACTGGGTAGGCTGTAGATGGGACTTGGAGAAGTTGATCTCGAAGCCCAAATTCTGGAGGAAGTAGGTTGTAGCCAAGGCCGCCGAAGTGACCTCTGGGGCTGACGGGGCCTTGATGAGCCAGTCGTCGAGGTATGGAAAGACCTGTAGACCCCTGTCCCTGAGTGCTGCGGCCACTACCACCAGGCACTTTGTGAAGACTCTGGGGGACGAAGATAGGCCGAATGGTAGCACTCGATACTGTAGGTGCAGATTTCCCACCCGAAATCTGAGGAACTTTCGGGAGGCCGGGTGAATGGGGATGTGAGTGTAGGCCTCTTTGAGATCCAGGGAGCATAACCAGTCGTTCTGCTCGAGGAGGGGGTATAGAGAAGCCAAAGTCAACATGCGAAACTTCTCTTTGACCAGGAACTTGTTGAGGGCCCGAAGGTCTAAAATGGGTCGCAGGTCGCCCGTTTTCTTCGGGACGAGGAAGTACCGGGAGTAAAACCCTCGGTTCAATTGGTCTGACGGGACCGTCTCGACCGCCCGAAGCTGGAGTAAGTTTTGGACTTCCTGAAGAAGAAGGGAGGTCTGCGTCGAGCTTGAAGGATACTCTCTTGAAGGATGGTCCGGGGGGACCCGGTGGAATTGAAGGGAGTATCCTTCTCTTATGATGGAGAGGACCCATAGGTCCGTGGTTATGGCCTCCCATCTGTGGTAAAAAAGATGGAGGCGGCCCCCTATGGGAGAGGCCGAGGTTATGCTCCCGGGAGGGGCGTCAAAAGGGCTGGGGAGCCTTAGGTACAGCGGGTGGCTGGACTTTTTGCTGAGACTTCTGGGGGGGTTGTCTCTTCGCAGGCTGTCTCGCCGCGGGCGTTTGTCTGGGCATGTAACGCCGCTGGTAAATCAGGGGTGGCCTGGAAGGTCGAGACTGTTGAGGTTTGGGTTTGGGCCGTAGGATGGATTGAAAGGATTTTTCATGATCCGACAGCTTCTTGGTAACAGTTTCGATAGACTCATCGAACAGGTCGGCTCCAGCACATGGTACGTTGGCGAGTCTGTCCTGTAGGTTGGGATCCATATCGATAGTACGGAGCCATGCCAGGCGACGCATAGCTACCGCGCTTGCGGCGGCGCGTGCCGAGAGTTCGAATGCATCGAAGGAGGATTGCATCAGCTGGAGGCGTAATTGGGAGAGGGAGGCTACCACTTCCTCGAACTCGAATCGAGCTTGGTTGTCTATGAACGGAGTGAACTTGCGGAGTACCGGCAAGAAGAACTCCAGATAGGAAGAGAAAAAGAAGTTGTAGTTTAGCACCCGTGACGCCATCATGGAGTTTTGGTAGAATTTTCTACCAAATTTGTCCATCGTTCTTCCCTCTCGGCCCGGCGGTACAGAAGCGTAGACCTGGGAGGGATGAGAGCGTTTGAGGGAGGACTCGACCAATAGGGATTGGTGGGAGAGTTGGGGGCCCTCGAACCCTTTATGGTGCACGATGCGGTATCGAGCATCGAGTTTGCTGGGGATCGCCGGTATGGAATACGGCGTTTCGAAGCACTGCATGAAGGTCTGGTCCAGTAATTTATGCAAGGGGAGCCGGAGCGACTCCGTTGGAGGGTTAGGTAAGTGCATGGTGTCCAGATACTCTTTGGAGTATCTGGAGCCCGTGTCAAGGGTCACGTCCAGATCATCCGCCATTTGTCGGAGGAATGATGAGAAGGACAATTGTTCCGCCAGCGTCGGTCTGTGGGACGGGCTGGAGGAGGATGAGGCCTCCAGGTCTGTGGACATCGGGGAGTGACAAGGAGAATCGGGTACCGGTGTCTCCTCGTACTCCGGGCCCCTCGGAGGGGACGCCTCTGTTGAGGAGTATCCCCTACGTTGCAGTTTTTTCTGCGGTGACACCTCCGAATGGCGTGAGGAGTGCCAGGATGAGTGTCTCGATCGGTGCCCGTCTCGGTGGCGGGACGGGGATCGGGATCGTCTGTGCATCGCATGGTCTCCCGAGGCCCCCAAGTGGATAGGGCTGGAAGCGGTGGATCGCAACTGGGTTTGCGATGCGGATTCTTGCGATGCTACCCAAGTCTGGTAAGGCGTGCGGAAGAACTCTTCCTGACTATGCCCAGGGCTTCGAGTATCGAGCGGGGGTCTGGTCCCATGTTGGCGCGGAGGCGTAATGGGTTCTAATGGCGGCATATCGGTAAGCGAGGTTTGCCGCGTGTGCATCGCCGCCCTCCCCCGTTCGTCCTCGTCGGTTGTCGAGGTCGAACGGTGTGGGGGAGGGGGAGGGGGCGGACCGCCCCTTTGGGTCGGTACCGGGAGGTCACCCTGTATGGCAGCGATGAGCCCGGGTCCGATGGTCTGCATGAGCTCAACGAATTGAGCTTCTAGCACGGACCGTAGCGAAGCCGATAGGGAGGGATCCGCACCGAAAGGGGGTCCTCCTGCACGGACATCGCGCTCCTTCGAGGTCGAGTGCTTCTGCTTAGCAGCTTTCGGCACTTTGATGACCATTGGTGGCACTGTGGAAGGAAGAGGTACCTGAACCGAGGAGACCGGGGCAGGCACCGACGTCGAGCTCGTGGATGGTGTCGGGGCGAGCGATGCCGGTTTCACCACACTCGATGCAGGGGTGGTCGATGCCGGTTTCGCCCGAACCGGGGAGGTATCAGATGAAGTGGAGGCTGTGGGATCCTTAGCTGCGTCCATCTTGAACATCGATTCCCACAATAGGCAACGCCGCTTGAAAGAGCGTGCCGTAAGGGTAGAGCAAGGCCCGCACGATTTCGGGAAGTGGTCAGGGCCCAAACACTGCAAACAGCGCCAGTGAGGGTCCGTGAGTGAAATCGCGCGTTGGCACTTGCTGCACTTTTTAAACCCGGTGGTTGGCCGGGACATAGGCCGGAAAATCTCCGCCGCGAGGTCGAAGCCAGTGGGCCTGAGCCACGTGGCCGGCCCGTTCGACCCGCCGGAGGAAATAATCTTCTTTTTTTTTTTTTTTTTTACGAAAATAAAAGAACTGTTAACTGTAATTAAAAGAAAGGCGAAAACGCGGACAAGGAAGGCAAATTTAACTGAATTCAGCTAGCGCATGATGAAGTTGAACTTCTCAGCTCCGCGGAAAAGAAAGAACTGAGGAGACACGCCCGGATCTCCGGGTAGGAAGGCACCGGCGCATGCGCGGTGCGGGCATCTAGAAACTTTAAGTTTCTACAAGCAACACGTGCTTGTGAGACGTCCGTACCGGGGCTCTGTCTGATGACATCACCCACTAGTGAGAATACCTGCCTGCTTGTCCTGGGATAATATCTCTCTCATAACTTTCAGCTCAGATATAACTTGTTCCAACAATTCCGATGTATCCTTAGATAATGGCACCTTTGAAGAAGTGGGTGGGTCTTATTTAGCCCTTTTTACCTGAGGCTCCTGCAGCAAATGCTGACTCCAATTTAGACTGTCTTCCTAATGCCATATCATCTGCAGAAGATTTCACAAATCAGATTATTCCTTTTTGGAGTGTGAATTTGACCTCTTATGCTGTCAAATTAGCTGAATTGTGCTGATGAGGGAGGAGAAGTAAAATCACCCAGCCATCTTGTGTTGCAGCCAAGTTCCGAATTTCATCTGCCATTTGGACACCCAGTCTTCCAATTTCCTAAGGTCCGCCTGCAATTTTTCACAATCTGCATGCGTTTCAGCAACTTCGAACAGTTTAGTGTCATCTGCAAATTTAATCACCTCACTTGTCGTTCCAATTTCTAGATCATTTATAAATAAGTTAAATAGCACCAGTCCCAGTACAGACCCCTGCAGCATTTGACTGTTTACTCTTCTTCATTGAGAAAAATGACCATTTAACTCTACCCTTTGTTTTCTATCGGATAACCAATTCCTGATCCACAACTGAACTTTGCCACCTGTCCCACGACTTTAATTTTCTCAAGAGCCTCTCATGAAGAACTTTGTCAAAAGCTTTCTGAAAATCTAGATACACTACATCAACTGGTTCATCTTTATCCACATATAAGGCAAGATCTCCCTCAGCTGAACCCACACTGACTTTGTCTCATTAAATCATGTTAGACTACATGTTCCACAATTTTATTTTTTATAATTGTTTCCACCATTTTGACCAGCACTGAAGTCAGGTTTACTAATCTGTAATTTCCTGGATCTCCCCTAGAACCCTTTTAAAAAATTGGTGTAACATTGGCCACCCTCCAATCTTCAGGTATTAGACAATTTTAGTGACAGATTACAGATCACCAACAGCAGGTCAGCAATTTCACATTTGAGTTCTTTTAGTTCCCTGGATGTATACCATCCAGTCCAGGTGATTTATCATTTTTTAACTTGTCAATTTGGCTTAGTCCATCTTCCAGATTCACTGAGATTTCTTTCATGATCACACTTGAAAACCATTTACGGTTCAGGTAGATCTCTTACATCTTCTTCCGTAAAGACCAAAGCAAAGAATTCATTCAGTCTCTCCGCTATGGCCTTATCCTCCCTGAGCGCCCCCTTTGCTCCTTGATTCATCCAACGGTCCCACAGATTCCCTCACAGGTTTTCTGCTTCTGATGTACCTAAAAAAATTGCTGAGTTTTTGCCTCTTTGGCAAGTTTGTAATCATATTCTTCCTTATCAATGCTTTGCATCTAACTTGCCAGTGCTTGTGTCTCTTTTCTTCATTCGAATCCTTTTTCCATTCTTTAAAGGATGCGGGGTTTTTTGGGCTCTAATAGCCTCTTGCACTTCACTTTTTTTTTTTTTCTTAAGTATAACAATTTATTATACATACAATATTCTAAAGAAACATGAGCCCACATCAAGGAAGATGAAGAAAGAAACATACTTAAGCCAAAGGAAATTAATAAAATACCGTATTTTCGCGGATATAACGCGCGCGTTATACGCGTTTTTACCTACCGCGCATACCCCTCGCGCGTTATATGCCTGAGCGCGGTATACAAAAGTTTTTAAACATAGTTCCCACCCCGCCCGACGCCCGATTCACCCCCCCAGCAGGACCGCTCGCACCCCCACCCCGAACGACCGCTCGCACGCGCTCCCACCCGCACCCGCATCCACGATCGGAGCAAGAGGGAGCCCAAGCCCTCTTGCCCGGCCGACTCCCCGACGTCCGATACATCCCCCCCCCCGGCAGGACCACTCGCACCCCCACCCCGAAGGACCGCCGACTTCCCGACAATATCGGGCCAGAAGGGAGCCCAAACCCTCCTGGCCACGGCGACCCCCTAACCCCACCCCGCACTACATTACGGGCAGGAGGGATCCCAGGCCCTCCTGCCCTCGACGCAAACCCCCCTCCCCCCCCAACGACCGCCCCCCCCCAAGAACCTCCGACCGCCCCCCAGCCGACCCGCGACCCCCCTGGCCGACCCCCACACCCCCCTTCCCCGTACCTTTGGTAGTTGGCCGGACAGACGGGAGCCAAACCCGCCTGTCCGGCAGGCAGCCAACGAAGGAATGAGGCCGGATTGGCCCATCCGTCCTAAAGCTCCGCCTACTGGTGGGGCCTAAGGCGCGTGGGCCAATCAGAATAGGCCCTGGAGCCTTAGGTCCCACCTGGGGGTGCGGCCTGAAGCACATGGGCCCAACCCGACCATGTGTCTCAGGCCGCGCCCCCAGGTGGGACCTAAGGCTCCAGGGCCTATTCTGATTGGCCCACGCGCCTTAGGCCCCACCAGTAGGCGGAGCTTTAGGACGGATGGGCCAATCCGGCCTCATTCCTTCGTTGGCTGCCTGCCGGACAGGCGGGTTTGGCTCCCGTCTGTCCGGCCAACTACCAAAGGTACGGGGAAGGGGGGTGGGGGGGTCGTGGGGGTCGGCCAGGGGGGTCGCGGGTCGGCTGGGGGGGCGGTCGGAGGTTCTTGGGGGGGGGCGGTCGTTGGGGGGGAGGGGGGTTTGCGTCGAGGGCAGGAGGGCCTGGGATCCCTCCTGCCCGTAATGTAGTGCGGGGTGGGGTTAGGGGGTCGCCGTGGCCAGGAGGGTTTGGGCTCCCTTCTGGCCCAACTACACAAAGGTACGGGGAAGGCGGGTGGGGGTGTCGTGGGGGTCGGCCAGGGGGGTCGCGGGTCGGCTGGGGGACGGGCGGAGGTTCTTGGGGGGGGCGGTCGTTGGGGGGAGGGGGTTTGCGTCGAGGGCAGGAGGGCCTGGGATCCCTCCTGCCCGTAATGTAGTGCGGGGTGGGGTTAGGGGGTCGCCGTGGCCAGGAGGGTTTGGGCTCCCTCCTGGCCCGATATTGTTGGGGAGTCGGCGGTCCTTCGGGGTGAGGGTGCGAGTGGTCCTGCCGGGGGGGGGGGATGTATCGGACGTCGGGGGGGGGGGCATCAGGCTTTCAGGATGGGGACAGACCTTCAAGGGGGGACAGGACTTCAAGGGGGGACAGTGCACGGAAAGTCAGGGGGGGTGAACGGAGAGTCGGGACAGCGCACGGAAAGTCAGGGCAGTGCACGGAAGTCAGGGGGGGTGAACGGAGAGTTGGGACAGCGCACGGAAAGTCAGGGCAGTGCACGGAAGTCAGGGGGGGGTGAACGGAGAGTCGGGACAGCGCACGGAAAGTCAGGGCGGGCGAAAGGAGCGTCGGGCATCATGCGCGGTATACCCGTGAGCGCGGTATACAAAAGTTTTTGTACATGTCATTGTGATTTCTGCGCGCTATACCCGTGTGCGCGTTTTACATGGGTGCGCGTTATATCCGCGAAAATACGGTACACCTGTAAATTTTTCTTTTTTAAGTTTTAGGTCTTAATTTGAACATCCGTCTCCCTATCTAACAGGAATTTTCCAAATGATCAGGTTTGAAAAATTCCAGTACGAGATAAATTGCTCCACTTTCTGAGGCTTGTTCCTGTCAGTATCACTTGTTTTAAGAAAGTGAAGAAAAATATTTGTTACAATTTAAGTTGTTCTATGAATGGTTCTGTCTTTTTATATTTAAATAAGTAACCATACATTTATCAGGAAATTTTAGGAAAAAGGTAGCTCCCAGTGATAGTACTCTAATCTAAATCTAATCTAATTTCCATCTTATATACCGGATTATTCCAGCAAGGACTCGAGGCGGTTAACAAAATTTAAAAGAATGTAATATAATAATGAAGGTAATAGAAAAGTTTTCAATAAATTAGATCAGTCCTTAGTTAAGAATCTCTGAAAGAGATGTTTTCAGATTTTTCCTAAAAAGTGATAGAGATAATGACGTTCTGATAATCGAGGGAAGATCGTTCCAAACTTTTATCAAGAAATAGGCTAAGGAATGTGAGAGTTTACTTAGGGTTTTAATCCTTTTAACAGAAGGGAAAAGCAATTTAAATTTATGTGTATTCCATGTAGTGTGATACCGAAGAGTGTTAAATGATAGAGGTAAAGGCAAAAAAAATTCCATGTAAAATTTTAAAAATTACATTGGCACATTTAAATTGAATTCGCCAGTAAATAGGAAGCCAATGAAGTAAACTCAACAATGAAGAGGCATGATCATATTTATGTCTTCCAAAAATTAATTTGGCCGCAGTGTTCTGATAAGTTATAGCCTCTTCAGATTAAATTTGGTTAATCTGAAATACAGGGAATTTGCATAATCCCGATGTGCCAAAATAATTGCTTGAACCAAAATCGCAAAATGATTTTGATGAAAAAAATCTTGAACTCTCCTCAACATCCGTAAACTAAAATAGCACTTTTTAGATCAACTGTTAATTTGATTATTTAAAGATAAAGAGGAATCTAAAACCAAAGATTCTAGATGAAAATTCAATTGTTAAGGAGTCTCCTAATTTCAATGCTATAACCTGAGGTAGATTGTGTAGTAAGGGACCAAACCACAGCAGTCTGGTTTTAGAAGCATTCAATTTCAAACGGACTAAGGAAGCCCATTCTTGAAGTCTAGAGATACAAGAGCTAATATCTCCAGTCAAATTTGAAAGCAATGGATCAATTTCCAGTAATATAAAAATGTCAGCGTATGTAAAGATAGATTCTAAAGGAGATAGAGTCAAATATTTTAGTTGTCATATATAAATTAAATAATATATGATATAGGGGAGACCCCTGAGAAACTCCACAGACTGGGATCCAAGACGATGAAAATTTGTTGTCTACATATACCTGATATGATCGTAGTTTGAGAAAACCACTGAACCAATTCAACACAACTTTATCTAAACCAATATTGATTAAAAGTTGCATAAGGATGTCATGATCCACAACATCAAAGGCCACAGAAAGATCAAACTGCAACAAGACAGCATAATGCCCTTGGACTAATAAGTGTTGAAGACATTGTTTCTGTCTATAATGGGTAGCCCTACAAACATCTGAAAACATTTGTAGTTTCTGCCTTCAAAACAAGAAATCTTTTTACAGTAAATAATTTTTTAAAACAATACTTTTACAAGACTGCTTAGTGTATATTGGTAATTGAAATCACCCATTATTATACTGTTGCCCAGTTCCCCTTTGCAATCCATTCTTCCCATAATCCATGAATAGAGCCAAGACCCAAAGTGATTATGATTCACTGTGCGACTAGTGAAGTGTCGCTACAGAACAGCTGTGGTCTGAAGCGAAGTACTGTTTCTAAACTTTTATCTTCAGGAGCGCTTGTAATTTGTGACTTTACTGCTGCCTTTTTGGATTAACTGTTTGGAGTGCTTATATCATGGACAGTTTTGTTTTTTTGGCAGTTTGTGACTTTTTGATTATGCACTGTTTGCTCCTCACTGTTGCCATATTGTGTGAATGCTGCACGGCTCGTCACTAACAACTACTGTTTGAATTTCCGTTACTTTTGAATTACAGGATTTCTGTTTGTGTTCTTTACCTATTGTTGACTGAGGCACATGAGACATTTATGCAACACACAGGTGGAGTTTTTTCCTAAACTATGATAAGTGAACTTACTTACTTTCAGCGTCGTCTGTTACGTTAAGTTCCACAATATTATGTGAAGTCTTTTTTCTCCACCTACATGTTTGTTCTTTTGCCTCTTTCTCAACAGAAGAAGATAGAGTTGTAGTGTATTTATAGTGATATTTTCTGTGCTGCCTAGTGTATATCTGGGTTCGAAGAACACAGTATGATAGATTTATAAGACAGGGGTATCCTATTTTTTATATGAATTATGGAGATAATTCTTGACCAAACATCTGACCAAAATATCGATAAATTAGGGCGTGAATAAAGAAGGAGTATGAAAGTCCCCGGCTGCTGAGTGCAAGACCAGCACAAATCTGAAGACTTGATGTAATACCCATGCAATCTTAGTAAGGGTCCAATAAGCTCTATGTAAAATGAAGAATAGATTGACAAATGGCTGCCGACCTAGTAGGTCTTGCTGAATAAGTCCAAGACTACTCCCATTCTATTTCTCCAGGATTTACATTTAGATCTTTTGACCACATGTCATCAAAGGGAACATCTTTCTTCACATCAGTTTCTCTTAAGATTTTATAAAGTTTAGACGCTTTTTTCCCCCCTAATATTAAAAATCCTAAAATCTTAGCAAAACTAGAAGATTCCTGTGACTCCTGATATAAAGACAATAAAGCAGACATGTCAAACTTTGGCCCTAAAAAATTGGCCTGCCAGACATTTTCAACTTTATACTCAATCTGGCCCACCGGCACGAACCGCTGCCACCGCTGCTGCTCTTCACTCGCATCTGTCATCGTCTGGTCTCCTCTTCAGAGCAGCCTACTGAGGATCACTGGCTGGCTGTAGCGAACCTCACAGGCCATTGTTGACTTCGGTAGCACGTTCCCTCCGACGTGATCCCTTACGTCAGAGAAGGGTGGAATCGCGTCAGAGAGAACGTGCTACCGAGTCGACAGAGACATGTGAGGTTCACTAAAGGAGGCCAGCGATCCTTAGCAGGCTGCTCTGAAGAGGAGACAAGGCAAAGGCAGACGAGCGTGAAGAGCAGCAGCAGCAGCCATTGCCAGCTGGCCAGAGGATGGAGGGAGGGAGGGTAGGAACAGCAGGCCAAATATGAAGGTGAGACCGGGAAGAAGGAGGGAAAACATGCAGGCCTTCGGGATGGGGGCAGGCCCTGATATAGAAGTACCCAGAGGGAGATAAGGAGGGGTCCAGATGTGCATATGCCGTACTGAGGAGGAGTGAGCGGAGAATAAGGATACAGACATTTAGGGACACAAATGGGGATTCTGGATACTGCAGGGAACAGAGTGACCAAGAAAATGCTAGATCAGGGGTGGGTGAAGAATGACAAAGGGAGATCATAATCTAAATTGGCTTGAAAGATATTTACTTCAGAGTGAGGGCAGTCTAAACTCCATTTCAATCAATACCACACTATTATCTTCGGTTATTCATAGTACAGTATTGTTTCATTATTTCACAGAAATTTCATTTTGAATTCAGCAGTCATCACTTTTTCATTCACTCTAATTTGATTTCATTTCATTTAATTCCATTTTTGGTCTCAGTGGCTGCACTCAAGTCCCATAATTCATGTAAAACTTGAGCATACCAGCAGCCAGCCTCCTCATCGGCCTTTATATATTTTTAATTTTTAAATTTTTTCAATATTTTAAATAAATAGTAAAGTTTAAGATAAACTTATCTGATTCTTTTATCGATATACTGAATGGGCTCCGACGCGAATTCAGCTTTTCGGACACGGAGATTATGGTGTTAAGTTTTGAAATGGGGAATGCTCCTTGAGACAGCTTAAAATACGAAACACTGAATTCGCATCGGATCCCCATTCAGTATATCGATAAAAGAAATCAGATAAGTTTATCTTAAACTTTACTATTTATTTAAAATATTTAAAAACTAAAAATACATAAAGGCTGATGAGGAGGCTGGCTGCTGGTATGCTCAAGTTTACATGAATTATGGGACTTGAGTGCAGCCACTGAGGCCAAAAATGGAATTAAATGAAATCAAATCAAATTAGAGTGAATGAAAAAGTGATAAGACCGCTGAATTCAAAATGAAATTTCTGTGAAATAATGAAACAATACTATGAATAACCGAAGATAATAGAGTGTGGTATTGATTGAAACAAAGGGAGATCGTAAGCATGGAGAGAGGGAGTTAGGACACAGAGTGGATAATGGACATGTGGGAGGGGAAAGCAGGGAGGAAAGGGGAAGATGCTCAATGGAGAGGGGCAAGAGAGGAAATGCTGAACAAAGGAAGGGAGGAATAGAAAGAGAGGCTAAAAATAAAGGGAATATGTTTGCTTGGAGGGAGAGTGGAGTGGGGAAGAAATAAAACAGAGGAGAGGGAGAGAGATAGTGGGCAATGGGATGGAGGGAGGGAAGAAGGAACAGAAAGAGAGAGAAGTTGGACACAGCACCAGTGTGGGTAGGAGAGGGCAAAGGGGGTGAAGAGGCTATAAAATAAACCCACCAGGATGTTTGGGGAAAAAAACACCCAATTGTGCAGGAAAATCGAATCGAAAAATCGATTCAATAGGCTGAATCGAAATATTTTTTCCTGAATTGGGCAGCACTAGTCCCAACACGTGGAAACCTCTGGACAAAGAGCCTCCAAATGAACAGTGAGAAAAATGCCCCAAAATAATATCGCAGAGCAGATCAGAAGCACTTCTGAGCAACTTGCTTGCAGAAAAACTGAGAGGGCAGGAACAGCTCCCTGGGAAAGAGGTGGAGTTGAAAACATGAGTGGCAGTTTCTGCAAGCAATTTGCAAGTTGAGATATAAAACCCCTATCATTTCAGGACCACTAGACATGTCTGTTCAAATCAGGGCTGCCCAATTTCAGTCCTCGAGATCTACAGGCAAGCCAGGTTTTCAGGATATTACATTACATTAGAGATTTTTATTCCACCATTACCTTGCGGTTCAAGGTGGGTTACAAAAGAGTTATAGAAGGTGGATTACAAAAGAAGATATGTGGTCATTTCCAGGAAATAATAGAGAAGAGATCAGGTAGTTTCGGGGAGTGGGAAGTTAGTGGGAAGAAGGAAGGAATTTGTGGTATTAAGACTTTTTCAGGGATTTCTTGAAGAGTATAGTTATTTTTTCTTTTCTGAACATCTTGTAGTCTGGGGTCATTATCAGTAGATTGGAGATTTGGTTGTCCAGTTTTGCAGCTTGAGTGGCTAGGAAGCCATCATATTGTTTTTTCCGTTTAACTTCTTTGATTGGATGGTGTATGAATGGAGTGTGAGTTTTCCTATGCCTGGTTGAGGTGGTTTGGATGAGGCGGTTGTTCAGATAGGTTGGGCTGTCTCCGTTTATAGCTTTAAATAGTAGGCAGTAGAATTTAAATTGTATTCTTGCCAGAATTGGAAGCCAGTGTGAGCTGAGGTATGCTTCTGTGATGTGGTCGTGTTTCCTCAATGAGTAGATGAGTCTCAGAATGTGTTTTGAATTGTTTGTAATTGTTTTGTCATTGTTGCCGGGGAGGGGAGATAGAGGAATTCGCAATCTAATATATAGCCCCACTCCTTCTCCAATTTGATCCATTCTATCATTGCAATATAATTTGTACCCTGGTATTAGTGCTACCATGGCTATCTTTCTCTATCAGTTCTTAGAGATACATACTATATCTTATCTTTTCATTTAGTGCTATCTAATTATCCCATCTATTTTTTTTAACTTCTATCATTTAAACCAGGGCTGCCCAATGCTGGTCCTCGAGATCTACTGGCAGGCCAGGTTTTCAGGATATCCACAATGAATATGCATGAGAGAGATTTGCTTGCATTGCCTTCTTGGTATGCAAATCTCTCATATGCATGCTCATTGTGGATATCCTGAAAACCTGGCCTGCCAGTAGATCTAGAGAACTGGAATTGGGCAGCCCTGGTTTAAATGATAGAAGTCTAAAAAAAAAAAAAAAAATGGGATAATTAGATAGCACTAAATGAAAAGATAAGATATAGTAGGTATCTCTAAGAACTGATGAAGAAAGATAGCCATGGAAGCACTAATATTAGGGTACAAATTATATTGCAATGATAGAATGGATCAAATTGGAGAAGGAGTGGGGCTATATATTAGATTGCAAATTGAGGCCAATAGAAAAAAAAAATCAGCAGGGAACTGATTGCAAAGAGAAATCCTTTAAAAACAGAAATGCCATCTGTGAAGATTAAAGTGGATATACTAATGTCCATATGTCCAGAACAAACAGACAGAAATTAGGGAAGCTAACTGATCTGGCAACACTACAATAATCAACAATTTCAGTTAACATGAAAATCTATATAATGTTTAAAACTCAAAAGAATATTTGTGTTATCAGTGAAAATAATGAGTAAGTAAATTTTACGTACACTAACAATTTACTCATTTTTCTTTTTTTTTTTTTAATTCTTTATTCCTTTTACATCTTACAACAAGTGTATCATAAAATAACATTTAAACTTATACAATATCACTCAATTATCAATTTAACTTAAATCATAATATTTAAACCCTCTCTCCCAACCCTACTAATTCATATGTAGTACATATATCATATAATATATTCTGTCCTATTAATCTAATCATTTAATATCAAATCAGAAATACCACCCCCATACTTTGCAATTATACCTATTAGGGAAAAATGATAGTCCAATAATTACTCATTTAACACCAGAAAATCATTCTTTTCAGGTGTAAGCATTATATAGATTTGTGTGATTTATTTCAACTTTATCTCTCTGATGATTTTATTTCAATTATCTCAATACTGACTGGCTGGATCTCATGTCATGAAATGCTAATTAGATAAAGTTCCTAGATGAAATAAATGATTCACGGAGCAGCTAGTTCAGGAACCAAGAAGAGGGGAAGCTAGGAAATTCCTAACCAGGATCCGGGTTTCGGCAAACTAAATTGCCTTCCTCAGGAGACAACGTGCACGTTATTCTCTTTGTTCGTTTCATTGACGCATGTGCAGCCTCTCAGCGTCTTTCAGTTTAGGTACGCCGACATATTCTTTAGCAAGACAAAAAGAATAATGCACACGTTGTCCCCTGAAGAAGGCAACTTAGTTTGCCGAAACCCGGATCCTGGTTGGGACTGTCCTAGGATCCCTTTTCATCTGGGACTCCAAATGGTCTTTTTAAAGACTTAGGACTTTTTATTCCTGTTTATACTACTTGTAGTTTGAATAAATGTAACTATTGGTTGGTTCAGACATCTCTCTTGCCTCTCCTGTTGTATTCTGGCCGAGGCTTGTTTCCTTCTTTTTCCCTTATCCATTTTATGGTACTGGATCAGAGGAACTGAAAAAATGTCAATTTACCCTATTACATTTCTAGGTTAACAACCTAAAGAGTAGCAATCACCTGATTGGATGATATATATACGAGACTACTGACAAAAATTAAAAAAAAAAAAAAATTATGTATATAACACGGCATGTTCTTTTCCAATAGATGGGTTGTGTTCCCATGGCCGCATGCCATCTGCAGAAGGAATCCACTCTGGATTTTTTCTCTGTGCTTCTGCTGTACTTCACTGGGCTCTCTAGCTCCACCTACAGGTAGTACCCTAGCACCGAGAGCCACTGGAAACATGGCCAGGGCCGGATTTAGATGAAAAGAGGCCCTAGGCTATTCCATTTATGAGGCCCTTTCACCTCCCATTTTTAAGTTTGTAAATGACATGAGAGATAATAAAATACATCATTACTGTGATATATATCAATATGTTAAATGAAACATGTTGTTAATGACCTAACCTTTATAAAAAAATGTGACACGGATAATAAATTAAAAAAAATCAAGAACACTTATTTGGACATTTATTCTCAGCACCATATATAGTACTTGTAACAATAACTAATCAAACATAACACACAACATTGCCCCTTCCTATGTCCAAAGTGCCCCCAGTGCGTCCTTCCTCACCTCACCCCCCCCCCCCCCGATGCCTGCCTGCCTCCCATCCCCCTTCCATTGAACAACCCCCCATGCCATCCTGCCTGCCTGCCATTAACCCCCCCACCCCCTCCGATGCCAGCCTGCCTGCCTCCCATCCCCCTTCCACTGAAACCCCCCACCTCCCCTCCCGATGCCAGTCTGGGCCGCCCTGTCCTAACGGATCCACGTTTTGCCTCTCTCCTCACGGGGCTGGGCTTTGCCCAGCTATTTCTGGACTGACGTCTTTCCCTCCCCGATCCTCCTCCCAGGGCGAGAAAAAGAAAGAGAGAAGCCGGGTCGGCACCCCGTTGCGGCCGGAGCCGGTTCCGATCCCGAAGCGTAGAATTTCTCCTTATTTTCGGTTCAGTGTTATAGTGTTCACTATTTTTAGACTAGTGTAATTTTAATTTTGCTAACAATTTGAATGTAGGCCCCTCTTGATCTTAAGGCCCTAGGCTGAAGCCTAGTTAGCCTATAGGAAAATCCGGCCCTGCCTATGGCAATCAAATTCAGAAACAACTGTTTTGTCAAGAAGTAACATTAGAACATCAACTGCAAACAGCCAACAAAGGTCACCAAGGAACACAGAAACTACTCCCGCAGAAAAAAATAATATATATACTGTATACTTCCCAGCCCTCAAAGGCTGACAAACATCCAAGAAACAACTTAGAGAAGCATTAACAGACTGAAACAGTAGGCAGGCACAGGAAGAACAGGGCGAGAGTCTAGAATGTCTCACCTATCTACTGGAAAAGAGCGTACCAGGATAAGTACAAAGGTGCAATAGGTGAGACATTCTAGACAGATGGGATGTACAAAAGCAGTCCCCAAAAGCTAGGGCAGGCTTGCTGCACCAGACATTAAGACCAAGGACCCAAAGGCAGAGTCCTGTCTCGCCGCCACATCCACTCTGTAAAACTTGGCAAATGTGTGTAGGGAGGACCACGTTGCCGCCCTGCAGATCTCCTTAGTGAAGACAGCTCTAGCTTCAGCCCACGAAGAAGTCACACTCCTGGTAAAATGCACCTTGACGGAAATGGGAGACTGTTTCTTTACCAAGAAAGACAGTGGCAAAGAAGCAGTCTGCTGTACTGGCTGGTGAGGCATGAAAGGCCTCAATGTTGAGATATGCCATGTAGACACACAAGTTTGATGGATGGAGAATGGTCATATGCAAACTGACGCTTAGCTTAACATTGAAGTTGATGCTTGGGAAAATGCAGTGGTATGCCTAGAAGAGAAAGAATGTTTATGCTTCTTAGCTTTCTGAGTCAACCCCAATGTAAAACACTCCTCGTGTGGTGTTGATGCAGATGGAGCAGATGTCAATGCTAGGGTCGCGGGAAGTTGAGCATTAGGTTCCGAATCTCAAGCCATGCTCGATGTTAATGCCAACATGGTACCAAAAGGTTTCTCATATTGAAATTTGTGAGCCTTAATGACCTCTTCTGCACGGAAATAGAGAACACAATCAATGTTCCGATGCTCAGGACCTAGGCACTGGTCACACCAATTACGTGAATCTGAGCCTGAGATGGTCCTATTGCATTTAGAGAATTTCTTGAAGCCACTTGGTACCAATATGGACATGGAGGGAAAAACAGCCGACATGAAGTCAAAGAGCTCAATGGCCTGAGGAACTCGAGTAAAATATAATCCGAAAAGTATCAATGCTCTCAGGAATAAAAAAAGGACTCAAAGTGGCCCAAAGGCCAGAAACAAAAAAAGTTGTGAAAATATACCAAACTCAGCAGGAATGAAGGAACTTGAAGAATGAGGCCCTAGCAAGGACTGTAGCAGAACGTAACTTGGGGGTGATCATTAGTGAAGACATGAAGATGGCAAACCAAGTGGAGAAAGCTTCGTCCAAGGCTAGACAAATCATCGGTTGTATCTGAAGAAGTTTCGTCAGCTGTAAGCCCGAGGTCATAATGCCATTGTACAGATCCATAGTGAGACCCCATCTGGAATACTGTGTACAATTTTGGAGGCCACATTACCACAAAGATGTGCTGAGAGTTGAGTCGGTTCAACGAATGGCCACTCGGATGGTCTCGGGTCTCAGGGATCTACCGTATGAGTAACGGCTGGATAAATTGCAGCTATACTCACTTGAAGAATGCAGAGAGAGGGGTGACATGATCGAGACATTCAAATATGTCACAGGCCATATCGAAGTGGAAGAAGATATCATCTTTCTCAAAGGTCCCGCGGCAATGAGAGGGCATCCACTGAAACTCAGGGGTGGGAAATTTCATAGTGACATCAGAAAGTACTTCTTCACTGAAAGGGTGATTGATTGCTGGAATAACCTTTCACTACAGGTAATTGGTGTCAGTAGCGTGCCAGACTTTAAGACAAAATGGGATTGGCACGTGGGATCTCTTCATAGAGGTAGGTAGGGTGGGTCATTAGTATGGGCAGACTGGATGGGCCATGGCCCTTTTCTGCCATCAGTTTCTATGTTTTTATGAAAATAATGACAGGAAGGCACTAAAAATCAAAACGTTTGACATGCTGAGGATAGAGATGCCTAGCAAAATGGTAAAAGAACTGTGGGTTCCCTGAGCTGACACTGGATGTGATGGGACCATGTATGCAGTACGGTGTATAAGCTTAAATTTCAAGTGACAGTGCATTTGGTATGTGTCTGTACCAGGTTCTATGGATGATGTCACTCACATGTGGGTTCTCAGATAATTAGTTTTTTTGCTTAAATAATGAAAAAACATGGCTAAAATATAATAACAACAAGGTATTGTTTTTCATTTTAATAATTGAAATTTATTGAACAGTCTTTTCACTGTCTTTGTCTAGTATTGCCGATTTCAGGCTTCGTATTGCCTGTTTCAGGCTTCATAAAAAAATAAAATGCCTCCAACAGCCCACCCTAGACTTAAGAAAACCCAGAGTTTCTAATAACAATCCGGACAATTAGAGAGAATACAGTAACCATAAATATAGCCATTTTACTATTGTTAAAGTTTTATTATATTAAAGTAATACAGGACATTGAGATTGCTTTCTGCACTCTGGCTTAAGGACAGATAGTGATTCTGAGCCCAGAGTTTTGGTAATTGCATTTTGCTCATTGGCTGACCCTGATGTAGGTGTTGTATGCCGAAACACAACTTGAGTTGGGTTAATAAAGACAAATCCCTGTTCATTGAAGTCCTTTGGGTTGGTTTGTTTTAGGTTTGCTTTTTTTTTTTTTTGCTTTATTGCTTTAGGTGTGCTCTGTCTCTCTCTCTCTCTGTGCTGGTCACTGTTATACAGATATTATTTTAATATCTGTATTCCCAAAATGAAGCTCAATGAATATATGCTCAGTGGCAGGATGCTAGGGTGTGCTGAAGCGGTCACGGGTCTGCAGTCCACCAGCCCCTGCCCCCTCTGACATCAACTTCTTGTTCTAAGGCAGGGACGAAAGAGTTGATGGCTGTGCACAGGGGTGGTGCTCCAGCCAGAGGAGGGGGTCATCCGCCCTGGGTTCCCACTCAGCCAGGTATGCCACTGTATATGTTTGCATTTACATACTTGATATACCTTACTGATACAACAGATCATAGCGGTTTACAATAAAATCATACCATTAATCAAAAGTCAGAAAAGGAATGGCATTATCACATATAACAAGTAGTCAGTTATCAGGGATACACAACGATTAATCTTGTTTACAGATCACACCACCCTAACCCTAATTTAAAAGGAATTGACAGCCTTTGGTATATTTACTATTAATTGGTACTTTCTAAACTAAACTAACTAAACTAAACCTTGGGTTTATATACCGCACCATCTCCACGAATGCGGAGCTCGGCACGGTTTACAGGAAGAAGGATGAGAGAGGAACTACAGTGGAAAGATTAAAGAGTTAGGTGTAAAGGGGGAAGGTGAGAGGCCTAAGAGGGGGGAAGTGTTACAGTTTTGAGAATAGCCAGGTTTTTAGGTGTTTGCGGAAGAGTTGGAGGGAGCTTGAGGTTCGGAGTGGGGAGGTGAGGTTATTCCAGATCTCAGTGATTCTAAAGGGGAGGGATATTGATTGTTCTATTTAGTTTTCTTTTATGGCTTCTCTTGTATCCCATTTAATCCAGGTATATAGGCTTTAGTATTTAAAGCAACTTTCAACAAATAAACCCTGAGAAACACCCAGTAGAAAAACCCTTCCATAATACCTTAATAGTAATTTATTAAAACATGCCTTTGTTTCTTGGTAATCTGCCATTACCATAAATATGAAGTATGTGCTAAGCCTATTGCTGACATATATGTTTCTATATTAGTGCTTCTCATTTTCAGGAAGTGCCTCTTTATAGTGCATATTGTTCAGTTCCTTTCATGTATTATGGATATTTTAGTCACATGCTATTTAGCCTGATTTAATAAGAATTACTATTTTACTTTTCTTCAGCTCAGTGGTTTGGAAAACATCAGAATCACAGCTTTACATTAGAATGAAAACAGATAAGTGGACTTTGGGTGTCCTGCTGTGTCTACTACTATGTACAGGAGGTTGTATAAAAGGACAATTAAAAAGTAATAATGTGTCCCAAAACAGATATCCTCGTTCAACAAATGACCAGAATGCAGAGAAGAAATGTGGCTACACATTCCTGGTTCCTCAACAAAAAATAACAGGGCCCGTTTGTGCCAGTATCAAAGGTTCAGATGCACAGAAGGATCAGGTCACTAGGATGGATTTAGAGAACCTTAAAGATGTTCTATCCAAACAGAAGAGAGACATAGAAACCCTGCAAGTGGTTGTAGATGTGGATGGGAATATTGTGAATGAAGTAAAGCTGTTGAGAAAGGAGAGTCGTAATATGAATTCTCGGGTCACTCAGCTCTACATGCAGCTTTTACATGAGATCATCCGTAAGAGAGACAACTTACTTGAGTTGTCCCATTTGGAAGTCAAAATTCTCAATGTAACAGCAGAGATGCTCAAGATGGCAACCAGGTATCGAGAACTGGAAGTAAAGTATGCAGCAATGACTGATTTGGTAAACAATCAGTCTGTTATTATCTCCACGCTGGAAGAACAGTGCTTACGAATATTTTCTCGTAAAGATACCCATGGATCACCCCCTCTTGTTAAGGTTGTTCCACAACACATTCCTAACAGTCAGTCATATACACCTGGTCTCCTAGGAGGCAATGAGATTCAAAGAGACCCTGGGTACCCCCGAGACAGAGAAAGCAGGGGACCACCACCTCCTCCTGTTTCTTCTTCAACGAGAAGTCCCTTTCGAATTCCTCCCGTAACAATTGTCAATGATGGTAAGTTGCTATTTTCTTTTACCACTTATTCTATTACTGTTTAACATTTATATTTTGAAACAAATCTTAGCTTTAAACTAGTGGATAACAAAATACTGTCCGCAAAACATTAACAGATTTACTATATAAACATCACTCTTATGGCAATGTAGGCATGAACATGCAAAATTTTACTATTTAGCAACAAAGAAGAAAAGGTACCGTATTTTTCGCTCCGTAAGACGCACTTTTTTCCACCCAAAAGTGGTTAGAAATGTCTGTGCATCTTATGCAGTGAAGATATAAATTTTTATCACCCCTCCCTCTGGTAGGGCCTTGTAAAAACACCCCCATTACCTTTTTTAACCCTTAAAACACCCCGTCCCTCTTCAAATCTCTTCCATTGCCTGGTAGGCCAGTGGAGCATTGGCCGGTAGGCGAAAGCCCTCCCCCCGTCTGCATGGGCCCACACTGCCTTTTCCCATCCTGTCACGCACCCCCTTAAATGTCTCCCTTTGCCTGGTGGTCCAGCAGTGTGTTGGCCAGCAGGCACGAGCTTTCCGCCCACCCTCCGAATGGTGTTCTGCATACTGGGGGTTGCTCCCTGCTCTAGGAGGGGGGTGGGGGTTCATGCTGTGGTATTCTTGATTGTTCCAGTTTTGTATGGGACTTGTTTCTGTTTTGGGCTATGCCCTATTTGTAATTTATTTTGGAAACCAATAAAAATTGTTGTACCATAAAAAAGGGAGGAGGGATTAAAAAAGGTACTGGGGGGCAGGTTACAGGACAGGGCAGTGGGACATGGTACAAAGCCTGGCAAGGAGTGTAGGGTTATGTGCAGAGCCTGGCAGGGAGAATTTGGTTCAGTATGTTTTTTTTCTTGTTTTCCTCCTCTAAATCTAGGGTGCGTCTTATGGTCAGGTGCATCTTATGGAGTGAAAAATGCGGTAATTTTATTGGGCCATTTTTATGTTTATATGGCCTCACAAAATATCTGGCATAAAAGTAAGCATCATGAAATGGTACATATTCTGCTGGCAGGCTTGTTCAGGGGTGGAGTCTGGGTAGCGTGTGGGCAGAGTTCACAAGTATGCACATGGATTATAAAAATACACTAATCTATGTGAATATGTATAAGTTATAGTTAAGAATATCTATACCTGTCCTAAAGCAGGTGTAACTATTTATCATCTAGAATTTAGGCACAATTTCAGCATGGTTAGTTTCCTCAGGTCTTAATCAGATATATTTATATGCAACAAACTTAGGAAAGTCAAACTAATTTAAATCCACATTGAGGAATTTCTCAGTCTTAGTCAGAATATCACTACAGCTTACATATACTAGCTTTCCATCTAGCTTCATGAAGCCCAGGAAAACTATGATGTAGTTCTTTCTTTCCAGAACCATAACCCTTTATTTGGCATTGTTGCACAGAAGCAACATGTGTTTTCTATGGCTCTTATGGGAGATCTGCATCTCCAAATGCCTGTTACTTGGCATTGTTGCTATTGTTCGTCATCAAGTTATATAAAGCAGCCGTTTTCACCTAACAAATAGCACAGTTATTTACCGTAACAGGTGTTATCCAGGGACAGCAGGCAGATATTCTTGACTGATGGGTGACGGCACCGACGGAGCCCCGGTACGGACAATTTTAGAGTGATTGCACTCTAAGAACTTTAGAAAGTTCTAGCTCGGCCGCACCGCGCACGCGCGAGTGCCTTCCCGCCCGACAGAGGCGCGCGGTCCCTCAGTTAGTATAAGCCAGCTAAGAAGCCAACCCGGGGAGGTGGGTGGGACGCAAGAATATCTGCCTGCTGTCCCTGGATAACACCTGTTACGGTAAGTAACTGTGCTTTATCCCAGGACAAGCAGGCAGCATATTCTTGACTGATGGGTGACCTCCAAGCTAACAAAAAGAGGGATGGAGGGAAGGTTGGCCATTAGGAAAACAAATTTTGCAAAACAGATTGGCCGAAGTGTCCATCCCGTCTGGAGAAAGCATCCAGACAATAATGAGATGTAAAAGTGTGAACTGAGGACCAAGTAGCAGCCTTACAGATTTCCTCAATAGGAGTGGAACGGAGGAAAGCTACAGAAGCTGCCATTGCTCTGACTCTATGGGCCGTGACAGAACCTTCCAGTGTCAGTCCGGTCTGAGCATAACAGAATGAAATGCACGCTGCCAGCCAATTAGACAACGTACGTTTAGAAACGGGACGTCCCAATTTATTTGGATCAAAGGACAGAAAAAGTTGGGGAACTGATCTGTGGGGTTTCGTACGCTCTAGATAGTAAGCCAGAGCCCTTTTACAATCCAAAGTATGTAAAGCTTGTTCTCCAGAATGAGAATGAGGTTTTGGAAAGAAAACAGGTAGAACAATGGATTGGTTGAGATGGAATTCAGAGACAACCTTAGGGAGAAACTTTGGATGTGTACGCAAAACCACCTTGTCATGGTGAAAAACCGTAAAAGGTGGATCTGCGACCAGTGCATGAAGCTCACTGACCCTCCTGGCAGAGGTAAGAGCAATAAGGAAAAGCACTTTCCAAGTGAGAAACTTGAAAGGAGAGGTAGCCAAAGGTTCAAATGGAGGCTTCATTAAGACGGAAAGAACCACATTGAGATCCCAGATAACAGGAGGGGCTTTAAGAGGTGGTTTCACATTGAAAAGCCCTCGCATGAACCTGGATACCAGGGGATGAGCTGAGAGAAGTTTTCCATGGACTGGCTCATGAAAAGCTGCAATGGCACTGAGGTGGACTCTGATGGAAGAGGACTTAAGGCCAGAGTCAGACAAAGAAAGCAAATAATCCAACAATGTCTCCACTGCCAGAGAAGTTGGATCAAGATGATGAAGAAGACACCAGGAGGAAAATCTCGTCCACTTCTGATGGTAACATTGCAGAGTGGTTGGTTTCCTGGAGGCATTCAGAATGGAACGAACAGGCTGAGATAAAAGAGTATCATGAGATGTCAGCCCGAGAGATACCAAGCTGTCAGGTGCAGAGACTGGAGGTTGGGATGTAGAAGGGTTTCCTGCTGTTGCGTAAGCAGAGAAGGAAACAGAGGAAGAAGAAAAGGTTCCCTGGAACTGAGTTGAAGTAGAAGGGAGAACCAATGTTGCCTGGGCCACCTCGGAGCAATCAGAATCATTGTGGCTCGTTCCCTCTTGAGCTTGAATAAGGTTCTCAACATTAGAGGCAGAGGAGGGAAGGCGTACAGGAACAGATTCGACCAGTCTAGGAGAAAAGCATCCGCTGCCAGACGGTGAGGAGAGTAAAGTCTGGAGCAAAATAGGGGCAGCTGGTGATTGTGAGGAGCTGCAAAGAGGTCTATCTGAGGAGTGCCCCATTGAGTGAAGATAGACTGCAGAGTTACAGGATCGAGTGTCCACTCGTGAGGCTGGAGAATTCTGCTGAGTTTGTCCGCTAAAGAATTCTGTGCTCCCTGAATGTAGATAGCTTTCAGGAAGAGATGGTGATCTATGGCCCAATTCCAGATCTTTTGAGCTTCTTGGCATAAAAGGCGAGAGCCTGTCCCACCCTGTTTGTTGATGTAGTACATCGCAACCTGATTGTCTGTGCACAACAGAAGGACCTGAGGAAATAGAAGATGTTGGAAGGCCTTGAGGGCATAAAACATCGCTCTGAGTTCCAGGAAATTGATTTGATGCTTCTTTTCCTGGGCTGTCCAAAGACCTTGAGTCTGGAACTCGTTCAAGTGAGCTCCCCATGCATAAAGAGAGGCGTCGGTGGTGATGACTAGTTGATGAGGAGGCTGATGGAACAGAAGACCTCTGGATAGATTTGAGGATACCAACCACCATTGAAGAGACTGACGAAGAGATGATGTCACAGATATGTGTCGTGAGCAAGGATCCGTCGCTTGGGACCACTGAGTAGCAAGGGTCCATTGAGGAGTGCGCAGGTGAAGACGTGCGAGGGGCGTGACATGAACTGTAGATGCCATGTGCCCCAAGAGTACCATCATTTGCCTGGCTGAGATGGAAGGTAGTGAAAGCACCTGCTGACAGAGACAGAAGGGTCTGAAGACGATTGGATGGTAGGAAAGCTCTCATGAGGAGTGTGTCCAGGATCGCTCCAATGAATTGAAGTCTCTGAGTGGGGATGAGATGAGATTTGGGTAGATTGATCTCGAACCCCAGAATTCGTAGAAACAAGATGGTTTGGTTGGTGGCCAGTAGAACTGCTTGAGCGGATGTGGCCTTGATTAACCAGTCGTCCAGGTAAGGGAAGACCTGTAGGTGGTGAGAGCGTAGAAATGCCGCTACCACAATGAGACACTTGGTGAAGACCCTTGGAGAGGAGGCAAGGCCGAAGGGCAGCACCTTGTATTGGTAATGACAATGATTGATCATGAAACGGAGATACTGTCTTGAGGTTACATGGATCGGTATGTGAGTGTATGCCTCTTTGAGATCGAGGGAGCATAGCCAGTCGTTTTGATTGAGAAGAGGATAAAGGATGGCTAAAGAAAGCATCTTGAATTTTTCTTTTACCAGATGTTTGTTGAGATCGCGGAGATCCAAAATCGGTCTGAGATCTCCTGTTTTTTTGGGGACTAGAAAATAACGGGAGTAGAATCCCTGCCCTTTTTGATCTTGAGGAACTTCTTCTATAGCGTTTAGAAGGAGGGATTGAACTTCCTTAATGAGGAGGGCAGATTGAGGACTGTTCAAAGCAGACTCTTTTGGCAGGTTTTGGGATGGAAGAGTCTGAAAGTTGAGAGAGTAGCCGTGGTGGATGATGTTGAGGACCCATTGGTCCGAAGTGATAACTTCCCATCGGCTGAGGAACAGAGAAAGTCGACCTCCTATAGGTTGAGGCAGGAGAGCAGGAATAGGAATACTGGCTATACTGTGGAGAATGAAGTCAAAAGGGCTGTGACTTCTGCTGAGGAGGTGGTTTCACAGGTTGCTGCTGTGGCTGCTGTCTGGGAGGCTGACGTTGTTGCTGCCTTTGACGCCTGGGTTGCTGAGCAGTGGTAGGTAATGGCCGAGCTGTGAAGCGGCGTTGATAGGCCGACTGCTGCCTATATGGTTTTGGCGGAGGAGGCTTCTTTTTATTTTTAAGCAGGGTATCCCAGCGTGTCTCATGAGCGGAGAGCTTTTGTGTGGTTGAGTCCATGGATTCCCCAAAGAGCTCATCCCCTAGGCAAGGGGCGTTGGCTAACCGATCCTGATGATTAACATCAAGGTCGGATACCCGAAGCCAGGCCAGGCGACGCATAGCTACTGACATTGCTGTCGCTCTGGATGTAAGTTCAAAGGTGTCATATATGGATCTAACCATGAACTTACGTAATTGAAAAAGAGACGACAAGCAGGTATGAAAGGAGTGATGTTTTCGTGAAGGAAGGTACTTTTCGAAGGAAGCCATGGTGGTAAGGAGATGCTTCAAATAAAAAGAAAAATGAAAAGCATAATTGCTAGCTCTATTTGCTAACATAGCATTTTGGTAGAGCCTCTTACCAAATTTATCCATGGCTCTACCTTCTCTGCCAGGAGGTACCGATGCATATACACTGGCTCCTGAAGATTTTTTAAGGGTGGATTCGACAGTTAAGGATTCGTGTGGAAGTTGAGGTTTGTCGAACCCAGGAATGGGAATTACCTTATATAGAGAATCCAGTTTACGTGGGGCCCCTGGGACAGTTAAAGGAGTCTCTAAATTTTTATAGAAAGTCTCCCTCAAGATGTCATGAAGAGGGAGTTTCAAAAATTCCTTTGGAGGCTTGTCAAAATCAAGGGCATCCAAAAAAGCTTTGGACTTTTTGGATTCAGCCTCCAAAGGAATGGATAAGGAGTCACACATCTCTTTCAAAAAGCAGGAGAAAGAGGAAGTGACTTGTTTGGAGGATGGGTCAGGGACAGTTGAATCCTCCTCCTCTGAGGAACATTCGCCTTCAGAAAGAAAGGGTTCCTCTGAGTCTCCCCACAGATCAGGATCCCTGACATGGGGAGTATGGTCCCGAGACTCAGGTGTCGATGATTGTAAGTGTCGGGTTTTGTGTAACGACTTACCCGACCTCATCGATATCGAGTCAGGAGATGTTATCGGTCGCACCGGTGCCGAAGTCTGCACCGATTGATGGTGAGCTCTCGGCTCCGGTGCAAGAACTGGCATCGATACCGATGAGGTTAGTTGAAGCGGTACCGAAATAGTGGAAGCAGGTAACACAGGCTGTTCCACAATCGGTACCGGTAGCTCGGTGCGGACCGGCACCGGAAGGTTCGGAGCCAGGATAGCAGGAAGGAGCTGTTTCAATTGGTCCTTAAGCTGCACCTGAAGGATGGCCGTGATGCGGTCATCAAGGGATGGCACCGGTACCGCCTTTTTCTTCTGCGGTACCTGCGGTGCCGTTCGACGCCCCGGAGATGAGGAGCCCGATGTCGAGGGACTCACCTCTATAGGGGCGGAACGCTTCCGCTGGCGTCTCACAGTCGGCAGGATTGGACTCACTGCACTCGAGACCGGAGGACGCTCCAGCGGGGAAGGCTTCTTAGCCGGCTTACCTGACTGGTGAGACGCCGGTGCGGAATCACGCGGCGTCGAAGAAGAGGGTGCCGACTGAATCGGTGCCGAAGCTGGAGTCGATGGAACGGGGTCGGACATCTCGGCACCGAACAATAATCGCTGCTGGATTTGGCGATTTTTTAATGTCCGTTTTTTTAGAGTGGCACAGCGGGTGCAAGTAGAGGCCTGATGCTCAGGACCCAAACACTGTAAACACCAGTTGTGTGGGTCCGTGAGAGATATAGGCCGAGCACACCGCTGGCACTTTTTAAAACCCGGTTGAGGGGGCATGAAAGGAAAAACGGCTTCAGCCAAATCGAAGGCCGAGGCTTCGATGGTGGCAGAAGGCCCCGCCGGGGAAAGATTAAATTAAAGAAAAAATGAAGGATTTTTTTTTTTTTTTTTTACCAAATAGAAAAAAGAAAAGAAATAAGATTAAATAATCAAAAGTTTACGCGAGCGGGAAGGCAAAGAGAAAAAAGTTTCAACAGCCGTTGAAAACGCGTCTTCTTAGCTCCGCGGAAACTAAGAAACTGAGGGACCGCGCGCCTCTGTCGGGCGGGAAGGCACTCGCGCGTGCGCGGTGCGGCCGAGCTAGAACTTTCTAAAGTTCTTAGAGTGCAATCACTCTAAAATTGTCCGTACCGGGGCTCCGTCGGTGCCGTCACCCATCAGTCAAGAATATGCTGCCTGCTTGTCCTGGGATAAAAAGGGTTAAGCACCTCTTTCACAAGATGGCTGCCAGATCTCATATATAAAGTTCTAGTGCTCCCAACAAAAACCACAGTTCAATACTTTTTGGGTACCTTCAGTGTCTATTATAGAATCCAAACTTTAGTACATAAGCAAAGCACAAAATATTCCTTCTTTTTTTTTTTTGTTTGAAATAATTTTTATTAAACAGAAAGCAGAGAACCGGTACAGCAAACAGCAATGTACAAACAAGCAGTAATATACAAAACTCCGGGCGGAGGCAAAAACACAGAAAAGAAAACAAAGCAGGTATAGAGAGGGTGGCCAAAACCGAAGCCCCGACACACCCCTATGGAAACCATGGCCCCACAACTCCAGATACAATGCAGGTAAACAGTAATCAAGCGAGGAATAAACAGTTCAATACTCCCCAGTTTTATGATGAGAAAGAAACCCCCCCCCCAGACCAACCATCCCACCCACGCATGCACACACAAACACACCCATACAAGCAACCCCCAGACACCCCCCCAAAGCCCAACCCCCCTCCCCAAAATATTCCTTCTAGCAGTTCAAAAGTGTTTGGTTTCTGCCATCCACCTTCAATAATATAAGAAAAAATTTTGCTACCAGCCACCTTCAAAATAAAAGCTCTGACAAAAGTAGTTTCCTACCTTAGTGCAAGGTTACAATAGCCCATTCATTCAGATTAACTGTGGCTTTCGGGCTTCATCTTCTAGGCTCCAACAGACTCATCAATCATAGCCATATTCTTTATAGCAGCTGACAGTTTCAAGTCTCCATCTACCCTACTCACAGAGCTCCATTTCTCAAAGTCCCAATGACTAACAAGAAAACCCATCTTCTCCACCTATCGCTATTTATTAACTGACTCTGCACAGAGTATGCTTTATTCTTGTGTTGACTCATTACTCACATCGTGCTTCCAGGCTCAACTCTATTACAGCTAGTATTTTATAAAACAAGTAGATGCCTACAACACAGTATCTAAGTAGGTCCCTACTTATCCTCTTAAGTCATGTGCCATTATAAAAAATTATCCCCCCAAAGATCAAATTGCCTTTCCAGTAATTATTGCCCACATTACAAATATATGCAGTACCCTTTAAAACAAACAAAAAAAAAAATCTTTACGTGGTCTACTGTCAAACTAAAATTAAAAGCACCTCTGTGTCCCAGGAAGGGGCTTGTTTCACTGATCAATAACTATATAGTTTAAACAGAAATATTCAGAGTAATTAATAAGAAACCATATAGTACCAACAGTATAAATCTTAAAGCTGTTTTGCTCATGATAGAAATCCTTTCTGCATCAGTAACAACCATAAATAATTTAAAATGAGTATCTACCAACTTTGCAAAGCAAAATTGGCAGAATGGCTCAAGCTCTTTCATTTTGATGCAGAATTGTTGGGGCTACAGTCTTCAAGTCTATTGATTTCCTACTGAATTCAGGTATGGCCTTAACTGAACTATTAAAAACCTCAACGTTCTGTACATTCCATTATTGCTCTTGCTTTCTACTTAGAATAATTGTCTTGCAAAAAGTAGATCTTCTCCTTGATACCAGACCTAGAAATCAGCTCATTTTCCACTCAATTTTCACATCTCAAGGTTGCTTTACTAGATTTTGACTAGCAATTTTGTGCCGCCAGTTGTTTATCATCACTTTTGAATTCTGCACCAGGTACTAACTATTCCTCTCAGACTCGGACAATTTCTCATGAAGGTTCTTGTAGCAGTCCACTTTTTTTCCTTAAATAAAATTCCATTTAGCACTACCATCTTTTGTCCACTTTTAAGCACACACAATGTTCCCCAATGTAATTTTAGTTACATTTACAAGAGGTGTTCCCAGTGATATGTGCAAATACTGGATGGTGCATATGTATCTACTTTCCCCTAAAAAATTGGTACATAGGTTGCAGCCAAAAAGTAAAAGTGGACTTCCCCAATGTAGTTTGAAAATGATCTCCATTAAACACTTGTAATTAACTAAGGGGGGAATGAATCAAACAGCATTAGGACTTAACACACATTTAACATGAATTAAAGGAATTAGCACAAACTAAATTCTAAAGCCTATTTTATACTTATGAGATGCATGTAAGAGACCCTCCTCTGCTCGGGGGGGGGGGGGGGGGGAATGCCACAGCACCAGTTTCCCTAGTTATGCACTTGTTAAACCCTAAACACCCTCAAAGCACTACAAATTTTACAATATTTGCTTAAGGTCTATATCCATTGAATATTCATAGTAGTGTATACCTTAAGTAAATGATTCATAGACCTCAGCGGTGCCACTGTGTAAATTAACTTTCACACACAGAATAAAAACACCAAACTCATCATCGGTCTTATAGAATACTTATAATTTCTTCATATATTTTTCTTCTTTATTGATAATTTAATTTTAAGTTACTTTAATACTCATCTCAGTATTGACGTGGCTATGAAGAAATTATAAGTATTTATAACTACTATCGATGATGAGTTTGGTGCTTTTATTCTGTGTGTGAAAGTTAATATACATAGTGGCACCACCGAGGTCTATGAATCATTTACTTAGGAATAAGACTCTCATAGCTGCGTCAATACTGAGATGAGTATTAACTTAAATTAAAATTAAATTATAAATAAAGTGGAAAAAATATATGAAGAAATAAGTATTTATAACTACTATAAGACTGATGAAAGTTGTTTTTTTAAATATTCTTAATTCATTTTTAAAACTTACAATAAGTGCAACAGCATAAAACATCAATATATATTTAAATACATCACTTAATATAAAATTGAATTCAGATCCCATAACCCTCCCACCCCCAAATTCAATGACTTTCATCAAACATAAGAGGACATATAATAACCCCCCTCCACATTATTTACACTCATAAGAAAACCAAAACACCCCCCACCCTTCTCCCCCCACCTTGGATGTGCATATTTAAGGGGAAAAAATTATATTCATTCATTACAATATTTTGTTAATGATCCCCAAATATCCTGAAATTTCCTAAAATTCCCCTGCTGCATGTCAATGAGGGCTAAGAGCCAAATATCATCGAAGAATAACAGGCTTCTACTTATTATGACAGGGGTTGCCATACAACAGATCATGAAAAATTGGAAAAATTGGGATCGATTGAATTATAGCTTTTGGTGAAACTCCCTATGTCATATATTTAAAATGGAATGAGTAATTGCCATGCAGCAGAGGAATTTTAGGAAATTTCAGACTGATGAAAGTTAATATACACAGTGGCACGCCGAGGTCTATGAATCATTTACTTAAGGCATACACTACTATGAACATTCAATGGATATAGACTTTAAGCAAATATTGTAAAATTTGTAGTGCTTTGAGTATTTATCCTTCTAGAACTAAGGGTGAGTAGATTGGGTTGTGGGAGGGGGATAGGTGTTTGAAATATAAGAACTCTGCAGGCACTTTGATACATTCCTTTTTAGTATGCCTACAGTTGTTACTTTGGAATCAAATCTTTCAAGTAATAGAGCAAATGTTAGGAACAGAGGTGTATTGGGACTATAGTACATTACTGTTAGGAGATCAGGAATTGTTACTTTTGCAAGGCCTATCTGAGATGCAACAAACATTTATATATTTGATGCTTTTGATGGTGATAAAAACAATGCTTCAGTATTAGACAATAGAGGAAAGTTCCCCTATTCTGGTGTGAGAGTAGAAAATGGGAGAATTGGCAGCTTTTGAGCAGCAGTCTTACATTAAGATGTCAAAAATAGAAGTGGTGTAATATACGGTATAACACTCTGGCAAGCCTTTCAACAATTTCTCACCACAACAGCAAGGTAAACTGATCCTGCACCTAGGGTTTGGAAGGAAGAGTAGGTGGAGGGGGTGGGGGGCTAGGGGTTATGATAGGGGGGCAGGAAAGGAGCTGGAGCAGAAAAGAATGTGCGACGGAGAGAACTCCTGAAGAGGCATCTCTCCCCAGTCCGATACCAGCAAGACCCCGGCAATACAATGCATCCCGGGCCCATCAAATACGCTTTCCACAGAAGATTCACAAATTCTGGAGTAAATCCTTGGATAGGAGGACCCAAGGAACCCAGACTGGCTTATATTGGGCTCTGCAGTGTCTTCACACTTGTGTTTCATGCCTTTGCTATTTGAGGACCCCGGGAAGGATTTTCTCCCTACCACTCAGCTCCCCCCATCCCACATGGTTCCCGAGCCCTAAAGGACTCAGAGGATGTTAAGCCCAAGGCTCCTGCCCCTCCCTCACACGTGCCACAATACGCAGTACATGAATGTTCTTCAGCTGACCATCCAGTGCAAAACTGGCATGATATATTTATTTAAAATTATTTCTAGCCCACCTATCTACAAATCTAGGTAGACAGCCTGAGGAGTCTATCTCAGTCGATTTTGAGCCAAATCGAGGTGTTTTGAGGCCGATGGATGCTTTAGAAAAAAAAAAAAATAATAACAGTTTATATACCACAGTACTGTGAAGTTCTATGCGGTTTACAAAAGATTCAAAGAAGGATATAAATTGATTGAACTTAAGAGGTGAAAGATGGTGGTTAATAGGTCAAGAGAACCATTATTGAGGAGAAGGAAATGTATGAGTCAGCTGTCTAGATACTTCAGGAACAGATGTGTTTTTAGGTGCTTCCTGAATTCCTCATAAGTAGTGGGCGAAAGCAATTGTTCTAGATCTTTACCCCATAATGCTGCCTGATGTGAGAGAAGGTGACCATGGTGTTTTTTCAGTTTACATCCTCTAACTGGGGGGGACACAAAGTTCGAATGTGAGCTTCTCTTGTGTCTGTTGGCTGAGAAGGAGAAAAGGTCAGTTATGTATTTAGGGGCTAGTCTGTATAGTACTTTAAAGCAGAGGCAGGCAAACTTGAACTTTACGCGTGCTTCCATCGGTAGCCAGTGCAACTGTCGGTAGTAAGGTGTCATGTGATCAAATTTCTTTAGCCCAAAGATTAGTCCGACTGCTGCATTTTGCATCAATTGTAAACGTCGCATATTCTTTTGGGAAATTGCTAAATAGGCAATGTTACAGTAATCAAGTTGACTTAGTACGAGGGATTGTATCAGGATTCTGAATGCTGAAGTATCAAAATATGATTTAATGGATCTAAGTTTCCAGAGAGTGAAAAAACCCTTTCTGATTAAGGAGTCTACCTGGTCTTTCATGGTTAGGCATTGATCCAGGATTACACCCAGTATCTTCATGGTAGACTGAATAGGGTAACTAAGTTTATTGATGCATAGTGGTGTTTTGGTGTCAAGCGGTTGTGGCGAAGCAACAAAAAATTTCGTTTTTTCTGAATTAAGTTTGAGCTTGGAAATCAGTCATCCATTGCTCCATCAAATTTATAGCTTCAGTTGCCTTGGGAATAGTTTCCGAGATAGAGTTAGCAAATGGGATGATGATTGTAAAGTCATCTGCGTAACTGAATAATTTTATTCCTAGCTTGGTTAATCGCACACCAAGTGAGGACATGTAGACATTGAAAAGCAATGGGGATAGCGGTGACCCTTGCGGCACACCGAAAGGATTGCTCCAGGTATTGGAGAGATCGTAATTGAAACATACCTGATAGGTACGGGGCATAAGGAAGCCACGAAACAAGTTCAACACCTCATCCCTGATACCGATAGCGTCTAGGCATTGTAGCTCACCAGACTCTTCTTAATTGCTCCAGTTTTGCCCAATTGCTAAGCCTATCTAATTGTTTAAGTTCTGCCCAATTGCTAAAGCTCACCAGATCCCATTTAATTGTTCTAGTTCTGCCCAGATTCTAGTTCACTAGATTCTATTTAATTGTTCTAGTTCTGCCCAATTCCCAAGCCTATTTAATTGTCTAAGTTCTGCCCAATTGCTAAGGTTCACCAGATTCTATTTTAATTGTTTAAGTTCTGCCCAATTCCTAAGATCCACCAGATTCTTTTTAATTATTCTAGTTCTGCCCAATTCCTAAGATCCACCAGATTCTTTTTAATTATTCTAGTTCTGCCCAATTGCTAAGACTTTCCTCTGTTCCTGCCTCCCAAAGGCTTCCCCAACCCCACCATGAAGCCACACCCATGGATTTTTCTTCTCCTTCTCTGCTCATCCTCCAATATCACCCTCTGCCTGAAACCCCCCTCTCCCAACTTACCCGACCCCATTAATGTCAGTACTATTTGCCCAGGCGTCAAAATCCCCACACTATTGCGCACCAGAAATCATCCTTTCAAAAAAATACCTCGAAGAATCAATCATGCCTCCTTAAAGCCCATTCCCCCTGCCAACCTTCCCAACCATGCCTTTGACTCTTTCACCCCAGTCCCAACACTTTACTGCAATGCCAGATCTGCATGCAACAAAACCCAAATTTTGAAGGACCTACTTGAAGATCTTGACCCCGGATTCCTATTCATCACTGAATCATGGATTGCAAAGACGACATATTTACACAAAATGAACTTTGCTCACACAGTTACCAGGGCCTTTTCTCCCCCAGAATTAACTGAAAAGGAGATGGCTTGGCACTCCTCCACAAATCATTCATCGATGTCCAGCTTCTCAAAAAGGGTAGCCATGCCTCTCTTGAATATATGCTTGTCTCTGTCAACGAAGAACTCCACCCTCACCCACTGAGTATCCTGCTATTATATCGTCCACCATCCCCCTGGAATAAATCCTCTGAACCCATCCTCGAGACCATTACAAACGCCTTCCTCAAATTTCAAAGATTACTAATCATTGGGGATATTAATCTCCACCTAAACGATACCACTAACAAAGATGCAACTGATTTCAATAACTTCCTCACTTCTTTAGGCTTCCAACCCCCCCACCCCCCGGCACTCTCTCCAACCCATGAAAAGGACACACACTGGACATCATCAGTTTCCTAGATCTCACCAATCACAAAACTTCAGTCGATGACACCCGTTGGGAACATGTCCCCTGGTCCGACCACTTCCTAGGGGCTTTTTGCCTCCCCATTTTCATGTCTCACCTCAGGCTTCCTCCTCGTTCCTCAAACTCTATTACCTTCTGAAAAAAAATTGCTAGCGAACTATTCTGGACCAAATTCCTAAACCTAATTTCCACCATTCCTAGCCCTCCAAACCCTGAATCCAACTGGCACAACTGGATCACCCTCTCTGAGACCACCTACCACTCTCTTGCACCACTATCCACTAAAACTGTCTCCTACTCCCGCAAGGCCCCTTGGTACCTCCCATATCACAGAGAACTAAAACAGAAATGTCGAATACTGGAACGCAAATGGAAAAAATCTAAATCCCCCACTGACAGACAGTCCTGGAGGGTTAATATTAAGTCCTACAATACCGAACTAAAAAAAGCAAGGAAGAACTACGGTAACAAAATCTCCAGATCCAACAACCAAAGTAATACATTGTTTAACATCTGGCGCTCCATATCCTCTAAACATGAATCCACCACACTCCCCTCCTCTCCATCTGCCGACGATCTAGCAAAATTCTTCAATGAGAAAGTCACTACCTTACGATGCTCGTTCCCACCAGCACCCTCTTACAACTCTCTGGTGTCTACCGACTCCAACCCAACTCTAACCATCGCCAACCATATTCCAGTCGACAGATCCTGGACCGCCTTCGAGCTCGTATCTAATTCCCAGGTAGCTAAACTCTGCCTCAAGTTGAAATCTTGCAACTGTACCTTGGACCCTTTCCCCTCCTACCTATACGAGAAAATTCCCACACAAGCCATCTCATCTCTCACCAAACTTATAAATTCTGCCCTACTTTCAGGTCTATTTTCTGCAGAAATGGGACACATTGCCTTATCCCCACTTCTGAAAAAATCGGATCTAGACCCCTCCACACCAGCCAGCTATCGTCCAATAGCAAATATTCCTCTCCTGACCAAGATGCTGGAGTACATCATATCCACCCAGCTCTCATCCTATCTTGAAAGATTCTCCATTCTCCTACCCTTCCAACACGGCTTCAGACCCAACTTTAGCACCGAATCCCTACTGGCCTCATTAATCTCAAAGGTCCAACAACTTCACTCTTGCAATAAGTTCGCTGTTCTTCTTCAATTCGACCTTTCTGCGGCATTCGATATTGTCCATCATGATATACTAATTCTCCAACTTTCTGAAATTGGCATAAACTCAACAGTCCTAGATTGGTTCTCAAAATTCTTACGTTCCCGCTCCTACTTCGTTAACATGAATGGCTCCTCATCCCTCCCTTGGAAATCGATTTGTGGAGTTCCCCAGGGTTCACCTCTATCTCTGATTCTTTTCAATGTTTATATGTCCTCCAACTCTTCCCCTTGGAAACACTTTACACTTACGCCGATGACATCCTTGTCTTCCTCGAGACCGACTCTAACCTCACCAATCTCTCTGAGAACATCTCTTCATGTATATCAAACCTCCAATCCTGGGCCCTCACCGTACAAATGAAACTAAACGAGACCAAAACAAAACTACTATGGCTCGGCCCAAAATTAGATCAGCTACCCACCCTCATCCCACTTTCCTCTGGCACCACTTTGCAGCTTGAACACTCAAGCAAAGTTCTGGGCATCATCATTGATTCTACACTGTCCTTTAACAACCACTTTAACTTCCTAGTAAAAAAATGCTTTTTCAATCTTCACATGTTAAAGAAAGTGAGATCCTGCTTCCATCAACAACACTTTGCTGTCCTTGTTCAATCCATCATTCTTTCCAGACTGGATTACTGTAACTCCATCTACCTAAGCCTAACAAAGAAAAGCCTTCATAGACTCCAGCGGATTCAGTACACCGCGGCTAAACTAATCTTCGCAAAAAGCAAATTCGACCACGTCTCCCCGCTTCTGTCTAAGCTTCACTGGCTCCCAGTAATCCTTAGAATTCACTACAAATGCGCCTGCCTAACCTTCAAGTCTCTACACGGCATCCTTCCTTTTTTTTTTTTTTAATTGAAAAGCTTTTATTGAAAAACACTCTAAACAGTACATAACAATTGCACATGAAATGCAAGAACAAAAATACATAAAGCAAAGTACCACATTCCAAAATAGCACACATAAGTACAATCAACAACATAAACATGTGCGAGTCCTACAAACTAATAAGAACAATCTAGAATATCCACCAAAACACAGCCAATAGCCCCCCTCCCACCCCCCAGGGACAAAGCACAATATCTACAGCTCTCAGTATGGTTGAGAAACAGACAATTCCAAACATAAACCAAAAATTAAAAAGGAATATGGTTATGGGATCCCCCCAAGTATCGCCCATCCATTCCGACTCCAAGGCCAACTCAAAGCCCCTGACCACCCCTACCACAAACCCCCACAGAAGCCCAAAAATTACGCCACACATAAGCATAGCCATGTAGCCATGTGATAAAGGTTCTGCCAATTACGCAAACGTTGCTCCACCAGGGCCCACGTGGGAGGGAGCGCCTGATTCCACAAAGAGGCAATGGCTAATCGAGCTGCAGTGAATGCCAACTTGCAAAACAAAGAGTCACCCCAAGCCAGATCCAATTGATGCCAAAACAACAAGGCGTGTCACCAATCGGCCGGTATCTGGACATCCAGGATCCGGGACACCCGAACAAAAACCTCAGTCCAGAATCCACATACCTTCCCACACTGCCACCACATATGAAAGTAAGTACCCACTTCCCCACAGCCCCTCCAACAGAGAACACTCGCACCTCCCTGCCAGCGAGCCATAAGGGGTATAATACCAACGGAAGAGGACCTTGTATCCATTCTCGATCAGCAAAGCAGCAATATCCGCCGAGACACGGCATCCTTCCTCCCCTTTTTCCACTATCTTGGAACTCCTCGAATCCCAACACCACCAGATCTACTCAAAAATTCAAACTATCCTTCCCCTCTTTAAAGGGCAAATCCCATGCAGGAAAATTAGGGACATCCCTCTTCTTCAGGATCACCGAACTCTGGAACAGATTTACTATCCCGCTTCGGAGTCTGACCTCCCTCCAACTCTTCCAAAAACATTTAAAAACATGGCTTTTTTCTAAAATATAACGACCTCTCCCTCTTCTATATACTAAGTCTCTCTAAACTTCTCTGTACCAAGTTATTCTACTTTTCTTTGGAGTTCCTTTCTATATCAATTCCTGTAAACCGTGCCGAGCTCCACTTCTGTGGAGATGATGCGGTATACAAACTTAAGGTTTAGTTTAGTTTAGCATTTTCCCATGGTCTACTAGATCAAAGGCAGAGCTCATATCAAATTGCAAGATCAGGGCATTGAGGCCCTTGCTAAACAATAGACGCAGATTATCTAAGATAGCCCCAATTACTGTCTCCGTACTGAATAAAGGTCTAAAACCGGATTGGGTTTCATGTAGGAGAGAGAACTGATTAAGATATTCCATCAACTGGGTGTGTACCAATCCTTCCATGATTTTTACAATAAATGGAATGGATGCTACTGGTCTATAGTTGGTTACTAGAGCTGATGATTCTTTACTATTTTTTAGGATTCGGGTTATTATTATGTGACCGTTATTAGTGAAGAACTTCCCATTTTTTAGGTTATGGGCTAAGTAGTGCAGCAACGATAGTTTAAATTCTAATGGCACCGCTTTCATAATTTCTGGGGGACATGAGTCCAGGACGCAATATGATTTAGAGTATTTGTTATATAGTTTGGTATAGTTATTCCATTCTAAGTCTTGAAAGGAACTCCAGATCATATCTGCTGGTATTTCATTTCCTTGTATATGAGTTATTTGATGATCGCTAGGGTAATTTGTTGAACAGTTGTTTCTTAGGTTTTTAATTTTTAAATCGAAATGTAGTGCTAAATCATTCGCAGAAGGTAACTTAATGTTGTGTATGGGTGAAGTGTAGCAAGTGGTGTCAAATAAATTCATGATCAAGTTAAACAGCTCTTTTGTATTGATTCCTTGAGAACCCTTGCAAGATAAGTTGATTTTAGTGGAGTAGAATGTTTTATGTTTGTCTTTTATCAGTTGTTTGTAGATTTTTATGTTAGCTCTCCATTTGTTGCGGTCTGCCAATTCTCCTGTTTTTTTTCAAATTCTTTCCAGTTGTCTAGCTAGTTGTTTCATTTTTAGAAGTTTGGTAAATGGTAATTTAAAATCCAAAATGGCCACCACCAGAAAAATCACGCCAAAAATGTCCCATAGGGGCTTCCCTGAAAGTTCAGGGAAAGGAGTTTTGGAGGTGGGGGACCTTATAGCTGGCTCCAGAAACCCTTAAGTTCAATTTTTTCAGACCCCCCCTCCCCCAATTTTCCCCATAGGGAATAATGGGCTATACTCACAGTGCTGCTGCTGCCTGCCTGCCTGTGTCAGCTTTGCTTCAGTTTGACTAAAGTGGAGAGAACTTTCTGCCTCGAATCCTTATGGAACAGTCCAGCTTCCACTCAGATCGGAACCAATTGAAGCCTCAACCCACACAAATCCTAGTGACACAATGGGGGGGAAGAATAAAATGCAACCGGCTCACTGAAACCCAAAGGGATTCACACAGGGGCCCCACAGCCTATGCTCAAGGCTTTAATAAATCATAAACCAAGCAGGCCCCCAAGAGAATGGACCCTAAGCCTCAAAGAAACACAAAGTAGGCTGGTTCATCAGGTATACCCGGAGGTTGTCCTGCAAGCTGCAGTCCATCCTTGAGGAATCTGTGTTCTTTCCCAGGCAAAGTAACCACAAATATGGGGTCCTCTGGTGGCAAAATAGCCCCAAATACGGGGTCCTCTGGCGGCGAAGCCTCCTAAAAATTGAGTAAAAAGACCCCAAATGGAGGAAGTGATGTCACCGTGCAAGATGGCGGATTGACAAGAGAGCACAGTATGCCCTGATTAATTAGCTTCTTTTAGCAGCTGTTCATCGTAATGCACAGGCCCTGAATTAGCAGCCTTTGTAGTAGCAGAGTACCCAGCAGCAATCGGTGAGCTCTGATGGTGGCTGTGGGGGAAAAGACACTGCTAGATTATGCCTTCGGGCTGGCCCTGGGAGGTCGAGCAAACACTATGGCGCCGGAGAGCGAGTGGGTGGATACTGTGTCGGAGGGAGCACTTGGGGACCAAGCCTGCACCAGTGCTTCCACGGCCCGAGTTGGACTCGATGGTAGAGTTGAAAGGCATGCTGCAGGAGATCCATGCTGATGTCCGCT
This sequence comes from Geotrypetes seraphini, assembly GCF_902459505.1. Lineage (NCBI taxonomy): Eukaryota > Metazoa > Chordata > Amphibia > Gymnophiona > Dermophiidae > Geotrypetes > Geotrypetes seraphini. The sequence goes on from NC_047095.1 coordinate 84,739,183, forward strand.
CGGTGAAAGAGAAACTTAAAACTTTGGCTGCAGACCTCTGGGGTGAGATAGCTGACCTGGGTAACCGTGTACAAAAACGGAAGATCACGTGGAGGAACACCAGGGGCACCTCCAAGAGCTGGATTCCGTTACGCAAGACCTGCAGGCCCACTGTGCCTTTGTCTTAGACAAATTGGAGGACTTGGAAAATCAGGATCGCAGGTCTAATTTGCATATTCGTGGAGTCCCTGAGCTGGCTGAGTATGCCAACTGTGAGCAAGCGGCACAGCAGATTATAAGCATGCTATTATCTATGGATACGATGGTGGTTCCTCCTGATATCATTGCGCTGGAGAGGGCACATTGGGCCCTGGGGGCTCCCAGAGGTAACTGGCCTCGGGATATAGTGGTTTGCTTCTCCAACTTTTAAACCAAAGAGGCGGTCCTGCATGCAGCTTGAGCGCAGCCCACGCTAACCTGGTATACCTTTGCAGTTGAGATCTACCAGGATCTAGCTTCGGTCACTCTCCAAAGATGAGCTGAACTGAAACCAGTCCTCAATTATCTACGTGATCATAATTTGAAATATCGTTGGAGGCATCCATTTGCTCTACTTTTTTATCTGGATGGCAAATTGCGAACAGTGAAGACCTTGGAGGAGGCAGCGCTCTTGTTTCCCAACGAGCGCTTTATTTCAGAGGTTGCTACCACCAATGGCGCTGTTCGGTCTTCGGCATCTGTGGGTGTCCATTCTCCGCGACCGCATTGGCAGCATGTGGCCCACTCAGGGGGACATCTGCAGCGACACTCTCCTGGGATTGCATCGAATTCTGGACCAGCAGCTTGAGGGGGCAATATTTGTCCTCTGTGTTTAATCTTGGAGGGGAGCGACTGTATCTTGGGGGAGGGTCTGAGAGGTGGGGGGGCCCTCCTTGAGTTGGTTCTCTTTAGTCTTTTTCTGGGATCTGTTTTGTTTTCTGGGTTCAGGTGCGGTTGAAAATTTTATAGAGGACTAGGGGATTTGGAGGGCCTTTGGGTCTGTGATGTGATCAGATTGTTGGGTGGGCAAGGGTCTCTGTGTGGCTCGGTGGATGTTTTGGGGCAGGGAAAGGAGGGTTCTCCTTCCTCTTTTAGCCTGGGTTCAGCCACAGTAGGTGGGTGGTTGAGGGATAACTGTGTTGTGGGCTGGTGTATTGAGGGGGGTAGGGAAGGAACTGGGTGGGTAGTGTGAGAGTGTGGTGTGAGTGGGTGCCCTGGAGTGGCGTGGAGGTAGGTCTAAGAGGTTTCAAATGGGGTCTTGGCTGGCCTTATTGGCTGTTTTAAGACAGGGGGTAATGGGGGATTTTCCTGAACTTCGGTTCCGGACCATAAATGCTAGGGGTTCAAATGTAGCTACTAAACGTCAATTGTTGTTTCAAGAAGCTAGTCACCTGCAAGCTCAGGTACTTTTTATTCAGGAGACACACCTCAGACCTAGGCATGACCACCTATTGCGGAACCCTCGTTATCCAGGCATCTATCTTGCCTCAAATAAAGATAATAAGAAAACCAATAGCCATTGCTATTGCGCGTGATGTACACACGGACTGCAAAAGGGTGATATGGGATATGGAAGGCCATTATATCATCTTGATCCTTCAACTTTATAGTGAATGGTATATGCTAGTGACTATTTATGCTCCTAATGATAATCAGGGTCCCTTCTTTCAAAAATTGGAGAGTCATCTCCAGAAATGTGCAGAGGGGACCCTGATCATTGGAGAGAATTTTAATTTAAGTATGGACCCAAAGGGGGATAATTCAAATCCAACTGTGCAGTATGGAACAGCAGATAGGGCAGGCCTTAGGGCTTTGTTATCTCATTAGGAGCTTAGTGATCTCTGGTGTCGGGTGCACCCTACAGTTCGTGATTATACATACTTCTCGCGGCATGCTCCTTTTCTCGGATTGATTTTTGGCTGGGCAATGCAGAGGTTGTTAGCCCGTATGAAAGCGTGTAACATTAGCAGTAGTACTCTTTCTGATCATCCTACAGTGCTTCTTATTGTGCGGGGAGGGGGGGGGGAGATACATCCTAGACCACCTTGGAAATTCAACTATGCTTTACTTGTGGAAGCAGCCAATGTAAAAGGTATTACTAAGGCTATACTAGAGTACTTGGAACTTAATGATGTAGAGGAGATTACTCCTAGCCTTTTATGGGAGGTCCTCAAGGCGGTGGTGCGATGGCATGTTACTGCCTTGGCAGTCAAAGAGAAACATCATAAACTGTGGGAAGAGCGCTCGATTCGGGAGGCTCTGCTGGCACTGGAAGCCAAAGAAAGAGCATATGAGTTGTCAAGTGCAGAGAGAGATACTCTACATTCCCTTTGGGTGCAGCTTAAGACTTTAGAGTTGACTGAGATAGTTATGGCATTGCAGAAAACCAAGCAGCAGTATTTTGAATTTGGAGATAAGTCTAGTCGTCTGCTGGCGCATAGGCTTCGAGAAAACAGGCCATTCAAAACTTTATCCCTTCCCTTAGGATGGCAGGGGGGGAATTACTGACGTCATCCAAAGCTATTGGCTGTGAGTTTCAGGAGTATTTTAGCCAGCTGTATGGTAGGGGGGAGCCCCTAGCTGAGGATGCACTTGACACTTATTTAGCCCAGGTTGAAATGCCTGTCCTTACAGAGAGAGAGGCAGCACAGCTTTCCCTGCCAATCACATTGGAGGAGGTGCAGTCGGCCATTGAGGCCCTTCTGGCGGGAACCTCTCCAGGGCTGTTTGGCTTCACTAATGCGACGTCGGACCTCGGAGCTCCGCCTTAAAAAGGGCAGAGCCAACGGCGATTGTTTCCAGCTTGCTTACAAGCAGCAGCAGAGCATGAGAGGCAGGAGAGAGAGTCGGGAAGCAGGAGAGAGAAGAGGAGGAGTAGCCAGGAGGGACAGAGGAGGAGCAGAGTGAGGGGCAGCAGCGAGAGGTAGCTCCACCCACCCCTCCAACGTCGGACCTCGGAGCTCAGCCTTATAAGGGGCAGAGACACTCGGTTGATTTTGCTGCAATCTTGGCGTCTGGCAGCTGTCACGCTGCTCCTTAAACCTGGCAAGAATGCTCAAACTTGTGGGTCTTATAGGCCAATTGCGATTTTGCATACCGATTATAAAATCTTCACGAAGATCCTGGCTCGGAGACTCCAGAGGGTATTGCCTTCATTGATTCACTGTGATCAGGCGTGTTTTTTATATGTCAGCATCAGGCGTTTGATAATATTAAAACAGCGTTACATTTGATCTGGCATGTACAACAACAGCAAGTTCCGGCCTTAGTATTGTCACTCAACGCGGAAAGGGCCTTTGATAGGGACCGCTGGGATTTTTTAACTGCTGTCTTGGTGAAACTGGGCTGGATTCGTCTTCTCTACACTGCCCCTTTATACCGGGTTAAGGTAAATAGCTTTTTGTCTGATGCGGTGGAATTGGGTAGGGGAACAAGGCAGGGGTGTCCGCTTTCTCCGCTTCTGTTTGCCATAGCCATGGAACCTTTAGCATGCCGGATTCGGCAGACTGTGGATATTAGGGGCGTGGAGGTTCACGATCAGGCTTATAAAATTTTGTTTTTTACAGATGATGTCCTTTTGTTTCTTTGTGATCTGGAGGTTTCCTTAGGTAATCTTGTCTCCACTTTGGAAGCTTATGGAGAGGTTTCTGGTTTTAAGGTGAATATGGACAAATCTGAAATTTTAAATCTTTCCCTTTCCGAAATTCAGGTGCAACAGCTCAGCCGGGATTTTCCTTTTCGTTGGGCGCAGAAATCTATTAAGTATTTGGGCGTTCAGTTAACGGCACATTCTACCTTGTTTGCGGCAAATTTTCCATCTCTTCAACAACGTTTGTTTCAGGATCTTGACAGATGGGAGGGGAGGACAATCGGTTGGATGGGGCGGATTGTCGCCATTAAAGTAATGATCTTACCTAAGCTGCTATATTTTTTTTAATGGCATTACCTATTCTGATTCCAGCTGTGTTTCTTTGCACTTTGAATAGAAAGTTGTTTGCTTATATCTGGCACCATAAGCCCCCGCAGGTGAGGAGAGCACTCTCGTTTCAGACAAAATGTCAGGGGGGAATGGGAGTGCCCAATTTCTTTTTATATTATCAGGCAGCTTTGTTGAAAGAGATAGTGGTCTGGTTGGGATATGCTGATCGGCCTTGGGTGCGGTTGGAGCAGGCGTTTCTACCCGATATCTCTTTGTGGTGTTTACCTTGGGCCCCTATATCGATATTACGTTCCCATTTGGGAGCTGGCAATTCCTTCTTGCGTACTATACTCGCTGCTTGGTATAGGGTGCGAAGACAAATGTTTCCTGACCCACGGTACTTTACACAGACATCTTCTTAGCTTACTGCCTGATTTTGTGTCGGGGGGAGAGGATCCTATCCGTTATCGGTGGGTTGGGGCCAGGTTGCGTATGGTGGGACAAGTCTGGCAGGAGGGGGCAGTGGTGTTCTTCGAATCTTTGCAGGACGAATTTGGATTAGTGCACTCTGATGTGTTACCTTACGCGCAATTGAGGCTTTTTTTTCAAAAACAGGCTTTCTGGGTTCTGGTGTTGGGTGAAACTATGTTGGAATTAGCTTTAAGACAGGGCATTGGGAGGGGGGATATCCCATTTGAATGAGGCGCTAGTTTTTTGGGATGCCCCGGAGGATGTGTATAGAACTCAGTGGGAGCGGGTATATGACGCCTCAGTGATTGTCCCATATTTATCCTGATTTTGACTCTACTTGCTGGCATGCTTGTGGAGAGAAAGGATCCTTTTTGCACATATGGTGGTCTTGTCCGAGGGTTAAGGCATATTGGCATAGGGTAGGCCAATTAATAGTTTACATTACTGGGAAGCACTTTTCCGTCTTATTGGCTAGTTGCTTGTTGAATGCCTCCATTCCTGCTTTCACCAGGCAGGAATATAAGCTGACTTTATTTATAGTTACTTTAGCTGGCCGTAGCTCGTTTCTGGCGTACCAAACGCCTGCCTGATTGGGACTATTTGGTCCGATATCTGGACTATGTCCATTTGACATGTAAGCTGACAGCGATGCATTCTCAACGCCTGGCTCCTTACCATAAAGTATGGGATCTTTATGTGTCCTGGCGGGTGACTTCTCACCATTATGGGGCTCAGGAGTAGATGGGGGGGTCTGGGGATTTGGGTATGGTTGATATCCTGGGATTGGAAGGGTTAGGTGGCTCAGGGGTTTAGGTTGGGGGGTGGTATATGGGCAGCTTTGTTGTCTTTTTTCTTTGGTTGGTTTGGGGGGAAGTGAAGCTATTGTGGGGTTCCTTGCAATTGTACCTCATAATTTGTTTATCTGAAGACTGGGGACTTTTGGCATGTTTTTGCTGGCCATGAGATATGTTATATGGGATCTTTACTGGCTTGTGGCTGTATTATTGTTTTTGTGGGGGTGCATATATATATATATATATATATATATATATATATATATATATATTTTATTTTTTTTTCCTCAACCCTTATTGCACATTTGTGTTTACAAAGGGAGTTGGGTGGGGATTGCTTTCGGGTTTAGTTTGCTCTTATTGTGGACAGCTTTGTTGCCATTGGCTTGATTTCTGTTTGCTTGTGTATAATTTATGGCCTGCGTGGATCTTTGTATTTTGGAAAAACTTTAATAAATATTTCTAATAAAAAAATAAAAATTCATGAATTTGTGAATACTGCATCTAAAACTGAAATAAAATAATTTTAAAATACCTCCCCCCCCAAAAAAGACCCTAAAATAATAAAAACCAGATAGAGCAGATCATAACACCTTTTCTTGGTTCACTTACAGAAGGAAAAACTGAAGAGGGAGCTAGCCACTGATGAATAAGGAGGAGCTGAAAGATGTGATTGACACCCTTCTGCAGGGCCGCCATCAGAAATTTCTGAGCCCCTTACTGAGCAATCCTATTGGGCCCCCCACGCAGCCCTTCCCCCCCCCCGACCCCCCCTTTCTTCCATGGGCCGAATATACACATACTTTTCTCTGTCGCCGCACTCTTTGACCAAAAGATTTGTAAGCCTGCAACCACGTCAAGGTAGACTCTTTCAGCAGGGCCCTAACCTAACCTAAACTAATCTATACCTATCTATTCTAAACTAACATATGTCTAATACTGAACTAATAACAAACATCTGCATAATAAATAACTAATAAATAATAGTGCTAGTAGCTATAATTCACTTTTGAATGTAAAATCTCAGTTAAGGATTTCTTTTGACCTTTGTAGGCCAGAAGTAGATCACAATTGCACTGAAGGTCTCTGTTGCAGGATTAGCTGTTCTAATCGGATACCATCTAATAGAAAAAGAATTCCGATCGATATTGATCAAACGGATTAATAAAAATGTACAAAATTATTTACAATCGATTATTTAATTGATCAGAACTGATTGATCTGACAAAATAATTAATGTGTCTGCTAGCCCTTACATATCTGACCGAGCACATATCTGAACATACATAACTGACCGCATATCTAAACATACACATCTGAGCGCATATCTGAACATACACATCTGACCATATATGTGAGCGCATATCTAAATATACACATCTGAGCGCATATCTGAACATACACATCTGACCGTATATGTGAGCGCATATCTAAACATACACATCTGAGCGCATATCTGAACATACACATCTGTATGATCCCATCCTCCTCAGCTTGCCTATAGCTGCATCATGCATGTTAAAAATGTACGATATGTTGATATGTGCACCTTCCTTCCTTCCCATCCATCCTCCTCAGCCTGTCCTTACACATCCACAGCTGCATGTTAATGATGATGTATATGTTATGATGATAAATAAGTGCATATGAGCACATCATTAACATGCAGCTATGGATGAATATATAATGTTATGAGTGTGCACCTCTTCCTTCCCATCCTACTCAGCATTTCACATACAGCATGTTACATTACACAGACTTTGTGTAATGTAACACGCTGTATGTGACATGCTAAGGAGGATGGGAAGGAAGAGGTGCACACTCATAACATCATTATGTATTCATGAATCAATCTAATAATCATCACCACCAGGCTGTGTGTGTTATGGGATGGAGGAAGAAAGGTGTATGTTTAAATTGCGCGGGGACAGAAATCCCACCCGTCCCACCCGTCCCCATGTGGACTCCCACCCGTCCCCCCGAGGAATCCCTCCGTCCCCGCGAGGAATCCCCTCCATCCCCGCCCATCCCTATAAACTACAGAAATAGTTATTTCATTTAATTATGCTACTGAATTAAAGGCTCTGGTAGAAACCCATTTAAAAATAAGCAAAAAGACTTTATTAATTTGGAAATATTAATTGGGAAGAATACATACTTTGTAAACAGGTTTCTACCAGAGCCTAATGTTTATAAATTTTTATCAACACAACTAATATACTACTTTATCCTGAAGCAAAAAAAAAAAAAAAAAAAGAATTTTTTCCTACCTTTGTTGCCTGGTTTCTGCTTTCCTCATGTTCTCATTTAATTCCTTCCATCCACTGTCTCTCTTCTTTCTGTGTCTTCCATTTGCTCTGTTACTGTGCCTCTCCCTTTCTACCCCCTTTCAAATTGGTCTGGCACCCATCTTCTTCCCTCCGCTCCCCCCATAGTCTGGCATCTCTGTCTTCTTCCCTGCCAGCGTCTTCTCCCCACTCTCTCTTCCCCATTTCCTTTCAGCGTCCTTCTCCCTCCCATCTTCCCCATGCCCTGTCAGCATCCTTCTCCCCCCTCTGTCTTCCACATGTGCTTTCATTGTCCTTCTCCCCCTGTCTTTCCCATGTCCTCTCAGCGTTCTTCTCCTCCCCTCCCCATGTCCTTTCAGCGTCCTTCTCCACCCCTTTGTCTTCCCCATGTCCTTTCATCATCCGTCTTCCCCATGTCCTTTCAGCGTCCTTCTCCCCCCTGTCTTCCCCATGTCCTTTCAGCATCCTTCTCCACCCATTTGTCTTCCCCATGACCTTTCAGGGTCTTTCTCCCCCCTCTGTCTTCCCCATGTGCTTTCAGCGTCCTTCTCCCCCCCCCCCCGTCTTCCCCATGCCCTTTCAGCGTCCTTCTCCCCCCATCTTCCCATGTCCTTTCAGCGTCCTTCTCCACCCCTTTGTCTTCCCCATGTCCTTTCAGGGTCCTTCTCCCCCCTCTGTCTTCCCCATGTCCTTTCAGCGTCCTTCTCCACCCCTTTTGTCTTCCCCAGTGCTTTCAGCGGCCTTCTCCCCCCCTCAGTTTTACCCATTTCCCTTAAGCGTCTTTTCTTCTCCACTCCACCTTTCCTCCCTTTCTCCCTCCCTGCCCCTTACCTTTGTGGCGCTTCCCCACCCGACCGACAACAGAACAGGCCCGGTCGAACAAACCTCCCTGCCCTGTAGTCGCGAATCTAAATTACCTTCTTACAGCAGCTGGAGTATTGAAGCTGCTGTAAGAAGGAAATTTAGATTCGCGGCTGCAGGGCAGGGAGGTTTGTCGGCCGGACCTGTTGTCGGTCGGTCGGGGGAAGCACCACAAGGCTAAGGGGACCTGACCGGCTGTGCACACTCCCCCCATGGCTGCACCGGGGCGGACCGCCCCCCCCCCCCCCCATGGCTGCACTAGGGCGGACCGCCCCCCCCTTTCGGTACACGACTGCCTTTTCCCTACCTGCCCTGCCGCAAGCAGCCGACCGGAAGTCTTCCTGATGTCAGCGCTGACGTCGGAGGAAGGGAGGGCTTTGCTTAAGCCCTCCCTCCGACGTCAACGCTGACATCGGGAAGACTTCCGGTCAGCTGTGTGCTGCGGCAGGGCAGGAAAGGAGGAGGAGACTATGCTTGCGACCCTGGGGGAGCCCGGACCCCCTGTCAGCTCCGGGCCCCTGAATGCAGGACTGGTAGTACTGCCCTGATGGCGGCCCTGCCCTTCTGTAGGTGATTTGCGAGCTTGGATTGATCACCTAATGTACGGACTCCTGTGTATATGCAACAGAAATCAGTTTTTAAACAAAACAAAACTTGATTTTCTCCCAGATTTCTCTGTCAGCTTCATGAGATGTCAGTCTTCAGTTGTAATACAAAGGTGTCAGAAATGTGAAATCCTCATTAATGGGCTACTATTAGAATCAGGAGAAAAGACTAGGTTTGCACTTTTACTGTTGTGCTTAGTAGGGTCTTGCAAATTACAGAATCTCGGCGAGAGGGAGAATGAGAAGGCCTTGAGCATGCGCAGATGCATGCTCAAGGCCTGGCAGAGGCAGGAAGCTCTTCAAGCGACACCGGCATGTCCTGTGGGCTGCGCGCCGGTGCCAGAGGGGGGGTAAGTTTCAAGTTGTTCGGGCGGAGGGTGGCGGTTCGTGCACGGGGGGGGGGGGGGCCCTTTGCGAGCAGGGGGGAGCAATGCCGGTTCTCGGGGGGGGGGGGGGGGGTGCTCGCAAATCGAGTCAACACTTGGTTTGCGAGACAAGTTTTGCGAGAATGTTTTGCTCTTCTTGCAAAACACTCGCAAACCGGATTATTCGCAAACTGAGGTTTGACTGTATATCAATAAACATTTGCTTGCATACTTCTCTGTTCTTTTAATATTCTTATAGAGCTGTTTAACCACTTTCACACAAGTCAGCATGTAGATTTTCCCAAATCAAACAGAGGCTATTTTGCTCAATTTTATCTTTTTGCTATTATGTACATTTTTCTTGTAACATTCAAAATATACAATATCCATGGAGTATATACAGAATATTCATGCAACACTGTCTATTTTTCAAATTCTTTCAAATAGGCCCATTTAGAGATTGTAAGCAAGCAAAAGAATCTGGGCATGCCAGCAGTGGAATATATTTGATTAAACCTGATAACAGCAAAGGACCAATGCAAGTTTGGTGTGAAAACAGCCTAGATCCTGGAGGCTGGGCAGTTATTCAGAAAAGAACTGATGGATCTATAAATTTCTTCAGGAATTGGGAAAATTATAAGGTAAGCAATACATAATTAAACATTTCCCATCATTGATCAATTTCTACCACACCCAGTTAATGTTTTTACATTTACCATAAAACAAAGTTACTTACCTGTAGCAGGTGTTCACTGAAGACGTAGGCATATATTCTTATGTGGGTGATGTCATCCACGGAGCCCAATGCAGATACTGTCAAGTGCACTGTCACTAAATTTTTTTGAGGCATTGCCCATACTGCGTATGGGCAGGTGCTTTCCTGCCTAATGCTCAAGTGCAGGATCATCAGTATAGTACAAAAGCTAAGATACCTCCTCCAAGGGGTGGAGGGAGAGATGTAAAACTATATGCTAGCTGTCCTCGGACAACACTTGCTACAGGTAATTAACTTTGCTCTCTCTGAGAACAAGCAGATATAATATCACATGTGTGACCCGCTAGTTACCAGGCTCACTAATGAGGATGATAATAAGAGTAGAAAGTGAGCCTGGTAAAGAAAAGTGGGAGAGGGAAGAGTTGGTGTTCAAAAAGTAAAAAGAAAGTCCAAACTGGCTATCCCGCATCAAATTTTTCTCTAGACAGAGTAAGCAGTGAAGGCATGGATAGATAACCATGTTGCTACCTTACAAATTTCCTCAATGAATGCAAAACAGAAATGGACTACTAATGCAGCTATGGCCCTTCCATTGTGAGCAATAACAAGGCCATGAAGGGTCAAGTCCAGCCCAAGTATATGTGAAGAGAGATATAGTCAGCCAGCCAAGTCAAGATGGAATGCTCGATGATGGGAATTCCCAGTATGTTAGGGTCAAAGGATTATCTATAAAGTTTATTACTTTCTAGATAATACTCTAAAGCAGGCTTGCAATCCAAGGTGTGTAGTGCTGCTTCTCCAGAATGAGTGTAAGGTGTTAGAAAGAAGACGTACAATGGGTTGATTAAGATTAAATTCCTTTTTAAACTAATATTGAAATTTCCGATGGGTTCAAAGAACTACCCTAACATGATAAAACCTTGTGTAAGGTAGGTCTGCAACTAATGCCTGAAGTTTGCTTACCCATCTGGCAGAAGCAACTGCTATTAAGACCCAATTCCCATGTCAGGAATTTCAAGAAACAAGAATGGAGAGATTCAAAGGGAAGTTTCATGAAGACCATATGCATAGACAAGCGGTCCTCCAAATGCTGCTAGAGCATTGCACAGATCATTTGTCAGTGTCCACCATTGATGAAAGCTGGGGTACCATTCTGGGAGCAGACTGCAAAATTGTCAGAGATACTGCAAATACCTGATTTGGGTAGCAGGAGACCAGTAGGTGCACATCGACATTTCTCGCACAGAGGAGTGGTCCTCTCGGCACTGACACTTCTCAAGTACTGCTTCCATTAGTGTCCTGGAGTTCCTGGCACCATGCATCAAGGGGGAGAGATGCTTGTGCTTCTTGGCCTTCACCTGATGCATAGCATCAAGGTCTCTCAGCGCCAACAAAGAGGATGTTTAATTCCTATGCCTCCTCGTGCCAGATCCAATGCTGGTCAGTCTCGTGGTTCTGCTCAGGCTCCGGCACTGAGGCAGGTAGAGACCCACTCAATACACGGTGTTGCCCAGTGGAGGATACAGGTCTCTGTTCCATGAGGGTCGATGGTCCTGATGCCATGTCTGTACTGACCTTGATGTTGATGCAGGAGCACATTCTGATGCCATGATCGATTCTGTCATCAACTATTTGAACCCGACTCCAAAAATATTTTGTTTTTGAGCCTCTTTGGATTTCTGTGCAGTTTAAATGGCTATGATCTGGCCCAAACAAATATGCCATGTGCAAGATTATCTTGGCCTGCTTATCCTCAGAAAAAGCACTTTTACTGGGTCAGAATTACTCTGGCTGAAGAACAAACTATTTGTAAATAAACAGTAGACATACTCCAGTACTACCACATATACTTTATACTGTTTAAGCAGTGGTTATGAAGAAACTATTTCATAAGCAATACCGAAATCATGGCAGTGAGCTTTTTAAAAAAAAAAAAAAAAAAAAATATTGGTTACCATGGGCTTTTTAATATCTAGGTATTTTGCATCAGGCCATATTGATACAGATGCCGAGTACCCAGGTGATCAGTATCTGGTTACTGGGATATTCAGATCAGTACCTGGATAAACAATTAGAGAAACATAAGACAACCTTTCTTCTATCACAACTTTATCTAGAAGTTACCCTGTTAGGGGACCGAAAATCAGAGAAGAGGCAAGAGAGATGTCTAAACCAACCAATAGTTACATTTATTCAAACCATAAGATGTGTAAGCAGTGTAAAAGTCGTAGTTCTTTAAAAAGACCATTTGGACTGGAGTCCTAGATGAATGGGATCCTAGGAGAGTCCCAACCAGGATCCAGGTTTCAGCAAGCTAAGTCGCCTTCCTCAGGGGACAACTAAGAAATGCGTAAGATACTTAGAAACAAATATATGAAATATATATAAAAGTCTATTGTAAAACCCAAAGCATAATTATAAAACACAAATACCAAATTTAGAATCATAATCAATAAAAAAGTCAAAGCAATGAGACAATTATCTCCCATTGAATCAGCCAATATGGAATTGTCAAATAGTTTTCTGATCTGATGTTGACTGGTTGCTACTAAGGCTATGACAGAACAGATGCTGAAAGGTATTCGACAGTGTTTGATTATTTATTCATCATACGGTACAGAATACTACAGACAGACCTGAATGTTCACATCAAGGAGAAAACAAAAGTAAAAAAATATATATATTAACAGATTGTAATTTCTATAATACTAACTTATGTCAGTAAATGTATAATAATCAAGAGGCAAAATAGCGTAAATACCAATCACAGCTTTGTTTTTTCTTGAACAGAAAGGCTTTGGAAACATTGATGGAGAATACTGGCTAGGACTAGAAAACATTTACATGCTGACTAACCAGGATAACTACAAACTGCTCATTGAACTAGAGGACTGGAGCAACAAAAAAGTCTATGCAGAGTACAGCAGCATTCGACTTGAACCAGAAAATGAATTTTATAAATTACGTCTTGGAACTTATCAGGGCAATGCTGGTGACTCTATGGTGTGGCATAATGGGAAACAGTTCACTACATTGGACAGAGACCGAGACAGTTACACAGGTAACTTCATCTGAAATATGTTTTAATAAAGTTGCTGTTTAACAGCTTTAATATTCCTTCTTCATAATCCATGCCAAAAAAAGGCCAATCATGATTGGTTAAATGAGACCATCATGACCATGCTACTATTTTAATTTATATAAAGATATTTAATATATTTATACTTGATATACTATATTTATACTTGATATACTACTCATCAATGGGTTCTTCTGGGAAGTTTGCATTCCAAAGAAAACAGAAAATTCACAAGCATCATTATAAGGGAGAGGAAGAAGAGATGGACAAATTAACAAGAAACAGAAAGAAAAAAAGTAATGAGAAACTATAGCATGAAACAACAAACCAAAGGTCCAATCAGTCAAGGTAGGATGAGGTGCCGCTGTCAAGGGCAATGGCACAATCATGCACCATACGGAAGAGTTTAGCTTTCAAACTGGATTTCAACCTTAACAGATTTGTTCTGAGTCAGAGAAGGAGAAATGAGGTTCTTACCTGCTAATTTTCTCTCTTTTTGACTCTCCAGACCAGTACAATTCACTGATGACAAAACTTTTGCTGTAATACTAATAGCTGTGCTTCCCTCTAGTCTAACCAATCTGCTGAATAGCCAAGCAGAACTAAGAAGTAACAATACTCCTAACAGGAGTAACAACTAACAGAGCAATACTATTGGAAATTGCATAAAACTCCCTTCAGCAAAACGTCCCCACAGCACAGTAGCTGAGCCAAAGCCACTGTTCTTTTGATCTCTCCGACCCTATACAAATACTAGAACCCATAGAAAAACACACTTTTCACACGAATCCCATAAGAACAGACAGACAGGGTGGGGGCTGTACCGGTCTGTAGAGTCTAAAAGAAAGAAAATTACTACTACTACAGAGTAAGAATAAGAATAAGAAAACACTCCCTGCTCGAAAGAGCTTACAATCTAAACAGGCAAGACAGTCAAATAAGATGTCATGGATACAGTTAAGAGGAACGGTTAATCAGCTAGCTGGGTTGGAGGGCAGAGGAGTAGGGTTAAGGATCAAAAAGGTGAGTGGAAGGGAAGAGGCTTGATGGACAAACTCAGGTAATTTATTCCAGGCATAGGGGGAAACTAAATGAAAGGAACGAAATCTGGAATTGGCAGTGGAGGAGAAGGATAACGTTAAGAGGTAAGCAGGTAAGAACCTAATTTCTGGGGGGCACATGATGCCGGGAGCCTGATCGGACGTGCATCTCCACAGCTCCAGACCCTGCTGACACATTTCCCCTCAGCACCCTAACCTCCCGCTCTGCTAGTGTGCCTCTACATCGCTACACGGTAGCTCACAACCCAACGCACCTGCTTCCATGCTTCGTTTGGCAGTACGACCACACTATGGCTGCTAATCCGCTACAGGGAGCTAAGGAGAAATCGAATGTGCAAGAACCTAAGATGGCGGACTGTCACGAGGCACCTATCTTCACCCTTTAAGCCACAGCAGTCCAGGAATTGACTCGCTCACTTACTTTGGTCATGGAGGACAAGTTGGCTAAAATTCACACTTTCCTGGAAGACATTAGGGATAGCCTGGACTCTCACGCTGGCTGGCTGCAGCAAGCGGAAGATTGCATTGTGCGCCATGAGGACAGTGCAGCCAATTTCGAAGAACGGATCCGCACACTGGAAATGGCAAATAGGGCACTCACCGATCGTCTTGAAGACCATGAAAATAGGGGACGGAGCAACAACCTTTGCTTTATTGGGATTCTCAATTCCATCCACGAGGTTGATTTGCGCCAGTGGTTGGAAGGCTGGCTTCCCAAGGCCCTGGGTTTTTCTGAACCCCTGGAATCTATCACCATCGAGCGTGCTCACCACCTGGGGCCTCGCCGCGAGGACGACCAAAGACCACGGCCTGTCATCGCTCGATTTCTCAATTTTGCGGTGAAGGAGAAGATTCTGACCCAGTATTGCAAAGGGAAGGACTTGAATCTTAATATCGACAGAGGTAAAATATTGATTTTTCATCACAGGTGTCCTCCCGCAAAAGAGCCATGGCACCTTACTGTAACGAGCTCTTTAAGTGTCAGATTTGCTTCTCCCTGCTCTATTCAGCTCGGGCCAGGGTGTCCTATATCAACAAGATTTCCTTCTTGAACACGCCTGAGGAAATGGACAACTTTATTAAGCAGCTCCCTAGTTCTACACGTTGGAACCCTGGCCTCCCTAATTTTGGAGTTTTCCGAGTGTTCACTGTGCTTCCTTCTGGAGTGGACCAGAGAGGACTCTTTCTGGTGCTTCGCTGTATCTGAACCACTATCTGGTTGCTGAGTGATTGGGGCTTGCAGACTGCAGATGCCTGGTGAAGCCTCTTTGTGAACTTCTCTTAAGTGCCTCCTTGTTTGTGCTGGAGAGTGCCTTCCTGGATCGATATTCTCTGCTGATCGCTTCATTTATTTTATGCCATTCTATTTTCTTTTCTTCAGTTTGCTGTCTTGCTAGTTGGGGCACTGTTGGCTTGCTCATACCTTACATCTTTGTTCATAGGCTGCCTTACTCTTACTGTTCCTGTTTCCAGCAGTTAGTTTAAACTCTTGATAACTTTTTCTGCTTATCTTATTTCATTTTGGGGAGGCCTGGTTTGCATATGTCATATGTTGTAAGTTCTTTGGGGGGTCGGGGGGAGGCTTAGGGGGGATCATACCTGAGGGCTGTGTTTTGTCTCTTCGGGCATGGCCGTTGCTCTCCTATTTTCTTTTTCTGGGAATTATATGGGTTTTCCATGTTGCAAAGGGGGTCAGGGCTGGTATGTTGGGGGGTGGGGAGTGTATGGGGAGTGTGTATGTTGGTGAGTGTTTGCGTTATATCTATGCTGCCTGTGTATGTCCTCTGGACACAGAGTACTCTACTGCATCTGTGGTTCTTTCTTTTCCAGGTGACCATGTATGCTTTTATGTGGGGGGGGGGAGGGGAGATTTGGCTAAGACATCCCACCCCCACTCTCCTGACTTTATACCATGGCCCAGCTGAGTGTAAAATCCCTCAACGTGGATGGGATCCATTCGCCCATCAAACGTACTAAGATTTTGGCCTATCTCTGAAAAGAGAGAGCTAGCATAGCATTCCTATAGGAGATCCACTTGACGCCTGCAGAGCATATTAAACTTAGAAGGGACTGGGTAGGCCAGGTGAGCTATGCTTCATTCACGGCTCATAAGTGTGGTGTTGCTATTCTCATTCACAAAAACATTCCTTTTCATATCCCAATGGGCGTTACTTTGTACTGGTAGGGGAGCTCTGGGGTCAATCCTTGGTACTCTGCAATGTCTATGCTCCAAACACTTACTCTCATAGTTTCTTCTCTTATAGCTCAGTGCTCCCACGAACGCTCGTATCTGGAGAATGTCTCCCCGCCTCTATCTGGATACTGATTTTCACCTTTACTTTAAAAAGAAGTGGGCGGAGTATGTACAAACTAATTCTGAGGGAATTCGGAAAAATTGAAGGGAGACAGTTTCAGAACAAATGCCAGGAAGTTCTTCACTCAGAGGGTGGTGGACACCTGGAACGCGCTTCCAGAGGATGTGGTAGAGCAGAGTACGATTTTGGGTTTCAAAATGGGACTGGACAAGTTCCTGAAGGAAAAGGGGATTGAAGGGTACAATTAGAGAGGTACTATACAGTACAAATGCTTTAGAGTAATAGATCACTTACAGGTCATTGACCTGGGGGGCCGCCGTGGGAGCGGACTGCTGGGCATGATGGACCTATGGTCTGACTCAGCAGAGGCGATGCTTATGTTCTTATGAGACTGACGCGGGCCCTGTTAATTATTGGGAGGCTGCAAAAGCAGTTATGTGGGGGCATATTCTGGCCTAGTCTGCCACACTGAGGAGACGTCGTGATGGGCAGCTTCTTTCGCTGTCTCAGGAATTACATCATTTGCATAGGGATCACATGGCCCACTTAGATGATAAGACTAGGGTCCATATGGGCCTTCTGAAGATGCAAATTAATGATCTCTTAAATCAGAGGGCTACACGCAGTATCTATTATTATAAATATCATTTACACCACTGGGGTGACAAAACAGGTTGTATGTTACCTAATCTAGTGCATCCACCTAAAGCCAAACATATTATTACTGCTATTAAGGATAAACAGGGCAGGATCCATCATAACCACCGAGATGTCAAACAACAATTCGTACAGTTTTACACCAACTTATACTCTGCTCAGCCCGACGATCCAGCGGCCTGGGAGGCTTTCTTTCGGAATTTGGAGTTGCCCCAGTTGAACATGGAAGAGCAGCAGCAGCTACTTAATGGTCCCATTATGGGGGAAGAGATTCAGGGGGCTATCAAAAAACTTAAACTGGCTAAAACTCCAGGTCCCGACGGGCTGGGCCCTGAATTTTACAAACTTTTGGGGACCCTACGGCCCTTTTGCCCCTGCGGGCTTATTTCTTAGGTTTGCAAACCGCTATCCCACCAGGCGCTTCTCACAATAGGGCGCACATCATTATTCTCCCGAAACTGGGGTACCCTTGGATGCCCTTGGCTCTTATAGACCAATCTCTCTCCTTAATCAAGATGTCAAGATTCTAGCAAGCATATTGGCCACACGCCTTAACTCTTTCCTCCTGCACCTCATTCATGACGACCAGGTGGGCTTTGTGCCGGGCAGACAAGCCTCCATGAACCTTGAAATATCTTGGTGGTGTTACAATGATATCATGCACCGGCTGATAAGGGTTTAATCACTAGCCTAGATGTTGAAAAAGCTTTCGACATGGTGTCATGGAATCATCTTCTCTGGGTCTTGGGTCATTTCGGTATTCAGGGGGATTTTGTCACATGGGTATCCGCTTTATATCATAAACCCCAATCTCAGCTCCTTCTGAATGGGGGGTATTTGACCCCTTTCCTCTGGAGCGCGGAACGAGGCAGGACTGCCCCCTGTCTCCGCTTCTTTTCTTGCTGTCCTTTAATCCTTTAGAGATTCGTATCCGCCAGGACTCTAGCTTGATGGGCCTGTGTGTGGGCCGCAAGGAATTTAGAATTAGTATGTTCGCTGATGACATGGTGCTATATGTCCGCCATGCTGACCAGACCATTTTGTCCTTGATGTCCCTCATCAATCTTTATGGGAAATTTTCAGGTCTAAAAATTAACTTTGAGAAAACAGAGGCTCTATTGTTGGGGGGCATCTGCCCCCGCGCCCTGAAGTGCGCGCTTGGGTATTGGGATAGCGCCTGGGAAGCTCAAGTCTTTGTGCATCATGCTATATCGTGATCCTTGCAAAGTATATGACGCTAACATTACAGCTACTCTTGGAAAAATTAAAACCCTCTGTCATAAATGGCGTTCACTTCCTCTCTCCTTGATGGGCAGAGTGGCTCTGGTTAAAATGGTGCTCTTAACGAAGCTGCTGTACCTTCTCCAAACCATTCCAGTCTGGATTACTCGGGCTGATGAGCACTTCTTTCAGTCTATTATACGCACTTTTATATGGAACAGTAGAGCGGCCCGCATCAGTTTCCTTAAACCAGGGGTGTCCAACCTGTGGCCTGAGGGCCGCATGCGGCCCAGTGAAGTATTTAGTGTGGCCCTGGTCGAGGGCGATGCAATGTTTTCCTCTGCAGAATATTTACCGTCTTGCTGGCTCCCTCCTCTGTCTTACTGCAGCGTTTGCGCATTTGTGCGGCCCCAGAAACATTTTTTTCAGCTAATGTGGCCCAGGGAAGCCAAAAGGTTGGACACCCCTGCCTTAAACTGTCCCAGAGTAGAGATCAGGGTGGACTGGGACTGCCTGACCTCCGTCTTTACAATGTTGCAACACTCTTGCACTGGATTCATGAATATTTGGTGTCCTCCCGCCACTATTCCCCCCTAGCCTTACTAGAGGACTGTTGCTCCCCTTAGTCTTTTTCGGTTGTTCTCTATAACTCCAACCCTGCCCTTGGTTATTCCTTTTTACCTCCACTGCGTAAAGCCTGGCGCTGGTGGCGGTGGCAACAGGACAAATTGCCTATCTCTCCTTTCTTGTCTCTTCTCCATAACCCTGACTTTGCCCCGGGTCAGCAAGGGCTTATGGGTCTGCGAGGTCGTACGGACCGGGACACTACTTTGGGAGATGTCTTGTAACTGGGAAGGGTCAGTTTCCTTCGCTCACACAGGTATTGGATGCTTGGCAACTGCCTTGCATGCATGCCTATACCTATTTTCAAATCCTCCATTATTATACTTCTCTGGTTCGGATGCATGGGGTACTACAATGGGACTATGGACAATTGGACCTGGGCTTTCCTTCTACCCCCACCCACTCTAATAGGATTTCCACATGGTATATAGCAGGTCGGGATTGTCAGGGGAAGGGGAGCTTAGCTTACTTGGCAGAGGAGTGGGCTGCTGAGCTGAGGTGGGAGGTTACTGTACAAGACCTATGGCTGTTTTTTCAAACCTTATATGCCCATGTTAAAGTGACTTCCCTACAGGACACTCAATATAAAATTCTGCATAGGGCATATCTTACCCGTTCCCGTGGGCATGCTATGGGGCTCTGGGCAAACAGTAAGTATGTTAAATGCAAATCCCAGAGAGGTACCTTTTTACACTCCTTCTTTGATTGGCCTGCCTTCACTTTCTGGACTTCTGTGCATCACTGTTTAAATACCTTGATCAAGTGTATCCTGACTTGGAATAGTTCTGCTTTACTACTGGGGGACACTCAGGACTTGGCACAACAGGGCCTCGATGCAGCCTCTCAGAAGTTTGTTCTACATGCTATCCTTCTGGGGAAGAAGCTCTTCTGCAGCTTTGGGTGTCGGAGGAGGCCCCTTCTTACCATATGTGGATTGCCCTGATGAAGCAACAAGCATGATATGAACTAGTCATTTACTCTGCTCATTCTAAGGACATGTGGAGGGTATATTATGGACTGTGGGAGGGGATCCTCACTACTACTGCAAATTGATTACTGGGATTTGTGGGGTGGTATTTTTGTAGGATTGCCTATTACTCTTGTCTACACCTGTGCATCCTCAGTGTTGCTCTGTCTCCGCTCCTCTATGCTTGCTTACTATGGTTGTAGTTGGGAGGCTATGCTATACTACTGAGGACACTGCCCTCTTTTGGGCATCTTTTCTTTACTCACTTATTGTCATTTTTCTTTCTTGTCACTTGGATGGTCATCGGTGGTCTGGAGGGCTAGCTTCCAACAGTGTGGAGAGTGCACTTTGTATGGTATTGTGGGTATGATTGTGTGGGGTATGAAAGTTGGGACTGTTTGGGTGTACGAATGTGTTGAACTGTATGGGGTTTAAGGGGATTTATCCGTGTAAACGAACAAAGGTGTTCTGCCTTGCTCTTCTTGGTTCTGGTTCTGCCTATCCATATTCAGCCATTATATGCAAAGACTGTATTGCTGGTTTTTGAGGCTACAATTTATATTTTGTTTAAGTGACTGCCGTTCTCCTTGCTGTTGCACTATTTGACTATTGTTTTTGGATTTGTCTGGTTATTTATGCTCACCTTAGTCCTAATAAACACGATATTACAAAAAATAACACAAAACCCCCCAAAAAACCCTAATTTCACCTTCTTTAGCATCTCTCCAGACTGGTACAGTTCACTGATGGGATGTATCAATTATGTGTGGGAGCCCCAGAGGGTCACCACCAGAACAGGCTCACCAAACACCGCGTCCAACACGCCTGGATGTCCACACAGTAGTATCGCACAAAAGAATGCAGAGAAGAGCAAACCGCGGCCTTATAGATATCCACTGGAGGCACCAGAGAAGACTCAGCCCAAAAAGCCTCCTGACCCTGAATGGAATGAGCCTTGAGAAGATCTGGAACAGGTTTCTTCTGAAGAAGATAGGTGGAAGCAATAGTCTCATTGATCCAGTGCACAATGGTAGCTTTGGAAGCACCGTCCCCCTTAGGAGGACCCACTAAGAGGACAAAACGATGATCCAACTTCCGGAACTCCTGGGTCCGCTGAACATAAGAGCAAAGGACCCAACAGACATCCAACTTTCGCAACTGCCTCTGCTCCAAACAGTCCTCTTGGCTACTCAAGACCAGAAGGACCACGGACTGGTTGACATGAAAAGGCGAGACTACCTTCAGCAGAAAGAAACAGACCGTAGCATTACTTGGTCACTAGAAAACTCCAGGAAGGGAAGCCTACAAGAGAACGTCTGCAGCTCAGAAATGTGCATCGCAGAAGTAATGGCCACCAGGAAAACCGTCTTGAGAGTAAGGTCCTTCAAGAAGCATGAACTCAGGGGCTCATAGGGAGGGCACACTAGCACAGATAGGACCAGATTGAGATCCCATCTGGAATCGAAGGACGCACTGGAGGCCAAACCAATTTAGCCACCCTCAAAAAGCGAACCACATCTGGAAAAAAAGTTAAAACGCTTATCCTACAGCAAACCACGAAAAGCAGTCAAAGCTGCAAGCTGAACCCGGAGAGAAGACCAGGTCAGACCCCTATCCCGGCCATCCTGCACAAACTCCAAGATGCGAGGTAAAGAGGGTTGAAAGGAAACCACTCCACACACAGTACACAACTTTCTTTAATCATTGTAGTTCTCCCCTTTTTTCCACTCGTACCCGTTTGTCTAATCGTGTATGTCATTGTTTTGTCTAATCTTGTATGTTTATTTTTGTTAAAGTTATGTTAAATTGCAGTGTTCTCCCTAGAGCCTTTAGCCGGGCGCTCTGCCTGGCTGGGTCGGAACTTCCTCTCCGATGGCAGAATTGACATCGGGGAGAGGAATGCTGGTCGGCCCGACGCAGGGAGAGCTTGGGGGGGGGGGGGGGGGCGGCGGTTTTGGGGCCTGTTATCCAATGGTGGTGGCGGTGGTTTGGGGGCCTGTTCCCCGATGGCAGTGGCAGTGGCTTGGGGGAGGGCAGGGAGAAAGAAAGAAAGAGGGTAGGCAGGGAGACAGAAGGAAAGAAGAGAAACAGAAAAAAAGGGGGCATGAAGAGAGAAAAAATAAAAGGAGACAGAGAGAAAGAAAGGGCAGGGAGAGAGGAAGAAAAAGCTGGGGGAGGGAATGAGGTCTGCAATTGAGGAAGCATACAGGCTGAAAGAAGGGAAGAAAGACTGGATGCACAGTCAGAAGAAGAAAGTGCAACCAGAGACTCATGAAATCACCAGAAAACAAGGTAGGACAAATGATTTTATTTTCAATTTAGTGATCGAAATGTGTCTGAATTTATATCTGCCGTCTATATTTTACACTATGGTCCCCTTTTACTAAACCGCAATAGCGGTTTTTAGCGCAGGGAGCCTATGAGCGTCGAGAGCAGCGCTGGGCATTCAGCACAGCTCCCTGCGCTAAAAACTGCTATTGTGGTTTAGTAAAAAGGGAGGGGGGGTATTTGTCTATTTTTGTATGGTTGTTACTGAGGTGACAGTGCATAGAGTTATCTGCCTTAACCTCTTTGAAAAAAACCCGGAATAGGAATGATTATTAACATTTTCTATGCGTACAGTGTGCTTTGTGGTTTGTTTGTTTTTAATTTTATTGTTGGTAGATCATTTTGACTTGGTCATTTTAAAAAGTAGCTCGCAAGCCCAAAAAGTGTGAGCACCCCTGCTCTAGAACATCGCTCCTTAGTTTTATCAAGTGGTGCAGTGAGGGGCCAGCACTTTACATCTTATCACTTCATTCTTTATTTTTTCTCCTCATGTACAGCATGGTTCTTTATTCTAAGCAGCTCTGGCACTAACAGTACTACAGGTGCCTTATGCTACTTTCACTACCACTTGCAGTCAGGTTCAGCATTTTATCATGGTTTTGGTTTTTTATTTAGTTTTTCACTCCGTCAAAAATTACAAAGACTAGGGGACACTCGAAGTTACAGGGAAATACTTTTAAAACCAATAGGAGGAAATATTTTTTCACTCAGAGAACAGTTAAGCTTCGGAATGCATTGCCAGAGGTTGTGGTAAGAGTGGATAGCATAGCTGGTTTTAAGAAAGATTAGGAGAATTTCCTGGAGGAAAAGTCCATAGTCTGTTATTGTGAAAGACATGGAGGAAGCAACTGCTTGCCCTGGATTGGTGGCATGGAATGTTGCTACTCCTTGGGTTTTGGCCAGGTACTAGGGACCTGGATTGGCCACAGTGAGAATGGGCTACTGGACTTGATGGACCATTGGTCTGACCCAGTAAGGCTATTCTTATGTTCTTAAGCAATCCTGTGAAAGATTTGGCCACAGAGGAAATACATATCATAGTATGCTTTGTGACCAAGGCTGGATCAGAGTGTCCAGACCCACGCTTCTGGACTCGTATCTTCGACTGAAGAATCTGACCACCTTTTTGTTCTTTGACATAGCCATAAGGTCGAATTGTGGCAAACCCCAGCAACAAACAATGACTTGGAATGCTGTCACCAACAGCGTCCACTTGCCCTGATCCAAGGTCTGTCTGCTGAGGAAGTTGGCTTGGACGTTGTCCACTCCCATTATGGGCACTGCCGAGAGTGCCGGAAGATGACAATCCATCCAGCTGAAGAGGAAGCGTGTTTCCAGACACAGATGGGCACTCGGTACACCCCTGGCGATTGACATAGGCCACTGCAGTACTTTGCGATAGCTTGAGGAGGAGGGGAAGGCTAAAGGGGACTGCGAGCTGCATGGAGAAGGCGAGAGTTAGCTCCGCCCACCCCCTACGCGTCACCAGCGCGTCACCAGCAGCGCGACTCGGCTCCCCCTTAAAAGGGGGAGGGCCAACGGCGCGCAGCGAAGGCGAGCGGCAAAGGCGCTCACCTTAGCGAGAACGCCTTTGCGAAGACGCCTTAAGAAAGCGCCAGGAAGTAAGGCCAACAAATTAGTAACCCCAAATCGTAAGTTGTAAACTGTTATCCACACACGGACGGTTGCTTGGAGCAGAAAGGAAGACAACAAATTGGCAGGAGGACGCACACAACTTTCTGGTAAAAGGGGTTCACATATAAAGCACAGGCAACTCGGAGGATGCAACAGGTTATGAGCACCCACGGAAGCCATAAGACGAACTTTCCAGTCTTCTGCACTGGCTGCAGTACGTATGACTACCTCCCCTCAGGGACTACGGCATACATTTGCAGTAGGTGCAGGGAGCTGGAAAGCCTGAAACAACAAGTCTGGTTGCTAGAGGGAACCGTGAAGGAACTCGAAGAACTTCTCAGTCATAAGGAGGAAAAGCACAAGCAGGAGCGGTTGATTGTGGAGTCCAGTACCAGTGAAGTGATTGAGGAATTGGAAAGATACATCGAAGATGCCCACCAACAGATTGTGGAAATCCCAGGGCTTGAGATCAGAAACCAAACAACCCAGGAGGATGAAGTAATTGATACAGAAGGAGGCACCAATCCAATCAGAAGAGAAGATAGACCATCTGGGAATGAGCCACAGAAGATGGAAGACACGATTTACACCATGGATACGGACTTAAGACCCAGAGGAACTTCAAACTAAAGAAGATTGGGATCATAGTTGGAGATTCCATCATAAGAAGTGTGGACAGCCACACTGCGGGAGGAAGAGAGGATAGAATGGTTACCTGCCTGCCTGGTGCAAGAGTGAGGGTCGTGGCCAGCAGGATCACCAGGATCATAGACGGAGCAGGAGGAAAGGATACCGCCATACTTATCCACGTGGGAGCCAACGATATTAGCGGACGGAAATACGATAGGGAAATAATGAAGGACCAGCTCTGATCACTCGGGAGGAAATTGAAGGTCAGAGATGTGAAGGTGGCTTTCTCGGAAATCCTCCCGGTGCCGAGAGCAGACGCAATGCGACAGGAGGAACTGAGAGAAGTAAACGCCTGGATGAGGCGATGGTGTGAAGAAGAGGGTTTCGACTTCGTGCGAAACTGGACAACATTCTGGGGAAAAAGCAGGTACTTTAGAAAAGACGGTCTGCACCTCACCAAGCAGGGAGTGAGAGTCCTAGCTGAGAACATGAAGAAGTTCATTGAGAAGGCTTTAAACTAAAGATCAGGGGAGAGCCGACAGTCGACAACCAGTCGATGGCCCGGACACCAGGATATCCTGAAGAAGAAACTTGAAAAAACCACACAAATATAAGGGAAGAACAAGATGAAATTACGGGAGGTGATGAAAACGAAAAAGATCAAACGGATACAAAAAGTGGTGGGAGAACCACTAAATCCAGGAAATTAGCACGAACAGATCTTAAATGTATATATACAAATGCTAGAAGCTTAAGAAACAAAATGGGCGAACTGGAAGAACTAGCAAGAAATAAACAACTGGATATCATAGGAATAACAGAAACGTGGTGGAATGAAGAAAATGTATGGGACACGGCATTGCAAGGATATAAACTATACAGAAGAGATAGGATTGGGCAAAAAGGGGGAGGCATTGCCCTGTATGTTCAGGAGGAAATAGAGTCTGTTAGAGAGGGGGAGATGGAAGCAAATGGTAATCTAAAGTCCCTCTGGATAAAGATTCATGGACAAAAAGAAGCAGATATACAAATTGGCCTCTATTATCGACCACCGGGACAGACTGAAGAAACAGACAAAAGAAATGATGGAGGAAATTCACAGTGGATGTAAATCAGGAAATGTAACGATCATGGGAGACTTCAACTTTCCGGGGATAGACTGGAAACTGGGAACGTCAATCTGCGGCAGAGAGACTAAATTCCTGGAGATGATAGGAGATTGTTTCCTTGAACAAATGGTGGGAGAACCGACAAGAGGAAACGCAATCCTGGACTTGGTTATAAATGGCATTACTGGAAGGACAGCAGATGTAGAAGTTACAGCCCCGCTGGGGACAAGTGATCACAATATGATCAATTTTACCATTGGCATCGGAAAGGGGAAACCAATCAAGACTAAAGCCACAACCTTTAACTTCAAAAAAGGAAATTACGACAGCATGAGAACCATGGTTAAAAAACGGCTCAAGAAGGGCAAAGCAGAAATCCATTCAGTTGAACAAGCATGGTCTCTACTGAAGAACACCATCATTGAAGCACAGAATCTTTTCATACCGAAGATATCCAAAGGAAGGCGAAAAAAGAACAAAGGAGAACCAGCTTGGTTATCCAAAGAGGTGAAGGTT
This sequence comes from Geotrypetes seraphini, assembly GCF_902459505.1. Lineage (NCBI taxonomy): Eukaryota > Metazoa > Chordata > Amphibia > Gymnophiona > Dermophiidae > Geotrypetes > Geotrypetes seraphini. The sequence goes on from NC_047095.1 coordinate 84,765,361, forward strand.
GCAGTAAGGGAGAAGAGGAACTCGTTTAAAAAATGGAAACGGGAAAAAACGACGGAGGCCTGGAACTGTCACAAAATTGACCAGAAAAAGTGTCATAAAGCGGTAATACAAGCCAAAAAAGTCTATGAAGAAAAGATAGCGCAAGAAAACAAAAACTTTAAGCCCTTTTTTAGATATATAAAAGGGAAGAAACCAGCAAGAGAAACAGTGGGCCTTCTCAATGACCAAGGAATGATAGGGTCAATCAAAGAAGACAAACAGGTTGCTGATAGGTTAAATTCATTCTTTGCCTCTGTCTTCACAAACGAGGACACTACAACAATGCCAGACACTGAGAGGGTATTCACCGGAGGCATAGAGGAGAGCCTAACAACAATAAATGTGGAGTTGGACAAGATTTACTTTCAGATTGACAAACTAAAAAGTGATAAATCCCCTGGACCGGATGGGATTCACCTGAGAGTTTTAAAGGAACTTAAGATAGAAATTGGGGAACTACTACAATCTTTAGCTAACATGTCAATTAGAACCGGGCAAGTACCAGCCGACTGGAGGATAGCAAATGTCATCCCAATTTTCAAAAAAGGATCAAGAGGTGAACCAGGAAACTACAGACCGGTGAGTCTCACATCAGTTCCTGGGAAGATAATCAAAGCACTAATTAAAGACCACATTGTACAACACTTGGAAAAGCACAACCTAATGAGAGCTAGTCAACAAGGCTTCAGGAAAGGGAGGTCATGTTTGACAAATTTACTTCAATTTTTTGAGAAGGTTAACAAGCAAATAGATAGTGGAGATCCAGTGGACATAATTTACTTAGACTTCCAAAAAGCATTTGACAAGGTTCCGCACGCAAGGCTTATGAGTAAACTATTAAGTCATGGAATAGGAGAAGTGCACGGATGGATCGGAAATTGGTTAGAGAACAGAACGCAGAGGGTAACCATAAATGGGAAATTCTCGGAATGGGAAAAGGTGACCAGCGGCGTGCCCCAGTGCTCGGTTCTTGGTCCCATTTTGTTCAATATTTTTATAAATGACCTGGAAGAGGAAACATCTTGTAATATAATCAAGTTTGCGGATGATACAAAACTATGTCGGGCGGTTGGCTCTCAAAGGGACTGTGAGGATCTTCAGAAAGATCTAAATCAGCTGGAAACGTGGGCGATAAAGTGGCAGATGAATTTTAACATAGACAAATGCAAGGTGATGCATCTGGGAAAGAAAAATAAAGAATATGAATACAAGATGTTGGGGGTGACATTAGCCAAATGCGAACAAGAAAGGGATTTAGGGGTGCTGATAGACAGAACCCTAAAGCCATCGGCTCAATGCGTGGTGGCGGCGAAGAAAGCAAATAGGATGTTAGGCATGATTAAGAAGGGGATCACGAGTAGGTCGGAAGATGTTATAATGCCACTTTATAGAACAATGGTCAGACCACACTTAGAATACTGTGTCCAACACTGGTCTCCATACCTTAAGAAGGATAAAATTCTGTTGGAGAGGGTACAGAGGCAAGCCACGAAACTAGTCAAAGGCATGGAGAATTTAAGCTACATGGAACGACTCGGAAAACTGGGACTATTCACCCTCGAAAAGAGAAGACTGTGTGGGGATCTAATAGAGACTTTTAAAATATTAAAGGTATTTGATCAAATTGACCAGGAAGCAGCATTACTGACATTTTCAGATGTGACGCGGACAAGAGGTCATAGCCTAAAACTGAATGGCAGCAGGTTCAGGACAAATGTCAGGAAGTTCTGTTTTACACAAAGAGTGGTGGGCGCTTGGAATGCTCTCCCGGAGGAGGTGGTGGCAGAAAATACTGGGTTTCAAACGCAAGTTGGATGCACACCTTCTTGCAGATCATATTGAGGGATACGGGAATTCCGGGTCTCCAAAAAGGAGCACCTAAATGGGTCTCCGCGTGTGCGGATCGCCGGACTAGATGGACCTTGGTCTGATCCGGTGAAGGCGTTTCTTATGTTCTTATGTTATGTTCTTAAGACCTGGACCGCCTGGGCTTTCCAGAGTCTTCTACAGTTTCAGAGCCATCTGAATGACTCAGAGTTCCAGCCAGTTGATTGCCCACTTCCTCCGGGTAGGCAACCAACACCCTTAAATTGGCTGATTGCAATGAGCTCTGAGGAGACTAGCATCCATCATGACAACCACCCAGGATGCTATACTGAAGGGCATGCCCTTGGTCAGGGACTAAGAGTGGAACCACCAGTCCTTGCTGGGCCAGGCCTCCAGTACCCAAGGTATAGACTTCTATAAAGAGTCTGTCTGAGGAGACCAATGAGTAAGAAACATATGCTGCAGAGGATGCATGTGTGCCCTTGCCCAAGGAACCACATTTATCATGTCTAACATAGAAGGACTTAAAGACAGTCCCATGCTGACAGAGCTGGCTTCATAAGAGGAACATTATCTGAGTGCAAAGCTTGTGTCTGCGTGCCTTTGGAAGATAAACATAGCTGGCAGCCGTGTCGAACAAGACACTCAGTGTTCTTTTTCTTTGATACCCTAAGAAGAACATCATGCAAATATTTCCCTTTTCTTATTTCCAGTTTGGTAGCATTTATATGAGTGACTATATAGGTATCCATTACATCATTCAACATCATTTTAAAGATAAGGTATGCTTGTGTTTTGATAACCCTTATGATAAATTGCATTTTATTGAACACTGTTTATTGTGGGCTCTTTATAAGGTTATTAATTTATTTAATTCAAGATTTTTAGGTTCACGCTGGCAGCCAAAATGCAATACTTCTGAAGTTGAGTTTACAAATTTATTTAATTAAATTTTTATTCTCATATCTTCTAATGATTTTTATAGTTGTTTGCTTTATTATACATCAAATTTAGTTACTTTATGGTATATTCATCACGTACATAGAGGTTTTTGTTATGGGTTTTCTATGTTGTTTAAGTATTGTGTATATTCAAATTTCCTTCTGCTATATTGTTAATTATTTAATTGTGTTATATCTCATATATGGGCTTATTGGTTATAAGTTTGTGTTCATATTGTATCATTCCTTTTATGAATTAATTTTTCACTATTTATTAGTTGGTTGTTTATTTATCCATATAGTTCATATGGTTTTATCTATATATTTATAAACCTGTTTATGACGTGTTTTAAAAAATTCTATTGCGATCAATGTATTTATATTGCTTTATATGTATATGAGATATACATTTATATATATGGTACCTCGGTTTACGAGTGCACCGGTTTGCGAGTGTTTTGCAAGACGAGCAAAACATTCGCAAAATCGGTGCCTCGGAAACCGAGCGCACTTCGATTTGCGAGCGCCCCCCCTGCGAACCGGCACCCTCCCCCCCCCCGCGATCCGGCACCCCCCCCCGTCGCGACCTGAGGTCCCCCCAACCCACCCGAACCCTTTTCTTACTTTCCTGTAGCCTCCGCAGCGGCACCGGCACCAGCATGTCCTGTGCGTGGTGCCGGTGCCTGAAGATCTGCTTCCTGTGCAAGGCCTGAGAATTCACATCGAACGTGAACTCTCACGTCGAACGTGAACTCTCAAGGCTCAGCACAGGAAGCAGATCTTCAGGCACCGGCACCACGCACAGGACATGCTGGTGCCGGTGCGGAGGCTACAGAAAAGTAAGAAGAGGGTTCGGGTGGGTTGGGGGGACCTCAGGTCGCGGCGGGGGGTGCCTGATCGCGCGGGGGGGCCTTCAGGGGGAGAAATGCCGGTTCTCGTGGGGGAGAGCAGCGCTGCTGGCCTCGGGGGGGGGGGGGGGGTAGAAACATATCAAAGCAAGTTTCCCTTACTTCCTATGGGGAAACTTGCTTTGATAAACGAGCATTTTGGATTACGAGCATGCTCCTGGAACGGATTATGCTCGTATTCCAAGGTACCACTGTATATATATATTTTGGTGTTTTATATAATTTTTGAGTATTTAGGCATTATTAACCCGTTGTTTTATGAATTTTATAAGTTGATATAACGTCTATACGTTGTTTGTGTATTCAGTCTCATATGCTTGGTATTTCTGAGCTGATGCAATATCATGTTTTTAAGCTATTTATGTGTATATGTATATTTGTAGACTCCTGAAGCAGGCCCGTCTGGTCGAAACATGTACATGTCGAGTCATTCATTCCTCCTCTCCGTCCCCCCACTTCTTTTTATTCCTCCCCCGGCCGCGCACGCCCCCTTCCCTTTCCCTATACCTCTAGTTGTTCATCGCCACAAGCAACAACTTCAACATGCTCCTCGTGACTACATTGGCTCCCGCTGTCACTTCTGGGTGCCATGCATAGGAAGTGACGTCAGAGGGAGAGCTGATGTGTTTGCGAAGAGCATGTTGAAGTTGTTGCCAGCAGCAGTGAACTCAGGGCAGGATTAATTCTTAGAGGGCCCCTAAGCACACAAGTACACTGGGTCCCCCTGGGCCTGCCCAGCCCATACCCGGCCCATGCCCCGCCTACCTCCCACCCCCATTTATCTGTTTTCTTATTTACTTCTTTATTTCCACTTATATTTCTTTTTTAAAATTCAAAACAAAGATTAGTATACCAGTGCACAGTTTTTCTTCTATGCAACCCCCAAACATCTCTGAACAAATCTCCCTTCCTTCCCTTCCCACCTACTTACCCAGAACTTTAACTCTGAACCCTTTCCATGCATATATAAATGTGTTCAAATATATTGTAAAGCAGTAATACTATCCAAAATATAAATCTATATTAATAACCAAGTTTACAACGCCTCTCAACTGCCTCACTCTACATCAGGGGTGTCAAAGTCGGTCCTCGAGGGCCGCAATCCAGTTGGGTTTTCAGGATTTCCCCAATGAATATGCATGAGATCTATGTGCATGCACTGCTTTCAATGCATATTCATTGGGGAAATTCTGAAAACCCGACTGGATTGCGGCCCTCGAGGACCGACTTCGACACCTGTGCTCTACATCAACCAACTGTAACCTATATGTATGTATAAACAACCAAATCTGTAACTCCTCTAGTATGTTCCACTCCATGTATGTTAACTTGCAACGAAACAACAAGGCAAGCAGTCCACCAAAAAATCCAACGTGAAACAAAAGAAGATTGGCAGAAAATAAGGAGATTCAAATCAGGTTTATTCAAGGTGCTCCCAAGAACAAGGCTAGTCAACGCTAACAAAAAAACATGTCTTTTATACAAACAGAACACACCTTCGCCTAGTATGGAATATGTATTCACAACTAACCTCTCCCCCTTTTACAAAACTGTAGCATGGTTTTTAGCCATGGTGGTAACAGCTCAGATGCTCATAGAATTCTGAGCATCAAAGCTGTTACCACCATAGCCAGCGCTAGAAAATGCTCTACAGTTTTGTAAAGGGGGGATAAAATAGAAATACGTAGACAAAGGTTAAATTGAACCACCAAGAAGCTGGACTCTGCATACAATGCAACACCACAGAAACAGTGATGAATCTCCCCTAAAGCAAAGAAATAAATAGAATTTTTTTTTTCTACCTTTGTCTTCTCTGGTTTCTGCTCTCCTCATCTTCTTGTCATTCTCTTCCTTTCATCTGTCCATCTATGCCACTTCCAGAAACTATATTGCTCCCCCTTTCATTTTCCCCTTCACTCCCATTGGTCTGACATCCATCTTCTTCCATTCCCTCCTCCAATGATCTGGCATCTCTCTCCTCTCCTCTTCTACCCTTCCCTCTCCCACACCACCATGGTCTGGAATTTCACTCTCTCCTCTTCCCCCCACTTCATCAGCATCTGCCCTCTTTCCTTTCCTCCAACTCAATTCCCTCCAGTATCCTTCCCCCTTTCCCTGCACACCAATTCTAATAGCATCTGCCCCCTTTCTCTCCCTCCAACACCCTTACCACACAGCTACGGAAACGCACCCCCCCCCCCAGCAACGGCAACGGGTCCCAACCCGGCATCGACAATGACAACAACAGCACCCCCCCCCCCGGCATCAATGGACAGCAACGCGACCTCCTCCCGGCATCAACGTTAAGGCGGATGGCTTAGCTCCATGAAGATCCCACGATGAATGCGTCTGCCAGTCCATCTTCCTCCGACGTCACTTACTTCTTCCGACAGACACATTCATCGTGGGACCTTCTTGGAGCTGCTTTGGCCGTGTTGCCATTGATGTTGGTGGTTGGCTGCACTCCTGTCCGTCGATGCCCAGGGGGTGGGGGGGGGGGGGTTGTTGTTGTTGTCATCAGGTGGGGGCCCATTGCCGTGGAGAGAGAAAAGGGGGGGCCTGTTGCCATCTGAAAAAAAAAATGGCATGGTAAATCGTTTTTCAGTGGGCCCCTCCCTATTTCGGGCCCTAGGTATGTGCCAACTGGGTCTATTGGTTAATCTGGCCCTGAGTGAACTAGAGGTATGGGGAAGGGAAAGGGGGTAAGTGGGGAGGGGGGCAGAGACAAGGACGAGGTGCCATCACCCCAGGCGCCTTACGCCACTGACCCAGGTACTTCAGGGATTGTGTCGGCAACAAATGGCTATTTTGGAAATTCACAATCTAACCCAGACCCTCCAGAATTCAGATCACTTGATCCACCATGCACCAACCCTTGGACAACGAGGGGCCCTGGATCAGCCAGTTGTTCAGATAGGGATGCAACTGCAGCCCTGTTGCAGGTGGGCTGCCACCACCACCACTTTGGTGAAAGTGCGGAGAGCCGTCGCCAGGCCAAAGGGCAGGGCTAAGAACTGGTAATGCTGTTCTAAGACATGAAACAAAGGAGTTTTCTGTGGTTTGGGAAAATGGGAATATGCAAGTAGGCCTCTGTCAGATCTAGAGAGGCTAGGACACTCCCGGAGTAACTGCCACTATGAAAGAATGAATTATCAACATGCAAAAATGCAGGGACCCCGAGTGCCACATTTACATGACTAAGGACCAGAATGGGTCTCCAATCGTCGGAGCCTTTCTTTGGCACAATGAAATATATGGAGTATCTGCCCGAGCCCAAATCTTCGGATGGCACAGGCCCTATGGCCTGAATGTCTAGTAACCTTCTTATGGTGGCTATGTTTCTGATTTTGCTACAGATGTAATGGCTTGGCATTGTTTACAGGAAAAAGGTACCTTTTTCCATATTTGGTGGTCCTGTGGGAAACTTCAACCATTTTGGTCTAAGATTGTGACTTCTATGGGACTGGGCTTGAAAATGACCTTTTCTTTGGATCCCAAAGCCTGCTTGCTGGGCCTCCATAATTGTCAAGGTCACAGATGCACCTAAAGTGCATGTGTTTGGCTACAGCTATGGTTAAGTATACAATTGCTGCCAAGTGGAAGCAATATTGTGGCCTCATACTTCAGGACTAGCTTTCTAAGCTACTTCATTTGGCAGAACTAGAGAAGTTGACATATAAACATCATGGTCGTTATGACTCCACTCAGGAAGTTTGGACTTAATTAAGAGTTGATTTTATTGAAATGTAGAGCTGTGCAGATAGCACAGTTACTTACCGTAACAGGTGTTATCCAGGGACAGCAGGCAGATATTCTTGACTGATGGGTGACGGCACCGATGGAGACCCGGTACAGACAATTTTAGAGTGATTGCACTCTAAGAACTTGGAAAGTTCTAGCAGGCCGCACCGCGCACGCGCGAGTGCCTTCCCGCCCGACAGAGGCACGCGGTCCCCAGTTAGGATAAGCCAGCTAAGAAGCCAACCTGGGGAGGTGGGTGGGATGCAAGAATATCTGCCTGCTGTCCCTGGATAACACCTGTTACGGTAAGTAACTGTGCTTTATCCCAGGACAAGCAGGCAGCATATTCTTGACTGATGGGTGACCTCCAAGCTAACAAAAATAGGGATGGAGGGAAGGTTGGCCATTAGGAAAACAAATTTTGCAAAACAGATTGGCCGAAGTGTCCATCCCGTCTGGAGAATGCATCCAGACAATAGCGAGATGTAAAAGTGTGAATTGAGGACCATGTAGCAGCCTTGCAGATTTCCTCAATAGGCGTGGAACGGAGGAAAGCCACAGATGCTGCCATAGCTCTAACTTTATGGGCCGTGACAGAACCTTCCAGTGTCAGTCCGGACTGAGCATAACAAAATGAAATGCACGCTGCAAGCCAATTTGACAATGTACGTTTAGTAACAGGACGTCCTAATTTATTTGGATCAAAGGACAGAAAGAGTTGGGGAGATGATCTGTGGGGCTTAGTACGGTCTAAATAGTAAGCTAGAGCCCGCTTACAGTCCAAAGTATGCAGAGCCTGTTCTCCAGAATGCGAGTGAGGTTTCGGAAAGAAGACAGGCAGAACAATGGATTGGTTGAGATGGAATTCAGAGACAACCTTAGGGAGAAACTTTGGATGTGTACGTAGAACCACCTTGTCATGATGGAAGACTGTAAAAGGTGGATCCGCAACTAGTGCATGTAGCTCACTGACCCTCCTGGCAGAGGTAAGAGCAATAAGGAAAAGTATCTTTCAAGTGAGAAACTTGAAAGAAGCGGTAGCCAAAGGTTCAAATGGAGGCTTCATTAAGGCGGAAAGAACTACATTGAGATCCCAGATAACAGGAGGGGCTTTAAGAGGTGGTTTCACATTAAAAAGACCCCGCATGAACCTGGACACCAAGGGATGAGCTGAGAGGAGTTTTCCATGAACTGGCTCATGAAAAGCAGCAATAGCACTGAGGTGAACTCTGATTGAAGTAGACTTGAGGCCAGAGTCAGACAAAGAAAGAAGATAATCCAACAAGGTCTCCACTGCAAGGGAAGTGGGATCATGATGATGAAGAAGACACCAGGAAGAAAAACGTATCCACTTCTGATGGTAACACTGTAGAGTGGCCGGTTTCCTGGAGGCATCCAGAATGGAACGAACGGGCTAAGACAAAAGAGTATCATGAGAAGTCAGCCCGAGAGAAACCAAGCTATCAGGTGCAGAGACTGAAGGTTGGGATGCAGAAGGGTCTCCTGATGTTGCGTAAGCAGCGAAGGAAACAGTGGAAGAAGAAAAGGCTCCCTGGAACTGAGTTGAAGTAGAAGGGAGAACCAATGTTGCCTGGGCCACCGTGGAGCAATCAGAATCATGGTGGCTCGTTCCCTCTTGAGCTTGAACAAGGTTCTTAACATGAGAGGTAGAGGAGGGAAAGCGTATAGGAACAGATTGGACCAATCGAGGAGAAATGCATCCGCTGCCAGACGGTGAGGAGAGTAGAGTCTGGAGCAGAATAGGGGCAGCTGGTGATTGTGAGGAGCTGCAAAGAGGTCTATCTGAGGAGTGCCCCACTGAGCGAAGATGGACTGCAGAGTTAAAGGATCGAATGTCCACTCATGAGGCTGGAGAATTCTGCTGAGCTTGTCCGCCAAGGAATTCTGTTCTCCCTGAATGTAGATAGCTTTCAGGAATAGATGGTGATCTGTGGCCCAAGCCCAAATCTTCTGGGCTTCCTGGCACAAGAGGCGAGAGCCTGTCCCACCCTGCTTGTTGATGTAGTACATCGCAACTTGATTGTCTGTGCACAGCAGGAGGACTTGAGGAAAGAGAAGATGTTGGAAGGCCTTGAGGGCATAAAACATTGCTCTGAGTTCCAGGAAATTGATGTGATGCTTCATTTCCTGAGCTGTCCAAAGTCCTTGAGTTTGGAACTCGTTCAAATGAGCCCCCCAGGCATAAGGGGAGGCGTCGGTGGTGATGACAAGTTGATGAGGAGGTAGATGGAACAGAAGACCTCTGGAGAGATTTGAGGATATCAACCACCATTGTAGAGACTGACGAAGAGATGATGTGACAGATATGTGACGTGAGCAAGGATCCATCGCTTGGGACCACTGGGTAGCTAGGGTCCATTGAGGAGTGCGCAGGTGAAGACGTGCAAGTGGTGTGACATGAACTGTGGAGGCCATGTGACCCAAGAGTATCATCATTTGTTTGGCAGAGATGGAACGTTGTGGAAGCACCTGCTGACATAGAGATTGAAGCGTTTGAAGACGGTTGGACGGCAGGAACGCTCTCATGAGGACTGTGTCCAAGACTGCTCCAATGAATTGAAGTCTCTGTGTGGGGATGATATGAGATTTGGGTAGATTGATCTCGAACCCCAGCAAACGTAGAAATAGGATGGTCTGGTTGGTGGCCTGAAGTACTGTTTGAGATGAATTGGCCTTTATCAACCAATCGTCCAGGTAAGGAAACACCTGAAGGTGGTGGGAACGCAGAAAAGCAGCCACCACAATCAGACATTTGGTGAACACTCTTGGAGAGGAGGCAAGACCGAAGGGTAGTACCTTGTACTGGTAATGACAACGATTGATCATGAAGCGTAGGTACTGTCTGGAGGTCAGATTGATCGGTATGTGAGTGTATGCTTCTTTGAGATCGAGGGAACATAGCCAGTCGCCTTGATTGAGAAGAGGGTAAAGAGTGGCTAAAGAGAGCATTCTGAATTTCTCTTTGACTAAGCATTTGTTGAGATCGCGAAGATCTAGGATGGGTCTGAGATCTGTTTTTTTGGGGACTAGGAAATAACGGGAGTAGAATCCCTGCCCCTTTTGATCTAGAGGAACTTCCTCTATGGCGTTCAGAAGGAGGAGGGATTGAACCTCCTGAAGAAGGAGTGAAACCTGAGGAGTGTTCGAAGCAGACTCTCTTGGTAGACTTTGGGCAGGAAGTGTCTGAAAGTTGAGAGAGTAGCCGTGGCGGATGATGTTGAGGACCCACTGATCCGAGGTGATGGTTTCCCAACGGCTTATGAAAAGAGTAAGGCGTCCTCCTATGGGCTGCGGATGGTGGGCAGCAGGAGGGAGACTGGCTATGTCCTGGAGAACCAAGTCAAAAGGGTTGAGTGGATTTTTGTGAAGGGGGAGGCTTCACTTGTTGTTGTTGCTGTGCTGGTCTAGAAGCTTGTCTCTGTTGTTGCCTTTGACGCCTGGGTTGTTGCGGGGCCTGTGGTAAAGGACGAGCCACAAATCTACGCTGGTAGGCCGACTGCTGGCAAAAAGGCCTGGTAGGTGGGGTCTTCTTTTTTGTTTTGAGAAGAGTATCCCACCTGGTCTCATGAGCTGAGAGCTTTTGGGTAGTGGAATCCATGGATTCTCCAAACAGCTCAACCCCAGGCAAGGTGCATTAGCCAGTCGATCCTGATGATTGACATCAAGTTCTGAAACTCTGAGCCAGGCCAGGCGACGCATGGCCACTGACATAGCCGTGGCCCGAGAGGTCAGCTCAAAGGTGTCATAGATCGATCTGACCATGAACTTATGGAGTTGTAAGAGAAATGAAGAAGTTTGGCGAAAAGCAGATCTTTTACTGTCAGGGAGATATTTTTCAAAAGATGACAAATTCTGAATGAGATGCTTAAGGTAGAAGGAAAAATGAAAAGCATAGTTCCCAGATCTATTAGCTAGCATCGCATTCTGATATAACCGCTTGCCAAACTTATCCATGGCCTTACCTTCTCTGCCAGGAGGGACAGAGGCGTACACACTAGCCCCCGTGGATTTCTTTAAAGTAGATTCCACTAGTAAAGACTCATGGGGGAGTTGCGGTTTGTCAAAGCCAGGAATAGGTATGACCTTATACAAGGAGTCCAGTTTATGAGGAGCTCCTGGAATGGTCAAAGGTGTCTCTAGATTTTTATAGAAAGTCTCTCGCAAAATATCATGGAGAGGCAATTTCAAGAATTCCCTTGGAGGCTGGTCAAAGTCCAGTGCATCGAGAAATGCCTTGGATTTTTTGGATTCAGCCTCCAAGGGAATAGAGAGAGAGTCGCACATTTCTTTGAGAAAAGAGGTAAAAGAAGATGCATCAGGCTTAGAGGACGGATCTAATACAGAAGGGTCCTCGTCCCCTGACGAACACTCTCCCTCAGAGAGAAGCGGCTCCTCTGAATCACCCCACAGATCAGGGTCCCTCACCTGAAAACTACGGTCCCGAGACTCCGGTGTGGAGGGTTCTAGGTGTCGAGTTTTATGAGTCGACTTACCAGACCTCTGTGAAACGGTACCGGGAGATGTCATTGGGCGTGCCGTGCCGAAGTTTGCACCGCCTGGTGTAAAGACCTCGGTTCCGGAGCTAAAACTGGATGGATACCGAGGAAGCTGTTTGTACCGGTACCGACAAAGTGGATGCCGATAAAAGAGGCTTTTCCACTGCCGGTACCGGTAGCTCAGACCGGACCGGGACTGGAAGGCTCGGTGTCAGAAGAGCAGGCAGGAGCTGCTGCAATTGCTCTTTAAGCTGAACTTGCAGGACGGCGGCAATTCGCTCATCCAGTGAAGGCACCGGTACCGCTTTTTTCTTCTGCGGTACCTTTGGTGCCGCTCTACACTCCGAAGAGGAACCCGAGGTCGAAGGGCTAACCTCAATCGGAGCGGAGCGCTTCCGTGGGCGCCTCGAGGTCGGCAGGATTGGGCTCGCTGCCACTGAGACCGGAGGGTGCTCCAGCGGGGAAGGCTTCTTAGCCGGCTTACCTGAGGAATGCGACGCCGGCGCGGTATCGCGCGGTATCGATGAAGTAAGTGTCGACTGCATCGGTGCCGAAGTCGGAGTCGGTACCGCCGAATCCGACATCTCGGTACCAAACAATAACCGCTGTTGAATTTGGCGGTTTTTAAGAGTTCTCTTTTTCAGAGTGGCACAGCGGGTGCAGGTGGGCGCCTGATGGTCAGGACCGAGGCACTGTAAGCACCAGTTGTGCGGGTCGGTGAGAGAAATGGGCCTCGCGCACCGCTGGCACTTCTTAAAACCGGGTTGGGGGGGCATGAACGTAAAAATGGCTTCTGCCAAATCGAAGGCCGAGGCCTCGATGGTGGCAGCAGGCCCCGCTGGGGCGAACCCGAAAAAATGAGAAAAAAAGAAAAGAAAATTCTTCTCTGTTTTTTGTTTTTTTTTTTAAAGAAAATAAGTAAAGAAGGGAAAAAATACCGAAAAAGTTTACGCGAGCGGGAAGGCGTTAGAGAAACAATTTTCAACAGCCATTGAAAGTGCATCTTCTTAGCTCCGCGGAAACTAAGAAACTGGAGACCGCGCGCCTCTGTCGGGCGGGAAGGCACTCGCGCGTGCGCGGTGTGGCCTGCTAGAACTTTCCAAGTTCTTAGAGTGCAATCACTCTAAAATTGTCCATACCGGGGCTCCGTCGGTGCCGTCACCCATCAGTCAAGAATATGCTGCCTGATTGTCCTGGGATAAATAATTGTTCATAGAATTTACTTTTATAAGGTCTCTGTGGTAACTTGCCTATTTTTCTTTTTATAATTTGCACTTCTGCCTCTTGGGAGGTGGGTTTGGGGGGAATCAGGGTGGGAGAGGGTCTTTTCTTTTTCTTATCCATAATAATAGGCTAAGCGCGCATGCGCTTTTCAAAGATCGTGATTCCTGGTGGCGTGAGGTGTGCTTCTGTGTCACAACTCACGGCGCCTGCGCTAGCTGGAGGCGCGTGTTCCAGAGACTCCTCCCTCCCACTGCCGCTGCTCTTCAAAGCAGCCTGCTGAGGTTCGCCAGCCGCTGTAGCGAACCTCGCAGGCCGCTCTCCACCTTCCCGATGCAGAAAAAAAATCAAATCCAGGTAGGACGGAGGCTGCGATCGGCAGCGACTGCTGCTACTCCTCCATCCACCTAGCTCCTCTCTGCCGGCCCCGGCCGGCAGCCCCCTCCAACCCGTCTGGATCACGAGGGAGACCGTGCAAAGGGAAATGCAAGGGGAAGGGGAAAGGGAGGAAGCATCTCTAGCGCCCGTTAATGTAACGGGCTTAAAGAGCTAGTTATTTTATATATCTTGTTTTTTTCTGCTGCTATTCTGGATTGTAAGGATACAATGATGAAAAACTAATAAAAATTTAAAAATTTATTGCTACAAAAATATACAGATATTAATGTATGATCAAGTCTCTCAAATTTATTTCTTTTCAGGAAATTGTGCTCATTTTCATAAAGGAGGCTGGTGGTACAATGCTTGTGCACATTCCAACCTTAATGGAGTGTGGTACAGAGGGGGTCACTACCGGAGCAAGCATCAAGATGGAATTTATTGGGCAGAGTATCGAGGAGGATCCTATTCACTTAAATCAGTTCAGATGATGATCAGACCAATAGACTGAAATGACAAATAAAAATGTTTCCACATAACTGGACACGGTGAATTCTGATGTGTTCCAGGTTCAGGAAATAACAATAAATCATCGAATTTAAAGACCATCAAAATTATTTGTGGCCAATTTTACCAGGACGTTCTAAATATATTTTTTTTTTTTAAATTGAAGATCCAAAGGCTAAGACATTTTTCTGAGATTAGTATATATTAGTAGACATTCAGTCCTGAGATTGTTAGAAAAGCAGTCAGTTAGAAGGACAGAAATTAAACATGAAATACTCCATATTCTCTATTGTATACAGGTTTCCAGTCTCTGGACTTGTATGTAATTTATTTTTATTAATTTTAACATGAGACTTTTTCAAACTTCCAAATAAGCTGCTGTTGAGAAGTTAACATTGGAACACTATTATGGGTTAATAGACCAGGTCAATGGAATAATACATAAAAAAACTAACTGATGAAAAAAATTTAATGTTTAAGACAAATTCAAAGTTTTCTGGATGTGTATGATGTATACTATAAAAATTATTCTAACTCTTTCACTTCATAATTTTACAAGTACTGTATTTACATTTGTACTGTCATTCCTTATTTTGATACAGTGCTTATTATAGTTTCTACTTGCTCTCATTATAGACAAGGTTTTATCCCAACAAATACAGTTATTGGAGTTAATGCTTATTGTATGAACATCCATTCAAATGCTCAAAGTTTTATAAGAGTCAAGCTGTGCAATATATCTAAACAGTAATATTTAAGGGCTCCTTTTATAAAGCTGTGGTAGTGGCTGCTGCTGTAGTAATCGCTCCGACGCCCAGAGGGATTTAATGGGCGTTGGTTGGAGCATTTGCTGTGTAGCAGCCACTACCATAGCTTTGTAAAAGGAGGAGTAAAATTGTAAATAGAGTGAGGCAATTCAATAATTTATATTTTGTTTTCTTTTTATTGTAGAATGAAGCTATTTTTACCATTATTTAACTTATTTATATACTTTAACATTATTTAAAAAAACAGCTTCCAAATGGATTTTTGCATTAACATTTTAAAGCAAAAACAACAGCAGACAGGGACTTGGAATAAGTACCAGGTTTTACCAGAAATGTGTAAGTTAAATAAAGCATGAATTAATTCAACACAAGATTGTTCTAGCCAGTCTAAGAACTTCTAATGTCTCCATCATGCAAGTAATTAACATATGATTCTCTTTTTTTTAACCTCATACTATAAAATTACTTTGGTAATATTTTTCCTTAACTATAACTTCAATGAAATATAACTTCAAAAAATGTGTTCTAGTACTTACAAGTGCTCTCTCAAATGCCAGCTCCCACAGTAAACAATGACAATTTTGTTAGTATATCACATATAGTAATCAGTGTTGTACAAACATATGAACATTGGAAACTGATTATATGTACACTTATCCTGTTTCTGCCATGACAAATAATAAACAGAATGCAACAAACACTGTTCTCTCTAAGATGCCGCACATGCACAGCCATGGAATATTTCATGAATGGTTATACATACAAATAGGGATCAGAGGCACCATTTTGAATCCCAAGTACAACTGAACCATAACGATTGGAATCACTCTTGCTCCCTACTAGACACTAGGAAAATCCCTAGACTTTTCTTAACAATGCCAGAGAGGAGCGCTGGGCTGCTATTTTAGGTGTTAATGGGGGGTGGAAGGAGGAGGAATGTCAGATAGTTTTTGTTATGAATGTCATGGAGGAGGGTGGTTAGGTTAGAAAGCACAGTTACTTACCGTAACAGGTGTTATCCAGGGACAGCAGGCAGCTATTCTCACATATGGGTGTCGTCATCGGTGATGCCTGGATGCGGAAGCCTTGCAGACTTGCTTGAAGAAACTAGAAGTTTCGAGTCGACCACACTGTGCATGTGCGAGTGCCTTCCCGCCCAGCGTAGGGCTCGTCTCCTCAGTTCAAATAGCTAGCAGAGAAGCCAACCAGGGGAGGTGGGTGGGTTGCGAGAATAGCTGCCTGCTGTCCCTGGATAACACCTGTTATGGTTAGTAACTGTGCTTTATCTCAGGACAAGCAGGCAGCCTATTCTCACATATGGGTGACCTCCAAGCTAACCAGAATAGGATGGTGGGAGAGTTGGCAAATTAGGAGAATAAATTTTGTAATACTGTATGGCCAAACTGGCCATCCCGTCTGGAGAAAACATCCAGACAATAGTGAGAAGTGAAAGTATGAACTGAGGACCAAGTAGCAGCCTTGCAAATTTCCTCAATAGGTGTAGATCTGAGAAAGCCACTGAAGCTGCCATTGCTCTGACTTTATGGGCTGTGACTCTACTGTGTAGGGGTAATCCAGCCTGGGCATAGCAGAATGAGATAGAAGCAGCCATTCAGTTGGAGATGGTATGCTTAGAGATCGGATGTCCCAACTTGTTTGGATCGAAGGAGACAAAAAGTTGAGGAGCAGTTCTGTGTGGTTTGGGGCGTTCCAAATAGAAGGCCAAAGCACGTTCCAAATAGAAGGCCAGAGCTGATTCTCCAGGATGAGAATGAGGCTTTGGAAAAAACACTGGAAGAACAATGGATTGGTTGAAATGAAATTATGAAACCACTTTAGGGAGGAATTTAGGATGAGTACGAAGGACTACCTTGTCATGATGGAACACAGTGAAAGGTGGATCAGCAACTAAAGCTTGAAACTCACTGACTCTTCGAGCAGAAGTGAGGGCAATGACAAACACCACTTTCCAAATGAGATACCTCAGATGAGCCTTGTCAATTGGTTCAAATGGAGGCTTCATCAATTGAGCAAGGACAACATTGAGGTCCCAAACCACAAGAGGCGGTTTGAGAGGAGGTTTGACATTGAAAAGTCCTTTCATGAATCTAGAAACCACCAGATGAGCAGAGAGGGGTTTCCCTTCAATAGACTAATGGAAAGTCGTAATTGCACTGAGATGGACCCGCATCGATGTAGAATTGAGGCCAGAAGTGGATAAGTGCAAAAGGTAATCCAAAACAGAAGATAAGGATGAATGTTGGGGCTCCTTATCATGAGAAAAACACCACGTAGAAAATCTAATCAATTTTTGGTGATACCATTGTCTAGTGATAGGTTTCCTAGAAGCCTCTGACAGGTTGAGAAAACTGCAGAGGAGTAATGTTGAGAGGTACCAAGCTGTCAGGTGTAGAGACTACAGGTTGGATGAAGCAGAGATCCCTGACTCTGTGTAAGCAGAGAAGGAGAAACTGGTAGAAGGTATGGCTCCCTGCTGCTTAGTTGAAGTAGAAGGGAGTACCAAGGTTGTCTCGGCCACAGAGGAGCAATCAGAACCATGGTGGCATGATCGTTCTTCAACTTGACCAGTCTCTTGAGAATGAGAGGGAATGGAGGGAATGCATAGAGGAAGAGATCTGTCCAATCCAGAAGAAAAGCATCTGCCTCGAGGCGATGAGGAGAGTATATCCTGGAGCAGAACTGAGGCAGTTTGTAGTTGTGGAGAGCTGCAAAGAGGTCTATCTGAGGTGTTCTCCACTGTGAAAAAATGTGATGAAGAGGCGAGGAATGGAGTGTCCATTCGTGAGGTTGCAGAAGATGACTCAAGTTGTCCGCCAAGCAATTTTTCGCCCCTTGGATGTAGACGGCTTTGAGGAAGGTGTTGTGGCAGATTGCCCAGTCCCAAACCTTCAGAGCTTCCTGACAAAGGGAGGCAGATCCCGTCCCTCCCTGTTTGTTGACATAATACATGGTGAATTGGTTGTCCAAATGAGGACTACCTGGTTGTGAAGATGTTGAAAAGCGTTGAGAGCCTTGAAAATCGCTGAGTTCCAACAGATTGATGTGACATTGACGATCCGTAATGGTCCAGTGGCCTTGTGTACGGAGACCATCGAAATGAGCTCCCCAATTTAGGTCGAAGAATCTGTCTTGAGGACCTTCTGATGAGGGTGCATTTGAAAAAGGAAGCCTCTGGAGAGATTGGAAGAGAGCATTCACCAACGGAGAGACTGCTTCAAAGAAGGAGTAACTGATATGTGTTGAGAAAGTGGGTCGCAAACCTGCGTCCATTGAGAAGCCAGGGTCCAGTGAGGAATTCTAAGGTGAAGTCTGGCAAAAGGAGTCGCGTGTACTGTGGAGGCCATGTGACCTAGGAGTACCATCATGTGTCTCGCTGAGATGGAAGAGCGGGAAGACACTGTATGACAAGAGTTGAAGGAGAGCTTCCAGACGTTGTTGTGGAAGGAATGCTCTGAGTTGGATAGTATCCAGAACAGCTCCGATGAATTGTAGATTCTGTGAGGGTTGAAGTTGGGATTTGGGAAAGTTGATTTCAAATCCCAGACTTTGTAGGAACCACGTAGTCCGTTGGGTCGCTACAATAACCCCCTGATATGTGGAATCTTTGATGAGCCAGTCTAGGTCGAGAAATACCTGAAGACCACGGTTCCTTAGAGCTGCTGCTACCACTATTAGGCACTTGGTGAACACTCTGGGGGAGGAAGCCAGGCCAAAGGGTAGCACTCTATTGATAGTGTAGATTCCCCACCCAAAATCTGAGATATTGACGGGAGGCCGGATGAATGGGAATATGAGTGTAGGCCTCCTTGAGATCCAGAGAGCATAACCAGTCATTCTGCTCGAGAAGGGGACAAAGGGATGCCAGGGACAACATTCAAAATTTTTCTTTGGCCAAAAATTTGTTGAGAGCCCTGAGATCCAGAATGGGCCGCAGATCTCCCATCTTCTTCGGAACAAGGAAGTAGCGGGAGTAAAACCCCCTGTTCTGCTGTTCTAAAGGAACTGGTTCGATGGCATGGAGACGAAGTAGAGCTTGAGCTTCCTGAAGAAGAAGTGCAGTCTGGGATGGACTGGAAGGATACTCTCTTGGACGAAGCTCTGGTGGAATGAAGAGAGTATCCTTCCCTGATGATGGACAGCACCCAGAGGTTGGATGTAATTGTCATCCATCGGTGGTAAAAATGATGGACACAACCTCCTATAGGGGGAAGAGAAGTCAGAGACAGAACGATGAAGGTTATGCTCTATTGTAAACAGTCAAAAAGGCTGTGAAGCCTTAGGTGCAGCAGAAGGTTGAGATTTTTGTTGCTTCTGAGGCTGCTGTTTCTTAGGAGGAGGGCGAGTGTAAGGAGCCATCCTTGGAGCAAAACGTCTCTGGTAAATAGGAGGAGGACGTGTAGACTTGGCAGGAGTTGGCTTTGACTTCACAAGCAGACTTGCTTGAAAACTTTTAGAAAGTTTGCAACTTCCACATCGTGCATGCACGAGTGCTTTCCCGCCCGAAATGAAAGATTTTTCATGTTCAGACAACTTCTTGGTGGCTGCCTCAATAGATTAATCGAAGAGGTCATTGCCTGCACAAGGAATATTAGCCAAGCGGTCCTGAAGATTAGGGTCCATGTGAATGGTACAAAGCCAGGCAAGGCGACGCATTGCTACAGAGCAAGTAGCCGCCCGGGCAGACAACTCAAAGGCATCATAAGACGACTGAAGTAGATGTAGTCTGAGTTGTGATAGAGAAGCGACGACTTCCTGAAATTCAAAGTGTTTTTGAGTGTCTAAATAGGTAAGAAATGTAGGCAAAAGAGCAATAAGGAACTCAAAATAGGTGACCAAATGGAAATTATAATTGAGGACTTTAGAGGACATCATGGCATTTTGACAGATGCAACGTCCAAATTTGTCCATAGTTTTCCCTTCTCTTCCAGGAGGAACTGTAGCATAAACCTTGGAAGGATGGGATCTTTTTAAAGAAGACTCCACAAGTAGGGATTGATGAGATAACTGCAAATTCTCAAACCCTTTACAATGGAGAGTTTTATATCTGGAGTCCAATTTTCCTGGAACAGCTGGAATTGCATAAGGAGTCTCCAGGCATCTGGTAAAAGTTTGAGACAAAAGCTTGTGAATAGGAAGCTTAAGTGACTCTGCCAGAGGTTGAGGAAGATACATGACTTTGAGATACTCCTTAGAGTATTTGGAACCAGCATCCAGTTGAAGGTCCAAGTCCACAGCCATCTGACGAAGAAAAGAGGAAAAAGATAGCTGATCCGGTAATGCTTTGCCTCGAGAAGGACTTGAGGTCGTCGAAGCAGCCTGGGTCAAAGATGAAGCTTTGGCTGGAAAAAAGGCCTCAAAAGAATAGGGAGACTTGAACGAGGCTGAATCCTCGAGGCGTGAAAGTGGAGACCTCGTATGAGGAGTCGGCGGTCTAGTAGAAGTAGGTGTAGATCGAGGCTTAGTGGAGGAAGGACACTCCTTAGAAGAATAACTATGCCTGGAAGGATGACTCGATGAATGCCTCGATCGTCAGTGAGAACGATGCTTGGAAGCAGATCTCGAAGATTGAGGAGACTTCGCCCCGGAGAGGGAAACAGCCGATGCCACCAAAGAATGGATAGGACTGGAGGCTGTAGATCAAAGCTCCAGAGGCTTGATGGAGGAACCTCGATGCACTCCCAAAGACTCTACTCCTTGTATGGAGTGTGAGGTTTCCTGACGAGGCACTGGCAAAGAATCTGCTCCTTGCTTCACGTGCTTAGATGCCAGACCAGACACTCGCAGAGACTCTGCTCCCTGCATAGAGTGTGTAGACTCAGACTGAGGCATAGGAAGAGGCTCGACCTCGCGGGAGTCTGCAGAATGCCCAGGCTGGATTAGAGTAGCTAGCTTCGGTCCCATTTTGGTGAGGAACTGAACAAATTGCTGCTCTAACATGGTCTGGAAGGAAGCTGGCAACGATGGATCTGCATCTGAAACCGGATCACCTGCCTTGGCTGGAGGTTCCACCAAGGCAGTGGAAATGTACTTCGACTTGAAAGTCTTAGGCACCTTAAGCACTACCAGTGGAACTGTCTGCTGAGCTATCTGACCCGAGGATACAGGGGAAGATATAGAAGACGTCATAGAGGAAAGAGCCGCTGCAAACGAAGAAGGTCTGATGAGGCTCGAAGTCGAAGCAGTGGAGGCAGGAGGGCCCTCGGTCGAAGGCGAGACCGAGGTCAGCTTCGGAGTCGAAAAGGTGGATGAATCCATCTGGAAGAGCTTCTCCACTGAAAGTAAACAATGTTTAAGGGCTCGAGGTTGAAGAGTAGCGCAGCGTTCGCACGACTTCGGATGATGTTGTTGCCCAAGGCACTTGAGGCACCTGGTGTGAGGGTCCGTGAGAGAAATCGCATGTTGACACTGGCTACACTTCTTGAAGCCTGTCGCTGGCCGGGACATAGAAGGAAAAATAGCCGCTGCAAGGTGGAAGCCCTTGGGCTATGGCCAAGCGGCCTGCCCCGGCAGCCGAATAGAAGAAATAAATTTTTTTTTTAAAACTAGAAATAAAACAAAGAAAGTACGAACAGCGATACTTGAAGAAAAATAACACAAACCACGTTGTAGAGAAGGCACGAAGTGAAAAAGATAAACGCAGAGAGTCAAAGACGGACTTCTCGGCTCCACGGAAAACTGAGAACTGAGGAGACGCGCCCTATGCTGGGCGGGAAGGCACTCGCGCATGCGCGGTCGACTCGAAACTTCTAGTTTCTTCAAGCAAGTCTGCTTGTGAGGCTTCCGCATCCGGGCTCCGTCGATGACGTCACCCATATGTGAGAATAGGCTGCCTGCTTGTCCTGTGATAAAAATATATATGCGTTGTATTGATACACTAGTTTATTGGATTCCGTTAAAAAAAAAATTAAAAAAAAGTGCAATCCCCAAAGTGAGGGCTTAACAAAATCTTCTCAGAGAACAGATAATACAACTTGTGTCTCGCTAGGAGGCATTTTCTGACTAATACAGCAGATATTACTGCCACTTTCACAAAAAAGGTTGCTTGGGATACCTAATTGTGAAGAATAAAAGACCCAAAGTTGGCAGCTTGTAGCCACATTTCCCCGATACACCGGGCAGTGCTAAAATAATATAAAGTGAAGTTACTTACCTGTAGCAGGTGTTCTATAAGGACAACAGAATTGCTATTCTTACATCTAGGTGACGTCATCCCAATGAAGCCAGGTGGAGATGCTACCAAGAGCTCTCTGACCAAAAGGCGCTTCATAGAGGCCTCACTGTGCTTCAAGAATGCCTTCCTGCCCAATGAGCATGGGACCCTCACTAAAAAAATATCTAGAAAAGAAATCAACTCCTAGAGCAGATGGGAGGGGTTTAAGGATACCTGTCTGCTGTCCTCACAGAGCATCACCAGAGGGGGGCGCAGGGCTCGGTGCTCTTCAACATCTTTATAAACGACCTGGAAATTGGTACAACGAGCGAGGTGATTAAATTTGTGGACCATATGAAGTTATTCAGAGAAGTGAAGATGCAGGGGGATTGCGAAGATCTGCAACGTGACATAATCAGGCTTGAGGAATGGACATCGACATGGCAGATGAGATTCAATGTGGATAAGTGTAAAGTGATGCACGTCGGTTACAAAAATTTCATGCATGAATACAGGATGTCCAGGGCAGTACTTGGAGAGACCTCCCAGGAAAGGGACTTGGGAGTTCTGATCGACAAGTGAATGAAGCCGCCGCGCAATGTGCGGCGACGGCGAAAAGGGTGAACAGAATGCTAGGAATGATAAAGAAGGGGATCACGAACAGATCGGAGGTTACCATGCCGCTGTACCGGGTCATGGTGCGCCCTCACCTGGAGTACTGCATCCAGCACTGGTTGCCGTACATGAAGGAGGACACAGCACTACTCGAAAGGGTCCAGAGAAGAGCGACTAAGATGGTTAAAGGGATGGAGGAGCTGCCGTACAGCGAAAGATTAGAGAAACTGGGCCTCTTCTCCCTCGAACAGAGAAGATTGAGAGGGGACATGATTGAAACATTCATGGTACTGAAGGGGATAGACTTAGTAGATTAGGACAGGTTGTTCACTCTCTCCAAGGTAGGGAGAACGAGAGGGCACTCTCTAAAATTGAAAGGGGATAGATTCCGTACAAATGTAAGGAAGTTCTTCTTCACCCAGAGTGGTTCTTCTGGAGTCTGTCATAGGGGAAAACACCCTCCAGGGATTCAAGACAAAGTTAGACAAGTTCCTGCTGAATAAGAACGTGCACTGGTAGGGCTAGTCTCAGTTAGGGCGCTGGTCTTTGACCAGAGAGCCGCCGCGTGAGCGGACTGCTAGGCATGATGGATCACTGGTCTGACCCAGCAGCAGCAATTCTTTTGTTCTTATGTTCTTATACCTGCTACAGGTAAATTTGCTTTCTCCGAGGACAAATAGGACAGTGGTATCCTTACATCTGCGAATCTCTACCTACTAGGCTCACCGAAACAACAAATTAAAGTTAGTAATGAAAAGTGAATGTGTGAACTGAAGACCACATCACAGCTTTGTAGATCTCAGTGGAAGCCGATCTTAAGTGAGCTACTGGCTAGAGAATGACACGGTGGCTCTTGCTGCAGGAAACCCGCCGAAACGGTGGGAGACATAAAATGGTCACTACGACTACAGGAACAAGGCTATTCACCGCCCCGTGGAGAGGTGAATGGTCTTGTCTCCGCAGTTAAGGTGGGGAATGCCCCCTTCCTCCTTCCTTTCCAATGATCACCACCATCCGGGCATCTCCCTCCTTCCCTTCCCCTAGCTGGTGATTTTTTTTTTCTCTCTGAACAAGCAGCTGGAGCTTTGAAGTTGCGTGCAGCTGCCGGAAAGTTTTCATCTGACACATCCAGAAACAGGAAGCTGCCTCGGAGGAGAACTTTCAGGCAACCGCACGCAACTTCAAGGCTCCAGCTACTTTTTCCATTGAAAATAAAAAAAATCACCAGCAAAGCTAAGGGGAAGGGAGATGCTCAGACCGTGGCAAGCGAAAGGGAGGGAGGGGGCTGCTGGACAGCGAGAAGGATGCTGAAGGGGGTGGAGAGAGGTGGGGGCTGGACAGGAACAGACGCTGAAGGGAAATGGGGAAGAGAGAAAGAGAGAGAGGGGAGGAAGGAAGACGCTGAAGGGAAATGGGAAAGAGAGAGAGAGGGGAGGAAGGAAGACGCTGAAGGGAAATGGGAAAGAGAGAGAGAGGGGAGGAAGGAAGACGCTGAAGGGAAATGGGAAAGAGAGAGAGAGGGGAGGAAGGAAGACGCTGAAGGGAAATGGGAAAGAGAGAGAGAGGGGAGGAAGGAAGACGCTGAAGGGAAATGGGAAAGAGAGAGAGAGGGGAGGAAGGAAGACGCTGAAGGGAAATGGGGAAAGAGAGAGAGAGGGGAGGAAGGAAGACACTGAAGGGAAATGGGGAAGAGAGAGAGAGGGGAGGAAGGAAGACGCTGAAGGGAAATGGGGAAGAGAGAGAGAGGGGAGGAAGGAAGACGCTGAAGGGAAATGGGGAAGAGAGAGAGAGGGGAGAAAGACACTGAAGGGAAATGGGGAGAAGACGCTGAAGGGAAATGGGGCAGAGAGAGAACAGACACTGAAGGGAACTGAATGGAAGGAGTGGATAAAGAAAAAAAGGCACATGGTGGCTTAGGGAGACAGATACCAGATCTGATGGGAGGAAAGGAGAGAGATACTAAAAACCACCTGGGGAAGGAAAGATGGAAGGGAAGAAGACAGATATGCCAGACTATGGGGGGAAGTTGGGAGAAGAAGATGGGTGCCAGACCAATGGGAGGGGGGTGGAGGGAGAGATGGAAGGGAGAGGCACAGTAAAGAACAGTAACTTATGTTATCCAGGGACAGCAGGCAGATATTCTCACACATGGGTGACGTCACCAACGGAGCCCCGATACAGACCACTTTAAAAGTGCATCGTCACTTTAAGACTTTAGAAAGTTCGCAATAGCCTGCACTGTCATGCGCGAGTTCTTTCCCGCCCAACAAAGGGCGCGCGTCTCCTCAGTTAAGATAAGCTAGCTAAGAAGCAAACCAGGGGAGGTGGGTGGGTTATGAGAATATCTGCCTGCTGTCCCTGGATAACATCTGTTACAGTAAGTAACTTGTCTTTATCCCAGGACAAACAGGCAGCATATTCTCACACATGGGTGACCTCCAAGCTAACCAGAATGGGACGGTGAGAGAGTTGGCCTTCAAGAAAAGAAATATTATCATACAAACTGGCCGAAGTGCCCATTCCATCTGGAGAAAAAATTCCAGACAATAATGAGAGGTGAATGTGTGAACTGAGGATCAAGGGGCAGCTGTATAGAAGTACGTAAGAGAAGGAAAACTACACAAACTGCCCTAGCTCAGACTTTATGGGCTGTGACCTGATTCACCAGGTGAAGACCAGATTGAGCAAAATAGAACGAAATACAGGTAACCAAACAGTGAGGAACCAGCTTCTGAGTAACAAAATGTCCCCAACTTGTTAGAATCAAAGGAGACAAAGAGTTGGGAGAAGTCATAGAAGTGTTTGTCCTGGTGATGTAAAAAGCCAAGCACACTTATAGACCAGAAAGGAGAGAAGGAGATGAAACTTCTCCACCCCGTTTGATAGAAATGGTTGCATGCGTAGAAAAAGCACATCAGAGAGAAAAACTGTGAAGGATAAATCTGCCTCCAACACTTGTAACTCACTGATCCTTATGGCAGAAGTGAGCAAGATAGGGAAAAATAACTTTCCAGGTGAAAAACTGAAGATGAACTGTGACCATTGGCTGAAAAGTGGGCTTCACTAACCTGGAAAGAATCCCATAAGTCCCAGATTACAGGTGAAAGTTAGAGAGATAGTTTCACCTTCAAACGCCTTTTCATGAATCTGAAGACCAAGGAAGGATCAGAGAGAGATTGTCCCTCGATTGCATGTGAAAAGCTGAAACAAGCCGTAAGACGCTTTCCCTCCACTAACATGTGAAAAGCTAGAACAGTACTGAGAAAGATTCTAATAGACAAAGAAGAAACTCCACAACATTCCACTGGGGGCACTATGGACACAGGAAGGAGGCACTGGGGGCACCATGGACACAGCACGGAGGCACTGGGGGCACCATGGACACAGGACGGAGGCACTGGGGGCACCATGGACACAGGAAGGGAGTACTATGGACACAGGACGGAGGCACTATGAACATAGGACAGAGGCACTGGGGGCACTATGGACACAGGACGGAGGCACTAAGGACATGGGAAGGAGGGAGGGAGGGAATAAAAAGGGACAACTGTTGGGCCTGAGTGCAGAAAGAAAGAAATGAAAGAAAGGATACACAGTCAATTAATAGATGTCCCCTTTTGATGAAAAAAATAAATGGTAAACGTTACCTCTGACTTACCTTCTCTGCAGCAGAGTCGGCAGCCGTGCTGAGGTGCAGGAAGGTCCCGCGATGACTCTTCTGCCGGCCCTGCTCCGGAAGAAGTAAGTTACGTCGGAGGGGGTGGACCCGGCAGATGCAGTCATTGCGGGACTTTGGCACAACTCCCTGCATCTGCCGGGTACACCCCCTCCGACGTAACTTACTTCTTCTGGAGCAGAGCCAGCAGACGAGTCATTGCGGGACCTTCCAGCATGCGGCTGCTGAGTCCGCTCCAGAGCAAGTACATCGGAGTGGGGTGAACTGGCAGCCGGCAGCTAAAGTCATCGTGGGATCTTTCTGCATGAAGGGAGAGAAAGGAGCAGGATTGCTGGAATGAAGAGTGGTGGAGGGAAATAAAGGGGGGCAGGGTGGTATGGAAGGGTGGTGCTAATGGAATTGATGTACAGAGAAAGGGGAGAGACATAAGGGGGAAGGATATTGGAGGGAAAGAAAGGGGGCAGATGCTGATTAAAGAGGGGTGGATGGCGAGATAAAGGGCAGACATTGGATGGTAGTGGGAAGCCTATGCTGGATGGAAGTGCAGATGGGAGAGATAAGGGAGCAAATGCAGGAAGGAAATGGGAGGAGAGAAAGAGGGGAGCAGATGCTAGATGGAAGTGGACAGAGAGAGGAGAAGGTACTAGATGGAAGAGTTGGAGAAAGAGGGTACATGATGGAAGGAGGGGATAAATAAAAGGAGGGTACATGATGGGGAGAAAAGGATTGAGTTAGGGAAACACTGGAGGGGTGAGGGAAAGAGGTGGCAAGCTTTAGGTAGACAGTAAAAAAGGACATTGATGAGAGGGTAGTAAGAACGTAATCTAGACAGATGCAGAAAATAAATTGAAAAGGAAAAGAGGGAAAAAAGGGAAAGGGATTGCAGAGGAGAGGTGTGGGAGAGGGAAGGAGAGGAGAGAGATGCCAGACCAATGGGGGTGAAAGGAGAGATGGAAGGGAGAGGCATACAGTTTCTGGAAGGGACATAGAAGAAGAGAAGATGCCATTATAGGGTAAGAGAGACAGCAGACAGTGGATGAAAGGAAGAGAGTTACAAGAAGATGAGGAAAGCAGAAACTAAAGAAGACAAAGGTAGAAAAAAATTTTCTATTTATTTATTGCTTTAGGAGACGTGTCACTGTTTCTGTGGTGCCCTGTATGCAGAGTCCAGCTTCTTACTGGTTCAATTTAACCTTTGTCTATGTATTTCTATTTTATCCCCCCTTTTACAAAATTGTGGAGTGTTTTTTAGCACCAGCCGTGGTAGTAGCAGCTCTGATGCTCAGAATTCTATGAGTGTCAGAGCTGTTACCCACCGTGGCTAAAATTCACACTACAGTTTTGTAAAAGAGGGAGGGGTTAGTTTGTGATTACATATTCCATACTAGGCGAAGGTGTTTTCTGTGTTCTGTGTGTTCGAAAAACATGTTTTTTTGTTAGGATTGACTGCAGGATTGATCTGTACTAGTCTGGCTTGTTTAGTTTTACAATGGGTGTATTGATGTTGTACTGCTCACTGCAGTATGTAAGATGCTGCCTTTTCCTAGGTACTCATGTGTGACGTGTGGCTTGTTACTAAAAATCAAGTTTTTCGTACAGATGGGGGTGTGTCAAAAAATGATTGGCCCCGGGTGTCACATATGCTAGGTACCCACTGGTAACCCAGATGTAACCCAGATGTACCGATCAGTGACGATAAGTGGAATATTTCCTCTATTTAATTTTCGTTGGCACATTACAGCATAGCATAAGACTTTATCATACAATGAAGGTTTTTTGCCAGTGAGGTGAACGCTCGATCACCTCTTTGAGCCGTTTTGGTGAGGTGGGAGGGCCCTTTCTGAGGCTTTTTCCTTCATTTTTTGGATTGAGTTAGGTCTATGCTGTTCCTGTTTTACATTTTTGGACATCTTCACACTCAGTGTTGAAAGTGTTTACATATGCTAGGTACGCCACTGACGCCTTCTCAATATTGAAAAAGAAGAGAGGCAGTAAGTAGGGCCTGGTAGTGCAAATTGCGCTAGGTGACTGAAAAGTGCAAGCACAGACGGTAAGCCAGAAGGAATGATAAAGAACAGGCTTCCTTGAAACCCAAACAGCTGAGACTTTGGAAGGGTAAAAATACTGCACCTGGGTGCAAAAACAACAGTACAACCAAAAGGTGTGAACACCAATTGAGTGGGAAGGAGAAAAAAAACTCCAGACCCCTAGAACTCAAGGATGTTAAGAGCTGGATAGCAGTGGAAAGGCAATAGGTCCTAAGGCCAAAAGGCTACGGGGCCCAAAACTGAAAAGAGAGCAATGGAGGGAAAAAAATACCCCTCAAACTAGTAAAAGAAGGAAAAATGCTGCGATCATAAGAACATAAGCAATGCCTCTGCTGGGTCAGACCTGAGGTCCATCATGCCCAGCAGTCCGCTCACGCAGCGGCCCAACAGGTCCAGGACCTGTGCAGTAATCCTCTATTTATACCCCTCTATCCCCTTTTCCAACAGGAAATTGTCCAATCCTTTCTTAAACCCCTGTACTGTACTCTGCCCTATTACTCCCTCTGGAAGCGCATTCCAGGTGTCCACCACTCATTGGGTAAAGAAGAACTTCCTAGCATTCGTTTTAAATCTGTCCCCTTTCAACTTTTCCAAGTGTCCTCTTGTTCTTTTATTTTTCGAAAGTTTGAAGAATCTGTCCTTCTCTACTCTCTCTATGCCCTTCATGATCTTATAAGTCTCTATCATATCCCCTCTAAGTCTCCTCTTCTCCAGGGAAAAGAGACCCAGTTTCTCCAATCTCTCAGCGTATGAGAGGTTTTCCATCCCTTTTATCAAGCGTGTCGCTCTCCTCTGAACCCTCTCGAGTAACGCCATTTCCTTCCTAAGGTACGGAGACCAATATTGGACGCAGTATTCCAGATGCGGGCGCACCATCGCCCGATACAATGGCAGGATAACTTCTTTTGTCCTTGTTGTAATACCCTTCTTGATTATGCCTAGCATTCTATGCAATACTTTACATTTCTCAACGTTGAACTTCATCTGCCATCTCGCCGCCCATTTCCCCAATTTGTTCAAGTCCCTTTGCAATTCTTCGCATTCCTCTTTAGTCCCAGCTCCACTAAATAGTTTTGTATCGTCCGCAAATTTTATTATCTCACACTTCGTGCCTGTTTCTAGATCATTTATGAATATATTAAATAGCAGCGGCCCGAGCACTGAGCCCTGCGGAACACCACTCGTGACCCCCATCCAGTCCGAGTAGTGGCCCTTCACCCCTACCCTCTGTTTCCTACCCGCCAACCAGTTTCTGATCCATCTATGTACGTCTCCGTCCATTCCATGGTTCTTCAGTTTCCGGAGTAGACGTTCGTGAGGCACCTTGTCAAAGGCTTTTTGGAAATCAAGGTATATGATGTCTATGGGGTCTCCTCTGTCCATCCGTTTGTTAATTCCTTTGAAGAAGTGCAATAAGTTCGTTAGGCACGATCTCCCCCTGCAGAAACCATGTTGGGTTGTTTTCAAAAGTTTGTTTCTTTCCAGATGTTCATCGATGTGTTCTTTAATCAGTGCTTCCGTCAGTTTCCCCGGAACCGAGGTCAAACTCACTGGTCTGTAGTTTCCCGGGTCACCTCTTGATCCCTTTCTAAAGATGGGCGTGACATTGGCTATCTTCCAATCCTCCGGGATCATGCCTGTTTTCAAGGATAGGTTGCAAATTTGCTGCAGTAGTTCCGCTATCTCCTCCTTTAATTCCTTCAGAACATAAGAAAAAATATCCAAAAAGGATTAAGCGGCTTCCTCCTCCCCTACAGCCACTCCCAAACCTCCCGCATGAAGGATAAAGGGATGTAGGGAACTGAAGAATAGTCTGGATGTTCCCAAGCAGACACTCTCCAACGTTAGTGGAACAGTGGAAAGCAGCAAGGAACGAATACACCTGATTGATCCTGCATCGCAGCAAAATCAAGGAAAGAATTGAAGTGACAGGGAAACTAACTGATAGGCTCGCCACCCTTGTTAGTTCCCGCCAGCCAGAAAAAGTCTATGTTCATGGATGCTTCTGGTGGTAGTAATATCTAAGTACTGAGAAGGCAAAGTCAAGCAGCAGAAGATGACATTGTGCATCAATCAATTTGATGTACAGTAAGAATGTTGACTCTCCTTCCATAGCAACACCAAAAAGAAAGTCTTAATGATGAGGATATGTTCTGAAGGAACATGACAAAAAAGGCTGACGAGTTGAATGGCGCTGTCACTAGCAAGTATACAAACACTAGATCCTGAAGACTTCAAGGTATATTGTGACTAGCGATTCATAAAGAAGTTAAGGCGTATCAAACGCAGAAATCACTCTGTATAAAACAAGTCTCATGAAAAAAAGGGGGGGAAGGGGGGAATAACAGATACTCTAATCTAAAGAAAAAATGTTTCAAAAAGGGAAAATATAAAAAATTTTAATATTTCCCTAAAAATTTTGGTGAAGACTGAAGAAGCAGAGTCAGGCAGCGGAAGATGATGCTGTGAGCAGTTGAAGCTAAAACTGAAGAAATAGTAGCATCATGCTGTGGAGGAAGACCGGTACCAGCGAGTCATCGGTGTCGAGTGACTAACAAGGAGAAGCGGCACCGATGGAGACTCCATTGCAGATGCAACTGGTATCAAAGACTCAGAATGGACTGGCACCGAAAGAGTCGGTGTCGACACGGACAAGAAATGGGTCAGCAACAGCATCAGAAAATGCTCACCCAATTCTTCCCCAAGCAAGCTATGCATTTTTTGCATTAGGGTAAGCACCGGTACCGCTGCTTTGCAGACTATACAGGCACCGAGAGAGTTGAGGTTGACAAGGATACAGTAAACCCCCCCCCCCAATTCCTCCCATAGCAAGTTATCAATCCTTTGCTTAAGGAAGAGCACCAGTACCAGTACGGTTTTTTTTGGTATCACATTCTTAATCCCATTTGCCACCGGCTTCTCCCCTTTCCCACTCTCCCCCCCCTCCACACTTGATCTCACGTAGAGAATGACACGGTGGCGGTTTACCCGCGGCCACCGCATTTTAGCCGCGGGTCACCCGCCGAAAACGGGGAAGAAAACTAGCAGTCGCTGCGGCGACGGGGACAAGGCCATTCACCGCCCACGGGGCGGTGAATGGTCTTGTCCCCGCAGTGAGGCATGAAGGATCGCGCAGTCCCCGCAGCTCACACCCGCCTGCCCAATCGATTCTAGTGTTTAGCCAGCTCTCTCCCTTCTCCTCACCTTAGTTTGTAGATTTTCTTTTTCGGCGACCCGCACGCGCGGCTGCTCAGTGTTCAATCTTCTGCTCTGACGCAACCGGAAACAGGAAGTTGCAGCAGAGCAGAAGATTGAATACTGAGCAGCCGCGCGTGCGCGGCTCTCTGATAGCGTGCGGGTCGCCGAAAAAGAAAATCTACAAACTAAGGTGAGGAGAAGGGAGAGAGCTGGCTAAACACTAGAATCGATTGGGCAGGCGGGTGTGAGCTGCGGGGACCGTGCGATCGCTAGTGTTCCCGGCTCAAATTGGAAGGAAGGAGTGAAAGGGAAAGAGATTCTGGGCCAAGGGGATGAAGTCGGAAAGAAAAACCCACAGCAGGAAAGAAAGGGAAGGACTGGCAGGTGAGCCAGATGCTAGAAGCAGGGGGGGGGGGAAGAAAGAGGGAAAAAAGCTAGATGGGGTTGAAAAGAAGAGACACACTGGTATGGAAGAGGAAGATAGGGGAAATCTGGACACAGGAAGGTAACAGAAAGAGGGGAAATTATGTGCATGGGGCATAGGGACAGAGACATAAAGGGGACATGCCATGGGGATGGTATATGGACACAGGGGGGGCAATGACAGATACATAGGGGAGATATTAGAAATGGAGAAAATAGGAGCACAGAAGCGAGATGGTTTGTGGGGATGGGACAGGGACCGAGCTTGCAGGCTCCAGTGGCTTGCACAAATTACATTGTAACGTGCCATGAAAATAAGAGGAAGGAAGGTAGATAGTCCACACGAGAGGAGCTGAAGGGTAGTAGAAAGGAACAGATGGTAAAGGAGGGAGGGAAGGGTGGTAGTGGAAAGGAATAGAACAGACATTGAAGGAGGGTGGAGAGGAACAGACCCCCAAGGGAAATGTGGAAGACAGAGTGGGAAGAAGACAGATGCCAGACTATGCGGGAGCGGAGGGAAGAAGATGGGTGCTAGACCAATTGGGGGGGGGGGGGTTAAGGGAGAGGCACAGTAACAGCAAATGGAAGACGCAGAGAGAAGACACACAGTGGATGGAAGGAATTCAATGAGAAGATGTGGAAAGCAGAAACCAGACAACAAAGGTAGAAAAAAAAAATTATATTTATTTATTTATTTTTTGCTTTAGGATAAAATAGTATATCAGTTGTGTTGATAAAAATTTATAAACAAAGCCCTGCCAGCTGAACATCTCTTTCTCTAGTTCAGCAGCAGGAACTTTGATTTATAAGAAAGGAATAAGCTAAATATTACAGTACTAAGGCTTATATGAATGCAGCGGGGACGGTGGTGAATGGGATGGCAGTGGCGGTGACGGGGCGGTGAAAGGGATGGCGGTGACGGTGACGGGGCGGTGAAGGGAACGGCGGTGACGGGGCGGTGCAGAGGATGGTGGGCCGGTGACGGGGCGGTGACGGGGACAGATTTTTTCCCCGTGTCATTCTCTAATCTCACGCTCGCTATCGCGTACCAACCCTACCTTCTGTCTTACCACTACCCCTGCTAAATCTCAGTTATAGTTTTCCCCTCGCCCCCCCCCTCTTCATTGCCTGTAATTTTTTTGTTACAATTCTGTAATTTTGTAATTTTGTCAGTTCTGTAATTTTGTTACAATTCTGTAAATTTGTAATTTTTTCAAAATATTGTAAATCCGTGTATCACCGCGGACCGTAATTAATGAATGTGAACCGCCTAGAACTTTTTGGGTATGGCGGTATACAAGAATAAAATTATTATTATTATTATTATAAGGATGAGGTCGGGACCGGATGGTGATGGAACTCATCAAAAAAACAGTACGGTAAAGCTGAGTCCCAGGTGCAAAGAAGAAACACTGGTACCGTTGACTTCATCAGTATCGCTGACTCGTCCCATATGGATGAAACCCATGTCGAGCCCCAGATCGGGACCGGCCACTTACGGAATCGCTGCAAAGGTAGCATGAGTTGAACTTGGAAGTGGAGTTCAAGCTTTTGAGTCTGAAGGAAAAAACACCGGTACCGTTCGCTTTGTCACCAGTACCATCGGTATCTAGGTCCGGTGCCGTAATGATCAATGACAAGGCACTTCACAAGAACAAATGACGGGTATGGGACATATATAAACACTGGTACCATTGGCATTATCACCGGTACTCACGGTATCACGCTCTGGTCCCATGAGAATGAGGCCTAATCAAGCCACTACTCGGAAACAGGCGCTTACAGGACTATTTCAAGGTCAGCATGACTTGACTCAAGGCTAGTGTGACTTGAGTCCCAATTGAAGAAGTCTATTTACTCAAACAGCACAAGGAGACACCGGAGGCAGGCAGTACGGCTGGTGTCTATAAGCGCGGTGTCGCTGAGATCGACATCAGTCTATGCTTAAAAATTCAATGTCAAAACTTCGGCCCCACACCTTTGGTTCGGGGAAGTAAAAAATCAGGATGATAAAGATTCTGTTCTTCTGGTTCTTTTTTTTTCCCGTTTTTTTAAATTGAAGACAGTGCAGTGGCTTCAAAAGAACTAAAGAAGCAGGAACACGGCTTCACTTGATGAAACTCAGTCAACCAGTTGACATGGAGGGAAACAACAGCCGAGGAAAATTAAGGTCGGAGGTTGAAGTGTTTCCTTTTTCCTTGAAATTCGATTACCCTTGATTGTGCTTGACTCTCTCTCCTTAATTGTGGACTATTATCGTAGTACAATTTATGTTATATTATGAGTGTTATTTCCTAATTGGATATTGTTATTTTCCTTATCAAAGGTATTTTCTTTGATGTTAAATAAAGACAAAAAAAAAAGTAGGCCCCCCCTTCCCCGAGTCAAACTTGAAGACGAGCTAAATTAAGAGATTTCTTAAAAAAAAAAGAAAAGAAAGAAACACTAAAGAAAAGAGGAAAAAACTGACTAAAAGTCAGAAAGCTGTGAGAGCAGGAAGGCAATAAAAGTTAAACGATCGTTAAACGCATCTTCTTAGCTCTGCGGAAACGACAAAACTGAGGAGACATGCGCCCTGTGTCAGGTGGGAAGGCACACGTGCATGCAAGCTATCGCAAACTTTCTAAAGTCTTAAAGCGGCGATGCACTTTTAAAGTGGACCGTGCCGGGGCTCCATTGGTGATGTCACCCATGTGTGAGAATATGCTGCCTGCTTGTTCTGGGATAACAGAGCATATGAAAGAGGCAGAGAGAAGGCAGACAGTGGATGGAAGAAATTGAATGAGAAGATGAGGAAAACAGAAACCAGACAACAAAGGGAGAAAAATTTTTTCTACTTATTTTCTTGTTTTTGCTTTAGGATAAAGTAGCATATTAGCTGTGTTGATAAACATTTATAGCTATATTCATATCACAATATTACTCGATTAAATATTAAATAATTAATTTAAATAGTGCTCGGACCCACAACCATTAGTGTACAAGTGTAAAAACACACAACACCGGCTGTCAGACCATCATCGCACTATTGTTGTCCCACTGAGGTGTCCTGAGATGGAGTCTCGCAAAGGGGGTAATATGGACTGTGGATGCCATATGACCCAATAGTACCATCATCTGCCTGGCTGAGAGGAACAGAAGGTGATAAGCCTGGTTGCAAAGTTGAATCAAATTGTCTTGTCTTTGCTGAGGTAGGAACGCCCTGAGTTGAATGGTGTCGAGCAGGGCCCATATGAATTATAGAGTTTGAGATGGTCGAAGTTGACTTCGAACCCTAACTGCTGAAGAAACAGGATTGTTGACTGTGTTGCTGAGAGTACCCCTTGAGGAAAGGTATCTTGTATTAGCCAATCATCAAGATAAGGAAAAACTTGGAATCCTTGAGCCCTTAAAGCTACTGCCACTACTACCAGGCACTTAGTGAATACTCTGGGTGAGGATGCCAGGCCGAAGGGCAGAACCTAGTCCTAAAATAGGGTTAATGGGTTACTTGAAATCTCAGAAATTTCCTTTGCGCGGGATGAATTGTTATATGGGTATAAGCTTCTTTAGATCTAGAGCGTTTTGATCTAAGAGGGGATATAAAGGCAACATCCAAAACTTTTCTTTTATCAAGTATTTGTTCAAGTCCCTGAGGTCTAAAATTGGACATAGTCCTCCCATCTTCTTTTGGATGAGAAAATACTGGGAGTAGAATCCTTGATTCTTTTGAACAGGAGGTACTCTCTCTATGACAGTCAGATGGAGCAGAGATTCTATCTCCCGAAGAAGAAGGATGTCTGCTGAGGGTTTAAAGAAGACTCTCTTGGAGTCTAATTTGGAGGTGTAGTGATGAAATGAAGAGAGCAACCTTCAGATCAGTTGTTATCAGCGTCCAATGTGCATGGAATATAATTGGAACCGACTTCCAATTGGCTGAGGAAGAGGCCGAGAGAAACAGTGGCTTTGCTCTCAATGAGCACATCAAAAAGATTGAGCATGTTTCTGAGGAGCTGAGGGTTGAGATTTTTGAGGCCGCTGTTGCTTTTGTTTCCTCTGCTAAGGTGAACGGAAGACAGAAGGTTTGGCAGAAAATCGCCTTTGATATGAAAAGGAAGGTTTAGATGACTGTGAAGCCAAGAAGGCTTAGACGTTGTTCTGACTAAAGAATTCCAATTCTTTTCATGTTGAGTTAACTTTTGAGTGGCCACCTCAATGGAATCACCAAAATGTTCTTCTCCCAATCAGAAACCCTCAACCATGCTAGGCGTCTCATAACTACTGACATATAAGATGCTCTAGATGACAACTCAAAGGCATCATAAGCAGATCTTGCCAAATACTTTCTGGTTTGGGAGAGAGTTTGAAAGATGTCGTGAAATTCTTGAAGATGTTTTGCAGGAATATATTTGTCAAAGGAAAGTAATTTTTGTACTATATGTTTAAGCTAACAGGACATGTAGAAATTGTAATTAAGGACTCTGTTTGCCAACATAGAATTTTGGTAAAGGCGACGTCCAAATTTGTCCATAGTCTGGCCTTCTTGCCCTGGTGGCGCTGAGGCATAGACTCTCGAAGCAAAAGACTTTTTCAAGGATATTGAAGTTGTGGTTTATCAAATCCTGGAGAAGAAATGATTCTATAAATAGAATCAAGCTTTCTTGGACCTACAGTCAAAGGTGTTTCCCAATTCATACGAAAACTCTCTTTGAGAATACCGTGCAGTGGTAATCTGAGGAGCTCTTTGGGAGGCTCATCATAGTCCAAAGCTTCCAAGTATTAAGCACTGAAACCAGAGTCAGCCTCACGTGTGATAGGTAAGTCTTTGCCTAGCTGTCTAATATATTTAGTAAAACACAGTCTTTCTGTAGAAGATCTTGTATTTTTCAGAGTTTTCTGAGGAGACAGTTGTGGTCCCGCAGGCTGTTGTGGTCCCGCAGTTGTGGTCCCGCTTACTACAGCAATGCAGCAAAAATCTGCTGAACTACCTCAATAGTTCGGGCCTCCACCACCAGCTCTCAGAGTTCTGTGAGAAAAGCATATTTAAAAGCTAGATTTGCCCAAAGGCACCTACTTCTACAATATCGAAATAATGAAGAATCAGAAAGAACTGTTTGTGTTGTTCCTTTTACCACTCTTTTGAGACAATTCATATTATCAATCAAAAGACACTGGCATGTGGTCCAATTCCATCCAACTTTGAGAGAGTTGCCAATATTTGCATATAAGAGATCTAAAAATATTGCTGAACTTATTCGTAATGTAAAATATGAAAGAATGGATGAGAGGAGTGAACGATCTGGTACGTATGCTATTTGTAATGGATGCCAATGGTGTGAATCTAATATGCAGGGGTCAATATGGTCTGATCCAGGATCTGGTTACAAGATTTTAATAGCACAAGACTGTAATAGCAGTCATGTTATATATATTTTGCAGTATCCATGTGATAAGGTATATATTGGGAGAACGAGTAGACCAATAAGGATTCGTTTGAATGAGTACAAAACCTGGATTTTAACCAAAAATGAGCAGGCTCTGATTGTAGAACACTGGTTGGAGAAACAGCATATTGTGGCAGAACTAAGATGGCGTGTGATTAACCAGATTGAGGTCGGGTGGGAGGGTGGCAACTTTAACAAATTTCTTCATTATAAAGAGCAAAAATGGATCTTTGAGCTGAATACTGTTAGCCCTGCTGGATTAAACGCTGAGCTTGAGTGGATGACATTGGTTTGAAAGTAAGTATGTTTGTTGGTGTACTCTGTGTTTGATTAACTGAGTAGCGAATTAGGTTAAAGAGAGAGTTGAGACGCCGTGGCCATTTTAGATTTGTATGGAGATAGTGGTGTGATGTCTTAAATGGCGAGTGTGAATATAATATAGGAGTAAAAGAGTTATGCTGTTATATGCATTTATAATTGCTAATAATGCTTCAAAGTATGCTGAAATTTTGTTTGATATCCTAGGGGAATGCTCCTTGAAACAGCTTTAATGCAAAACGCTGAATTAACATTGGAGCCCCATTCAGTATATCTACATAAGATAAGTTATTTATTGGCTTTAAATTTATTGGAAAATATTTAAAATAATATGAAATACAAAGGCTGATGAGGAGACTGGCCACTGATAGCTTGAACATTACATGAAATATGATGTTCAAGTGTAGCCACTGAGGCCATTGGTTAGAAAGTATAAATATTGAACAACATTATGCTCTTATTGAGTGAAAAGTACAAAAAGATTATTCTGTTATACAAGAAGAAATAGAAGCAAGCAAGCAAGTGAACTTTAGAATACTAAGGTGTCTTGAGATTGTAGCATTTATTACAGTTTTTTGAACTCTATCAGATGACATCAACCACGTGTGAGTGAATTAGTATTCCCTTTCTCCTTGGAGAATTAAAGATGCATGGATTTAGGATGGAGAGGGATATTAGGAAGGGAGCTCTCTTTCTTTGGGTTTATTGATAATTTACTTTCAGACATTGCAGATTCAATCAGATCCACAAAATCTTAAACTGTAAATTATACAATACCCTGGATCTGTGGCATACATTTAACTGAATAAATGATATTACCAAGTTTACTTATCATTTGATATACCATCTATCAATAATTATCTAGACAGTTTACAGTCATAAATGAATAAAAACATGTAATAAAATAAAGTAAAATCAACATATAGATAATTAAGATTTGCTATAGTAGGGGGGTTACAGGACATGTAAAACTGACTGGACAGATGAGAAACCA
This sequence comes from Geotrypetes seraphini, assembly GCF_902459505.1. NCBI lineage: Eukaryota > Metazoa > Chordata > Amphibia > Gymnophiona > Dermophiidae > Geotrypetes > Geotrypetes seraphini. The sequence continues at coordinate 84,804,073 of NC_047095.1, forward strand.
AAACTAGACTCTAAAAGGTCTATGCTGACCCCGTTCCAATATTATTCAAAGCTCATAAACTTCCTTAAAATGGTCCCAATGTATGTAAAAATTACAGCGCTCATGCTAATTTTTATTTATACTTTTAAAATATTTTTCATTTCAAGCACCAAACATTTCTTGTGTGAAATTCACTCAAAAACAAATGCTGTCAAATCTAATAATTTATCAGCATAGCATTTATCTTAGGCAAACTCAACAGATTCAACCGTTTCACAAATTTATGGCTTCCACAAAAGTTAAATTGCTTCAGACACTTCAAAAGACAGCTCTCTATAATGATGCATAGAGTCTGCTTCCAGAAACATTCATGCTGCAGCTTTGAAATGGTACTTATCCTTGAGCTGGTTTTTAAATGAGGCTTAACTCTAAGCGTTGTCATGTCCTTTCAGGATATTAAATTTCATGTTAATGCTTCAATAGAAAACCAGTGTTAAAAAAATTGCAAAAATTGAGAATTTCATCTTACCTAAATAAGGAATACAAGGAGTCATCTTCAAACTACTAATATAGTCTCGTAATCGTTTGTAATTATCTTCTTTACTCAATACATATTCCAACTTTTCAAATGTGGTCTTATCCTTTCGACTCAAGAGCTACAAAATAAAAAATGCGAGCAGAAAAATAAACTTGGGATGCTCACCACTTACTCAAGGCTAAGAGTTAGACATCAAATCTGGCTAAAAAAGGTTCTTCACAAGCACTGTGTTTCTTACATGAGGACTCAGCAAGAGATTCATGTAAATTTACCATGCCTATTGAAAATGCTGTTTGCTACAGAACAAGTTAGAGCATTGCTCATCAAAGAAAAGCTAGATATTTGCACTAATGGTTGACAAACAGACAACAAGAGAGTAGTGGTAAATACAATTTGCTCAGAGATACTGGAGATTCTAAGCTGTTTGAATGATCTTCAGTAGTGGTGTTACAATATATGAGCTTCAGTAGTGGTGTTATAATACATGAGCTAAATATATGTGAATCTTACCTATTTATACTATATATATATATATATATATATATATATACATACACACACACACATATACTATAATTATTGCTTCTGTATTGTCATATACTCATTTTTCTTTGTGAGTTTACCCTTTCGTGTTCCAAGTGGGCGGGGGATAACTTGCTGTTTCCTCCATGTTTGCTACTCCCCTCTAAATGTTTCTATATTTGCCAAAGTGTTCTGTGACGTGTATTTTCTCTATTCCTTTCTTTAACTTTTTGGTGCCCTTTTCTAGGTTCAATTCCATCGGAAGGGAGTTCTATAACATTGGGGCCATCACTGAGAACATTCTTTTCCTGACGCTTTTTATTTGATGTCTCTGAGGGAGGGTATTTCCAGTAGGTATTCTTGGCTCGAGCGTAGAGCAAATGTTGGTGTATGGTTGTCTAGTCCAGTGTTTCTCAAGTCGGTCCTGGATTACCTCCTTGCCAGTCAGGTTTTCAGGATATCCACAATGAATATGCATAAATTTGATTTGCATACACTGCCGTCATTATATGCAAATTTCTTTCATGCATATTCATTGTGAAAATCCTAAAAACCTGACTGGTAAGGGGGGTACTTCAGGACTGAGTTGAGAAACGCTGGTCCAGTCTAGTTGCTAGGTATTGCGGGTCTGACAGATGAATGATTTTGTGTGTCAGCAACATGATCTTGAATTTTACCCTGCTTTCAATTGGGAGCTAGTGCTAGTGATAAAGTTTCTAAAATCTTAAAGTGGCATTACACTTTTATAATAATAATAATAATAATAAAATAGATTCTTATATACCGCCAACAATCTTGCGACTTCTAGGCGGTTCACAACGAAGAGAAACTGTACAGACAGCGACTTACAGAGTATAGCTGAGAACATCAGATAGTAACAACAGTGATAATAATAGCAACAGTTTATATACTGCAGGACCGTGAAGTTCCGTGCGATTTACAGTGAATTAGAGAAATTCCATAAATTGAATGGAGCAATCATAGTTAGAGATCAGAGGTTAACAGTTTACAAGATCAGATCTGGGTGGGATTACGAAGGGGGCTATTGTCCAGAATCGTTACCTAGGTATTTCGAGAACAGGAATGTTTTTAGGTGTTTTCTAAATTCACCATAGTTGTTTGTGTGTGTAATTAGTTTTTCTAAGTCTTTGCCCCATAAGGCTGCTTGATACGATAGAAGTTGTTGATGGTATCTCTTATATTTGCATCCTCTAGCCCGGGGGTCGGCAACCTGCGGCTCCAGAGCCGCATGCGGCTCTTTTCCACCTTTGCTGCGGCTCCGGTAGTGTGTCACGCAGGCATGCAGCTTAAGTCCGGCGTCGCGGCGGGAAATAGCCATGCTGAGCAGTGAGCTCAGCACATACACAGATGAAAGCCTTGCTTGCTGATTGGTCCGGCGGCCCCGCCCCGCCGGACCAATCAGCAAGCAAGGCTTTCATCTGTGTAGTGCTGAGCTCACTGCTCAGCATGGCTATTTCCCCCGCGACGCTGGACTTGTAAGGTGCCTGAAAAAGAAGTCATCCTGGCCGGGGTCGGTGTCATGCTCCGGAGATCTACAGCCTTCCTATCTCCCTCTCCCTTCTACCTGCTTCCGGCCACATCCCCTGCTCCGCGGCTCTCTTCGGCAACTCAGCACAAGCTTCTGACGTCGGGGCCTACCCTCTGCGAGTCCCGCTTGTTTCAACTTCCTTTTTCCACAAAGGCGGGATTCGTAGAGGAAAGGCCTCAATGTCGGTAGCTTGTCTTGATCACCGCTGCTGACAAGTTGCTGAAGAGAGCCGCGGAGCAGGGGGGTGTTGCCAGGTGCAGGTAGAAGGGAGAGGGCCAGATGCAGGACTCGTGGGTGAGGGAGCAGAAGAGAGAGAGAAAGAGAGAGGGGAGGGAAACAAAAGGAAATATTTCATACTGGGCTGGGCCTGAGTGGAGGGAGGGTGGAAAGATTCTAGCTACAGGGTGCAGTAACAAAGGAAAAGGGGGGAAAGCTGAAAATGGAGATAGTGACACAAAGAAGAGAAAGGGTAAGCAGGACCTACTGAATAAGGATAGAGATACAGAGGGGACATGAAGAGGAGGTGAAATAGAGACATAGAAGTAATGCTGAAAAAGTGTGTGGGGGGAGATAAAGACATTGAAAGGGCAAATGGTGAACATGGCGTAAAGATAAGGACAGAGACAAATGAAGATTCTGAAAAAGTGGTGAGATAGGGATATAGGTGAGATGGACACAAAGAAGGGTGATGCTGGAAAATAGGTGGAATGGTAATTCTGACAGACACAGAAGGGAAATGCTGGATCAAGGAGAGATGGGGCTCAGGCTGGATGGAATGAGGAGAAATGCCTTGTTGGCCCGGAACTTCCTCTCCTACGTCAGAATTGACGTCAGGGAGCGGAATGCTGGTCAGCGCAACACTTCTGCAGGGAAAGCTTGGGACGGCGGTGGCTTGGGGGCTGTTCCCCGATTGCGGTGGCAGCAAACCGAGTGGCTTGGGGGACAGCACGGAGACAGAAAGAAGGGGGAACAGGGAGACAGAAAGAAAAAGTTGGGGGAGAGAATGAGGTCTGGAGGAGAGGAAACATACAGGAGGCTGAAAGAAAGGAAGAAAGATTGGATGCACAGTCAGAAGAAGAAAGTGCAACCAGAGACTCATGAAATCACCAAATAGCAAAGGTAGGAAAAATGATTTTATTTTCAATTTAGTGATCCTGTATATAGCATTAAGATAAGAAACAATATATGCAGTGTTAGATATGTTTTATAATGGTTTTGCGGCTCCAAGTTTTTTTTTCTTTTTGAAAACGGGTCCAAGTGGCTCTTTATGTCTTAAAGGTTGCAGACCCCTGCTCTAGCCGGTGGGGAAACGAATTTCAGGTGTGTTCTTCTCTCATGTCTGTTGGTTGAGAATGAGAAGAGGTCTGTTATGTATTTAGGGGCTAGGCCAGATAATACCTTGAAGCAGAGACATCCCAGCTTGAACTTCGTACGTGCCTCCATTGGCAGCCAGTGCAGGAGTCGGTAGGAAGGGGTTATGTGATCGGACTTCTGCAGCCCGAAAATCAACCTGACTGCTGCATTTTGTATCAGTTGAAGTCTCTGCATTTGCTTCCGGGGGATGGCCAGATGGGTAATGTTGCAATAGTCAAGGTGGCTTAATATTAGGGATTGTACTAGAATTCTGAATGCTGAAGTGTCGAAGTATGCTCTAATGGACCTAAGTTTCCAGAGAGTAAAAAACCCTTTTCTGACTAGGGAGTCCACATGGTCTTTCATAGTTAGACCTTGGTCCAGTAATACCCCCAGAACCTTCATTGTTGGTTGAATGGGGTAGTTAAGATTGTTAATGTGTATTGATTTTGTCGTGATATGTGGGTGTGGCGAGGCTATAAAGAATTTAGTTTTATCTGAATTGAGCTTCAGTCTGAATTCTGTGGTCCATTGTTCCATCAGGTTTAGCGCTTCTGTTGCTGTGGGGGTGATTTCAGAGGGAGACGTGATGAACGGGATGATGATTTTAAAGCTGTCCTTATCAGAGTTCTGTGGATGATGTCACCCACATGTGAGAATATGCTGCCTGCTTGTCCAGGGATAATAGAAGATTATGAAACGGGAGTTTGAATAGGTCTCTGGGAACTTCCTTAAAGTCAAGGGCATCCAGAAGATCAGCTCTTGGTTCAGTATCTGATTCCAGGCAGATTGAAAGAGCCTGTCCCAACTGTTTAATAACTTTTGGAAAAGATAGGCTCTCAGGTGGAGGAGACGATCTGATGACAGATCATAAGAATCTGGTGGAGACATGGCTCATTCAGAACGGTATGACATCGAGAACTCTAATGCTGAAGGAGTGTGATTGATGTTAATGGTAGCGTTGAGATGAATTTCCACAACATTCTCAATGTCAGATGAGGAAGTGCTATGGTATCGTGAATGACGAGATCTTCTGAGTGCTTGGGGCCTCAAAGAGCCATGCTCAGGCTGGGCTGGTATGAAAGTGTCTGGACAGCTGCTGGTGTTGACTGCATCTGCAGCACTGCAGCTAGCTTTTTGTGAAGCTGCTCCCAAATTTGCTCTTGGTTAGGTGGCACTGGTACCATGCTTGACATCGGTATGGGTATGGATGGTGCTGCAGGGCATCGAGGCATTGAAAACCTCGATGACGAGGTATGCCTCAGAAGACACATCCTTCATCGATATATACTTTTTAGATTTAGTAAACATCAGTTTATCATTGGGACCAAATTAGTTTTGAATGCCTTTGAACATCTGCATGCTTTTTGGTAATGTTGCTCTCCTTTTACATTTATTATCATTATTTATTCATCATTATCATATATCATGATTTTACTACTTTGATATCTTTTTAGTGGTTTGATTTATTGTTTCTTATAGTATTTCTTATATGGAAATTATTATATTTATTGTTTAGCATGATATTTTACGTGGTTCTTTATTTCTATTTTTATTTTAATGTAATTGTTTTGTCTTTAGGTCTTATCTTTGTTATATATTTTGTATTTTTGATTTTAGACTCCTGATGTAGGCCTTTGGCCGAAACACAACTCATGTCGAGTCAGTTTGTGACACTGAATAAATTGTTCCTACTCAACTCTATTGGTTTCATCTCCTTCACTATGTTATCTCATGGCCTTCTTGATCACAACATAGTTCCATTTCCATGAACAGCAATAGAAGCATAGTTCCATTTCCATGAAGAAGCAATTTCAGACTGATGAAGTCAACAGGGTGCCCTGCCCCATTGACTTCTTGGGATAAAACCACACCAAAGTCAACACTGGACACATTGGTTTGAATGTCAGTCAGTTGAAGTCAGGGCTAATATTAGGGTATCTTTCAATTGTTGGAAGATAGTGTTCAACTCAATTGACCAAGGACCTTTTCTTACAGCCGCCTTCTGTAAGAGGCGAGTCAACAGCTCTGTCTTTTCAGTAAAAGTGAGAGTGAACCACCAATAACTGACCAATCCAAAGAATTGATATATTTGCTTCTTTGATTAAGGGACAGGTAATTTGGATGATCACCTCTACTTGAACGGTACCTTTTAGTATCTCATTATGTTGCTTCTGCAATTTGAATCAGTTAACCACAGGGTTTTATTGGATTGGCTTCATTTATTTGGTATTGCGGGAACTGTATTTAAGTGGTTCCAGCTATTTCTTACTAACCAGAGTTTTTGTATTACAACAGGGAAGGAAAGGTCTACATTTCCCCCCTTGACCACTGGTGTCTAGTATCTTTCAGGGTTCATCTCTGTCTGCCATGTTATTCAATCTTTTTATGGGGCCTATTGGTAAAACATTAGCTGGTCTTGGGGTGAAGAACAGACTATGATGATGATTCACAGGGTTGGTTTGTTTTTAAACTTCCAGCACATTGTAGCCAAGGTTTTTGATTAACAACTTATCTAAATACCATTGCAGATTGGATGGCATTAACAAACAGATTCTTGAAATTTTGGTTGCCTTTAACGTGGTCACTAAACTGGTTCCACAAGGTTTAGCTTGAATGCATTTTATCAGCAGATTAAACGGCTTATAACAGTCTTTAGTGAGCTTTCTAGGAGTCTCAGACACTGCCATTCAAATGGGCACTTCAAAATTGAAATGAGCACTCCGGTAGAGTCTTAAAAATTGCCAAGCCATTCTCAAAGAGTGGTATCGTTTTTTTGCGAAAAAAATCAGCGACTGGTCCAAGGGTGCCAGTACAGTGCCAGCACTATTAAAAGTGTATCTTGTGGCATGTGTTTTGACTGTGGCTAATTAAAAAAAATAAGTTACACGATTCTCCTAAATTATAGAGCACTGGGGGCACCTTCTACATATTTGTATGCTGGAATACAGATTCCTATTCAATTTGTGGACAAGAGTTTAGGGGTTCTATTGGACTCCTCTATTATTTAATAACCATATTGCGGCAACGGTGAAGATTGTGTTCTTTAAAATTCATTTGGTTTTAAAGCTTTGTGATTTGCTTGCTCCAAACAATGACAATTTTTTCTTTTTTTTAATTATGTTATCAAATTTACAATCAAGTAAACTTTACTTGAATATAGATTTAGAAAAAAGAAACTACCACATAAAAAATGTGGGTCCAAATATAAACAGGAAATTAACATTAATTATTTAGTCCACAAGCTTTAGGATCCAAAGCTAAGAAAATTAACAAAAGGAAAATATACAATTCAAACCAAAAGGATAGCACTGGAGAACACTCCAACAGCTGGTTTGTAAAACCCGATTCAAAATAGCCTGCAAATGTTAGTAATCAATTGCTTGGCTATTTTGCATGGGGGTGGGACGGATTGGACAACACATGGATGGACGTGAGTTTGGCAGTTTCCTGCCAGTGATGTTTTTTTTGCTCTGTTGAACTTACCTGTGTTCAAAGACAATGTGCTTAGTGGAAATCTACCACAGAAAAGCTGGCTGCCTGTCTTGCAATGGTTGGAAGCTGCTTAACCTTTTCCTATCATAATAAATTTTACGTTACACTGGTTTCAATCGTAATTATTTTAGCAAAGTTTTGTATTATTCACCGTTATCATTTACGGCTATTGTAAACATAATGTAACATAAGAACATAAGAAATGCCTCTGCTGGGTCAGACCCGAGGTCCATCGTGCCCAGCAGTCCGCTCATGCGGCGGCCCAACAGGTCCAGGACCTGTGCAGTAATCTTCTGTCTATACCCCTCTATCCCCATTTCCAGTAGGAATTTGTCCAATCCTTTCTTGAACCCCAGTACCGTACTCTGCCTTATAACGTCCTCTGGAAGCGCATTCCAGGTGTCCACCACACGTTGGGTAAAGAAGAACTTCCTAGCATTTGTTTTGAATCTGTCCCCTTTCAACTTTTCCGAATTCCCTCTTGTTCTCTTATTTTTCGAAAGTTCGAAGAATCTGTCCCTCTCTACTCTCTCTATGCCCTTCATGATCTTGTAAGTCTCTATCATATCCCCTCTAAGTCTCCTCTTCTCCAGGGAAAAGAGACCCAGCTTCTCCAATCTCTCAGAATATGACAGGTTTTCCATACCTATTATCAGACGTGTTGCTCTCCTTTGAACCCTCTCGACTAATGCCATATCCTTCTTAAGATACGGCGACCAATATTGGACGCAGTACTCCAAATGCGGGCGCACCATCGCCCGATACAACGGCAGGATAACTTCTTTCGTTCTGGCTGTAATACCCTTTTTGATTATACCAAGCATTCTGTTCGCTCTCTTAGCGGCCGCTGCACACTGTGCCGACGGCTTCATTGTCATAAGTCATAAGTCTGTAAATTCAAATATTTTGTGTTCCTGTCGTGTACTGTATGTCCCATGCCATGGGACATACGATGGAACAACATTTTTGGAATGTCCCGTCATCCTGGACGCACAATAGGAAAAGGTTAAGTTAGCTTCCAACCAGCTTAGCTGCCAACAAGAATAGACGCATGATCTGTTAGCTCTCCCTTCCCTGCAGCTTTGAAAAGCTGTTAATTTCACCTTTTTCAAAGTGATTACCGTATTTTCACATAGATAACGCGCACCCGTGTAAAACGCGCACATGGGTATAGCGCGCAAAAAACACATATTTATGTACATAAATTTTTATATACCGCGCACACCCGTATACCGCGCATGCTGCCCGACTCTCCTTTCGCCCGCCCCGACTCTCCTCTGGAGACCCTGACTGTTTTCGCCCACCCCGACTCTCCTTTCCTCCTTGAAGTCCTGTCCCTACCCTGAAAGCCTGATGCCCCCCCCGACATCCGATTCACCCCCCCGCAGGACCGCTCGCACCCCCACCCCGAAGGACCGCTCGCACGCACCCGCACCCCCACCCTGAAGGACCGCTCGCACCCCCACAGCCTCACCCCCCTCCCCCATGGAGAAGCTGTCTACCTTGTTTCCGGATGCCAGTGAGCCCAGCTGTTTCCTCTGCCGGCGGTCCCGCCCCTTCTCTGAGCCCTGCTGTGCTGCTTTTTCTTCCGGCGGTCCCGCCCTTTCTCTGACATCAGAGAAAGGGCGGGACCGCCTGAAGAGGAAGCAGCGCAGCACAGGGCTCTGAGAAGGGGCAGGACCGCCGGCAGAGGAAGCAGCTGGGCTGGCATCCGGAAACAAGGTAGACAGCTTCTCCATGGGGGAGGGGGGGAGGCTGTGGGGGTGCGAGCGGTTCTTCGGGTGGGGGTGCGAGCGGTCCTTCGGGGTGGGAGTGCGAGCGCTCCTTCCAGGTGATGAATCGGGCGTCGGGGGGGGAAACTATGTAAAAAAAAATTTGTATAACGCGCAAGGGTATGCGCGGTTTGTAAAAACCACGTATAACGCGCACGTTATATGCGAGAAAATACGGTAGTCGTCAGAGTGAATGCTAAGTAATATGACATCCAAAAAACAAACAAAATTGGAGAATGCTTTTGCCAACAGCGGAGCAAAAGGATCAAAGCAGGATGCTCCAACACCTTCAAAGGTACCACTACCAACGGACCAGAGTGAAAGTGATGTTGCAATTACAGAAAATATTGGATTCAGTACAAGGGAACACTGAAAAATTGAATTTAATCCTGTCAGAGCTGCTCATTCTGTGATAAATGCGTGCTTTGTTAGAGTGGATCGATTAGAGCACAGAGTTCAAAGATGTGAAGAGGAAATAAATAAGGCTACAGCAGACAGATAAACAATTAACCGCCTTGTTAAAGATATGGAGCAAGCTGAAAATTGGGACTTCCTGAGGGTATTGAAAGTGTAAATGTGGTCCAATTTTTGGAAGATCTGCTACCTAAACTGTTATCATTAAAATTCACTTTCCCTCTAGAGATTAAAAGAGCCCATCGGATCCCTGCTTATATATCTAGAAGCCAGAAAGGTCCAAGACCACTTATAATTAGGCTCCTGAGATACTAATAAACGCTGCAAATATTATCATCAGCCAAGCAAAATAAGTCTCTCAGGTGGCAGGAACATAAGATACTGATTCTGCCTGACTTTGCAAAGTATACGGCTTCACTGAGGAAGGAATTCTTACTCATGAGATCACAACTTAAGCAAATGGGAGCAAAGTATGGACTTTTTATCCTGCTACTATGCGGGTGACTGTGAACAACAAAACTACTAATTTTGATGATCCTAAAAAATTAAAGGAATTTATTTCTGGACAGGAGATACAAATGGACTGAGATGAGAATTGGGAGGACACTTTTTGAAGTGACAGACGTGAATTATAAAGTATATCAGCTGATTTTTTTTGAGATTTTTACAAATAAGGAGGAATGAAATTACTTTAATAAAATGGCATTGATTACATGAAGGGACAGTTGATTTAGAATCTTTTAAAGGAAAAGCAATTTTTTTCTAATTGCCTTGAGGCTTGTCTTCATGGATTCTATTCTGGTGACAGTTGCTGGGTGCAGCGTTAACAGATTTTGATTGGTTAAGGTTCTGATCCTGAAAGTTCTGTATGACCTTATATACATTAAGATTTGGAAGGTATTATACGATGTTTATAAGGAAATCCAATATTTTTTAAGAAACATAACTCTTATTAGTAAAGTTGTAGACCTGATTGGACTCTTGAGTATATATTATATGCCCAGTGCTGCACTATTGTTTGGAATCAGGATAGCTCCACCTCTTATATATCTTTGACCTTTTCAAGCAGCGATAAGCTTTGGGCTGTTGTTTTCCAGCATAATATCACTGTTGGACTTCGAGTCCAGGTCTCTAAGGCACCTTTCCTTTTCTTCAGCCTGAATTCCGGCCCACCATGCACAAAGAAAAAAGCTCATGCAATGCTGATTCACTGGGCCTTCTTGCCTGGGCTTCACTCCTCTGAGCAGGAAGAGAAGATTAACAGGGCCGCAAACAGCTGATGGCCAGTTTGGGTATTCTGCATCGCGGTGCTGTGAGTATGGAGGGGCGGGATTCAGCAGGCCACGGGTGGGGGAATCCGGATGGTGGTGGTGCTCGGCGGTGGCAGCCTCGGCGTTGGGCTTTCGGGGGACTGAGTTTTGGGAAGGTGCGGGGTTGCTTCTTCCGGGTTGCTTGTTGTTTTGGGTTCTCGGGGGTAGGGTTGCTCTTACTCCAGAGTGAGCGGAGGGTCACGTTGCACCGTTCCCAACCCTAACCAGTTCTTAACTTGTTTGTGGTGTGCCGGTTCCTGGGTCCTGCTCTGACCACGTCCGTGGTGTTGCGGTGTAGGGTGATTGCAAATATGGTGAAACTGGCCATGCAGCTATTAATTGCAGTAAGACAAGTAAAATCAACTGTTACCGCTGAGGAGAATCAGGGCCTTTGCACGGGAATGCACAATTGAAGATACAGCTTAATATTTTCCTTTTGCTTTGGTTGATTGTTTGTTACTTCTGTGATTTTCATTTAGTTTATGTATAATCTTATCTAAGCAAATATAATAAACGTGTTTGCTGACAGCTGTAGTAACACGAAAAAAGGGAGGGGAAAAAAAAAAAGAAAGGACAATGCTGCTCTCTGGCTGTTGGAAGGGAAGGGGTTTGTTCCAGGTTATCTGTTTTTTAATATATTTCATGTACATTTATGGTAGCTGAAGCTACATGATTAGAAGCAAATATTGTTGAGATTCAAATGGACGTGAGGTTATTTCTTCTATGCTTCATCTCTAACTGTGAATCATTTGCATCTTTGGTTTTTTAGAATTGCATTAACCTCAGTTAAGACAAAATATACGGTTCCTTATGCAGACAATGGGAAAATAAAATTTTAATGGTATAAGTCTAGAACTTATCATATTAAATGTGGTAACTTATTTATTTAAGCAATAAAAGACAGTTTATAGTATAATTGATGTAAATTAATAGGGATAATGATAAGGGATTGGGAATGATGGATAAATGAATTACTTACATAGTTCCTCTTGGGTATACTTGTGGTATTGATATGGAATTTATACTGTTTAAGGTAGATGTGAAGTTAAAGAGGGTGGATATTTTTCCGATGTAACAGTTATTAATTACGGTTAATATAATAGGAGATATGAATTAAATTACTCCCTGAGATATTAGTGTAATATCTTTGTTCATTTTGGGGGGATAAAAATGTATGATATTTTATGTACTGGTTAATTTTTATTTTTTTATTATTGTACTAGTCTTATAGCCCGTTACATTAACGGGTGCTAGAATATGTGTGTGTGTGTGTCTTTATTTCTTTTTTTCTCTCTCTCTCTCTCCTTAGCTGCTTTCTGTATTTCTGCCTTTCTTTCTTTCAGTCTTTTTTTTCCTTGGCTTTCCACCACCACCCTTTGCCTGCTCCCCCTGTCCATTCTCCCTTCCTTTTACCTCCCCTGTGTTCACCACTACTCCTTCACTGCTCCCCTTATCCAGCAGCAGCCCTTCTCCCTTTGTTTTACCTCCACCCTGTCCATGATCACCTCTTTCCTGCTCCCCCTGTCCAGCAGTAGGCCTCCCTTCCTTTCTGCCCCCCTCCCGTCCATCGGAACCTCTTTCCCTGTCCATCCCTGTCCCCCTATAATCAGGCCCTCCATTAATCTACAGGGTCTTGGCCAGGAGAGGGAAGAAACGCATGCATGTGTACCTGTTGCCAGCTCTGCAGCTTTACCAAGCAACCCAGACACAAACTTCCACCAAGCCCCACAGTCCATTCTCTTCCGCAGCCATGAAGGAGAGGGGCGGGGACAGGGGGGAGGAGCCACAGCTTGGAGGCCTACCGAATAACGCAGCAGCAAAGGCACAGTCCACAGCCGGCGAGGTCGTATGTTGGGGTGAAGCGCGCTCTGCGCTTGCACCTCTCAACGGAAATTTTTTGCTGAAGGACAAAGTTTATTTTTAGTTCAAAGCCGCCGGTGCAGCTCCTCTCTCAAGCCGCACCTGCGTCGGAGAAGGCTTCCAATGCAGGCGGGGATCGAGAGAGGAGCCGTGGCGGCGGCTTTGAACTAAGAAATAAACTTTGTCCGAATCAAGGCTGAGGGAGAGCGGCGCGAGGTGGAGAGTACGGGGACCTGATGCCTTGCGCGCTTTCTGCGCTTCCACCGTCTTCTTAGCCCTTTTCGCCGGCATCTACCCTCCGCCGACAGCCCTCCTCCGGGCAGCCGCCACTCCGCACGTCCTGGAATCCTACGAAGTAAATGCGCATGTGCACTCTCGCCGGCCTCATCCCGACAGATCAGATCTCAGGGAACACGCAGCGTGAGTGTGCATGCGCGCTTAGCGTTTTATTATTATAGATTTATGATTGGAAAGGGTGTATTTTACTTTATGAAATATTGTTTCAATTATAATTGATAAAGGGATTGCGGGGAGGGGGGTGGATTGTGGGTCTGCCCTCGCACATCTAAGCTGACCATGATATATAAAAAGGTGTTAGGGGGGAATAGGGAGGTATGGGATGTATAAGGGTTTAAGATGTGTGTGAAATTTCAAATTTTTTATTCCATTCATAGAAATTTGGTGGCTTATGTTTTAGTATTGTTTAAATTAATACAATGGTAATAAAACTTTATTCTTTGAATGTGAACGGGCTTAATCATCCCATTAAAAGGAAAAAAATTCTTACTTTTTAAAAAAATCAAAATGCTGACATTCATTTTCTATAGGAAACCCATCTGTCTGCAATTGAATCTGCTAAGCTAGAAGGGGGATGGATAAAGCACTGCTTCTTTGCTCCTGCAATTAGGAAAAAGGCGGGGATACCAATCCTGGTCAACAAGAATATTTCTGCCACATTTGATAATTTTCAGGCAGATCCATTGGGTAGATGGCTGCATGATAATATGACTTCAGGAAAAGATACTCTGACGCTTTTCAAGTTATTCACCTAACACTAATCAGGCTGATTTCTTTAAAAAACTTCCAATAAATAATTCTGTCACTAGCTACATCTAATTTAATAGTAGCTGGAGATTTTAATGCTGTCATGGATCCTATAATGGACATTAAGTCTGGATTGAAAGATATATTGCAGATTTTTCATTTTAATGCACGTGAATTCTCTTTTTGCTCCCAAGTCATAAATCGTTCTCTAGAATTAATTATTTTTTTTGTTTCAGATCATTTAATTCCGCAGGTCACTAGGGCTAGTATAGATCCGATTCTTTTGTCAGATCATGCTGGTATTTGGATAGAATATCGATTTGCTGAAGAAGATACTAACAGACCTGTTTGGAGATTCAATACATTGCTTGCAGACTCAAACTTCCTTGAGGAAATTCAAATTAAAATGAATGAATATTTTCATTTCAATTCCTTGGAGGAAATCCCTTTGGAAATTATTTGGGATGCTATCAAAGCCACAATGAGAGGGCATATAATTTTATATTCGGCACATATTAGGAAATTACTTAAATTGGAATTTTCTAAATTAGAGCAAACTGTTATGATGTTGGAGTCACAATTGGCATCAAGTTACTCTGCATGTCCTGTTGAAAGCTAAATATAAATATAATGAGATTTCCTCACAATTGGCTAGGAAAGATTTGTTTTCTCAACAGGCTATGTATTGTGGAAACTTGAATAAAGCAGGAAGATTATTTGCCTAATTATCTTAAAGCAAAAAAAAAAAAAAAAAAGTAAAGATTACGGCCATTAAAGATGTCAATGGTAAAATTCATACCCATATTGGAAATGTTTTAAAACAGTTTTTGGAATATTATAAGGCTTTATATTCTTCTGAGCTTTATTCAGATAAAGAACAAGATGGTAGGGAATTTTTTAATTTAATAAATGGGTCAAAGGTTCCCAAGCATATAAAAGAAAATCCTGAAGCGCCTATATCTCCAGGCAGCATTGAAGTCTCTCAGGGATGGATCCGCCCCGGGTAGTGATGGATTTACAGTGGAGTTTTTTAAATCTTTCCAAAATTTATTACTACCTCATCTTTTAAATTTATATCAATCACAACTGATTACGGGTTGTATATCAGGTACTATGGCAGAATCGTTAACTATTGTTTTGCCGAAGCCAAATAAAGATCTCATGTTGGCTTCAAACTACAGGCCTATTTCTTTAATCAATGTAGATGGAAAACTCCTGGTTAAGTTATTGGCTCTAAGACTAGCCAAGGCTCTCCCTTATATGATCAGTATGCACCAGACGGGTTTTGTTGCTCAAAGACATTCTTCAAATAATACCAGATTGGCATTTCATATGCTAAATTAAGCAAAAAGATCTCTGGATGTAGAGAAGGCCTTTGATCGTGTAGAATGGACTGGTTTGGATTGGGATCTGGGTTTATTCAAATGCTTTTAACCTTGTATAGTTCCCCTTCTGCCAGATTATTTATTAATGATACTTTTTCAGAGCATTTCTGTCTGCAGAGGGGAGTCAGACAAGGATGTCCCTTAGCTCCTTTGCTTTTTGAAATTGTTTTGGAACCCTTGTTGACGGCCATTCGGAAGGCAAAGGTGATACAGGGGATTCCTTATGCAGGTCAGGAATATAAGATCTCTGCTTATGCAGATGATATTTTGCTTAATTTGAAGAATCCTGAATCTACCATTCCACATTTACTGGAATTGATTGATAGATTTGGCCAATTTCAAGTTACAAAATAAATTGGAGCAAATCGGAAGTTCTTCCATTGAATGTGCATTGTATAAAAGGACTATTTGATCCATTCCCATTCCTTTGGAAGGAAGAGGGTATAAAATATTTAGGTATCATGATTCAAAAAACATTGGAAGACATAATGACAGTAAATGAAAAATCTTTATTGCTGAAAGTCAAAGAAATGTGTGAGCATTGGAACCCATTAATAATAATAGTTTATTTTTATATACCGCCAAACAATCAGTTCATGGCGGTTCACAATAATAATGCACTGGGCATTAGAAATACAAAGTCATAGAAATTACATAATTCAGAATAATAAAACATTGAGCAAAGAAGTTTTCAGCATCATAAAACTATCTTTTTTGGTGGGGGAGAGTACAAACTATTAAAATGATGATTTTGCCTGTAGTTTGCTACCAAATGAGTATGTTTCCCGTTTATTTTCAAGGGTCCTTTTATAAAAAATTGAATGGAATTCTCACTAAATTTATTTGGCTGGGTGAAACTGCTACAACAGCCTTAGTATCTTTGCAAAAACCAATTGTGGCGGGTAGGGTAAATTTCCCATATTTTTATAGATACCATCAAGCATTTATTCTGCGTCAGGGTATATACTGGATCCTTCCTGAAGTCCTGGAGCATCTTCCTGACTGGCTGATTTTAGAATGGCAACCTATGTCCCCATTATGACCACCCCTACCGTCTGAAGTATAATCTCCCTATTAGTCAGTACTTAAAGGCAAGACGTCATCTGTTCTACTTTGGAAGAATATAAAAGAATAGCAAAGGATCTTGGGGATCGTTTCTTGGATAGAGGGTATCCTAAGAGTTCTATCCGGCAGGCATACCTGCGGGCAAGATATGCCCAGAGAGATTTACTATTGAAAGATACATAGAAACATAGAAATAGACGGCAGATAAGGGCCACGGCCCATCTAGTCTGCCCACCCCAATGACCCTCCCCTACCTTTCTCTGTAAATAGATCCCACGTGTCTATCCCATTTGGCCTTAAAATCAGGCACGCTGCTGGCCTCAATAACCTGAAGTGGAAGACTATTCCAGCGATCAACCACACTTTCAGTGAAAAAGAATTTCCTGGTGTCCCCGTGCAGTTTCCCGCCTCTGATTTCTCACGGATGCCCCCTTGTTGCCGCGGGTCCCTTGAAAAAGAAGATATCTTCTTCCACCTCGATGCAGCCCGTGAGATACTTAAATGTCTCGATCATGTCACTCCTCTCTCTGCGTTCCTCGAGTGAGTACAGCTGCAACTTATCCAGCCGTTCCTCGTACGGGAGATCCTTGAGTCCCGAGACCATCCGGGTGGCCATTCTCTGGACCGTCTCCAGTCTCAGCACATCCTTACGGTAATGCGGCCTCCAGAATTGCACACAGTATTCCGGGTGGGGCCTCACCATGGATCTATACAATAGCATAATGACTTCAGGCTTACGGCTGATGAAACTCCTGCGTATGCAACCTATGATTTGCCTTGCCTTGGATGAAGCTTGCTCCACTTGATTGGAAGTCTTCATGTTCTCACTGACGATCACCCCTAAGTCTGGTTCTGCTTCAGTTCTTGTTAGGATCTCGCCATTAAGGGTGTGAGTCTTGCATGGATTTTGGCTGCCCAGGTGCATGACTTTGCATTTTTGGGCATTGAAGCTGAGTTGCCAGGACCTAGACCAGCGCTCCAGTAGGAGTAGGTCGTGCATCATGTTGTCGGACATTGAATTTGTCTGTTGTGCTTTTGCCCACTACATTGCTTAGTTTGGCGTCATTGGCGAATAATGTTATTTTACCTCGCAGCCCTTCTGCCAAGTCTCTTATAAAGAGTGCAAATTAATATGCGTGTTGCATATTCAAAAGCATCAAATATGCTTATCTCTCTTATAAAACAACATTGGCATATTCTTAATCTTCATGAAAGATTTCAGGATCTCCCCATGTTGTTTTTTTTTTAAAGGCAAAACTATTGGGCAAGTATTAAGGAAACCTGATAGGGTTGAAGAGATAGGAGTAGTAATGAAAAGTCATGAAAAATGTCATCAATACCAATGGTGCAGTAATACCATGGAAGGTCACCAATAGACTGATCCTGAGACAGGTTATACTGTCAAGGTACTACCTGTAAAACTACAAAAGCGATCTATGTAGTAATATTCCCATGTAATTTGGTATATGTGGGATGAATGAAACATACAATTTATATACGTTAAAATGAACATAAATCCTGAATCATGACTAAGTCTTTACAAGCCCCTAAAGTCCAGCACTGGCTAGCCAAAGATCATAACGTAGATCAATTGAGATGGAGGGTGATAGTGCTGCCCGATTCAAATCGATTCACCGATTCACTTCAGGTGAATCAATTCGAATCTATTTAAATTTTTTAAAAATTAGCTTCCCGATTCGGACCCTCTCCCATCACCCCCTAAAGCGGGAGCGACAGCGCTGCTCTTGCTGGCCGCTGCCGCACCTGTTTTAGAGGGCGAGGAGGGAAGGTCAGTCGGGAAGTGCTGCGTCCGGCTTCCCTCCTGGCCTCCCCGAAGGACTGCCGCCCCCCCGAAAGACTGCGCTCCCCCCCCGGGAAGGCCTCCGTGTTCCCCCTGGCCTCCCCGAACCGTTTACCTTACAGCTTCAGCCGAAGATTGTGGTTACAGCTCTTTGCACTCCAGTGCTTTGAGCTGTTTCCTCTGCTGCGGTCCCGCCCCTCCTCTGACATCAGAGGAGGGGTGGGATTGCAGCAGAGGAAACAGCTCAAATGATCAGACAACAAAAGGTAGAAAAACTAATTTTATTTTCCATTTTGTAATTACAATATGTCAGATTTGAAACATGTATCCTGCCAGAGCTGGTGTTAGACCGCAAACGTGAGCTAGGATTTAACAGAGAGAGGAAAAGTCTTTTTTGTTTGTTTATTTTGTTCACTCCACAGCACCAGTGTGGTTAGGAGAAGGCAAAGGGGGTGAAGAGGCTATAAAATAAACCCACCAGGATGTTTGAAAAAAACACCCAATTGGGCAGGAAAATCGAATCGAAAAACCAATTCAGTAGGCTGAATGGAATCAAAATTTTTTTTCCTGAATCGGGCAGCACTAGTGATAGATAGTTTGGATGAAGGGAAACTGGAGGACAACTGGGAGTGGAGGTTGAACTATTTAGAACAAGGGTGTCAAAGTCCTTCCTCGAGGGCCGCAATCCAGTCAGGTTTTCAGGATTTCCCTAATGAATATGCATGAGATCTATTTGCATGCCTGCTTTCATTGTATGCTAATAGATCTCATGCATATTCATTGGGGAAATCCTGAAAACCCGACTGGATTGCGGCCCTCGAGGAGGGACTTTGACACCCCTGATTTAGAACAACGTTGGATTTATCGATTAAATATGGTTACCCCCCATGGGTTAAATAGTGAATTAGAATGTGCCACTCTGGTTTGAGGTGGTTATCCTGGGGGCGTGTCCTTTGCAATATCATCTATTAAACTAATGTCATCTCAATAAAGTTTGTTGATGCACACTGACACTAGACGCTGACGTTCTGAAGGATGAACGTAGCATCAGCTGTCGGAGCCAGGTGTGTTTAAATTCACGGAGCGAGAGTAATGGTGCCATTCTTCATCAGACGCTATGGTTGGTTTGAATGGTTAAAATTAGGCAGGTAAGAAAGGGAGGTTTGAGAGGTTTTATAGAATTGTAGTAAATGGGATTATATGTATGTATTGATGACTAACTGTAGATTACAGAGATTAAGTTTTTCTCTATTTCATTTTCAGAGAGTGGTAGCCTTGAAAAAAACGCAGGGAGGGGCATAATCAAAAAAAAGTCTAAGTCCTGTTTTGGCCTAAGGCCTTAAACATTGAAAGTAGAAGCAGGGAAAATGTCCATTTTCAAAACAAAACACAAACCCACATCCAAAAGGAGGTTTTTAAAAAAATAATGGCCTGCCTCTACGTTCATTTGTTTAAACGCTCAGACCACCACTACATCTAATAGATGCTGGTATTGTCATCTTGATATAGGGATACTGGATCATCTGTTGTACTATTGCCCCTTAATACTCAGCTTCTGGAAGTCGATATGGGTCACAATTATTAGGATATTGGATACTTCTATTCCAATGTCATATGATATTGTTCTATTCGGAACTATATTACAACCCAAGTCTCCAATTTATGTAGCTAAAAATAGATTACTTCTGATTATGACTGGGATTGCTATACAGATGATCACAAAAAATTGAAAGAATAGTGATAGACTGAATCAAACCTTTTGGTGAGAATCCCTGTGCTTATTCTATCGATATGAATGTATGAATTCAGAACTAACTGGTCATTGTAAAGATTTGGGGCCCATTAGCAAATTTTGTAGTATTTTGTAGCAAATCAATAGTATAAGCCTTCCATTTTTAATAAGAGTTTTATACACATCTGGGATGGGTGGGAAGGTGGGGAAGGGGGGAAAATATATTTCTATTACTATTTGGTAGTTATAGTGCTGTTTTATTGTACCAATTGTATTTTTTTAATGCACTTTGTGTATGTTTTAAAATGAATAAAGATTTATTTACAAAAAAAAAAAAAGTTTAGTGAGACCACACCCTGACCTATGTAGCTGGGGCACAGGTTTGTGCGCTCTCTGGCACCCTCTCAGTTCACTGGGAATATTACAGGAAGATAACTCAACAGAATTCATCTCTGTGTGTTTGCACTAACAGGTTCTTGATCTGCAATCTGGTCAGTGCCATACTCTTCCTGATAGTCAGCTCTGGTTCCTGCAGTCTCTGTGACTCTGTTTGGGTTCCTTCCTACCCTTAGGAATGGCTCTAATGCAAGACTTACCAGTGACAGTTCCTGCGCTGGGGCTGGAAAGTCACAATTTATGAGCAACTGAATATTGCTTCACAATGTTTCAAATTTTATTTAAATAAGTTGATTTTTCAGAATGAGGTCTGTAAATGGACTGACATCTTTACCAAAGAGTCACTGCTTCCTATTTTATGTGAAGGCGTCCTTTTCGCCCTACGGCCAGCTTTGGCAGCTAAGACAATGCAGCGGGAAGCCTTTCTACACTTTGTGGATACTACCTGAGGGGATTTCACAATCGTTCCTGGCCCCCTGCAGCAGCGGTTTGGACTCGTTTTTCTTTTTTCCTAGCTGGCAGGCAGTTACTGAGACGGACCCCCTGACGTCATCGGGTCCGTCTCCAACATCTTAAAACCAACGCCGCCGCTGCGGTAGGATTGGGAGCCTTTCTACATTTTGTGGATACTACCTGAGGGGATTTCACGATCGTTCCTGGCCCCCTGCAGCAGTGGTTTGGACTCGTTTTTCTTTTTTCCTAGCTGGCAGGCAGTTACTGAGACGGACCCCCTGACGTCATCGGGTCCGTCTCCAACATCTTAAAACCAACGCCGCCGCTGCGGTTGCGGCCGCAGGGCGTGGCCGAAGGGGCCCCTTAGGGCACGCCCCTTGGAGCCACGAGGAGTCCGGGAGCTGGAAGCTGGTTGGTAATATAAAGTATTCATATAATTCTTACATGATTGTTTAGAATATGGGGAAAAGGAAGATAAAACCTAAAAGTTCTACACCAGTGGTATCGGGTCCAATGGACAGACATTTATTATTACTTTCGGACAATCCACCAGTGATACCAC
Source organism: Geotrypetes seraphini (assembly GCF_902459505.1). Lineage (NCBI taxonomy): Eukaryota > Metazoa > Chordata > Amphibia > Gymnophiona > Dermophiidae > Geotrypetes > Geotrypetes seraphini. The sequence continues at coordinate 84,825,303 of NC_047095.1, forward strand.
CAGATGTAGATTCCTCCTTCTCAGGAGCCTCAATAAGTCCTCTCAATCGCACTCCTCCCCTTCATCCAGTACCCAGTGATGGTGGGAATATAACTCCCACTATATCTGATGTTCAAGTGATCTCATCCACCCATTTGAATAAATTAGTATATGTTGAAATACCTAAATCTTTGACATTTTCTGGTGGAGTGGATGAAACTACACGAACAGAAGAAACACAGGATATTACCTTAAAAGACTTATGGTTAGGTATATCCAGAGTTGAAGGGTTTCTCAGGACAACGATGAAGCAAATGGGAGATTATTCTCAGTCAGTTTCTTCTAAATTAGAAAATGTGGATGCTAATTTAGGTTGTTTGGATAAACGACTAAATGTGGTGGAAAATCAATGTAATAATTTGCTAACTGTCTCAGTATCAGCTGTTAAAGATTCAACAGTAATACACTCAAAAATTGAATCTATGGAGAACATGAATAGAGTGAAAAATCTACGCTTGGTCAATTTTCCAGTAACTCATTTATTGTCACCTGAGATTTTATTAAGGAAATTCTTTAAAGAAGTACTGTGAATGACCAATGCAGAGAATTTTCCAATAAATAATTATTATTATATTCCTCAAAAAAAACTTGAATCTGCCCAGGGGGAGGACCATCTGACCACACCAGAGGTAAATTTGACTGAATTTCTAGAGGACACACAGGATGTGATTCAGACTCGGTCCACTCTGGTAATAACATGCATGAGCGAGATGGATAAAATGTTGATAATGAGACTTTATTTTAAAAATAGATTAATGAGATTTTGTGGGGATTTGGTCAGGATTTTTCCGGATGTATCCAGAACCACACAGATGAGGAGGAAAGAGTTTTTGCAATTGAAGGACAGAGTGTTGGCACTGGATGCATCCTTTTACCTGAAATTTCCCTGTAAATGTATGATTAAACTACAAGATATCGAATATTCTTTTTGGGATCCAATACAACTACAACAATTCACAATTGCAAGAGAAAAGAAATAGAAATGAGATTTGTTTCACCTTACTGAGGAAAATGAGGAGAATAAATATAAATAGTATTCCAGTTTTTGGGGAATGACTCCGGGTTCATTAACATGAACCAAGAATCATTATCCTCTATATTTCTTGAATTTATTTTATTAGAAAATAGCAAGATAACTCCCCTTTAATGTGGGCTTGAAAGGAGCTTTGTATGTATGATTTGTTTATGTATTGTTTTATGTGATTTTCCTTTTTCCTTCTGTATTGTTGGATATTGTAAAGTATTCAAAATTATAAATAAAAATAAAAAAAAAGACAATGCAGCAACTGTAGGCTCTCAACTATAAATTCATTTTCAACATTATTGTACTTTTGCGTTTTTCCTCAGTTTATACGGGGAGTATAAAGCACAGTTACTTACCGTAACAGGTGTTATCCAGGGACAGCAGGCAGATATTCTCACATGTGGGTGACGTCATCTACGGAGCCCCGACGCGGACAGCTTTTCAAGCAAACTTGATTAAAGCTTTCAAGTTTGCTAGTGCTGCACCACGCATGTGTGTGCCTTCCTGATCCACTAGAGGGCGCATACCCTCCTCATGGTCCTCAGTTCAGATAGCTAGCAAAGAAGCCAACCTCGGGGAGGCGGGCGGGTTGTGAGAATATCTGCCTGCTGTCCCTGGATAACACCTGTTACGGTAAGTAACTGTGCTTTATCCCAGGACAAGTAGGCAGCATATTCTCACATGTGGGTGACCTCCAAGCTAACCAAAAAGGGACGGAGGGAAGTTGGCAATTCAAGAAAACAGATTACGCAAAACCGACTGGCCAAACCGGCCGTCGCTCCTGGACAGAGTATCCAGGCAGTAGTGGGAGGTGAAAGTATGAACCGAAGACCAAGTGGCAGCCTTGCAAATCTCCTCGATAGGAGTCGACCTGAGGAAAGCTACAGAAGCCGCCATCGCTCGGACTTTATGTCCCGTGACTCGACCATGCAGCGCGAGACCAGCCTGAGCGTAGGAAAAGGAAATACAAGCAGCCAACCAGTTGGACAAGGTGCGCTTGGAAACTGGGCGTCCCAACCAATTAGGGCGAAGGACAAAAAGAATTGAGGAACCGTCCAAGGAGACTGAGTGCGTTGAAGACAAAAAGCCAACGCCCTCTTACAGTCAAGTGTGTGAAGCGCCACCTCGCCAGGAGGCGAGTGGGGCTTCGGAAAAAAGACCGGAAGAACAATGGAAAGATCGAAAGGAAAGTCCGAAACCACCCTGGACAAGAACTGGGGTTGAGCACGCAGGACCACCGTGTCATGATGAAATACAGGAAAAGACGGGTCCGCAACCAGAGCTTGCAGCTCACTGACTCTGCGAGCAGACGTGAGAGCAACCAGGAATACCACCTGCCAGGTGAAGTAATTCAAAAGAGCTTTATCAATGGAATCAAATGGAGGTATCACCAATTGAGCCAGGAACACACAAAGATCCCAAACTACCGGAGGGGCTTTGAGCGGAGGATGTACAATGAAGAGATCCCTCATAAAGCGGGAAACCGTCGGATGGACGGAGAGCAGCGTCCCATTCAGCGGCCGATGAAAGGCAGCAAATGCACAGAGGTGGACTCGAAAAGATGTAGATTTGAGACCAGACCGAGACAAGTGCAACAGATAACCCAGCACTGAAGGCAAGGAGGCAGAGAGCGAATCCATGCGGTGCTCAGTACACCACGCAGCAAATCAGGACCATCTCTGGGAAAAGCATTGCCGAGTGGAGATCTTCCGAGAGGCCTCGAGAACACCCCCACCGACTGAGAGAAACAGAAGGAGGGAGGCACGTTGGGAGGAACCAATCTGATAAGTGTAGAGACTGCAGATTGGAATGCAACAGAAACCGCAACACTGAGACAGCAGAGACGGGAACATAGGTAGAAGCTGAGTCTCCCTGACACGCTGGAGGAGCAGGGAGAACCATGGCCGCCAGGGCCACAGAGGCACCATCAAGATCCTGGTGGCGCAGACCGACAGGAGGTGTATCAAAGACCCGAGAATCAGAGTAAAGGGAGGGAACGCATAGAGGAACCTGCCCATTCCATCGAGAAGGAAAGCATCCACCTCGATGCAAACCCAGGAGAACATCGAGCAATATCGATGCAACCAGTGAGTGAGGGGTGAAGCGAACAGAACTACCTGTTGAGTTCCCCACCGAACAACCACATGCCGCAGAGTCTGAGAATGGAGCAACCATTCATGCGGCCGAAAAGGGCGACACAACGTGTCCACCCGACAATGCTGCACGCCCCGGAAATACACCGCCCGAAGAAAGAAGCAGTGGTGTAACGCCCCCTGCCAATGACGAAAGGCTTCCCTGCAAAGTAACAGGGAACCTGTACACCCTGGCTTGGTCACAGAATACATCGCCACCGAGATGTCGGGACGCACCAGGACCCCGCAATCTTGCAACCAATAACGAAAATCCACCACGGCATTGTAAATGGCCCAGAGCTCCAGCAGATGACAGTCCGCACCCGACCCAGGACCCTGAGTCCAAAGGCCGTCGAGGTGCACCCCTAAGCCTAAGCCAATGCCGAGGAGTCCATCGGCAGAACCTTCTGATGCGGGGATACGAAGAGGTGGCCCACCAACGAAACAAGTGTGTCAAGGAGGGAGGCACCACAATGTGCTGGGAAGCGGGATCCCGATCCTGCCATCACTGAGTTGCTCGGGTCCAGCGGGGAACACGAAGATGAAACCAGGCGAACATCGGGACATCCACCGTGGAGACCCCTGATCCCAAAAGGATCAGCATCAGCTCGGCCGAGGCCGAAGACCGCTGAGACACCAGCCGACTCAAGCGCCGACAGGGGGCCTGCCGAGGCAGAGGCAGAAAATACCGGAGGCGGACCGAGGACAGAGGGGCCACCTTCCGGCATAAACAAACAAGGGCCTCCCCCTGAGGCCGAGACAAGAAGGCGCGCAGACAAACTGGGTCCAGGTCCGCCCCGACGGACTCCCGAGACTGGGGCGGCCAGAGTCTGACCCACTCCCGTACTAGAAACTAGTGCAGGTCACGGAGGGCCAGGATCAGACGCAGATGGGAGGATGGGAATGCCCAACCGACAGAAGTGAGGCTATACTCCCGGTGCGTAGACACGGAGACACCCCTCCCGAAGGGAGGGGAGGAATCCCCTGAAGGAGAGCAGCGCGGAGGCTATGCGAGAATAGACAAAAAGACGGCCAGGAGTCGCCGAAGCCGGCGGCTGAACCCTAACCCGGCGCTGCTGCAGCTATTGCGGCTGCTGCGAAGGAGGCCGAGATAACACAAGAAAGGTATCCGGAGGGCCCCTCCGGAGAAGGAGTCCAAACCACCAAGGCAGACGGGATTTAGCTGAAGGCATCCCGATAGGCGAAGGACCGGTCGCGTTCTGAGAGACGGTTAGTGGCCACCGCAAGAGAGGCCTCAAGAAGCGCAGAACTCACGCAAGTAAAAGTGGCGAGACGATCCTGAAGGTTCGGATCCTCAGCCACACTCTGCACCAAGCAAGATGACGCATGGCGGGAGCAATAGAGCCGGAGCAGGGAGAGAGTCTCCTCCAGGAAACCAAACTCCGCACTACAAGATTCCGTCACGGCTGCCCGGAATGAACCGAAGAGAAAGTGGGGAACCCTCTCGAACAGGAGCTGGAGACGTCGAGGCGCAAACCCGCAGTCGACGCCGAGGCCCAAAACCTCAGCCGCTGCCGAGGTAAAAAGCCCCCAGCGACGTTGCGGCACCAAGCCACAGTCGACTTCGAAACACAAGGCCACAGCCAACCAAAGGGCACAAAGCCCCAAGCGACGTCAAGTAACAAAGCTCCCGTCGACGGCACGAAGCCTCGGCAACGACGAGGCACAGAGCTCCAGCCGACGAGGAGGCCCCCAGCCTCAGTCGACGTCGAGGCACAAGCCTCAGGCGACGTCGAAGCACAAGCGTCAAGTGACGCGGAGCACACGGCTGCAGCCGACGTCGAAGGGACAAAGCATCAGCCGAGACACCCAGCCTCAGTCGACATCGAGACCCCAAGCCCCAGTCGACATTGAGGCAGAAAATCGAAGCACGAAGCCTCCGTCGACGTCGAGGCACGAAGCCTCCGTCGACGGCGAGGCACGAAGCCTCCGTCGACGGCGAGGCACGAAGCCTCCGTCGACGGCGAGGCACGAAGCCTCCGTCGACGGCGAGGCACGAAGCCTCCGTCGACGGCGAGGCACGAAGCCCCCGTCGACGGCGAGGCACGAAGCCCCCGTCGACGGCGAGGCACGAAGCCCCCGTCGACGGCGAGGCACGAAGCCCCCGTCGACGGCGAGGCACGAAGCCCCCGTCGACGTCGAGGCACGAAGCCCCCGTCGACGTCGAGGCACGAAGCCCCCGTCGACGTCGAGGCACGAAGCCCCCGTCGACGTCGAGGCACGAAGCCCCCGTCGACGTCGAGGCACGAAGCCCCCGTCGACGTCGAGGCACGAAGCCCCCGTCGACGTCGAGGCACGAAGCTCCAGTCGACGTCGAGGCACATCGAGGTTCAGAAGTCTGCACCGTACCAATGAAACTGGTAATAAAGGTGCAGCAGTGCGCTCCATAAAGGGCAACCTCAAGATGAGTATTCCCATGAAAGGAGGCACGCTTCGAAGGTCTCGTAGAGGTGGGCACGACTGCACTCGATGCCTGGAATGCCTGAGACTCAGCCGATGGCATTACCGAGGTAACGCAGCTAGAAGACAGAAAGAAAGAAAGAAAGAAGACTTACCGGGGATCGAAGCTACTCAGTCCGATTCCAACGAAGGAAAAAGGGTCCTGGCCATCCTGCTCACACGAGGTGAGCCCAGAGAGAGGCCAGGGAAGAAGAAAATACAGCTGCAGCCAAATGAGGCCTAGCCGCATGGCTGAGGCCCAAGAAGGGCCTGCCGGGCAGAAACACAATAAAAAGTCCTTTTTTTTTTTTTTTGAAAACAAAGAAATACACGATCAAGCAACAAACGCACAGTGACTCCCTAACAAAATAAAGAAGCCACGGTGCTAGAAAGGCACTTAGAAGAACGCAGAGAAGAGAGACAGGGCTTTCTGGCTCCGCGGAAAACTAAGAACTGAGGACCATGAGGAGGGTATGCGCCCTCTAGTGGATCAGGAAGGCACACACATGCGTGGTGCAGCACTAGCAAACTTGAAAGCTTTAATCAAGTTTGCTTGAAAAGCTGTCTGCGTCGGGGCTCCGTAGATGACGTCACCCACATGTGAGAATATGCTGCCTGCTTGTCCTGGGATAATATTTGATTTTATCCCCATGGATGACCCTTTTCCCTGATGCATTTTTTTAAAGTGAAATGCTGGCCACTATTGAGGGGACCACTGATTTCTAATTTTGCTACAGCTATACATACAAACAAGTCCATTGTTTTGTCACACTTTTTGAAAAATTAATGCATTATTTTTTGTTAAAATATTTAGAAGGTTTTTGAGCAGTGAAATGATTGATCTTATTCTGTCTTCAATTGTGTTACACTGGAACTCTAAGGTCTTCTCCTTCCTTTAAAGAAAATTTATAAATTTTGTAATGTTCTTTACATAATAAATTATTTTATGACCTACAAAGATGACTGTTATTTATTCTCTTAACTGATGTTGAATTTGTTTTGGAGGGAATGTGCTGAATGACTAAAGCTAATGTTTATCCCGGGAAATGAACCATAAAAAATTTGAACTACTTTTCAAGAACCATTGTTTATTTGCAATCTAAACTGGCTCCAATCAAACATACTGGGCTTGATGAACTGTGGACTGACTCAGAATGGTTTTGCTTTATTCAGTAGCAAAACAAGTTAAAGCTGGAAAATATGAGAAAAGGTATGGAATACTTAAAAAAAAAAAAAAAAAGGATAGCAATGAAGTAAACAAGAGATGGAGTCAATAAGAAAAATTTGGAACTAGCAAGAACAAAGCAGAAAATAGAGCCTGAGTCTCAGATGGTGGTGCTATAATAGAAGCAGCAATTGACAGAGGGGAAAGCCCACTGTCTTGCACATCTCCAAAGTTATATGCACAACACACCTGTACATTGTCAGCCTAGAGGCCTATGGGAAATTATATCAATCTGACTCTGGCATGGGAAGGCAGATAGACCCTTAGTGCAGGGAAACTGTTTTAAGTATCCCGGATATGTTTTAAGTTTCCCTGATTGAATCATGACTAGCTAAAAGGTGTTAATGTCTGATTAAGAGGGTTCTTAGGACAATGGTGCACAGATCAAGCCAGAGACTTAATCCCATCACCATGCTTGCAGGTATCTCACCCTCCTTAGCAATTAAATTAACCATTGTTTCAAACAGTTTACAAATTCTAAACAGAAAGATACTGGGGCATACAGGTTTCTATATTGAGCCAAGGTATAAAAGCCTGCTCTCTGCAACACACATATCTCTCTCTTTTTCTATCAAGCTATCAAGAGAGGGGTCTTAGCCCTCTATCTCTCTTTCTATCTAGCTATCTCTTGGCTCTTTGCTTGGCACTCTGGTTCTGTCTTGGCTCTCCCTCTCTCTGTCTATCCTTCCCTTTATCTAAGGAACACGAAGCTTAGACCATCCCCCTTTTCTCTCTCTCTGGCTCTTCCTAGAACTGCAAGCTTCTATGTCCCTCTTTGCCTCTGAACTCTGTAAGGCAGGGAAACTGCTATGCTCTCTATTTAATTGTAATGCCTAATTGTAATGATTATAAATATTGCTTTTCTGTAAGACTATTTCTATAATATATTCTTTATATAATCACCTCTGGCTGTGCTTCTTATTTGATTCTATCCCTAATGAAACTTCTGTGAAGGTATTGAACTCGGGACCGCGTCAAACATAACCTCTCCAACCTAACATTGTGGGGGTGCGACCATCCTTACATTTTGGGGGCACATCTTTAAAAAAAATAAAATAAAATAGAGGAAATCATCCACTTAATTATAATAAACTCACCGCCCAAGTTTTTGTAAGCCTGAAGATGGGAGCACTTTGTAAACCAGACACCACAGCCATTAGGGAATGGAGGTTCTTCAGCTCATATAGTTTCTACAAAATAAAGAAAACTTATTTTTAAAATATCTATAGAAGAGATAATATAACAATTTTATTCATAAAAACTATGTTACTGCCAAAGAATTTAAGGGTAGAATAGAAACAGCTGGTATAAATTCTCACATGTAGGTGACATCATCCATTTAACCCGGTAATGACATATACCATGTATACTGCCACTATAAATTTAAAAAACAGGGCAACATACTATGCAAATGTTGGAGCCTTCCTGTCTAACATCGGATTGCGTGACCTACAATTCAGTAACAAAGTTAAGAAGCCAATTAGGTGAGGTAGGTGGGTTATGAGAATATATACCTACTGTCCTAGGAGAAATCATAGTTATTTACCATAACAGCTGTTATCTGGGGACAGCAGGCAGATATTCTCACATATGGGTGACGTTAGCTCGCAGTACCTAAGTTCCGTAAGCAAGCTAAGAAGCCAACCAAAAGTGGAAGGAATGTAAGAATATCTGCCTGCCGTCCCTGAGATTAAGTCCTGTGTGGCTTAGCCCTCTGTATGTAGTAAGCTGAGGCACGTTTACAGTCCAGTGTATGAAGAGCTGTTTCTCCAGGGTGAGAATGAGGCTTTAGGAAAAAACTGGAAGCACAATGGATTGATTCAGGTGAAATTCCATGACTATTTTCGGGAGAAATTTTGGATAAGTTCTGAGGTAGAGAATGACATGGGGACAAATTTTTCCCCGTCCCCGTGGGAACTCATTTTCCTGTCCCGTCTCCGTGAGTTCTTTTCCCGTCAGCTCCAACCTCTTTATAATCATAAGTGTTTATGGCTTGTGCAGTTAAGGCAGAGCTTACAGGAATGGGGCAGGGACAGCAACAAAACTCACAGGGCTGAGCCGGAAGAATTGAGTTCCTGCAGGGACAAATTTGACCCTGTGTCATTCTCTATTCTGAGAACCACCTTGTCTTGATGAAATACTGTATAGGTTGATCAGAAACCAATACTTGAAGTTCACTCACTTGATGAGCAGAAGTAATAGAGGTCAAGAACACCACTTTCCAAGTGAGAAATTTAAGAGGAGTAGATGCCAGTGTTTCAAACGGCAACTTCATCAAACTGGCAAGGACTACATTAAGATCCCAGACAACTGGAGGCAGCTTGAGTAGAGGTTTGGAGTTGAAAAGTCCTTTCATAAACCGGGAAACAAGCGAATAGCTAAAGGTTTATTGCTGACAAGAGCATGGAAAGAACTAATAGCACTGAGGTGAACTCTGAACGAAGTAGTTTTAAGTCCAAAATTGGATAAATGAAGAAGATAATCCAACACTGAAGGAAGAGGAGGAAGCATCTGGTTATGGAAAGAACACCACAAATTGAAGCATGTCCACTTTTGTTGATAGCATTGCTGAGTAGAAGGTTTTCTGGAAGCGGCTTGTATTGCGTCAAAAAGATTAAAATCTGCTGAATTCAGACAGAGAGGTACCAAAGCTGTCAGGTGTAGAGATTGCAGATTGGGATGTAAAAGAGAGCCTCGACAGAGTGATCAGTGCTGGAAAGATTTGTAAGGAAATTGGATCTTTGATACTCAGTTGAAGCAGAAGGAAAAAACCATGGTTGTCTGGGCCACCGAGGAGCTATTAGGATCATGGTGGCTGACTCTTGTTTGAGTTTGCCTATTGTCTTAAGAATGAGAAAGATTGGCAGAAATGCAGAGAAGACCCTGTTCATCCAATCTAGAAGAAATGTATCTGGTTCAAAACAATAAGGAAAGTACTATCTGGAACAGAATTGACGCAATTTGTGGTTGTAGGGAGACTCTTTTGTACCCGCAGTGCAAAGGAGCTCACCTAGTCTGTTTAGTTGTTCACAACTTCGCTGTTTCCAGTTGTTATCCATAAGGTCCCCCAGTTTATGATACCTGTTTGGACCCTTGAGGAAGAAGTGTTTCTTCGCAACACAGACCATGTTGGGTCCGGGTTCTCCAACCTTTTTGGATACAAACTTTCTCATGTTCATATTAATGTTTGTTTATTAAAGACTTAGTGTCTTGTACACCATTCCTGCAGTTTTTTTCTTTTGTTCCTTGTGGGGAGACACAAACAGGTCTATCTAAGGAGTCCCCCATAGTGAGAGCATGTTGTACAAGACTTTGGAGTTGAGAATCCACTCGTACTGCTGAAGAAACTTGCTGAGCCTGTCTGCTAGAGTACTCTGTTTCTCTTGTACATATATGGCTTTGAAGAATGTTTTGAGCAATTGCCCAGTTCCAAATGTGCTTAGCTTCTTGACACAGAGGAAGAGAGCCTCTTCCCCCGTTTTTTGATGTAGTACATCACTACTCAATTGTCTGTTTGAACAAGAATGACTTGGTTGGAAAGACTATCCTGAAAGGATTTTAGAGCATTTCAAATTGCCCGCAGCTCTAACAGGTTGACGTGGAGAGTCTTCTCTTGAGCAGACCATCATCTGGAATACTGCGTCCAATATTGTCTCCATACCTTAAGAAGGATATGGCGCTACTCGAGAGGGTTCAGAGGACAGCGACACATTTGATAAAAGGGATGGAAAACCTCTCATACGCTGAGAGATTGGAGAAACCGGGTCTCTTTTCCCTGGAGAAGAGGAGACTTAGAGGGGATATGATAGAGACTTATAAGATCATGAAGGGCATAGAGAGAGTAGAGAGGGACAGATTCTTCAAACTTTCGAAAAACAAAAGAACAAGAGGACACTTGGAAAAGTTGAAAGGGGACAGATTCAAAACGAATGCTAGGAAGTTCTTCTTTACCCAACGAGTGGTGGACACCTGGAATGCGCTTCCAGAGGGCTTAATAGGGCAGGGTACAGTACAGGGGTTTAAGAAAGGATTGGACAATTTCCTGCTGGAAAAGGGGATAGAGGGGTATAAATAGAGGATTACTGCACAGGTCCTGGACCTGTTGGGCCGCCGCGTGAGCGGACTGCTGGGCATGATGGACCTCAGGTCTGACCCAGCGGAGGCATTGCTTATGTTCTTAACACTGTGTCCCGAGACCATCCAGATGAGCTCCCCAAGCATACATGGATGCATCCATGGTGAGCACTCTCTAATGTGGGGGGATGTGAAACAGCAACCCCTCTGGAGAGATTTGTCATATCCATCCACCACTGAAGAGATTGACAAAGAGGTGAGGTGACTATGATCCTTCAGGACAAGGGATCGAGAGCTTGAGACCATTGAGATGCTAGGGTCCACTGAGCTGATCTGAGATGAAGGTGTGTGAAGGGGATAATGAACTGTGGATGTCATGTGACCAATGAGTCGCATCATTGGTTGTGCTGAGACGGTTTGTAGAGTGGAGATCTGATTGCAGAGATGACACAAGGTGTCTTCTCTTTGTTGAGGTAGAAAAGCCTGTAGAAGAGTGGTGTTGAATAGGGTTCTTATAAATTGCAGTAGTTGAGAGGGTTGAAGCTGCGACTTGAGGAAGTTGATTTCGAACCCTAGAAGCTGGAAAAAAGATATCATCAACTGTGTTACAGAGTGGACTGCTTGAATCATCCAGATATGGAAACACTTGAAACCCGTGGGTATGTAGGGTTGCTGCCATGACCACTAGACACTTGGTAAATACTTTTGGAGAAGAAGCGAGGCCGAATGGCAAAACTTTGTACTAGACGTGTTGATGAGCTATCTGAAAATGTAGAAACTTTCTGTGATCACGATGTATGGATATATGTGACTGCTTCCCGACACAATAGTAAGAACCCTTGCCTCCCTGCTTGTTCATAAGTATATTGCAACCTGGTTATCTGTTTAGATAAGAAAAAATGTGTGCATCAGCCAGTCTTTGAGAGCCTTCAGAGCATTCTACATGGCTCTGAGTTCCAGCAGGTTGATGTGAAGCTGATCCTCCTGGGAAGACAAAAAGCCTTGTATGGAGCCCATGTTAGATATATCAGGCATCAGAGTCTTGTGGAGAGTGACTCTGCTAGCCCCAGAGTCACAGGAAGAGTGTGGTACAGTAGTTACAACCTCAGCTTGAGGTTGTGGGTTCAAACCTACACTACTCCCCGTGACCCTGGGCAAGTCAGTTAATTCCCTCATTACCCCCAGGTACATCAGATAGATTGTGAGCCTGCCAGGACAAACAGAGAAAAATGCCTTACTAGAATTAATGTAAACCATTCATACCTGAATAGAAGTCATGTAAACCATTCTGAGCCCCTGTGGGAGAACAGTATAGAAAATTAAATAAATAAATAAAATAATGATGTCCACTGAGTCTGTCTCATATGGAGGTGCATCAAGCAGTGCGACATGGATGGTGGAGGTCATGTGGCCTAGTGGCCTCAACATTTGCCAAGCTGAGACTTGCTGGCTCTGCAAATTCTTAGGATGATATTGATCATGGCAACTACTCTGGGCTCTGGGAGGAAGGCTTGGACCTGAACCACGGCTAGCATAGCTCCAACGAACAAACTTCAATCTCTGAACTGGGATGAAATAGGACTTTGGGTAGTTATCAATGAAACCTAGTACCCAAATGGTTCTTCACATCAATTCACAGGCAATTGTTTGCCAGAATCATGGGAAACAGGATGCTAATGAAAACCATACTGAACTTTTCTTTGATCAGATATTTGTTCAGGGCCCTTATGACTATAATGGAATGGAATCCCCCACATTTTATTTGGACAGGAGGAAGTACTTGGAACAGAATCCTTTCCCTTTATCCCCTGGTAGAATGAATTTGCTTGGGCCTGTAAAAGGAAAGCAAGTTCCTCTACAAGTACTTTCTCATGCTGAGAGTTGAATCATGACTCTCTTGGTGGACAATTTGGAGAACGTTTTCACCACTGAAGGACATAACCCTCCTAAATATTTCAAGAACCCACTGGTATGAAGTAAAAAGGGGGCAACCTTTCTTGAAAAAATTCAGCATCTGTCATACTGGTAGGCTGTCCAAGATGGTCACTTACAGTGGCTATGTTCTCCTGTAACAAGTTTTAAGCTTATCCTTGGACAGGGATTGAGATGGTGAGAAAGATCCCATTGTGTCCTCGAGTTCTGGCATCTGTGGAGGTGAATAGTCCAGGTATGCCTGTTTCCGCCAAGGTGAGGCGTGCCTGGATGAGTGCCTCGAGGAATGCCTCAATCGGTGTCGTGAGGTTGGCCTCGATGGACAGGGTGAGGCAGGCTTCGTTGAGGCCCCCAGGTAGTGGATGGGGCTGGAAGCGGTCGATCGAAGCAGGGGTTGCTACCATAGAGGCTTGAACCCCATCGGGGTGATCGGTTCCAACGGAGGCACTCGCAAAGACTCTGCTCCTTGCATCGAGTGAATCGGCTCCAACGGAGGCACTCGCAAAGACTCTGCTCCTTGCATCGAGTGAATCGGCTCCAACGGAGGCACTCGCAAAGACTCTGCTCCTTGCATCGAGTGAATCGGCTCCAACGGAGGCACTCGCAAAGACTCTGCTCCTTGCATCGAGTAAATCGGCTCCAACGGAGGCACTCGCAAAGACTCTGCTCCTTGCATCGAGTGAATCGGCTCCAACGGAGGCACTCGCAAAGACTCTGCTCCTTGCATCGAGTGAATCAGTTTCAGAGGTAGCATGGGCAGACTCTGCTCCTTGCGATGCATGCATTGTTGCCAGACCAGACACTCGCAGAGACTCTGCTCCCTGTTGAGAGTGTGTTCCCCACTGAGGCACTGGAGGCTGCTCGACCTCGCGGGAGGCCTCCGTGTGTCCAGGCTGGATTTGGGAGAGAAGCTGAGGTCCCATCGTGGTAAAGAGCTCGATGAAGTGCTTCTGTAGCATGGTCTGGAACGAGGCCGGCAAGGATGGATCCGCATCTGAAATGGGACCACCTGCGCGGGCCTCACATTCCCTCGTAGTCACGTGTGAGTGCTTGGACTTCGAGGCCTTGGGCACTTTCAACACGACTGGGGGAATGGGCTGCTGGGCTACCTGACCTGAGGAGGTTGAGGAAGGCATCGCAGCAGGCACTGGAGTCTGAGCTGGGACAAACGAGGCGGGCTTGATGAAACTCGGTGCCGCAGAGGTGGAAGACTGTGGATGATGTCGAAGGTGCGGGTCCCTTTGAGGTCAACGGCTCCGTCGAGGACTCCATGAAGAGTGATTCCCACAGGACGCAACAGCGCTTGAAAGCATGTGTGGTGAGTGTGGAGCAAGACCGGCACGATTTCGGGATGTGTTCAGGCCTGAGACACCGAACACAATGTCGATGAGGGTCCGTTAGCGAAATCGCGCGCAGGCACTTGTCACACTTTTAAAACCTGTGATAGGCCGGGACATAGGCCGAAAAAGCTCCGCCGCAAGATTGAAGCCACAGGGCTGCGGCCATGTGGCCTTCCCAGTCGAACGGTCCAAAGAAAATTTTTTTTTAAAAAAACCAATAAAACATGATGAAAATCAGCGATTACGATCAATTAAAATCAAAACCGCGGACTTAGAAGGCACAAGCGAAGGAACTTTGTGCAGAGTCGAAGACGGACTTCTCGGCTCCATAGAAAAGTAAGAACTGAGGACACGCCCAGTGCATCAGGCGGGAAGGCACTCGCGCATGCGTGGTGCGGGCGACTTGAAACTTCGAGTTTTCTTCAAAGAAGCGTCCGCATCGGGGCTCCGTTGGATCACGTCACCCATTAGTGAGAATACCTGCCTGCTTGTCCTGGGATAAAGTACCTTAAAGCAAAAACAACCTAACCTAAATTTCACCCACGCCTCTATCGGCAACTAGTACAGAAGTTGATAGGAAGGTGTTACATGATCTAATTTCTTCAGCCCAAAAATTAACCTGACTGCCGCATTTTGCACCAATCGTAATTGCTGCATATTCTTCTGGGAAACTGATAAATAAGCAAATTGGCCTGGAGGAACACCAGGCCAATTGGGTTTTCAGGCTAGCCCTAATGAATATGCATGAAGCAAATTTGCATGCCTATCACTTCCATCATATGCAAATCTCTCTCATGCATATTCATTAGGGCTAGCCTGAAAACCCGATTGGCCTGGTGTTCCTCCAGGACAGGGTTGGGAATCACTGCTCTAATGGACCAAAGCTTCTAGAGTAAAAAAAAACCTCTTTCTGACCAGAGAGTCCACTTGGTCCTTCATAGTTAAACCCTGGTCCAGTATAACACCTAAAATCTTCATAGTAGATTGAATCAGATAACTAAGTTTATCGATACACAATGATGTTTTTGTATCAAACAAATTTTGGTTTTTCTGAATTAAGCTTCAATCGAAATTCAGTCATCCATTGCTCCATCAAATTTAATACTTCTGTTGCCTTAGGAATGACTTCAGAGAGAGTGGTAGCGAATAGGATAAAGATCGTAAAATTATCTCCATAACTAAATAACTTTATCCCCAGCTGGGGCAATTGCGCCCCTAATGAAGACATATAAACATTAAAAAGCAATGGGGATAGTGGTTTCCCCTGCTGAACGCCAGATAAATTACTCCAAGTACCAGAAAGATCATAATTAAAACGTACTTGGTAGGTACGGGACATAAGAAAACCTCGAAACCAGTCTAACACCTCTCCTCTGATACCAATTGTGTCCAAGTATTGTAACAATTTCCCATGGTCCACTAAGTCAAAGGCAGCACTCATATCGAATTCTCCAAACTAGTGGCAGAGAAAATAAAGGCAAAAGAGTTGGAGTTCTTGAAATATAAAAAAAAACCCAAGAAGAGGAGTACAGAAAGGACTACCGGGTGAAACTAAAAGAAGTAGAGAATGAGAGATACATCTGGCGAAAGTTCAGGCGGAAGAGCAAATGGCTAAAAATATAAAAAAGGGAGACAAAATTTTTTTCAGATATATTAGTAAAAGGAGGAAGATGAAAAATGAAAATGACAAACTAAAATATACTGGGAACCGATATGTGGAGAGTGATAAGGAAAAAGCAAACATGCTAAACAAATACTTCTGTTCTGTGTTCATGGAGAAGGAATGAGATTGTCTGGCAAAGGAAGACGAGAAAATGGAGCAGATTCTGCGCCGTTCACGGAGGAAAATATTTATGAAAAACTGAAGGTGGACAAACCATTGGGATCGGACGGGATTCATCCCAGGATACTGAGAGAACTCAGAGAGGTTCTAGCAGGTCCTATTAAAGACTTGTTCAACAAATCTCTGGAGACGGGAGTGATTCCTGGGGATTGTAGAAGAGCAGATGTGGTCCCTATTCACAAAAGTGGTCACTGATAAGAAGCGGGAAGGATTGCTGAAAGAAATGATAGTGAACTTCCTAGAATCTAATGGGTTACAGGATCCGAGGCAACATGGGTTTACAAAAGGTAAATTGTGCCAAACGATTGAATTTTTTGATTGGGTGACCAAAGAACTGGATCGAGGACATATGCTAGATGTAATTTACTTAGATTTCAGCAAAGCCTTCGATACGGTTCCTCATAGGAGGCTCTTGAACAAACTTGAAGGGCAGAAGTTAGGAACCAAAGTGGTGAACTGGCTTAGAAACTGGCTGTCTGACAAATGCCAGAGGGTGGTGGTTAATGGAAGTCACTCGGAGGAAGGAAAGGTGAGTAGGGGAGTCCCTCAGGGTTCAGTGCTGAGGCCGATCCTGTTCAATATGTTTGTGAGTGACATTGCTGAAGAGTTAGAAGGAAAATTTTGCCTTTTTGCACATAATACCAAGATTTGTAACAGAGTAGATACTGAGGAGGGAGTGGAAAACATGAAAAAGGATATGCAAAAGTTAGAGAAATAGTCTAATATCTGGCAACTAAAATTCAATGCAAAGAAATGCAGAGTACCGTATTTTCACGCATATAACGCGCGCGTTATACGCGTTTTTACCTACCACGCATACCCCTCGCGCGTTATACGCGTGAGCGCGGTATACAAAATTTTTTTTACATAGTTCCCACCCCGCCCGATGCCCGATTCACCCCCCCCCCCCAGCAGGACCGCTCGCACCCCCACCCCGAACGACCGCTCGCACGCGCTCCCACCCGCACCCGCATCCACGATCGGAGCAAGAGGGAGCCCAAGCCCTCTTGCCCGGCCGACTCCCCAACTCCCCGACAATATCGGGCCAGGAGGGAGCCCAAACCCTCCTGGCCACGGCGACCCCCTACCCCCACCCCGCACTACATTACGGGCAGGAGGGACCCCAGGCCCTCCTGCCCTCGACGCAAACCCCCCTCCCTCCAATGACCGCCCCCCCCAAGAACCTCCGACCGCCCCCCCAGCCGACCCACGACCCCCCTGGCCGACCACCACGACACCCCCACCCCCCTTCCCCATACCTTTGGTAGTTGGCCGGACAGATGGGAGCCAAACCCGCCTGTCCGGCAGGCAGCCAACGACGGAATGAGGCCGGATTGGCCCATCCGTCCCAAAGCTCCGCCTACTGGTGGGGCCTAAGGCGCGTGGGCCAATCAGAATAGGCCCTGGAGCCTTAGGTCCCACCTGGGGGCGCGGCCTGAGGCACATGGGCCCAACCCGACCATGTGCCTCAGGCCGCGCATGGAGAGGCGGGGCAGTGCACGGAAAGTCAGGGAGGGTGAACGGATAGTCGGGACAGCGCACGGATAGTCGGGGAGGGAGAAAGGAGAGTCGGGGTGGCCAGAGGAGAGTCGGGGCGGGCGAAAGGACAGTCGGGCTGCATGCGCGGTATACCCGTGAGCGCGGTATACAAAAGTTTTTGTACATAAAATTGTGGTTTCTGCGCGCTATACCCGTGTGCACGTTTTACACTGGTGCGCGTTATCTGCGTGAAAATACGGTAATGCATTTGAGATTAATAATTGGAAGGAACCATATATGCTGGGAGGTGAAAGGCTGATATGCAAGGACAGGGAGAGGAACCTTGGGGTGATAGTGTCCAAATATCTAAAGGCAAAAAAACAGTGTGACAAAGCGGTGGCTGCTGCCAGAAGGATGCTGGACTGTATAAAGAGAGGCGTAGCCAGTAAAAGAAAGAAGGTGTTGATGTCCCTGTACAGGTCATTGGTGAGGCTCCACTTGGAGTATTGTGTTCAGTTTTGGAGCTGTGTCTGAAGAAGGACATGAGAAGTCTTGAAGCGGTCCAGAGGAGGGCGACGAAAATGATAGGAGGTTTGCGCCAAAAGATGTATGAGTAGAGACTGGAAGCCCTGAATATGTATATCCTAGAGTAAAGGAGGGACAGGGGAGATATGATTCAGATGTTCAAATACTTGAAAGGTTTTAACGTAGAACAAAATCTTTTCCAGAGAAAGGAAGATAGTAAAACCAGAGGACATAATTTGAGGTTGAGGGGTGGTAGACTCAAGAGCAATGTAAAGAAATTCTACTTTACGGAGAGGGTACTGGATGCCTGGAATGTGCTCCCGAGAGAGGTGATGGAGAGGAAAATGGTAACAGCGTTCAAAAAAGCGTGGGATGAACACAGAGAATCTAGAATCAGAAAATAATAGTAAATATTGAAGGACTAAGACTGTCTGTATATGGCCTTTTGGTTGAGGATGAGCTGGGGAGGGCTTCAATGGCTGGAAGGGTGTGAATGGGCTGGAGTGAGCTTTGACAGAGATTTCAGTAGTTGGAACCCAAGCACAGTACCAGGTCCAAAAAAAAAAAAAAAAAAAAAATTTAAAAAAATTAAATTGAATCAGTTTGGGCAGACTGGATGAATCATTCGGATCTTTATCTGCGTCATCTACTATGTTATTATGTAATCCTCAAATTTTGTTTCATGGAAAAAAAATGTCGATGCTCCCAGACGTCACAAGAACTGCGCAAGAACAGAGAAATTATTTCTTGCTATGAGAACTGAGACTAATTCCCGGGGCAACATTTCTATTAGCATATCTGTGCAAATGTTTGATAAAATTTCTAGGAGTTAAATATGTCTTCTATACTCCAGATCAGTTACGAGCTGCCTTGGATTTGAAGAATCTAGCAGCTGGGAAAGTTTAATGAACAGAAGAGAGAATGGGGGGGTTAAAGCTGTTAAATCTATTCCTATTTATTTCTTCTTGTTTCTCTTCATTTATTCAATCTCCTCCTCCTTTTGAGTTTGTGGTCTAAGAAAGATTAAAATTTTTCTTTTAGTTTTTTCCTTCTCTTAGTTTGGCTGTAAATTGCTGGGATATATTTTGAGGTTTTGCATCTGTTTTTCTTGTAGAAGAGGAATTTTCTTGTAGAAGAGGAATATTCTTGTCAATTATGTTAATAATTTTAATAAATAAATTGCTCAGATCCTCAACCAGCAAAGAAAGTCTTCTGACTGCCAGCCAAGTTGACCATGACTACTGACTCCCACCCCCAAGATTCCTCAGGCAGCAAAGGTGGAGAAATTATGCAGCCAGCTCCCTGATACCCCTAGGGTTCTTACTCAGGAGCCCCACAGCCTGCGCTCAAGCCTCTGACTGAAGGAGCAGGTAAGCCACTCTCAGGGGGATGGATCCTGAGCTCCTAAAGGGACCTAAAGCAGGCTGGCTCCGCAGGAATTCTGATTGTCCTGGGAGCAGCAGTCCTCCCACGTGGGACTACGTCCTTTCCCCGACGAACTATGCCCAAACATGGAAGCTACAAAGAACTTCAAAAAATCCAACAGAAAAAAATAAAGAACAAACAGAGCAGAGTAAAACACACCTTCCGAGTTCACTTGCAGAGAGAATAACTGAATAGGATGCTGTGCTCCACTACAGAAGGAGGGGAGTTTTCAGGTTCTTAAAGGGATATCCTTCTGCAGTTCATTGGAAATGGGAATCAACAGCTAAGTTGATAGCAGCTGTGAATCTGCAATAGAAATATCCATTGAGCCAAAATTATTATATCCCTTACAAACTGTGCCTCTCTGGCTTTTGAAGAGGGACGAGTGCAAGATCCGATCCATATTTGGCGCAGATTAGTTATACCAAATTAATTTTTGCTAAAGAGGCTGGTGGGCTTGGCCTACCCGACATCAGGGCTTACAATATAGCCATGTTGCTGCGTTTCATACTTGAAGGGGCAATGGACTCCACTAGATTGTCGCTCCAGGGTTCGATGAAGTGTTGGTGTGCCCCTTTCACCTTTCTAAACTTATTACACTGTCCTCCTGGCCAGGGAGGCGAGTTGTCTTTCAAACTTCGGTTTTTAAGCCCTTCCTGTGTGGCATGGAGGTGGTGGCGCAGGGCTCAAGGTAAAACTCCTTTCGTATTCCCTCTTTTCCAGTTGCGGGGTAAGCCCAACTATGCTCCAGGTCGAAATCCCAAGCCATTCATGGATTGGGTGTCACAGGGAGCAGACAAACTTTATGATATGGTAGCCTTTGACATGTACATTTTTCACACCTCTTCATCTTTCAAGGACAAGTGAGGGATACCCAATTCCCAGTTTTTTTGCATATCTGTGGGAGAGACACTATGGTGGCCATTTACAGCAACAATGTGGGGCTTCTTGGCATCGTGGACCCTTGGATGCATTTTTTTTCTACATCCTAGCTTCCATGAGCTCTCTTTCCCTTTGGTATGGTGTTGTTAGATCCTAGGTGCCCAGGGGGAACTTAAACACTAATAGGGACAAATGGAATAGGGATCACCATACACATTATACACAAGACACTTTCACTTAGCTCTTTGGTACCTTGTATGAGTTTGTAAAGTCTGCAGGACTACAGGAAACCTAATTTAAGCTCCTCCACAGGGCCTATATCACTAAAGAGAGGGGTGCACAGATGCACCTTTGGGGGGATGTCACATGTAGTAAATGCAAGTACTCTCCTGGTAAGCTAATACACTCTTTCCTGGAATGCCCCACATTGGTATTAAGGAATTATTCCTTTAAACAGATTCAGCTGGTAACCCAGAAGGCTCTGGAGTGGAATTATAGTCTGTTATTGGGTGACCAGACTTTATTGAAGGAGCAGGACAGCAATATTTCATATACATGACATTGTTAGTAGTCCGGAAAACTATACTGCAGTACTGGACACAGGAAAGGGACATACCTATTAATAGCTGGATCCATCAAATGTCTGAGGTAACCCGATTAGAACTTTGCTACTATAAACATACGATGAACCCTGATGTTCTGGCATACAAAGCTCTGTGGAAAGCGTATTTACATCTCCCACTAGTCTTTCGCATTGGGTTGGGGAGGGGGGGAGTATGAATGATTAAGAGTATGAATGGAGAGTGGGTGGTTGGTGTGTGAGTATTCTGTTAGCGATAAGGGCGGCCGAGAGGACCTTTGGGAAAAAAGATAAAATGAGGAGTCTGGGAAATGGGCTATACCTTTACGGATGGATTTTTTGCATTTTATATTACCTGTTTGGCTAGAAAGATGACACAGTGCAGTGTTCTCCCCAGGGCTTTTTAACCGGGCGGTCCGCCCAGCTAATTTAAATTACCGCCTAGCTGTCATCTATCAGGAATCCTGCTGTTGCCGCTGCTCAACATAAAAAAATTCCCCCAAAATACCATCTCTCACCAGCTTGGAGATGCGAACTCATGCTTCGGGGCTCTAAGGTATGCGTGCCGGCTTCCCTCCTCAACCGGAAGTTACGTCCCGGGGCGGGGGAAGAAGCGAAGGGAAGCCGGCACGCACACTTTAAAGCCCCGAAGCTTGAGTTCGCTACGGGCTAAGGCAGGAGACAGGCAGGACACTGGTTAACGACGGATAGCACAGTTACTTACCGTAACAGGTGTTATCCAGGGACAGCAGGCAGATATTCTTAACTGATGGGTGACGGCACCGACGGAGCCTCGGTACGGACAATTTTAGAGTGATTGCACTCTAAGAACTTGGAAAGTTCTGGCATGCCGCACCGCGCACGCGCGAGTGCCTTCCCGCCCGACAGAGGCGCGCGGTCCCCAGTTAAGATAAGCCAGCTAAGAAGCCAACCCGGGGAGGTGGGAGGGACGCAAGAATATCTGCCTGCTGTCCCTGGATAACACCTGTTACGGTAAGTAACTGTGCTTTATCCCAGGACAAGCAGGCAGCTATTCTTGACTGATGGGTGACCTCCAAGCTAACAAAAAGAGGGATGGAGGGAAGGTTGGCCATTATGAAAACAAATTTTGCAAAACAGATTGGCCGAAGTGTCCATCCCGTCTGGAGAAAGCATCCAGACAATAATGAGATGTAAAAGTATGAACTGAGGACCAAGTAGCAGCCTTGCAGATTTCCTCAATAGGAGTGGAACGGAGGAAAGCTACAGATGCTGCCATAGCTCGGACTTTATGGGCCGTGACAGAACCTTCCAGTGTCAGTCCGGTCTGAGCATAACAAAATGAAATGCACACTGCCAGCCAATTAGACAACGTACGTTTAGAAACAGGACGTCCCAATTTATTCGGATCAAAGGACAGAAAGAGTTGGGGAACTGATCTGTGGGGTTTCGTACGCTCTAGATAGTAAGCTAGAGCCCTCTTACAATCCAAAGTATGCAGAGCTTGTTCCCCAGAATGAGAATGAGGTTTTGGAAAGAAAACAGGCAAAACAATGGATTGGTTGAGATGGAATTCAGAGACAACCTTAGGGAGAAACTTTGGATGCGTACGCAGAACCACCTTGTCATGGTGAAAGACCGTAAAAGGTGGATCTGCAACCAGTGCATGAAGCTCACTGACCCTCCTGGCAGAGGTAAGAGCAATAAGAAAAAGTACCTTCCAAGTGAGAAACTTGAAAGAAGCGGTAGCCAAAGGTTCAAATGGAGGCTTCATCAAGGCGGAAAGAACCACATTGAGATCCCAGATAACAGGAGGGGCTTTAAGAGGTGGTTTCACATTAAAAAGACCCCGCATGAACCTGGACACCAGGGGATGAGCTGATAGAAGTTTTCCATGGATCGGCTCATGAAAAGCAGCAATGGCACTGAGGTGGACTCTGATGGAAGAAGACTTAAGGCCAGAGTCAGACAAAGAAAGCAAATAATCCAACGTCTCCACTGCCAGGGAAGTCGGATCAAGATGATGAAGAAGGCACCAGGAAGAAAATCTCGTCCACTTCTGATGGTAACATTGCAGAGTGGCTGGCTTCCTGGAGGCATCTAGAATGGAACGAACGGGCTGAGACAAAAGCGTATCATGAGAAGTCAGCCCGAGAGATACCAAGCCATCAGGTGCAGAGACTGGAGGTTGGGATGTAGAAGGGTCTCCTGATGCTGTGTAAGCAGAGAAGGATACAGTGGAAGAAGAAAAGGTTCCCTGGAACTGAGTTGAAGTAGAAGGGAGAACCAATGTTGCCTGGGCCACCTCGGAGCAATCAGAATCATGGTGGCTCGTTCCCTCTTGAGCTTGAATAAAGGTTCTCAACATGAGAGGCAGAGGAGGGAAAGCGTACAGGAACAGATTTGACCAATCGAGGAGAAATGCATCCGCTGCCAGACGGTGAGGAGAGTAGAGTCTGGAGCAGAATAGGGGCAGCTGGTGATTGTGAGGAGCTGCAAAGAGGTCTATCTGAGGAGTGCCCCATTGAGCGAAGATAGACTGTAGAGTTACAGGATCGAGTGTCCACTCGTGAGGTTGGAGAATTCTTCTGAGCTTGTCCGCTAAGGAATTCTTCTCTCCCTGAATGTAGATAGCTTTCAGGAAGAGATGGTGATCTATGGCCCAAGTCCAGATCTTCTGTGCTTCCTGGCACAAGAGGCGAGAGCCTGTCCCCCCTTGCTTGTTGATGTAGTACATGGCCACTTGATTGTCCGTGCACAGCAGAAGGACCTGAGGAAAGAGAAGATGTTGGAAGGCCTTGAGGGCATAAAACATCGCTCTGAGTTCCAGGAAATTGATGTGATGCTTCTTTTCCTGGGCTGTCCAAAGACCTTGAGTCTGGAACTCGTTCAAATGAGCTCCCCATGCATAAGGAGAGGCGTCGGTGGTGATGACTAGTTGATGAGGAGGCTGATGGAACAGAAGACCTCTGGATAGATTTGAGGATACCAACCACCATTGTAGAGATTGACGAAGAGATGATGTCACAGAGATGTGTCGTGAGCAAGGATCCGTCACTTGGGACCACTGAGTAGCAAGGGTCCATTGAGGAGTTCGCAGGTGAAGACGTACGAGGGGTGCGACATGAACTGTGGATGCCATGTGACCCAAGAGTATCATCATTTGTTTGGCAGAGATGGAATGTTGTGGAAGTACCTGCTGACATAGAGACTGAAGAGTCTGAAGATGGTTGGATGGTAGAAATGCTCTCATGAGGAGTGTGTCCAATATCGCTCCAATGAATTGGAGTCTTTGAGTGGGAATGAGATGAGACTTGGGTAGATTGATCTCGAATCCCAATATTTGTAGAAACTGGATGGTTTGGTTGGTGGCCAGGAGAACTGCTGGAGCGGATGTGGCCTTGATTAACCAGTCGTCCAGGTAAGGAAATACCTGAAGGTGGTGAGAGCGCAGAAAAGCAGCTACCACGATGAGACATTTGGTGAACACCCTTGTAGAGGAAGCAAGACCGAAGGGCAGCACCTTGTACTGGTAATGGCACTGATTGATCATGAAACGGAGATACTGTCTGGAGGTTACATTGATTGGATCGAGGGAGCATAGCCAGTCGTCTTGGTTGAGAAGAGGATAAAGAATGGCTAAGGAAAGCATCTTGAATTTTTCCTTTACCAGATGTTTGTTGAGATCGCGAAGATCTAGAATTGGTCTGAGATCTCCTGTTTTTTTGGGAACTAGAAAATAACGGGAGTAGAATCCCTGACCCTTTTGATCTAGAGGCACTTCTTCTATAGCGTTTAGAAGAAGGAGGGATTGAACTTCCTGAATGAGGAGGGCAGATTGAGGGCTGTTCAAAGCAGACTCTTTTGGCAGGTTTTGGGATGGAAGAGTCTGAAAGTTGAGAGAGTAGCCGTGGCGGATGATGTTGAGGACCCATTGGTCCGAAGTGATAACTTCCCACCGGCTGAGGAATAGAGAGAGACGACCTCCTATAGGTTGAGGCAGGAGAGCAGATATAGGAGTACTGGCTATACTTTGGAGAAGTAAGTCAAAAGGGTTGTGTCTTCTGCTGTGGAGTTGGCTTAACAGGCTGCTGTTGCTGTTGTTGCCTGGGAGGCTGACGCTGTTGCTGCCGTTGACGCCTGGGTTGCTGAGCAGTTGTTGGCAATGGCCGAGCTGTGAAACGGCGTTGATAGGCTGACTGTTGTCTAAAAGGCCTTGTTGGGGGAGGCTTTTTCTTATTTTTAAGAAGGGTATCCCAACGTGTTTCATGAGCCAACAGCTTTTGAGTAGTCGAATCCATGGATTCTCCGAAAAGCTCATCCCCTAGGCATGGGGTGTTGGCTAACCGATCTTGATGATTAACATCAAGTTCAGATACCCGAAGCCAGGCCAGGCGACGCATTGCCACAGACATTGCTGTCGCTCTGGATGTAAGTTCGAAGGTGTCATAAATGGATCTAACCATGAACTTACGCAACTGAAACAGAGAAGACAAGCAATGGTGGAAAGATTGTTGTTTCCGTTGAGGAAGGTATTTCTCAAAGGAAGCCATGGTGGTAAGGAGATGTTTCAAATAGAAAGAAAAATGAAAGCCATAATTTCCAGCTCTATTTGCCAACATTGCATTTTGGTAGAGCCTCTTACCAAATTTATCCATGGCTTTGCCCTCTCTGCCAGGAGGAACAGAAGCATATACACTGGCTCCTGCAGATTTTTTAAGGGTGGATTCGACAAGTAAAGATTCATGAGGAAGTTGTGGTTTGTCGAACCCAGGAATGGGAATTACTTTGTACAGAGAGTCTAACTTACGTGGGGCCCCTGGAACCGTTAAGGGAGTCTCTAAATTCTTGTAAAAAGTCTCCCTCAAGATGTCGTGAAGAGGGAGCTTCAAATATTCCTTTGGAGGTTGGTCAAAGTCTAGGGCGTCCAGAAAAGCTTTAGACTTTTTGGATTCAGCCTCCAAAGGAATAGACAGAGAATCACACATATCTTTCAGGAAACTGGAGAAAGATGAAGTGTCATGCTTAGAGGACGGGTCATGTACAGCAGACTCCTCCTCATCTGAGGAACATTCTCCTTCAGAGAGAAAAGGCTCTTCTGAATCTCCCCACAGATCAGGATCCCTGACATGGGGAGAACGATCCCGAGACTCAGGGGTAGTTGGGTCTACATGCCGGGTCTTGCGCACCGACTTACCCGATCTCATCGACATCGACCCAGGCGATGTAATCGGTTGTACCGGAGCCGAAGTCTGCACCGATTGATGCTGAGCTCTCGGCTCCGGCGCAAGGACTGGCATCGATGTCGATGAGGTGGAATGAATCGGCACCGAGGGAGTGGATACCGACAATATAGGTTGCTCCACTATCGGTACCGGCTCAGTGCGGACCGGCACCGGAAGGTTCGGTGCCAGGATCGTTGGAAGGAGCTGTTGCAATTGCTGCTTGAGCTGTTCCTGGAGAATGGCCGTAATACGGTCATCAAGGGATGGCACCGGTACCGCTTTTTTCTTCTGCAGTACCTGCGGTGCCGCTCGACGCCCCGGAGATGAGGAGCCCGATGTCGAGGGACTCACCTCAATAGGGGCGGAGCGCTTCCGCTGGCGCCTCACAGTCGGCAGGATTGGACTCACTGCACTCGAGACCGGAGGACGTTCCAGCGGGGAAGGCTTCTTAGCCGGCTTACCTGCATGTTGGGACGCCGGTGCGGAATCTCGCGGCGTCGAAGAAGAGGGTGCCGACTGAACCGGTGCCGAAGTCTGAGTCGATGGAACGGGATCGGACATCTCGGCACCGAAAAGTAATCGCTGTTGTATTTGGCGATTTTTTAATGTTCTCTTTTTCAGTGTGGCACAGCGGGTGCAAGTGGAGGCCTGATGCTCAGGACCCAAACACTGTAAGCACCAGTTGTGTGGGTCCGTGAGAGATATGGGCCGAGCACACCGCTGGCACTTTTTAAAACCTGGCTGAGGGGGCATGAACGTGAACACCGCTTCAGCCAAATGGAAGGCCGAGGCTTCGATGGTGGCAGAGGGCCCCGCAGGGGAAAAGCCAAATTGAATGAAAAAACAAAAGTTTTTTGTTTTTTTTTTTGAAAATAATGAAAGAAAAAGAAAGAGGCAAAAGCCAAAAAGGTTTACGCGAGCGGGAAGGCAAGTTCAAAAAATTTTCAACAGCCGTTGAAAAAACGCGTCTTCTTAGCTCCGCGGAAACTAAGAAACTAGGGACCGCGCGCCTCTGTCGGGCGGGAAGGCACTCGCGCGTGCGCGGTGCGGCATGCCAGAACTTTCCAAGTTCTTAGAGTGCAATCACTCTAAAATTGTCCGTACCGGGGCTCCGTCGGTGCCGTCACCCATCAGTCAAGAATATCTGCCTGCTTGTCCTGGGATAAAGAAACTTACAACTTGCTTTGGGCCTTTTTCACTGCTGGGTCCTGCCTACTTTCTGTTTCCGCGAAGGCAGGACCCGGCAACGAGGAAGGCCCGAAGCAAGTTGTAAGTTTTCATCCATCGCTGACCTATGCTTAATGACGCAAAAAAAGTCACGGCGCAAGGGAAGCCTCCCCTTCTTTCGCTTGGAAACTTCACCGCAGCGCAGGATGCCTATGGTGCAGGACAGGACACTGAACAAATCAGACCTCGCACTCTCTACCACACTGTCCCACACCTACGTCGTAGCGAACAAGGAATCTCCGGGAGCTCGAGTAGGTGAGGTCATTGTGCGAGGGGGGTTGCCGGTAGTAGAAGTCAGGTGGACTGGTCTGGCCTTGTACTTATAGGGATGTGAGTGACATATTACTCCATGATTGATATGACTGATTACTAGGTTTCAAAGGACCAAAATTCATTTGTGGATATGTTTTGATATTATTTTATATTTAGTAATTTGTTACTGGAAAAAATGTGCAGGTACAGTTGTACTGTGGTATTTTTTTCCCCCCAGGATTTGAAGTTACTGTAAAGTTATTTAAAGTTTGTTTAGCTCTTGTTAGCATAGTAATTGTGAATCATTTCTAACCAAAATTTGTATGTCTACTAAGTAAACAGGGATGTTCAAGATGCTGAGTGCACAAAAAAAAAAAAAAAAAGAGGGAGAGAAAACTTAAAAAATGGTGAACTTGTGTCATATGAATATAAAGGAGTGAAAAAGCTAATATAAGGGGCCTGTATGCAAAAACTTAAATAGCTATGTGTAGAAAATAGCTTGGTTTGCATCTTGGAGATAAGGATTTTTAAAATTGAAAATGCAAAATTATGCCAAAATTTCTGGGATGCGATCATTAGTCCCCCTTCCTCCCAGCAGGTCTACTATCTCTCCTCCCACACTACAGGGCCGCCATCAGGGCAGTACTACCAGTCCTGCATTCAGGGGCCCGGAGCTGACAGGGGGCCCGGGCTCCCCCAGGGTCCTAGGCAGTGTTCTAAGGCAGGGGCGCCAGTAGCTCACTAAGGCAAAGTTAAACGATCACCCAGGACTCACTTTTGTCTTGGTGATCTAATCTATCAGGCCGATCAGTCTTCCTCTCCCTGACGTCAATTCTGCAGTCGGAGAGGAAGTTCGGGCCAGCCAATCGCTGCCTGGCTGGGCGGAACTTCCTCTCCGACGGCAGAATTGACGTCGGGGAGAGGAAGACTGATCGGCCCGAAGCAGGGAGAGCATGCGTCGGCGTCGGCTTTGGTGCCTGTTATCCATTGGTGGGTCCTGTTCCCCGATGGCAGTGGCAGTGGCTTGGGGAACGGCAGGGAGAAAGAAAGAAAGAAAGGGGGCAGGCAGGGAAACAGAAAGAAAGAAGAGAAACAGAAAAAAAGAAGAAGA
Source organism: Geotrypetes seraphini (assembly GCF_902459505.1). Classification (NCBI taxonomy): domain Eukaryota; kingdom Metazoa; phylum Chordata; class Amphibia; order Gymnophiona; family Dermophiidae; genus Geotrypetes; species Geotrypetes seraphini. The sequence goes on from NC_047095.1 coordinate 84,854,057, forward strand.
GGGAGAGGAAGAGGGAGGGAGGAAGAAAAAGTTGGGGGAGGGAATGAGGTGTGGAGGAGAGAAAGCATACAGGCTGATAGAAGGGAAGAAAGATTGGATGCACAGTCAGAAGAAGAAAGTGCAACCAGAGACTCATGAAATCACCAAAGTAAGGAAAAATGATTTTATTTTAAATTTAGCATAGTGGAGGCAGTATTACCACAGTTTTCAAAGGAATTTGCCCAAATAACTTAATAGTTAACTGGGTAAATTCCCAGAGATGAAAACTTCCCTTCACTTACTATGCACAGTTCTGAATTTATATCTGCTGTCTATATTTTACAATATGGTCCCCTTTTACTAAACCGCAATAGTGGTTTTTAGCGCAGGGAGCCTATGAGCGTCAAGAGCAGCGCTGGGCATTCAGCGCAGCTCCCTGCGCTAAAAACTGCTATTGTGGTTTAATAAAAAGGATGGAGGGTATATTTGTCTATTTTTGTATGGTTGTTACTGAGGTGACAATGCATAGAGTTATCTGCCTTGACCTCTTTGAAAAAAAACCCAGAATAGGAATGATAATTAACATTTTCTCAGCGTATAGTGTGCTTTGTGTTTTTTAATTTTATTGTTGGTAGATCCTTTTGACTTGGTCATTTTAAAGTAGCTCACAAGCTCAAAAAGTTTGGGCACCTCTGAGCTAGAGCGTTGAAACTGTGTATTTCTATTTTATCCCCCCTTTCACAAAACTGTGGAGCGTTTTTTAGCACCAGCTGTGGTGGTAGCAGCTCTGATGCTCAGAATTCTATGAGCATCAGGGCTGTTACCACTGTGGCTAAAATCCACACTACAGGTTTTTGTTTTTTTTTTTTGGGTACAAAACCAAAATTTATTGGAATATTCTTTTTTTGTTTTATAAATCTTTATTCATTTTCTTATGTTACAACAAGTGTTTTTAAATAAATTCATTATAAACTTGAATAAACACACTTGATTAAATCACATATTAATATCAAATTTAACATTTCTTTAGAAAATCAATATATTATAAATTTATAATATAATAATTTCCCTTCCCTCCCTCCCTCCCTATCAATACAGAATGAGAAATCTTTATTCATTTTCATATGTTACATCAAAAAAATATATAAATTCATACTAATATTTCAGAAAACTAAATTTATATAATTCTTAGTTAATATAATAATATCCCATCCCCTCCCCCCTCCCTTCTATTCAGTAATATATGAATTAAATTTCTAAAATTATTCTTTCCATATATCATATTATATATCAAGTATTAATATATTATATAATATTTAGAAATATGATCTCATCCATTTTTCTCTCTAATCAAATTCTATATATGGGAAAATTAATCATTCTTTACAATATTCAGTTAATGGTTTCCATATTTTTTGAAATTCATTTATATGTCCTTTTTGTGTTGCTATAGTGAGCTCCATTTTGTATATATGGCATACAGAATTCCACCAGAATGTGTAATTTAATCTGTCATGTTTTTTCCAATTGAATGTGATTTGTTGTATTGCTATTCCAGTTAAAATAAAAATAAGTTTGTTATTATTTGATGATATTTGACTTCTTGCTCTCATAGTTGTTCCGAATAATATGGTATCATATGTCAAAGCTATCGGATTTTCTAACATCCTATTTATTTGGGGCCAGATTGATTTCCAGAATGTTAAGATAAATGGACAATAGAATAAAAGATGGTCTAATGTCCCAATTTCAACATGACAATGCCAGCATCTATTAGATTTAGAGCTATCTATTCTATGTAAACGTGTAGGGGTCCATAAAGCTCTATGCAAAAGAAAAAACCAAGTTTGTCTCATAGATGCAGACACCGTACATTTTAACCTCCAAGACCAAAGTCGTGGCCATTGAGATGCACTAATTTGGTGCTTTATCTCAATGCTCCAAATGTCTCTAAGACCATTTTTTGGTTTTTTATTTATATAATCGGATATTAATTTATACCACTGTGCAGCTTCATGACCTGTTGAATTTATCTGGAAACATAGGAATTCCAAACTGTGATAATTAGTAAGATTTTTCCATTCAGGGAACCCTACCTGAATGGATTGCTTCAATTGCAACCATCTAAAATATTGTGTTTTTTTAAGATCAAATTTATGTTGCAATTGTGAAAACTCCAGCAACTTTCCATTTTTTATTATATCATCTAAAATGCGAATACCTGCTATCATCCAATCTTTCCAGATTATTTTGAAACCGCCGATTTTGATCTTGGGGTTTAACCAAATTGTTTGAGTTGTTGATTTGCTAATTGGAATAGGAGTTAGATTACTTATGTATCTTAAAGTTTTCCATGTATCCATGAATATTTTATGTTCTTTGTATAGCCTTGGCATTTTGATACTAACTACATGACTAAGACGTAAAGGAAACATGAGTCTCTATTCAAGCCAGAACCATTCTGGAATATTATCAGTGGGCTCTGGGAGGATCCAATACATACCTTGATGTAAAATATAGGCTTGATGATACCTATAGAAGTTGGGAAAATTTACCCCTCCCTCCGCAATTGGTCTTTGTAATGTCACTAAAGCAATTCTGGGATTTTTCCCAAGCCAAATAAATTTTGTCAATATCTTATTTAACTTTGAGTAAAAAGATTCTTGAAAGAAAACTGGTATCATTCCCATTTGGTAACAAACTACAGGCAAGATCATCATTTTAACTGTTTGTACTCTTCCCCACCAAGATAAATGTAAGGGATTCCATTATTCACACATCTCTGTCACTTTTTTTAATAAACATTTTTCATTAATTTTCATTGTGTCTTCTAAATCTTTTGAAATCCAAATTCCAAGATATTTAATAGTATCCTCTTTCCAAACAAAAGAGAATGTATTAAATAAACCTTTTGTACAATGTACATTCAATGGTAGTATTTCTGATTTATTCCAATTTATCTTATACCCTGAAAATTTTCCAAACTTTTCAATTAGTTCAAGCAAATTTGGAATGGTAGATTCTGGATTCCTCAAATATAATAATAAATCATCAGCATAAGCTGATATTTTGTATTCTCTATCTGAATGAGGTATACCTTGTATCTCCTTCACTTGCTGGATTGCTAATATTAAGGGTTCTAATACTATATCAAACAGTAAAGGAGATAAGGGACATCCTTGTCTAACTCCTCTCTGTAGATTAAATTTTTCTGAAAATGTATTATTAATATATAATCTAGCAGAGGGGGAGCTATATATTGTTTGTATCATTTGTATGAATCCAGGACTTATGCCAAACCATTTCATAACCTTATATATAAATGTCCATTCTATTCTATCAAAAGCCTTTTCTGCATCTAAAGAAACAGCAAAAGTAGGCTCATTCATTTTCTTTGTTAAGTATAACATATGGAATGCTAATCTGGTATTATGAGATGAATGTCTTTGAGCAACGAATCCTGTTTGAGGCATACCTATAATATGGGGGAGAGCATTAGCCAATCTTAATGCAAGTATTTTTGCTAATATTTTTCCATCTACATTTATTAAAGATATTGGCCTATAGTTTGAAACCAATGTGGAATCTTTATTTGGCTTTGGTAAAACAATAATTAAAGATTCTGCCATAGTTTTGTAAAAGAGTGAGGGGTTAGTTTGTGATGACATATGTGATGACATATAGTTTGTGATGACATACTAGGCGAAGGTGTTTTCTGTGTTCTGTGTGTTCGAAAGACATGGTTTTCTGTTAGGATTGATGGTGTAGGATTGATCTGTGCTGGTCTGGCTTGTTTAGTTTTACAATGGGTGTATTGATGTACTGCTCACTGCAATATGTAAGATGCTGCCTTTTCCTAGGTACTCATGTGTGACGTGTGGTTTGTTACAAAAAATCATGTTTTTCTTACAGATGGGGGGGGGGGGTGCCAAAAAATGATGGGCCCCGGGTGTTACATATGCTACGTACGCCACTGTATGTAAAGATACCAGAAAGCTGGCGTAGCAAAAACTAAGTAAATTATTATTCTTCTAAGTTTTGAGTATTTAACCCTCCCACAATCTCACGGGCACTCGTTTCAAGTTTATTGAGATTTTGATTTAAACACAATATCAAATATTTTCAATGCGTATAACAAAAATAAATTTGGGGAAATAAATAAAACCATTTGAACAATAAACATACAAACATATCCATAGATGATTAAAATTATATAAGGAGTACAAGGATAAACTACATTTGTTTAAAAATGCGTTCTCTGCGCCTGCTCATAAATTTGTTGACTGGAAGGATCCAGCAATGTGGCCAGATGCCATTCAGGACAAAGACAGAGAAAGAATTGTGCAATTTGGATTAATGATGGAAGATGATTTAAAGCAAATGGCACAGTCTATGAGTAAAGATCTTGACGGACGTTCTTTTTATGAATATCTCCTCTATGCCAAATCACCCAATGGACGTGAGAAGATTTTACGGGACTGGCTTAGGTGGAGCATTAGCAGAAATCTATGTGTGTATTCGGCCCATGGAAGAAGGGGGGGGCGTCGGGGGGGGGGGGAAGGGGTGCGTGGGGGCCCAATAGGATTGCTCAGTAAGGGGCCCAGAAATTTCTGATGGCGGCCCTGCCACACTAGGTCCAGTCAGTGGAATGCTTTTTTGTTTGGGGGGCCCAAAAGCTCTGCCCAGGCTCCACCCCAGACCCAGCCACCATACTAATAATAGTACTAATTGTAAATGCCATTTCTTCCATTCATTTTTCACATACACACTAGAGAATGACACGGTGAAAAAATTGGTCCCCGTCACCGCCCCGTCCCCGTCTCACCATCCCCGTCACCGCCCCGTCCCCGTCTCACCATCCCCGTCACCGCCCCGTCCCCGTCTCACCATCCTCTTCACCGCCCCGTCACCGCCACTGCCACCCCATTCACCGCCCCGTCACCGCCACTGCAATCCCATTCACTTTTCTTTATTTACGTATAAAGGAAACATTCTTTAAAACTTTAAAACTTAGTTAAATATTAGTTAATAACTATACAAAAACAAAACACGCAGAGAAAAAATTAATTAATATAAATTCTCAAAACTGACACATTTTGATCACTAAATTTAAAATAGTTATTTTTCATACAGTTTTTCAATCACTAATCTTCCACCACCCCTGGGGCTAGCAATGCAAAAACAAACACGACATGTACTTTAAATGCTTACAATGTTAGCCTATATGGTAAGTAGACGCGGCCGCTGTACCTAATCGCGGCAAAGATCTCCCTGCCGTGATTAGCATAGTGACCGCGGCTACGGCTGCAAGTCTCCCCTCCCCCCAGCGATCACGGCAGGAGGGCACCCAACCCCTCCTGTAGACCCCCCCAACGGCCCTCCCGACAATCGCAGCAGAAGGGTACCCAACCCCTCCTGCCGGTCCTCCCAATGGCCTCCCCTAAGATCGCCGGCAGGAGGGTACCCAACCCCTCCTGCTGGACCCCCCCCCCCAACGAACCCTCCCACCCCGGAACCCCCTTAGTCTTACTTTCCAAGTTGGACCGGACGGCTCCTCACACGTATGGCCAGCAGGCTTGCCTCCGTCCAAATGAGGCGGGCCCGCCCCTACCCTGCCCAACCCACAGGATCCTAGGGCCTGATTGGTCTAGGCACCTAAAGCCACTCCCGCTATAGGAGGGGCCTTAGGTGCTTGGGCCAATCAGGCCCTAGGATCCTGTGGGTTAGGCAGGGGAGGGGAGGGGCGGGCCCGCCTCATTTGGACGGAGGCAGGCCTGCTGGCCAGACGAGCGAGGAGCTGTCCGGTCCAACTTGGAAAGTAAGACTAAGGGTGGTGTTTCGGGATGGCGGGGTTTGTTGGGGGAGGGACCGGCAGGAGGGGTTGGGCACCCTCCTATTGGCGATATAGGGGGCCGTTGGGGGTGCCAGCAGGAGGGGTTGGGCACCCTCCTACCAGTGAGGGCGATCGTCGGGGGGGCGGGTTCTATTGGCAGGAAGGGTTGATCTGACAAATGAGCACGGTGAAAACACAGGTAAATTGCGGTTCCTAGAGGGGGGGACATTGGCCTGCGGGGACAAATCTATTCACCGTTTTTGCGGTCGGTGAAAGGATTTGTCCCCGCGTCTGCGGCGATTTGCTAATGAGGTCACCATAACCTGCAGCCAAACCGCAGCCACGCAGCGGTTCGCTGCGGGGCTCCCCGTGTCATTCTCTAATACACACAATATAATCTTATTAATAATACATAATGGTAACCACAAAATTAAACTACACAAAGCACACTCTTTTACCTCTCCCCACCTTGCATAGCATTTCTTCCTCTCTCCTCCACCCCCATATGCTATGTCCACCATCTTTCTCTCTCATTCCTTCCCTTGCTGTAAAGGGAGTGAGGAAAGAAAGATAGAGGGATCCAGGATATATCGCTCGAACTCCTTCTACTGCCACATCCAACATTTCTCCCTCTCTCATCCCCCCCGGACTGTGTGCAGAATCTTTTACCCCTGTCCACCAGCCCCATGCCCAACATTTCTCCTTCTATTACCCCTCTCCAGAACCATGCGACATCTCTTCCTCCATTCCCTCCACCACCAGGTCCAACATTCTTCCCTCTTGCATCTGTCCCACTGTTCCCTCTCCAACACCACATCCAACATTTCTCCCTCTCATCTTTCTCTACCTTACTCCTCTCCCACCACTCCCACTAACATGTCCAACAATTCTCTTCCTATGCCCAACATTCTCCTCTTTCTTCCTTTCCCCATGTACACCATTTCTTTCCCTCACACCCATGCTCAACAATTTTCCCTTTCTATTCCCTCCTCCACCTCAGCATCTCTTTCCTTCTATCCTTCCATGCTATGTCCCAAGTTCATGCCCCTTCCCTCCCTTCCTTCTGTATCCCAAGTTTGTGCCCCCTCCCTCCTTCCTTACTGACATTTTCTCTGCGTACAGTGTGCTTTGTGTTTTTTTAAATTTTATTGTTGGTAGATTATTTTGACTTGATCATTTTAAAAGTAGCTCGCAAGCCAAAAAAGTGTGGGCACCCCTGCTGTAGAGCCATTTCTTATATGACTGGATGAACTATATTTATCTTTTTTTTGTTAGTTGTTTAAATTCATGCAGAAATAAATGGCTGGATTGAACCTAATGACTTCATTAACGTCTTTCCCTTTTTTAAACCTCTATACCATTTGAAAGAGGGCAAATATCTAATTATTCCCTTCTAGAATTGGATACTTCTTAAATTTAGTAAAAATATTCTGGCACAAGTGTCAAACCTTAAAAAAGGAAATCATATTGAGCATTGGAAAATAATAATAAACTAATAAAAAACAGTACACATTTAGGGCTCCTTTTACTAAGTTGCGATAGTGGTTTTAGCGTGCTCTTAGCGCACACAGAATTACCACATGCACTAGATGCTAACGCCAGCATTGAGCTGGCTTTAGCTTTCCCGCTTAGCGCGGGGGTTTGCGTGCGCTAAAAAAGCTAGCGCACCTTAGTAAAAGAGGGGGTTAAATTTTCCCCATCCCACCCCACCTGGCTGGAAAAAATTTCTGGGGAGAACACTGCAGTGTATGTGTTTTCACTAGTTTTTTCTTGTTTGCTCAGTAGTGCCTATTTAGTGCTGTTTGGTGCTCACTGTGTATGTACTTGCCCTCTTCTGTATATGTCTCATATATTTCATCTGTGGTTTGTACTGTACAGCAGTGACCGTTTTCTTGCGATTCCTTAATAAAAATGATATATAAAAAAGAAAATAAATATCCATTGTGGGATCTCCAATGGAGTTCCCTTGAGATCAAGCCCTTTATAACAGTCTACTGCCAGCAGTCACCTCCTCAGGCCAAGACCCAGAGGCCAAGGCTTGGGGACCCCAGACCTGTCTTCAGGTCACTGTTCCGATGGACTGTTGCTTCACCAAATGAAGGCCTGTACACTGAACCTTGGAGTTAAAGGGATAAATTTCTGCACAATCAAGGAAAAGGTCCTTAAACCAATTCCTGAGCTGCCCTTCAAACATGGACCCAGAGATGTGGCTACAGGTCGAAGACTATGCTCCAGGAATTAAAGCCCAGTAAAAAAAATCTTCCTGCTGCACCAGTCTGCTGGACGCAGAGACATACTGGCAAGGTCCAGGGCTACACCACCTCTTTTACTGATGACAGAACTGAATGTTCAATATTTTCTGCCTTCCTTTGCTGGTTGGAGGAGGCATAACCCACACATCTGGACTGGACTAGGAGAATTATAAAGAATGTTATTTTTCCTTGAAAGGGATCTTTTACCTTCGCAGTTTTAATATAGTGGCTCAAAACTTCTGCTCTGATTTTCAAAGTCTGCGCATGAAGAATCTCTCGAACAACCCAAAAGCTCACCTGTAAAGAAAAAAACCATATACAAATATTTAAGACTGTATCTGTTCATTATATTCCCAAAGGCATTCTCTGGGTGTGCATGCAAAAAACACGTCTTTCTTTGGATTGTTTATCTATTTCATATAATGTTTTTTTTCTGTTTCAGTGTGCACTATATTTAACGTTTAGTTCAAAGAAAGATTAGGTTCTTATCTTGGAAATCTTTTTTGTAGGTGTGTCTAGTGGTCCTGAACACTAGGGTCTTGTATCTGAACTAGCAAGTTGCTTGCAGGACACTATCAATCCCAGGGAATGGCTCCTGCCCCCTCAGTTGGTACAAAAACAATCAAGCAGCACTGTAATACAAGACATAACAGGAAGGAGGAAAACGGGGGAAAGTTTCCAACATTACAATGATGTTCTGCTCTGTAACAAATATAGAAAACAACATTATAATATCCAACTTGTGCAACCAGCACCAATTACACAGGATAACAAATTTTTCCAAAAATTTTGCTTCCTTAAAACAATCTGGTAATCAAGTTTCAAGTTTATTTATTCTTGATGAATCGCCTATTTAAATTACTAGGCGATGTACAATAATAATAACAACATATATTAATAGATTAAACAAGTACAATGTTAATGTTGACATAAAAACAAATTTGTTGTTAGTTAGAATTTAACACATTTAACAGACTGAATGTAGGCATAATTTTAAAATAATTTTGTGGGTAAGACATACGAGACATGTGTGGTTAAGAGGGGGAATAGTTACAATTTTTGAAAGAAGAGAAGAAAAAACAAAAAAGGGAAGAACAAGAAGGGGGGTTATAATAGCTGTTATGATAGACCCCTTCAAAATAAACACTAACTATAACACATAGGAATTTTAAGAAACACAATGGCATCTTTAATTGATTATAATATGTTTTAAATGCACAAAGTTTTCTGATATGATGTGATAATTCACTGTGGCTAAAGTGTTTTCCTGCATCTTGTTGCAGTATCCAACAATAGTCAGCCAGCATTGATGGATTCCAATTGCCCTGATATCTTTTCCTTTAGTGGTAATGTCCCAGTGAAACCTTTCGCCATGTTTGTCATTGACTGCACCAAGATTTCCAGGGAAGAAGTCCCAAGTGTGAATGTAGTAAGTGCATCTTCAGTGATATGTTAAACTTCATGGTTTTGCATGCACTAAGAAGTTGAATATAGTTTGGTGCTCTGTAGCTGCCGAGAAAATTCTCAATGACATCCATGAATGCTTTCCAGGCAATTTTCTCTGGCCCAACTAATAGATCTTCAAATCTCTCTTCGTTGATGATGCGTCTGATCTGTGGACCAACAAAAATGCCTTCCTTAAATCGTGTGTTCGTTATTCTTGGAAACATCTGTCTTAAAGAAAACCTTTGCCTTCCTTGTTCATCACTTTTATGAAATTTTTGATCAGTTCAAGTTTTATGCGAAAAGGGTGCAAAAATATCAAGTCAACAAATGATTAATGTATGACATTTTTCTGTCCTGGAACCAAATTCTTATGGATTGGCCAGGTTTTTTTTTAATATAATGCAACTTCTTAGCACAGCTGTCCCATTCACAAATAAAAGAACAGTGCATGATATATCCAAGCTACATTCCAAGTAGTAGCTAATACTTTAACATCACCACAGATGTTCCAGTTGTACTTTGTGTACTGGATATGCTTTAACAGCAGTTCCATGCTTTATATGTTTCTTTCATGTGTGCAGCATAGCCAATAGGTATCGATGGGTAGACATTGCCTTTGTGTAACAACAGACCTTGAGGCTTAACACTGACGAATCAATAAAAAGATGTCACTCCTGTGGGTCATGCATATATAACCCAAAGTTGTGAACAACCCTTCAATGTAAGTGCAGATACAAGTTTTCAACCTATGCAAATAAATTTGTTAAATTATCTTGGCGGCTTCAAAAGACAGAAATTTTCATACCTGGCAAGAGCAAACACCATCCCTGCAGTCTTGAATCCAATAATTCTGCTTTTGACAAACTTAAGTCCCTGACCAGGCTATTTAATTATGTGTTATAAGATGAGGCTCACCAGACATACATGGTTCAAAATCAGGATCAATATCACAATCAGTGCTTGGCTGGTGCATTGCAGATTCTTCGTCAGTTTCGTTTAAGCTCCATTTCTCTGGTGGCTTTAGTACCGTAAGACTGTCATCATGAGGCACTAGTCTTATGGCTGAAAGAAGATTGGAGTATTCAATTTGATTTCTTATTGTTACCAGCGACACCATTAACATTTGGCAGACAGAACTAACATATGTCCAGTTATCCTTCTGTTCTTACCATATCATTGGGACAGCAAATGGCATTGACTTCCAAGTACCTTGGAGCCAAGCTCTAAGATCAATGGCATATCTTGCACAACAAATATGAGGAGCCCATGGTTTGTCTTGATCAGCAATCGTGCAACCGAAATACAGCTCATATGCTTTCTTAACAAGTCATGGTGCATCTTTGAGGCTTAAGCATGTACTCGCCATAAATGTAGCAGACTATCATCAGCGAGACATTTCTGCTGTCACAAATCGTCCTATAGCAATTAATAATTAAATGACTTATTAATTAAGTTACTTACATAGACAATACTATGCCTTGAAGCATCAAAATAAACCTGAACTGAAACACGTAATGAAAATTATCCCTGTATTTGAACTTCTTTTATATAGCCTTTTCAGGCAACATTCATCAAGCCCATGTACAAGCTTGACCATGCCCAAACTGCATCATTTCCATGGATGTTATGCAACCTGCCCTGAATGTATGCCTGGATATGCCCACACTATATCCAGCAAGGTATAACGTGAGCAATAGGCATATATTAACAATAATGCTAAGAATTAATAGCATTAGACTGAAAGTGCCATATTTCCCTGAAAATGAAATCTACTTTGAAAATAAGCCCTAGCATGATTTTTGGGGTAGGTCCTAATAAAAGCCCCCAAAATAAGCCCTAGTTAGACAGACCTCTCAAAGCCCCTCCCGAATCTCCTTGACATTCCACAACTCCATTCCTCCTGACAATATTGCTGCCTGATTTGCCGGTAGTAGCACTTTCCTCCCCTCTCATCCATCCCCTTGCACAGCATCTTTCCATCCCTCCCTCCCATCCCCCCACGCAGAACCCCACTAATCCTCCCACCGCGAGACTGATATACTGTACCTCCGCTCCCTTCAGCATGGGCGGCAGCACTCTGAACAGACTAAATTGCGGCCTTCCCTGCTGAAGCCTTCCATCTGCCGCATCACTGATGCTGTCATCAGTGACGCGGTGGGTAGATCTCCTCTGCATTACAGAAACCTGGCTATCCGAAGGTGATAAAGCCTACCTTAACTATGCCTGTCCATCAGGATTCACCCATCACTTTAATAATCAAGTCGGGAAATAAGGTGGTAGACTAGCAGTGATTTACAGGCATATCCTTATTAATAATTTTGAACTTTCGCCAGCTAGATTTCCAATCGGATACCTACAATTCAAAACACGCCTCCTATCAACCGTGATGTCTTTACTCTTCAGCATTCAACTTTATTTGACATTAGTACTTCTGTTCGTAACTTGGTAATCCTCGGTGACTAACATCCATTTTGATGAGCCCGCTAATACTTCCACAGCTGAGCTACTTAATCTCTTTACTGATTTAAATGTATCCCCTGTTAGCAGAACCAACTCATTTAGCAGGTCACATAACAGATATGATTCTTATTCCAAAACCCTTAGTCTCTGAGTTTTCTCCTCCTGATATTTGCTCAGTTCCTTGGTCGGATCATAGTTTAATTACGTTCAGACATCATCAAAAAATAACCAACACATCTCAGTCACCCAAGACAGTAACTTCTAGAGATTTTGACAAACTCGATGCTTCTTCTATAGCCTCTTTGTTCGACCTACAAATAGAAGATCTCAATAATCTCACCCTTAAAGAACAGGTCACTAAATGGGAGTGATGTGGTAAAACTCTTCTAGATTCACACGCGCCCCCCACCACTTGTATAATATCTGCAAAACGTTTCAAAAACCCCTTGTATACAATCAAACTAATGTTAATTTAAAAAACAATTACGATCCCTGGAGAGAAAGTGGCAGCACAATAGAACACCTTCTAATTCATATAAATATCAAGAGCAAGCAAATATTTACAAAAAGAAAATTAATATGACTAAAAGGAACTATTACACAACGAATATCAAAAAAGCCAGAAATTCATCCATGCTCTTCTCCATCCTAAAATCCTTAATAAATTTTAAAACAAACAAAAAAAAACAACTCCTGATCAAGATGTTTCACTGATCGCTCAAGACCTGGCAGACATCACTGAAAAAATAAAAAAAGATCAGAAAAAATAAAATCCAAATTGATCCTTATAGAGGAGCCTATTGAACACGTCTGCTCTTTACCCCTCTCCAAATGCTCGAAATTTTCTATGCCATCGTTAAACGACATTCTCCGACTTATTCAAAACATGAATCTGAAGGGTTCCAGTGTCGATACAATCCCACCATTCATTATTAAATGCTTTTTTTTTTTTTTTTTTTTACCAACTTTGCCCTGTAATTCACAAACTCATTTCATGTAGTCTTGAATCCGGTCACTCCCAAAAACCAATCATTAAAGATCACAATTCAAATCATAATGACTGTGCAAATTTTCATCTCATTGCTAAAATTCCTTTCTTGGCGAAGTTGACCGAGAAGGTAGTATTCAGCCAATTATCAAAATTTATCAAAAAAACAATGTTCTCCACCCAAATCAAACTGGATTTCAGCAGAATCATTCAACCGAACACTCCTTGAATGGTCTGACATCTGCAATTATCTATTTCCTAGACCAGGGGTGCTCACACTTTTTGGGCTTGCAAGCTACTTTTAAAAAGACCAAGTCAAAATCATCTACCAACATTAAAATTTTAAAAGAAAACCCCCACAAAACACACTGTACGCAAAGAAAATGTTAATTATAATTTATATTCGGGGGTTTTTCAAAGAGATCAAGGCAGATGACTCTATGCAATGATACCTCAGTAACAACTATAAAAAAATAGACAAATACACCCCCTCCCTTTTTACTAAACCGCTTAGCAATTGCCGAGACCACCGCGTCCCCCACTGGCGACTTCAAGGAAGCCCTATCCCCCTCTGGAATGGGATACAAACGAGCCATGGAGCACCTCAACCAAAACAGCACCTCTGGTGTATTCCACTGTTCAATGACATGTCCCAAATATCCTGAAGCATAGGACAAAAGCAGGAAGCAGCGCGGATCCCCCATACGCAGGGTCTCTTTGAAATGCAGCACCGAGAAGACCTGCTGAATCAGGTCTGGCAGATCATCCCTCTTAAAAAAGGCGCACCATTAACACCTCTTAACTGGGAAACCCGACACCCCACCACCAGCAGCTGTCTCCTCAAGAGGATCCGGGAACTCCTTAAAAGGGTCCGGGTCCTCATTCAGGCTTACACGCTCCTCCAACCACAAATTCTTGTCCCAAGACACCCTCGGGTAATTGAACGAGGGAGGAGGAAGAGGGGATGTCCAAGATGTCGAGGGAGATAAAGCCACAGGGGGTATGGAGCACCACTCCCCCTGAGAAGTGCTCAATTGCTCCATACGTGACCTAGCTAAAAAAAAAAGTGCCGGTTAGTTTAAAAATACAGTGATTTACAGCATATTGAAAGGGAAAGCAACCCTTCAGACCGGTACTACTTCAGGATTTTTTTTTTTTTCCCACAGAACAGACTCCACTGGCTCTCAAAGCAGTATTTCTTGCTTGAATTTGAGGGCAAAGCTTACTGCTGAGGCACTTCTAAAAAGATATTGGGGAGGTGGAGGAAAGGGGGGAGAGACCCATCACCAGACCCGCCGGGTTTGACAACCCTGAGGTCGGACAGACCCCCAAACAGGGACCACCCAAGCTCAATCCAGCACAAAAACGGGGACCAGGCTCCCTAAACAAATTCCAACAGCCCTAGCAAGGGAGATGGGTACAGCTCCTCACACCTGCTGAGACTAAAAGAACATAAGAATTGCCACTGCTGGGTCAGACCAGTGGTTCATCATGCCCAGCAGTCTGCTCACGCGGTGGCCCTTAGGTCAAAGACCAGTGCCCTATTTGAGTCTAGCCTTACCAGCATATGTTCTGGTTCAGCAGGAACTTGTCTAATCTTGTCTTGAATCCCTGGAGAGAGCGTTCCAGATTTCTAACACTCTCTGGGTGAAGAAGAACTTACGTTTGTACGGAATCTTACCCCTTTTAACTTTAGAGAGTGCTCTCTCGTTCTCTCAATCTTGGAGAGGTTGAACAATCTCTCTTTCTCTACCAAGTCTATTAACTTCATTATCTTGAATGTTTCGATCAAGTCCCCTCTCAGTCTCCTCTTTTCAAGGGAGAAGAGACCCAGTTTCTCTAGCCTCTTAAGGAAGGGAAAGGAAAAGGCCTGTACAGGTGCATACAGGTGAAGAGGTAAGACCTCCATGAAACTGGAAGTGAAGAGAGACTCCTGAGATCACTAAAGCAAGGATGGTGAAGACGGAAAGTGAGGTGATATACAATCTTGCAACAAAATGGATCCTCACTCTGTAGGGAAATTCTTTCCAGAGCTGAAACTCTTCTTTATCATAAATCCAGAAATCCAGACAGGACACACAGTGATTCTTAATCTTTATCTTTATTATTCTTAGAAATTGCTTGCCCCAACATTATGGCCCGACGGGACCCGTTTCGCCTCACAGGAAGCTTTCTCAAGGATTCCAGGGGGAGCACTCCATTAGCGTTCTCTCACTCACAGGGCAGGAGCAGCTGACGTCAGAGAAAGGAGCGCAGACGCAGGGCTCACAGAAGGGCCGGGAACACCGGCAGAGGAAGCAGCAGGACAACGGTAGGAGCTTCTACATGAAGGGGGTGAACAGCCAGGTGGATAAAGGGGAATCTATAGATATCATTTACCTCGACTTCCAAAAAGCCTTCGACAAGGTACCACACGAGAGACTGCTCAAAAAGATATGGAACCACGGGGTGCAAGGGGAGGTCCACCGATGGATCAAAAACTGGCTGGCAAACAGGAAACAGAGGGTTGGCGTAAAGGGCCACTACTCGGACTGGAAAGGGGTCACGAGCGGAGTTCCACAGGGGTCGGTGCTGGGACCGCTCCTGTTCAATATCTACATAAACGACCTAGAAGCGGGAACCAAGTGTGAGGTCATAAAATTTGCAGATGACACCAAACTATACAGCAGGGCTCAAACGAGGGAAGACTGCGAAGATCTCCAAAAGGATCTAACGAAGCTGGAAAAGTGGGCCGAAAAATGGCAAATGAGCTTCAACGTAGGGAAATGCAAGGTCATGCATATGGGGAAAAAGAACCCGATGTTCACTTACAAAATGGGGGGAACACCACTAGGGGTCAGTAACCTGGAGAGAGACCTGGGAGTGATGGTAGACGCAACACTGAAGGCATCGGCGCAGTGCGCCACGGCCTCAAGGAAAGCTAACAGAATGTTGGGTATCATTAAGAAGGGTATCACGACCAGGACGAGGGAAGTCATCATGCCGCTGTATGTGCAATGGTGCGGCCGCATCTGGAGTACTGTGTCCAGTACTGGTCGCCACACCTCAAGAAGGACATGGCGGTACTAGAGGGAGTACAGAGAAGAGCGACTAAACTGATAAAGGGAATGGAAAATCTCCCATATACCGACAGATTAAAGCAGCTAGGACTTTTCTCCCTGGAAAAGCGGAGACTTAGAGGAGACATGATAGAAACCTTCAAGATCCTGAAAGGCATAGAAAAAGTAGACAGGGACAGATTTTTCAAATTAAGGAGCACCACAAGTACAAGGGGGCACTCGGAGAAACTGAAAGGGGACAGGTTTAGAACAAACGCTAGGAAGTTCTTCTTCACTCAGAGGGTGGTGGATACATGGAACGCGCTTCCAGAGGCTGTGGTAGACAGGAACACAATAAATGGTTTCAAAGAAGGTTTGGATAGATTCCTAGAAGAAAAAGGGATTGAAGGGTATAGATAGATATAGACCACTGCTCAGGCAATGGGCTTGATGGGCCACCGCGGGAGCGGACCGCTGAGCAGGATGGACCTCTGGTCTGTCTCAGCGGAGGCAACTTCTTATGTTCTTATTAAGGGGGGGGGGGGTCGGGAGGCTGTGGGGGTGGGGGTGCGGGTGCATACGAGCGGTCCTTCGGGGTGGGGGTGCGGGTGCGTGCGAGCGGTCCTTAGGGGTGGGGGTGTGAGCGGTCCTGCGGGGGAGGTGAATCGGATGTCGGGGGGGCATCAGGCTTTCAGGGTGGGGACAGGACTTCAAGGGGGAGAGGAGAGTCGGGGCGGGCTAAAGGAGAGTCGGGGTGGCCAGAGGAGAGTAGGGGCGGGCGAAAGGAGAGTCGGCGGCATGCGCGGTATATAAATTTTTTTTAACATAAATTACAGTTTCCCGCGCGCTATACCTGTGTGCGCGTTTTACACGGGTGCGCGGTATATGAGTGAAAATACGGTACTGACATTAGAAGGAAATTAACAGATCTCTGTAACCTAGGTTAAGTTGATTTTCTAGAAATAAGGTCAAAAACAAGGATATGAAATTGACAAACTATGCAAAAAATAAAGAGAAATAATATAAGTCCTTGCTCAGAAATTGATGATTCTTGATATTAAGAGGACATATGTCGGGAAATTAGGCAAGCCTCAATATGACTCTGAAAAGTATAAATGTTAAGCAATCAATGAACTGATAAGAGAAATGACAATTATGAATAGCAAATAGAAATTAAGTATGTAACATGTGCTAACATGGTCTCAAGTTGTTAAGAATATATACAAGGTCAGCTTGCTAGGGAATTAGTCAGGACAGACACCTGGTATACTCAAGCTTGACGTATATATACCCTGTTGGCTCCATTTGCTGGAAACTTGTTATGTAAGCTGTTATTGATTATTAATAAAATATATATTACTTATACCAGCACAATGAGTTGTCGTGAGGTCATTGGTGAAGGCCATAATAACAGGTGGTCTTCACTCTCACTGTATAGCAACTCCTCCAGTCTCTTAACCATTTTTGTTGCTTTTCTCTGGACTCTTTCGAGTAGTACTATGTCCTTTTTCATGTACAGCAACCAGTGTTGGATGTAGTATTCCAGGTGGGGGCGCACCATGGCCCAGTACAGCGGCATAACCTTCTCCGATCTGTTTGTGATCCCCTTCTTTTTTTTTCAACTGCTTAATTACATGTGTATTTATGTAAGCCACATTGCTGAAGTATTTTTTTTTTAACAGAAAACATGGATATAGCCAACATTTAGAGCATCTATGAACTTTTGAACAAGCAGCTTAACAGTTAAGGTGTACAAGAGGAAGAGACTTGTATGTACTGCTTCACCAGTTAGTAAGCATCTAATTCTAAATAGCAACATGTCCATGTAAGTGCTATTAATTTTAAGCATAGTCCCTTCAGTTCTTAAGCTTTACTAAGTGCTACAGCAGAGAACTAGACTTCTTCTTTCTCACGCCTTGTAAACTGACTGCAGATCTTGGCAGCATCCTGCAGCAATGAATTCTCTGATGTGGAGCCATGTTTCACAGGAAATGGCATTCTTCTATCTAATTCATAGAGGCTACCATCCACATTGATGAATACTATGAAACGGAAGTTTACCCCATCTTCTACCCGACGCTGTCCTTCCTGGGCTGCTGCATCATGGACTGCCTGCATAGCCTCATTCTTTTCAAGATGGGAAGCCCTTTCTTCAGGAGAAATATTGCTTGTTTCTGTCAAAAAAAACGTTTCAGGATGGAGCTGTCACCAAGCTCCAGTTTGTTATTGGCTACTGCATGTATAAGGCTAACAGTCCCGCAGGAGTTGCCAAAGGTCTGATTCATGAAGTAAATTTTAGGACTTGTTTCTTGCCCTTTAAGTCCTTCAATCTGTTTCTCTCTGAGAATTTTCATGCTGTGGTGTCAATGGGAAGAGCAGCAGCAGGGCGCAGACAGGTGACAGCACCGAGCGCAGCAATTCCGACTCCAGCCCCAGCACATCCAAGAAACACCAGCTGCCCGTCACCCCGAGTTTGACGAGCATTTTAGTCAGCATCTCGGAGTTAATTTCCATCGTTTTCCACTGCATTCTGGCAACTTATAGGGAGGGCCCTGCTTCAACCACAACATCCACATCTAAACCTACCAAATAAAAATGAAAGCCTCTGTGATCCCCTTCTTAATCATTCCTAGCATTCTGTTCGCCCTTTTCGCTGCTGCTGGCATTGCACAGACGATTCACTGACTGGTCTACAAATATTCCCAAGTCTCTTTCCTGGGGGGGGGGGGGTCTCTCTGAATACTGTATCGTGTATAAGATTTTTGTTACTGACATGCATCACCTTGCACTTATCCACGTTGAACCTCATTTGCCATTTCTCGGCCCATTCCTCGAGCATGTTTATGTCTTGTTGTAGGTCTTCCCAATCCTTCTGTGTCCTCACTACTCTGAATAACTTTGTATCATCCGCAAATTTAATCACCTTGCTCGTTGTACCAATTTGTAGGTCGTTTATAAATATGTTGAAGAGTGGGCCCGAGCACCGAACCCTGCGGCACTCCACTCATGACACTTTTCTAGTCCAAGTATTGTCCATTTACCCCCACTCTGTTTCCTATTCGCCAACCAGTTTTTAATCCACGTTTGCATATCACCCTCGATCCCATAGCTCACAATTTTTTGAAGTAGTCGTTCATGTGGGACCTTGTCGAACGCCTTCTGAAAATCCAGATATACAATGTCGACCAGGTCACCCTTGTCTATCTGCCTGTTTACTCCCTCAAAGAAGTACAATAAGTTTGTCAAGCAAGATCTTCCATTGCTGAAGCCATGCTGGCTGGTCCTCATCAGATTGTGTCCGTCAAGGTGATCAATGATGCGGTACTTCTACCATCTTTCCTGGTACCGAAGTTAGGCTCACTGGTTTGTAGTTTCCCAGATCTCCCCTCAAACCTTTCTTGAAGATCGGCGTAACATTCGCCACTTTCCAGTCTTCCGGAATCCTTCCTGATTTGATCGAGAGATTGGCTATTAGATGAAGCAGTTCAGCTATAACTCCTTTTAATTCCTTGATTACCCTCGAGTGGATGCCGTCCGGTTCCAGGAATTTATCATTTTTTAGCCTATCAATCTGCCTGCATACCTCTTCTAGACTGACCGTCGACACTTGTCAGTTTCCCATCTTCGTTTCCTGTGTATAGCCTGTCGGCTTCTGGTATATTGAATGTATCCTTTTTGGTAAATATAGACGCAAAAAATATGTTCAGTTTGTCGGCGATGGCTTTGTCCTCTTTTAGCACTCCCTTTATTCTATGGTCATCTAAAGGCCCCATGCTTCCTTCATGGGTCGTTCCTCCTTAATATATCGAAAGAATGGCTTAAAATTTTTTGCCTCCTTGGCTATTTTTTCCTCATAGTCTCTTTTGGCCTCTCTTACCACCTTATGGTACTTGCTTTGATATTGTTTGTGCTTTTTCCAGTTTTCGTCCATTTTTGTCCTTTTCCATTCCTTAAACAAAGTCTTCTTGTCTCTGTTCGCTTCCTTCACTGCTACAGTGAGCCACGCCGGTTCCTTGTTCTTTTTCCTCTTAGAACCCTTGTTGATATGTGGTATATATAGATCTTGCGGCTCGGTGACTGTGTCCTTAAAAAGGGACCATGCTTGCTCTTTCATTTTTACAGTGCTTATTCTATTATGTACTATTCCATAGTTTTGTTTCAGTCTCCATCTGCTGGTCATGATGAGATATATACCCACTTGTAAGATCCTATACTGGTCTGGAGAGTGCTAAAGAAATATATGTATACATAAGTGTGGAAAAACCTCCAAAGTGCTGAGGGCTCAGACTGAGGTAGTAAATAGAAGAGATGAAAGCTAATGTAGTACATTGCAAGTTGATCAAATTGAAATTAATTCAGAATGTCAAATGCATGTCCTGCCAAAAGAGTAAACCACAACGAAGAAAGCAGGCGGGATCGTGTCCTTTCCCCAGCAGAATAAGCCAGAGAAGGGGACCTCCGAAGCCAGGAAATTAGAAAATTGATGACAAAATACCCCAAAATAAGAAAAACAAAGCGGAGTAGATCAGAACACACCTTCTGAGTTCACCTGCAAAAGAAGAAACTGAAGGGGGAGCTGTTCTTCCTATTGCTGAAGGGGAGGAGTTCAGAGTTTTGAATGACATCCCTCTGCAAAGTTCGTGACTACTGGGAAGCAACAGCTACAGTACAGAATCCTATGTCTTTGCAACAGAATGTTTAGCTTTCCATATGTAACAAGAATACTATATTAATAATAGAAACTCACTTGGTTAAATCTTCTGGTAAAGGCAACTGCATTTGGAGCAGAACTGTACTTCTCCTTTTTATTCCAACCACAGCTCGACAACTCCTGCAAAATGATAAGAATAAACAACAGCTGAAATATTTCAATAGCAGAAGATTCTAATATGAAAACACATTTCCACAAATAAATTATTATTTAGGTTGATTAAAAAATTGACATTAATAAACTGGTCATTAAATTTCTAAACTTAAGACTTAAAAAATAAAATAAACAACTTACCTGTAAGCACAGGGGTAAGCAACCTTTATACAGAGAAGGGCCACATGAATGTCAATACAATCTTTAGCAGGCTGTACACAGAAAATTAACACACACCCCATATAATTCACTACTAATGAAACTCAGTGTGATATGACTGAACGAACAAACTACCACCAGAATAGTCTGTTGCCACATATGTCATTATTTTTAAAGGTTGAGATATTATGCCACAATTCTAAAAATATTTGTGAAATCAGTATTTAAAATTGCCAAAACTCTAGTTAATAAATTTTACACAGGCTATTTCTGTTTATTATTCCCATGGTCTCATAGACCACATAAAATTCAATGGCAGGCTGCAAGTTGCCTCCTATCCCATGACTAATTTTCTAAGGATCCTCTCATGAGGAACTTTGTCAAAAGCTTTCTGAAAAACTAGATACACTATATCGGGGGTCGGCAACCCGCGGCTCTTTTCCACCTCTGCTGCGGCTCCGGTAGTGTGTCACGCAGGAATGCAGCTTACAAGTCCGGCGTCGCGGCGGGAAATAGCCATGCTGAGCAGTGAGCTCAGCACACACAGATGAAAGCCTTGCTTGCTGATTGGTCCGGCGGCCCCGCCCCGCCGTGCCGCCGGACCAATCAGCAAGCAAGGCTTTCATCTGTGTAGTGCTGAGCTCACTGCTCAGCATGGCTATTTCCCGCCGCGACGCCTGAAAAAGAAATCATCCTGGCCGGGGTCGGTGTCATGCTCCGGAGATCTACAGCCTTCCTATCTCCCTCTCCCTTCTACCTGCTTCCGGCCACATCCCCTGCTCCGCGGCTCTCTTCGGCAACTCAGCAGCAGCTTCTGACGTCGGGGCCTACCCTCTGCGAGTCCCGCTTGTTTCAACTTCCTTTTTCCACAAAGGCGGGACTCGTAGAGGGAAAGCCTCGATGTCGGCAGCTTGTCTTGATCACCGCTGCTGACGAGTTGCTGAAGAGAGCCGCGGAGCAGGGGGGTGTTGCCAGGTGCAGGTAGAAGGGAGAGGGCCAGATGCAGGACTTGTGGGTGAGGGAGGAGAAGAGAGAAGGGAGGGAAACAAAAGGAAATATTTCATACTGGGCTGGGCCGGAGTGGAGGGAGGGTGGAAAGATTCTAGCTACCGGGTGCAGTAACAAAGGAAAAGGGGGGAAAGCTGAAAATGGATATAGTGACACAAAGAAGAGAAAGGGTAAGCAGGACCTACTGAATAAGGATAGAGATACAGAGGGGACATGAAGAGGAGGTGAAATAGAGACATAGAAGTAATGCTGAAAAAGTGTGTGGGGGGGGGGAAGATAAAGACATTGAAAGGGCAAATGGTGAACATGGGGTAAAGACAAGGACAGAGACAAATGAAGATTCTGAAAAAGTGGTGAGATAGGGATATAGGTGAGATGGACACAAAGAAGGGTGATGCTGGAAAATAGGTGGAATGGTAATTCTGACAGACACAGAAGGGAAATGCTGGATCAAGGAGAGATGGGGCTCAGGCTGGATGGAATGAGGAGAAATGCCTTGTTGGCCCGGAACTTCCTCTCCTACATCAGAATTGACGTCAGGGAGCGGAATGCTGGTCAGCGCAACACTTCTGCAGGGAAAGCTTGGGACGGCGGTGGCTTGGGGCTGTTCCCTGATTGCGGTGGCAGCAAACCGAGTGGCTTGGGGGACGGCACGGAGACAGAAAGAAGGGGGAACAGGGAGACAGAAAGAAAAAGTTGAGGGAGAGAATGAGGTCTGGAGGAGAGGAAACATACAGGAGGCTGAAAGAAAGGAAGAAAGATTGGATACACAGTCAGAAGAAGAAAGTGCAACCAGAGACTCATGAAATCACCAAATAGCAAAGGTAGGAAAAATGATTTTATTTTCAATTTAGTGATCCTGTATATAGCATTAAGATAAGAAACAATATATGCAGTGTTAGATTTGTTTTATAATGGTTTTGCGGCTCCAAGTTTTTTTTTCTTTTCGAAAACGGGTCCAAGTGGCTCTTTATGTCTTAAAGGTTGCAGACCCCTGCACTATATCAACTGGCTCACCTTTATTCACATGTTTATTCATATCTTCAAAGTCATCGAGCAAATTGGTGAAGGCAAGATCTCCCTTAGCTGAATCCATATTTACGCGTTTCACATTTTTATTTTATTTTTTTTTAAATAATTGTCTCCACTTTTTAGCCTAACACTGAAGTCAGGCTTACTGGTCTATAATTTCCCAAATCTCCTCTGGAACCCTTTTTAAAAATCAGCGTTAACATTGGCCACTCTCCAATCTTCAGGTAGTACAGACGATTTTAACAGGTTACAGATCACTAACAACAGATCAGCAATTTCATCCGGTCCAGATGGCTTAATACATCTTCCAAGTTTACCAGGATTTCTTTCAGTTCCTCCCCATCTTTACCCTTGAAAACCAGATAGATCTCTTGCATCTTCTTTTGTAAAGACTGAAGTGAAGAATTCATTCAGTATCTTCGCTATGGCCTTATCCTCCCTGAACGCCTCTTTTTGCTCCTTGATCATCTAAGGGTCTATGAATTCCCTCACAATTTTTCTACTTCTGATGTACCTAAAAAAAATTGTTACTATGAGTTTTTGCCTCTGACAAGTTTCTCTTCATATTCTTTTAGATTTCTTTATCAATGTTTTGCATCTAACTTGCCAGTGCTTATGTCTCTTCTTATTTTCTTCATTTGGATCTTTTTCATTCTTTAAGGGTTTTTAGGTTGTTGTTTTTTTGCTCTAAATTAACCATGCTGGCTCTTGCATTCTCTTCACCTTTATTAATACGTGGAATACATCTGGTCTGAGCAACTTTGATGTATTTTTAAATAACATGGTTTAAAGTCCTAACCTTTGCCACAGATCCTTTTAGTTTCTTTTTAACAATTTTCCTCATTTTATCATAGTTGCCCTTTCAAAAATTGAATGCTGCTACAGTAGATTTCATCAGTGACGTCACTCCAGATATCAGCTCAAATATGATCACTTTTTGAGCACTGTTTCCCAGCAGACCAAACAGTTACCTCCTGTGCTATGCCCTGAATTCCACTAAGGACAAAACCTAAAATAGCTCCCCCTCTTGTCGGTTCCTGAACAAATGCTCCAAGAAACAGTCATTATGTCTAGTAATTTTACCTCCCAAGCCTCCCTGATGTAACATTTATCCTCAATGTTGGAGCAATTGAAATTACCATTATAATATTGCTCAATTTGCCAGCTTTCCTAATCTGTTCACATTAGGTGACAGCTGGTGATGTGAGTAGAAGTGGAGGGGGGCAGAGCAACCTCCCCATATCCAGGAGTTTGCTCTGACTGCCTCTGCCATTGGACCCCTGTTCTGGCTAATTTTTTCCCTGGGCAGAACCTTGTGTAGTGATGCTACACTGTTGTAATCCTGCTTGTTAGTCTGTTGCCAGTGACAGCTGGTGACAGCTAGGGGGGAGGGGGCAGCGAACTTCCCACACCCGGTGCTTGCTCCGGAACCCTCTGATATTGGACCCCTAGTTCTAGCTTTTATCCCCCTGGGCAGCACCTTGTATGAGTGGTGCTGCCCTGTTGTGCTACTTACTACCTGCTGGTCTGTTCGTCGCCAGCAATGCTTTGAGAGGCAAACAGGACCTTAAAACACTAAGCCAAAAACCATTCAAGAAATGATCAGAATAAAGCAACACAATGATGAAAATACTAACAATAAATTGCAGATGCTCTACAAGACATGCCAAATTCCAAAAAGATACTTTGTGAAACTAAATGTATTTGTCATATTTAAAGTCAAATAAATTAAAACAATCCCAGGGTTTTGAGGTTTTGTTTTCTTTTTTTACTTACTCAAGATTATATTTGTTTGAGGCAGTGAAAAAACAATTTTGTAAAGGTCAAACTGCTGCTTTAATTAAAATACCTCTCACATAAGTGGAAAATTATTCCAAGACATATGAAATTCTTTTGGAATTAACTACTGTAGCAAAAAGTAAAATACTCAAATACTGTACTAAGTCTTAAGGCTGTCTTGAAGAAACTGAGGGGGAAGATTCTTAAAACTTTAACGTAGTCGCTAAACCGGTTCCAGCAGGTTTAGCATTCAAGTATTTTAGAGGCAGATTATCAAATGGCTTACCGTGGTCTTTTCCAAGCTTCCTAGCAGTCTCCGACTCTGCCATGCAAATGTATTACTACAAGGTCATTAATATTTAAATGCGCATTCCAAGCAATTCTCTATCACCACCGGGTGATTCCCTAACCTCGCTGTCCTACATGTGCAAGCAAAATTTTCCAGCAGGTCTGAGCTGTTCTAGTCGTACTTTCTGGTCAGTGCATGAATGCTGATTGGCTCAGGCATTGACAGGAAAGTAAGGCTTGACAGCTCAGACCTGCCAGAAAATTGTGGCTGCTGTTAAGCAAACACCCCCACCCCCACCCCCCAGCAGTGGGAGGGATGCCCACTCCCTCCTGCTGCTGTTGTGCCGACAACTCCCTCGTGCCTCTGACAATCCCCCCCCGCCCCACCCCCCACCCCGCTTACCTTGTTTACAAAGGCCGGCCAGAGGGATGCCTACTCCCTCCGGCCAGCAGACTCGCCTCTTCAAAATGGTAGGCCTTCCCCTCCCCAGTGCATCCTGGGATGTACCAGGGAAGGGCTTAAGGCTCTGAATGACTCAGGATGCTTAAGACCTCTTAATAATAATAATAATATTTTTCTATACTGCCATAGTCAAATGATTTCTAGGCGGTTCACAATGAAAGAAGGCTGGACAATCAGAGAATTACAGAATGCATGAAGAAAAATGTTACATAAGAAATTGGAGTTACATGGGGAAGGAATACATGAGATATTGGAGTTACCGGATAGATTACATCAGGGTTTGCAGCGGGAAATTAACATAGTGAGAGAAGGTCATCTGTTTAGGCACTGAATTTGTCTAATAGAGTAGTTTTAATTGATTTTCGGAATGAGTTGTAGGTCTGTTTGGCTTCATTTATGCAGTTTCCCAGCCAGGATTGCTGTCTGTTTGCTTGGAACATGAAGGTTCTGTCCAGGAAGGATTTGTATTTGCAGCTTGTGATCTTTGGGTATGCAAAGATGTTTTTGTTTCTGGTTGTTCGTGTGGGGTTGTGTAGAATGAAGTGTGTTTGCAGGTAGGAAGGTACTAGATCCCAGACTTGTTTGAAACGGATACATGCAAATTTGAACAGTATTCGCACTTCCATTGGTAGCCAGTGCAATTTTTTGTAGTAGGGGCTAATGTGGTCTTTTTTTCTCAGTCCGAAGATTAAGCGAACTGTATTGTTCTGCACTAATCTCAATTTTTTTACTGTTATGCCCAGGTAGACGATGTTGCAGTAGTCCAGGATGGACAGGATTAGCGACTGCACCAGTAACCTAAAGGATGTTGTGTCAAAGTATTTTTTAATAGTCCTTAGCTTCCAAAGCGTGTAAAAGCATTTTTTCACCAGTAAGTTTGTGTGGTCAGCCATGGTTAAGTGTGTATCTAGTGTGACACCCAGTATTTTTATGGCTTTGGATATTGGATATTCGTGGTCGTTTATTTTTAACAATGTTCTTGTTATTTCGTCATTCAGGCTTGCCAAAAAGACTTTTGTTTTCTCTGTGTTTAGCTTCAGTTTGAAGTCGGTAGTTCATTTTTCGATTTCTATCATTGTGTGGTAGGAGGAAGGGCAAGGTATAAATAAAATACTGCAGTACTATTAATCTTGTAATGTAAGACAATGTGTAAAACTTATTTTAATTTTTCTTCCTGAAGTACCCTGTTAATAATGATGCCTCTCAAAGGGACTGAACTCATCAGAACACATCATAATAGAAGATTAGGTTCTTTTCTTTGCTAGTCTTCTTTCTTGTATACAGGAATATCAATCTTGACTAACATAGTAGATGACGGCAGATAAAGATCCGAATGGTCCATCCAGTCTGCCCAACCTGATTCAATTTAATTTTTTTTTTTTTTCTTCTTAGCTATTTCTGGGCGAGAATCCAAAGCTTTACCCGGTACTGTGCTTGGGTTCCCCAACTGCCGAAATCTCTGTTAAGACTTACTCCAGCCCATCTACACCCTCCCAGCCATTGAAGCCCTCCCCTGCCCATCCTCCTCCAAACGGCCATACACAGACGCAGACCGTACAAGTCTGCCCAGTAACTGGCCTAGTTCAATCTTTAATATTATTTTCTGATTCTAAATCTTCTGTGTTCATCCCACGCTTCTTTGAACTCAGTCACAGTTTTACTCTCCACCACCTCTCTCGGGAGCGCATTCCAGGCATCCACCACCCTCTCCGTAAAGTAGAATTTCCTAACATTGCCCCTGAATCTACCACCCCTCAACCTCAAATTATGTCCTCTGGTTTTACCATTTTCCTTTCTCTGGAAAAGATTTTGTTCTACGTTAATACCCTTTAAGTATTTGAACGTCTGAATCATATCTCCCCTGTCTCTCCTTTCCTCTAGGGTATACATATTCAGGGCTTCCAGTCTCTCCTCATACGTCTTCTGGCGCAAGCCTCCTATCATTTTTGTTGCCCTGCTCTGGACCGCCTCAAGTCTTCTTACGTCTTTCGCCAGATACGGTCTCCAAAACTGAACACAATACTCCAAGTGGGGCCTCACCAATGACCTGTACAGGGGCATCAACACCTTCTTCCTTCTACTGACTACGCCTCTCTTTATACAGCCCAGAATCCTTCTGGCAGCAGCCACTGCCTTGTCACACTGTTTTTTCGCCTTTAGATCTTCGGACACTATCACCCCAAGGTCCCTCTCCCCGTCCGTGCATATCAGCTTCTCTCCTCCCAGCATATACGGTTCCTTCCTATTATTAATCACCAAATGCATTACTCTGCATTTCTTTGCATTGAATTTTAGTTGCCAGGCATTAGACCATTCCTCTAACTTTTGCAGATCCTTTTTCATATTTTCCACTCCCTCTTCGGTGTCTACTCTGTTACAAATCTTGGTATCATCTGCAAAAAGGCACACTTTTCCTTCTAACCCTTCAGCAATGTCACTTACATACATATTGAACAGGATTGGCCCCAGCACCAAACCCTGAGGGACTCCACTAGTCACCTTTCCTTCCTTCGAGCGACTTCCATTAACCACCACCCTCTGGCGTCTGTCCGACAGCCAGTTTCTGACCCAGTTCACCACTTTGGGTCCTAACTTCAGCCCTTCAAGTTTGTTCAACAGCCTCCTATGAGGAACTGTATCAAAGGCTTTGCTGAAATCCAAGTAAATTACATCTAGCATATGTCCTCGATCCAGCTCTCTGGTCACCCAATCAAAAAATTCAATCAGGTTCGTTTGGCACGATTTACCTTTTGTAAAGCCATGTTGCCTCGGATCCTGTAACCCATTAGATTCAAGGAAATACACTATCCTTTCTTTCAGCAACACTTCCATTATTTTTCCAACAACTGAAGTGAGGCTCACCGGCCTGTAGTTTCCTGCTTCATCCCTGTGACCACTTTTATGAATAGGGACCACATCCGCTCTCCTCCAATCCCCAGGAATCACTCCCGTCTCCAGAGATTTGTTGAACAAGTCTTTAATAGGACTCGCCAGAACCTTTCTGAGCTCCCTTAGTATCCTGAGATGGATCCCATCTGGTCCCATCGCTTTGTCCACCTTCAGTTTTTCAAGTTGCTCATAAACACCCTCCTCCGTGAATGGCGCAGAATCTACTCCATTTTCTCGTGTAACTTTGCCAGACAATCTCGGTCCTTCTCCAGGATTTTCTTCTGTGAACACAGAACAGAAGTATTTGTTTAGCACATTTGCTTTCTCCTCATCACTCTCCACATATTTGTTCCCAGCATCTTTTAGCCTAGCAATTCCATTTTTTATCTTCCTCCTTTCACTAATATATCTGAAAAATTTTTTATCTCCCTTTTTTACATTTTTAGCCATTTGTTCTTCCGCCTGTGCTTTCGCCAAACGTATCTCTCTCTTGGCTTCTTTCAGTTTCACCCTGTAGTCCTTTCTGCTCTCCTCTTCTTGGGTTTTTTTATATTTCATGAACGCCAACTCTTTCGCCTTTATTTTCTCAGCCACTAGGTTGGAGAACCATATCGGCTTCCTTTTTCTCTTGTTTTTATTGATTTTCTTCACATAAAGGTCCGTAGCCATTTTTATCGCTCCTTTCAGCTTAGACCACTGTCTTTCCACTTCTCTTATGTTCTCCCATCCTAACAGCTCTTTCTTCAGGTACTTTCCCATTGCATTAAAGTCCGTACGTTTGAAATCTAGGACAGTGTTTTTCAACCTTTTTTGGGCAAAGGCACACTTGTTTCATGAAAAAAATCACGAGGCACACCACCATTAGAAAATGTTAAAAAATTTAACTCTCTGCCTATATTGACTATATATAAAGTAATTCTCTTGAATAGGAATCAAATAAACACAAAGAAAGTATTTTATAATTACTTTATTACGAAATAAAAATTATAAAATACTTTATTCAGTGCGAAACCTGGGCCTGTTTGGCTGAACACAAAGCTGATATTCTGGCTGGAATCGAAGAAAGACACACACGTAGCTCTTCGTCAACAGCTCTCAGTCTCTCTCTGTATTTGGTTTTTATAGCATACAAAAATAGACAAATATACCCTCCATCCTTTTTATTAAACCACAATAGCAGTTTTTAGCGCAGGGAGCTGCGCTGAATGCCCAGCGCTGCTCTTGACGCTCATAGGCTCCCTGCGCTAAAAACCACTATTGCGGTTTAGTAAAAGGTGACCATATTGTAAAATATAGACAGCAGATATAAATTCAGAACTGTGCATAGTAAGTGAAGGGAAGTTTTCATCTCTGGGAATTTACCCAGTTAACTATTAAGTTATTTGGGCAAATTCCTTTGAAAACTGTGGTAATACTGCCTCCACTTTGCTAAATTTCAAATAAAATCATTTTTCCTACCTTGTCTGGTGATTTCTGGTTGCACTTTCTTCTTCTGACTGTGCATCCAATCTTTCTTCCCTTCTATCAGCCTGTATGCTTTCTCTCCTCCACACCTCATTCCCTCCCCCAACTTTTTCTTCCTCTCTCCCTGACCTTTCTTTCTTTTTTTTCTGTTTCTCTTCTTTCCTTCTGTTTCCCTGCCTGCCCCCTTTTTTTCTTTCTCCCTGCCGTTCCCCAAGCCACTGCCACTGCCACTGCCGCTGCCATCGGGGAACAGGACCCACCAATGGATAACAGGCCCCAAAGCCGACGCCGACGCATGCTCTCCCTGACGTCAATTCTACAATCGAAGAGGAAGTTCCGCCCAGCCAGGCAGCGATTGGCTGGCCCGAACTTCCTCTCCGACTGCAGAACTGACGTCGGGGAGAAGAAGACTTATCGTCTCGATAGATTAGATCGCCAAGACAAAGCGAGTCCTGGGTGATCGACTCACTTTGCCTTGGCGAGCTACTGGCGCCCCTGCCTCGGGCCCCCTGTCAGCTCCGGGCCCGGCGGCCCTGCGGCACACCAGGCAACATCTCGCGGCACACTAGTGTGCCGCGGAACAGCGGTTGAAAAACACTGATCTAGGACTTTAAGTATCGTGCGGCCGCTCTCCACTTTAGCCGTTATATCAAACCAAACCGTTTGATGATCGCTACTACCCAGGTGAGCACCCACTCGAACATTAGAGATACTCTCTCCATTTGTGAGGACCAGATCCAATATCGCTTTTTTCCCTTGTGGGTTCCGTCACCATTTGTCTGAGCAGAGCCTCTTGAAAGGCATCCACAATCTCCCTACTTCTTTCCGATTCCGCAGACGGAACATTCCAGTCCGCATCCGGCAGGTTGAAATCTCCCAACAGCAGAACCTCCTCTTTCCTTCCAAACTTTTGGATATCCACAATCAGATCCTTATCAATTTGCTGCGATTGAGTCGGAGGTCTGTAGACTACACCCACGTAGATAGAAGTTCCATCTTCTCTTTTCAGAGCAATCCATATCGCTTCTTCCTCTCCCCAGGTCCCTTGCATTTTGGTCGCTTGGATATTGATCTTTACATAGAGAGCTACTCCTCCAACTTTATGACCATCTCTGTCCTTCCTAAAAAGATTATATCCCGGTATGTTTGCATCCCATCCATGTGATTCACTGAACCATGTCTCTGTGATAGCAACAATATCTAGATCTGCCTCTAATATCAGGGCTTGCAGATCATGAACTTTGTTGCTTAGACTGCGAGCATTTGTGGTCATCGCTTTCCAGCTATTTTTCAGCGATAATCTCCTTTTTCGTATGGATTTTTGTGTCGTTTCACTTTCCGTTGCAATACTAAGAAATGAGTTGCTGATATTGCTTATGTTGCAGCCTTTACTACTATCACATCTTTTCTTTTTCCTTTACTGCAAAGTCTGTAGGGAGCCTAATTTACAAATTCTTCAGCTCCGCCTCCTCTCACTGAGCTGTGCTAGATTTCTTCAGTCTATATCAAAGCAGCAAGTCAGCCCTAGAGTGGATACATAAAGAGTGGATACATAAAGAGAGAGAGAGAGGGGATGTGGGGATTCTCCCTGAGATAACATAAGTCTATTCTGTTCAACAATACCAGCATTAATTAAAACATTTTGCAATGTAAAACAAGGTGAAATGAAACTTGTGTGCAACCTGCCTCAGCAATTTGAAAATTACTCAATCTGTAAATTTTACACTATTGTAATAAATTCTTCTCCTCCCTGACTGTAAGGGACAGTGGAAGGAAACAAGACATCTGACCATCCAGACATGTCTGGGACAGAAATCAGGCTAATGAACAGATAGGTCAGGCGTCAAGACTGATATTCTTGTTTACAAGAAAGATTAGCAAAGGTAAGAACAATCTTCCATTCTAGTGCAACAAGAATATCAATTTTGACCAATGGGACATACCAAAGTAGTCCCCAGTGCTTAGGGAAGGACAAGTGAACCTGCTGCCAGTTCCACAGATCCAAACTCTGTATCCCTTCTGGCTGCCAAATCCATCTTGTAAAACTTGATAAAAAGTGTGGAGGCAAGATCATGTGGCTGCCCTACAAATTTGTTCATGTGATATAGCTCTAGCCTCTGCCCAGGATGATGCCACTCCTCTGGTGGATTGTGCCTTTATTCCCACAGGAGTCTGTTTTATGCTCCCGATAAAGGCCAGAGAAATTGCCAGTCAAATCCATCTTAAAATGGTCATCTTTGATGCTTACTGTTCCTATCGTGTTGCACCCAGGAGGACAAAGAAATGATCCAACAGGCAAAAATCATTCATCATTTCTAAATAATGAAGAGCTACTGTTCGGACGTCCAGGTGTTTCAGGATCATGTCTTCCTTCTTTAAAATGAAGGGCAAAAAGGCTGGGAGACGCACTTCCTGGCTTATGTGAAAACTAGAAACTACCTAATGGGCAGACTGGATGGGCCATTTGGCCTTTATCTGCCGTCATGTTTCTAAGTTTTTTCTATGTTTTAGTAAGAAGATAGGTATCATTTGAAGTGAAAAAAAAAACCCCCCCCAAACATCAGGCTCCAAAATCTTGAAAGGTTCCCTGCAGGATAGAGCCTGCAATTGATATCCTTCTGGTCAAATTTACGGCCACTAAAAACACAGTCTTGACTGTTAAGTCTGTGAATGAGGCCTCCTCCATGGGCTCAAAAGGAACCCGAGATAGTGCTCACAGGACGCGATTAAAATTCCAGAACAGAAAAGGCTGGTGAGCAGGGAGGCGAAGGCACAATGCTCTCTTTAAAAATCTGGACGAGAAGCCAAAGTTTGCTAATTGGTCTGCCCTCTAAAGCAGGAAGGACCCGCAATCTGTACCTTGAGTGAACCCACTGCAAGGCCTTTATCAAGGCCCTCCTGAAGAAAGGCTAAGACCATGGCAATTGGAGCATTAGTTGGATCTGTGTGTCTCTGACTGCACCAGCTGTGGAAACACTTCCAAATCTTCATATAGGCTGCCGAAGTGGTCTGCTTCTTAGATCTTAGCAGGGTGGTTATCGTCAAATTCGAATAGCCTTTGTGCACTAAAGTTTCACACTCAAGAGCCAAGCTATAAGACCAAAGGGTCTAGATCCTCCAGGGCAATTGGGCCTTGCGAAAGGAGTTCCAGATGACAAGGAAACCTGAACCTCTTGCTCCTCTATGGACCCATCAGGCCTGCATACCATGACTACCTTGGCTGGTCCAGGACAATCAGAATTACCTGCCCCTTGTGGGTCCTTATCCTTTGGAGGACTTTTTCTATCCTCAGCCACAGGGGAAGTACATAAAGAAGCTCTGCTGGAGGCCAGGGCTGGACTAGAGCATCCAGACTGCCACTTCCTAGCTCGTATTTTTGATTGAAGAACTGAGCGGCCATCTTGTTGCTATGTCGGTCAACCCCAGCACTGTACAATGTTGTCTCCTGAGACAGAGACTACTCTTATGGATCTAGTGTCTGACAACTCAGGAAATCCACTTACACATTTTTCACTTCTGCTACATGTGCCAACGAGAGAGCCAATAGATGGGCCTCGGTCCATTGAACATCTGAGCCTCCAATCTCCAGTTCTTCCCTGCCAGTTGACATAGGCTACCATTGTGGTATTGTCTGAGAAGATATGAACTGCCTTGCTCTCCAAGATGCTCTCTAATGCCTGATCGCTCTCAGCTCCAAGCAGTTGACTGACCAACCCCTCTGTGAAGGCGACAACTGATTTTGCAATGGATGCCCTTAGTGATGGGCGCGTCAAGCTGAAGAAGCTGGCAACAGAGGCATTCCCCAGGATAGGGACTGTGGCTCCAGCCACCAGTCTAGGCTGCACAAAGCTGTGTTTGTCCAAGTCCAGAGCATCTGACTTTGGGGACTGTTAGAAGAGCAGTATCTCCTGACTGCTTCACCTTCTCTCACTTTTAATACGTTTGCAGGGGTACCTGGCAGTATCATTAGTGCCAACGTGGATGAGCAGCATCGGATAATAGCCATCAGGCTTCATGGGTCTTGGCAATCTCTCCATAACATCTTGGATTTTGGCATCATGCAGACGGCATACCTCCCAGGACATCATATCTGGTCTGTAGATGGACACTTCTGTACCCCTCAGAAGGAACCACCACTACACCTTACGCCTCCTAAAGGTCATGGATACAGCAATTTTTAGGATTTCAAGCTTTGGTCCTTCCTTTCCTTGGGATGCTCTCATCTTCTCCACTTCTAGGGCAGCATACCAGTTTTTCAGTTCAAGAGCAAGTGGAGTCGCAGTACCAATCTTTAACAGTTCTGTAATCTGAGTCCCTTTGACATGGAGGGAAAAACAGCTGATTCGATATCAAAGGGCTCAATGGCCGAGGAGCTCTAGTGACATGAAAAATATCAATGTTCCTCAGGGAGATAAAGACTTCAAGAGCCCCAAAGGCCTGAAAATTCAAACTTTACAAAAATGAACCAAAAAGAGATTAGGTTTTTACCTTGATAATATCTTTTTCCAGTAGATAGGGATGACATGCTGAACTAAGAGTCTTCCATCTGCTCTCTTGGGATGGGCCCCAAAGTAACGGGCTGGGTCAAGAACTGGTTAAGTGGAAGACAGAGGGTAGTGGTCAATGGATATCACTTTGAGGAAAGGGATATTACCACTGGTGTGCCTCAAGGTTCTGTTCTTGGGCCTGCTCTTTTTAACATTTTTATAAGCGATATTGCGGAAGGGCTGTCAGGTAAGATTTGCCTCTTTGTGGATGATACCAAAATCTGCAATAGAGTAGACACTCTGGATGGTGTGAATGACATGAAGAAAGACCTAGCAAAGCTTGAAGACTGGTCTGAAATTTTGGCAGCTAAAATTTAATGCTAAGAAATATAAGGTCATGCATTTGGGCTACAAAAACCCAAATGAGGGGGTGAAGAACTTTTGTGCACGACAGAAGAGCTGGACTTGGGTGTGACTATATGTGATGATCTTAAGGTGGCCAAACAGGTTGAAAAGGTGACAGTGAAAGCTAGACAAATGCTAGGGTGCATAGGAAGAGGTATGGCCAGTAGGAAAAATGAGGTATTGATGCCCCTGTATAAGACTCTGGTGAGACCTCATTTAGAATATTATGTACAATTCTAGAGCCCGAATCTTCAAAGAGATATAAAAAGGATGGAGACTGTCCAGAGTAAGGCTACTAAAATGGTGCGTGGTCATCATAAGGCATACAGGGACTTAAAGATCTCAATATGTATACTTTAGAGCAGGGGTGTCAAACTCAATCATATAAGGGGCCGCAATCTAAAACATAGGCTAAGTCGCGGGCTGAATTTGTTATTAAGATACTTAGGGGTCCTTTTATTAAGGTATGCCAACCAATTTAGCGCGCGCTAAATGTGCACCTTAATAAAAGGACCCCTTAGTCTTAGTATAAATATTGGGTTACAACCTCTCCAACCCCACGCCAGCTCTGTGATGTAAACAAAATAAATAAGAGAGACTTTTCCTCTCTCTTCCCAACTACCCTCCTATCCAGTATCTCTATCCCCCCCTACATCATGCCTTCTGTCCAACTTCTCTCCTTTTTTGTTCATTCCCTCCCTAAATCCCACTGTCCACCATCTCTCTTCCTCTCCTCTGTTTTAGCTACACTAACAAGTATCTATTTTTAGAACTGCCTCCCTGCTGTTGTAAAATATGGTTGATGTATTCAGCTATGGTTGAAGCCTTGAGAATGGGCACTACAGCACAGGAGTTTCAAACTTGTGCTAATTAAACCATTGTGACCATATGTGCCACCTCTTCAAAAAAAGCCAGCAATTGGATCTGCAGGGGGAGGTTAATGACCTAAGACTTCCCTGATATCAATATTGGAATTCACACTTTTTGCACTTTAATTAAATTGTCACCGGTGTTCTTATCTTCCATAATCTGTCACGTGTTTGTTAGCAAACAAGAGTTCTCATAATTATTAGTGTTGATTTGCTTCCCGGGGAACATTAATTTACACTTATAAAATCCTTTTGGGTCTGGAGATATCTAATGTAGAAAAAGGCCCATCCCGCATATGTTGTGAAAAGTCAAAGTCTTACCTTCAGCTAATTTCAGCAGCCTGCAGAGAGGATCGCCAGTGCTGTAGTGATCCTTGCAGGCTGCTATCGGCCTCTGCGGCACGTTCCCTCTGCCGCGGTCCTGCCCCTCCTCTGACATCAGGGGTGGGATCGCGGTAGAGGGAACATGCTGCTGAGGATGACAACAGCCTGCAAGGATTGCTACAGCACTGGCGATCCTCTCTGCAGGCTGCCAAAATTAGCTGAAGGTAAGAGCGGCACTTCCCGAATTGCACTCTGTCTGCCGGAGGGCCAGCTTAAGTTAAATTTTTTAATTGTCTGGCGGGCCAAATTTTACTACACTGCGGGGCCAGAGTTTGACATGTATGCTTTAGAGGAAAGGCAGGAGAGATATGATAGAGACGTTTAAATACCTACATGGCGTAAATGCACATGAGTAGAGTCTCTTTCATTTGAAAGGAAGCTCTGGAATGGGAGGGCATAGGATGAAGTTAAGAGGTGATAGGCTCCGGTGTAATCAAAGAAATATTTTTTTTACAGAAAGGGTGTTAAGATGCGTGGAACGGTCTCCCGGAAGAAGTGGTGGAGATAAAGACTGTGTCTGAATTCAAGAAGGCATGGGATAGGCACGTGGGATCTCTCAGAGAGAGAAAGAGATAATGATTACCGCGGAAGGGCAGACTAGATGGGTCATTTGGTCTTTATCTGCCATCATGTTTCTTTGTTTCTATGTTTCTGACCAAGTGGTTCAAAATCTAGCTCAACCTTGATCCAGTTGACACTAAAAAATAAAGAGAACTTTAAAAATAGCTAAAAAGCCTTAACTATGGCAAATAATGGGAAAAAGGGGCACTGCATAACCACCATGGGACTTAACAGCAACAATCTATAGTACTGAAGACATGAAACCAAAATGTGAGCTGTGAGGAGCATTGAAAAGTGACTAATAGCTTCACATAAAAATTACAACTGAAGCTTCAGCACTCTTGAGGTTGTAGGTTCAAACCTTGCGCTGCTCCTTGTGACCCTGGGCAAGTCACTTAATCCGCCACAGCCCCAGGTCAAAAGGGGAAAATACTTGAAGTACCTGTATGTAAACCATTTTGAGTGTGGTAGTAAAACTATAAAAGGGCAGTATACAAGTCCCAAACCCTTTCCCTATGAAGGTGTATGCGTACACAGTAGAAAGTTGGGCTCTATCAGATGAAATCACTCACGTGAAGACAGATGTATCTTGCTTGTCCTTGATGAAAACATCTCATCCCAAAAATGTCCATTCCTCATGTGCCATTGGAAAAACATCTTTATTAAATAACTCCCAATGTATTTTAAATTGTAAAGACGCAAAGATAGAAGCATTCAATTTACACTGATTACAAACCCTGAAAAAAAGCACAATTACTTACCATAACAGACGTTATCTGGGGACAGCAGGCAGATATTCTCACATGTGGGTGATTTCATCCACAAAGCCTGGTACAGAGTGTCAAAGTGTACCTTTAAGCTTTAGAAAGCTTTTGGGTCTAGGAAACGAAAGATGTTTTTTTTGAACATATGGGAGCCTTATCTGCAAGTCTTACATCCTAAGGGTCGCAGTGTGGTTTTAAGATGGGTGACCTAATTTGTTAGTTAGTTGGGTTGGAAGAGTAAAATGGTGAGTAAAATGGTTGGGTGGGGTGGAAAGTATCATTGGGAGGGAGGAGAGGGGGGTTTGAGGAGGGGAAATGGGGAGTATTGAAGGTTCTGGCAATTAGTCAAAGGTGCCGAGGAGAGTGGAGGAGCAGAGTACTTTCGGGTTCCTGTTCCAGAAGGAGAAGGGCAGCGCCGGTGAAGGTAGGATTTAAAAACAAAAACAAACAAAAAGGCAAGAGGAAGCAAGGCTTGGGGAAGCGGCGAGAGTTCGCTCCGCCCCCCCCACCGCGTCACAGGCTGCACCGGTCTCCCCCTTAAGAGGGAGGAGCCAACGGCACCCAGCCATTGGGCGCGCTGCGAAGGCGAGCGGCAAAGGCGCTCGCCTTAGCGAGAGCGCTTTTGCGAAGGGCCTCAAGAAGGGCAAGTCACTACATCCAGGAGCACTGGGGAAAGACTGTAAGGTAAAGAAGAAGCAGGTGCAGAAGGAACAAACACACACAAGAAATAGTAAAGGTAAGGTAGAGTGAAGGCAGCGTACTCAAGAATAAGGCAACAAGGCAAGATACAGGCGCTGAAAGAAGTAAGCACACAAGGAACACGTAATCTCAACTGTTATCTTGAAGTAGGAGCGACAATGGAAGCAGAGGGAAACCAAAAGATGAGCTGTCATATGTATGACTACCTCCCCTCGGGGAGACAGTCATATGTATGCGGTCGGTGTCAGGAGCTGGAAAGCTTGAAGAAGGAAGTCCAGCGACTAGAGGGCAAGATACAAGAGCTAGAAGGACTTTATATCACGGAGGACCCAATCAGGACAGCTGATGACTTCATGAATGAGAGACACATCGAGGAGGAAGTCAGGGAACTCAAGAAATTCAATGAGGAAGCATACAGGATGAGGGTGGAAGAAAACGAACCTCAGAGGAAAGATGAAGTTATACCAACTCCAGCATGGAAGGGCGAACAAGTAACAGATGACCTCAAGGAAGACACCCACAGAGGAACACCACACGAGGTGGAGGAATTGGCTACTCGAAGCCCAGAAGAAGAAGCGGAGCACACGGAGGACATAGATCTGAGACCAAAGCGAAATTTGAAGAAGGGAAAGTCAGCGATACTAGTGGGAGACTCGATCCTGAGGCATGTGGACAGCCACATAGCAGGAGGGAGAGAGGATCGACTGGTGACCTGCCTGCCAGGAGCGACATCGTGGACAAAATTGGAAAGATCTTGGAAAGTACGGAGACGGAAGAGAATGCAGTAATGATCCATATCAGGACGAACGATGTCAGCAGAAGGGACTATAGAAGAAGCATGCTGATAGAACAGTTCAAGATGCTGGGAAGGAAGCTGAAGATGAGGACCCAGAAGATAGCGTTTTCAGAGATCCTACCAGTACCGAGGGCGGATGTGAAAAGGCAGGAGGAACTACAATCAATAAATGCGTGGATGAGGAGATGGTGTGAGGAAGAAGGGTTCTACTTCGTGAGGAACTGGACAACGTTCTGGGGCAAGAGCAAGCTCTACAGGAGAGATGGACTGCATCTGAGCATGGCGGGAACAAGACTTCTAGCAAACAACGTCAGGAGGGGAATAGAAAAGGCTTTAAACTAAGAAGAAGGGGAAGCCGACAGTCAACCAAGCGTCGACGATTCGGAAGAAGGTATCCCATGAAGATACCAAGGGGAAAGAAGGCTGGGAAGAAGCAACAGACAAATTACAGGAGTCAACTAACCCAGAAGAGGAGATTAGAAGGAATATAATAAAAGAGAAGAAACTAAAGACCGAAGCACAGGGAAAGGAAATGAAGGCAACAAAATACCAGGACCTAAAGTGCACATATACTAATGCAAGAAGCCTAAGAAACAAAATGGGAGAATTAGAAGCCATGGCCAATGTGGAGGACATAGACATCATTGGAATCTCTGAAACATGGTGGAATGAGGAAAGCATTTGGGATACAGCACTACCGGGGTACAAGCTCTATCGCCAGGACAGGTCAGGACAGAAAGGCGGTGGAATAGCACTATACATAAAAGAAAGCATACAATCGAAAAGAATGGACACAACAGAGACGACCAACAAGCTAGAATCACTATGGGTTAAAATATCAGGAAGGAAAGGGCCCAAAATAAATAGGCCTATACTATCGTCCAACCAGACAAACCAGAGATATCGATGAGGAAATGGAAGCCGAGATGAAGCGAGAATGCAAAAGTGGTAACACGGTCATTATGGGGGACTTCAATTATCCCGGGATAGACTGGAGTCTTGGAAGCTCAAGATGCGCTAGGGAGACTGAATTCCTGGAGGCTATACAAGATTGCTTCATGGAGCAACTTGTTAGGGAACCGACGAGAGGAAATACCACTCTGGATCTAATCCTAAATGGACTAAGGGGACCTGCTAAGGAAGTGGAAGTAGTGGGACAGTTGGGAAACAGCGATCATAATATGATCAAGTTCAAGGTTGAGGTAGGAATGTTGAAAGGAAAGAGAACCATAGCAACAACTTTTAATTTCAGGAAAGGAAACTACGAAGCAATGAGGGGAATGGTAAAGAAGAAACTTAGGAACATTTCCAAAAAATGGCAATCGGTAGAACATGCCTGGTCTTTTTTCAAGGACACAGTGTGCGAGGCACAAAATCTGTATATCCCCAGTTTCAGAAAAGGGTGCAACAAGAGTCGAACAAAAGACCCGGCGTGGATAACTAAAATAGTGAAGGAAGCGATAGGCAATAAGAGAAATTCATTCAGAAAATGGAAAAAAGACAAAACTGAGGAAAACTGGAAAGTGCACAGGAGGTATCAAAAAGAATGTCACCGTGTGGTTCGAAAAGCCAAGAAAGAATATGAAGAGAGACTAGCCAGGGAAGCACGAAATTTCAAACCATTCTTTGGATATGTTAAAGGAAAGTAGCCGGCCAGGGAGGAGGTGGGACCGCTAGACGACGGAGACAGGAAGGGAGTGGTGAAGGAGGAAAAAGAGGTTGCAGAAAGTCTTAACATGTTCTTTTCATCTGTATTTACAAACGAGGACAAAACAAACATATCACAACCAGAGCAAATCTTCAGTGGAAATCAAGCACAAAAGTTAACATCCATGGAAGTGTGCCTTGATGATGTGCGCAAGCAGATAGAAAAACTAAAAATTGACAAATCCCCGGGTCCGGATGGAATCCATCCAAGGGTTCTGAAGGAACTAAAGGAGGAAATAGCGGAACTACTGCAGCAAATTTGCAATCTATCCCTGAAAACAGGCGAGATCCCAGAGGATTGGAAGATAGCCAACGTTACGCCCATCTTTAAAAAGGGATCAAGAGGTGATCCGGGAAACTACAGACCGGTGAGTCTGACCTCGGTTCCAGGCAAAATGGCGGAAGCAATGATAAAAGAACAAATCGATGAACATTTTGAAAAAAATAAACTTCTGATAACCAGCCAACATGGATTCTGCAAGGGGAGATCATGCCTTACTAACTTATTGCACTTCTTCGAGAGAATTAACAAACAAATGGACAGAGGAGACCCCATAGACATCATATACCTAGATTTCCAGAAAGCCTTCGATAAGGTGCCTCATGAACGTCTACTCCGGAAACTGAAGAACCATGGGGTGGATGGAGACGTGTATAGATGGATCAGAAACTGGTTAGAGGGTAGGAAACAGAGGGTAGGGGTGAAGGGCCACTACTCAGACTGGAGGAAGGTCACGAGTGGTGTTCCGCAGGGCTCGGTGCTCGGGCCGATGCTCGGGCCGATGCTATTTAATATATTTATAAATGATCTAGAAACAGGGACAAAGTGTGAGATAATAAAATTTGCAGATGACACTAAACTATTTAATGGAGCTTGGACAAAGGAGGACTGCGAAGAATTGCAAAGGGACTTGGATAAACTAGGGGAATGGGCGACGAGATGGCAGATGAAGTTCAACGTTGAGAAGTGTAAAGTATTGCAAGTAGGAAGTAGAAACCCGAGGTTCAATTACACGATGGGAGGGATGTTATTGAATGAGAGTACCCAAGAAAGGGACTTGGGGGTAATGGTGGACATGACAATGAAGGCGACGGCACAGTGCACAGCGGCTGCTAAGAGGGCGAATAGAATGCTAGGTATAATCAAGAAGGGTATTACAACCAGGACGAAAGAAGTCATCCTGCCGTTGTATCGGGCGATGGTGCGTCCGCATTTGGAGTACTGCGTCCAATATTGGTCGCCGTACCTTAAGAAGGACATGGCGTTACTCGAGAGAGTTCAGAGGAGAGCGACACGTCTCATTAAAGGGATGGAAAACCTTTCATACCCTGAGAGATTGGAGAAACTGGGTCTCTTTTCCCTGGAGAAGAGGAGACTTAGAGGGGATACGATAGAGACTTACAAGATCATCAAGGGCATAGAGAGAGTAGAGAGGGACAGATTCTTCAAACTTTCAAATAATAAAAGTACAAGAGGGCATTCAGAAAAATTGAAAGGTGACCGATTCAAAACAAATGTTAGGAAGTTCTTCTTTACCCAACGTGTGGTGGACATCTGGAATGCGCTTCCAGAAGATGTAATAGGACAGAGTACTGTACCAGGGTTTAAGAAAGGATTAGACAATTTCCTGCTGAAAAAGGGGATAGAAGGGTATAGATAGAGGATTACTACACAGGTCCTGGACCTGTTGGGCCGCCGCGTGAGCGGGCTGCTGTGCACGATGGACGTCAGGTCTGACCCAGTGGAGGCATTGCTTATGTTCTTATAAGGATAAGTGGCTCAGGTGGGGACAAGGGGTGGTGTGACATTTTGGGGGTTCAAAAAAGTACAGGGCTTTTGGAGGGTTTGGAGTACCTTTCCACCCTCATTAATCTCACTTGCCCTATGTAGAGAAGGAATAGGAGGGAGTTTGGTTTATGTTACTCTTTTATTGTATATGCTTGTTCTATTATTGTATATAATGCATTATTATTTGTACTGTGCACCTTTGGGGTGCGCTGGTGTTGTATTTGCTGTGTTTGCATCAATAAAAGTTGTTTGAACCTAAGACTGTCTGTATGCACGAGTGCCTTCCCGCCAGATGCCGGCTTGCAAGGTTGGCGGTTCTTTGCCGAAGTGAAGAAGTCAACCAGGGGAGGGTGGGTGGGGTTTAAGAATATCTGCCTGCTGTCTCCAGATAACATCTGTTATGGTAAGTAACTGTGCTTTATCCCAGGACAAGCAGGTAGCATATTCTCACATGTGGGACTCCCTAGCTTAAGAAATGGGATGGAAGGAGATTTGGCCTCTAAATAAAACAAATATGTAGGTCTCCGACCAAAATGTACATATAATGACTGATTCGAGCAGGTGGAGCAAAGGAAAGAAAAGAAATTAGAATAATCACAGGCGTGGAACAGTCCTCAGAAAGAGGAAAGG
Source organism: Geotrypetes seraphini (assembly GCF_902459505.1). Classification (NCBI taxonomy): domain Eukaryota; kingdom Metazoa; phylum Chordata; class Amphibia; order Gymnophiona; family Dermophiidae; genus Geotrypetes; species Geotrypetes seraphini. The sequence continues at coordinate 84,897,090 of NC_047095.1, forward strand.
GCAACAATGTAAGAAGAGCAATGTGCAGGGAGGCTCTAAAGAAGGAGACAACTTCAGAACAGAAGGAAAGTTAAAGTATAAGCGAGGGAGATGCTATGAGGACTCAAGGAGAAAAAGCAGAGTATATAGGAGTGCCATATGAAGAATCCCACAAAGCCATTTGTTTACCAAATTGAGAAGACAGGAAATGAAAGGGAAAAACCAAAATAAAAAGGTGGTTCCCGTTGAATAGGCTAATATCGAAGAATGAGACCAGAAACAAAAGCATAGAACGTACTACAGAGTGTAGAATAGAACTGAAACTGCTCCGCTGATTCCCACTCACCTACTTGGTACTCTCTTGCCCTCTGTCATCCCTCAACCTATTGCTCTCCATTGCAACAGTCCCTGATGACTTCAAACATGCTATTTTCACACCGCTTCTCAAGAAACCCTCACTGGACCCCACATATCCCTCCAACTATCATCCATCTCACTGCTCCCTTTCTTATCCAAGTTACTTGAACATGCTGTTCACCACCGTTGCCTAGATTTCCTCTCCTCCCATGCTATTCTGGATCTGCTTCAGTCAGACTTTCGCTCGCTGTACTAGTTTCCAATTATCTGTTCTTAGCCAAATCCAAAGGCCTCTACTCTATCCTCATCCTTCTCAATCTGTCTGCTGCCCTTGATACTGTTGATCACTGCCTACTCCTTGATTCACTGTCCTCGTTGGGATTCCAAGGTTCTGCCCTCTCCTGGTTTTCTTCCTATCTCTCCAATCACACTTTCGGTGTATGCAATGGTGGTTCCTCCTACACAGCCTTCCCACTATCGATTGGTATACCTCAAGGCTCTGTCCTAGGACTACTCCTTTTCTCAATCTACACTTGCTCACTTGGAGCGCTGATCTCCTTCCATGGCTTCCAGTATCATCTCTATGCTGACAACTCCCAGATCTACCTCTCTGCACCAAATATCTCTACTGAAACTCAGACCAGTCTCAGCCTGCCTGCCCAACACTGCTGCCTAGATGTCTCACTGTCATCTAAAATTGAATTTCCAAGTTTATTTATTCATTGCTATTTTACTTATCAAACAGATACCTAAACAATGGTTTACAATGGAATGAGACTAAAAAAAATTTAAACATTCAAAAATAAAACGTATCTAAAAACAGAAATAAAGGTAAGAAAATAAGAGAGGTAGCATAACAGACTGACATACTGGAAACAAGACGGGAGGAGAGGCATGGTAAGTTAATAAATACATCGAGATTGAAAATAAAGGGTGGAAAGTGCTGGAGGGAAAAATATATTATGGTAGGGCTCACTTCAAAAGAAGCATTTTTGCAAAGTCCATCAAGGAGCTATGTGGATTTTATTTGAAAGAAATTAGATCAGTGGTTGTAGGCATCTTTTAAAAAGAAAGTCTTTAAGTTTGGACTTGAATTTTTCCAGAGTTTTCTGGGCAGAGATCCAATGGGAGGGCATTCCACAGAGAGGGGGCAATAATCAAGAAAATGGATTTACGGGTTGTGTCATAAAATAGTTCACATATAGAGGGGATGGCAAGCAGGTTTTGATTGTTGAAATAAAGTGTCCTGGAAGGAGCATATAGGATCAGAAGTTTGTCTATAAAAGCTGGCGAATTGGAATGTTTGGTTTTGAATGTTAGTAGAAGTACTTTGTAGGATAGACGATGGGTAATGGGTCGCCAGTGTGCTTTATGAAGAAGGGGGGGTAACCTGGTCAAATTTCTTTGCTCGGTAAATTAATTTAACTGGAGTATTTTGCAGGAGTTGCAGACAACGTATCTCTTTCTGTATTATGCGCTGCAGTAGTCGAAATTACAAGAGAGTGAATCAGAATGTTGATAAGGGGGGGGTCTAGAAGTGAAGAGATGGAGCGATTGAGTATTAATTTATGGAAACGTTTCCGAGTAACCGCACTGATTTGTTGGTGAAAACTGAGGTCTTTATCGAGGATGATTCCAAAAAATTTTATTTTGGTATCTATTTGAATTGGGAAAGAGTCAATGTAGATGGGTAGGTATACTGTATATTTTCTTCTAATGAGGTTGGGAATATTATGCCTTTCGATTTAGAGATATTCAATGCGAGTTTATTTTGCTGAAGTCAAGAGCTAATTTTATTGAGTTTACAGTTGATATCTATTATTTCTTCAGGTGCTTTTGGATTTAAAGGTGAAGCAGTTGAATATCATCAGCATACGTGAACACAGTAAATCCTATAGATTGAGCTAGCGTAAGTAAGGGGTCAAGAAGATGTTAAAAAGAAGTAGCGAAAGGATCGAATCCTGTGGGACTCCGTAAGTTTGATAGATGGTGGAAGATGTGGTATTGTTAAAGCTGACTTTGTAATTTTGGTTTTGAAAATACGATGTGAACCATTGTAAAGCTGTTCCAGCGATACCAATAGATTGCAGTCTTGTAAATAGTCAAGAGATATCAGAAGAAAGGATTTACGGTGGTCTTTGAAATAAAGGATAGTGATAGTTCAGTAGAGTGATGTACTCAAAATCCAGTTTGGTATGGGTGGAGACAATTGTTTTTTTCTGCAAAATTGGAAAGCTGATTAAAAAACAACTTTTTCATTGAGTTTGGCTAGGAAAGGTAAATTTGCAATGGGTCAATAGTTGGTAATTTGATTTTCAGAGATATTTGTTTGTTTGATCTTTGGAAATACTAAGGCTGATTTCCATGAAGAAGGCATAAAGGCCCAGATTCTCTAAAAGTGCGTCCCGATTTTAGGCAGCTGTAGGCGTCCTACAGCTGTCTAATCAGCCAATCGGGATGCACGTTTTTTAAAAAAAAATGCTCCCAAGGCAGGCCTGAAGGCGCCTCCGGGAGCCTAGGGAGACCCGCAAGATGCCTAAGCTCGTCTAAGGGCCTTAGGCGGGCCTTAGGCTGAACCTAGGCGGCCCTACGCGTCTCCCTAGTAGATGAGAAGCTTAAAAATGTAGGCCAGCAAAATGCTGGTCTACATTGTAAGTAAACGCAGCCGCTCTACTTATCGCGGCAAGGGATCTCTCTGCCGCTATAAGTATAGCGGGCCGTGGCCCCTGACCGATCACTGGCAGGAGGGTGCCCAAACCCTCCTGCCCGAAGACGCACCCCCCTCCCCGACACTACCGACCGCCCCCCCCGACATTACTGATCCCCCCCCCCGACAATATCGGTCGCTGGCAGGAGGGTGCCCAATCCCTCCTGCCCGAAGACGCACACCCCCCCCGGCGCTAACAACCCCCACTCCACCAAACCTGTTCTTACAGATGGGTCTTGCACGTCGAGCAAGCAGGCATGCCTCTTCGAAATGAGGCGGGCCCGCCCCTTCCCAGCCCATCCCGCCGAAGCCTAAGGCCTGATTGGCCCAGGCTCTAGAAGCCTGGACCAATCAGGCCTTAGGCATATCGGGTCCGCCCATCCCCACTTAATCTAAGGCCTGATTGGCCAATCAGACCTTAGACTTAGTAGGGATGGGCGGACCCGCTATTCCTAAGGCCTGATTGGTCCAGGCTTCTAGAGCCTGGGCCAATCAGGCCTTAGGCTTCGGCGGGATGGGCCGGGAAGGGGCGGGCCTGCTTGCTCGACGTGCAAGACCCATCTGTAAGAACAGGTTTGGTGGAGTGGGGGTTGTTAGCGCCGGGGGGGGTGTGCGTCTTCGGGCAGGAGGGATTGGGCACCCTCCTGCCAGCGACCGATATTGTCGGGGGGGGATCAGTAATGTCGGGGGGGGCGGTCGGTAGTGTCGGGGAGGGGGGTGCGTCTTCGGGCAGGAGGGTTTGGGCACCCTCCTGCCAGCGACCGATATTGTTGGGGGGGGAGATCGGTAATGTCGGGGGGGGCGGTCGGTAGTGTCGGGGAGGGGGGTGCGTCTTCGGGCAGGAGGGTTTGGGCACCCTCCTGCCAGTGATCGGTCAGGGGGCCACGGCCCGCTATACTTATAGCGGCAGAGAGATCCCTTGCTGCGATAAGTGTAGCGGGCCGTGTCTAATCTAACCCGATTCTCTAACCCGCGTCTGTAACATGGACGCCGGTTACAGAATCGGAGTTTAGGCCGATTCTGAATAGGACGCCTCTCCCGGGCGTCCTATACAGAATCAGGGCCTAGGTGTCTTGCGGGCCTCGCCTTCAATATAGGCGGCCTGCCTGGGGAGCATTTTTTTTTTTAAAACGTGCATCCCGATTGGCTGATTAGACAGCTGTAGGACGCCTACAGCTGCCTAAAATCGGGACGCACTTCTAGAGAATCTGGGTCAAAGCCTATAGAAAGGCTTTTGCTGATCATATCATGAAGAAAAGGTTCAAATATTGTGAAATGTTTTTTTGAGTGTGATAGGAAGTATGGTTTCAAGGGAGTTATTTTGTATATTTAGATTCTGTATTGTTCTCTGGCTAAAACAGAGCTGTTCATCTTCCCGCCTAAACCCCCCCTCCCCGCTTGCCTCGTTCTCTGTCTTTGTGGACAACACTTTCATCCTTCCTGTTTTATCTGCTTGTAATCTCGGGGTCATCTTTGACGCCTCTCTCTTCTTCGTCCAGATACAACATATCGCTAAAACCTGCTGCTTCTTCCTCTAAAATATTAGCAAAATTCAACCTTCCTTTCTGAGCACACTATCAAAACACTTATCTACGCCCTCATCACCTCACGCTTAGACTACTGCAACTTGCTACTCTCAGGCCTTCTGCTTAGCCATCTCGCTCCCCTCCCATCTGTCCAGAATTCAGCTGCACGACTCATATTCCGGAAGAACCGCTATATTCACGTTACCCCTCTTCTAAAGTCACTTCATTGGCTTCCCATCAGTTTCCAAATACAATTCAAACTCCTCTTACTGACCTACAAATGCACTCAACTCAGCTGTCCCTCACTATCTCTCTCCGCTTATCTCTCTCTGTGTCCACCCCCACACACCCCCGTGAGCTTCGCTCAGCTGATAAGTCCTTCCTATTTGTACCCTTCTCTGCCAACTCCAGACTTTGCCCCTTCTACCTTGCTGGCCATATGCTTGGAACAAGCTGCTCGAATCCCTACGGCAGGTTCTGTCTCTGACAACATTCAAGGCACAGTTACAAGCTCACCTCTTCAAAAGTGCTTTCAACTCTTATCTCCTCTTACCTTGGATCCTGCATCCACAACCCTTTATGTCATGTCTGTCTGTCCCAAGTTAGATTGTAAGCTCTACTGAGCAGTGACTGTCTATTAAATGTCAAAATGTACAACGCTATGTATGCCTTTCAGCACTATAAAAGTGATAAATAGTAGTAGTTGACTGAAGATTAAATCATATATGAACAGTTCTGCCAGGGGCTCTGGAATGTCTTGTAAAGAGAAGAGCACCAAAGCAGGAAAATAGAGAAGAAACATTTACTCTCAAGATATATGCTGGAAAGAAAATAAAGATGATCAAGTTGAGAAGTGACAGAAAGAACAGTGAACGGGAGATAAAAACATTAAATGCTCCTGTTGAAGTAGTAAGGGTATATCCAGAAAGAAATATAATCCCATGGAAGTGAACTTCGCAGTGACCAGATAGCTGTGAAAAATAGTTACGAGAGTAGAAAAGAATCAGACAGGAAAGGCAAAGCCTTTGGGATGGGAAATTATGTGTCTTATGTATGTACCAGAAGTAATCTGGAACTTGAACCTTGGACATTTGGTTCTAATACCCGAACTGTTCTTTTGGTTTGTTTTTTCCTTAGTCCTGGAAGATTGGGAAGAGATCCAGCAGGAAAGAGAAAGCAGCACAGGTTGTGTGAAAAAAAGTCCAAAAAGCCATAGACAACACCGGTGGGGACAAAGGATTCAAAAACGCCCACAGGCCCCAAAAGTGAAAATTAAGAAATTTAATTAAAATTTGAAAGGATTTAAAAGAAAAAACAACCAAGAAGAGAAATTGAGAGAAATAATAGAAAAAAACAAAGTAAGAAGACAAACTCAACTAGACAAAGTCCAGATATGTTGTCTTCACTCCGCGGAAAATGAAAAACTGATGACCTTGAGAGCTGGTGTTGGGAGGAAGGCATTTGCACTTGCACATACACAGTGCAGGCAGTCAAAGTTTTCTAAAGCTCTAAAGCTTAAAATGACAGTATACTTTGGCACTGTCCGTACCAAGCTCCGAGGACGATGTCACCCACATGTGAGAACATGCTGCCTGCTTGTCCTGGGATATAAATCAAAGTACTAATGCTCCCTTAAAAAAAATTAAAAGCAAACCCAAGTACTTACCTCTGGCTGAATAGCTTTAAATACTGGGCAATCCATTAACGTTATCTGACCCTGAAAGAGAGTTAAAAAAAAAAATAAAATTATTTGACATTCAGGAGCTATAGTGACAAGGATGCTAGTGCTTCAATTCATTACTTGTCACATTTTCAAGATGAACTGTTGCTTGATTAAATATTCTTAATGAAGAGAAGGAAGAAAACAAATAGCTCAAGGAGCACTAAGCCAGAGATTTTTTTTTTTAATTTTATTTTTAATTTTGATTTCTATCCCATTCTCCCAGCAGCTCAGAATGGGTTACAAATTGACATTCACAATCGATTTGAGAACAGACTAGTCATGACAACAAATAGGTTACAGTTAGACAATTACAGATCTTATTCTAGAGTCCAGACTGGTCATAACAAAGAGTACTTGGAGAAGTAAAATGAGGAAGCTGATCACTGATGGTCCGATTGGCCTGTAGCAGATATTCTCTACAGACAGCTAAACAACATGCATAAGCAGGTGACATCATCTGAAGGTGCCAGGAAATAGTAGCACTCAAGAGTTCAGAATTAGCATAAAATTCTAGTTTCCTTAGCAAAAAGTTCAGAAAAAAACTAGATGAGTTGGGCAGGATTGTGTGAACAGAGAATACACAAATGGGGAGGGTAGTTTTGGATGTCCAATTTAGAATTTTAGATAGAAAGTTGCAATCCAAAATTTCAGAGTAGCACATGAACCCAGAACCAGGCAGAGCTACTGGAGATCAGAAAAATATGGAAATTTGTGAGATTCAAGGTCTAAATGACACAGCTTCAAAGTGTGTGTCTATCCCACAAAAGGAACAAAGGAAAGACATTGTAGAAACTACTGCCATCACGAGTGATAATACAGGCAAAGAAATAGTTGATGGGTACAGGAATTCCTGTGCAGTTAACCACACAGTGTTGCCTGCCAGTGCAGCAGCATGATCATAGTGTAACTCACTCAGAGGCTGCAGATGTTCCTGTTGGGCACAGGAGAAGTTAGATTGTGGGAAAAGGTACACAGAAATTTTGTTTAAGGCCGAAGATCCTCAACCACAAACACAGCATCCAGTACTTCCTCCAGCAACAGAACTAGTGTCTAAGATGGAGGAGAGGAGTTTGAGTAGACCTATCTCTTTAGCATGTGGCTTTCCAGCTTGGTCATTTGCTAAATCAGGGAGCTCCAGTAGCCTCACTATAGACTCTCAGGCCCTAACTAAGATTTCAAAGACAGTAGTACCAGTGGCAGCCTCTTACTCTGACATTACTGTGAAATTTAACCCTAAATGTGCATTTTTCTCTATCCTAGACATGACTACCGTATTTTCACGCAGATAATGTGCACCCGTGTATAACGCGCACACGGGTATAGCGCGCAGAAACCACAATATTATGTATAAAAACTTTTGTATACCGCGCTCACGGGTATAACGCGCATGCTGCCCGACTGTCCTTTCGCCCGCCCCGACTCTCCTCTGGCCACCCCGACTCTCCTTTCGCCCTCCCCGACTCTCCGTGCGCTGTCCCGACTCTCCGTTTACCCGCCCTGCCCTGCCCCCCCCCCCCGGCAGGACCACTCGCACCCCCACCCCGAAGGACCGCCGACTCCCCGACAATATCGGGCCAGAAGGGAGCCCAAACCCTCCTGGCCACGGCGACCCCCTACCCCCACCCCGCACTACATTACGGGCAGGAGGGATCCCAGGCCCTCCTGCCCTCGACGCAAACCCCCCTCCCTCCAACAACCGCCCCCCCCCCCAAGAACCTCCGACCGCCCCCCTCATAAATGCTTTTATTAGAAGCTTATGGCTTGCCCACTAAATATCCTCCCTTCTGGAAGACACAGCAGAGAGTCTAATAAGAGCCCACGAGATACAAAAGTTTTTCTACATAGTTCCCACCCCGCCCGACGCCCGATTCACCCCCCCCAGCAGGACCGCTCGCACCCCCACCCCAAACGACCGCTCGCACGCGCTCCCACCCGCACCCGCGATCGGAGCAAGAGGGAGCCCAAGCCCTCTTGCCCGGCCGACTCCCCGACAATATCGGGCCAGGAGGGAGCCCAAACCCTCCTGGCCACAGCGACCCCCTACCCCCACCCCGCACTACATTACGGGCAGGAGGGATCCCAGGCCCTCCTGCCCTCGACGCAAACCCCCCTCCCTCCAACGACCGCCCCCCCCAAGAACCTCCGACCGCCCCCCCAGCCGACCCGCGACCCCCCTGGCCGACCCCCACGACACCCCCACCCCCCTTCCCCGTACCTTTGCTAGTTGGCCGGACAGACGGGAGCCAAACCCGCCTGTCCGGCAGGCAGCCAACGACGGAATGAGGCTGGATTGGCCCATCCGTCCCAAAGCTCCGCCTACTGGTGGGGCCTAAGGCGCGTGGGCCAATCAGAATAGGCCCTGGAGCCTTAGGTCCCACCTGGGGGCGCGGCCTGAGGCACATGGTCGGGTTGGGCCCATGCATTATTTGTACTACTCATGTGTTCATCTTTGTTTTGGTTTTCTATAACAATGTGTTTATTTGCAGAGTTCAATTCAGCCCTGCACACTTGACAGATGGAAGAATAGCTTCACGCCTAAAACTTTGTGTTTTATATTTTGTCTGTGCCATGTGGTCTGTGTTTTGTCCACTTGTTTTAGTTTAGTGGGTACCCCAGGATACATAACATTGGCCATTTCTAGAGCTCTATTCCCACTTTTTACTAACCTAATTGCGCAATGTTCTTTTTACTTATAGCTTTCGTATTCTAAATGTAGCTTAGTTAGGGGTTATATGTTTAAGAAAAAGTTTTATACTACACATTTCTGACATAATTTTTTTTTTTTTTAAATACAATCAGTACATAATTATGGTCTCTCTGAAATGCCATAATAATTATATGCAGCACACAAAAACATATCTTTTTGAAATGTCCGATAAAGAACCTTAAATAACTGCTCTTTTGCCATAACTATACCAAGTAAATGCATTAATGTTGCCACATTCAGTACAGGCAACCTGGTCTCTCTCTCTCTACATTCAGTACAGGCAACATGGTTTCTCTCATTGGAGTACAGCTGCTGAATGATATCTGGACTCCTTTCAAGCTGGTGTTTCCCTCCCTGTATGCACTGACATCATTTCATCCCAAGTATGCATCTCACCAGTTTAAAGAGACTGTCAGCTCCTATTGGACTAATTCATTTTCCTGCACCCTGACTGCAAAGATCTCCTACTTCTCTACTTCCTCACACCTGCTATATCACCTCGGAGCTGGACATTTTTGTTTTCACCTGTTCTTTCCACAAAATGTTTCCTGTTCGTTGGATCCCCGGATTCATGACAGCCACCTTCCTAAGAACGCTTTCCTGTACAGTTCAACCTAACAATACCTGGTGTAGTCATTCACCTCTGTCCTCCATCACCATTAATGGGACAACCTACTCCACACCTCTGGTAACTAATGATTCTATGGACATTCCAGACTTTATTTCATATGCTGCGTATCCACTACCTCTTGGTATGGGGAACGAGATATTTCAACCTTACTGAACTCCATGCCTACATTGAACAACTTAAGAAAACCTCCAAAGAAGTGAATCATACTATCACTTTTGAAAATGGACAGATTGCACAAACTGTAGAAAATTTGCTACAAGACGCTCATGTCTCAGTTTGGGAACTTTTCTTTGGGTATTCGCCCACCTCAAACCACATATTTAGGGTTTTATGTATTGTTATGATTTTCCTTTGCTGTAAAATGAAACACATGTATATTTCTTTACAACGCATATCCCACAAAGTTCCTTCTAGCTTTTAAGACAGTTATACATGTATTTTCAGTATCTTCTCTGACACTTGCTAATTTGGTTAATTTGGCATGGCCTATTGCATTGCATACCAGGGTCAGACACGATATATGATCTCATATCCCATACTTGCATACTCTTGGTAACTTAATGCCTGAATCTCCTGAGAAAGCTTCCTGCATCCCTTATGCACGGTTTATTTGCTCAACGACGGGTAAGATATAACATCTTAGGTTTCCCCATCCAGATGACTGTACAACCTAAGACAGAGGTTTGAACTCATAATAAGAACTGTTTATCTTCATAGCTTGGAGATTCTGCAGGACAAAAGGGATGTGCTGATATAATGTTGGCGGTAAGAGAGGCATTTGCGAAGTGCAGACTGACTGCTTATAGAAGGATACTGCAAGCTTACCTTCATTTCAAAGAATAAAACTTAAAATAAAATAAAAAAGTATGGAAGATGTCAGCATAGCTATTGCTAGCAATCAGCATTTTTGGTTGCCCTAATCAATGTCAGCAAAGGCCTATGGGAAATTATATCAATCTGACTCTGGAATGTTGATGCAGAATTCTGTGCTCCTGCACAGAATTCACATACATTAAGCATCCAGCCAGACTGGATTGTTTATCAAGAAGATAGGCTGCTTGAATGGGACAAAGAAGCCAGAGACTGATCCCATCTACCACGCCTGCAAGTATCACACCTTCCTTATCAATTAAACTAACCATTGTTTCAAACAGTTTACAAATTCTAAACAGAAAGATACTGGGAAATACAATAGTTTCTATATTTAGAATAAGATTCCAAGCTATAAAAGGCTCCTCTCTACAACACCCCCCTCTCTTGCTCCTCTAGCTCCTTTTGCCCTTCTTCCTCTTGCTCTCTGGAACCTGAAGCTTGGGACATCATCAACCCCCACCTCCCTTTCTCTCTCTCTCTTTCTTTATGTGTTCTCTCTCTAGATGGATAGGCAAATGGCTAGAGAATAGATTGCAGAGGGTAAGCATAAATGGGAAATTCTCGGACTCGGAGAAGGTGACTAGCGGCGTGCCCCAGGGCTCGGTTCTTGGGCCCAACTTATTCAATATCTTCATAAATGACCTTGAAGAGGAAACAACAAGTATTATAATCAAGTTTGCAGATGATACAAAACTATGTCAGGCAGTTGGGTCACAAAAAGAAAGTGAAGATCTCCAGAAGGATCTAAATCAGCTGGAGGAATGGGCGGAAAAGTGGCAAATGAGGTTTAACATAGACAAATGCAAGGTGATGCACCTGGGTAGGAAAAATAAGGAACATGAATATAAAATGTAACATTGGCCAAATCCGATCAAGAAAGGGACCTAGGGGTACTGATAGACAGGAACCTGAAGCCGTCGGCTCAATGTGCGGCGGCGGCAAAGAAAGCAAACAGAATGTTAGGTATGATAAAGAAGGGGATCACGAGTAGATCGGTGGCCATTATAATGCCGCTTTACAGAGCAATGGTCAGACCACACTTGGAGTACTGTGTCCAACACTGGTCTCCATAACTAAAAAAGGATATAACCCTGCTGGAAAGGGTGCAGAGGCGAGCCACGAAGCTAGTAAAAGGTATGGAAAATTTGAACTACAAAGAACGACTCGAAGGACTGGGACTGTTCACCCTCGGGAGGAGGAGACTGCGAGGAGATATGATTGAGACTTATAAAATACTGAATGGATTCGATAAAATTGAGCAAGAAACACCGTTGTTCACATTGTCAAAAGTGACACAGACAAGAGGTCATGGACTGAGTCTGAGGGGCAGCAGGCTCAGGACAAATGTCAGGAAATTCTATTTCACACAGCGAGTGGTGAACGCTTGGAATGCTCTCCCAGAGGAGGTGGTGACGGAGACTACCATTCTGGGTTTCAAGCGTGAGTTGGATGCACACCTCCTTGCAAATCACATTGAGGGATATGGGTAATCAGGGTCTCCATCTGGGAGCACCTGGCTTGGCCTCCGCGTGTACGGGTCGCCAAAATAGATGGACCTAAAGTCTGATCCGGTGAAGGCGTTTCTAGTTAGTATTGGGGTTCAAGAAGGGATTGGGCAACTTTCTGAAGAAAAGGGGATAGAAGAGTACGGATAGAGGACTACTGCACAGGTCCTGGACCTGATGGGCCTCCGCGTGTGCGGACTGCTGGGCATGATGGACCTCTGGTCTGACCCAGCAGAGGCAATGCTTATGTGCTCTCATTCACAAGAACAGAGAAGCAGTCTCTGTAATTGTAAAACTTATCTCTCATTAATTTTAATGCTTAATTGTAACTTTTATGAATCTTACTTTTCTGTAAGCCTATTTCTATAATATATTCTTTATGCAATCACTTCTGGCTGTGCTTCTTGTTTGATTCTACTCCTGGTGGGTCTTCTGTGAAGGTATTGAACTCGGGACCTGGCATTTGTAAGGGCGCCTAACATAACCCCACCTAACATTGTGGGGCCACAACAAACCTTACAATGGACTGCTCTGGTCTCCAGAACACTGATCGACCAGCACACCTCCTCCGTGGACCAGGTGCCATGAGCTGAGTGACCTAGACATCGAACTCCCCAACCGAGGAGACATCTGTGAGAAGCACCGTCCACCATGGCTGAACCAGACTCGTCCCTTGAACAAGATGGGAGGTCTGAAGTCACCAATGAAGCCGGCAGCGCTAAGCCCCTCAGAGAAACAGGGAGATCCATACTGTGCCTCTGGGGTGACCACCTCCGAAGCAGAGCATACTGGAGAGGACACATGTGGGCCAGAGCCCACCTCACAACGTCTAGGGAAGCTGCCATGGATCCCAAGACTGGGAGGAAATCCTGCGCCCGAGGACACTGGGACGCCTTAAGCAGGCAAATCTGAGATTGCAATTTGCTTACCCGGGCCTCTGGTAGTAAGACCTTCCCCAAGGAGGTGTCGAACAGAACCCCAAAGTACTCCAGGTGCTGAGATGGGGCCAACTGACTCTGAAAAGGTTGACCACCCATCCCAGCGACTGCAGAAACTCCACCATCTGAGCTATGACCTGGGTGCTCTCCTGAAACAACTTCACCCGAATCATCCAGTCGATCCAGGTAGGGATGCACCAAAATGTCCCCAGTCATAAGGCTGCTGCGACGACCACCATCACCTTGGTGAACATCCTAGGAACTGTGGCCAGACCAAAGAAAGCGCACAGAACTGATAGTGCTGACCCAAGATCGCAAAGAGAAGGAAGCGCTGATGGGAGGCCCAAATTGGAATATGCAAATAGGCCTCCGTCAGATCGAGGGAAGTCAGATACTTTCCCGGATGAATCGCCAGAATGACAGTCCGTAGTGTCTCCATGTAAAAAGATGGACTTTTGAGAGCCCTGTTGGCCCCTTTTAAATCTAAGATGGGCCGAAAGGTCCCCTCCTTAAACACAGAAACATAGAAGATGACGACATCACAAAGTAAATTGAGTACCTGCCGGTGCCACACTCCTGAGGGGGTACTGGAACAACTGCTTTGAGATCTAGCAAGCGTTGAATAGTCTGGCGAAAGGCCTGCGTTTTCCATGCCACCTGACATGGAGAAGCTAGAAAATGATCTGACAGAGTGAGCAAACTCCAGAGCATAGCTGTCCCACACCACCTCCAGGACCCTCTGATCGGACGTGATCTCGGCCCAGTTTGGAAAAAACCTGCGCAGTTGGGCACCCACCAGAACCAGAGGGGCACCAGCAAGGAGTCATTGGGCAGGAAGGGCAGCGGGGGAAACCAGCGGAGGGATTCCCAGCCTCCCGACGGGCCCTCAAAAGGACTGCATGCGCTGATAAAAACGACCCCGGGAAAACCCCAAAGCCGGGAAAGGAGAAGTCCCACGCACAGGGCGGTATCTGCGGAACTCCTGCAGAAGCCCCTGGGCAATTCCACCCCAAACCTGGGTGGGCACGGTCCTCAGGCAGGCAGGGCACTTTAGAGTCCATCAGAGTCTGAACCAACCTATCCAAATCCTCTCCAAATAAACAAGACCCCCAAAGGGGAAATTTAGTGAGTTTAGTCTTGGATGCTGCATCCGCCGACCGAGTGCAAAGCCACAAGTTATGACACATGGCCTCCAAAAGCCATAGACTTGGTAGATGTCCACACCAAGTCATAAAGGGCATCCGAGAGGAACGAGGCAGCCATCTCAATCTTTGCCACCTCCTGATCCACCAAGGACCAGTCATCAGACTCACGATGCAGAACATGCTCGGCCTACCAAAAAACGGCCCAAGCCACCAGCCCCCCACAAATAGCTGCCTGGATCTCCAAGGCAGAAATCAAAATTCTGTTTAAGAATGGTCTCCAACTTACGCTCTTCAAGAATCCCATAAGGCAGAACTGCTCTCCACAGGCACGGTATGCCGCTTAGCAGTCGCTGAGACCACAGAGTCCACCACTGGCGACTTCAAGGTAGCCCTATCCCCCTCCGGGATGGGATACAAACAACAAGCCATGGAGCGCGCATACCAAAACAAAACCTCTGGCATATTACACTATGCCAAGATGAGATCCCAAATATCCTGATGCATAGGAAAAGAGCGGGAAGCAGCACGGGGCCTCCGGTGGCGCCTCATTGAATTGCAGCACCGAAGAGACCTGCTGAATCAGGTCTGGCAGCTCATCCCTCTGAAAAAAGCGCACCAGACACCTCCTTTCCGGAAAGCGGGAAACTTGACACCCCGCCACCAGCGGCCGTCCCCTTGAGAGGATCCTGGAATTCCTCAAAAGGGTCCAGGTCCTCATCCAGGCTGCCATGCTTCTCCGACCACAAATCCTCATCCCAAGCCACCCTCGGGCGCTTGGACGAGGGAGGAGGAAGAGGGGACGCCAAAGGCGTAGAGGGGGGCAAGGCCACAAGGGGTGTGGAGGGAAACCCCCCCCAAAAAAACTCCCTGGGCACACGCGGGACTCACAGCCACCTAAATAGGCTCTGCACAAAGCAAAAATTAAATCAGGGGGAAAAAACCCCAGGGGTCCCATGCAACTCCCTGCCACAGCAGTGGACCCAGCAGAAACCTGAACCCCCTGAGGTACCCTGTTTTTCCAACCTGAGGATGCAGACAAAATGGAGGGGCCTGCCGTCAAAAATGGTGAAGTTCCCGCCAAAAACAACCCCTCCAGGGCCTGTAGCAGCTGGGAAGCCTGAACTGTCCAGCTGCTAAAGCAGGCTAGCCGGCATTAGCTGTTAAAGAAACAGCCGAGGGAATCCCCAGCCGAACCGGTGGTAAGGGAATTCTTTTTACCCTTACCGTCGGTGGCTGAGGAAATCCCCCCGTGGGCGGTGGGGGAAGACTGGGCTTCCCCACTGCTCCCTGCCGACTCACGAGGCACTAGCGGCGGGGAGCCCTTGATGCCGGCACCCGCTGCCATCGAGGCTGCTCCATCGCACCAGCCTGTACACCACTTGCACAAGCCGGCTGCAAGTGCTTCGCGACTGGAGCACAATGAGCACTTTTTCTCTTGTAAAGTGACCTAGCTAGAAGAAAAGTGCCAGTTAGTTGAAAAATACAGTAAATTACAGTAAATTTAAAGGGAAAACAACCTTTCAGACCGGCACTACCTTAGGATTTTTTTTTTTTTCACACAACAGACTCCATTGGCTCTCAAGGGACAAGGCTTACTGCTGAGGCACCTCTACAAAAATGTTAGGGAAGTGGAGGAAAAGGGGGGAGGGACCCAGCACAAGACCCGCCGGGTGTGCGACACCCCCTGAGGTCAGACGGACCCCAAAATAGGGCCCACCCAAGCTCAATCCAGCACAAAAATGGGGAACCAATTTAGATCCTTAAACAAATTCCAACAGCCCTACCAAGAGAGATGGGTACAGCTCACTCACACCTGCTGGAGACTGAATAGGGAAAGTTAACCATTATGTACTATTCTAGATTTTTGTTTCAGTCTTGGTCATGATGATATATATATCTCATCATGACCATCGGTATATACCGGCTTGTAAGATTAACCTATGCCAGTCTGGAGAGTTGCTAAAGAATGAAAGATTAGGTTCTTACCTTTGCCAATTTTCTTTCTTGTAAATCCACACTCTATTCCTGGACTATTGGGTTATTTTCCCATACTTGCCAGAGCTTGTAAGAAGCCTCATGTTCCTCTCCTCTAACCTCAGAGCTGGCCCCCCAGGAAATCAGTTGTTGACAAAGCTAGCAGGAACATCTGAAGAGGAAAATGGCAATAGAGAGGCACATGGAGACATTTCCCAACAAGTAAGTCAAATCTGCTCAGAATAAGAAAGTGAGAACAATCAAACAATTGAAACAGGTCATTAAATATTAGACCAGAACAATAAAAGAAACAGTGCTATAAAAACTCACAGGGCTAGATACACTAAAATCAGTTTTGACTGCTTTAGCAACGAACGCATTTGCCGACCCATGCACAAAACAGCTCATCGCCTGCTTTTCCCCTTGAACTTCCATTTTCCGGTCCAGCCATGCAAATTTGCTATTTAATATTAAAACCTCATGCAAACTACTCGAGTGATTGATGTACTAACTTCGCTTGGCAATGCCAAAAAAAGCGACAAGTCAAGACCAGTCGCTTACCTGTCTTACTGACCAATGAAGGCCCTCTGCGATGAACCGGGACCAACCTTCCCTGGCCCCCCTGTGCCAGAGAAAATTTGCAGGAGGGATAGCCACTCTCTCCTGCCATGGCGATCCCCCCATCCCCCGTGAGAGAAAATTGGCAGGAGATATGCCCACTCTCTCCTGCCAACAGAGACCCTACCCCACACCAGGTGTAACCCCCACAAAACATCCCCTACACTCCCCCTTTCGCCCCCCCCAAAAAGCAATAGGGATGCCTACTCCTTCCTGCATCTGAATGCTCCCCGAACACCCCCTTAAGGTCCCATCTAGCTCAACCATCTAAGGGAGGAGCTTTAGGCATCTGAGCCAATCATGGTTGTAGGCCCCGCTCCATGCCTCACATGATGCACCGAGGATGGAAGGCTCGCTATTTTGGATCATCAGGCCTCAGAGCTAGAGGGACATGCTTCCCTACTGCTCCCAACTTCTGAATAAGGTACCTCAGGGGGTTCAGGGGAGCATACAGTGACAGGAAGATTTGCCTCTAGTAAAACGAGCCCTCACCAAGAAGGGGGCTGTATAGCATCTGTCATGGAAGCAACGGAAATGGCCATATAGATCCATCTGGGAATGGCGGTCCAAGACACTGGCCTGCCCTCATGGGCAGGACCCACCAGTACAAAAAGAATGTCGAAGATATGAAAATCAATTATAACCTCCTGGTACCGCAAACGGATCCTGCGTACAGCCAGGGACCACAACACATAAGCCTGTTCCCTCGAACCGTAGAAAGCAAAGGCAGGAAGGCAGACTTCCAGGGCAACGTGGAAAAAAAAAAAAGAGACCAATTCCGGAAGAGAGGGAGAGAAAAGTACACAGCACCACACCGAAATTCAAAATTTGCAGAAAGATTTCAGCAAGATAAAAACTGAATCCCGGAAACCCTGTGGGCTTACGCAATGGCCACCAAGAAAACAATCTTGACCATAAGATGCACTTAAGATGCCCGCTCCAGAGGCCCATAAGGTGGGCAATCCAGGGACAAGACAACTAGATTGAGAGTCCAGGATGGACAGGAGAACCACAGTGAGGGCTGAAACCTCAAAGTACCCCGCAGAAAATGGATGACATCTGGAAAAAAGGTCAGTGAGCCCCTCAGGGGATTAGAACTCCGACACACAAGACCTGCAAGCCAGACTTGAAGAGAGCCATAGCAAGGCCCAGGGAGAGGCCACCCTGAAGGAACCCAAAAATCCGGGGAACTGACGACACAGATGGAACTTCACGCTTCCAGACTATCACTCTGGATAACATTTCCAAGCATTCACATGGGAAGCAACCGAAAACCTCTTGTTGCTAAGGAGAGTGGTAACAATGGCAGCAGGATAGCCCCTGCCAACCAATGCTGCGCACTCAAAAGCCAAGGCCATAAGACCAGAACGATCCAGATCCTGCAGCACAATTGAGCACTGCACAAGGAGTCAAGGAGGACATAGAAGCCAAAGCCCTTGCTGTCGCTGAAACCAAACCAGGGCAGCTTGCCAGAGATGCCTTGGCCAGTCAGGCACTACAAGGACCACCGGACCCCTATGGGTTGCTATCCAACTGAATAGGTGCCCAATCAAGGGTCAAGGAGGGAAGACATGCAGTAGACCTTCCCACATTCAAGCACGAATCAGACTGTCCAGGCCATCATGGCCAACCTTGCGATGTCAACTAAAGGACCAAAGCACTTACTAGCTGGCCACCTATGCAACGAGATGGAACGTGGGGCAACCTCAATGTTCCACTATGCAGTTGAATGCCCTTTGAAAAAAAAGGACCATTCCCCAGGGTCCAGAGAAATTCTGCCTGGATGTGATCCACTCTGGCCACTTTTGCTATGGACAGCACCAAAGAAGCTAGGCCTTCACATCCCGGTGCCCCCCTTGATGGTGTGGCAATATCCGAGAAGACTCAGACAGCCTGATATCGGAGAGAACCCTTGAAATGGAGGTGCACCGGTCAAATCACTAGAATCTCTGGGCTATTGATCAACTACTGCATCTATGAGAGGACGCACCAACCCTGAACAGGGACAGTCAGCAAACGGCTCCCCAGCCATAGAGACTGGCATCTGTCAGAATTACTCCCTCAGAAATCCAGAGGGGAAGAGCACTGATGACAGAGAGATAAAGAGGTCGCAGCCACCAGGCTAAACTGCTCCAGGCCACTGATGCCAAGAGCAGTGAAACATGGAACAAATCCCTCTGCAGGCTCCTGTACGAAACCAGAGCATCCTGCTGTGGATGCAAATGGGCTCTGGCCCAAGGGGAGTGTTGACACCATGGTTCCCAGAGGCTTAGCCAGTAGCAGGAAGAAGGTGTTGATGCCCCTGTACAGGTCATTGGTAAGGCCCCACTTGGAGTATTGTGTTCAGTTTTGGAGACCATTTCTGACGAAGGACGTAAGAAGACATGAAGCGGTCCAGAGGAGGGCGACAAAATTATAGGAGGCTTGCATCAGAAGACGTATGAGGAGAGACTGGAAGTCCTGAATACGTATACCCTAGAGGAAAGGAGAGACAGGGGAGATATGATTCAGACGTTCAAATACTTGAAGGGTATTAACGTAGAACATAATCTTTTCCAGAGAAAGGAAAATGGTAAAACCAGAGGACTTAATTTAAGGTTGAGGGGTGGTAGATTCAAAGGCAATGTTAGGAAATTCTACTTTACGGAGAGGGTGCTGGATGCCTGGAATGCGCTCCAGAGAGAGATGGTGGAGAGTAAAACTGTGACTGAGTTCAAAGAAGTGTGGGATGAACACAGAGGATCTAGAATCAGAAAATAATATTAAAAATTGAACTAAAGCCAGTACTGGGCAGACTTGCACGGTATGTGTCTGTATATAGCCATTTGGTGGAAGATGGGCTGGGGAGGGCTTCAATGGCTGGGAGGGTGTAGATGGGCTGGAGTAGGTTTTAACAGAGATTTCGGCAGTAGGAACCCAAGCACAGTACCGGGTAGAGCTTTGGATTCTTGCCCAGAAATAGCTAAGAAGAAAAAATTTAAAAAAAATTTAAATTTAATCAGGTAAGGCAGACTGGTTGGACCATTCGGGTATTTATCTACCATGTTACTATGTTACACTGCCAGGCCAGTGGAACCGGGGCAGCCAGAAAATCCCAGAAAACTCGGAGTTTCTCCTGATGCAACACAGGCAAGAACACTTGGTTCTGGCCCATGTAAAAGCACACACCCAGCAACTCATCAAAAAGTTTATTACCTGGCTCAGGCATAGAAGCAGTTGAATGACTGGGTGAACTACCTGACGCACCTCAGATGTCGACGGGGTTAGTAGCATCCAGTTGGCCAGATATGGGAGAACCAAAACTGCAAGAGTACGCAGATGTGCTGCCGCCACCACCATCACCATGGTGAAGGTCCTGAGTGCTATCGCTACCCCAAAGGGCAGCGCTGCAAACTGGAAATGCTACCACAGAACAGTGAACTGCACGTATGTTCTGTGGACTGGAAAAAGAGGAATATGGAGATACCGTGTTTCCCAAAAAATAGGGCATTGTCTTATATTAATTTGGGGCCCAAAAAACAAACTAGGGCTAATTTGGGGGGATGTCTTATTTTTCCATGAGCAACAACCTACATTCTCTCATTGTTTCTTTGAGTCTGCTATATTCTTTTTTTTTTTTTTTTTTGCAATTGTTTATTTATAACCAAAAATACACACCAACACAGCATCACAGTACCAAAACAGTACAAGCAATACAATCAAACAAGCATCAAACAACCCCCCCTTCCCCCCATCCCTCACCCCCCCCCCCCCCGTAACAGCATACAACACCCATCATCCCCTGTAAACCAAAAATCACCCCCACAGGCGTCCAAGCATCCTAGGAAAAGGAAGGAGAAAAAGTACAAAATCAACCCAAAACCAACCAAAAAATAAAAATAAAAAAGGCCAAATCCAGAAGAACTCAGGCTCCCAATGCCCATAGCCTGGTCTGGGCCAGTAGATCATCTGACAGCAGCGCTCCCCCCATCCAAGTTCTCCACCTCAAGGTATCTCCCCCAAATATCATAGTATTGCTGCCATCGTCGTGTCAGCAGGGCCGAAAGCCTATATTTTTCGCAGACCCATCCCAATTTATCTTTCATAAGAGGCAGAGTAGGCAGAGTCGTGCTACATCAAAGGCGAGCCACAGTCAGCCTGGCCACTGTGAAAGCCAACCGTACCAGTCTATCCTGAGTATTGTCAGCTCCTCCCGTGGGAAACCCCAATAAAGCCACCTCCGCTCTTCTTTGGAGGGGCACCTGAAGAAGAGCCCCCACATACTGAAACACCTGGCTCCAAAAATCGTGAAGTGAAGGGCAGCTCCACCACATATGAAAAAAGGTTCCCCGCTGCCCACATCCCCTCCAGCATAAGGCTGAGCCCTGAACAGACATCTTACTCAGATGAACCGGGGTCATGTACCAGCGGACCAGCATTTTAAGAGCATTCTCCACCAGCACAGGAGCCACTGCTATATGATGTATCCTAAGCGATATAGTTTCCCATAAGGCCTCATCAAACACCTGCCCCAAGTCTCGTTCCCACGCCACCAAATATGAAGGTTTCCGGGCCCCATCCTGATGCACCCACTTGTACAGCAGGGAAATGCAGCCTCTGTGCACCGGGGATCCCAGCAACTGCTCAAAGGCAGAACAAGTATAAACCGCGGCATCAGCCCGTTTAGCCCTCTGCAAATAACTTTTCACCTGGAGATAGGGGAAAAGGTCCTTGGAATCTAACTGATAAAGAGCCTGGAGCTCAGGAAAAGCCCGAATAGTCTCACCCTCCAAGAATTGGCCAAAGTACTGCAACCCATTCTTTGCCCACCTCACAAATATCCCCCCATCTCTCCCCGGCACAAAATCAGACGCATAGCACAAGGGAAGAAAGTACACCCCCTTACTCTTACCTAGCAGTTTGCGAGCTTCTCCTTTCCAAACCCGCAGTGTCCAATTAGTGAACGGGTTAGAGATTGTCCCCAACTCCCTCACCCCCAAATCTCCCCACATAAGCGACCCCAGGGTCCTAGCCCCCCCCCCCCGACACATCCAGCACACCTTGTTCAACCTGCACCCATAATTTCAAAGAAGGCGCATGCCACTCCACTCCCGCTCGTAACTGAGCCACCCGGTAATAATGTTCCAAATGGGGGATCCCCAAACCCCCCTCCGCCTTAAACTTAAACATGGCCCATTGAGCCACCCGTGGCCATCTACCTCCCCACACGAACCGCAAGAGGCTACGCTGCCAGCGAAGAAAATACTTCCTAGGGATTTCTACCGGCAAAACCTGAAAAAAATATAAGAACTTAGATAACACCAACATCCGAGTTACCTCCATGCGCCCCATCCAAGACACATATAATTTATCCCACCGATCCATATCCCTGGCCAGGGACGCTACCAGGGGAATATAGTTAAGTTGAAATAAGGTTGCCCAGTCCACCCCCAACTGGATACCCAAATATTTAATAGGGCCTTTAACCCAATGAAAGGGCACCACCCTCTTAATACCCGGAATATCTGCGTCCGGGACCGATATATTAAGTATCTCTGTTTTTGCCATATTGGCCTTAAAACCCGAAAGAGCCCCATAAGCTGTCATAAGGTCCTGAAGGGATAGCAGGGGCTCTGCCGAACCCTCCACAATTGCCAAGATATCGTCAGCGAATAAGGACAATTTGTATTCAGTCCCCTGGATCGTTACCCCCCGCACCCGAGCTGTCTGTCGAATCTTTTGTGCAAGAGGTTCAATCACCAGAGCAAACAGCAAGGGTGACAAGGGACAACCTTGCCTCGTTCCCCTCCGCAATTCAAAGGGGGAGGAGTAGACCCCATTGATTTTCACACACGCCATGGGCCCATTATACAAAGATAGAATCCAAGACACATAACGGGCCCCCAGGCCTACATGACGGAGAACTGCTTCCATAAATCGCCAATCCACGCGGTCAAATGCCTTTTCGGCATCCACCGCCACCGCCACCCATGAGCCACCAGACCGTCGGGCCTGCCATACCAAGTTAAGAACTTTACGAATCCCATCCGCCGCTTGCCGACCCCCTATGAATCCCACCTGATCAGGATGGATAAGGGTTGGCATATGAAGCGCCAAACGATCAGCGAGCACCCGGGCAAGAATTTTGGTATCAATACCCAATAGAGAAATTGGCCGATAGCTCCCACACTGAGTAGCATCCTTCCCTGGCTTCGGTAAAATCGTGATCCCCGCCAGCCGCATAAAGAAAGGCAATTGTGCTCCATCCCTCAGGTCATTATATAAGCATGCCAACAACGGTGCCACCAGAGTAGACAACTTCTTATAAAATAATCCCGTAAACCCATCCAACCCCGGGGATTTCCCCGGTTTCAACTGTCGAATCACATTATGCACCTCCTCCAAAGTGATATCCGCATCCAGCCCTTGCGTCACAGAGGTCGGGAGGGATGCCAGGCCCAAGTCCTGAAGATACTGAGTAATCTCCTCCACCGACCCCTGACTCTCTGGCGTATATAGCTGCTGATAAAATTCACAAAAGCGAGCGTGAATAGCACCCTCATCCGTCAACGTCTGTCCCAAACTATCCTTAATAGCCATAATATTAGATTGCGTTCGCTGCAGGCGTAGACGATGAGCCAACAACTTCCCTGCTCTATTACCAGATTCAAAAAACTGCAAACGAAGACGCTCAAGATTAAATTGGACTTCCTCATCCTCCAACTTCCCCAATTCTGCCCGCACCTCACGAATCCGAAGTCCCAGGGGTGCTCCCCCTTGACCACGTTTGTGTTGATCAACTAGCTGCCGTAGAGTCTCTCTCAAACTCCGCTCCTTCTGCAAGGTTTGTCTTTTTTTATACGCGGCCATCGATATAAGCTCTCCCCGCAACACGGCCTTCAGACTCTCCCAGATCGTCATCGGAGAGTATTGACTAACATCATTATGTTCCAAAAAATCCATAATAACCTGCTCCACCTTACGGAGCAGCAACGGGTCCCTCAATAAACTATCATTTAATTTCCAGTATCGGTCCCCCACCCGGGTAATCCCCCAGCGGACATCCATCCAAATGGGAGCATGATCTGACCACCCAATGTCCTCAATGTGAGACCCAAGTAATCTACCCCCCCCACCCCTTATCCAAATACAACATGTCTATTCTGGTATACACCCCATGCACAGGGGAGTAATAAGAGAAATCCTTACCCATCCAGTGCTGGGAACGCCAGCCATCAACCACATTGAGGACATCAACAAAATGCTTAAGCCACTTCCGATCCGACTTAAGTCTGTCCCCCCCAGCCCCCGTAGAGTCCCAGCGAGGGTCAATAACCAAATTAAAGTCCCCTCCCACCAACAATGAGCCCTTTTTTACCAACAGTACCTTGGCCAATACCTCATCAAAAAAGGACCCCTGTTGTGTATTTGGAGCATACAGATTCACTAGGGTAACCACTTCCCCATTAAGTTGGCCCACCCAGATAACCCAACCCTCATCCCGCCATACCTGTTCAGGCACTAATTTAAGATGTCTAGCAAACAAAATACCCACCCCCGCCTTCTTCCGCTCGTTTCGATTAGAAGCCCAAACCCTGTCAGGATATTCTTTATATTGTATCAACTTTTCTCCAGGTTTCAAGAAGTGAGTTTCTTGCACAAAACCAACATCAATCCGCAACCTCTTTAGTTCTTTTAACAATAACTGACGTTTACGGGGCATGTTGAGACCCTTAACATTAAAGCTACCCACTCTCAATTTATCAGCTGCCATGGCCCAGAATATCATTCCCACTCCAATCACCCCTCTTCCTCCTCCCCCCCATCCTCTCCAAAATCCCATGCTGTTACCCCCCTTCCCCCCACCCCCCTGCCCACCCTCCCCACTCCCACCACCTCCATCTCCCGTCCATAACTTCGTGTGACCCCACCAAAGCCCATGTCCCCATCCCTCCTCCCCCTCCCAAAAGTGCTGCCCATCATACACACACTACAGACACTCCCCTCCACTGGAGATCCCGCTCTCACACCCCCAGATATTCCCCCGCACACATTAACACTGTCCATCAGTTCCCAAAGTCCCCAGCATCCAAAAGTCTTCAACAGGACTAGACCACTGCCTTCACAGCTCCTCCTCAGGTGGCCGGCCTGGATCCACTGCCTTTAGACTCTCCCACGCTGTCTCTACCATCCGGCCTGCGTTTGCGGGACCGCGCCGGTCTAGCTTGCCACTGGAATCGCTCCGCCATCTGGCCCGATGAGGTCCCCAGAGGGGGATCCTCCGCACTCTGAAGACCTTCCCTCCACAGCAATGCCCCAGCTTCTTCCAGAGTGGTGACTCTCTTGTGCGCTCCATTGATGGTAATCAGGAGCCCGAAAGGGAATAGCCAGCGGTATTTCAAATTATGCTTTCTCAGAATCTGCACCACCGGGCGAAATTCCCGCCTCCTCTGCAGAGTAATTGCGGATAGATCTTGAAAAACTTCCACTTTATGACCCTTCCAATCAAACGTGCCCAGCTCTCTGGCTTGCCTCACCATCCGGTCCTTATCCACAAAGGCATGAAGACAGGCAATGATATTTCTAGGACTATCATCCTTTTTGGGTCCTAGTGCCCGGTGGGCCCTATCCACCTTCACCGCCTTGGCTCCAACAGCGTCCCCCTCCTGCGGGCAAAGGGCCACAAAAATCTCTTGAACCACATGGACTGCATCCTGATATTCAGCTAGCTCCGGCACCCCCCCGATACGCACATTGTTCCTGCGTGACCTGTTCTCCAGGTCCTCAAGGCGTGTAAAACATTCATGCCAGTCCTTTTGCGCTACCTTGAACGCCCCACTCAGATCCTGCACCACCACCTCTTGATCCCCAATGCACCGTTCCGTCTCCTCCACTCTCCCTAGGAGGTCAGCAAAGTCCTTCCGGATTTCTTTAACGGCATCTTTGATCTTGCCTTTCACAGCAGCCACCTCCTGCTTGATATCGTAAGCCCACTGCTGGAGATCAGCTTTGGTCACTGCCGCGGCGCAGTCCTGGCGTCTCAGTCTCGGAGAGGCGCCTCTCTCCGACTCGTCCTCTGACGCGCTCTCCCCCGACTCTCGCTCTGGCGCTCGAGGCCCCACGCACATGGCGCAGGCCGTATTGGTCACTGCCCGTATCGGGCCGCCGCCCCTCCGCGCTCGGTTCTTTTGAGGGCATACTGTGCACGCGACCCACTTCAAGGCTGGAATAGCAAGGCTCCCCTGGGAGGGAGCACCCCTGGGAGCACCCCTGGGAGGGAGGTATGTGCCCACGGAGGTCAGAGCTCGAACTCTAACCGTCCACCATGCTTCGTGATGTCACCGGAAGCCGTGCTATATTCTTTTTGAAGCAATTTCTTCTGATTCTCTCATTGTTTCTTTAAGTCTTCTATATTCTTTTTGAAGCAATTTCTTCTGATTCTCTCATTGTTTCTTTAAGTCTACTATATTCTTTTTGAAGCAATTTCTTCTGATTCTCTCATTGTTTCTTTAAGTCTACTATATTCTTTTTGAAGCAATTTCTTCTGATTCTCTCATTGTTTCTTTGAGTCTTGTACATTATGTCCTGTTACCAGTCAACTATCCTACCTGGGTCTAGCTGTAGTGCAGAAGCAGCCATCTCCCCTTCTCCTCTATTCAAGCCAGCTTTAGTTGAATTACTGAAAATTATTCAATCTATGAACACCTCCAACAACCCATTAGAGAATATTCCCCCCACAACCTTAAAAAAAAATTCTCCTCCTTATTTGGTCCATATCTGCAAGAAATGATTACCCAAAGTCTCTCAAGTAATACTGTTCCAAAATCCTGGAAATCAGCTCTAGTCTTCCCTAAGCTAAAAAAACAAACAAACAACAAAAACAAGCCCTAGACGCAAGTCAAAGTGCTAATTACCAACCTGTTGCTAACCTACATTTTATCGCCAAATTAACCCAAAAAATTGTCTTCCAACAAATTTCAAACTTTTTTGAACAAACATTCTTCATATGAACCAAACTGGATTTCGCCCAAACTATTCAACGGAACTGTCTCTTCTTGGTCTTACTATTTCCATCTACTATTACCACAACCATAGGAAATCTGTTCTCCTGATTTCCTTCGACCTATCAGCCACTTTTGACATGATCGACCATGATTTACTCTTAAACCATCTAGAAAATAGCGGGATATCTGATTCAGCCCTCCTTTGGTTTTCCTCTTATTTCGCAGACCAGAACTTCCAAGTTCATTCGAAAGGAACTACTTCTACTCCCATTTTCCAAACCTATGGTGTCACACAAGGGTCAATTCTCTCCCCTCTATTATTCAACGTCTTCTTAGCCCCTCTTTTGACTCTCGCACAATCCATTGGCTTCACTCCTTTTGCCTATTCTGATGATATTCAGCTCCTTCACCCTAATGATCCTCCCAATCCGAATGACTTTCCGGAAATCAATATCAAATTGGACAAAATAAGCACATGGCTTAAAAGCAACAGACTTTCACTAAATGTAGCTAAATCCAGAGGAATCCTATTCCCAATCAAAAACAACGACTCTTTAGTAGGACAAATATCTATCCATTCCGTTCCTTTACAAATCGAGTCCAAACTCAAACTCTTAGGAATCACCTTTGACAAACATCTCACTTATCACGACCAAATTAGTTCTCTTACCTAAAACTACTTCTATAAAATTTGTTTAATTCGCTCCATACTTCCATTCTAATTCACGCCTTAATCATTTCATATATCGACTACTGCAACTCACTATCACGGAATAACCCAAAAAGAAACTTGCCGAATACAACTAATTCAAAATACAGCGATTAAACTCATCTAACAAAAAAATAAAAAGACCATGTTACACCCATGTTTCGAGAATCCCATTGGTTACCAGTTTCTCATAGAACAAATTACAAAATTATTCTCTTAGCCTTTAAGATCAAGACGTCTCATCAGTCAGCCTTTCTCAATAAATATCTTATCCCACATACTCCATCCAAGGCCCTCAGGTCCACTAATCAGAATCTACTAATAGTCCCTTCTATTAAGGATATCTACTATACTAGAAATACGATTTCCTCTGTTGCCGCACATTCCCTTTGGAATGCAAAGCCATCAAACCTTCGATCTGAAAATTCCTTAAAAATTTAAGACACTCCTTAAGACATAACTTCTCAAAGAAGCTTATCAAAACTCCAACTGAATCCCCAAACAAATATGGAAAAATAAAAACGCTTCCAGGAAGCGATACCCCATCCTTTCCTTCTATTTTACCCTCCCCCACTCCCCTCATTTTATTTTTTATTTACACAAAGTAACTTACAAATCTTCCCCTTCCCATTTGTTTCATATCCTTTGCATAGAACCATCAGTCAGGAAGTTCATCCCAGCTGAGCAGGAGGTTCTACCGCCACAATCTCTAGCATATGTAGCAAGCTAGGCAGGCGTGGCACAAAGGATATCGCTACAGCAGCTTTAACTCCAGAATTATCAATCAAAAAAACTGGCACTGGCAGTGACGTGTCGGGACATCTTAGCACTCCAGGAATCACTTAGGGCAGCCACAACAGCTGCTGTCAATCCTGCACCAGAGGATACTTGTGGGAGATAGCGCTAGAATTCCGGAAAAGCCCATCCGGAGAGCCCAACTGGTCCATAACTATGGAGACTAATATCCAGATGCCACAGAAAGGACTCATACTGAGAGCTCACACTGCAAAGCCAGGGAGAAGAAGCAACAGGAATAGGAGGCGGTTTGGCATCCAAGCTCAAGCCCTGCAAAGACTGAGCAATCAGATCAAGCAGTATGATCAGCGCCAGGATCCGGAGCCCCTAAGGCAGGGGTGTCCAATGTCGGTCCTCGAGGGCCGCAGTCCAGTCGGGTTTTCAGGATTTCCCCAATGAGTATGCATTGAAAGCAGTGCATGCAAATAGATCTCATGCATATTCATTGGGGAAATCCTGAAAACCCGACTGGACTGCGGCCCTCGAGGACCGACATTGGAAACCCCTGCCCTAAGGGATCCGTGGATCCAGCATTTAAATCCGGATGCTCCACTCAGAGCAGCGCAGCCTTGCAACCAAATGCTCCTCGAGGACTGGATTCACCACTGGCGCCCCCTGATCTGGCTACAAAGAAGGAACAGACAGAGCTGGTGCAGATGCTGAGCTCCCTGAGGAGGAAACGTCAGGCAGAGACTGTGCAGGGGGGACAGAACAGCCAGTAGCCGGATCCTCGGCTGGAAACTTGGAGCACAAAAAAATCTCATGCGCCTTGAGAAGGTATCTAGACCAGGGGAGGGCAACTCCGGTCCTCGAGGGCCGGAATCCAGTCGGGTTTTCAGGATTTCCCCAATGAATATGCATGAGATCTATTTGCATGCACTGCTTTCAATGCATATTCATTGGGGAAATCCTGAAAACCCGACTGGATTCCGGCCCTCGAGGACCGGAGTTGCCCACCCATGATCTAGACCCTGGGGCATACGGTCGCCCTTAGATGACTGAAACTTACGTATTGAAGGCTGGGGCGGGTCCATCTCGCGGCTGGCCACCACTGCCGCAGAATGAAGCCCTGAAATCCAAAACAGCCGCCCCGACAGGCTAGCTGAGCGCAAAATCACCTGCTTCTGTGGAGAGGCTGAAACAGTAGTTACTGCCCCGACAGCATCACGCAGCACATGGCGCAAAAATGCTCAAAAAGCAGCAAATTTGCTCAAATTTTGCATGAATCCAAGCTAGAAGACCCTCAGAACCCCATTTTAGCAGTTTTCCTGGCAAAAATCTGAATTTTAAAGAAGCAGGGAAAAGTTTGAAAAAAAAGAAAAGCCAAGATGGCTGCAGAACCAAATTTGTACCAAAAACACGCTAAAAACAGCACATTCTGAAAATAAAAAAATACCAAAATAGCATATTTCTGGTGGGGGAACACAAGAGGATCACTGGAAAACACTCAAAACCCCTCAAAATTAAGTTTTAGAAATCGTTGTTGGAGCCTATCAGCTCCTCTGTACTCACAAACACTGGTCACAGAAACTGCAGCTGCTCTCTAGAACTACCGTAATTAAGAGCCAGAGTGAGAATTCACTGCCACACTGCTGGAAAAGCTGTCCTCAAGATGATCTTTGGGCTGCCGGTCAGAATTCACTACCTGACAATGCCTCAACCCCTGCGGACCACCGACTGTGCAGGGAGACTGGCACAGGCACAAAAATGCAGCCTGCACATTGCAGAACGATGAGCCCCCTAAGCATGCTAACAGTCTGCGCTCAAACCCCCTACTTATCAGGGAGTGAGATAAGGTCAAGGACGGCCCCAACATCCAAGGAAGACTAGCAGACTGGCTGACACATACCCTGAAGGGATCAAGGATCGGCCTGTCAGCTACAGACCGAAGTCTGTGAATTCTCAAGCAGGCAGCACTTCAAATGTTTGTAACATGCAAAAGAACCGCAAAAGGGAACAAAACTATGTTGAATTAAAAATAATAAATGGGAGAAAGCAACCACATGCAGAAGAGAAAGACTGAAGGGAGGAGCTAAGCTAGCCTGTGATGTACCCTACAGGCGGAGTGAAAAACTTAGTTCTCTTCTGCAATCCATGCGAGTAGAGGGAAACATTAGGGTCTAGAATGTCTCACTTATTGCACTGGAATGACCATTCTGAAATTGGAAATAGCTAAATACAATCTAAGTGGAGAAAAGAGACCTCTATAGTAAGGCACCCTCCTCTTGCAAACAGCTCTCTAAAGGTAGGAGCACATAACCAACATTATAAGTCAGAAAAAACTCCACTTATCTTTTGCTGCTGCTTTCCAGATTCAGAAATCGACTATTCTTCCATGCAGTGAGGAGCTATTTGTAGGCCTGACGCAGCAATAGTGAAACAAGGCTACCCTATTAGGGTTTGAATGGATTTTTGGATTTCCGTGGATTTACAATTGTACTATATCAAGAATGGTGACTAGAACTGAAGAGATATGAATCTGGATTAAGTGTTCCTGTGTGGAAGAATGGTTGATTTCTGAATTTGGAAAGCAGCAGCAAAGGATAAGTGAAGTTTTTTTTCTGACTTATGATGGCGGTTATGTGCCCCTACCTTTAGAGAGCAGTTTGCAAGAGTAGGGTGCCTTACTACTGAGGTCTTTTTTTCTCCACTTATATTGTATTTAGCTATTTCCAATTTCAGAACTGTCATTACATAGACTGTAGTGGTATTTATATTATTGTGACTTTTAATAGTGGTACAGTCTTCCAAAGGCCTTGAGAAAGTTGCTAGGAAGAGTTCTGTATCAGGCCTCATCAGATGACATCACCCATATATGAAAATATAGTGTCCTGCCCATCCTCAGAAAAAGCAATGTTACTTACCGTAACAGTTGTTATCCAGGGACAGCAGGCAGCTATTCTCACTAGTGGGTGATGTCATCTGACAGAGCCCCGATACGGACATCTTGCAAGCATGTCTTGCTTGAAGAAACTCAGAAGTTTCGAGATGCCCGCACAGCGCATGCGCCAGTTCCTTCCCGCCCGATGCTCCGGGCGTGTCTCCTCAGTTCAGGTAGCTAGCAGAGAAGCCAACCCAGGGGAGGTGGGTGGGACGTGAGAATAGCTGCCTGCTGTCCCTGGATAACAACTGTTACGGTAAGTAACATTGCTTTATCCCAGGACAAGCAGGCAGGTATTCTCACTAGTGGGTGACCTCCAAGCTAACCTCAATGGGATGGAGGGAGAGTTGGCAACTTAGGAGAACAAATTTTGTAACACAGTTTGGCCAAACTGTCCATCCCGTCTGGAGAAAGTATCCAGACAATAATGAGAGATGAAGGTATGAACCGAGGACCAAGTGGCAGCCTTACAAATCTCCTCAATCGGTGTCGATCTGAGGAAGGCTACAGAGGCCGCCATTGCTCTGACCCTATGGGCTGTGACCTTACAGGGAAGGGGTAATCCAGCCTGGACATAGCAGAAAGAGATACAAGCCGCCATCCAATTGGAGATGGTGCGCTTCGATACAGGTCGTCCCAACTTGTTTGGATCAAAGGAGACGAAAAGTTGAGGAGCAGTTCTGTGTGGTTTGGTGCGATCCAAGTAGAAAGCCAAAGCACGTTTACAGTCCAGATTGTGCAAAGCTGATTCTCCAGGATGAGAATGAGGTTTTGGAAAAAACACTGGAAGCACGATGGATTGGTTGAGATGAAATTCAGAGACCACCTTAGGTAGGAATTTCAGATGAGTGCGGAGGACCACCTTGTCATGATGGAAAACTGTGAAAGGTGGGTCCGCCACCAAGGCCTGAAGCTCACTGACCCTGCAAGCAGATGTGAGGGCCACCAGAAAAACCACTTTCCAAGTGAGAAACTTTCGGGGAGCCTTGCTCAGAGGCTCAAAAGGAGGTTTCATAAGCTGAGAAAGGACAACATTTAGATCCCAAACCACTGGAGGCGGTTTGAGAGGAGGATTAACATGAAAAAGTCCTTTCATAAATCTGGAAACCACAGGATGAGAAGAAAGAGGTTTCCCTTGTAGAGGCTGATGGAAAGCCGCAATAGCACTCAGGTGGACTCGTATAGATGTTGACTTGAGACCAGACTGAGACAGGTGTAGAAGATAGTCCAATACAGAGGAAAGAGAGGCTCGTTGAGGTTCCTTAGAATTGGAAACACACCAAGAAGAAAATCTAGACCACTTCTGGGAGTAGCATTGAAGAGTAGCAGGCTTCCTAGAAGCTTCCAAGACCTCTCTCACCGCCTGGGAAAACTGGTGAGGGGTTACGTTGAGAGGAACCAAGCTGTCAGGTGGAGAGACTGCAGGTTGGGATGAAGTAGTGAACCTTGATGCTGAGTAAGCAGTGAAGGAAACACTGGAAGAAGGACCGGCTCCCTGCTGCTGAGTTGAAGTAGAAGGGAGAACCAAGGTTGTCTGGGCCACCGAGGAGCAATCGGAATCATGGTGGCATGGTCCGATCTCAACTTGACCAGAGTCTTCTGAATGAGAGGAAATGGGGGGGAACGCATAGAGGAAGCGATTCCCCCAATCTAGTAGAAAGGTATCTGCCTCGAGACGATGAGGAGTGTAGATCCTGGAGCAAAACAGAGGCAGTTTGAAGTTGTGGGGAGCCGCAAAGAGGTCTATCTGAGGCGTTCCCCACTGAGCAAAGATCTGATGAAGAGGCCTGGAATGGAGGGTCCATTCGTGAGGCTGGAGAAGCCGACTCAGCTTGTCCGCCAAGACATTGTCCTTCCCCTGAATGTAGACAGCTTTGAGGAAGGAGTTGTGGCGAACCGCCCAATCCCAGACCCTGAGAGCTTCCTGGCAGAGGGAGGCCGAGCCCGTGCCCCCTTGCTTGTTGACATAATACATGGCGACCTGATTGTCGGTGCGAATGAGGACCACCATGTCGTGCAGCAGATGCTGAAAAGTTTGAAGAGCATTGAAGATGGCTCTGAGCTCCAGAAGATTGATTTGATGGAGTCGATCTGCACAGGTCCAGAATCCCTAAGTGCGAAGCCCATCCAGATGCGCTCCCCAGGCATAGGTCGAGGAATCGGTCGTGAGAACCTTCTGGTGGGGAGGAGAATGAAACAGCAAACCTCTGGATAGATTCGAAGAGGTCATCCACCAGAGCAGAGATTGCCGAAGAGCAGGAGTGACCGTGATGTTTCGAGACAACGGATCAGACACCTGAGTCCACTGAGATGCCAGGGTCCACTGAGGAATTCTGAGGTGGAGTCTGGCAAACGGCGTCACATGAACTGTAGAGGCCGTGTGGCCCAGGAGGACCATCATGTGTCTCGCCGAGATGGTCTGGCGAGAAGACACAGACTGGCAGAGATGAAGAAGAGCATCCATGCGCTGAGAAGGAAGGAATGCTCTGAGACGAATGGTATCCAGGACAGCCCCGATGAAGGGCAGAGACTGGGTCGGCTGTAGATGAGACTTGGGAAAGTTGATCTCGAATCCCAAACTCTGCAGCAGCAGAATCGTGGACAGGGTCGCCGAGAGGACCCCCGAGGCCGAGGGAGCCTTGATCAGCCAGTCGTCGAGGTAGGGGAATACCTGAAGACCCTGGTTCCTGAGTGCTGCGGCCATGACCACCAGACACTTCGTGAAGACTCTGGGAGACGAAGACAGGCCGAATGGAAGCACTCGGTACTGCAGATGGAGATGTCCCACCCGGAATCTGAGGAACTTGCGAGAGGCCGGATGAATGGGGATATGAGTGTAGGCCTCCTTGAGATCCAGAGAGCATAACCAGTCGTTCTGCTCGAGGAGGGGATAGAGAGAAGCAAGTGTCAGCATGCGAAACCTCTCTTTGACCAGGAATTTGTTGAGGACCCTGAGGTCCAAAATGGGTCGCAGGTCGCCCGTCTTCTTCAGGACAAGGAAGTACCGGGAGTAAAACCCCTGGTTCAGTTGGTCCGTAGGAACCGGCTCCACGGCACAAAGCCGGAGCAAAGCCTGAGCCTCCTGAAGAAGAAGGGCGGTCTGAGTCAAGTTGGAAGGATACTCTCTTGGAGGGTGGTCCGGAGGGACCCGATGGAAATGAAGAGAGTAGCCCTCCCTGATGATAGCAAGGACCCAGAGGTCGGATGTTATGGCCTCCCATCGATGATAAAAATGATGGAGGCGCCCTCCGATGGGAAAAACAGGGGGAGGCAGAACGAGGTTGGTTATGCCCTCGACGAGACAGTCAAAAAGGCTGCGTGGTCTTAGGGACAGCAGGCGACTGAGACTTAGGCTGACCCTTCTGGGGAGGCTGTCGCTTCGCCGGTTGCCTCGCAGGAGGAGTTTGTCTCGGCTGATAACGCCGCTGATAAATCAATGGTGGACGAGAAGGTCGAGACTGCTGAGGCTTGGGCTTTGGCCGAAGGATAGATTGGAAGGACTTTTCGTGGTCAGACAACTTCTTCGTGACGGTCTCGATGGATTCGTCAAAAAGATCCGCCCCAGCACACGGGACGTTCGCCAGGCGGTCCTGAAGATTCGGGTCCATATCAATGGTCCGCAACCAGGCCAACCGGCGCATCGCCACCGAGCAAGCCGCTGCCCGGGCAGAGAGCTCAAACGCATCATAGGCAGATTGCATCAACTGAAGTCGGAGTTGGGACAACGAAGCAACCACTTCCTCAAACTCAAACCTGGCCTGGGACTCGATGTATGGAGTGAACTTTCGAAGCACAGGTAGAAAAAATTCCAAGTAGGTTGCAAAGTGGAAGTTGTAATTCAGGACTCTAGATGCCATCATCGAATTCTGATAGATGCGTCGCCCAAACTTATCCATGGTTCTGCCTTCGTGGCCCGGAGGTACGGAAGCGTAGACCTGGCCAGGATGAGACCGCTTGAGCGAGGATTCGACCAGGAGAGACTGGTGCGAAAGCTGAGGTCCCTCGAAGCCTTTATGATGTACCGTGCGGTACCGTGAGTCCAATTTGCCAGGGACCGCAGGGATAGAGTAAGGAGACTCGAAGCAGCGCATGAAGGTCTGGTCGAGGAGCTTATGCAGGGGGAGCCGCAAGGACTCCGCTGGGGGCCGAGGTAAGTGCATGGTATCGAGATACTCTTTGGAATATCGAGACCCCGCATCCAGAGTAATGTCCAAGTCATCCGCCATCTGTCTGAGGAACGACGAAAAGGACAGCTGGTCCGCCGTCGCCGGTCCTCGAGACGGACTAGAAGAAGACAAAGCCTCAGGCTCCAAAGAGGCCTGTGAGCAACAGGACGAGTAGAAAACTTTGGGGTCCTCGAACTCCGGGCCCGGAGGAGGAGACCCAGTCGAAGCAGCATACCCCAACCGAGGCAATTTCTTCTGAGGCGAGACGGTTGAGTGTCGAGAGGAATGCTTCGAAGAGTGCCTGGACCGATGCCCCTCTCGATGCCTGGAAGGGGATCGAGTCCTTCTGTGCGAGACTGGATCAGACGCTTCCAAGGAGCAGATCGGACTCGATGCGGTCGATCGCAAAGGTGGGAGAGTCGGTGCTTCTCTGGACGTCGCCCAGGCTTGATAGGGAGTTCGAAAAAACTCGTCCTGCTTCCTGCTATGCCCCGGGCTAGTTGGCCCCGAAGGTGGACGCCACCCTGAATC
Organism: Geotrypetes seraphini; assembly: GCF_902459505.1. NCBI lineage: Eukaryota > Metazoa > Chordata > Amphibia > Gymnophiona > Dermophiidae > Geotrypetes > Geotrypetes seraphini. The sequence goes on from NC_047095.1 coordinate 84,932,838, forward strand.
ACGAGGCAGAGTAATCGGTTCCAAGGGAGGCAGGTCACTAAACAAGGGTTTCCTCGAGGGAATGGGCTCCAGAGGAGGCATCTCACTAAGAGAAGCCCTCCTCGAGGGAATCGGTTCTAAAGGAGGCATAGCATTCTCGGAGGACCTCCTCGAGGACCCGGACACCACTCGCCGCTCCTCCTCGCCGAGCAACGAGGTCGTGCGGCGGGGAGGAGGAGGAGGGGGCGGTCCGCCCCTCGAAGCCGAAGCTGGGAGGTCACCCTGGATGGTGGCAATCAGACGAGGCCCCATGGTTTGCATGAGCTCAACGAACTGAGCCTCCAGAATGGACCGCAGCGAAGCCGATATGGAGGGATCCGCACCAAAAGGGGGCCCTTCCGCACGGTCTCCGCGTTCTTTAGGTGCAGTGTGCTTCTGCTTGCCAGCTTTCGGCACCTTGAGCACCACTGGTGGAACTGTCGGGGTCGAGACCTGCTCCGAAGGAACGGAGGAAGGCACCGGCGCCGAAGCCTGGGCCGAAACCGGGGTGAATGATGCCGGTTTCAGGAGGCCCGAAGCAGCTGGGGAGGCAGCGGGCTTCGCTGAAGAAGTCGAAGCCCCCGTCGATGTCGAAGCTGCAGGCGCTGACGAAGCATCCATCTTGAACATGGACTCCCAGAGCAGACAGCGGCGCTTAAACGCTCTCGCCGTCAGAGTGGAGCAAGGCTGGCACGATTTCGGAAAGTGATCCGGTCCCAGACACTGTAAGCAGCGTCGATGAGGGTCCGTGAGCGAAATCGCGCGCTGGCACTTTTTGAAACCGGTAATCGGCCGGGACATAGGCCGGAAAAGCTCCGCCGCAAGGTCGAAGGCGCGGGGCCTCAGCCACGCGGCCAACCCGGAGTCGGAAGGAAAAATTTTTTTTTTTTTGAAAAAAGAAATCAAAGAAAGAAATAAACGCACAGGAGAGCCCAAAAGAACTCAATCCGCGGCAAAAAGAAGGCAAAAAAGATTTTCAATGGGCGCAAATTGAAGATAGACTTCTCAGCTCCGCGGAAGAAAAAGAACTGAGGAGACACGCCCGGAGCATCGGGCGGGAAGGCACTGGCGCATGCGCGGTGCGGGCATCTCGAAACTTCTGAGTTTCTTCAAGCAAGACATGCTTGCAAGATGTCCGTATCGGGGCTCTGTCGGATGACATCACCCACTAGTGAGAATACCTGCCTGCTTGTCCTGGGATAACTGCATATATGTTCAAAGAAAAGTTATCAGAGATGTGGAGGACATTTTTGAGATTCACTCAATGTTGAGATTCCTTAAGGCCCTTCTTGAGATATATGATAACAGCTGCAGATGGAAGCCTGGAATAAGTGGCTTGCCCCAGTATTTTTTTTTTTTTTTTTACAAGGGTCCCTTGAGGGAGGGAAGAATTTACAACTATGGGCTGCGATGCAACTAAGCCAAAAGGTCAAGGCTTAGAGCCACTGATGAAGAACAGCTGTCCTCTACCTCAACAAGTGTTCTAAACACAAACCAAGGCTAGTGGAGTGTGAGCCAAAAGCTGAGGTAAAAAGGGGAAAAAAAAGGATTGCCGCACCAGTCTACCTGTAGCATCTTCTGGAGGCAGAGGAATACCAGAATTTTCCTGACTGCACCACCTGTTATGCTGATATCATCTGAATCCTCTGCCTCCGTCTGCTAGTAAGAAGAAATAACCCATAGATTTGGACTGGTCTAGTTCTCTAGTAGGATGCTAATGAACAATGTTTCTCTTACTACCAAGTGAGATGCTAGCAGAAAAGCTGTACTTCATGAGTAGAGATTAACAGTCCTAAATGAATCAATTAAGCATCACTGGACACAAAAAGACATGTAGCAAAAAGATGTTTCTGAACTAATCATGCACATGAAAAATATTTGAATTCTACATAGATAAAATAAGATTACAGTAGAACATTTTCTTAAATAAAATAGATGCTTACAGCATACTCCTCCGGTGTAACTTTGAGAACATCAAAAACCACTGCATCAAAGCTTTTCTTCAGTTCAGATGAACCTTTATCACTCAAGGACTCCGAGCTGCTACTCTTCTGTAGAGACACAAATTCAATTTTTTTTTTTTTTAATTTTTTATTTAATATGGAAATAACACTACACACAAGCAACGTTTCAGCAGGCAATAAAGAACAGTCCAAACAACCCTCCCTCCCAACCCTCATGCAGCAGAACCCTTGAGCAGCCCCTCTCACCCATCCCCTTGTGCCTTTCCTCTGCAGCATCTATCCCTTCCTCCCATCCCCCTGTGTAGCTGAGCCCTTGCACTGTGCACCTCATCTTTCTATCCCTCCCTCCCAACCCTCATGCAGCAGAACCCTTGAGCAGCCCCCCCAGGGCCGCACAGCCGAACCCCCGCTGACCATCCTTCCATCTCTCCCTCCCATCCAAACCCCATCAACCGCGAGGCCTACATACCTCCCTCCATAGAGCAGCATCGGCAGCACTCTAAACAGGCTGCTTCGCGGCCTTCTCCTGCCAGGGCCTTCCGTGCACCCCATTGCTGATAACATCATCAGTGATGCGGCAAAGGGAATGCCCCAGCAGGGGAAGGCCACAAAGCAGCCTGTTTAGAGTGCTGCCGACGCTGCTCTGTGGAGGGAGGTAGTAGGTCTCGTGGTCAGAGGGTCAGTGGGGTTCGGACGGGAGGGAAAGATGGAAGAGTCAGTGGGGGTTCGGCTACGTGGCGGAAGGGGGAACATAAGAAATGCCTTCACCGAATCAGACCTTAGGTCCATCTAGTCCGGCGACCCACACACGTGGAGGCCAATCTAGGTGTTCCCTGATGAATACCTAGGTGTTCCCTGATGAAGACCTTTTTACCCGCATCCCTCAATGTGATTTGCAAGGAGGTGTGCATCCAACTTGCACTTGAATCCCATAATGGAGGTTTCCGTCACAACCTCCTCCGGGAGAGCATTCCAAGCGTCTACCACTCGCTGTGTGAAACAGAACTTCCTGACATTTGTCCTGGGCCTGTCGCCCCTCAATTTCAGTCCATGACCTCTCGTCCGAGTCACATTTGACAACGTGAATAACGATGCTTCTTGCTCTATTTTGTCGAATCCTTTTAGTATTTTAAAAGTCTCTATCATATCCCCTCTCAGTCTTCTTTTCTCAAGGGTGAACAAGCTCAGTTTTCCGAGGCATTCTTTGTAGCTCAAATTTCCCATACCTTTTACTAGCTTCGTGGCTCGCCTCTGCACCTTCTCCAGCAGGGTTATATCCTTCATTAGGTAAGGAGACCAGTATTGGATACAGTACTCCAGGTGTGGTCTGACCATTGCTCTGTAAAGCGGCATTATGACGTCCGCCAATCTACTCATGATACCCTTCTTTATCATGCCCAACATCCTGTTGGCTTTCTTTGCCGCCGCTGCGCATTGTGCCGACGGCTTCAGGGTCCTGTCTATCAGTATCCCCAGGTCCCTTTCTTGTTTGCTCTTACCCAAAGTCACACCTAACATTTTATATTCATGTTCCTTGTTTTTCGTGCCCAGGTGCATCACTTTGCATTTGTCTATATTAAACTTCATCTGCCACTATTCAGCCCATTTCCCTAGCTGGTTCAAATCTTTCTGGAGTTCTTCGCTGTCCATTTGTGACCCAACTGACCGACATAGTTTTGTGTCATCTGCAAACTTGATTATATTACTCGTCGTTTCCTCTTCCAGATCATTTATGAATATATTGAATAAGATTGGCCCAAGAACCGAGCCCTGGGGCACGCCGCTTGTCACCCCTTCCCAATCCGAGAACTTTCCACAGTGTTCTCCCCAGGGCCTTTCAGCCGGGCGCTCCGCCCAGCTAATTTAGATGAGCGCCCGGCTGTAATCTTGATCGCAATCCTGCTGCTGCTGCTGCTGCTGCCTTCTGCTCAACATTAAAAAAAAACCAAAAAACCTTCTCTCCGGCTTGGAGATTTACCGGGCTGACTTGGCACAGCCTGAATCACAGGAGCCTGACTTCTTTTTTTTTTTTAGTTTTTAACGCCAGCAAGCGACTTGAACCCATGCTCCGGGGCTCTAACATGTGCATGCCGCTTCTCTCCGAAACCGGAAGTCACGTCCTGAGGGAGGAAGAGAAGGGAAGTCGGCATGCACATGCCCCAGAGCATGGATTTGCTATAGGAGACAGGTCAGCTTACAACTTGCTCTTGCTTGCTTCGGGCTTTCTTCGCTGCCGGATCCTGCCTACTTTCTGTTTCCGAAAGTAGGCAGGACCCGGCAACGAGGAAGGCCCGAAGCAAGCAAGAGCAGCGAGTTGTAAGCTTCCTTCCGTTGCTGACTTATGGAAGATAGGTCAGCGATGGAAGGAAGCTTACAACTTGCCTTAGTCCAGCCCTGCACAACATGCGGCCCAAAACGGATCTCACTGCCGATATGGCTCTCATTCTGCTCTCCTTTGAAGATCAGCTCAGGAGGCAAGATTTAGCCCGAGATCAAATGAATATTAAAGGGCATTTGAAGGCATCTGAGCAGATTGAGGAGAACATGTCCTGTTTTTCCATGCCTAAAAATACCATCTTGTCTAATGTAATCTCTGATCAGATCCTTAAGAGTGATGCAACTATGTATGCTGGACAGTCTTCTCCAGTAAACAGAGCTTTAAAGCCTGCAACCATACAGAACCAGATGGTCAAAGGGCTCCGAAGTGTAGTATTGCCAAGGGATCTGTCTCACAAGTTTCTGACGCTGGCAGATGTAAGCACAGCACAAGAAAGAGAGACTTGTGGCATTCTGTGTAGAAAGCTGATGCATAATGAATTTACTATTACCCATGTAATAGTGCCAAAGCAATCTGCTGGACCAGACTACAGTACAGTGATATGGAGAATGTGGAAGAATTATTCAGTGTTCAAGATCAACATGATCTCCTCACAGAAGAAAGACGGAGAGAAAGAGAGAGGCCTAGACCAAAGGGGAAAGACATGAGGCAGATACTGGAGAGGGGGGAGAGAAGGGAAGGAGATAGAGATGTCAGACCATGGGGTGGAGTGGGAAGGAAGGAAGGAAGGAAAGGAGAAGAGAGAGATGCCAGAGCATAGGGGTGGAGACAAAAAATGGAAAGGGGTTGAAGCTGAAATAAATCATGTACAAAGGAGAGAAAGGGCACAGGATATAGAGTTTATTGAAGGGACATAGAAAGAGGGAAGATACCATATGGAACAGAGAGAGGGCAGACACTGGATGGAAAAGGCAGAAAGGGTGAACAGTGGATGCAAGGGGTAGAGATAGGGTGGACAGTAGATGGAAGGGGTAGAGGCTGGGTGGAAGGGGCAAAAAGAGAGGACAGATGTTGCATGGAAGGGAGCGAGGACAAATGCTGAATAGAAAGAAGAGAGTGAAGAGAAGATGACTAAAGCAGAAACGACAAAAGGTAGAAAAAAAAATATTTTTGTTGCTTTAAGTAGAATCAAGTAGTATTGTAGCTGTATTATTAAAATTTATCAATAGGAAATGGAAATAAGGCAGTTTTGGGAGGGAATAAACCCCTTTCCTCAGGTCAGGACAGGATACCATAACAGCTGTATACTGTACTGTCTTGAAGAAAGATTTGGCCTCTGAAAGTTAATTGAAAAATGGATTAGTCCAATAAAATGGTATTTTCATATTTCTCATTATTTTATTTCTATTTGTTAATTTGTAAAGTGGTGACTGTTATGTAGAAGTTTTTTTCAAATTTACATCTACTGTCTTAATATTTTGCACAGTATTAGGGGACATGTGTCACTGTTTCTGTGGTGCTGCATTGTATGCAGAGTCTGGTTTCTTGGTTCAGTTTAACTTTTGTCTACATATTTCTATTTTTAGTTTGTGATTATTCCATATTGGGCGAGGGTGTATCTGTGTTCTGTGTGTATGAAAAGGACATGGCTTTCTGTTAGCATCGACTACAGGATCAATTGACTGTGTAGGATCTGGTTTGTTTAGTTTTACAATGCGTGTGTTGGTGTTCTAGTGCTCACTGCAGTGTTTAAGATGCTGCCTTTTCCTAGATGCACCCTTATTGTGTGACTCATGGATTATTACTAAAAATATCTTTTTTTATATAGAGGAGGGGGTTGTTAAAAAAATGATTAGCACTGGCTGTCATATATACTAGGTACACCACTGGATTTAATGACTCTATTCTAACTTTACTATTGACGAAGGTGTTGTCCCCCCCCAACACACAGACACACATTATAAAGAATTAAATTAAAGTTGTATTATCATCAAGTAGCTTTCAAATGACATTATAAGCAAATAAAAATAAAATATTTTTAATACATTGCTAATTATTACCTGCATCTTTACTTATACTGTTTTGCCCTAGCTCTTACTTTGCACTATAGCAAAATAAAAAAGAAGCAGATAAAGATCAATCACACAGGTGCCCTTCAAGGCTCAGTAACACCTCTCCATAAATTATGTGGAAGAGGTCTGGAAGTGGGGATAGAATCTATTTCATATCCTCAGTGAGACCTCAGGAAGTAACCTAGTGATCAAAACATTATTAGAGGTGTTGTACAGCCATTTCTTGTATGACTGGATGAGCTATATTTATCTTTTTTTTTAGTTGTTTAAATTCATGCAGAAATAAATGGTTAGATTGAACCTAATGACTTCATTAACACATTTCCCTTTTTTAAACCTCTATACTATTTGAAAGAGGATGAATATCTAATTATTCACTTCTAGAATTGGATACTTCTTAAATTTAGTAAAAATATTCTGGCACAAGTGTCAAACCTTAAAAAAGGAAGTCATATCGAGCATTGGAAAATAATAATAATTAACTAATAAAAATAGTATACATTTAATTTTCCCCACTACCAAATTTCCCCACCCTGCCCCACCCGGCTACTTTTTCATGCCACCCGGCTGGAAAAAATTTCTGGGGAGAACACTGTTTCCATTTATGCCTACCCTCTGCAATCTATTCTCCAGTCAATTGCCTATCAATCTTAGTATATCCCCTTCAGTTCCATGGCTTCGTAGTTTCCTCAGAAGCCTAGCATGTGGAACCTTGTCAAACGCCATCTGGAAGTCCAAGTATATTATATCCACCGGGTCTCCGCTATCAATTTGTTTGTTCACCTTCTCAAAAAATTGAAATAAATTCGTCAGACATGACTTCCCTTCTTGAAGCCATGTTAACTAGCTCTCATCAGGTCGTGATTTTCCTTGATTAATGCTTCAACCATCTTCCCAAGAAACAACGTAAGACTCACAGGTCTATAGTTGCCTGGCTCTCCTCACGATCCTTTTTTGAAGATTGGAATGCCATTCGCTATCTTCCAGTCGTCTGGTATTCGCCCGGTTCTAAATGACAAATTAGCCAGGGATTGTAATAGCTCTCTGATTTCTTCCTTAAAAGTTCCTTTAGCACTCTCGGGTGAATTACAACCGGTCCAGGGGACTTGTCACTTCTTAGTCTGTCGATCTGATAGTATATCATGTCCAAGTCCACATTCACTGTGGTGAGGCTATCCTCAACTGCTCCCTTGAATACTTTCCCTGGTTCGGGCATTGATGCAGTGTCCTCCTTGGTAAAGACAGACGCGAAGAATGAATTTAGCCTATCTGCAATTTGTTTCTCTTCCTTGATGCACCCTCTTCTTCCTTGGTCATCGAGAGGGCCCACTGCCTCCTTTGCTGGTTTTTTCCCTTTTATGTATCTAAAAAAGGGCTTGAAGTTTTTGGTTTCTTGCGCTATCTTTTCCTCATAAACCTTTTTGGCGTCTCTTACCACCTTGTGACATTTCTTCTGGTCGACCTTGTGTCTGTTCCAGGCCTCCGTCGTACGTTCGCGTTTTCATTTTTTAAACGAGTTCCTCTTTTCCCTTACCGCATCCTTCACCCCTTTAGTTAGCCAAGCTGGTTCTCCTTTGCTGCTGTCGAATCCAGGGGCTAGGGCTTATTTTTGGGGTAGGGATTATTTTCAGGGGAACACAGTATTATCTATTTTTTTTAATTATTATTCAGATGTATATTCTTATTTCTTAAAACATTCTATATCAAATGTTAGAAAATAAAAATGTTATCAATAAAAAAAATAAAAACAAAAAAGTATAGATTAGAGTAGCCTACACAAAATGGCAGATACCACTCAAGCCACATTTCTAGATAGATTAAATGGGCCATACATCTGTTGTCATTTACTTTTGTAACCTTTACCTCTGAAGAAGCATGGATAGTACTGCTTGGCTGACCATTCATGAGGTCCATACTTCCCACATCAAGTGTCCTCAGACTTTGTATTTAAAAGTGGCATGAGGGATATGATCACTTCATCTCCATGGAAACATTGTGGTAATGTATGCTGCTGCTGCAAAAAAAAAAAAAAAAAAGGGATTAAGACCAAATCAAATTCAGACTTGTATACTTTATGGGGCTCATAATCGAAGAGAAAAACGTCCAAAAAACAGCCTAAGTCAGAACTTGGACGATCATCAGTCAAAAACGTCCAAGTGCCGATAATAAAAACAGGTTTTGGACGTATTTAAAAATTACCTAGGTCTTCACAGTGCCGCTGAATGACCATAGCTAAATGGGGCGTTTCAGGAGGTGTGTCGAGGGTGGGATTTGGGTGGGACGTGGGCATGCTTAGACTTAAGTCGTACTGCATGTGTAATCGAAAGTTATACAGCACAGCATAGACAGAACTTGGACGTTGTGACTTAGACCATTTAAAACATGTTCTAAGTCACAAAAACCCACCTAAAGTGACCAGATAAGCACTGCAAACACATAATACAGACCCGCACACACTACCCCAGTGATCACCGACCCCCACCCTCACCCCCACCCCCCTAAAAATATTAATCACAACTTGAAAATTGTGCCCCAGAACATTACCACCTGGCAGCCTAGAATAGGAAAAAGCTTAGTCGTGCTGCACAGAGGTGATTATTGCAACATCATTTATTTGAGAACCTTCAAAAAACAAAACAAAAAAAAACCCTTTAAAGACTCTGAGTTATTCAAAATTCGGCAGTTCGACTGATTTTTAGGTTGAAAAAATGGGAACACATAAGTCCCTATTATCAAAAACTTCACTGGCTGCCCCTGGAAGCACGAGTTTTGTTTAAATTTTTTTGTCTTTGTTATAAATCAATATTTGGTCTGGCCCCTATGTACTTGGTTTCTCAATTTAATCTGGATAGTTCTATTAGGCCCACATGTAGTATTCACCTATTCGACAATAAAGGCCTGCCGCTACAAAAGATTCCTGGACAGAACTCTTGCATTCCAGGCAGATAAATGGAACGATTGGCTGAGTAACATTATCATGCATTCCTCATCCTATTTCAGTTTTAGAAAATCAGTAAAAACGAATTTGTTTAATCGATTTGTAACCTAAAAATTTTATAGTTTTTCACTTCTTCCATTCTGTAAGCTTGTAACATAGTAACATAGTAGATGACGGCAGATAAAGACCCGAATGGTCCATCCAGTCTGCCCAACCTGATTCAATTTAAATTTTTTTATTTTTTATTTTTCTTTTTAGCTATTTCTGGGTAAGAATCCAAAGCTTTACCCGGTACTGTGCTTGGGTTCCAACTGCCAAAATCTCTGTTAAGACTTACTCCAGCCCATCTACACCCTCCCAGCCCTCCCCTGCCCATCCTCCACCAAACGGCCATACACAGACACAGACAGTGCAAGTCTGCCCTGTATTCGATGATTTTGTATTGTGACCATTTAGCTGATTGTCCAACACCTCTTGTTGTAAACTGCCTCGAACTATCATGGCTTCGGCGGTATACAAGAATAAAATTATTATTATTAAGCCGTCTTGGGAGTGGGTTAGGGACCCATGGAGGAGGACCCTTGCCCATAAGCTCCTGTAATCACTGCATTGATACTGAAACATGTGCACTCCCCTATACACCCTGAAAACCCTCTTGTATTAGCATATAAGTGGCTCCTGCAAACATAAGGGCTATTGGGGTGGTAGATAAGTAGGTCTAGAGGATTCTGGAGGTGGTTTGGGGGGCTCACCATGACCTATAAGGGAGCTGTAGTGAGATAATGATATGGCAACGTTTTTGTGAAGTTCACAGCAGTGCCCTGTAAGGTACCCTACTATTTAGGTGCCATGTCTGGGTGTTCAGTCCATCACTTTGCAGACCCTTCCCATGTCCAACAGGGCTTGTTCTAGGCATTTTTGACTTGGACGAAAAGTTGGGCGAAAATGTGATATAAAGATGGACGATTTAGCAGCTTGGATGATCAGATCGTCAGGACGTATAGTTAAGACGATTTTCGAAACGGAAAATAATTTGGACATATTTTTCGAAAATGTGTCCTAAGCTATTTTTTTACTTTGGACGACTTGAGATGAAAACGAACTTAGATGTTCCTTTCGATTATGCCCCTCCACCTGTCTGTAGGAAGCATAAGAAATCAAATATGTTGTCCATCCTATACAATAGGAAAACAAAGCTACTAACCCATAGCAATTTAGTGCTTATAAACAGGGAAAATGTTTCTGATATTACAGTGGGTGATCATCTGGTACATCCAGTGATCACGGCATGGTGTGGTTTAATATTAAGAAAGGTTTGGAGAGGGCTCATTCAAAAGTAAAGGTTCTAAATTAATTTTTTTTTTTTTTTTTTTAAATCACACTAACTTTGTTCAGATGTTGGATTATGTCAAGGAATTGTCTGGATGGGAACATCTGGAAAAAATAGGAAAGCAGTGGCCAAATCTGAAAGGAGCTATTATTGTAAGGGCAACAATCATTTTGTAGGGAAAGTAAGTAAAAGTAAGAAGAAAAGGCGGCCGCTTTGATTCTCAAAAGTAGAAGCTGAAGTAAGGAAAGAGGTTAGCTTTCATAAACTACAAAAGACTGCAGAAAGAGGAGACAGGCAAAAATATCTGGAAAAGTTAAGAGAGGCTGCTTGAGTAGTCAGGAAAGTAAAGATGCAAATGGAGGAAAAAATAACCAACAGTAAAATGGAGAACAAAACATTTTTAGATAGAGTGGAACTTTGGTTTACGAGCATAATTCGTTCCAGAAGCATGCTCGTAAACCAAATTACTTGTATATCAAAGCGAGTTTTCCTATAGGAAGTAAGGGAAACTCACTTGATTCGTTCCACCTCCCCTCTCCCTGGCCACCAGCACTGCTCCACCCCACCCCAACACATCCCCAAAAGACCCCCCCACCCCCGAGGCCACTGGTGTGCTTCCACATCCCCCTCCCCGCGAACCGGCATCACTCGCCCAACCAAACTGAAGGCTTACCCCCAATCTGGCACCGGCACCAACCCACAGGAGGTGCCGGTGCCTGAAGATCCTGCCTCTTCCTGGACTGGGCCTTGAGCTATTGTGAAAGGGATGGAGGGAAGCTGGTACTTATATAGAAAATAATTTGTGTAGAACTGCTTGGCCAAACTGACTGTCCTGTCTGGAATGAGTCTTCACATAGTAAATGGGACATGAAAGTATGTATGGAAGACCAGGTATCCTCAATAGGAGTGAAATGTAGAAAGAAACTGTGGAAGCCATTGCTATAACTTTGTGTGCTGTGACTCGACCTTCCACCAGCAGCCCAGCTCGAGCATAAAAGAAGATGCAGTCCGCTAACCACGTAGAAACTGTTTGCTTGGTAACTGGAGTTCCCAGTCTGTTACGATCGAATGAGAGGAATAAAGGATATGTAGGTTCTATGAGACTTTGTTCAATTCAGGTATTAAGCTCGTTTACAGTCCAAAGTATGAAGCACGGCTCAACCAGGATGTGAATGTGGTCATGGAAAGAAGACAGGCATAACTATAGGCTGGTTTAGATGAAAATCCAAAATGATCTTCAGTAGGAATTTTGGATGAGTACAAAGGATAAAACTGTCATGGTAGAATGTTGTACGAGGGTCATGTCATAAATAATGAACACTATTTTTTTTAATTTATATGTTTATTTTTTTTTTAAGTAGTTTTTCCAATGACGACAATCCCTGTGTGAGGGCTCAAAAGTCAAACAAATGATGATTTTTGCTTATGATCATGAAGGCATTATCATCACAGACAAAGTTTTATGTGGAAGAAATGTCACAGCAATGTATTATTGTGATTTTTTGCAAAAAATGCCAGAAAAATGCACAAAACCTGACCTCAGTTGCTCTTGGCTGGGCCACTCATTGTTCACAACAACGCTTGCCCGCACATAGGGAATGTCGTCATTGAAAAACTACGCGAATACAGCTGGAAGGTGTTACCACATGCTCCCTACAGTCCAGACATGAGTCCACCAGACTTCGACCTTTTTCCAAAGTTGAAAAAACCTATGCGTGGACATCGTTTTGCATCTCTGGAAAAGCTTTCTTTCGCCGTTATCCAAGCCATTCAGCAACTGAAAAACAGCGTCTTGAATGGAATAATGAAGCTTCCCGGACATTGGGACTCGGTCATTGCAAAACAGGGAGACTACATTGAAGGATTGTAAAGAAATGCTTGGAAAAAAAAAAAAATAGTGTGCATTATTTATGAAATGACCCTTGTATAAGGCGGATCTGAAACCACTGAAATTCATCGATGCATCAAGCTGAAGTGATGCAAATTAAGATCACTTTCTACGTGAGGTATCATGAGAGTGGAAAATACTACACTGAGGTCCCAAGAAACCAGAGGTACTTTGATTGGGGGTTTTGTGTGCATCAGTCTTCATAAATTTGGAAACCAATAGGTGTGTAGCCAGATGTTTATCATGAAAAGGAATGTGAAAGGTACTGATGGCACCGAGGTACACTAACTGAAGTAGGGTCTGAGAGTTGTAAAAGGTAAATCAAATACTAAAGACTGTACTAAAGAAACATACAGATTTCAAAACCCGAAAGGGCTGACTTGCATCCAAGAGCAACTTGGAAAAGCATAAGCAGAATGAGACAGTAGATAGGCACAGAAAGAACACCGTGGAAGTCTATAATGTCTTACCTATCTACTGGAAAAGATATTAAGAAGGTAAGAATATAATCTCTTTTCAGTGCAATAGGTGTGACATTCTAGACAAGTGGGATATACAAAAGCAGTCCCAAAGAGCTAGGGCGGGTTAACTACACCAGCCTTCAAGACCAAGGACCCGAAGGCAGAGTCCTGACTTGCCACCACATTCACTCGGTAAAATTTAGTGAATGTATACAAAATGAATCATGTCACTGCCCTGCAAATCTCCTCCGAAGAGACCACTTTCACTTCGGCCCACAAAGAAGCCACATTTCTGGTAGAATGCACCTTTACAGAGACAGGAGACTGTTTCCTGGAAAGAATGTATGCTGATGAAATTGCTTTACAGATCCATCTGGAAATAGTGGCCTTGGAAGCGCCCCACTTAGAAGAACTTGGTGTGGTATCAGGTGGTCCGTTCCTCTGCTTCTCAGGGGCCTATAACCTCTCTTCAGGACCTGTGGAACCGGGACCTCACCGCATCCTATACCCCTGATACATTCCTGGAGCTCTTCCACACCTTACATGCTTTTGTGAAATCCGCGACTTGGCAGGAGACCCAATTCAAGATCCTTCATATGGCTTATATTACTAAGAAGCGGGGTGCTCGCATGGGTTTATGGGATGCGACTGTGTTCTAAATGCAAACAGGCTCCTGGGACGTTACTGCATTCCTTTCTGGAGTGTCCTGAACTCACCATATGGAACTTTTCCTTTACGCAGCTTCAATTGGTCTTACAGTGTGACCTGGAGTGGGATTATAAAACACTGCTTCTTGGCGATCAAACCTTGCTGGAAGCACAAGGCCTCACTGTACCTCAGCGTTGCTTTATCTATTTGACCTTGCTCACGGTTAAACGGACGATTCTACGGTATTTGACCCAGGAGGGGGCTATTCCCTTGGACGCAGGTGCCATAAGTCGTTAAAAGGGGCCAAAAGAGACTACGAGGAAAAAATAGCCAAGGAGGCGAAGAACTTCAAACCATTCTTTCGATATATTAAGGGGAAACGACCCGCAAAGGAAGTGGTGGGACCGTTGGATGACCATGGAATAAAGGGAGCGCTAAAGGAGGACAAAGCTATCGCTGACAAACTAAACACATCTGTATTTGCATCTGTATTTACCGAAGAAGATGTACACAGCATACCGGAACCCATCAGGCTATATGCTGGAAACGAAAACTGAAAGCTGACAGGATTGACGGTCTAGAGGAGGTATGTAGGCAGATTGATAGGCTTAAGAGCGATAAATCCCTGGGACCGGATGGCATCCATCCGAGGGTCATCAAGGAACTGAAAGGGACCATAGCTGAACTGCTTCAACTAATAGCCAATCTGTCGATCAAATCGGGAAAGATTCCGGAAGACTGAAAGGTGGCGAATGTTACACCAATCTTAAAGAAAGGTTCGAGGGGAGATCCGGGGAACTGCAGACCGGTGAGTCTGACCTCGGTACTGGGAAAGATGGTAGAGTCACTGATAAAGGACAGCATCTTTGATCACCTTGACGGACACGGGCTGATGAGGACCAGTCAGCACGGTTTTAGCAAAGGCAGATTGTGTTTGACGAACTTGCTGCACTTCTTTGAGGGAGTAAACAGACAGATAGACAAGGGTGATCCGGTCGACATTGTATATCTGGATTTTCAGAAGGCGTTCGACAAGGTTCCGCATGAACGACTACTTCGGAAAATTGCAAGCCATGGAATTGAGGGTGAAATACTCACGTGGATTAAAAACTGGTTGGAGCATAGGAAACAGAGAGTGGGGGGTAAATGGACAATACTCGGACTGGAAGAGCGTCACCAGTAGGGTGCCTCAGGGCTCGGTGCTTGGACCCGTGCTCTTTAACATCTTTATAAATGATCTGGACATAGGTACGACGAGCGAGGTGATTAAATTTGCGGATGATACGAAGTTATTCAGAGTAGTAAAGACGCAGGGGGATTGCGAAGATCTGCAACGTGACATAATCAAGCTCGAGGAATGGGCATCAACATGGCAGATGAGGTTCAATGTGGATAAGTGTAAAGTGATGCATGTCGGTAACAAAAATCTCATGCACGAATACAGGATGTCCGGGGCGGTACTTGGGAGTTCTGATCGACAAGTCGATGAAGCCGTCAACACAATGTGCGACGGCAGCAAAAAGGGCAAACAGAATGCTAGGAATGATAAAGAAGGGGAACACGAACAGATCAGAGAAGGTTATCATGCCGCTGTACCGGGCCATGGTACGCCCTCACCTGGAGTACTGCGTCCAGCACTGGTCGCCGTACATGAAGAAGGACACGGTACTACTCAAAAGGGTCCAGAGAAGAGCGACTAAGATGGTTAAGGGGCTGGAGGAGCTGCCGTACAGCGAAAGATTAGAGAAACTGGGCCTCTTCTCCCTCGAACAGAGGAGATTGAGAGGGGACATGATTGAAACATTCAAGGTACTGAAGGGGATAGACTTAGTAGACAAGGACAGGTTGTTCACCCTCTCCAAGATAGGGAGAACAAGAGGGCACTCTCTAAAGTTGAAAGGGGATAGATTCCGTACAAACGTAAGAAAGTTCTTCTTCACCCAGAGAATGGTAGAAAGCTGGAACGCTCTTCCAGAGGCTGTTATAGGGGAAAACACCCTACAAGGATTCAAGACAAAGTTAGACAAGTTTCTGCTAAACAAGAACGTGCACTGGTATGGCTAGTCTCAGTTAGGGTGCTGGTCTTAGACCAGAGGGCCGCCGCGTGAGCAGACTGCTGGCATGATGGACCACTGGTCTGACTCAGCAGTGGCAATTCTTATGTTCTCATGTCTGAGCTGGCACGGTTTGAGCTATGCTATCATAAACGTTCTACCAGTCCGGAGGTCCGGGCATACCTGGTTTTATGGAGTGTGTTCTTGCAGTTACCTCTAGTCTCTCGACATGGGGAGGGGAGATGGGGGGGTGTCTGAATAGAGAGGGTGTGTGGTGCATGAATGATTGTACGACTGGTTTGTGTTGGCTGGTGTGGGTGTTGTATCTTGAGTAGGGGATTCTTCGGGATAGGCACTACACATTGAAAAAAAATTCTGGGGTCATATGGGGGATCCGGGATGTTCTTGTGGTTGGTGAGTTATGAAAACGCGGTCTGGAGCTATCTGCCACTCATTGTTTCCTTTCTCATGGACTGAGGAGCTTGTTGTGCTCTGTAGCCCCATACTCTTATTGGCTATTGTATTTGTTCTTTTTGATAAACTTTAGGTGGGGGGTCGTGGGCTCCTCTTTCTTTTTGGGTTTTGTCTGCGCATAATGTGGTCTTTTATATCATTACTACGTTCTCTGCTGGTGATGATGATTGTATTGTTTTGCAATGTTCACAGCCACTTTTGTTTGCATCTGTTCTCATTGTATGCCCTTTGTTACTCTGGTTGACCTCAATAAACATGATTTAAAAAAAGAAAAAGAAGAAGAATGAGTCAGCAAAACAGATGGTCAGAGAGACAAAACTCATTAGTAACCTCCAAATAAAGCAGAAGAACCCTGTGCACGTCCAATTTCCTCAAAATACGATCCTGCGACTTGGAGCCAGAAGGCTGAAAAACAGGCAAACACACCTCCTGATTAACATGGAAAGTTGAATCTACCTTCAGGAAAAAAAGAGGGGACCGTGCGCAAGAAAATCTCAGTATCCAAGATCTGCAGGAAGGGCTCTCAACAAGAAAGAACCTGGAGTTCCAAGACACATCTCACGGAAGTAACAGCAACCAGAAAAACAGTCTTGAGCATCAAGTCCAAGAGGGAAGCGTCTCTCAGAGACTCAAAAGGAGCCTTGGTAAGGCCAGTGAGAACCAAGTTCAGGTCCCAAGAAGGGAACGGTGGCTTAAGAAGAGATTTAATATGAAGAGCACCCTTCAGAAATCTGGCGATGTCAGGATGAGACGCAAGCAAGGAAGAACGATCCCGGGCTCTGAAACAAGAAAGCCCAGCAACTTGGACCCAAAGGGACGCTATGGTAAGGCCTTTATCAAGACCCGCTTGGAGGAAGGCGAGAACCACCAAAATTGGACGGCATACAGTTCTACCTGTTCTGGTCGCACCAAAGTTGAAAAGTCTTCCAAGCCTTAGTGTAGGCAGACTCAGTAGTCAACTTCTTAGACATGAGCAGAGTAGCAATGACTACATCCGAATATCATTTGCGCACTAATGCTGCACGCTGATTTGTTAGCTTGTTGGTGTATTAATGCACTGAGTGTGCTTTGGGTCTCCAGCAACTGGGTCGTATCAACCAGAGCATGTGTGGCCATCGTGTTTCCTCAAAGAGACTAATGTCTCCAGATGCAGTACTTCTCTGTGCCGAGCCTTGCGTTGGAAACTAACGTAAGACATCACCTCCCCTCGGAGGACGGCCTTGGCCATCTCCCAATAAAAGGTGGGATTATCCAAATGGCCTTTATTGTGCTCCTGATAAGAGTCTTCATTTCTCTATAAGGAAATCAGAGAATTTAGCATTTTTATAAAGGTAACAAGGGAATATCCAGCCCACGGCACATCGAGAGTTATCAGAATGTCCCTACTTGAGCTCAACTCTGGCATGGTTGGAGATTTCAATGGGGCCAATCTGGGCTTGTAAAACTTCTGAGAAGAGGAAATAAGAGATCACTAGATCACTATATAATCAATACGGGACAAGGTGGCATGCACCCAGGATAAATGGGTGAAATCCTTTTCCAAAGGATTTAACACTCTCCAGGAGTTCACTAGGTCCAGGGAGGAGAAAAGCCAGGAAACTCCTGTTGCTGATTAGATACCTCTCTCCCTGACCCTGTAAAATGGGTTCCGCCACCTCATTGAAATCCTCTCCCACACCTCATTGAAATCCCAGTTTCGGGGCATCCCCAAGCAAAGTAAGACGACGATCTACTATCTGGGGGGGGGGGGAAACCCCCCAACATATTCCCGGGTTATTTGGCGCATAGATGTTGCAGATTATATGCAGTTTAGAGGTAACACTTACTAATGTAATTACATATCTCCCCCCAGGGACCCTAACAATTTGTTGCACAGTGATCTGTAGCATCTTCTGAAACAATATTGCAACACCTGCCTTTCTCCCCACTGCCGGGGAATCAATAGTACCGGTAGTTCCCAGACACCAAGTATTCAACTTAGCATGCTCTTCAGCAGTTAAATGTGTTTCTTGTAAAAAAGCCAAATTGGCATTGAGTATTAAGGGAACAGAGAATTTTCTTCTGCTTTATTGGAGAGTGTATTCCTCCCACATTCTAAGAAATTAGCTTAAGGGACATAAAAACAAAAGCTATAATTGAAATCATGCCGTAACCATCTCTGTAAACTAGGAAGATGAGATGTCCCAGCCTTCACTTCCTCCTCCCCAAATATTGTTGCAAACAGCCTAATGTAAGTTGCCAGCCCCAACCCCCCTTACCCGTAGCATGTGGGGCATGATAAAGAAGGGAATCACGAGTAGATAAGAGAGGGTCATAATGCCGCTTTATAATACTGCGTCCAACATTGGTCTCCCAACCTAAAGAAGGATATAAAACTGCTGGAGAGGGTGCAGAGATGAGCAAGAAAACAAGTAAAAGGTATGGAGAAACTGGAATACGAGGATCGACTTAAGAAAAGGAGACTGCGAGGGGATATGATCGAGACCTTCAAAATACTGAAAGGAATCGACAAAATAAAGCAGAAAAAACTATTTACTTTGTCCAATTTGACACGGACAAGAGGACACGGAATGAAGCTAAGGGGGGACAAGTTCAGGACTAATATCAGGAAGTTCTGCTTCATTCAGAGAGTGGTTGACACCTGGAATGCTCTCCCAGAGGAGGTTATTGCGGAATCGACCGTCCTAGAATTCAAAAGCAAACTAGATGCACATCTCCTTATGAGAGGTATAGAAGGTTATGGGTGACTAAAAATTACACTAAATTATCTAAATCCACTCAAATGGAGAAGTGCATAGAAACTTCTATTCATTTATACAGGAAAGGCCTCAGAAATGGAGCCTACCACAGTCATACACTGAGTAGATCAGCGTAGTTTATAAGCTCCTTGCTCCAGTCATTGGCCAAAAACCTGTGTACAAAGACTCTTCCTTTCCATTTACCAATCGTCCTTTTTACTTAGCCTAGTTTAGCGTGGATTAACATGGATTCACTAATCATATAGAAGACTTTGTTACATCAAAAGGCAATGTTTCTATGCACTTCTCCATTTGAGTGGATTTAGATAATTTAGTATAGTTTGTGTATAGATACCACTCGGGATACTTTATATAGGTTGTGACTAAAAATTATGCCAGGTGTACACCTGACAGGGCCTCCGCATGGGTAGATCGCCAGACTTGATGGACCGAAGGTCTGATCCGGAGATGGTGCTTCTTCTGTTAGCACTTCCCTAGTGCCACGTCCTGAGACCATAGGACCCCGTAAGTCATACTTCAAAACAAATGTGCTTATGTGCATATACTAGGAACATGCTAAGCATAAGAACTGTTCAAGTGAAAAACTAAAAAAAAACAAAAAACCAACAACCAGCTAACACTTCTCCTGTTCAAATAACTAGGTAGATATGGGTGACTTTATTCCCCCTCAACGCTATTACAGGCGCTGAAGCACTCAGTCTGACTTGCCAAATACAGTCGCTTAGAGATAGACCACTCCCGACTCACTTCCTGGAAACTTAATTATAACAGTGGCTCCTCTGCTTGGGCCCGGGAGACAGATTGCCAAAAGGAGCTGGTGGCGGTGACATCCTCGAAAAAGTGTGAAGAGCCCCCATGGTAGATTTCAAGGTGTCATAGCGAGATATAAAAGTATTACCACTCTGGAATTATATATAAAAATGATGATAATTTAAATAGATGAACGCCTCAGTTTAAAACATTGGTATCAGCGATACGTGATAGACAAGAGGTCTGTAAGAGGTGTAGAAAGGAGAAATTAGGTCCTTACCTGCTAATTTTCTCTCTTTTAGTCCCTCCAGACCAGCACAGAGGGTTTACGCTCCTGACTGCAGGTGGAGATTGAGATACTAACTTTTGGCTACAGTACAAGTGGGCTGTGCAGTCCCTATTACAATCATTCTTAACGAATAGCCAAGCAGAAAATAACTAGGCTGAAAACAATAACATCCCAACTCCACACTCCACATGGAGAAAACAAGGAAAAGCACTGTTGGATGTTGATTAGAACAAGAACCTTTCAGAAACGCCCCCATAGTTCGTCAGCTAAACCAGCTGAACCAAATATCGCTACTTTTTTAAACTCCTCTTAACCACCAAAGAACTCCCGCAGAAAAAAATTCCATACTGTTCGCAAAAAAAAAAAAAAAAACCACTGAACAAAACGACAGGGCGGGATCTGTGCTGCTCTGGAGGGACTAAAAGAAAGAAAATTAGCAGGTAAGGATCTAATTTCTCCTTGTTTAGTGTCCCTCCAGACTGGCACAGAAACAGATGGTATGGACCAAAGCAGTACTCATCATGCGTGAGACCCTCGAAGGGCCGCCACAAGAACATGCTCACTGAACTCCACATCCCAACACGCCTGAATGTCCACATAGTAGTGCTGAACAAAGGAATTGAGAGAAGACCAAACCACAGCTTTACATATATCCAGAGGAACAAGAGAAGATTCAGCCCAAAAAGCTGCCTGACCCCGAGTGAAATGAGCTTTGAAAAATTCCAAACAGGCTTCATTTGGAGAAGATACGCTGAAGCAGTAGCCTCCTTGATCTAGCACACAATGGTAGCCTTAGAAGCACCATCCCCCTTATGTGGTGTGACACCGCTGAGCCCCCTAAAAGTCTGTGCTCGGCCCCCATTTAGTGGACGGTGAGACAACTTCAGGGATGGCCCTAAACTCCAAGGATTACTATGCAGACTGGCAACAGGTACCCAAAAGGGATCGACCTGTCAGCTACAGATCAAAGTCTAAATTCACAAGCAGGCAGTGCCTCCAAATTGCTGTAGACGTGAAAATACCCGCAAAGGGGATGAAACTATGTCAAAGTAAAATAATAAAAATGAGGAAAGGGAAGGAAGATGGCAGCAGGTTAATGGTCAGTGAGCGCTCTATCTATCCTGATATTTCCCCTGCACGTCGACAGCAGTTGGCGATTACTATCGCTGGACCATGAAAGTACAATGCCACATACAGTGTTCTCCCCAGAAATTTTTTCCAGCCGGGTGGCATGTAAAAGTAGCAGGGTGGGGTGGGGCGGGACGGGGAAATTTGGTGGTGGGGAAAATTAAATGTGTACTATTTTTATTAGTTAATTATTATTATTTTCCAATGCCCAATATAACTTCCTTATTTTAAGATTTGATACTTATGCTAGAATATTTTTATTAAATTTAGGAAGTATCCAATTCTAGAAGTGAATAATTAGATAGTTGCCCTCTTTGGTATAGATCAACTGGTATAGATCAAACGGTATAGATCTCAACTGGTAGATCGCAAAGGCAAAGTGAGTCGATCGCAGAGCCCATCCCGGGCTCCATGATACTCGTGTTGCCCTCACAATCTACCAGGCCGATCAGCCTTCCTCTCCATGACGTCAAGTCTGCCGTCGGAGATGAAATTCCAGGCCAGCCAATTGCTACCTGGCTGACCCGGAACTTCCTCTCCGATGGCAGAATTGACGTCGGAGAAGAGGAATGCTGGTCGGCACGACGCAGGGAAGCAGGGAGAGCTTGGGGGCGGTGTTGGCTTGGGGACCTGTTCCCCGATGGTGGCGGCGGCAGCAGTGGCTTGGGAGAGGGCAGGGAGACAGAAGGAAAGAAGGGAAACAGGAAGAAAGGGGGCATGAAGAGAAAAAAAGAAAGGGAGGCAGGGAGAAAGAAAGGACAGGGAGAGAAAATGAAAAAGTTGGGGGAGGGAATGAGGTCTGGAGGAAAGGAAACATACAGGCTGAAAGCATACAGGCTGAAAGGAGGGAAGAAATATTGGATGCACAGTCAGAAGAAGAAAGTGCAACCAGAGACTCATGAAATCACCAGACAACAAAGGTAGGAAAAATGATTTTATTTTCAATTTAGTGATCAAAATGTGTCCATTTTGAGAATTTATATCTGCTGTCTATATTTTGCACTATGGCCCCTTTTTACTAAACCACAATAGCGGTTTTTAGTGCAGGGAGCCTATGAGCGTTGAGAGCAGCGCATGGCATTCAGTGCAACTCCCTGCGCTAAAAACTGCTATCGTGGTTTAGTAAAAAGGGAGGGGGGTATATTGTCTATTTTTGTATGGTTGTTACTAAGCTGACAGTTCATAGCCATCTGCCTTGACCTCTTTGAAAAAACCCCGGAATATAAATGATAATTAACATTTTCTCTGGGTACAGTGTTCTTTGTGTTTTTTAAAAATTTTATTGTTGGTAGATCATTTTGACTTGGTCATTTTTAAAAGTAGCTCACAAGCCCAAAAAGTGTGGGCACCCCTGGTATAGAGGTTAAAAAAAAGGAAATGCATTAATGAAGTCATTATGTTCAATCTAGCCATTTATTTCTGCATGAATTTAAACAACTAAAAAAAAATAATAATAAAATAAATACAGTGGAACCTTGGTTAAAACCTTGATTTACGAGCATAATTCATTCGAGAAGCATGCTCGTAAACCAAATTACAGTCAACCTCGGTTTATGAGTGCCGCGGTTTGCGAATGTTTTGCAAGACAAGCAAAAACTAGAAGGCCTTGAGCATGCGCAGATGCTTAAGGCCCAGCACAAGGAAGAGGGAAGATCTTTGGGCACCAGCACCAGCATGTCCTGTGCGTTGGTGCTGGTGCCAGATAGGGGTAAGAGAATGTGTTTGGGTGGGTGAGTGAGTGGGGGATACAAGATCGCGGCCGGGGGGGGGTCAGGTAGAGCAGCGCCGGTGGCCATTAGAAGGGGGTGAGGAGTATATACGAGTAAATTGGTATACGAGCATGCTTCTGGAACAAATTATGCTCGTAAACCAAGGTTCCACTGTACTCGTATATCAAAGCGAGTTTCCCCATAGGAAGTAAGGGAAAACTCACTTGATTGGTTCCACTTCCTTCCCCATCCTTGCGGCCACCGGCACTGCTCTACCCCACCCCACCACATCCCCAAAAGACACCCCATCCCCAAGGCCACTGGGGTGCTTCCACATCCCTCCCCCCCGGTCGCAAACGCCAACCCCCCACCCACGAACCGGCATCAACCCCCCCCCCATTGCAAACGCCCGCCCAAACTGGCATCAGCATGCAGCACCAACCCATAGGAGGTGCCGGTGCCCGAAGATCGTGCTGCTTGCCGGACTGGGCCTTGAGCATCTGCGCATGCTCAAGACCTTCTGGCTCCCTCCTTTCTCTGAGATTCTCGGAGAGAATGAGAGCCAGAAGGCCTTGAGCATGCGCAGATGCTCAAGGCCCAGTCCGGCAAGCAGCACGATCTTTGGGCACTGGTACCTCCTGTGGGTTGGTGCTGCATGCCGGGGCCAGATGGGGAGTAAGGCTTCAGTTTGGGCGGGCGGTCTCACTGAGGATATGAAATAGATGCGATCCCCACTTCCAGACCTCTTCCACATAATTTATGGAGAGGTATTACTGAGCCTTGAAGGAGACCTATGTGACACGCACTACAGCAAAATAAAAAAGTAGCAGATAAAGATCAAAGTGAGAGCTAGGGCAAAACAGTTTAGGTAAAGATGCAGTTAATAATTAGCAATGTATTAAAAATATTTTATTTTTATTTGCTTATAATGTCATTTGAAAGCTGCTTGATGTTAATACAACTTTAATTTAATTCTTTAATAACAACTTTATTTTTGTATGCCGCAAAAGCACAAGCAGTTGAGAGCGGTTTACAGAGGAAGAGACTGTATACAGACAGTGATGTTACAAAAAAGACTTTCAAATTACAATAGCATGTCAAAATTTATCTGGATCCAATGTTTACTGAACGGTCTGGATTAAATAGTCTTTAAAGATGGCTATATAGTATTGAAAAGGACGCCTCAGCCCCACCACTCCACCGCAAAACAACCACTCACATCGCGGGAAGCATAGTGTGGTGCTTCATCATTGGCTGTCACTTCCCATTTATTATTAACTCAATACTACTCATTTATTTTTCTTTAATTTTGAATATTTGTACCAAAAATATATTATAAATATTAGAGAATGACACGGTGAAAAAATTGGTCCCCGTCACCGCCCCGTCCCCGTCTCACCATCCCCGTCACCGTCTCACCATCCCCGTCACCGCCCCGTCCCCGTCTCACCATCCTCTTCACCGCCCCGTCACCGCCACTGCCACCCCATTCACCGCCCCGTCACCGCCACTGCAATCCCATTCACTTTTCTTTATTTACATATAAAGGAAACATTCTTTAAAACTTTAAAACTTAGTTAAATATTAGTTAATAACTATACAAAAACAAAACACGCAGAGAAAAAATTAATTAATATAAATTCTCAAAACTGACACATTTTGATCACTAAATTTAAAATAGTTATTTTTCATACAGTTTTTCAATCACTAATCTTCCACCACCCCTGGGGCTAGCAATGCAAAAACAAACACGACATGTACTTTAAATGCTTACAATGTTAGCCTATATGGTAATTAGACGCGGCCGCTGTACCTAATCGCGGCAAAGATCTCCCTGCCGTGATTAGCATAGTGACCGCGGCTACGGCTGCAAGTCTCCCCTCCCCTCCCCCCAGCGATCACGGCAGGAGGGCACCCAACCCCTCCTGTAGACCCCCCCCAACGGCCCTCCCGACAATCGCAGCAGAAGGGTACCCAACCCCTCCTGCCGGTCCTCCCAATGGCCTCCCCTAAGATCGCCGGCAGGAGGGTACCCAACCCCTCCTGCTGGACCCCCCCCCCCCAACGAACCCTCCCACCCCGGAACCCCCTTAGTCTTACTTTCCAAGTTGGACCGGACGGCTCCTCACACGTATGGCCAGCAGGCTTGCCTCCGTCCAAATGAGGCGGGCCCGCCCCTACCCTGCCCAACCCACAGGATCCTAGGGCCTGATTGGTCTAGGCACCTAAAGCCACTCCCGCTATAGGAGGGGCCTTAGGTGCTTGGGCCAATCAGGCCCTAGGATCCTGTGGGTTAGGCAGGGGAGGGGAGGGGCGGGCCCGCCTCATTTGGACGGAGGCAGGCCTGCTGGCCAGACGAGCGAGGAGCTGTCCGGTCCAACTTGGAAAGTAAGACTAAGGGGGTTCCGGGGTGGGAGGGTTCGTTGGGGGGGGTCCAGCAGGAGGGGTTGGGTACCCTCCTGCCGGCGATCTTAGGGGAGGCCATTGGGAGGACCGGCAGGAGGGGTTGGGTACCCTTCTGCTGCGATTGGCAGGAAGGGTTGAGGAGCACGGTGAAACACGGGTAAATAGCGGTTCCTAGAAGGGGGTACATTGGCCCGCGGGGACAAACCTGTTCACCGTTTCCGCGGTTGGTGAATGGCCTTGTCCCCGTCACCGCAGCGACTGCTAGTTTTCTTCCCCGTTTTCGGCAGTGACCCGCGGCTTAAATGCGGTGCCCGCGGGTAAACCGTCACCGTGTCATTCTCTAATAAATATCTTATATGCATTGCTGATAAACTGGCTCAGTACTTAGCCAGTTTATCAGCAATGCATATAAGATATTTATAATATATTTTTGGTACAAATATTCAAAATTAAAGAAAAATAAATGAGTAGTATTGAGTTAATAATAAATGGGAAGTGACAGCCAATGATGAAGCACCACACTATGCTTCCCGCAATGTGAGTGGTTGTTTTGCGGTGGAGTGGTGGGGCTGAGGCGTCCTTTTCAATACTATATAGCCATCTTTAAAGACTATTTAATCCGGACCGTTCAGTAAACATTGGATCTGTGGATTTATATTGAGGCTGGATTATCACTATATGACAGGTGGCCTAGATACATATAGCTTTAAGTGAAGATTCAAGATGGCCCAAAAATTTATCTGGAAGCATTTCAAAGATACAAGACAGGAAAGGAGTCAGAGAAATTTATCAAAGAGATAGGTTTTAATTGACTTCCTGAAGGTTTGGTAGGAGGGTGCATTTGAAATGAAGTTGATTAAACAATTATTCTATTTGCCTGCTTGGAATGATAGTGATCTATCAAGGAATCTCTTGTAGATACAGCCCTTCAAGGATGGAAGAGAAAACAGGTAGGCACTACGTGTGCAAATGGTGCTTGGAAATTCAAAATGGTGCGACAGGTAGTTTGGGGATGAACCTGTTATGGTTTTGAAGCAGAGGCAGGCAAACTTGAAAATGGCTTCCACCAGCAGCCAGTGTAATTTTTTTGTAATACGGGTTTACATGATCCAATTTTTTGAGACCATAAATGAGCGGAGGCAGCATTCAGCACAGTTACTTACCGTAACAGGTGTTATCCAGGGACAGCAGGCATATATTCTCACATGTGGGTGACGTCATCTACGGAGCCCCGATGCGGACAGCATTTCAAGCAAACTTGATTGAAGATTCAAGCTTGCTGTGCTGCATCACGCATGTGTGCCTCCTGCTCCACTAGAGGGCGCATCCCCTCCTCGTGGTCTCCAGTTCACATAACCAGCAAAGAAGCCAACCTCGGGGAGGAGGGCGGGTTGTGAGAATATATGCCTGCTGTCCCTGGATAACACCTGTTACGGTAAGTAACTGTGCTTTATCCCAGGACAAGCAGGCATGATATTCTCACATGTGGGTGACCTCCAAGCAAGCCAAAAAAGGGAAGGAGGGAAGTTGGCAATTTAAGAAAACAGATTACGCAAAACAGATTGGCCAAAACGGCCATCGCTTCTGGACAGCGTATCCAGACAGTAGTGGGAGGTGAAAGAATGAACCGAAGACCTCGTGGCAGCCTTGCAAATGTCCTCAATAGGCATGGACCTGAGGAACGCTACCGATACGCTACCGAAGCTGCCATCGCTCGGACCTTATGTCCCGTTACCCGACCATGCAGCGCGAGACCAGCCTGAGCGTAGCAAAAAGAAATACAAGCAGCTAACCAGTTGGACAAGGTGCGCTTGGAAACTGGGCGTCCCAATCGATTAGGATCAAAGGACAAAAACAATTGAGGTACCGTCCGATGAGACTGGGTGCGTTTGAGATAAAAAGCCAACGCTCTCTTACAGTCAAGAGTGTGAAGCGCCACCTCTCCAGGATGAGAGTGAGGCTTGGGAAAAAACACAGGCAGAACAATGGACTGATTGAGATGAAAATCAGACACCACCTTAGGTAAAAACTTAGGGTGAGTGTGGAGAACCACCTTGTCATGATGGAATACAGTGAAAGGTGGGTCCGCCACCAAAGCCTGCAGCTCACTAACCCTCCGGACAGAAGTGAGGGCAAGCAGAAAGATCACCTTTTTAAGATGACACTTATCCAGAGGTTCAAATGGAGGTTTCATAAGTTGAGCTAGAACCACATTAAGATCCCAAACCACAGGAGGAAGTCTGATAGGAGGATGAACATTCAGGAGACCCCTCATGAAACGAGAAACCAAGGGATGAAGAGAAAGAGACTTTCCATCCAGGTGCTGATGAAAGGCGGCAATCGTGCTAAGATGCATTCAAATGGAAGTGGTCTTTAGGCCAGAGTGAGATAAATGAAGTAAATACTCTAGAACTGAAGAGACAGGGACTGACACCGGATCCTGATGATGAGAGGAACACCGGGACGAAAATCGAGTCCACTTCTGTGAATAGCAGAGTCTAGTCGAGACTTTCCGAGAAGCCTCCAACACCTCCCTGACTGACTGAGACACAGGGATAGAAGTCAGGTGGAAAGAAACCAAGCAGTCAGATGAAGAGACTGAAGATTGGGATGTAACAGTGAACCTCGACTCTGAGATAGCAGAGACGGAAACTCAGGCAGAAGTAGAGGTTCCCTGACGCTGAGTTGAAGAAGCAGGGAGAACCAAGGCTGACGAGACCACCGAGGAGCAATCAAGATCAGAGTGGCCCTCACCGATTTCAAATGAACCAGCGTCCGCAGAATCGTAGGGAAAGGCGGGAACGCGTAGAGGAACTTCTCCTCCCAATCGAGGAGGAAGGCATCGGCCTCGAGACGGTGTGGGGAGTATATCTGGGAACAGAAGAGAGGCAATTTGTGATTGTCGGGGGAGGCGAACAGATCTATCTGAGGAGTCCCCCACCTGTCGAACACCTGTCGCACGACCCGAGAATGCAGGGACCACTCGTGTGGCTGGAGGAGGCGGCTGAGCCTGTCCGCCAGACAGTTTCGCTCCCCCTGTATGTAAACCGCTCGAAGGAAGATGTTGTGAGAGATCGCCCATTCCCAGAGACGCAGAGCCTCCTGACAGAGGGACCAGGACCCCGTCCCTCCCTGCTTGTTTACGTAATACATCGCCACCTGGTTGTCCGTATGGACGAGAACCACCCGGTCGTGGAGTAGATGTTGAAAGGCCACCGCGGAAAGATAAATGGCCCGAAGCTCCAGCACGTTGATGTGACAGCGACGATCCTCTGCTGACCACATTCCCTGAGTGCGGAGACCATCCAGATGAGCCCCCAAAGCATACTCCAACGAGTTCGTGGTTAGGACCTTGTGGTGTGGAGGGGCGAGAAAGAGCAAACCCTTGGAAAGATTCGAAGAGTCGGCCCACCAACGGAGCGATCGTTGCAAAGAAGGAGTCATTGTCACGGGGCGGGTGATTGGGTCCCGGTCCTGACGCCATTGAGAGGCCAATGTCCACTGTGGCAACCGCAGATGTAAGCGGGCGAATGGTGTGACATGGACGGTAGAGGCCATATGGCCCAGAAGCGTCATCAGTTGTCGCGCCGAGACAGAGGTCAGCTGCGAGATCCAGCGACTCAGATTTACCAACGCCTCCAGACGCGGAGGGGGAAGGAAGGAACGAAGGTGGACCGTGTCCGATGAACTGTAAGGACTGAGAGGGGCACAGCTGGGATTTTGGAAAGTTTACCTCGAACCCCAGACCCTGAAGAGAGATAATAGTCTGTCGGGTCGCTGAGATAACCCCCTCCCTGGTCGGAGCTTTGATCAACCAGTCGTCCAGGTAGGGGAATACCTGTAGACCCTGGAAGCGCAAGGCAGCCGCGACCACTACGAGACACTTCGTGAAGACCCGGGGAGACGAGGCCAGGCCAAAGGGGAGGACCCGATATTGCAGATGAAGGTCTCCCACCTGAAAATGCAGGTACCTGCGACAAGCAGGATGTACCGGAACATGGGTGTAGGCCTCCTTCAGATCGAGGGAGCAGAGCCAATTGCCCTCGCTGATCAAGGGGTAAAGAATCGGAAGGGAAAGCATCCTAAACTTTTCTCGCACCAGAAACTTGTTTAGGCATCTCAAGTCCAGAATCAGGCGCAGGTCTCCCGTCTTCTTCGGTACCAGGAAGTAACGGGAGTAAAACCCGTCCCCGTTGACTGTGGGGGACCAGCTCCACCGCCCGCAGGCGAAGGAGGTCTCGAGCCTTCGATAGAAGGAGGGACAACTGCGCTCGATTGGGGGGACACGCACTTGGAGCGTTGTCGGGAGGAACCTCCCGAAAGTTGAGTGAGTACCCTGATGAGATCACGCCAAGGACCCATGAGTCCGACGTTATGGCTTTCCAGCGAGGGTAATAGGCTCTCAGGCATCCCCTGATGGGAAGAAGGTCAGACGGTGGCGCGGAGGGGGCCAGCCCCCTTCCGCGCATCCCGTCAAAAGGACGGAGACGGCTTCGCAGGAGCAGTAGGCTGAGATTTCGTTAAAGCCCTAGAGTGAGCCTGAGGGCGCCGAGGCGGAGGCCTAGAAAAGGCCGGGGTGGACTTCTGGGGGTAACGTCGAGGCAATCCCCAAAAAGGTCGAGAGACGGGCAGTTTAGGTTTTGGACGGACGAGAGAAGCAAAGGACCGTTCATGTTCCGATAAACGCTTTGTAGCCGCCTCGATAGTGTCGTCAAACAATTCCTTACCAACACAAGGAAGGTTGGCTAGCCGATCCTGGAGGTTAGGATCCATATCGACCTCAGCCGACGCATGGCCACAGCAAAGGCGGCGACTCTAGAGGAAAGTTCGAAGCCGTCATAAGTGGCGTAGAACAGATGTAGGCGGAGGTTTGAAAAATCCTCGAGGAGGAGGCCAAATGCTGCTCGGCGAAAGGCAGGCAGATCCGCCTAGAAGGCACCCAGCAGCCCAATGAGATGTTTCAGATAAGAGGAGAAAGTGAATGTATAGTTCAGCACTCTAGAGGCCATCATAGAGTTCTGATACAGATGGTGGCCGAACTTGTCTAGGGTCCTGCCCTCGCGACCCGGAGGGACCGCCGCGGATACCCGAGAGGGGTGAGCTTTCTTCAAGGAAGACTCCACCAGCAAAGACTGGTGGGACAACTGCGGTTGCTCAAACCCCGGGCAGGGCACCGTACGGTACTTAGACTCCATTTTAGATGGGACAGCCGTCACCATATAAGGAGTCTCGAGGTTCCTGATAAGGGTCTGCCGGAGCACCGGGTTCAGCGGCAGCCGGAGGGACTCTCGGGGCGGAGAAGGCATATCCAGCTCCGCCAGGTACTCCTTGGAATTCCTCGAGTCAGATTGTAAGTCCAAGTCAAGGGCGTGTCCCATGTCCTGGACGAACCTCGTGAAGGAAGGGCGGGATGTTCCCGTAGCCCCCTGCGGGGACGGGGAACGAAACCTCCGTTTCGCTGAAAAGGAAGGGGAAGCCTCCCTCGAATAGCTAGGTTCTTGCTCGGACCCTCGATCCGACACCGGGGACACGCTTGGAAAGCGCTCCGGGGTCGAGGACCTGCGTCGCCTCGAGGAGCCTGGAGCCTCGGACCGAGGGGGAGTCAGCAAAAGTTTGGGGTTAGTGAGGGACAGCTCAGTAACCCGTAGCGGTCCACCCGAGCAAGTCGAGGGTGAGCGGCCTCGGGTCGGAGGCGAACTCCGGGCCTTTTTGGACAGTCGGCGGCCCGAGGAGCTTCGACCTATGTTTCGCCCCGCACAGTTCCGCAGGGGACGAACGCCTCGAGTGTCTCGGCGAGGAATCGGAGGAAGAAGAAAGGCGGCGAAAACGGCACACTTTGCCCCGAGGTGTCTCGACACGGGGCTCAGGCTGGTCCGGCGCACGCGAGGTCGAGGTCGGGGCCGGGTGAAGATGAGCCAAGGCAGCAGATAACTCCATCGAGATCATCGCCCGGAGCATGTCCTGGAATACCGGTACAGACAGCATCGATGGCATGTCCGAGGCCGCAGTGCACTCCACCGAGGGTGATCTCAACTTTGAGCATTCCCGAGTGGTGGAGGCACGTCCAGAGGACTTCAAGGGCTTCGCCGGGGCCATGGGTAAGGAACTCCCCCCTTGCCCGGACATCGTCCCCGAGGTTGGCTTCTTCGGTGGTACGGAACCTGAGGAAGGAAGAGGGGACTTACCCGGAGCCGAAGACTTTTGAGAACTCGGGGTCTTCGAAGTCGAGTCCCGAGACAAGGCCGGGGCCGAAGCCGGGGCCAACCTCTAGGCCGAGGGTTGTTCGGCAGCAAAGAGGTCCGCCATGCGGGCCCATCGGCGGCGGAGCACCCGGTGTTGGAAAGTTGCGCACCAGGGGCATGTCTCGGTCGGATGATCGGCCCCCAGGCACAGGATGCACCAGCGATGCGGGTCTGTGATGGATAATAGACGCTCGCACCTGGTGCACTTTTTAAAGTCGGTAATAGGCCGGGACATAGAAAAACTGGCGGCCGCGACCTACCAGGCCACGCGGCCGCGACGACCCGAGGGCCCCCGGGTCGCGAAATGAAATCGCGTTACGCGAAGAAAGCAGGAAAAGAACTAAAAACAATTAACTACTCACACAGCAACTTTTTACACAAATAAAATAAGAAATCGCGGTGCAAAGAAGGCACTTGGGGCAGAGCTAGAAAATACAAGTCTTCTTAGCTCCGCGGAAAAAAACGAACTGGAGACCACGAGGAGGGGGATGCGCCCTCTAGTGGAGCAGGAGGCACACATGCGTGGTGCAGAACAGTAAGCTTGAATCTTCAATCAAGTTTGCTTGAAATGCTGTCTGCATCGGGGCTCCATAGATGACATCACCCACATTTGAGAATATCATGCCTGCTTGTCCTGGGATAATGAATGATTCTCAATCATTTAATGGTTTTCTTAAAGGATCCTAAGTATATAATATTGCAGTAATCTAAAATGCTTAAGATCAGAGATCGAACTAGCAGTCGAAAAGAGAGGAAGTCAAAATAGTGTTTAATGGTACAAAGTTTCCATAAGGTGAAAACCATTTTTTAGCCTGAGCGTTAGTATGATCTTCAAGAGTCAAGCATCGGTCCAGGATGACTCCAAGGATTTTAATAGTAGAATTAATTGGGTAATCTAGCTCGTTTAATCTCAAAGAGGTATTCATGATCTTGTAATTAGGACTTGCCAAGAAAATCTTGTTTTTTTCTGGATTCAGTTTTAATTTAATTGTGTAGTCCATTGTTCTACTTTAGTGAGGACAGATGAGATGAGTTGTTCTGTCTCTTGCGTCAATGAGGTTATGGGAATAATTGTGATGTCATCTGCGTGTGTGGGGGGGGACAACACCTATGTCAACAGTAAAGTTAGAATAGGGTCATTAATTCTAATGGTGTACCTAGTATATGACAGCCAGTGCAGATCATTTTTTAACAACCTCCTCCGCTATATAAAAAAGTTATTTTTAGTAGTAATCCTTGAGTCACACAACAGGGGTGCACCTAGGAAAAGGCAGCATTTTAAACACAGCAGTAGGCACTAGAACAGTGTTCTTCAACCGCCAGTCCGTGGACTGATGCTGGTCTGCAGAAATTTTCTGCTAGTCCGGGACGTCCGTCAGGCCCAAGACAGTGTTCTTCAGCCACCAGTCCACGATGCGATCAACATGGCGTCTTCAGGCCGGCTCCCCGAGTGCTGCAGTGCACAAAGCCATGGGAAAAGGCTCCTATGCATGTCCTGCGCCTGAACCGGAAGTCTTCTCTCTGATGTCGCAATGTCAGAGGGAAGGCTTCCAGATGAGACGCGGGACGTGTGTGAGGAGCCGCTGCCCACAGCTTTGTGCACTGCAGCACTCAGGGAGCTGGCCCAAAGACGCCGCGTTGATCATACCATGGACCGGCCTGAAGATAATACTGGGGGGAAGGCTAGGAGGCAAGACACAGCATGGAGGGAGAGAGACAACAATGGTAGGGAGAATGCTTTTATTTTTTTATTTAGTGATTGATTTACATCTGCTGTCTGTTCAGGAAGAAATGCATTTGTTTCTTTTCCTCTGGGGTTGTACTGCTTGGAGTCTTGCATCTTAGGGTTTGTTTGTAAATATTAGTATAGTACTTTTAATTTTTGGTCCTGCATTTGCATGGGGTTATCTGTTTTCTGGTAGGAATGAATGTTGAAAAGCATACAGTGTGCTTTGTGTATTTTAATTTTGTGGTTAACCATTATATGTTGTTAATACGATTATATTGTGTGGGTGTATATATGAAAAATGAATGGAAAAAATGGTGTTACAATTAGTACTATTATGGGGGCAGGGGCGGAGATGGGCATGACTTAGCCCAGTTTTCTTCAACTGCCAGTCCGTGGACCAGTGCCAGTCCACAAAATAATTTTATTTCCGCCGGTCCATAGGTGTCAAAAGGTTGAAGAACACTGCACTAGAACACCAACACACGTATTGTAAAACTAAACAAGCCAGATCCTGCACAGTCAATTAATTCTGTACAGTTGATGCTAACAGAAAACCATGTCCTTTTCATACGCACAGAACAGATACACCCTCGCCAAATATGAAATAATCACAAACTCAAAATATGAAATAATCACAAACAAAAAATAGAAATATGTAGACAAAAAAACTGAACCAAGAACCCAGACTCTGCTTACAATGCAACACCACAGAAACAGTGAAACAACCCCTAATACTGTGCAAAATATAAAGAAAGTAGATGTAAATTTGAAAAAACTGCTACATAACAATCACCACCTTACAAATTAACAAAGAGAAATAAAACAAATAATGAGAAATAAGAAAATACCATTTTATTGGACTAATCAATTTTTCAATTAGCTTTCAGAGGCCAAATCTTTCTTCAAGACAGTACAGAATACTGCTGTTATGGTATCCTGTCCTGACCTGAGGAAAGGGGTTTAGTCCCCCCCAAAATGGCCTTAATTTCATTTCCTATTTATAAACTTTAATCAATACAGTTACAATACTACTTGATTCTACGTAAAGCAACAAAAAATTTTTCTACCTTTTGTTGTTTCTGTTAATCATCTTCTCTTCGCTCTCTTCTTTCTATTCAGCGTTTGTCTCTCTCTGCCCCTTGCAACCACTGTCCACCCTCTCTCTGCCCCTTGCAGCCACTGTCCACCCTCTCTCTGCCCCTTGCAGCCACTGTCCACCCTCTCTCTGCCCCTTGCAGCCACTGTCCATCCCCTCTCTGGAAATTAGCTAATGTCGTTTCTCTGCATAAAAAGGGTTGCAGGGCAGAGGCTGCGAATTATAGACCGATGAGCCTCACATCAATAGTGTGCAAACTCATGGAAACACTAATTAAAAGCAAATTGGACACGATCTTGAATGAAGGGAATCTTCGGGATCCCAGTCAGCATGGATTCACCAAGGGTAGGTCCTGCCAATCCAATCTCATCAGCTTCTTTGACTGGGTAACAAGAAAGTTGGACTTGGGAGAGTCTTTGGACGTCGTGTACCTGGACTTCAGTAAAGGTTTTGACAGTGTCCCACACCGCAGGCTGCTAAGCAAGATGGAATCGATGGGGTTAGGAGAGACACTAACTGCATGGGTCAATGATTGGCTGAGTGGCAGACTTCAGAGGGTGTTGGTTAATGGTACCCTCTCTAAAACATCGGAGGTGACCAGTGGAGTGCCGTAGGGCTCGGTCCTGGGTCCACTCCTTTTCAACATATTCATAGGGGATCTGACTCAAGGGCTTCAAGGTAAAATAACACTATTCGCCGATGACGCCAAACTATGTAATATAGTACCGTATTTTCACGCAGATAACGCGCACCCGTGTAAAACGCGCACACGGGTATAGCGCGCAGAAACCACGATTTTATGTACAAAAACTTTTGTATACCGCGCTCACGGGTATACCGCGCATGCAGCCCGACTGTCCTTTCGCCCGCCCCGACTCTCCTCTGGCCACCCCGACTCTCCTTTTGCCCTCCCCGACTCTCTGTGCGCTGTCCCGACTTTCCGTGCACTGCCCCGACTTTCCGTGCGCTGCCCCGACTCTCCGTGCGCTGTCCCGACTCTCCGTTCACCCTCCCTGACTTTCCGTGCACTGCCCCGACTCTCCGTGCGCTGTCCCGACTCTCCGTTCACCCGCCCCGACTCTCCGTGCGCTGCCCCGACTCTCCGTGCGCTGCCCCGACTCTCCGTGCGCTGCCCCGACTCTCCGTGCGCTGCCCCGACTCTCCGTGCGCTGCCCCGACTCTCCGTGCGCTGCCCCGACTCTCCGTGCGCTGCCCCGACTCTCCGTGCGCTGCCCCGACTCTCCGTGCGCTGCCCCGACTCTCCGTGCGCTGCCCCGACTCTCCGTGCGCTGTCCTGACTCTCCGTGCGCTGTCCTGACTCTCCGTTCACCCCCTTGAAGGTCTGTCCCCATCCTGAAAGCCTGATGCCCCCCCCCCGACGTCCGATACATCCCCCCCCGGCAGGACCACTCGCACCCCCACCCCGAAGGACCGCCGACTCCCCGACAATATCAGGCTAGAAGGGAGCCCAAACCACGGCGACCCCCTACCCCCACCCCGCACTACATTACGGGCAGGAGGGATCCCAGGCCCTCCTGCCCTCGACGCAAACCCCCCTACCTCCAACGACCGCCCCCCCCAAGAACCTCCGACCGCCCCCCCCCAGCCGACCCGCGACCCCCTGGCCGACCCCCACGCCACCCCCACCCCCCTTCCCCGTACCTTTGGTAGTTGGCCGGACAGACGGGAGCCAAACCCGCCTGTCCGGCAGGCAGCCAACGACGGAATGAGGCCGGATTGGCCCATCCGTCCCAAAGCTCCGCCTACTGGTGGGGCCTAAGGCGCGTGGGCCAATCAGAATAGGCCCTGGAGCCTTAGGTCCCACCTGGGGGCGCGGCCTGAGGCACATGTCGGGCGGGGTGGGAACTATGTAAAAAAATTTTTGTATACCGCGCTCACGCGTATAACACGCGAGGGGTATGCGCGGTAGGTAAAAACGCGTATAACGCGCGCGTTATATGCGTGAAAATACGGTAAATGAATGCAGTTTACAGAATTATATGGCGCAGGACCTGCTTACATTGGAAAGTTGGTCCTCAACCTGGCAGCTAGGCTTCAATGCTAAGAAATGTAAGGTCATGCACCTCGG
The DNA here is from genome assembly GCF_902459505.1 of Geotrypetes seraphini. Taxonomy (NCBI): domain Eukaryota; kingdom Metazoa; phylum Chordata; class Amphibia; order Gymnophiona; family Dermophiidae; genus Geotrypetes; species Geotrypetes seraphini. Next base: position 84,969,160 of record NC_047095.1, read on the forward strand.
AAGCGGAAATCCATGCAGGACGTACTTCTTGAACGGAGAAACTTTAACTAGGACTTTAGCAGAACTAGATTTAGGAGTAATCATCAGTGCAGACATGAAAACTGCCAATCAAGTGGAGAAGGCTTCATCTAAGGCAAGGCAGATATTGGGTTGTATCAATAGAAGTTTCGTCAGCCGAAAGCCTGAAGTCATAATGCCGTTGTACAGGGCCATGGTGAGACCTCATCTGGAGTACTGTGTGCAATTCTGGAGGCCACAGGTCTCTCGTACGAAGAGAGACTGAACAAATTGCAGCTCTACACTCTTGAGGAACGTAGGGAGAGGGGAGACATGATCGAAACATTTAAGTACCTCACGGGACGTGTCGAAGTGGAAGATTATATTTTCTTTCTCAAGGGACCCTCGGCCACAAGAGGGCACCCGCTCAAACTCAGGGGCGGAAAATTTCATGGCGACACCAGAAAGTATTTCTTCACAGAGAGAGTGGTTAATCATTAGAACAAGCTTCCAGTGCAGGTGATCGAGGCAGACAGTGTGCCAGACTTTAAGAATAAATGGGATACCCATGTGGGATCCCTACGAGGGTCAAGATAAGGAAATTGGGTCATTAGGGTATAGACAGGGGGTGGGTAAGCAGAGTGGGCAGACTTGATGGGCTGTAGCCCTTTTCTGGCCTCATCTTCTATGTTTCTATGCCCTTTCCATCCAATGTCCGCCTGCTCTCTGTTCCATATGGCATCTTCCCTCTTTCTATGTCCCTTCAATAAACTGTATATTCTGTGCTTTTTCTCTCCTTTGTACATGATTCATTTCAGCTTCACCCCCTATCCATTTTTTGTCTCCACCCCCTCCCCTATGCTTTGGCATCTCTCTTCTCCTTTCCTTCCTTCCCACTCCACCCCATGGTCTGGCATCTCTATCTCCTTCCCTGCCCCCATGCCCTAGTATCTCGCTCCTCTCCTTCCATCTCCCCCTCCCCCTCCATTATCTGGCATCTCTTCTCCTCCTTCCTTTCACCTGGTCTGGCATCTGTCTCCTCCCCCTCCCGCCATATGCCCTGACATCTCTCCCCCCTTCCATGGTCTGGTAGCTCCTTTCCTTTCCCTCCCATGGTCTTGGCATCTCTTTCCTCTCCCTTTCCTGTTCTTCCTTCTCCCCTCTCTCTCCCCAATTGGGTGCAGCAGCAGCACTTCTTTTCCCCCTCCCCAATTGGGAGCAGCAGCAGCATTTCTCTTCCCATCCCTCCTATCTCACACACCCGTCAGCAGAGTCTCTACAGACTAAGACAAGTTGTAAGCTTCCCTCCATCACTGACATAGGTCAGCAATGGAGGGAAGCTTACAACTTGCTGCTCTTGCTTGCTTCGGGCCTTCCTTGTTGCCGGGTCCTGCCTTCGCGGAAACAGAAAGTAGGCAGGACCCGGCAGCAAGGAAGGCCCGAAGCAAGCAAGAGCAGAAAGTTGTAAGATTCCCTCTGTCACTGACCTGTCTCCCGCCTTAGCCTGTAGCAAACTCATGCTCAGGGGCTCTAATGTGTGTGTGCCGGCTTCCTTTCTTGCTCCACCTCCCGAGATGTAACTTCCGGTTTCGGAGGGAAGAGAAGGGAAGCCGGCACGCACACGTTAGAGCCCCAGTGCATGGGTTCAAGTCGCTTACTGGCGTGTTTTTTTTTTAAGTCAGGCAGGCGTCAAACACTTTCAGCAGTGATTCAGGCTGTGCCGAGTCAGCCCAGGAAATCTCCAAGTCGGTGAGAGGGTTTTTAAAAAAATGTTGAGCAGCGGCAGCAGCAGCAGGATTCGTGATCGAGATGACAGCCAGGTGGTCATCTAAATTAGCCGGGCGGAGCAAACGACTAAAAGGCCCTAGGGAGAACACTGGCCACATACTAAGCGAAAGGGTTCTATTCGGCCGAATCCCTCATCGTCCAGACAGATGAAAATGGACCGCTTTATGACCAGGAGGCTCCGAAGTTTCGGGGCTAGAGATATCACTGTTTCCTCTGTTCACCCTACCCCCACCACGTCCGACATCAGAATTCAGCGACAGTGCCTTGGCTCCAACCCAGGGCATGTCAATGCAGCCACACAGAGAGGGAGCTGCACTGGAAAAGAACCCCGGCAATCAGGTCACCCTGGGAGCAGAAGGAAGTGGCTACCCTGCGGTGGTGACTCTGGATGGTGTCTGGAGTATGCTGAAAAGGTTGGAAGTGGTAGTAACCAAAACTATAGCAGAGTTTTCAGTGGTCGTGAGTAAGACTGATGACTTAACTATCAGTTGAGTCATTAGAACTCAAACTGCCAACAAATTTGAACAGATGGATAAAGAAATATCCTCTCTCCAAAGATAAACTATTCATTCAAAGGAAAATTTAACAAATCGAAAACTTCAATAGAAGGTTAAATCTCAGGCTACTTAATTTTCCTAGGTCAGCAGGGATATCACCAGCTGATATGTTTAAAAAGTACCTGGCAGAAATTTTGAAATTTCCACCAGAAACAATGCCTCCTATAAATTGAATTTATTATCTTCCTGAAAAAAAGAAGCCAGAGAATTTTCCTGGAAGTGACAATTTACAACCTTTTGACATGAACAATTTGTCTGAATTTTTGGAAAAATCCTCAGTAGAAACTGAATCTCATTCTATCCTTCTTGTCTCATTTGTACTAGAGCAGGATTTAAATGCTGTAATGTGCACGTTTTTCCGATTTTCACAAGCTCTATTTCTTAGTCAAATAATCTGGGTCTTCCCTGATGTGACAAAGACAACCCAAGAACGTAGAAAATTATTTTTGAATACGAGACAAGAAGTTAAAGCATTGGGGGTTACTTTCTTCTTAAGTTACCCATGTAAATGTCTTGTCAAATATGTTGGGATAAAGTATGGTTTTTTTTACCCCCGGTCAGCTCCGAGCCTTTCTGGATACCAGGAAGTTAATTCAGAATGTCTAGGGTTAGTTTAAATGCTTTGATGATATAACCCATTAAGCATATTTAACTAATTAGTAATTACTTTGCTTCCTCCAGAATAATGTTGTGGTCTAAGGAAGAGATTATTGTTTTCTTCTTTTATCTTAGGATAATATAATATTCTTTTCTGTGTTAATTATCTTATTCTCTGTATTTCCTGAACAAGTGGATGCTTGTGAATATGTTGAAAAGCAATAAGTAAATAATTTTTTTAAAATGAGGAGAGCATAACACACACAGCTGTAGCCATGCATGCAGAAGGAAAGACTGCTAGAGGGCACTAAGCTGATCTATGACGTACACTGGAGGCAGAGTGAAAAATCCGGAGTGGATTCATTCTGCAGTTCATGCAAGTATAAGGAAATAACCCTATTGTCTAGAACAGTGGTTCCCAACCCTGTCCTGGAGGAACACTAGGCCAATTGGGTTTTCAGGCTAGCCCTAATGAATATGCATGAAGCAAATTTGCATGCCTATCACTTCCATCATATGCAAATCTCTCTCATGCATATTCATTAGGGCTAGCCTGAAAACCCGATTGGCCTGGTGTTCCTCCAGGACAGGGTTGGGAATCACTGGTCTAGAATGTCTCATCTATCGCACTGGAAAACAAAATTGGGAATCTAAGATGGCAGCAGCGATAGCGATTCTGGCACTTAAAAAAAAAAAAGCCTATGGAGAAAAAATACAAACTCTAAAAATGTAGAGAGGGAGTTTTGGGAAGTGGGGGGACCTGATCCCTAACCTCAGAAACTCTTCAAAATGCCTTTTAAGACACACACACACCTCCTGATTTTCCCCAAAAGCTGCAATAATCTTACTCACTGTGCCATTCTTCTGTACTGGAGCTGCATAGGGAAACCTTTGATCAGAGAGTAGAGAAGATTTGTGCCTCAAACAAACCTGGAGTCAACAAATAGCTTGTTTCTTCAGACTGCCATCCATTCTCCAATGTGGAACTGGACCCTCAGACCCCCACCGGAGCCACACATTGTCGTGGGGGAACACAGTAGGCCCCGATTCTGGATAAAACCGCCACGGGAACTGCTCAGTCTGCGTTCAAGCCCACTGTGGACAGAACTTGAGACGAGACTGCTCCCAAGGGTACAGACCCTGAACTCTGAGACTACTGATGCAGATTGGCAACACAGGAATCATGTGAGGAATGTGCCTGTGGATCACAGACATCAGCCCTGAGAGTCTTTATCCTCTCGCAGCCAGAGATCCCCCAGGGGTGAACAGGATCCTTTGCTGCACTAAACTAAACCTTAAATTTATAGACTGGGTCATTTCCATAAAAACGGAGCTCGACCCAATTAACAATCATGAAGTAAACTAACAATAATATTAATTAAAAAATAGAATAAAACGAAGAGGAAGGAGAAGAAATAAACCAAGAGAAATAAAACAGTAAGAAAAATTAAGCAGAATGGGTTGTTAATGTTTGGAAAATAAAAATATTTTTAGTGTTCTACAGAATAGTTGGAGAGTTTAACTCTTATCCTAGATGGAATTGCATTCCAAACCTCCATTAATTTAAACATATAGGAATTTGATAGTTTTCCTTTAGATCTAATTCCCTTGAAAGAAGGGAAGGCGAGTTTTAATCTGTGTATTTCACAAAAAACTAGATCTTTGGGCATTCCAGATTAATGGAACCAGAGGTATAAATATACCAAACAAGAGTTTGAAAACGATTCAAGCACATTTAAATTGAATCCTGATACAACCAGGGAGCCAATGAAGTTTTTCCATAAAGGGGACACATGATCAGACTTCTGTTTCCCAAAGATCAATTTGGCCGCAGTATTTTGTAAAAAAAACTGCAATTTTTGAAAATTGCCTTTGATTAGTCCCAGGTAGATTGCACTGCAGTAATCTAACCGAGCTAAAATAACAGACTGTACCAAGACTGTAAAATGTTGGTGATGGAAAAATGCTTTAATCCTCTTCAACATATGCAGACTGAAAAATCATTTCTTAACCAGAGAATTTATTTTACCTTTAAACGTAAGTGAGGAATCTAAGAGAATTCCTAAAACTTTAGAAGGGAATTTGATCTGTAATGTTAATTCCTGAGGTTAGTATTATCATGGGAGGAAGATGATCCAGATTTGGCCCTATCCATAAAAGTTTAGTTTTAGCGTCATTTAGTTTCATTTGAACAGACAGTTCCCAATTCTGAAGCTTGGAAATACAATGATTTACATTGGAAGCAAGGTTTGAAAAGTTTTAATCTACTTCCGACCAGATAATCCTCGCTTCTAGAGAATAAGACTGGGGGGAGGTGGAGCTCATCCCAGAGTGATGGAAAGTGGAGCATGAAAACAAAACAATGGGCTCTCTACAACCCTTGTGTTTATTGTTCCTCGCCTAGACTTGAAGATAGGCGGGTTATAAATAAATAAATGAGGGTTTACTCACTGGTCATGACTACCAGTCCTGTTGCACAAGAATAAGGAATTAGGCCACATGATTTGAAATATTGGACCTTGATACTAAGACACACCTTTTTGCCAGTTTTAACATCTGTGAAAAGTAGGTTCAGTTTAAGTTCACTAGTGTCTTACGAGGGGCCGCTGAAAAGTTATTAGCCGAACCAACAAAGTTGGGGCAGTCTCCATAGAGGGCTATACTCTTAGGCCAGCAATTTTCTGCTTTTTCATTCTATATTTTTCCGATGGAATGAAAAAGTGGAAAATCACTGGACTAACTCCCTCTTTTACTAAGGTGCGCTAGCCGATTTAGCACGCTAAACACTAACGTGTCTATAGAATATAATGGACGTGCTAATATTTAGTAAAAGGACCCCTAAATGTATAGCCCTCAATGGAGACTTCCCAACTTTGTTGGTTTTGCCAAGAACTTTTCAGTGGCCACTCGTAGAATCAATGAAATATAGTATTATATTGACCAGTTCACTTTTGACACGAATATTTACACATTCAAAGCAGTTCTAATACATTAGTAAGGTATACCTTCTGTCCTGCTTCTCCCTTCATCAGCCCGCTCCCCAACTGCGCCTGCATTTCCTATCCCCCTCTAACATCTGTGCCTCCCCTGCCTCCATCTCTCCTATACCATCAACTGCTGCAGCAATGTAACCAGAGATTTAAATAAATATTTAAGTCGGCAGTGTCCAGTAGTGCTAGATCTTTAGGTGAACAGGGGAGACACTAGTGCTGCACGATTCACAATTCGAATTGATTCACCAATTCATTTCGGGTGAATCGATTCGAATCAATTAAAAACAAAAACAAAAACAAAAAAAAAACGGTCTTCCGATTCATTGACTGACCCTCCCCCCTTGCCCCCTAAAGCAGGATCAGCAGCGCTTCCTCTTGCTGGCCGGCCGCTGCTGCTCCTGCTTTAGAGGGCGAGGGGGGAGGGTCAGTCGGGAAATGCTGTGGTGTCCGGCTTCCCCCCTGGCCTCCCGCGCATCCATTTACCTAATTCCAGCAGAGAGCAGCCTGCAGAGAGGATCGCCGGTACTTTAGCGATCCTTGCATGTTGGCATAGGCCTCAGGAGCCGTCTTCCCTCTGCTGTGATCCTGCCTCCGACATCAGACAAATATAATTGCATAGTTCTTAAAATTTTATTGAACAAGTAAGTCTTCACTAATTTCCTGATTTAGTTTGGTGAATCAAATTACCTAACCAAGATTGAGCTTTACCTGCTTGAAAGGCCAAGGCCCTATCAAAAAATTTCTAATATCAGCAATTTTTTTGATTCGGAAATATAAATAATATAGTACGAGTAACTTAATCAGTCTATATACAATTCAAAATGAGAGATAAGGCAACCTGGAGTTAATCCAGACAACAGTTTATAACAAATGCAAGCAAATTTGAAAAGTATTCTAGCTTCAACAGGTAGCCAATGCAGTTGCTGGTAATAAGGGCTGACATGTTCTTGTTTTATCAACCCAATGATTAAGCGAACTGCTGTATTTTGGATTAGTCTCATTCTTCCAAGTATTGTTTTATAGGATCCCAGATAGATTATATTACAATAATCTAGAATGGAAAAGAATTAACGCCTGCACTAGCAATCTAAATGCAATTGGGTCAAAATATTTTTTGGTGGTTCGCAATTTCCATAATGCAAAAAAAACATTTCTTTACAAGTATATCAGTTTGTTCCACGAAGGTTAGATGGCGATCTAATGTAATTCCCATAACTTTTAGAGAAGCGATTATAGGGTATTCAAGGCCTCTTAGATTAAGAGTCTTGTCAGTGATTTTATCATTTGGACTCGCAAGAAAAAATCTAGTTTTTTCAGTGTTTAATTTCAACTTGAAATTAATTGTCCATTGTTCAATCTGATTTAAGATGTAAGTAATCTAATTTTGTAGCTCTGTAGTAATGGAAGTAACTAGCATCAGAATGGTGATATCATCTGCATAGATGTGAAATACAGTATCAGATTTAGACTAAGTCCGCAAAGGAGCAACATAAATGTTAAACAGAGAAGGTGATAATGGGGAACCTTGTGATACCCTACAAATGTTAATCCAGGAGTTTGAATATTGACCATTAGTAAATACTTGATATGATCTTTTTTTCAAGAAACCTTTGAACCAATCCCAAACCTTTCCAGATATTCCCATGGCATCTAAACACCCCAATACAATCTCATGGTCTACCAAGTCAAAGGCGCTACTGAGGTCTAGCTGAAGAATTAACGCACTAGTGCCTTGACTAAATAGACCATAGATGTGATCAATCACAGAAGCCATTACGGTTTCCGCACTAAATCCTTGTTTAAACCCAGACTGATGATCATGAAGAATGTTAAATTTTTACCCGTATCCCTCAATGTGTTTTGCAAGAAGGTAGGCATCCAACTTGCGTTTGAATCCCAAAATGGTAGTCTCCGTCACAACCTCCTCCGGGAGAGCATTCCAAGCATCCACCACTCGCTCTGCGAAACAGAACTTCCTGACATTCGTCCTTGACCTGCCGCCCCTCAGTTTGAGTCCATAGTAACATAGTAGATGACGGCAGATAAAGACCCAAATGGTCCATCCAGTCTGCCCAACCTGATTCAATTTAAAATTTTATTTTATTTTTTTTTTTCTTCTTAGCTATTTCTGGGCAAGAATCCAAAGCTTTACCCGGTACTATGCTTGGGTTCCACCTGCCGAAATCTCTGTTAAGACTTACTCCAGCCCATCTACACCCTCCCAGCCATTGAAGCCCTCCCCTGCCCATCCTCCACCAAACGGCCATACACAGACACAGACCGTGCAAGTCTGCCCAGTAACTGGCCTTAGTTCAATATTTAATATTATTTTCTGATTCTAAATCTTCTGTGTTCATCCCACGCTTCTTTGAACTCAGTCACAGTTTTACTCTCCACCACCTCTCTCGGGAGCGCATTCCAGGCATCCACTACCCTCTCCGTAAAGTAGAATTTCCTAACATTGCCCCTGAATCTACCACCCCTCAACCTCAAATTATGTCCTCTGGTTTTACCATTTTCCTTTCTCTGGAAAAGATTTTGTTCTACGTTAATACCCTTTAAGTATTTGAACGTCTGAATCATATCTCCCCTGTCTCTCCTTTCCTCTAGGGTATACATATTCAGGGCTTCCAGTCTCTCCTCATACGTCTTGTTCGTGTCACATTTGACAATGTGAATAACGGTGCCTCTTGCTCTTATTTTGTCAAATCCATTTAGTATTTTAAAAGTCTCTATCATATCCCCTCGCAGTCTCCTCTTTTCGAGGGTGAACAGTCCCAGTTTTTTGAGGCGCTCTTTATAGCTCAAATTATCCATTCCTTTTACTAGTTTCGTGGCTCGCCTCTGTACTCTCTTCAGTAGGGTTATATCCTTCTTTAGGTATGGAGACCAGTGTTGGATACAGAATTCCAAGTGTGGTCTGACCATTGCTCTGTAAAGCAGCAAAATGACGTCCGCCGATCTACTCGTGATTCCCTTCTTTATCATGCCCAACATCCTGTTTGCCTTCTTTGCCGCCACCGCACATTGAGCCCCCAGGTCCCTTTCTTGTTCGCTTTTGCCCAATGTTACACCTAACATTTTATACTCTTGTTCCTTGTTTTTCCTACCCCGGTGCATCACTTTGCATTTTTCTATGTTGAACTTCATCTGCCACTTTTCCGCCCATGCGAAAATATAACATGTACAGTTCGCTAAGAAATTTCCGAGAGGACCTGTTAGGAAAATGTCGCGAATTACAAAAAATACATCAAAAATTACAATATACAGTTTAAGAATTTTCAGGGGGGACATATTAGTAGAAATCACTATCTTCTCTGTCCTATCTTTAAAGAGGTTCCATTGGGATGATCTCTCCTGCCAACCTAGTGTAAAATTACAAATACAATGATCTGACCAGATAGTTAGTCCAACTTGCCTGTCTAAAATCAATTTTTGGATTCATCAGCTCTTTACAAGAATAAGTAATCAAATCTAATTGTTGGCCCTTCTGGTGCATTTTTACTGGTGTAGGTTTAAAAAATCCCAATGAAACTAGAAAAGAATACAAATCAATTGTATTAAATTATCATTTTGTTCTAAATGAATATTACTATCGCCCAACAAAAGATTATAGGACCCTACCATTGTATTTGTAATGAGGAATTCATAGAATTCCTACTTCGCATCATTCCATTTCTTAGGTGAAATATAAAATAAAGTTGTCTGAGCTCAAGAGGTCGGGCGGTACTGGCTCCATAGCTTGAATATCCAGTAAGTGCTAAACATTCTTCACCATGCGAAACCTAAGAAAAATAAGAAAATTCTTTTCCAAAGAACACTTCAAGATCATTGTACAATCCCTCATACTTAGCTCCTTAGATTACTGCAACAGCCTCTACCTACCTTGCCCAAATACTATGATAAAACAACTACAGACCGTTCAGAACACAGCTATCAGACTCATCTACTTGCTCAGCAAATTTGACCACGTCACACCCGCCAATGTAGACTCTCACTGGCTTCCGATAAAAGCAAGAACTCAATTCAAACTCTACTGCTTACTTTTCAAAGTAACCCATGGTATGGCCCCCAATTACCTGAACAACCGTCTTTGCCGCTACCGATTACCCAGATCAAGAAGAACTCAGAATCTTTTCACCTTCCCCCCTCATAATGGTACCCGACGTAAGAAACTTTACGACAGCCTTCTAGCAACTCAGGCAGCGAAAATTGACCCCACCATCACCAAACTGATGATCAAAACAACAGACATCAAAGTGTTTCGGAAAGAAATCAAAACATTTCTTTTCAAAAAAACACGTCCTTACTTAATATTCCCCTCCCCAATCGCACATGCACTCTCCCCTGCAAATAACACACTAGTCATCCCCTTGAACCTCATTTACGAAAAATATCCAAACCCCTAAATAAGCATCTCCCTTAGGTATCCATTTAACTCTAAATAAGCATCTCCCTTAGGTATCCACTTAACTGATTCCTTCAAAGTTAGGTATCTTTCTTCAGTTGCCTATATTGTTTTCCCCACTGAACCTTGTAACTACTTGAACCCTGTCAAGTTATTCTATCGATAAATCCAGATATCTTATACTTGTATTTCTATACCACAACATGAAATTTACTTAAATCGTTGTAATGTAATTCTCTCGGTAATGTCCTGATCTCTTTTAACTGTAATCCGCTTAGAACCGCAAGGCACAGGCGGAATAGAAATCACAAATGGAATGGAATGGAATGGAATCTTAAGCGCTGTGTTCGGGCAATCTGAAGCCGAATCCACAAACCAATCTGTCAGAGGTCGAGCAAATCCAAGCTCATAACTTGACCAAATAATGTCCAAGACTCACTGGTTGGATGTAACATGCATCTAGGCAAGCAGAAATGTTTCAAGATGGCCTCCAATCCGCAGAGGGGCAACCCTTGACCGGACACCATTGTGCCTGTTCAGCAGGAGGCGCAAAACTGGAGTAGGAAAGCTAGGAACGCCCGTAACCATTGTACCATCATTGGTAGTCCTGAATAAACACCTGCTGCATGGCACTTGCACGCAGTTGGAAGCGCTGGGCGCCATTAGATCAGAACGACCAGAACTCCAGAAGGGCCGAGTCTGTTATCAGGTCAAGTTGTAGGGCGCCGGTCCATTCCAGCATCCATGAATTCATCCAGATGTTTGTCAAACAATCACTGCTCCTGAAAAGGCAAGCCAAAGAAGCCTTGAAAGTGCGAACAGCAGCCCACTGCAGACAGAGATGGAGTACAGTACTCCCCCGATATTCGCGGGGGTTCCGTTCCAGAAACCCCCGTGAATGTTGAAAAACCGCGAATACGGTTTTTAGCAGGGGAGATAGGAGAGGGCAGCCGGAGCGCCGGCGAGTGATGGAAATCACTCGCGGTATACTCTGACCACCTCTTCCTGTACTAAAGTCGGACCTCACCAATCAGGAGCTGCGTGTACAGGAAGAGGCGGTTGGAGCATACCGCGAGTGATTTCCTTCACTCGCCAGCGCTCCAGCTGCCCGGTCACTCACGGTCGGAAAATACCGCGAATGACCAGGACCACGTATCGCGGACCGCAAACTCGCGGGGGAGCACTGTATTCTAATACCTAAGTCAAGCTTGCATAAGGACATACAATGCATCCTGCATATAAACTGTGCCCACCCAATAAAAGTTAAGGAGAGGGAACCACTGCCTCACTTTCCAGAACATGCTTTTGAGCACGACAGGCATACACAACACAAGACACCACTAAAGCAGATTCAATGCCAAAAGCAGCTGTGTCAAAGAGCTTCCTTCCGAACTTTAAAAGGTATCACCTAGCATTTAGGCTGGCTCAGGGACTAATGTGGTTATCAAAATTTTGACAATTGGAATGCCCCTAGATGGGTAACTTTTGAACAAATATTAGTTCTCCCAAATCCCATACACTTGTTACCATTCATGGACAAATATCCTTTTAATACCAATTTAAAAATAATTAATTCCTCAGCCCAGAATATTTTTTTCATTCTACAAAGCTATTAATGGTGATATTAGGGAAAGGGATCGTGTCCCTCTGTGATTTAGTAGTATCTTTGACTCCCAAATTCTATATAAAATAAAAACACTAAGTCAATTCAAAAATATCTGGGCTCTTTCTCACTTTACCACTAAGGGTAGATTGTTTTTGAGAAGAATTAGAGTATATTCTGGAGTGTACTGAATTAGATATTTATTGGCAGAGTGTTTCAATACCTCTTAATTCTCTATTATCTACATATAAGGATCCTCTTCTCTAAGTATGTAAGACCCCTATTGTTAGAAAAGAAAAAGGCGTCAATGCTATATAAAACATTGCGAGAAGTTGATAAGAGAAAAGGATGTCCTCTTTGATCATAAATGGTTTGGAGGCCTAAATTTTAAAGACGCCTTTAACAGATGGATTGGAAATTATTTTGGACTCACTCAGCTAGGCCCACTATGTTGGCATCTATATATCAATTCATCTATTTTACTTTACATAAAGCTTATTGGACCCCAGCTAAAATGGCTAGAGTACTACATTCGTCTTCTGATGTGTGTTGGTCTTGACCCTCTTGCATCTTCTTTACATATGCCTCAACATGCAAATTTATTGGTTGAGAGTTTAGCCCAGAATTCAAGCAATATTGCATATGAATAATAATTTGTTGCCTTTGTCTTATAAATCAATCATATTGCGCTCCTCAAACCCAGGTCTCATTACCAACATCATTTTAAAAAATTTTTGATTCCATGATTGCATTAGCCATTCATCAAATTATATGCAACTGGAAAGATAACTCTAAGGCCCTCTTTTACAAAGGCGTGCTAAGCCAACGCGTGTGCTAACCACTAATACGTCCATAGGATAATATGCACGTGTTAGCATTTAGCGTGTATTTAGCACACGCTAAAAAGCTTAGCGCACATTTGTAAAAGAAGGGGTAAGATTAATGTTCCTGAATGGTGGAACCATCTGTGCGTTATTAGGAAGTATGAGGAAATAATAGCAATCAAACAAAATAATATTTCTAGTTTTACTAGAACGTGGGCCCCTCTAGATAAGTTTTGTGAAATTTTTAATAACTCTAATTGACTCTATTGTGTTTTGATTATATGCAACTGGTGGGGTTTTTTTGCTTTGTAATACTGTATTATTGTTATGCATCCTTGGGTTTGTTTGTCTTTTAAATAATATTATTGTATTTAAAAAACTGTTTTATTATTATACATTGTTGTATTTAAAATTCAATAAATAAATAAAATAAAATAAAATAAAGAGCTTCCTGAGGACCAGCTCCACATGGTAGTCCTGCATAGCTTCCAACCCTAAACCATACATATAGGGAAGAAAGATGCATTTTGTCACCTGTGTCACCAAAAAATCTACCCTGGGCTGATCCAAAAATTGCTAACACTCCCATGCCATAAAATTCCAGCGTAGCCCCAAGACCTGAACATATATCACGGTACCAGGGAAGGTAGCAAACACACACCACAAAGCCAAGAGGAAGAAGTGGACGGAGCCGGCTGATAGTTCAAAAAGACTCCTGGAAAGATTCAGAAAGAAGGTCTGGCAAAGCTGCAAATTCAAACTGGCGCAGGCTCATGAGAGCATTTCCAGGCTCCCAAAAACCCAGAGGGATCCACAGATCCAGCGCAATCCCTGATCCCCGCCCCAGGAAGCTCTGCACCTGTAAAAATGGGATCAGTAAGCAAATCATCCGAAACTGGATACCCCCAGATCAGGGTCAGGCAGCACAGACAAAATGAGCAGGTGAATCTAGGCCATGTCCAAAGGAGTAACACCACAGACAGATGCCATGTAGGTGGGATTGGGACTGCGCTAAAAATCCAAGACGGTCACCGTCACAAAATTAGCACCAAAATTGAGATATTTTTCACATTTCCCAAACTCACAAAACGGCAATTTTAGGATTTTTCAGGAGGGGGAACATAGGGGAACTTTCAGGAACACTCAAAACCCCACTTTTCAAACCTCACCCGACGTGTCTCACAGGCTTCAGCCTGTGTACTCACTGTGACCTGACAGGATCAGTGCTGGAAGTCTGCTTTCAACTCTCTCATAGAAGCTGGATGAAAATATCCACTGCTACAATGCTGGGAATGCTACTAGAAAGCTGATCTTCGGGCTGCCAGTTAAACTCCAATGACTACATCTCCATCCTTGTGGACCAACAGATGCGCACCAGAATGGGAGGAGGCACAATGATGCAGCCAGCACCCTACAAGACACCGCCAGGCCTCCTAAGGACGCCTAACAGCCTGCGCTTGACCCCCTGATTAAAAGGTGAGACCACCTCAGGGATGGCCCTAAGCTTCAGAGAAAACTATGCAAGCTGGCTAACAAGTATCCAGTGGGATCAGCCTGTCAGCTACAGACTAAAGTCTGTGAATTCTCATGCAGGCAGAGCTTTATAATCGCTCCAAGTACCAAATTACCCAAAAAGGGGATGAAATTATATCATATTAAAAATAATAAAATGGGGAGCGCCAAACACACACACACAATTGCATCCAAGCGTGTATTCCTTCTGCACCATGCAGCTAAAGGGAAATAACCCTACTGTCTAGAATGCTTCACCTACTGCACTGGAAAAACTGTTTTCTTTCCTGTGTCAAAGGGTATGTACACTCTTTCACACTACTGATTTTGCTCCTGAAATTAAAACATTTTTTAAATCCTGAATGAAATGAAAAATTCCCATAAACAAAGAAACCAAAAAGAACATTTTTGAGCCACACACCCCTATTTAGTGCCTGTGATCAAGAGCTGACCAATATATTGCCCTGTTTGCTATATGGAAAAACTCCCCAATATATTATGTCATTTTATATGTTTCCTTTTGCTTAACTATGCACAAATTTTTGCACCAAATGAGTAAACTGGGCAATAAAATGTTCATACATCTCTTTGTATAACTGAGATATGCATGTTTTAAAAACAGCACATTAAAAAAATTGTACAAAGTTGTATGAATATCTTGCTATAAAAATAATTAATAGTAGTAGTAATAGTAGTATTACAGGTGAAGCTTTGCAAGTGATATTGTCAGGACAGTCATTAAACAATATACTAAACCCACTGGTTGTATCAATGTTAGATTTTTCTTTAGGGGTTAAAAAAAAAAAAATAATTATTATTATTTAGAGTATCACAGAATTTATACACATCAGGTGCATAATAGTATATTACTGAACTACTGTATAAAACCCCCACCCCCTTAGTAGCAGCTACAATCCAAAAAGGGTCAAAAACATCCGCACTAAGCAACTTAAGGCAAAACTTTAAAGAACTGCTTCAGTTCATACTCCTACTGTCCCCACACTAGACAATAACATCCAGAGTTCTGTAAGACTTTCTACCTGTAAGTTTTAAAATAAAATGGCATGTCCAGTATCTCTCTTTTCAATTTTAGGTTCAGCACGAGTACCCTACTACTCTCATCAAGATTTTCTATTCCTCGAAACTCTCTCCTTCATCTTGTTTGAGCAACTATTACACTATCTAGTTTTGCCTTGGCCTTTTTTTTTTTAGTTAAGAGATTCAAGCTGAAAAGTTATAATAAAATCAAAAGCCTTATACCTTGTTCACAAGAAATAACGGAAAGGGAGGCAAAAAAAATAATAATAATGTTTTAAGAAAACGACGAATATTTCAGAATATACCTAACATTTGAATCAAAGCTCTGCTTCTTGTTCTACCAGAATAAATATGTATTGTTTCTCTCTGTCTCGAATACAGGCTTCAACTAGTTTGGGAACGCAATCTCCCTACAGGGAACACGAAGCATTAGAGACGACTGACCATCACACGCTCCCTCCGCCCAAAAAATCCCTTTCAAATTTCCCCCAAGCCAGTGGGCGGATTGAAGGAAGAAAAAGCATGGCGGGCTCTATTAAGCAGGACTGTAGCTCTACCTCCTTGACTCCCACCCTCGAGAGGAACTGGCACACTCCGCAGGCCTGGGAGAAGGAACCACCCTCCTCCTCCGCCGCGGATGAGCACGCTTAAATAGTAGCTGAGGAGGGGGCGGAGCCGACGTTCCCTTACGGATAGCAGGAACCCCCCCCCCACACTCTGGAAGAGGACGGGGGGGGGGGAACAACACGCAGGGCTGGCCTGAAGGGAGGAGAAACCTGCAGTGCACGTCCCCTCTCCCGTACAAAATAAATAAATAAATAACCCCCAACACCGCACACCAGCTACGAACCTGAACCGCCCACCGCGCCCCCGAGGTCGGTATGGCCAGGCTCCTTCCCAAATTTTCTCTCTCAGAATTCGCTCGCTCCACTGTTCGCTTGCGCGGCGCCCCCAGGTCTTTCCCCCCCTCCCCTTCTTCCTTCAGCTGCGGCCGCTCCGGGGATGGGAGGG
Organism: Geotrypetes seraphini; assembly: GCF_902459505.1. Taxonomy (NCBI): domain Eukaryota; kingdom Metazoa; phylum Chordata; class Amphibia; order Gymnophiona; family Dermophiidae; genus Geotrypetes; species Geotrypetes seraphini. The sequence goes on from NC_047095.1 coordinate 84,985,488, forward strand.
GCGCGTGACACCCACCGGCCAAAGAGGTGGTGACTAGAGGAGCGGGGGGGAGGAGTGAAGTGGTGGTAAGCTCGAGCGCGCGTACTTGCAAGTGTCAATGAAGAGATGGTTCACCACCCTCGACTGAGAGAAGATGGGGGTGGGGAGATTTAACATTTCTGGCTTGCCGGCGTTCACGTTTGATGAAGGAGGGGGGGGGGGCGGTTTCAACAGTAGAGGCTTGTCTAGCATTTTCTAGTCATTCAGCTATAATCTAACTAGAGAAACTATCTTTGGTTTTTATTTTTGTAATACAAGGGTTTGTTTGTTTTTTTGTCTTTTAAAAATATTTGTTGCATGTCAATAGGATTTTCGAAGAGGCCAAAGAGTGGGCTCATCCCAAAGCTGGAGACTAATATCTACAAGGGGTAAAAGGCCAAGTGGGTAAGGCTTTTTTTTGCTGGACCCCCAGCTATATCTAAAGCTAGCTCTGGAAGATGTATGTTCCAAAGATAAAAATCATCTGGTCATTTAATTTTCTTCATCATGTTGGTAGTAGTCTCTGTTTTTGTTTTACTTTTCCCTGTCTTCTTTTAGCTCTCTGGCCAGGGTATATTTGGCATTTCTTCTTTCTCCATGGCTGCCATTCATCTCATCTTGCTTCTGTATCGCAATCACTCTTGCATTGCCCCTTCAGTGGCATTGTGAGGATGGAAGGCGCCCTTGGCAAAGGCACCCCCTTGCCCTCTTCTCCCCTAACCCACACCGCATGTGCGCTTTTCCTCCCCCTCCCATACCTCTGTGGCTATTTGCTGATATAAGCTACATCTCCAACTTGCTGCCTGCATGGCTCTCTTTCTGATGTCACTTGTTAACCTCGTGACCAGGAAGTGACATCAGGGAAGTCAAGGTTGGGGCAAGCAGCAGGTTGAATTTGCTCACACCGATGAACCAAAGCGGTACGGGGAGGGAGGAGAGGTGTCGACACCCCAACCAAGATGGAACACAGGGCTGTTTGCCCCCTCTCCCACTGCGCCCCTGCTCATATCCTCCCACTGTTAGGTATCCCTCATGATGTATTTATCATCATTTGTTTGTGTCCCTATTCCTTCCCCCACTTGTTCAGTATCATTCTATATCCCCTCTTCCTTATGCTTCCCCCACCAGAAATTCAGTAAAGATCTCTATCTCTCTCTTTCTTCTGCCGCTACTCTTACTCCCAACTCCCATTTCCTGCAAGTCCAGTATCTCTCCCTCTTCCTCCTTCTCTCACAGATCCCATAATCATTTCATTTCTTTCTCCTACCTTTATGTTTCCTTTGATTTTAAAATTATAGTTCTCCCCACTTTCCTATTCTTTTTATGTTTGTCAAGTATTGTTTAGTTGGTACTTATCTGTTTAATGTTTCCCCCTTTTTTTTTTTTTAAATACAAATTGTAAAACGTTTAGAATTCATGATTAGCGTTTTATCAACATTTTAATAAACTTGAATGTATACTATCTCTCTCTCATTGCCTTCCTTTGTTCAGCATCTGTGACGTCACACCCCCACCTCCTAGTTTGGAATTTGTTCCCCCACTTTCTCCATGGACAAGGGATCTGTACCAACTACACAGAAGGTTATGTCGCAGCATGATGGAGCCAACCCAGCTAGCAACAAGCTAGAAGAGCTTTCTGCTCTTGCATACCCCCTTCACGCCTATTGTCTGCATAGTAAGTACTGTATTATGACACCCCCCTCCCCCAATTTATTGTATTTATTTTTTCCATGGTATCACCCATTGGCTAGTACTTCAGATAAATTTTCTCCCCACCATAATTTATTTTCAAGAATTTGATTTTGTTTCAAACATTTTTCCCAAGGTAGACAAGAATCCTGCCTTCAAACGTTCTTTCTGCAGCAATAACATGTCTATCATGGACCCATGCATCAGCTGCATTTACTGTCTAGGGCAGTGTCCCGCAAACTTTCTCGAGCCACGGCACACTAAAGGTAATGGCGCAGCTCGAGGCACCCAGAAGTGTGTGGACATCACTGACATCCACACATGCGTGAAGGCCTTCCAGACAGGCCCTGAGACACCAGTGGAGGGTGCCAGAAGGGAAGAGGGCCGGAGAGGCGTTGGTGCCCGCCAGCGCCTCTCCTCCCCTTTGTGTCACGACACACTTGAAATCTCAGGAGGCATACAGTTTGTGATACACTGGTCTAGGGAGTAATTCGTGATTCAGGCTTGCCCAGACTATAAGAAGATGAACTCAAAGGCGCTTAAAATCTGTGACCTCAAACTCCATGATTACCTAGATTTTCAAGAGATCAATGCCTTGGCTCCAAATTTAGAAGAAGAATCTTCTTGTACCAAGAAAGCTGCTTCAAAGATTTTAGACCCTGCTGTCCCCTCTAATGCCTTACTGCATAGAGATATGAAGCAGTCAAAATTTTATTGAAAGTATTTACTTACAAACTACAAAGTCTTTACATAAACAATTCAAGATACATAGAACAAGGCAATGATATTGAATGACACAGAAAGCATTAAAAAGAGATGGAAAGAATATACAGAAAATTTATACAACAAAGGCAATGAGGATAACATTGAGGGAACTTGAACTGGAAATTGACGCTGAAGAAGAACAAGATATTTTAAAAGAAGTCATAGCAATTAAAACTTTTTCTATAAACAAGTCACCTGGTATCAACGGTATTCCGACTGAATTAATCAAAGGCGCAGAAGGTGCTATCATGGTCCTCACTCGACTGTCAACAGATTTGGAAGGAAAACACATGGCCAACTGATTGAAGATCACTGTTCATACCTATACCGAAGAAAGATAACACCAAGGACTATAACAACTGCAGAGTGATTGCATTAATTCCACACACCAGCAAAATATTGTTGAAAATAATACAACAAAGGCTACAGTCGTACGTTGAGTAAGAACTACCCGAAGTTCAGGCTGGTTTCAGAAAAGGTTGAGGAACAAGAGACATTATTGCCAATGTTAAATGGATATTGGAGAAGAGCAAAGAATACCAAAAGCCCCTATACTTATTGCTTCATTGACTACAGCAAAGTTTTGACTGTATGGATCAGGATAAACTATGGAGAACTGTAGCACAAATGGGAATACACATACACACATCTCATCTGATAAAGAGCCTCAACAAAAATCAAGGAGCTGCAGTGAGAACTGAATATGACAACACCGATTGGTTTCCAATAAAATGTGGCATCAGGCAAGGACGCATCTTGTCACCTTACCTATTCAACATTTACGGCAAAGCCATTTTCAGGTAGATTTCTTACATCTTCTTCCATAAAGACCAAAGCAAAGAATTAATTTAGTCTCTCCACTTTGGCCTTATCCTCCCTGAGCGCACTTTTTATTCCTTGTTAATCCAGTGGTCCCACAGATTCCCCTCACAGGTTTTCTACTTCTGATGTACCTCAAAAATTTCTTACTATGAGTTTTTGCCTCTTTTGCAAATTGTTCTTCATATATTTGTTTAGCTTTCTTTATCAATGCTTTGCATGTAACTTGCCAGTGCTTATGTCTCTTCCTATTTTCTTCATTGGGATCCGTTTTCCATTCTTTAAATGTTTTCATGGCTGTAATATCATCTTTTACTTCACAATTTAATTATGTCGACTCTCGTTTTCTCTTCTTTCCACCTTTTTTAATGCTTGGAATACATCTGGTCTAGACTTCAACGATGGTATTTTAAAACAATATGCATGCTTGGTTTACACTTCAGACCTTTGTCAGAGACCCTTTTAGCTTCTTTTTAACTATTTTCTTCATTTAATTGTAGTTGCTCTCGCAAAAATTAAATACCGCTACAGTAGATTTCTTTAGTGACATCACTCCAGTTATCAGCTCAAATTTGATAATGATATGATCATTGTTTTCCAGCGGACCCAACACAGTTACCTCTCATACTATGTCCTGCGTTCCACTAAGGACCAAATCTAAAATAACTCCCCCTCTTGTCAGTTCCTTGACCAGTTGCTCCAACAAGCAGTCATTTATGACATCTAGGAATTTTACCTCCTTTGCACTCCCTGATGTAACATTTATCCAGTCAATATGGTAGTTGGATCTCCGCACCTCTACTTCAAGTAAGAAGAAAAGCGACTGGAAGAAACACCATGGGGAAGATTCGCTGAATACTGAGTGGAGCACAGTCTGACACCAAACAGAGCTAAGTGACATTCTTTTTGATATCTGCTGCTGTGTAGCTTTGAAGGAAAACTTTTCTGCAGGGGGCTGTCTTGACCAATTACTATACAGTATTTTGATATGATAACAGCGTATTAAGCAAGACCTCTAAAAGAACTGTTGGGAGTTTTTTTGGCCTATGAAGCTCATCTGAGGCCTTTTTGCTCTTAATTTTAATATTGTGGGATCGGGTTAGGACAAGAGCCTTTTTCAGTGAATGTTTATGGCAATACGGCGTTTCCCTGTCAGTAAATAGTTTCTTACCTTTGCATATGAGTAAGAGTTGTAGTTGGAATCACCCATTTGTAGTTTTGTAGTTGAAATCACCCATTATTATACAGTTGCCCAATTGACAGCTTTCCTAATCTCTGAAAAGATGGCTTTTAAATATTTGAAAGAGATGCATACAATTTAGATCAGTGGTCTCAAACTCAAACCCTTTGAAGGGCCACATTTTGGATTTGTAGGTACTTGGAGGGCCGCAGAAAAAATAGTTAATGTCTTATTAAGGAAATGATGATTTTGCATGAGGTAAAACTTTATAGTTTATAAATCTTTCCTTTTGGCTAAGTCTTAATAATAATATTGTAATTTAAAGCTAAAGATCGAGAAACTGTTTTATTTTACTTTTGTGATTATGATAAACATACTGAGGGCCTCAAAATAGTACCTGGCGGGCCGCATGTGGCCCCTGGGCCGCGACTTTGAGAACACTGATTTAGATAAATGTATTATTTACACAACTAAGCCACATGAAGCCACTTTACTATATACATTCTGACCCAAAAGACAGGGACATAGAAACATAGAAGATGACGGCAGAAAAGGGCTACAGCCCATCAAGTCTGCCCACTCTGCTTACCCACCCCCTGTCTATGCCCTAATGACCCAATTTTCTTATCTTGACTCTCGTAGGGATCCCACATGGGTATCCCATTTATTCTTAAAGTCTGGCACGCTGTCTGCCTCGATCACCTGCACTGGAAGCTTGTTCCAATGATCAACCACTCTCTCTGTGAAGAAATACTTTCTGGTATCGCCATGAAATTTTCCGCCCCTGAGTTTGAGCGGGTGCCCTCTTGTTGCCGAGGGTCCCTTGAGAAAGAAAATATCATCTTCCACTTCGACACGTACATGTTTCGATCATGTCTCCCCTCTCCCTATGTTCCTCGAGAGTGTAGAGCTGCAATTTGTTCAGTCTCTCTTCATACGAGAGACCCTTGAGCCCCAAGATCATCCTGATGGCCGTCCGCTGAACTGATTCAATTCTGCGCACATCTTTACTGTAATGTTGCCTCCAGAATTGCACACAGTACTCCAGATGAGGTCTCACCATGGCCCTGTACAACGGCATTATGACTTCAGGCTTTCGGCTGACGAAACTTCTATTGATACAACCCAATATCTGCCTTGCCTTAGATGAAGCCTTCTCCACTTGATTGGCAGTTTTCATGTCTGCACTGATGATTACTCCTAAATATCGTTCTGCTGAAGTCCTAGTTAAAGTTTCTCCGTTCAAGAAGTATGTACTGCATGGATTTCTGCTTCCGAGGTGCATGACCTTACATTTCTTAGCATTGAAGCCTAGCTGCCAAGTTGAGGACCAACTTTCCAATGTAAGCAGGTCCTGCGCCATATAATTCTGTAAACTGCATTCACTTACTATATTACATAGTTTGGCGTCATCGGCGAATAGTGTTATTTTACCTTGAAGCCCTTGAGTCAGATCCCCTATGAATATGTTGAAAAGGAGTGGACCCAGGACCGAGCCCTACGGCACTCCACTGGTCACCTCCGATGTTTTAGAGAGGGTACCATTAACCACCACCCTCTGAAGTCTGCCACTCAGCCAATCATTGACCCATGCAGTTAGTGTCTCTCCTAACCCCATCGATTCCATCTTGCTTAGCAGCCTGCGGTGTGGGACACTGTCAAAAGCTTTACTGAAGTCCAGGTACACGACGTCCAAAGATTCTCCCAAGTCCAACTTTCTTGTTACCCAGTCAAAGAAGCTGATGAGATTGGATTGGCAGGACCTACCCTTGGTGAATCCATGCTGACTGGGATCCCGAAGATTCCCTTCATTCAAGATCGTGTCCAATTTGCTTTTAATTAGTGTTTCCATGAGTTTGCACACTATTGATGTGAGACTCACCGGTCTATAATTCGCAGCCTCTGCCCTGCCAAACACCTTAAAGTCCTAAACAGAAAGGCACTGAGGGTAATTTTTTATAACGGGATGCCTACTTGTGAGACTGGTTTAATGTGCATAAGTTGTGCAAATTTTATAAATGGAATTTACCGTATGTTGCATACTTATTATAAAATTACCTTCTAGCCTGGAAAGTAGGTGCCCCCATTTACATGTTTTTCTTAGGCTCGTGCATATGTTCCAGTGACATTTACCTACATCTATGCATATTTTATAATGTAGGTGTGTAAGTCTTAATTCCACACATCCTGGAATGCTTATGCTTATTCCAGATATAGTTGTGTACAGGTAGGCTGTCTGTGCCTACTTTTATGTGTATATATTCTAGGCAGTTTTATGAGATCCTATTTCTATATTTAAAATGCAGTTTTAGACAGAAATGGCTTAAATATTACAGCCATAACACTAAAATCATTTTCAAGAAACTTGCATCTTTACTTGACACATTCAAGGAGAATCTACTGCAGTGTGACATTCCACACTGTTTGGTAAAAGCTCTTTACTGTTTTCTTGTGGGGAAAAGTCTTAAGTCATCTCCGGTTTTATTGGTCAAATGGCAGCAACACAGCAAGCATTTAGTTTTTCTGCTCTTTATCTGTTCCTTGAGAACTGCAGTCGAAAACTATTATCCTTCAGGGAAAACTGAAAGCTTGGTGATATGACTAAGCACTTCCTTAGCAACTCCTGTGCTTAATTTTATGACCAGGCTCCTAAATAGTGATTATTAGGAAGCGATGAAACAACTGGGATGTGGTAGAAATGCAGAATTCTGAACAGTCTACATATGTTATGTGATTTGGTGATTCTGTCTTTGATTGTTTTATGTGATAGATTTCATATACTGTACTATTAATATGAATGGCACTATGTCACCCTCCAGGAAGCCACTATGCGGAGTCCCGCAGGGATCACCTTTGTCTCCTATCCTCTTTAACATCTACATGACTACTTTGAAGTTTTTGTGTTTATCTCCCTGTGAAACACTATATGCATATGCAGATGACATCTTTGTTATCCTTGAGATAGATTCGAATCTCTTTAACTTTGTCGGGAACATAATAGATTGTATAACGAAACTCCAGTCTTGGGCCCAAATGAAGCTGAATGAGTCCAAAACAAAATTACTTTGGCTTGGTCCATAATTAGAGCAGCTACCTTCGTCCATTCTATTGCCTTCACTGCAGATTGCATTTTCAAGTAAAGTTTTGGGTGTCTTTATAGATTCAACACTTTCATTCAACGACCATCTTAATTCTCTGGTAAAAAATGTTTTTTCAGTCTCCATATGTTGAGAAAAGTGAGATCCTGTTTCCATCAACAACATTTTGCTGTTCTTGTACAATCAATTTTTCTTTTGAGTCTGGATTACTGTAATTCAGTCTATCTAAGCTTGACCAAGAAAAGCTTACAAAGATTTCAATTGATCCAGAATACTGCTTGTTTCTCTTGTTGCTTCATTAATAAAAATGATTTAAAAAAAAAAAAAGATCCAGAATACTGTGGCTAGGCTGATCTTTACAAAAAGTAAATTTGATCGTGTCTTTCCGCTTTTGCAAAAAATTCATTGGCTTCCAATAATTTCTAGGGTTTATTTTAAATGCGCCTGCTTAACATCTATGATCTTGCATGGCATCTTCCCTCTTTTAATTCTCCTGTCATGGAATTCTGCAAGATCTGATATTACCAGATCTACTCAAAAATTCAAATTGTCTTTTCCTACATCGAAAGGCGTTATCTACATTGGCAAATTAGGAAGATCTCTACTTTTCAAAATTACTGAGTTTTGGAATAATCTTCCTGTTCAGCTGCACGATCTGGGCTCTTTCCAACTACAGTCAAACTTTGGTTTGCGAGTATAATTTGTTCCAGAAGCATGCTTGTAATCCAAAGTACTCGTATATCAAAGCGAATTTCCCCATAAGAAATAATGGAAACTCAGACAATTCGTTCCACAACCCAAAAACTTTAATACAAAATACTATACGTACTTGTGTTGCAAGACCTCGCTCATTTAGAACAGTCACTACACTTCTGCAATGTCAGAGAGAGACGAACCATCGGCTCAGTTGTGATGATGTGACGCATGTATATTGTATGTACTCGTATTGTAAGACTTTGCTTGTTTAGAACAATCACTCACTCGAGGCATCAGAGAGAGAAGAACCACCGGCTCAGTTCTGATGTGTGTATACTGTATGTACTTGTATTGCAAGACTTTGCTTGTTTAGAGTAGTCACTACACTCCTGCAGCATCAGAGAGAAGAACCATTGGCTCAGTTGTGATTTTGTGACGCGTGTATACTGTATGTACTCGTATTGCAAGACCTTGCTTGTTTAGAACAGTCACTAACTCTTCTGCAGCATCAGAGAGAGAAAAACCATCGGCTCAGTTGTGATGTTGTGACGCGTGTATACTGTATGTACTCATATTGCAAGACCTTGCTTGTTTAGAGCAGTCACTAACTCTTCTGCAGCGTCAGAGAGAGAAGAACCATCGGCTCAGTTGCAATGTTGTGACGCGTGTATACTGTATGTACTCGTATTGCAAGACCTTGCTTGTTTAGAGCAGTCACTAACTCTTCTGCAGCGTCAGAGAGAGAAGAACCATCGGCTCAGTTGCAATGTTGTGACGCGTGTATACTGTATGTACTCGTATTGCAAGACCTTGCTTGTTTAGAGCAGTCACTAACTCTTCTGCAGCGTCAGAGAGAGAAGAACCATCGGCTCAGTTGCAATGTTGTGATGCGTGTATACTGTATGTACTCGTATTGCAAGACCTTGCTTGTTTAGAGCAGTCACTAACTCTTCTGCAGCGTCAGAGAGAGAAGAACCATCGGCTCAGTTGTGATGTTGTGACGCGTGTATACTGTATGTACTCATATTGCAAAACCTTGCTTGTTTAGAGCAGTCACTAACTCTTCTGCAGCGTCAGAGAGAGAAGAACCATTGGCTCAGTTCTGATGTGTGTATACTGTATGTACTTGTATTGCAAGACCTTGCTTGTTTAGAATAGTCACTACACTCCTACATATCGGCTCAGTTCTGATAATGTGACGTGTGTATATTGTATGTACTCGTACTGCAAGACCTTGTTTGTTTAGAACAGTCACTACACTCTTGCAGTGTCAGAGAGAGAACCATTGACTCAGTTGTGATGATGTGACGCGTGTATACTGTATGCACTTGTATTGCAAGACTTTGCTTGTTTAGAACAGTCACAGAGTGTCAGAGAGAGAACCATCGGCTCAGTTGTGATGTGTGTGTACTGTATGTACTTATATTGCAAGACCTTGCTTATATATCAAGTTAAAATATAATAAAATGTTTTGCTTGTCTTGCAAAATACTTGCAAACCAAGTTACTTGCAATCCAAGGTTTTACTGTATTTCAAAAACATCTGAAAACCTGGCTATTTTCAAAGTTGAAATTCCATTTCTCCCCTTACTATCTCAAAATCATATTGTATTTGTTATCTGCTAATTTTTGTAAACCGTTCCAAGCACTATTGTTTATAGAGAAGAAGGTATATAAGCCTAAGGTTAATTTTAAGATTTGTTTTTATTGTTATAGCTCATTTTCAAGTACCGTATTTTCGCGGATATAACGCGCACCCGTGTAAAACGCGCACACGGGTATAGCGCGCAGAAATCACGATGATATGTACAAAAACTTTTGTATACCGCGCTCACGGGTATACCGCGCATGATGCCCGACGCTCCTTTCGCCCGCCATGACTTTCCGTGCGCTGTCCCGACTCTCCCTTCACCCCCCCTGACTTCCGTGCACTGCCCTGACTTTCCGTGCGCTGTCCCGACTCTCCGTTCACCCCCCCTGACTTTCCGTGCACTGTCCCCCCCTTGAAGTCCTGTCCCCCCTTGAAGGTCTGTCCCCCCTTGAAGGTCTGTCCCCATCCTGAAAGCCTGATGCCCCCCCCCCGACGTCCGATACATCCCCCCCCCCCGGCAGGACCACTCGCACCCCCACCCCAAAGGACCGCCGACTCCCCAACAATATCGGGCCAGGAGGGAGCCCAAACCCTCCTGGCCACGGCGACCCCCTAACCCCACCCCGCACTACATTACGGGCAGGAGGGATCCCAGGCCCTCCTGCCCTCGACGCAAACCCCCTCCCCCAACGACCGCCCCCCCCCCAAGAACCTCCGCCCGTCCCCCAGCCGACCCGCGACCCCCCTGGCCGACCCCCACGACACCCCCACCCGCCTTCCCCGTACCTTTGTGTAGTTGGGCCAGAAGGGAGCCCAAACCCTCCTGGCCACGGCGACCCCCTAACCCCACCCCGCACTACATTACGGGCAGGAGGGATCCCAGGCCCTCCTGCCCTCGACGCAAACCCCCCTCCCCCCCCCAACGACCGCCCCCCCCAAGAACCTCCGACCGCCCCCCCAGCCGACCCGCGACCCCCCTGGCCGACCCCCACGACCCCCCCACCCCCCTTCCCCGTACCTTTGGTAGTTGGCCGGACAGACGGGAGCCAAACCCGCCTGTCCGGCAGGCAGCCAACGAAGGAATGAGGCCGGATTGGCCCATCCGTCCTAAAGCTCCGCCTACTGATGGGGCCTAAGGCGCGTGGGCCAATCAGAATAGGCCCTGGAGCCTTAGGTCCCACCTGGGGGCGCGGCCTGAGGCACATGGGCCCAACCCGACCATGTGCCTCAGGCCGCGCCCCCAGGTGGGACCTAAAGCTCCAGGGCCTATTCTGATTGGCCCACGCGCCTTAGGCCCCACCAGTAGGCGGAGCTTTAGGACGGATGGGCCAATCCGGCCTCATTCCTTCGTTGGCTGCCTGCCGGACAGGCGGGTTTGGCTCCCGTCTGTCCGGCCAACTATCAAAGGTACGGGGAAGGGGGGTGGGGGGGTCGTGGGGGTCGGCCAGGGGGGGCGCGGGTCGGCTGGGGGGGCGGTCGGAGGTTCTTGGGGGGGGCGGTCGTTGGGGGGGGGGGGGGGGGTGTGCGTCGAGGGCAGGAGGGCCTGGGATCCCTCCTGCCCGTAATGTAGTGCGGGGTGGGGTTAGGGGGTCGCCGTGGCCAGGAGGGTTTGGGCTCCCTCCTGGCCCGATATTGTCGGGAAGTCGGCGGTCCTTCGGGGTGGGGGTGCGAGTGGTCCTGCCGGGGGGGGATGTATCGGACGTCGGGGAGTCGGCCGGGCAAGAGGGCTTGGGCTCCCTCTTGCTCCGATCGTGGATGCGGGTGCGGGTGGGAGCGCGTGCGAGCGGTCGTTCGGGGTGGGGGTGCGAGCGGTCCTGCTGGGGGGGTGAATCGGGCGTCGGGCGGGGTGGGAACTATGTTTAAAAACTTTTGTATACCGCGCTCAGGCATATAACGCGCGAGGGGTATGCGCGGTAGGTAAAAACGCGTATAACGCGCGCGTTATATCCGCGAAAATACGGTACTTACAAAAAGGCAAATAACCACATGAAAACAGAAAGAGAGCAACCAAGGAGTGAGATTCAACTAAGAACTGGAAAAGCTATATAACACCCCAAAATAGCTACAGTCATTGCTACTAGAGAATGAATTTATGAAAAAAACCAAAAGGTCCATGGTTTTTCAATGAGAGCTTTCTGGTAGCCATCCTAATCTGAAGCAAAAAACAATGATGTGTGAGCTTCAAACACAAGATCACAAGAAGAAAATGTCATAAACATTGCAATCAGCATCAGCAATCGATACCCACATGAGAAAGAAATTCCACATAAAGATAACACATCTATGGCAGTCTTATATCAAAACTTCAGAGGTGTCACTCCAAGCTCAGCCATCCTCTCATTGCCAGGAGCTTTACACACCAACCTCATCAGTTTTGAAAAAAATATTTCTTTTATATATTTAGTGTAATTAATACGTGGAGGGGCTTAATAAAAAAAAACTAAGTCCCCTTATGGCCTAAGGCCCTAAACGCTGAAAGTAGCAGCAAGGAAAATGTTCATTCTCAAAAAAACAACAACATCCAAAATGAGAGTTTTTTTTGAGAATGGCCTACCTCTACGTTCAGCAGTTTAATCATCTAGACCACCACTACATCTAACCTTAGAACACATTATCAACCAAAAAATTTCCCAAATGCTCAAAACAAGACCTTTTAGGTGAATGAGGGACCAGTCCTTCGCCTAAAAGCTGGATTCTGTAACCGGTGTCTGTCAAAAACAACACCAGTTACAGAATTCCCCTCCCCCCCTTGCAATGATTTCAGCAAGAGAGATGCCTAATCTCTTCTGCCGTGATCACTATCCATCCCCCACCCCCAAACCCTGACAATACCGGCAGGAGGAAGCCCAACCCCTCCTGCCGAGGCGCATCCCCAATCCTGACAATACTGGCAGGAGGGAGCACAACCCCTCCTACTGAGGTGCACCTTCCCGTGACCCCCCACCCCCACTCCGACATTACCAGCAGGAGGGAGCCCAACCCTTCAGCCAGAAGGCAATCCCCCTCAAATATGGGCAGGAGGGATCCCAGGCCCTCTTGCCCATGGCACACCGCGACCCACTTGCCACCCCCACTCAACTTTACGTTGGCCAGACAGACAGGTCCCAAGCCTGCTGGCAGGCCCGCCATCCTCTGAATGGCAGGTCTAGGGCCTGATTGGGACATAGGAGGGGCCTAAGGTACCTGGGCCAACCGGAATTGGCCCAGTTGCCTTAGGCCCACCATTTGAAGGATGGCAGGCCTGCCAGCCGGCCGGGCTTGGGACCCATCCATCCGTCCAACGTAAAGTAAGTTGAGGGGGGTGTCACGAGGTTAAGGTGGCTGTTTGGGGATTTGGGGGGCGATCAGGGGTTCTGCGGGTCGTGGGGGGTGCGCCGTGGGCAGGAGGGCCTGGGATCCCTCCTGCCCGTATTTGAAGGGGGGTTACCTTCCGGCAGGAGGGGTTGGGCTCCTTCCTGCTGGTATTGTCGGGGGTCAGAGATGAGGTGGATCGTGATCGCAGCAGGAGAGATTGGGCATTTCTTCTGCCGCAGTTCACGGCAGTTATGGGGGGATTGCGATCATGGCAGGGGAGATGAGGCATCTCTCCTGCCGCGATTGTTGCGGTGGGGGGGTGGGCAGGTTGCCGTGGCAGCTCAGCAGCCCCTATTCAGAACTTATACTTGTTTTGATTTGGTCTAAGTCAAAACATATAAGTTCCAACTGGGCAACCAAAGATTTTGGTTATACTTGCTGTATGTCTAAGTCTAGGTCGGCCCACCTACCGCCCTTTCCTCCCTCTAAAAATGCCTCTTATCGCTCTAGGCGTTTAGAGGCAGGGTAAAGGCCTGAGCTGGTTTTAGATACATCTAAAACCAGCTTTGGTTATCAGTACTTGGGCGATATGGCTTTTTGATCGTCTAAGTACCGATTTAGGTCACTTTTTGAACGTTTTTTTTTAAATTATTATTATGAGCCCCATAATGTATAAATATTTTTATAAAAATTTTTAAACCCCAAACACCTTACCTAACTTTACAAGGGTGAATAGAGACTAATTACTTATCTTAGTTTGAAGACATTCAAAAGCACATTCTATCCATCAGCCAAGGGGAGTAAATCCAACATGTTTCACCAGATGACAGCAGTTTTATCAAGGTTTCTCCCTGCAACAGTAACAGAACAAAAACTAAGACTCTCGCTAAATAGATTCAAAATATTAACCCACATCATATAACTACATTCTCACCTCAAATTGATGAATCAACTGAATGCCCCTAAGCTGAGCGCATGAGCGATCGCTCACTATTTTCAGTGGCGTTGCTCATACGTTTTCTCGTGTCGCTCAATCGAGGGCGGGCGGAGATGAGAGGAAGCGGCGGCGGCGGTCTGCCCTGCTCGCCTTAGTGTATTTTAAGTTGAAAGATGCAGCGGTGGCTCCTCTCAAGATCCCCGACTGCATCGGACTTCCGACGCAGATGGGGATTTGTTAGAGGTACCGCTGCCACGTCTTCAGTGGTGTACCAATGGGGGGGAGATCTGCCCCGGGTGCAGCCTTAGGGGGGGGTGCACAGCCGGCCAGGTCCGGATATGGCCGGCTGTGCACCCCCCCTAAGGCTTCTGTCGGAGAGGAAGTTCAGGCCAGCCAATCGCTGCCTGGCTGGGCGGAACTTCCTCTCCGATGGCAGAATTGACGTCGGGGGAATGCTGGTCAGTCCGACGGTGGGAAGCAGAGAGAGCTTGGGGCAGCCGCAGTGGTGGCTTTGGGGCCTGTTTCCCCCGATGGTGGCAGCAGTGGCTTTGTGGAGGGTAGGGAGAAAGAAAGAAATGGGGCAGGCAGGGAGACAGAAGGAAAACAGAAAAAAAGAAAGGGGCATCAAGAGAGAAAAAAGAAAGAAAGGGCAGGGAGAAAGGAAGAAAAAGTTAGGGGAGGGAATGAGGTCTGGAGGAGAGGAAGCATACAGGCTGAAAGAAGGGAAGAAAGATTGGATGCACAATCAGAAGATGAAAGTGCAACCAGAGACTCATGAAATCATCAGACAAGGTAGGAAAAAATGATTTTATTTTAAATTTAGTGATCAAAATGTGTCTGAATTTATATATGCTGTCTATATTTTGCACTATGGCTCCCTTTTACTAAACCGCAATAGTGTTTTTTAGCGCAGGGAGCCTATGAGCGTCGAGAGCAGCACTGGGCATTTAGCGCAGTTTCCTGCGCTAAAAACTGCTATTGTGGTTTAATAAAAAGGAAGGGGGGTATATTTGTCTATTTTTGTATGGTTGTTACTGAGGTGACAATGCATAGAGTCATCTGCCTTGATCTCTTTGAAAAAAACCCAGAATAGGAATAATAATTAACATTTTCTCAGCGTATAGTATGCTTTGTGTTTTTTAAAAATTTTATTGTTGGTAGATCATTTTGACATGGTCATTTTAAAGTAGCTCTCAAGCCCAAAAAGTTTGGGCACCCCTGACCTAGAGCGTTGAAGCTGTGTATTTCTATTTTATCCCCCCTTTTACAAAACTGTGGAGCGTTTTTTAGCGCCAGCCGTGGTGGTAGCAGCTCTGATGCTCAGAATTCTATGAGCGTCAGAGCTGTTACCACCGTGGCTAAAATCCACACTACAGTTTTGTAAAAGGGTGAGGGGTTAGTTTGTGATGACATATTCCATACTAGGCGAAGGTGTTTTCTGTGTTCTGTGTGTTCGAAAAACATGGTTTTCTGTTAGGATTGACGGTGTAGGATTGATCTGTGCTGGTCTGGCTTGTTTAGTTTTACAATGGGTGTATTGATGTACTGCTCACTGCAATATGTAAGATGCTGTCTTTTCCTAGGTACTCATGTGTGACGTGTGGCTTGTTACTAAAATCATGTTTTTTGTACAGATGGGGGGGTGTGCCAAAAAATGATGGGCCCCGGGTGTTACATATGCTAGGTACGCCACTGTATGTAAAGATACCACAAAGCTGGCGAAGCAAAAACTTGAAGTAAATTGTTATTCTTCTAAGTTTTGAGTATTTAACCCTCCCACAATCTCACGGGTACTAGTCCTCCGCGCCTCTCATAAATTTGTGGAGTATGTAACTTGTCGCTCATGCATATTTTTTTTTGTACACACCTCATCAATCCTTAGAGGGAACATTGTTCTGGACATGCAGACGAAAGGCCACACCCCCCACTTTTTATAATTTCCTTCCAACTGATGTCAACATCCCACTCATACCTCAGCACAGAAGATCAATTCAAATCAGCAATAGCCATTTCCTGATTTAGCCCACAAGGGGCCACCCTATTTAAAGAAAAAATCCAAAATTGTTCCTTGAAATTTAAAATTTTCTCCAAATTTCCACCCTCCTGACCAGTTTCACAACATCAGTCACATGCCATCTCCTCCTTTATGCCATGTTTGAACTGCTGCCAGTGTTATAACAGGGGGGTTTGCATTATTTTCCCCAATATCCGAGATTTATGGGCGTTCAAACAGATTTTTATGGGGCGACTAGTACGCCCAACATATAGATACTAGATTGCAAGGGCAAACTATGATATAAACTACCCAGGCACTATTACAATCAATATTTTCCCAACTTTTAATAGTTCTATGCGTTTAATGATCTTTCTAGGTATCACCCTGCAGTGCTTGACCACACCACTGGCAACCAGCACAGATACCATGGGAGTAGACAAACTCTCCCCTTCTTTCCTTAATTTCAAACTTAAGATGGTCAAGAGTTTCACCTATGGTTCTAGCCCTAGAATAGGCTATCATTGGAAACTCGTTAAATTTCCATTACGTTTTTGGATCTTAAGATTATTAAATCTGTGAACAGTTTTCTTACCACTCTTTATAGGAAACCAGTTTCGAGAAATACTTTTTTGCAATTCTCTAGTTTCCATCCATATATGTTAAAATTTAAGCTCCCTATTAGTCATAGTCAGTTCTTAAGGTTGAGATGTGTATGTTCTACACTAACTGAATTTGAATTACATGCTGCTGATCTGAAGGATCGTTTTTTTAGTGAAAACTGTTTTTTATTAAACAACGAATTACAACAAGTACAAACAGTAGGCAAAAAGGCAAATATTGACCACATAACTCCCCTCCCCAAGAGGACTGGACTCTTATGTCCTCTCAGGTTACACTGTGCCCCATCCCCCCAACCCCCCCAACCCCCCCAATGCACCCCCCCACCCAGAACCCCACACCCCCCTCCCCCACCCCCCAAATCAAACAGGCGGAATGGCATACATCTGCAATCTATTCAAGATACGACTACGAATCCGAGGAGATAAACTGTCCAAATATGGAGTCCAAATATGAACAAAGTCTCTGCTTCGGCGGCGAGAAGCAGATACCAACGTGGCTTCCCACCCTAAAAGGTCATGTAATTTATTTCTCCAGTACCAGAAGGAGGGCGGGGTATCCGCCAGCCAGAAGTTCAATATACATTTCTTCCCCAAAATATAACATTTGCTCAAAAATATTTTCTCTGCCGAGGTATACACTGAAAACAAAGAAAAATGAGCGAACAGCATATGGAATGCAGAGACAGGAACAGACACCCGTAGGAGACCCTGAAGATAGGAAGCCAAGGCCCCCCAAAAACTCTGGATACTCTCACATTCCCAAAGTCCATGAAAATAAGAGTTCACCTCCGCCTGACAGGTGAGACAGTATTGGGTAGCGACACACCTCATATGGTAGGCCCGGCTCTGGGAGGCATACCCCCTCATCAAGGTCCTAAAATGGCATTCTCGAAGCTCCGCACTATGCACCAGAGTAGGAATATGGCGAATAGCCCGCAGCAAAAACCCCACCCCCAGCTCCTGCCCCAAATCCCTCTGCCAAGCCTCCAGCACCACGGTAAAATCCCTCGGGGGCCCCAGTGCCCCAAGCTGTTTGTGATATACAGAGACCGAGATCCCAGAGGCCAGGTCCTCTCCCCCCTCCAAAAAGACACGAAAACTGATCCCAAACTCCAAAGAAAGAGCGCTCCGCGGAAGTGACTTCACATAATGCCGCAGTTGACAATGAGCAAAGAGAAGGCCCGATGGAGGCAGACCACAACGCAGCAACTCATCGCAAGAGAGGAGCGTCCCATCCTCCCGCATCATTTGAAAAAGAAATTCAAACCCTCGAGCCCGCCAACGCCCAAAGATAGAAGGAAGCAGCCCCGGGAGAAAGGAGCGATTACCAGTTATGGGCAATAACACACTAACATGAGGATCCTGACGCCATAAAGACAACACCCGTCTCCACACTTCCCAAAGGGGGCGAAACAAAACACTACGGCGACAGAACCCCGGCAGAACTGTCAGCCGAGACTGCAATAGAAAAAGCAAATGAGAAGGATAATAATAGTCGCGCTCCAGGAAAATATCAGTATAAAGGTCAGTACCCAAGACCCAGTCCCGGACATGGCGTAAAAGACACGCCTGATTATAAAGAGCCATATCCGGCACACCAAAACCGCCCCGGGCCCAGGGACCCACCAGCAACTGCCACCGCAACTTCGGTCTCCGACCCCCCCAAAAGAATTTAGACAACAAGTACGAGAGAGCCCGGATATCCTTACGCAAAAGATACAGCGGTAAAGTCTGTAAGACATAAAGCCACTTAGGGAATAAAACCATCCGAAAAAGTTGCACCCTCCCCATCAAAGAAAGCGGCAGATTACGCCAAGCGGCCAACACTGAACCGGTAATGGAGAGCAAACGAGCGACATTCAACCGGTAGAGCTCCCGAACATCCATGGACAACTGCACGCCCAAATAGCGAAACGAGGAATCCGCCCATTGTAAGGGAAAAGTCCCTCTCCAAGAACGCTGCAGGCCTGCATCGGATGAAGGATCGTTTTAAAGCGTGAGCTATTCGTGAGGCATATTTAAGGGCACGCTATGCTAATAGAGATCTGCTCCATGAAGAATCTACCCCTGTTAGTTCTAATAATTTGGTCTGTGTGCTCCCTTTCTCTAATAATATCAGGGTTTTTGTTACTATTATGAAGAGACTCTGGCATGTAATCCAGCTACATTCTTGCTTTAACCAGTTTCCAATGAACATGCAACAGCTTTTGCAGGAAAGATGCCAATGCCCCCCCAAAACCTTGAATACCCTCACAGAGCCAAAGGCCATGAAAATAACAGTTCACTTCAGTAATGCACTTTTTACAGAATTGTATATCCACACATCCCATGTGATACTCCTGACTTTGGGAAACATACGCTCTCAATAGGATTCTATAATGGCATTCCCTAAGCTCCGCACTATGAACAAGCACAGGAATGTGGTTGAGAGCTCTAAACAAGAGGTCCTCATTAGGTATCCTCTGCAGATCAAGCTGCCAGGCCCCCAATATAGAAGAAAAATCCTGAGCTGCCGGTGAAAATAGGAAACCAAAACTTTGGCCCCAGGAACCATCTCTAAAAAAGCAAGAAAATGGATTCCAAAGTCCAAAGACAATGAACCCACAGGCAGGGACCCCCACATGATGATTCAGTTGACAATGGGCATAAAAAAGTCCAGATTGAGAGATGCCTCTCTGCAACAACTCATCACACAAAATGAGTGCTCCATCATCCCCCAAGATGTGGGAAAGAAACTCAACACCCCCAGCCCAGAAGGAGCCACCCCCGGGGGGAAAGAAAGATTGCCCACCAGAGGTAGAAATACACTAACATCGGGATCCTGATGCCACAGCAGAAGTAACCGCTGCCACACCAGCTAAAGAGGCCGGAACAGAACACTTCTTCTGCTTGGCTGAGGCACTTCTACCAACCAAGAATGAAGGAGAGACAGAAGGTGAATAGGGTAAAAATAATCCTGTTTCAGAGACTGATCAGTATACAGGGAAGGAACCAGGACCCAATCTCGACCATGTCGTAGAAGACAGGCCTGATTATAAATAATAATATTTGGCATGCCCAACACCCCCCCTCCCCCCAGAGCCCAGCAGGTAAGGCTAACGGAACTGAGGTTTTTTGCCCCCCAACAGAACTTCGATACCAAGGAATTCAAGGCCCTAACATCTTTTTGTATGAGACAGAATGGAAGCATCTGGAGAACATAGAGACATTTAGGAAACAAAACCATCCAGTAGAGATTCACCTTCCCCATCAGAGAGAGTGGTTGCTCCTGCCATTTAGCCAAAAGAGAGCCGATATCGGAAAGCAAACGGTCCACATTCGAGACGATAAAGCTGCTGGACATCCATAGATAACTGAATCCCTAGGTAACAAAAAGAGGACCCGGCTTATTTCAATGAAAATCCCCCCCTTCCCCCCCTGACTACTGAAGTTGCTCAGAGGAAGCCAACGCCTCTGACTTCCCCAGATTCAGAGCAAAACCAGAAAAGTCCCCATATTCCCAAAAGCTCTCCAATAAAGTAGGCAAAGACCGATGCGGATCAGTCAAAAAGACCAAAAGGTCATCTGCAAATGCCGCAACCTTAAAATGATTAGCGCCCAACTGTAAACCAGTGATGTCCCCATTAGACTGCAGCTCTCTAATCAAGGGGTACAAGGAAAGTGCAAACAACAACAGCGACAAAGGGCAGCCCTGCCGCGTGCCCCTCCAGATGACAAAAGGGGTCGAAAGTTCCCCATTGACAGAGATTTGCATCACCGGATCACTATACAACGCTTGGATAGCATTAAAGAAAAAGGGGCCCACCCCATATGCTTGAAACACAGCAAACAGATACCCCACCTCACACGATCAAAAGCCTTTTCGGCATCGAAACTAATAAGTAAGGAGGGGGTTCCCGTCTGCACAAGCCTTCTCGTAAATTAAGTATGTAAATTTAAAAGACATCATCAATATCTCTTCTCATATCAGACAGCATTATGGGGTAAAGATCTGAAACAATTATTCATGCTTGTGAATACCTATGGGGATTTCAGGAAACACCTAAAAACATATCTGTTCCTAAAGTACATAGGCAGCTGCACTGCACAATCCTTCCCCACGACTGATTGCTAAACTTCAACTCAGTTAGTACTACTCATCTGTAACATTTTTAATCATTGTAAACCGCATAGAACTTCACAGTCCTGTGGTATATAAACTGTTATTATTATTATTCTCCAAGGCCAACAAAATCTGTCATAGATTCTTAGATACCGGTTGATCTCGCACAAACCCCACCTGTTGTTCTGACACCAAAGAAGGCAAAACTTGGGCGAATCGATTAGCAAGGACTTTAGCCAAAATTTTAGCCTCAGAGTTCAATAATGAAATGGGATGATACGATTCAGGCAAAGTTGGATCGCGGCCTGACTTTGGAAGAACAATGATCTGTGCAAGATTCAAATAACAAAGCAGGAAACCCTTAGCCACACTTAAGTTGAATACCTCCGCCAACACAAGAGCAATCTCATCTACAAGTTGAATACCTCCGCCAACACCAGAGCAATCTCATCTACAAGCAGCTTAAAAAATTCTCCCTGATATCCATCCGGCCCTGGCACTTTACCCAGAGGACTGGCCCGAATCGCCTACTCCACCTCTTCAGCACTAATAGAGTGCTTCAACTTATCAAGAGTCCCGAGCAGATAAACAAGGGAGATTCAGACACTCAAAATACACCCGACCTTCAAGAAGCTCAGGACCTGAAGAATCATACAAAGCAAAAAAAAGTCCGCAAGCTATCACCGACCTCCTTTGTCTTGTGATGGAGAGTACCATGCATATCACAAAGAGCCATAATACCCGTTGAACCCCGATGAGACTTTACCAAGCGGGTCATCAAGCGACTACTTTTATTAGTGAAGCGGAATAACTGAAATCTATAATAATCCCATGCCCTCTGTACCCCTTGTTGCAAAAGTTAATTCAATTCCTGTTGGGCCTCCAAAAGCTATGCCTTAAGCGCTAAAGAGGCCCGGAGGCCATATAGTCTCCTCAAAGACATCACTCTATGCTCCAAAGCAATAACAGCCTGATGTCGCGATGTAGCCCCAAAAGACCCAAACGCCATAATTTCTCCCTTTTGCCGTTTCCCAATAAAGGATGAGATCCTCCCGATGCTCCCGATTGTTGAGCTTAAATTCCCCCCACTTCTGCAGAAGAAATTCCTGGAAGCGAACATTCTTATATAAATGACACAGAAATCTCCAATTTGAATGACACCCCCCCCTGGGAGTTTCCCCAATTCCAATGAAGGCCCACCAACGCGTGTGCACATGATAGATGAGAATAATCATGCTCCAAAGGGTGCAAAACTCTCCAGACATCCAGAAGCCCCAAAGAAGTTGCAAATAATACAGCTCCCATGCAAACCTTAGAAACCTCCCTCCCAGAAGAGATAGAGTGATCCAACTTTGGATCCAGGAGTTCATTAAAATCCCCCCCCCTCCAATCAGGGGAAGATTCCCAAACTGCAAGAGTTGATTCCACAATATCCGGAAGAACCAGTTAGAAGGATTATTAGGTGCATAGATGTTACATAGAAGTAGGGCCTTCATATTAAGAGTCACTGAAGCAATGAGGTAATGCCCCTGAGGATCCCTGATAACTTTATCAGTCTGCAGCTGGAGACCCTTATGAATTAGAATCATCATACACCCCTTTTCTCCCAGGGCCAGTGCCTCCAGATGATCACCCACCCACCAAGTACAAAGTTTAGCATGCTCTGCGGAGGATAACCTGGTTTCCTGCAAAAAAGCTAAAAACGTCTTAGTACGGTTAATGAGGGAGTGAATGCCCCCAATATTCCAAGAAGTCAATTTATATTCCAGAGAACCAAACAAAGAAAAAAAATGCAGGTACGGAGAAACCTCAAACACAATACCAGAGGGGCGTTCCAGCCATGCCCCCCCACTACCCCCCCAGCTGCTGCAAGCTCCAAGGAGCAAGCCATACCACCCCTGTATAAGCCAATGAACATCCATCCCCCCTACACCATCCCTCACCCCACCCCCTAACCCCTCCCCTCGCCATGAGATGCATGTCCTATAAGCAGTCAGCCGATGCCAGCGCCTCTCCTCCTCCCGAATGTGCCGCAGCACACAATTTGTAATACGCTGCACTACGCTATGTAAATCTGTCAATTAAGCAGTCTCTTCCTATCCTCTCCTCTGCTCTTGATACCCTTGCTACTCCCATGTCATGTTCTGTAAGATGCATCAAACCCCAATCCTGGCTGACCTTTTAATATCTGCTACTTACATTTCTGTGTCCAATCTGCAGAACGTCACTGGCTAAAATCCTGCACTCATGCTGACTTCTTACACTTCAAATTCCTGCTGACCTTTTCCCAATCTGCCCTTTCACTTGCAAAACAAGACTACTTCACCTATTTGACTGAATCTCTTCGATTCAATCCTCACCATTGGGTAAGATTTGCCTTTTTGTGGATGATACCAAAATCTGCAATAGACTGCCGGATGGTGTGAATAACATGAAGAAAGACCTGGCAAAGCTTGAAGAAAGATCTGAAATTTGGTAGCTAAAATTTAATGCTAAGAAATGCAAGGTCATGCATTTGGGCTGCAAAAAACCAAAGGAACGGTACAGTTTAACGGGTGAAAAACGTATGTGCACAACAGAAGAGTGGGACTTGAGTGTGATTGTATGTGATGATCTTAAGGTGGCCAAACAGGTTGAAAAGGTCACGGTCAAAGCTGGAAGGATGCTAGTTTGCATAGGGAGAGGATGGCCAGTTGGAAAAAGGAGGTATTGATGCCCCTGTATAAGACTTTGGTGAGACCTCATTTAGAATATTGTGTACAATTCTAGAGGCCATATCTTCAAAAAGATATAAAAAGGATGGAGTTGGTCCAGAGGAAGGCCACTAAAATGGTATTTGGTCTTCATCAAAAGGCATATGTGGACAGAATTAAAGATCTCAATCTGTATACTTTGGAGGAAAGGTGGGAGAGGGGAGATATAAGAGACGTTTAAATAACTATGTAAAGTAAATGCGCATGAGTTGAGTCTTTCATTTGAAAGGAAACTCTGCGATGAGAGGCCATAGGATGAAGTTAAGAAGTGATAGGCTCCGTAGTAATCTAAGGAAATACTTTTTTTTATAGAAAGGGTAATAGATGCATGGAACAGTCTCACAGAAGAGGTGGGGGAGACAGAGACTGTGTCTGAATTTAAAAGGGCCTAGGATAGGCACATGGGTTCTCTTGGAGAGAGAAAGAGATAATGGTTACTGTGGATGGGCAGACTAGATGGGCCATTTGGCCTTTATCTGCCATCATGTTTCTATAAACATCGTTAGTGCTAGCATTTACATCAGCTGTGTGGCCTAAAATATAAGCTTGTATTTGTCCTGCTTTGCTAGCAGTCTATAAAGGAAAGTAGGCACCCTTATATAGAATTAACCTCTACATGACAACCCTGGTTTCCTCCTTCCATCTTCAGGCACTCTGGGACATATAGTCTTGGATTTTGTTCTTAGTCAGCTGGAGACCACATACCAACAAGGACTCCATAAAAATCTATTGTGAAAGGAATTATTTTGTGTAGCAAGTGCTCAAGATTAAGTAAAAATAAAAAAAACAAGCAGTCAAACTGATGATGTATGTCTGTTATCACACATTTACTCATTCTAATACAAGAGATCTTCGTGAGGGGATGGGGTGGAGGGACTCTTATAGCAACAAAGCAGTCTAAGAATTTCAGAGTGCTGGGAGATGAGATATTGTAACCCAAGACTGCCTCTAAGCATCACTGATTGGTTGTTAACTAGGAGGTACAATATGTCTCAACAAATACATCTCTAACATCATCATCAGTTTAATTGAATCCACAAGTCAGTTCCCCTGACCTCCCTGATAGCTAGGATATACAACTTGCTTTGAGCCTTGAATGAAACATATTAGCTACAATTGGTTGGTCTGTTCTCATTAGTCCTTCATGACTGTTTTTCAAGCCTCTTATCTGTCTTTCAGGTATCTACAACCAATTATCCATTCTGCTTTGCATGTCTGAACTAGAAATGCCCTTCTGAGTGGTATCTCTCCTCGCCTACCTGCTACAAGATAAGTTCTGCAAAACTAACATATTTTAGACAAATTTGTGGGGCAGGGGGGGTTTGATAGTGATCTGTGCCCCCAAGCAATAAGGGTCACGTAACTGATGTGTGATCAGTGACTGCTTATAAGGTGGCTGCCAACAACAGCGCCAGTTACAGAATCTGGGCCTCAGTACTAACAGAATACCTGTTCTCTTTCACAAACACAGAACAGAGACCCTCACAACATATAGAATAAGTAACCACAAACTAAAAATAGGAGCTCTATTTTTCCAGGTTCTTTGTTCTGGAGGTCTTAGAAACATGAAGGCAGATAAAGGCCAAATGGCACATCCAGTCTGCCCATCCACAATAACCATTAGCTCTTCCTCTAAGAGATACCTCTTGCCTATATCACGCCTTCTTCAATTCAGACACAGTCTCTTTCTCCACACTTCTACCGGGAGACTGTTCAACACATTTACCACCCTTTCTGTAAAAAGTATTTCCTTAGTTTCCTGAGCCTATCATCTTTTAACTTCATCCTATGCACTCTTATTCCAGAGCTTCCTTTCAAATGAAAGAGAGTTGATTCATGCACATTTACGTCACGTAGGTCTTTAAATGTCTCCATCATATCTCCCCTCTCCCACCTTTCCTCCAAAGTATACAGATTGAGATCTTTAAGTCTGTCCCCATACATCTTATGACGAAGACCACGCTCCATTTTAGTAGCCTTCCTCTTGACCGACTTCATGCTTTTTATATCTTTTTGAAAGTGCAGCCTCCAGAATTGTACACTATATTCTAAATGAGGTCTCACCAGAGTCTTGTACAGGGGCATCAATACCTCATACCCCTCCCAATGCACCCTAGCATCCTTCTAGCTTTCACCGTCACCTTTTCAACCTGTTTAGCCACCTTAAAATCATCACATACAATCACCCCCAAGTTCTGTTCTTCTGTTGTGCACACAAGTTCTTCACCCCATTTTGTGGCTAGATCCTTCAATGGGCAGGAAGGAGTGGGCATAGCTTCTCCCCACATGACCCCCCCCCCAGACCACTAGGGAGCTTTGACACATCTTTGAGGAGAAGGAAGGAGAGATCAGAGAGGCAGAGGCACCTACATATGTTTATGCTGGTCTTGGTCACTATTTAGGTGGGATCTGCATAGGTTCCTGCAGCCAGTGGAATTACAATTAGCCCCTGATTCAGTGCTGATGCCCAGATATTGCCAGCACTAAGTATCTGTGGCTTTTAAAAATCACTGACTGCCATTTGAATATCTGCCTGAATCATTACTTTTGCATGCGTTAATTGACATGTGTAAACTTTCTAAAATTGCCTCCATAATCTTTAGCTAAAATAATATGGTAATCAAGAAAAATAATTGAAATAATTAGGAAAATTACCATGAAATGCAGACACTAGGGATAATAATAAAAAATCCATCATGTTGCCCATTAGATGAAAGGCTTACTCACTTTGATGATAGAATGGTTTCCGTGACTCACAAATGGCAACTTGCCAGTTCATTATAGAAATTTTCCACTCACACAAGATCAGTGCAATTAAGTACATGTAATGGAGAACAACGCTATCTCCTGTACATAACATTTTGTTTGTTTGAAAGAATGTAAAATTAATTTCTAACATGTCACAGCGCTCTTTGCTCCTGCACTTCTCTCTTGTACCTTCAATAAGCCCTTTGTCGTCTTTATTGTACATAGATGTAACCCCTTTTTTGGTGGGGTGAGGGTTGCTCCAGAGGGTATACAAAAATATTTATAAAATTCTGGAAACCAAGAAAAACAAAGGGGTTCTGACGGGCAAGGCGAGGGAGATTGCCCTAAGGCCCTACTAAGTAATTATACCTTTAACAAAAATCCACACTTCAAAAATCACAATTCCACTCCAGGCAGGGCTGGATCTAAGATGGTAGTGCAAAGCTGAGAGGATAAAGTAGGCAATGTCCCAGTTCTGTCTTTTTGCATTATTATGATCCCAAAAAGATACCATTTCCTCATTCTCTGCTAGAATCCTCTTCCAGTGTCCTTAGGTGGATACCCTGTTTCTCTCCTTTTGAGTCCTGGATGGGATATACCAGGATTTCTCTATTCCTCAAGTCACAAAAACACTCCATACATTGCAATAACTTCCTCAGCACGTCAGGCAAAGCACATTTGGTGTTAGTGCCACATAATTTTCAATAATGGAAAATCTCACAATATGCCTCAACAATACCTGTTTGGGGAGATACATAATATGGAAAACATTACTATTCCTCTCCCAAAGACAAACTACAAAGCTTGCAAAACGGTTTTTCCTTTTTTTTGGTTTGACATAGTTTTATTGTGAAGCAAACACACAGGCAGTGCAAACACAATCAAGATCGAACAATATCCAAAAAGATGGTACATGGGAAAACAACAGAGCATTATCCTGTTTCCCCGATGATAAGGCAGGGCCATCAAATAAGACAGCCCCCCCTTTTTAGAAAAAAATGTAAAATAAGGCACCCCCCCCCCCCGCAAATAAGCCACCCACCGATACCTGCGCTTACCCGAATCGGGTGGTACGGTGGGTGACTCCGTGTGGTCCCTCCGTCTACCATATTTGCCTCCATGGCTGCGTGCCGCGCCTCTTCATGAAGTGAAGAGGAGGAAGTGACAGGACTGCAGCGCGCGCACGTGACTCCGCGCAAGGAAACACAGGCAGCTTCCCTCATCCCTCCCTAACGGAGACTGCAGGAGTTTGTTCACGGCCAGAACATCCAAAAGTGAGACACGCAGACAGGTTTCTTTTGCTGTGAGCAATACCACTTACTGTATATAAAGCCTGTTTAAAATGCATACGGTATATAAACAATGGTTTCACATTGTCAAGTCCCCTCTGATGCTGCACTACAGAATAATCTCTTTACTGTGTTTCCCTGATGGAGAACATTGGGGACATTAAATGGTACAATATATGGTATGATGGATAAAGCTGGCCATACACGGTACGATTTTTCGGCCGACCGATTCTTCAGCCGTCAAATAAGACAGCCCCCCCTTTTTAGAAAAAAATGTAAATAAGGCATCCCCCCGAAAATAAGCCCTAGAGCATATTTTGGCCTTCCCAAAAAAATAAGACAGTGTCTTACCATCGGGGAAACAGGGTACACAATGCAAATCTCGGATCACAGGGAATGCAAGAGAGCAAAAAAAGGAGGACCAGCGAATTCTGTTCTCTTGTCTGTGTTATAAATCAATATTTGGTCTGGCCCCACTTACCTAGTTTCCCAATTTAACCTGGCAAGTTCTATTAGGCCCACACGAAGAACACATCTGTTCACCTATCCAACAATAAAGGCCTGCCACTACAAAAGATTGCCTTCCAGGCAAGCAAATGGAACTATTGGCTGACTAACATCATCACGCACTCTTCAACCTACCTCAATTTTAGAAAACTGGTAAAAACGAGTTTGTTCAATCGGTTTGTAAACTAATAATTTTTATACCTCTGCTAATTCAACCAGTAACCTTAAGATCTATATAGCTTTCCACTTCTTCCATTATGTAAGATTGCATTGATGACTTTGAGAACCTTTTCTTCCATTATGTAGATTGTATTGATGACTTTGAATTGTGACCTCTTTGCTGATTGTCCAGCGCTTCTTGTTGTAAACCGCCTCGAACTTTCATGGCTTTGGCAGTATATAAGAATAAAATTATTATTATTATTATCCAACCGTAGAAGCCCCACCCAAGAAAGGGGGGGAGTGAAACCCAATGAAACCTAACTGAGTGCCAGCCGTAAAGCAACTAACTCAAGAAAGAATAGACAGAGAGAGAGGAGATGTGTACACAGTCAGCGAGCCCACCTCTCAATTTTTTTATGGGTAAAAACCCACCCAAAAAAACCCCACTACAGAAAAACAGAAGACCCCCCACCTGTCCCTCCAAACCCACCCCCCCAGCGACTGGAGAAGTAAAAACAGAACAGTGTCACAAAAGGTTAATCTCAGCTAGGACCTGCTCCCAGTGAAATCCATACAGCTGAGGGGACCCCATCAGGCTCCCCCATTCCCCATGCAACTCCCAATGAGCTAATTCTCGAAGGGACCGCTTCCAATTCAGAAGCTCCGGGACTGCCCCATTCATCCACACACGGAGCACTCCCCGCTTGGCCACTAGGATAGCAATATAAAGGAAACGCCAATGGTCCTCTCCCAACCCCTGGTCCCGCAGTTCCGCATCATGACCCAAAACCATAATCCCAAAGGACCACTGGACTGGCACCCCCAGGATCTTTACCAGGAAATCCAGCAACCCATTCCGGTAAGTGCCCAAAGCGGGACACTCAAGGTCCCAGGCAGGCGCCCACATTTCACACAGTCAACGGAGTCCCATAGACCTGCCCGCACCCCCTTCAGCCTAGTAAAGTAAGTGCGGTGTACCAATTTAAATTGAACTAAAAATCTGTACGTACGTAAAAATGTACGTAAAAATCTACCTCTAGGTGCCTAAAAGGGGTAAGGGATTTGAATTTAGTTCACCATTTCAGTAGTAATTCAAGACAGGTTCCATACAGTAACCACTTGATATTCAGCAGTATTTAGCTAACAGGGAACAGCTCCTGGCTAGCTAAATAGCGCTAGGCCGGCTAATTGCCAATATTCAGCAGGAGACAGTCCTCTATCTCTCGCTGAATAGCCTGGTCACTGGCTACTTTGCACAAAATAGCTGATCAGTGCCAATATTCATTGGCTGACCAGCTAAATCTTGTGGCCAGATAGACCCGCCTTAAAAGCAGGTCTACACTATCTTTGGCTGCTGTGACTTAGGTGGTCAGCCAATGAATATCACCTTGGTCAGCTGTGTTTAACAAGGATTAACTTAAACCGTAAATTAATACCGTGGCCGATACTGTCCCAGTATTGAATTTTTGGGTTCACTGCTGACTGCAAGAGGTAGCAGGCTACCTCCTGCGGTCTGAATATTGGCCCCTATGTATTTCTCTATTCACAGAAAACTTGTAATCTAACTTTGTACCTGAAGCAATGAAGGATTAAGTGACTTGTCCAAGATCACAAAAAGCATAAGTGGGGTTTGAACCCTGTCTTCCTTAGTTCTCAGCCTGATGCTCTAACCTTGGGACTACTCTTCCACTCCTTAGTAGCTTAGGGCCTCATATTCAAAAGGGTTTAACTGAGCCTGGGAGGCTTCTGCCCAGTTAAACCCTACTGAACTGGACATCTACCAATGTTCAATGGCACTTAAGGGAATAGTGCCACTGAATATTACCTCTGACCACCTTGATATTATCCAGTTAGTGCTGGTGTGGTCTGGGACAGAGCCTGGGCACTGCGTGGGCCCCAGAGAGAAAAAACTGAGATTCTCTCCCCTCCTTATAACACCATCGCTCCAAAGTAGTTAGGACTGAGGGGTCAGGGAAAAGGAAATGGAGGATGCACATTTCCCAGAGCTGATATATTACTATTAATAAATTCAGAAATATATACTTTTTTCTACCTTTATTGTCTGAGCATTGCTTTGGTCCTAGTGTCTCTTCTGCATTTTTCCTCTCTATCTCTCTCTCTCTCTCCAGGGTCTCCTATCTTTTTGACATTGCTCTCTATGTTCACCATCCACCTTTCTTATACGCCTCTCCCTATACCTAAGCTCCTTCCATTGCTAACATCTCTTATGTGTCTGTCCCTTCTTATACAGATTCTATCCTCTCTTCCCTTCCTCCTGTCTTCCCTCTGGTCTCTCTTCTCTCAACTTCCCCCTCACCAGGTCCAGCATCTGCCCCCTCTGTTCCCCTTCCCCTTTGGTCCAGGTCTATTTCTATATTTCCTCTGCTGCCAACCCCAGTTTCAGCGTCTGTCCTCCTCTTCCCCTCACTTGCATGGTCTGGGGTTTCTCTTCTTCCCAGCCCCACCTCCCACACAGGTCTGACATTTCCCCAACAACCCCCATCCCATGCATATCCAGCATCTCTCTACCTCCTCTCCACTCCTTCAAATGCTGTAGTATGTTGCAGCACAGGCAGTGCTGAAAACTGCTCTCTATTTGGTGGAGCCTTTCCTCTGTGCATTCCATTTCTGCCATGTTTCACCCACAGGAAGTTGAATCAGAGAGGTGGAATGCACAAAGGAAAGGCTCCACCAGACAGAGAGCAGCTTTCATCACTGCCTCTGCTATACCCCGCTGCAGCATTTTCAGGAGTAGGGAAGGGGAAAGGGAGAGGGAGATACGTCAGACCTGGGCACGAGGGGGGAAGAAAGGACGGGATGATACAATTTCAAGTGACCCCTACCATTGGGTAGCCCAGGGCATTTGACCAGCTCACTGAATGGTAGCTACATTCCTGGCCTGGGCAAAGCTAGCATTTAACGGATTAACGGTGATTATCTATTTACTTACCAATAGTAACATAGTAAATGATGGCAGATAAAGACCTGAATAGTCCATCCAGTCTGCCCATAAGTTATACTCATTAAAATATATATGATTAGATTAACTTGTCTCCTTTTTGATATTTCTGGGCCGTAGACTGTAAAGTCTGGTATTGTCCTAGGTTCCAAATGCTGAAGTTGCCGTCCAAGCTCACTCCAGCCTATCCAACCAGCCCGTTGTTTGCAGGACATCTACCATAAAGTCTGGCCAGTAACATCTTCCTGTTCCATATTAGTGGAGTTTACATTGATGTCCACCCCAGCCCATCTTACACCAAATCACCATATATATGGAACACAGGTCTTTCTAATACCCGGTCAGAAGATTAAAGGTTGTCCTAACGTTATCTGCCATTCAAACCAGGCACCGATCTGAATATCAGCTAGTTCACAGTTAGGTTCCAGTGATCATATTTACCCAGTTATTCAATTCCAGAGCTCAGGTGTGGCTTGCCTTTGAATTTCTGAGCTTTAGTATTTACAACTCTCTGCAGCTTTCAGCAGAAAAAGATTTGCTGGTTTCTTCTAAAGACTCTTCCCTGGTCTGTGAGCCTCTCCTCTCTATCTTCCCTTTGGTTAGACCTAGCTGGCCTAGGGAAATTGCCCCATTCTTCTCTTGATACCCAGAGAGACAACTCTCTACCGCTCCCTCCAATACACTTCCGGTGCTAGAGTCCCCAATTTGTCAAATTCCTAACGACTTATGTCAGGATCTTCAATAGTTCTCTCCAAACGTTTGCTGAGGAACTCCCGCCAAATTTTAAGAAACATTATTTATTGGATTTATTAACTGCCTTTATGAAGAGATACACCCCAGGCTATGTAGTGTCATTTAATATAAAACTTACAATTTTACTAACAACATAACAGTAAAATGATCAATATAAGCAATTAAATACAATCAAATGAAGTAAGCATGGAAATGGCAAATTGAAACTTAGTAACAGGACTAACATAATAGTGTCAGAAATACACACATTTAACATCACTATAAAACAATCTTATAACAGAAATTTGATAAATGTCAGTACAAACAATACCCATAACAGACAGAACAGAAAAAAAAACATTCAAATAACAGATATGATAGAAACAAAGAGTATGATGGCAGAAAAGGGCCGTCAGCCCAACAAGTCTGCCCACTCGAAGAACCCTCCCTCTAAGAATTTCCCGGAGCGAACCCACTCCAAGAAACCTTCCTCAACAAGAACCTTCTTTTTAAGCATTTCTCCGGAGCGAACCTACATGTTTATCCCATCGTCCCTTGAAGTCGAGTGTGTTACTGGCCTCAACTACCTGACGTAGAAGACCATTCCATTGATCAACCACTCTTTCGGTGAAGAAGTATTTCCTGATGTCACCATGAATCTCCCACCCTTGAGTTTGAGCGGATGCCCTCTGGTTGCCGTGGGACCCGTAAGGAAGAAGATATCTTCCTCCACCTCAATATGGCCCATAAGATATTTGAATGTCTCTATCATGTCACCCCTTTATCTGTGTTCTTCGAGAGAATATAACTGCAGCCTGCTTAGACATTCTTCATATGGGAGATCTTTAAGTCCTGAGACCATCTTAGTGGCTATACACTGAACCTACTCCATTCTCTTCACATCCTTTTGATAATGTGGCCTCCAAAACTGAACACAGTACTCCAGATGAGGTCTCACCATGGACCTGTACAACGGCATTATGACTTCAGGCTAACGGCTGATAAAACGTCCCCGGATGCAACCTAGTATTTGTCTAGCCTTGGCTGAAGCTTTCTTCACCTGATTGGCAGTTTTCATATCTTCACTAATGATTACACCCAGGTCTCGTTCTGTGATGGTTCTTGTTAAGTTTTCACCATTCAGGGTGTATGTTCTGCAGGGGTTATTGCTACCAAGGTGCATCACCTTACACTTTTTGGCATTAAAACTCAGTTGCCAAGTATTAGATCATTGTTCCAATAAAAGTAGGTCCTGCCTCATAGTGTCTGGCATGGTTGCGCTGTCGGGCTCGGTTGCGCTGCCCACAATGTTGCATAATTTAGCGTCATCCACAAATAAACGCAATTTTACCTCAAAGTCCCTGAGGTAGATCCCTTACAAAGATATTAAATAGTATCGGACCCAAAACCGAACCCTGTGGCACTCCACTGGTCACTTTCGACATTTCCGAGGGAGTACCATTTACTACCACCCTCTGAAGTCTGCCACTAAGCCAGTCTTTAACCCATGCAGTCAATGTATCTCCCAGATTCATCGTATTCATCTTGTTTAATAACCTATAGTGTGGGACACTGTCAAATACTGAAGTCTAAATACACGATATCAAGAGATTGTCCCCCGTCCAGTTGTTTCATTACCTAGTCAAAGAAGCTTATCAGATTGGTTTGACAAGACCTTCCCTTTGTAAATCCATGCTGTTGGGGATCCCTCAGTCTTTCGTCGTCCAGAAACGTATCCAATATGGTTTTTAATCAACATTTCCATAAGTTTACACACTATTGATGTGAGACTCACCAGTCTGTAATTTTCAGCCTCCAACCTGCTTCCCTTTTTGTGAAGCAGAATGACGTTAGCAGTTTTCCAATCCAAGGGGACTTTTCCCTTGCTTAGGGAAATATTGAAAAGTGCGGCTAATGGTTTCGCCAGGACATCTATTAATTCCCAAAGTACTCTGGGGTGTAGATTATCTGGCCCCATGGATTTGTTTACTTTTAGCTTCGATAGTTTGTGATAGACGTTGCTCTCGGTGAATTCAAAATCTCGGAACGGGTCCTCCGAGCACCTTCTTGTCTGTAGCTGCGGTTTGAATCCTGGTGCCTCACGGGTAAAGACGGAGCAGAAGTAGCTGTTGAGTAGTTTGGCTTTATCTGAGTCTGAGTCTACAAAGTTACCGTCAGGTTTCCTTAGGCGCACAATCCCGTCTGTGTTCTTTCTTCAGTCGCTAACATATTTGAAAAAGGATTTATCCCCTTTTTTAACCTGCCTAGCTATATTTTCTTCCATCCGGAGTTTGGCATCCCTGACTGCTATTTTAACAGTTCTGGATTTTATCAGATATGTTTCTTTAGCTTCCGCTCGTTGTGATTGTTTGTAGGATAAAAATGTTTTTTTCTTTTGCTTTACTAGTTCAGAGATTCCCGTGGAGAACCATTGGGGTCTATTATCTCTCCGTCGTTTACTCACGGTTTTTATGTAGTTTGGTTGCTTTTTGCAGGGTGGATTTCAGGGTTGACCATAGTACCTCCACACTGTCCGTCATGCCCTGATTTTGCAGTGCCTCATAGACAAAATATCCCATGCTCTGGAAGTTAGTTCCCTTAAAATTTAAAACCTTTGTCGATGTATTTGACCTAGTAACTCACTTCCTGAGGTGAAACCACACCATGTTGTGGTCACTGGAGGCCAAAGCATCTCCTACTGAAACTTCTGTGACACTGTCTCCGTTAGTGAGTATTAGGTCCAGAATTGCCTGATCCCTGGTGGGTTCCAATACCATCTGTTTGAGGCTTGCTCCCCACATGGAAGCCATTAGCCTCTTACTGCCGCTGGTCATAGCGGAAAGTTTGTTCCAGTCTACATCAGGCGTATTGAAGTCCCCCAACAGCACTGTGTCTCCACACAGAGTGATGGTTCCGATGTCTGCAATTCATTCTTTGTCTATGTTGTCTGGTTGCTTTGGGGATCTGTAAACAACACCAAGATATAGGCATTTGTCGTTGCCCCTGGCAAGATTCACCCAGAGGGATTCTCCCATATTCTTGACATCCGTGATCCTAGTAACTTTGATATCCTCTCTACTGTATAGTGCTACTCCTCCTCCTATTTTGCCTACTCTGTCCCGACGGAGCAAGTTATATCCTGGTATAGCCATATCCCAAACTCAAAAGCACAGAACCAAAGTGGAATTGTCCCATTCAGAATGGTACACACCAAAAAAGTGTCTTTCAACTCATCTGATAAATTCAAATGCCTTTATTCATCCAAAATTTGTCCAATGACTCAATGACCCAACATGCACATGTTTCAGCCTACTCAGCCAGCATCAGGAGTCTTATGAGTCTTCGGGTGTTTTTAAAGAAACATACAGGGTATAAAGATGCACAATCTCTCTAAGCAAGATGTGCGCTTGTTTTGTGTGTGGATGCACAACCATATTAGTTTCTATTGCTTGTTTGCATATCCTGCAATGTCCGCATTGATAATAAACTTTACTCTTTTCATTGTCCCTTTGGACATACTCCATGAAATATGACCTAGATACTAATTCATGTATATTTCTCCCCCAAGAATAGGCGAATCGAGGTAGATGTTCAAACACTTTATGACACTGCATGATGTACCAATACGACTTGATGATTTTTTTTTTCACCTGAAATGCCCTATATGAATAAGATAGACTCGATTAACCTGTCAAGTTGTATTGGGCCCATCATGCAGTGTCATGAAGTGTTTGAACAGATTTGCAATTTTGGGAGTGGAGAGTGAGAGGAACAAGTGATCCTCAGAGCCAACAGCCTTGTGGCACTTGCTGATCTCATCCCGTGAAACCTGTATCCCAGGCAAAGAGAACCCCTCCCTCCTCAAAGTATGTTTCCCCAGTCTTTGAATAGTGAACCCTAAGGGGCTTCAGATCCTGGGACTACACAAAAGGCAACTGGCTCTGAGCTCTTCAGTTTAAAACTATTAGAAAAGCACATACTGAAATGATTACAGAGGGATCACTTAGCTGGTGTTTTTGAAACCCAAGTCCAGAGATGTCAGTTTCCTCCCATTCATCCTTTCACTGCTCTACCAGGGAACCATCTGCAAATACCATGCAGTGCCCGCTCACCTCCTGTGTAGGGTTACCAGATTTTTTTCTGCGTAGAAAGAGTATGCAGGGTCCTGCCCTATTCCGTCCAAGTCTTGGCCCTGTTCTGCCCATAGCACCGGCCCCACACATACCTCATCTCTTTGGAGCTGTGTCTGGAGGGGCTCTATGCATGCGCAGATGTGACTTGATGTCATCGTGGCGCATCCACACACATGTGCAGAGACCCTCCAGACATGGCCCCGAGCTCAACGCTTTTCAAAACATGGACAAACTGCCGGGTTTTGAAAACCCATCCGGACACCTGGACAGTCCTCTAAAAAGAGGACATGTCTGGCTAAATCTGGACTCTGGTATAAGCTTACTCCTGTGCCCATGTATTAGTATAGACTTTTCTATACACCTATTCCACTGTGAATGAAGAGTGCATTAGAAAGAGATGTTGGTTTTTTGCCCTTTTTTTTTGTTCTACTGTGAACAGATTATGTGAGAATCCTGTTTTTTTTCTACACGTCCCACTTTTCTGTTTTCTTTCTTAGTGCAGAAAGCAGCAGACATAACAGCAGGTCTCAATACAGTCTTCAGGACACACCCTGCCAGACAGGTTTTAGGGAGACCCAATGAATATACATGAGATCGATTTTCAAACAATGGAAGTAGGCCATGCAATTCTCTCTCATGCACAATCATTGTAGTATCCTGAAAACCTGACTACCGAGGTGTTGGTTGAGAAACCCGGCTCTACAACACACCCCAGAAGCATGCAGATAACTAGCGAGGCTGAGCATTTGTTCTAAAATTCCAAATGACCTTTGTACTAAGAACATAAGAAAAGCCAAAGCCATGCTGAGCCAGACTAAGATCCACCATGCGACAGATCCCAAAAAGTAGACCTATTTCTTATTTCATTTCTAGGAATGCACTAACTGACAAGTAACTTGGCGAAACAGGGCCCTTGTCGGAGTATGTTTTAGATGATACAGCAATCAAGATATGTGTTTCGATTGGGTCAGTGATGGAGATTGAAGAGATTAACGTTTTGAAGTTTATTTGTAAAAGCAGATGTGGCATGGCAAGATTATTGAAAGCTGTGAGAGGAACCAGCACTGGACATTGTGACACCTGAATTTTTTTAGCTAAGTAAAAATTACAGATTTAGACTTTTCCAGTGCACAGTGGTGGGTCTATTCCCTGTTGTTGAGATTTTGGTATTTTATGGGTGGAGTTTTTTATGCCGATGATGAGAAGAAAGAGCAGCTTGAAAAGCTTGAACTCGCAGGCCTTGAGCATGCGCAGATGCACAAGGCCCAGCAAGAAGAGGAGGCCGATCTTCGGGCACCGGCACCAACGCACAGGACATGCCGGTGCCAAGGCCCAGATGACAGTAAGAAGCGATGGGGGGGGGGGCAATCGCGGCAGGGGGAGGGTGCCGGATCGCAGGGGGGAGGGTGCCGGATTGCAGGGGGGCCCTTCGGGGGAAGCAATGCCAGTTCTCGTGGGGGGTGGGGAGGATAGAGCAGCGCCGCTGGCCTCGGGGGGTGGGAATGTATCAAAGCGAGTTTCCATTATTTCCTATGGGGAAACTCACTTTGATATACGAGTATTTTGGTTTACGAGCATGCTTCTGGAACAAATTATGCTCGTAAACCAAGGTACCACTTTATTTGTTTCTTCTATCATGACCACCACTCACTTTTGTGACATTTCAGCATATGAGACAAATAAGAAAACACCCACATTATCTATATGTAGTGCCATGTTAAAACAATTATAAACTTCTATTATATCTAGTATATTGTGACTTGAATGCATTTTGTACATGTTTCTATGAAAGTTTCTTTATATCCATTT
The DNA here is from genome assembly GCF_902459505.1 of Geotrypetes seraphini. Taxonomy (NCBI): domain Eukaryota; kingdom Metazoa; phylum Chordata; class Amphibia; order Gymnophiona; family Dermophiidae; genus Geotrypetes; species Geotrypetes seraphini. Next base: position 85,023,384 of record NC_047095.1, read on the forward strand.
TAACACTACAGTAGAGTGGCTATATTGATAAATTGCCACTAGAGGGCACCAGAGTATGCAGTAAGAATTTGTGTCTTCGCACATCATATGCCCCTCTCCTTATGTCGTAGCAGATGCAGGCTATTTGATTCTGAAAATGGATTTTTTTATCTTCTGTCCCAACTGACCTTGAAGGGATGAAGATAATACTTTTTAATGAAGTGACCAGAGCATGCACAAGAACTATACTAAAGAAACAAAGACTATACTCTTCAATTGTTCATTATCATACAAAAGAATTAATAACATTAGTTTAATTAACAATCATCAGAAAAGGAGGATAGAGCTAGATTCACTAACCTGCTCGATCGTGACCGATCCGTGTCCGATCTGGGCAGGTCCGATGGATTCAGAAACCAAAAATATTCTAATGGGGGCGATCGGAGGAACGCCCTCATCCGCCGACACAGATCACTAGTGTGCAGTCCTGATGCATGCACAGACCATCTGCTTTCCCTGTAGATAGTCTGCGCATGCGTTCGTGTTCATTTTTGCTGCTTTTTATTTTTTTTTGGAGGGGGGGGTTATTTTGGGGCCCTGACCTTCCTGCTATTCTTCAACTAAAGTTGTATTGAAAGACGATCCCTGGCTACTCACTGACCCTGACTCTCCTGCTCTCTGCTGCCTTCCCTGCAGTATGAGCTCCCAGGTTTTTGGCTAAGTCTTAATAATAATATTATAATTTATAGCTAAAGAGACATATGATCAAGAAACTGTTTTATTTTACTTTTGTGATTATGATAAACATACCGAGGGCTCAAAATAGTACCTAGCATGCCACATGTGGCCCCCGGGCCGTGAATTTGAGACCACTGCTCTAAAGCAAGCCATAGGAGTTACTTATACTTTTAAGAGACCAAGGAAGCAAGGAGGCAGAGAAATGATAAGGCTACCAGATGTCTGAATTTACGCAGACAAGTCCTCTTTTTAGAGGACTGTCTGGGTGTCCGAATGGCTTTTCAAAACCCAGCACTTTGTCTAGGTTTTGAAAAGCTTCCAGTTCGGGACCACATTGGGAGGACATCTGCACATGCGCAGAGGCAATGCAGTGATGTCACACACATGCACGCATACTTGTGACATCATCACATCACATCTGCATATGTGTAGATGCCCTCCTAACGCGGCTTTGAGCATGAGAAGATATTGCGGGGCTGGGGCGTAATGGGACGTGACTTGGACAGAACTGAGTGGGCATGGGGGCGGGGCCATGGGTACAGATTTTACGATTGTAAAATCTGGTAACCCTAAAAAAGGAGAAATTGCAGAAGCAGAACACCATGTTAAAAAAAAAAAAATCTCCCATGCTCTCATATATGCTTTGGAAGTGAAATAGTCGTACTTCCTAGTTTGAAATAATGTGGAGACTACTTGATCACAACATCTCTTTCTCTTTAGGTGTGACCTTTCAAAAACCAATCCATAAGAATATAAGTGTTGCTATACCGGGAAAGATCAAAGGTCAATCAAGCCCAGTATCCTGTTTTCAACAGTGGTCAATCCAGGTCACAAGTACCTGACAAGATCCCAAAAGAGTAAAACAGATTTTATGTCACTTATTTTAGAAATAATTGTTTATTAGACAACCCAGTGGCATTATCATATGATACTGTGCTGTTTGGTATGGCAATGAGAGCAAAAAGTCAGATTTCTACAAATAATAACAAATTATTACTTATAATGACTGGGGTTGCCATTCAACAAATTACGTATAATTGGAAAAATTGGAGTAGATTAAATTATAATTTCTGGTGGAATTCCTTATGTCATGTTTATAAAATGGAAAGATTTATTGCAATACAGCGCGTTTTTTTCAGGAAATTTCAGGATGTGTGGGAGCCATTTACAAAGTATTGTACTGATTAGATGACATTTTATTTTATTTTTTTTCCCTTAAATTTACAAATTTGATTGTGACGGGGGAGGGTAAATTTATTGTTACATATTGTATAAGGTATTGATTATATGATAAGAAAGGATGGGAAGGTAGGAGATAAGAGCATATTATTTGTACCATTGATGATTATTAAGTGTTATATTTATTGTTAATTTGTTTAGATATATTGTTACACTTATTGTAAATTTGAAAATGAATAAAGAATTAAAAAATAAATAAATAAATAAATAAACAGTGGATTTTCCCAAGTCCATCCTAAGAATGGCTTATGGAATTTTCTTTTAGGAAACTTCCTATCCTTTTTTTAAACCCTACTAAGCTAACTGCTTTTATCACGCTTTCTGGCAAACAAATTCCAGAGTTTAATTACACATTGAGTGAAGAAATATTTATACTCCAGTTTATTTTAAATTTACTACATAGTAGCTTAGTCCCAATATTTTTGGAAAGGGTAAATAAATGATTCATATCTACCAGTTCCACTCCACTCAGTATTTTATAGACCTCTATCATATCTCCCCTCAGCCATCTCCTCAAAGCTGAAGAGTTCTAACTACTTTAGCCTTTCCTCAAAGGGAAGTTGTCATATTCTTTATCATTTTTGTTTCCCTTTTCTGTACCTTTTCTAATTCAGCTATATCTTTTTAGAGATACAGTGATCAGAACTTCACACCGTATTTGAGGTGCAGTTGCACCATGGAACAATTTGGAGGGATAATAACATTCTCATTTTTGTTTTCCAGTCCTTTACTAGGATTCTATTTACTTTCTTAGCCACTGTTGCACATTGAGCAGAGGGTTTCAACATATGATCAATGACGACACCTAGCTCCTGTTCCCGAGTGGTGACTCCTAAAATGGAACCTTGTATCACAGCTATAATTTGGGTTCCTTTTTCCCATGTGCATCACTTTTCACGAGCTCACATTAAACGTCATCTACCATTGGAATGGTCAATCTTATAAGGTTCTCTTGCAATTTTTCACAATCCTCTTGCAATTTAACAATTTCGAATAACTGTGTCATCAACAAAGTTAATTAATTCACTCATTATTCCCATATCCATATCATTTATAAATATGTAAAAATTCTGCTGTAAGATGTCATATTTTGAACTTTTGATACATATAGACTATAATGTGCAATTTGTAATGTGCAATTTGTACCTTGATATGTTTTCTTCCCCCACCCCACCCCCCTTTTTTTAGTTTGTTAAGAACATAGGAATTTCCGCTGCTGGGTCAGACCAGTGGTCCATTGTACCCAGCAGTCCGCTCCCGCGGCAGCCCTTAGGTCAAAGACCAGTGCCCTAACTGAGTCTAGCTTTACCTGCATATGTTCCGGTTCAGCAGGAACTTGTCTAACTTTGTCTTGAATCCCTAGAGGGTGTTTTCCCCTATAACAGCCTCCGGAAGAGCGTTCCAGTTTTCCACCACTCTCTGGGTGAAGAAGAACTTCCTTACATTTGTACGGAATCTATCCCCTTTTAACTTTAGAGAGTGCCCTCTCGTTCTCCCTACCTTGGAGAGGGTGAACAACCTGTCTTTATCTACCAAGTCTATTCCCTTCATTATCTTGACTGTTTCGATCATGTCCCCTCTCAGTCTCCTCTTATCAAGGGATTAGAGGCCCAGTTTCTCTAACCTCTCACTGTACGACAACTCCTCCAGCCCCTTAATCATTTTAGTCGCTCTTCTCTGGACCCTTTCGAGTAGTACTGTGTTCTTCTTCAAATACTGTGACCAGTGCTGGTCCGGTACAGCGGCATGATAACCTTCTCCTTTCTGTTCGTGATCCCCTTTTTAATCATTCCTAGCATCCTGTTCGCCCTTTTCACCGCCGCCGCACATTGAGTGGATGGCTTCATTGATTTGTCAACCAGTTCAAATCTCTTTCCTGGGGGGTCTCTCCAAGTACTGCACCAGACATCCTGTATTCATGTATAAGATTTTTGTTACCAACATGCATCACTTTACACTTATCCACGTTAAACCTCATTTGCCATGTGGCGGCCCATTTCTTGAGTGTGTTTATGTCACGCTGCAGGTCTTCCCAATCCTTCTGCGTCTTCACTACTGTGACAAACCCAAGTCCGTTTTGGGTTTTGTCTATGACAAACCCAAGTCTGGTCTGTGTTTTGCCATAGGGATAGGGAAGAAATACACTATACTCCTATGCAAGAGAGCTGACCAAGTAGAATCACACACCACAGAGTTAGCTGACTACTGCTTAGGCACTGAAGGGAAGTCAGAAGAGGCAGGGCAGGAAAAGTTGAAGCAGGAAACCTGCGCACAGATTAAACCTGTCCCTAAGACTGCTAGAAGATTACTGCCTTTCCAGCAGCTTATTCATACAAGAGTCAAGGCTGGAAAGGAACCTGCACTTAGCCAGATGGAACAAGCCTGTGTGTGTAAGGCCCTTCCCCCACCTAGGCTGAGTGGGTGGGTCTCTCCACAGCTTAAAACGAGGCAATGCAGAACACTAGGGGGGCAAACAGAGTGGAGGCAAATGGGAGAAAGTAAGCCTGAAGAGAGACAGCCACTCTCTCTTTACCAGGAGGAGGCTGGAGACACAGACTGGCAGATGGTGGACGCAGAGGAGCTTGCTTCTGCTTCTGAGAGCTGGGAAGGAACTCCAGGGGAAGCCATGGATACACAAGAGAGTCTGGTAGGACTGGAGCATTTTCCCATGGATATTGAAATGCAGTGAGAGATATGTGCAGTACCTTTGCCCACAACCTCTGAGCCTCCAGAGAAGACAGAGTTTTGTTTTGAAGGGGAGTTGTATGTCTCTCAGTTTATTGGGAACTTTAAGTTTGTGCCTGAGAGCTTTATTTTGAGGCTAAACAATGTTTGGAAGTATTTTCCTGGTAGCTGCTAGGCTGAGGCAAGTCCGTTCCTTCCCCACAACTGTGCATAATTAATCACAGCAATATCTCAGCAGGGAAAAGTGCTGAGAGCCCTGCACGTTCCCAGAGCCAAGGCTATCCACACAGAAAACTTCTCCACCGACTTGGTTGTGCTAAAGGTGCCTTGTAAAAACCTATGCAGGTGAGGGTTATGCCTATTCTCTGAACAAAAATATGGAGAAACGTTAAGCTGGAGATAAGCCAGGGTACATGCTTGCCTGTTTTTGTAGCTCAGTTTTGTTGGGAGTTTGTTTTTCTTTTCTGGGCTTTACATGCCCATGAACTGGCACAGCTGCTGGAGCATAAGCAGCTTAGTAAATGTTCCATAAATGATGTGTTTCAATTACCTGCTCTGGTGAAGAGGACTGTGTAGCAAAGTACTGGAAAAGTCCAGAGACAGGGGACTGAATGCTAGTGCTGTACTTATCAAAACCTGGACACTGGATTAGGGGATTTTTTTTTTTGCCTCTGATTGAGTGGCTTATGTTTGCCAAAGTTGAAGGAATTATTTGTTTTGAAACTGCTGAAGCCTGTTCTTTTACTTACTGAAACCAGTGACCATAATAAAACCTTGATTTAATGCATTCTGACTTGGAATCTTCCCTTGCATGCCCTTATTAGGCTGATAAGAAGCCAGGCGAAGTCCTGAAGGGTTCCTTGGTAGTAAGGGACACGTCAAGCCAGAGAACTGTGTCACGATCCCGGGGCTCACAGCGCTGCTCCAGAGCGCGGATGTGACACTACTCTGAATAACTTTGCATTGTCTGCAAATTTTATCACTTCGATCATCGTACCAATTTCCAGGTCATTTATAATATGTTGAAGAGCATAGGTCCAAGCACCGAACCCTGTGGCACTCCACTTGTGACGCTTTTCCAGTCCAAGTATTGTACATTTACCCCCACTCTCTGCTTCCTATCCACCAACCAGTTTTTAATCCACGTGAGTATTTCATCCTCAATTTCATGGCTCGCAATTTTTCAAAGTAGTCATTCATGCGGAACCTTGTCGAACGCCTTCTGAAAATCCAGATATACAGTGTCGACTGGGTCACCCTTGTCTATCTGCCTGTTAACTCCCTCGAGGAAGTGCAGCATGTTCGTCAAGCAAGATCTTCCTTTGCTGAAGCCGTGCTGGCTGGTCCTCATCAGATTGTGTCTGTCAAGGTGGTCAATGAATCGGTCCTTTATCAGCACTTCTACCATCTTTCCTGGTACCGAGGTCAGACTCACCAGTCTGTAGTTTCCTGGATCTCCCCTCAAACCTTTCTTGAAGATCGGAGTAACATTCGCCACTTTCATGTCTTCTGGAATCCTTCCTGATTTGATCGAGAGATTGGTTATTAGTTGAAGCAGTTCAGCTTTAGCCTCTTTCAGTTCCTTGATTACCCTCAGATGGATGCCATCCAGTCCAGGGGATTTATTGTTTTTAAGCCTATCTGCCTGCATACCTCTTCTAGACTGACCATCAACCCAGTCAGTTTCCCTCTTTGTTTCCCGCGTATAGCCTGTCGGCTTCCGGTATGTTGTGCATATCCTCTTCGGTAAATACAGACGCAAAAAATGTGTTCAGTTTGTCGGCGATGGCTTTGTCTTCCTTTAGCACTCCCTTTATTCCATGGTCATCCAACGGTCCCACCACTTCCTTCGCGGGTTGTTTCCCTCATAGTCTCTTTTGGCCCCTCTTACCGCCTTATGGCACCTGCTTTGATGTTATTTGTTCTTTTTCCAGTTGCGTTGCATTGGTTAGGGTAGGGATGGGTGGAGGTTTGAGGTTATAACTTTCACTGGTAAAATGTATGAGCATAAGGACATGTTTCATCCACTTTTGACAGTGAAATGCTTTTAGTTTGTTTGAATTCTGCTCAGTAAAAAATATTTAAACATAACTATGTTAAAAAGCAGTGGTCTAATCTAATCTAGTCTTCGATTTATATATCAGGTCATCTCCCAATGGAGCTCAACTCTGTTCACAAATAATTAAAGACCAGAGTACATAAGAAGAACATGGGAAGAAAAATGTTGCAATGCTATCAATTCTTTGGTTCTATAGGTAAACCATTTAGGTATTGTGTAAACAGCACAGACCCCTGAGGAACTCCATTATCTACCCTTCTCCATTGAGAAAACTAACCATTTTCCCCTACTCTCTGTTTTCTATCTTGTAACCAGTTCTTAATCCACAATAGGACATTACCTCCCATTCCATGACATGAGGTACTTGGTCAAATGCCTTTTGAAAATCCAGATACACAATGAGGCATATTTTCAAAGCACTTAGACCAGTGTCTCGCAAACTTTGTCAAGCCACAGCACACTAAACGTAGTGGTCAGAGCTCTAAGCATCCAGAAGTGCGTGGACGTTGACGTAATGTCACAGGCACGTGTGACATCATGTCGACATCTGCACATGAGCGAAGGCCCTGAGCTGCCAGTGGGGGGTGCTGGAAGGGAAGACATGAAGAGCAGAGAAGCACTGGCACCCACTGATTGCCTACAGGATGTGCCTCTTGCCATGAGAGGCACGTCCAGTAAGCAGTCAGCCGGTGCCTCTCCTCCTCCCTGGTGGAACGCAGCACACCTAAAATCTCGGGAGGCACAAAGTTTGTGATACATTAGTGTGCGGTGGCACACAGTTTGGTATACACTGACATGCTTATTCACCCCTTTCAAAGAAATGTAATAGATTGGCGAGGCAAGATTTTTCTTGACTAAATCCATGTTGACTTTATGTAATTAATCCATGCTTATGTATATGCTCTGTAATTTTGTTCTTTAAAATAGCGTCTACCATTTTGCCTGGTATCGACATCAGGCTCACCGGTCTTTAATTTCCTGAACACCTCTGGAATACTTTAAAAACTGGCAAAACGCTGGCCATCCTCCAATTTTCTGGTACTATGCTTGATTTTAAAGATAAATTACATATTACTAACAATAGCTCTGCAAATTCATTTTTCAGTTCTATCAGTACTCTGGGTTGTATATCATCTGGCAATTTGCTATTTTTCAGTTTGTTAAATTGACTTATTACAACCTATCTGTGTGCTCCAAGCTATCTTGAATTCTGATACTTTCCTTATCTCTACCACCTCCACTGGGAGGCTGTTTCATGCATCCACTACTCTTTCTATAAAGAAATATTCCTTCTCATTCTATAAACCTTTTCACCAAAGACAGAATGACAGTAACAGGTGTATAGATGCAGCACAGCCAAATTTCCACTCCTTTTTGCCTCATTCATAGGAGATAGTCAGTGGGGCACACAGATAGCAAGAACTAATCCAGTGAGGAAAGAACAGCACATAACAGATCGCATAATCTGATGGAAGTTTTCAATTCAGTTCTTTTCTTCAGTTTTAGGTGGAGGAACCTCTGGGAAGTCATTTACCCAAGGACACTTTCCAGCTGAAGTGGATTGTCTATGAATCAGACCAATTCCAGTAATTCTCTTAGAGTGGAATAAAGATGTACTCACTCATCCTCCCCCAATTTCTTATCTAGTCCATATTAAGAGATATGTACTGCCCTGTTGGTCCTTAGGGGATGTGCACTTATAACTAAACCTGAAATTCCTAAAGATAAAGTCTGGATAACTTTGAGACCTGGATGGGTTTCCTTACATTTTGTTAAAATATTTTCCCACTAGTAGAACTCCTAAAATACAAGAAAAAAATCTGGTGTCTCTTCTGGAACTTAGTATCATTACTGTATCTTTGTCATTCTAAATGCATAATTAAATATGGACTGTAATTTTTACCATCCAATTTCTTTGCTTAATTCTAATATCCAAGTTTTACAACTTGGAACAGATAATATGCCATTGCTAGTTAATTAGGACAGTCAGATTGGTGCCAATCAATATAGGCTACTTTTCAATACAGTATATGGCATTTAGTGCAAATGATGGCAGCTTAATTGGGACAGCTGGTCTATGTGTCATCAAGGAGTGACTCCTCCTACCCAGCTGGCTGCAACATGGAACTTGAGATGACACCTGGTTTGCATTTGGAGAGAGGCAGGAGTTGCATTGGTTAGGGTAGGGATGGGTGGAGGTTTGAGGTTATAACTTTCACTGGTAAAATGTATGAGCATAAGGACATGTTTCATCCACTTTTGACAGTGAAATGCTTTTAGTTTGTTTGAATTCTGCTCAGTAAAAAATATTTAAACATAACTATGTTAAAAAGCAGTGGTCTAATCTAATCTAGTCTTCGATTTATATATCAGGTCATCTCCCAATGGAGCTCAACTCTGTTCACAAATAATTAAAGACCAGAGTACATAAGAAGAACATGGGAAGAAAAATGTTGCAATGCTATCAATTCTTTGGTTCTATAGGTAAACCATTTAGGTATTGTGTAAACAGCACAGACCCCTGAGGAACTCCATTATCTACCCTTCTCCATTGAGAAAACTAACCATTTTCCCCTACTCTCTGTTTTCTATCTTGTAACCAGTTCTTAATCCACAATAGGACATTACCTCCCATTCCATGACATGAGGTACTTGGTCAAATGCCTTTTGAAAATCCAGATACACAATGAGGCATATTTTCAAAGCACTTAGACCAGTGTCTCGCAAACTTTGTCAAGCCACAGCACACTAAACGTAGTGGTCAGAGCTCTAAGCATCCAGAAGTGCGTGGACGTTGACGTAATGTCACAGGCACGTGTGACATCATGTCGACATCTGCACATGAGCGAAGGCCCTGAGCTGCCAGTGGGGGGTGCTGGAAGGGAAGACATGAAGAGCAGAGAAGCACTGGCACCCACTGATTGCCTACAGGATGTGCCTCTTGCCATGAGAGGCACGTCCAGTAAGCAGTCAGCCGGTGCCTCTCCTCCTCCCTGGTGGAACGCAGCACACCTAAAATCTCGGGAGGCACAAAGTTTGTGATACATTAGTGTGCGGTGGCACACAGTTTGGTATACACTGACATGCTTATTCACCCCTTTCAAAGAAATGTAATAGATTGGCGAGGCAAGATTTTTCTTGACTAAATCCATGTTGACTTTATGTAATTAATCCATGCTTATGTATATGCTCTGTAATTTTGTTCTTTAAAATAGCGTCTACCATTTTGCCTGGTATCGACATCAGGCTCACCGGTCTTTAATTTCCTGAACACCTCTGGAATACTTTAAAAACTGGCAAAACGCTGGCCATCCTCCAATTTTCTGGTACTATGCTTGATTTTAAAGATAAATTACATATTACTAACAATAGCTCTGCAAATTCATTTTTCAGTTCTATCAGTACTCTGGGTTGTATATCATCTGGCAATTTGCTATTTTTCAGTTTGTTAAATTGACTTATTACAACCTATCTGTGTGCTCCAAGCTATCTTGAATTCTGATACTTTCCTTATCTCTACCACCTCCACTGGGAGGCTGTTTCATGCATCCACTACTCTTTCTATAAAGAAATATTCCTTCTCATTCTATAAACCTTTTCACCAAAGACAGAATGACAGTAACAGGTGTATAGATGCAGCACAGCCAAATTTCCACTCCTTTTTGCCTCATTCATAGGAGATAGTCAGTGGGGCACACAGATAGCAAGAACTAATCCAGTGAGGAAAGAACAGCACATAACAGATCGCATAATCTGATGGAAGTTTTCAATTCAGTTCTTTTCTTCAGTTTTAGGTGGAGGAACCTCTGGGAAGTCATTTACCCAAGGACACTTTCCAGCTGAAGTGGATTGTCTATGAATCAGACCAATTCCAGTAATTCTCTTAGAGTGGAATAAAGATGTACTCACTCATCCTCCCCCAATTTCTTATCTAGTCCATATTAAGAGATATGTACTGCCCTGTTGGTCCTTAGGGGATGTGCACTTATAACTAAACCTGAAATTCCTAAAGATAAAGTCTGGATAACTTTGAGACCTGGATGGGTTTCCTTACATTTTGTTAAAATATTTTCCCACTAGTAGAACTCCTAAAATACAAGAAAAAAATCTGGTGTCTCTTCTGGAACTTAGTATCATTACTGTATCTTTGTCATTCTAAATGCATAATTAAATATGGACTGTAATTTTTACCATCCAATTTCTTTGCTTAATTCTAATATCCAAGTTTTACAACTTGGAACAGATAATATGCCATTGCTAGTTAATTAGGACAGTCAGATTGGTGCCAATATAGGCTACTTTTCAATACAGTATATGGCATTTAGTGCAAATGATGGCAGCTTAATTGGGACAGCTGGTCTATGTGTCATCAAGGAGTGACTCCTCCTACCCAGCTGGCTGCAACATGGAACTTGAGATGACACCTGGTTTGCATTTGGAGAGAGGCAGTCAGAGGGTTAAATCCTCTGCTGTTTTAACACTATGCAATTAATGGAAAGGAAGCCTCTTAGGTAGCCATGAATATAGAATAAATTAATGTATTCTGGATTTTGTACAAACAATGTTGTTTTTTTTAATAGTCTACTGATTCAGATATAAATATTAAATAGTTTACCTCAGTAAATGTTTGCCTTTTATCTATTTCTGTAAATCTTTAGGAATTTCAGAATACAGCTGCTAAGATTATAGCAAAGACTGCCTCGCTGCTCACGTCACACCTGTGCTTGCGGATCTCCATTGGTTGCCAGTTACATGGAGAATACAATTTAAGATAATGACTTTGGGTTTTAAATCTGTTTGCGACCTGTTACCAAGGGTGAATACGTTCTTGCTGCAGACATACGTACCATGTTGTCCGTTAAGATCACAAGCTAGGAACCTTCTGGCTGTCCCTCACTTGCGCTCGATCACTAAAGTTGTTAATCGATTCCGAATGTTTCAAGTGAGATAAAGCAGCAGATTTCTGTGTCTCAATGGCCATGAATTTGGATTTGGAGGATGAGATGTACAGCGTCAGCATCTATGAGACAAATTTGGTTTCTCTTGTTGCATAGAACTTTCTGGACCCCAGTTTGTTTACAGAAGTTAGATAGTTCTAAGTTTAATAGATGCTGGCACTGTCTTCTTGACATAGGGACACTGGATCATATGTTGTTCTATTGTCCCTTGATACTTAATTTTTGGAGGTCAATTTGGGGACAAATTAATATAATTTTGGAGTCAATTCCATTGACATATGAGGTTGTCATATGTGGGACATTATTGCATCTTAAGCCCCTATTAGACCATTATAAAGGCCGACTATTCCCGATTATGACCGGGATTGCCCTGCAAATGGTTAATCGTACAGTCAAACCTCAGTTTATGAGTGCACCAGTTTGCGAGTGTTTTGCAAGACGAGCAAAACATTCACAAAATTGGCGCCTCGGAAAGCGAGTTTGACTCTATTTACGAGTGTCCCCCCTCCCCCCCCGCTCACATCGTCATCCCCTGCGATCCTACATCCCCCCCCAAGCACCGAAATAACATCCCTTACCCCGATTGGGCACCGGCACCAGCACCAACGCACAGGACATGTCGGTACCTGAAGATCCTCCCTCTTGTCTGTGCTGGGCTGGACTGGGCCTTGAGCATTTGCGCATACTCAAGGCCTTCTGGTTTCGCTCTCTCCGAGATTCTCAGATTCAGAATCTCGGAGAGAGCGAGACCAGAATGCCTTGAGCGTGCTCAAATGCTCAGGGCCCAGTCTAGCCCAGCACAGGCAAGAGGAAGGATCTCCGATGCACCACCCAGCCCAGCACAAAAGAGGGAGGATCTTCGGGCACCAGCATGTCCTGTGCATTGGTGCTGATGCCGGTGCCCAATCGGGGTAAGGGATGTCGTTTTGGTACTCGGGGGGGATGTAGGATCGCGGGGGAGGGAGGCGACGCGAGCGGGGGGGGGGAGGGTATAGAGCAGCGCCGGTGGCCTCAAGGGGGGGGTGAATGGAGCAGCGCCGGTAGCCTCGGGTGGGGGGGAACGAATCAAAGCGAGTTTCCATTTATTCCTAGGGGGAAACTCATTTTGATATATGAGCAATTGGGTTACGAGCATACTTCAGGAATGAATTATGCTCGTAAACCAAGGTTCCACTGTAATTGGAAAAATTATGATTGACTCAATTTTCCTTTTTGGTGAGCGAATTTATGCCTATGTTACAGGTACGAGAAAATGAACGCAAATATGTTGGGGCATAGTAATTCATTTAAATTGGTTTGGGGCCCATTGGCGTCTTGTATTATTCATTATAGTTGCCTTTTATCGCTTTTTGTTTATTTTCATACACATCCATGGGAGGGTGGGGTGGTGGGATGGGGTGCATGTGTGGTTATATCTTTGCTTTGTTTTATTCCTTGATGAAAATGTAAATGAATTATGCATTGTTATTGATTATGAATATAAGTGTTTAACCTGATGATTATTGTATAAACTAGTCTTTAAGCCCGTTACATTAACGGATGCTAGAATAGATGTGTGTCTGTCTTTCTTTCTCTCTCTCCTTGGCCGCTTTCTGTTTGTCTTTCTTTCTGTCTCTCTCTTTCCTCGGCTGTCCACCATCACCCTTTGCCTGCTCCCCCTGTCCAGCAGTAGCCTTTCTCCCTTTGTTTTACCTCCCCTGTGTCCAGCAGTACCCCTTCCCTGCCCCCCCCATCCAGCAGCAGCCCTTCTCCCTTTGTTTTACCTCCCCCCTGTTCAGCAGCACCACTTCCCTGCTCCCCCTGTCCAGCAGTAGGCCTTTTCCCTTCCTGTTACCTTCCCCCCATCCAGCAGCACGTCTTCCCTGCTCCCCCTGTCCAGCATCCGGCTTCCTGGTCTCTTTTGGCCCACAGGCACAAATATCATGTCCATCTCTCCCTCTCTTACTTCTTCTATCCATATCTCTCCCTCCCCCTTCTGTCCCCTCCCTGAATCTCTCCCCATCTTGCCTCCTTCACATCCATTTTTCCCTTCTCCCTGCTTCCCTCATGTCCATCTCTCCTTTCTTACTTCCTCTGTCCATATCTCTCCCTCCCCCCAGTCCCATATGCTCCTCCCTTCTACACCTAGCTATCTGCCAGCGTCCTTGCTGGTCAGCACTCTGAAGGCAAGTCTACATCACTTAGGCTTGCCTGTCAGCATTTTATTTCCCCTACCTAACACTCAGCTCCCCCCATAAGAAAGTCTAATTCTGCAAGGCTGCAAAAGCAGGAAATGCCCACAAGAGCTTTTTTGCAGGTAGGAGATTGTTCCCAATTTCCTGCCCCTCTTTCTATTGTTTCTAATCTGGGAGGCTGCAGTCGGATCTTTAATATAAAGTGGTTAGCAGACTTTTTGGCCAGATAAATGTGGGTCAGTCAGTACCTGCACTGAGCACGGTGCAGCGCTTTTCTAAGAAGTTAAACGCAGCGGGTGGGTGAGCAGGCAAAAGGGAGGAGGGGAGAAGTAGATGCCGGCAGGATTTTCATTGGATATTTTTATTTTTATTTGACAATTCATTTATTGTTAGTATTTACTGGTTGTTTTAATAATTTATTCACCTGTTAAAAGCCATGAAACAAAAAGGAGGGAAGTGGAGTAAATAGCTGAACAACCGAGTTTATTCTAAGTGGAATATTGAGGTCTTTTTGTTGTGGCTCAACTCAACCCACTTCTGTTCAGCAGCTTCCATTGTTGTTCCCTTCCTTCCTCCTCACTTCTGTCTCTCTTCTTTCCATCTAGCAGATTCTATCTCCCCTTTCTATCCAGCATCTCATCTCTTTCCATTCAGCAGCTCCCTCTCTCCCCCTATTTCTCCTATTTCCATCCTGCATCTACCATCTCTCCCCCTTCTATCCAGTGTCTCATTGTCATCTCCTCTTCCATCCAGGGCTTCAACTCTATCTTCTCCTTCCCCCTTCCATCAGCAGCTTATCTCTACCTTTCCCTTCCATCCAGCAACACTCCGCTCTCCCTATCCCACAGAGCAGACATTCCCTCTCCCTCATTCTAACCAGCTGCTCTGCTCTCTCCATCTTGTATGTACAATCTTCCCTCTATCTCCTTTGTGTTCAGTCCACCCCAAGCCACCATATTTTCTTCCCCAGAATTGAATGTAAGATTTTATGCCAAGTGTTTAAAATTCTTGATTGTATGTGTCTAGGTTATCTATCTCACCTAGTTTCTTTATCAGTTTACTATCATTCCACTAGACCAGGGGTAGGGAACTCTGGTCCTTGAGAGCCGTATTCCAGTTGGGTTTTCAGGATTTCCCCAATGAATATGCATGAGATCTATTTGCATATCCATTGGGGAAATCCTGAAAACCCGACTGGAATACAGCTCTCGAGTTTCCAACCCCTGCACTAGACTGATCCACATGAATACGTTTTCCTGTCATATTACTGGTTCATTAAACCTAATTAATTTTTGCAAGAAAACTGTTTTATCTTTGTTGCAATAAAATACCAAAATTATTTAAGATTATTTAAAATTTCATAAAGTTAAAAACTTGGTTGATCTAAAAGTATCAAAATTGCAGCTAGGGTCTGTTAGATTAATTTAAAAAATGTTTTTTAATCAGTGTATTATGATTACTGCCTTTTTTGGATTAATACATTATTTCTAAGCTTTCTGGTTTGATATGGTATACATTGGAAGATTAGAGTCTTACCTTGATAATAATCTTTCTAGTAGAAAGTCAGATGAGTTTTATCTTCCATTGGTTGTGAGATCCTGCAGAAGATATCAGTCACATTCTTTTCTCCGCCTCCACCTCCTTCCTCAGTGGTCTGTGCCTCAGCATCTCAGTTCATACCATAGCAATGCCAAACTGTTAAGAGTATATATGCTTATTTGGTCCAGATACCGTCACTTTGTTCTTTAAGAAAGGACGCCTCAGCCCCACCGCTCCACCGCAAAAAATATTTTTATATCGCGGGAAGTCTGATGTGGTGCTTCATCATTGGCTGTCTTTTCAATGTGCAATACTATTCTAGTTAATCCTTTTTGCTATAAGGGCGGAATTGCACTGTAGTACGCTAGTACAGTATTTAAAAAACACAATGATCCCCAGGGGACTCCGTATCCTAAAAGAACCGAAGATGATTTCTACCGACAAGTCCTTTAATGAGCGTTGGACAGCAATCTTAAATAAATGCTCCAGGGACCTAATGATTCTCCTAGTGGAAACTACAGAGGCAACAGAAAAAGAACTGTGTATAAAAGTGAGTGGGATTGAAAATGAACTCCAACAGCGGCAAGAAGTTACTGATTTTGATCAGAAATTAAGGGATTTAAAAGCTTCAATGGTTAAATTTAGAGAGGAGATTAAGACCAACAAGATCAAGAAATGGAAAAGGGATGAGCGTGACTACTTACACGATCGTGTGTATTCATGGCAAAGAAAGATTATGGGGATCCCACAGAAGAAAAAGATTGCATTTGAGAGTTCCTCAGGAGATTCAGAAGGGTTGAGTGAAGGTTCAACGGAGACTACAAGTGAAAAATCAGGGGAATCCTTGACTGTGGATACTCGAGGCCGAGGACGAACAAGGCAACAGCGCACGAGAGGTGCAGCCCAGCAAGAGACTTACAAATCAACCCGGACGGGAGGAGTTCGACAGTGATCAACCTGTCCTCTACTCAATTGACAATCCATCAAAAAAGCATATTAGAAAAGGGCATGAATTTTGTGATGTCCCACCCTCCGGATTTTTTCAAACTGCATAAGGCACTTCATTGCTTTATAAGGAAGATGCAACTTAGGGTTTTTTTTGAGAACAGTGACACCATCCCACAGAATGAAGTTGACCCAAATGATCAGGAGGTTTCAATAGATAATAATTCTATCTCTATTTGTAGGTCAAAATCAGCATGGACCCCCCCGGGCCCTATGGACCCTTTAATATTTACTTTTTCTGAACTTGTTAGTAAAGATTTGAAAGATTTGCAGAAATCCTGGAAGAATCAGGGTCGGTTGAATACTACTAGGGCTCAAAGGGAGGGTTTTTGGGATCTTTTAGATAATGATGGTATAGTCATCACGAAGGCTGACAAGGGAGGAGCCACTGTCGTTCTCAATAGAACAGATTATGACAGAGAAGCTTTACGTCAATTGGGCGATGAAAAGGCCTATTGTTTATTGTCAGAAGATCCTACTACATCTCTAGGGATGGAAATTTTAGAATTTCTAAATAGACACAAGGAGGAAGGGACGATCACAATGAAGGAGTATAAATTTCTATTTGAAAAACATCCTAAAACTCCAAAAATTTCCTTTGTTCCTAAAGTGCACAAATCCTTAAAGGACCCCCCAGGAAGGCCCATTGTAAACACCCGTTCCTCTATTTTAGAACCTCTGTCTAAGATGGTGGATTTCTTCCTTAGGGAAGAGGTCCCTAAGATAAAATCATACATTAGAGATTCTTCCCATTTCTTGAGGGACTTGAGTAATTTAGATATAGACATGTCGGATAAGTGGTTAGTAACTTTAGACGTTGTGTCGTTGTACACCCAGATCCCACAGGATGAAGCTCTTTTTACCATCCGCCAGACTCTTCAGGCTAGGGTCCCCCATCGTATATCTATAGATTTTCTTGTACAACTGGCTTTCTGGGTGATTAAGAGAAATTATTTTAAATACCATCAAAAATTTTTCCAGCAAACCCAGGGGGTAGCGATGGGAGCCACTTTGGCCCCTTCTGTCGCTGCCCTATACATGGCAAAATTCGAAGAAACCTGGGTTTATACATCTATGTGGTACCCCAAAATTTTATTCTGGGGGAGATTTTTAGATGATATTTTTTTCATTTGGGATGGTATGAGACAAGATCTTGATGTTTTTCTTCAACACTTAAATTCTGTAGACACTAACATAAAATTTACTATGGAATGTCATCAAACCAGGATTAATTTTTTAGATGTCTCTATTGAGATTCAGGGAGGTTCAATTACTACGTCTCTTTATAGAAAACCAGTGACTAAAAATACCATTTTACATTACAACAGTTTTCACCCGTACAAACTTAGATATAATCTTCCTATTGGACAATTCCTGCGAATTCGTAGGATTTGTTCTACGATGCATCAATATAAAATGGAAGCTAAAATTTTGGGGGATAGACTACGTTTGAGGGGTTATCCTGAAGGTTCTATTAGACAGGCGTATCTAAGGGGAAAGTTTGCGCAGAGGCATCTTCTTCTGCAAGATTCACAAGATAAATCAGAGGAAGATTATAGCCAGCTTACTTGTATTGTACCTTTTTCTAGGGCAACTCCTATCCTGGTAAATATGATTAGAAAATATTGGTATATAGTTCAGAGTCACAAATCTTTGGAGAATTTTCCATTGATTGCATATTCCCGTGGTAAATCAATAGGACAACATTGTTATTTCCAGAGGTATGGAATCAAGAGGAGAATGATAGGTGGGCGCCATGGTAGTTGTGGGAGGTGTCAATGGTGTCCGCTTTCCATTCAGGGTGAGAACTGGCAGGTTCCAGGAAGGAATATGAATCTAAGAGCTAGAACTGATACTGATTGTAATTCCCAGCGAGTGATATACGCTATAGTTTGCCCCTGCGACCTTATCTATATTGGACGTACCAATCGGAAGATCAAGTTACGCCTGAACGAACACAAGTCCTGTATAATAAATGGGGTGGCCCTAGCTCCTTTAGTGGAACATTGGGCTAAATATAAGCATACAGTGGAGGAACTGAGATGGCGGATTATTTATAAGATTCATGATGTAGGGGGAGAGGATGATATGAGGCAGCTTAATGAAGCTGAACAACGATTAATTTTTCAGGTTGATACAGTAGAACCCCGGGGACTTAACAACATGATAGAATGGAGTTCTATGATATAACCGGCTAAGTGGATTTGGACCAATGAGCGTTAAGGGGGCGTGGTTTAACAAGGAAGTTACAAGTATTTAAATTGTGATCCGAGGACGCCGGCGCCATCTTGTACTCATTAACATAGTGGAGTCGGATGACGGCGGCGACCTCGGTGAGCTGTATATTATATTATATTAAGTCAAGTTTTTTGTAGGGGGGTGGCTATTTACAATTGTATATTAATGGCTCCTTCCTGATTTTTTCTAGGGAGACCCTTGAAAAAGCACACTATGTGCGAAACATGTCGGGTCTGGCTCCCCGAGTTTTGGCTGAAATAAATTAAGATAAGTACTGTCTTAAGCTATGTACTAGAAAGATGTTGCATGGTTTAAATGCTGTAAAAAATACAAAAGCAAAAAGGATTAACTAGAATAGTATTGCACATTGAAAAGACAGCCAATGATGAAGCACCACATCAGACTTCCCGCGATATAAAAATATTTTTTGCGGTGGAGCGGTGGGGCTGAGGCGTCCTTTCTTAAAGAACAAAGTGACGGTATCTGGACCAAATAAGCATATATAGATTTATTGATACATCAAGGTTTGGATATAAATACGACTGGTGGCCATTATAATAGCTGCTTAAAGTGAAAACTGTTAAGAGTAAACATAAAAGGAAGGGTATAGGGAATCTAAAACTGACAAAAAAAATCCCCCTCTTCAAAGCATAGGGTATAAACAGGGAGAATAAAAGGATCTCAGAAACCTGCTTGGTGACAGGGAATAAACCTAAGCAAAGTCTGACAAGGTTCCATTGATCCTAAAAACCTCCTCCTTCCTATATTATTTATTTTTTTTTACTTATAGTGATTTTTTTATTGATTTATTGATAATTTGTCTTAAAATTTTCTTCATTAAATCTTCATTAAAACCATATTCATGTGAATGGTATTAAATATATCTTCAAGGTACTTATCTTAAATGTTGCAGGCAGCCATAGCCCGACGGGACCTGTTTCGCCACTCAGTAGGAAGCCCAGAGACTGAATATTATTGCTGAATAATTATGCAGCAGCTTATGTGGACCCTTGAGAAAGCCAGTAATTGTGGCAAAATGGGCCCCTAATGACTCTGCAGCTCCTTGTGGTCCTGGACAAATCACTTAATCCTCTATTCATCTTAAGCCCTCTAGGAACAGAACCCCCCCCCCTCAATCTACATATAAAACTGTGTATGTAAACTGCTTTGGTTGTACTCACAGAAAGGCAGTATATCAAATACATAACCCTTTATCCTTCCTTTATCTCATGGAGGGCTGTCCATTGCTACCTTAACTTCTCTAGCCTCAGATAGGTGAAATTACACCTGGTGTCTGGGTGCTCTTGTTGTTTCCTGTTTCTGACATTGTTCATGCCCATTCTTTGCACACTGGTGAAAATACAAATATTTTTTGTACCTTTCATAAGAACATAAGAATTTCCACTGCTGGGTCAGACCAGTGGTCCTTCATGCCCAGCAGTCCGCTCACGCGATGGCCCTCTGGTCAAAGATCAGTGCCCTAACTATGCATGATTAGGGTTGGTGAAGCTCACCACCTAATTGGTTCCCTGAAGTATAAGTCTCAGAGCAGCAGGAACCAGATATATCTCAGCCAATAAGAAGCTATGACTTTCATAGTTTCTCAGTCTCTCCTGACTTCTAGTATTATCCTTGCTACTAGAAGCACTGGAGAATAAGCACACACAAATCCCTTTCCCCAGACTACGAAGAAAGCATACAAGACTACGAAGAAAGCATACAAGGCTGAGGAGACTGATCATGAGGCAACGTGACAGGCTTTCCAAGAACTGTAACTTATAAGACCATTAAAAAAAAATCCAGGTCCATCAAATCCAATATCCTATCTCAGTTACCAGTGAGGGTCACAAGAACCCAGCAGATCCCAAAAAGTACATCTGTTCTCATAGCTCATTTCCGGGAATAATCAATGGCTCTCTCAGGTCTATCTGGCTAATAATTTTTGTATAGAACTGTTCTCCAGGATCAAACTTGTTGAACTCTATGATTTTGGTTGCCTTGAATATTTCCAACAACCGATTCTACAACTTAATTATGTACTATGTGAAAAGAAAATTCTACTTTTCAACTTTTTTGTCATTAATTTCATGGTGTGTCCTCTTATTTTATATTGTGTGAAAGTTGAAACAAACAAACCCTGGACCCTTGAAGGTTATCATACCTCAGAGGGCAATATGATGAGCAGTCCTCTACATGGTGTGTTTTGATGGATTGCTGGCAGTTGCCAATATCGCCATGCTTTTAGCATTCTGCTTCAATGAGAATTGATGGCCTCTGCTTGATGTGTGGCAGTAGAGTCTGTCGATGCTGATAATAAAAAGTTGGAATACTTCAACTTCAAGTGGGGATTGTTGCTGGATAGTCCTGATGGCTTCTACTAATTTCCAACGGATGCCTATAGGCTTTTTTTATACTTGAATTTTTATTCATAATACAAAACAGAGAAAGTCTGACATAAGGCCCTCCAATAAAATATCAATAGAAAAAAAAACATAAAACAACTTTAAACAAGAACCAAATCCCCTGTATCCCCTTTACCTCAAACAGCATTAAAGAATAGCATCTAAATATTTCTGTAGCAAACCTCTCTTTTTATGCACTCATCATAGCCTTGATGTCCTCTAGATCAGTGTTCTTCAACCACCGGTCTGTGGACCGGTGCCGGTCCACAGAAATTTCCTGCCGGTCCACAGGGCCAGCACGTGCATCAGGCCCAAAACAGTGTTCTTCAACTGCCGTCCACGGTGCGATCGATGTGGCGTTATCTTCGAGCCGGCTCCCTCTTCCTCACTGATTCAGTGTAGAGAGCTGCACGGGAACGGGGACGACGGGGATCCTGCGGGTTCCCCCTTTGGGTCACAGGGATCCCGTGGGGATGCCCCCTAGGGTCACGGGGATCCTGTGAGGACGCCCCTAGGGTCACGGGGATCCTACGGGGTTCGAAGCAACTCGAGCCATGAGACATCTTCTTTCTCTTACCTGCTCTGCCGCAGCACACAGCCGACCGGAAATTTTCCCCGATGTCAGCGCTGACGTCGGAGGGAGGGCTTAAGCAAAGCCCTCCCTCCCTCTGACGTCAGCGCTGACATCGGGGAAGACTTCCGGTCGGCTATGTGTGCTGGGGCAGTGCAGGCAGGAGGCCTCTTCTTCAGGAACTGGACCCCAGCGAAAAAGCCACCATGGGTCGAAAATCTACGAGTTGGCTAGGCAAAAAGGGGGAGGAGCCAGAGTAACACCGAGCCTTTCTTTCACTCTCACTCCAACCATGATGCCAGAAGACAGGAAACAGCTGATACACCGATTTAAGCAAAACATAACAGCGATGAAAAAAAAGCAGTGGTTACAAAGTTCACCCAAACGCAGATAAAAGGTAAGAAAAGCTCAGATAAGAGAGTTCCACTTGATCATGTCACTCAACCCCAATGGTTTAACTGCCTGCAGTTCAAAGATCCAAAACTGCTCACGCAATTGTATGCGAGCCATTTTATCCCCTTGGAAGTTACTGGGGATCTGTTTGATCACCAACCATCTAAGGTCAGCGAATCCATGTTGGTATTCAGTACAGCGACTCACCATTGGGGATGTCAAGGCATAAGTATTAATCCTGATTTTGTGCTTAGCAAGGCGGATCTTAATCTGTCTGCTAGTACGGCCCACGTATATCTTGTGGCATTGGCAGACGATGACATAGATCATCCAAGATGAGGCACAAGTAGTCACATATATAAGGCATGAACTTGGGAAAGAGGATGGAGGAAGGGAGGGAAAGAGATGCTGAGGTGTGGGAAGGAGTGCGTTTTTGGACACAAGGCATGAACTTGGGAAAGAGGATGGAGGAAGGGAGGGAAAGAGATGGTTGTGTACACGGGAATGGAAGAAAGAATTTTTGGTCATAGGGAGGGAGTGAGGTACAGATGAGAGGGAGAAATATTGTGGTGGAAAGGGAATAGTGGGACAGATTGAAATGGATGCAAGAGGGAGGATTGTTGGACATAGTGGTGAAGGGAATGGAGGGAGAGATGTGGCATGGTGCTGGAGAGGGGTATTAGAAGGAGAAATGTTGGGCATGGGGCTGGTGGGCAGGCACGAAAGATGAGAAAGGGATAAATGCTGGACCATGGTAGGAGGAACCAATGGACAGCAACAGAAGAATTTACAGAAGATGGGAAAGCGGAAAAAAGAAACTGGGACCAACTTTATGGAAAAATAAGTCTCCAGACAACAAAGGTAAAAAATGGAATTTATTGACTAAAATATGTTAGCTTTGGGAAATGTATATAGCAGATGTCTTTGTATTGTGTTCAAAAGAAAAGAAAATGCATTTCTGGTTTTATTTCTACAGTGTTGAAGTACTTGCTGACCCTTGCTGTGACTGGTGGGGATCCCCAAGCACCGCCAGCAGAGGACCTCCTCTAGAGAAGGCCAGAACTCCCCTCCACCAAGCACAGCAGTCACTGGCAGCATCCATGAGCCACTGAGGTGCCAGCATCTGTGACTCAGGGATGCTACTGCTGCCTGCCAAGCTTGGCAAAAGGGACCCCTGGCCAACTACAAAAGAAGTCCTCAGCTAATAGCTTGGGGGTTCTCATCAGCCGAGTATTTATATTTTATATTTACATTAGAGGCTCTGGTGGAAACCCATTTACAAAGTATGTATTCTTCCCAATTAATATTTCCAAATTAATAAAGTCTCTGCTTATTTGTAAATGGGTCTCTACCAGAGCCTTTAATTTAGTAGCATAATTAAATGAAATAACTATTTCTGAAGTTTATAGGGACGGGCGGGGACGGAGGGGATTCCTTGCAGGGACGGATGGGATTTTGGCGGGAGGGGTGGGATTTCTGTCCCCGCGCAACTCTCTAATTCAGTGCACAAAGCCATGGGCAGTGGCTCCTATGCGCGTCCTGCGCCTGAACCAGAAGCCTTCTCTCTGATGTTGCAACATCATAGGGAAGGCTTCCAGATAAGGCACGGGACACGCAAGGAGCCGCTGCCCGCAGCTTTGTGCACTGCATCAATGAGGAAGAGGGAGCCGGCCTGAAGATAATACCGGGGCGGCATAAAATGGCCAGGCAGGAGCAGGCCATTAGGTAAGGCATAGCATGGAGGGAGGGAGACAACAAAGGTAGGGGGGAATGATTTTATTTTTGAATTTAGTGACTGAATTATGTAAATTTTGAGAATTTACATCTGCTGTCAGTATGCTTTGTGTAGTTTAATTTTGTGATTAACCATTATGTGTTGTTAATAAGATTATATTGTGTATCTGTGAAAAATGAATGGAAAAAAATAGTGTTACAATTAGTACTATTATGGGGGCGGGGTCTGGGGTGGAGATTGGGTAGAGATGGGCGGGGTCTGGCCCACAACTTAGCCCAATGTTCTTCAACTGCCGGTTCACGGACCGATGCCGGAGATGGGCGGGGTCTGGCCCACAACTTAGCCCAATGTTCTTCAACTGCTGGTTCACGGACCGATGCCGGTCCACAGAATAATTCTTTTATTTCTGCCGGTCCATAGGTGTAAAAAGGTTGAAAAACATTGCTCTAGATGACATAAGCAGGCACTTAGGACACTTTAAGAAATCATGATTAAGACCAACGCATGCCAGGTATCAGTTATGTGTATTAGTAACTGATTTGGTTCCAGCACACTGCTTGTACTTGATGTGGGATTATTTCTTCTGGAACATCGATGGAAAATCAAACTGCTTGATGTTCAAAAAAAGTATCCGTTGATACTGAAACCTCGTTATATCTAGCATCCACACATATATAAGAGATTTTTTTGTATGGACCTTCAGAGTGCAACTAGGCATTTCATACTACTAGCTGCTAAAGTCTTTGTCAGTCCAATCTTTTATTGACATTATTTTAAAATAGCTCTTAGCTTCACAGTTTCATTTTGTTATTTTAATCTTTATTTTTATGCTGTTCATAAAGTTAATATAGCTACTTAGGGGTCCTTTTACTAAGGTGTGCTAGCGTTTTTAGCACACACACGAAATTACCGTGTGTTAAACCTTGCAAACTGCTTCTAGAATAACGCCAGCTCAATGCTGGCATTAAGGTCTAGCTGTGATACAAATGTGAAACGGATGGTATGAGAGAATTATTAATATTGAATGACACTGCCTTGGATCCGGGGCAGACGTTAAAAGAACAGGTACTATGAAAACAAGTCGTAATCACGAGGCAGGCTAGGAGTTTCTAACACATACTGATTGGTAAACATCCCCCCGGCATTCAGTTAGCTCAATCCACAAGGAGGGGATGTGTAGTCAGATTGGTAAACATCCTCCACAAGGAGGGGATGGGTAGTCAGCTCACGAGGCAGGCTAGGAGTTTCTAACACATACTGATTGGTAAACATCCCACCGGCATTCAGTTAGCTCAATCCACAAGGAGGGGATTTGTAGTCAGATTGGTAAACATCCTCCACAAGGAGGGGATGGGTAGTCAGCTCACGAGGCAGGCTAGGAGTTTCTAACACATACTGATTGGTAAACATCACCCCGGCATTCAGTTAGCTCAATCCACAAGGAGAGGATGGATATAAATAGTGCCTTCCCAGAAAGAAAAGGAGGAACGTTTCCACTGCTGACGAGCTGTGTGATGACATATTGATTAAGCCTCTTGTTCGTGGTCCCCCGACGGAGTGATGATGCAATAACCGGTAACGTATTGATTCAAACTCTGTACTTAATCAATGATTATGGCTAGAAATATTGTATTTATGTAATAAAACTTAATTTGTATACTATTTTGATCTCCTGGTATTCTTCCCAGTGAGGAAAGTGACCAAAGGCCTTTTATTGCCTTTTTAAATAGTAATACACTAGCGCACGGGGCAATTTAGCACGCGCTATTCTGCACGTTAAGGCCCTAACGCACCTTAGTAAAAGGAGCCTTTAAAGTAGATTCTCAAATTTCATCAATGCCACCTCTCCCAACATGCATGTTTCAAAAATAAATTTTCTTCAGGGTCGAGGGGAACAATTGAGGGTGCTGAAGAAAATTTATTTTTGAAACGAGCGAGGACACATCCAATGTGCCAGAACCAGAGGAGATTATAAGTGGGGATCTAGATGAAAAGCTGGAGCGAATAGAAGTAAGCCATGAGGATGTCCTACGATAGATAGATAGATTAAAAAGCGACAAAGCGATGGAATCCACCCAAGGGTACTAAAAGAACTGAGAAAGGAAATAGCGGAAACACTCCAGCAAATATGTAATCTATCATTGAAAACTGGGGAGATCCCGGAGGACTGGAAAATAGCAAATGTCACGCCTATCTTTAAGAAAGGATCAAGAGGAGACCCAGGAAACTACAGGCCGGTGAGCTTGACTTCGGTTCCGGGTAAGATGATGGAAGCACTTATTAAGGACAGCATCTGCGAGCACATGGAAAAAAATGGGCAGCTGAGGGAGAGCCAACATGGCTTCTGCAAGGGAAGGTCTTGCCTCACAAACTTACTACATTTCTTTGAGGGAATAAACAGCCAGATAGACAAAGGGGAACCCATAGACATAATTTACCTCGACTTCCAAAAAGCTTTCGACAAGGTACCCCACGAACGGCTGCTTAGGAAGCTGTGGAACCACGGAGTGGAGGGGGATGTATACCGATGGATTAAACACTGGTTGGCGGGCAGAAAACAGAGGGTTGGAGTGAAGGGCCAATACTCAGACTGGCAACGGGTCACGAGCGGAGTTCCGCAGGGGTCGGTGTTGGGACCGCTCCTGTTCAATATATTTATAGACGATCTGGAGACAGGGACGAAATGTGAGGTTATCAAATTTGCAGATGACACCAAACTCTGCAGCAGGGTTAGAACCACGGAAGACTGTGAAAACCTGCAAAGGGACCTAACGAAGCTGGAAGAGTGGGCCAAAAAGTGGCAGATGCGTTTTAATATAGAGAAATGCAAGGTCATGCATGTTGGGAAAAAGAACCCGATGTTCAGCTATACAATGGGGGGAACATTGCTAGATGTAAGTATCCTTGAAAGAGACCTGGGTGTGCTGGTGGATACAACAATGAAAGCATCAGCACAATGCACGACAGCCTCAAAGAAAGCAAACAGAATGCTGGGTATCATCAAGAAGGGTATCACGACCAGGACAAAGGAAGTCATCATGCCACTGTACCGTGCAATGGTGCGCCCGCATCTGGAGTACTGTGTCCAGTATTGGTCGCCGTACCTCAAGAAGGACATAGCATTGCTTGAGGGGGTCCAGAGAAGAGCGACGAAAATGGTAAGAGGTATGGAAAACCTTTCATATACCGACAGGCTAGAACAGCTGGGGCTGTTCTCCCTGGAAAAGAGGAGACTTAGAAGAGACATGATACAAACTTTCAAGATCCTGAAAGGCATAGATAAGGTAGACAGGGACAGATTCTTCAGACTGTGGGGAACAACAAGTACAAGGGGGCACTCGGAGAAACTGAAAGGGGATAGGTTTAGAACCAATGCCAGGAAGTTCTTCTTCACCCAGAGAGTGGTGGACACATGGAACGCACTCCCGGAGGTTGTGGTGGGGCAGAAGACACTACAGGGATTCAAAGAAGGTTTGGATAAATTATTGAAGGTAAAGGGGATTGAAGGATACAGATAGAAGTAAGGATAGGTTTTTTTAGGGCAGGGAACACTTGACAGGTCATGGACCTGATGGGCCGCCGCGGGTGCGGACCGCTGGGTGCGATGGACCTCTGGTCTGATCCCGGTGGAGGCAACTTCTTATGTTCTTAAACATGCATGTCGGGAGAGGTGGCATTAATGAAATGCCTAGTTGCACTCTGAAGGTCCATACAAAAAAAATCTCTTATATATGTGTGGCCGCTATTTATTTATTTATAAATTTTCAATCATTACATTACAAACATAATGAATAAGGAAAAAAGAAAGTTATAACATTTACATAAAGGAAAACACATTCAGTATTACCTTTCAAGCCCACAACACTGAGGAGCCACATTGAAAATTTAGAAAAAATAAAGGTAAACAGAAGACTGAAATACGATTCTAAAAGAAAAAACGCTTAGACCCAGATTCAATCAAGCATATTACGGTCATAATTACATTAATTCTCTATTATCTGTAATAGGTGAACGGTAAACAGTAATTATTTCATTTCTCTAGCCAGCAGAAATTGCTGCAACTGAGTTGGATCCCAGAACACAAATTCCGTGTCCTGGCTGCTAGATATTGAGTGGTTAACACATAGCTCTATAAAAAATATAATAATAATAATTTATTTCTTGTATACCGTTATACCAAAAGTTCAAAGCGGTTCACAACAAAGGATACATACAGCCAATATTTAAAATACAGAATAAACAAGTGGTGTCTAATACAGAATAAAAACAATCAGTAAAAAAGAATACATCAGATAAAAATCAGTAAAAGTTAGGACACTAGCTCAATTGGTAAGTAAAAAGCTATTAAAAATCATAATAGATTTGACAGCAACATAATTAAGAAGAAAACATATCAAACAGGCACGTTTTTAGTGATTTTCTGAAGTCAAGATAGGAAGTGGCCTCAAGTATTAATCTTCTAAGCCATGTATTCAGTTTGGCGGCCTGGAATGATAAAATTCTGTCAAAGAACTTCTTGTATTGACATGATTTAAAAGAAGGGCAATTAAATAGGTTTATTCTACGAGTACTCCTATTGGAACTATTCATGGGAAAACTGGGAGGCAAGATAATCAGGTAGCATCCCAAAAACTGCTATGTAACTAATGCAGAAAAACTTGAACAAAACTCTAGACTCCACTGGCAACCAGTGAAGTTTTTGATAGTAAGGGGTAATGTGTTCCCATTTTTTTAGACCAAAAATGAGGCGAACCGCAGTGTTCTGGATTAGTCTTAGTTTTTTGAGTAATTTTTTGTAAGCCACTAAATATATAATGTTACAATAATCCCAAATACTCAGAATGGATGTTTGTACCAATAGACGAAAAGAAGGTTTGTCAAAAAATTTATTGATGGCACGAAGCTTCCATAAGACTGAAATAAATTTCTTGAATAATAAATCAGTGTGTTTTTCCAGGGTCAATTGTTTATCAAGAGTTACGCCTAGTATTTTTATAGATTGTTTAATTTTGTATTCTCTCTCGTCCGCTCACTTGAATCGAATCTTCTTTTATCCTTTCATTGGGAGTTGCGATAAAAAGTTTGGTTTTTTCAGTATTTAATTTTAATTTAAAAGCAATCATCCAAAGCTCAATTTGATTTAAAATATTAGCTAAAAGATTAATAAAATCAGACGACAAACAAGTTAGTGGAATCACAACAGTGATGTCATCTGCGTAAATATAAAAGTTGAGCTTTAGGCTTTGCAGCAGATTACCCAATGAAGTGAGATAAATATTAAACAGCGTCAGAGACAGGGGGGAACCCTGAGGTACTCCACAGATATTGTTCCAGCTGTGAGATAGATTATCATCCTTGAATACCCGATAAAATCGTTTGCCTAGAAATCCCTGGAACCAATTATAAACATTTCCTGTAATACCAATGGATTCTAGACTATCCAATAAAATGGTATGATCTACCAGGTGAAAGGCGCAGCTTAGGTCCAGCTGCAAAATCATGGCACTGGTACCTTGACTAAAAAGAGAGTGTAAGTAGTTTGTAATGAGGCCATGACTGTTTCTGTGCTAAAGCCAGATCTGAAACCTGACTGGTTATTGTGCAATAGGTTAAACCTATCTAGATAGGTAGTTAGTTCAACATTTACCATCTCCTCCATTAACTTAGTGACCAGTGGAATACTTGCAATGGGTATAAAATTGGATATGTTATTTGATGATTCTTTATTATTCTTTTTAATAGGTGTTATCATAATTTGGTCGACTGCGGTGCAGGGTTCAAGAGCTGGAGGGAATCCACATCTCTGAAGCACCTTTAAAGGCAACTGAAGACCCTGCAGGAGAAAGCCACATCGAGGAGCAAGTAAGGGAGCTCGAAAGATTCATCGAGGAGGCCTACAAGCAGGTAGAAGAGCAGGATCATCAGCAGCGCTGGAGCGAGGAAGCTACGACTACACAAGATGGAGGACATGGGCCAACAGATGGAAGACAGGGGCCAACGGACGCCGAGGATGAAGGATCACATGGAAGATTCGTGCAAGCAGAGAGGGCGAAGACTGGCGGGTACCCCGGAAGAGAAGGACTAAACCACACCGAGGATACAGACTTGAGACCAGTGAGGAAGCTGAAGAAGGAGAAATCTGCAGTTGTCGTGGGAGACTCAATCCTGAGAGAAGTGGACAGTCACGTAGCAGGAGGGAGAGAGGATTGGCTAGTGACCTGTCTCCCAGGAGCAAGAACGAAGGACATCACCGACAGAATCGAGAGGATCCTGGACGGCACAGAAACAGAAGAGACAGCAGTGATAATCCACGTGGGAACAAATGATGTCAACAGGAGAAATTACAGCAGGACTACGCTAATTGAACAGTTCAAGATTCTAGGAAGGAAACTGAAGTTGAGGACACAGAAGATAGCATTCTCGGAGATTCTGCCAGTACCGAGGGCAGACGTGAAGAGGCAGACTGAACTACAAGCAATAAACGCATGGTTGAGGAGATGGTGCGAAGAATAAGGATTCCTTTTTGTAAGGAACTGGACAACTTTTTGGGGGAAGAACAAGCTCTTCAGGAGGGACGGACTACACCTGAGCAAGGCAGGAACGAGACTGCTAGCAAACAACGTCAAGAGAGGAATTGAGCAGGCTTTAAACTGAGAAGAAGGGGAAAGCCGATAGTCGACGGTTCGGACAAGAGTATCCAAAGAAGATACTGAGCGGGAAAAATGCTGGGAACAGGCAAGAGACGAACAACAGATAAAATTAGAGGAACAGGAGAGATCAGGAAATCAGGTTGCAGACAAAAAAGATACACCAAAAAATGAGGAAGAAAGGAACAGAAAAGATACACCAAAAAATGAGGAAGAAAGGAACAGAAATGAGGGACTGGCAGCCCAAATAGGGGATGGTAAGAGGAGCAAAATATATGTAAAACTAGTAGAGAAAAGAAAAGACCAGGACTTAAATTGCTTGTACGCTAATGCAAGGAGCCTAAAGTCCAAAATGGGAGAATTAGAAGCCATAGCCAAAAAAGAAAACCTAGACATCATTGGAATCACGGAAACATGGTGGAACGAGGATAACCAATGGGACGTAGTGCTGCCAGGGTACAAACTCTATAGAAGAGACAGGACCCACAAGAAAGGTGGAGGAATAGCACTATACATAAAAGACACCATTCCCTCGTCCGGAGTGGATACAGAACCAAAGGCGGAAGGACTGGAGTCATTATGGGTCAAATTACTAGGAAAAAGTGGCCTTGACATAAGATTGGGTCTATACTATCATCCACCTGGACAAACGGAAGCAAACAACAAAGAACTGGCAGCAGAATTGAGGCGGGAAGGCAACAACAGGAATGTGACAGTAATGGGAGATTTTAACTACCCCGGGATAAACTGGAATATTGGAAACTCAAACTGCGCGAGGGAAACAGAATTCTTAGAGGCTGTGAGGGACTGCTTTATGGATCAGCTTGTCAAGGAACCAACAAGGGGATATGCCACTCGTGACCTAATCCTCAACGGAATAGGGGGACCTGCAAAAGAAGTGGAAGTAGTAGGACCACTAGGAAACAGCGATCACAACATGATCCAGTACAAATTAGGAGTAAGTACAGCAAAAGGGAAGAGAACCACAGTAACAACGTTCAACTTCAAGAAGGGGAACTATGATGCTATGAGAGCAATGGTAAGAAAAAAACTTAGAAACAGCTCAAGGAAAACAGAAACTGTAGAGCAAGCCTGGTCTCTATTCAAGGGCACAGTGCAAGAAGCACAACATATGTACATCCCCAGATTTAGAAAAGGGTGCAAAAAAAACCGAACAAAAGACCCCGCATGGATAAACAATGAGGTGAAGAAAGCGATAGGAGACAAGAAAAAATCATTCCAGAAATGGAAAAAGGACCAAACTGGGGAAAACTGGAATGAACACAGGAAACGCCAAAGAGAATGTCATCAAGTGGTTAGGAGAGCGAAAAGAGAATACGAAGAGAGACTGGCCAGGGAGGCAAAAAACTTCAAATCATTCTTCAGATATGTTAAGGGGAAGAAACCGGCAAGGGAGGAAGTAGGACCGTTGGATGATGGAGACAAAAAGGGAGTGATAAAGGAGCAAAAAGAGGTAGCCGACAGGTTAAACAAATTCTTCTCGTCAGTCTTCACAAGCGAGGACACATCCAGTGTACCGGAACCCGACGTGATCTTCCATGGTGACCAAGAAGAAAAACTGTCAGCAATATAGGTGAGCCATGAGGATGTCCTCCAACAGATAGATAGATTGAAAAGTGACAAATCACCAGGCCCGGACGGAATCCACCCTAGGGTACTAAAAGAACTAAGAAATGAGATAGCGGGAATACTCCAACGAGTTTGCAACCTATCCTTGAAAACTGGAGAGATTCCGGAGGACTGGAAGATAGCAAATGTTACATCTATCTTTAAAAAGGGGTCAAGAGGAGACCCGGGAAACTATAGGCCGGTAAGTTTGACATCGGTTCCGGGCAAGATGGTAGAAGCACTGATAAAGGACAGCATCTGTGAGCACATTGAAAAAAATGGGCTGATGAAAGCGAGCCAACATGGCTTCTGCAAGGGAAGATCGTGCCAAACTTACTGCACTTCTTTGAGGGGGTAAACAGCCAGTTGGACAAAGGGGAACCTGTAGACATCATTTACCTTGACTTCCAAAAGGCCTTTGACAAGGTACCCCATGAGCGGCTACTTAGGAAGCTGTGGAACCACGGGGTGGAAGGGGACGTACACAGATGGATCAAACACTGGTTGGCAGGCAGGAGACAGAGGGTTGGAGTGAAGGGTCACTACTCGGGCTGGAGGAAAGTCACGAGCGGAGTTCCGCAGGGGTCTGTACTTGGACCGCTGCTGTTCAATGTATTTATTAATGACCTGGAAACGGGGACGAAATGTGAAGTTATAAAATTTGCGGACGACACTAAACTCTGTAGAAGGGTTAGAACTACGGAAGAGTGTGAGGACCTACAAAGGGACCTAAACAAAATGGAGGAGTGGGCGAATAAATGGCAGATGAAATTCAATGTAGGGAAATGCAAGGTCATGCATATAGGGAGAAAGAACCCGATGTTCAGCTACCAAATGGGGGGATTAGTATTAGAGGGAAGTAACCTTGAAAGAGATTTGGGTGTACTGGTGGATACAACAATGAAGTCAACGGCGCAATGCACAGCAGCCGCGAAGAAGGCAAACAGAATGTTGGGTATTATTAAAAATGGTATTACGACCAGAACAAAAGAAGTCATCCTGCCGTTGTACCGGGCAATGGTGCGCCCGCACCTGGAGTACTGTGTTCAGTATTGGTCACCGTACCTTAAGAAGGATATGGCAATACTTGAGAGGGTCCAGAGGAGAGCGACACGAATGATTAAGGGCATGGAAAACCTTTCATACACTGAAAGATTGGAGAGGCTGGAGCTCTTCTCCCTGGAAAAGCGGAGACTCAGAGGAGACATGATAGAGACCTACAAGATCATGAAGGGCATAGAGAAAGTAGAGAGAGATAGATTCTTCAAATTTTCAAAACATAAAAGAACAAGAGGGCATTCGGAAAAATTGGAAGGGGATAGATTCAAAACAAATGCTAGAAAGTTTTTCTTTACTCAGCGGGTGGTGGACACCTGGAATGCGCTTCCAGAGGACGTAATAGGGCAGAGTACGGTACTGGAGTTTAAGAAAGGATTGGACAATTTCCTGTTGGAAAATGGGATAGAGGGATATAGATAGAGGATTACTGCACAGGTCCTGGACCTGTTGGGCCGCCGCGTGAGCGGACTGCTGGGCACGATGGACCTCAGGTCTGACCCGGCAGAGGCATTGCTTATGTTCTTATGTCTTCTGGGAACTTTCCTAAAGATAATTGGAGATTGAGCCAAACTAGCAAGTTGGGCTTTAAAGTTAATTGGGGCCACATTAAGAGGGCAACAGTATCAATAGTTAGTACTTGTCATGTGTGAATATACTATTGAGTACTAATTTTGTGGCAAAAACTTGAGCTGTTGCAAAAAATTTATCTAACAATGCTCAGTAAGGGCTGCAGCTGGGCAAAAATATTTGAAGACACCTATTTTGAGTGACTAGAGGGATAGAGAGAATATTACTGAAGTGACCACATCAGACATATCTGGAGGATAAAAAATAAAATAAAACTGTGATGCCGCCAATGCAGAAAGTTATGCACATAAATGACTATGCTGGGAAGCTCTGTACAGTTCAAGAGATAGATGATCTTTTACTGTGCTGTGTTTTGTCAGAAGAGATCACCCACAATGAAGATCCCACAAAGCAGAGATTATCAGTTTGATCCATTTCAGTAAATATAGAACTTTTTTAAAAATCATTAGCGAGGATGACATATTCTGCTTATCCTCATAGAAAAAATTAGAATAAATCTAGAAACTAAAAGCATAACACAGTCTGGAAGAGAATATGCTCAACATAAAATATCCTATAACCTGATTTAACCCCCTCCCCCTTTGACTAAGCTGAGGTTTCTACCGATGCTCATAAAATTCCTACGAGTGTTAGAGCATTTAGCGCCCCGGGCCATAGAAGAAACCTCTACCGCAGCTTAGTAAAAGAGGGCTTTAGGATGTTATGGAGGCCAATGATTTAAAAAAAAAAAAAGATTTTTAAAAAATTTTAATTGGATTTAAAAAAATAAAATGCTTTCTTCAGGAAAAATCTAGCTAGTTTTCTTTTTAAACATTATAGCCCACAAGTTATTCCTCATGAAATAAGCCACTGCTTTCCCTGGGATCTGTAGCATGCAATGTTGCTACTATTCATATTTTAGCCGGGTACTTGTGATCTGGATTGGCCACTGTGGAAACAAGATACTGGGCTAAATGGACCATTGGTTTGACCAGTATGGCTATTCTTATGTAATAAAGATGTTTTTAATTATGTAGCATGAGGCTGTATATTCATGCAATGTTTACATTTTTTGGTAAATGAATTCTATTAATCCATTCATAATAGTCATGAGCAATTTTTTTACATAGAAGATTTCTCAAAACTGTGCATTTGTCTCTGCAGAAATAACATGCTTCTTTACAGCAAAAATGTTATAAAATATAATTGATAAAAAGACCTTAGCCCCATATCAATGTAAATTTAAATCAAGGGCTCCTTTTACTAAGCCGCATTAGGGTTTTAATGCGCGGAATAGCACATGCTAAATTGCTGTGCGTGCCAGCTGCTAACGCCAGCATTGAGCTGGCGTTAGTTCTAGCCACGTAGTGTGGGTTTACTGCACGCTAAAATGCTGTGTGCGCTAAAAACGCTAACACAGCTTAGTAAAAGGAGCCCCAAGTCTTTCTGACTAGAGATTTAAATCAATTTGATTTAAATCAAATTCACCCTGAGGTCATCTATATATGATTTTAAAAAGTAGTATTATTACATAAAAACTAAAAGTAAAGTCTGTTTATTAAAATATCCAGCATGGACACACTTTGCCCTCGGGCTTAGAGCAAAATGTTATGTTGGGTAATTTAAGAAAGCTTTTTACATTCACACAGGTAAATGTTTATGAAAACATTTAATATGCCGTTTACCAATACCAGTGGTTTACAATCTATAATAATACAGTACATAAAAGAAAAGCAATAGGAACTCCATTCTTACTAGACCTCAACTCCATTCACAATAAGATCGCTCATAAAGGCCATCATCCTATTTCTGTGCTGGCCATGTTGCAGACAACCTAATAAATCTTTAAATTCTCATCTACTTCCATATTAAAAACTTCTTTAAAAAATAATGATTTCAATGCAATTTTAAATTTCATAAAACTCTTCTTGTCTCAAAATTAATGGAAGGGAATTCCATAATTAAGGGACAAAATTAAAAAATGGCCTTATTTCTCATTGTGGCCCATTTTGTTCTTTTCAGTTGAGGAGTGGTTAATATAATATCCTGCAATGATCTCAATACTCTACTAAAGGAATATGAAATAACCATGGATTACGAATATCCTGGACAAAGTACAATAGGTTTTATGTGTCAGTGATAATTTAAAATGTATTCTATAATTTATAGGTAACCAATGATATTTCAAATATAATGGAGGTTACATGATCCAATCTCTTATAATTCCCTAATAATTTCAATGCCACATTCTGCACTGTTTGTAATCTCCTCAGCTCTGCATTCAAGCAACCCACATATAAACTAGCTTCAACATAATGCATGAATGAATGTATATAGGGCCTTCTCATCAATAATAATAACTTATATACCGCAGTACCGTGAAGTTTTGTGCGGTTTACAAAAGATTAAAAATACAACTGAATAAGAAATAGAAATAAAATGGTTAAAATGACATTATACAAATCTAAATAGATTACTAAGCTTACCATTATCAATACAAGCTAATTACTGATATTTTAAGAACAAATGTGTCTTTAGATGTCTCCTAAATTCCACATATGAATTAGGAAGCTTGATCAGATGTTCTAGATCCTTGCCCCAAAATATCTTCTTACAAAATGCAACAATCTCAATGAAGTAAATCCTTCTTAATGACCTCAGTCATATTAACACTAAAGGACAGGAGGGAATCCATCCACACTTCCAGATATTTAAATTTTTTAACTGGGTGAAAAACATGTATAAATACTGATTTTATGGTGCTGCTACATACTGTGACTGGGTGTGGCCAGACTCGGGCGAGTCAGAGGCCTTGTCTGGACACACAGACCTTGGCCAAGTGGAAAGCAAGGTATGGTAGGTGATTTAGGGTAGGCAATATAGAAAGTCAAAGTTACTGAAACAACCAAATAATCTTTTATTCCATTGCTCAGGTTGGTATAATTTTCAAACATTCAAAATAGCAAAATATGGTGCAAAGCAACCATCACAGGTAAGACACTTCTGCAATCTCACTTTGTACTGCTGTCTCAAACTCTTCACACAGGCTTTAAAACAGATAAAGAAAACTGCCACTTTCCAAGAGTTCAACAGTTTGTTCCATGTGGCAACTCTCTGGGGGAAAACACCAACTCAACTTCCCCAGAGCATGGGATCTGTTCCTAAACCCTTTTAGATCCACTTTTCATATCCCCACCCAAAGATCCCAACAGGATGACAGCCACAGAGACCTTTATCTGAAAGACAGTGGCACCAGCAAACACTGTCTTTAAAAAAAACACAATTTCTTCCCAGCAGTATTGCAAAACAAAATGGCTCCTGGCCCATAAGTAACTGCATGGCTGCCTACTGTTCTGCTGTCATAACACAAAATATCAATACTTGCAATTTAGTGCTTTATCTTCCTTAATTGCAAACAGTACTTTCAGGATTTTCCTTTTCTTTCTTTCTTCAGATGCCATTAAATTTAGGAGAGCCTTCAGTTTAGCTCCCATACATTCTGTACTGGGCACCTCAAACACCTCATTCTCCATTTCAAAGGGATTTAATTCTTCCCCTAACTTAGACTGCTCCCTATCAATATCTTCAAAAACATTCGCAGATTCAACATAAAAAGTTTGTACCTGTTTATCCAGAGGGTCTGTTGTCTACTTTAAGCTGGAGAATTCTGCTTTCCACAGTAGTCAAAGTAGTTGCTTGGAAGCTATGATTAATGCTAACTGCAGCTGAGTTCCAAGCCTGCCTACAGCAGCATTCTGGTGCTTTCTCAGCTGATTAGAACCTGTGTCCTGAAGCTGGACTGGTTGCAGTAGCTGTTCCAGCCCTGGCGGTTTTGTTAACATAGGGCTACGGTTTAAAGGAGTTTTATCTTCCTGCAGTGCTCTAACAATGTGTTTAGGTGGACAAAGTAAAGGTTTTGGCATTACCCCTTTATTTTCCACCCTTGTTTCTAGGCACTGCAGGGCTTCCTTTAATGTCACAGAGGCTTCCCTGTGACAATTCACATGTTTATGCCACAGTATGCACAGATTTTCAGGGGACATTTTCAGGGTATGGATTGGGTAGTCCAAAATTTATGTGTATTTCCCATTTTACAATGGCAATATACATGTATTTTTACATTGGCATTTACACTTGTTCCAAGGTAGGTGTTAAATATCAACTAACTGCTCATTTGGATCCAGGATTTACATCACTGAGGGTGCAATTGTAATTATCTCAGAGTGTGTAATACCACCTCACATATATTTTAAAAAATTGCTTTTTCATTGGGCTACTTAATTGGTTCCTCTTGTATGTGTAAAACCTGGAACTTACATGTGGAAATGCTGGCAAATCTAAATATATGTGGTACAATTTGCACCAACACATGTATTTACTGGCAATTAGAATGTAAAGCCCTGTTGCTGCCACTCTCGAGGAAGTGTACTTTTATGAAGTTGATGCTCTTGCTGTATGTTTCACCAGACATTTTGCTAAAGGCTCTAGGTTCCAAAAATGTTCCGATTTGGACATCCCAGTTCTTACCTAGATATTCTTCACAGCTTGCATGTATCTCATGCACAGAGAGAAGTACTGTATATACTTGAATATAAGGCGACACAGATATAAACAGAGGTAGCCTTTTTCCCACCAAAAGGTCAACTCAAATATAAATTACCTATTTACCTTTTTACTAGTTGATGTCAATAAATCTGAACTTTTTGATAAAATCTTTGTTGTATCTTTTGTACACAAGCTTATTGGTCCACCCTACTCTTTGTGTGTGTTATAGCAAACTAAAGAGCAATTTGTCAGGTGAAAGACCCCTATTCTTCACCTTTCTATGATTGGTTCCTGAGAATGTGACAGAATATGCAAATAAGACATGTCAGTTGACCTAATAGGGAAAAGGTCATATAGAATTTAAGTGCTTTTTATTGTACAGAACTTGAGAAATAGGTGTAATTTGGAATCTAAACTGATTATTTACTTTAACAGGAAATATTTGTTTCTCTGGTGCATAGGACAGAGTGTAGTGAAGAGCAGTTTTATTTTTTTCACATACGAATATAGGTACAAAAGTCATATACTCGTATGCACTTAAGTGATATGTATTTGCTTTGATAAAATGTATGGATGTATTCTATCTAAAATTATAATGGCTCATTAATGTTGGTCTTTTCTCATGCGTATCTTTCAATAAAACAGTAAAGTTAGAAAGAAAAGCATCAACTTCTTCTGACTCATAATTAAATATTGAATATTTAAAACAATATATTTACCAGAGACATGTACTGAGATGACTTTATCCATTTAACAGTGTAGATTTCTGTTTATGGATTTCATTAATTAGCTCCACCATTGCTGAAGAACTCACAAAACAGAGATTAAGAGTCTGACTTGCTTAGGTAAATACAGAACTTTCTTTTTATTATCATCATAATAATAATTATTAAAATAGCTAATTTCAATGAAGGTTTCAAAAATGGTACAACTTTAGATAAAATCCCTGGATACTCAAACATACAAGGTTCAAAATGAATGGAACAAACTGAAAAAGCAAAACCATAAAAATAAATAAATAAGAAAAAGATTCCTGTGGCTATTTTTGTGCATGTTTATGTCTATTATAGGTGCTTGGTACCCTTTGGTTAGCCCTTTATTTTCTTTGTAAATTTTAAGACTAAGCCTGGTCCGAGTCTCAAGAGTGCATAACAATCCTGTTTACTAGGCAGGAGCATGTGAATGAAAGAATCTGTTTGGTGATTATATTCCATGGGATATAAATGTTTTCTTGGAAGTGAACAGCTCTATTACCTTTCAGAAAAAAAATAAGTATTTACATTTTGTAAACTCTAAATAAACACTTATTACAATCCAAAACAGAAAAAGCCTTCTTAAACTGAACAATTGTGATTTTCTCTATTGGATACAATGGAGTGGTGAAGATCTACTCCAAACATTTAGCCACATGTCTGGCTACCTTCTGAAATGCATAACCTTTCTCTCCTAAGCTTTCACAATGAAAGACTGAAGGGTAAAGCTCCTATCCATTCCTGAAATCTCTTAGTTTGGAATATGGTCACAGTCCAACTCCATGTGCTTGTAATTGGTAACAAGTACAGCGCTTAAGTTCTGAACTAAACTCTGGTTTTCCTGCTGGAAACGCTATGCTTGCTTTTCTATGATAGCCAGTGCCTTCAACAAAATAAGAAAAAAAAAAAATATCACAGATCACAAAATAAAAATATTTTTAAAAGATAAGCTCTACATTATTAACTTGCTTTTGGTATATTACAGGGATATATTTCTGTACATGGCAGGGAACAAATTTCCAAGCCTTAAATTATATACACAGTGAAACAGAGTGTAAAAATGCATGCTATCTTTTCCTCTGCATCTCAGACAGGCATTACTATTGAATTAATTACATGGTTTTCTTTCAGTTGTTTGGTTTAGCAGCATTTTGTGGTTTGACAAAAAAACAAACAAAACTGATCAAGGGGAGGCAAAGAAAGCTCCCCTAAGCTGGTGGCTAGCAGCTGCTGTTCTTGAATTCACCATTTTCCGTGATGGAAAGCTTGGTGGG
Organism: Geotrypetes seraphini; assembly: GCF_902459505.1. NCBI lineage: Eukaryota > Metazoa > Chordata > Amphibia > Gymnophiona > Dermophiidae > Geotrypetes > Geotrypetes seraphini. The sequence goes on from NC_047095.1 coordinate 85,063,572, forward strand.
AGTGGTTGGGGAGATGCCGTTGCGGACCTGCACGCTGTAGCGCTCCTTCACCTGGGTCAGGGCGCTCATTAGCCGTGTATTGGCTGCATCCAGTGACACAATCCGTTTTTCCTGAAATCAACATACACCAATATGTTAGTACTGTTCAAATGCTCAAGCTTACTGATGGGTAATACCAACAGCTTTTAAAATCCCTTCTTTAGCAACATTTATACTGTTTGAGGGCAGGACCCAAGAGATTACATATCCTTCTACATATGAGCTATGATATGGAAAATGGAACTCCATTCTGTTTTTCCCAGTTCTTTAAGACAGAGATTGATATAGGAATTCTACACTCTGCAGGCAACCACTGTATTCATTTTAACTTAACAGTTCTTTGCTGCTTCAGTTTGATTTTAAAGTAAACTCTGAACATTATAGAAATGTGGCTGATTGCTCTTTGTCACAACAGCAGGCAATCCTATCTAAGAGCTCCATAAATCTTTCCTAAGTTTGTCTATGTAGTTTAGGCAATCAAATGTCATGTTTTGCACCATGATCATCAGGACATCCCACTGAATTGCCCTGCTAAGTAAGAGCGCTGTACCTGCACTAAATCACATTTCAAGGATAGTAAACTTCTCTAACATTCCATTGCAAACCTGACAATATATTTAGTTTCCAAGGGGCTTTTTTGGTATTTAATAAAATCCTTTAGAACCAAAATATAGTCAGATTGGCAAATGAGTGTTTAGAAAAGTTTCCTTTTCTTGAAATTTGATTTACTACAGATATCATGTTCTTGTTTAATAGGGCAGTGTTATATTTTTGTATGTACACTTCTCCCTCCGTATTCGCGGTTTCAGCATTCATGGTTTCGATTATTCACGGTTTTTAGCTTGTTGGCTCCTCCCCCAAAATTACATCAGCTTGCATAGAGAAATTGCTGATTCCAAGCATTTACAGAGAAAATCGCCGATTCCCAGCACTTTCTTCATCGTGTTTTGCCTCTCCTTCAGGAACAGGCCAGGTCTCCCATCATATTATTCGCGATTTCACCATATTCATGATGGTTTTTAATAGAAAACAGCGAATAACATATGAAAAAGTTATTTGTGGTTTTTCTGTATTTGCAGTTCTGTTAATCCCCTATCACAGTGAATACAGAGGGAGAAGTGTATTCTGTAACCCGGTTAGGTATATTATACTTTTTTAAAATAATAAATAAATACTGAAGTGCCATGGAAGATGAGAAGATGTGGGTGTATATGTTAGGGAGAATTATTGCATAAATCTATGAGCTGTTGAGACTTTCATCTGTTTTAATCAAGATTAAAAGAAATGCAAGAACAATATAAACCCTTTTGTTCCAGAAAATGAATGGCATACAGTGTACTAAATACAGTTTGCAATTGTTTGTGAGCCAATAGATCGACCAATATCAATTTCTTTGTAGAACAGTAAGGGAAAAGATTTTCATTGCTTCCTTATTACAGTAATGGGTACAAGAAAACATGCTAGACAGTGATCTTGCTAGAAACAGAAGTTTCCTTCATATTATCACTCAAAAGGTTGCCACTAGGTTGGGAAGCAGGGAGGTGATGATTTATTTTCATGATTTGATGATTATAACAAGTCCCCTTTCCTCTGAATGGGTTTATTATGGATATGAAGAGGTCAGAAGTGAAAATAAATTCCACAGGGATTGCCTAGATAAATCCTCTATCATGTCTGGCTTTGACCTTCTCATGTTCATCATATACTGTGAAGATATATTTTTTTTAAAACCAGCAATAAACACAGCTATTTCACAATCCTAAACAAGCCAACCAAGTTTGAAGGCAGGAACTAAGATTTAATGCTAAGAAATGCAAGGTCATGCATCTGGGCTGCAGAAACCTGAGGGAACAGTACAGCTTAGGTGGTGAAGAACTTTTGTGCATGAAAGAGGAGCAGGACTTCGATGTGATAGTATGTGTTGACCTTAAGGTGGCCCAACAGGTTGAAAAGGTGTCGGTGTAAGCTAGAAGGATGCTTGGGTGCGTAGGGAGAGGAATGGTCAATAGAAAAAAGGAGGTATTGATGCCTCTCTATAAAACTTAGGCGAGACTTCATTTAGAATACTGTGTGCAATTCTGGAGATCGCACTTTCTCAAAAAGATATAAACAGAGGAAGACAACTAAAATGGTTGGTGGTCTTCATCATAAGATATATGGGGGACAGACTTAAATATCTCAATATGTATACTTTGGAGGAAAGGTGGGAGAGGGGAGATATGATAGAGATGTTTAAATACCTATGTGGCAAAAATACATGAGGCAAGTCTCTTTCAGTTGAAAGGAAACACCAGACTGAGAGGGTATAGAATGAGGTTAAGAGATGATAAGCTCGGGAGTGATCAAAGGATATACGAGGATCATGTCATAAATAATGCACACTATTTTTTTTTTTTTTTAATTTACATGTTTGTTTGTTCTTCAAGTATTTCTTTACAATCCTTCAATATAGTCTCCCTGTTTTGCAATGACCGACATCCAGGAAGCTTCATTATTCCATCCAAGACACCGTTTTGTTCAGTTGCCAAATGGCTCCGGTACCGGCGGAAAAAAGCTCTTCCAGAGATGCAAAATGATGTCCACGCATAGGTTGTTTCAACTTTGGAAAAAGGTTGAAGTCTGGTGGACTCATGTCTGGACTGTAGGGAGTATGAGGTAACACCTCCCAGTCGTATTTGCAAAGTTTTTCAATGACAAGTGGAGAATTCCATCTTCCCCATGACCAAAAAAATTTCAATGAGCTCAATCAAAAGTCAAACAAATGATGATTTTTGCTGATGATCATGAAGGCATCATCATCACAGACAAAGTTCCATGTGGAAGAAGTGTCAGAACAGTGTATTATCGTAATTTTTTGTAAAAAATGCACAGAAAAATGCAAAAAACCCGACCTCAGTTGCTCTTGGCTGGGCCACTCATTCTTCACGACAACGCTTGCCCGCACATAGGGAATGTCATTGAAAAACTTCATGAATACGACTGGGAAGTGTTACCTCATGCTCCCTACAGTCCAGACATGAGACCACCAGACTTTGACTTTTTTCCAAAGTTGAAACAACCTATGCGTGGACATTGTTTTGCATCTCTGGAAGACCTTTCTTCCGCCGGTACCCGAGCCATTCAGTAACTGAACTAATACGGTGTCTTGGATGGAATAATGAAGCTTCCCGGATGTTGGGACTCGGTCATTGCAAAGCAGGGAGACTATATTGAAGGATTGTAAAGAAATACTTGAAAAAAAACCAAACAAAAAAAATGTAAATTTTAAAAAATAGTGTGCATTATTTATGAAATAACCCTCGTACTTTTTTTACCGAAAGGATGGTAGATGCTTGGAATAGTCTCCCAATAGAGGAGGTGGAGACAGACTGTTTGAATTCAAGAAAGCATGGGACAGGCACATGGTATCTCTTAGGGAGAGGAAGAGATAATGGATGCTGCAGATGGGTAGACTGGATGGGCTATTTCACTTTATCTGTTGCCATATTTCTATGGAATAGGGATTATTTAATAAAGATTTCTTTTACAGGCACAAAATGGGAAAAATCTTTTGTAAAAATCTTCTTTTTCTTAAATATATTAGTGGCCAAAACTAGCAAGAACTGTTGATGGTGTGATTTCTACACCTTTACATTACCTATGTGCTAGCTTACTGTAGGAACAACAGGGTTATACAATGTATTCAGGAAAAAGGAACAGACAGGTTTATGGAGTGTGTGTGCTCATTGCTAGAATACTTTACAACAATCGGCCTGCTAGATGTTAACCAATATATTCTTTGTAAATGCAAAACAATTTTTCCTACAATATTGCTTCTTGCATAAATGTTGTTGCCTTTGCAAATTTAGGGCCCGAGTCTATGTTGCTCGGTGCGGTTGTCAATAAAAAAAAACAGCACAATTTATAGAATGATGCCTAGCGGCGCCTAAGTCAACTTAGGCTCACTAGGCGTCCTAGACATAGTTGCTGCTCCATTAGGCCAGCTTTTCACTCACCTAATTTGGTGGCACCTATGTCAGATGTCTAATGATGCCTAAGTCAACTACGCCTGCTTTTGAGTATAGGCATCATTAGGCGTCCTTAGGTGTGGGAGGGTGCCTCCACTTAGGTGTCGTTAGGCATCCTAAGAGTTTGATGCCAAACTCTCAAGTTGATTTTTTTTGATTGGCTGAAAACCGGTGTGGCCAATTACCACGCCGATTAAGCTAATTAAAAAATAAAAATTGGGCATGGATCCCTAACTTAGCATTACTAGGCAGTTGCAATTAGGGTATCCAGTGGCGCCTAATGTAGGTGCCATTTATAGAATTCCCCAGTTTAGTGCCTTGATGAAGATAAGATCCAAAGAGAGTAACAGAACGTAGTTCTGAATGTTTCATTTCATATAGAAAACACAGTGGGCAGTTTTAAGTCTTTGCTGATAAGACTGCCATTAACACATTACATCCACACAGTACATTCATTTTAAAAAGAAAATTGTGCACAACAGGCTATGGTGACTGACAACAGGAGGAGAGCGCACAGCAATGTGAGAAGCAGCAATCAAAAGCTCGAACCAGGTGATTGTGCACTGGGGCACATGGGATGGGAAAACGCAAAACACAAACACAACAAAAAATAAATGCACTGCTCCTAAAACCATTCCAGCTCTGAGCAAGGTACTCCAGGACTCAATAAATCTGTGCACCACTAAAAGCAAACCTTGGAAGTGGATGTGAATACAAATTTCAACCTCTTCTCTCATTAAGACAACAGTGAGGGTAAATCTAGCTATTTGATATACTTCACTATTAAAAAGTAAAGGTCTAAGACAATTGCCAATAGATTAAGTGAGAAGGTAATAGCAGCAGGCTTTCCAACACAGAGCAAGTGGTTACATGAAAGGGTACTGCCTTCTCTATTAACTCCATTGTCCCAGGTACAAAAACTTAGACTGTGAGCCCATTAAGGATAGAGATGTGTACACAACCACTATAGAAATGATTAATAGTAGTAGTAAATCATCTGAAATAACTTAAAACTACAAATAAAATGCAATTAATGAAGCATGAATCCTCTAAGAAGGTTATTAGGATTATTAAGTGGCAGAATTCAAGCAACAGAAACCATATATGTGTTGGTGAAGTAGAAGGAATGCCATCATAGCTTAATCACAATTTGTAAAACCTAATTGCTAGCTGTGAATTTCTTTAGGTGAAACAAAATGTTGAGATTATCTTTACATTGAACATGATTCAAAGTCATGGCCTCAATTATTGTTTTAATTTGTACCGACCAGAAAAGATAGTCCAGCAACAGATATGCTGGTATTTTCTTCTGCCTCTTGAAGGTTGTTTTGAGAGCTTGAAAATTTGCTCAGGCAGATATGGAGCAGTATCCTCTGCCAACACAAAGCCTTAAAAGGAAGCTCATGTCCAGTTGGCAACTTTTGCACGCTGCTCCACATTGAGTGCAAGTGGTTTCCTTATTAGTCTTCTCCCAATTCATTCTGCCATCTGTCTGTATTTAAATGATAAGTCAGTAGTCATTACTTATGTCAAAGATTAGTTAGTTTTTGGCCCTATAGTTTGTTTTGTTTTGCACTTGCATGCATGAGGAATGAGGAGTACAGAGACAGTTGATTACAGGGGAAAAAATCCTCTACAGGGAGCAGCTCTCAAATGGTGCTGAACAATTCTGCATAATGGCTGACGTTTTCTGAGAGATAAGTTCTTGTGCCACTGCAGCTCTGAGAAACTAATGAGCACAAGAGAGTTTATTAAGCTCAATAATAATGATGGATCAATATAAAAACACCATTTAGGAGTTTATAAATAAACCTCACCAAAGGGTGGACCACTGGACATGTGGCCCTACTAATATTTTTCCCAACACAGCATAAGCAAATAGAGAGCTTGGGGAGTGGCATGACATTGGTTTGTTTGCTCACTCCAACCAAGGGCTCCTTTTGTGAAGGTGCGCTAGTGATTTTAGCGCATGCACCGGATTAGCGTGCACTAGCTGAAAATCTACCACCTGCTCAAAAGGAGGTGGTAGTGGCTAGCGCGTGTGCTATTCCACACATTAAGGCCCTAACGTGGCTTTGTAAAAGGAGCCCAAGTGTTCTGCAGCCTCCAAGCCTCATACAAAGCATTTTAAAATGTAGTCTTGTTAAAAAAAAAAAAAGTATGTGCCTGTTAAAAGATCACTTAAGTGATGCAAAATAATATTGTCTCTGGTAGTGTTTTTTCTTATGTACAGATTCAATCTAAATGTACTGAGAATGTTACAGTGAGCATGCTCAGGTCTCTTGTTTTCTTGGCTCTTCCTGCTGGTTTCAGATGACTTACAAGTCTGGCTCATAAACGTTACTTGCCAATGCAGAGGGAAAATATGGAACACATATGACACTCTCTAACAGGAGATCAAAACAAAGCTGATGTACCTGAATGTTCAGACTGTATCTTGTGTGTCAGTAAGGATATTTGAAAAGTGAAGCAGGATGTGGTTGAGGAAAATGGAAGAATGCAAGGGGGAGATATAGGGGAGCAATGTAGCCATCTTGGCTTGGAAGAGCATTGGCATCTAACCATTCCCTCTTCTATGGCCAATCTCACTGTAGGCACCTCAGCAACTGTATCATATAGACCAATATCATCTCAAGGCTCAAAGAAATGAGATCTACAGTAAACCCCAAAACAACTGGCCAATTGTAAAAGCTTTTGGGTCTCATACTGCCACTGAAGCTCAAGCTTCTCAATGCCTACGGTAGTCTTAGTCACAATAATTTCAATGTCAGTAGAGACCTCTGCCAACCTAGTATTTGAAAATCATTTCTCTTGTGTAAAAGAAAGACAGATCTATTTTTTGAGGTGTCATTTTTTTATTCTTTCTATCATATCATTTTTTCTCTCCACCATGTCTACCTTGGCTTTCTGGTAGTCTGTGGAAGCTTTATTTTCATATTACAGAGGGAATAAAACAATAACTGGAGGATCACACGGGATCACCTGCTTTTGTAACTAATCAAGGTGTGGGGTGAAAGCTAAAAAGACTGTCATGAAAATATTTTTTTTAATTGCCAGCAATGCTCAATGACAATATTATCTACAGCAAATATAGCAACAAACCTGAGTGTTATGGCAATACTATGGATTCTGTCCGTTTCCAGACCAGCAAGAAATCTATGTGCCCTTTGAAATGTGCAACTGCATTGTGTAAGACATACTGAGTGAGTGTGCGCATTTCTTCAAAAAGTATAACTTAGCTGTATTTTGTTTTGACAAAGAGAACCGAGGTGATATGTATTCATCTGCAATGGATTTCAGTTAGGTTCTCCCTAGATTTCATTTCTCAGGCCTTCTGTTTTCAGTTAGCTGACTTATCTTAAGAAAATGCTCAGTTAGCATGCTATTTAGTTTCTCCTCAGTAAGTAATGGACTCAAATTAGTAAGTTAATGTGTGCTTGAGATAGGTATTTTAGTATTCAGAATATCATGTTATTTACCAAGCACAGTAAACTCTCAGTTGTCCAGCACCCTTGGGGATTGGTAGATGCTGGATAATGTGAATAGCCTCCCAGCAGAGGGGATCAAAATGTCTGAATTCAAGTATAGGACAAGCTCAGGGGATCTCTGAGAGAGAGAAGGTGATTGTAGAGCTTGGTGGATAGGCAGATTGGATAGGCTGTGTAATGTATCTGCTTTTATTTTCTCTTGTTGCAATGTAAATTTCATAGCAGATTCCTTGGAGTGCAAGTAATTGGATTCACTTTCCCCTTAAAGTATTAAACAGAACACCTTTTCCAATAGAAGTTGTATGGTTTCCTTATGGATTTCTTACCAGCTGCTATTACTACAGTATACCCTTTACCTGTGAAGAGAGCTGAAGAAATGTTGTTAATGCTAGTGAATGAAGGTTCAGATGGAGAATTCTTCCCTGATATTAAGTTATCGGGTAGTGAGATTCTTCTGGGTGTATATACATTTTGAATGACAGTTGATATAGACAAGGAAACAAAATGACAGGGCCATGATAGGGTTATGAAGATTATAGCAGCCCTGTCTTGTATATTTTGCAATGTTCTAGAAATTAGAGAAATGATTGGATAGGTGTAGAAGAATCCTATCCCCCAGTGTATGCTTAAAATATCTGATAGTATTCTGTACTTTGTTGGCCTTCTAGGGCAAAACTGCAATCCTACTGCAGGAGTGCATTCTTCAAAATTTCAAGACAGGGCTGATTCTATTATAAAGAAATGATAAGCCTACTTGGACATTTTTCTAACAAAGTTCAGATAGTGGAGAGGTCATCCTGGGCAGTAGGGGTAATGCAGGTTAAGCTGGACTCATTTAGAGCACTGGTCTTTGTCCTGGGGGCTGCCGCGTAAGCGGACTGCTGGGCACAATGGACCACTGGTCTGACCCAGCAGCGGCAATTCTTATGTTCTTATGATGGCAGACTCTTAGATTCTTCCATTTCTAATATGATGAATTTTCTATAGCTGAGAAGCTGACAGCAAACACTAGCCACTGGCCAAGTCCACTGTAGTAGGAGTGTCCCCATGGACTGACTTTGTCAAATCAATAAACTCGGACAGCTTTTGACATCTGGAGTTACAACAGTATGTTTCAAACTGAGATGGTGATATACTATACTTTGAAGTACTGTATGTCCAAAATGAATTTGACAGAGAATGTAGCAAATCTTTGAAAAGGTTCTTATAATATCCTCCAAGAATGATTATAAAACTGAATTTTTAAAAAATTTGTGGCAGTAAAGTAGCTGAAGGAGAAAGCAAGGAGTAATTTACCTCTAAACTAGTAGCAGGGAGAACAATGACCTTGCCTTCTGCATTCACTACCTCTTCCTTGTGTCAAGATGGACTCAAGTGTGCAGATGTTTATACACCTTGCTCTCTCTTATACAACATCTTTTTCCAGCCTATCTCTATCAGGCATCCTGCAGTGAACTGGAGGTGAGACTCATTAATCTAGCTTTGTCATCCCTGCACCCCCTCCCCAAGCTCCAAAGTTTCACTTTCTTTTATGTGCCATACTCATCTTGATGGTGCATGGGCTACATTAGAGAAAAGTGAACAGTAAGTGAGCTGACAGCAGAAGAGGATGAGAAGATAGACATAGGCAAATATTTGAATATTAAATTTTGCAAATTATTATTATTATTTTTAAATAATAAAGTCTTTGCATAATATTCTTCTTGCATTCAATTACTTTACTGGCCCTTCTGCTGCCTCCCTCCCTCCTTTCTTGGATCTTCCCTCTTGAAACTCCCTTTTAACCGAACATAGACAGGACCCTCAAGAAGTACAGAATAACTTGCCACAAACAACTGAAATCTGAAGAAGCCAGACTCTGCATTAAGTGCAATACATGAGAGATAGGTAGGAAGAGATAACATGTCCTCCTAAACTGTGCAAAATATAAAAGTAGCAGACATATCTTCCAAACATTGACATATACCAATCACTAAATTGAAAATAAAATTCTAGTTTCTGCTTTCCTCTTACTCTCTTTTCAGGATCTTCTGTCCATTTGAGATTTTTTTTCTTTACTCTTATTTTTTTTCTTTCCACTTCTTCCACTTCAGTCATCACAAATGCTAATCATTTTCCTTTGGCTTTCTTCTATTTATTTTTCTTTTTCTCTATCCATTCCCCTTTCTTTCCATTTGGTCTTCAACTTTCTTTTCTTCCCTGGTCTTTCTTTTAAGTCTCCCCTTCTGCCTCCCTTCCCATTCAATATCTCACCTCTCATCCCTCCCTCCCCTTTTGATCAAGCCACTTCCCCTCTCCCTCTTCCATGCCTCATGATCAAATATCTCCTCCAATCCTCCAAACCAGCAGCCCCCTTTCCCTAGTTCCCCACTTTTGCTGCTGCTGTCTAGGACATGTGGCAATGTTGGTTTCAAGAGAGATCAAAACTCTCCATATAACAAATTATACTCCACAGCAATAAGAACTGTATGAAATCATGCTCCTCATTTTCTAACGCTAAAGCAGCAGAGTTTTTTCAAACTGTGAACAAAGGGATGAAAATCCATAACTAAAAATAAGTAACCTCTTTTTTTTTTTTTAGTAGGGCAAAATTTCTGAATATATAAAGAAAAGGCAAAAAAATAGAAATTTTGATTTAAATGCACAATGCACTGGTGAGTAAGAGGAATATTTGCAATTTTTCAGGTCCAAGCCACTCTTATTTCAATATTTAACATTCTCAAAGCTTGTAACTTTTGGAGCAAATTTAAATTAATTCTGGGGTGTCCATGGGAGGAGCTGGAATGTGTAGGAAGTCAGTGCATTGGGCCAAGTCTGAGGTACTACTCAGCTATACAATGGATTCCATTTACTTGCCTGTTTGAGCAATCTCATTCCCATTTACGACCTGTAATTCAACACAGCAAAGATGTCACATGCGATAGCAATTGAATACTAAGCTCTGCAGATATGCTTCACAAGGGGACAATATACACCCTGAAGCCTTTTTCTACTCTCTGGCTTCCCTCTGACAGCCTGTTTACAGTATTAGGCATGTTGCTACATTTTCAGATTACATTCTCTTAGTTGACCCAAGTCTTATTCCTAAGATTTCTTGCTTCTGGCAGAAAAATACAATAAATTGATTCTGCTTAATAGCAAAGGCCGTGAATCAGCAAAGCATGTGACTGTCAACAACCTATTAAAAAATTCAGTAATACATCCTATTTTCTCTAAGCAAGTAACTCCATTACTGTGTTCAGAAATTAGTTAGAAGTTTTAAATAATTAAGAGCCATCAGCTCTGAAGTATTCTGTGCAGGAGGCTGCACCCTGAAGATCTGAGAAGAGTGAGCACTCGCGAGACCAGAGGTCCCCAAATCCCTACTTGGAGATCTGACTGAAAAAGGGTAGCATCAGATACAGAAAACTGTGTGAAGCCAATGATCTATAGCCTAGTAGACACATTACACTGCAATGCTGAATCTTATTAATAGTCCTTCACTAAAGTAACTGTTAGCAATACCCTGGAAAAGCATCTTGCATTATCTGGAAGCTGTTAAAGACTAAATCTCCCTCTAAAGATCAAGAGGAGAAAATGAAAAACTGCAAAGATAGTCATTGATCTAAAAAACCCCAAAAAACAACTTGTCTATTATGGAGAGACAAGTCAAGCTCATGTACAAGTAAGACTTATTTTGTTGTTTCCATTCTATTTGGGCTCATATTAGAAAACAAGAATAATGGAATCCTTATAATAAAAAGATTGTATGAAATGTTACATAATAATCCTTCTACTAAATCAATTAATTCAAATTAAACAAATTACAATATTACTGTTTCTGCCCACTTACACTGGAATTTTATATCTTCCATGAACTTACCATGTGTAAGAAACCAATTTCTGCTAGAATAAGCCCTTTCTCTTGAAAGGTTAAGAGGCATAACTATCAGTGTGGGCTACCAATAAGACATGCTATTTTAGCATAAGTCTCATTTATGCAAAGAGACCTAGTTACTAAGAACTGAGATTAACAGTAAAATAACACATCTTAATGGTAATCCATATTGATAATGTCTTCAAAGCTTTACCTTGGGCCTCATTATTTGACATACCTATGTTTATATAGCATTGTCTCTGAATACTCCTGCCATAAGCAGAGATTTTCATCTTCCCTTATTAATTAGTAACTGAGGAACAGAAACATTCCTTTTTTGTGTAAGTGCAGAAGACTGTATATGTTACTCTGTTCAAATTTACACATACTTGATTGGTCATTCTGGTTAGGCTCTGTCCCACTTGGGCTGGACAGAGCAGGAGTATAATTGCAATATACACTAGTATTTTGGAAAGAACAACTTCTCTGGAGGTTTTTTTTTTTTCCTTTTCTTTGGCTTTTTTTCTCTGATATTCCATCTCTGTGGAGATTTAATTGCATCTCTGCAAGCCAGACCCATCAATTTGGCTCTTCCCCATCCACAGGAAGTTAGAGACTGCCATGAATATTGCCCATCTAAAACCAGAAGCTGTGTGAGCCGATTCTGCTGCTGGCATCATATTAACAGTAACTATCATATTCGATTTCCTGGGTGAATATGTGAGTTTGTACTCAATGCTCATTCTTGTCATCTGAAAGTATGACAGAACCTACAGGAACAATCTATATCACACACAAATTTAAGAAAAAAATGGAATAATAAAAATAACGAATTTTTTATGTAATCTGAGGAGATCACAGAAAAGTGTGCCCATTTTCCTCAGTGTGTGTGTGTGTGCATGCTGCAATGGTCCAAAAAGTTGATATAAACGAGCTGGACAATATTTCTGAGCAGGTTCTGTCAAATGACTTGACCTACGTGTATGAGAGCTCCTCTGTGAGAGATTTAAATGTCTCACGTGGTGAGGAGAGATCTACGAAAGAAGAGCAAGAGTTGGGGATGGTGGTATCTGATGATTTTAAGGTGGCAAAATAGGTAGAAAAAGTGATGGCAAGTCAGAAGGAAAAAGGTTGTGGTAGTGCCTCCATTTCTGTCACTGATGAGACCTCACTTAGAATATTGTGTACAATTGTGTACATACCTTCAAAAAGATATAGACAGGATGGAGTGGGTCCAAAGGGTAGCTACTAAATTGATCAATGGTCTGGGAACAGACTTAGAGACCTCAATATGTACACTTTGGAAGAATGCAGGAGAGAGAATATATGATAGAGATATTTAAATATCTCTGTGGGAACCATTCTGGAACACAATGACCTCTGTGGCCCCTAGTCGCATTTTGAATGGGTAACTCTGGTTGCTAGTTTTTTGAGGCTTAACTTTCTTGGGACCCTTGTGGGGGGGAGGGCAATTGATTGTCTTATTCCAGAAATGAGTGTCAATATGGAAGAATTTACAGATTTTTAGTTCAATCTGTTTTATTTTGTCAATTATAAACAATAGAAAACAGGCACGATTCACGAAAGTTTATATATATGAACAATAACCATAGATATCCATTAACAGATTTTGTACTTTGTATTGTTCTTATGCTCAATAAAAATAGTTAGACTATAAATGTCTCTGTCGCATAAATGCAGAGGAACCGAGTCTGTTTCTAATGAAAGGAAGCTCTGGAATGAAGGGACATAAAATGAAGGTAAAAGGGGGGAAATTCAGGAAATACTTCTTTTTGGAAAGGGTGGTGGATGCATGAAATGTCCTCCCAGTGGAGGTGAAGACTATCTGAATTCAAGAAAGCGTGGGACAAATATGTACAATCTCTAAGGGTGAGGAAGGTATAGTAGATGGTATGAATGGACAGACTTGATAGGCCAATATGGTTTTTATCTGTCATCATTTTCAATATTAATTTATAAAGATTCAACACTGCTTGTCGATGGAGAATAGGTGATCATCAAAGAAAAGTGTAAGAAACCTAAACAATCTGGACTGCAATACAAGCCCACAATCTTTTTAAAATTAAAATAGCTGAGTTGGATGGCATTGATGTATGGAATAAGGTAAATAGCATAACAGAAGAGGTGTTACCTTTTATATTGCATGACAGATCAATGACAGGCAAATACTACAAGGAAAAGTTTACTGCAGACTATAAGATATGCTCAGGATATGTCTCTAACTAAATCCTTTATTTGCCAAAGTGCTGAATCCTTACAAGTAATTGCTTCAAGAGTGATGGAATTAGTAATCCTTGTTAGCAGCCTAGTTTATTTGGCAAACGGAAGTATTTGGCAAAGCTGAATGAATAGAGAAAAAAAACTAAAAGAATTGTGTGTGGTTGGAATTAATGTAAGAACAAGTTCTTTATTACTGCAATTTATTTTTCTTTTGTAAATTTACTTTTCTTTTACAATTTTGAGTGTTGGTTTCTATGCTTGTTTTGCTCAATTTTTATTTATTTTATTTGATATTGCTGTAAATCACCCAGAGCTTGACTGGTAATTAATAGATATAGGGCTCCTTTTTATAAGCTGTGTTAATCGATCTGATGCACATAGGGATTTAATCGGCATCGGAAGGCTGCCCTGGAACTTCAATAAGATAAGTTGCTCTGCATTTCATATTCTGCTCTTTTCACTGGTTTTCAGCATTATATCTGCTTAATTTCTCTTCTCATCCCTGTTTCTTACTAAAAAAAAAATTAAAAAAAAAGCACAAAAAAATAAACCCTTCTCTTTCCTCTGTTATATCTCATTTCCTCTTCCCCTTTCCCTTCATAGGAATAAGGGTAAGACTTATAGTCCCACCAACCCCAGGGACCACTATTCATATATAGAGACCCATATAATCAGGACTACTCAAATCAAGTCACTTCACAACCAATCAAGATGACCTTTATTCTATGCAATCACTGTGGTGCTTTAATTCCAAGACATACTATTTGGAGGCTTAAGGCTTTCCCCATCTGTCTTCAACTTGCCAGTATTAAGGAGGAGCTCTGCAAACTTAAACAGGAATTGAATAAAATTAAAGCATCTTCCATCACTCCACAAAATCATACCAACTTACCACCTCTACCTCAAAGAATAAAACAGCCCAGGAATAAATGGGTCACAGTAGGCTCAGGAAGACTGCGACATGTAACACAGAAACATCCACCATCACTAATATTACCTCTACAGAATTCCTTCGCTCCACTAGTGCACTGCGATACTCAGGAAAACAGAAGGGAGGTGGGACTGGAACCAATGAAGGTAACTCAAGAGAACAAGCGCACCCTAAGTACAAATAAAAAAAGCCAAAAACAGAAAACTATTACTGTTTGGGGATTCCATCATCAGAGGCATTAACCTTGGAATACAGGGCGAGAAGACCAAAATAGTGAAATGTCTTCTAGGATCCTCAGCTACCAGGAGTTCCAGGCAAATCTATATATATATAAAATCAGAGGTATGTATGTGTGTATGTATGTATGTATGTATGTGTGTGTGTATGTGCCGCGATCACGCAAAAACGGCTTGACCGATTTGAACGAAACTTGGTATGCTGATCCCTCACTACCTGGGATGATATGTTCTGGGGGTCTCACGGCCCACCTGCACACGTGGGCGGAGCTACAAACAGAAAATCAGATTTCACCCATTCATGTCAATGGAAAAAATGTAAAAAGCTGCCACCGCAAAAACGGCTTGCCCGATTTGAACGAAACTTGGTATGCAGATCCCTCACTACCTGGGGTGATATGTTCTGGGGGTCTTGCGGCCCACCTGCACATGTGGGCGGAGCTACAAACTGAAAATCAGATTTCACCCATTCATGTCAATGACAAAAATGTAAAAAGCTGCCTACGCAAAAACGGCTTGCCCGATTTGAACGAAACTTGGTATGCAGATCCCTCACTACCTGGGGTGATATGTTCTGGGGGTCTCGCGGCCCTCCTGCACACGTGGGCGGAGCTACAAACAGAAAATCAGATTTCACCCATTCATGTCAATAGCAAAAATGTAAAAAGCTGCCAACGCAAAAACGGCTTGCCCGATTTGAACTAAACTTGGTATGCAGATCCCTCACTACCTGGGGTGATATGTTCTGGGGGTCTCGCGGCCTACCTGCACACGTGTGCGGAGCTACAAACAGAAAATCAGATTTCACCCATTCATGTCAATGGAAAAAATGTATAAAGCTGCCATTCTCACAGTAATTCCAACTATAAAACACTTTCTATGACACTATAACCACTAGGGACATCGTTTCTATTCTACCACGGACACCATACATATAGAGTTTGTATGTTCTAACTGTGTTTGTAACTGTTTCCTTCATGCACCCCAGTTCATAATGTTATTACATTACATGAGTACTCACATATCCTGAACTAGGAACACAGGTTCCATTCTGAACCGGGAACAAACTGCATGGAGTTTCTTTTCAACAAAACTTTTGTATGCCACTTATTCCAACAGATCTTCCTTTTCAGTTTAAGAGATTGCAAATTCCAGTGAGACTTGCATTTTCTATCACAATCAACAAATCACAGGGACAGACTATTACATACTGTGGAGTGGATTTAAGATCCCCCTGTTTTTCCCATGGACAACTCTATGTTGCTTGATCAAGGGTGGGTTCACCCAAGAATTTATATGTTCTTGCTCCTGGAGGTGAAACTAAAATTGTTGTTTATAATCAAGTTTTGTGTTAGTTGTATTGTATTCATTTTGTCAAATATTTCACATTATAATTTGAATATTGTACTTTTTATAAAGCTGTAAAAAAATAATTTCATTCACCACTATAAAGTATCTTTATTTCAATCCATTTACTGTGTTATTGCTATAATTAAATACCCGTGCAACGCCGGGGCATCAGCTAGTACTGACTATATATAATTAAGGAAGAAACTAAGGATTTTAACACTGATGTTGTTATCCATCTGGGAACAAATGACCTGGCCAACAACTCCACACTTGCAGCACAGAAAGCTTTTCGGGAGCTTGGTGAGGGCGTGAAACCTTTTGTAAAGACTTTAGCTTTTTCTGAAATACTGCCTGCATATGGAAAGGAAGAGCAAAGATTGAAAAACACAGAGGACTTTAATAGATGGCTCAGAGCCTGGTGTCATCAAAAAGGCTTCAGGTACATAGGAGGATGGGGAAATACATGGAAGGACAAGAAGCTATATTGCACTGATGGGCTACATATTACTACAGCAGGAAAAAGAAACCTTGCAGAGAAATTTAGACAATATTTTTCTAGGCATTTAAACTAGAAGGTGGGGGTGGTGTATGTACGAAGGACAATTATAGAGACCACCCCCGGCAAAAGAAAAGATGTGAAGGCTGCAACATAAGCAATATCACCAACTCATTTCTTAGTATTGCAACGGAAAGTGAAACGACACAAAAATCCATATGAAAAAGGAGATTATCGCTGAAAAATAGCTGGAAAGCAATGACCACAAATGCTCGCAGTCTAAGCAACAAAGTTCATGATCTGCAAGCCCTGATGTTAGAGGCAGATCTAGATATTGTTGCTGTCACAGAGACATGGTTCAGTGAATCACATGGATGGGATGCAAACATACCGGGATATAATCTTTTTAGGAAGGACAGAGATGGTCATAAAGTTGGAGGAGTAGCTCTCTATGTAAAGATCAATATCCAAGCGATCAAAATGCAAGGGACCTGGGGAGAGGAAGAAGCGATATGGATTGCTCTGAAAAGAGAAGATGGAACTTCTATCTATGTGGGTGTAGTCTACAGACCTCTGACTCAATCGCAGCAAATTGATAAGGATCTGATTGTGGATATCCAAAAGTTTGGAAGGAAAGAGGAGGTTCTGCTGTTGGGAGATTTCAACCTGCCGGATGCGGACTGGAATGTTCTGTCTGCGGAATCGGAAAGAAGTAGGGAGATTGTGGATGCCTTTCAAGAGGCTCAGCTCAGACAAATGGTGACGGAACCCACAAGGGAAAAAGCGATATTGGATCTGGTCCTCACAAATGGAGAGAGTATCTCTAATGTTCGAGTGGGTGCTCACCTGGGAAGTAGCGATCATCAAATGGTTTGGTTTGATATAACGGCTAAAGTGGAGAGCGGCCGCACAATACTTAAAGTCCTAGATTTCAAACGTACGGACTTTAATGCAATGGGAAAGTACCTGAAGAAAGCTGTTACGATGGGAAGACATAAGAGAAGTGGAAAGACAGTGGTCTAAGCTGAAAGGAGCGATAAAAATGGCTACGGACCTTTATGTGAAGAAAATCAATAAAAACAAGAGAAAAAGGAAGCCGATATGGTTCTCCAACCTAGTGGCTGAGAAAATAAAGGCGAAAGAGTTGGCGTTCGTGAAATATAAAAAAAACCAAGAAGAGGAGAGCAGAAAGGTCTACAGGGTGAAACTGAAAGAAGCCAAGAGAGAGATACGTTTGGCGAAGGCACAGGCGGAAGAACAAATGGCTAAAAATGTAAAAAAGGGAGATAAAAATTTTTTCAGATGTATTAGTGAAAGGAGGAAGATAAAAAATGGAATTGCTAGGCTAAAAGATGCTGGGAACAAATATGTGGAGAGTGATGAGGAGAAAGCAAATGTGCTAAACAAATACTTCTGTTCTGTGTTCACAGAAGAAAATCCTGGAGAAGGACTGAGATTGTCTGGCAAAGTTACACAAGAAAATGGAGTAGATTCTGCGCCGTTCACGGAGGAGAGTGTTTATGAGCAACTTGAAAAACTGAAGGTGGACAAAGTGATGGGACCAGACGGGATCCATCCCATGATACTAAGGGAGCTCAGAGAGGCCTATTAAAGACTTGTTCAACAAATCTCTGGAGACGGGAGTGATTCCTGGGGATTGGAGGAGAGCGGATGTGGTCCCTATTCATAAAAGTGGTCACAGGGATGAAGCAGGAAACTACAGGCCGGTGAGCCTCACTTCAGTTGTTGGAAAAATAATGGAAGTGTTGCTGAAAGAAAGGATAGTGTACTTCCTTGAATCTAATGGGTTATAGGATCCGAGGCAACATGGCTTTACAAAAGGTAAATCGTGCCAAACGAACCTGATTGAATTTTTTGATTGGGTGACCAGAGAGCTGGATCGAGGACATATGCTAGATGTAATTTACTTGGATTTCAGCAAAGCCTTTGATACAGTTCCTCATAGGAGGCTGTTGAACAAACTTGAAGGGCTGAAGTTAGGACCCAAAGTGGTGAACTGGGTCATAAACTGGCTGTCGGACAGCCGCCAGAGGGTGGTGGTTAATGGAAGTCGCTCGAAGGAAGGAAAGGTGACTAGTGGAGTCCCTCAGGGTTCGGTGCTGGGGCCAATCCTGTTCAATATGTTTGTGAGTTACATTGCTGAAGGGTTAGAAGGAAAAGTGTGCCTTTTTGCAGATGATACCAAGATTTGTAACAGAGTAGACACCGAAGAGGGAGTGGAAAATATGAAAAAGGATCTGCAAAAGTTAGAGGAATGGTCTAATGCCTGGCAACTAAAATTCAATGCAAAGAAATGCAGAGTAATGCATTTGGGGATTAATAATAGGAAGGAACCGTATATGCTGGGAGGAGAGAAGCTGATATGCACGGACGGGGAGAGGGACCTTGGGGTTATAGTGTCCGAAGATCTAAAGGCGAAAAAAACAGTGTGACAAGGCAGTGGCTGCTGCCAGAAGGATGCTGGGCTGTATAAAGAGAGGCGTAGTTAGTAGAAGGACGAAGGTGTTGATGCCCCTATACAGGTCATTGGTGAGGCTCCACTTGGAGTATTGTGTTCAGTTTTGGAGACCGTATCTGGCGAAAGACGTAAGAAGACTTGAGGCGGTCCAGAGGAGGGCGACGAAAATGATAGGAGGCTTGCGCCAGAAGACGTATGAGGAGAGACTGGAAGCCCTGAATATGTATACCCTAGAGGAAAGGAGAGACAGGGGAGATATGATTCAGACGTTCAAATACTTGAAGGGTATTAACGTAGAACAAAATCTTTTCCAGAGAAAGGAAAATGGTAAAACCAGAGGACATAATTTGAGGTTGAGTGGTGGTAGATTCAGGGGCAATGTTAGGAAATTCTACTTTACGGAGAGGGTAGTGGATGCCTGGAATGCGCTCCCGAGAGAGGTGGTGGAGAGTAAAACTGTGACTGAGTTCAAAGAAGCGTGGGATGAACACAGAAGATTTAGAATCAGAAAATAATATTAAATATTGAACTAGGCCAGTTACTGGGCAGACTTGCATGGTCTGTGTCTGTGTATGGCCGTTTGGTGGAGGATGGGCAGGGGAGGGCTTCAATGGCTGGGAGGGTGTAGATGGGCTGGAGTAAGTCTTAACAGAGATTTCGGCAGTTGGAACCCAAGCACAATACCGGGTAAAGCTTTGGATTCTTGCCCAGAAATAGCTAAGAAGAAAAAAAAAAAAAAAAAAAAAAAAATTTTTCATTGAATCAGGTTGGGCAGACTGGATGGACCATTTGGGTCTTTATCTACCGTCATCTACTATGTTACTATCGGAGCGAATGCTGCACAGCAGCCACTACCATAGCTTTGTAAAGGAGAGGGGGATAATGAATATACTTTATAAAGTGCTATTAATTATGAACTTTTTGCTGATATATTTTATTTCTCTATTGTGTTATGACACATGCAACTAAAAACCAAGAAAATAATTTCTTGGCAGACAGTAAGAGATAGTTTAGCCACTACTATTTTAGAATCTCCTCCACACTGTACACCAACTGTGATAAAGTGCAGAACTAGTTGGAATTTTCAAGGTAAAAACTTACCTACTTAAGATCACAGTCCCCCCCAACTAATTCCTGCGGCAGATTTATCAAAATTCTACTGCAATCATAATACTGTACATTACATTACATTAGGGATTTCTATTCCACCATTACCTTGCAGTTCAAGGCGGATTACAAAAGATTTATCCAAGATGTATTACAAGAACTTAAAAAAAAAAAAAATTGGTCATTTTCAAAGAGTAAGAAATGGGTAAGGTTATTTGTTTGGGGTAGTTGGCTTTAGTGAGAGGTGGAGTTTGAGACTTGCGGTATTATTTCTTTTTTCAGAGTTTTCTTGAAGAGTATGGTCTTTATTTCTTTTCTAAAAGTCTTGTAGTCGAGGGATGTCGTCAGTAGATTGGCGATTTGGTTGTCTAGTTTGGCTGCTTGAGTGGCCAGGAGGCCATCATATACTTCCATAAATGCGTATATTAAATTGTGTTTTCATTTTCCTTTATAAAAGTCATCTCTTTTGTCAAATGAAATTAGCATTCTAATGTTTGTTGAGTCTGTTTGGTTTGAATCTGTATTATATTTCAATTATGTATGTTCTGGTGTGATCCTCCTTTGGATAAACGTGGAATATCCTATTACCGTATTTTCACGCATATAACGCGCGCGTTATACGCGTTTTTACCTACCGCGCATACCCCTCGCGCGTTATACGCGTGAGCGCGGTATACAAAATTTTTTTTACATAGTTCCCACCCCGCCCGACGCCCGATTCACCCCCCCCCAGCAGGACCGCTCGCACCCCCACCCCGAACGACCGCTCGCACGCGCTCCCACCCGCACCCGCATCCACGATCGGAGCAAGAGGGAGCCCAAGCCCTCTTGCCCGGCCGACTCCCCAACTCCCCGACAATATCGGGCCAGGAGGGAGCCCAAACCCTCCTGGCCACGGCGACCCCCTACCCCCACTACATTACGGGCAGGAGGGATCCCAGGCCCTCCTGCCCTCGACACAAACCCCCCTCCCTCCAACGACCGCCCCCCCCAAGAACCTCCGACCGCCCCCCCCAGCCAACCCGCGACCCCCCTGGCCGACCCCCACGACACCCCCACCCCCCTTCCCCGTACCTTTGGTAGTTGGCCGGACAGACGGGAGCCAAACCCGCCTGTCCGGCAGGCAGCCAACGACGGAATGAGGCCGGATTGGCCCATCCGTCCCAAAGCTCCGCCTACTGGTGGGGCCTAAGGCGCGTGGGCCAATCAGAATAGGCCCTGGAGCCTTAGGTCCCACCTGGAGGCGCGGCCTGAGGCACATGGGCATGTGGGCAGCCATGGCATCCAAAATTAACAAGGATTTTTTTGCACGGAAAGTCAGGGAGGGTGAACGGATAGTCGGGACAGCGCACGGAGAGTCGGGGAGGGCGAAAGGAGAGTCGGGGTGGCCAGAGGAGAGTCGGGGCGGGCGAAAGGACAGTCGGGCTGCATGCGCGGTATACCCGTGAGCGCGGTATACAAAAGTTTTTGTACATAAAATCGTGGTTTCTGCGCGCTATACCCGTGTGCGTGTTTTACACGGGTGCGCGTTATCTGCGTGAAAATACGGTACTAGTATTTAAGCCCGTTATATTAACGGGTGCTAGAAAGCAGCCCCCTTTCCCTCTCCCCCTCCAGTTCCTCCCTGACTGTCTCTCCGTGGCCCCCCTTCTGTCTTCCCCCCCCAAAGCAAAGCTGTCTGCCTCCCAGCACACTCCTCCCCCAAAGCAGCCCCCTTTCCTTCTCCCCTCCCCCTCCTTTAAGAATTTTTACCTGCATGGGACACCTGCAGCACCGGCACATACCCTCCAGCCATTCCTCTGAGCGAAACTGCCACCACCTGTTCAAACTCCTTCACGCGCCGCCCGCCTGCACATTGTTGACGCGTGCCGTCCCCGCGGTCTGGCCAGCTCCCTTAGTCCCTTGCCGCCCTCCCGTCCCTTTCTGCGGTCCCGACAAACCACCTGACTCCAGCAGCGGCCGCAGCACTCTAAACACGCTGCTTTGCGGCCTTCTATTGCCCTGATTTGTTCTGCCATGTCCCTGATGACATCATCAGAGACAGGCAGAGCAAATCAGGGCAGTAGAAGGCAGCGAAGCAGCATGTTTAGAGTGCTGTGGCCGCTGCTGGAGTCAGGAGGTTTGTCGGGACCACGGGAAGGGAAGCGGGGTGGCGGCAAGGGACTAAAGGAGCCGGCCAGACTGCGGGAAGGGAGGGGCAGATGGGAGGGTCAGATAGGAGGCTGAATGGGGGTTTGGGTGTGCCGGGGAGGGGGGTGCGAAGATGCTGCCGCCGAAGACGAACTTGTCTTACAGGAAAAAAACCCTAAGCGCGCATGTGCACTCCTGCGGCCATAGACCTACAGATCAGGGATCAGGGAACACGCAAGTAGGAGTGCGCATCGCGCTTAGGGTTTTATAATTATAGATATAAACAGATCAATAATTGTATGTTTGTATGTATGTCTCTGAATTAGATGTTGAAAACTGCCCAAAGGATTTTGATTAAATGGGGTGAATTTATAGTTTTCAGGTGTGCGAAAGCACAGTTACTTACCATAACAGGTGTTATCCACGGACAGCAGGCAGATATTCTCAATGATGGGTTACGTCACCTATGGAGCATCAGTACGGACCACTTTAAAAGTGCATCGCCACTTTAAGTCTTTAGAAAGTTTGCGATAGCCTGCACTGCGCATGCGCAATTGCCTTCCCGCCCAATGTAGGCGTGTGGTCCCTCAGTTAAGATAAGTCAGCTAAGAAGCCAACCTGGGGAGGTGGGTGGGTGGTTAGAGTATCTGCTTGCTGTCCCTGGATAACACCTGTTATGGTAAGTAACGGTGCTTTATCCCAGGACAAGCAGGCAGCTAACAAGAATGGGATGGTGGGAGTGTTGGCCTTTAGGAAAATAAATTTTGTAATACAGATGGCCAAAGTGCCCATCCCATCTGGAGAAAGACTGCAGATAATAGTGAGAAGTGATGATTTCCTCAATGGGAGTAGATCTAAGGAAAGCAACAGAAGCTACCATAGCTCTAATTTTGTGGGCTGTGACGCAACTCTCCGGTGCCAGTCCAGTCTGAGCATAACTGAATGAGATACAGGCAGCCAACCAGTTGGAAATCATTCTCTTGATAACAGAATGCCCAACTTGTTTGGATCAAATGAGACAAAGAGTTGGGGAGAAGTATGATGAGGCTTTGTCCTGTCGATGTAATAGGCCAAAGCACGCTTACAGTCCAGAGTGTGCAAAGCGGTTTCTCCTTAATGACAATGACGATTAGGAAAAAATACTGGCAGAACAATCGACTGATTGAGATGAAACTCCATGACAACTTTTGGTAGAAACTTTGGATGCGTGCGTAGAATCACTTTATCATGGTGAAAAACTGTGAAGGGTGGATCTGCCACTAAAGCTTGTAATTCATTGACCCTCCTGGCAGAGATGAGAGCAATAATGAAGACAACTTTCCAGGTGAGAAACTTGAGATGAGCTGTGGCCAATGGTTCAAATGGTGGCTTTATCAAAGTAGAAAGTACCATTTTAAGGTCCCAGACAAAAGGTGGAGGCTTGAGAGGTGGATTAACACTGAAAAGTCCTTTCATAAATCTGGAGACCAGAGGATGAGCAGTGAGAGGCTTTCCCTCATCTGGTACGTGAAAAGCTAAAATAGTGCTGAGATGGACTCTGCTAGAAGTAGATTTGAGTTCAGAGTCAGACAGATGAAGAAGATAATCCAACACCAAATCTACTGATAAGGAAGATGGATCGTGATGATGAAGAAGACACCAGGAAGAAAACCTAGTCCACTTTTGTTGATAACATTGTTGGGTGGCTGGTTTCCTGGAGGCATAAAGGATATGTTGAATGGGTTGAGAAAGATGTAAGTGAGATGTGTTCAGCCCGAGAGAAACCAAGCTGTCAGGTGCAGTGATTGCAGGTTGGGATATAGAAGTGATTCCTGATGCTGAGTAAGCAGAGTAGGAAAAACTGGAAGAGGTATGGGCTCCTTGGAGCTGAGTTGAAGTAGAAGGGAGAACCAATGTTGCCTGGGCTACCAAGGAGCAATAAGAATCATGGTGGCTGCCTCTCGTTTGAGTTTGAAAAGAGTCTTTAACATGAAAGGAATTGGAGGGAATGCTTAGGGAAACAGGCCCGTCCAATCCAGGAGAAAGACATCGGTTTCCAGATGGAGAGGAAAGTCTGGAGCAAAATTGGGGCAACTTGTGATTGTGGGGAGCTGCAAACAAGTCCACCTGTGGAGTGCCCCATTGAGCAAAAATGGACTGGAGAGCTGCAGAGTTGAGAGGCCATTCGTGAAGTTGAAGAATTCTGCTGAGATTGTCTGCTAGGGAATTCTTCTCCCCTTGAATGTAGACAGCCTTTAAGAAAAAGTTGCGAGCCATCGCCCAAGTCCAGATTTTCTGAGCCTCTTGACATAACAGGAGAGAGCCCGTGCCTCCTTGCTTGTTTATGTATTACATTGATACTTGATTGTCTATGCGAAGGAGGACTTGAGGGCAGGGAAGATGATGGAAAGCCTTGAGTGCATAATACATCGCTCTGAGTTCTAGGAAACTGATGTGAAATTTCCATTCCCTGGCAGTCCAGAGTCCTTGGGTCTGAAGATCGTCCATATGTACCCCCCAAGCATAAGGAGATGCATTCATCGTAAGTACCTTGTGATGAGGGGGTAAGTGAAAAAGGAGACCTCTGGATAGATTGGAGGAAGTCATCCACCACTGAAGCGATTGCAGAAGAGATGATGTGACAGTTATATGTTGTGAGAGACAATCCGTCGCTTGAGACCATTGAGATGTGAGGGTCTACTGAGGAATGCAAAAATGAAGCCTTGCCAGTGGTGTCACATGCACAGTGGAAGCTCTGTGGCCTAGAAGAACCATGATGCGTCTCGCAGAGATGGATTGAAGAGAGAGTATTTGTTGACAGAGGTGGACGAGAGTATTCAGTTGATCTGGAGGAAGAAACGCCCTCATGAGAGTGGCGTCTAGGATGGCTCCAATGAACTTAAGACGTTGAGTTGGAATGAGCTGTGATTTGGGGAAGTTGACTTCGAATCCTAGAGCCTAGAGAAAAGAAATGGTCTATGATGTTGCTTGGACCACTTCCTGAGAAGAAACAGCCTTGATCAACCAGTCGTCCAGGTAAGGAAAGACTTGGACAACATGATGCGGCCACATCATGCACTTTGTGAAGACTCTGGAAGAAGATGTCAGGTCTAAGGGAAGGACCTTGAACTGGTAATGACGTTGATGTCGCTGAAAACTGAGATATTTCCTGGAAGCCGAATGAATTGGGATATGTGTGTAGGCTTCCTTGTGATCCAGGGAGCATAGCCAGTCGTTCTGAGTGAGAAGTGGATAAAGCAGGGCGAGGGAGAGCATCTGGAATTTCTCCTTGACTAGAAATTTGTTGAGATCTCTGAGATCCAGAATGGGTCGCAGTCCTCCCGTCTTCTTTGGAACTAAGAAGTAACGGGAGTAAAATCCCTGGTTCTGCTTGGAAAGAGGAACTTCCTTGATGGCATTCAGCAGGAGAAGGGATTGAACCTCTCGGAGAAGAAGAGAGGACTGCGCAGGGTCCAAAACAGACACTCTTGGCAGAAGATCTGGAGGCAGAAAGTGAAAATGGAGAGTGTAACCCTGATGAATGATGTTTAAGACCCAGAGTTCCCAACAAGAGATGACAAATTGGAGACGGTCTCCGATGGGCTGAGGTAGAAAATGTGAAATGTTGACTGTGACTATGCCCTGAAGAAACATGTCAAAAAGGCTGTGTAGGTTTCTGGGGAGTAGCCTGCTGCTTAGGTTGCTGACGAGGTTGTTGCTTCTGTCTTCTAGGTTGAGGTTGAGCAGGAGTAGTAGCCTTAGCAGCAAACCTGCATTGGTAAGAAGGAGCCTGTCTGAAAGAACAAGGAGGAGGAGGCTTCTTTTTAGGCTTGACCAGAGTGTCCTATCTGGTCTCATGAGCAGTCAACTTCTGTGTAGCTGTGTCCATGAATAGACCAAAAATTTCATCTCCCAGACACGGGGCATTCGCTAGTCTATCCTGGTGGTTCACATCAAGCTCTGAAACACGAAGCCAGGCCAGGCGTCTCATGACCACAGACATAGCTGCAGCCTGGGAGGTAAGTTCAAATGTGTCATAGGTAGAACCATATATTTTCTTAATTGAAAAAGGTCAGACATATGTTGTTGATAAGCAGGAAGCTTGCGTTCTGATAGATATTTCTGAAAGTGTGAAATCTGTTTGAAGAGATGCTTGAGGAAAAAGGAAAAATGGAAATTATAGTTTCCAGAATGGCTGGTCAACATGGCATTCTGATATAGTCGCTTGCCAAATTTGTTCATGGCTTTGCCCTCTCTGCCAGGAGATACTGATGCGTAGACACTAGCCCTTGTAGACTTTTTAAAAGTTGACTCCACTACTAGAGACTCGTGGAGTAACTGAGGTTTGTCAAAACCGGGAATAGGAACCACTCTGCATAAAGATTCTAATTTCCGAGGAGCAACAGGGATAGAAAGCGGTGTCTCTAGATTTTTATAGAAAGTTTCTCGCAAAATGTCATGAAGAGGAAGCTTGAGTAGTTCTTTGGGGGGATGGTCATAGTCTAAAGCCTCCAGGAACTGTTTGCTATGTTTAGAGTCCGCTTCCAGTGGAATAGAGAGGGCTTCAGATATTTTGTAAAGAAATCTTGAAAAGGTGGACTTCCTAAAGAAACTTAACCAGCCAATAGCCTGCACAGAAAAGCAGGACTGAAGATTGCTAAGGCAGTGTCTCTGTGGCTACTGTTCCTGCTTACATCAGCAGCCCATTGGTCAGACATTGGTAAAGAAGCTTAGGCTGCAAGGAAAAGCAAGACTAATAGCAGACAACACAGAAGAATTGCAGTAGGTAAGGGGTTGAGAGAGTAAGAGAGGCTGAGGTAGAACATATTGGAATGTAAAAGTAAATATATTAGAACGTAAAAGTTCAAGTAAAAGCAAAAGTGTGTATCTGCAGCTCTGTAGCTACTGCTCCCGCCTCCCCCTTGCAGGTCACTGGTCAACTATAAACAAACCACTGACAGTTACTCCAACAATATTGAAAATTACACCACCACAGTCAAATAGCTACACAAGATAACCTGAACAACAACCCCAAAACAATCACTCACCCGACTTTCCCAAGCAAAGCTTGGTCTTTCAGATATTAAATAATAAACTATAAACTATTTTCTTACATTTCTTGTTCCCCCCAGTTAATTTATTTGGTCCTTTTATGGGGGAAAAGGGATCTTAGTGGGCAATTTTATAACAGTTCAATTAACTTGTGTAGTAGATGTATACATAAGTTATACCTTTTTCATAAAGGGAACTTAGCACCTAAAAACCATTATGAAAAGCTATGGTACAAAGTTACACTTGAATGTGGAGAACGAGGAGTGACCAAAATGATATAGGGGATGGAATACCTCTCATATGAGGAAAGGCTAAAGAGATAATGGCTTTTCAGCTTTGAAAAGAAACAGCTGAGGGGAAATATGATTAAAGTCTATAAAATTCTAAGTGGCGCAGAATGGGAAAAAGTGAATCGATTTCAAAAATGATAAAGATTAGAGGGCATTCAATGAAGTTACGTGGTAATACCTTTAAAATGAAGAAGCTCTGAATGAAGGGACATATAATGAAGGTAAAAGGGGAGAAATATTTTTTCACTCAACAAATAATTAAGCTCGGGATGGTATGCAGTGATCGTGAAGAGGGGCTAATCTTGAAAATGCCTAGGGGCGAAACATGTTGGTCAGTCCCTTCCTGAAAATGAGAAGAATTATGCATTGAAACACAAATTTAAAGATATGGCATTAAGCTAAGTAATTTTGGCTTCTTATATGAATTTATATTAATTATTGAAACTAACCAAGGAGTTAGTATTTTAGAGGATAATTTAACACAAAATGAAAAAATTAAAACATCCCCCAGCACCCACCCGAACACACTGCTTACCCCCATCTGGCACTGGCACCAATGCACAGGACATGCTGGTGCCGGTGCCCGAAGATCTGCATCTTCTTGTTTGCTGGGCCTTGAGCATCTGCGCATGCTCAAGGACTTCGAGTTCATGCTCTCTCCGAGAATCTCAGAGAGAGCGTGAACTCGAAGGCCTTGAGCATGCGCAGATGCTCAAGGTCCAGCAAACAAGAAGATGCAGTGTCCTGTGCGTTGGTGCCGGTGCCAGATGGTGGTAAGCAGTGTGTTCGGGTGGGTGCTGGGGGATGCCAGATCGCGGCGGAGGGAAAGGGGGGGGGGGGCGACACGAGCAGGGGGGATGCTGGATCACGGGGGGGAGGGTGCTGGATCGTAGGGGGCGCCACTTGCAAATCGAGGCAAACTTGGTTTCCACGGTGCCAATTTTGCAAATGTTTTGCTCGTCTTGCAAAACACTCGCAAACCAGTGCACTTCTAAACTGAGGTACCACTGTATTTTTTTTTTTTTTAAAGTTCAATCATTTTTATTGAAAATTTCATATTATAATAATACATCCAGCAATTGACTTGCAACAATACAATGCAATAAAAATGAAAGTACATATAGACAATCACTGGAACTTAATGTAACTTAAGTAGGAAACGTCCTACAACAAATCTAACCTAACAAACGAACTGGTCAGACATATAATATACCGTAAATGGTAAAGTAGAAATAGTATTCATATGTCACATCATGATCCGGTAACATTCATATATATGGCATTGATTGACAATTATTATAAGACGCACTTTCCTGAATAGCTTAAAGTGATGTAACACTCCCTATATTTTAAAAAAAAGTGAGGTTAAATTATTTCTATTTAACTGGAAAGGAATTATAAAGCTATACATAAAATATATGATATACATATTAAAAGTAACTTAAATAGGAATACAGTGAAAAAGTTTAACTCCCCTCCTTTCTGATTTCACCTATTATTGCAATGTCTCACTGCACTACAACTATAAAATAATTGACCTAGCTATGTTTTTGCTAAAAGGCCACCAGACTTCAGCTCCACTAGCCTTTAGTTTGCTGATTACCAAACATGGAGGAGAAAACCACTTGCGCTTCCATCTGTTTCAGCTTCGCACCTAAGGCTCTAAAGTCTTCCGGTATCTTCTCCGGTGAGTTCCTGGCTGTGTCATTCGTTCCAACGTGGATGAGGAGCATCGGATGGTGGTCTTGGGGCTTGATTATTTTTTCCTATGCACATAGCCACATCCCGGATCTTGGCTCCTGGAAGACAGAAAACCTCTCTTGATTATAGATCTGGTCTGCATACCAGTCCCTCGGTTTACCGCAGCAGAGAGTCCCCAATAACAACCACTCAGCGCTTCTTGGGGGGGGGGGGTGCTGATTTGTTGGCTCTTGAGTTGGGGTCGTCTGCTGGGTTTCAAGAATACACTCCTGAATATCCTCCTGAGTTCCTTCTTGTAGGAGTTGAAATCTGTAGCTCAGGGTGATTTGTGGTGTCGGTGTGGGGTGGTTGTGCCTGCATGAAGATAACAAAGAGGAGGACCACCTTCTGTGCTTGCTTGCAGAGGTGACTAGTTGCCAGGTGTCATTGTCTCGAGTCTCTTCTTGCGCCCCAGTCATTGCTTCTAATACTGCAAGTTTGGGCGATTCAGATACCTCGACAATGGACCTGTCTTCATACACTTGCTTGGAGTTTTGAGACAGTTCTTGGAGGACTTCATCGATGGACACCTCACCCTCCCGGATACTTCTTAGCCGTCGTACTTCTTCTCTCAGACTCGTCAGTTCTTGTAGGATGTCTCCGATGGGCTGTTGCTGGGTGTCCTCATCAGTCTGCACGGAGACCGAAGTCTTCAGCTGGGGGTCAGCTTCGGTCTGCACAGAGACCTCCATTATGCATCTGGGGGTGTCCCCTTCGGTCTGCACGGAGACTGTGGTCTTCATCTGGATCTCTTCTGCAGCCGGAGCGGTGATCTTGATTGCAGTCTTGGTGCTTCTAGTCTTCCCTGCCGTTCCTGAACTTGTCTCTGTTGGTCTTGCTGTGTGTGTGTTTCTGCTGGGTGCTGTCTGTTGCTGGCTATGTGTCTCTGTTGACTGTTGCTGTCTTACTGGCTTTGTGTCTCTTCTGTGTGCTTATTGGCGCTAGTTGTGTGTTAGTTGGTTTGCCCTCTAGTTTGTTTGCTTGTGCAGTTGTGTTATCTTATGTTTTTACCTTGCTGTCTCCTTGTGTTGACGACTAGGCTCTTCTTAAGGTTCTTCGCAAAGGCACTCTTGCTAAGGTGAGCGCCTTTGCCGCTCGCCTTCGCTGCGCGCCGAACGGCTGCGCGCCATTGGCTCTTCCCCTTTTAAGGGGGAGCCTGGGCGCTGACGCTGCTTCTGATGCGGTGGGAGTGAGTGGAGCTCCCTCTCGTCGCTACCCCAAGCTGCCTGCCTGCCTTCTCCCTTCTCCTTCGCGGCTCTCCTACCGCCCTTCTCCTGCTCCTCTGTGCCTCTCCAGCTCTTCCCCTGCACGCAGCTCTCGCGGTCCAAGGAAGTGAGTCGCGCTCTGGCTCATCTCCTTTAAGGGGGAGCCTGGGCGCTGACGCTGCCTCTGATGCGGTGGAGGTGGGTGGAGCTCCCTCTCACCGCTACCCTAAGCTGCCTGCCTGTCTGCCTTCTCCCTTGCGGCTCTCCTACTGCCCTTCTGCTCCTTGTGCCTCTCCTGCTCTCCTGCTCTTCCCCTGCACGCAGTTCAGAGTTTTGAAGAGGTTTAAAAATTGCCTTTTAGATGTTTACTAACTCATGGGGATTTTGTCCCACTCAAGACTACCAAAAACCAATATGCTTCTGTATCACTGTAATATACATTTTAGAGCATTAACAGATTCTCATACAAATGGTTAATATGCAATACTTATATAATACTTTGGAAATATACAAATGAAATCCTGTAAACACGGAAGTGATGCAACAGAAGGTCATTATATTTATACCTTTTATCAGCCTACACCACAGTGCAAAACTCATTATTGACATACTGATCTATAGTCAGCTAACCTAACAGACCATTGGATAATGTTACATTGTTAAATCTCTCCCGCCATCTGGAAAGGAAGTAATTGCCTAAAACATGGTATTGTTTTATAGCACACAAAATCATCTATTTTTATCACTGACGTAAATTACAGAGGGAAATAATTTACATTAGCATAGCATTTCTCAATTCTTCAGACTCTTGCCTTTCTAAGC
This sequence comes from Geotrypetes seraphini, assembly GCF_902459505.1. Lineage (NCBI taxonomy): Eukaryota > Metazoa > Chordata > Amphibia > Gymnophiona > Dermophiidae > Geotrypetes > Geotrypetes seraphini. The sequence continues at coordinate 85,095,020 of NC_047095.1, forward strand.
AAGAATCAGTTATTCATTTCATTAACATCAGTGTTCCTGTATCAGTTACTGAACCAAATCCCTTAGGACTAGACTCAGTAAATGGTGTCCAAATTTGGGCACAGAAAAAATGCACAGAGTGCTATTCTCCAAGTTGAGTGCCATTTATAGATTGGCTTGTAGTGTCGGGATCTATGTCCAACTTTGGGTTGAGGATTTATACCAACTGAAACCTGGTATAAACCCTGGCACATAAGTCAGGCATGGATCCCCTGACTTCTACAATACTGCATGCATCTTTAATGAATCCTGACCTGCCGATGCCCCTCCCATGGCCACACCCCTTTTCTGTTATGTGCTAAAAGATTTGAGGTGTATCTATAGTAAAATACATGCAACAAATCCAAATTGTTGCCACCACCAATAATCATTAGCACCCAATTACTGGTGTTAATTGGCTTGCTACTCAAATTGCATGTGTAAATTGGGCAAGTGCCCGAAAAAACTTTGGGTTTCATATTAGAATCTAGGGGTTAGTGTCTCCATTTCTTGCTGCATTTCATTCCTTGCCTACTATATGCATATACCCACCTACGCTACTCAAATTGCATGTGTAAATTGGGCAAGTGCCCGAAAAAACTTTGGGTTTCATATTAGAATCTAGGGGTTAGTGTCTCCATTTCTTGCTGCATTTCATTCCTTGCCTACTATATGCATATACCCACCTACGACAGTGTACAAAGGACATCAAACCAAAGTTTGACACTTCTGAAAAGCTGCCCTACAACACTAATTTATTTATTTTTTATCAAAGCATCCAAAAACTATGAAAGGATCGAAGATCCCCCAAAACATAAGTTGAAACGTTGTATTTGAATGCCTTGTAGTTTGTCCTTTTTGTAAATTTATGAACAGCAGTAGTTTGCTCTATGAAATGTGAAAGGAAAGAACAGCTCATAGAAAAGTTTTTTCTGCCAGCGTTTAAAACACACTTACCTGTGCATCAATAATTTTCTGCTTTGCATCGATAACTGCCTGCATTTCAGCATGATCTTTCTTTAGTTCCTCTTCAACAGCCATTAGCCTGAAAGTAGGAAAAAGAAAAATATGTTTAAAAAAGTAAACTAAACTATGCAGAAAACTACTCTAAAAAGTAGAAACCAAAGACTAGTACAACTCAATAAATTAAAAATTTTGACAAAATGTAAAATTGACTTTAAAGTAGATTTTAAGTTGACGGGCAGATTGGATAAGCCATTTGGCCTTTATCTACTGTCATGTTCTTCACTTACTGGATCATTTCTTCAAAAGCGCAAACTTACAGTGGGAATTTATTACCTGCCTGTTCTTTAGGTGCTCAACTGCTTACTACTACCACTATGAATTATTTCTATAGCGCTACCAGACATATGCAATGCTTAGAGCTATTTGTTGAGGTATCTATAAACCACTCATTATTATTATGGTTTCATACAGTTTGATAAATCTGGCTGGATTTGGCATTCTAAATATAGAGTCCTTCCCAAGAACCTAGAATATTTAGAAGTATCGAAGCAGGATATGATGATTTCTATGAAGCATGGTCTTCTATAGCTCACAGATGGTGACTTTATCAATGCCTTGTGTGTTCAGATATCTTTTCAGGTATTAAACTGATTCAGTAACCAACCCTTCTCCTCCCCCCCTCCCCGCCAAGACCTGACATACCTTCAGGGAGGGCCACCTAAACCAGCAGCAGCAAAAGCAAGCAAAGGCAGCACTCTGAACAGGCTGCTCATGGCCTGTCCCACCGGGGCCTTCCGCTGCCGTGTCACTGATGAATCTGAACAGGCTGCTCAAGGCCTGCCTCACAGGGATCTTCCCTCTGCCGTGCCACTGATGATGTGGCAGAGGGAAGCCCTAGCGGAGCAGGCTGCGAACAGCTAGCTGGCCACAGCTAGGAAGCCCAACAGTATATCAGATCACATAGCTCTGGGCGGGAAGGTTTGTCTTTTGGGAAAACAAACCAATTGAACACAATAAGAACTAAAGTTAATTTTAGGCCTATCTTCCACTATTTAGATCTGGACTTGCAATAAATCCATCCAACAAGGAGAATTTCTGTGCTTCTGAATTATTTACATTTAAGTGAGTCTTCACTTCATTGGAGTGGTTGAAAGAAACTGTTACTGTTCAAGACTATTGCCTCTTCTGTGTACCAAGGAGAAGTAAAGGTTGAGTTATTCAGCTACTTACTGGTGTGGTCTAATATTATTGGGAGAGTAAGTGGAAGCCTGATGCATGCTTTCTGTGGAGTCCAACTGGCTCCTGCTCTGGTCTCACCTAAATAAAAATAACTTTGTATGCCTCTTGCCAGCATCCAGGAGAAACAGGAGGTTACATAAATGGCGACCAAACTGCAGGGACTGTGAGAGCAAGTACATTATATTGACCATACTACTGGATTACATAACAGTGACTTTTGGAGATTTTGAAGTTGAGATACAAAAATTATACCTGCCAACCAACCACAACAATGAGTGTTCAGAGCTGAATGCAGAGTGAGGTTTGGGCGATAGACTGGATGGTGACTTGATCCTCGCAAGAATTTAGATGTGCAGCCTGCTAATGGAAGGGCTGCCACCAGTTGAAGGTGTGAAACAGTGTGAGGGACCTTTTTAAACCACACCCTGGAGGACCACTCCCTTGTGAGGCAGAACATGAGCAACTCGCAATGGAGACGCTAAGCAAATCTTTGTCTCAGGACATTCCACATGCTCTGAGTGGACTACTACCCTCACCAATCTTGGTGCTGTGAATACCAGAGAGGACCACAATCCTGCAGTCATAATGGACCACACTGTGGTGGTGCAGACCAATGAACTGCACCCGACTGTCCCAGAGGGTGCCCATAATTACCAGCAGTGAGAAGTGTGAGGATCCATCTGTTTGAGAAGAGAGAGAGTGAAGCATTATTGGGAAACAAATCAGCTCCATGTCTGGGGGCTCACCTTCCAAGGTCCACTCAATAACTGGAGAGGTCGCAGAACCAGAACAACAGGAACGACCCCCCATCTCAACCGGATTGGTATGAGGCAAGTACCATGGCAGAACCATCTAAGCTACTCGAAAGCCTTGCAATGTTGAGTCTGAAGGAACCTGATTCAACTCTTATAGGGGCTGACCCCTCAACCAAACTCAAGAGTCAAGGAAGAGGCATGAGTCAATGAAGACCAGGCCTTCAGAGAACTTCTAGTGTGATGTCCAAGATGAAATCAGGCTGGTTTTTCTGCAGTTTCCTTGAGGTGGAGCTTGAGCAGCATCCTCCTTCCCCACCAGCTCTCCCTTTCTCTTTCTAACTACCCTCCTATCCAGTATCTCAATCCCCCTCCTACACCATCCCTTGTGTCCAACTTCTCTCCCTTTCTGTTCCTTCCCTCCCTAAATCCCATTGTCCAACATCTCTCTCCCTCTCCTGTTTTTAGATCCATTATTTCTTCTATCCCTCCCCATCTCCCCTCTCCATGATCTCTCCCAAGTCCATCTCCCCCCTCCACCATCCACCTATCGGGCTGCTTGCGTTCCCCATGGAAATCTTTCCAGAGTGTGAATATTCAGAAGACTGGCTGCAGAATCTTAAGAAGCGACATGCTGTTAAATATCTCAAAATTTGTGGTGAAAATATTTCTGCTAATTATGAGGAAGCTGAAAGTTACATTGATGGTCCTGAACAAATTTACTGTGCTGATGAAACAGCTTTCTGCTGGCACTATATTCCTAGAACATAAGAATAGCTTTACTGGGTCAGACCAATGGTCCATCAAGCCCAGTAGCCTGTTCACACGGTGGCAAATCTAGGTCACTAGCACCATCTGGTTTTAAGGACACAAAGGACAGGGTAACCGTTCTTGCAGGTATCAATGCTGCAAGCACAAATTTAAAGTTGGAAGTGATTGGAAAAAGCCAGTATCCCTAATGTTTCAAATATGTACGTCATCTACCTGTGGACTATTATAATAAGAAAGCATGGATAACCAAAGAAACATTTAGTGATTGGTTCCATAACCACTTTGTGCTAGTAGCAAAAGCTCATTGTAAGGAGGCTGAAGAGAACTGTGAAGTTTTATTGGTTCTAGACAACTGCTCTGCACATCTACCTCAAGAACTTCTTGTGAAAAATAATGTTTCTGCCATTTACCTCTCACCCAATGTGACATCCTTACTATAGCCTTGTGACCAAAGAATTTTAAGTTCCATGAAGACCAAGTATAAAGACTGTTTTCTAAATTGTATGCTGTGGTAGCAGCTTTGTAGCAGCTTTGTAAATTGTATGCTGTGGAAGGGTTTGTAAAAGGGGCCCTTTGTGAATAGTGTGACTTTTTCCTCTGTTGTGCACATTCTTTCTGAAAGAGTACAGATTACTATACAACATGGAAAATAAGAGACTATGGAAATTGTTAGGATGTGCACTCCTATATTTTATTTTAGATTGTCCTACATGAAAATTGGAGACTTGGACATGTCAACCAGTGTAGACAAGTTTGTGTTTGAAGTGTTTAATGTTTGCCTTATTTTGAAATAAAAATGGCAATTTTATGATCTTATGGTCTGTCTTTCTCTGACTTAACATTATTATTCCAAAAACAAAACAAAAAATCCCAAAAATGAAATATGAATGCTCCCAAGGATTTTGGATAAAAGATCTTGTACCTGGATTATTATTATTTGTAGGCTTACAATTGCAAGTTCTCTAAGATGAGCAGAAGTGTGGGCATACAAATGCAATAGGTGAAAACCAGGACTGACATAGCTTGCAGTTCTGATGATTCAGAGAAATGCAGTAATTAGCTTGGATACTAATGTGTTTGTTACTGCTAAAAAACAATGACAGAACCTGAAATCTGGCAAAAAAAGAAGTCCTCCATTAGGAAATGGCTATGAATCAACGAGAACAACAAATTCAACGGAAAAACTGGTTAACTACTATACATTTCTAATAAGGAGAGAACAAATTACTCTCAGAGTACTTTCACACGGTGACATATTTTTACTATGAGGAGTCAAAGAAAACACATACAGAGTTAGTAAGCTTTGGTTACTAACCAGAGTAGACTAGCAGTTGATTCTAAATCTTAGGATAACTGATGATGTTAAGGGGCATAAATAAATTAACTGGCCTATTAAGCACATTTTGCTTTTTCCTTTTGATTGTATTCCTAGGGTCTGCTTTCCTACTGTTGGAATTGTGGTATATGAGTTTGTATTTTGCCTAATTTTGTATCCACTTCCTTCCCCTGTAATACTTACTGAAACATAAAATATAACTCAAGAATATTTTTTTGTTAAAACTTAATATCAAAATAAAAATAACTCAAGAGGCTATACAAAAACTGGAAGAGAGGAATACTGACAAAGGAAAGTTGCAAAAAGCAATTGATGCACATTTTAAAATTCTAACTTTAAAAATCAAAGTAGTATGTAAGTAACAAAGAATTAGAGGATCTTCTTTCTTGTATATTATTCTATGTTCCACTGAAAAGCTGGATAAAAGCAAGAGAGGATTTCTGTGAATTTGTTCTACATAACTCAATTACTTATTTCTATAATATTATCGCAGGAGACAAATTTACATTTAGATGAAAAGGATAATATAGGTGTTGATGATTTTAAAAACTTTTTATCTTTGCTTAATTATAGTGCTCCTTTTACAAAGATGCGCTAGCGTTTTTAGCGCACACTCCGGATTAGCGTGTGCTATAGCATGCGCTACCCAAAAAACTACCGCATGCTCAAGAGGAGGCGGTAGCAGCTAGCGCGTCCGGCAATTTAGCACGCGCTATTCTGTGCGTTAAGGCCCTAACGCACCTCTGTAAAAGGAGCCCATAGTCTTCCTTTACTTACACAAACACATGAAAAAGATCATCATTTGGATATGGTAGCTGTGTCCTTAAAGGAGACTTTAGAGCCTTCTATCTCTCTCTGATGGTATCTGGTGTCAAGATATTTGGTCCGATCATTTCACTTATTATTTTAATTTAGTTTGGAATCAATTAAAATTTAAAAATCATTCAAGAATAAAAAAGAACATCTTATAAGTGGCCATATTAATCCAGAGGTATATTGGTCACAGTATGAGTTGTTAATGGAGCTTGGTGAAGAAGATGATTTTTGGGACCATTGGATACAAGTACATCTATTTTAGATAAAATTGCCCCTAAATGAAAAAGTAAACGTTGTTCGAATAAACATAATAAGTGATTTGATAATGAACTCCTAAAAATGAAACAATTAGTAAGACGATTGGAAATGATCTGGCAAAAAACTGGAAAATTATTAGATTGGAATAATTGGAGATCTAACATAAAAATTTACAAACAATTGATAAAAGAAAAATGTAAAGAATTTTATTCATCTAAAATTGATTCATCTAATATGGGTTCAATGGGTATCAATACAAAAGAACTGTTAAATTTGGTTACAAATTTATTCGATACCACACGCCACACTCAATCTATACATAATATTATGTTACCTTTAGCAAATGATTTAGCTCAGCATTTTGATTTAAAAATTAAAAATCTTAAGAAATAATTTCTCGATAAATGATACTCATGAATATCAAATGCCTAATATGCAAGGAAATGTAATACAAGCGGATATGATTTGGAGCTCCTTTCATGCTTTAGAATGGAATAATTATATTAAATTATATAACAAATATGCTAAATCATATTGGGTTTTGGACTCTTGTCCACCGGAAATTATGAAATCAGCTCCATTAGATTTTTAAACTGAATTTGTTGAATTATCTGACTGATAATTTAAAGCTGGGGTAGGGAACTCCGGTCCTCGAGAGCCATATTCCAGTCGGGTTTTCAGGATTTCCCCAATGAATATGCATTGAAAGCTGTGCATGCAAATAGATCTCCTGCCTATTCATTGGGGAAATCCTGAAAACCCAACTGGAATACAGCTCTCGAGGACCGGAGTTTCCTACCCCTGATTTAAAGAATGGAAAATTTCTCGCTAATAATAGTGATATTATAATAACTCCAATCCCCCAAACCCCCAAAGAATCATTAGCATTAATCACTAATTATAGACCAGTAGCATTATGGAAGGATTGGTCCATTCTCAACTAATGGAATTTCCTGATAAATTTTCTCTCTTGCATGAATCTCAATCTGGTTTTAGACCTTTATTTAGTACCGAGACAGTAACTGCGTCTATTTTGGACAATGTACGTTCTTCATTTAGTAAAGGTCTTAATGCCTTGATCATGCAATTTGATATGAGTTCTGCATTTGATTTAGTGGACTATGGGAAATTGCTGCAATGTTTGGATGCTATTGGCATTAGAGGTGTTAGAATGGTTTCAGGGCTTTCTCATGTCTCGCACCTATCAAGTTCGTTGATGGGAGGAGTGAGGTAGAGATGCATGGGGAAGAGAGAGATAAGAGGGAGTAATGTTGGATGTGGTAGTGAAGAGGGAACAGTGGAGATGGATGGAAAGGGATGCAAGAGGGGCATCAATGAGCTGGAGAAGGTGAGAAGAATACTAGGATCTGAGTTACATACAAATTCAACTTAAGAACGGTTTAAAAAATGGAACTCGTTTTTATCCAGGGGACTGCCTGTACTCCAGAAATTCCTGTGGCATGGTATAAAAACCTAGGCTCACTGTGTTCAAAGTGATGTTGCCCAGGGACAAAGGGGGGTTCGGCTTATTGAATATTAGGCATTTGATGTTACCTAGTCGCATGAGACATATAAATGACTGGTATCGTAATTCCACTGTTTTTCTCACTGCTGTGGAGAGGCAGTTGCATTCTGCAATATATTTTAATGCACTTTTGAATGCACCTGCAGTTCAGCTATCAGTGCGCCTTAAAGACTGTATATTGGTACACCTTTTATGCAACATTTGGCAGTGGACTTGCCCCTATTTGAAGCTGTCTCCGTATATAACCCCCCTTCCTCTCTATACAGAACCACCCAGATTTTTTGCCAGGCAAAGACAACAAGTTTCCTGAACTGGGAGGGTGGGGTGTCTGCTTTCTCTGCCATGTTTTGACCTCTGAGGGGACTCTCAAGTCATTTGTGGACCTGCAACAATAATTTCACCTTAATAATAAGGACATCTTTGCCTATCACCAGCTGCATCACTATTTGAGCTCACTGCTGAAGGAACATCTAACAGAAGAAACAGGAGTGTTTGTCATCCTTTTATTCTTTTGGTTCACTTAGCAAAGTACCTCTTCAACGTCATCATGCTGCCAACCGGCAGGCGACACCCTCAATTTCTTATCAGCTGCTAGCGCAGACCTGGTCTGAGGATCTACAATTTGTCATCCCAGAATCTCTATTGCGATCCTATGCTACTTATTCTTGTGCTATCCCAGAGGGCTCCCTCATGTGGGAAATACAATACAAATTCCTCATTCAACTGTATATATCACAGCATCAAGCTTATATGGCTTCTTACTGATCTAGTGACTCCTGTCCCAAGTGTCATGTTAGTTGGGCAACCCTGGGTCATATGTTCTGGTATTGCTCAGCAGTTTGGGCCTTTTAGTCTGCTATACTACCTTTTATATCCCATCACTGGAAATGTAGACTGGTGGAGTCTGCTGCTCTCCTGTTTGGGTCTTCTGGCAGGACATGGCCTCTCTGTAAAGGCTTACGAAGATTCCTTTATAAAGCTGTGACAGTAGGGAAGAGAGTGGAGTGTATGGCGTACTCATATGATAGCGCTCTTGACACTGGAACGACAGGGTGTCAACTCTCTGTCTTATTCTAAAAGATAATTGTTTCAACAGACTTGGGAGCCTTTCTGGAACTCTATGCCACATGTTGCATGAAGCAGAGTTTTGAGCTTTCTTTAATTTTGGTCTGTGGTCATTATTTTGTGCATACTGGGAGCAAGTAGGGTGGGTTTGAGAGGTTGGGTATGGGTTTGGTTGATATCTAAAATTATGGAAATACTGTTCTGGAACTTGGGGCTGCACCTAATTGCTCTGTTCCTGTCCATTGTGGTCAGCCCTCCTGTCTGTCATTATTGTTGTAGAAATTCATCATTTCCAATGCACATGATTTAAACATAAAATATATGTATCAGCCATTACACCTAGGAATGTACTGGATGAAGAAACTGATGATATTAGAAGATAACCAACTCCTGGGATAATATCACAAAATGGGTCAAAATCAAATCTTGCAAATTTCAAGAACATCAGTTAAACAGAAAATGTCTCCATTTGACATCCAGGTTCCAAAGGTACACTGAAATCATCCACATAAAATAATTCCATCCACATAAAAGTAAATCATCCACATAAGAGCCTTAAAGGACCTAGTCCGCTAGGGATACAGGGCCCAACACGGTCCGCGTTTCGACAAAAAGTTTTCTTCAGGGGTCCCTGGGGATCCTAAAAAGGTGAGTACGTGGGAAACAATTGTGTGGTGAGCCAGAAGTGAAACCCTAATCCTAACCCTTTCCATTGCAAATGCAAGCAGTGTCTCACTTCAGACTCATCACACAATTGTTTCCCACGTACTCACCTTTATAGGACCCCCAGGGACCCCTGAAGAAGACTTTTTGTCGAAACGCGGACCGTGTTGGGTCCTGTTTCCCTAACGGACTAGGTCCTTTAAGCTCTTATGTGGATGGAATTATTTTATGTGTATGATTTCAGTGTACCTTTGGAACTTTGACACTTTCAAATAAAGTCCATTTAGGAACATCGTCACTCCACAGAGTTGTTGTTTTTTTTTTTTCTCTGGATTTTCTTCTTTGTGGATATTTTGGGGTCAATTCCTTTAGTTTTTTCCATTTGGCATCCACTGTGTTTTGGTTGCATAACTGCCTGCTTCTAGGGTTATCATCCTTCACAAAATATCAATGTTTGTCCTACAGTGCTGAAGCCATTTGAACAGTTATGAGATAAGGATATTCTGAACTGTTTAGAAATTTATTCACTTGTGTGGTTTGTACTCCTGGCAGAATTCTGTGCAAAAAATATGAAAATTCTGCGCAGAAATTTTGAAAATTCTGCAAAGTTTTTTTTATAGTGCTTTGCATAGAATTCTCCTATCCTGAGGTCTGAAATTCCTTCCTGCCTTTTCCTTTCTCAGGTCCCAGCCTCCTCAGTTCCCTCCAACTGCAGCTCTGTCTCTCTCTAAACCCCACTCCTCTCTTACTTGCAGTACCCTGAATCCCCTCTTTGGACCCCACAATCTGGCATCTCTCTCTCCCTCTCTCCACTGGCTAAGAAGCTCTTCCTCCCTTCCCACCCTGTTTCTGGTCTTGCTCACTCTTCTCTTCCTCTCTTTATCACCCCCTAACCCCCTCCTTGCGGGTCCAGTATTCATGTCCCCTCACCCCACCTCTCTCGCTTGCACCCTGAATCCTCTTCCCCATTCCTCACAGTCTGGCATCTCTTTCTCTCTCTCTACGATCAAGCATCTCTTCCTTCTCACTCCCTTTCCCCTCTACTTACTTGTCCATCATTCATGTTCTCTCCTCTCCCACCCCCACTTGCAGTCCAGGATCCATGTCCCCTTCTCTCCCTCCCCCACTTGCAGTCCAGGATCCATGTCCCCTCCTCTCCCTTCCCCCAGGCCTACCATCCATGTTCCGTCCTTCCCCACAATTGTGATCTAGCATCCATGTCCTCTCCCCAACTTACTGACCGCCCCCTACTCTGTGAGATCAGACATACCTGCAAGCCTCCCAGAGCAGCAGTAGCGGTAGTAGTCGGGTAGCAGAGGCAGTACTGTGAACAGGCTGCTCATGGCTTGCCCTCCTGGAGTCTTCCCTCTGCTGCATCATCCATTTATAGGAAGTGATGAAGCAGATGGAAGGCCCTGGCAAACCTGGCTGTGAGATGCTTGTTCACAGTGCTGCCTCTACAGGCTGGCTGCTACCACTGCTATTTCTTTGGGAGACTGAAGGTATGCTGAATTTCATGGCAGGGGGTCAGTCAGAGGGAGAGAAGCCAGCCCCGCATGGGGGAGGAGGAGGGGACGAGAATAGGGCAGAAAGAAAGGCTTGTGTAGAATTCTGCATGGATGAGGAATTTTGTGCAAATTCTGCACTGCGCAGTTGCACAGAATTCTGCCAGGAGTAGATTTGGAGTGGCTGCAGCAAAGCTTTTTTGGGCACTTTTTTTTGTTTATATGTGCACTTTGGGCAGATGACTAAATAGTTGAAGAGTTGTAGGATGAATGGCACTATTTTGTGAAGGATGACAGCCCTGTAAGCAGGCAGTTATACTGCTGAAGCACAGCAGATGTCAAATGGAGACATTTTATGGCAAATCCCATATAGTCCATCTAAAGTTAGGTGCTTACATTACCGCACCTAGCTTAATTGGTTAATAGGCTTAATCAGTACCTATAATTGGTACTTAACACCTCATAATTGCCATAATTGGATTTAATTGAAAATCAGGTGCCTAACTCAAAAAATGTGATTCTATAAAAAGTAGGCACCTAGTCCAAAGTGCCTACCTAAATGTGGGCATGTTTAGGGGTGTATCATGGGCGTGTTTTCGAGTTAGGCACCAGTTTTTGAATTAGGCGAAGAAAACCCTGGCATAAATACGGTGCGCTTAAAGTTAGGATGCCTAACGTTGTTTAGAAACATAGAGTATGACAGCAGAAAAGGGCCAAAGGCCCAACAAGTCTGCCCACTCAAGAACCCTCCCTCCCAACTAGTCTGCCTACTCAAGAACCCTTCTTCCCTGGAGTATCTATTGTTTGAGCATAACTCTGTAGTACTCCCAACTGTTTGTCCCATCGATTCTTGAAGTCGAGCACGCTACTGGCCTCGACCACCTGGTGTGGAAGATCATTCCATCGATCAATCACCCGTTCGGTAAAGAAGTATTTTCTGGTGTCACCATTAAATCTTCCTCCCTTAAGTTTTAGTGGATGCCCTCTTGTCACCATGGGATCCTTTAGAAAAAATATTTCCTCCTCCACTTTGATGTGACCCGTGATGTATTTGAATATTTCAATCGTGTCCCCCCTTTCTCTGCGCTCCTCGAGAGAATATAAGCGAGAGAATATAAGCGCAGTCTGATCAGACGTTCTTGAAAACTGGTGAGGTACCAGAGGACTGGAAATTGGCGAATGTCACACCTATCTTCAAGAAGGGATCGAGGGGTGACCCCGGGAACTACAGGCCGGTGAGCCTGACTTCAATTATAGGGAAGATGGTGGAAGCTATGATCAAGGACGGCATTTGCGAGCACATCGAGAAGAATGACCTATTGAGAACAAGCCAGCACGGATTCTGTAAGGGAAGGTCGTGCCTAACGAACCTTCTGTACTTCTTTGAGGGAATAAGCAGTCGGGTGGACAATGGGGAACCCATAGACATCATTTACCTCGATTTTCAAAAGGCTTTCGACAAGGTGCCACATGAAAGGCTGCTTAAGAAGCTGTGGAACCACGGGGTGGGAGGGGATGTGCACAGATGGATCAAGCACTGGTTGTCGGGCAGACTGCAGAGGGTCGGAGTAAAGGGTCAATATTCTGATTGGCGGGGAGTCACAAGCGGTGTACCACAGGGGTCGGTGCTGGGGCCGTTACTCTTTAACATATTTATCAATGACCTGGAAAAGGAGGCAAAGTGCGAGGTTATAAAATTTGCAGACGATACCAAACTGTGCGGCAGAGTTAGGACCAGGGAGGAGTGTGAGGACCTACAAAGAGACCTGGACAAGCTAGAAGGCTGGGCAAACAAATGGCAAATGCGCTTTAACGTGGACAAATGCAAGGTCATGCATATAGGGAAAAAGAACCCGTTGTTCAACTACAAATTGGGGGGGGTATTGTTGGGCGACAGCAGACTTGAGAGAGACTTGGGTGTGCTGGTGGATGCATCACTGAAGCCATCTGCACAGTGCGCAGCAGCCTCGAAAAAAGCCAACAGGATGCTTGGCATCATAAAGAAGGGCATAACAACCAGAACACGGGAAGTCATCATGCCATTGTATCGAGCGATGGTGCGTCCACATCTGGAATATTGCGTTCAGTATTGGTCACCGCACCTCAAGAAGGACATGGCGGTACTTGAGAGAGTCCAAAGGAGAGCAACGAAAATGGTAAAAGGGCTGGAACACTGCCCATACGCCGAGAGGTTGGATAGGCTGGGGCTCTTCTCTCTGGAAAAGAGGAGGCTCAGGGGAGATATGATAGAGACCTTCAAGATCATGAGGGGCATAGAGAGGGTGGATAGGGACAGATTCTTCAGACTGAAGGGGACAACAGGTACGAGGGGGCATTCGGAGAAACTGAAGGGAGATAGGTTCAAAACAAACGCAAGGAAGTTTTTTTTCACCCAAAGGGTCGTGGACACTTGGAATGCGCTACCGGAGGAAGTGATCAGGCAGAGTACGGTACAGGGATTCAAACAGGGATTGGACGGATTCCTGAAGGATAAAGGGATCATGGGATACTGAGGGAGGAGCTGGGATGTAACACAAGTATAGAAAGCTAACCAGGTAATGAGTATAGAAACCAAACCAGGTCGTGCATGTGCAAGACCGGAGGGTTAGGACTTCGATAGGAAGACAGGACTTAAATGAGAAACCAAGGTGGCAAGGGAGCCCCTTCTGGTGATACAGACAGGTCGTGACCTGTTTGGGCCGCCGTGGGAGCGGACTGCTGGGCAGGATGGACCTGTGGTCTGACCCGGCAGAGGCACTGCTTATGTTCTTATGTTCTTATATGGGATGTCTTTAAATCCTGAGACCATCCTAGTAGCCATTCTCTGTATCGACTCCATTCTCTTCACATCCTTTTGATAATGTGGCTTCCAAAATTGGACACAGAACTCCAGGTGAGGTCTCACCATGGATCTGTATAATGGTAGTATCACTTCCGGCCTTCGGCTGATAAAGCTCCTTCTGATGCAACCCAGCATTTGTCTGGCCTTTGCTGAATCTTTCTCTACCTGATTAGCAGCTTTCATATTTTCCCCATTGAGAACTCCCAAGTCCCTTTCTGCAGTAGTTCTTGTAAGTTTTCACCGTTCAAGGTGTATGTTTTGCATGGATTTCTGCTCCCAAGGTGCATTACTTTACATTTCTTGGCATTAAAGTTTAGTTGCCAAGTACTGGACCATTTTTCCAATATAAGCAGGTCTTGCTCCATAGTGTTGGGCGGTGCAGTTGTGAATTATATAGAGTGCAACTAACTTTTATAGAATCAAACTTAGCACTGCACTAGTCAACGCCAAATTTTTAGGTGACCTATATAGAATCAGGCCCTTTGTGTTTAATTCATAAATTGTTCTTGAAAATTGCAAATACCATACTGTTTCCTGCACATTGCATCTTTTATTTGTTGTTTTGACTAGGGCTAAACATTTAATGCATTAATCACATTCTTCCCCTCCCTCTGACAGCCCCCTGAACTTGCCTATTCAAACAGCAGCACTAAGCACGTGCTGCTTTTTTTCCAGGGCCCTCCCTCTCTAGTATCCTGCCCATAGGAAACAGAAGTTTCTTCAGAGGCAACAGGATGCTAGAGGGAAGGCTCTGATGAAAGAGAAGCAGCTTGTGCTTAGCGCTGCTGTCTGAACAGACAAGTTGGGGGTCACGAGAAGGAAGGGGAATGCAATGCCAAAGAACACAGGGGCAGCAGGAGGGAAAAGTTGCTGGAGTGTGCAGTGGTGGGTGGGCAGCACCATGAGTGGGAGGGGGAATGCAATATGGAAAAATATAGGGGCAGGAGGAGAGAAAATCTGGCAGTGGTGTAGGTAGGAGAGAAAAAGATGCCAGCGCTGAAGAGGAGGGGGACCTGAACCAAAGCATAAGTGGGGTTCTATGTGGTAAGTGAAACAGTGCCCTATTGAAGTGAGGAGAAAGGAAGGGAAAGGAGATGGTGCCCCATAGAGAAGAGGGAAGGAGGAGATGGTGCCCATAGAGAGGAAGGAAGGAGGAGATGGAGCCCATAGAGAGGAGGGAAAGTGGAGATGGTGCCCCTGGAGAGGAGGAAAAGAGGAAATGATGCCCATAGATGGAAAGAGGAGAAAAAGAGAGATGGGAGGAGATAGTGCTCATGGAGAAGAAAAGGAGGATATGATGCCTATGGAAGAGAGGGAATGAGAAGGAAGAAGATGATGCCCATAAATGGAGGGGAAAGGAAGGGAAGATAGAGACTTGATAGATTTGAGAAGGAAGAAAAAAATGGAAGAAAGTTGAATGTTAAGGGTGGACATAGGGCAGGAAGTGAAGGAGGAGAAAAAAAAATACCATACAGATAGTATGCTCTGAGCACAAGAGTTCAGAGTAGAAGGAAGCAGAACCAGAGACTGGAATGAGATGATTAGAAAGACAAAATCACAGACAACAAAGGTAAGATAAAAGATTTTATTATAACTTTAGTAATTGATATATGTTAGATTTGAGAATTTACAACTGCTATTTACAGTATATATATTGCACTATACAGGAGGAAATGTGAGGGGGCACTTTATGTGATTAATCATGCAGTTAAAAATTTCAATCGCAATTAAAAATTTTAATCGAAGTAGAGCCCTAATTTTGTCCCATTTTATTCTATTACCCCAGGACAGGAGTTATTATCTTCTAATATTATCGAAGTTTCCTCATCCTATACATTTCTACTGTACATACTGCATACTGAAATCTGCACCAGGTGTTTTACCTGCTGATGATACTTTTCATTTGGCTGTCCTTTTCTTCCTGTTGCCGTCGCAGCCGCTCTTCGCTGTCCTCTAGTCTGGCCTTGTATTCCATCAGAAGCTTCTGCATCTGCTGCTCTTGCACCAGGAGGCGGCGCTCATATTCTTCCAGCCGTCTGCTGGACACCTTGAGTCGTTCCTTCAGCTTAGTTATTTCTTGCTCATACTTTTGAGAGGGAGGGTTTAGGTGCAAAAGGCAAAAAAACAAAGATGATGAGCATAAGATAATTACAGCATATACATCAACAAGTTTATTGATTTTACACTCGTCATATCTGAACAGTAATGTGAAAATTGAACTTCTTATAGGTATTCTCTATTGAGAATCAAACTATTTCAGGTATTATTTAAGAAACTTATCTCAGATAAAGTATAAAGCAAAATACAGTATTTAACAGAGCACTGTCTTTTATCTTCATTCTGTACTCTCTCTCCCTCCATTAGTTTATCAGATTTTGCTAGCTATACATATAATACACTTGGTTCTGATGCATATCTGGGCTAGTAGCAGTGATCAATACTCAGGTGCAAGCCAGACATGCTTGCATAAATGGCATCTGACTACTTAACAAGTTGGAACCTGGAGACCAGAATAGAGGTCTGCACGGGAACGGGGATCGCGGGGATCCCGCGGGTCCCGCGGGGATCCCGCGGGTTCCCCCCCTGGCCCACGGGACTCCCACGGGGACGCCCCCTGGCCCACGGGACTCCCACGGGGATGCCCCCCTGACCCACGGGACTCCCACGGGGACGCCCCCTTGCCCACGGGACTCCCACGGGGATGAAAACAACCTACCTAAATTCTGGCGATGCAAGCATGCAGCTTACAAGTCTGGCGTCGCGTCGGGAAATAGCCATGTTGAGCAGTGAGCTCAGCACGTACACAGATGAAAGCCTTGCTTGCTGATTGGTCCGGCGGCCCTGCCCCACCGTGCCGCCGGACCAATCAGCAAGCAAGGCTTTCATCTGTGTACGTGCTGAGCTCACTGCTCAGCATGGCTATTTCCCGACGCGGGCATTAGGCTGTTTTTTGTCATTTCGGGTAGGGGATGGCAGCGGCAGCAGCAGCCTGAAAAAGAAATCATCCTGGCCGGGTTCGGTGTCATGCTCCGGAGCTTCTACAGCCTTCCTATCTCCCTCTCCCTTCTACCTGCGGCTCTCTTCGGCAACTCAGCAGCAACGATCGACACAAGCTTCTGGCGTCGGGGCCTACCCTCTGCGAGTCCCGCTTGTTTCAACTTCCTTTTTCCACAAAGGCGGGACTCGTAGAGGGAAGGCCTCGATGTCGGCAGCTTGTCTTGATCACCGCTGCTGACGAGTTGCTTAAGAGAGCCGCGGAGCAGGGGGGTGTTGCCAGGTGCAGGTAGAAGGGAGAGGGCCAGATGCAGGACTCGTGGGTGAGGGAGGAGAAGAGAGGAAATATTTCATACTGGGCTGGGCCGGAGTGGAGAGAGGGTGGAAAGATTCTGGCTACAGGGTGCAGTAACAAAGGAAAAGGGGGGAAAGCTGAAAATGGAGATAGTGACACAAAGAAGAGAAAGGGTAAGCAGGACCTTCTGAATAAGGATAGAGATACAGAGGGGACATGAAGAGGAGGTGAAATAGAGACATAGAAGTAATGCTGAAAAAGTGTGTGTGGGGGGGGGGGAGATAAAGACATTGAAAGGGCAAATGGTGAATATGGGGTAAAGACAAGGACAGAGACAAATGAAGATTCTGAAAAAGTGGTGAGATAGGGATATAGGTGAGATGGACACAAAGAAGGGTGATGCTGGAAAATAGGTGGAATGGTAATTCTGACAGACACAGAAGGGAAATGCTGGATCAAGGAGAGATGGGGCTCAGGCTGGATGGAATGAGGAGAAATGCCTTGTTGGCCCGGAACTTCCTCTCCTACGTCAGAATTGACGTCAGGGAGCGGAATGCTGGTCAGCGCGACGCTTCTGCAGGGAAAGCTTGGGACAGCGGTGGCTTGGGGACTATTCCCCGATGGCGGTGGCAGCAAACCGAGTGGCTTGGGGGAGGGCACGGAGAAAGAAAGAAAGGGGGCAGACAGAGAGACAGAAAGAAGGGGGAACAGGGAGACAGAAAGAAAAAGTTGGGGGAGAGAATGAGGTCTGGAGGAGAGGAAACATACAGGAGGCTGAAAGAAAGGAAGAAAGATTGGATGCACAGTCAGAAGAAGAAAGTGCAACCAGAGACTCATGAAATCACCAAACAGCAAAGATAGGAAAAATGATTTTATTTTCAATTTAGTGATCAAAATGTGTCTGTTTTGAGAATTTATATCTGCTGTCTATATTTTGCACTATGGCTCCCTTTTACTAAACCGCAATATTGTTTTTTAGCGCAGGGAGCCTATGAGCATTGAGAGCAGCGCGAGGCATTCAGCGTAACTCCCTGTGCTAAAACCTACTATTGTGGTTTAGTAAAAAGGGAGGGGGTGTATTTGTCTATTTTTGTATTTTGTTACCGAGGTGACATTGCATAGAGTCATCTGCCTTGGGAAATGTATATGGCAGATATCTTTGTTTTGTGTTCAAAAGAAAAGGAAATGCATTTCTGGTTTTATTTCTACAGTGTTGAAGTACTTGTTGGCCCTTGCTGTGACTGGTGGGGATCCCCAAGCACCGCCAGCAGAGGACCTCCTCTAGAGATGGTCAGAACTCCCCTCCACCAAGCGCAGCAGTCGCTGGCAGCATCCATGAGCCACTGAGGTGCCAGCATCTGTGACTCAGGGACGCTACTGCTGCCTGCCAAGCTTGGCAAAAGGGACCCCAGGCCAACTGCAAAGGAAGTCCTCAGCTGACAGTTTGTGGGTTCTCATCAGCTGAGTATTTATATTTTATATTTACATTAGAGGTTCTGGTAGAAACCCATTTACAAAGTATGTATTCTTCCCAATTAATATTTCCAAATTAATAGTCTCTTTGCTTATTTGTAAATGGGTCTCTACCAGAGCCTTTAATTCAGTAGCATAATTAAATAAAATAACTATTTCTGAAGTTTATAGGGAAGGATGGTGACGGAGGGGATTCCTCGCGGGGACGGGTGGGGACGGAGGGGATTCCTCGCGGGGACGGGTGGGGACGGAGGGGATTCCTCGCGGGGACGGGTGGGGACGG
The DNA here is from genome assembly GCF_902459505.1 of Geotrypetes seraphini. Lineage (NCBI taxonomy): Eukaryota > Metazoa > Chordata > Amphibia > Gymnophiona > Dermophiidae > Geotrypetes > Geotrypetes seraphini. Next base: position 85,113,821 of record NC_047095.1, read on the forward strand.
AGGGATTCCTCACGGGGACGGGTGGGGACGGAGGGATTCCTCACGGGGACGGGTGGGGATGGGTGGGATTTTGGCGGGGACGGGTGGGGACGGGTGGGATTTCTGTCCCCGCGCAACTCTCTAGACCAGAACACAATTTTTTTTTGGGGGGGAGGGGGAGTGGGAGCAGGGGGGAGTGATCCAGCCTATGTGGCTGTGAAACTTCAGAAAACACAGCTGCACAGCTACTGCTGTACAGTTAAGAGGGGGAAACTGTACTGTGGTTGGCCAAAGAATATGTTGTGGATCCAACTAGGGAGATAATATCCTGTCAGCTGAAGTTTTCTGTTGAATTTTCAATAGGTGTCAGCTAGTTTAACAGCAAAACCTTCTGTTACACCTATATACCTTTCAAAAATGTAACAATGGGAGAGAAAACAAAGAAAAATAAATTACAAAAGTAGCCATCATAAATAGAACAGTTTTCAATTTTAAAAGTGTCAGTAAATAATTTTTAGTAATTTTGAGCCATACTAGGTCGTCTAGTAAATATTTAGCATGTTGCACATGTGGATGAGAATTTTATAACAAGAGATATTGATATAAAATTTAAAACATGCTTATTTTATGCATCTTTCATAAAGACTTCATAAAGACCAGGAAACTAGGCCACTTTATGAGGAAAAAAGGAATAAGGAAAACCAGTATCCCAAAAGAAAAGGGATGTCTATTTTCCTCACCCTAGACAGGAACTTAGGGAGAATTACCGGTAGGTCTCATACAGGAGAAAAGAGAGAATAAAATCACATCTGCAATGACTGAGTGAACAGTTTTAATCCGAAACCAAGGAACTCTCAATGCTGCATTGACATGCTTGAGGTCCACTCCTCTGAGCCTTTCTTTGGCATGATAATGTACATATATGGAGTATCTGCTGGAACCCGAGTCTTCTGAAGGAACTGGTTCTATGGCTTGGATATCTAGCAATCTGCACTGCATTGCTCTGATTCTGGTTGCTTTCTCTGACCAGATTGCAGGCAAATCCACAAACCAGTTGGAAAGAGATTGTGCAAACTCTTATCTTGTAACCCTCTTTGATAATGTTCAAGACCAAGCGGTCGGACGGTATACATGGCTAAGCTTCCAGAATATCTGGGAGCCAACCTCCAAACTTCAGAGGAGTGTCGTGAGAGGTGGCGTAATTGTGACTTTTTGGAGGGCACTGAGGAATGGGAACTTGAACCTTGGTTCCTCATGAACTCAGAAAATCTTTGTTTGGAACCTGGAAAGGCTCTCTGAGTGAAGGGTGGTGTGGAATATTGATGAAAGCACCGCGAGTCATGAAAAGACCCTCCCAGCTCTGGCCTCTAGGCACTTGTGGTCTGCTGTCTGGTAACGATTTGGACTGGTGATCCTGTACACTGGTCATTAGATCATCTAGACCCTTGCCAATCAGCATCTCTAAAAAGTAGCCTGTTCAGCGTCGCTTTAGAGGTCAAATCACCCGCCCATTGTTTGATCCAAAGAGAAAAGGGGAGGGGTTGTGAAACCATAGCCTGCACTGTGAGCACGCTACTAGAACAATTCAAGATTCTGGGAACGAAGCTGAGGATGAGGGCCCAGAAGATAATGTTCTCAGAGATCCTACCAGTACCGAGGGCAGATGTGAAAAGGCAGGAGGAACTACAATCAATAAATGCGTGGATGAGAAGATGGTGCGAGGAAGAAGGATTCCACTTCGTGAGGAACTGGACGGCGTTTTGGGGCAAGAGCAAGCTCTACAGGAAAGATGGACTCCACCTGAGCACAGCGGGAACTAAACTCCTAGCAAACAACATCAAGAGAGGAATAGACTTGGCTTTAAACTAAGAAGAAGGGGAAAGCCGACAGTTGACCTAGGGTCGACGATTCGGAAGACGGTATCCTGTGAAAATACTGAGGGGAAAAATGGCTGGGAAGAAACAATGGATAAATTGCAGGAATCGACTAACCCAGAAGAGGTTACAATGTTTACAGCAAAAGAAAAGAAATTAAGGACCGAAGCACAGGGAAAGGAAAGGAGGACAACAAAATACCAAGATCTAACTTGCATATATGCTAATGCAAGGAGCCTAAGAAACAAAATGGGGGAACTAGAAGCCGTGGTCGATGCAGAAGACATTGACATCATTGGAATCTCTGAAACATGGTGGAATGAGGAAAGCAAATGGGATACAGCACTGCCGGGATACAAGCTCTATCGCCAGGACAGGTCAGGACAAAAAGGAGGTGGAATAGCCCTGTACATAAAAGAAAGCATACAATCCACAAGAATGGACACAGCAGAGACGACCAACAAGCTGGAATCTCTATGGGTTAAAATACCGGGAAGGAAAGGGCCTGAAATAAAGATGGGCCTATATTATCACCCACCCGGGCAAACCGGAGATATCGATGAGGAAATGGAAGCCGAGATGAAGCGAGAATGCAAAAGTGGCAACACAGTTATTATGGGAGACTTCAACTACTCCGGGATAGACTGGAGGCTTGGAAGCTCGAAATGCGCTAGGGAGACAAAATTCCTGGAAGCCACACAAGATTGCTTCATGGAGCATCTTGTTAGAGAACCGACGAGAGGTAATGCCATTCTGGATCTAATCCTAAATGGGTTAAGAGGACCTGCAAAGGACGTTGAAGTAGTGGGGACGTTGGGAAACAGCAATCATAATATGATCAAGTTCAAGGTTGAGGTAGGAGTATCAAAAGGCAAGAGATCCATAGCGACAACCTTTAACTTCAAAAGCAATGAGGGAGTTTGTAAGGAAGAAACTTAGGAACACTTCCAAAACATGGCTAACGGTAAATCATGCCTGGTCCTTCTTCAGGGACATGGTGAACGAGGTGCAAAATCTGTATATCCCCAGATTCAGGAAGGGGGGCAAAAAGAATCGAACAAAAGACCCGGCGTGGATAACCAAAACAGTGAAGGAAGCGATAGGCAATAAGAAAAATTCATTCAAGAAATGGAAAAAGGACAAATCTGAGGGGAACTGGAAAGAGCACAAGAAGTATCAAAAAGAATGTCACCGTGAGGTTCAGAAAGCTAAAAGAGAGTATGAAGAAAGGCTAGCCAGGGAAGCAAGAAATTTCAAACCGTTCTTCAGATATGTTAAAGGGAAGCAGCCAGCTAGAGAGGAAGTGGGACCGCTAGATGACGGAGACAGGAAGGGAGTGGTGAAGGAGGAGAAGGTAGTGGCAGAAAGGAACATGTTCTTCTCGTCTGTATTTACTAACGAAAACACGTCCAACATGCCGGAACCTAAGCAATTCTTCAACGGAAGTCAAGCAGAAAAATTAACATTCATAGAAGTGAGCATTGAGGATGTTCGCAGGCAGATAGAAAAACTAAAAACTGACAAATCCCCGGGTCCGGATGGCATACATCCAAGGGTTCTGAAGGAATTAAAGGAGGAGATAGTGGAACTACTGCAGCAAATTTGCAACTTATCCCTAAAAACAGGCGAGATCCCGGAGGATTGGAAGATAGCCAACGTTACGCCCATCTTTAAAAAGGGATCAAGAGGTGATCCGGGAAACTACAGGCCAGTGAGCCTGACTTCAGTTCCTGGGAAAATGGCAGAAGCACTGATAAAAGAAAGCATTGATCAACATTTTGAAAAGCACGAACTTCTGATAGCCAGCCAGCATGGTTTCTACAAGGGACGATCATGCCAAACAAACTTATTGCACTTCTTCGAAGGGATTAACAAACAGATGGACAAAGGAGACCCCATTGACATCATATATCTAGATTTCCAAAAAGCCTTTGACAAGGTGCCCCATGAACGTCTACTCCGGAAACTAAAAAACCATGGGGTGGAAGGAGACGTACATAGATGGATCAGAAACTGGTTGGAGGGTAGAAAACAAAGAGTAGGAGTGAAGGGCCACTACTCCGACTGGAGGAGGGTCACGAGTGGTGTCCCGCAGGGCTCGGTGCTTGGGCCGCTACTATTTAATATCTTCATAAATGATCTAGAAACAGGGACGAAGTGCAAGATAATAAAATTTGCGGACGACACTAAACTATTTAATGGAGCTCGGACTACAGAGGAATGTGAAGAATTGCAAAGGGACTTGAACAAACTAGAAGATTGGGCGACGAGATGGCAGATGAAGTTCAACGTTGAGAAATGTAAGGTATTACATGTGGGGAGCAGAAACTCGAGGTACAACTATAAAATGGGAGGGATATTATTGAATAAGAGTACCCAGGAAAGGGACTTGGGGGTATTGGTGGACATGACAATGAAGCCGACGGCACAGTGTGCAGCGGCCGCTAAGAGAGCGAATAGAATGCTTGGTATAATCAAAAAAGGTATTACAGCCAGAACAAAAGAGGTTATCCTGCCGTTGTATCGGGCAATGGTGCGCCCGCATTTGGAGTACTGCGTCCAATATTGGTCGCCGTACCTTAAGAAGGATATGGCGTTAGTCGAGGGGGTTCAGAGGAGAGCGACGCGTCTGATAAAAGGGATGGAAAACCTGTCATATGCTGAGAGATTGGAGAAGCTGGGTCTCTTTTCCCTGGAGAAGAGGAGACTTAGAGGGGATATGATAGAGACTTACAAGATCATGAAGGGCATAGAGAGAGTAGAGAGGGACAGATTCTTCAAACTTTCGAATAATAAAAGAACAAGAGGGCACTCGGAAAAGTTGATAGGAGACAGATTCAAAACAAATACTAGGAAGTTCTTTTTTACCCAACGTGTGGTGGACACCTGGAATGCACTTCCAGAGGATGTGATTGGGCAGAGTACGGTACTGGGGTTCAAGAAAAGATTGGACAAATTCCTACTGGAAAAGAGGATAGAGGGGTATAGATAGAAGATTACTGCACAGGTCCTGGACCTGCTGGGCCACCGCGTGAGCGGACTGCTGGGCACGATTGTCCTCGGGTCTGACCCAGCAGAGGCATTTCTTATGTTCTTATGTTCACCCCAAAGGCTTAACAGCCTGCGCTCAAGCTCCTGACTGAGTCAAGGATGCAAGCAAATGCTGAGGGCCCGGAACCCTTAGCTCTACAAATATTCAGCAAGCTGGCTGAATAGATCCCTGAAGGATGCACTCTGCCAGATGCAGACAGTTTGCTCTTCTCCAAGCAGGCACATGTTCTGGAGCCATGGTTTGTTTTTATCTTGTGTATGGGGGTTTGTTTGTTTTTTAATATCTTTATTCATTTTTAAATTAAAATCAGTGCATACAGATACATGAAAAACAACACTATCATCTTTCAATAATATTCATGAAAAACATTTCACTCCCCTACCCCCTCAATCTCAATGTAATATCCACTTGTAAGGAGTAGCTAACCCATTGCTATTCATTGGTCAGCTGCTCCTTATAAGAGGATGTACTTGTTTTCAATAAAGATCATTTGCTTTTAATAAAGATCATCTCAAGAATATTGTTTTCCACAGTCTTTGCCTTGGTAAACAGGAATTACTGAAGCTATAATAGTGTTAAATTGTTAACACATTTCATCACCTTATATATTGTCTTTGCCTTTATACAGTATATTTAAGACATGGATGATAATTATTTGCAAGAAGAAAACAGTCTTTCTTGCCGGAGTTATTGGGGGTAGAAAACTACTTGGCTTTGTTAATGCTATAGGGAATAATCATAGGAACCTGATATAAGCTTATGGAGTCTTAGCCCCAACCATAACCTTCTCTATCTCCATCCTTCTGTCACCATCCTCTGCTGCTTCTCAAGACCACCAGCAGCAGTAGTAGCAGCAGCAGCAGAACAACAGAAAACAGTCTCTATTCATGTGGCTGCAGCTCTGTGGGTCTCATACCCTCCAAAGTTGTCTTCTTGTTTTTGGAGGGGAATTGGATTGGTAGAGCCAGCAGAATTGTGCCCGTTTTCTTTTTATTGCTGCTGCAGGGAAGCTGCAATAGCGAGGGTACCAGTGGAAAGGGGTAGGAGTGAATGGGAAGGGGAACACAAAATGCTAGGGGAGGGGAGAGACGCTGGATGGAAAGGAAGAAACACAGAAAGAGAGGGAAGATGCTGGATGGAAAGATAAGGAGAAAGATGGGAGATGCTGAATTGATGGTAGGAAGATAGAATAAAGATGCTAGATGGAAGACGGAGAATGTGTTTGTGTATGTGAGAGAGGGTGGCAAGTCAAATGGGCGTAAGACAAACGTGTGCGGACAATTGTGCGAAGACAATTGAGCGCAACCACAACTGAGCGCAAGACAATTAAGTGCAAGACAATTAAGCGCAAAAGTCCTGCGCTCAGTTGTCTTGCGTGCAATTGTCATTGCGCTCAATTGTCTTCGCGCAATTGTCCGCGCGTTTTTGTCTTGCGCGCATTTGACTATGAACTGTGAGAGAGAAATTAGTGAAAGACTAGGGAACAAGAGGAAGAGGAATGGGAGAGCTGGGATGAGGCAAAGAGATGGAAAACTAAAGACTAGATAGTATAAAAGAGAGAAACTGAAGACTAGATAATAAGAGCCAATGAAATCTGGACAGAGGAAGAAAAATAAATGTAAGAAAGCTGAAAAAAAAAAATCAATGTTGGGGATGGATAGTCGAGGGAATGAAGAAAGGAAGAAAGAGAAACGATAAATAGACAGGTAAAAGAGTTGAGATGACAGTGAAAAACAGAAACCAAAGCCCGAGACCAATACATTTAGAAAAAATGAAATGACCTTGAAGACATGATTTTGGTTAAGTATTATTACTTGTCCACAAGTAAAGCTCTCTTTGGAAGGTCAGGAGGGTGACCAGGCAGTTTTGGGTCCAGCAGTTAGTGCAGATCTGACTGCATTTCTGAAATATTCTACAGATTTCATCCTTGCTAGGGCCACCTCCCTGATAACTTTCCTTCATGAAGAGGATAATTCTGCTGTTTTAAGAGCTTACTTAAAAAAAGAAATCTATGGTTTTCTGCAGAAAAACTACACAGATTTTTCTAGATGTGTCCTGAACACTTAATTATCAAGCAAAGTATTTTTGGCTTTGAAGAACTGAGTATTAGCTATAGGTGCTACTTTTTTCATTTCCCTGTGCTATGTTACACTTCAGCACACTCAATACCAGTCTCATGATATTTAAGACATATTCTTAGATTTTCCTCTATGATTAATCTTACCCTCTCCTATAATATGGGCTGTTAATTCATCAAGTTTCTGATTTCTCTTTTCTTGTATCTCTCTAGGGATAGTAATCTATATGGTTTCCTTTTCTTTTCCATTTGATTATGAGAGAACTATGTCTTATCTCAAAATGCAAATAAAAAAATAGAAATTAAATTAGCAGTCAACAAAGGTAGAAATTGTTTTTATTTTAGAATAAATTATGTAGTGGCCATGTTAGTGCACTCTAACATTTCATAAATAAAAATAAAACAAAAGAGAAAATAAGATGATACCTTTTTATTGTGGAAATTTTTTGTCTAGCTTTTGGAGGCCAAAACTCTACAAACTGGAAAACAAAGACTGCATGGGGGAGAGTGTGAGTATGGCATACATAAACCCACTGCTGAAGAAAAATAAGTACTGGGAAAATTGTGGTTATGTTTTGATTTTATTTCCTGATATTTTGAGCTTATTGATGTATTTGTAATTGTTACCTGAAGATGGATGTCAGAAAGGCAGCAATAAAAGTATACATACCTGTTCAATGCTTTGCTATAAATGATAATAGATAAGTATAAAATATAATAAGTCAATGATCTTACAGAAGCATGTCATGAGACCAGAAATGTACTCAATTGACATCAGAACTGGTTAACTGGAACATAGCATTAGGAAAGGAATGGAGAACAAAACTGAGAATATTATAATACAGTGGTGCCTCGCATAACGAACGCCTCGCACAGCGAACGCTGCGCACAACGAACTTTATGTCTTGCTCCCTACAACGAACTTCGTTTCACACAACGAAGTCGCCCGAGCTGCATCCTTCCGCGCAGGCACTGCGCTTAACTGCCCTCTCTCCGCCTGGCTCCCTCTTGCCCCCCCGACTCCCCGACACGATCGGGGCAAAAAGGAGCCCAAGCCCTCTTGCCCCGCCGATTCCCCAACTCCCCGACAATATCGGGCCAGGAGGGAGCCCAAGTCCTCCTGGCCACGGCGACCCCCTAACCCCACCCTGCACTACATTACGGGCAGGAGGGATCCCAGGCCCTCCTGCCCTCGACGCAAACCCCCCCCCCCCCCAACGACCGCCCCCCCCCCCCAAGAACCTCCGACCGCCCCCCCAGCCGACCCGCGACCCCCCTGGCCGACCCCCACGACACCCCCAGCCCCCTTCCCCGTACCTTTCTGTAGTTGTCCGGACAGACGGGAGCCAAACCCGCCTGTCCGGCAGGCAGCCAACGACGGATTGAGGCCGGATTGGCCCATCCGTCCCAAAGCTCCGCCTACTGGTGGGGCCTAAGGCGCCTGGGCCAATCAGAATAGGCCCGGGAGCCTTAGGTCCCTCCTGGGGGCAGGGCCTGAGGCACATGGTCGGGTTGGGCCCATGTGCCTCAGGCCCTGCCCCCAGGAGGGACCTAAGGCTCCCGGGCCTATTCTGATTGGCCCAGGCGCCTTAGGCCCCACCAGTAGGCGGAGCTTTGGGACGGATGGGCCAATCCGGCCTCATTCCGTCGTTGGCTGCCTGCCGGACAGGCGGGTTTGGCTCCCGTCTGTCCGGCCAACTACAGAAAGGTACGGGGAAGGGGGTTGGGGGTGTCGTGGGGGTCGGCCAGGGGGGTCGCGGGTCGGCTGGGGGGGGCGGTCGGAGGTTCTTGGGGGGGGGGGCGGTCGTTGGGGGGGGGGGGGGTTTGCGTCGAGGGCAGGAGGGCCTGGGATCCCTCCTGCCCGTAATGTAGTGCAGGGTGGGGTTAGGGGGTCGCCGTGGCCAGGAGGACTTGGGCTCCCTCCTGGCCCGATATTGTCGGGGAGTTGGGGAATCGGCGGGGCAAGAGGGCTTGGGCTCCCTTTTGCCCCGATCGTGTCGGGGAGTCGGGGGGGCAAGAGGGCTTGAGCTCCCTTTTGCCCCGATCGTGTCGGGGAGTCGGGGGGGCAAGAGGGCTTGAGCTCCCTCTTGCCCCGATCATGTCGGGGAGTCGGGGGGGCAAGAGGGCTTGAGCTCCCTCTTGCCCCGATCGTGTCGGGGGTGCCAGGGACCACACGGAGTCACCCACCGTACCACCCGCTTCGGGTAAGCGCAGTTATCGGTGGGTGGCTTATTTGCGGGGGGGGGTGCCTTATTTTACATTTTTTTCTAAAAAGGGGGGGCTGTCTTATTTGATGGCCCTGCCTTATCATCGGGGAAACACGGTAGAAAAAAAAAAAAAATGAACAGTTAAGTCCCAGTTTTTGCCGCTGAGACTCTGCCCTCTCTCACTGTAAAATTAGACTCTACTTAGTCTGTCTTTAAATTTAAAAAATGTGTGTTGTTTTAAAAAACAATTATGTTTTTAGATGTATCTAAATAAAAATAGTAACCAAAAATTTATCTTTTTTTATGTCACCTTAGCATATTTTATGCTACAGAACGAATTATTTTTTTTAACATGTATTGTTATGGGAAAACGCGTTTCACATAACGAACTTTTCGCATAACAAACTTGCTCCTGGAACGAATTAAGTTCGTTGTGTGAGGCACCACTGTACTACTGTATCACTCCATGGTGCAACTCTACCACAAATATTGTATACAATTCTGGTTGCTGCATCTCAGAAAAGATATAGAAGAATTAGAAAAGTTATAGTGAAGGGCAATGAAAATGATAAAGCGCATAGGATAACTTCCATATGAGGAAGAGATGGCTTAAGAAAGATTTGATCGGAGTACATTAGAGAGATTGTGAGCCCACCGGGACAGACAGAGAAAAATGCTTGAGTACCTGAATAAATTAATGTAAACCATTCGGACCTCCCTTGGGAGGATGGTATAGAAAATTGAATAAATAAATATAAAATTTGAGTGTAATGGAATGCGTAGATGTGAATTGCTTGGGAAATGCAATGAATTTACTAAGTAGTAAAATTTAAAACAAATTGGATAAAATATTTCTTCACTCAATCTGTAAATAAACTCTGGAATTTGTTGCCAGGGAATATGGTAAAAGCAGTTAGCTTGGAAGTGTTTAAAAAAGGTTTGGATAATGTCCTAAAAGAAAACCCTATAAACCATTATTAAGATAGATGGGAAAAATCCACTGCCTGTCTCTAGGATAAGCAGCACCAAATCTGTTGTACTCTTTTGGGATCTTGCCAGGTACTTGTGACCTGGATTGGCCACTGTTAGAAACAGAATACTTGGCATGAGTTCACAAATATGGACAATCAATAATAAACCAGTATGGACCAATACAAAACACATGAATTCACCAGTATGAACACATCAATAATAAACAAGAAAAGGTACAGGTTAAAATAAGATGAACCCTATATAGCAAAGGTAGAGTAACTATACTGTGTGATTCTTATCACTGTCTGCAAGATGTTAACCTGGCCATACTATCACCACATTAGGGAATGTAATGAAGAGACATTTAGAAACAATATAACTGTAGATTTTGGATCACAGAAATATAGTTAAAATAGAAGTGTCCTGAGGGAGAAATCCTTGTCAGAATGCTTTTAACACATTCTTAAAGAAGAGATAAGCAAGTAGCATCTCTGTAGGACAGGAATATTGGTACAGTAATATGGAAAGCATGGTAGAAGGGTGCCATCCAGAGACTGTGCAGTGGGAGACTGTAGACTGTACAGGAGGATGTGTGCAACTGTGCAGTGGAAGGTCATCTGGAAAACTATACTATGGGAACCTGGAACAGAGATTCAGCATAGACCTCAAATTCTGTACAGAAAGAAAATAATGCACCATTATGATGGGCAGCATACAGACCTGTACAATTCTGCTGGGCTTGCACAAAATCAGTGCGCCAGAGAAGCACAGGGGTGAAGAAAGATGACTGCCTGGGGGAGGCTGCCTACTGAAGTACTTGCTCACTATTGCACAATAGAAGCGTCACATGAATTTTACAGCAAGGTGCAGACGACTCCATACAGTGCTCCTGTCAAGCTCCTGAGCAGGTGGGATATATTGGCCTCAAGAAATTGATGAAGGAAATCATCATAATATGGGTTGTCTGGTAGATAACATTCATGGAGAGTATAAAGATGATCACAGTGGATGTTCTACACTGTCATTCTGTTGAGCCACCATCATAACTGCGAAGAGTATACAGTTTTGTAAGTTGTGACCCGAAGTTATACAACACAAGCAGAAGGGCTGAAAATCTTCAGCTCAGAGGCCTCCCACACAGAATCCGACAGAATCATAAAAACTCCATTTTGTTCAATTCTAAATATCAAGAGAGGTATCCCAAGAAGTGAGAAAACCAAGAACTTTTGCCAGCATAAAAAAAAGAAAAGAAATGCAAAGCAAGATGAAATTTTGTCAGGAGAGCTTTGTTTCGCATCCATTCAACAGAAACAACAACATTGACAAGCTGCAGAAACAGCTGCAAGTGCGAAGGACCATGCATGCTCTAAATTTTACACTAAACTTCTGAGTTCTAGAAGATAAGTTCAGTCACAGTGTTGTCAGATATCACCCACATATGTTCTTCATTCAGTCCTGTTTGTTGAAGGAAAACAAATTTTACAAGGTTGCTTTTTTAAAAAGAACTTTACAGAAATTACCTTCATTGTGAAGTGACATCAGCTCTACCTATCATGCTCTATTAACCTTCATTCAATACTAATTAACTTTACAATTTCTCATTAACTATTGCATCAGAAAATTCTCAAAATACCTAAGAAATCTAAAATATGAGGGGTATTTAATAATTTATCTGAGTATGAAAGAAAGTAGCATGTTGCAACAAATCTCAGGGTTACTCATGCATAGTTGCAGCTCAGTGCAAATCTAACAATCCAAGAGACAGGATGTCAGGAAAGTCCTTGTGCGAATCAGGTAAGAAACTGCTAGATTTGGAGCACTGTTCGGTGATAAAATTTCTCTCAAAAGAAGGGAAAAAGCCACAGGAGATCCATGAACACATGATTGCAGTTTATGGTGAGTCTGCCCAATCATCCTACATAGTAAAATTTTGGAGTGCCAGTTTAAATGGGTTAGAGAATCCATTGAAGATGACCCTCACACTGGACAGCCCGTGGAAGCAACTTCTACCAAACGTGCAAGAAAGTTAAGGATTTAATTTTATCAGACAATCGAATTAAGTTTTCCCAAATAGCTGAAGAAATGGGCATCTCAGCAGGTACAGTTTGGAAAATGATTCATGAAGTCAGGCATGTCCAATGTTAGTGCAAGACAGGCCACGAATGCCAGAAGGCCACGAAGCTCCAATGCAGTCAGGAGAACTTGGAGATGCTCCGTGAAGACCAAGTGAATTTTTTCTCATCGTTTGGTGGCTGGAGATGAGATATCTTCCGGGATGATAAAGGACTTTTGCTTTTGGAGTTCATGCCACATAAGACAACTATAACTGGAGAGAGTTACACCAACACAATGACCACTTTGCAGGAGACAATCAAGGAGAAAAGATGAGGAAAAAGCTCATAGCAGGCATGCTGCTTCTTCACGACAATGCGCCGGTGCACATGTCATGACAATCAGAGGTTGCCATTCGAGAATCTAGTTTTCAACAGCTGCACTTTCCACCCTACAGTCCTGACCTGGTTCCCTCAGATTATTTCCTGTTCCAAGTTTTGAAGAAATATCTCTGTAGTGATAAAGACATCAAGGAAGCTGTGACATCCTGGTTTGAAGGTCAAACAGAAAAATTATTTTTAAAGGAGTTAAAAGTAATTGCAGGAAAAGTGGTTGAAGTGTATGAAGCTTTGGATAAAGGTGGATGGACTAGAAATAAACTAAACTATCAGGGGACTATACTGAAAAATAAAATGCTTTTGAAAACTCTTCTTCCCTACTCAGGTAAATATTGAACACTCCCTTGTAGAACATAAAAGTTTTTATTTTCTGATATCTTCTCTAGAACTCACTAGTTGACAATATTAAAGATATCATTATCTTAAATATGATTTGAATGAAAAAGAAAATATGACATTTTTAGGTATCAAGAAACATGATGGTGTCCAGTAAGCATGAAATGCTAACTAGATTCACTACTGAAAATTATTGTTACTGCTCACAAATTTTAGACTTGTACTATTTCAATCCCTTTTTGTGTTTGTTATCATGTGTTCAATATAAATGTATTTATTTTTTTGGTTACTATTTAGAGACCATACTAGTGTTCAGATTTTGAGGCTTCCTAACCTTCTCAGCTGGTTTAATATCATCTTTATTTTGTTCCGTTGACTCCTCTTCCTCATCCTCATACTGTCCGTTATTCAAGACCCAGGCAGCAGTCCGCTCCACAGGGGACATTGTTGCAGAGTCCACAGGTGATTGAACCTAGAAAAGGCATATCACAATTCTAAGAATATGCTAACAATTGCAACCTACTGATTGAGCATGCAAATTAAGTAAATTTTAAAGTAATGACTATCTGTTATGCTACATTTGTTATATTATACCATGTCTTCTATACCGCCACTACCTTAACAGTTCAGAGTGAATTCCATAGACAAGAAACCAGTTTAAAATGTCTGGAAATACAAGAACTTAAAACTAGCAAGTCATAACCAAATTATCAATTAGGATCATAATCTGATAAGCTAAATTTCTGGAAAAAATGCAAATAACTGCAAATAACATCAAGATCTCAGTGAGAGAGGAAATGTACTGTAGTCCATATTTCTACCATTGGAAGATTAGGTTTTTACCTTCGATAATCTTCTGTTAGTCCCTGTAGGATTCCATACTCTAGGGCCCAGATTCTGTATAGGACGCCTGGTCTCAGAAGCCGACAGGCATCCTATACAGCAGTGGTCCCCAACCTTTTTGACACCAAGGACCGCTTTTATAGAAGCAAATTTTTCCAGGGACCAGTAAGGGGGAGAGGGGAGGATTCAGGGTGGGTTCGTAGGGCAATTTTATATATAATATACATTACATTTCTATTATTATTAAGTTATAATATCGTAATAGAAATTATACAATTTATCATAATACATAAGAACATAAGCAGTGCCTCTGCTGGGTCAGACCAGGGGTCCATCATGCTCAGCAGTCCGCTCAAGTGGCGGCCCATCAGGTCCATGACCTGTATAGTAATCCTCTATCTATACCCTTCAGGAAAATATCTAATCCCTTCTTGAACCCCAATACAGTACTCTGTCCTATCACACCCTCCGGAAGTGCATTCCAGGTGTCCATCACTCTTTGGGAGAAGAAGAACTTCCTAGCATTGGTTCTGAATCAGTGGGAGCCCTGAACTTGTTCTCCTGCAACCAGATGATCCCTTCGGGCCGAGTCGGGGAGGCAGCAGGCTCAAGCAGGCACCAGCGGGAGAGCAGAGGGTGAGAGGAGAAGCGCTGGTGAGAGCATGGAGGACGCGAGGGAGAGAGAGCAGGTGAAGGCAGGCAGAGCGGGGTAGCGGCGAGAGGAAGCTCCACCCACCCCCAGCGAGTCACCAGCAGCGTCAGAGCGCCCGGACTCCGATCGCCTCCCATGGTTTTCAATATCACCTCTATGCTGATGACTCCTAGATCTACCTCTCCACACCAGATATCTCTACAGGAATTCAGGCCCGAATCTCAGCCTGCCTGCCTGTCTGTCTGACATTGCCACTTGGATGTCTCACTCCTATCTCAAAATAAATATGGCTAAAATTGAACTCCTTATCTTTCCGCCTAAACTCAGCTCCCCCCTCCTGCCATTCTCTATTTTTGTGGATAACACATACCTCCTCCCTGTTTCGTCAGCTTGCAACCTCGGGGTGGTCTCTCCTTCTCTGCTCAGATCCAGCAGACCACTAAGACCTGTCGCTTCCTCCTCTATATTACCAAGGTCCAACCTCTCCTCTCTGAGCACACTACTAGAACCCTTGTCCACTCTCTCATCAACTCACACTTAGGCTACTGTAACGTACTTCTCTCAGGTCTCCCGCTCATCTATCTCTCACCCATTCAATCCTTTCAAAATGCTGCTGCATGACTCATTCCGTGAGAGCCGCCATACTCACATTATCCCTCTCCTCAAGTCACTTGATTGGCTCCACATCAATTTCTGAATACAGTTCAAACTCCTCTTACTGACTTATAAGTATATTCACTCTGTAGCCCCTCAATAAATCTCCTAACTTATCTCCCCCCCCGAACTCCGTTTATCAGGTAAACTCCTCTTATGTGTACCTTCTCTTCCACCGCCAACTCCACATTCCTGTCCCTTCTTTCTTGCCAAGCTGTATGCCTGAACAGGCTGCCAGAGTCAATACGTCATACTCCGCCTCTAGTAGTATTCAAATCCAAGCTAAAAGCCCACTTTTTTTTAAAGCTGCTTTCAACTCTTAAATTCCTCTCACTGTCAGATACCTTTACCCATTGTACCATTCCTTCTACCAGAAATTCCCCAACCCTGAGATTGCAAGCTCTTCTGAGTAGGGACCAGCTATTGAATGTTAAATGTACAGCGCTGTGTACATCTTTCTATAGAAGATGATATAGAAATGATTAGTAGCAGTAGCATTATACCTAAAAAGTTTTCCATGCATTTCATTATACTGGATTTAAAATGAGGCAGAGTTTAATGAGATGATAAAAGGATAACATCAGGAGCCTGACTTTAAAACTGGATATTTATGTGAGAAATCCAAACACATTATCTATCTGAAGTCTATTTTAGAAAGGTAATATAGGTCCCTATGTACAGTCTTAGGGCCTATTTGAGTAGAGTGATGGATTACGCTAAAGAATACAACAGTCAATGGGATGGCTTATTCAAATGTACCAAAGGAAAAACTCCCAATTTTCATGCACATGCACAATATTACCTATTTTCAACAGGATGATAAACCATACTATGAAACAAATGCTGTACAGAAAGGGCCACTGAAAAGTTCTCAGACCAACCAAGAAGAGAATGATGTGTTATTCTCATGAAACATAGAAACATAGAAAACGACGGCAGAAAAGGGCTATAGCCCACCAAGTCTGCCCATTCCAATTATCCGTCCCCGGAGTTCACTCCCCTAGAGATCCCATGTGAATATCCCATTTCCTCTTAAAATCCATTACGCTGCTGGCCTCAATCACCTGCAATGGGAGTCCATTCCAATGATCCACCACTCTCTCAGTGAAGAAGAACTTTCTGGAGTCGCTGCGAAATTTCCCTCCCCTGATTTTCAGCGGATGCCCTCTGGTGGTTGAGGGTCCCATAAGACAGAAGAGATCATCTTCTAACTCGATACATCCCGTGATGTACTTATACGTTTCAATCATGTCTCCCCGTTCTCTTCTTTCCTCAAGTGAGTACAGCCGCAACTTTTTTAGTCTTTCTTCATACGTGAGATCCTTGAGCCCCAAGACCATCCTTGTCGCCATTCGTTGAACCAACTCGATCCTCAGTATGTCCTTACGGTAGTGTGGTCTCCAGAACTGAACACAATACGCCAAGTGAGGCCTCACCATGGATCTGTATAACGGCATCATTACTTCAGGTCTCCTGCTGACAAATCCTCTGCGGATGCAACCCATCATCTGTCTTGCCCTGGAGGAAGCCTTCTCCACTTGATTGGCAGCCTTCATATCCTCACTAATAATCACCCCTGGGGGACAAGATGGCGTCAGGAGCAGGACGCTGAGAGAAGCACTCCCGTCTTGAAAGGGAAAAATTTCTTTATTCTACTTTTAAAAACGATAATTTCATGCCTAAAAGAAGAGGGAAACCGAGGGGTATCCCTCCACCTACCCCGGGCTTCTCGACGCCGAGGCAGACTGTGATAACAGCATTCACAGTCCCCTCTTCCATGTCGGGCGTTTCCGCTGCTGTGGAACCGGGAATCCATAGCTTGGACGGCGAGATGTCGCTCTCGTTGAGCCCGCGAGGACCGCATACCCCTCCCAATCCCGGAGAATCTTCGCTGCAGCGGAGCTGGCGGGAGGGCTCCCCCGGAGTGTGGGGTGAGGCTTGCTCTCTCTCCGAAGTTGACCCGGAAGTGGAACATGCAGCAGACACGCTGACCTCGACGTTGGAGAGGCAGCGTTCTGGGGGAGAGGAGCCGACGGTGACCGGCGGTGGGGAGGTGGCAGGAGCCCAGACTTCCATCGCTGGAGCAGGAGCCGTGCTTGGGTCGGCTGGTGTCCCCCTCCTTGGACCATTGGTAAAACCACAGGCTGTTACTCTGGACTCCATTTGGACTGTAATTGAGAATCTTCACCTGGTATGTTCTAACTTTGTTACTATGACCCAGAATTCTACCTCCAGGATAAGCTCCTTAGAGACTATTACTCAGCAACACCAAGTGGAATTAAAAAACTTAGATAAAGCAACAACAGAGACTAAGAATCTAATTACCAAACAAACAACAGAAAAAATGATGATTTTGAGGAAGATTGAAAACCTGGAAAATCAGCAGAAAAATTTAAATTTGAGGATTCTTAATTTTCCGGTTGCCAAGTTTATGTCTACTAAAGAACTCTTTAAGAACTTTATGTTGAATGTCTTAAATGTACCTGAAGTAAGTCTTCCCCCGATACAAAGAATTTACTATATAAAACAAGTGCAGAAAGAAAAAGCTACAGCAGATGAAAATGTTCAATTAGATGTTTCTGATATTCTGCAATCTTCTGACATTGAAATTCAGGGAAGAGCAACTTTATTGGTCTCGTTGGTATTTCTTCAAGATAAAGAAATGTTGCTGAAATTATATTTCAATTTAAAGCAGATTTCCTATTTGGGGGAAAGGGTATATATATTTCCTGATGTTTCAAGGTGGACGCAGTCCAGAAGGAAAGAATTTCTGTTACATAGATCAAAGGTGATTGCTTTGGGGGCAAGTTTCCAGTTGCGATTTCCTTGTAAATGTTTTATTTCCTATCAAGGAAGTAAATATATATTTTTCGAACCTTCCCAATTAGGTTTTTTCCTTGAAGGTAAAGGAATCTCTACACAGTCCGAATGATACAGGTTAATAATGCGGTTAAGGTTACTTTGGATAGGTAAGATCTGACTGCTCTATTTCTTAAAGTTTTTAGTTTCCTTTGTATATTCCCCTTTCCCGAGGGGTTTTACTTTCATCTTGTCTCTTCTCCTTAAGTTGTGGACTGTATTATATGATTTATATGGATGTTTAAATTTCAATTCTTGGTATGTAATATGACTAAGAGAATAATATATTTCTGTATTTCTTTAAACATCTTGTATAGGATGCATTAAAATGATAAATAAATAAAAATTAAAAAAAAAAAAAAAAAAATAATCACCCCTAGATCGCATTCTGCAGTGGTCTTAACCAATGTTTCTCCATTCAGTACATAAGTTCTACGCGGATTACTCTTGCCCAGGTGCATTATCTTGCATTTTTTAGCATTGAAGCCTAGCTGCCAAGTAGTTGACCATCTTTCCAGCAGCAGTAGATCATGTGTCATATTGTCAGGTAATAGGCTTTTGCCTACTATGTTGCAAAGTTTGGCATCGTCAGCGAACAGTGCAACCCTACCAGGCCATGGTGCGCCCCCACCTGGAGTACCGCATCCAACACTGGTCGCCGTACATGAAAAAGGACATAGTACTACTCGAAAGGGTCCAGAGAAGAGCGACAAAAATGGTTAAGGGACTGTAGGAGTTGCCGTACAATGAGAGGCTAGAGAAACTGGGCCTCTTCTCCCTTGAAAAAAGGAGAGTGAGAGGGGACATGATCGATTCAAGATATTGAAGGGAATTGACTTAGTAGAGAAAGAGAGATTGTTCACCCTCTCTGAGGTGAAGAGAACAAGAGGGCACTCGCTAAAGTTAAAAGGGGATAGATTCTATACAAATGTAAGGAATAGTGCTGCCCAATTCAAGAAAAAAATTTTTTATTCGATTCAGCCTATTGAATTGGTTTTTCAATTCAATTTGATTTTCCTGCCCAATTGGGTATTTTTTTCAAACATCCTGGTGGGTTTATTTTATAGCTTCTTCACCCTCTTTGGCTTCTCCTAACCCCACTGGTCCTGTGGGGTAAACAAAATAAAGAAACAAAAAAGGACTTTTCCTCTCTCTGTTAAATCCTAGCTCACATTTGCGGTCTAACACCAGCTCACTTTTCAAATCTGACATATTGCAATCACAAAATAGAAAATAAAATTATTTTTTCTACCTTTTGTTGTCTGGTCAATATTCAAATCTTGTTGGTCCCAGGCTCTGGTTGTCTTCTGATAACTTGCTTGCCAGGGTCTCCTTCTTTCTTCTTTCTCCATGCTAACCATCCATCTGCCATCTCTGTCCTCCCATTCCGTTTCCCTTCCCTCCCCTGGAGGTCTGGCATCTTTCCTTTTTTGTCTCCTTCCACAGATTCACCTTTTCTCAACTACCCTTTTATCCAGCATCTCTTCCTCCTTCCCCACCACCCCAGGGTCCACCATCTCTCCCTTTCTCTTCCCAACTACTAGTATCTCTATCCCCCCTCCACACCATCCCTTGTGTCCAACTTCTCTCCCTTTCTGTTTCTTCCCTCCCTAAATCCCATTGTCCATCATCTCTCTCCCTCTCCTCTATTTTTAGACCCATTATTTCTTCCCCCCCAAAGTCCGGCATATGCATGTCTCTTTGAACCCCCCTTCCCTCCCTGTACTTCTATACCAGGGCCCCCTCCCCTGAAAGTCTATCCCCCCTGAAGGCCTGTGCCACCATCCCTGAAGGCCTGTGCCCCCCCTTGAAGGCTTGTCCCCCCTTTAAGGCCTGCATCCTACCCCTGAAGGCCTGCCTGCCTGTCCCCCCTGAAGGCCTGTCCCACCCCACACCCCGAAGGACTGCTCACCCCAACCCCCGGAAGGCCTGCGTGTTCTCCCTGGCCTCCCACTGGTGTCCAGCTTCCCCCCTGGCCTCACTGCACTGTTTACCTTATAGGAGCAGCCTGCAGACAAGATCGCGGTGCTAGCGATCCTTGCACTACTTCGGGGCTGTTTCCTCTGCCGCGGTCCCTCCCCTCCTCTGACATCAGCAGGATTGCGGCGGAGGAAACAGCTCTGAAGCAGTGCAAAGATCGCTAGCACCACGATCTTGTCTGCAGGCTGCTCCTCAAAGGTAAACGGTGTGGGGAGGCCAGGGGGGGAAGTGGGAGGCCGGGGGGTGGGGAAGCCAGACGCCAGATGAGGGGAACTGGATGAAAAGGGGGGAAGCCGGACAGCAGCACTTCCCAAATGACCCTCCCCCTCTAAAGCAGGTGCGGCAGCGGCTGGCCAGCAAGAGCAGTGCTGCCGCTCCTGCTTTAGGGGGCGAGGGTCAACCGAATCGGGAAGCTAATTTTTTTTAATTTAAATTGATTCGAATCGATTCACCCAAAGTGAATTGGTGAACCAATTCAAATCGTGAATTGGGCAGCAGTAGTAAGGAAGTTCTTCTTCACCCAGAGAGTGGTAGAAATCTGGAACGCTCTTCTAGAGGCTGTCATAGGGGAAAGCACCCTTCAGGGATTCAAGAAAAGGTTAGATAAGTTCCTGCTGGACCAGAATATACGCAGGTACGGCTAGACTCAAATAGGGCACTTGTCTTTGACCTAAGGGCTGTCACGTGAGCAGACTGCTGGGCACGATGGACTAGTGGTCTGACCCAGCAGCAATTCTTATGTTCACTTTTTTTGATACTTTTCATTTCATTTCATATCATTGAAACGAAAAGTGTCAAGAAAAGTGTGGAATAACTTATAAGTTTCATGGCTCTAAATCATTCTTTTCTTGGCTGGGCTGAAAACGTTTCATCAGCCCCTCGTAAAGCATGGCTGGCTCAGTAATGAGTGTAACTGCTGGAACTTTGGCAAAAAAATATCAGTAGCCCTGATTTGAACATTATTGAAAATGTATGGATAGTGATGAAACAGAAGGTGGTGATAAACAATCCAAAGTATGTAGAAAATCTGACACAATGGATCAAAGCTAGTTCTGCAGAAAACTGGCAAGATCAATGCCTAGCACCTTGTTTTGTGCGTCTTTGGAAATCTGTAATACAAATTAAAAAAAGTAATGGCTGCAAACTTTTGACCATGACTGTATATAGGAAAACAATCTAACATGCTGTTAACAGGAATTTCTAAAAGCCACTTGAGCATACGATAAGGAAAATATTTAAAATTCAACTTGAAATTCTTTTCTCCACCTACTCTGTGCATGCAAATAGCAGACTGAAGCAGGGGTCAATCAGTCAGACAATGAATACTTTCTATATGAAAACAAAAGAAGCTTGCATGAAAGCAAAACTGTTTTCAACCACATTACAACACCCACCAGGAAAACAGATAAAGAAAAGTCTTCCTTATATTTCAAAATGCTTAGCAATTTGCATTTCAAAAATGTAAAGAATTTTGTTTGAGAATAAGTAGCTTCTGGGTGCTTGAATAATATGGGGTTATAAAATAATGGCACAGCAAGATTACATTTTATTTTTTTTAATAATGTAGCCATAATCAGGATGAGACACGAAAATAGAACTGAGTGAAGTAAAGCTTATCAGTAGGAAGGGTGGGTGGATATGCAGCCTTTTACCTTGGAAGTGAAAGTTATATATGAAATAGTAGTGCTGAATATAAAGAGTACGGTAAGTTAAATGCTAGCACTGAGACTAGCCAAAGATGAGACACACGTAGAAATTGGCTCAGAGAACCACAAACTCCAAAGATGCGAATATGTAATGGACTTCCAATCAAGTTTTCTGATACCAAGATAAATAAAAAGGGTTCCTAGTCCTTGTCAAAAGTCTCCACCCTGCCTCATTTAATAGCATTAAGTTTACTCAGATAAAATGCATCCCACACACTTAGGGAGGATGTCAATGGTAGCGTCATAGACCTCCAATGGCATGCAACCCTTGCAGTATTATTGTCAAGCATGGTATCACTACCTTAACCATATTAAGTGGTATTGTCTGGAGGAATGTGGAGGAGAAGCAAAATTGGATCAGCAGTTATATAAGTACTGAAACATTTGAGCACATGCATCCTAAAGCTTTTTTAACCAAAGGGCACTCCCACCAGACATGTAAGTATGTGCCCTCTAGGCCACAACCTCACCAACATTTTTAGTCTCCAAAGAGCAGAGATTGAGCCAGGAAGGAGGGAGAATGGTACCATCTATACAGTACTTTGACATCATTCTCCACTCAGTTAGATGAAACAGAAAGGTAAAAAGTATTCTTGTGGGCAACGGGCCAGTCCTGATCCATAAAAGAGCAACACAGATCACTTTTCCAATGACCAAGAAAGGAAGGAGCTTGGTTGAAATAACAGAGCCCAATAAGTCATATAATTTAAATATCAGCTTTTGTTGTTGCAGCCTTTGAGAGAGTATCTCTTCAAGAGGGGTCAACTTATATTGGAGCCCATCTTTGAATAAACAAACTTGAAATCAATGCCTAATTTGCAAGTACTGTATGTATAAAAATTCATTTGAGGAAGCTGGTAATTATGTCTTAAGGCACTAAAGGAGTACAAATGTCCCATGAAAAATAACTGGTAGATGTACATCAAACCCCGATGATCTTATCGCTCATACAAGTGGGAGGCCCAGCCCTGCATAAAAGATGAGAGAACAGACAGTCTAGAAATTTTTCCCACACCCTGTAAGCCAGCAAGATAGTATGTCTAATAAATGAGGAACTATCATATAACAAAGTCTAAATAGTGCTACAGATGTCGTTCCCCCATGACTCATACAAGATAATTAAAACTACAACTGGGAACCTAACTCACTTTGAAACTGTCACCCATGATGACATCACCAAAATACTAGACGCTATTCACCCTTCTGGCTCAAACCTAGACCCTTGTCTATCACACCTCCTAGTGGCTGTTAAAGATGCTTTTATAGATCCATCCTTCCCCTCATTATCACCTCTCTATGAACAGGCATAGTACCTAGAAACTGGAAATCAGCAGTCATCAGACCGATCTTGAAAAAAACCTACACTTAACCCTAATGTGCCTGGCAACTTTAGACCTGTCTCTAACCTACCCTTCATCTCCAAGATCCTGGAAAAAATATTGTTAAACCAATTGCACTCCATCAACAGAAAGGAGACCTATCTGCCTTCCAATCGGGATTCAGGAAATTCTACAGTACTGAAACTATGCTTCAATATCATCTGATGCTGCTGGATCTCAGCTTGGCATTCAACGCTACTGACCGTCCTCTCCTTGTTGAATGGCTTTCTAATATTCCAAGACACTGCACTGTGATAGTTCACCTCCTTCCTGAATAACAGATCCCAAAGCATTCTGCTCAACGATGTACTATCGAAACCGATCAAATACGGTGTTCCACAGGGGGCTCTACTATCCCCCCTATTATTCAATCTCTATATGAGACCTGTCCTAGACATAGCCCGCAAATACCAAATACAGATTCACTCCTTCATGGATGACATCCAACTATATCTACCGCTAGGAGAAACCCGAGATGCCCAAATCACGAAACTCCTAAACTGCCTCTCAGAAATAAAAAACTGGATGTTCATCAACAAATTGCAACTAAATGCCTCTAAAACAGAACTCCTTTGGATCTGCAAAGACACTGCAACCATGCCTGTTCCTTGCTGTGCTGGAACTCGACTACCATAACTGTTAAAACACCAAGCAAGCAGCCTAGGAATAGTTCCTTGACTCCAACCTGCCACTTTCCAACCATATCTCTCAGGTGATATCTTCCTCATTTTACTACCTGTGACAGCTCTGAAAAGTAAGGGACTACTTTTCTGAGTCTGATTTCACCCAGATACTTTATATGCCTTACTACTCTCCCACATGGATTACTCCAATACGCTATTCAACAGTCTCACAGCTAAGAATGTACAACGCTTCCAGTGTGTACAAAATGCAGCAATCAGACTTCTAAAAACCTGCGATCCTGTCTCCCAGGCTCTAGTATGAGCTCACTGACTGCCCACAGCCAAATGTTATGCCTTCAAGAGCCTGATGCTAACGTTCAAATTCTTGCATAACATGGCACTGGCTATGTGATGGCAAAGCTTCCGCTGTACATGCCGAACAGATCCCTCCACTCCCAGGATGAAATATGCCTCAAAATACCTTCTGGTCATGCCTTTCAACTGCAAACCGTCAAACAACGTTCCTACTCTCACTTCATATTGAGCCACTGGAATCAACTGCTCCCACAGATCAAATCCCTCGAAGGACTCCTCAACTTTAGGAAAGCAATAAAAATATACCTCTTCTTCACCTAACTTTCCCCCGCCCCCACCCCCGCCCATGACCAATGATTAGAAAGAAAGTATATCGGTACTAGAACTCGGTATGTGTTGCGTTAGGACAAAAACTTGAAAAATCTGCCACTGTAACTATGGCAAATTTAACCTGTAAACTGTACATTATGTATACTGGTATTAGATCCCTAGTGTGA
Organism: Geotrypetes seraphini; assembly: GCF_902459505.1. Classification (NCBI taxonomy): domain Eukaryota; kingdom Metazoa; phylum Chordata; class Amphibia; order Gymnophiona; family Dermophiidae; genus Geotrypetes; species Geotrypetes seraphini. The sequence continues at coordinate 85,138,276 of NC_047095.1, forward strand.
AACATAGAAACACAGAAAGTGACGGCAGAAAAGGGCCAAGGCCCATCAAGTCTGCCCACTCTATTGACCCACCCACCTAGCTATCCTTTGAGAGATCGCACTCTGATGATCCATCCCCTCTTAGAGATCTGACATGAGCATCCCATCTGTTCTTAAAGTCTGGCACGCTGCTGGCCTCGATCACCTGTACCGGAAGCTCATTCCAATTTTCAACCACTCTTTCGGTGAAGAAGTACTTCCTGGTGTTGCCATGAAACTTCCCGCCCTTTATTTTCAGCGGATGCCGCCTTGTGGCCGAGGGTCCTCTAAGAAAGAAAATATCATCTTCTACCTCGATACGACCAGTGATATACTTAAACGTCTCAATCATGTCTCCCCTCTCTCTACGTTCTTTGAGAGAGTATAGCCGCAATTTGTTCAGCCTTTCTTCGTACGAGTTAGAATAAAAACTTGTATTAAAAAAACTTGCACTGTAAGGATAAATATGGCAAATTGTAACCTGTAAACTCTATAGTATGTTCATTGGTATGTATCAAGTTAGGATACAACCTTGTAGTGCAAACTTGTACTGTAACTATGTCAAATTGTAACCTGTCAACTGTATATTATGTATGTTTACCTGGAACCCATTCTGAGCTCTTTGGGGAAAATGGGATTAAACAAATTAAATAAATATATAAATAAATAAGGTATACTAAAATGGATGGAAGTGGACAAATGACTGGTTGAAGTGAATGCATTGTACACCAGGAACAAAATCTCATCCATTTGAACTGATAACACTGCTAAGTATAAGATTTTCTAGACACTTCAATGATAGCAGCTGAGAAGAAAAAAGCATTTACTTGGTTGATGAAAGAAACCATGCTGTTGGTGCTAACAATCAAGAATTGGGATGAAGGAGGGATCCCTTGTTCTGTATTCGTAATGTTGAGAATAGCTGCAACTTGCATGGTTCCTTGGATGGGTGCTCTAGGACAGTGTTTCTGAACTCGGTCCTGGAGTACCCCTTTGCCAGTCAGGTTGTCAAGATATCCACAATGAATATGCATAAACTTGATTTGCATATACTGCCTCCACTATATGCAAATTTATTTCATGTATATTTATTGTGGATATCCTGACAACCTGACTAGCAAAGGGGTACTCCAGAACCGAGTTCAGAAACACTGCTCTAAGAGGAGTGGGAACCACGGTTGACATGGCTGAGGTGCTATGAGTATCAAGGTGCCTGCTCTTGGCAATTTTTGATTAAATTTTTCCTGATGGGGAGGAAATGCATAAAGGAACTTGTCTCCCCAATGAATGAGGAAAGCATCTGATTCCAGACAATTGGGGGTATAGAGTCTGGAGCAGAATAACAGAAGTTTGTTTTGGAGAGAAGTGAAGAGATCTGTGTTCAATGTCCCCCAGGTGGAGAAAATATGATGCAAGATGGTTGAGAGACCATTCATGGGGTTGAAGAAGCCTACTAAATTTGTCTGCTAATACATTTTGCTTTCCCGTTAGATATACTGCCCTGAGAAGTATGCTGCAAGCAGTTGCCCAAGTTAAAATCTGGATTGCTTCCATGAAAAGGGGGTGAGAGCCTATGCTCCCTTGCTTGTTCAGATAAAACATGGAAGAGTCTGTCTTGGAATGTTTTAAAAGCATTGACTATTGCCTGTAGTTCTAGAAGACTGATACAGAGCATTTGCTCTTGGTGAGAGTATACTCCTTGAATGTGGAGGCCCTCCAGATGAGCACCCAATCCTAATATCCTGAAGCATTTGTCCTTATGAGTTTTTGGAGATGACGGGGCTGAAAAGGAAGACTTCGAGTGACATTGTGAAGATTTATTCACCATTGGAGAGAGTGGCAGAGATGCAGGGTGACTTGGTTTGGAGCAGACAAATATCCCATGGCTTGAGACCATTGGGTTGACATGGTCCATTATGGGATTCTGAGGTGAAGATGTAAAAACAGGGTGACATATATAGTAGACACTTTGTCAAAGGTAGCATCTGATGTACAGTAATGTGCAAAAGGGTTGAGATTGCTTAACACAGGTAAATCAGATAATTGACTGCCTTGGAAGAAAAATTCAACCTTGTGTAGAAGGTAAGAGAGCTCCTATAAACTGCAGTATCTGAACTGGATGTAGATGTAACTTTTGGTAGTTGAAAGCAAACCCACGGAGCTCCAATAGATGAATGGCAATCATGGCATGCTGAGCTAGTTTCGATGAAGATGCTTTGATCAACCAGTTATCCAAATAGGAAAATACGCGAAACTCCTGTGAGCAAAAGGCTGCCACCACTACCACTAGACATTTCGGGAAGACTTGGGGGGCTAAAGCCAGTCTGAAGGACAAGACTTTGTACTAGAAGTGTTAAGTTCCAACTTGAAAGTGAAGACGCTTTCTGTGAGCAGGTAGGATGGCTATGTGAATTTAGGCCTCTTTGAGATCTGTAGAACAGAGCCAATCAACTTTTTCTAGGAGGGGTAGACGAGTTCCCAGAGAGACCATGTGGAACATCTCTTTCAGCATGTATTTGTTTAGGCCACTGAGGCCCAGAATAGGTGGAAGATCTCTGGGTTTTTTTGGTATTAGGAAATACTTGAGAGCAGAACTCCTGGCTTCTCTGCTGCAGAGGTACAGGTTCTGCTGTGCTTTAGCTGGAGAAGGGCCAAGAATTCTTAGTGAAGGAGGGTCTCCTGAAGGGGGTTGAAAAGACTCTTTTGGAGGGTGGTTTGGAGGTTTTCTGAGCAAGTGTATGGCAAAGCCCTAGGCGACAATTGGAAGCACCCACTGGTTTGTTGTTATAATAAGAGTCCAATGTTGATAAAATTAAATTAATCCATCTTCGATGGGAAGATTGTGAGGAAGAGTAAGGGGAATGCTGGCACTGCTATCTAGAAAGGAGTTAAAAAGACAACTGCTGTTTGGATTGAAACTGAGGTTGTGATTTTTGTGTTCTTTTTTGTCTTGAATAAGGTTGCTGAGGAGCATGCCTACAAGATAATGAAGGTGGCTTATTGTAACATCTTTTGGTGTTATTCTGCCTCACCAGATGTTCTATTATATCTTCTAGATGAAGAAGAAGATTGAGAGGTTTGTGATTTAGATAAAGTTGTCAAGGTATTTATGTTTTTGATCTTATCTACAGTCTCTTCAATTTTTTTTTCTCCAAACAGATCATTTGCCTTACATGGGACACTAGAAAGGCATTCCTAAATTGATGTTTCCAGATCAGAAACTCAAAGCCAGTCCAAATGGCACATTGTAATTGCTACTCCAGACATTCTGGAAGAAATATCAAAGGCATAAAAAGTTTCTCCAGTCATGAATTTTCTAGTAGTAAACAAGTTCTTTGATAATTTTTGAAACTGTTTTAATTTGTCTGGAGGGGGTGAGAAATTCCTCAAACTCTGACAGTAGTTTTAGTAAAGATTTGAAGTAAATGGATATGTAAAATTGGTAGTCCATAATTCTGTTAAGGAGCAGAGATGAATGGAATATGCACTTTCCAGAAGAGTCCAATGTCCTAGCTTCTCTGACTGGAAAAGGAAAAGTACGTGAGCTTTGTGAACGCATGACGGCAGATTCCAAAAATGTTGAAATTCAGCTCTAAGAACATAAGAACATAAGAACTGCCTTCTCCGGATCAGACCTTCGGTCCATCAAGTCCGGCGATCCGCACACGCGGAGGCCCTGCCAGGTGTACACCTGGCGTAATTTATATTCCACCATATCCTTATATGCCTCTCTTAAGGAGATATGCATCTAGTTTGCTCTTGAAGCCTAGGACGGTAGATTCCGCAATAATCTCCTCTGGGAGAGCATTCCAGGTGTCAACCACTCTCTGAGTGAAGCAGAACTTCCTGACATTAGTCCTGAACCTGTCCCCCCTTAGCTTCATTACATGTCCTCTAGTCCGTGTCAAATTGGACAATGTAAATAATCTTCTCTGCTCTATTTTGTCGATTCCTTTCAGTATTTTGAAGGTCTCGATCATATCCCCACGCAGTCTCCTTTTCTCAAGGGAGAACAATCCTAGTGTTATAAGTCTGTCCTCGTATTCCAGTTTCTCCATACCCTTCACCAGTTTTGTTGCTCGTCTCTGCACCCTCTCCAGCAGTTTTATATCCTTCTTTAGGTAGGGAGACCAATGTTGGACGCAGTATTCCAAGTGTGGTCTGACCATTGCCCTATATAGCGGCATTATAACTTTCTCCGATCTACTCGAGATTCCTTTCTTTATCATGCCCAACATTCTATTTGCCTTCTTTGCCGCTGCCGCGCATTGTGCCGACGGCTTCAGGGTCCTATCTATCAGCACACCCAGGTCCTTTTCTTGTTCACTCTTCCCCAGAGTTGCACCTGACATTGTATACTCGTATTCCTTATTTTTATTGCCTAAATGCATTACCTTGCATTTCTCCACATTGAATTTCATCTGCCATTTCTCCGCCCATGTTTCTAACTGACACAAGTCGCTCTGGAGTTTCTCTCTATCATCCTGCGATCTGATTGCCCGGCATAGTTTTGTATCGTCTGCAAACTTGATGATCTCACTGGATGTTCCTTCCTCTAGGTCATTGATATAAATATTAAAAAGGATCGGCCCAAGTACCGAGCCCTGGGGCACACCACTAGTCACTTTCTCCCAGTCGGAGAACTTCCCATTTATGCCCACTCTCTGCTTTCGGTTTTCCAGCCATTTGCCTATCCATCTTTGTATATCCCCCTCTATGCCATGGCTATGTAGTTTCCTGAGAAGTCTTTCGTGTGGAACTTTGTCAAACGCTTTCTGGAAGTCCAAATATATTATGTCCACCGGCTTCCCACTATCGATTTGCTCGTTCACGGTCTCAAAAAATTGGAGTAAATTAGTCAAACATGATTTCCCTTTCCTGAATCCATGTTGACTGGGTTTCATTAAGTCATATGCGTCCAAGTGCCGGACTATGCTATCCTTGATCAGTGCTTCAACCATCTTGCCAGGGACAGACGTAAGACTCACAGGTCTATAGTTGCCCGGTTCCCCTCTCGATCCTTTTTTGAAAATTGGGGTGACGTTCGCTATCCTCCAGTCGTCCGGTATCTGTCCAGTTCTGATTGTCAGGTTTGCAAGTTTTTGCAATAACTCTCCGATTTCAACCTTCAATTCCTTTAAGACTCTCGGATGAATCCCATCCGGTCCAGGGGATTTGTCGCTTTTAAGTTTGTCGATCTGATAGTATATCTGGTCTAAGTCCACTTCAACTGTGGTGAGGCTGTCTTCTATTTCTCCTGCAAACACTTTCTCCGCTTCAGGTATTGTTGAGGTGTCCTCCTTCGTAAAGACGGACGCAAAGAAGGAATTTAGTTTGTCTGCGATTTGTTTATCTTCCTTGACGTACCCTTTTCTTCCCTGGTCGTCCAGGGGTCCCACTGCCTCTTTTGCAGGTTTTTTCCCTTTCACGTATCTAAAGAAGGGCTTGAAGTTTTTGGCCTCCTGGGCTATTTTTTCCTCATATTCCTGTTTTGCATTCCTCACCGCCTTGTGACATTTCTTCTGATCATCTTTATGTTTGTTCCAGGCTTCGGTTGTCTTTATGCATTTCCATTTTTTGAAAGAGTCCTTCTTTTCTTTTATGGCTTCCTTCACCTGTATGGTAAGCCATGCCGGTTCTCTTTTGCTCTTTGTTCTCCGATCTTTGGAAATCTTCGGAATGTAGAGATCTTGTGCTTCTGTGATAGTATTTTTCAGTAGTGTCCATGCCTGATCAACCGTTTCAAGTTTGTCCATCATCTTCTCGAGTCGTTTTTCTACCATGGCTCTCATGCTATCGTATTTACCCTTTTTAAAGTTCAAGGTGGTGGTTAAGGTTTTGGCATGTTTCCCTTTCCTGATGTGTAGTTTAAAGTTGATTACATTATGATCACTCGTTCCCAGTGGAACTATGACTTCCACTTCTGTTATCGGTCCTGTGAGGCCATTTAGGACCAAGTCCAAGGTGGCGTTGCCTCTTGTCGGCTCTTTTACCATTTGTTCCAGGAAGCAATCCCCTAGCACCTCCAGGAACTTGGCTTCCTTGCCGCAGTTGGAGGTTGCTAGTTTCCAGTCTATCCCTGGGAAATTGAAGTCTCCCAATATAATTACATTGCCTGTCTTGCATTCTTGTTTGATTTCCTCCATCATTTCTGCGTCAGTTTCCTCCGCCTGTCCTGGTGGACGATAGTAAAGGCCAATTTTCGTATCTGCGCCATATTGACCAGGAATTTTGATCCAGAGTGACTCAAGCTTCTCTTTCCTTTCTGTTTTAACCATTTCAACAGAATCTATCCCCTCCTTAACATATAGAGCAATACCTCCACCTTTCTGCCCTATTCGATCTCTTCTATACAGTTTGTATCCCTGTAGTACTGTGTCCCATTTGTTTTCTTCATTCCACCATGTTTCTGTTATGCCAATGATATCCAATATGTCACGTCTTGCTATTGTCTCTAGTTCCCCCATTTTGTTACCCAGACTTCTAGCATTTGTATACATACATCTAAGTTCTCTTCGTGTTACCTTTTTGGACCTTCTACTCTTGGCCGTCCCTGTAGCTTCAATTTTGGTATCCTTTACTGCTCCTGTGTTATCACCCTTTTTTGCTGTGTGGTCGTCCCCTCCTATGTCTGAGTTGTCCCTTCCTGCTTTTTCTCCCTTATTGGCTGTGAGGTCGTCTTCTCTTGTGTAGGTGTAGTTGTCCTTGGCTTCTTCGTCGGGGCATCCTGCTATCCGTACCATCGACCGGTGGTCGACTGTCGGCTTTCCCCTATCTATCAGTTTAAAGCCTTCTCGATTGCCTTCTTCATGTTGCCTGCCAAAACTCTTGCTCCTTCCTTGTTGAGGTGTAGTCCGTCCTTTCTGTAGTACTTGCTTTTTCCCCAGAACGCCGTCCAGTTGCGCACGAAGTCGAAGCCTTCTTCTTCGCACCATCGTCTCATCCAGGCATTGATTACTTGCAATTCCCCTTGTCTCTTTCCATCCGCTCTTGGTACTGGGAGGATCTCGGAGAAGGCCACCTTCACCTCCCTGATCTTCAGTTGTCTTCCGAGAAAGCGGAGCTGGCCCTTCAGCTCTTCCCTGTCATACTTCCGCCCGCTCACATCATTTGTCCCCACGTGGATAAGTACAGCGGTGTCCTCTCCCCCTGCTCCATCTATGATCCTGGAGATCCTGTTGGTCACATCCTTCACTCTTGCTCCAGGCAGACAGGTGACAACTCTGTCCTCTCTTCCTCCTGCGGTGTAGCTGTCCACATGTCGTATGATGGAGTCGCCTACGATGATCCCCATCTTCTTTATTCGGGAGTTCCTTGGGGGGCGTTGGTCCACGTCCTTGGAGTAGGGCCAGTCTTCCTTCTCCAATGATACTCTTGAAATTGTTTCCTGTTCTTTGGGTGGGGCGATGTCTTCCTGTGGTCTCACTATTCCTCCTGGTGTGCGGTTGTCTCCTACCTCGTCTTCGGTTTCTTCTGTGTTTGCATGGGTGTCTTCTCTCCTCACATCGGTTTCCTGAGTTTCCTGAGTACTCTCTACATGGTGCTGATGAGCTTCCTCTATGAACATTTCTAGTTCCTTGACATCGTCGTTTGGGCTGTACTCCACTAGAATCTTCTCCTGTGCTCGGATTCTGTCTTCGAGTTCCATCACTGTTCCTTCCAGTAGTCTTACCTGATATTTCAAGCTATCCATCTCCATGCATCGATTGCAAATGTATGCCTGGATCCCCGAAGGGAGGTAGTCATACATATTGCAGCCGATACAGAAGACCGGAAAGCTCACCTTCTGACTTCCTTGGGCTTCCATTTCTTGCTTCCCTTGTGTGTGCTTGTGTCCCTTGTCCCTAGATATGTTTGAATTCTGTACATTATATCTATTTTTCTAAGAGCCACTTGGACTGATAGGGGAGTCTCCCAATTGCATGACTTGTTTAAAGGTACTTTAATGCATTCATTTAATGCTTCAAAATCGAGGAATTCATAAAGTTCAAAATGAGGTTCCTCCTCTGTTTCCATCTTGAAAGGAAGAGCTTGTCCCAGCTGCCTCATGAAGCCAGTAAAATATATACTTTCTGGTGGAGATGTGCGCCATTGAGGAGGAGGGGAAGGATCATTAGACATACCGTAGGATTCTTCTGTTGAATCCTCATCTGAGCAGTTGGAGATATCCGAATCAGACTCCTCGAAGTACTTCTTATTAGGGGAATTAGGGAGTGTGCATCGAGAGGAGTATCAACTGTGCACTGAGGTGTGGGTTGATGTTCCTAGACAGAAGATAAGTCCTCCACCGATGACGATGGATAAATTGAATGGATTTGTGACTTCAACTTCAATCAACGCTCTGATGTATCCTTGGGCTGGGCTGAGGCAGACATGGAGGCCTTTAATGCCTGTGAACACTATGACTGCAGTAACCCCGACTGACAATTAATAGATGTTCCGTTTTGATGAAAAAATAAATGGTCACGTTATTCATGTCCGATGCTCTGGTTGCAGTGTCAATGCACTCTGCACCGATGCTGAAGTCATAGGAGCTGAATGTTGAGTTCAGAGTCCTCCACCATACTGGACGTTGATGTGGTATTGAAAGGTTTTTCAAATTGAAGTTTATAGACTTTGAGTTAACTGTTTTGCATATGTCCTTATGTTGAGAACCTAGACATTGGAAACACTAATTATGTGAGTCAGAGCCTGAGATGGTCCGATTATATTGAGAGCATTTTTAAAAGTCACTTAGAACAGTCTTTGACATGGAGGGAAAACATAAATCAAAGGGCACAATGACCCAGGAAGCCCGAGTGAAAAGTATCCAGAAAATGATCGATGCTCCTGGGTAAGGAAGAAGCTCAAGATGGCCTGAAGGCCAAAAAGTGAATAAAGGATAACATTAAATTAAAAGTCAGGCTAAATACTGGAACACGATAAAAACAAAAAATTATTAAGAAAGCTAAGGATGGAAAGACACAAAAAACTTGAAAAGTTTGACATACTGAAGAGAAAATTTAAGACAGATTCTCAGCTCTGTGGAAAATGAAGAGCTGATGGTCCTGAGAGCTGATGCTGGGCGGGAAGGCACTAGAACGCATACGGTATGAGCACTGCCTGATAATTTAAAGTGACAATGTACTTGGTAGTGTCCCTATTGGATTCCATTGATGACATCACCCACATGTGAGATTATTATTGCCTGCTTGTCTTTGGAGAAACAAGAATATCATGAGGTACTATGATAAGAATGGCTGCATTGTGAAAAAAAGACAGTATTACAAGAATATCAAATTAAAAGCAGAAAAGAAATAGAATAAGTGAAGTAATTTCAAACTACCGTACTCTAAATCTTCAATACTAAACAATGATAGAAAATATAGAAAAATGTGACAATTTAATGGTATTTCATTATAATAGAATTGTTTTTAAGATACATGGCTATAGATTCCTTAAATGACTAATGGGGCTCCTTTTACTAAAGTGTGGTAAAGTTCTGCAGTTTCTGTGAGTATTAAGTTCAGATCCTGTGCACCAACTGTTGAGGTCATTCCCAGTATCTTTCTATTTAGTTAACACACAGAAACACTCTACTGAATAGTAATGATGTACTTATGAGGCAGTAAATGCATATGTGCTACCGGTCATAAGTAAGTGTGTGATAAGTGTTCATGTACTAACTGCACAGTCCGTGCCCAATCTCTGCCCTGTAACAGGTTATAGCACCAAAATTAGAATGCACTGTTATGCCAGCACAGCAATGGATACCATAGGCTGCATGTTAAGTTACTTCACGCTAATTCATGTACCAACTGCTTACCATTGTGTACTACTATTTCTTGCTGCTTCCTCTCATCATCATTAAGGCTGTTTAAAGAAGTGCTTTTCAAATTGTTCTTACCTGCTGGGTCTGTTGCCGGTGAATTGCCCTCACTTTTGGAACAGGGCTGTCTCTGGAGGATGAGGACTGCTGACGAGACCGACTTCCATTCTGCACTTGCTCTGCTAGCATTGCTCCTGAGATCATAGACATACTCCCTGTGCTTCGTAATGAAGCATTCTGTGGTAAGGATGGTGGTGCTTTTGACCTGGCACCAAGCCCAGCTTGGTCCGTTTTGCGGATCTGTGCCTGTCCAGTGCTGTTTTGGCGGGGAAGTGCAATAGGTATGTGTCTCTCTGTTACAATATGCTGTCTAGTAAAGTCTTCACTCTGTGTACTGCGTTTGGAGAAATCCTCCATACTGCTATTGCTGGGCCCACTGAGGATGAATTCCTCACTGTTGCTTTGGCTCCGAGAACTGGCAGTGCTCAAATTCTCTAAGCTAGAGTCCATAGAAGCTTTAGGAAAGGCTGGAGGTGGATTGTTGAGTTGGTACACTGGGTTCTGAAAGGACAAGGGTTGAAGGCTCCCCTGCTGATTCAATGCTGGGTGTAATGGCCTCCTGACTTGTGGAGCACTCAGTGGGGTGCTCTGCGTCTCCCGCAGCTGTCTGATATTGGCCACTTGTGGGATGGAAACCTGACTGCCAGTAAGGCGCAAAGGTACCTCATGTACAACAGAAGTGCGATCACTGTGAGTGCCATGTGGATCCTGGAGGTCCATAAGAGAGATACTACGTCCATTGGGCATAATGTTCTCTCTCTCATCTTTATCAGAACATGCCATACTTTGGGTGGAGGTCTGCTGGACCAGTACTAACGATTTGCCCTTAAAATAGCCATCTGTGCTTTCCAAGGTTGGAGACTTCAATTTCAGCAAATCACTGTGGAGGAATAATGAATTTTTACTAGCTTTTTTCCAGCTGTTATACACGCAAGAGATAACACCTTAAGAAAAAGTTTCAAAGCCATTCCCATGGCTAACAATATTTTATCCAAGAAAACAGGCTATCTGAAAACTCTCTCACCCTGTGTAACAGACACATTAGATGATAAATGAAAGGGAGGCCCTTGGGATACTTTTTGTCTGAAAAAGTATCCTAAGGGCCCCCCCAAAAAGCAAACATCTGTTGAATACTTTTTTTACTCGGGTAATTTTCAAAATAATACAAGCATATTTTCTGAAAACTGGTGCAAAGGTGATGGGAAAAAGTATATGCATCTATATAAATAGCAAGAAAGCTATTCTCAAAAATATTAGCAAAAAAGTCAATTGTTAATGTGCAAGAATCAATTGCTAGTATGCAAAACAATATATATATATATGTATGTATATTTATTTCACTATTCTGTACTGAGCGTTAATTACATGAGCTACAAGGATTTAACCCTCCTTGAAATCAACCAGCAATGATATCTCTAGAAATTCAGGTACTGCATCCTGCAAAAACAAGTACCATCTTGCTTTACTGTGATTATGACAGTGAACTTTACTCTCCTAAATATACATCTCTTTCACTGATCTATGCATGGGAAGATTAGGTTCTTGCCTTCTTTCTAGTATAAAGGAACATGAGTCTTGACCAGTGGAGTTATTCACCTCTACCCGTGAGTTTTGCAGAAGTAATCATCTATAGATTTTCAGCTCCGCCTCTTGTATCAGTGGGCAGTACCCCATCTCCTCAATTCGTACCAAAGCAGTTGATCACCACTAAGAGAGGAGAAATAGCAAGTCAAAGTTTTTCCGCTCTGCAACAAAGACAATTAATTAACTAAACCCCATGAAACTTAATATAAACAAGATGGAACCAAACAAGCCACCTACTTGAGTGCAACCAGCACTAACATTTATATAGTTGTTATAGGCTTTGCCACAGACTGCCATAGCGATCTATCACATCACTTATTGTATATGCTTGACAGTAGAATAAAAAAACCCTCATCTTTATGCTCTCTAGGCTGCTATAAGTCAAACATTTGGAGACACACATGCATGTCTGAGACATGAGCAGTAGTGGCTCGTGGCCAGTAGGGGGTGATATCTATGGGACGGTAATGGAATGGACGTCAGGACATGATAGTGCAGTATTTTGTGGAATTTTCTACAAAAGCGCCTGCTTTTCGTATGATTCTGGGTAACTCTAGTTAGATACAAGCATATGTGTTAGTTAAGGCCACACCCAATAGAAGCGTACGAAAAATTGGTGAATATAAATCTGAATATGGATGTAGCCAAGGCCAGAAAAACACACTATAGATTAATATTAAGGAAAAGCATAATAATATTCTTTTTATGTACTTTGCTATTAGGCTAAATCATAAAGGAAATCAGGATATACATGGACTCCATTTTGTTCTCAGTCTTTCTGTATCTTCTGCTTGGCTTTACTCCATTTTGTGTTCAGCCTAAGTCCCTAGCCTTTGTTCAGGGTTTTCCCGCTTCTAGCCTCGTGGTTCTAATTGATACCAGATGTGCCTTAAGCTGGTTAGGAAAAGTATATTAGATTTCATATTCCAAACTGAGATATAACATGCATTAAATGTGAATGAAATACATGGTCTGAAAGAATGGAGGGGGCCCTGAATATGTGGTGATATGAATGATTTGTTAAAGGGGTACTTAAAATGAAATGGTTTATAAAAAGAACACTAAGGAAAAATCCTGAGCACAACATCTGGAAATAATTAGAGTCAGAAACTGTAGCAGTCTCAAGCATAGGAAGGGGGGCATTGGAAGCCCACACTTAGGACTGTGTAGGTGTAACATGAAGCTGCTAAGTTCAGAGAGAAGGGGGAAACAGCCCCTCCTTCTCCTTTATTGTAATGACAGGGAGAGCTGAGAATATCTCAGCACTTAACAAATGCAGGTTCTCTTAATATACCTTTTTGAAAAGGACAAAAAGAATATTGGATATGTAATAAAATGTTAATGTATATTCAGAAATGAATGTAAACAAAACAAATATGATTTCTGAAACTTTTAAGCATGTAGAGGAATTTTCATTGTCTAAATTTAAAGACCACCTCTGTTAGTTTGGATTGGCCCACGGCTAATGATGTCACAATGGACTGAAGGTATATATTGGGGAGCTTCAAAGTATCGAGCTGAGATCGTTATCAGAAGGCCAGCATTTTGGCAACTATAACGATCTCCCGTTAACGCAACTAGCTTTTGAGTTCCATGATGAAAAATAAAAGCAATAAAACTACTTTGGTAAATCTTGCGTTATGCGTCATTTTCCATATATTTGTTATTTTTCACACCTTGAGTGAAAGCTAGCAGCTTAATGGGCAACTGCAGCTTTATGAGTGCGCTGGTGTCCAATACCCATGCTCAGACAGGAAGCAGGCTAAATTGATATCAGACAGGGCAAGCATCAATTCTCATGTTCCTTTATACTAGAAAGAAGATTATCGAGGTAAGAACCTAATCTTCCCTTCCACTGCAAAAGGAACATGTCTTGACCAGTGGGATACCAAAGCTGTCTCCTGAGTCTAGAGTGAGGCAGCTGTTAGCACTGAGGACCCAAAAGTGGTGCCCATTTGTGCTATCACATCCATTCTGTAACAACACTTTGTAAAAGTAAGGAGCAGGGACCATGTAGCTACCCTAGAAATATCCTCGGATGGAACTGCCCGGGATTCTGTCCATGAAGATAACGCACTTCTGGTGGAATGTGCCTTCAATGAGATTGGCGGCTGTCACAGCCATTGTATGCAGACGAAATAGCACATGGATCCATCTGAAAATAGAAGCCTTAGATGCAGGCTGTCCCAAACTGTCAGGACTGGTGAGCACAAAAAGATAATCTGAAAGACAAGATTCATTCATCACTTTGAGGAGAATTCTCCTCTTGTCTAGTAGCTTTAGGACTTTGTCCTTTTTCTTTACTCCTGCAGCCTAGAACACAGGCTGTTGTACTTCCTAATTGACAGGGAACGACAACATCACCTTTAGCAGAAAAGGCACCATGCATCGAGACACACCCATCTCCATAAATCTGAAGAGTGACTCTCTGCATGACAGAGTCTGAAGTTCTGAGACCCTTCTTGCTGAAGCAATAGCCACCAGTAAAACCATCTTGATGGTCAGATTCATTGTTGACGCCTTTTGTAAGGGCTCATAGTACAATGTTAAAATTCTACATTGGAAATAGTTATCACATGGGAGGATGCAATTGCAACATTCCCTTCAGAAACGTGGTCACATCCAGGTGGCAACCCTGAAAGGGCCTTCTGGAGCCCCCCAATGCTCCATCAGCATCATGGTGATCTCTGATGAGAAGGAAAAAGATGTGAACTGGGTCTTAGAACTGCTCATAAGAGAAATTTGAGGCTTGGAAGTCTGTGTGGTTTCCAAATTTAACTCTCTCAGACATACTGTAATGACTTTCATTAAGTTCACTGATTTAAACAGTCTGCACACCGTTTGGTCCTCTCCTGCCCAGGGCTGCCACAGACTCTTGGTTGGTAGCACCCATTTGCAACCTGGAATTCTCTAAACCTGAGGACTCACTTTATGGGTGCAAAGTAAACGATCCTGACCCCCAGTCATACCCTTCCATGATAGACTAGCACTCTGTAAGGGAAAACCTCCTGAACAGCCACTGGCATATTACCAGGCTGTCCAAATGACCCTTTATATTTCACATAAGCTTCAAATATCAGACTGACAAAATCAGAGTTAAATCCCTGAACTGGATCTTCTAAAGACCTCTGTTAGGGATTCTTCCTGTCTCCTCAAGGAGTCTGCGCATATGCGTTTTGCTGATGACGCCGAGTTGCAGGAAACTCGAATGCTGGATCAAAAATTTCTCCTAGAGCTCCCAAACAGCAATTCCAAGACCTTGAAGGGACCAGAGGGGCCTAAGCCCATCGCTCTCGCCCCCTTCTCATATACGCCATGGCATGTGGCACATGGATGCTCCTCAGCCGGCCATCCAGCTCAAATCTGGCATGATGCAGGGGTAGAAAGGCCTGGGGAGTCCATAAAAATTGATTATGATTAAAATAGAGGTGTTTTGAGGCAGACAGAGGCTTTTGAAATAAAATCAGGAAATCTAAGATGACTGCCACAGCAGTGTTTTGGCACAAAAAGAAATGGCCCAGGAGTACATAAGGTTCAAAAACTCAGGAAAGGTTTTTTTGGAGATAGGGGACCCTATAGGAAGCCCCAGAAACCCTCAAAGTCCAGCTGTTGAACCACCCTGAAGTCTCCCATAGACAGTAATAGACTGTACTCACAGAATTGTGTGGTGCTGTGCCGGGAGCAGATTATACTACAGCTGGACAATGGAGAAGATTTCTGACTCAGACAAGCGTACAAGAACTTAAAATTCACTTGTATCTTTGGGCTGCCTTGTAGACAAGCTCTGAGAGCCTGAAACCCTTGACCCCACCAGCTCCTCACATGTCTTTAAGGGGGGTATGCAGTTAGCACCTGCTACAGCCCTCTGGACCAAAACGGGACCACTCAACCTGCGCTCAAGCACCTGATAAATCAGGGATGAGCTGAGCTCCCAGAGGAATACACCCTGAGCTATCCCAAGTGGTAGTGCAGGTCGGCTAGTTAGGTTCCTGTGGAAGAGTTACCTCCTCCAGCTACTGTCCTCTGAACCAGAGACTGTTATCTTTTCCCAGGCAGAGTTGTCCCAGAGATCCTAGGAACCTATGGAGCACCTTGAAGCCTCGAACTTCAGATTAAAAATCCAAAAACAATAAATCAATTATAGAGCAGAAGAAAAGACACATTCTCAACTCGCTTGCAGAAGGAAAAACTGAGGAGATGGGGCATTGCCCACTGACACAAGGAGACAGAGCAAAACTTGTGGGTAGAGATGAATCACCCCACTGGTCAAGATTCATGTTTGTTTTGCACTGGAAACAGATATATAGAACCAAAACTTTCACCATTATGAACGTCGGATGTTAAATGTTATGGTGTCCAGATTCCATACCTATTGACATATATATTTCTATGTCTATAGATACCCAAGCATGCTGCTATCAATTATTTATTTTGCACCAGTGTAAACAATAACAAATCCCTTTGGTTCTTGTGCTTTTTAAGATGGTCAGATTTAAGAGCAGTATTACAACTCCTTTGCTAAGTGCCTCAATCAGTAGTGGCCACAATATGTGCACAAAGATTTGAAATTTCATCAAAGTACAGAGATAAGTCTCACAATAAACATGAGGGTCTTTTATGTGTATATGTGGTGATCCCCTTCTTATATTCAGAGTATCTGCCTCTGGGAGACAAAGACAAGAAGAAGCAAGGTCTATAATAAGCCCTAGGCCCCACCAGCATGGAAAACATGTCAAGCTCAGTTTTGGAGCAGTGTGGCCCGAAGGGGAAAACGTAGATGGGTATTCAGGAAGCTGAGTGGAAAACATAGGATAAAGGAGGAGGGGATTCAAGTAAGGTTGAGAAAAGATTGATGCAAGTGTTCTTTCTTTCAGTATTTGTATGATCTGTCATCAAAACCGAAAACATAAAACCATATACAGTGGTACCTCGGTTTAAGAGTGCACTGGTTTGCGAGTGTTTTGCAAGACGAGCAAAACATTTGCAAAATCGGTGCCTCGGAAACCGAGCATGGCTCGATTTAGGAGTCCCCCCCCCCGCAATCCGGCACCCCCCCCTGCAATCCGGCACCCCCCCTGCCTCGAACCAGCACCCCCGCAACGATTGGGCACCCCCCCCCGCCACGATCCGACATCCCCCCCCCGCCGCTTCTTACCCTCATCTGGGCACTCTTGAAGATCGGCCTCCTCGTCTGCTGGGCCTTGAGCATCTGAGCATGCTCAAGGCCCAGCAGACGAGGAGGCCGATCTTCAAGAGTGCCCAGATGAGGGTAAGAAGCGGCGGGGGGTGCCCAATTGTGTCGGGGGGATGTCGGATCGTGTCGGGGGGGTGCCCAATTGTGTCGGGGGGGGGGTCGGAACGTGTCAGGGGGTGCCCAATCGTGTCGGGGGGGGTCGGATCGTGTTGGGGGGGGTCGGATCGTGTCAGGGGGGGTGCCGGTTCGAGGCACGGGGGGTGCCGGATTGCAGGGGGGCCACCTGATCGCAGGGGGGGCCTTCGAGGGGAGCAATGCCGGTTCTCGGGGGGGGGGGGGGAACGCGTCAAAGCGAGTTTCCATTATTTCCTATGAGGAAACTCGCTTTGATAAACGAGCATTTTGGATTACGAGCATGCTCCTGGAACGGATTATACTCGTAATCCAAGGTACTACTGTACAAGTTTTCTATTTTTTTAAAAAAAAGCTATCACCATCATAAAAAAAAGATTCAGTAATACTCTGGCTTCACATACCTGTCGGTGGGATCTTCAAATATCTTCTGAAGGCCAGAGGAAAGGCTGCCACTGACATTGGGACTAGAGCCATGTTCAGTGAAGCGTCTCAGTTGCTGCTGTATTGGTGTGGGATTGGTCAGTGACTTGGTGATGTCAGCTAAGATACGAGGAAGGGGTCCAAGTTTTGCAACAGTTGCCTGTAGGAAGGAATTTTCACCCTGATTGGACAATAAGCATGGCAACATCCGCCATTTTGACATGGTTGCCCAAATGGTAAAGGGTGGAAAAAAAGAGGGTGGGTAGGGAATATTTGTGAGCATGTGGCAGAAGCCATAATGCATTGTTATGGAGCAGCATAGCCGGCCATATGATGAATGAAGCAGACCAAACAGGGTGCAGCAGACATTGAGGAAAAAAGGAAACAGAAAAGAAATTAGGATTGAAAAAAAAATGAGTAAAAAAAAAAAAATTAAACATGCTCGACCAAACCAAACTTATGCCATTCCAATTCAACACTGGCATGCAAAGCAAACTAAAACTAATGGAATGAGTGAGGCAAAATAATTATAGACTAAAAGGGAATCCAAAACTACAGAATCAGTTATTTGGACAAAATTTTCAGGAAAAGGAAGAGAAAGTGGCTCATGTAGTAAAAAATACATGCCAACATACAAAGGAAGTTGTTCTTGGAAGAGGTACTGGAGGATATATGGAGACAGTACATTTACATGCCATCTGTCCTATATCAGCACTCCAATAGGTGTTACCTTCTGTATCATCCCTTGGTGCCTTTGAATTTGTGAAAAAGTATTTGGGTCATTCCATGTCAAGTGGTCCAATGCTGAAAATCATCCCCACTCGACCTCTTCCAAATTGACTAAAATTTTGTGTTGATACTCCCCTTCAGCCTCAAATAAAACCATGTCAAATTTTTCTGCTGGATCTCTATTGGTTTGAGACCTAGAGACTGTTGAATGTAGGTCACTCTCAGAGTACTGTGCTCTGCTTAACACAAAATGGCAAATTTGTCCAGCCACTATAGCCCAACAAAGCCTCCAAGAGAATTGAAATTTTGTGGACTAATACAACCCCTGGCACTAACTCCATGTACAAAGTTTGGAATGTAACATTAGTTTACTTCCCCTTTTATGAGCCATGAAAGTAGGCAAAAATGTTATAAAATAACTTCTCATTGCACCTAACCTGTATTTCAGTTCAAGTCATAACTGTATCAGCAGTCATGGCACATTACATGCACATAGATGTACATTAAGAGGCTTTGCAGACAATTGGAAACACAGATATAATTACACAAAGAAATGATATTAGTGCTTTATACAAATTTTGGCTGTTTTTTTGGGTGCAAATATCTCAATCTGTGCATTGTCCAATTTTTTAAAAAATTTTTTATATCACTTGAAAGAGCACCTTTTTTTTTTTTTTGCTACAAAAGCCATTATGTTTCATATTTGACCTGGCCTTATTTTGGCTAGAAGTTAGGTCTCAAATGCATGCATTATTCATATGTATATACATGACGTGTTAAAAAAGGGAATCTTTGGCATCTTATTGTGTAATATGCAAATGAGCTAAAGGTATAAAATTGCATGGTGCAGTTAAACTTGTTGGGCTTACCATGCTAACTCTGGTTACAACATCCTCAGCTTACACATACTCTTGTACATGGCCCTTCAAAATGGACACTAAAACTCATAATCCTTCATTTATTCAACTTGTCAACCTGCAGTCTGGCCAATATGTTGCTTGCATGTATGACAATTATTGGTGGATTGGAAATATCTCTGAAATCTCCTCAGAACACAATGATGCCTAAATTAACTTTTTGCATCCAAAAGGCCCTGCTCAATCCTTTCTTTGGCCCATTAAAAAAGATACTCTGTGGGTTTCAGAGGAACATATTTTTATTGTTCTTGAAGCTCTAATGACAACCTTAACAGGAAGGCAATACAACTATTCACTAACTATGTTGTTCAATAATGACAACAAATTCAAGGCATTGTATTCAGGTCAGCTGCATCATGAGCAGCATTTGAAGTGATTGTGAAGCAAGATTTGTCTTTGAAATTGTTGCTCTTTCCGCACCATACTGTTCTTTGATCACATTGATTTTTTATTCTAATAAAAAATTACAGTTATTAGAAAGCCACAAATTTTTAATTCAAAGTTTCTTTCATTCCAGTGCCTGTCTACATCTCCAACATTAAGGTCCCCCTTTTATCAAGCCAAATTAGGGTTTTTTTTAATCGCCGGCCACTGCAGTAAAAGCTCCAACGCTCACAGAAATTCTATGAGCTTTGGAGCTTTTACCGCAGTAGCCAGCGATAAAAAACCCTAACACGGCTTGATAAAAGGGGGCCTAGATGCAGGTGGAAACTTTGGTGTATTTCAGGCCTATTCTAAGCTATTAGGAATAGTTGGTCAAAAATGTGACGATAAGTTTTGTAGCCAAAAACCTGATCTTTCAATAGAGCAAGAAAGAAAGATTGGAGGATGTACAGTTGTGATAGATGACATTAAATACAAAATTTGCATAAATTTTTTTTCAACAATCTCCTCCCCCCTCCTTTTATGAAGCTGTATTAGACTTTTTTAAATCTCTGGCCATGGCAATATTAGCTCAGACACTCATAGAATTCCTTTGAGTATTGGAGCTAATGCTGCTGTGACAAGTGATAAAAAAGCTTAATATGACTTCGTAAAAGGGGGGGACGGTTAATAAAAATTTATCTCATAAGAGAAAAGTGAAGTGTGCCTAAACATTTATGGGGCAGTAACTGGCCGTAATCTCTTCTAGTTCTTAAAATCTGAGCCCTATTGTAATTTCTGTTCAGGAGCTATGTTGTGTCAAACATTTATCTGTGTATTCCAGGACAAACTTTTTCAGCAACTTTAGTGGTTCCCCAGTGATACGCTAAAGCAGTGTTCTTCAACCTTTTGACACCTATGGACCGGCGAAAATAAAATAATTATTTTGTGGACTGGCAGTTGAAGAACACTGGGCTAAGTCGTGGGCCCTGCCCATCTTCACCCAATCTCTGCCCCCATAACAGTACTAATTGTAACACCATATTTTCCATTCATTTTTCATATATATATATATATATATATATATATATATATATATATATACACACACACACACACACAGTATAATCGTATTAACAACACATAATGGTTAACCACAAAATTAAACTACACAAAGCACACTATGCTTCTCAACATTCATTCCTACCAGAACGCAGATAACCCCATGCAAATACGGGACCAAAAACTAAAAGTACTAATATATACAAACAAACCCTAAGATGCAAGACTCTGCATGCAGTACAACCCTAGAGGAAAAGAAACAAATGCATTTCTTCCTGAACAGACAGCAGATGTAAATCAATCACTAAATTAAAAAATAAAATCATTCCCCCTACCATTGTTGTCTCCCTCCCTTCATGCTATGCCTTGCCTTCTGGCCTGCCCCCTGGTGTTATCTTCGGACTGGCTCCCTCTTCCTCAATGCTGCAGTGCACAAAGCCGTGGGCAGCGGCTCCTCGCGCATCCCGCACCTCATCTAGAAGTCTTCCCTCTGACGTTGTGACATCATAGAGAAGGCTTCCAGTTCAGGCGCAGGACGTGTGTAGGAGCCTCTGCCCACGGCTTTGTGCACTGCAGCACTGAGGAAGAGAGAACTGGCCCAAAGACAACACCACATCGATGACATCGTGGGCCGGCAGCTGAAGAGCACTGTCTGGAGCCCGATTCACATGCTGGCCCTGTGGACTGGCAGGAAATTTCTGTGGACCGGCAGTTGAAGAACACTACGCTAAAGCATGCACCAATGATCTGAGTGGTATATTTGAATTCAGCACAAACGTTGTACTAGAAATATGACTTTTAGCTTGTACAAGCAACTATCCTTTCCACAACCTGAACCAAAAGTTGATTTTTTTTCACTCTCTTCCATGGAATAAAAAAAGTGGCCCCAATAACGAGGCTCCTAACTTTGAAAGACGTGAAATCCTGCTCTAAGATTTTTCAGATATTCATTGTATGTCCTATTGTATGTCCAGTAAAAATTTAATC
Organism: Geotrypetes seraphini; assembly: GCF_902459505.1. Taxonomy (NCBI): domain Eukaryota; kingdom Metazoa; phylum Chordata; class Amphibia; order Gymnophiona; family Dermophiidae; genus Geotrypetes; species Geotrypetes seraphini. The sequence continues at coordinate 85,159,553 of NC_047095.1, forward strand.
AACTTCTGAGATGGTCAAGTGGGGAGGCTAGACCACCTGACATGAAATGGCCCATTTTATACTGTTTTAAACTACTCATTTCTTTGTTCAAAAACCATATAGTGCTGTTCTGAGTGCCCATAGTAACCACTCCCGTGTCTGAGGCTTTGTAACTCATTTCAATGATATCATACCCTATTTCCCCCTCTCAGTTTTTTCTTGTGGCAAGCTAAAGAATGCTGATAAATGAATTGGAAAGATGAATGTTAACCAGACAAATATTTTCAGAGGGCAATTTTTAACAGGCACCGTCAATTTGTAGGCTTGCAGGTACTTTATTCATGGTTCCTTTATTTGCCCTGAATTTTGTACTTGCAGGTCTGCAAGTTTATATATATATATATATATATATATATATACACACACACACACACACATACATCGGAACATACACACAAAAACCTCATAACTTTCATTACTAGCTCACTAGGCTAACATTCAATAAGTAAGTATATCAGAAACATTTAAAATAACTTAATATTCATTCTTTAATTACTGTAGCTCAAATAAATCAAAACTTTTGGTCATGTCTGTTAGAGGAACATTTACAGAACTTTCCCAAAAAGCTTATAAGCATATCCAATTGGGGATCATTTTACCATTTAGCTTAGATTAGGAAGGAGAGAACTCTGATTATTACCTTAGGAAGGAACGTAGGGTGTGGGTGGAGAACTACTCTGTTGTGATGGAATTTAGTGTAAATTGGATTATCACTGGGCTTGTAGCTTTCTGACCCTATGAGCTGAAGTAACTACCACCAAAAAGACGACCTTTTAAGTTAAGTTAAGTACTTCAGTGCAGAGGAATTCAGCGGCTCAACAGGAGCTCTCATCAGTTGGGTAAGAACACTGTTGGAGTTTGATTGGGGGCTTGGTCAAAAGCAAACCTCTCATGAAGCGAACAACTAGAGGCTGTTTAGAGAATGATAAACACTAATTGCACTAAGGTGAAACCTTATAGAGTTGATCTTGAGACCAGACTCAAACAGGTGCAGAAGGGTATCAAGCAAATTCTGTGTAGGACAAGATAGAGGATCTAGGGCCTTGCTCTCACATCAGATGGCAAACCTCCTCCATTTAAAAGAATAATAACTCTTAGTGGAATCTTTCCTGGAAGCCAGGAGAACCTTGGAGAGACAGCTTCTGAAAGATGCAAGGAAGCAAATGCTAACCTCTCAACATCCAAGCTGTGAGGGTCAGAGTCTGGAGGTTGGAATGTAGAAGAGACTGCTAGTCATGAGTGATGAGAGTCGGAAAACAATCCAGTCTCCATGGTTCTTTGGATAAAAGTTCCAAAAGAAGAGGGAACCAGATCTGTCTGGGACAATATGGCGAAATCAGAATCATGGTTCCCTGGTTCTGCTTAAATTTCATCAAGTCTTTTATATAAGAGGTATTGGAGGATTCACATACAGAAGACCTGTTGCCCAATCCAGAAGAAAGGCATCTGATGCTAGTCTGTCATGTGATCTGAGCCTGGAGCAATAATGAGAGACTTTGTGATTGAATAGAACAGGGGTGTCAAAGTCCCTCCTAGAGGGCCGGAATCCAGTCGGGTTTTCTGGATTTCCCCAATGAATATGCATTGAAAGCAGTGCATGCAAATAGATCTCATGCAGATTCATTGGGGAAATCCTGAAAACCCGACTGGATTCTGGCCCTCGAGGACCGACTTTGACACCTGTGGAATAGAATATCAAAGTGATACACCAAGAGGGTGCCCCACACTTGAAAGATCTCCCTGAAAATGACTGCACTGAAAAGACCACTCATGTGGTTGCATTACCCTGCTCAGTCTGTTGGCGCAGCTGGTTTTAAGTAAAGCTTGGACAATTTCCTGGAGGAAAAGTCCAGTCTGTTATTGAGAAAGACAGGGGGAAACCACTGCTTGCTCTGGATCGGGAGCATGGCATATTGCTACTCCTTGGGTTTTGGCCAGGTACTAGTGACCTGGATTGGCAACTATGAGAATGGGCTACTGGGCTTGATGGACCATTGGTCTGACCCAGTAAGGCTATTCTTATGTTGGATGTCCCCACCAGGTATGTGGCTCTCAGAAACAACCCATTCTGGATGGACCAATCCTGTTTCTTGATGGCCTTCTGACACAGAGGGTATGATCCTGTTCCCCCTTGCTTGTTGGTATAGTATCTGGTTGCTGAAGTTGCACAATTTGACTAGCTAATCTCTGAAAGAAATTGCCCGAAGCTTCAGGAAGTTGATGTGATAATCTTTCTCCTGGGCTGACAAGGAAAACAAATCTTTCCTTATCACTTTTGAAGATATCTCATTATATTTACCCAACTTTAAATCTTAAGCCACAATGCCAGACAGTCTCTTACTGTGTTTAGCTTCTTGCAGAATCTTCAGGGGTGCTTCCCGTGGGATCTCGATTGTGCTCCACAGGATGTAATGCACTCAATTTGTCATTTGATCGAGCACATTTTTAAATATTTCTATTCTGAACTGGTGGATATTTGGAAGTGAAGTGATCATTTGTATAACTTGTGTCGCTCTTGTGCTGAGAGTTGGGTGGGGACTGGTACCTTTGTCCAGCACTAATTGTGACTCATCATTTCAGGGTACTTCCTTGAAGAAGCTATAGGGCAGCGATGGCGAACCTATGGCACGCGTGCCAGCTGTGGCACGCGAAGGCCTTGAGCTGGCACGCGGGAAGGTCCGCAATAGAGAGCTGCACGGGAACGGGGCTGGATGTACTAAGTCGCGCGGCTTTTCTCCCTACCAGCTCTGCTTGCAGAACGGAGCCGAACGGAAGTCTTCCCGACGTCAGCGCTGACGTCGGAGGTAGGGAGGGCTGACGTCGGGAAGACTTCCGTTCGGCTCTGTACTGCAGGCAGGGTAGGTAAGGAGGAGTAGCCTCGCGGCTACCAAGGGAGGGGGGCGGTCCGCCCCGCCCCGTGTGCAGCACAGCCGGCCAGGTCCCCTTACTTTTGTGGCGCTAACCCGACCGACAGGGCCGCCATCAGGGCAGGCGGGCGCAACGCCCAGCAAATTTAGATGCCCGCCCGACTGTCATCTGCTGAATTCTGCTGCCGCCACTGCTTAATGCGCAGCCTGAAGAGCCGCCGAAAAACCCGCCGGACTTTAAACAAAAAAACCCCCCAGCAAGCGACTCGAACCCGGCTTCCCTCCGAAACCGGAAGTTACGTCGGGGGGGGGGGGGAGGTTAGAGAAGAGAAGCCGGCACAGACCATTAGAGCCCCGGAGCATGCGGGAGATAGGCCAGCCACGGAGGGAAGCTTACTTGCTCTTGCTTACTTCGGGCTTTTCTCGCTGCCGGGTCCTGCCTACTTTCTGTTTCCGTGAAGGCAGGACCCGGCAACGAGAAAGGCCCGAAGTAAGCAAGAGCAGCAAGTTGTAAACTTCCCTCTGTCGCTGCCCTTTGGGAGATAGGTCAGCGACCAAGGGAAACTTGCAACTTGCCTTTGTCTGTAGCGAATCTGCCAGGTGTGTGAGACGGGGGGGGGGGGGGAATGGGAGGAGTAATGTTGCTGCACCCAATTAGGGGGAGGGGGAAGATAAATGCTGCTTCTGCTGTGCCCAATTGGGGGGGGGAGAGAAATGCTGATGATACTGCTGTACTCAGTGGGGGAAGGGGGAAGAGAAATACTGCTGTACCCAATTAGGGAGAGAGAGGGAAGGAAGATCAGGAAAAGGAGGAAAGAGATGCAAAGACCATGGGACGGAGGGAAAGGAGATACCATACCATGGAGTGGAAGAGAGAGATGTCAGGGCATATGGGGGGGGGAGGAAGCAGGGCCAGATTAAAGGATAGGCCCTTTAGGCACAGGCCTAGGCCCGAAATAGTCAGGGGGGCCTGCCAGTGCTGTGCTTTGGGGCCTCACCCTTGCTGGATTCGCTGGCAGCAGCAGCAGCCTCATCATCCCGGGCGAATCCCAACCCGATCCAACCCTCCTATCTCTCCCTCCTTCCCTCATCAGTGTCATGCCAGAGGGAATCACGGCAGGAGAAAGTCCTGAAGCAGCCTGTTTAGAGTCTCGTGATGGGAGGGAGGGAGAGTTAGGAGGGTCGTGGGGGGGAGAGTAGAAGTCTGCCCCGGGTGTTCGACCTGGCGTCATGAACTTCTTCGGCTAGCATCAGCATTTACAATTCACTGCTGTTGCCAGCTTCAGGCCTTCCTCTCCGCCGGGTCCTGCCTACTTCTGTTTCCATGAAGGCAGGACCCGACAGAGAAGAAGGCCCGAAGCTGGCAACAGCAGCAAATTGTGAATGCTGCTGCCTGAAGAAGTTCATGACGCCAAGTCATGGGTGACAGAAGGAGGAAAGGGAGCAGAGGGGGAGAGACTTGCTGCACCCAACTGGAGGGAGAAAGAAGATGAGGGAGGGAATGGAATGAGATGCCAGGGATTGGAGGGAAGGGAGGGAGGAAGAGATGCCAGGGCATGGAGGGAAGGAGGAAAGTATGCCAGACCAAGAGAAAAGGAAGGAGGAGAAGACAAAGCATGGAGGGGGAGGGAGAGATGGAAGAAAAGGAAAGGAGTGAGATGCTAGAGAATCAGGGAAGGGAAGATACCAGACTATGGGGTGCGAAGGAAAGAAAGGAGAAGAGAGAGATGCCAGAGCATAGGGGACGGGATGGTGACAGAGAGAGTAAAATGGAGAGGTGGCAGAGCTGAAATCAATCATGTACAAAGGAGAAGAGAAGGGGCACAGGATAGACAGTTTATTGAAGGAGCATAAAAAGAGGGAAGATGCCATATGGAACGGGGAGAGGGCAGACAGTGGATGGAAGGGGCTGATGCTGTATGGAAGACAGAGCGGACAGAAGCTGGCTAGAAAGAAGAGTGAAGACAAGATGATTAAAGCAAAAATGACAAAAGGTAGAAAAAATTGTTTTGTTGCTTTACGTAGAATCAAGTAGTATTGTATCTATTGATTAAAGTTTATAAATAGGAAATAGAAATAAGGCAGTTTTTTGGGGACTAAACCCCTTTCCTCAGGTCAGGACAGGATACCATAACAGCAGGGGTGCTCAAATGGTCGAGTGCGATCGACCAGTAGATAGCAAAGGCAATGTGAGTCGATCGCGTTGCCTTGGCAATCTTTTTCTTCCTGCCTCCCTGAGCCAGGCCAGGCGCGTAGAAGCGCCGGACTCACAAGACTTCACTTCCGACGTCAATTCTGACGTTAGAGAGGAAGTTCTGGGCCAGCCAATCGCTGCCTGGCTGGCTTGGAACTTCCTCTCCGTCGTTAGAATTGACATCAGAGGTGAAGTCTTGTGAGTCCGGCGCTTGTACATTCCTGGCCTGGCTCATGGAAGCAGGGAGAAATCGGCATGGTGGCTTAGGGGGTAGGGAAAGAATCGGGGAAGTGGAGAAATTGGCGCGATGGCTTGGGGGGGCGGGGGGAGAGAGAAAGAAAGAGACAGAAAGAAAAGGGGAGGGGCAGAAAGAAAAAATATTGGATTTATAGTCAGAAGAAGGAAGTGCAAACAGAGACTCATGAAATCACCAGACAAAAAGATAGGAAAAATGATTTTATTTTCAGTTTAGTGATCAAAATGTGTCTGTTTAGAGAATTTATATCTGCAATAGCGGTTTTTAGCGCAGGGAGCCTATGAGCATCGAGAGCAGCACAGGGCATTCAGTGCATCTCCCTGCTCTAAAAACTGCTATTGCGATTTAGTAAAAAGGGAGGGGGTATATTTGTCTATTTTTGTATAATTGTTCCTGAAGTGACATTGCATAGAATCGTCTGACTTGACCTCTTTGAAAACCCACGGAATATAAATGATAATTAACATTTTCTCTGCATACAGTGTGCTTTGTGGGTTTTTTTTTTAAATTTTATTGTTGGTAGATCATTTTGACTTGGTCAGTTTAAAAGTAGCTCGCAAGCCCAAAAAGTGTGGGCACCCCTGCTGTAGAAGCAAGGGCAAAGTGGAAATGTCCAATCAAGATGGTGCACAAAAACAGTGTCTTTCAACTCATCTGATAAATCCAATGGTCTTTATTAATCCAAAACAAAATCGTACATCCAAAGCAACTCAATGACTCGACATGATCACGTTTCGGCCATCCGGCCTGCATCAGGAGTCTTAGAAGTCTTTGGGTAGCAAGTAGTCTTTAAATGGCAAATGGTCAAAAGTGAAACAATCATACCATTGCTCCAAGTCTGTAAATGCTGCAAAACCACACAACCTCATGTTCTTTACAGATTTTACTAACCACTTTAATGTACTAAACAAAAAATTACAAGGCATGGGAAAAACAGCAGAAAGCATGTTTAGTGACATCAAAGCTTTTGAGAGAAAATTGCATGTTTTTGAAAAAGACCTTGAGAGTGGACAGCTAAAATATTTTCCCAACCTAAAAATACATTTGGATAATTCTACAACATTTGTGGACAGTCATAAAAAACACCAGGAAATCCACAAAGCATATTCCACCATTGTAGCCGAAGCAAAGGAGAATTTTAGTAAAAGATTTTCTCAGTTTCGTAAGATGGAGATAACCCTTTCATTTATAACTTCCCCAGAAAAGTCCACATTTGAAGATCTTGATCTTTCCTGCTTACAGTGGTTGGATATTCAAAATTTGGAAATGGAGCTACTGGAATTTCAAGAAAGCTCTATCTGGAAAAGTAAATTCAATGACCTGCGTGCGGCTCTTGAACGTATTGAGTGTGAAAGGGTGACAAATGAAATCACTGCTAGCAGTTCTGAAAATGAAATCCTAAAAGCGTGGAATTCTCTGGCAGACAATTTTAAGTCCATGAAAGCACTTGGGATTGCTCTTCTTACTTTGTTTGGGTCATCCAATGCTTGTGAGCAGCTGTTTTCGGCTTTGAATCATATAAAATCTGATGCTAGAAACAGATTAACGGATGACATGAGTGCTGCATGTGTTGCTCTGAAATTAACGCACTATGAGCCAAGGATTGACAAGTTATCAGCATGCATGCAACAACAAAAATCACATTAATTTTTTTCAGAGCATGCCCAATGCATATGTTTACATGAAGCAGTGTTTGCAGTTAAGACACTTTCTAAGTTATTTAAATATTATTTAAAGATGTTATTTAAAAAAGGGACTTTACATGGCCCTGTTGTATTCCAATCTGGAATTTCCAATAAAAACGGTTGGTTTAATTGAAAGCTCTTTTGTTTTCTTTACATCTTATTATTAGAAATGTAATGATTTAACTATTTTCTAATTTGATTGTAAATTTTACAAATAAACATGTATAGACTCTTTGGGAATACACACCGAGTCTTGACACAGTTAACAGTTTTAAGAAGTTTATCTTTTTTTTTACTCAGGATACATTTGACATGTTATGTGAATAATACATTTAAAATATATTGTGTAACTGAATCAAATTCTTCCTAAATTCATTAAATTGAATGAAATAATTAAAACATTATAAATTGCCAATAAATTGAAATGGAAACCAAAGGATTGTGAATCAAATTAATTCTCTGACAATACAAAGATTCCAACCTTTAAAAATGATGTTACATAGTTCAGGCAACTTTATAAAGAGTTTTTAGATACTAAAATCTTGTTATTAAGGTTTAATTGACGTGCTGGCACTTTGAGGAAATTCTTTGGTCTTGTGCGGCAGTTTGGGCACTCGGGCTCAAAAAGGTTAGCCATCACTGCTATAGGGTGAAATATGTCAGTGATACCGGTCCCCACCCAACGCTGAGCACAAGAGCGACACAGATAAGTTGTGTAGGTGATATTTGCTTCACTTTGAAATATTCACTAGATGAGAATGGAAACTGAAGAACCATGGGGTGGAAGGAGACGTACATAGATGGATCAAAAATTGGTTGGCGGGTAGAAAGCAAAGGGTAGGAGTGAAGGGCCACTATTCAGACTGGAAGAGGGTCACGAGTGGTGTTCCGCAGGGGTCGGTACTCGGATCGCTGCTGTTCAATGTATTTATAAATGATCTAGAAACAGGGCCGAAGTGCGAAGTAATAAAATTTGCAGACGACACCAAACTATTTAGTGGAGTTAGGACTAAAGAGGACTGCGAAGATTTACAAAGGGACCTGAACAAACTAGGAGAGTGGGCGACGAAATGGCAGATGAAGTTTAATGTAGAGAAATGTGAAGTCTTGCATGTAGGAAACAGAAACCCGAAGTACAGCTATACGATGGGAGGGCTGGTAATGGGTGAAAGTACCCAAGAAAAGGTCTTGGGGGTAATAGTGGAGAACACATTGAAGCCGTCGGCACAGTGCACAGCGGCCTTTAAGAAGGCGAATAGAATGCTGGGTACTATCAAGAAAGGTATTACAACCAGAACAAAAGAAGTTATCCTGCCGTTGTATCGGGCGATGATGCGCCCACATCTATAGTACTGCGTCTAATATTGGTCGCCTTAAGAAGGATATGGCGATACTCGAGAAGGTTCAGAAAAGAGCAACACGATTGGTAAAAGGTATTGAAAACCTTTCATATGCTGAAAGATTAGAGAAACTGGGGCTCTTTTCCCTGGAAAAGAGGAGACTTAGAGGGGACATGATAGAGACTTACAAGATCATGAAGGGCATGGAGAATGTGGAGATGGACAGATTCTTCAAACGTTCGAAAGCTACAAGAACGAGAGGGCATTCGGAAAAATTAAGAGGGGACAGATTCAGAACCAATGCTAGGAAGTACTTCTTCACCCAAAGGGTGGTGGACACCTGGAATGCGCTTCCAGATGTTGTTATAGGACAGAGTACGGTTTTGGGGTTCAAGAAGGGATTAGATAATTTCCTGAAGGAAAAGGGGACAGAAGGGTAAAGATAGAGGATTACTATACAGGTCCTGGACCTGATGGGCCACCGCGTGAATGGACTGCTGGGCATGATGGACCTCTGGTCTGACCCAGCAGAGGCACTGCTTATGTTCTTATGACCTTTGAGTATGAAGCCCATCTAAATGAGCTCCTCATCCCAGGTTGGAAGCATTTATCATCAGCACATTGTGATGCTGAAGAATTTAAAATGAAAGTCCTATGGTCAAATTTGATCGAATTGTCCACCACAGCAGGGACTGTGGAAGGTCTGGTGTTATTTGGATGACATCCGCTAGGTTCTTGAAGGTCTGTGACCACTGGGAACCTAGGGTCCATTAGGCTGTTCTCATTTGTAGTCATGCCAATAGAATGCTAACCTCAATGTCAATGTAGGAGCAGACTCCAATGCCCTTACTAACATTGATGATTCAGCTCTGGCTCCAAAAATCTTTTGTTTTTGAGTCTCTCTGGATTTTTGTGTTCTTCTTGGAGCTCCCGGCAATCTGGAACTCTCTAAAGGCTTTCAGAGATCAGCTAGTCAACAAAATTGTGCAAATTCAGCAACCAGGTTGGATGAAACTGCTAGATTCATTTGCCAATGTAGTACTAGATTTTGAATGCATATAAGGTAATTTTGCTTCTCAAAACAGAACAGCCTTTATCCCCATAATCCTCAATGTTCTCTGCTGCTTCAGTAACATCAGGATTCTAAGACTGAACTCCAAATGTCCATTACACTTACCTTATCCAGTTGTGATACCACTTCCCATAAGAGGCAGTGCAGTACAGAGAGCTCTCGGCCTAGATCTATATAGCCCTCAAATCCTGGTGTGTTAGAAATAGTATCTGGGTTGGAAATCTCCAGCAAAAAGCGTTTCATTCCTCCCCACTCATGCTCCAAGAAGTCATTCATGAAGGCCATATACTCCTCTTTATTACCGAATCTGAGAAAGAGTGAAAGGAAGGATAAATGGACAAAAATAACACAGAACAAAGGAGGAATGAAGGGAGGCAAATAAAAAGAACAGAAAAAAAGCACAAGGACAAGAATGGAATAACGAAACAATCAGCATCATGGAAAAATCATTTCCAAAGGGCAAATAAACAGTCTAAAGTTAGGACTTATAAAAATTATTTAGATTTTAGATCTGACAACTCATTTTTCTAATTCAGGTCTCTAGGTGAATTACATATGTATCATTGGCATTTCCCTACTTAAGGAGGCAATTTTAGAATGCTTAGGTATCCTTTACACACACACACACACACATACATATATATATATATATATATATATATATATATATATATATATATACATATACATACATACATATATACATATCTCAGACTATGGTGCTTTATTTTAAAAGTGCTATTTGGATTTTAGATGTGTATAACACCTAAATCCTGATTTTACAAAACTGGGATATACACATCTAAAAAATATAAAATGTGCATAAGGCAAGAGGGCCTGGTCTGGGTGTGTTTTGAGCTGGAATAGGGCAGATCTAAAAAACATAACATGCTATTTTGTACATATCAATTTCCCAAAAGTATTCCTAGCAACTCCTTAATCCCCCAGTGGTTGATGTACTCCACCCACCTACCGCCAAAGTAAAACTAGAATTGGTAAAGGGGTCTGTGATAGCTTAAAAAAAACCAAAAACATTTTTGTTTCTAAAATGGGTGAGAAATGTTTATGCTGGTGATTTGTAACAATTATTTACATGCTCATTTTGACCCAATGATAGACATTTATGATTCTAAAATGGATCCTCCTGCTACATAAACATCCATTTCTCTGTGTATTCTAGAACAAGCTTTAAATTGGCAGATCCTGTTCTTGAACTTGACATGTCCTCCTTACCTGGATGTCTAAATTCCAGTTTGTACATATTTTCTTAAATTCCTCCTCCATCATTAAGATATTTAAAGGTGTGTTCTGGGCACAATATGGGTAGCCGTTAACAAGTATAGAAAAATTAGGTTCTCTTGTACCTTGCTAATCATCTTTCTGGTAGAAGGGTACATCAGTCTTGAACAGTGAGTTAGTTTACTCTCTAACTGCAAGTTGTGTAGAAGACGTCGTGTACATTTTTTGGCTTCGCCTCCTTCCTCAGTGAGCTGTGCTGTAGCTCCCCAATTTGTCTTAAAGCAGTTGTAAACCATTGTTAGAGGAAAACATAAGGAGGGGTATGGGGAGCCTCCCCTACAAGTCACTTCTGTTCTGAATGTCAGCTTTGAAATGCCAAAGCTAAAGCCACAAAAAGGCAGTATACAAGTCTCCATTCCCTTCTGCTCTGCAACAATTATTATTAAACAAAGTCTATAAAAATGACTTAGGTGGAACAAACAAGTCACCTATCTACTGCAACCAGCACTACCACCTGTGGAACTATCATACTCTCACTTGCCTCTTAATACTAGTGAGGTCTCTTTACTCTTCAGATGTCTGGCAGGAGGAGTTGCCATACCCGTCTGAAACAGTAAGCAGGTAAAATCGATATGTTCTGTTAATCAGGTTTTCTACTCCATCTCTACCTATTCAGTTCAAGTTTGGATTGCATGACAAGAGGTTGGGTCAGTTACCCAGGAAGTTACAATGGACAGTTTGACACGAACATTCAATATAGTTGCTAGTACAAGTAGATCAGTACAGTTATTAATACAGTTAGGTTATAGTTACAAATAGTTGGTCATATTTGACTCATCGTTATGTCCCAGGTGTTGCATTGGACAGCTTAGAAACGGGCTTTTACAATTACCATTTCAGTTACTTCTTGGATGGCTCTCTGTCTTGGTATAGAAATGCTTTAAAAAGTTTTCTGAACCTGAGATAGTGGTCACAAGATCGTAGTGTAAGTAGTAGTTAGTTCCAGCATTTTGTTAATTAATATTGGATGGATAAGTTAATTTGCCTGGTAGACTTTATATTGTTACATGCTGGGAATTTTAATTGGAAAAGATTTCTGGTTGAATATATGTTGGAGGCACCCTGGAGAAGGGTGGCCAACTCTGTTAGTTGGGGGCATTCCCTGTCAGAATCTTAAAGGCAGTACATAAGAACATAAGAATAGCCTTACTGGGTCAGACCAATGGTCCATCAAGCCCAGTGGCCTGTTCTCACAGTGGCCAATCCAGGTCCCTAGTACCTCGTCAAAACCCAAGGAGTAGCAACATTCCATGCTACCGATCCAGAAAAGCAGTGGCTTCCCCCATGTCTTTCTCAATAACATACTATAGATTTTTCCTCCAGTAGCTTGTCCAAAACTTTCTTAAAAGCAGCTATGCCCATGAAGAAGTCGCACTTCTAGTGGAATGTGCCCTCAAAGAGATCAGCGACTTACCACAGCCAATATATGCATATGAAATTGCCTTGCGAATCCATCTGGAAACAGAAGCTTTTAAAGCTGGCCTTCCCAGTCAACTAGGACCGGTGAACACAAAAAGATGATTTGAGAGATGAAAATCATTTGTCACCTCAAGATAACGGAGAAGAACTCTCCTAAACATCCTGTAACCTCAACACTTTGGCCCTGATTCTCCAAAAGTGCGTCCCGATTTTAGGCAGCTGCAGGCGTCCTACAGCTGTCTAATCAGCCAATCGGGATGCATGTTTAAAAAAAAAAAATGCTCCCCAGGCAGGCCGCCTATATTGAAGGCGAGGCCCGCAAGACACCTAGGCTCTGATTCTGTATAGGACGCCCGGGAGAGGCGTCCTATTCAGAATCGGCCTAAACTAAACCCCGATTCTGTAAACCGGCGTCCATGTTACAGACGCGGGTTAGAGAATGGGGTTAGATTAGACACGGCCCGCTACACTTATCGCGGCAAGGGATCTCTCTGCCGCGATAAGTATAGCGGGCCGTGACCTGTCCGATCGCTGGCAGGAAGGGTGCCCAATCCCTCCTGCCCGAAGACGCACCCTCCCGACACTACCGACCCCCCCCCCCCCCGACATTACCAATCTACCCCCCCCCCCCGACAATATCGATCGTGGGCAGGAGGGAGCCCAATCCCTCCTGCCCTTAGACGCACCCCCCCCGGCGCTAACAACCCCCAAACCTCCACTCCACCAAACCTGTTCTTACGGTGAGATGGGTCTTGCACGTCCAGCCGGCAGGCAAGCCTGGTCGAAATGAGGTGGGCCTGCCCCTTCCCGGCCCATCCCGCCGAAGCCTAAGGCCTGATTGGCCCAGGCATAGCGGATCCGCCCATCCCCACTAAGTCTAAGGTCTGATTGGCCAATCAGGCCTTAGATTAAGTGGGGATGGGCGGACCTGCTATGCCTAAGGCCTGATTGGTCCAGGCTTCTAGAGCCTGGGCCAATCAGGCCTTAGGCTTCGGCGGGATGGGCCGGGAAGGGGCGGGCCTGCCTCATTTCGACCAGGCTTGCCTGCCGGCTGGATGTGCAAAACCCATCTCGCCGTAAGAACAGGTTTGGTGGAGTGGAGGTTTGGGGGTTGTTAGCGCCGGGGGACGGGGTGCGTCTTCGGGCAGGAGGGATTGGGCACCCTCCTGCCCGCGATCGATATTGTCGGGGGGGGTAGATCGGTAATGTCGGGAGGGGGGGCAGTCGGTAGTGTCGGGAGGGTGCGTCTTCGGGCAGGAGGGATTGGGCACCCTTCCTGCCAGCGATCGGACAGGCCGCGGCCCGCTATACTTATCGCGGCAGAGAGATCCCTTGCCGCGATAAGTATAGTGGCCGCGTCTACTTACAATGTAGACCAGCATTTTGCTGGCCTACATTTTAAGCTTCTCCTCTACTAGGGAGACGCGTAGGGCCGCCTAGGTTCAGCCTAAGGCCCTTAGACGAGCTTAGGCATCTTGCGGGTCTCCCTAGGCTCCCGGAGACGCCTTCAGGCCTGCCTGGGGAGCATTTTTTTTTTTTTAAACGTGCATCCCGATTGGCTGATTAGACAGCTGTAGGACGCCTACAGCTGCCTAAAATCGGGACGGCACTTTGGAGAATCAGGGCCTTTGTCTCTTTTCTTTGAGCTCATGGGCTGGAATGCGGGTAGCTGGACTAAGAACATAAGAATTGCCACTGCTGGGTCAGACCAGTGGTCCATCTTGCCCAGCAGTCCGCTCACGCGGCGGCCCTTAGGTCAAAGACCAGTGCGCTAAATGAGTCCAGCTCACCTGCGTACGTTCCAGTTTAGCAGGAACTTGTCCAACTTTGTCTTGAATCCCTAGAGCAGGGATCTCAAAGTCCCTCCATGAGGGCCGCAATCCAGTCGGGTTTTCAGGATTTCTCCAATGTATATGCAATGAAAGCAGTGCATGCACATAGATCTCATGCATATTCATTGGGGAAATCCTGAAAACCCGACTGGATTGCGGCTCTCAAGGAGGGACTTTGAGACCCCTGCCCTAGAGGGTGTTTTCCCCTATAACAGACTCCGGAAGAGCATTCCAGTTGTTTACCACTCTCTGGGTGAAGAAGAACTTCTTACATTTGTACGGAATCTACCCCTTTCAGCTTTAGGGAGTGCCCTCTCGTTCTCCCTACCTTGGAGAGGGTGTACAATCTGTCTTTATCTACTAAGTCTATTCCCTTCAGTATCTTGAATGTTTCGATCATGTCCCCTCTCAGTCTCCTCTTTTCAAAGGAGAAGAGGCCCAGTTTCTCTAATCTTTCACTGTACAGCAACTCCTCCAGCCCTTTAACCATTTTAGTCGCTCTTCTCTGGACCTTTTCGAGTAGTACCGTGTCCTTCTGGATGCAGTACTCCAAGTGAGGGCGCACCATGGCCCGGTACAGCAGCAGGATAACCTTCTCCGATCTGTTCATGATCCCCTTTTTTATCATTCCTAGCATTCTGTTTGTCTTTTTCACCACCAACACGCATTGCGCGGACGGCTTCATCGACTTGTCAATCAGAACTCCCAAGTCTCTTTCCTGAGAGGTGTCTCCAAGTACCGCCCCGGACATCCTGTATTTGTGTATGAGATTTTTGTTACTGACATGCATCACTTTGCACTTATCCACGTTGAACCTCATGTCGATGCCCATTTTAATGCCCATTTCTCGAGCTTGATTATGTCACGTTGCAGATCTTCGCAATCCCCATGTGTCTTCACTATTCTGAATAACTTTGTATCGTCTGCAAATTTAATCACCTCACTCGTCGTATCAATGTCCAGATCATTTAGAAAGATGTTGAAGAGCACAGGTTTAAGCGCGGAGCACTGAGGCACCCCATTGGTGACGCTCTTCCAGTCCGAGTATTGTCCATTTACTCCCACTTTCTGTTTCCTATGCCCTAGCTTTTACACCTAAGCAGCAGCGGGACCAGCCGCAACCACAGAGAGCCCACAGACCCGATCCTGTCAGGAATGTGAGCTCCGCCCCTCCTGCAGTCCGCTAGGAAGATCAACTGCTTTTACACCTAAGCAGCAGCAGGACCAGCCGCCACTACCGGGAGCCCTTTGCCCCGATCCAGCCAGGCGTGTGAGCTCCTCTCCCTGCAGTCCGTTGGAGAGATCAATCTGCCTGCTTTTAAATATCAGCAGCAGCGGGAGATCAACTACTTTTACACCTAAGCAGCAGCGGGACCAGCCGCAACTACCGGGAGCCCATAGACTAGAAGACAGAACTGCCTGCTTGCATATATAACTGTTAGGCATATGTTTCCATCAGAGACATACAATTACTAGATGGAGGTGTAACTGTTAATTGCATGTAATAATAATAATAACTTTATTTTATATACCGCAGTACCACAAAAGTTCAGAGTGGTTTACAACGTAAGAGACTGTACATTTACAGCGAAGATACAATGAGAACTGTACATATTCAGTAAAGGTGTTTAAACAGCGAAGAACAATGTAGATTTACCATGCAGGAGATTGTACATATACTACAGAGATATATATATATAATAGAGAGGCAATGCGAGAGGCTTATAAAGAACAAAGCAGTGTACCAAACCAATACAGGGTGGTGGATGTCAAGAAGATAACCAGTATCAATTACAGGATAGAGGTATTTGATTATTTGGTGATGAGGGGAGTTCAAGAAATTTGTCGTAGAGGAAAGATTTGAGAGATTTCCTGAAGGATGAGTAGGATGGGGCAGATGAGATGAGGGTGGTCAGGCAGTTTGTCCATCTGCCAGCTTGATATGAGAGTGTTCTATTGAGGAATCTTTTGTGGGTGCATCCCTTTGGGGAAGGGTAGGTAAACAGGTTGGCATTGCGCGTTTGAGTGGTTCCAGGGAACACGAAGTGGTGAGACAGATATATCGGGGACAAGCCAGTTAGGGTTTTGAAGCAGAGGCAGGCGAATTTGAAGATGACTCTCGCTTCTATTGGCAACCAGTGCAGTTTTCTATAGTAAGGGGTGATATGGTCTGACTTTTTGAGGCCACAGATTAGGCGGACTGCGGTGTTTTGGATAAGTCTCAGTCGTTTGATGGTTTTCTTGTAGGAGCCCATCCTATATAATAAAAGGCTAACTCGCACATGCGCACTCCTATTTGCGTGCTTCCATGATCTGTAGTTCCATGGCCGCATGAGTGAGTCCCCAGCCTTCTTCCCAGCCTACCTTGGCCATCAGCAGCGGCGGCTCATCTCCTGTTTGGACTAGATGTGTGCTGTGTCTGTCCGTGGCTGAGGCTTGAGGCGTATGCGCCAGTTAGGTGCATCGGGCGACAGGAGCGGCGCTGGCGGCGGATGGCGGGAAGAGGGCTCATGGTCCTGCCGCCGCTGCCGCTCCTGTTCACAGCGGCCTGCACGTCGCCGACTCTCCCCCTTCCCGCAACAACCGCTACCGCTCCTGTTCAAAGCGGCCTGCTGAGGTTCGCGGCCGGCTGTAACGAACCTCGCAGACCGCTCTCCACATGGTAGCACGTTCCCTCTGATGCGATCGCATCAGAGGGAACATGCTACCGAGTTGGAGAGCGGCCTGCGAGCTTCGTTACAGCCGGCCGCGAATCTCAGCAGGCTGCTTTGAACAGGAGGATCAGCCACCACGGGGATCATGAGAAGAGCCGCCGGAAGGGAAGGGGGAGGGGCCGAACGGAGCAGGGCAGCTCACGGTAAGAGAAGGGAATGGGGGGTGGGGGAAAATGCTTCTACTGCTTCAGCAGGGACCTGGAGGGGAAGGGAAATACCGCTGCTGCTTCTGCAAAGGAAAGTGGTGGGGGGGAGAGAAGGGAATGGGGGGGTGGGGGAAAATGCTGCTACTACTTCACAGGGATCTGGAGGGGAAGGGAAATATCACTGCTGCTTCTGCAAAGAAAAGTGTGTGTGTGGGGGGGGAGAGACAGAAAGAAATACAGACAGACAAAGGAGGCTAGGGAGAAAGACAGACAGAAATAAAGACAGACAGGGGACCAGAGAGAGACAGAAAGAAAGACAGACAGACAAAGGGTGCCAGGGAGAGAGAGAAAAAAATTGCAGGAAGGAGAGAGACAGAAAGAAAGGAAGATAGAGACAGGAGCAGGGAGAGAGACATAAATAAATAAAGACAGACAGACATATATTCTAGCACCCGTTAATGTAACGGGCTTAAACACTAGTATAAATTATATTACAGTAATCCAGTGTGTTTAGGATTAGGGATTGGACCAGCAGTCTGAAGGAGGGGAAGTCAAAGTAATGTTTGATGGTACGGAGTTTCCAGAGGGTATAAAAGCATTTTTTGACCTGGGCGTTGGTGTGGTCTTCGAAGGTCAAGCAGCGGTCTAGGATGACTCCAAGGATTTTGATGGTGGGGTTAATAGGATAAGTTCGGCCGTTGAGTTGTAAGGTGGTGTTCGTTAGTTTGTGGTTGGGACTAGCTAGGAAGAGTTTGGTCTTTTCTGGGTTTAGTTTCAGTTTGGACTGAGTGGTCCAGTGTTCGACCATGGTGAGTACTGATGCGATGTGTTGCTCTGTTTCTTGTGAGAATGAGTAGATGGGGATGACAATTGTGATGTCATCTGCGTAGATGTAGGATTTCAGCTTTCGGTCAGATAACATGTGTCCCAGTGAAGTCATGTAGATATTGAATAGGGAAGGTGATAGGGGGGAGCCTTGTGGAACTCCACAGGGGTTGGACCAGGTGTGGGAGTAGGTTCCTTCGTGGTGTACTTGGTATGTGCGGTTTTTTAAGAAGCCTGTGAGCCAGGTTAGTACCTGTCCCGAGATGCCTAAGGTATCGAGGTAGCTGAGCAGAATGTCATGATCTACCAGGTCAAAGGCACTACTGAGGTCGAACTGGAGTATTAGGGCACTGTTTCCCTGTGAGAATTGTTGGAGGAGGTAATCAGTTAGAGATGCTAGAACGGTTTCCGTGCTGTAGTTAGTGCGGAATCCATGTATAATTGTTAGAGACTTGAATTAGGACAACATAGGAACTATAGAGGCTTGTGTTATCATCAAAGATACATATAGTTGCTAAATGAATGAGTAATTGTTAGATGCTTGCGTAATTACTAGAGACTTGCAATAGAATTGCTTAACGAACTATATCTAATTGGGCCACCTTCAAAACTACGCCAATCCAATTAACAACCATACAAACGATAACTCAAGAATTCACAGGCATTCCATTACACTTTTTGTGCTAGGAATAATACTTTACCCTGCTAACATGAATCCCCTCCTGATTTTAGTGATCTGTCTGTTAATTGGCAACATCAAATATGTTAACTCACTCCACCCACAATTACAATCATTCAACTACCCGGATCTATCAATTTTACACATCACTAATTCACAAGAAAACACAATAAATCATATAATGCCCTGATAATGCAATTCGATATGAGTTCTGCCTTTGATCTAGTGGACTACATGAAACTGCTGCAATGCCTAGATGCCATTGGTATCCGGGATAAGGTGCTGAACTGGTTCCGTGGCTTCCTTATATCCCGCACCTATCAGGTTCGTTTTAATTATGAGCTTTCTGACACCTGGAGCAATCCATCCAGTGTGCCCCAAGGCTCTCCACTATCCCCATTGCTCTTCATCGTCTACATGTCCTCACTGGGCACGAAGCTAACCCAGCTGGGGATAAAACTATTTAGTTATGCAGATGATTTTACGATTATCATCCCATTCACCAATTCTGTCTCCGAAACTATTCCCAAAGCTTCAGAAGCTATAAACATGATGGAACAATGGATGACAAACTTTAGGCTCAAACTTAATTCAGATAAAACAACTTTTTTCATTGCTTCACCACATCCACTTGACATTAAATCACCCCTCTGTATCAATAACCTTAGTTACCCTATCCAGCCCTCCATAAAGATACTAGGTGTAACTCTGGATCAATGCCTAACCATGAAAGACCAAGTAGATTCCTTAATCAAAAAGGGATTTTTCACTCTCTGGAAACTCAGATCCCTTAAAGCTTATTTTGTTACATCGGTTTTTAGAATCTTAGTCCAATCCCTTGTACTAAGCCTGCTTGATTACTGTAACATCGCCTATTTGGCAATTTCCCAAAAAAATATGAGACGCCTACAACTGTTGCAGAATGCGGCAGTCAGACTAATCTTTGGACTAAAAAAATTTGACCACGTGACACCCTACTACCGGCAGCTACATTGGCTGCCGATGAAGGCACGCGTAAAGTTCAAATTTGCCTGTTTCTGCTTTAAAGCATTACACAGACTTGCCCCCAAATACATTACTGACCTTTTCTCCTCAACCAACAGACACAAGAGAAGTTCACATTCCAACTTCGTTTCCCCCCCAGTGAGAGGTTGCAAACTGAAAAAACACCATGAATTCCTTCTCTCACACCAAGCAGCATCATGGGGTAAAGACCTAGAATAATTACTTTCGCCCTCTACTTATGAGGAATTTAGGAAACGTCTAAAACACACCTGTTCCTAAAACATCTTGACAACTGTTCCACTTATCTCTTTCCTCTCAATAGCGACCTACTGTCCTTTTGATCACTTTTCTCCTCAACAATGAATTTCCTGTCTATTTACTTCTCTTTCCTCTTCCCCTCTTGAAGTCAGTCAATTTGTACCTTTGCTTAATCTTTTGTAAATCGCATAGAACTTCACGGTATTACGGTATATAAGCTGTTATTATTATTATTATTATTAGCCACTTTTTAATCCACGTGAATATTTCATCCTCAATTTCATGGCTTGCAATTTTCTGAAGCAGTCGTTCATGTGGAATCTTGTCAAATGCCTTCTGAAAATCCAGATATACAATGTCAACCGGGTCGCCCTTGTCTATCTGCCTGTTTACTCCCTCAAAGAAGTGCAGCAAATTCGTCAAACACAATCTGCTTTTGCTGAAACCATACTGACTCGCCTTCATCAGCCCGTGTCCGTCAAGGTGATCAATGATGCGGTCCTTTATTAGCGCCTCTTCCATCTTTCCCGGTATCGAGGTCAGACTCACCGGTCTGTAGTTTCCCGGATCTCCCCTCGAACCTTTCTTGAAGATCGGCGTAACATTTGCCACCTTCCAGTCTTCCGGAATCTTTTCTGATTTGATCGACAGATTGGGTATTAGTTGAAGCAGTCCAGCTATAGTCCCTTTCAGTTCCTTGATGACCCTCGTATGGATCCCTTCAGTCCAGGGATTTATCGCTCTTAAGCCTATCAATCTGCCTACATACCTCCTCTAGACTTACCGTCAACCCTGCCAGTTTCCTATCTTCATTTCCAGCATATAGCCTGATGGGTTCTGGTATGCCGTGTATATCCTCTTCGGAAAACACAGATGCAAAAGTTCAGTTTCTCAGCGATTGCTTTGTCCTTCTTTAGCACTCCATTTATTCTATGGTCATCCAACGGTCCCACCACTTCCTTCGCGGGTCATTTCCCCTTAATATATCAAAAGAACGGCTTGAAGTTTTTCACCTCCTTGGCTATTTTTTCTTCGTAGTCTCTTTTGGCCCCTTTTACCGCCGTTGATGTTGTTTGTATTTATTCCAGTTTTCATTCGTCTTTGACCTTTTCCATTCCTTAAACAAATTTTTCTAGTCTCTGATCGCTTCCTTCACCTCTACAGTGAGCCACGCCGGTTCTTTGTTCTTTTTCCTCTTGGATCCCTTGTTGATACGTGGTATATATAATTTCTGCGCCTCAATGACTGTGTCCTTAAAAAGTGACCAAGCTTGCTCTAGTGTTTTACAGTGCTTATCCTCTTCTTAATCTTCTTCTCCACCACGAGTCTCATCCCTTCATAATTCCCTTTTCGGAAGTTCAGTGCCGTGGCTGTCGTTCTGGACTGATGTTTCCTCCTGCGTCCAGATCGAAGCGGATCATATTGTGATTGCTGTTTTCCAGTGTCCCTTCTACATCTACCTGATTTACACAGCAGGCCGAGACCACTTTTGGCAAAAAAAAGAAGATAATTGATCTTAGTGACAGAAAACCAAAAAGATATAACTATGTCACTCATCAGCAGTAGACTCAATTTCTCAGATTCCCCATTCAATCCAAAAAGGTGAAGAAAAAGCATCAAGAAATACTTTATAACGTAGAAATCACTGTTGATTTTTAAGCTAGCGTTGTTTTTGTCATTGGCAAAAAACTCACACCAAAAGGAATGTAGGGATCTAGAGAGATACAAAACCCACTACTGTGCAAAGTAAGGATAGTATAATTAGTAAATATTTTTTAATTTTTAACTTTATTAAATTTTCAAAAAAGCCCATTTTTCTAAAGGCAAAAACAGATGAAAGGTAGAAAAACAAAAAAATATAACTTAGCTCTGGTGCCAGAACACTTGCTGTTGCTTAACCAACTCCACCAGTAACTTCTTCTACAGACTTCTCTTCTTTTCAACGTTCAGCTCCACCAATGGCGGCAGGCCACAAACTCCTCCAAGATCTTGTTTCACCAACAATCCGATGGTTTCTTCAGGGATTCAAAGAATCAGCTCTAACTTCCATCTAGACAAAACTTGGGTTCACAATTCTCAAACGAAGATACCATATGCAGAGACCCCAGCCTCTGTCACCTAAGAAAAGGTTCTCTGTATAAGAACACCTGCCATTCTGAGACTCTTCTCAGAATGGCAATAGCCACCAGAAAAACTGTCTTAACAGTAAGATCCATTAGGAATGCCTTCTGCAGAGATTCATCTGGAGCCTTACAGAAGCTTTGTAAAACAGTGTTAAGATTCCACAACGAGAAGGGCTATTGAAAAGGAGTATGAAGCCTATGTGCACCCTTAAAAAATCTGGCTACGTCTGGATGAGAAGCTGGCGAACATTTCTCCACATGAGCCTTGAAGCATGAGAGGAAGGCTACCTGCACTTTGAATGTGCCCACCACCAGATCCTTCTTGTGTCCATTGGAGCTCTTAAATGCTTCATATTCTCATTATCACACCAGTGCTGAATATTTTCCAAGCCTTAGTATAGGCTGTGACAGTTGTTGGCTTTTTAGACTTTAGGAAGATAGCTATGACCACCTCTGAATAGCCCTTTTGTACTAATGTGGCATGCTCAACAGTCATGCTGAAAGCCCAGAGCATTTTGGCTCTTCCATGAGAACTGGGCCCTGTGACAGATCCGCAAAACACATTTGATGAGGCCAATATGGGGTGACCAGGATTACCAGCCTCAGATGGCTCACTATTCTGCAAAGGACCCAGCCTATCATGGACCACGGGGGAAACATGTATAACAGTTCTCTTTTTGGCCACGGTTGCACTAGAGCATCCAACCCAGCACTTCCAGGCTTGAATCTTCAGCTAAAGAAAATGTACTTTCTTGTTGGTTGCTAAAGCCATCAGATCGAATGTTGGTTGTTCCCATTGACACATAATGATGTTGAAGGCCTTCCGGGACAACAACCATTCTCCTGGATCCAGTGTCTGCCGACTGAGATAGTAGCCCTGCACATTGTCTACTCCCGCAACATGAACTGCCGAAAGAGCTTGCAGGTAGACTTCCGCCCAACAGAACAACTGGGCCTCTAGTCACAATGGGGCATGCATGACTCCTAACCTGTTGATATAGGCCACTGCTGTGGCATTGTCTGAGAAAACCATGACCGCTTTGCCTTTCAGGGAGTCCTCCAACATCTGTAACATCAGTCAAATGGCTTGCAGCTCCATTCGGTTCATTGACTATTTCCTCTGCGAGGGCAACAAATGTCCCTGAACAGGGTAACCTTTGTAATAACTCCCCCAGCTGTAAAAGCTGTCATTTGTCATCAGGATCTCCCAAGAGGATATGCAAAGAATTCCCATTGTCAATGACTAGCTGGAGCCACCAACACAAGCCAGACCAGTGGCAGAGACTAGCAGAACAGTAGCGTGTCTTGAAGAGGATACATATCAGCTTTCACTCAATGAACCACCTCAATGGTTGCCGCCATCAGCCGTAGCACCTGGAGATAATGCCAAGCCACAAGAGCTGGTATCATTGGGAGGTCTGAAATTAGACATGTGAGTTTCAGTTTGCATGGCTCAGGAAGAAAAACATAGTCCTCCATTGTGTTGAAACAGATTCCCAAGTATTCCATGCACTGGGTCGGCTCCAGGTGACTTTCCCAGAAATTGATAATTCAACCCAAGTCTTGTAACAGCTGGATAACTTGAACCATTATTTTTTCTTCATCGGACAGAACTCTGATCAGCCAATCGTCCAGGTACAGATGAACCTGGACCCCGACCTTAAGGAGATGCCCTGCTACCTTTACCATCACTTTAGTGAAGGCACTGTCACGAGACTGAAGGGGAGAACTGAAAACTGGAAATATCACCCCAGCACATGGAATCTCAAGAACTTCCAGTGATTCAGAAATATGGGAATGTGTAAGTAGGCCTCTGTCAAATCCAAAGAGGCTAGAAATTCCCTCAGTGCCACTATCACAATAACTAAATGGTCTCCATATGGAATCAGGGCTCTTTCAGTGATGCATTGACTGACTTCAGATCCAGGATTGGTCTCCAGTCCAAATCTTTCTTGGGCACTATGAAGTATACAGAGTATCTGCCCAAACCCGATTCTTCAGAGGGTACAGACTCTATGGCTTGAATATCTAAGAGCTGTTTCACTTAGACCTTGACCACTTTCTCTGGTTATCTGGCCGTAGAATCCACAAACAAGTCCTCCAGAGAATGAAAAAATTTGATTTTGTAACCCTC
Organism: Geotrypetes seraphini; assembly: GCF_902459505.1. Taxonomy (NCBI): domain Eukaryota; kingdom Metazoa; phylum Chordata; class Amphibia; order Gymnophiona; family Dermophiidae; genus Geotrypetes; species Geotrypetes seraphini. The sequence continues at coordinate 85,183,440 of NC_047095.1, forward strand.
TCAAATGTTATCCAGCACCCAGCTGTCCTGGCAAATCTGCACTCAAGTCTCCCAATAAGCTGACAACCATTCACCTATCTGTGAGGTGACAGCTAATGACCTGGTGTCATTGGGTTTTCTTGGAAACTGCTGTGATGTGAGAACCAGAGGTTTAGAGTTGATTGTTGCTGCCAAACATCCTTCTAGTTCTGGAGCTCTGTGCCAGAGAATGTAGTTAGGGTATCTTGGTTTAATAAAGCTTTACACAATTTCCTTGAGGAAAAGTCTATGATAGGGAAAAAATACACTACTTATCACCAGGAGTCAATAGCATGGGTTTTTGCTATTTTGGGGATTCTGCCAGATACTTGTAACCTGAAATGGACACTGTTAGAATCAGGATACTAGGGTAGATGGACCTTTGATCTGATCCAGTGTAGCAAATATATCTTATAGGAACCTATGCTGGTGCTGCATTGTACATTTTAATGGTCAGACAATAAGCATCCTATATAATAAAACCTTACCCGCGCATGCGCTTTTAAAACGGTGTGATCCCTGCCGCCGTGATTTCTGATCCGTGGCAGCATTCTACAGCACGCGGCGCGGCTTCCTAACTCTTCAGGCGTGAGCGGTGGCTTGTTGCACGCACCCCGTCCCAACTCAGAGCGGTGGCTTCCCGCACGTGCCCTGGCTTTAAAAATCTTCAGGCGCGAGCAGCGGCTTGCCGCATGCACCCCGACTTCCTAACGCCAAGCGGCGGCTTGCCACACGCGCCCTGGCTTTTAAAATCTTCAGGCGGGGGTCACGTGATGTCGAGCTGCTGAGCAGACGTCGGTGGGGTAAGCTCCCGGTCCCGTTCCCACCATCAGCTGTTTTTCGACCCCGGAGCGCCGCGATTTCGCCCCTGCATTTCGGCGATTACATCGCTGCCGCGTTTGTGAGGTGTTTGGAGGAGTTCGGGGCTTTATGACCAGCAGGCTGCCCCGCCGGGAGAGAGACCGCGGCCGCGTGGGTGAAGCCAAGATGGCCGACCGCGAGTCTCCACCGCCGCTCCCGGCGCCGACCGCGTGGGTGTCCGAGATTGTGGCAGAGGTGAAGCTGCTGCTGGAGGGATCCCTGACCTCAAAACTACAGCCTATCGTGGATAAATTGGACTCTGTGGACACTCGGCTGGAAACGTTGCAGGGAGAGTTTTCCTCCTACCAGCAGCGTCTCACCACTCTGGAAGATCAAGTGCAGCACTGTGAAGGGGATCACCAGCAAATGCGGGCTCAGCTTGTCGCCATGGAAGCTAAACTTGAGGACCTTGAGAACCGGTCTCGCAGGGGGAACCTGAGATTGATTGGCCTGTCTGAATCTGTGAAGGATGGTGAGCTCCATTCCTTTCTGGAAACCTGGCTGCAGCGTTCTTTAGCACTATCCACAGCGCATGGTCCCCTGAGAATTGAACGCGCGCATCGCTTGGGCCCGCTGGGTGAGCCTGGCTCGAGAGCTCGCACGGTCATACTCAAGTTATTGAACTCAGCCCATAAACAAGAAATTCTGCGAGCTATTCGTACTTCGGGACCCCTGATGTATGACAACTCCAGGGTGCTGTGTTTCCAAGATTATTCTCCTGCTTTGCAAGCCAGACGGAAGGAATTCACCCCCATTTGCTCCCAGCTGTACCAGATGAAAGTTCCTTTTGCTCTGCTGTATCCTGCCCGCTTGCGGATCAGACATGCTGGTCAGACCCGCTTCTTTACTGTGGCGGCTGAAGCTCTACGATTCCTACATTCCATGCAGGCACCAGACCCGGCTCCTTGACTGCTTTGGAGTTCGTTCTTTGTTGTAGGTTGCAATAGTTTGATGCACAGAGCTCTGGGGACTGCCTCAGCTTGTTATCTCCTGGAGGCCTTCGCACCTGCTGGCCTGCTCAGGCGGGGGCCTGATCGTTGCAGTGCCTGCTTTTTGCTGGCCTGACAGCCTTGTTCTGGAGCCTGGGGCGATGGACTGTTCTGGACTTTTGTGGGACATTTCTTTTTCTTCTTTCGGGGACTGTATGGATGGTGGGGGGGGAGAGCTTGTTGGTGTTGAAGGGGATGCTAAGTTCTGTATTGGAGGGGGGGGGGGGTACGTCCTTCTTGCAGTTGTTGACCGGTTGGGGGAGTGGTGTGTATGAAGAGGATACGGGTGGGAAGGTTTGCATGCGGGGTGGGTGGTTTGGGTGGCACATATGGAGGCTCGCTAGGCCACTATATACTGTTTACGAGCATTCTATTGTTCTGCCCTGTAGTGGTTTATTTTGCTGCTCAACCTGTTATTGGACATCACACGTGTTCTTGGATCGGTTTATGTATGGGTTGGGTAGGACTCAGGAGGCTTTCATTTTGGATGTGTGGCGGTGGGCTTGTTGTGAGGGGCTGGGGGGTGGTTCTTCTTGGTGTGGTTTATTGGGAGGGGGAGTTGGGAGCTGTTCCACAGGACCCTAGGACCACTAGTGGGTCACATGAGGGATGGGGAAGGGGCGGCGGGGGGAGGGGTGGGGGGGTGGATATGCTGGGGGTTTCTTCTGTTCTCTTTCTATTCTTTCCTCTTTCTCTTTCTTCTTCTTTTCTTTTTCTCCTTCCGTATTCCTGGTGCCCTGTGGCTGGCTTTTATCCTTTGGTGGATGCTCGGGTCTAGATTGAGGTTCTGGGAGCTGGTCGCGGGCTGGGACGGCCTTGCTCTCGGTTTTCTTTCTGGATTTTTGCCTGATTTTTGTCTATATCCATTTTCTTATGAAGCCTCTTAGATGTATTTCTTGGAATATAAATGGTGTCACTTCGCCTATTAAACGACATAAGATCTTGAGAGCCCTGAACCGTCAGAGAGCTGATCTGGTCTTTCTGCAGGAGACGCATCTGTCAGCAGCGGAGCATGCTAAACTACAGACCTGGTGGGTGGGTCAGCATTTGGGGGCACCTGCGAGCAATCGTAAGGCCGGGGTTTTGATTTTGATTCGGAAGGGGCTACCCTTTGTTATTCAACAGCAATGGACGGATCCTGGGGGTAGGTACATCATAGCCAAGGTACTATTTAATCATAGGCCCCTGATTCTTTGTAATGTGTATGCTCCTAACACTTATGACTCTCGATTTTTCTCCTCACTTATTCGCCTACTGGGCCAACAGTCGGATGTGCCATTGCTCGTGGGGGGAGATTTTAATTGTGTTCATGATCCCTTGCTGGATAAATCACTTCCTGCTCCCCAGGATCGGATGCAGCCTACTAAAGGTATTTCTTTACTTTGTTCCTCCTTGGACGTTATTGATGTTTGGCGGACGCTTCACCCAGGTGAGCGTGACTACACTCATTTATCTAGAGCCCATGCGTCCTTATCCCGGATTGATTACTGGCTGACCTCTAGCGCTTTGTTTTCTCAGATTGAATCGGCCTCGATTGGTTCCTTTGACGTTTCCGATCATGCCATGCTATTGTTACTCTTGCACTTGGATGTCTCCCCACCGGGTTCTTTCCGTTGGCGATTTCCGCTCCGTTTGTATCAGGACTCGAGATTTCAGGAATTCTTGCTTCAGAAATGGTCTGACTATCAACTACATAATATGGACCATCGGGCTGATTCTACGCTTTTCTGGGAGGCTGCGAAAGCGGTCCTCCGTGGTGAGATTATGGCCTATTCCAGCCATCAACGTCGTGCTCGGGATAGGGAGCTTTTGCAGTTGGAACGTAGGATTGGTAACCTCCGTCGGCTTTATAGTCTATCTCACGCTTCCTCTTTGCGTTCCCAGCTCTTAGCTTCCCAGTGTAAGCTTCAGGAATTGTTGCATGCTAGAACAGTCAAGTCACTTGCTTATTATAGATATCAATTCTTTCGTCATGGGAATCAACGAGGGGCGCTTCTGGCAAAGGTGCTCCGTCGTTCGGCGGGACGTACACATATCTTGCAACTTCGAGCGGCAGGGGGGGGTTTGGTCCGGACGGACGCCGAGATTAATGCAGTGTTTTTTGACTATTATAGGAAGCTTTATTCACAGCAATCTGATTTAATGGACGGCACGGCATATTTGGATGGCCTCTCCCTTCCATGCCTGTCTGATAGGGCGGTAGCTAAACTTAATGCCCCTGTAACGGCAGAGGAGGTGGCAGGCGTCATACAGAAGGGGTCCTTGTTAAAGGCCCCCGGACCGGATGGTTTCCGGATGGAATTTTATAAACTCTTACTTCCTACGGTGGCTCCAGTCTTAGCTGATACCTTCACAGCAGCTATTCAACGGGGTGCCCTTCCGGAGTCTCTCACTTCGGCTCAAATAGTTGTGCTATTGAAACCCCATAAGGATGCAGCCCTCTCTTCTTCTTATCGCCCCATCTCGCTGCTGAATGTGGAGGCCAAGTTGTTCGCCAAGGTTTTGGCTAATCGATTGGCTTGTGTTCTTCCTGAGTTGATCGCTTCCCCTCAGGTGGGCTTTGTGCAGGGGCGTACGAGTGTGAAAAACATTAGATCTATATTGGCGTCTTTGGAATTCGTGGAGAGAACCCAACTTTCTTCTCTATTGGTCAGCTTCGATGCTGAGAAGGCCTTCGACCGGGTCTCTTGGAAATTTTTATTCGAGGTTTTAACTCGGTATGGCATTACGGGCTTTTTCCAGGATGCGATTCGGGTGCTTTATCACTCTCCTACAGCTTTTGTGTGGGCCAATGGTCTTTGTTCTCCTTCCTTCCCCATATGTCGTGGCACGCGTCAGGGCTGTCCCCTTTCACCATTGCTTTTTGCTCTGTCGTTAGACCCTTTGATCCGTGATATTCAGCTTAATGGAGCTATTCCGGGTATTCGAATTGGTTCTTCCGAATTTAAGATCTCGGCATTTGTGGACGATCTCCTGGTCCATATCTCGGAACCCGTGGTGTCTCTGTCCAATCTGATGGCCACTTTTCAAGAATATGGAGACTATTCGGGTTTTAAGCTTAACCTTGATAAATCTCTGGCGTTGGCCACATCCTCGGTCTTGCGGGATTCTTGGCCTGGATCCTTTCCCCTTCAATGGGCTTCTTCTTCGTTTCGTTATTTAGGGATTCTGCTGACGCCTCGTACTTCCGAGTTATATCGTGTTAACATTGATTCTTTATTCAGTTCTTCGGCTGAGTGTTTTGCTCGTTGGTCTCCTCTTCCTCTGTCCTTGTCGGGTAGGATCAATTTGTTTAATATGGTTCTTTTTCCAAAATGGCTTTATACTTTGCAGTTGCTCCCTTTATGGCTCTTGAAACGGGATGTGACCAAGTTACATTCTATGCTCTCTAGATTTTGTTGGGGGGGACGGCGACCAAGGGTGGCGCTGCGTTATCTGCTCGGCGCGTGGGGAGGAGGGGGACTGGGGCTACCACATTTTCGGTTATATAATGCTGCCTGTTTGATGCGTTTTTTGGGGGAGTGGCTTTCGGATCGTCGGGATTTTACTCCAAAATGTTATGAGAAAGAATTTTTTGCACCTTGGCATATTTTGTCTTTGGTGCACGCGCCCCGTTCTGCCTTGCCGGGGGCTCTTCGGGGGAGTTTGTTGTTGCACTCGCTGCGTGTCATATGGTCTTATGTGTTGGACTCCTGGAAGGGTACTCCCTCGACTACTAGATACTTACCTATTCAGGGGAATCTGCAATTCAGCCCGGGCATGGAGACTGCTAGTTTTCGTAAATTGGCATCCCGGGACTTCACGTTACTTACCCATGTTCTTCAGGCAGATGGTTCTTTAATGTCCTGGGATGCTTTGGTCCGGTCGGGTGTTTTCTCTGTGGGAGACTTCCTTGCGTTTCGGCAACTTCAACATTATGTTCGATCCCTCCCCCGAGCCGCTTTGGTTTTTCCTATTGAGAACAAATTTGCGGCGCTGCTGGATCCCTATTTGGAGGATGGGTTTACAGTTTCGGGTCTGTATAAGGATCTCCATCGATTATTGGGTCCGGCTGATCGAGCTGTCCTACACGCCCGTTGGTGCCAGGATCTGGGGATAGCACGAGACGCTTTGGATCTCCCTTCCTTGATTGCAAGACTCCCGGGAGTTTCCGTTAATGCAGATCTACGGGAGTGTCAGTTTAGGGTTCTTCATCGGGGCTATTTTACGAAAAGTCAGTTATATTATTCGGGTTACACGGACTCTCCTTTATGCCCTAAGTGCCTCCAGCAACCCCATTCGTTTATCCATGCCTTCTGGTCTTGTGTGAAAATCAAACGTTTTTGGCGGCAGGTTGTAACATATGTGGAGAGCGTCTTTGGTACTACATTACCTTTTTCTGCCGCTGGTCTCTTGCTGGATAAGTATGAGGCCTTCCGCTTGTCTGATTCGGGTCAGCGGCAGTTTATGAGACGGGTGGGGGTCTTGGGGAAGAAAGTAATTCTATCTGTCTGGATTGGGGAACTTTCTCCATCCTTTTGGGAATGGAGGAACCGTTTGCATGCTCTGCTGCTGCTGGAGTGTAAAGATGCGTCTTATAGCTTACGACGGAGGCGACTCTTTCTTCGGATCTGGGATTCTTACCTTTTTTTCACTCTCACCACGGGCTAGAAGTGACATTCTAAATTCCTTGTGACTTTTTCGGAGACCTGGGCTTGTGTTCCATCCTTGAGGGGCGCCAGGTATGCTTCTTTCTCTTTCTTTCTTCTTCTTCTTTGCTCTCTTCCTTCTTTCTTTCTGTGTTGGTGTTCCTTATTGTCTTGGGCAGTGGGCTATCTGAGTCCAAGCCTACTGCACTCACTTTTTCTCGTTTCAGACTAGGGGGTTTGGGGGGGGGGGTGGTGTGGGTGGGATTGTTGGATCTCCTATTTTGTTTCTGCTGTTTTCCATTGTTACTGTGGTTCTGACCTATTGGTCTGTTCTGTGTTATTTGATAATAATAAAAAATTGATTCAACATAAAATCTTCAGGCGCGAGCGGCGGCTTGTCACACGCGCCCGACCTCCAAACGGCGAGTGGCGGCTTGCCGCACGCGCCCCAGCTGTCAAAGTGTTCATGCGCGAGCGGTGGCTTGCCGCACACGCTGCTTTCAAATTGTTAATTTCTTCAGGCTGGCGCGCAGGAGGGTGTCGTGCGGTGCCAGTTTGTCTCCAGGAGCTACGGTTTGTTAGCTAGCTCACAGATCAGCAGGAGGGTGTCCTGCTCTGGCGGTTTGTGTCCAGCAGCTACAAGGTAAATTGCTAATTTTGCTACTGCTCAGGGAAGTGGAGGGGGAGAGGGAAAGGGGATGCTTTGAGGTGTGCTAGGGGCAGAAGGGGCCATGAAGAGACAGAGAAATACAGGCAGGCAGGGGGCCAGGGAGAGAGACAGAGAGACAGACAAACAGACAGCCAGCATCCAAGGAGAGAGAGAGAGAGAGAGAGAGAGAAAAAGACAGACAGACACTGGCCAAGGAGAAAGAGAGAAAGAAAAAAAAGACAGACACCGGCCAAGGAGAGACAAAGAAAAAAAGACATACAGACAGCCAGCAGCCAAGGAGAGAGAGACAAAGAAAAAAAAAAAAAAGACACACACCGGCCAAGGAGAGAGAGAGAGAGAGAGAGAGAGAGAAACCAGATAGACAGACACCGGCCAAGGAGAGAGAGAGAAATAAACCAGACATCGGCCAAGGAAAAAGAGAGAAAGAAAAAAAAAGACAGATAGACACCGGCCAAAGAGAGAAAGAGAAAGAAAAAAGCCAGACAGCGGCCAAGGAGACATAGAGAGAAAAAAAAAACCAGACAGACAGCGGCCAAGGAGAGATAGAGAGAGAGAAAAAAAAAACAGACAAACAGCGGCCAAGGAGAGAGAGACAGAAAGAAAAAAATAAAAGACAGCATCCAAGGAGAGAGAAATAAAAAAAAGACAGACAGACAGACACCGGCCAAGGAGAGAGAGAGAGAAATAATAATAAAAAAAAGACATACAGATAGACAGCATCCAAGAAGAGAGAGAGGAAAAAAAAAGACAGACAGACAGCGTCCAAGTAGACGGAGAGAAAGAAAAAAAAACCAGACAGATAGCATCCAAGGAGAGAGAGATAAATCTAAAAAAAGACAGGCAGACACCGGCCAAGGAGAAAGAGAAAAATAAAAAAGACAGACAGACAGCAGCCAAGGAGAGAGAGAAAAAGAAAAAAAACCACACAGACACAGGCCAAGGACAAAGAGAGAGAGAGAGAGAAAAAAAAACCCCCAGACAGACAGCGGCCAAGAAGAAAGAGAGAGAAAGAAATAATGACAGACAGATGGGGTACCAGAGAGACAGACAGAAAGAAAGACAGACAGACAGAGTCCAAGAAGAGAGAGAGAAACAAAAAAAGACAGTGGGCAAGGGAGAGAGACAGATAGAAATAAAGACACACATCCTATATAAGAGAGGGAGACAGACACTGAATGGAAGTGTGGGCGAGAGGAAGGACAGCCACTGAATGGAAGTCTGAGGGCAGGGGGAGCAGACGTTGGAAGGAAATGGGGAGGAGAAAGAAAAAAGGGCACATGCAGAATTGAGGGAAGAGGATAGAGTTAGAAATAAAGATAGACAGACAGGAGGCCAGGGAGAGACAGACAGAAAGAATGACAGACAGACAGCATCCAGAGAGAGAGAGAGAGACAAATAAAAAAAACAAACAGGCAGACATGTACTCTAGCACCCGTTAATGTAACGGGCTTAAACACTAGTACTACATAAAATCAAAAGAAACGTGCAGGGTAAAAGATGTAAAGCAGAACCTAGAAAACATTAATTTAGTACTAAGTACAAAAGAAAGGGACAGAACGAATTCTCATTTCCACAAACTCTGGTAATGTACTTAGCTATTTCACTGCATTAAGGTGGTGTCTTATTCAAAACAAATATTTAGAACTCAGCTGAGAGCCACAGAACAGAAAACTAAGGCTGGATTATTATTTTTCTGGCAAGCTCAAACCTCAGGAGTGTGTTAGTAGTGATCTTTGTAGCTCAGAGAAAAGAAGAAACAAAAGGTATGAAAAAACAGTGGCAGCAGAAACTCTTCAGAAGAGTTTTATCCTATTGGCTGCAGCAGAAAGTCAAAATGAAATATTTTGGAAAAAACTAGTAAGACTACCCACATCTCCAAATATAAGTTAGAGGAAGGAAGCCTTGTAGAGGAGTGAACCTAAAAAATAAGATGACTCAAGGTGGTTCATCAGCTGAATGATCTAATTAGCTGAATCATCTTTCAAATGCTAATTTCTAGAATGAATATAAGATGTACCATACTGGGTCATCAGATTCAGAATCTTGGTTTTAGACAGTGGCCAATCCAGGCCACAAGTATCTGGTAGGATTCCAAACAGCAGATCCCTGGAGAAATTAGATTTATCTGCTAATTTTCTTTCCTTAAACTAGAGAATGATACTGGGACAAATTTTTCCCCATCCCATTAGAAACTCAATTTCCCTATCCCGTCTCTGTAAATTTTGTCACTGTCCCTGTCCTTGCCCCATTCCTGTCAGCTATGCCTTAACTGCACAAGTCTCGAACATTTATGATTTTAAAGTGTTTGAGGCTTGTGCAGATGAGGACAGAGCTTGCAGGAATGGGGCAAGGGCAGGAAAAGAACTCAAAGGAACAGTTCCCACGGAGATGGGGACAAATTTGTCCCCGTGTCATTCTCTATCTTAAATCTCTCCAGACTATTCCTGATGACTGAGTGATATCACCTAATAAGGCAGTGTGCAGTCATCAGCCAGCCAGTATTTCTTTTGACAAACCTAGAATGGTAATAGATAGATCTCTCCCAGTAATCAGACAGTAAAGGAAACCACCATGAACACAACTCTCTTTTTTTATATGACAGCATGTGAAAAGATTACTGGAGCCCATTCAAGCCTTACTGCAATCTGCTGCTTCAGAATCTACTAGCACCATATCTGAATAGGCAGAAAATAAATAGGCATATAAGATTCAGGAATGGTCTGGAGAGATTCAAGGAAAGAAAATTAGAAGGTATATCTAATTTCTCCTTCCTTATCATTTCTACACCATTTCTAATGAATGGTAAGTACTAAAACAGTACTTAATGAAGACAGGAAGCAGACCACTCTTGAGCCAGATCAGAAGCTCCAAAAGCTGTCTTGTGCCATACCTGGACATCTATGGTTTTGTAAAGGAATGGAGGGACAACCATTTTGTTGCCTTGCATATGTTTTGTGCTGGAACCAAACAAAATTCTACTCAAGATGAGGCTTGTACCATAGTAGAAAGTGCCTTCAGCAAAGGAGGTAACTGCCTACCTGCAAGCAAATAAGCAAAAGAGATGGCCTCTTTAATCCATCTAGCAACTGTAGGCTTGGAGGCAGCCTCACCTTTCCTTGTATATCTGTTCTGTGAAACTCCTCTATGCTTGTCAAATAAAAGTGCAAAGATCACTGAACTTTTAGATGAGATAAATAACTTGATGTCTCATGACAAGGGAACCCCCCCCCCCCAGCAAGGAAATGGTCTGAAATGAAATGAAATGGCGATACAACATTTGGCTAAAAGAATAGCACTGTCTGAAGAACTATTTTTTCCTTAGAAAGGAGAAGAAAAGCCTTGACAGGAAAGAACCTGAAGTTCCAAACTGCATTGAGCTGAAGTGATAGCTACTAACAGATAACCTTCAATGAGAGATCTTTGAAGTACGCAGAATATAAAATTATATATATAAATGCATGAACGGTACCCTTGGTCAGAGCTTCCAAAGCTAGATTCATGTCCCATGGGGAACAATTCTCAGAAATGGGGGTTTCAAATGCTTTACTCCCTAGAAATCTCTGACTGTAAAGCCAAAGGCTTGCCCTGAATAAGACCGTAAAAGAAAGCCAAGGCAATCAACTTAGCTCTAAAATGACAATGCCAGACCTTTATCCAAACCATATTGAAAATGCAAGACATCTGCAACCAAGGTTTTATATCAATCTTCAAAAATATACCAAACCAGACATAAGCTACCATGGTAGAATGATTTTTGGAGTTGAGCAAGATGAAGATAACTCTGGAGGAATATTCTTTCCTCCTCAAATGCACCAGTCAATAGCAAGGCCGTAAGCAAGAATCGAGTATGCAAATGGAGATGTGGAGAAGTAGGGAATCCAAGAGAGGCAGCAGACAAGACTCTGCAATCTGCAAGCAGACCTACCATGGATGAAATCAATCCAGAGACACAAGCATTACCTGTTCTTGATGTCAACATCCACAGAAGAATCTGTTATTGATGTCAACATCCACGGAAGAAAAGCATGAAGTCTGCCTTCAGTGGGCCAAGGTTGTTGATGGGCATACAATTCCTCAAAAACAACTTCTGTCTAGAACTGAAAAAGTGCAGAGCCTTTGCGTTTGTAGTGGTGGCCATGAAATACATGACTGGAGGACTCCAACATCTAATGCTTTAAAAGTATCCTCTGATAGATATCATTCCCCTGGATCTATCATGTTTCTGCTGAGAAATTCTCCATGTTTGCTAATCCTATTGTGTGGGATATCAAGAGAGCCTGAAGATTATGTTCTGCCTAGGATAAAAAAGCTGATGCTTGCTTCCTTAGATTAAAATTGAAACCTTTGAAAACCCAAATTATTTTTGCAAACTGTTCAAATTTGAATGAAGATGGGATTATTATTGAAGATAACTGCTTATATTACATCCTGCCATCAAGATCCTAGGAATGATATTAGCTCAGATTAACTATGGAAGCTCAAGTTGATTCTGATGTATGAAAAGGATTTACTGCCCTCTGGAGACTATGGTCTATTCACTCTTATTTTGATATCCTTTCTTATCAAATTTTATGTCAATCAATGATACTCAGCATCTTAAATTACTGTAATCTTGTGTGTCATATGTGTCTGGAAGCCTTACAATCAACTTTGTATCATTCAAAATTCAGCCGTTTGTCTTATTTTGGGCTTTAAAAAAGTTTGATAATATGTCAACATATTATAGACAACTTCATTGCCTGTTTTATTTATAAGGCCATATGGTCTATTACTAAATTATATGATGGATGAATCAACACTCTCTTCCTTGTAGAGATGGATTTCCACCACAATCATGTCCTTGGAAAAGGTCCTGGGAGCTGTGGCAAGGTCAAAAGAAGAGCTTTTGAATACAAGTGCTTTCTTAAGATTGCAAAATACAAAAATCTCTCATGATCTGTGCAAATAGAAATGTAAAGATAACACTCCAAGATATCCAGGAATGTCAGGAACTTCCCCAGGCGAAAATGAAAGGAGTCTCCAATGTGGAAGGAGGAAGCCTTGATGGCTCTGTTGGTTCCTTTGAGGTCCAGGATAGGCCTGAAGGTACCTTCCTATTTTGTTACTACAAAATAGATGGTATATCTGTCAAAACCTCTCTCTTTTGCCTGTATTGGAACAACTGCCTCTAGTACCAAAAGCTTGGCCAGAATCTGATAAACCACCAGGACCTTTTATGGGGACTTGCAAAGAGAGACTAGGATGGCACTGCAAGATGGTCAAACAAATTGCAGAGTTTAACCTGACTGCAGAACCTTCAGGAACCACTAGTCTGAAATTATGTGGGCTCATCTCTGATGAAATCACTGTAAGCACCCCTTCCTTGATAACTGGAGGATGGGCCATAAAATATTCACTGGGTAGAATGGGAGGCTTGGACACTGCCTGTCCAGCTTCCTGACCCTGGGACCAAAACTGGCTTTGCTAGAAGGCATTCACATTACACTGCACAACAATTTTTTGGTTAAGTCTTGATTCCTGAAAAGTTTTTGGTGATTATGACAGGTACCAACTTGGTATGCTCAAATATGGTTTTGGTTTTACTGCATCACGTAAGAACTATGAGAAATAGACATTTTTATGTTTACTGACAATAAAATATATAGTCAAGTTTACGTTTCGCACAAGCGACTAAATGAAACAGAATTAAAAGTGTTTTGCTCCCGAGTTTCTTTTATATTCAGTGTCTGGTGCATCACGTTGTAGCATCCAACAATAGTCGGCAAGCATTGACGGATTCCAATTGCCCTGGTATCGTTTCTCCATCGTAGCTATGTCTTGATGAAACCTTTCACCGTGCTCGTCACTCACAGCACCGAGATTTGCGGGGAAGAAGTCCAAGTGTGAATGGAGGAAATGAATCTTGAGTGACATATTGCACTTCATTCTCTTGTATGCTTTGAGAAGTTTGTCTACCAGCTGAATGTAGTTTGGGGCTCTGTAATTGCCCAGAAAATTGTCAACAACGTCTTTCAAGGCTTTCCAGCCAATTTTTTCCGGCCCAACTAACAGATCTTCAAATCGCTTGTCACTCATAACATGTCTGATCTGGGGGCCAACAAAAATACCCTCTTTGATCTTGGCATCAGTTATTCTTGGGAACATCTGTCTTAAATAACGAAAACCTTCCCCTTCCTTGTTCATTGCTTTCACAAAATTCTTCATGAGTCCCAGTTTAATGTGAAGAGGAGGCAAAAATATCTTTGTCGGGTCAACAAGCGATTCATGTGCTACATTTTTCTGTCCTGGAACTAACTTTTTACGGAGTGGCCAGTTCTTTCTAGAATAGTGCGACTCTCTGTCTCGGCTGTCCCATTCGCAGATGAAACAGCAGTACTTTGTATAGCCAAGCTGCAGTCCTAGTAACAGAGCAACGACTTTGAGGTCTCCACAGATATTCCAGTTATACCTGGTATACTGGACATACTTTAGTAACATTTCCATATTCTCATATGTTTCTTTCATATGTGCTGCATAGCCAACAGGTACTGAAGGATAAACGTTGCCATTGTGCAACAGAACAGCTTTCAGGCTTAACATTGACGAATCAATGAAAAGACGCCACTCTTCCGGGTTGTGATCACAACCAAAGACCGAGAACAATCCTTCAATGTCACAACAGAAACAGAGACTGTCGACTTGTGCAAAAAATTTGGTTATATCATGATGCCGGTCTCGAAACACAGAAATTTTCGTACCTGGTGATAGCAAACACCATTCCTGCAGTCTCGAACCTAGCAGCTCAGCTTTTGCTTTTGACAGACCCAAATCTCTGACCAAATCGTTCAATTCGGACTGTGTTATCAGATGTGGATCGCCTGATGAGGATGGTTCAAAATCCGGGTCAATGTCACTGTTAGAACCCTGCACTGCAGTTTCTTCATCTGGTTCGTCTAAGGTCCAATCCTCTGGTGGTTTCGGAACTGGAAGACTGTCATCATGTGGCATGGGTCTCATTGCTGAAGGCAGATTAGGATATTCAATTGACTTCTTGTTTTTGGCAGAGAAACCAGACACATTAGTCAAACAGAAATAACAGTCCGTCACATGGTCTTTCTGTTCTCGCCATATCATCGGAACAGCAAATGGCATCGTCTTTCGAGTACCTCTGAGCCAGGCTCTCAGACTAACAGCACATGTCGCACAGCAAATGTGAGGCGCCCATTGCTTGTCTTGATCACCTATTTTGCAGCCAAAATACAGATGATAGGCTTTCTTTACAAGGGCAGTCATCGAACGTCTCTGAGGCGTAAGTGTATATTCCCCACAGATATAGCAGAATGTGTCGCGGCTGTTACGACACCGACGAGACATATTGCCCGACACCAAAACGTCTATAGCATCAAGCTTACTTACTGTTATATTGCTACAGCTACTATACTACTATACTTTACTATACTGATACTATATACACACACGGACTATCTATATTAACCAAATGAGCAGGATCGGTGTATGGAAGCCACCATTATAGCATGGTGAGACAGCGCAAGCTCGTTCAGACCTGCCCAGACATGCCCAGGATGTCATCTTCCATAAAACAGCTTCCAACCTGGCTAGATTTTATGCATGGACATACCCAGGCGGCACAAACCGTTGTTGATAAGACACTTATGGGAGAAAAAATTGTTTGCATCCAAATATAAGAAAAAATCACGACAAAATTGAAGATTTCTCTGAAATGGTACGTGATGGGTAATTTTTGATGTAATATTCATGATCAGCACCCAAAATTCTATAAGAAACACCCAGCAGTGTTCAGGAAGCAAAAACTTTGTTGTGCAGTGTTATTAGGGTGATATTTGAGAGCATCCCTAAAGTAGCCCCTAGAAGATTGGGCCATGAAGTGGGACCTGTCCTCAATAAGGCAAGACACTTGGACTCCTCAAGATCTTAAACCAACTTGTCAATCCGTGCCAAACAACAATTTGCTCCGCAAAGGCAACTAAGATGCACCTTAGAGGCTATGTCAATGGATCAATTCCTGAGCCAAAGAAAATGCCTTTCAGACATTGAGAGGGCCAAATTCTTAGCTAAAGCACAAAACAAGTCATAAAAGGCATCCGCTAAAAAGGTAGTGCTCATCTCCAAGTTAATGACAGCTTCCAAACTCTCTCTCTCCCTGATAAACAGGGAGATGCTCCAATCGACGAAAACAGACTTTGGCAGCATAACCTCTACAGAGGTAAGGTCAAGACAGATACCTCAAGAACATATTTAAGAGTGATTCCATGTGGTGATTTTGATGTTCCTTAAGAGCCATACCCTGTTCTACTGGAATAGCAGTCTTCATAGTGAACGCTGTGACTAGGGAATTTACCTAAGGTCCAAATAAGGAAGCTGATAAAGCCTCGCTATGGCTTGTTCAGTCCTAAGAGCAGCATCCACAGTTTGCCACTCAGCCTCTACTCTTCTTAAAGTCCTCATTAAAAGGAAAGATTTGGGGAGAGGCTGACAAATCCACTTCAAAAGAGGATCCCCTTCCAGGTCCCTGGAGGCTGACTGTTCTCTAAACTAAGGATCTGCAAGACTTGAGAGATAAAGCAAGGTAGCTCCGTCCTCCAAAAAATACAGACCATAGAGGGATCCCTCGCCAAGGGGAATATCAGTACTATTCTCCAGAGGACCCTCCAAACCAGAAATATCCATATCAAGGCCTTCATCCAAAGGAGGAATAGGATGCCAAGACATCAAAATCATCTGCCTCCTGCCAAGATATAGGCGGCGCTTCTTATGGACTGAAGGCTCAACCTGTTCCTACTGAGTCCCAGAGAACTACAGGGAAGTAGGTACAGGCGGCCCCAACTTTAAGCAGGAGGCTTCATGAAGGAGATTGAACTCCAGGGAAAAAGGAGTTGACCCCACTGCATCATGCCTAGAGAAAACCAGAAGCTCTAGAAAAGCAGCAGCAACTGCCCCACACATCTCCAAAATAGGGGCCTCTGAGGTATCTCAACTATGGCAGCCAGACTCGCTGTCTGCTCTCAGGCAATCCTAGAAAAACTGCTGCCTATTCCCTGCACAGTCGTGTCTTCTAGCACTGATGCTGCGCAGAAATGGCAAAGGCCTGAAATTGTAAAGACTTGGCACCATGTAGCAAAGAAAGAGCAGTGGCACTTTTTTTCAGCAGGAAATTCTTTTTCACTGAAAGAGTGGTTGATCGCTGGAATAGTCTTCCACTACAGGTGATTGAGGCCAGCAGCGTGCCTGATTTTAAGGCCAAATGGGATCGGCACATGGGATCTATTCACAGGGCAAAGGTAGGGGAGGGACATTAAGGTGGGCAGACTAGATGGGCCATGGGCCCTTATCTGCCGTCTATTTCTATGTTTCTATGAGCTGCCAAGAAATAAACCATGGAGCACACAGCAAAGCCTCCCTCCACCAAAGCTCCCAAGTACTTGGTCCCCTTAACTCTGGAGCACAGGAAAGACCACAAATGGCTCCAAAAGTTTTTCCTCTAATTTTGTTTGAGGGCAACAGTTGTCTCAAAACCCTCTAAAAGTACAAAACAATTTAAGGCACAGGTCCCACCCGGTAGAGGGTGGAGGGTCCCGGTGTTTAGCGTGTGTCCTGCAACTAAAGTGCCCCAAACTGCAGTTGCAGACAAAGGTGGTCTCAACTTGTTTGTTTGTTTTTGGGGGAGCTGGGCCAAAAAGGCATACCATTAGTTATTTTTAATTGAATAGAACAGATCTGTACTCATTTATCTGTACCTCACAAGTTTGCTGAGGAGACTGAGAAATACTAGCTGGCTCAAGGCTGCAAACATAAGTGATACCACTCAGTGGTTCTCAGTGTCCCTTTCTGACGGTTGGAGGGCATATATCCACTTGGCAAGAATCGTCTGCAGGAGATAAGTGGTAAATTTTCCAAGAGTAATAGTGGTTTACGAACTTGTCCTTTAGAAACTTATCTAAACTCATTTTAAATGCAGCTGTCCTACCTGCCTTGGGCTACTATCTTCCAAAAACAATAACTACAGCTTTATTGTATAAAAGAATACTTCTCTGACTTGTTGTAAATGTGCTACTTATTAGTTTCTTGCAATCCCCTCTAGTCCTAATAGGAGTGAGCAGTCAGCAGCACACCTCCAACCATCAACACTTGTACTCCCCAAACAAGCTCAGTTGCCTGAGCTTTTTTGTTTGTTTGAGTTGGGCCAAAAAAGCACAGCATTAGTTATTTATTTTTTTAAGTGAATAGAGCAGGGCTGTACTCATTTATCTGTTTCTCACCCATCTGCTGAGAAGACTGAGACATACTAGCTGTCTCAAGGCTAAAAACATAAGTGACATCACTCAGTTGTTCTCAGTCTTCCCTCCATGGACTGCTGCTATGCCCCACAATTAAACATTTTAATCAAAATCAGCCCTACTTTACACTCATGTACACTAAATTTCATCTGCCAATCAGATACACACTCCTCCTAGTTTTGTAAGGTCCTACAATTCTTTACAATGTACAGTACTTATTTAATAACTTTGAATAATTTTGTGTGATTAACAAATTTAATCACCTTACTAGATGCTTCCTTTTCCATGAACATATTTGTAAAGTTTTGAAACACTAAAATCGGTAACAAGACTTCTGAAAATTCATGGAAAAATATTAAATAGTACCACATTACTTCTGAAACTGTGTTATTACAACTCTGTACCACTCACTTGGTAAAGTTGGCAAGATTTTGAATGACTTTGGCAATAAGGGTGAGTGTGCGAGATGTACGGTCATCAGGATATTCTTGCATGAGGTTGAAGAGGCTGGGCGACATGATGGCAGGACACAAGAACCGTAGAAACAATGAGGCACTGATTAATCTTTCACTGATATCTTGTTTGCTTCGGTTTAAGCACTGCTGTTTCCAAGATGCAAACACCTCTTTCAGCTCCCGTGGAAATACACTGCACAAAACGCACAGGAAAAAGAAGGGTTCATTAGGTATTATATTTTATAAATTTGATAGTATTAAACTAACATTTCAGCATAATCAGAAAAGATCAGCCTTGTTGAAATTCAAAGTTATATATAAAATGCTGATTGCATAGGGATTCTGGAATTATACAACTTGAGAAGCTGCTGTAGTAAAAGCATACTTTAAAAGAATGGCTGCAAACTATTTAACACAGTTAATAGAATTTTTCAGTGCTTGAAAAAATCTCTAAACTTGTTGCATATATACAGATTTTTGGCCTCTTTTTCCAAATGATATTTTATTAATATACTGTAGTTTGCTAATTAGTGGTTTGTTTGATGATTTATCAAGCCAAATATGATATTACTATTCAGTGCATCAGCTATGTTCCAGAAAATATCAAAAAGGGTGTGTGTATGGTGGGGGGGGGAGGGGCAGCAAAAGAAATGGAGCTGGTGAGATATCAGTATCCAGTAGAAAGTAAAGAAACCCAAAACTATACATGACCCTTCTTCAGTGTCATTTCTTTAATGATGGCAATGCTACAGCACTTACTAGATAAGAGAGTAATTGTAGAAAAAAATTGTTTCTTCTGAAAAATCTATTAGAACTGTACCAAACAGTTATACAGTATTTGAGTTGATTCAGCCTTGAATAGTATACTGAATACATTACAGCTGACTCCACCTAAGTACATGTCGGTTAAGCGCATGCTTCGGTTATCCGCAGCCATTTTTTTTACATTAAAGTCAAAGGACATAAACTCCTGATAATTGAAATTCTGATAAGCACACAATCCGCTTATGCGCACTGATGTTATAGCTCCCACCTCTATGCGTTCACGTTACGTTCACTCTGGTTAAAAGCAATCATGTTCTCATGTTGATGAGCCAGGTGTTTCGGATCAGCAGTCTAGGGCCTGGCCAGGTGTTCAAACTTTCAAAACTGCACCATGGCGTCTCGTGGAGAAAAACCTTGGTTGGTCAAAAGTCATTGTCTCTGGCTGAATATGTCTACCATGCTGAACAAAAGTCATTGTCTTTGGCTAAACATGTCGATGTCTTAAAGACACTTGACCAACAGGAGAGTCAGGTCTCTACTGCAAAACATTACAGCGTTCTTCCTAGTCAGATTTCTCGGATTCACAAAAAAAAAAAGCAAGCCATATTGAAAGACTGGCAAAACAACAGCAATCCTACCAGGAAACGTAAAAGAATTGGTAAGGCTCGAGACGTTGAACAGGCGTTGCTGCGATGGTTTGCTGAAGCTAGAATTCATCAACTGCTAATCAATGGGCCTCTGCTGATGGAGAAAGCAGCACAGCTATCCGAAGAACTGGGTGTAGAAGACTTCAAAGCAACTAACGGATGGCTAGAGAGGTGGAAAGTTCGTAATGGCATAAAATTTAAGCAGCAGCATGGCGAAAAACAAGACGCAGATGAGTTTGGTGCAGAAAGATGTGTCATGGAAGTGTTGTCATCAGTCATTGGTGGATATGAACCATGCGACATTTTCAATGCCTATGAGATGGGCCTGTACTGGTGTGCCATCCCGGATGGAACATTGGCTTTCAAATGCAGTGAAACTGTTGGCTTCAAGGTGCCAAAGGAACAACTGACATTGCTACTCAGTTGAAAAGCTCAAGCCACTTGTGATTGGGAAGAATCGAAATCTGGTTCTTCAAAAACAGCCAGAACTTTGATTTATAAAATGACAATTGTACAGAATATTGTTTCTTTTTATACTTTAATAAAATAAGTTCAGTATAAAACTATTCAAGGCTTGTGTGGATAGATCAAATGGTTTATGGGGACGGGACGGTGATGGGGACCAAGCTCACGGGGACGTGACGGGGACAAATTTTTTCCTCTGTGTCATTCTCTAGTGTGAAACGCAGCTTGCACCCTGAAACCTGGGGGGGGGGGGTTCACTCCAAACGCATACAGCCTGAGCTTAAACCCCCGACAAGGTCAGTGGGTAAGCGAACTCCCAGGGGAATGGACCCCGAGTCTCAGAATGTTGGTACACAGCAGGCTGGCTCCACAGATCCAACAAAGTTTCTCTGTGAAACAGAGGTCCGGCTCCACGGGACTGCATCTTTTCCTCTGACAGGGGACCACTGTAAAGGGTTCTCAAGGCAATGAAGCCACTGAAAAAAAATGAACGTTAAGTGAAAAAATAAGAAAAGGAAGCAAAGCAATTCAAAAGACTTCTGCACGGATTGTTTTCAGAAATAGAAATTAGATATGGTTCTAGCTCTCAGTCTAAGGGGGAGAAGCATGGGCTTAGAAAAGTGTTGAATTTTTGCAACTCCTGGATTGCGTATTAGGATTGAACACCTAGTGTAAGGAATCTGGAAGGGATGTAACAGAACTGATTATCACTGGCCAACACTCATTTTGGTGCCTCAAATGTTAGACCTGTTTCTGGGTATATTTAACCTGCTGATTCCAAAAATGGCATCAGTTTTCTCCTATCAGCTAATGTTACAGTCAAGCCTGTTCAAATGAAAGAGCATATCCTCTACTAATTGTGTGTAGTTGTTTGCCTTCTTGTTGCCAAGAAAGTTTTTCACAAGTACAAATGAAGACCAGGCACATGATTCAGTTTCATTCATTTATAAGCTGTCTGATCTGTGGATCATCGAAAATTCCTGCTTTCGGTGTTTCCATTGTAAGTCCAAGTAACATATGCGCAATGTATTCAATGCATGAACCATCTTTATTCAAAAACTTTATAAATTGTTTCATCAGGCTTAGCTTTATATGTAGTGGTGGTAATATGATTCTTTTTTGTGCTACCAAAGGTTCATTGATTACATTTTGTCCTCCAAATACCATACATTCCCTCAGAGGACAATCTTTTTTTTGCCCAATGTTCATGTTTAGCTCTACTATCCCATAACCATATCTAGAGCTGATGTAGGCTATCCAACACAATTTTCTGAATCAGCGCATCCAAATAACCCCAAGAACAGGTCAAAAACCTAAGGCACCAAGACATATTGGGGGGTTGGCCTGTTATTAGGGCCAATTTTTGGTGATAATCGGTTCGTTATTCAATTAAATTGCACATGCAAATTGGGTGCACCCAGGTTTACACACACAATTTTGAGTGCCATATATAGAATTCAGGGGTATATTTAATCATATTTTGAATGTAAAGTCTGAGAAAATACAGAATATGCTAGGGAGTTCAAAAACTTTCTCACAGCCTTGCAACTCTAGTGCAAGTCTAATTATTTCAAATTTCAGGCTCTGAATGCAATTTTCTAAGGGTCTTAGAGCCACAAGTGTGTTGCAGTGAGTAGTACAGAGGACAACGGGCCAACATGAACCCAGGATGGAACATGTGATGTTCTTACCAATAAGAGTTGATAATTTTGCAAAAGGCTAGCTCACAGCACATTTTCAAGTTGCTCTGATGATCAGTTAGCTCACTAGAGGAACATTTGCCAGGATCCACTTCACAATTTTCATCTGATTCATACAGAGCTTTGATGAACTCTCCTGGGAAGAAAGATTTAAAAAACATAAACAGTTCCTTTATGTAATTTTAACGTTTGTATATGAAAAGTTTTTAAAAATGTGCTTATTTAATGGACAATGACCAGAGATGACATACTCAGGCTCTACTCAGTCTGCCCACTCTAATGACCCACCACCCCTAACTTCTTCCCCCAAGAGATCCCACATGCCTATCCCATTTTCTCTTAAAATCTGGCACACTGCTGGCCTCAATCACCTGCAGCGGAAGTTCATTCCAATGATTAACCACCCTTTCGGTGAAGAAATACTTCCTGGCGACACCAGGAAGTATTTCTTCACCGAAAGGGTGGTTGATCATTGGAATGAACTTCCACTGCAGGTGATTGAGGCCAGCAGTGTGCCAGATTTTAAGAGAAAATGGGATAGGCATGTGGGATTTCTTGGGGGAAGAAGTTAGGGGTGGTGGGTCATTAGAGTGGGCAGACTTGGTGGGCCATGGCCCTTTTCTGCCATCATTTTCTATGTTTCTATGTTTCTACTCTGCATTCATCTACCAATAACGCAACAGTGTAGTGATATAATTAAAGAAATGATGTCAAGTATGTTCCCCACTCACCAACTGAATAAATAAATGGCATAACAAAGTAACAAAAATGAATATTCCAATAATTTTTCCTAACACTGGAGATGTCAGAAGTAAAACAACAAAAAACCAACAGAAAGGAGCTCATCATCTTGTGAATGATTCTGTATATATTTTTCATTGCTTTTGAATGCCAACCCCCCACCCCTACTCCAACATAATACATACACAGGTAGCAGAATGAGGTAGGCTACAAGGGCCATGGTCCTACCAATAGGTTTATTTTTCACACAGGTGTCACAGTCTGGTATCCCATGCCAGTTTCATTTTCGGGGAAGGGGAGAAGAGGAGACAGGGAGATGAACCTTAACCACTGGGTGATTAAGGGGGCAACTTCCAGTGGTACAGCATTTAATAGGAACACTATTTCAAAACCTAGATGTTCCCAGTAGCAGATGGGAATCAAGATGTTGATCTCTCTGGACATCAATGTAATGTAATGTAATGTAATTTATTTCTTATATACCGCTACATCCGTTAGGTTCAAAGCGGTTTACAGAAAATATACATTAAGATTAGGAATAGGAAAGGTACTTGAAAAATGTGCATTCCCTTATTTTTCTTTTTTTAGGTCCACCGTAGTCCTACCCACACAATGCCCCCTTGCCATATGCATGTTTTATAATTTAGAATATATGTTTTGTAAAAATTAGGATATAGACATTTACATTGCTTAAACATCTAAATGTTGGTTTATGCATGTCTAAAACCGGAATTGTGCTTCTAAAATGAGCATTTCCAATGATGATTGTTTGTTAAGGTACTTATATCAGGGCAGATTTTACATTCAGGTACTTCCGTTTGTCCTGGCAGGCTCACAGTCTATATTAGGTAATTGGGGCAATGGGGTGATTGTGACTTGCCCAGAGTCACATGGAGATCAAACCCACAACCTCATTGTGCTGAGGCAGTAGTTCTAATCAACAGGCCACTCCTCCTCACAAGGATGGTACCAAATTGTGATGGTGGATTCTTAAGACAATTCATTTCACATGGGAAATTCCATTTTTTTTTTTAAGGAGAATGCTGCTTTGCCTAAAGATCTTTTGGTCATATTTTGCATTGCAGCTCTTGTGCCTTTATAGGAAATCAGAGAGGTGAAAGAACCATTAAATTTAGCACAAAAAGAGATGAGATATTCTCTGTATATGAACCACAACTGTGGAGCTCCATGCCTTCTCCCCTTAGAGGTGTGCCGTCTTTGGACAAATTCAAGAGTTCTCTGAAATATTTCTTGTATAAAGACGCCTTTGAAACTTAAATCTAAGATCTTTGCTCAACTCTTTCTATAAGCTGTAATATAATAACTATATTTTTATCATGTACATTGCTTAGAAGTTTTATAGGTGGTGATATAAAAAGAAATTTTGTTTTAGTTCAATACATTTTTATTTGAATTTTCAAATATAAACAGATCGTGACATAACAAATCACAGAAATGATTAACAAATCGGATTTGATACAAAAATCATGTATACATATATTGGTAGCACTAAAGATAACATACATTAACAAAAAAACAACAACAGGGACATACGCAGGTAGGGCTAGTCTCAGTTAAGCCACTGGTCTTTGACCAGAGAGCCGCCGCATGAGCAGACTGCTGGGCACGATGGACCACTGGTCTGACCCAGCAGCATCAATTCTTATGTTCTTAACAATAAACCTGAAACCTGATTTAATCCAAAGATACTAAGAAGGAAGAAAAGAAAGGGAAGGCAAAGAATGCTTGCAATTTTTCATGTATTTAAATGGTCAGCAATGTTGAATTTGTTCAAACATTTTTATTGACTTTAACAATAAGTACAAAAGTACACAAATGTTAACAAGACAGGATATGGACAAGCCATAAGTCATCATCATAAATCTTGATTAGCAATAAACTAAACATAGTACAACTAATCAAACCAAGTCTTGGGATCTTTGGGCCAGATTCTGTATAAGACACCCGTCCTCAGCAGCCATCTAAGCGACTTTTGAGAATCGTACATGGACGTTCTATACAGAAACACATCTGTCCACCTAACCCCACTAACATCCCCAATTCTCTAACTGGCATCCATGTCACTAAAAAGAAAAACAGAAACCAAAGCTGCAAATATTTTGCATTGGCAGAATGAAAAGTGAATGAAAGTGGACTACCCACTATATTCTTACCTAATGCATCATGAAGATATTTTTGCCCAACCAGCTTCAGGTACTCTTCAATAGCTTTCGTAGCCAAGGTATTCTCCCTGAAGATTAAAACATCATGGTCTCCACAGCGATCTACCTCTGACATTACTAGGTCTGTAAGGAAGTCCTAAGGAAGCAAGGTTGAGAGAATATGTTTAAACAAATTGCTAAACAGTCATGCCCAGGAAGGCTATAGATAATGTTTAGTTCAGAACTAATACTAGTTACTGATAGCAACAATCTTACTTGTTGACAAAGATACTTCAGAAAAGTAGTATATATGCTACAATACCCGATGATACTATCCTGTTATTTAGAGAGTGATGGGCTGAAAATTGGGAGGCCGGAGTCTAAATCCTGTTTCTCCTACTGATATCCCTTGAGCAAGTCACCCACCCCACCACACTTCTTCACTTATAGTCTAAATTTAAAGTCAATTACTCTCATTAGGATAACAGGAAGAGTGTTTATTACAGATTCTTATTATATTTTATTATTTGCTAAAAATCAAATACTAAATAAAGCACACAGTATAATCCTAAGGCTCTTTATATTAGTCTAATATTCCAAGTACCTTAACAAGGTTAATTAAACAGCTCAATAATATTCAGATGCAGTCCAGCAACAAGACAGGTGCTATAACATAACAGCGGATTTTTAGACCACATAACCATGAGTTCGTTGCGGTTAACAAAAAAATCATGTTAAAAAAAACCCAACATGTTATAATGTAAAGAATGCAAAGGATCTAATTACTGGTAGTTAGAAATTTTGAAGTAGCAATGGACTGAAATCTTTATCGCAATAAGCTACTTTATATGAAAGAGTGTGCTCATGATATTTCTTACTATTCCATTCAGGCAGGTTCAAGCGAGTTGGATCACAGCACTCAGCGGTTGGTTCCTGAGGAAGGGGGTCTGTTGTACCCTTGAAACGGACGGACATGTTTATATAAGCCTTTTGGCTGCCTTGAGCCTTTATCCATGGAGAAGCTAAGTACTTTTAGACTGTCAGCTTGTTCTCTTTGCCCTTGCCTTTATGGTTGATTTTGGTCGCTTTTGTACCCTCGGATGAGAGGCAGAGACAACTTTTACTACTTTTGTTGATTATTATTTGCACTTTTAGCACATTTCTTTGGTGCACTAGTACACATTTGATCACTTTTGGGTGAGCCCGAGGATGTTTCACAGACTATGCCCATGTGGGCACATTGATGTGACAGCTGGTGCTTTAGGGGCCGTGTAAACTCCATTGCGAGATGTGTGACTGAGGGCTCCCCGTTTATCACATATTGTTATAAATTTTAGTCTTTAGTGGTTCTATCTGTCTCTCCCCCTCATCCTTGTATTAGGATCAGGGAAGATCAGTTTTTCTATCGCTTGGGTTTCTTCCCTCATTTTTGAGTTTTTGCGATATCGTTGACTTTATAACATAAACATCCCAATTTAAAGATCACCCAGACCTCAACGGGTGTCACTTGGTCATATTTCCTCAAACCATAAATTAATCGTACTGCTGTTTTCTGAACTAAGGCCAGTCTAGCCAGGTTTTTCTTAATATTCATCATATAAACAATATTACAGTAATCGAGTGTACTCAAAAGTAGCGACTGAACTAATATTTTTAAAGCAGCAGCTTCAAAATAATATCTGATGGTACGTAATTTCCATAAAGAATAGTATCCTTTTTGAACCACAGCATCAATCTGAAGCTTCATAGTCAAACATTGATCGAGAACAACTCCCAATATTTTAATAGTTGGGCTTATAGTGTATGACATTGAATTGATCTTAATAGTTGTTCATAGGGGATCTTTTGTGAAGAAACAAAAAAGAATTTTGTTTTGTCTTGATTCAATTTCAGTTTAAATTCCTGCATCCAAGAATTCATTCGATTCAATACGGATTCAATGAGTTGAATACTTTTGGATAAAGCTGCACAGCATGGAATGACTATCATAATATCATCAGCATAGCTGAACAGCTTTAAACCCATGTTATTCAACATTACCCCAATGAGGAAAGAACTGAGGACTGAGAGAATCAACTGATGTAAAAGTCACTGGATGTTAAATGTGATTGGAACATGTTCAGTTATAGTCATTTCTCTTGATTTCCTGACGAAGCCACGGGAGAAACGGGCCCCGTTGAGATCACGATTGTGAAGTTTCATTGCTGTTTGAAGTTCAGTTCCACACTTATAATGTTTACAGAATATTTATGATATTTATAATATTTATTGTTTTTACACAATAAGATTTTGCATTAAGGTTGGTGAGTGGTGATTGACCGGTGATTGATAAATTAATCCCCCGAATGGATCAGCTTAGGCTGCCCTATAGTGAGTTGGGGAATGAATTTCTGAGGTCCCACCATAAATGAGTTTTAAATTTTGAATGAAAGCTCAGCCTTATCACTCTTTTCAGTATTGACTAATTAATTATTTATGATCTTTGGCAAGTTATTTTACCCCACATTTCTGTTGTTTACCAATGAGGAGAGATACACATTAAAAAGTGTGGGAGAAAGTGGGGACCCCTGTGGAACATCACAGAGGGTTTTCCAAGAAGCAGTAGATGAATCATTGAATCTGACCTGATATAATCTTGATTCAAGAAACCCCCTTGAACCATGAGAGAACTTTACCATTCCAGAGGGAAGGTGCAGTAACTGCAAAAATATTTGATTTCATTGTGTTAATGTGCTTTAGGGATGGAATAGTAAGGAGGCTCTGAGTCATGGAACGAAGAGCTTTAGATGAACTATAAGGGATGAGAAGTCTGTCGATGAATTCGGGCTGGTTACTTAGACGGGTTTTGAATGTTAGTAGAAGGATTTTATAGCTAATTCTATGTTCTACTGGTAACCAATGTGCTTTATAAAGGAGGGGGGGGAAACATGGTCGTATTTTTTTGCATTAAATATGATTTTTATTGCAGTGTTCTGTACTATCTGAAGGTGCCTTATTTCTTTTTTTGTTATGCCTTTATAGAGGGCATTACATTAGTCTATGCAGGAGATCACAAGAAAGTGGATTTGCCCCCCAAGAAAAACTTCCAGTCAGGTCTAGCTGGATACGGAGCTGTTTTAACCATCTGTTTGTTCCTTACCCCTCCAGAGAGGCTTTCAGATTCCTTGCTCTAGGACTGCAAGATTAGTGAGAAGCTCCACCCCCCTGATGTGGTGACATGACCTGCACCATCAAAGTCCTACAAGAGGGTTGCCTTGCAAGTGGGTCTGTTCAACTGGCAGGCCCTATCTGAAGGGCTATGCCAAAGGGCACTTTGTGTGGCTCTTTGTGTAGGTCACTCAGGGAGAATAAGGCCACAGTGGAGAGACTGAATGAATTCTTTGCATTGGTCTTTACGGAAGAAAATGCAAGAGATCTATCTGAACCAGACATAGTTTTCATGGGCGACGATGCAAAAGAATTGAAAGAAATCTTGGTGAACATGACTAAGCTAAATCAACTAAGCTAAATCAACAAGTTAAAGAGTGATTAATCCCCTGGATTGAATGGTATATATCTCAGGATACTAACAGAACTCAAACATGAAATTGCTGATCTGCTGTTAGCGATCTGTAACCTATTGCTAAAATCATCCATATAACCTTAAGACTGGAGGGTGGCCAATGTTATCCTGATTTTTAAAAAGGGTTTCATGGGTGGTCTGGGAAATTACAGACTGGTAAGCCTGACTTCAGTGCCAGGCAAAAGAGTAGAAACTATAATAGAACATAAGAACAGCCTTACTGGGTCAGACCAATGGTCCATCAAGCCCAATAGCCCGTTCTCACGGTGGCCAATCCAAGTCCCAAATACCTGGCCAAAACCCAAGGAGTAGCAACATTCCATGCTATCGATCCAGGACAAGCAGGCTTTCCCCATATCTTTCTCAATAACAGACAATGGACTTTTCCTCCAGGAAACTGTCCAAATCTTTTTTAAACCAGCTACACTATCTGCTCTTACCATAACTTCTGGCAATGCATTCCAGAGCTTAACTATTCTCTGAGTAAAAAAAATATTTCCTCCTATTGTAACTTCATCAAGTGTCCCCTAGTTTTTGTAATTTTTGAGAGAGTGAAAAATCGATCCACCTGTACCTACTCCACTCAGGATTTTGTAGACTTTAATCATATCTCCCCTCAGCCATCTCTTTTACAAGCTGAAAATCCCTAACCTTTTTAGTCTTTCCTCATACAAGAGGAGTTCCATCCCCTTTATCATCTTAGTTGCTTTTCTTTGAATCTTTTCTAGTGCCGCTATACTCCAAGTGAGGTCGCACCATGGTGTGATACAGGGACATTATAACATTCATAGTCTTGTTAACCATCCCTTTTTTAATAATTCCTAGCATCTTGTTTGCTTTTTTAGCCATCGCTGCACATTATGCAGAAGGTTTCATCGTACTGTCTATGATGATACCCAGATACTTTTCTTGGGCGCTAACCCCCAAGGTGGATCCTAGCATCCAGTAACTGTGATTTGGGTTATTCTTCTCAATGTGCATCACTTTGCATTTGTCCACATTAGATTTCATCTGTCACTTGGACACTCAAGTCTTCCAACTTCCTAAGGTCCGCCTGCAATTTTTCACAATCTGCATGTATTTCAACAACTTTGAACAGTTTAGTGTCATCTGCAAATTTAATCACCTCACTCATCATTCCAATTTCCAGATCATTTATAAATAAGTTAAATAGCACCTGTCCTAGTATAGATCCCTGTGGCACTTCACTGTTTACTCTTCTCCATTGAAAAAAATGACCATTTAACCCTACCCTCTGTTTTCTATCCGATAGCCAATTCAAAATCCACAACTGAACTTTGCCACCTATCCCATGATTCTTTAATTTTTTCAGGAGCCTCTTATAAGGAACTTTGTCAAAAGCTTTCTGAAAATCGAAAATCTAGATACACTACATCAACTGACTCACCTTTATCCATATGTTTATTCACACCTTCAAAGAAGTCAAGCAAATTGGTGAGGCAAGATCTCCCTCAGCTGAACCCATGCTGACTCTGTCTCATTAAATCATGTTTGTCTATGTGTTCCACAATTTTATTTTTTATAATTGTTTCCACCATTTTGCCTGGCACTGAAGTCAGGCTTACCGATCTGTAATTTCTCGGATCTCCTCTGGAATCCTTTTTAAAAATTGGCTTAACACTGGCCACCCTCCAATCTTCAGGTACTACAGACGATTTTAGTGACAGGTTACAGATCACTAACAGCATAAGAACATAAGAATAGCCTTACTGGGTCAGACCAATGGTCCATCAAGCCCAGTAGCCCATTCTCACGGTGGCCAATCCAGGTCACTAGTACCTGGATAGGTCAGCAATTTCATATTTGAGTTCTTTTAGTACCCTGGGATGTATACCATCCGGTCCAGGCAATTTATCACTTTTTAACTTGTCGATTTGGCTTAGTACATCTTCCAGATTCACCGAAATTTCTTTAAGTTTCTCTGCATCATCACCCTTGAAAACCAGCTCTGGTTCAGGTAGATCTCTTACATCTTCTTCCGTAAAGACTGAAGCAAAGAATTAATTCAGTCTCTTCGTTATGGCTTTATCCTTCCTGAGCGCCCCTTTTGCTCCTTAATCATCCAATGGTCCAAAGGATTCCCTCACAGGTTTTCTGCTTCTGAAGTACCTAAAAAAATTGTCATGAGTTTTAGCCTCTTTTGCAAGTTTCTCTTTATATTCTTTCTTAGCTTTCTTTATCAATGCTTTGCATCTAATTTGCCAGTGGTTGTGTCTCTTCTAGCACTGAAAAGCATATGCAGCACTGTTCATTCAACATGCAACCTATCCTTGTATCATGATTATTTGGTGTTCTTTTCCTTTTTTAACTGATGTACACTGCACTGATGTTATAACGAAGAGCGGTATATAAATACAAATAAACATAAACAAACATTTAAAATCCATATTCAAATAATTGTATTCCTTTCCTCACTACTGCAAATAGAAAAAACCCAGCATTAGGGTGTCCCATATAGTAAATCCCATGAAAATGCATAACTATTCAAAAATGAGCATCATATCAAATCAGCATATCTATTCTGACTCATCAGTGAGACCTCAAGGGCTCTAGATAGCAGAGTGGAGATAAACTATAGAGACTTCAAATATAGTTCCACAATGTTGATTTCGAGAAATACATCTTTGATCCACCAACAAAAATTGGAGTTATTTGCTTCATTCCAATGAGAAACAGAGCAGTTACGCACTTTGGCCCTGAGTCTATAAACAGCGCCTAAATAACATCTAAAGCTGAGTGTGACTTAGGCTTCCAAACTAAGTGGATAATGAGCCATTTAAGAGCCTTAACAAGCGATAATTGGCACTCAGGCGTCCAAAAGATGTGGACATCACTTTGTAGACATGTTCATAATTTCATGGACACCCATTTGTAGAAAAGACTTGGGAGTTCTAATCTGGTTGACAAGTCGATGAAGCTGTCTGCGCAATGTGCGGTGCCGGCGAAAAGGGCAAACAGAATGCTAGGAATGATAAAGAAGGGGGATCATGAACAGATCGGAGAAGGTTATCATGCCACTGTACCGGGCCATGGTGCGCCCTCACCTGGAGTACTGCATCCAGCACTGGTCGCCATACATGAAGAAGGACATGGTACTACTCGAAAGTGTCCAGAGAAAAGCGACTAAGATGATTAAGGGGCTGGAGGAGTTGCGGCTTCTTCTCCCTTGAACAGAGGAGATTGAGAGGGGACATGATCGAAACATTCAAGGTACTGAAGGGAATAGGCTTAGTAGATAAGGACAGGTTGTTTACCCTCTCCAAGGTAGGGAGAACGAGAGGGCACTCTCTAAAATTGAAAGGGGATAGATTCCGTAGAAACTAAAAGAAGTTCTTCTTCACCCAGAGAGTGGTAGAAAACTGGAACGCTCTTTCAGAGTCTGTCATACGGGAAAACACCCTCAAGGGATTCAAAACAAAGTTAGACAAGTTCCTGCTGAACCGGAACTTGTGCAGGTAGGGCTAGTCTCAGTTAGGGCGCTGGTCTTTGATCAGAGGGCCGCCGCATGAGCGGACTTTGCTAGGTACAATGGACCACTGGTCTGACCCAGTAGCGGCAATTCTTATAGTCTTAGTTTGGGCTTCAAATAGATCTAAGTTCTATGGACGGAACTGTTTGGAAGTCCTTAATGTGATTTGCTAAATAGCTCTCTAGGTTTTTATTTTTGCTTTATTAAACTCAAAATACAGTGGTGCCTCGCATAACGGACGCCTCGCACAGCGAACGCTGCGCACAACGAACTTCAGGTCTTGCTTCCCACAACGAACTTCGTTTCACACAACGAAGTCGCCCGAGCTGCATCGCTTAACTGCCCTCTCTCCGCCTGGCTCCCTGTGCAGTGGCGCTACATATTTTAAACCCCCCTGCCGCCGCTGCTGCATATTTTTAAGCCTCTGCCGCCACCGCATATTTTTAAACCTCCCCCCGCCGCCACATATTTTTTTAAAAAAGCCACCACTGCTGCAATTTTAATCTCACCCGCTCACTCGTGGTGGTCTAGCAAATTTCCCAGCCAGAAGCTCAGAGATCAAGAGCAAGCCTTCTGTGCTACTGCCTGGGCCTGCGCTGATCTCTGAATGGCTGCAGTCAGCTCTCGCGGGACTCACAAGAACTAACTGCAGCCATTCGGAGATCGGCATGGGCCCACACAGGCGTGCAGAGGAATTGCTCCTGATCTCTGCGCTTCTGGCCTGTACGCCACTGGCTGGGAAAGATGGGAGGAATTAAAAAAGGTACTGGGGAGTATGTGGGGGGTGATTATAATACACAGCAAGGATCAACAAAACCCCTGTCTCCCCTCCCCTTCACATATATCCCCTCTATATCATGCTAACAGCTCTAACAAGATAAATTTATCTTTTTTTATGTCATCTTAGCATATTTTATGCTACAGAACGAATTATTTTTTTTAACATGTATTGTTATGGGAAAACGCGTTTCACATAACGAACTTTTCGCATAACAAACTTGCTCCTGGAACGAATTAAGTTCGTTGTGTGAGGCACCACTGTACATTTAAAAGGCACCACATAAACAGGGCACATCAAAACAAATATACTACATGCAAAACCTTCTATTTTTGTGGATAAACAGCAATGCTATTTGCTAATTAGAGGAAAAGATCCATTAACTGAAGCACAGCACATAAAAACACAGCTTTATGTTTCTTGCTAAAAAGCTACCATTTTTTCTGACTGAACAGTGCTCCAATCAGCTCATTCTTGAAAGCAAAGAAAGCACATGAAAAAATATATAGATTGCATGCATAACTTCATTTGCAAAAGGGTAAAAACAGATACAGACCTTAGCATGGCTTCTACTTCATTGCAAATGGAGGTGTGCAACTGCACAATACTGACCTCAATGTGAGATCATCAAGGTGCACCTGCAAGGAAAATGCCAATTAAAATATATGCTGGGATTTGAACCTGTGATCTCTGGAAGATGGGAAAAGGCTTTTACCACTTTGAGCCACAGAAGCTTCCACTAATATCTTTCTTCTTCACATCTGATATGATAGCTTAGGGATCTGCTAAGCTATGATCTTCTCAGGTATTTTCACTTTCACATGGCTAGGATCATGAAGCTCTCATGGTAAGAACCCCCACAACCAAAAGGAAGCAGCTGAAGGTCACCAGGTAAAAGCCCTGTGCTTATCTTCCAGAGGTCATGGGTTCAAATCCCAGCACATATTTCAATTGCGGCATTCTACCGTGGTGGAATCATTTATGTATAATTAGAAAATAGGAAGAAATAATAGCTTATAAACTAAACAATATTAATAATTTTACTAGTAAATGGGCCCCTTTGGATGAATACTGTAGGAATTTGGTTGGAAGTCCTTCATGACTTTTTATTCTCTGGGGTGGAAATTTGAAGCTTATGTTATTTTATGTTAATTGTTAAATTTTTGTATTATGTCTACATATAATGAATATTAGTATTATTTAGTGTTATTTTGATGTATTTTATTTGAAAAATAAAAAACATTCAAAAAAAAAATATATATATATATAATATAATTACTTTTCACGTTATGTCTTCTGGACATTCTTCTTTTTTGTTTAGTTTTTTAGTTCATTATACTGCATGGAGAACTCTTCATTTCTCAAATCAAAATCTATTGAGTGGTCCTTCTTTTAGGTAGTTATTTCTTGATGTACATAGAAACACTTCAGTTTCAGTTATGGCGCCTACACTTTGGAATTCTCTTCCTATTTATCTTCGTGAAGAAAAATCATTATTCATATTCAAAGCTCAATTGAAGGAATTCTAGTTTTCTCAAGCGTTTTGCTCATAGTTGTTTTCTTTGATATATTATGGTTTTTTCCCCTTTATTTTCCTTGTCCCTAATTTTCCTATGCAAATTTTATTGGAGTCTAATCTTACTGTTTTTTTGTTTAAGTATAACGAAGTTTGTTTTTATATATTGTTTTTCCTTTCCCCAATTTATATTCATTGTAAACCACTTAAGGCTCCTTTTATCAAGCTGCGCTAGCGGTTTGTGTGTAATAGCGCACGTTAAACCGCCGGCCACACTAGCCACTAACGCCTGCCTTGAGCAGGCGGTAGTTTTTTGGCCAGCGCGGGGGTTAGTGTGTGATTAAAAGTTGCACGTGCTAACCCCGCTAGCGCAGCTTGATAAAAGGAGCCCTTAGATTTTAACCTTGGTTTTATATTTGCGGTATATTAAATAAACTGAACTTGAACTTTTTGGGACATTTTTTGGCCCAAAAATCTTGGTTTATATTTGAGAATATAAGGTAAAAGGATTTGCAGCTAGCAATACATTTAGATTTAATCTCAAAACTATTAATGGTCAATTTCCATACCAAATCCGCAATAGTGAAGCTATACCAGGAGTATTTATCATATGCTTTGTGTATACTTGGAAAAGATTACTGGTCTCCGAGATTTCTTCCCCAGTATTAGTTCTCTGAGATTTAATAACTTCCCAGTATTAGCTCTAAGCTAAAATGCTATCAATGGAGGTTCTTGAAAAAGATGAAAAACTGAAAGCACATGCTAAAATTTATACTGTATGTTTACTACAGAGGAAATCACCAAGGTATATGGCTTTACAGAAGTTAATCTAGAAGTAAGCTTTCACTGATAATTTAATAAATATTCCCAATGAGCATATCTAACTCTCTTGTAAACTCAAAGTACTACTGTCCTGGGAAAATCTCTCTGAAAAAAAAAAACAGCAATCCAACAATTCCCTTATCCTCAAATTTATGAATAGAAAAGCATGAATATCACCAATGGAGAAACTAATTGGCAGGCTGGCTATTAACATAAGGATAAAAGCTATGAAAACATACATAATTATCTTATCGACCTCTTTGCAAAATAAAGTAATATAAAAAGTTTCTGGATTTTTAGTAATATGAATACCCCAAATGTCAATTATTTGCAGTTTATAGTAAATTGCAGATTATTGTTCTTAGCACATTAACAAACTGGTGTAATGTTATGCATACCCATCTAATAAAAAAAGTAAAAAATATCTTTACACTAAATATTAGACCCTTGGGATTTTAATGATGAGCCAAAATGGATGAGACTAATATGATAATGGCTCTCCAGTGTTCTCCCCAGGGCCTTTTAGCTGGGCGCTGCACCCGGATAATTTAGATGACCGCCTGGCTGTCATGTATCGCAAATCCTGCCGCTGCTCAACATTAAAAAAACACCTCTGACCAGCTTGGAGATGCGAACTCATGCTTCGGGGCTCTAAGGTGTGCGTGCCGGCTTCCCTTCTCTTCCCTCCAAAACTGGAAGTTACTTCCCGGAGGGGGGGGGGGAAGAGATTATCTCCAGAGTCCACTTCAAATGTGCCTGCCTCACTTTCAAGATCCTACATGGTATCCTCTCTCCCTTCATTCCTCTTTCTTGGAACTCCTCTAAACCCAATTCCGCCAGATCCACCCAAAACCTGAAACTTTCCTTTCCCTCTCTAAAAGGCGTTTCACTTGTAGGAAAACTAGGTTCTTCCCTCCCTTTCAGACTCACTCAGCTCTGGAACAACCTTACCTTGCCTCTTAGGAATCTGAGCTCCCTCCAACTCTTCCGTAAACATCTGAAAACCTGGTTATTCTCAAAAATGTAACTCCTCAAACAGGGCCCTTCAAAGACCCTCTAACATGATATTGAGATTCTCGAAAGGGATCAGGGCTCCTTTGAAGAATCTAATAATGTCTTGGTGAGCAGCCAGGAAGACCCACTTCTCTTGGCTAAAGCAAGTCAGGCCTGCCATTTGCACCTTAAGGGATGCTACTACCAATCCCTTGTTCAGTCCTTCTTGAAGGAAGACTAGTACTGATAATATTGGGGGTTTGTTGGGCTCCAGATTGCACCTGTGCTGAAAAAAAATCCCTTGCCTTGGCATATGCTGAAAGAGAGGATGATTTCTTGGCCTTCAGTAGGATGGTAATGACCACTTCTGAATATCCTTTCTGGGCAAGCACCACACGCAAGCACCCCTCTTTTATGACACCTGTACACCGCTTAGAATTATGATAAGCCAGGGATGGGCAACAAGGGCCGGAATCCAGTCAGGTTTTAGGATTTCTCCAATAAATATGCATGAAATCCATTTGCATATAATGGAAGGAAGTGCATGCAAATAGATTTCATGCATATTCATTGGGGAAATCCTAAAAACCTGACTGGATTCCAGCCCTCGTTGCCCACCCCTGTGATAAGCAGTAGAACAAATTTTTAAATGAACTTGTTAACTTGGATCACCTCACGCTTAGACTACTGCAACGTACTTATCTCAGGCCTCCCGCGCATCCGTCTCTCACCTCTTCAACCCTTTCAAAATGCTGCTGCACGACTCAAATTATGTGAGAGCCGCTATTCTCACGTTACTTCATTGGCTCCCCATCCATTTCCGAATACAGTTCAAATTCCTCTTACTGACTTACAAGTGCATTCGATTTGAAGCCCTCTTCATTTATCTCCCCCTATGCTCTTCCCCGTGAACTCTGTTCATCGGGCAAGTCCCTCTTATCTGTATCCTTCTTTTCTACTGCTAACTCCAGACTCCATTCCTTCTTTCTTGCCGCACCGTATGTCTGGAACAGTCTGCCTGAATCAATATGTCATGCCCCATTCCTAGCAGTATTCAAATCCAAGCAAAAAGCCCACTTTTTTTTTAACTGCTTTCAACTCTTAATTCCCACTTACTGCTGTCAGATACCTATACCCACTGTATCATCTCCTCTACCATAATCTCTCCAACCCTGAGGTGTCCTGTCTGTCAAATTAGATTGTTAGCTCTTCTGAGTAGGGACTGTTTATTGTATGTTAAATGTACAGCGCTATAGAAATGATATATAGTAGTAGTACAGAAGAAGCAATATGAGGATTCTTAGAGATGTGCACCAAGGGTTGCTCTTCAGCGGACCTAAATTGCATATTTTGGCCATGCACATACACCAGCCAGAGCACATTAATGAACCTTGGGGTAAAGGCCTTAGTAGGCAACTCTCCTTCCCCTTTAGAAGGGAAGACACACTTCTTCTTTGGCTGCACCAGCTCGGTGCGCCATGCCACTATTCCAGGGCTCCTGGGGAAATTCTTGCTCCCTTAATAGGCTCAAAAGTTGTGTGCCATGTCCCAGAGGCTGTGTGGGAGCTAAACTTGAAGTTCCCACTTCCCTGCTTCGCTGGACATGGAATGTGATGCAAGGGCATTCTTACGCTGCCCATCCTTTGCAAGCAAGGCACTATATAGGGTTATTAGAGTCAGAAGACTCCTTCCCTGGCACTTTGGAAGCAAAATGAGGTGTTTTGGTGATGTTTGAGAACGTAAAAAAAAAAACATTGGGAAAATCCAAGATGGCCATTGCTGGTGAATTTCAGTGCTAAAAAAACAGTTTAAATCACCTCAAGGCTGACCAAAAACCTCAAAAAACTGGATTTTAGGAGAGGCCCTAACTGCAGAAACAGTTAAAAACTGCTTTTGAAGACCCACACTCCACCCAATCTTTCCTATTGGCTGTCACATCATTACTCACAGACCATGGGCTGGGGAAATGGTGCTTCTGCTGCCTGCTTCAGCTTCTCTTAAGTGTAGTTATACTAAGTGAGGCCCCTTGCCTTCAGCCACTTCACTGGAATCTTTGGGCTGCCGGTCAAATCTCCATGGACCAACCTTCTACCCCCCCTAGTCCCTCTACACCTCCCCCCAGACCCCTCCATGCCCAACTTTTCTCCTTTTATCATCCCTCTCCAGCACCATACCACATCTCTACCTCCATTTCCTCCACCACTATGTCCAACATTCCTCCCTCTTGCATACCTTTCAATATGTCCCACTGTCTCCTCTCCACCTTCATATCCACCATTTCTCCCTCTCATCTTTCTCTTCCCCATGCATCTGTATCTCAGTCCTCTCCCTCCCTATGCCCAAAAATTTTCTTTTTTCTTCCATTCCCCATGTTCACTATCTCTCTTTCCCTTTCACTCACACACTCATGCCCAAAAAGTCTCCCTTTCTATCCCCCACCTCAGCATCTCTTTCTCTCCCTCCTATGTCCCAGGTTTGTGCCCCCTTCCCCTCTCCTTTCTCTGTCCCAAGTTCATTCCTTCTCCCTTCCTTGTGTCCAAATGAGCTCCCTCCCTCCCTTCTGTGT
This sequence comes from Geotrypetes seraphini, assembly GCF_902459505.1. Classification (NCBI taxonomy): domain Eukaryota; kingdom Metazoa; phylum Chordata; class Amphibia; order Gymnophiona; family Dermophiidae; genus Geotrypetes; species Geotrypetes seraphini. Next base: position 85,221,563 of record NC_047095.1, read on the forward strand.
CTCAAATTTGTGCCCCCTCCTCTTTCCAGCTGTTGTCTTAAGTTTGTGCTCCCTCCTTTATCCCAAGTTCATGCCCCCCTCTCTCTTCCTTCCTTGGGGTCCAAAATGTGCGCACTCATTTGCTCGTTCGCTCCCTCCTTTCTGTGGCCTAATTACCTTGGTGCCCCCCTCCCACAAGACTGTACTGGAGCCGTCCAGGTCGGCCGCCTTCTTCCTGCCTTCCAGCCGCACTTCTTCACAGGACTCTGCACGCTGCTGACCCAGAAACCTTCGCTCTAACATCTGCTCTTACGTCAAAGGAAGGCTTCTAGGTCAGCTAGGGGTGGTGTGCTGGGAGTTCTGCATGCTGCTTTGTGGAGGGGCGAGTGCAGATGGTGGGCAGGAAAAGGAGGCGCACTAAGGTATTTAAGCCCCCTCGAGGTTACTCCAACCCCGTAGGATCCCCACAATACCAGGAGGGAACCCCGTGGGTTCCGCGGGATTCCCATCTCTGATCCCATGCATCTCTCTATTGCATATGTCTAGAAATAGTATGAAAATGATAAGCAGTAATACCTAGTAAATTTTCAGCTAAGATTCTTGAAGGAGAAATCATGTCTTGCCTGATAGTTTTCTTTCCTTTAGTGAGCTACAATGATCTGGATGAATGGGTGTTAATCCCTTCCTACTAGAAAGTGGAGGTAGAGAAAAATTGAATCCCTATCAGTGATATTACCTATATAAGTTAGGGTGTTCCCTGGTATGCATCTGCCCAAGAACCAGAAGGTCTCTTTTTGTAACACTTCATTGGTTAAAAGATGTAGTGAAAGAAGGCTATTAGAACCAACAAAAAATTATTCAACGAATGGGAAAAGGATCCGGATGAAGAAAATAAAAAAGCTGGAGAAAATAGCCCGAATAGGCCTTGACGACGAAAACAACAATCCAACTGTAGGAGTCATGAGGAAAATGATGTCAATCATTTAGCAGTGGATAATCCAAAACTTGCTTTATTAATAAAAAGCACAATAGGTCGACCTGTTTTTTAGGTCATCCAAGTGCCAACTTGGGCGGGTTTTTACACATGTTTAAGTTTCAATTATGAGCCCCTCAGTCTTTTAAAATTTACCTCTTGTGAGTTTTTGATATTCTTCAATATCAGCCACTTAATCTAGGTAAGAAAAATAAAATCAGACTTTTATTTCTATTCACATTGATCAGACAGCAGAAAACAAATTTTTGATACCCTATTTACTGCTGGTTTCCAAGTTTTATTAAAAATTTGATTAAACGCTTATATAATTTCTAAGCAATTTACATTAAAAAAATTAAAATAGTAGTGATGATTTGGAAGGAGGAAGATATATAGCTCGATTATCTTTGGTCAGGCTATTTTTTTCCCCCACAAATTGAGCCTTTGCACATGTGAGGAAATGTATTCTCTTCTAATATTTTTCTACTCCCTCAACTGAACCCGAAGATATTTTATTAATTTATTTTTACCCTTTTAAGGCATATAGTACTTCTTGAATTGCATTCAGTATCAGACTTCACTGAGATATATAAAAATCTGATTAAAAAATTAATGAGCCTATTTCTTAAAAAAAAAAAAAAAAAAAAAATGAGACTATTGTTTTTACCAGGCAGCCGGGGAAGGAGAGAGAAAGAACCCTTTATTGGGGAAAAAAACCAACAACCCCAAAACAGGGTCTCTTTTCTTCTCACCCTTCACCGTCCCCACCGATCGATTTGGCACATCAGGCCCTAACGGGGAGTGCCCTTGCGGGCCGGCGAGTCCGGTGTTCAGGCAAAGCGGTTCCTCCCTCGTTGTGCAGGTCTTTTCGAGTAAAGAGGATTGCGTGAGGCTAGGTCACGGCCCCCGTAGTCCGTCTGCGGTGAAGCGAGGCCGAGAAGTTCCAGCAGGTCGGGCTCTCCGGCACCAACAAAGCCAGGTGAGCCCGCAGGCAGGTGTATGCTCTCAAGGTCCCCCCCCCCCACGCGCCACGAGACGGAAAGGGTCCGGCTTTAACGAATGACCCTCCCTATCTTCTCTCGCGCGTCTCTCGGGCCTGTCGAAAAAAAGCGCATCCCTCTGGCTCCCGGGGGCGTCCCCCACCCCGGGATCAGCTCCGTCTCTCTCTCTCTCTTTCCTCCCCAACGAAGAAGAGAGCGAGAGTTCCCATCACCCCTTTGTTGCTAGCTGCGCCGAGGCCCTTCTTCCCTTCTGCCGCGGTGCGGAGGAGGTCGGGCCACCGCTGCCGCTGCTGTCCTGCGCGTGGGGGGGGGGGGAATCACTGTCCGCTGCCTCCTCCCCTGAGGTTGCGGAGGGTCGCTCACCTTTCCCCGTGTCCCGTCTGTCCGGTCCACAGCGGCCCCGCCGAGCGCGGCTACCTGGTTGATCCTGCCAGTAGCATATGCTTGTCTCAAAGATTAAGCCATGCACGTGTAAGTACACACGGCCGGTACAGTGAAACTGCGAATGGCTCATTAAATCAGTTATTGTTCCTTTGATCGCTCCATCCGTTACTTGAATAACTGTGGTAATTCTAGAGCTAATACATGCCGAAGAGCGCTGATCTCCCGGGATGCGTGCATTTATCAGACTAAAACCAATCCGGGCTCGCCCGGCCGCTTTGGTGACTCTAGATAACCTCGGGCCGATCGCACGTCCCCCGTGACGGCGACGATACATTCGGATGTCTGCCCTATCAACTTTTGATGGTACTTTCTGCGCCTACCATGGTGACCACGGGTAACGGGGAATCAGGGTTCGATTCCGGAGAGGGAGCCTGAGAAACGGCTACCACATCCAAGGAAGGCAGCAGGCGCGCAAATTACCCACTCCCGACTCGGGGAGGTAGTGACGAAAAATAACAATACAGGACTCTTTCGAGGCCCTGTAATTGGAATGAGTAAACTTTAAATCCTTTAACGAGGATCCATTGGAGGACAAGTCTGGTGCTAGCAGCTGCGGTAATTCCAGCTCCAATAGCGTATATTAAAGTTGCTGCAGTTAAAAAGCTCGTAGTTGGATCTTGGGATCGAGCTGGCGGTCCGCCGCGAGGCAAGCTACCGCCTGTCCCAGTCCCTGCCTCTCGGCGCTTCCTCGATGCTCTTGACTGAGTGTCCCGGGGGTCCGAAGTGTTTACTTTGAAAAATTAGAGTGTTCAAAGCAAGCCGGTCGCCTGAATACTTCAGCTAGGAATAATGGAATAGGACTCCGGTTTATATTTTGTTTGTTTTCGGAACTGGGGCCATGATTAAGAGGGACGGCCGGGGGCATTGTGCTGAAAAATGCCCACATGGAGTTCTGCTTTTTCAGACTTAATCATCATTCTAATCAAAAATCTCTTCTGAAATTTAACAATGTCACTTTTCTACAATGGTTTTAAGTGCTGCCATCATGGAGTATATTGTCACCACGGAGATCAGAAGGCTGGTTATAGTAAGTGAGTCTCTGTGGACATTAATAGGAAAATTTCTGTACACTTATTTGAAAACATTCTAGACAGTAGACTGTTTGTTTTCTTTGCTGTTGTCTCTTGGACTAGCACTATGCATAAAGGTAAGTCTACATAAATTCACTATATAAATACATCTCATTGGAGAATTCACAGTACACTAATTTATCCAATTCATTTGAGAAGTTGTAAATATTTTATTATTACAGAAAAGGCCTTTCAACACTCAACATACCCTATCTCCAAAACTCTTATGCTGCTAGAGGAAAGAGACAGCCTCTACTATTAGGTAAAGAGGGGGAAAAAAGCATAAATATTGGTACAAAGGATGGGTTTTAGACTAGGGAGGGAAAAAGCAAGGGAATGCTCAGTTTTTCTTTAAAAAGGGAAAAGAAAAATCAATGAGAAATATTTTACAATATTAACTCAAGAAAAAGTCAAATTCTCCCTGCATTCATTGAAAGTGCAGAAATTTTTGAGCTCTACATGTGCTAAGCAGTTTCATAAGAGGTCAGTTCAGCTGTGTTTTCCTACACTGCACCACTGGCAAACAGTTTGTTTTTGCCTAGCAGTTTCCTCCTACTCCTTTGGGTTTCCTACTCAATCAGAACTAGCCTCTACTGGGTCTCTGGTGCCATTAACTTTTATTTGTAATTACCTGGGTATTTCTTGCCCATCCCCCCCCCCACTTATTAGCAACTACGACCATTCTGTCTAGCCAAGTATTTTCATGACAATAATATTTTAGACAGGGCAACAGACCTCCTGATGTGGTACATGTGTACCATCAATTTGACCATCAGATATCACTACTGTACAAAGACTTCTGTCAAAGCGCTGTAAAAAAAAGGCTGCTTCCCCAGCATTCCTGGTTAGGCAAAACACTCATGTCAAGCTGGTTACTAATGAACTTCCACTGATCAATTCAGAAGTAACTAGCAATAAAATATACCATATTATCTCGTATATAATGCAGACTTATTTTTCATCCAAAGAAATGTCAAACTCTGGGTGCGTATTATACATAGGTATACACACCATGATAACCGGGCTCGGTCAGAAGGTGTTGAATTACCTATGGTATTACTTTAACGCTTGTAATTTATAGAATATAATGTCTAGAACTCAAATCTAATACTTACAGGTAGTTCAATGTGTTCCAAATTTAAATTCCCTATCTAGTAATCGTAGCACTTGTCAATGATTTAACATATATAGCTTATGCTGTGTCGCATTATACATAGGTATACAGTTTTTTGTATTACGTTATTTTTAAAAAGTCGGTGTGAGTATTATACACAGCAGCACATACATGAAATAATACGGTATATCTTTTTTGAAAATTTGCTGCATTAAGCAGCTTTAGTTTATTTCCTCTACTGTTAAAAATGTTACAGTATACCAAATTATACAATGTCACCTATCATTTATGAGAAAAACTCAGAAAAATTGGAAAAATCTCTCATTGCTGCTATAAATTTATTTATACGTTTTAAAGTGATATTTGACCAGCTACAGTAAATATTTGGCACAAGAGCAGTGTTTACTTGGCTTACCTTAGCTCTGCCAGTACTCTGGAGGATGTGCACCAATGCACAAGCCATCTCTTCCTTGTTTCGAACGCTGATTACAGGCTCAAGCACAGAGCATAGCATGGTGTAGTTGTTAGTAATGAACTCTGCAAACTCCTTGTATTGTTCCATGGGCAGGATCGTGATTGTCTGGTAGCGGGATTTGATGCGAATGCAGGGTCCTCCAGTTTTTCCTTTACTGGGCGTAGGTGTGCTAACTGGATACCATTTCTCTACAAATTGCCGACCAGTCACACTAGCCATGGGAATATTTACCAGGCCCACATAGTTATTTTTGTCTTTCTTCTTCTTCTTTTCCACATCTTTGTAAATGTGAATTGTAATGCTGTGAAGGGAAGGTAAGCCATAGAACTCGAAATGTTCACCCCAGAAGATATTGTCTGCTTTTGTCTTGCTGGTGGTTCGGGCAAACAATGTATCATCAAGGCAGAGTTCACAAAAGTACTTCTTTTTAGGGGCTAGATCCTTGGCTTCGATGATCCAGAGTCTCAATACATTCTCAGCTCGGCGACAGTTATCCTTATGCAGAACAGGGAAAAATCAGATTTGCCTCCTGATTTGTGGTTATTTGTATTCATACTTTATGAACATTTACGTTATGCTAGTTCCTTATGTGAACTCAATGTTCTTGTAGAATGCTGTGATAAGTACAGCCTACATTTCAAGTTTCAAGTTTATTGTAGTATTGATTTAAACGCAATATCAAGTATTTTCAATGCGTATAACAATAATAAAAATTTGGGGGAACAAATAAAATCATTTGAGACAATAAACATACAAACCTATCCATAGTTAATTAAAGATATATAAGGAATATCAGGAAAAACTACATTTGTTTTAAAAGAAAAGAAAAAAACATTTAGGAAAGAAACAACATCAGGAAGGGTATTAAAATTTTTTTTAATGAAATTTGGTTTGGAAAAAATGTTTAAAAAAAGGCTTAATCTAGAAGTAAATAGGAAAATCAAAAAAGATTATCTGATCTAAGATTCATATGCATCTTTATAAAGATAGCTTTTTAGGAATCTGAACTTAACAATCCTAAGGTAAAATGAGTTATATGAACTAATAAAAGTCCTTAAATTAGAACTTCTGCCTATCCTGCTCATGTCTTGTCCTTAGAGTTTACCTTATACTCAGGATACAAAAGCATCAATGGGAGCTATGTCAGAAGTAGGGTTTAAGGCATTTAGGGCTAGATGCACAAAACACAGTCATTAAAACCATGTGAGTCGTTGTTGGCTGATAGATGTTCTAACAAGTTTCCAAGCAAATGATTTGTACGGAGGTTCACCTTAATCCCGTCCGATCACTTGCTCTGAGAGCAACTTCAACACATGTGTAGAGCCAGTTTGGGGAAGCCCAAACAGCTGAGTGGCAGGGGAAGCCCCAAAGCAGTCTCTTGCCACTCAGCTGTTGGAGCTTTTTAAACTTTTTTTTTTTTTTTAAATGGTACAGATGTTGTGCGTGTTACACACATACAATATCTGCCCCTAGCCCTTCTTGATGGCCCCCTCCCACGCCAGCCAAAATTGGTAGGAGGGATGCACATTGTGAAACTCCCCCACCCCCGACACACACTGTCCCCTCCCCTGCCTACAAAAAAATTGACAAGAGGGATGCCCACCAAACCTCCCCCCTTCGGTACCTCTAAATTAATTAACAGCAGGAGGGATGCCCAGTCCCTCCTGCTCCTCAGGCCTGCCACTAAAAAAATGGCAGGCCTTCCCCTTCCCGATGCATCTTGAGATGCACGGGGAGGGGCCTTAGGCATCTGGGCCAATCAGGGCCTTAGGTCCCTCCCTGTGCATCCCGGGATACACTGGGAAGGGGAAGGCCCGCTATTTTGCAGTGGCGGGCTTGAAGAGCAGGAGGGACTGGGCATCCCTCCTGCTGTTAACTAATTTACAGGTAAGGAGGGGTATTTGGTGTGGTATGGGGGGTGTTCGGGGGGCATCCCTCCTACCAATTTATTTTTTGTAGGAAGGGGAGCAGGGAGGGATCAGATTGGGGGTCCAGTGTAGGGGGAGTTTCACAGTGGACATCCCTCCTGCTGATTTTGGCAGGTGCAGGAGGGTTATTGTGGTTTCGGGGGGGGAGTTCATCGGGGGGGGGGGGGGGCATCAAGGCATTTTTTTTAGGGAAAGATATTATAAGCGTGTTACACACACATAAAACATCTGTGCCCATAGAAAAAAATGGAAAAACAGTCAGGCTGACCCGATTCTGGCATACAAGTTTAGAGCATTGATCTGATGCCTGGTTTTAATATTAATGGCCTCATTTGCATGCCAGGATCAGAGAATGTAGGACTACACCGAAAACCACGCAGTGAGCCTGTTTAGACAATCGGGTCAGCAAATACTATTGGTTAATAAACCAGTCAAAGCTGTTCAGTGATGATCGTTAGAGGATTGGAAGCTTTAGTGCATCTAGCCCTTAGTCAATTCAGCTATCTCCCTTTCTCTTCAGCATCAAACAAAGAATTAGGAAGGAAAAGGGAATGCTGATTGAATTTAGATGCTAGCAACAGAGGGTTCAGTAACAGTGGATGGGAGAATTAGAAAGGACTAAAAAAGGCTTTAGAATCAATGAGCCCACAGAACCAGCTGAAGAAAATATTCAAACCAAATACAGATTACACTTCTCCCTCCGTATTCGCGGTGGATGCGTTCCGGCTATAGCCGCGAATATGGAAAAACCGCAAATAATTATGGTATATGTTATTCATGATTTTTTGTAAAAGACAGTGTTTTTGTTATTAAAACTGCGAATAACATATACAATAGTTTTTGGAAAAGACTACTACAATGCGCTTGACCTGCCGTCTATTGTTCCTGCTAGACCGTGTTGATCCTGCGTGCATTCCAGCTGTGCATCCCTGGCTCTTGTGACAATGGCACTGGACGCGCAGAGAGCAGGTTCCAGCTGCGCTTTACAGGCGCGAGCAGGACATTCTGTAAGACTAGGCTAAAAAACTGCTCATCTCTCACATCTTTCTCTTCCTGGGGAAATGGACGGTGAGATTTACCTAGTCTCATGCTGTTCCTGCTGCCTCTGCCATCTCTGTTCTGGCTTTTATTTTCTAGAGGTTCTGAAATTGCTTACAGTTCGCAGCTGGTAGACGATTATCGCTTTTCAAGAGAGCTAATAATTGCAGGGCTTTTGATGGGCGAGGGTACAGAGAGATAGACGAGGGGTTTGAACCTCAAAGCACTCATCCCTTTTCAGTGTCATTCATGTCTTCTCTGATTGGTCAGAGGCAAGGGGGGAGCGCGCATACAGTTAGGAATAGAATACGGTAAGTGTAGGAAAGGAGGGGTATATATAACAACGAAGGATATTATGGATTGGGATTAGGATCTCCTTGGAACTTATATAGTTAAGACTGTAACCAACCATTTGAAAATAAATAACAGAAAATAGTTATACAGTATATGAACCAGCGATTTTCAGGGTGAAAGTTTTGAAACTTTGATTTTGAAGGAGAAAGCATGGAAGCAGAGTGAATATTGGTAAACGCTGAACTTTTTTTTCAGTACAGCATAAGTAAAAGAACTTTAATCATGATGTAATTTTGGGGGCGGAGTCAGCCGATGAAAAATCGCGAATATGTGAAACCGCGAGTGCCAAAACCGTGAATACGGAGGGAGTAGTGTATATGCAAATAAATAAATAAAATCAATTGATAAGTAGATTAGTTTAGAAGAGAGGGGCCACCAATAGTTGTGTTTACAATGTCACCCTGAGAACTATTTGTTTTTCAGTTAAACTAAGCAAATTTTCAAGTGGTAGATACTTTATTCCTTTTTTTTCCCTTTTTTTTTTAGTACAGCTGGTTTTTTCCAGAGATAAAGGATATATCTGTAGTATTTTTTTCTCTCCTAAGGTTGGATGACTATGATAATACTGGCGACTCCATTATTAGAGGTATACCTCTGGGAGTTTTGAGGGTTTTTTTTGGAATGCTTATTGGTTTAGTAGTTACTCTTGTACTATTCCTCAATTTCTGCAAACTGTACTTACTCCTGGTGGAATTCTGCATAAAATTTTGAAAATTCTGCCCACAATATCTCAAAATTCTGCAAAGTTTAGTGTTTTACGTAGAATTCCCTTATGCTGAGGCCTGCTTTTTCCTTTCTCAGGCTTCATCTTCCTCAATTCCCTCTCTCACACCAACTGCAGTTCTGTCTCCCTCTAAATCCCACTCCTCTCTCACATGAATCCCCTCCTTGGCCCCCACAGGCTGGCATCTCTCTCTCCCTTTCTCCACTGTCTAAGAATCTTTTTATCCCTCCCCATTCCCTTTCTGGTCTTGGTCATTCTCTCTTCCTCTCTCAAACATTCCCTCACTCCCACTTATGGGTCCAGCATCCATCACCTCTCGCTTGCACCCTGAATTCCTTCCCTATTCCTCATGATCTGGCATCTCTCTCTTCCCCTCTATCTATGGTCAAGCATCTCTTCCTTCTCACCCCCTTTTCTGGCCTTGGTCTCATTCTCACCCCCTTTCCCTTATACTTATGGGTCCAGTATCCATGTCCCTGCCCTCTCCTCCTCCCCCTGTAGATCTAGCATCCAAGTTCCTTCCTCCCCCCCAGATGTAGTGCAGCATCCATGTCCCCACCCCTCTCCTCCTCCCCCTGCAGGTTTATAATCCATGCTCTACTTGCAGTCCAGGATCCATGTCCCCTCCTCAACCCCCCTCTCCCCAATCCACCCACACTTGCAGTCCAGCAACCATGTCCCCTCTTCTTTCCCCCATCACAGCCTAGCATCCATGTTCCCCCCCCAAAAAAAAAATTGTGATCTAGCATCCATGTTCCGGTCCCCTCCTCCTCCTCCGCTTGGGTATGGCCTCTCTCCCTCCAACCAAATCCCCTCCCTCCCATGAGATGAGACATACCTGTGGGCCTCCCAGAGGCAGCTGGTAGAAGCAGCACTGTGAACGGGTTGCTTGCTATCTACAGGAAGTGATGCGGCAGAGGGAAGACCCTGGCAGGGCTGGATGCAAACAGCCCGTTCTCATTGCTGCCTCTGCTGCTTCCTTGGTAGGCCCCCAGGTATGTCTGATCTTATGGTGGGTGGGTGGGGGTGTTGATCAAAGGAACAGAGGCCAGACCCGCACAGGGGAGAAGGAGGTTTGTGTAGAATTCTGCACAGATGGGGAATTCTGTGCTGCGCAGTTACATAGAATTCTGCCAGGAGTATGTACTAGAGTATTTGTTCAATGAGGGGCATGAGTTATCAAAAAAATGCATAAGATGGAAAATGAGGAGACAACAAAATAGACTAGCATATTTGGTAGTATAGTGTTTTTATTCTCTCAGGTATAAAAAAGGCAGGTGAAAGGATCACCAGCATGGTTTGTTTATGGACTGGCCCTGCCACTAGGTAGACTAAGCATCTGTCTAGAATGGACAGAATTTGGGGAGTAGCAGTGCAGCTTTAAACCTGTTGTGAGCTAGTGTATTCCCTTTAAGCCTAGGTCTGAACTGAAATGCTGCCATATCATAGGAGTATGGGATTATGCAGTGTTTGAGTACAGGTATGTGTTTGAAGGCTCTGTGCTGATTCTCCTTCTGGCTGGCGTCTCTCCTCCCCGCACCTCCCGGATCGCTCCAACGGCGGGGTCATGGACAGGTAGGCTTCCGTACATTTACGGACGTTGACGTCACGCATCTCATCGCATCAACTTCTGGGTGCCTTCCGGCCGGGGTACTGGATTTAGTGTGCCGCCGGCCAGAAAGTTTGCGAGACACTGCTATAGAGCAACAGAAGTGCACATATGAGAGAAGGAATGTGGCAGAGTTTAACAAAGAGGAGAGGAAATGTGGAAAAAAATAAAATAAATTAATAGGGAAAATCTAGAAAATAAAAGGCCTGAAAATAGGTGGGAATGTTGAAGATGGTGGCAGCAGGCCTAAAAAGAGAGGTGCTGTGTAAGTGATAAGAGTTATATGTGTTGAAAAGTGGCGGTAAGGGAAGGAGAGAAAACTAACAGATGTGAACCTCAAGTGAGCAGGAAGTCCCCCTGCCAAAACAACTAATCTGAACTCATATCTTTTGCCCCCTCAAATGAAGCAGGCAAACTGTGATTATGGGAAAGGGAAAAGTGGGGAGGATGCTAGACATGGAGTGTGGAAAAAAGACAGGATACTGGCAACCCGGGGGAGGGGAGGAAGGTTAGGTTAGGTTAGAAAGGTTAGGTTCTTACCTCGATAATCTTCCTTCTTGTAGATGTGTCTAGTAGTCCTGAATGCTAGGGCTATGTATCTGAACCTGCCAAGTTGCTTGCAGAAGGCTGTCAGTCATCTATGCCTCCTTCCCAGGAAGCTGCTCCTGCCCCCTCAGTTTGTACAAAAGCAATAAAGCAGCACTATAATGACAGACATTTTTTTCACAAATTTTTCACAGTTTGAAATAAAGTATTTTATATTCTAAACTCCTGGATCCAAGGATTGGCTCAACTTGGTGTATTTTGTGGATGCTGCACTTTTAATGCAATTGGCGGCTGCTTACCACAACCCACATTTGCAGAGGAAAAGGCCATTTTAATCCCTCTGGAAATCGAGGCCTTAGACGCTGGCCTCCCTTTCATAGCATGACTTTCAGAACAAAAAGGTGAACTGATATGCAAAACTCATTGATAACTTTGAAGTACTGGAGAAACACTCGCATAACATTCAGCATTTGCACCTTTTTCTTAGATCCTGAAGGGTGAAAAGTGAGCAAATGGACTTCCTGATAGATGTGGAATGCAGGGACTACTTTCGGTAAAAAGGAGGGAACTAAGGATAGCCCTGCTTCTGTAATCTTAAGGAACAGCTCCCTATAGGACAGAGCTTGCAACTCAGACACTCGTCTCACTGACAATTGCCACCAGAAACATCATCTTGACCATAAGATCCATAAAGGAAGTCTCTCAAAAAGATATAAAAAGGATGGAGTCGGTCCAGAGCAAGGCTATTAAAATGGTATGTGGTCTTCATCATAAGGCGTATGGGGACAGACTTAAAGATCTCAATCTGTATACTTTGAAGGAAAGGCAGGCGAGGCGAGATATGATAGAGACGTTTAAATACCTACGTAATGTAAATGCGCATGAGTCGAGTCTCTTTAATTTGAAAGGAAACTCTGCAGTGAGAGGGCATAGGATGAAGTTAAGAGGTGATAGGCTCTGGAGTAATCTAAGGAAATACTTTTTTACAGAAAGGATGATAGATGCATGGAACAATCTCACAGAAGAGGTGATGAAGACAAAGTCTGTATCTGAATTCAAAAGGGCCTGGGATAGGCATGTGGGATCTCTCGGAGAGAGAAATAGATAATGGTTACTGTGGATGGGCAGACTAGATGGGCCATTTGGCCTTTATCTGTCATCATGTTTCACCCCCAGATTTGGTGAGCCTGGCATGGAATGCCTATTTGAACTGCCAAGGGTCCTCAGTATCTGTGTTAAGCATGATGGATGTGGAAGCACAGGGAATCTCCCTTCAGCATGCGCTTTGACCCGATGAGGACACAGCTGGACCAGGATGTTCAGTCTGACATAGACTGGGAGGTTGGAAAGTCCGATTCCATGTCATTATTGTCCCAGGATATAGTTTCTCTGACAGAGTCTGGTTCTCTGCATGAGAATAGTGGTCAAGAAGTGGTAATGGCCCTGGACCGGGAGAAGACCCCCATGGTGCGCCTACTAATCAAAGCCTCTGCACTCTCGGGCATTATATGTACCTTACTGTGAAGCTGGAAGTTCTTTGAGGCCCCTCCTTGCAGTGCTCAGCTGGCTCAGTTACTTTGACTGCGTTCCTTTCCTCACATCTGGACATCACAAAGCTGGTCATGGACCACTGGGAGAAACCAGAGGGGTCCCTGCGAGTGGCTAAGACTATGTCCAAGCTTTACCCTATGGCTCCAGATTTCCAACCACTGTCTGTTCATCTGAAGGTGAATTCGCTGGTGGCAGATCACCCAATGAACATCCTTGCCTAGTGAAGAAGGTGTGATATTAAAGGATACTCAGGACCGTAAAGTGGAAATGGTCCTCAAAACAATTTGAAGCTTTGGCCATGGCTTCTTTAGTGGCATGTGCTTGCCTCACCTGACTATCTCGAGTCCTGGCCTCAGAGGAAGATGAAGACCCCCAAATGCTTCTATCTTGGTTGAATTATATTTAGCGGACGCTCTGTATGACATCATCAGAGTCATGAGCAAGGAGTCAGCATATGCTGTCTTTGCCCAACAGATGCTCTGGATCAGACAGTAGGCATGAGATTCAGCCTCTAAAGCTACACTGAGCAGGCTTCCCCTTCAGGTTAGATGCTATTTGGCAAGGGTCTGGATGACCTGATAGCCAGTGTCCTCACTGGACTGCAGATCCCAGATGGCTCGGAGTCTGGTACGGGAAACCAAGTGATGCAGAGGTCACAGCAGAGGTTCAGCAGGGGAAGGAGAAGTTTCCAAGTTTATTAGTTTTTAATATACCGACCATCAAACAAATGTCTGGCCGGTTAACAATAAAATTTAAAAAGGTAGATGAAAATAATAATAGGCATTTAAAAAATTAAATAGAGTGAACATAGATGACAAAGACTAGACAAACTTGAAGGTGAGGGTAAGAGGGAAGGAGGGGGAGAAGTTACATAATTGAGAAGAAAGGAGAAGGTGGGGTAGGGATAAAACGAAAGGGTAGGGGCGCTTTGTTGAAGCAAATAGTTGCTTGAAGAAAAGAGGAAGTGATAAAAGAGAAGGAGAAAGAAAAAAAAAAAAAAAAGGGGAGATCTAAGTACAGTCGAATGCGTCCCGAAATAAGAAAGTCTTTAGACTAGTTTTGAAATTGACTAATTGTTGTTCGTCGCGGAGTTGTTGTGGCAGAGAGTTCCATAATGTAGGGGCAGTTACTGCGAAATTTGTTTTCCGGGTGTAATAAAAGTCTTTTAGGGAGGGAATGAAGAGAAGTTTTTGATCAGTTGACCTTAGAGTGTGTGGGGAACATTGTGGTATGATAAGTTTATCAAGAAATGAGGGTTGGTGAGAGAGTTTTATTTTAAAGGAAAGTAAGATGATTTTATAAGTGATGCGGTGGGTGATAGGGAGCCAATGAGCCTCTTTTAAAAGAGGAGTGACATGCTCGAATTTGCCTATTTTGTAAATAAGTTTTATTGCAGTATTTTGTATTAATTGTAGACGTCGGATTTCTTTTTGGGGGAGACCGTTGAGAAGAGAATTACAATAATCTAAGTGAGAAATAACTAATGAATGAATCAGAATATTAATTGAATCGGTATCTAGGATGGAAGTTAGTGATCGAATGATGCGGAGTTTAAAGAAGCAGATTTTTACGACCGAACTAATGTGGTCATGGAAAGCTAGATCTCTATCAAAGATGATACCTAATAGTTTTATTTTAGTCTCCATTTGTATTGGAATAGATTTAATAGAAATTGTTCCCAGTAAAGATTCAGATGTTTTGATTGGAAGTAGGAGCCCACGGGTTTTATCAATATTAAGGGAGAGTTTGTTTGAGTAGAGCCAGTCCAATTTATTGTTTATATCTTTTACGTGTAAGATGTTTGAAGTTGTATATCATCTGCATAGGCAAAGATAGTGAATCCTATAGATTGTGCCAGTGTAAGAAGAGGAGATAGAAAGATGTTAAATAGTAATGGAGATAGAATTGAACCTTGTGGGACTCTGAAGGTTTGTGATATGGTTGAAGAAGTTTCATTTTTTACGTGGACTTTAGAGCTACGTTCGTGAAAGTAAGATATAAACCAAGAAAGAGCGGAACTTGTAATACCGCAGTCTTTTAGTCTGGTAATAAGAAGAGTGGTCGATAGTGTCAAAGGCTGCGGACAGGTCGAGAGCTTCTGGCTCTCGCCTCTCCAGCCCCTAAGAAAGCACAATAATTACAGGATAGGGGCCAAGCCTCCTCCTTCCCCAGATAGGTGGCAGGCTCTCGTCCTATTGGTTGGTCTGGACTCATTTGGCGCAGACCGTTAGATCCTAGAAGTTGTTTGAGAAGGTTACAAAATCAAGTTCTGTGCCTACCCTCCAGACATTTTTGTAGATTCTCCGAATGGCCGGCTGGAGAGAGCCCTGAGTCCAGTAGTGCAAAGGCTACTGAATCTTTGTGCTATAGAGCCAATCTCAGACAAAGAATCAGGCTCAGATAGATACTACATATACTTCGTGCCAAAGAAAGGCTCAGATGACTGGAGGCCAATTCTGGACCTCACATTAGTCAATGCTGCACTCAAAGTGCCGCACTTCTGCATGGAGACCGTTCAGTTAGTCATAGCGGCAGTAGCTTTGGGGAAATTTCTTGCTTCACTATAAACAAGCCTGTACAGCTAGAATTCTCATAAACAAAATATCCAAAAGCTGTAAACAAAACAGTGAAGAGAAAAGTGGCATATAACAAACAAATGACAGGAGGAAAAGCCTCAGAATCCCATTAGGGAAGACACCTTCTCCTTAGAGAGGGTAAATAATGTCATCAGAATTTCTTGCCTATCCTTTTCTTTTTTAATTCTTTATTTATTTTTAAAAACTTACAATAAGTGTGCCAGTATATAAAAACATTTTAAACTCAGATACAACACTTAATATTCAGAATTTATCTCCCCCCTCCCCTCTAATCAATAACAATCTTTAAACACAGAAAACATATAATAATCCCCATCCCCACATTCCTTACATTTATACAAAGTCCAAAATCTACCCCCTCCCCACACCTTGGACATGCATAGTTAAGGGGAAAAATAATATTCATTCATTACAATAATTTGTTAATGGCTCCCAAATATCCTGAAATTTTCTAAAATTCCCCTGCTGTGTGGCTATTATCCTTTCCATTTTATATATGTGACATAAAGAGTTCCACCAGAAACTATAATTCAGTCTACCCCAATTTTTCCAATTATTATTTCTTGCCTATCCTGATTTGAAGAAAGCCTATCTCCACATTTCCATTTTTCCGGCCCACAGGAGGTACTTGCGGTTTCATGTGCTGGAGCAGCATTTCCAGTTCTCTGTGCTCCCCTTTGGCCTAGCAACTGCACCTTGCACTTTTACCGAGGTCATGGTGGTAGCAGTGCACCTTCGCAAGGCAGGGATCCATGTGCACCTATATTTGGCTGATTGGCTAATCAGAGCCCCATCCAGAGAGGAAGAAGAATGGGAAGTTTCAAGAGTGATCCATCTCCTCCAGTGCCTGGGTTGGATAGTCAACTTCAAGAAGAGTCAGCTGGAGTCAACCCAGCGCTTGGAGTACCTGGAAGTTTTTCTCGACATGGCCTTCTACCAGATATTTCTTCCAGAGCCACACAGACTGAAGCCCCAGGAGCAGATTTTTGGACCTTTTACAATCTGACTCCCATGGCATGATATTATCCACAGGTCCTGGGGTCAATGACGACAGCCAAAGAGGTGGTCCCTTGGGCAAGAACACACATGAGTCCTCTCCAAGACTCTCTTCTCTCTCGTTAGTCTCCTTAGATGGACTCACTTCAGCAATCACTTTCATGGTTGCCGGAAGTGAGGAACAGCCTGCGGTACTGGCTGCAGAAAACTTGAGTGGCATGCCTCTCTGCATTTCCTCCTAGGAAATACCAACGACCAATGCCAGCATTTATGATTGGGAGGGATCATTGCAACGGACACCCAGTTCAGGGTCATCGGTCACTGGCTCAGCAAAAGTGGTCCATTAATTGTCTAGACCTCAGAGCCATTCGGCTAGCACTTCAGGCACTGGAAAAGTCTCTGGAAGGCAAGGCAGTTGGGGGTCTTTTCAGACAATGTGACAGTGGTGGCAACAGGAAAGGAGGCATCAGAAGTGCCCCATTAAGCCTAGAAGCTCAACTCCTCTTTCAGTGGGCAGAAGTTCATTTGCAGGCTCTAGGCCACGCACATAGCGGGAACGAAAAATATGCAGGCTGACTTTCTCAGTCAGCAGACTCTTGACCCAAGGGAAAGGTCACCGTCTCCATTGTTTGGTAGTGGGGACATTAACAGCTGGATCTGATGTCCTCAGCAGTAAACACAAAGTGGGGTTGCTTTTGCAGCCAAAGATATGAGCCCGGAAGCATGGGGGCTTGGCTTGTTAGTCTAACCATGGCCAAAGAAGGGACTCTTGTTTGTGTGCCCTGTGGCCCATACTAGGATTGCAAGTCATCCGGAGTTGGTAGTCCTAGTGGTGTCCAGTTGGCTGCGCAGACCATGGTATGAGGACCTAGTTCACTTCCAGAGGGACAAAGCCCTCGACTGCTAGTGGATCTTCTCACTCAGGGACTGGTCCCCATAGAGAATTCGGAACACTTTGAGTTTAACACATGGCTCTTGAGCAGGAAGCCCTGATGAGCAAGGGTTACTCAGACATGGTCATTGCCACGCTGCTTAGAACTAAGAAGCCATCAATAGTGGCAACCTGGTGTGCTGTGGATGATGTAGAGCCCCTTGTGAGCTTCAATTTTGGTAGTCCTGGACTTTTTGCAAGAGGGACTTCAGAAGGGTCTGTTGGTTGGATCGCTGAAA
This sequence comes from Geotrypetes seraphini, assembly GCF_902459505.1. Lineage (NCBI taxonomy): Eukaryota > Metazoa > Chordata > Amphibia > Gymnophiona > Dermophiidae > Geotrypetes > Geotrypetes seraphini. The sequence continues at coordinate 85,239,132 of NC_047095.1, forward strand.
GTGCAGATAGTAGGCATTTCCTGTTTCCGGTCTATGGATCAACAAATTGTCCTAAACAAAAGCAGCTGAGGCTGATTGGCAATTAAGCATAGAAGAATAAATTTGTGACAGTTTGGTATCCATCATGCCAATTTTAGCATCCATATCATGAAATTTATCAACAGTGTGCTGAGAGAACCTACAAAGCTGTGGATTAGTAGTTTTTATATATTCTTCCTTCCTAATTACCACTTGCCAAATGTTTTTCAAAGAAATTTCCTGAGGCTAAACAATTTGGTCATGTTAGGCCAAACCACCATTGTTGGAATCACACCAACAGCTTCTGGTTGCAAAGAAAATAGCAGACATCTGTAAATCTGTAGACATCTTGTCCTTTGGGACCACACCAGCTTCGGAAGAGGTCCCTAAAGGACCAACAGGAATAAAAGGAGGGGAATGAATGGATCTTCTACCTTCACTCAATGAGGCACCAGAAGTAGATAAATCATCTGCAGCTGAAGAAGGGAGTTGCACATAAACATGTTTGGCCATAGGGCCTGATGTCGAGTACTAGTACCCTTAATCTTCCCTTTACGTTACACCATTGTAATAAAGAAAAAGAAACAATAGCTTGGACCAGTATTCCAGCTCCTTTCATCTCCTAAGGGGCTCCCAAGGGGCCTAATGTGCCCCTGTGGCACACCCCTTAAGGCTCACCATGCATCACAGGTACACCCTTCTTATAAGCTGGTATCTCAGCGGTGATGGATTATGTCATATGCCACTGCCTCTCACAGTCCTGTTCTCATTCCCTGGTGGATCCAAAAAGAATAGCAGTTTCCTCCTAGAGTCTCATGGAGGCACACAGCACAGTTACTTACCGTAACAGGTGTTATCCAGGGACAGCAGGCATATATTCTCACATGTGGGTGACGTCATCTACGGAGCCCCGATGCGGAAGCATTTTCAAGCAAACTTGATTGAAGATTTAAGTTTGCTCTGCTGCTCCACGCATGCGTGCCTTCCTGCTCCACTAGGGGGTGCATCCCCTCGTGGTCTCCAGTTCACTTAACTAGCCAAGAAGCCAACCTCGGGGAGGTGGGCGGGTTGTGAGAATATATGCCTGCTGTCCCTGGATAACACCTGTTACGGTAAGTAACTGTGCTTTATCCCAGGACAAGCAGGCATGATATTCTCACATGTGGGTGACCTCCAAGCTTACTGAAGAGGGATGGAGGGAAGTTGGCAATTTAAGCAAATAGATTTCGCAACACCGATTGGCCGAACCGGCCATCGCTTCTGGACAGGGAGTCCAGACAGTAGTGGGAGGTGAAGGTATGAACCGAAGACCACGTGGCAGCCTTGCAGATTTCCTCAATAGGTGTGGACCTGAGGAAGGCTACGGAGGCTGCCATCGCTCGGACTTTGTGTCCCGTTACTCGACCATGCAGCGCGAGACCAGCCTGAGCGTAGCAAAAGGAGATGCAATCGGCCAACCAGTTGGACAAGGTGCGTTTGGAAACTGGGTGACCTAACCGGTTTGGGTCGAAGGACAAAAACAGTTGTGGGACTTTCCGGTGTGGCTGAGTGCGTTGGAGGTAAAAGGCCAACGCTCTTTTGCAGTCAAGAGTGTGGAGCGCCACTTCTCCGGGGTGAGAGTGGGGCTTGGGAAAAAACACAGGTAAGACAATGGACTGATTGAGATGGAAATCAGACACTACTTTAGGTAGGAACTTTGGATGGGTGCGGAGTACCACCTTGTCGTGATGGAATACCGTGAAGGGTGGGTCCGCTACCAGAGCTTGTAGCTCGCTAACCCGCCGTGCGGACGTGAGCGCGAGTAGGAAAATTACCTTCCAAGTGAGGAATTTTGGATGGCATTTGTCTAGGGCACAGGTGTCAAAGTCGGTCCTCGAGGGCCAGAATCCAGTCGGGTTTTCAGGATTTCCCCAATGAATCTGCATGAGATCTATTTGCATGCACTGCTTTCAATGCATATTCATTGGGGAAATCCTGAAAACCCGACTGGATTCCGGCCCTCGAGGAGGGACTTTGACACCCCTGGTCTAGGGGCTCAAATGGAGGTTTCATTAGTTGAGCCAGAACCACGTTAAGGTCCCAAACCACCGGGGGAGGTTTGAGAGGGGGGTGGACGTTCAGCAGACCCTTCATGAAGCGAGTGACTAAGGGATGGAGCGAGAGGGCTTTCCCTTCCAGGGGCTGATGAAAGGCCGCAATCGCACTGAGGTGTACTCGAATGGAGTTGGTCTTTAGGCCGGAATGAGATAGTTGAAGTAGATAGTCAAGGACCAGGGGGACGGGGACCGACACCGGGTCCTGGCTGTGGGAGGAGCACCAGGTTGAGAATCTGGTCCACTTTTGGGAGTAGCAGGTTCTCGTCGAGGTTTTTCTAGAGGCCTCCAATATCTCCTTGACTGATTGAGACACGGGGAGAGCAGTCAGGGGGAGAGAAACCAAGCATTCAGATGAAGAGATTGAAGATTGGGATGTAACAGTGAACCCTGACCCTGTGACAGTAGAGAGGGAAACAGAGGCAGAGGCAGTGGATCTCTGACACTGAGTTGAAGTAGAAGGGAAAACCACGGCTGGCGTGGCCAGCGAGGGGCAATCAGGATCAGGGTGGCTTGTACTGTTTTCAGATGGACAAGGGTCCGCAGTATCAGAGGAAACGGCGGGAACGCGTACAGGAACCTTCCCTCCCAGTCGAGGAGGAAGGCGTCGGCCTCGAGTCGGTCCGGGGAGTATATCCGGGAGCAGAAGAGAGGCAGCTTGTGATTGTGAGGGGACGCGAACAGGTCTATTTGAGGCGTCCCCCACCGTTCGAACACTCCTCGTAGGGCCTGAGAGTGTAGTGACCACTCGTGTGGCTGGAGGAGGCGGCTGAGTCTGTCCGCCAGGCAGTTTTGTTCTCCTTGTATGTACACCGCCCGAAGGAAGGTGTTGTTGGAGATTGCCCATTTCCAGAGGCGTAGGGCTTCCCGACAAAGGGGCCAAGACCCTGTGCCCCCTTGTTTGTTTACGTAGTACATCGCTACTTGGTTGTCGGTTCGGATGAGAACCACTCGGTCACGGAGCAGATGTTGGAAGGCTACAGCTGCGAGGTAGATGGCCCGAAGTTCTAGCACGTTGATGTGGCAGCGACGGTCTTGTGCTGACCACATTCCTTGGGTGCGTAGGCCGTCCAGATGGGCTCCCCAAGCGTACTCCGACGAGTCCGTGGTGAGTACCTTGCTGTGGGGTGGGGTGAGGAAGAGCAAACCTTTGGAAAGATTTGAAGAGTCGGCCCACCAGCGGAGCGATCGTTGCAATGAAGGAGTCACTGTCACGGAGTGGTCGATCGGGTCCCGTTCTTGACGCCATTGAGACGCCAGTGTCCATTGAGGGATTCTCAGATGGAGGCGGGCGAATGGTGTGACATGGACGGTGGAGGCCATGTGGCCCAGAAGGGTCATCATCTGTCGAGCTGATACTGAGGTCAGCCGAGAGATCCTTCGGCTCAGACTTACTAACGCCTCCAGGCGCGGAGGGGGGAGGAAGGAACGGAGGCGAACCGTGTCCAGCGTGGCCCCGATGAACTGTAGGGACTGCGAGGGGCATAGTTGAGATTTTGGGAAGTTTATTTCAAACCCCAGACTTTGTAGGTAGGTAATAGTCTGTTGGGTCGCTGAGATAACCCCTTCCTTGGACGGGGCTTTGATTAGCCAGTCGTCCAGGTAGGGGAATACCTGGAGGCCCTGGGAACGTAAGGTTGCTGCTACCACCACGAGGCACTTGGTGAAGACCCGAGGTGATGATGCTAGTCCGAAGGGGAGGACTCGGTATTGTAGGTGCCACTCCCCTACTTGGAAACGCAAAAACTTGCGGTGAGCGGGGTGCACTGGGACATGTGTGTACGCCTCCTTGAGATCGAGGGAGCAGAGCCAGTCGCCCTCGTCGATCAGGGGGTAGAGTGTTGGTAGTGAGAGCATCCGAAACTTTTCCCGTACCAGGAATTTGTTGAGGCGTCTCAAGTCTAGTATTGGGCGTAGGTCTCCCGTTTTTTTCGGTACCAGGAAGTAACGGGAGTAGAAGCCCTTCCCCCGTTGGTCGGGGGGGACCTTCTCCACTGCTCTCAGGCGAAGCAGGTCTCGAGCTTCGGAGAGGAGTAGAGGTAGCTGAGTCCGGTTGGGAGGGCAATTCCTTGGGGGATTGTCCGGAGGAATGGCCCGAAAGTTGAGAGAGTACCCTGATGAGATCACGCCAAGGACCCATGCGTCCGACGTGAGTTGTTCCCAGCGAGGGTAAAAGGCTTTGAGTCGACCTCCGATGGGAAGGCGGTCTGGGACTATGGCGGAGGGGGCCCGCCCCCTCCGCGTGTCCCGTCAAAAGGACGGGGGTGGTCGCGGGCGGTTGAGACTTGGGCATGGCCCTGTGATGGGCTTGCGGACGTCTGGGTGGGGGCCGCGAGAAAGCAGGGGTGGACTTTTGTGGGTAGCGGCGCGGCGGGGCCCTGTATGGCCTGGGCGCTGGCGGTTTGGGCTTTTGCCGGACAAGGGAGGCAAACGAGCGTTCATGTTCGGAGAGGCGTTTTGTCGCCGCCTCGATAGTGTCATCGAACAATTCCTTTCCCACGCAGGGGAGGTTAGCCAACCGGTCCTGTAAGTTGGGGTCCATGTCGACCAGGCGCAGCCAAGCTAGTCGGCGCATGGCGATAGCGAAGGCTGCTTCTCTGGAGGAGAGTTCGAAGCCATCGTAGGCCGCGTGGAATAGATGAAGGCGCAGGTTGGAGAGGGACTCTAAAAGCAGGCCGAACGTTCCCTGCCGGGAGGCCAGTAGGTCAGTCTCAAAGGCTCTCAATAGTCCAATGAGGTGTTTGAGGTATGATGTGAAGGTGAAAGTGTAGCTTTGCACCCTAGAGGCCATCATTGCGTTTTGGTATAGTCTCCTGCCGAACTTGTCCAGGGTTCGGCCTTCTCGGCCTGGGGGGACCGCTGCTGAGACCCGGGACGGGTGAGCCTTTTTCAAGGAGGATTCCACTAGCAGCGATTGGTGGGAGAGCTGTGGTTGCTCGAATCCCGGGTAAGGTACTGTGCGGTACTTGGCCTCCATTTTGGAGGGTACGGCCGTGACCATGTAGGGGGTCTCCAGGTTCCTGAAGAAGGCCTGTTGGAGTACCGGGTTAGGTGGTAAGCGAAGGGACTCTCTGGGCAGTGATGGCATATCCAGCTCCGCCAGGTACTCCTTCGAGTATCTGGAGTCGGACTGGAGGTCTAATTCCAATGCGTGGCCCATGTCTTGGACAAAGCGAGTGAAGGATGGGCGGGATGTCCCTGGGGCCCCGTGCGGGGTCGGGGAACGAGACCTTCGTCGGGTGGAGAAGGATAAGGAGGCTTCCCTCGAGTATCGAGGTTCATGCTCTGATCCATGCTCCGAGGTTGGGGAAGCACTGTGAGAGTGTTCCGGGGTTGTCGATCTTCGGCGTCTCGAGGAGCCCCTCGGAGACGATGCCGGGGTTAGGGGTACCGATCGATGTCGGATTGGTGACCTCGATCCGGACTCTCTCGGAGAATACGTCCGAGGGGGAGTTCGGAGGATGCGTGGGTTGGAGAGTGATAACTCAGCCACCCTTAGTGGTCCTGTACGAGGTGTGGGAGAACGGCCTCGTAGGGTCGGTGAACCTCGGGCCTTCTTGGAGGTACGGCGGTTCGAGGTTTCTGTCGTTCTAGCCCGGCGTTTTGCCCCTCGGCGGTCCGCGGAGGGGGAACGTCTCGGGCGTCTCGGCGAGGAGTCCGAGGAGGATGGGATGCGGCGAGGATTGCGCACCTTTCCTCGAGGTTGTTCGGTGTGAGGCCCAGGCTGGTCTGGCACATTCGAGGTCGAGGCCGATTGAAATTGGGCCATTGCAGTGGACAGCTCCGACGTGATCATCGCTCGGAGTAGGTCCTGGAAGACGGGCACGGACAGCATCGAAGGCATGTCCACTGCCTCGGTGCGCTCCACCGGGGGCGACCTCGTATCAGAGTATTCCCGTGTGGTGGAGGCACGGCCCGAAGGCTTGGAGGGCTTAGACGGGGCTGTAAGCATGGGGCTTCCGCCATGCGTCGCCGTTGTCCCCGAGGCTGGCTTCTTCGCTGTTACAGAACCTGAAGAGGGAAGAGGGGACTTACCCGGAGCCGAGGTTTTCTGTTGTCCCGAGGACTTCGGGGTCGAGTCTCGAGGCGATGCCGCGGTATCCGGGGCCGAGGTCAAGGCCGGGGCCGACCTCGAGGCCGAGGTGGAGGGTTGGTCCGGGGTGAAGAGATCCGCCATGCGGGCTTTTCTTCGGCGGAGGGCCCGGTTTTGGAAAATAGCGCACTGGGGGCAGGAGTCGGTTGGATGAGTCGCCCCCAGACAGAGGATGCACCGGCGATGCGGATCTGTGAGAGAAAGGAGCCGCTCGCACCGGGTGCACTTTTTAAAGCCGGTCAAAGGCCGGGACATTAAATCGAAAGTAGCCGCGGCTCGATTAGCCACGCGGCCACGGGGACCCGGAAGCCTCCGGGTCGTTGAAAACGAAGCAGGAATCAAGTAAAAAGGTAAGGAATTCGCGCACAGCGACTTAATCGTGAAAAAACAAGAAAAAATCGCGGTGCTAGAAGGCAGTTGGGGCAGAGCCTGAAAAACACGGCTTCTAGGCTCGCGGAAAATTTTGAACTGGAGACCACGAGGGGATGCACCCCCTAGTGGAGCAGGAAGGCACGCATGCGTGGAGCAGCAGAGCAAACTTAAATCTTCAATCAAGTTTGCTTGAAAATGCTTCCGCATCGGGGCTCCGTAGATGACGTCACCCACATGTGAGAATATCATGCCTGCTTGTCCTGGGATAATGTTCTTTTAAGCAAAACTAGACCACCACTTCTCCAACCTGCTGATCACAACGTCCAACTACAGAACCTTCAGGAGAGAATTAAAAACCAAGTTATTCAGGAAATTTGTCAAGTCAAACTAACCTTCTCAATATATCCCCAGACCCTAATGCTTCTGTTAATTATCTTATAATCTTCACTGGGTATGCCCAGACCAATTCTTTTGTAATCCGCCTAGAACCGAAAGGTATTGGTGGAATAGAATGTAATGTAATCTCTGTGATGGTGGATGATGTCAAATGCCGCTACCTCTCATAGCCTCATTCTCACTCGCTGAGGAGGGGGCCAAAAAGAAGAGCAACTTCCTCCGACAGTCACACAGGCACACACTTCTTTTAAGCTGGTATCTCACCGGTGGCAGATAATGTCAGACACCACTGCCTCTCACATCCCTGTTCTCACTCTCAGGGGGTGTTCTGAAAGGAAGCGTAGCTTCCTATGACAGACATGCAGATACACTCTTCTTTTAAGCTGGTATCTACAGGTGGTGGACAATGTCAGATGCTGCCTCTTCTCACAGCCCCATTCTCACTCCATGGAGGGGGGGGGTGTCTAAAAAGAAGAGTAGCTTCCTCTGATAGCCACACAGACACCCTCTTCTTTTAAGCTGGTATCTTGGTGGCAGCAGATGATGTCAGATGCCAATGCCTCTTGCAGCCCTGTTCTCACTCCCTGGGAGGGAGTCTGAAAACAATAGCAGCTTCCTCTGACGGTCACACAGGCACACTCTTTTTATAAGCTGGTTTCTCGGTGGTGGTGGCAGATGATGTGAGATGCCGCTGCCTCTCACAGCCCTGTTCACACTCCTTGGGGGGGTCCGAAAAGAAGAACAACTTCCTTTCCTCCCATCCTGGAATCTTAACACTGTATTGCGGCCTCCAGAATTGTACACAATATTCTAAATGAGGTCTCACCAAAGTCTTATACGGGGGCATCAATACCTCCTTTTTCCTACTAGCCATTCCTCTCCCAATGCAACTTAGCATCCTTCTAGCTTTCGCCATCACCTTTCCAATCTGTTTGGCCACTTTAAGATCATCACATACAATCACACCCAAGCCCCGTTCTTCTGTCGTGCACATATGTTCTTCATTCCCTAATCTGTACCGTTCCCTCGGGTTTTTGCAGCCCAAATGCATGACCTTGCATTTCTTAGCATTAAATTTTAGCTGCCAAATTTCAGACCATTCTTCAAGCTTTGCCAGGTCTTTCTTCATGTTATTCACACCATCCGGCAGATTTTCGTATCATCCGCAAAGAGGCATATCTTATCAGACAACCCTTCAACAATATCGTTTATAAAAATGTTAAAAAGAACAGGCCCAAGAACAGAACCTTGAGGCACACCACTGGTAGCATCCCTTTCCTCAGAGCGATCTCCATTGATCACTACCCTCTGTTGCCTTCCACTCAACCAGTTCTTGACCCAGCCTGTCACTTTGGGACGTCTGTGTGGAGCACTGTCAAAGGCTTTGTTAAAATCTAAATACACCACATCTAGCGCACATCCTCTACCAATTCTCTGGTCACCCAGTCAAAGAAATTGATCAGATTTGTCTGACAAGACCTACCTCTAGTGAATCCATGTTGCCTCCGGTCCTGTAATCCACAGGATTCCAGAAACTTGACCATTCTCTGTTTTAAAAGTGTTTCCATTAATTTGCTTACTACAGAAGTCAGACTTACCGGCCTGTAATTCCCTACTTCTTCCTTACTTCCACTTTTCTGGAGAGGGACAACATCCGCCCTTCGCCAGTCTTCCGGTACCACTCCTGACTCTAGAGACTCAAAAAGGTCAGTCAGCAGATCTACCAGAACTTCCCTAAGTTCCTTCAGCACCCTAGGATGTACACCATCCGGCCCCATTGCTTTGTCTACCTTTATTTTAGCCTTGTACTGGAGGTCTCGAGGGCCCATACAGCCAATGCACCTTTGGAGGGCTCTGGAAAGGGTCTCTTTCTTTGGGGTTGTGCCTCCTGTGGTCCCCTGGCGGACTCAGAAGAGGCTGAGTCCAAGGCTCCCACCCCTCCCCGTGCGCTCTATCGCACGTGGGACCTGGATACTCCTCAGCCATCCATCCAGCACAAATCTGGAATGATATAGGGATAGGAAGGCCTGAGGGATTCATCCCTATTGATTTTAAGTAAAATCAAGGGGTTTGGGTCTTGAGGCAGATGGAGGTTTTAGGAAAAAAAGATAATTTAAAATCCAAGATGGCCACTGCTAGCAAAATCACACCAAATACAGCCTGTGGAGACTTCCCTGAAGTACAAAAAATGCAGGGAAAGGTGTTTTGGAGGTTGGGGATCTTGGCTCTGGCTGCAGAAACCTTCAAATTTCACTTTTGGAACACCCCCAATTTCCTCACAGGCTATAATAGTCTTACTCACTGTGTCATGTGTCTGCCTGCTTCAGCTTACACTACACTAAACCTTAAGTTTATATACCACATCCTCTCCATAAAGATAGAGCTTGGCACGGTTTACAGGTACTTTAATAAATAGGAGTACAGCTGGGACAAATGGAGAAGAACTGTACCTCAACTGATGTTGGACTGAGCCTCAACCTCTGGAAAACCTCACACCAAGAAGGGAGAGAAGACAACACAGCTGGCCAAACCAGGACAGAGCCAAACAGCCTGTGCTCAAGCTCCTGATAAATCAGGGATGTGAGCAGATACGCAGGGGATAGCCCCTGAGCTTCAAAAAATGCAAAATCAGACTGACTAGCTAGGTGTTCCTGAGGGCTGATCCTGCTAACAGCAGACTTCCGCAGTGTAAGTCTGCGTCTTCTCCCAAGCAGAGGTCCCAACAAGTGGGAACATCTGGGCACTGAGCCTCCAACTGAACACTAAGAAAAAATACCAGAAAATAATTTAACTGCAGAGCAGAGCAGGAACACTTCTAAGCAACTTGCTTGCAGAAAAAAAAACCTGAGGGAGCAGGAGCAGCTTCCTGGGAAGGAGTTCAAGGATGATTGACAGCATAACCTAGCGTTCAGGACTACTAGATACATTGCACTAGAATTCTGAGATGCCCTAAGGGAGGGGGGTTCACAGTGAAGTAGTTATCCTTCAGAGAGACATTTGCCCTTCCCCGTGTTCTTTCCTTACATGGTTTTCTTTCTGCTTCTCTAAGCACCAATTTTTGCAACTTTCATTCCCTTTTTCCTTGTGTATCCATTGTGTCTGTAAGTCTGTCGGTCTAACCCATTATACTTAAATTTTAATTAGTATGTCGAAAAATATGTTTATTTTTGTTTTACTGTAACTCGCTTAGTAAATTTTGAATAAGCGACTCATCAAATCAAAATAAAACTTGAAGGTTTGTCTAGGGTATCAGATATCCTCGGGCTGGCCCTCATTAGCTGTACTATAAACAATAAAGATAGTATGTTCCTCCTAAAGGGAGGGAAGATTGTGTGGCTGATAACTAGATTTCCTTAACATCTAACCTATGGAGAGGTTGGTTGGTATCAGTTAATGTCAAATATAATATTTATATTTTATTTTTTATTTATTTATTCAATTTTCTATACCGTTCTCCCAGGAGAGCTCAGAACGGTTTACATGAGTTTATTCAGGTACTCAAGCATTTTTCCCTGTCTGTCCTGGCAGGCTCATAATCTATCTAATGTACCTGGGGTAAAGGGGGGATTAAGTAACTTGCCCAGGGTCACAAGGAGCAGCGTGGGTTTGAACCCAAAACCCCAGGGTGATGAGGCTGTAGCTTTAACCACTGTGCCACACTCTCCCCATAAAACTATGGCTAAAGTAAATGTACCTTGGTTAGCACTCTGTAGATGCATATAGAATATGAGGCAACCCAACCTGTGGGCTGCTTTAATTGTTTTGTGAAAGGTGATATATCAAGCAGCAATAAGTAAACTAGGAGCCAAATGAATTTTGGTTTGGGCATCGAAACTGACCTAAAATTTGGGTTTCAGTCAAAAATTTCTGGTTCCAGAACAAAAACACAAGGTGTATTACTATTTTAACTAGTCCATCATATTATAAGCAAATAATCTGGTGAGAAGACTTCCTGCTTAGTAAATTTGTTTCAATTTTCTCATTTACCTTATTAGGTTGCACTGTCCGCCGCAGATTTTCCATCCACTTGTCTCTTTCTGCAGCTGAGCAGCAGCTGAAGCATTTACTGCCACTGGAATATGTAACCTGCAAAGCAGACAGAACAAACATAAGAAAGTAATTCAATGACTACCATTTCCCACAGAGAAATAACACAGAAATAGGACAGCAGATAAAGACCTAATAACCCATCCAATCTGCCCATCTGCAGCATCCACTATTTTCTCCTCTCCCTAAGGAATCCCATGTGACTGTCCCAAGCTTCAGACACAGTCTTTGTTTCCACCACCTCTACTGAGAGTGTGTTCCATACAACTACCACCCTTTCTGTAAAAAAAAAAAAAAGAAGTATTTCCTTAGATTACTCCTGAGCCTATCACTTCTTAATTTTATCCTATGCCCTCTCTCTGGCAGTAGCGTAGTAAGGGTGTGTGTGAGGGGGCGGTCCGCCCTGGTTCCCTCTCCTCACTCCTCCCCCTGCTGCACACACCAACGCCCCTTCCCCGTACCTTTTAAACTTCAGCGCGAGCAGTGACAAACTTGCTGCCCACATCAGCTTGGGCACTTTCTCTGACATCACTTCTGGGAGGAAGTGACATAGGAGAGAGCTCCAAAGCTAACATGGGAAGCAAGTTCGTCGCTGCTCATGCCAAAGTTAAGTTAAAAAGGTATGGGGAAGGGGCACGGGTGCGCGCGGCCGGGGAGAGGAGAGTTTGGGAGAGGGGCGCCACTGTACCAGGTACTGGTCACTCTCACTATGCCACAGCTCTCTGGAGTTTCCTTTCAATTGAAAGAGATTCACCTCATGCATATTTATGCCACATAGGTATTTAAGCGCCTCTATCATATCTCCTCTCTCCCACATTTCCTCCAAAGCATACATATTGAGATCTTCAAGCCCTGGATTGGTAGCATGGAATATTGCTACTCCTTGGGTTTTGGCTAGGTACTAGTGATCTGGATTGGCAACCGTGAGAATGGGCTACTGGGCTTGATGGACTATTGGTCTGACCCAGTAAGGCTATTCTTATGTTCTTATATCCCCATATGCTTTATGACATAGACCATTGACCATTTTAGTATCCTTCCTCTGGACCATCTTCATCCAGAATTGTCCATAATATTCTAAATGAGGTCTTACCACAAAGCCTTATACAAGGGCATCAGTATCTCCTTTTCCTATTGGTCACTCCTCTCCCTAAGCATCCTTCTAGCTTCCGCCATCACCTTTTCAACCTGTTTGGCCACTTTAAGATCAACACATACTATTATGCCCAAGTCCCACCTCTTTCAAGCACAATAGTGTGTAAACTCACATCAATAGTGTGTAAACTCATGGAAACACTAATTAAGCGTAAATTAGACACGATCCTGAACGAGGGAATCTACAGGATCTCAGTCAACATGGATTCACCAGGGGTAGGTCCTGCCAATCCAATCTCATCAGCTTCTTTGACTGGGTAACAAGAAAGCTAGACTTGGAAGAGTCCCTGGACGTCGTGTACCTGGACTTCAGTAAAGCTTTTGATAGCGTCCCACACCGCAGGCTGTTGAGCAAGATGAAATCGTTGGGGTTAGGAGAGAGACTAACTGCATGGGTCAATGATTGGCTGAGTGGCAGACTTCAGAGGGTGGTGGTTAACGGTTCCCTCTCTAAAACATCGGAGATGGCCAGCGGAGTATCGCAGGGCTTAGTCTTGGGTCCGCTCCTTTTCAACATATTCATAGGGGACCTGACTCAAGGGCTTTAAGGTAAAATAACATTATTCACCGATGACGCCAAACTATGTAATATAGTAAGCGAATGCAAATTGCAGGATAATATGGCGCAGAACCTGCTTATATTGGAACATTGGTCCTTGACCTGGCAGCTGGGCTTCAACGCTAAGAAATGTAAGGTCATGCACCTCGGTAGCAGAAATCCATGCAGAACTTACACCTTGAATGGTGAGACTTTAGCTAGGACTTCAGCAGAACGAGATTTAGGAGTAATCATCAGCGCAGACATGAAAACTGCCAATCAAGTGGAGAAGGCTTCATCTAAGGCAAGGCAGATGATGGGTTGTATCCGTAGAAGCTTCGTCAGCCGGAAGCCTGAAGTCATAATGCCATTGTACAGAACCATGGTTAGACCTCATCTGGAATACTGTGTGAAATTCTGGAGGCCACATTACCATAAAGATGGGCTAAGAGTCGAGTTGGTTCAATGGATGGCCATCAGGATGGTCTCGGGGCTCAAGGGTCTCTCGTACGAAGCGAGACTGAACAAATTGCAGCTCTACACTCTCGAAGAATGCAGGGAGAGGGGAGACATGATTGAGACGTTTAAATACATCACTGGACGTGTCGAGGTGGAAGATGATATTTTCTTTCTCGAAGGACCCTCGGCCACAAGAGGGCAATCATTCAAACTCAGGGGCGGGAAATTTCATGGCGACACCAGGAAGTATTTCTTCACCAAAAGAGTGGTTATCATTGGAACGAGCTTCCAGTACAGATGATCAAGGCCATCAGCTTGCCAGATTTTAAGAATAAATGGGATGCCTATGTGGGATCCCTACGAGGGTCGAGTTAAGGAATTGGATCATTAGGTGTGGGATCTCTAGGAGAGTAGACTTAGGGGGGTGGGTCAGTAGAGTGGGCAGACTTGATGGGCTATGGCCCTTTTCTGCCATCATCTTTCTATATTTCTAAAAGTTCTTCACACTCTAAACTGTATCGTTCCCTCAAGTATTTGCAGCCCAGATACATGACCTTGCATTTCTTAGCATTAAATTTTAGCTACCAAATTTCAGACCATTCATCAAGCTTGACTAGGTCTTTCCTCATGTTATCAACACCATCAGGTGTCTATGGCACATTTTGGTATCATCTGCATAGAGGCAAATCTCACCAGAGAGCTCTTCAGCAACGTAGCTTACAAAAAAAACCCAGCAAGCCAAAGAACTGAACCCTAAGGCATACCACCGGTGTCATAACAAAACATAAGGAAGGGAGAGCAAGGGCCAGCACAAGAATAAATTAAAAAAAGAAGTTCTAAATAAATGGAACTGGGAAAATAGCAGATGTAACTGTTATTCTGTACTATCAAAAGTGGGAGTTTAAAATTTTAAAAAATAAAAAAATTAGGAATGTTTTATAAAAATAGAACCATGCTATTCAAAAGCATCAGTTTGCCCATCCTCAGGTTTTTCACATCCAGTGTGTAAAGTGATCTGCTCTCATAATGTTAAAATATCAGATAAAGATAATATACATACCTCAAAACAAAAGTCTTGACCCAGAATACTGCTATGCAGTGGTTTCACAAAGACCTTATCTTCTGTTCCAAGATCCAGGGCCTCTACCGCACTGCCAGGGCTTAGCAAAGATTCATGGGAACGAGATTCTTTCAGTTTGGGTAACCCTCGTGACCTGTGATGGAAAAAGGAAACAAAAGTTCATAAAAGAAGCATATTCTTAAAGACTACATTCACCATGCTTAACCAAACCAGTCTGCAAATGCATAGATGATGTATATGATTTGTTGTTTTTTCCTGCTTCTTTATACACTCCTTCATGCGCATCCTTCATACACTATTTTCCCTAACGGATTTCAAAACACCTCTCCCGACCAAATCCTCCACAATCAAGTTAATCAAACAGCAGTTTTTTTCCTTCAAATCTTCTTACTATTCCTATTTTGCCAACTCCCAACCCCCCATTTAATCTTATGGCCTCTTCAATATCTGTCTTCTAGGGCCACCAGCCACCCCCACGGGCCAACCCTTGTCTCCGTCTTAAAACTATTCCCATCATCTCTTCCTTTCAGCCTCATAAAAAACTCTACAATCATCTCGTTGACCCCAACATCGGCCTCTTAAATGTCCGCTCCATTAAAAATAAATACCACATTGTCCACGATCTAATCCTTCAACATAATCTTCATATTCTATTTAACAGAGACATGGCTAACTGAAGAATCAGAGGCCTACCTCAAACAAGTCTGCCCCAATAACTATAAATTCAAAACACACTGCTACCCAAACAAAAAAGGTGGTGGTGTAGCCGTAATTTTCCATTCCTCCCTTCCTCTTAAAATTGTAAGCTCCTCAAATTTCAGCTTTCATCCAGCAGAAATCTTGCAATTCTCTCTTCTCAATAATCCGTCTCTAAGTTTCCTACTCATTTACCTCCCACCTCCAGTCACCAAAGCCATTCTTTCCTCTCTCTCATCCGCAATCATGGACTTTAGTATCTCCCATTTTAATCCCATCATCCTGGGGGACTTCAATATACACTTCGACCAACCTAACCAACCCAACACCTTTGAACTCTTAACTTTAATTTCAGACATCTCCTCACTCCTCTGATCTCATCCCCCACTCATCTAGTGGGGCACACCATTGATATGATATTCGGACCTTTAGCACTCACTCACATTTTCAAAAACCTAGTAACCCACTCTCTCCCTTGGTCGGATCACTCCCTAATCATACTTAATCTCCTCTCGCCCATTGACTATTCTCCTGCTCTTGATCACACCTATAACTTTCGAGACTATAGCAAAATTACCGCTTCTGCAATCCAGAAATCACTGAACTTAGATCAAAAAGAATTTGTGATTATCAAAATGGAGGAACAGTCAGATCTCGGGGATGATTCAACCCGCACCCTTATTGATACTCTAGCCCCCTCACAACAAAAAACTACATGCTCACATCCCACAAAGAAACCCTGGTTTACCAAAAAACTCATTCTCCTGAGACGCCAACTCCGCTCCTCTGAACGTAAATGGCATCAATCTTGATCTTCCACCTCCCTCCGACAATTCAAAGAACTAGCAACCCATTACAAATGTGCTATCCAAACCACTAAGAAGGAATATTATTCAAAACACATCACAAACGCTCATAATTCATCAGCTCTCTTCGCTATTGCTCCCTCTCTTTCTCCTTATTCAAAAATAAATACACAAATAACACCTGCTCCCCATCGCAACCAACCATCAGCAACTGAATTGGCTAACCACTTCAACCTAAAAATAAAAAAACATCAGAAAAAGCTTTGCACCTACACCACCAATAGGGCCTCCTGACCCTCTCAGTCAGGACAATCTTTTATCTTTCAGCACCTTCTCAAAATTCAAACTTCCGACTCTAGAAGATCTTTTCAAAATCATTCAGTCTGTGAACACTTCTTTTTTTTTTTTTTAATTCTTTATTGGTTTTTAATCAAAAACAGTGTCATACAAATAAAAGAACAAAAGATATTCCACATATTACACTATTATCTATACAGGTAACATAAATATAATTCAATAATTTCATTTTCCTGCATATAATAATATCATAATATATCCTAATATACAATATAAATAAAGAATAAAGTTACCCAAATATCACTATCAATATTTATTCCCCTCTCTCCAACCCCCCAACCCCCTGGATGTGTAAAGATAAATAAACCAAAGAAAAGAAGAGATATGATGAAAATACATTATTATATTTTTACAAATTTAGTCAATGAGCTCCAAATTTTATTAAATACCTCACTAAAACCCCTACATTCTGCGTTAATTCATTCGTATCTGTATATAGTACACACATTCACCCACCAAAATGTATAATTAATTAACACTTCTAATAACCCTATCGAAAACATTCCGCCATCCACTCTAAAAAAATTTTTTTCCTTTATTCGGCCCTTTCCTCCTTGAAACACAGTCCCAAACTCCTGGAAATCCGCTCTTGTTTTCCCTAAATCAAAAAACCATGACTCAGATGAAACCAAATGTGAGAACTACCGTCCCATTGCTAACCTACCCTTTGCTGCTAAACTCACCGAAAAAATAGTATTCAATCAGCATTCCGACTTTTTCGAGAAAACCAACGCGCTCACCCCAAAAAACAGGTTTCCACATAAATCATTCCACAGAACTATCCTTCCTTGGCTTTACCACCACCATCTACTATAATCTTGATCACCGTAAATCCATTCTCATATCCCTCGACCTATCAGCTG
Organism: Geotrypetes seraphini; assembly: GCF_902459505.1. NCBI lineage: Eukaryota > Metazoa > Chordata > Amphibia > Gymnophiona > Dermophiidae > Geotrypetes > Geotrypetes seraphini. The sequence goes on from NC_047095.1 coordinate 85,256,106, forward strand.
TGTTTGACACAATTGACCACAACCTTCCTCCCTCCATCGTCTTAAAACCAGTGGAATTTCAGGATCTGCTCTCCTCTGGTTCTCTTCCTACTTTTCAAATCGAAGCCTCAAAGTCCATTCTAGAAGTACATCATCTTCCCCAATCATTCAGACCTACAGCGTTCCTCAAGGCTCTATCCTCTTCCCACTACTCTTCTTCAACATCTTCTTAGCCCCACTACTGACCTTAGCTCAATCAATAGGATTTACCACTTTTGCCTACACTGATGACATTCAACTTCTGTACCCCATCAACCCTTCAAACCCAAAAGACATACAAGAAATAAACATCAAACTTGACAGAATCAGCCTATGACTCTGAACAAATCGACTGTCTCTGAACATAGACAAATAACTAGGTATTCTTTTTCCGGTCAAAAATAATGAAACATTAACTAGCCCCATCTGTATGGAATCCCGGCAAATCCAAATAAAACCCAAAGTTAAACTACTCAGAGTCACCCTAGACAAAGACCTCACTTATCATGACCATATCAGCTTAGTCACCCAAAAATGCTTTTACAAACTTTGCCTAATCCACTCTATAAACTAAGTTCTTGAACCCACCTGCATTCAAACCTTAATTCACTCCCTGATCATCTCACACATCCACTATTGTAAATCTTTATACCATGGGATAACTCAAAAATAAATTTGTCGGTTGCAGCTCATCCAAAATACCGCCGTCAAACTCATCCACAATGTAAGAAAATACGACCACATCACTCTGCTTCTCTGTGAATCACACTTGTTACCAGTCTCCCATTGTATCACATACAAAATCCTCCTACTCGCATTCAAAATCAAGCTGACCCATTTCCCATCCTTCTCAGATAAACATTTCATCCCCTATGCTTCCTCTTGGGCCCCTGAGATCTGCCGTTCAGAATCCTTCAATCAAAGAACTTTTTTTACACTCGAAACACCAACTTTTCTGCTACCACCCCTTCCCTCTGGAACGCTATGCTGACACACCTTCGCCTTGAAAACTCCCTTGACAAATTCAAAATTAAACTTAAAATCTTTCAATTCCAAGACACCTACCAAAATACAAGTTAGACCTTTCTCTAGCCATTTTTCAAAGTTTATTAAGAACTGCTTTTAAGAAGCAACCCCCCCAGCTCCTTCCCACCCTTTAATTTTTATTTTAACTTCAATGCATTTTTTGAATTTTCCCTTCCCTTAGCACCTTCTGTATCAACCCTTCCTTCCCTGTTGTCTTTGTCCTGTTCATATACTACCTCATTTTATTTTAACTATTTTAAACTCCTATTTTAGTATTGTTAACTGACCAGATACTTGCTGATGGCCTGTCTATCAAACTGTAAATAAACTTGAAAACTTGGATCTATGCAACGTGTTATTGAATTGTCTCCTAACCAAGCAATTAGATTATGTCCCTCTTCAAATGAAAATTAATTTAGTTCTTATCTTACTGTACATTGCTCAATATATTCCTGGCTTGTCAGAAATATAGTGCTCTGACAGTCATTAAGAAGCGCTGCAACAAATTTTTAGAAGCACTGAATGAATACAATTTACATGTTTCTTCGTATTGAGACCAGTAACTAACAGGATGAAGGATTTTACAGTCAAGTCCATCAAATAAAAGTTGCTGAATAAACAGAATAGTTTACTGGTTGTGAGGTTGTTACTCTGGTTACTTCAGTTTTATTTTTACACAATCAAAAAGAAATCAATCAAGAAGTCTGTCAAAGAAAAAAAAAAGTTCAAACACATTTACTTGGTCTGAATGATTTGCTTTTGATTTGTTCTATCCTTCCTTCTAAAATAAAATATACAGTATACAGTACCTTCAACCATATAAAGTAAATGAAGTCAGAATGATTCATCTTTCCTGAAACATGCTTTTGCCGATCATTATATTCTAGTTCTGTCACAGAATCACGGAATTTGTAGCTCTGTTCTTACAATAACATGCAGAGTTACATATCCCACAATGCTTTTAGACAGCAAATAAGACAGAGTGTAACAAATGTTCCAGTGACTTAAGCTATCTACTCTGGTCACTCTAAAATAGAACCAGCATACCTACATGAAGCAATTATAAAGCCACCTGGCAGTACATCCCCAAATCATAGCGCTGCTTCATGTCACAGTTCCCCAAAGCTTTCTTGCTCTTTTTTTTTTTTTTCTTTCTTGGTTACATCTCAGCACCAAAATAAATCCCATGTACAGATGAAGGAAGCCATCATTTCAAGTAGTATCCCTTGTTTGAGCTGTACTTTGGTAACCTTTAGACCACCAAATGAAAGTAAATTCCAAGCCTTCAGAAGACAAACATTGATCATAGGGGGAAAAATCCTGTACAGAAAGCAAGCCTTATATGCTTTTTTCCATGCTTCCTTCTCCTCTTCTACTTCACACCGCTTCTCATAACATAAACAAGACCCTAGTGTGCCCAGGCGGCTCCACTCTGGGCCTGTTGCCATGACGATGCACCTATAAGGAGCATAGAGCAGCAGGCAGTGCAAAGTAGAAGCAGCAAAAAGCAAGACTCAGGGAGCATGCTCTGCAAATATGGCAAAGGTGACCTTTTAAAGTAACCAGCATCTCACAATTTAGCTACCGGTAACTGGAAGCTTTTAAAAAATCAGTTGGCTAAGGGTTTGCTAAAGGGTCAGATCAGATGTAATGTATTTTCCATTCTAGGAGAAGCTGTCATTTTCAATATTACAGCAGCTTGTTTCATTTCTTTTGAATAGTACAGTTTTCCTATAAACTGAATTATAATTTGGGTTTCTGGGTGGGAATGAGTAGGACAGAAGAGAGGAAAAAAGACCTAATTCTGACTGCTGTTTACAAACACAGCTGCAAAGATGTCATATGAAAAGTTAATTGATTACTTTCTTTGTAACTTAAAACCTTACAATATATAAATCAAATTGCTATCATAATAAATGCAGATGCAGCTCTAGACAAGATGACAGCATAAAGCATTTGCTCAGTCTGTCTCCTTTCAGTTTCCGTAAACAACAGATCAGAACTTGATTTATACCAATCTCAATCTAATTCTAAAATCAGCTTTCTAGGATGGCTTCACCCAAATAACAAAACCAGGATTCCTCATCGCATCAACATGGAGTTAAAACGCTTCATGCAGGAACCTCCTATGTTATCAAAACTCCACTTGACCAGAAAGAAGCATATCGTTGTTCACCCCATTACAGGAATTGCTACAAGTAAAAGAATTAATAAGAGAAAACAGGGAGAGCTAAAGCACAACGTATTATATATAAAACAGCAGATTTCATTGCATGATTCCCAAATTGAATGCACATGACACACAGTTGTGGTCTTTACCAGGTTTCTCCAGGACAATACGAATTCTTGAATAAGACATTGATGACAATGAAGACCTTAACAACAGGTCACATCGCAGTAACTTTAAAATCTTAAGATCACCTGAAAAATGTGAATGATCTGACATCTCAAGTTTTTTGTCTAACTGGATCCCAAATATTCTACAGCTCACTTTTCTCCACCCCTTGAACTGGAGAGAGCATACTGAATGTCATTTTATAAAATTCAAGGCTCAACATGTCCAAGACCAATTGTGGTTTAATTTCTCAGATATCAGCATGCTGCTCACATAATTCAAGCAGCCAAAGCTAAAGTTTCTTTAAAATTTGAAGCTCACTTGATTTTAATAGTAGCTGATTTATATAAAAACAATGTACAACGCAGAATGCAATTTCTGACCATGTGGCCTCAACTGAGAAGAATCGATGTGAAATATGGTCTTTTTTCCCCAGCAACCATGAAGATCACATTAAACAAAAGTATTAAATCTTTTGAAGATCCTAATGCTCTTCAAGATTATCTGGATCAACAATGGACAACAGCCCACCAGTCAGTCTTCTGGAGACTTGATCAGTCTTTATTATTCATACTTATATTTTCCCCTTAACAAGTTTATTCCATTATCTACGGTTCGGTAAATTCCTGCTCAATTTATACTATAAACTGGAAATAACTTTATCTTTATTCCTAAACTGTTTGTAAATTCTAGTCAATGACAAATTATTAGTATACGGAGGAGACACTGTTTTATGGGCCCCGATAAAGCCACAGTAGCGATACTTCTGCGGTAAATGTACCGAATCCCATAGGAACTGAATGGGCTTCATTCAGTGCATTTATTGCAGCAGCATTGCTACCACGGCTTTGAAAAAGGGGTCCTATGTTTCTTTTCTGGTGTCATGGAGGCATGTACATTGTTGTCTTTGCACACAGTTATTTGTATGTCTGAACCATCTATGATATTACAGTTTTTGTTCTGTTCCTTAAAATATGATCATCTTGTTTTTATCATGCTCCACTTTGAATATTCTGATCTGACTTCACCATAAGTTTCTAATTGTGAGGATAAATGAATATTCTTCTTAATATTATTTCCTTAAATATTAAGGGATTAAATAGCCCCTTTAAGAGGAAAAAATCTGAGGCATATATTTCTAACCTCTCCCATGACATATTGTATCTCCAAGAATCATTTAAATACTCTCCATTGGGATCATGTGATGCCATGCACGGGTATATATGCTAGATAGTGTCTCTCCCTCTCAGAAAACCCTGTTTTGTTATGTTCCCAGTACCGGTTATCTTGCTGCTGGTGATCAGGGCCATTGGGTGCTTTTATTGGGTGCCTGCTGAGGTCAGTGTTCAGTAGGCACCCAATAAAAGAAGGCAGACTCACACAGCCCTGTGGGGACCTCAGTTGGGAGCGGCCTGCATCACCGAAGTTACAGCAGAAGTCACCACAGCCTTGGAGCATATTTTAGATAAACAGGTCTTTCCCATAGACACTAAATTGGAACGGGTCGAAGAAAAGGGTAAGCAATGTTGAAGATCAGGTGACTGGAATGGAAGCTACCCAGACCCAACATCAAAATCTTCTAATGGCACTCAAAGAAAAAATTGAGGACTTAGAAAATAGGGCGAGGAGAAATAATCTCTGCATCATTGGACACCCGGAGACCATCACTGATGGAGAGCTTCAAGTTTTTCTTGAAGGTTGGTTGACTAGTTCTTTAACCTTACCAACTTATCTAGGCCCTCTCCACAATGAAAGAGCACATAGGCTTGGAATGTGTCAGATAGAAGCCCCGCAGCCTTGGGTGGTCATCAACAAACTCTTAAACTAGGTCCATAAACAGGCCATCTTGTACTGTATGGAAGTCAAATGTTGAGCTATGATAATAAGAGTGTGTTATGCTTTCAGGACTATTCCTTCAAAGTGATTCAGCAGAGACACAGTTTTGCCACAATTTGCTCTACTTTATTCACCCAGAAGATGCGATTTGTGCTGTTGTACCCAGCAAGTTTGTGAGTAATCAATCAGGGAACTACACACTACTACAAGGATGTGGCATCAGCTCAGGCCTTTATGTCAACTGGAGCTTCAAGGAGCAGTCCGATGCCCTGATCAACGGTCAGATGTTCATGTCCTGAAGATATCTACTTGTGTAACAACCACACGGGACATTGATCTCGTTGGACCTTCGAGAGGGATTTGGAGCGTATAAGGGCTTATGACTCTTATGACGGATACACATATGCATGAAGAGAAGTGAGTGCGTGCATGGGGTATGAGTGGGGGATTTGATTGATCGTGTGTAGGGAAGAAATGGATGTGGGAGTATGAGTGAGAGGGGAGTGCTTCTATATATCTTGGTAGTTGGACTTTGCAACTCTCCATGTGAGGGTTGAACACCTTCGCTAAGAATCTTCCTTAGATTCCCGCTAATTTGAAGCACTTGTGGGCCTTGAACTTTTTGTAAGTGATATCAATTGACTGGGAGAGAGCTTGTCACCATGGATTGAGACTGGATAATGGTCTGTCAATGCCACCTTGTTGATTGTTGCTGTTACGTTTTGGGAATGTTCAGAGCCTAAGGCTGGTTGAGCTCTTAGATGCTGGCCTTAATCAAAATATACACCTTTTTTCCTTCAGTTTGGTGTACCTTTCTTTGGCATTTTACTACTGGGTTTCTTGGGGGGGGGGGGGAGGAATAACATCTATGAGGCTTGACAATTAAGTTCACGAACTTGCCTTGCTTCATTAACTTGTCGATCAGAACTCCCAAGTCCCTTTCCTGGGAGGTCTCTCCAAGTACCGCCCCGAACATCCTATATTCCGGCACGAGCATCAGGTTGGAGATGATGCTTGCATCGGCAAAAAGCCTAAGAGGTGTGTGCTGGGGGGGGGGGGCAGAGAAGAGCAGAGGTGCCAGCGCTCCCACTAAGATGGTACCTGGGGTGCTCCATTCCTACTACATCACTGAATGCACTGTACGAAGAATTATCCCTAATTTGTTTTTTTAAAAAAAGGGTTAAAGGCATGTTTGTTCCAGCAAGCATTTGTGAGGGAATTGGTTGCAGACTAGGTCTCGGAGACACTAAAGAGCATAGACATCATGGTTTGATGTAATATAATGGTATATTTTATTATATTTAGTAGAGGGTAGATCTACTTGAGTTTTTTTGAGTATGATGAATCAATAATAAATCATCTGCATATATGAATATGCTAATACCATATGGCTCAATCAAGTACAATAAAGGGTGAACAAATATATTAAACAGGATTGGAGATAAGGGGGGATCCCTGAGGTACTCCCTGGATAAAACTCTTGATCCTATGAAAATGGAGTTCTTTTCTATAGATTTCTTATTTATGGATTGTTCAGTGCTGTTTTTTTGCCTTGTGTAATAATGTGGTATATCAATAAATCTGTAACATCTTCTGTACTATTAGTTATGAGATTAACAAGGCATAGGCTGTATTTTAGAGAAAGAAGCTAATCCAAATGACAGATTAGGTTCTTAACTCAATAATCTGGGTTCTGTTAGAATACACAGGAGTCTGTACTTGAGCTGTTGATTCCCACTTCTCGCAAAATTGAAGAAGGGTATCACTTTAAGAACGTAAACTCTTCCCCTGCTGAAGTGGAGAACAGCTCCCTCCTCAGCTGGTACTAAAGCAATCAAATGCCACTGAAAAAATAAGAAGGAAGAGAGGCACGGGGAACTTCCCCGGTTAAAAACATATTCTGCTATGCTCTGACACTTAGGAAATAGAACAATGATCAAAAATCAATTAACAAGCAAACAGAGAACAATTAATCATTCACATAAGTAATTAAGACTGAATTTGCTATAATGCAACAAGCAGGGGCTAGGGAATTTTCTTTTCTTTAGACGCAGCAGATGAATCCAGAGACTAGTGGCATAGCACACATCTACCAGCAGGTGGAGATAGAGAAACTGATTAACAGGTGGTCCAATTGGCTGACATGCCTCTTGTATCTTCAATATTGCTCATTGCTCAAGCATCCGGAACCAGTAATAGGAATAGTATGTAAAAAACTTCTTTCCCAGAACAAATCTCAAAGAACACAACCACCAACCATAAGAAAACATCCGAAATCTCGAAACATAAACCGACAGAAACTTCCAGAAAGGGTGAGGCTCTGGATTCATCTGCTGCGTCTAAAGGAAAGAAAATTAACAGGCAAGAACATAATTTTTCCTTCCTTAGCAACAGCAGCAGATGAATCCAGAAACCAGTGGGAAGTAATAAAGCAATCCTCAATCTGGGTGGGAAGCAAACACCGCCTCCGCAACAACCGAAGTACTAAAACAGCCTCCAAACGCGTCTCCACATCTTACCAGAAATGCATAGATAAAGCAAAGTCGGAAGACCAAGTAGCCATATGACAAACCTCCTCCAAGGAAAAAACCTCAGTACTGAGTCCAAGAAGTAGCCATGAAGTGGAAAGAATGTCCTCCATAACCCCTCAAGCGCTGGAGGCTTTGGACACTGTCATACCTTTATCACGTCCCTTGAATAATATAAAGAGGTGGTATAAACGACTAAAGGCTCTAGAACCTACATATAGTGTAAAAGCAGTCTACGCACTTTTAAGAAACGCAGAGAAGAAAAGTTTGCCTCCCTTCCTCCTCTCAGAAAGCAGGAAGGAAAAGTGAGAGCAGCAAGAAGAAAGGATGACACCACCTTAGGAAGAAACTGTGGTACTGTTCAAACTGACACCAAAGAATTTGTAATTCACCAAAAAGGAATCCCTGCAGGACAAAGCCTGCAACTCAGAAAACTACCAAACTAAAAGGTATGTCCCCAAGAAACCCCGTCTTCAACCCGACATACTTTAGAGCCTCATTAGAGAAAGGTTCAAACGGAGCCTTTTGTAAACTTTCAAAAACTCTCTTAAGACTCGAGTCTGAACAGGATTTCTTAACAGATGGACAAAGATGCAGTAGTCTATTCAGGAAGCAAACTACAGCAGACTGAGAATCAAGTGAAAAAATGAGACATTTGGCCCTTGTAACAAGCAATGGTTGCCACTTGAAGCGGAAGTGAAGCATACGTTAAGCCCTTAGCCACCCCTTCTTGGCAAAGGCAAGAATATAGGACAGAGAAGTCTTAAAGAGCAAAATACACTGAGTACTAGCCCAGAATCTAAAACCCTCCAGATGCAAGCATAAGTCGCAGAGGTAGAAGTCTGAGTTGTCTGGAGATGAGTAGATATAACCCGTTCTAAATGAGCCTCCTGGCTCAGCCACGACTTTTCCAAGAGCTGGGCCTTAATACCAAAGTGGAACAAAGGTCTATGTTGCTCGACCCCTGGGTGATGAAATCAGGAGGTACCTGGAATCCCCTACTCCTGAGATCTGCATACCATGGACAGCGCAACACAACAGTAGCAACCAGAATGAGCCATGAGATGTCGCACACACCCAACTATCAGCTAAGGGGAAACACTTAAGAAAGACGACCCTGAGGCCAGTAAAGAGTGAATGCATCAACTCCCTCTGACTTCTACTCCCTGCATCTAATGAAGAACGGAGGAAGCATGTATTTTGAAACTAGGCCATGAGGACTAAGTTCAGGAGGTCTTACCTCTACACAATTAGCTAGAAGAGCTGAGCTGATAGTTCCGAATTTCCGGGATGTAGAAGAGTTTTGCTGAATAAGCCTAAATACTTCTCCTGTCCTGAAAAGTGAGCCACCGATAGAAGAAGAGGAACCGTTTACCAATGCAGGACTTTAGCCCTGCTCGACAACCGAGGACTTCGTGTACCTCCCTGGCTATTGAGAAATGCCACTGCTGCGACACTGTCTTAAAAGACCTTCATCAGCCACCCCTGAAGCATGGCCTGAAACGCCTGAAGCGCTAGTCTGATTGTCCACAACTCCAGAAGAATGAGCGATCACTGAGTCTCCCCCTGAGACCAGAGTTGCTGCGCTGAAGATTGAAGGCACTAAGCTCCCCAACCCAACAGACGGCAATCTTGGAAACAATGAGGTAGAGTAGCGTGTGCAAGCTTTTGAACAGATTGATCTCGCTGAGCCACCAAATTATGCAGCGATACTACTAATGAAGCGTTAAGATACCAAAAACCACCGGAACACAAGCGACTGCTGCAGCGCTCTCACATGAAAATGAGGCGAACTTCCCAGTGAAATCACCACCATGGATCTTAGAACCTGTACAGAATCTCATACTCTTGTTCTTGATGACTTAAAGAAAGCAGCGAACCTGAGACTAAGCTGTCACCCCAGTCCCTGGGAAGAAAAACATTCCTGACCTTCGTTACGAGGAGCATAGCCAGAAATTCCAATAATAGGCACAGGACAAGATGTAAATGTGAAGATGCACAGCCAAAGAATGAAGAAAAGAAATCATCCGTTTGAGTTTGAGAAATTAACCTGGCTGGAAGAAGTGCAAATCAACCAGTCGACCAAGAAAGAATATACTTGAATACCTTCTTTGCGAGAAATTACCGCCACCACTACCCTCATGTTCTAAAATTCTCGTGGAACCATGGCTAGGCCAATTGGCATTAGTCAAATCTGATATCGCTGCTCGAGGACAGCTGAGCAATGTATTGCTGATGTGGTGCCATGAGGAAGATGCAAATAAACTCACAATCTGCGCTTGGAAAAATCCAAGTCTGAGAAACTAAGTGACCCATAAGAAATCAAGCCCCCATCTGACTAACGCCCTGTTGTGGGGAACTATGAAGTGACTGGAATAACTTCCCTGAGTTTGAAAGAACTGAAATAACTATCTTGAGTTCCAGTAACACATAGAGGGTCTTGCAACGATGCAACCTGTTGGAAGCTGAATACACGGTGACCCCAAGAAAGAATCGAAAATGGGAGAAGTAGATTCAAAGTTGCAATCACCCTGAATAATGTCGAAAGGCTCTTGACCTGACATCATTGTGTCCCTGTCTCCATGAGAAACTAAAGCGCTGATGAGATCAAGACCCCCTTCAGAGTGAAACACAGAATGTTGGGGAACAGACTAGAGTATAGTTGTAATTTATGAAAGAAGTAACTCTCCTGCGAAAAATCTGGTGTTGCGATGTAAGAAGAAACACGTTACAAGTCTGAAAACAGAACTGTGATGGTGAGAACACTAAAAGAACTCATTAGGATTAAGGTGCGGGAATCTCTGTAATCTATAAACCCTAAAATCCAGTATCAACTGCATGTAAACTTCCCCAAGAACCTACAGCCTGTAAAGGCGCACTAGTTGGAATCTGGGAGCTGAATTCACCGCCCTATGGAAAACAAGCTACACTTTGACGGCTAGAAGACAAGACTTGCACTCCTAAAGAGAACTCCCAGGATGATACCAACAGCCACATAGGGTTTGCAATCCTTGGTCACCTGAGAATCTGGCTTGAGAAGCTCAGAACCTGTATGTCCTGGCACCCTAGACGTATATAAAGACAGTGTTGCCCTCATGAAAAAGAGAGAAGCCATTATGCCCCTAGAGACTGTTGCATTCGGGCAGCAATTATTTCTATAGCGATACCAGACACCGGCAACGCTGCAGAGGCATATAAAAAAAGAGGGCATCTAACCAGCGCCGTGAGAAGAAGGTGGTCTCAGAATTCTGCTCGATAGCCTCGATATGTTCTAAAACCTGGAGGCCCTAGAAATAGAAAAGACGAACCTACCCGCAGGAAGAGTAGAAGGTCTGCCAAGTCACCTTGCTCAGCCGGCAGGAAATCCTCCACTCAATTCTCAAGCGCAACCAGCCGTATGCAATGCTGCAGAGATGCACTAATAAAAATAAAACAGGTCAATAATAAAACAGCTATACATCCCACCTTACAGGAACCCTGGGATAGAGGAGGAGATACCTGCACTGAAAACAGAGTACTCTCCTGCCGCTGAGTACACTCTGCGGTGATTTGCCTTCTGCCGACCCAGACCAGAAACAAGCCTGGGCAGCAGAATACAGAAGAAAGATCTCTTCAACAAACACCCCAAGGCAGAATATAAGGGGTCCCCCCACACTTAAACTGTGGAGAAACGAATGTAGCTAACCCACCTGTAGCAAACCCACCTATTAGCAAACCCTGCCCCAATCTTGGCAACGGTGTTGTCTCAGAGCACACAGTAGCCGCAGCAGAAAGAAAGTAAACCCATCTCTGGGGAAAAAAACTGTGACCGCTGCGGAGCTCGCGCGTGACTTCAGCAAGCGGAAAACTCCAGCTCCTCCGGAGCCAATGTGAAAGCCGCGAAGCTACCGCCCGTACAATAAAACACGCATGCGTGCCTTCTGCGAGTGGGAAAGGCCTAGCTCCTCTGACGCCATTCCTTCGCTAACTCAGAGTTGCCACCAACAGCGCCAAGTAAAAAGCGCGCATCTCTGGCGCATGGCAAAAGCCTAGCCACTCCGACTTCTTGCCCAATCTCAAACCCGGAGGGCCCCAAGCAACTGCTAATTCCCATGCCAAAAAGAGCTTGGAGGTTACCAGCACTCGAACACGACTTCACAACCTCTATAGCCCTAAAAGTCACAGCGAGCTAAATAAAATTATCACCACATAGGACTCCAAAACGTCCCTAACAAACACACACCCGCGAATGAAGCACCCGCAAACCAAAAGTTGCATACTCACAAACTGTTGTCAGGGCTTGTAAGTGCTGGTAGATGCCGGTAAAAGCCGGTTGCTCAGCACAATGACAGAAATGCAATTTAGAAACTGTGGTGTCCCTTTTTTTTTTTAATTAAGGGAAAGAAGAAAAATAGGGACTCAGTCAGACCCTCTATCATTGGAGGGTGGGTGAGACAGGGACCTGGGGGGCCCAGGTGTTGATCAGCCGGACACCCGTCTCACTAAAGATAAAAACTCAACAGGAGAAATAGACTTATCTCACTGAAGAGAAAACCTCAACGGAAGAAAATAAGTTTCCAGTCACGGCCAGAATCCAGGAGCTAGTTGAATAGCGACCATCACCTGCTGGGAGATAGAGCATACTGAAGATACAAGAGGCATGCCAGCCAATTGGACCACCTGTTAATCAGTTTCTCTATCTTCACCCACTGGTCTCTGGATTCATCTGCTGCTGTTGCTAAGGAAAAGATGATTATCAAAAAGCTTGGATTCATTGGTCCTCTCCAGGAAGATAAGCTGGGCTTACGAATATCCAGTTTACACAAAAGCTTGTCCTGTTTGGCAGAACCTGTAGGCTGATAGGTGGGTAAACGAAGTTCCTAAATGACATGGAAGGTGGAAACCACCTTCCATAGAAAGGAAGAAACTATGCACAGAGAAACACCCAACTCCTTGAAACAGAGAAACAGCTTCCTGCAGGAGAGGGACTGCAATTCTTAGATCCTTCTTACTGAAACTATGGCAACCAAGAACACTGTCTTGGCCGTAAAGTCTAGCAGGGAAGCCTCTGAAAAAGGCTCGTAAGGAGCACAAGCCAATCCTTCAAGACCACAATGAGGTCCCAAGACAGGAACAGTGTGTGCAACGGCGGTCTCAGTCTGAGAGCCCCCCCCTTCAAAAATTGAGTGATGTCCGGGTGAGAAGTCAGAGACTGAAGGCCCGAAAGCATGAGATACCAGCTTGAGGGCTGAAACCGCAAGGCCCTTTTCGAGACAAGCTTGTAGGAAAGCAAGGATCATCAGAACAGGAGTTCTCTCTGGTTCTACCTGTCTTTGACACACCACAAGTGGAAAGTCTTCCAGGTTTTAGCATAAGTCACAACTGTCACAGGGTTCTTAGCCCTAAGGAAAGTCATAACCACAACCTCTGAATAACCCTTCCGAATCTAGGCTGCACCCTCAAAAGCTATGCCACAAGAACAAAGCATTCCATCTTTTCCATTGGAATTGGGCCTTGACTGAGAAGCCCTGGATAAACAGGAAGTTTCAAGGTCTGACCCTCTGCAGATGCACCAGATCCATGTACCAAGGTCTTCGGGGCCAGTCCAGAGTCACCAGAATTACCAGATCCTGACGGGTTGATATCATGCAGATGATCCACCCCACCATGGCCTCAGTGGAAATACATAGAGAAGTAGATCTGTGGGCCAGGGTTGAACCAGGGCGTCCCACCCTGCACTTTCCTGCTCAACTCTATGACTGTAGAAGCGGATTGCCTTCACATTCTTGGCTGTGGCCATGAGATCCATATCTGGCGTGCCCCAAGTCTAAACTATGAAGCAGAGCAGAGCAAAACATACCATCTCATTTCACTTGCAGAAGGAAAAACTGAGGAGGGAACTGTTTTCCACTACAGAAGGGGAGGAGTTCAAATTCTTAAGTGATACCCTTCTGCAGTTTCGCAGGAAGTGGGAATCAACAGCTCCAGTAGAGACTATTGTGTATCCGCAACAAAAGTAAAACAACTATAAACCCAATCTAGGCAGGGAAATAACTCCTATGTAATTTGCCCCAAGTTCTTGTGGGCCTTGTGAGAACTCGTGGCAGCCATTCAATGAGTGGCTCAGCACCAGGCAGAAGCGAGTAAAGCTCACTCATGCCCGGTACACTGCTGTGTCGCGAGAACTCAAGGTGGCCATTCAGGGAGGGGCTCAGAAAGGGCAGGAGCATGGAAAGCTCACTCCTGCCCATTACACCATTGGACCACCAGGGATTCAAAAAGATATGCAGGGGGGAGGTTGATAAAAAAAAAAAAATTACAGTCGGCCAGGTTAGGAGGGATCCCTCCTGTTCCAGCCCACCAGGTCATAAGGCAGGTCCAGTGGAGGTCTGCAGGACATCGGGAGAGAGGGGGGGGGACAGGATACAGGGCAGGGAGGGGGGCTGGGTGCAAAACCGGGCAGGGAGTGAGGGGGGCTGGGTGCACAGCTTGGTAGGGGGGGGGGCAGGGCATAGATCCTGGCAAGCCACATGAATATTAACCAGCCTCTCCACCCTCTTCCCCCATTTTATATTCGAATGAACTGTTTTTCCACTTTTTGGGGGGGAAAAAGGTACCTCATCATACTCAGACCGACTTATATTTGAATACATACAGTAAGTCACAGAGCATATCAAGAACTTTGGCAATATTCCTACTTCTTTCTATATAGCATTTATTAAATTCATAGACATGCCCCCTTGTATCTTTCTAGGTAATAATAAAAATGTGATGACATCAAACTATAGCAATACATATAAAATATAGATTTAGATCCATTTGAGAAACTATGTGGCTTAATTCAGTATCTAATTGCTGCTAGGGTTCAGAAGCAGCATTAAGATGGTCAAAACATTTACATTATACTAATTTAGACATGAAACATATGCAACACAGCAGATTTGACTACACACCTTATGGAACATTTTATAGTATATACTGGTACAATTTTTAACAGCAGCACAGTTCTTCATATGCCTAAAATTAAATATATCAGTTTATATATATGTTTGTATATATATGTATATATGTATTTGCTGAACTCACTACATAACGCTTACTGCACTTTGACAATCTGCTTTAGGGTAGAAGATTAAGTAAAGAGCAAGCAATCAAATTTACCATTTTGTGTAAAGCAAAAAAAAATCTGCCAAACCTTTAGTCCATTAGCAGATATGTATATAGAATTATGGTCACTTAAATGTCTTCATTTTTGTTCTTCTTAAGAAATCCTACCTGTCACTCTCAGTGTTGCGGAGAGATGGAAGCCGAAAGCTTGTGTTTCGATCCAGCTTTGACTGACTCTTTGTTCTCTTGATGGATCCTTTAAGGCGCTTACTAAAGAAACCCTGGAAGCAGGAAATGGAACAAGAATATAATGAATAGTAGAATTCTCATGCTAATAACTCTTTACAGAAAAGGCCAACTTAAAAGAAAATATATTGCTAATTGCATAAATGAAATGATGATGAACTCAGCCAGCAACCAGTAGTGCTTTAGAGTCTCACTATACAACTGGATCTTTTATCAATGAGTTGGGCAAAATGAAATTTCTCAAGGTAAATATTACTGTACAAATATGTTATACAGTTACTCATGTTATAATGAAACTCATACTGTAAAGACTCTTTATGGAGGGTAATAGGGTGCCATGTTTAATGAGATTCATTCTAGAATGCTCTTTATATAGAAATATTGTCAAGATAAAACATGACAAAGTGACATTCAAAATAGTAAAATGACAATATGTTCACAATTTTTATAATAAATATTATTTTTATGAAATATTTTTTACCCAAAGTTCACATTCTTTCCTGTACTTTTTAACAATCCAGTCCTAGCACATCCCTGTTTAGTCATCCTATCAGGTTAAGTTCTCATGTCTCACAAATAATCACATTCATAAAGAAGATTAATTTGATAAGGTCTGTAGTAAAATTCTAGAGTTTCTCTTATTATTTATGCATTACTACATCCATTTAAAGTAGGCCTCAACAAATTTTCATTAAATCTAGGAGCCAGCAGCTGAGACATCTCTTGCTTCTCCATCTCTTCAATATTATCCTCAATGAATTTCAGAGGAGGTGTGGGGGCAGAAATCCTTTTCTAGATCAGCAGTAGTACTTTTAGAAACTGATTTACATGGAGGACCATTTTTGATAGGACATCTAAGTCATATTTTGGACGTTTACTGCTAAATATCCAAAGTCAGAGGTGGAGAAATGGCCATTTTAGAATGGGACATCCAAATAATTTTTTTTTTAATCCCCTACTTGGACATCTTGGCTGCCAAAATGTCTAGGCCACCACGACATCTAACTTTATTCGCCATTTTTGATACCAAAAATGTCCCAAGTTAGAAATGACCAAATAAGCACCATTTAGAGGGGCAACATTGGCATGGACTGGCCACACAGACATCCCAATAGAGCAGTGGGGCACCTTAGAGGACACTGCTGTGAAGTTGATTTAGAGAGGGCCAGATGAACATCTCACCATAACCCTCCAAAACCTACTATACCACCTGTTTGGCAGCCCAATAGCCCTTGTGGCTGCAGGTGGCACTTATATGACAGTATAGAGTAGGATTTTGGTGGGTTTTGGTAGACTCCCCCCTCCCCAATATGAATTAAACAGTACATACCTGTCTGTAGAATAGCAGCATCTGGTATGGGAAAGTTTAGTAGGCTCATAAGACACACTAACCAGTGCATTTATGGTGGAAAGTTTGAGTCCATCAAACCCCACCAAAATCCTACTCTACTTCCATATAGGTGCCACTTGCAGCCATAAAGGCTATTGGATGGTAGACAGGTAGGAATAGTAGGTTTTAGGGGAGTTTTGGAGGTCTCACAATATATTATAAGGGGGTTATAGTAAGAAGTATATCTGGCATCCTTTATGTGAAGTTCTTAGCAGTGCCCTCTAAGGTGCGCCACTGCTCTATTGGGATGTCTATGTGGCCAGTCCATGCCAATGTTGCCCCTCCCACTTCTAAATGGTGCTTATTTGGACATTTCTAACTTGGGACATTTTTGTTGTCAAAAATGGCGAATAAAGTTAGATGTCGTGGTGGCCTAGACATTTTGGCAGCCAAGATGTCCAAGTAGGGGATTAAAAAAAAATTATTTGGATGTCCCAAGGGAGTTATAGTAAGAAGTATATCTGGCATCCTTTATGTGAAGTTCTTAGCAGTGCCCTCTAAGGTGCGCCACTGCTCTACTGGGTTGTCTATATGTGGCTAGTCCATTATAATGCTGGCCTTTCCCATGTCCAAATGGTCTAGATTTGGATGTTTTAATCTTGGATGTTTCTATGGACTCACACTTTCCATCATAAAAGTAGTGGTTAGAGTGTCTTATAGGCCTAGGTCCTTCTCTCTATGGTTCATTAGCCCACTCACTAGCCTACTTAACACACCTGCGTGATGCTCTACTAACCTTTTCCATACCAGCTGCTGCTTTTCTAGAGACAGACATGTACTGTTTTCTTCATATTTTTGGGTGGTGGGAAGGGTTCAGTGACCACTGGGAAAGTGTGAGAAGTCATTACTTAATCCCTCCAGTGGTCATCTAGACCAGTGTTCTTCAACCTTTTTACACCTATGGACCTGCAGAAATAAAATAATTATTTTGTGGACTGGTGGTTCAAGAACACTGGGCTAAGTCGTGGGCCAGACCCCGCCTATCTGTACCCAATCTCCACCCCAGACCCCGCCCCCATAATAGTACTAACACTATTTTTTCCATTCATTTTTCACAGATACACAATATAATCTTATTAACAACACATAATGGTTAACCACAAAATTAAACTACACAAAGCACACTGAAAGCAGATGTAAATTCTCAAAATTAACATAATTCAATCACTAAATAAAAAAATAAAATCATTCCCCCCTACCTTTGTTGTCTCCCTCCCTCCATGCCTTACCTTCTGGCCTGCTCCCGCCTGGCCATTTTATGCCGCCCCCGGCGTTATCTTCAGGCCGGCTCCCTCTTCCTCATTGATGCAGTGCACAAAGCTGTGGGCAGCGGCTCCTTGCTCATCCCATGCCTCATCTGGAAGCCTTCTCTCTGACGTTGCAACATCAGAGAGGCTTCCGGTTCAGGCACATGACACGCGTAGGAGCCATTGCCCGTGGCTTTGTGCACTGAATCAGTGAGGAAGAGGGAGCTGGCTCAAAGGTAATGCCGCACCGATCGCACTGTGGACTGGTGGTTGAAGAACACTGTTTTGGGCCTGATGCACGTGCTGGCCCTGTGGACCGATAGTTGAAGAACAGTGATCTAGACAGTTTGGATACCTTTTTGGCACTTAGATGCTTCTAAAATAGGTCTAGCTTGGAATGTCTAAGTTCCATCTAGGACATCTTGCAAAGGGCTCTATTATTGCCACAAAATGTCCAAATCTAACCCGGCCAACAGCCAACCCAAAACTCACCTCCAACATGCCTCTTTCTGAGTTTTGGAGGGTGAACTTCCTGCAAAACATCCAAGTTATTTGTTCCAATTATTTGTGCCGATTATTGGACATTTCTGTGTTTTGAAAATTTAGAGAATGACACGGACTTTGTCTCTGTAGACTGTCTTCATTTGCAGAAGCCTTGAACACTTATGATTTTATATTTAAATCTTTTTATTAAAGTATGAAAATGGACAATATTTCATGCAACTATTTATAAATCACAAATAGAGACTTCCATTTCGATCAGTTGCCTATGATTTTACATCATCTGGGAAGTTAATTGGATTGTTTTTCAGACATGGGTATAGAAGAGAACCCAAACTGTGTACTAGATGAACAGGAAAATAAGAGTCTATTAAATGTTGGAAATGCTAGCAACAATGGATGAATCTGTTGCAATAACAGTAAGATGCAGGACTCAAGCAGTTTTTCAATCTTTGGCTCAGTCTGTAGCTCCTGTTTGTGACCCTATTATCACCAAGTAGAGAAGACTTGGTCTGTGACTGCAAGGACCTACAGACTCGCCTTCCAAATCCCTGTCAGAAAGGTTCACCAGATCCTGGTCAGCCTCTGCCAATGACCCTGAGGTGCCCTGGTGGGCAAATGATGGAAGGATGTTGCAGATGGTAGGAATCTGATCAGCAGAGAATGACTCTTGTTGGCACATCAAAGGCAGACAAAGGCACAAATGAAGACCTTTAACAGTACGTTTAAATCCAAAAGCTGCTTTGCAATTTTTTAAATCACTGAATTCAGTGGGGGCAGTTGTCTAAGATATGTTATGTTTTTACATATTGATACCAAATTCAAGATTTTACAGAATAACATGGGGACAAAGTTTGTCCATGTCCCTGTCTCATCCCCAGGCACTCTGTCTCTGTTCCTGCTCTGTCCCATAGGTTCTGTCCTCGTCCCTGCTCCATGGTTAAATGTGGGTACCCCTCTCCGTATTATTCTCTAGTTTACATATTATATATTGGTAAATTTCTCTGCCCCTAGTGGGTTTACCATCAAAGTTTTTGCACCTGGGGCAATGGAGGGTTAAGTGATTTGGCAAGGGTTACAAGGAATTTCAGTGTCACATAGATAGGATTCTGGATTGTGCTAGGGAGGAGTCAGCTGTCTTGGTACAAAGGAAAATGTGGGAGGGAGGTTCTGGAAGTCAAATTTAGGCTTTAAGGTACAAAGCTGACATCCAGATTAGAGAATGACACGGGGAGAGATCCCCGCAGTGAGCCGCAGGGAGCCTGCGGTTTAGCTGCGGGCTTCAGAGACTCTATACTCAAATCGCCGCAGACACGGGGAAAAAAGTTTTCACCGCCCGCAGGCGCAGGTGAAAAGATTTGTCCCCGCAGGCCAATGTACCCCCTTCAAAGAACTGCTATTTACCGTGTCTTCACCGTGAATCTTTGGTCTTGACCGGGTGTCATTTTTTTTCCGGCGGCCATGTTTGTCTTCGCGTGGTCTGTCTCCTCAACCCGACTTGCACGTTGCCGCATTGACTCCGCCCCCTAAGAAGAGGACCAATCGCTACTGCCACACCTGTAATTAAACCTCCTTCGCGGCTTTCTCCTCCCTCTGACGCGTCACTGATGACGCTACTGTTGGGAGGTTTGCTGCTTTCGCTGGGAAAGTCGGAAAGGTTCACTTGGGGGGGGGAGATAGGAGGATCAGCGGGGGTTCGGCTGGGAGGAGGTTCGGGGGTTCGGTCTGCCTCGGTGCTCCAAGGCCTGGCGCCATTACCTTTTTCGCCCCTCCCGCCCCCCCCCCTTGGTACGCTACTGCTCTCCAGCTTTCCTTAGTTTGCCGGTTTTCTTTTTCGGCCTTGTTCTCTGCCGGGTCCTGCCTACTTCCTGTTTTCATGAAGACAGGACCCGACAGAGAGGAAGGCCTGAAGCGGGCAACAGAAGTGAATTGTGAATGCTGCTGCTGCCCGATGAAGTTCAGGACATCGAGGAAGGAGCAGGGTGAAATCGGCTGCTGGCTTGGGGGTGAGGGTAGGGAAAGAATCGTGGAAGTGGAGAAATTGGCACGATGGCACGAAAGAAAGAGGGGGACCAAGGGGGGAGAGAAAGAAAGGCAGAAAGAAAGAGGGGGTCAAGAGGGAGAGAAAGAAAGGCAGAAAGAAAGAGGGGAGCCAGGGGGAGAGAGAAAGAAAGAGGGGGGCAGGAGAAGAAAGAAGAAGGATCAGAAGAAGGACCAGAGACTCATGAAATCACCAGACAAAAAGGTAGGAAAAATGATTTTATTTTCAATTTAGTGATCAAAATGTGTCAGTTTGAGGCTTTTATGCATGCTGCAGTGACGGTGACGGGGCGGTGAATGTGATGGCAGTGGCGGTGACGGGGCGGTGAATGGAATGGATGGCAGTGGCGGTGACGGGGCGGTGAAGGGAATGGCGGTGACGGGGCGGTGCAGAGGATGGTGAGACGGGGACGGGGCGGTGACGGGGACCAATTTTTTCACCGTGTCATTCTCTAATCCAGATCCACTGGGATAGCATTAAGAACATAAGAATTGCCATAGTGGGACTGACTGAAGTTCTATCAAACCCAATATCCTGTTTCCCACAGTGGACAACCCAGGTTCCAAGTACCTAGCTAGATCCCAAGTAGTAAAACAAATTTTCAGAAATGTTCCACGTTCCACATGCAGGACTCAAGACGCAGCCAGACTTCCGAAGTCTCAATGCATGGTTGAGAAGATGGTGCAGAGATGAAGGATTTAGATTTGTTAGGAACTGGGCAACCTTCTGAAAAAGGGGGAGCCTATTCTGAAAGGATGGATGCCACCTTAACCAGGATAGAGCCAGGCTGCTGGTGCTAAATTTAAAAAGGAGATAGAACAGCTTTTAATCTAAGATGGGGGGAAAGCCGACAGTTGCCCAGGAGCAGATGATTCAGTGTGGCGTATCCTTGAAGAATACTATTGAAACAGAAGATTTAGGGAATCCCAATAAGGTTTCAATAATAGTGAATAAAAAAAAAAGCCAGAAGTATTTAAGAGGAAAGCCCTGTAAAGGCTGCAAATTATCCCCCTGCATCGGTCAACTTCTACACAGTGTATAGATGCAAGGAAAACACACAATTTGAAGTGTCTGTATAAAATGTTAGAAGCCTACAAAATAAGATGGGAGCGAAAGAATATATAGAACTAAATGAAGAGGTGGAAATAATAGGTATCTCAGAGACCTGGTGGAAGGAGGTCAAGCAATGTGTTTCTAGGCATTTAAACTAGGAGGTGGGAGTGGCATATGTATGGGCATTTATGGTGGCCATCCCCAGCAAAAAACAAGCAGTGACGGTAGAAAAGATAGCGATATAAATAACAATATTAGCATTACACTTCTTAGCAAAGCAGCAGGAACTAGACAAAAATAAAATTGCCACTGAAAATTAGCTGGAAAACAATGACCACAAACGCTCACAGCCTAGGCAACAAAAATCATGATTTGAAAGCCCTGATGTTAGAGGCAAACTTGGATATTGTAGCGATCATAGAGACATGGTTCAGTGGTTCCCAAGGATGGGACACAAACATACAGGGCTATAATCTTTTTGGAAAGGACAGAGATAGTAGAAAAGGTGGATTAGCAGTTTTCTATGTAAAGACTAATATCCAAGCGACTGAAATGCAGAAGGCCTGGGGGAAAGGAAGAAACTAAATGGATCGCTTTGAAAAGAGAAGATGGAACTTCTATCTAAGTGGGTATTGTCTATAGACGACTTACTCAATCACAGAAATTTGATAAAGATCTTTTTGCAACTATCCAAAAGCTGGGGAAGAAAGGAGAGCTGCTGTTGCTGGGCGATTTCAACCTACTGGATGCAGATTGGAAAGTTCCAGATGCAGAATCGTAAAGAAGTAGCGAGATCGTGATGGTCAAGGAGCTCTGCTCAGATAAATGGTTATGGAACCAACAAGGGGAAAAACGCTATTAGATCTGGTGCTCACAAATGGAGAAAGTGCCTCTAATGTCCAAGTGGGTGCCTACCTGGGTGGTAGTGATCATCAAATGGTTTGGTTTTATATAACCACTAAAGTGGAGGGCAGCCACACAAAACTCAATGTCCTGGATTTCAAACGTGTGGACTTTGCATGCTTTCATTTTTCTTCATGACTAATCTTTGTTGTTTAGTTGAGATTTTTGGCTTGCTACTCTGTTTGTGTGAAAGTTTGTGACCTATTATTGCCAAACAGGGAAGACTTGCTCTGTGACAGCAAGGACCTATAGACTCGCCTTCCAAATCCCTGTTAAAAAGGTATACCAGATCCTAGTCAGCCTCTGCCAATGACCCTAAGGTGCCCTGGTTGCCCAAGCCCCCTTGCGCAACCTCTGGCTTACTGCCAGACCTCAGATGAGGATTCTGGTTATTCAAAGCAGCTCTCCACATCAAATTATCAAATTCAGGAGAAAAGGCTTTACTAGGCATCACTGAGTCCTTTAGGTCAGTGATTCCCAACCCTGTCCTGGAGGAACACCAGGCCAATCGGGTTTTCAGGCTAGCCCTAATGAATATGCATGAGAGAGATTTGCATATGATGGAAGTGATAGGCATGCAAATTTGCTTCATGCATATTCATTAGGGCTAGCCTGAAAACCCAATTGGCCTGGTGTTCCTCCAGGACAGGGTTGGGAACCACTGCTTTAGGTAACTCCACCTTATGTCTCTTGTGCTCCGCGACTTCCATTTTCTTACACTTGTTGTTCTGGGGCTCTGGTAGGGATTTTCTTCTGGTAAACAGGCTTCTCGAAGGATCCTTAGCCCTAGAGATCAAAGGGGAGGCTAAGCCCAATGCTCTCGCCTCCCTTTCACATGCTGTACGACACAGTACAAGATTGCTCTTCCGGGATCCATCCAGTGCAAATCTGGCATGAATTAGGGGTAAAAGAGCCTGAGGACTCTATCCCTGCCAGTTTTGAGGAAAAATGAGGCAATTTGAAGGATTTGGAGAATTTTGAAAAATAAAATCAGGAAATCCAAGATGTCTGGTTATTAGAGGTGGGGGACCCTACAGGATGTGGCAATAGCTGGATCTGGGTGAAAAATCCATGCTTCAATCAGCCAGTCCTCCAACACGGAGATCTTCGGGCTGCCAGTCGGACAAAAGTTGGATTGATCTTCAATCCCTGCGGAACTGCTCACACGAAGGGGGAGAGGTAAAATCGCAATCAGCATCCTGATGAGCCCCGCTGACCCCCCTGCAGATGCCTAACAGCCTGCGCTCAAGCCCCTGCGATTCAGTAGGCGGGCTAAGCTGTGAGGGATACGGACCTCAAGGTCCACAAAGTTTTCTGCAGGCTGGCCAAACAGGTATCCAAAGGATTAGCTTGCCAGATACAGACCCATGTCTGCTTCTTCTTCACATAGGAAGAGCTTACCCACACACTGGAGAGCTCTGGTACACTGACAGCCACAAGAAAGAAATATACAGAACAAATCAGAAAGACACCTGGCTCCCATGCAGGAGGAAAAAACTGTAGGGGACAGCAGAGCCCTCTGAAGGAATGGAAAACCTGGAATGGATTCTTTCTGTATGGCTCACAAACATAAGGAGAATACCCTTGTGTCCAAAATGGCACACCTATTGCACTAGAAGTAAGGTTTTCATATTATAAATATGTTTTTACATACACTAGAACACTGTTGTCACCGTATAGTTTTATTCATAGAAACATGATGGCAGATAAAGGCCAAATGGTTCATCCACAGCATCCATTATCTCTTCTCCCTAAGAGATCCTACATGCCTGTCCCATACTATCTTGAATTCAGATACAGAGTTTGTCTCCACTACCTCCACCGAGAGACTATTCCATGCATCTACCACTCTTTCTGTAAAGAAGTATTTTCTTACATTACTTCTGAGCCTATCACCTCTTAAATTCATCCTATGACCTCTCCTTTCAGAGTTTCCTTCATTTGAAAAAGTCTCACCTCCTGTACATTAACGCCAGAGATATTTAAACATCTCTATCATATTCCCTCTCTCCCATCTTTCTTCCAGATTATACATATTAATAATAATAACTTTATTTTTATATACCGCCATACCATAAACAGTTCTAAGCGGTTTACAAGAGAAGAGACTGTATACAGATAGCGACATTACAGAGAACTTTCGAATTTACATTGGCATGTTAAGTTTAGTCAGGTTTATCTGGAAGTGTATTGGAAGTATTAAGTTGTCTACATCTGTCCCCATATGATTTATTTATTTATTTTTTAATGTTTCATTTTCATTTTAAACCATAATTACATCAAAAACAATTAGCAATCTGTGAATCCACATATACTAGAAAGTGGGGGGGGGGGGTTCAGGCTAAAGTTATAACATCTTTAATATAGTTAAGTACAAAAGAAATAATATCTCACTTTCCTAACAATGTAAGGAAAAGAAAACCCAAAATAAAAACAAAAAACCCCATTCCCTCTGTAAACCCCATCTTCCTTTTGTAAAGACTTTAGCTTTTTCTGAACTACTGCCTGAATATGGAAAAGGAGAGCAATGAGTGAAAAACACAGGGGACTTTAATAGATGGCTCAGAGCCTGGTGTCATCAAGAAGGCTTCAGGTACATAGAAGGATGGGGAAATACATGGAAGGACAAGAAGCTATATTGCACTGATGGGCTACATATTACTACAGCAGGAAAAAGAAACCTTGCAGAGAAATTTAGACAATATTTTTCTAGACATTTAAACTAGAAGGTGGGGGTGGTGTATGTACGAAGGACAATTATAGAGACCACCCCCGGCAAAAGAAAATATGTGATAGTAGTAAAGGCTGCAACATAAGCAATATCAGCAACTCATTTCTTAGTATTGCAACGGAAAGTGAAACGACACAAAAATCCATACGAAAAAGGAGATTATCGCTGAAAAATAGCTAGAAAGCGATGACCACAAATGCTCGCAGTCTAAGCAACAAAGTTCATGATCTGCAAGCCCTGATATTAGAGGCAGATCTAGATATTGTTGCTATCACAGAGACATGGTTCAGTGAATCACATGGATGGGATGCAAACATACCGGGATATAATCTTTTTAGGAAGGACAGAGATGGTCATAAAGGTGGAGGAGTAGCTCTCTATGTAAAGATCAATATCCAAGCGACCGAAATGCAAGGGACCTGGGGAGAGGAAGAAGCGATATAGATTGCTCTGAAAAGAGAAGATGGAACTTCTATCTACGTGGGTGTAGTCTACAGACCTCCGACTCAATCGCAGCAAATTGATAAGGATCTGATTGTGGATATCCAAAAGTTTGGAAGGAAAGAGGAGGTTCTGCTGTTGGGAGATTTCAACCTGCCGGATGCGGACTGGAATGTTCCGTCTGCGGAATCGGAAAGAAGTAGGGAGATTGTGGATGCCTTTCAAGAGGCTCAGCTCAGACAAATGGTGACGGAACCCACAAGGGAAAAAGCGATATTGGATCTGGTCCTCACAAATGGAGAGAGTATCTCTAATGTTCGAGTGGGTGCTCAACTGGGTAGTAGCGATCATCAAACAGTTTGGTTTGATATAACGGCTAAAGTGGAGAGCGGCCGCACGATACTTAAAGTCCTAGATTTCAAACGTACGGACTTTAATGCAATGGGAAAGTACCTGAAGAAAGAGCTGTTAGGATGGGAGGACATAAGAGAAGTGGAAAGACAGTGGTCTAAGCTGAAAGGAGCGATAAAAATGGCTACGGACCTTTATGTGAAGAAAATCAATAAAAACAAGAGAAAAAGGAAGCCGATATGGTTCTCCAACCTAGTGGCTGAGAAAATAAAGGCGAAAGAGTTGGCGTTCATGAAATATAAAAAAACCCAAGAAGAGGAGAGCAGAAAGGACTACAGGGTAAAACTGAAAGAAGCCAAGAGAGAGATACGTTTGGCGAAGGCACAGGCGGAAGAACAAATGGCTAAAAATGTAAAAAAGGGAGATAAAAATTTTTTCTGATATATTAGTGAAAGGAGGAAGATAAAAAATGGAATTGCTAGGCTAAAAGATGCTGGGAACAAATATGTGGAGAGTGATGAGGAGAAAGCAAATGTGCTAAACAAATACTTCTGTTCTGTGTTCACAGAAGAAAATCCTGGAGAAGGACCGAGATTGTCTGGCAAAGTTACACGACAAAATGGAGTAGATTCTGCGCCGTTCACGGAGGAGGGTGTTTATGAGCAACTTGAAAAACTGAAGGTGGACAAAGCGATGGGACCAGACGGGATCCATCCCAGGATACTAAGGGAGCTCAGAGAGGTTCTGGCGAGTCCTATTAAAGACTTGTTCAACAAATCTCTGGAGACGGGAGTGATTCCTGGGGATTGGAGGAGAGCGGATGTGGTTCCTATTCATAAAAGTGGTCACAGGGATGAAGCAGGAAACTACAGGCCGGTGAGCCTCACTTCAGTTGTTGGAAAAATAATGGAAGTGTTGCTGAAAGAAAGGATAGTGTATTTCCTTGAATCTAATGGGTTACAGGATCCGAGGCAACATGGCTTTACAAAAGGTAAATCGTGCCAAACGAACCTGATTGAATTTTTTGATTGGGTGACCAGAGAGCTGGATCGAGGACATATGCTAGATGTAATTTACTTGGATTTCAGCAAAGCCTTTGATACAGTTCCTCATAGGAGACTGTTGAACAAACTTGAAGGGCTGAAGTTAGGACCCAAAGTGGTGAACTGGGTCAGAAACTGGCTGTCGGACAGACGCCAGAGGGTGGTGGTTAATGGAAGTCGCTCAAAGGAAGGAAAGGTGACTAGTGGAGTCCCTCAGGGTTCGGTGCTGGGGCCAATCCTGTTCAATATGTATGTAAGTGACATTGCTGAAGGGTTAGAAGGAAAAGTGTGCCTTTTTGCAGATGATACCAAGATTTGTAACAGATTAGACACCGAAGAGGGAGTGGAAAATATGAAAAAGGATCTGCAAAAGTTAGAGGAATGGTCTAATACCTGGCAACTAAAATTCAATGCAAAGAAATGCAGAGTAATGCATTTGGGGATTAATAATAGGAAGGAACCGTATATGCTGGGAGGAGAGAAGCTGATATGCACAGACGGGGAGAGGGACCTTGGGGTGATAGTGTCCGAAGATCTAAAGGCGAAAAAAACAGTGTGACAAGGCAATGGCTGCTGCCAGAAGGATTCTGGGCTGTATAAAGAGAGGCGTAGTCAGTAGAAGGAAGAAGGTGTTGATGCCCCTGTACAGGTCATTGGTGAGGCCCCACTTGGAGTATTGTGTTCAGTTTTGGAGACCGTATCTGGCGAAAGACGTAAGAAGACTTGAGGCGGTCCAGAGGAGGGCGACAAAAATGATAGGAGGCTTGCGCCAGAAGACATATGAGGAGAGACTGGAAGCCCTGAATATGTATACCCTAGAGGAAAGGAGAGACAGGGGAGATATGATTCAGACGTTCAAATACTTAAAGGGTATTAATGTAGAACAAAATCTTTTCCAGAGAAAGGAAAATGGTAAAACCAGAGGACATAATTTGAGGTTGAGGGGTGGTAGATTCAGGGGCAATGTTAGGAAATTCTACTTTACGAAGAGGGTAGTGGATGCCTGGAATGCGCTCCCGAGAGAGGTGGTGGAGAGTAAAACTGTGACTGAGTTCAAAGAAGCGTGGGATGAACACAGAAGATTTAGAATCAGAAAATAATATTAAATATTGAACTAAGGCCAGTTACTGGGCAGACTTGCACGGTCTGTGTCTGTGTATGGCCGTTTGGTGGAGGATGGGCAGGGGAGGGCTTCAATGGCTGGGAGGGTGTAGATGGGCTGGAGTAAGTCTTAACAGAGATTTCGGCAGTTGGAACCCAAGCATAGTACCGGGTAAAGCTTTGGATTCTTGCCCAGAAATAGCTAAGAAGAAAAAAAAAAAAAAATTTAAATTGAATCAGGTTGGGCAGACTGGATGGACCATTTGGGTCTTTATCTGCCGTCATCTACTATGTTACTATGTTACTATGTTCCTCACCCCCATCCCCAAACCTGTCACAGAGACAGTTGCTTTAAAAAAAAAGGAAGAAGATAAAACATAGTTGAAACTCAGCTAGATCTCCAATTGATATAACTGTCCCAAATCTTGTGAAAAACAGCAAGCCTACCATATTTATACGCAGTGAGTTTAGAAATCAAACAAATATAATCCAATTTCCCCAAAACCAATTCTAAAGAGAGCATCTGGGCTTCTTTCCAATGTCGGGCCAAAACTAACTTGGCAGCCACAAAAAAAAAAAAAATGTTGCAAGTTTATGTGTCTGTTTTGGGATCCCTGAGGGCCTAAGGTGTAGTAAGCAGACCTCTATGTGTTGGGGATAAGAAATATCCAATCTCTCTCTTAAAGTATGTAACAGCTGGGTCCAAAAGGTGATTATCACAGGGCACATCCACCACATCCAAAGGTGTATGAAGGTACACTGGAGGCTACAGTTTCTCCAACAGGAGTCAGGATGATCAGAAATCATCTTAGCTAAGCAAGCTGGAGCCTCCTGGTCCAAGGAGTACTTTTTATGCCCCCTTGATGAATTATATATGCCACCGCCGTGTCATTGTCTGAGAACACTGGCACTGCTTTTCCTTCCAGAGTGGGCTGGAAGTGAGTAACGCCAAGCGAATCACCTGAAGCTCCAAACAATAAATCAACCAACACCACTGACGAAAGACCACTGCCTCTGAATGGAGTGGACCCTGCAGCAATCACCCTAACCCGACAGACAGACATCTGTCATAAGAGCTAACCACGCTAAGATTTGAAGAAGCTTGCTTTGGAGGAGAGTCTCTCCCTGAAGCCCAATGTGCAGACTTCTGCACGCTGGTTCTTTCCAGGAGTGGCATCTGAAAGGGATAACATTGCAGAGACCACCGAAAGAGAAGGGACTCCTGTAGAGGGCTCATGTGCACACTGACCCAGGGAACCACCTCCAAGGAGGCTGTCAAGGACCCCAGCACCTGAAGATAATGCCAGGGCATGTAAGCTGGAAGGTTCAAGAGATCTCTGATCTGCTGCTGAAGTTTCAGACTGCATGGCTCGGGAAGAAATGCACTACCCTGCCGAGTGTCAAAGAGACGGCCCAGATACTCTGAGACGGTGTCAATTGGCTCTTTTTGAAGTTGACAAACCAACCCAAGTTCGGTAGCAGAGAAACCACTGTCTCTACCATACAGGTGCGCTCGTGTCGAGACTGAGGCCAGACCAATCAGTCACCCAAGAAAGGATGGACCTGGACACCCTGCCTGAGGAAAACAAACGCTTCAAGTACCTTCACCTTGAAGTGTGGGGAGCTGAGGTGAGCCCAAAGGGAAGGGCCGCAGACTGGAAATGCTGTTGCAGAACATGGAAATGCGGAAATCTGCGATGCTCCACAAATATTGGAATATGGAGGAAATCCTCCATACAGCCTACGCTTAGCAAGCTTCCAGGGGAATGGACCCCAAGTCCAGGAAGGGTGGCACACAGTAGGCTGGCTCCACAGATCCACTGAAGCTTCTCAGTGAAGAAGCAGGACTGCGTCCTTTCCTCCGACAGAGGACTACAGCAAAGTGGTCTCAAAGCACTCAAGCCACCAAAGAGATGAACTTTAAGCAAAAAAAAAAAGAAAAAGATGCAGAGCAAATCCAAGACTTCTGCATGGATTGCTTGCAGAAAATGAAAACTACAGGGGGTTCTAACTCTCTCTATGAGGTGGGAGGAGCATGTGCACAGAAAAGTGTTTGGATTATTACAACTCCCAGATTGTGGGAAGGGACTGACCACTTAGCGTAATGAATCTGGAAGGGATGTGTAGGAATGAATTTTTGTACTAGTTCCGCAAAAAGTCTAAACTCGGATTTGGACATCATATTGAAATGTCACAGCGAATTAGTCCAAGTCCCCACCCTCTGGTAGCAGTACAATTCCCGACTAGACCAACAGCCATAGTGTTTATTATTAAGAAACCCAACAACCCTCAAACAAACCTGCAGCAGCTCTTACACCCCAATCCACACAACAATCATATCTCAAACATACAACATCCAACTCAGACACTCAACTCAAACAAACCCCCCCTATAGGTCCCCCCCATCCAGCATAGTACAGGTAAGGATGCATCACTGCCCTGAGCGGGCACTCTGGGAAACCTAAGGTGTTGCCTCAGTCAAAGATAAATCAGGTGATAAGGAGATCCAGCAAGCCCCCCCATAAAGTCACATAATGCCTCATGTCCAGTCTGTGGGAAGTAGCGTAGGAATGAATCTCAAATTGAGCCACCTCTCTCAGCTTAGCCCACCATTGAGCGGTAGGGGGAGAGTCCTCAGAAATCCAGTAGGTCAGAATCAATTTTTTGGCAATCAGAAGGGCATTGTACAGAAATCTACATTGGGGAGGGGAGAAGCCCTGCTCTCGCAGAGAGCCCTGGAAGCCTAACAGGAGGGTGCCATAATCCCACTCCACAGGCCTTTGGAGGACAGATTCAAGAAGGCTCAGGAGTCCCTGCCAAAGGGTAAGCTCAGTGCACTCAAGAAACAAGTGGATGTATGTGCCAGGCTTACATTTACACTTGATACAGAGATCACTATCTCACAATCCAAGCTGTGCCCCCCTGTGCCAGGTGATGTGAGCGTGGTGCAAAATTTTAAACTGCAGCTCCTGATAGTCTGCTGACTTAGAGAAAATATAAAGGGTTCGAAAACAGTCCAGGAACTGCGGTTCAGTAATACTCTGCCCTAAGTGCACCTACCAACAATCCCTCAATATGCTCATCCCAGGAACTCGAGAGGAGAGCCATAAGACACCATACCAGTGGGACAACCGATTGAGTACAGGTGGAGTAGCTGCAAAGATCTGATCCAGGGAGCCAGAGTCCCAAACTCCCACACAATCCCGGTGGGTAGTAGTCCAGTAGTGGCACAGCTGAAGGAAGGAGAAGAAAAGTGCAGGGGGTAGCTTCCATTTCACCTGGACCTGTTGAAAAGAAGGAAAGGAAGCCGCCAAGAGGTCCAGTAGCTATACCATGTGACGGCACAGCCTCGCTGTGCCCACTGCCGGAACATGGACCACCCCCAACTGGGCAGAAACCCTGAGTTACCCTCGAACAGCAAATATGGAGATACCGCAGTGGGCAAACCCTGTTGATGGTGCCACCAGCGCCAAGTCTGTCTAAAGGGCAACAAGAAACAAGAACCCCTTCATTGAGCAAGATGATCCAGCTGGGAGTGCAGTAAGTTGAACTGGAAGGGGTGGCACCATCCCTCAACCCACCTGGAGGGAAAATAACGATCACACCCCGTATAGCCCTCGTGAATCCATCGCATAAGGGCAGCCACATTATACAACCATATGTCCGGAACATTCAGTCCGCCAGCTCCCTTAGCCAAGGTCAGCTTGGCCAGAGCTTCCTGTGGAGCCTTAGACCTACAAATAAACTGACAAATTAAAGATTTAAAGCGCAGTTCATCCTGGCGACAGAGCCAAATCGGCACTGTTTGAAAGGGGTAGAGTAATTTAGGAAGCAGGACCATTTTCACCAATGCCACTCGTCCCAACAGACCCAATGTTAGATCCTGCCACGCCTGGCACAGCTTCCCAATAACATCAAGGTGTTGGAGTACGTTCATAGAATACAACGTGGCAGGAGTGGTACTCAAATAAATTCCCAGATAATGGACCGGAGCAGCCGAAGGCGGGATAGGGAGCAGAGCATGCCACGATTCCAAGGGTCCCCCAGCCAGCAGCAAGAGTTCAGATTTACTACAATTAATATGCAGACCTGACAAGGCCCCGAAGTCCCTTACAACTGCCAACACTTTGCTCAAATGGATGGAGGTCTGATCCAAATACAATAAAATGTCGTCCATGAACAGACTAATTTTGCATTCCCTCCCCCCAATCCAAAGTCCCCAAACACTAGGGGCCTGATGGATCTTGAGAGCCAAAGGCTCAACAGCCAAAAGAAACAGCAAGAGTGAAAGCGGGCAGTCCTGCCAGGTTCCCAGTTGCAACCCAAACACGTCCGTCAATCCCCCATTTATAAGCAGCCGGGCCCTGGGATGGGTGTACAGTGCCTTAATCCAAGCCAGAAAGAGCCCCGTAAAGCCATAACCTTCCAAAACCTAAAATAACTACACCCAGGAGACACTATCAAAAGCTTTTTCCATATCTAATCCCATAACTGCAGCATGCCCCCCCCCCTTACCCCTATGTACGTGAATGGCTCATAAAATTTTCATCAGGTTCATTGAGGTGTAGCGACCAGGCACAAATCCCACCTGATCTGGGTGAATCAGAGCCGGCAAAAAACGATTAAGACGCCGTGCCATCGTCATAGCTAATAACTTAATATCCTGGTCCAGAAGGGAGATGGGTAGAAAGAAGCCCACCAATTCAGGATCCTTTCCTGGCTTTGATAATAGCACAATATGCGCCAAATTCTCAGGAAAGCAGCCATCAACACCCGCTACAGCGTAACACATGTGACTAAGTGGACCAACCACTATGTCCCGGAACATCCGATAAAATTCTGGACCAAAGCCATCCGGGCCTGGTGCCTTGGATAGGGTAAGGGAGCCAATCATGGCAGACATCTTATCTGGCATGAGCGGTGCATTCAAGATCGCCACCTAATCCTCTGTCAACCGGGGCAGCCCCAGGCTCGCAAAAAAAGTGCACAAAGCTTCCCTATCCAGAGGCCAACGCCCATACAGAAACTGATAGTATTGGACAAATTGGGCAGCAATATTGCGCTCCTTCTCATGCCGTATGCCCCTGGTGTCCTTAATGGAGGTAATAACCTGTCGTTTTTAATGCGGGCGAATCAGGTTGGCCATCAATTTCCCAGTTTTGCCCCCCCAGCGATAGAGCTGATACCGCTGATAATACAAAGAGCGTTCCATGCGTTTATTAAGAAGCTCCTCAAGCTGACTCCTAACCTCCCAGAGTTTCGTGCGGTCCGCCTCTGACAGCGTGCTGATATGGGCTCTTCTGAGGTCATGAAGTCTGCCGGACAGTCGCAGAAGCTCCTCCTACCGCTGTTTTCATTGACCTGCTAGGTACGCAATAATGTGCCCATGAAGGACTGCCTTGGAGGCATACCAGAAAGTGACAGGGCCTATATCAGACGTGTCATTTGTAAGTGTATAATCTACCCATCGCACTCTCAAAAAGGTGCGAAAATCCGGGTCATGATGTAAGTGTGGAAGTAATTTCCAGGAAGTGTTCCTACAGGTGAATGGTCAGAAATTGTGCTCTCATAGCCATAGAAAACAGGCGCTTATCCAGGAGGATGTAGTCCAGCCGAGCATACACTCTATGAGCATGGGAATAAAAGGTGAAATCAGTGTCATAAGGATGTAGAGTGCGCCAGACATCTACCAAATCCAAGTGCTGAGTTAGGAAACCCACCCCCTGATTATCATGATCCTGGGTGCGCGACTGGAGTGGCTTACAATCCACCCCTGGATTCGCAGTGATATTGAGGTCCCCACCTTAAACCAAATGGTATTCAGTGTGTTGAGAGATGTGGGAAAGGACAGAGGAAAAGAATTTATGACAATAAACATTAGGAACATACAAGTTGCACAGCAATAGCTTAAGGACCCACAGCTCGCCCAGCACCATCACAAAGCGCCTCTCTTTATCTTGAATTTGCTTATGGGGATGGAAGGGTAGGCTCTTGTGTAGGAGAATGGCTACCCCTCTCTGCCAGCCCCCAAAGGCTGATGAGTCCACCTTCCCCACCCAGCTGCACTTAAGTTTAGCATGTTCCAGCTGAGAGAGATACGTTTCCTGTAGGTAAGCAATGTCAGTGCCCAATTTACAAAAAGTGGACAAAACTCTAGATCTCTTCACTGGATCCACATTTAGAGTGGTCACTTTCAAATCAGCCATACTCTCTCCTATAGAAAGAAAAATCAAACAGCAGAACACCAGTACCAGCCACTCCAGGGCCTCCCAGATGGACCCTAGAGCTGTGTAATAGAGGTAAATGATAAGAGCAGAAGCAAAGGACCCCCCCACCCCCACACACATACACACCTGTACCCCAAGCAGCATCCCCACTGCAAGCAGAGAAAGAGAAACAAGAACAGTGGAAGAAAAATGAAGGCAGGAATCATGAGGCATGTAGATATGAGGCTGCTCCAACGCAGCTTCCCAGCAGGTCTCCACAGCTACACAGGGCTCACACCCCTCCACACCCAAGGCTCAAATACCCCCCCCAACCGCACTCCTAACGATCCTTTCACAACATCCATACTCCCACACATACCTCCTGTCACATTCGCAAAGAAAACAACAAACAGACTGCAGACAATATACAAGATGCAGGCGTTGTTTATTAGTAAATGCATATACAACCTTATAGCCAACCAAGGGACCCGACACGGTCCGTGTTTCGGATGACACACCTTTCTCAGGGGTCCTAATGAATTTAAGCATAAATACTTAAGATAATGTGTGAACATAAAAAGGTGAAGCAAGCAAATGGTAATGTGACAAAGGTGATAATGTCATACAAGAACATATTAAAGAGAAAAAGTAAAAATGTACAAATAATATCGAGTGTCTCTGAGTGTGATTGAAATATATAATGATATAGTGCAAAAGGATGCAAAGATTTTTAATGACTAGAATATCACTGAATGAAAAACTAGAAATAAAGTGACACGTGTCAAATGAAAAGCAATTAATATCAACATAGGGATACGTGACAGACGGAAGAAACAAATCACAAATATAAGAAAAGAAAAGGGAACCAGAAGTGGTGGTGAAACGAGAAATGGAGCAGACCAACAATAAAAATAAACCAAATCTTAATAACCGGAAGTGATACTGCATAATGAAAAAGGGGCAGTGAGTATGTGAATAGGAAACCAGCATATAGGTAACAAAAAACTGAAAAAACATACCATGGTGGTTAAGGTATAAAGCAAACTGCGTAAAAGATAACAAACTGATGAAAATAAAAATGATAAGTCATGGAGTCAATAAAAGCATTGGTCCTAAAACATTAAGAACAGAACTGAACAGGTTAAGAATATCTAATATGTACAGTGGAGGGTGACTGGGGCTTATCTCAAAACGATTTCGCTGCTTGCATTGGCATGCCAAATATTTCTCCGTGTCCCAAATGCTGCCAATTAGTGTCTGGATATTCTGCACTACTTGCCAATGCAGATAGGGAGCAGGATGCGTTACAAAAGCTGATGTAGAACGCTGATTTTGTCGGGGTCAGAGCGGAGCTCTCTTCTGCTACATCTTTTCAGGCAGGCTGCATCACATGACCCCGAAAATGCCATATATATATATATATATATATATATATACACACACACATATAGGTATATATATATAAATTAAGTTAATTGCATCAGTCCTCTACCATTTTATTTTTCATGAGGGAATCCCAGGATATGTTGTGATATCTGAACTTCAGAAATTAATGAAATATGATCAGATTTTGTAGCAGGGGATTTTTTTTCTACACAACAAAGTGACATTGAAAAAGTCACTCTTCAGCTTTGTCTGACTGCATATGATATGTGTCTAGGCAACAGGGAGATCCCATAAGGTTTGACCATCACTTCTAGCTGGACTGTATTCTGTTCCATTTAAAAGGAAGCAGAACTAAAAGGTATACATTATTCCTGTATATCCAATTATACAGTACTTCATATTATACGTAATGAAGAAAGTCATCCCATAGAGACTTCATGTCAATTTCTTATGCGTCTACTGAATTTGTTCAATTTAGATATTTATTATACCTCACATGGAACAGTTTTATTGGATATTCTAAAGAAAAGAAAGCAAAGTTATTTGGTGTTTTCATTCTCAGCATTTTTCTTTTCTGTTTAATCTCAATCCTGATAATAACACAGTCACTAGCAAATGACAGCAGATAAAGGACCTGTGTAGTTCATCTAGTTTGCTTAACAGTCGCATTTATTCTCAAGGCAACTAACAGGTAATTATTCATTTTACTTGCTAAGTTTTAGTATAAGATGCCTTCCCCTCTTCCCTGAGATCAGTGAGACCTTTGCTCAGATTATTTAAATTTAGTCTTAATACTTATAATTGCTCCTAATCCTTCTTGCCGCATATGGGACGGAGACTGTAGAAGGCTGTTCAGCATTGTCTTCATTTCCCCACTGCTGAGCTTCCATTTAAGTACCACTACGGTGCATTGAATGTCCGCTAGTCTCTGTAATTTTTGAAGAACAAAAAAATTGATTCACCCCTGCCCACCCTACACCAATCAGGATTTTGTAGACTTCTAATATCTTCTCCTCAGCTGTCTCTTTTACAAGCTGAAGAGCTCTAACCTCTTGAGCCTTTCCTCATATGAGAGAAGTTCCATCCTCTTAATCATTTTGGTTGCTGTTCTTTGAACCTGTTCTAATTGTACTAAATCTGTTTTGAGATACAGTGATTAAAATTGCATACAAAACTCAAGGTGAGGTCACACCATGGAGCAGTAGAGAGGCATTCTGGCAAAATTATGTCCTACCTATTAATTTTCTTTCCTTTAGACGCAGCAGATGAATCCAGAGACAAGTGGAATAGCACACATCTACCAGCAGGTGGAGATAGAGAACTGACTCGCAGGTGTATATCTTGGATGGAATCCCTCCTGGCCAGCCAGTATCACTCTTGCCAAAGCATCAGGAACAATTCAGCGACACATCAACAAACTTCTTTCCCATAAGCAAAAAGAACATCCTGATCCACCAAGGAAACCAATCTGCGTGAGAAAAACCAAAACCCCTCTCCGAGAACACAAAAGGGTGGGGCTCTGGATTCAAATTAACAGGGAGGACATAATTTTACCTTCCTTAGTGCTGGCAACAGATGAATCCAGAGACAACTGGGATGTAACAAAGCAAACCTGAAACCGGGTGGGACAAACTTGCTGCTTCCTGACAGATGAAAACATCTAAGGCCTTAGAGGCTGCACAGCCCTTTCTACTATCAGGAAGAGTATAAAGAGGTAAACCGACCTCCTAAATCATAAAGAACATAAGGATAGTGCCAGAGCACTTTATATCCTCTCGTCTAAAAACTCTGAAAAAAACCCAACCAGCCTTAGGAGGAAGTAAGACCTGCTTGACCCCCTGAATCCCACCGGATAACTAGAAGATGGGGGATTCCAACACAATTTACGCAGAGAGAGAAGAATCCAATGTGTAACTCGTGAAAATAATGAGGACCTAATGTCCTATATCAACTGGCCCGCAGCCTCAGAGGAGGCCAGCCGTCCCCCTACCCACTCAACAGAATGATCCCCTAACCCGTCACTTAGCAGACCGTGACGTCTGAGGACCATCTGACTGGGTGGAAGAAGGCTTGGGAGGATGCCCATATCGCCTCTGAGCAAACCTAGACCTGGCATTGTAGGACATGTCATACAATGCCCTATACATCGATCTCCCTGGGCTATGCCTCCTGGTATCCCTAAAATGTGGTCTAGAGGGTAGCGACTGAGACAAATTCCTTGTCCTATCCTCCTCTTAGACTTAGAGTCTCCAAATTCCTTAACTAACCTCTCCAGGTCTTCTCCAAACAACAATTGACCCTTAAATGGCAAATGTACCAAACTTAGACGCCGCAGCTGCTGCCCAATGCTGCAGTCATAAGCGCCTCCTAGACACCACAGCCAGGTAAATCTGCTTAGCTGAGGCCTTAACCATATCATATAAGGCATCTGCTAGATATGCCAGCCCTGGCCACACATCCAGAAAATTTGGGGGTAGAGCCACCCTGGACTCTAATATACCATCCGTGATCAATTGGACCACATTGAAGACAGGCCCGTGCAGTTCCACTCTGTGGCCAGTTCTGGTATCTTGGAAATAACTGGCTGATTCAAATGGGGATATCTATTGCTTATTATGATCTCTAAGTCTGCCTGGCTAATAACTATTAATAGCACAGTCCTGGAGAAACTTGTAAAATATATATATATTTTTTAATACAGCCATACTACTACATTTGACTCCATAATCTGGCAACAAGCTCAATAGTTTAACTGTACAAGGACTAAAAAAGAAAACTCTTAAAATCTGCTTTAATTTGTTATTGTTTCATGAAGTGTCTCTGATGTTAAATAAATTATTTAAAAACTTATATCTTTGTTCAGACATTCTGCTAAGAGGGGGTAACACATGGTCCAGAGAGTTTTTAATGAAAAGGAAAAAGTTGTTGGCTGCTATTACCATAGCTGAATGGTCTACTGAAGATTTATATATGTGATCTTTATTTTTTTACTATAAACCAGCTAGGTGGTTAAAGTAAAAAAAAAACAGGTGTTAGGCGGGTAATAAGTGCTTGAAATAAATAAGCAAAAATATTTAACTGTTACATATTGTTATTCCATACCACTCATGATTTAAGTAGGATCTGTATGGGCAGAATTCTACTCTCTTGACTCTCCAGGAAAATACTCTATGCTACAAGAATGATTATGGCCATACTTACTGATACTTTGAAAGGAGACGTGTTTGAGGCATCCATGGAGTTTGTCTTCTCCGATATGCTGGTCCCTGAGATGCTTCTTCTGCGAGGAGACCTCTCTGCAGGTACCTCTGCAAAAGGAGAGGGGGGAAAAGATGAAAATAAAATCAATATTTCCATCTAAGTTTCTGTAAAGTTAAAAAGATAAATAATGTTGTTGGTGTTTTTTGTTTTTTTTTTCAAATATACATTTTACATTCATAGCTCCAATTCCTGTATAAAAAATAAATAAATAAACAAAGATACAAGCAATAGGAAATTCAAACAAGCAATACAATTTCTAATCCTTCACCTACCAGTCAATCCCATAAAGATACATTAGTGGACATAAAATATGATGGCGAGAAGCAAATCATTATCTGTCTAGTAATAAATTAATCAGTAGTTTATAAACATGTATACTGTAAATTTATGTGGTACAGCACCTGGGTCAAACAAATACAAAATTTTATACATACAAATAGACAAACCTGTACCTTTATTGCAACTGCTGCCCATCTCTAATACATATGCTAGTGTTAGTTGTAATCAAGTTTAAAAAAACCAAAAGAAAATAAACTGTAGGCGCAAATGAACTAGGGAATCACATTCTGTGAAGCATACTCATCTCCTTGTCCTAATGAGACAGAACAAACAAGTGTACTCTAAAAGCTGACAGTTTTGATGCCTATAGACCTCATTTTAATAAAAAGCAGAAGCATAAACATCCATCCCTGAGGCTGGGGATCTGTGCTACTTCTACTTCAGCAAAAATGAATCTCAAGTCTCCTTCTCTTTCTCCCTGGCAAAACACACAGGACTGCAGTTATTCAATCAATCCTTTTGATGGCACATCTTCATCAGTTACTTTCCAGCCATTAACACACGCCTAACTGCTGTCTACCCCTTAGAAAAAGATCTTCATTAAAGCACCTGATTCACAGTACTAACAAACATTTAAGGAAATCTGGAGCCAGACAGTGCCACAAGAGCAATTTATCCTTCTAATTAAACTCTCTAAGAGGCACATTATTGCCAGTATAGCTCCACATTAGATTTTACTTCATTCATTGCTTATCTCTGAAGTCCAAAAAACAAAAAAGCAAGGCACACACAGACCTAAGAGCCATA
The DNA here is from genome assembly GCF_902459505.1 of Geotrypetes seraphini. Taxonomy (NCBI): domain Eukaryota; kingdom Metazoa; phylum Chordata; class Amphibia; order Gymnophiona; family Dermophiidae; genus Geotrypetes; species Geotrypetes seraphini. Next base: position 85,295,922 of record NC_047095.1, read on the forward strand.
GTCTAATGATGTCATTTGCTAGGCTTTGCCTGTAAAGAGGCAGAGTCTCAACAACAAGCATTCACTGTCACTTAAATGTTAGGCACAATGTACAGAGAAGACGTTCATCAAAATTTGTTGCTACTTCAATAATCAAAAGCCAATATCTGTAGTTATTAACTGGAAAATACACAGGATAAAGCAGATGTAAGGCCAAATGGTCATTATATGGTCATCACCAAGGACCAGGTAGTCAGTCTGCCGAAACTTAAGACAACAGAACAGAACTTGTGGTTGGTAATCTATAGCCTGTTCAGTAGAATAATAATAATAATAATTAATTTATTCTTTTATACCGCCATTACCAAGAGTTCTAGGCGGTTTACACCATAAGAAACTGAACAATCAGCGAACTACATTCATACCATAAAAATAAAATCATTATAAAAAGTTAAAAATGAATTACAATCTTAAAAATACCCAACTAAGAAATAAATTTGTCAAACAAAGAAGACTTAACTAATTTTCGAAAAGAACAGTAAGATTTGGCTTGATGATTACAATCACCAAGTCAGGATTGTAATTTACCTGCCTGAAACGCTAAAGTCTTATCAAAAAAGGTCTTATATCTGACACCATTTGGCTTAGGATAGACAAATAAGCAAGAACTTCTTGTATTCCTTGATGGTCTATATAACTCAAAATAAGGAGACAAATAAATTGGAGACTCTCCTGATATCAACTTAAAGTAAGAAAATTTAAATAGAACTCTTGCTTCCAACCCAGTGGGCTAATATGGTCATTCTTCTTTAAACCAAATATCAGTCGAACCACGGCATTCTGAATTATTCTCAGTCTTCTTAAAATTTTTTGGGAAGATCCCAAATAAATGATGTTAGAGTAATCCAGAATGGGTAAGATCAATGATTGCATCAATAGTCTAAAAGACACTGGATCAAAATATTTTTTTAATGGTCCATAGTTTCCATAATATATAAAAACATTTTTTACCACCAAATTTGTATGATTGATCCAAGTCAACTGACGGTCAAGCGTAATTCCCATAATTTTAATGGAACTGGTTATTGGATAGGCATATCCATTAAGACAAAGCAATGTTTCTGTTATTTTATCATTAGGATTGGCTAAAAAAATTTTAGACTTTTCTGTGTTAAGTTTCAGCCTAAAATTAATAGTCCAATGCTCTATCTGAGATAATATAGAACTGACTGCAATCCTGCGCTTCTGGGGTATTTTCATTTTTATGTAGCTTGCTTCTTGTAGTAAAGTAGTAACATAACTGGGATGACAGATTTTGACACCAAAATGTAGACAGCCAATACTGCAGAAGTATATACTTTGTCAGATTATCTTGATACAATTTTCTTATCAGTTATAGTCTATCTTCAAAGTTCACGAATGAAAATATATACATTGCTCTACTAAACAAGTACACATTTGAGGTGAAATTGAAGTTAATCATAAAAACAAATCTGCATCTGCTTTTAAATGTAGCACTTCTAGTATACAGTAATATCGATACAATAATAAAGAAGAAAACGCTTTGTTATAAAAATTATCACAACCAAAGAAGAAAGTGTCTAGAAGATTATGCTAAGTCTCAAATTAGTATAAATGATTCTTATTGCTAGCACTGATTGATTCACTCTCTGTGTGTCAAGTGCCTCACAAAAAAAGATGAGAATGAATGTAGTCCCTCTTCTCTGCTATAGGCTCCTAGAAGACTGCAGCTTATAATCCTGGACCTTCAGTTTCTTCAGTTATTATCAGAGCTGTATAAATTACTGAATATTATTAGGAAGTGATACAGAAACTAGCAAAGCAAGCACCATGTAAAATCAGTTTCATGCACACAGCACAATTATAGTACAGGGCTGAATTCAAATATATGCAATTTGTTCCCAAGAAAACAGCAAACACTTAGGTACTTGTCTAACCTCATTTACTCATTTCAGTATCAATGAAGCTGCTATACTTTCCAAATAGCATTTTTTTGCTGAGTCATTTGGAAATCTATACCATCTCCAAAATTAGATACTGGTTCCTTCTCCTACCCCCTTCTCCATGCTTAAACATCACTCTTATATTCTTTTCATCTGCTGTAAAAATCAGTGAACTTTATGGAGTTTGCATTCATTTATATCCAATTTCTGAACAACTTATTCTCAAGAGCTGAAGCCCCAATGTTCTAAAGTTACTGTTAAAATCCTGTCATTGTAGTTCCAGTAAATTTTCCAATTTCAGAAAGACAAGCGTTGCTACAAAACTTTGCATGCAAATGAACTCCAAGGAGGTCCACGGAAATTCCATCAGATCAGTCCTTTAGGGAAAGTGACTGACATATGCACAGAATAATCCACGAAAAGAGGCATAAATGTGTGCATGTGTCAGAAAATGTTAGGAAGAAAAAGAAAAGCATAAAGGGCTTTCAAGTATAGGCAACCACACTTCATTTATTGAATAAACGCGACATGGGCCATGTATCAGCAAATCTGCCTGTATAAGGCATATAAAATAACTATATATAAACATATAAATAAAACTAACATATAAAATAACTATATATATAAATTAAAATTACCAGATATAATAAACTATTACATTAAAAATGCAAGTCTTGCATAAATTCATTGCATAGAGAACATTTGAATTTAAATGAAAATCATGCATAGATTCATTGCATAGAAAATTGAACATATACATAAAAATAAAAAACACATGCTACTACTACTACTACTATCCATTCAGTCGAGATGACATTATATCCAATTTGTAAAAGTGAATAATTGAATAATTTGTAAAAGTGAATAATTGTAAAAGTGAAAATTGAAAGTAGGATAATAGCCAGGTCAAAGAAAGTGACTTCATTTAAAAATTCAATTATGCAAAGTCTGTGTTATGCTAATGTGTGGTCCATAGTGCCTTAAAAGTAAAACATACCAAACAGACCAAATCACCATTTGTCAAAGTGAACGGTGATTTATATGTTTTTCTTTAAAGACACTATGAACCACACATTAGACTTTGCACAATTGAATTTTAAACGAAGCCACTTTCTTTGAATTGGACATTATCCTACTTGGGCATAACACTATTTTCAATTACTGTATATTGTATATTTGAATATAAACCGAGGTAACCTTCACCCCCCCAAAAGGGAGGAAAAAAAAAAAAAAAGGTTGACTTGAATATAAACCGGGGGAGGGTTAATATTAAAGTGATGTCTGTCCTATCAGGTTCTGCCCCCTGCCCCCTCCCTCTCCTGCCAGTCTCTGCACCCAGCCCCCCTCCTTCCCTGCCCGGTTCTGAACCCTATCCCCCCCCCTCCCTCCCGATGCCTTACAGGCCTCCACCAGGTCTGATGGTCCAGCAGTGGGCCGGGACAGGAGGGATCCCTTCTACCTCCTGTCCCAGCTGACTCTAAGAAATTTTACTTCCTTCCCCATCCCTGCATACCCTTCGAATCCCTGGTGGTCCAGCGCTCACTTTAATATTAATGACTGTTATATTACCATTTACATATTATCATCAGAGGATGCTATGAAGCATGGAAAATACCACGTAGAGACATTATATGCATCAGAAAGAAGCTAAAAAATTTTGACACTAAACCAGTTAGAACAGGCATAATGTTGATTGTTAAAGGCACAATAAGTTTAGAACATCAGGGCCTGAGAATGCATAGAAAGACTAATATTTTACAACAGAAGAAATAAACATTTCAACAGAAAAAATATTCAGTTGAATAAAGAATAAGACTGATGAAGTGATTTAACAGTGGATTTAGTTGGTACATGACTCCGTCAACAAACTTTCTAAAATTTCATACTGTATATATTTAGCTCGAGAAAGCAAGATACAGACAAGTTACAAATGATCAATGTTTCAGTTTTGGTGATTCAATGGCAATAACAAAATTTGCTTTCAGTTCTGTTTAGAATTGAAAATCATGTCACTGATGCAGCCTCAGAATATGAAACACCTACTTGATAAAGCAATACTAAAATTTGCTAGGTTTAAAATGCTGCCCTTTAACTCTTCTTGACAATCAGATCAGTGGCACTGATGACAAGCCAGCAGCATGGAGACACAAAGGCCCAGATTCTCTTAAAAGCAGTCACTGATCGCGTGTCAATCAATCCACAGTGTCATTTTTAAAAAAATTGCACCTTCAAGAAAAGGTAGGCACTGGAAATGTAGGCCATTGTTTCCAAGTCTAAATTTCTGGCGCCTATCTTTGATTTTTTTTTTTTTAAACCTACATAGGCCTAACACCACTTCCGGCGTTAGCCACTCCTATAGCGGCATTAGGTACCATAAAATGCCTCTGAATGCGTGATTCCAGCACTGGTTTTTTTAGGCGCCAATAGGCACCTTGAAAATCATTTTAAAAGGTATTTTAAACGGCATTTTTTCACTTCCTACCAGTGCCTAAGTTATGTAATGTAATGTAATGTAATTTATTTCTTATATACCGCTAATCCGTTAGGTTCTAAGCGGTTTACAGAAAATATACATTAGGGTGCATTAAAATTATATGTAAGATAGGTACTTAGAAATTCCCTTACTGTCCCGAAGGCTCACAATCTAACTAAAGTACCTTGAGAGTAATAAAGAAGAGAAAAATAGAGATAGAGGAAAAGATAAGAAAATAAACATTCTGACAGGTTGAAGAGAGGAGAGATAGGAATAGATGCAGAAGGGGGAACCGTTGAACAATAGAATTCTGGGGAAATTTAAATGATAAAAATAAAACAAAACAAGTGGCAAAACAATAAATGAGATTAAAATAATTCATAAACAGGAAATAAAAATAAAAATAAAATCAAAACATAGTCTTCAATCCACGGTTTCAGCGTCAGTGATGAAGTGGAGCAAGTTAGTAAGTAAGTAAGGAGACTGCTTCAGAAGAGGTTGATGGTGATTGTAGGAATTTCTCTGCTGCGAAAAGCCGCCTGGTGCTGGTGTTGGTGCTATTGGGGGCTGACAGGGGACCCCTGTTTTGCTGCTGCTGCTGAGGTAACGAGATCTGAGTCGAAAAGGGGCTACTGAAGCCGGGCATGTTCATCGCAGCGCACGGCTTGTGCGACACCGGCGAGAAACTCTGGAAAAAAGCCGGGCTAATGGACGATGGGATCCCAGGGTAGAAGTTCTCAGTCTCCGGGCCGGGCAAAGCATTGATCTGGTCGTTGTCACCAGGGTTAGGTGCGCCGGAGACAGGAGGAGGCGGCGAAGAGGTCTGTACCGACCACAGGGTGCTGAAGCCGGTCATAGGGGGTGAGGTGGAGCCTCCCAGGGCCGGGGGACCGGCCATCTCTTGTCTCGGCAGTTCGCTGAAGCCGGCGCTTCCTAAGCCTCCGCCGCCACAACTCAGCAGGTGATTCCCGGGGGGCTTCAGAACGATCTTGGCTGTGGCCTGCAGATAGGCAGTGGCGGCGGACGACGACGGCGGCGACACCACAATGGCCTCCGTGGCAATTTATGGCGTCATTTATAGATTATGGCCCAAAAAGCACATATGCCTGGTCTCTGCGATTGCTCTTCTTTTTCTTATTAACATTAAGAACATAAGAATAGCCTTACTGGGTCAGACCAATGGTCCATCAAGCTCAGTAACCCATTCTCACGGTGGCCAATCCAGGTCACTAGTACATGGCCAAAACCTAAGGTGTAGCAATATTCCATGCTACCAATACAGGGCAAGCAGTGGCTTCCCCCATGTCTTTCTCAATAACAAACTTTTCCTCCAGGAACTTGTCCAAACCTTTCTTAAAACCAGCTACGCTATCCGCCCTTACCACATCCTCTGGCAACACATTCCAGAGCTTAACTAAATCTCTGATTGAAAAAAAAATTCCCTCCTATTGGTTTTAAAAGTATTTCCCTGTAACTTCATTGAGCGTCTTCTAGTCTTTGCAATTTTTGACAGAGTGAAAAATCGATCCACTTGTACCTATTCTACTTCACTCAGGATTTTGTAGACTTCAATCATATCTCCCCTCAGCCGTCTCTTTTCCAAGCTGAAGAGCCCTAACTGTTTTAGTATTTTCTCATACGAGAGGAGTTCCATCCCCTTTATCATCTTGGTCGCTCTTCTTTGAACCTTTTCTAACGCCACTATATCTTTTTTGAGATAAGGAGACCAGAATTGAATGCAATACTCCAAATGAGGTCGCACCATGGAGCGAAACAGAGGCATTATGACATTCTTAGTTTTGTTAACCATTCCTTTTTTAATAATTCAGAGCATTCTGTTTGCTTTTTTGGCCGCTGCTGCACATTGGGCGAAAGGTTTCATCATATTGTCTACAATGACACCCAGATCCCTTTCTTGGGCGCTAACCCCCAAGGTGGACTGTGATTCAGGTTATTCTTCCCAATGTGTATCACTTTGCATTTGTCCACATTAAATTTCATCTGCCACTTGGATGCACAGTCTTCCAATTTCTTAAGATCCACCTGCAATTTTTCACAATCCCCATGCGTTTTAACAACTTTGAACACTTTAGTGTCATCTGCAAATTTAATCACCTCACTCGTCGTTCCAATTTCCAGATAATTTATAAATAAGTTAAATAGAACCGGTCCCAGTACAGACCCCTGAGGCATTCCACTGCTTACTCTCCTCCATTGAGAAAAATGACCATTTAACCCTACCCTCTATTTTCTATCCGATAATAGATCCACCTATCTCATGACTCTTTAATTTTCTCAGGAGCCTCTCGTGAGGAACTTTATCAAAAGCTTTCTGAAATTCTAGATACACTATATCAACTGGTTCACTTTTATCCACATGTTTATTTACACCTTCAAAGAAGTCAAGCAAATTTGTGAGGCAAGATCTTCCTCGGCTGAATCCATGCTGACTGTCTCATTAAATCATGTTTGTCTACGTATTCCACAATTTTATTTTTTATAATCATTTCTACCATTTTGCCCAGCACCAAAGTGAGGCTTATCGGTCTGTAATTTCCCAGATCTCCCCTGGAGCCCTGTTAAAAAATCATCGTAATATTGGCCACCTTCCAATCTTCAGGTACTACAGACGAATTTAGCAACAGATTACAGATCACTAACAGCAGGTCAGCTATTTCATGTTTGAGTTCTTTTAGTACCCTGGGAAGTATACTATCCGGTCCTGGCGATTTATCACTTTTTAACTTGTCGATTTGGCTCAGTACATCTTCTAGATTCACTGAGATTTCTTTCAGTTCCTCATCATCACCCTTGAAAACCATTTCCGATTCAGGTAGATCTCTTACATCTTCCGTAAAAACCGAAGCAAAGAATTCATTCAGTCTTTCTGCTATGGCTTTATCCTCTCTGAGCACCCTTGTTGCTCCTTGGTCATCCAACAGTCCCACAGATTCCCTCACAGGTTTTATGCTTTTGATGTACCTAAAAAAAATTGCTATGAGTTTTTGCCTCTTTTGCAAGTTTCTCTTCATATTCTTTCTTAGCTGTTTTTATTAATGCTTTGCATCTAACTTGCTAGTGCTTGTGTTTCTTCTTATTTTCTTCATTCGGATCCTTTTCCAATTCTTTAAAGGATGTTTTTTTGGTTCTAATAGCCTCTTTCACTTCACCTTTTAACCACTCCAGCACTCGTTTCCTCTTCTTTCCACCTTTGCTGATACCTGGAATACATATGGTCTGGGCTTCCACGACAATATTTTTAAAGGCGCCAACCAACCCAACCTCTAAGGCGCTGATGTTTTAGATATATCAAGTTTCAAGTTTTCTTTAAAACTTGATGCAAACGCTTATAAAAATTTCTAAGTGATGTACATTAACAAAATAACATATAAGAACATACATAAAACGTGACTCACTTAATGCTCAGGAAAAGGGAATGGAACTACAATATACTGAAGAACATATAAGGGTAGTACATTTAGGAGGGGGTTGGAGTAGCTGTGAATAGGGCTATATGCGGTAGATTTTGAGCAGAACAAGAGTTTAGGTTTGGGTAATTCAAAAACTACTGCAAACTCATTTATTTGTAAAAGCCTTCTAGTAATAAGGATTTACTGTTTTGATGTACTTCTTTCCTATGATCATTCTTGTTGAATCTATTTTTTACTGAGTTTGTATTTTAGTATGTTTTTATTTGAATTTCTATTTTTTGTAGGTCTGACATTTTATTTATGCTTATTTGTAATCCGCCTAGTTGATAGGTGGAATATAAATTTTTAAAATAAATAGTTGCCTGTTATCTGAAGGCATCCCTATAGAGTTGCCTGTATCCCTAAATAGTTGCCTGTATCGAAGGCGTCCCTATAAAGCAAACTTTTCAGGGAACCCTTAAACCTATCTAATACTGTTTCTTCCCTAAGATAGACTGGTAAGGAATTCCAGAGTCGGGGAGCTGAAATTGAGATGTTAGTATGCCGGGTGCTAATGACCTTTAAGAAAATCAGACAGAACCATGACGAATATCCAAACACTTTCAATCTTGCAGACATTTTACCTTTTCAGGAGCACCCCTAATCATGGGTGCAGAACAGAACTAGGAACTCTGATGCTTCCCTTTTGTTTTTGTCATTCAAAAAGAACAGCGCTGTTCATCTAATATACAATAGACAGCCCCTGCTCAGACAGGACATCTCAGGGTTGGGGAGATTATGGTAGTGGAAATGATACAGTGGGTAAAGGTATCTGACAGCAGTTTCAAAAGCGGTGACTGAAAGTGGTTTCAAAAAGGTGGGCTTTTACCTTGGATTTAAATACTGCTAGGGATGGATCATGACATATTGATTCAGGCAGCCTATTCCAGACATATGGTGTGGCAAGAAAGAAGGGACGGAGTCTGGAGTTGGCAGTGGAGAAGAAGGGATAGGAAGAAAACCAGGAGAGAACAGAACCCTGGAATCCCAGTTAAGCAGTGTAATCTGCTAACCTCTGCCCTTAGGTGCTCAGGAATAATGATAATTGTATAAATATTTCTAGTCACATATTGTTTATTAAAGTTTAACAGACATCTTGATTCAAAAGGCATTTGTACAATGGAGCCACATACAATCAGGCATGAAACATGTACCTCTCTTGAAACAATATGGGCTCAGAGAACCACTTACACTCAGTTCACTTATATACTTCCGCAGTGACTAGTATGACATCACTCCTCATCAACCAATCAGCCAACAGAGGCCATCTTTAGGTTTGAACAAAGAAATTCCTTTTAACATAATTACCAAGCTCAAAGAAAAGTTTTACAAATTATATTTTTGTGAACGCTTTCTCTCTCGGTAATCTTTAAAAATTTAAAGCAAACCAGCCCTTTGTATAAGGAGAACTCATGCTTTGGAAAAACTGATAGTTTCAAGTTTCACTGACACACACACAAGAAAGAAAATAAAACCCAATTCCTACGCTGGAGGTCAAACTAGCAGACCTTTGTTTACCCTGAGCCTCTAGAGGGTTTCCATGGTAACCATTCCTTCAGCCTTATCCTAACGAGCTGCAGATGTTGCTCTTAGGCCTTCAAAGTTTTTTGAATCTTATAAATGTAAAAAGTTTAAAATTAAGTACAAATCATTCCATCACACATATTCTCACACATTCTAACACACATAGGGATCCCTTTACTCACACCCAACACATTATATTTGAATAATTATTGTTAAAGTACATATAAACAAGTGGTCTCAAACTCAAGCCCTTTGCGGGGCCACATTTTGGATTTGTAGGTACTTGGAGGGCCGCAGAAAAAATAGTTAATGTCTTATTAAAGAAATGACAATTTTGCATGAGGTAAAACTCTTTATAGTTTATAAAAACTTTCCTTTAACAGTTAAAAGGAAAGATATATAAACTATAAAGAGTTTTACCTTATGCAAAATTGTCATTTCTTTAATAAGAAATTAACTATTTTTTCTGCAGCCCTCCAAGTACTCTATTTTTTCTGCAGCCCTCACATTTAAAGTTTAATATCTTTCCTTTCTCAAAACTGACACATTTCAATCACTATATTGAAAATAAAATCATTTTCCCTACCTTTGTTGGCTGGTGACTTTATTTTTCTGTGCTTTTAATTATGTTTCCAAGGCCTTCTTGTCCTTTGACTGTTTTTCTCTCCGTCTTCACTTTCTGCCTTGCATCCATCTTTGGCATTAACTTAATATTCAATTTTTCTGCTTTCTTTTCAAAATCTACGTTTCCATGTCTTACATTTCCTTCTATCTCTCTCTTCTTCCATCCCTATTTCCATGGTCTGACATCTCTTTCCTTCCTTTTCTCCCTCCCTCCTTCTTTCCTTTTCCCTGGTTTTGCATCTATCTCCTTCCCTCCCACCTTGCCCTGGCATCTCTCCCTCCCCCTCTATGGTCTGATATCTCCTTTACTTCCCTCCCTCCCATGAACTTGGCATCTCTTGTTCCTCTCCTCTCCCTTGTTTTCCTTCTCCTTCCTTCCCTCTCTTTCCCCAATTGGGTGCAGCAGCAACAAAAGCAGAATTTCCCTTCCCCCTTTCCTGTGCAGGAGAGGCATTTCTCTTCCCCCTTCCCTCCCTCTCCCTTTCCCTGTGCAGCAGCAGCATCATTTCCCTGGGTCCTCCTTTCCATATGCAGCAGAGCATTTCTCTTTCCCCTCCCCTTCGGTTCCCTTCCTTGTGTAGCAGCAGTGTGTCTGCCCGGCTCCCAATCGATCATTCCGTTCAAAGCCGCGGGTGGTGGCTCCTCGCGAGATCCGCGCCTGCGTCAGAAGTCTCTCTGATGTTGTGACGTCAGAGAGGCTTCCGATGCAGGAGTGGATAGCGCAAGGAGCCGCCACCCGCGGCTTTGTACGGATCGATCGACTTGAGCCGGCCAGACACGCTGCTGCTCCAGAAGGAAAGGGGGAACAGAAATGCGCGAGGAGCCAGCGCCGCTTTACAGTTGATCATCGCGTCCAGACCGCGGGCCGCAAAATAGCACCTGGAGAGCCACATGCGGCCCGTGGGCCGCTTGTTTGAGACCGCTGATATAAACTATCTGCATTCAAAAATGTGAAACCTTATATTTTCCCTCCAACTACCACAGGCCAGACTGAGAGGTCTGGCTTTAATTAAGCCATGAAGTAAGTTTTAAATGTGTCTGCTTGCATATAAGACCCTCTGATCAAGACTTAGACAGGTCTCTGCCACACCCTGCTATTTCTTCTGTGCTATTTGTGCTATACAGGCCTTCTACACAGTGAGGACAGCATGTTGAGAAGGAGGTGGTGATCAACAGTGTCGATGGCAGCAGACAGATTGAGAAGAATGAGGATAGTGTAGAATCATTTAGATTTGGCCAGGAATAGGTAGTTAGAGACTTTAGCAAGGGCAGTTTCTGTACAATGAAGAGGGTGAAAGCCCAATTAAAGTGGGTCAAGAATATTATGAGAAGAAAGGAAGTCCAGGCAACAGTGGTGAACAACACATTCGAGTAGTTTGAATAGGAAGGGGAGGAGAGGGATGGGGCAGTAGTTGGAGGGGGATGTGGGGTCTAGTTAGGGCTTTTTGAGGAGGGTGTAACTACAGCATGTTTGAAGACATCAGGAACTGTAACAGTGGAGAGCGAAAGGTTGAGGATGTGACAGGTAGGAGGGATTACAGTGGGAGCGATGTATCCGAGAAAGCGGGTAGGAATCGGATCACAGGAACAGGTGGTGGGTTTGGAGGAGGAGAGAAGGTGAACAGTTTACTCTTCTGTGACTTCAGAAAAGAAAGAAAGGGTTGTACGGGATTGTTGAAGGGAGGTTGACAGAGTGAACAGTCGGAAGGGGTGGTGGGGGAGGTGACATGGTTGAGAATTCAACCGCAAGTTTCAAACTCCGCCTCTCACTAAAGCCAACAATTAACCTTACCCATTTCTTACTCTCTTTGAAAATGACCATTTTTTTTTTTTTCTAAGTTCTTGTTGTAATACATCTTGGATAATTCTTTTGTAATCTGCCTTGAACTGCAAGGTAATGGCAGAATAGAAATCCCTAATGCAATGTAACGTAATGTAATGTAATCTTGTCATGGAAGAACTCTGCCATCGTCTGGGTGGAAAGTGAAGAGGGGATAGGAGGTGGGGGCACTTTGAGTAGAGAGTTAAGTGTGGCAAAGAGAAAGAGAGTTTGTTTGAAAAGCGAGAGGGTAGATTGGAAGGACGTCAACATGAATTTGAAATGAATGAAGTCGGCATGTGTGTGGGATTTAAGCCAACGATATTCAGCAGCTCGGGCACAGGAGCACAGGTAATGGATTTTGGGGGTCAACCAGGGCTGGGGTTTAGCATGTCTTACAGCAAGGGTGCTCAAATGGTCGATCGCAATCGACCAGTAGATCGCAAAGGCAAAGCGAGTCAATCGTGTTGCCTTTGCGATCTATTTCTCCTTGTTGCTTTCCCGAGCCAGGCCTGGCGCGTACAAGCACCGGACTCACAAGATTTCACTTCCGACGTCAATTCTGACGTCGGAGAGGAAGTTCTGGGCCAGCTTGGGCCTGCCTGACCTGGAACTTCCTCCCCGACGTTAGAATTGATGTTGGAGGTGAAGTCTTGTGGGCCTGACGCTTGTAAGCACCAGGCCTGGCTCGGGGAAGCAGCAGGGAGAAATCGGCGTGGTGGCTTTGGGGCGTAGGGAAAGAATCGGGGAAGTGGAGAAATCGGTGCAATGGCTTGGGGGGGCAGGGGGAGAGAGAAAGAAAGACAAGCAGGCAGGGGGAGAGAGAAAGAAAGGCAGAAATAAAGAGGGTGCAGGGGGAGAGAGAAAGAAAGGCAGAAAGAAAGAGGCGGGCAGGGGGAGAGAGAGAAAGACAGGCAGAAATAAAGAGGGGGCATGGGGAAAGAGAAAGAAAGACAGGCAGGCAGGGAGAGAAAGAAAGAAATATTGGTTTTACAGAAGAAAGTGCAACCAGAGACTCATGAAATCACCAGACAAAAAAGTAGGAAAAATGATTTTTATTTTCAATTTAGTGATCAAAATGTGTCAGTTTTGAGAATTTATATCTGCTGTCTATATTTTGCACTATGGCCCCCTTTTACAAAACCGTGATAGTGGTTTTTAGCGCAGGGAACCTATGAGCATCGGGAGCTGCAAGGGGCATTCAGCGCAGCTCCCTGCACTAAAAATCGCTATCGCGGTTTAGTAAAAGGGGAAGGGGTATATTTGTCTATTTTTGTATAGTTGTTACTGAGGTGACATTGTATAAAGTCATCTGCCTTGACCTCTGAAAAAAGCCCTGAATACAAATGATAATTAACATTTTCTATGTGTAAGTGTGCTTTGTGTTTTTAAGAATTTTATTGTTGGTAGATAAACGTAGTAACATAGTAGATGATAGCAGATAAAGACCCGAATGGTCCATCCAGTCTGCCCAACCTGATTCAATTTAAATTTTTTCTTCTTAGCTATTTCTGGGCAAGAATCCAAAGCTCTACCCGGTACTGTGCTTGGGTTCCAACTGCCGAAATCTGTCAAAACCTACTCCAGCCCATTTACACCCTCCCAGCCATTGAAGCCCTCTCTAGCCCATCCTCTCCCAAATGGCCATATACAGACCGTTCAAGTCTTCCCAGTATTGGCCTTAGTTCAATATTTAATATTATTTTCTGATTCTAGATCCTGTGTTCATTCCATGCTTCTTTAAACTCCGTCACCATTTTCTTCTCCACTCCCTCTCTCGGGAGCGCATTCCAGGCATCCACCACCCTCTCCGTAAAGTAGAATTTCCTAACATTGCTCTTGAATCTACCACCCCTCAACCTCAAATTATGTCCTCTGATTTTACCATTTTCCTTTCTATGGAAAAGATTTTGTTCTACGTTAATACCCTTCAAGTAGCGCTGCCCAATTCAGGAAAAAAAATTTTGATTCAATTCAGCCTATTGAATTGGTTTTTCGATTCGATTTTCCTTCCCAATTGGGTGTTTTTTTCAAACATCCTGGTGGGTTTATTTTATAGCCTCTTCACCCCCTTTGCCTTCTAACCACACTGGCGGTGTGGTGTAAACAAAATCAACAAACAAAAAAGACTTCATCTCTCTGTTAAATCTTAGCTCACGTTTGCGGTCTACAACCAGCTCTGACAGGCTACACGTTTCAAATCTGACATATTGTAATCACAAAACAGAAAATAAAATTATTTTTCCTACCTTTTGTTGTCTGGTCATTATTCAAATCTTGTTGGTCCCAGGCTCTGGTTGTCTTCTGATAACTTGCTTGCCAGGGTCTCCTTCTTCTTTCTCCGTGCTAACCATCCACCTGCAATCTCTGTCCTCTGGCATCTTTCCTTTTTTCGTCTCCCTGCACAGATCCACCTTTTCTTAACTACCTTTTCATCCAGCATCTCTCCCTCCTTCCCCATCACCCCAGGGTCCACCATCTCTCCCTTTCTTTTCTCAACTACCCTCCTATACAGTATCTCTATCCCCCCTCCACACCATCCCTTGTGTCCAACTTCTCTCCCTTTCTGTTCCTTCCCTTCCTAAATCCTATTGTCCATCATCTCTCTTCTCTTCCTCTATTTTTAGACCCATTATTTCTTCCCTCCCAGTCCAGCATATGCACGTCTCTTTGAACCCCCCTTTCCTCCCTTCCTCCGTGTACTTCTACAACAGGGCCCCCTCCCTTGAAGGTCTGTCCCCCCTGAAGGCCTCCACTCCACCACTGAAGACCTGCCTGTCCCACCTGAAGGCCTGTTTCCCCCTTGAAGGCCTGTCTCCCCCCCCCTTGAAAGCTTGTCCCCCCTTGAAGGCCTGTCTCCCCCCCCCTTGAAGGCTTGTCCCCCCCCTTAAAGGCCTGCATCCCACCCCTGAAGGCCTGCCTGTTTCCCCCCTTGAAGGCCTGCCTGCCTGTTCCCCATAAAGGCCTGTCTCCCCCCCCTTGAAGGCTTGTCCCCCTCCCCCACTTAAAGGCCTGCATCCCACCCCTGAAGGCCTGCCTGTTCACCCCTAAAGGCCTGCTTACCTGTCCCCCCTGAAGGACTGTCCCACCCCCCATAACGAAGGACTACTCCCCTCCCCCCGGAAGGCCTGTGAGTTCCCCCTGGCCTCCCATTGGTATCCGGCTTCCCCCCTGGCCTTCCTGCATGGTTTACCTTTGAAGAGCATCCTGCACAGAAGATCGTGGTGTTAGCGATGTTTGCAAACAGCTTTGGAGCTGTTTCCTCTGCCGTGGTCCCACCCCTCCTCTAACTTTTGCAGATCCTTTTTCATCTTTTGCAGATCCTTTTTCATATTTTCCACTCCCTCTTTGGTGTCTACTCTGTTACAAATCATCTGCAAAAAGGCACACTTCTAACCCTTCAGCAATGTCACTCACAAACATATTGAACAGGATCGGCTCCAGCACCGAACTCTGAGGGACTCCACTACTCACCTTTCCTTCCTCCAAGCGACTTCCATTTACCACCACCCTCTGGCGTCTGTCCGACAACCAGTTTCTAACCCAGTTCACCACTTTGGGTCCTAACTTCAGCCCTTCAAGTTTGTTCAACAGCCTTCTATGAGGAACCGTATCAAAGGCTTTGCTGAAATCTAAGTAAATTACATCTAGCATATATCCTCAATCCAGCTCTCTGGTCACCCAATCAAAAAATTCAATCAGGTTCGTTTGGCACGATTTACCTTTTGTAAAGCCATGTTGCCTCGGATCCTGTAACCCATTAGATTCAAGGAAGTACACTATCCTTTCTTTCAGCAACACTTCCATTATTTTTCCTACAACCGAAGTGAGGCTCACCGGCCTGTAGTTTCCTGCTTCATCCCTGTGACCACTTTTGTAAATAGGGACCACATCCACTCTCCTCCAATCCCCGGGAACCACTCCCGTCTCCAGAGATCTGTTTAACAAGTCTTTAATAAGACCTGCCAGAACCTCTCTGAGCTCCCTCAGTATCCTGGGATGTATCCCGTCTGGTCCCATCGCTTTGTCCACCTTCAGTTTTTCAAGTTGCTCATAAACACTCTCCTCCGTGAATGGCGCAGAATCTACTCCATTTTCTCATGTAACTTTGCCAGACAATCTCGGTCCTTCTCCAGGATTTTCTTCTGTGAACATAGAACAGAAGTATTTGTTTAGTGCATTTGCTTTTTCCTCATCAATCTCAACATATCGGTTCCCAGCTTCTTTTAGTTTAGCAATTCCATTTTTCATCTTCCTCCTTTCACTAATATATCTGAAAAAATTTTACTCTCCCTTTTTTACATTTTTAGTCATTTGTTCTTCCGCCTGTGCTTTCGCCAGACTTATCTCTCTCTTGGCTTCTTTCAGTTTCACCCTGTAGTCCTTTCTGCACTCCTCTTCTTGGGTTTTTTTATATTTCACGAACGCTAACTCTTTCGCCTTTATTTTCTCCGCCATTAGTTTGGAGAACCATATCGGCTTCCTTTTTCTCTTGTTTTTATTTATTTTCTTCACATAAAGGTCCGTAGACATTTTTTTATCGCTCCTTTCAGCTTAGACCACTGTCTTTCCACTTCTCTTTAGCAATTCCATTTTTCTGTTGAGTAGGGGCAGTGAAGCACAGCTGGAGATCGCATAAGGACGTTAGAACAAGAAACCTGGACATATAGGAGTCAGAAGGGTCATCGGTATGGATGTTGAAGTTGCTGAGGATAAGGGAGGGAGATGAGAGTTCAAGAAAGGAGAGTCAGAAATCAAAGTCAGTGAGGAAGGAAGAGAAGGATTTATCAGGGGGTCAGTAAATGAATGCTACTCTGAGAGACAGGGGGGGGCGAATAGATGGATGGAGTGAACTTCAAAGGAAGGATAACAGTGAGATTGAGGCTAAAGAAGGAGTTGATATTTACAATAAGGTGAAAGTAAGAGTCCAACACCATCTCCATGACCATCTGGGTGAGGTGTATGTGAGAAAAGGTATCCTCCATGACATAGGGTGCTAGCTGAAGTATCGTCATCAGGACAGATCCAGGTTTCAGTTAGTGCTTGCAGGTGGAGCTTTCTAGAGATAAAGAAGTCGGGATGAAGATAAGTTTGTTGGAGATGGAGCAGGTATTCCACAGGGCACATGAAAAGGGCAGAGAGGAATTACATTACATTACATTACATTAGGGATTTCTATTCCGCCATTACCTTGCGGTTCAAGGCGGATTACAAAAGGTTAATTTAAAAAAGAACAGAGTTACAATGATTAGCTAGAGAGGTAAATTTTAGATCTTATAAACATTTTGCGGGTTGTTGAGGGTGAGGTGGTTTGTAAAAGAGTTAATAGGTGGTCATGGGGAAGAGAAATAAGATTGGTTAGATTGTGGTGTGAACCCCATGAGTAGGCTGAGGGATGATTGGGAGGAACGGGATTAGGACTGATGTCCCCAATAGAGAGCAAGAGAAGGAGTAGGAGAATACGAGTGAGTGCTGGAGAGGCATGGGGGCTACGCCGTGGTCAAGATGCATATAGGTAGAGTGGGAATCTCTGAATGAAAGGGAGAGAGTATAGTAGCTTTAGGGCTGAGAAAAGGGTAAGGGAGAAGAGGGAGGGTGAGGTGGTAAAGCTGAAAAGTGATTGGGTGGTGGTGGGAGGTTAAGTGGCTTGTGATGAGGGAGCAATGGGGAAGGTCAGTAGCAGTAAGAGGAATTGGTAAACAGGAATCATTGGGAAGGAGAGGGAGTGAGAAGTACCTGCCTTATAATTGAACAGTGAGAATTGTCCTGGATATGATGGTGGAAGACAGATGAGTGGTGCCAAGTCTCATAAGATGAAAGGAGGGCAAATTTTTAAAAGTAAACTCACCGTGGAGCGTCCACGCATGAATGGCATGGCCATTTGAGTGCCACAGAAAAGTAGGGATAAGGAAGGGTAAAAAATGTTCTGCTCGCACCGTCCCCACTGAAACAGAATGAGTGAATGGAGCTATAAAGACCTTTAAAAGTACTGCTCCATTGTGCCTGGAGGAGGGATTTTGGCAGGGAATGAGTTGATCGCAGGAATGTGTAAAGCCTGGTTGGGTGAAAATCCTGTCAGTCAATGAATCTTAAAAGTACTGCTCCATTGTGCCTGGAGGAAGGATTTTGGCAGAGAATGAGTTGATCACAGGGATGTGTAAAGCACAGGAATCAGAACCGGGGGGGTGGGGGGGGACATAGGGGTTGTGGCCTCCATTAAAATTGGTGGTGGCTCTGTTCCCCCATTGGCCGTTAAATTGTTGGTGTGTATCATGTTCTTTCCTTTCTTCACCCCTAGCGGGACCCTGCCGCACGACCTCTTTCTTCGGCTCCCGACTCCCCCACACCTACCTCCTCCTAAGTGTTTACTTTAATTCTTTGGGCAACGCCAACAAGATCAGCATGCTGCCTTTGGCCTGGCCTGGAAGTCTTCATTCAGCAGTGATTTCCTGTTTCCGCATAGGCGGGCTACTGCTGAATAAACAAACACCGGTGAGGCAGTAGGCATGGGCTAGTCGGAATCAGAAGAGAGAGGTCGTGTAGCACATTCCCGCTAGCGGGGAAGAAAGGAAAGAGTATGTGATATACACTACAGACTAGAGGTAGGGAGGATAGATGCTCAGGGTCTTGGGGGGTTGGGAAAGACATATACTGCACATATTGGGACAGGGTTGGGGTGGGAAAGCAGGGAAGGACAGGTGTTACAGGGGTTGAGAGGGGTTTGGGAAGGACAGATGCTGCATGTAATGTGAGAGGGTTGGGAAGGACAAATGCATGGGCTGGATGGGGGGGTTAGGAAAGGAGGAAAAGAGAGATGCTGCACAGATGGGGTAGTGGGAAGGGAGATAAGGAAATGCTGCCGGTAGGGGGAGAAAAGGAATGGATAATTGTTGGACACAGGTGTGTGGAGGGAGAGGGAAAGAGAGATGATGTACATGGGGAAAGGGAGAATTGTTGGACATGATAGTGGTGGAGAGGAGGGAGGGAGAAATGTTATACTGGGAGGGAGGAGAGATTATTCAAAGAAGG
Source organism: Geotrypetes seraphini (assembly GCF_902459505.1). Taxonomy (NCBI): domain Eukaryota; kingdom Metazoa; phylum Chordata; class Amphibia; order Gymnophiona; family Dermophiidae; genus Geotrypetes; species Geotrypetes seraphini. The sequence goes on from NC_047095.1 coordinate 85,314,804, forward strand.
CGGGATGTCACATTCCGGAGAAGGGTTATGGAAGGAGGGAAGAGAGAAATGTCAGAACACTGAAATGGGAAGGAGAGAGAGAGAGAAGCCAAACCACAGAAAGGAGAAGAGAGAAGGAGATGTTAGACCTCATGAAGAGGGAGGGAAGGAGAGAGAGAGAGATGCTAGACGATGGGAGAGGAGAGAGATTCCAGGCTATGGGAAGGAGAGGAGAAAGATGCCAGACCATATGAGAGGGAAAGAAGGAAAACAGAGATGTCTGTCCATGGGAGAGGGATGAGATGGTTTACAGGGATGGAGGTGAAGGGGAAAGGGAGACAGAGGGAAGAGATGGTGCACAACAATGGTTGCGGTAGGGAAGAGATAAGAAGAAATGCTTCTTATGGATAGATGGGAAGAAAGGAGAAGAAAGAGGGAGGAGATAGTACACAAGGATAGATGGGAAGAGAAGACATGGAAAAAGTACATAGATTTTGCGAAGAAAGCAGAAAAATGGAAGAAAGTAGAATGTTAAAAGTCAATGCTAAAGATGGATGTAGGGCAGAAAGTGAAGGAGAGAAAAACAGTAAATGGATAAGGCGGCCCTAGATACATAATTAAGAGCACAGACAGAAGGAAGTGCAGCCAGAGACTGGGATGGTTTGAAAACCAAAATCAATAAAGGTAGTGGAAATGATTTTATTTTCAATTTAGTGATTTAATTGTGTCAGTTTTGAGAATTTACATCTGCTGTCTATATTTTGCACTGTTCAGGAAGAAATGCATTTATTTCTATTTCTCTGGGGTTTTACTGCACGCAGGGTCTAGAGTTTTGTTTATATATACCGTGTTTCTCCGAAAATAAGACACTGTCATATATTAATTTTGGGTCCAAAAAATGCACTAGTGCTTATTTTTGGGGATATCTTATTTTTTTCATATACAACAATCATCTCTTCCTTCCTCTCCTCCACCCCAATTCTTCCTCTTTCCTTCCCCCCCATGTGCAGCATCTTTCCTCCCCTCTCACTCATCTCCTTGTGCAGCATTTTTCTATTCTTCCTTCCCATCCCCCTGTGCAGCAGAACCCCACCAACCCTCTCGACCATCCCCTTGTGCAGCATCTTTCTATCCCACCCTCCCATCCCCCTGTGCAGCAGAACCCCACCAACCCTCTCGACCATCCCCTTGTGCAGCATCTTTCTATCCCACCCTCCCAACCCCCTGTGCAGCAGAATCCCACTGATCCTCCTACCCTGAGACTGACATACATTCGCTCCGAGGCCTCCAAAAACAGCAGCAGCAGAACAGGTTGCTTCGCGGCCTTCCCCGCCAGGGTCTTCACTCTGCCGTGTCACTGACAGTGACGGCTCTGGTGGGGAAGCGTTGCTGCCACTGCTGTTTTTGGAGGCCTCCGAGAGGAGGTATGTTAGGTCACTGAATTGAGTCCGATTTTTTTTGTTGAATCGGACTGAAATGTTTGTTTCTCTTGCTGTAAACCACCCAGGTAGGGCGGTATACAAGAAAATTTATTATTATTATAGCACTAGTACCCTGAATGGAGTCAGGGAGTGTCAGGGACTTTTGGGAGGGGCTTCAGGGGTTGATCTTAACTAGGGCTTATTTTTTGGGTAGGGCTTATATTACGAGCACCTTTAAAACAATGTTAGGTCTTATTTTTGGAAAAGGTCTTATTTTCAGGGAAACACGGTATTAGTACTTTTAGTTTGTGATCCCGTATTTGCATAGGGGTTATCTGTGGTCTGCATGTGTCACCAAGGCCAGGTGTTCTGGTAGGAATGAATGTTGAGAAGCATACAGTGTGCTTTGTGTAGTTTAATTTTGTGGTTAACCATTATGTGTTGTTTATAAGATTATATTGTGTGTATATATGAAAAATAAATGGAAAAAATGGTATTACAGTTAGTATTAATGGGGGCAGAGTCAGAGATTGTGCCTGGAGGAGGGATTTTGGTAGGGAAAGAGTTGATGGCAGGGATGTGTAAAGCCTGGTTGGGTGAAAACCTGTCAGTTAATGAATCAAAAGAGACAAGGTGTATATATTAGATCAAATGAAAGCCCTCACTCAGATATCGCCAGATTTCAGTGAGCTCCTCCATTCTGGGATACGCTCAGGGATACAGACAGCACTTTAATAATCCCAAACATCAATGGGCTTTATGTTTTTGCACCAGCCCCTCTTCTAAGAAGTCCCAATGATGTTAGGACTCGAGCCATGCGTCCTCATTATGGAGACCAGTTGTCAGTTTCTGCAGGAATGGAAACAGATCTCCTCAGACTGGTGGGGGCTGGACATCCTTTGGGAGGGTCACAAGATAGAGTTCTTTCTTTCCCGTCGGATTTATTTCTGGATTCTCCAGCAGGAAAACCAGAAAAGGAGTTGCAGGACAGGCTATATTGCAGCGTCTATTGGATATTCAGACCATAGAGCCAGTTCCCGAAAGTGAATCAGGCCTCCAGCAGCTACTCCTCATACTTCATGGCGCCAAAGTGAGGCTAAGAGGACTAAAGACCCATTCTGGGTCTCAAGATGATCAATGCTTTCCTGAGGATCCTGCACTTTCATATGGAGACAGTGTGTTCGCTCTTCACAGCAGTGGCTCCAGGGGGAATTTCTTAGAAACATAGAAACATAGAAGATGACGGCAGATAAGAGCCATAGCCCATCAGGTCTGCCCACTCTACTGACCCACCCTCAAGTCTACTATCCTAGAGATCCCACTCCTGGTGACAGGTTCCCTTGGCTTAACCCTCTAAGGGATCCCACATGGGCATCCCATTTGCTCTTAAATTCTTGCACACTATTTGCCTCGATCACCTGCACCGGGAGCTCGTTCCAAGGATCAACCACTCTCTCGGTGAAGAAATATTTCCTGGTGTCGCCATGAAATTTCCCGCCCCTGAGTTTGAGCGGATGCCCTCTTGTGGCTGAGGGTCCTTTGAGAAAGAGAATCTCTTCTTCCATCTCAATACGGCCGGTAATATACTTAAACATCTCGATCATATCTCCTCTCTCCCTACGTTCCTCGAGTGAGTACAGCCGCAAATTTTTCAGCCTTTCCTCATACGATAGATCCTTGAGCCCCAAGACCATCCGTTGCACCGACTCTACTCTCAGCACATCTTTTCGGTAGTGTGGCTTCCAGAATTGTACACAGATTTCCAAATGAGGTCTCACCATGGTTCTGTATAATGTCATTATGACTTCAGGCTTCTGGCTGACGAAACTCCTGCGGATGCAACCTAACAACTGTCTTGCCTTAGATGAAGCCTTCTCCACATGATCAGCAGTTTTCATGTCTGCGCTGATGATCACTCCCAAGTCTCGTTCTGTTGAAGTTCTAGTTAAGGTCTCACCATTCAAGGTGTTAAGTTCTGCATGGATTTCTGCTGCCAAGGTGCATGATCTTGCATTTCTTAGCGTTGAAGCCCAGCTGCCAGGTCGAAGACCAAAGCTCCAACAAATGTAGGTCCTGTGTCATACTATCGGGTGAATTGCCGTCTCTCACTATATTGCATAGTTTGATGTCGTCAGCGAATAACGTTATCTTACCTTAAAGCCCCTGAGTTAGGTCCTCTATGAATATGTTGAAAAGGAGCTGGCCCAAGACTGAGCCCTGCGGTACTCCACTGGTCACCTCCGATGTTTTAGAGAGGGTAGCGTTAACTACTACCCTCTAAAGTCTGCCACTCAGCCAGTCACTGACCCATGTAGTTAGTGTTTCTCCCAGCCCCATTGATTTCATCTTGCTCAACAGCCTGCGATGCGGGACACTATTGAAAGCTTTGCTGAAGTCTAGGTATACGACGTCCACGGGTTCTCCCAAGTCTAGCTGTTTTGTTACCCAGTCAAAGAAGCTGATGAGATTGGATTGGCAGGTCTTACCCTTGGTGAATCTGTGTTGACTGGGATCCCGTAGATTCTCCTCATCCAAGATTGCGTCTAATTTACGTTTGATTAGTGTTTCCATGAGTTTGCATACTATTGATGTGAGACTCACCGGTCTATAGTTTGCAGCCTCTACCCTGCAACCCTTTTTGTGCAGTGGAATGACGTTAGCTGTTTTCCAGTCTACGGGAACTCTCTCCGAACTTAGGGAGAGATTGAAGAGTCCTGATAGCGGTTCTGCCAGGACATCACACAGCTCACTGAGCACCCTGGGGTGTAGATTGTCCAGTCCCATGGCTTTGTTCACCTTGAGTCTTGCCAGTTCGTAGTAGATGTCGCCAGGTGTGAATTCGAAATTCTAAAACGGGTCTTCCACGCTGGACCTTGCCTGCAACTGCGGACCGAGCCCCAGTGCCTCGCAGGTGAAGACCGAGCAGAAGTATTCATTCAGTAGTTCTGCTTTATCGGAATCTGATTCTGCGCAGTTCCCATCTGGTTTTCTGTGTTCTTTTTCCTATCACTAATATACCTGAAGAAGGATTTGTCCCCTTTCTTCATGTTCTTTTCCAGAGTCTCTTCCACACGAAGTTTGGCCTCCCTGACTGCCGTTTTGACCGCTGCAGACCTCGCCCTATGTTCTAGTTTAGCTTCCCTAGTCTCCGTTCGTTTGTAGGAAATAAATGCTTTTTTCTTCTCCTTGACGAGGTGCAAGATTTCTGCGGAGTACCATTGGGGTTTGTTGTTTCTCCGCCGCTTGTGTACTGATTTAATGTAGAGGCTTGTCGCTTCATGTATGGTAGATTTCAGGGATGACCACATAGCTTCCACATCTATGGAAGGCTTATTTTCATATCCCTATACTTCCAGGACACCAGAAGTATCTGAGCTTTCATGTTCTCTAGCAGTATTTCCAGTCCACAGCTCTTCCTTTTGGGCCGGCAACAGCCCACCACACCTTCACCAAGGTGACTGTGGTAGTGATGGCACACCTACACAGAATGGGAGTCCATGTTCATCCGTATCTGGATGACTGATTGATCAGGGGTATGTCCAGTCAGGAGTGCGAGCAGGCTGTGAAGATGGTGGTATCTCTTCTACAGTGCCTAGGCTGAATTGTCAATTTTAGATAGAGACAGCTCAGTCCATCTCAGATGCTGGAATATCTGGGAGTTCAGTTCGACACGCACCATGGATGTGTTTTTCATCTGAACCCCATAGCTTGGCATTACCTTCAAGTATTGGGGTCCAAGGCAGCCTCCCTATAGGTTGTGGCCTGGACCAGGACACATATGAGGCCTCTGCAGGAGTCTCTCCTATCTCATTGATCCCCTCAACACCATCCTCTTCAGATGCCCCTTCCCTAGACAAAGCCAGCTCACAGTACGCTGTGCTGGTGGCTTGAGACAGAAACTCTGAGGAAGGGGATGCCTCTTCAAGTCACAGAGTGGACTATTCTCATGACCAACACCAGTCTTTCCTGCTGGGGAGCTCATTGCAGGGACCGTTCCATCCAGGGCCAGTGGACTCCCCATCAAAAGGGTTGGTTGATCACCTGCCTAGAGCTGGCGTTCTGGGCTCTCCAAACACCTTGGAAGGAAAAACGTTAAGGATTTTTTCTGACAACACCACAGTAGTGATGTACATGAATCAACAGGGAGGTACCAGAAGTTCTCACTTGAATCAGAAGGCTCAGATGCTATTCCGCTGGGTGGAGTTGTACCTTCAGGCTCTCTCCCCAGCACATGTAGCTGGAGTATAATATGTGCAAGCAGACTTTCTCTGTTGACAAGTCCTGGACCCGAGAGTGTGGTCTCTCTCACAGAGAGCTTTTTATCTCATTGTGCATCTTTGGGACCTGACCAACTCGAGAGCTCCATTACATCTTTCTGCCTTGGCTCATGGTGTGCGAGTCTTTCACAGCATAGCAATTTATCCAAGCCTGGAGTTCCTGGTGGCCCCCATTTGGCCTCGCTGTCCATGGTGTGCAGATCTTGCCAGTCTTCAGCGGACCAAGAAGTTCAAGCTCCCTCTTCCTTGCGACCTGCTCAGTCAGGGATTGGTTCCTACAGAGAACCCCCAGCACTTTAATCTTATGGCATGGCTCTTGAGTGCAGGGCCTTAATTCAGAGGGACTACTCCGATGTAGTCCTAGCCACTCTAAAGGTCTAAGAAACCGTCTTGCACCATTTTACCATGTCAGCTATTTTTTCTTCCATTTGCATCTTTGCTTCCCTGACTACAAGACCAGCCTCTCATAACTTTTCCAGATATTTTTGCCTATCTTCCTCTTTCTGTGATCTTTTGTAGTTTATGAAAGCTAACCTTTTATTCCTTACTTTCTCAGAGCTTTTGAAAACCAAAGCGGCCTTCTTTTCCTCTTACTTTTACTTAATTGCCTCACAAAAAGGTTTGTCGCTCTTATAATTACTCCTTTCAGTTTTGCCCACTGCAGTTCCACTCCTTCCAGACGTTTCCCATCCAGGCAATTCCTTGACGTAATCCCCCATCTGACAAAGTTAGTTTTTTAAAAGTCTAGAACCTTTGGCTTTTGAATGAACCCTCTCTATACCCATCTTAATATTAAACCATACCATGCAGTGATCACTGGATGCCAGATGATCACCCACTAACATCAGAAACACTTTCCCCGTTTATAAGCACTAAGTCCAGTATGACCTCATCCCGCATGGGTTCCTTTACCAACTGCTGGAACAGTTTTCCTTGTAGAGAATCCAGGATCTCTCTACTTCTAGAAGACCCGCAATAGGGATACCCCAATCAACATTGGGCATGTTAAAATCACCTATTAGTAAAGCTTCCCTTTTTTAGATATATTCTGAATATCTACTATTAAAACTCTGTCCTCTTCTTCCGTCTGTGAAGAAGGCCTGTATATCACACCAATGTAAATATATTCACCATTCTTTCTTTCCAATTTGATCCACAATGACTATTTCTTGCCCTGCAAATCCTGCGATTATGTGGCTTTAATATGATCTTTAACATATACTACTCCTCCCCTCCTTTTCTTCCTACCCTGTCTCTCCTGAACAGATTATTTTGATATGAAACAACCTTGTATAAGTTTCAAGTTTCAAGTTTCAAGTTTAATATGTTTTTGATTAATCGCTTCATCTAAATTCGAAGCGATGTACAATATGATAAAATACAATGTAGAAACAGCTCCATAGAAGATAATACTAACAAGGTTATAAAACAAATTTGACGAAACTGGAGACAAGAGGAAAGTATGGGGAAAAAGTTACATTTTAAATAAAAAGAATAAACATAAAGGGAAAGCACATAGGGGAGGGATAAAGATAATAATATTAAAAAGATAAAATTTAGTAGGAGAGTAAAATTGAAAAAGGGACTTGAAAGAAAACTTTATAAAATTCTCATGATTATTTAAAAAAAACACTTAGAAGCATAGTTAGTTTAAGAATGCGTCATTAAATAGGAATGTTTTTAGTTTACATTTAAATTTTCCTAAATTAGATTCTTCCCTTATAAAGCTCGGTAGAGAATTCCATGTCTGGGGAGCAGTGACTGAAAAAATAAACTGACGACGCGTATTTATTATTTTTAGCGATGGGATCGTTAGAAGATGCTGTGCAGCTGATCTTAAAGTTCTATTAGCTGTATAAGGGATAAGCAGTTTGTGAATGAAAGCCGGAGTTTTATAGAGAAGGGATTTAAAGGTGAGCAAGCAGAGTTTATATATTATTCGATGACCCACCGGAAGCCAATGGGCTTCTTTAAGGAGCGGCGTTACGTGATCGAATTTTTTTGCGTTATAGATAAGTTTGATGGATGTATTTTGTATAATCTGTAAGCGTTTTATTTCCTTTTGTGCTATACCTTTGAACAGGGCATTACAGTAATCTATCTTTGAAATGACAAGTGAATGAATGAGGATATTTAGAGAGTTGGCATTAAGGAACTGTGATACAGAGCGGATTTGTCGAAGCCTGAAGAATGAGGACTTTATAACATTACTAATATGGTCATGGAAGGAGAGAGAGTGGTCGAAAGTAACTCCGAGTATTTTAATATTGTTTACCTCTTGTAAAGGATGACCCTTAATAGAAATTGGGAGGCTTAGTTTGGGGTTATCCTTCCAGGGAAAAAGTAGTACATTAGATTTTGAAATGTTCAATGCAAGTTTATTATTATTTAACCAATTATGTATTTGTTCTAATTTTGTATTGATTACTGATATATCAGAAGGATTATTGGTATCAATGGGGTGCAGTAGTTGGATATCGTCGGCATAAGCGAAGACATTAAAGCCGATAGATTGACATAAAGTTAACAAAGGAGCAAGAAATATATTAAATAGAAGAGGAGAAAGTATAGAACCTTGTGGGACACCGTTTGAAGAGGGGAAAGTATTGGAAGTTGAATTATTGAAAAAAACAGATGAAGAACGATCAGAAAAGTAAGAGTGAAACCAAGATAGAACTTGGTCTGTGATACCAATTGACTGGAGCCTTGTTAGTAATAGCTCATGATCAATTGTGTCGAAAGCCGCCGAAAGATCCAAAGAAACTAAGAGAACTGATTGATGATGGTCTAGAAAGTAGTGAATAATGGTAGTCATGCCTATTAGTGAATGTTCTGTAGAATGATGTTGCCTAAAGCCAGTCTGATTGGGGTGAAGAATATTAGTTTTTTCGATAAAATCTGAAATCTGGTTAAACACCACCTTCTCAGTTAGTTTAGATAAAAATGGAATATTGGCTATCGGTCTGTAGTTCGACATATCTTCAGGACTAATTTTGTGATTTTTAATGATCGGATGAATAATTGAGTGTTTCCAAACCGTGGGAATGATACCTTTTTTTAGACTGTTACTAACCAGGGTAAGAATTGCTGGCCCGAAAGTCTTAAAGAATCGCTTAAGGAGGAAGGGAGGAATAGAATCAGTTGGGGAACCTTTTAAATTAATAGTTAATAGACACTAACTTAAAAAAAGGAAATAGTGGCAATAACAAAAATCGAAGCAGGAAGGCAAACTTAACTAGACAAGTCCAGATATGTCTTCTTCATTCTGGGGGAAATGAAAAACTGAAGACCTTGCGAGTCGGCATGGGTAAGAAAGTACGCGCGCATGAGCAGTGTGGGCAGTCGCAAAGCTTCGTTGAAGCTTAAAGTGACAGTACACTTTTTGTTGTCCATACTGGGCTCTGTGGATGATGTCACCCATCTGTGAAAATATGCTGCCTGCTTGTCCTGGGATAATTTGCAATGCTTTGCCTATTATTGAATTTTCAGAATTATTCTATCAAGGGAGTGACTTGAGCAGAAAATGGGCACAGAAGTTTTAGCCAGCTAGTGTATTACTTTATGCCTCCTAAACAGGTGGTAGTATATGGTCCCATATTAACTCTCAGCAGGTACCACTTACTAATAAGAATATTAATATACAACCTATAATGAAAATTATTGGGAATGCCCCTTCTTGATGCATTAGTTTTGGGCTTGCTGTTAAAATCTTGCATTAAAACACATTAATCTCAAAACATACTTAATTTTTTAAATGTAGCTTGGAAGTCAGAATAATACTGAAGTCAGACCTCAGCATACCTCCTCTCTGACTCCAGCATCTCCCCCTTCTAACTCTGATGCATCCTCCTTACCAGCCCAGTCAGCTATCACAGGCTTCTACCAAAGTGTGCCTGGTTCCCCCAATTTCTTAAAAAAAACACCAATAAAGGGGGAATTCTAATCACATATATCACACAAAAGATATAGAACGGATAAAGAGGATAATCTGAAACCAGTGCACCGATTGAAAAAAATGTGGAGAAAAAAGACTCGGATATAACTGCACCCTCCCATTACCAAAGTAATATAAGGGCAGGGGCAAAACATACCATCATATGTCAGAGAAAACAAGTAACAGATTCAAACCGAACCCCCCCCCCCCCCCCAATTTCTGCCATGCAAGCAAACACCACCACCAAAGCTCTGGGACTGTCTCCATTCATATCAAAGGTTCACAACAGTGGGCCTTAGACAGCCGCAAACTATAGGATGGCAACCTTATTTATTCAATTATAGGTTAATATTCAAAGTGATTAACTGGGCAGGACATGCTTCTGCCCAGTTAAATCATACTGGCTAGCCCAGAAGCAGATATTAAGTGGCATTTAACTGGACAATGCTGCTGAATATTTGCTCTGACTACCATAGCACTTTCTGGCTAGTACCAGGGCTATACAGAGGTAGAGTCAGGAGTTATCTGAGCACTGATAATATTCGCTGTCAGTATGTCAGTGCCCAGATAGCTAACCAAACACGTTGGACCTCATAAAAAGCAGACTTATATTTGATAAGCTACACAAGTATTGCACTGAATACTGGCCGTAAGCTGATAATTTGTCAGTACCAACAAACACTTGGATATTGAATGTCAATGCCTAGATAGGGCCCAGCACTGAATATTCAGGTCTAGTTTAACTGGCTGAACACTGATCAGTTAAGTTTTAAGGTCAAGAAGGCTGGGTTTAGATGTTTGCCTTGAAGGAAGAATACCTGGAAAAGTTCAGACTTTTTAGTTTGTTTTACAGGAATAACTGTTATAACTTGCTAAATACAAGAGACAGGGCTCAGACTGGCCTAACTCTATTTTACAATTTATTTCCAGACTGAAAATGTCTCTCTGGTAGGAAGGAGTCTGTTATGTAGTCTCCCAAGAGACATGCTGCTTTAATCCTTAGCCTTCCCACTAGAATATGCTGACTAGCTAGTTCAAACATTTATTCTAAAACAATGATTAGACTCAAAAGAATACATTTATTAGGGAAGATACTACAGGAAAAACTAGAAAAGCTAGCACTACAAATGTTATCAGCAAATATACAGTATCAATTTTTTTTGACAAAAATATGCAGCCTCCTCCCCCCCCCCACCTCCGGTTAAAGTAAAAATGGTTATCCATTCATGCAGTCTGTGGTTGCGTTCTGCCTTACTCCTTTATATACCTAATGTACCAAGAACAGCACTAAATAACATTTTTTAAAAAAAAAGAGAACTCTACCATACCGAGAAATGATAGAAGACTTCTTTCTTCCTCAGTGCTACTGTCCAGCCACTCGACATCACCAGGTGATAGGAAACTCATGTTCTGTCTGGAAAACTTTCCGTGAAGGACCACAATTTAGTGGTTGAACCAGGAAAAGAGCAGAGATTTGAATCACTAGGCCTGTCTGGACTAACTAGAACAATAAAGACGTGGGACACCCAATGACATTTCTGAAAGATCCATAGGACAAGATCAGCTTGAATAGGAGCTGCGGTGGGATGTTTGCTTTTCCCTCTTCCAAACAGCAAAACCTCAGTCAGCACAGAGACAGAGTAAACCAGAGACAAAAAAACGGTTTTCAAATTGAAAAGCTTGAGAAGGAATTAAAGTAACAAAAAAAACAAAAGCTGACGTTTCATAACAGGAGAACCTCAGGCCATTGAACAAAATATTCAATAATTTACCAGATGTGAATGGAACAGAATTTTAAAAATATAGCAAGAATAAAATGAAAGAATAGTTTGTTTGATTTTTAAAAAAATATAAGCTAATCTATTACTGTACAACTAAAACCGTGAAGTTCCAGGCTTCTTCAAAATACTCAAGAGCATCCACCCTCTCTACAATTATTTTCTTTATGCAATGCTAGGCTGATCAGTCTTTTAAAAGAAAGCTCTGAACACTCCCCCACCCTTCTGCATGTCAGCTGCATTGATCGACAATAATGGAATCTGTTTCTGGCTGCCAACAGCGCCATTAAAGCTATTAGAACATTTCCTCATCAGAATGAGAGCTGGTGGTTGGAAAGCCAGCTTGGCCTCAGCCTCCTCCTGGCTTCAAATCTCTCTCTGTTTTGATGGGAAGAAGGGCTCCAACAGAAAATAAAGTGAGTTTGAAGAGGCCTGTAATATTACTGGCTTGCAGAATAGAAAAAGAATGGGGAGGGGTAAAGCTGGCAACCTCTACTCTTTTTTTAAATTGTGAATGCAGTCTGCAGTGTAGCAGCAGGTTCTCAAGTCATATAAAAACCACTCTGCTTGAACTCCATTCCGCAACAAACTTGGTTAACTTTTTCAGTGAATACAGCATTTGAGATTTATCACCTACCATTAGAAAAGGCCCAAAAAATGAAATAAAGTCTCAGTTATCTGAAGTAAACAGGATTGACCCGTTATCAGCAAGTGATAAGTCATATAATACAGAAAACAATGGTACCCCCTTTAAAAAATGCACAGAAACATACTTTGAATGAAGAACAGGTACAAGTAGGGACCCAAGTCTAAAAATTGCTGCATATACTGGAAATGCATGGTCTCAGCTTGAAATAAATATGGCTTCCTTGCAGTGTCTGAAGCCAGAAAACAGGAAGAGAACTCGCACAATTCCTAATAATGATGTGATGACATTACTAGGGGGTCTGCCAGATAGTTGGATTTATGAAGATCAGATAATCAAGATTGTACCGTATTGGTGTTTTTCCAGATAGAAAAACTAAACAAAAACTAAACCTTAAGTTTGTATACCGCATCATCTCCACAGAAGTACAGCTCGACACGGTTTACAGGAATAGATATAGAAGGAACTCCAACGAAAGTAGAAGGACTTAGTAAAGAGAAAGTTTAGACGGACTTAGTATATTGAATAGGGAGAGGTCAATTATATTTTAGAGTAAAGCCAAGTTTTCAAATGTTTTCGGAAGAGTTGGAGGGAGCCTAGACTCCGAAGCGGGGCAGTAAAGCTGTTCCACAGTTCGGTGATCCTAAAGACAATGGATGTCCCTAATTTTCCTGAATGGGATATGCCTTTTAAAGAGGGGAAGGATAGTTTGAATTTTTGAGTAGATCTGGTGGTGTTGGGATTAGAGGAGTTCTAAGATAGTGGAAAAAGGGGTGGCAGGATATCGTGTAGAGACTTGAAGGTTAGGCAGGCGCATTTGTAGTGGACCCTAAGGATTACTGGGAGCCAGTGAAGCTTAGACATAAGCGTGGAGACGTGGTCAAATTTGCTTTTTGCGAAGATTAGTTTAGCCGCGGTGTTCTGAATCCGTTGAAGTCTATGAAGGCTCTTCTTTGTTAGGCTTAAGTAGATGGAATTACAGTAATCCAGTCTTGAAAGAATGATGGATTGTACGAGGACAGCAAAGTGTTGTTGATGGAAGCAGGATCTCACTTTCCTTAAGATTGAAAAAGCATTTTTTTACTAGGGAGTTAAGGTGGTCATTGAAGGACAGTGTAGAATCAAGGATGATGTCCAAAACTTTGCTTGAGGGCTCAAGCTGCAATGTGGTGCCAGAGGATAGTGGGATGAGGGTGGGTAGCTGATCTAATTTTGGGCCGAGCCAAAGTAGTTTTGTTTTGGTCTCGTTTAGTTTCATTTGTACGGTGAGGGCCCAGGATTGGAGGTTTGAAATACATGAAGAGATGTTCTCAGAGAGATTGGTGAGATTAGAGTCGGTCTCGAGGAGGACAAAGATGTCATCAGCGTAAGTGTAAAGTGTTTGCAAGGGGGATAGTTGGAGGAGTTTCAGGGAGGACATACAAATATTGAAAAGAATCGGGGATAGAGGTGAACCCTGAGGAACTCCACAGATCGGTTTCCAAGGGAGGGACAAGGATCACATTCTGCCATAGAAAACCTTAAAAATTCTTAATATACCTCTTAGCTAAAATTAATAGATCATCAATTTTTGCTGTATGTAGATGGCAACAGCATTTTTACTGATATACAAAACTTTGCTCCATTCCTATCCTCTTCTAAGAGCTTCTACCTTTGACAGTTGCATTTGCTAAACTCTGGAATAGAAACTCCACGGTCCTCTGCCTTCAAAGAGTTTGAATTTTGAGCAATCTACATAGCAGAAATGTAAGTTTTTTGGCTGGCTATCTTATCTATAAACACCTGAATTTCTAGGTTAGTCAGAACAGATCCCAATCCCATTCCCTCCCATCAGAATTTTCACCCAATGACTTCATTTTATAGCCAAACTAATCTTCAATTTGGGATGCCACACCCCCTGAATCTATTTTGGAGGTGTGGTACTGTTGCATTATTGCTTCTGTAGTCAGAAAGGAATCATCAGATTTAAGATCTGAACCTGTGTCCTGCATGGCAGTGTACAGCATTGCTGCTGGGCCATAAAGCATGTACAGACAATAAGAAAACAAAACAAATAATCAAAGAAAAGTAATTTAAATACAACACTATAAAATTTTATATATTATTCAAAGATACAGTCATATATTTTGTAAAACTTTTCTTAGCTGAACAATTCAATCAAAGTCTGATACGTATGGTTAAAAAAAATGTTTAGGGAACAACATTCAGGATTGGGACTGAGTTATTCCTCATGTTCTGTTTGAATACAGGGAAGTGCTGCAAACATCCTAGGATTCTCCTCCTATGAACTTATGTTTGGGAGGAAGCCTCAAAATTTGTTAGAGGTGGTGAAAGAGAGCTGGGTTGGAGGAGGAACCCAAGCAACATCTGTACCTGAGTACGTACAAACAGAAAATTTGGTGAAAAAAGGGGAGATTGCCAAGGAACACTTAGGACAAGCTCAGAGCCATCAGAAAACCTACTATGACCAGAGGGCCAAGGACAGAAGATTTCAATCTCAGGAGAAAGTATTAATCATGTGGCCTACTGCAGCTAATAAGTTACTGGCCCAATGGAAGGTCTGTTTATGGACTTCCGGTGACCGACTAGCATGGCAGCCTGATCGTGGAGCTCTCCTTACCACCAGCATTTTCAGCAACAATTAGCAGCACCAGAACTCTTAGCTTGCAGTTTCCAGCGCATTCCTGCTTTTTTGATGAGGTTGCTGTATGGTGGGCAAAAAAATGAGAGCGGATTTACAAGCATTTGCTTATAAACCCCCAGCAGCTTTGCACCACATGGTGGACAACATGACAGACCTTCCCGAATCCACGGGAATGGCAGAGGCCTCTGCAAGGACGGATTCAATGGATAGGAGAGCTGGCACCTCTCTGGCTAGTTGGATGAATTTGCAGTGCTGGATGTCTTTTATTCAAGTATCCCTTTCTAACCTGAAACTGGAGCTATGAACCGACATGGGTGGCTAGCATGATAAAATTGATAAAATGGGGCAGCGCTTAAATGATTTTGAAAAGCCTGTTATTACCCATGATCAGGACATTCTAGACCTGCATGCTCGTTGTCACAGTTTAGAAACAAAGTGTGACTATCTTCTGTTAAAAATTGAAGATGGGGAGAATCGGTCCCGATGAAACAACTTAAGGGCTCATGGAGTGCCAAACTTGGGATGTGATCGTAATATGGCTGCCCTTATGACACAAATTTGCCATCAATTTTTGCGAGCAGCTGAGCCTGAGGGGGACATTCCCATGACAGATTTTGATAGAGTGCATAGAGCACTGGGCCCTATGCCTTCAAACAGATTGAGAGACCTTGTAGCCTGCTTTGAATGCTATCCTCTTAAAGATTGGGCATCTCTCCTGCCGGTAGACTTCGCGAGGGGTGAGGACGGGTTGCCGTTTAACTTATTGCAACAGGGAGATCCCTTGCAATGATAAACTCAGCAGCAACCTGATTCTCTAACCGGCGCCTATAACAGGGACGTTGGATAGAGAATCGGGTTTTTAGGTGGGCTTAGGCGTGATTCTCTACAGGACATCTGTGTGCGATTCTCAAAAGCCGGGCATCCTATACAGCATCCGGGCCAAAATCTCTATTAAGTTCCTATTTGCTTCAAACTCTCAGACTATATAAATTCCCTAAATGGCTCTTGTGAAGAAGATAACACATTTTAGAATGCTGTCAAAACACTTATTAACACATCTTCAGGAAACACACTTAGCTAGCTAGAGCTAACTCAATTTGGAAAATGTCCAATTCGTGCACTATAAGGAATTGAACCTATTCATACTTACATGGGATTATCAATGTTTCTCTGAAGTGATAAACATAATACCTTCGGTAGAAGTAAAGGACAAAACAAACTTGTGGATTACTCTCAGCACAGATCATAATTTTGTCAAATGATAATACATTCCTTCATGATTTAAACAGGACATATTGTCATAGAAATGATGGTAAAAACAAATGTGAAAACAAAAAAAGCATTTATCTTTTTTTGTGGCTCACAGTTATCTATTAATTCAGTAGTCTCAATGCATAATATAGACCTGAGAATAAAGTAACTGCAATGCTTAACAGTAAAATCCAAAAAACATAACTTTAGTCAAACCTTCCCCCACCTCTTTAAGGTTCATCCAGATTAAATCTGGGGAAGTGTATTATTTCCACCTGAAAAAAAAATTGCTTGGTTAAATTCAGATCTCCATCCTTTTTTTTTTAATATACACTGCCAGAGCTTTATGGTTTATTTTATTTAATACTGTATACTACTTTTCATTATTGTACACTGCTTTGTCATTTCTAATCATAAAAACAGAAATTAGAAAGGAACTACAACTGCTATAGGAAAGAAAAAATAAAGGGGAGATAGGCAGTTACCTTTTCTTCTATAGGGAGAAATTAGGTTTTTACCTGCTAATTTACTTTTTTAGCTTCCCCAGACCAGTAGAGGTTAATCTTTACGAGTGGGCTATATACCTCATCATGACCAGCAGGTGGAGACTGAAACAAAACTGTGGAATAGTACATAAAGGATACCTTCCCCTGTTCCTATCAATCTGCCGAATAGCCCCAAGTAGAACAAAGAACTGGTAACAGAAATAAACAATACTCTGAACAGGAGTAATAACTAACATACCCAAATGCTGTTGGAAAATGCAGAGGAGAGACACCAGTAAGAAAATGTCCCTACAGCTCGCCAGCTGAGCCACAGGAGAAACTACTTTTGGCAGAAAGGAACAGGTCTCAAGACAACCCGCTCCCTAGAAAACTCCAAAAAGGGAACCCTACAAGAGAGAGCCTGAACTCAGAAACACCAAAAAGACCACCTTCAAAGTAAGGTCCGTCAAAGAGCAGATTGAGATCCCAAGATGGAACAGAGGGCCGCACGGGAGGCCTGATCAACTTGGCCGCCCACAAAAAGCGAATCACATCAGAAATGGCTGTCAAACGCTGACCTTTCACTAACCCACAAAAGGCTGACAAGGCCGCAAGATGAACCAGAGAGAAGACCAAGCCAGTCCAGACCATCCTGCAAGAGCTCTAAGAGGTTATGCAGGGAAGCGCAAAAAGAGACCACTCCACGCACCTCACACCATTCCCCAAACAGACGCCAAACTCTCACATAAGCCCAAGAGGTGAAAAGCCTCCGGGACCCCACAAGAGTTGAGATCACCTTATCCGAATACCCCTTCTTACCTAGGCGACCCCTTTCAAGAGCCAAACCGTAAGACAGAAGGGACCCAGATCGAACATTGGAATGGGACCCTGCGTCAGAAGGTTGTCCAAGAGAGGTAGAGGAAGAGGATCCACCACCAGGTGCCGCACCAGAACCACGTACCACTGACGTCGAGGCCATTCCGGAGCCACCAGAACCACAAGACCCAGATGGCGAATGATGCGGAGAAGAACTCTGCCCACTAATGGCCACGGAGGGAACACATACAACAGCCCCTCCATTGGCCATGGTTGAACCAGAGCATCCAGGCCCTCGGCCCGACCATCTCTGCGACGACTGAAGAAGCGGGGCAGTTTGGCATTGCACTCTTGGCTAACCCTAAGACTGCATTAACAACTGAAAAGCCACGGGACTTAGACATCACTCTCCAGGATCTAATATGTGATGTCTGAGAAAGTTTGCCTGAACATTCCCCACGCCAGCTATGTGGGAGGCCAAGACATTGTCCGACAGAACTCTGACTGACTTGCCCGACAAGAGGGAGCGGAAGGCTAACAGCACAAGACGTATGGCTCTGGGCTCCAACCCATTGATCGACTGGGATGCCTCCACCATGGACCAGTTGCCCTGAGCTGAGTGACCTAGACACTGAGCTCCCCAAGCGAGGAAACTGGCATCCGAGAGAAGCACCATCCACTGAGGTGGACCCAGACTTCTCCCCTGAACAAGATGTACGGTCTAGAGATACCAACGCAGACTGCAGCGCGCCAAGCCGTGCAGCGGAACCGGGAGATCCAACCCGTGTCTCTGGGGTGACAACCTCCGGAGCAGAGCATACTGAAGAGGACGCAACTGGGCCCGCGTCCACCTTACTACATCCAGGGAAGCCGACATTGACCCCAAGACTTGGAGGAAATCCTGCGCCCGAAGACACTGGGATGCCATAAGCAGGTGAATCTGAGATTGCAAGTTGCTTACCCGGGCCTCCGGAAGGAGGACCTTCCCCAAGGTGTCAAACAGAACCCCAAGCAACTCCAGACACCGAGATGGGATCAACCAACTCTTGGAAAGGTTGACTACCCAACCCAGAGACTGGAGAAAACTCCACCACCTGAGCCGTAACCCGGGTGCTCTCCTGCAACGACTTCGGCCAAAGCAACCAGTCATCCAGGTAGGGATGCACCAGAAAGCCCTCGGACAGCAAGGCCGCCGCAATGACCACCATCAGCTTGGAGAACGTCTGTGGAGCTGTGGCCAGGCCAAAGGGAAGCGCACAGAACTGATAGTGCTGACCCAAGATCGAAAAGCGAAGGAAGTGCTGATGGGAGGACCGAATGGGAACATGCAAGTAGGCCTCCGTCAGAGCGAGAGAAGTGAGGAACTCCCCCAGCTGAACCGCCAGAATGACAGACTGCAGAGTTTCCACGCAAAAAGAGGGAATCCTGAGAGCCCTGTAGACCCCCTTCAAATCTATGATGGGCCAAAAAGTCCCTTCCTTCTCGGGTACCACAAAGTAAATTGAGTACCTGCCTGCGCCACCCTCCAGAGGGGGCACCAAAACTGCTTCTTCCATGCCGTCTGACAAGGAGAGGCTAGAAAAGATCTGGCAGAGAGTGGGCAAACTCCAGAGCGTAACCGTCCCGTACCACCTCCAGGACCTACTGATCGGACGTAAGCTCGGTCCACTTGGAAAACAGGTCGCGCAGCCAGGCACCCACTGGAACCAAAGGAGTCGCTGGCAAAGAGCCATTGTGCAGGATGGGCAGGGGGGGATTCCCAGCTCCCCAACAGGCCCCCCCGAAAGGACTGCATGCACTGAGCAAACCGACCCCCATACGCGGGGTCTCCAGTGGCACATCTTCAAAAACGCAGCACCAAGGAGACCTGCTACATCAGGTCAAAAAGCTCATCCCTCCGTAAAAAAGGTGCACCACAGACGCCTCCGCGCTGGAAGGCAGGAAACCTGATGCCCTGCTGCCAGCGGCTGTCCCCTCTAGAGGATCCTGGAAGTCCTCCAAACGACCAGGTCCTCATCCACCCCAACATGCTCCTCCGACCACCAATCCGCAATCCAAGTCCCCTGTGGGCGCTTGGATGAGGGAGGAGGAAGAGGGGACGCCAGATGAAAAGAGGGAGGCAAAGCCACAGGGGGTGCGGAAGGAATTTCCCCCCCCCCCCCCGAAATCCCCCGGGCGCACATGGGATCCCCAACTGCCTGAAAATAGGCTCTGCAAAAAGAAAAATATAAATCAGGGGAAAAAACTCCCGAGGTCCCCAGGGACTCCCTACCCCAGCAGGGGGTCCCTGCTGAAGCCTGCTCCTGTGTTTGCAAAACAGGAGAAAAGTCACTTGAGGTTGCAGACAAAATAGAGGGGACTGTCTGTTAAAATGGTGAAGATCCCACCAAAATAACCCTTCCAGGGCCTATAGCGGCTGAGAAGCCTGAACTGTCCCAACCGCTAAAACAGGAAAGCTGGCAACAGCTGATAGAAAAATCAGCTGAGAGGGTATCCTTTTACCCCTACCGTCGGCAGTTTGGGGAATCCCTCCGGAGGCAATGAGAAAAGACTGGGCTGCCTCACTGCCTCCAGCTGACTCGTGAGGCACTAAGGCCAGGGAGCTCTGGACACCTTCAGCCGCTGCCGACGGAGCTCTACGACCACACCGAGTTCAGGCCGGCCGCGAGTGCCTTGTGGCTGGACTAAATTGTGTACCTCTCCCCCTGAGAGGTGCACAATTGCTCCATAAGTGACCTTAGCTGAATTTAAAGTGCCGGTTAGTAGAAAAATACAGTAAAAAACAGTAAATTGACAGGGAAGCAACCCTGCAGACAGGCACTACCTCAGAATTTTTTTTTTCAGAACAGACTCCACAGGCTCTCAAAGCAATATGCCTTGCTTGACTTAGGGGGCAAGACTTACTGCTGAGGCTCCTCTAAAAAAATGTGGGAAGGTGGAGGAAGTGGGGGGAGGGACCCCACTCAAGACCCGCCAGGTTTGACACTCCTGAGGTCAGATGGACCCCCAAACAGGGCCCACCCAAGCTCTGTATGGCAAAAAACAGGGACTAGAAACTCCCTAAACAAATTCCAACAGCCCTACTAAGGGAGATAGGTACAGCTCTCTCAACACCTGCTAGAGACTAAAGAAGACTGATAGGAATAGCGGAAGGTATCCTTTATGTACTATTCCATAGTTTTGTTTCAGTCTCCACCTGCTGATCATGATGAGGTATATAACCCACTCATAAAGACTAACCTCTACTGGTCTGGAGCGTGCTAAAGAACTGCATTTCTGGACAATATGATTAAAAGTGGAAAAATTTGGTGGAAAAAAAATAATTAAAATTCTTATGAACAATATTCTAGAATTCTGCCAAATTCTGCAGACTGTCCTATGGAATTCTGGATCTTCAACCATTCTTTGGATCTGAATCACATTTCCTGTTTCATGCTCTTGGTATTGCTACTTAATGGTTAGCAAAGGCAATGGACAGGTGGTCTGAAGATCCAAACTTCCATACTGCTAAATAGTTTGTCAACCCAGTGAAGGTGGTTAATTACACAGCTGAGTGAGGTGTTAAACTGATAACTGGCTTTGCCACTGCATTCACCACAGACCCAGTGCAGCGTGGCCTTGTTACAAGGAGTTGAACAGCATCACAGGTTTTATCCTGACTATCTCTAGAAAACAATGAATGCTTGAGTGTTTGGAAAGCCATTGGTAGATGACTATACCAAAGTGTACGTGTTTAGCTATTAGCAAAGTATGTTAAGATTTCTGCTATTTTCCACAATAAAGTGCAGATATTGAAGATTCATTTAATAAAATGTTGCTAGATTTTTTGCATAAAATGTCTTTTTATCAATGTCCTGAGTATAAAAACATAAAAGTTATAACTATAATACCAGGACATTTGCTCCATTAAGCAAAAATAATGGCAACATTTAAGAAAAACAGAGCTTTATGTAATCAATGGCTTTGAAAGACCCCATGATGGGCTCAAAAATTTTTTAAAAAAATTATTTTCTGATCAAGCACAATATTTAATGGGGAAAAACTTCAATTTGCACAGTTTTTCCAACTTTAGGTTTTTCAGGACAACACTATTTCACTTTAAAGTCAGAAGGGAGCAGGGTCACTATTTGGCTTGAGAGCAGCATACTGATTCAATCTTCAGCCAGCTCCTGAACACCTAGGTTCAGCTATCCCTAATAATGGAACCCAGGGAACAGGCTTAAATAGTAAAAAGATAGGGACAAGCTGTGCCTACATGTGCTCCCTAACTTTGTCTCACTCTCTCCTGCCTTTGGCTACACTGACTGATGCTGGTACTGCAGTGTTCTTTTTCTCCAGCTTATGCAGCTGACACTGACACTCCTTCCTGCATTTTCAATTTTTGACTCTGGTGGTTTCTTCCTTGTGGCTGTGCAGTTGTTTTTATTTTTGGGTTCCCTTCATGGAATTCTGTGCAAATTCTGCATTAAGCAGTTTTTCAGCCCACGAGTACCATATTTTCACACATATAACGCGTGCGTTATACGTGTTTTTACAAACCGTGCATACCCTTGCGCGGTATACGCGTGAGCGCGTTGTACAAATTTTTTTTTACATAGTTCCCCCCCCCCCCCGACGTCCGATTCACCCCCCGCAGGACCGCTCGCACACACCCGCACCCCCACCCCGAAGGACCGCCGACTCCCCAACACGATCGGGGCAAGAGGGAGCTCAAGCCCTCTTGCCCCAGCCAACCTTGGCACCCCCGACACGATCGGGGCAAGAGGGAGCTCAAGCCCTCTTGCCCCCCCCCCCCGATTCCCCGACACGATCGGGGCAAAAAGGAGCCCAAGCCCTCTTGCCCCGCCGATTCCCCAACTTCCCGACAATATCGGGCCAGGAGGGAGCCCAAGTCCTCCTGGCCCTGGTGACACCCCCCCCCGCTAGTTGTTCGGGCCAGGAGGGAGCCCAAACCCTCCTGGCCACGGCGACCCCCTAACCCCACTCCGCACTACATTACGGGCAGGAGGGATCCCAGGCCCTCCTGCCCTCGACGCAAACCCCCCTCCCCCCAACGACCGCCCCCCCCCAAGAACCTCCGACCGCCCCCCCAGCCGACCCGCGACCCCCCTGGCCGACCCCCACGACACCCCCAACCCCCTTCCCCGTACCTTTCTGTAGTTGGCCGGACAGACGGGAGCCAAACCCGCCTGTCCGGCAGGCAGCCAACGACGGAATGAGGCCGGATTGGCCCATCCGTCCCAAAGCTCCGCCTACTGGTGGGACCTAAGGCGCCTGGGCCAATCAGAATAGGCCCGGGAGCCTTAGGTCCCTCCTGGGGGCGGGGCCTGAGGCACATGGGCCCAACCCGACCATGTGCCTCAGGCCCTGCCCCCAGGAGGGACCTAAGGCTCCCGGGCCTATTCTGATTGGCCCAGGCGCCTTAGGCCCCACCAGTAGGCGGAGCTTTGGGACGGATGGGCCAATCCGGCCTCATTCCGTCGTTGGCTGCCTGCCGGACAGGCGGGTTTGGCTCCCGTCTGTCCGGCCAACTACAGAAAGGTACGGGGAAGGGGGGGTGGGGGTGTCGTGGGGGTCGGCCAGGGGGGTCGGGTCAGCTGGGGGGGTGGTCGGAGGTTCTTGGGGGGGGGCGGTCGTTGGGGGGAGGGGGGTTTGCGTCGAGGGCAGGAGGGCCTGGGATCCCTCCTGCCTGTAATGTAGTGCGGGGTGGGGTTAGGGGGTCGCCGTGGCCAGGAGGATTTGGGCTCCCTCCTGGCCCGAACAACTAGGGGGGGGGGGTCGCCAGGGCCAGGAGGACTTGGGCTCCCTCCTGGCCCGATATTGTCGGGGAGTTGGGGAGTCGGCGGGGCAAGAGGGCTTGGGCTCCCTTTTGCCCCGATCGTGTCGGGGAGTCGGGGGGGCAAGAGGGCTTGAGCTCCCTCTTGCCCCGATCGTGTCGGGGAGTCGGCGGGGCAAGATGGGAAGCAGCAGGACACCGGTAGGAGCTTCTACATGATGGGGGGGGTCGGGAGGCTGTGGGGGTGCGAGCGGTCCTTAAGGGTGGGGGTGCGAGCGGTCCTTCAGGGTGGGGGTGCGGGCGAGCGGTCCTTCGGGGTGGGGGTGCAAGCGGTCCTGCGGGGGGGGGATGAATCGGACGTCGGGGGGGGGGCATCAGGCTTTCAGGGTGGGGACAGGACTTCAAGGGGGAGAGGAGAGTCGGGGCAGGCAAAAGAAGAGTCGGGGTGGCCAGAGGAGAGTCGGGGCGGGCGACTGGAGAGTCGGGCAGCATGCGCGGTATATGGGTGTGCGCGGTATACAAAAATTTCTGTACATAAATTTGTGTTTTCCGCACGCTATACCCGTGTGCGCGTTTTACACGGGTGCGCGTTATCTACGTGAAAATACGGTAGATCAGAAAGTACCTGCTATTCAATGTACTCCTATAAGCTCGCTAAAATCAAGAACAAACCAATGAGCAAGCCCTACCCCATAAAAAGGCTGGTTAAACTGGTAACTCTCCATGCAGCAAAGGGGCTTTCAGGGGAAAACTGAATGACTTGTCTATCCCCAGTGTGTGACAGGTGACAATTATGAATTTAACATCCTCTAATGGCAAATAAAGTCTAATACAGGGATGTAGCTATTGTGAAAATGCTTTTAAAAAAATGCTTACCCACTAGAAAAGCCAAGCTAAGTCAGATGAAATCTACCAAGCCCAGCATTCATTCTCTGACAGTGGCCAATTTGGGCTACAAATACCAAGCAAATATCAAAAACTAGATCTATTTCCCATACTTCATTTTAGGGATGCACAACTGCGTTTTTCTTTTACTGTGAAGCAATCACAACCGAAGAACAGCCCCAGCTAGCTAAGGCCGGGCACTCAAGAGACATGCTTTGGTAAGACCAAAGCGGTCCAGATCCTGCAGTGCAATCGGACCGTGCATGAGGAGGCGAGAATGACAAGGTAGATGGAGCCCCCGACCCTGCTGGAGCCGAACCAAGTTGGCATACCACAGCTGCTTTGGCCAATCAGATGTGACTAGGCTCACTGGACCTCTGTGGGCCACGATCCATTTCAACACCCTATCATGAGCCATGGAAGGAAGACATATAGGAGACCTTCCTGTGGCCAGGGCTGAACCAGAGCATCCAAGCCTGCGCTGCTAGCCTCGCATAACTGTGCTCCCAAGTCTAACTGGCTGTCTTTTTATGGACCTTTCCTCCTGGAATTTGTCTAAACCTCAATATCAAAGTTCAAGCTATTACACTGAAGCTACATAAAGGTGGCCTCAACATAATAGTTCTGGAAGTCTCTTCTGTATAAACAACTTCTGAGACTTGTTTTAGATGAACTTTAACTCATTCCATGACAATAAAGAAATTTGAATGAGATTTTTCCACAACAGTCCAATATAAAACCAGGAACACCAATTTTAACTCTTCTATTAAAAATATGCCCTTTTATCACAATGGAAAAGGTCTCCTTCTCTTTCTTCCCTTTTAAAAACTTCCACTGCATTTCTCTGAAGAGTTTGCAAAATCCCTAATTCTATAAGGAGCACAACACAGAAAATGTTAAGTACTTCAAGAGAAATTAATATTTCAAAATCCAATGCTGCCATCAGAATCCAGCATTCCTTTACTCTCCTACCTATTCACAGTTCTGAACATATTCTTTTACAAAAGTACCTCCCTTTGCACTTTGCCACCAGCTCTTCCGTCCGATTAGCTGAGAGAAAAATGAAACCGACTTGCATATCACTAGATGTCACTTGTACTTCAGATGAAACATAGTAGGTGTTTACAAGAAAATAGGCTGAATCCTGAAGTTCACTTTTGAAAGAGGTTTAGAGAAATAAGGCAGCAATATCTTAAGATTCTTACCTGTGTATTGCATTCCGTGCCTTGATCATATTACTCCCTATTACACCATCAAGAAATTGCAAACAGTATATTCCTCTCATATAGTTGCTCTGGACTGCCTCAGAGGGTTTGGAATGCAGCTTGGGAGTGACAAACAATAGCTGCCCTTGCTATTGCTCTCTCACTTTTTCAGTGCACAGGGTGCCTGCTGTCTTTGGGAAAAGCTATGAATATACTAACAATGCAGACACTTTTTTTTTTTTTTTTTGCTTGTCCCAATTAAGGGGGAGGGGGGGGGAGGGAAGAAGAAGGGTTCACGGGTAAGTAGGAGGATGTATTAAGACAAGACCTTTATATTAAACTAGTGTTTAAGCCCGTTACATTAACGGGTGCTGAAGTAGATGTCTGGCAGTTTGGGGGGGGGTTTTTTTGTCTCTCTCTCTCTTCTTGGACGCTGTCTGTCTGTCATTCTTTCTTCTGTGTCTCTCTCTGGCCCCCTGTCTATCTGTCTTTCTTTCTGTCTCTGTCTCCCTGGCCCCCTGCTTGCCTGTATTTCTCTGATGCGCCATGCCTGCCTGTCTCTCTGTGGCCCCCTTCCAATGTCCATAGTGTCCCATCCTATGTCCTTAGTGCCTTCAGTGCCTCATTCCTATGTCCTTAGTGCCCTCAGTGCCTCCTTCCTATGTCCTTAGTGCCCCCAGTTCCGCCTTCCTATGTCCTTAGTGTCCCATCCTATGTCCTTAGTGCCCTCAGTGCCTCCTTCCTATGTCCTTAGTGCCCCTTCCTATGTCCTTAGTGTCTCCTATGTCCTTAGTGCCCTCAGTGTCCCTTCCTATGTCCTTAGTGCCCCTTCCTATGTCCTTAGTTCCTCCTTCCCATGTCCTTAGTTCCTCCTTCCCATGTCCTTAATACCTCCTTCCCATGTCCAGCTCCCTGCACAGAAGCAGTTAGAGCCTTTCTAAAAATCTTTGGCCCCAAAATATGCCCTTGGGTGCCTCCTACTTAGCTAGACTCTAATAGACAGAACTTTGGAGTCTTAAGGATAGAAACCTCATCAGAAGGTTGCACTTGGGCTTTGGATAAGATCTGCACAGCATCAGTTACTAAATCAAACAGCAGACTCAACTTCTTCACACCTAAGGTGAAATTATGTCTTATTGGATAATTTTATTTCCTTTACTCAGCTGCACTGTTCTGAACAATTGAGTGTTATCCCTTCCTACCAGTTGATGGAGGAAGAGAAAAACTGATCTTTTTCAGCGAACTCACAAGTATAACCTGCTGGTAATCCGTGGAAAACGCCAATAAGTCTCTGCCAAAAAAGAAGAAGGTCCCTTTGTGACACACAGCCATGCCCCATCAACCACTGTAGCTGCAATGATCATCAAGTGAGCATTCCACCTCAGAGTGGCACTCACTACCCTGTAAATGAAAGATTTGTCTTGTTGGGTTTTTCTTTCAGGTTTTTTTTGTTTTTGTTTTAAACTCTAAGGGAAATAACTGAACACTCTGAGCCCCAGGCCTTAGTCTTCTAAGAGTTGGCTTCAGAACGGTGCAGCCAAATAAAGGAAAGAAAATTACACAAGGCAACCAAAAATATTTTTCAGAATCATCTTACAACATAGCACATTTTTCTAAATCAGTTTTCACGTTGCTTTTAGTTCTGTTATTCATTTTTTTTCAGTTACATAAACTTTTAAAATTATGATTAATGTTAGTTTATAGCATTTTAGCATATAGGGTTTTAAGAACTGCAGCATTAACTTAAAGAAATATTGCAGTATCTTCAGTCCAAAAGTCAAATAAGCAAACAACATAGCTTAGTTATACTGGACTGTGTCACTTAGCAACCAATATTTCTTCAAAAATACTTAGTTTATGATTTTTTTTGTGAGTTGTATCTGGATTGTCACGGCACAACATCCATCATACTCTTATTCCGGAAACCTTGGTATCGACGCTCCATTAAACGAATGTCCTCATGAAAATGTTTTCCTTGCTCATCACTCACCAAACCAAGATTTTCCGGAAAAAAGTCAAGATGTTTCTTCAGCCTTCACATGCTGAGGAAAGTGAGAACCTGTTTCAATCAAAAACACTTTGCTGTTCTTGTCCAATCCACCATCCTTTCCAGACTGGACTATTGCAACTCTATCTACCTAAGCCTAACAAAGAAAAACCTTCAAAGACTCCAGAGGATTCAGAATGCCGCTGCTAAGCTTATCTTCGTAAAAAGCAAATTCGACCACGTCTCACCGCTTTTGTCCAAGCTCCACTGGCTTCCGATAATCTCCAGAATCCACTTCAAATGTGCCTGCCTTACTTTCAAGATCCTACACGGCATCCTCCCCTCATTATTCCTCTTTCTTGGAACTCCTCTCATCCTAATTCCAGCAGATCCACCCAAAAACTGAAACTTTCCTTTCCCTCTCTAAAAGGCATCTCCCTTGTAGGAAAACTAGGTTCCTCCCTCCCTTTTAGAATCACTGAGCTCTGGAACAACCTTACCTCCCCACTTAGGAATCTGAGCTCCCTCCAACTCTTCCGTAAACATCTGAAAACCTGGTTATTATCAAAAATGTAACTCTTCCTCCCTCTCTGTTTACTCTAGTCCTCTAAATTTCCTCTTCATCTTTCCCTCCACTGAAGTTCCTTTCCACCCTAATTCTTGTTAACCGTGTCGAGCTCTGCGAATGTTGAGATGATGCAGTATACATAAGAACATAAGAACATAAGCAATGCCTCTGCTGGGTCAGACCTGAGGTCCATCATGCCCAGCAGTCCGCTCACGCGGCGGCCCAACAGGTCCAGGACCTGTGCAGTAATCCTCTATTTATACCCCTCTATCCCCTTTTCCAGCAGGAAATTGTCCAATCCTTTCTTAAACCCCTGTACTGTACTCTGCCCTATTACTCCCTCTGGAAGCGCATTCCAGGTGTCCACCACTCGTTGGGTAAAGAAGAACTTCCTAGCATTCGTTTTAAATCTGTCCCCTTTCAACTTTTCCAAGTGTCCTCTTGTTCTTTTATTTTTCGAAAGTTTGAAGAATCTGTCCTTCTCTACTCTCTCTATGCCCTTCATGATCTTATAAGTCTCTATCATATCCCCTCTAAGTCTCCTCTTCTCCAGGGAAAAGAGACCCAGTTTCTCCAATCTCTCAGCGTATGAGAGGTTTTCCATCCCTTTTATCAAGCGTGTCGCTCTCCTCTGAACCCTCTCGAGTAACGCCATATCCTTCCTAAGGTACGGAGACCAATATTGGACGCAGTATTCCAGATGCGGGCGCACCATCGCCCGATACAATGGCAGGATAACTTCTTTTGTCCTCGTTGTAATACCCTTCTTGATTATGCCTAGCATTCTATTTGCTTTCTTAGCGGCTGTTGCGCACTGTGCCGTCGGCTTCATTGTCATGTCCACCATTACCCCCAAGTCCCTTTCTTGGTTGCTCTCATTCAATAATATCCCTCCCATCGTATAGTTGTACCTCGGGTTTCTGTTTCCAACATGCAATACTTTACATTTCTCAACGTTGAACTTCATCTGCCATCTCGCCGCCCATTCCCCCAATTTGTTCAAGTCCCTTTGCAATTCTTCGCATTCCTCTTTAGTCCCAGCTCCACTAAATAGTTTTGTATCGTCCGCAAATTTTATTATCTCACACTTCGTGCCTGTTTCTAGATCATTTATGAATATATTAAATAGCAGCGGCCCGAGCACTGAGCCCTGCGGAACACCACTCGTGACCCCCATCCAGTCCGAGTAGTGGCCCTTCACCCCTACCCTCTGTTTCCTACCCGCCAACCAGTTTCTGATCCATCTATGTACGTCTCCGTCCACTCCATGGTTCTTCAGTTTCCGGAGTAGACGTTCGTGAGGCACCTTGTCAAAGGCTTTTTGGAAATCAAGGTATATGATGTCTATGGGGTCTCCTCTGTCCATCCGTTTGTTAATTCCTTCGAAGAAGTGCAATAAGTTCGTTAGGCACGATCTCCCCCTGCAGAAACCATGTTGGGTTGTTTTCAAAAGTTCGTTTCTTTCCAGATGTTCATTGATGTGTTCTTTAATCAGTGCTTCCGTCAGTTTCCCCGGAACCGAGGTCAAACTCACTGGTCTGTAGTTTCCCGGGTCACCTCTTGATCCCTTTTTAAAGATGGGCGTGACATTGGCTATCTTCCAATCCTCCGGGATCATGCCCGTTTTCAAGGATAGGTTGCAAATTTGCTGCAGTAGTTCCGCTATCTCCTCCTTTAATTCCTTCAGAACCCTGGGATGGATTCCGTCCGGACCCGGGGATTTGTCAGTTTTAAGTTTTTCTATCTGCCTGTGTACATCATCAAGGCTCACTTCCATGGATGTTAATTTTTCTGCTTGATTTCCATTGAAGATTTGTTCAGGTTCCGGTATGTTGGTTGTGTCTTCGTTTGTAAATACAGACGAGAAGAACATGTTGAGTCTTTCTGCGACTTCTTTCTCCTCCTTCACCGCTCCCTTCCTGTCTCCTTCGTCCAGCGGTCCTACCTCCTCCCTAGCTGGCTGTTTCCCTTTAACATATCTGAAGAACGGTTTGAAATTTCGTGCCTCCCTGGCTAGCCTCTCTTCATACTCTCTTTTGGCTTTTCGAACCACACGGTGACATTCTTTTTGATACTTCCTGTGCTCCTTCTGGTTCCCTTCAGTTTTGTCCTTTTTCCATTCCCTGAATGAATTTTTCTTATTGCCTATCGCTTCCTTCACTATTTTAGTCATCCATACTGGGTCTTTTGTTCGACACTTTTTGCACCCCTTTCTGAATCTGGGGATGTGCAGATTTTGTGCCTCGCTCACTGTGTCTTTGAAAAAAGACCAGGCATGTTCTACTGTTTGCCATTTTTTGGAAGTATTCCTAAGTTTCTTCCTTACCATTTCCCTCATTGCTTCATAGTTTCCTTTCCTGAAGTTGAAAGATGTTGCTATGGTTCTCTTTCTGTTCGGTATGCCTACTTCAACCTTGAACTTGATCATATTATGATCACTGTTTCCCAACGGTCCCACTACTTCCACTTCCTTTGCAGGTCCCCTTAGTCCATTTAGGATTAAATCCAGAGTGGCATTTCCTCTCGTCGGTTCTCTAACAAGCTGCTCCATGAAGCAATCTTGTATAGCCTCCAGGAATTCTGTCTCCCTAGCGCATCTTGAGCTTCCAAGACTCCAGTCTATCCCAGGATAGTTGAAGTCTCCCATAACAACTGTGTAACCACTTTTGCATTCTCGCTTCATCTCGGCATCCATTTCTTTATCGCTATCTCCGGTTTGCCCGGGTGGACGATAGTATAGGCCCATCTTTATTTCATGCCCTTTCCTACCCTAAGGTTTAGTTTAGTCTAGTTTAGATGTGAGTGCAAAAGTGTATTTTTAATGACATGCGACAGCCAAGTTTCTGATATGAGTCAAAGAGATTCTGAACTCCTTTCTTGTATGAAGGAGAATTATGGTTGCCGAGAAAGTTTTCCACTAACCACCTGAATGCCTCCCAAGGTTCAAGCTCAGCTGCTGAGAGTGATTGCTTAAAATCTTCATCCTACATAATGGACTTGATCTGTGGGCCTATAAATATCCCTTCCTTCAGTTTTGCAGTGCAGATTTTTGGAAATTTCTTAACAAGATATTGAAAACCTGGTAAGTTTGCTTTACCCAAGGCCTTTACCAGGTTCTTCAACAACCCCAGCTTGATATGAAGAGGTAGAAGAAATATTTTATGAGGATCCACCAATGGCATAAATTTCACACTGCTTGTTCTTGGGTTATAGGTATCCCTCAGCTGCCAGACATGCTTGACATAATGTTCAGCTGTAGATATGCTATCCCACAAGCACAGGAAACAGCAGTATTTAGTGAATCCTCTTTGCATTTCCATTAGCATGCCAATGACCTTCAGATCACCACAGATGTTCCACTGGTGTGTTTTATAACTGATTGCTTCTAGTAAATTCTTCATATTCTCATAAGACTCCTTTATATGAGCAGAATGGGCAATTGGTATACTTGGTTTGGAATTTCCGTTTTGCAGAAATACTGCCTTTAAGCTTCTTTGTGAAGAATCAATAAAGAGACACCATTCAGCTGGACAATGCACTTGTGACAAACTGTTGAAGAGCCCGTTGATGTCATGATAAAAGCACAATGAGCCATTTATAGTAAAGAATATTGTTAAGTTACATTCCTTTTTCTGTAATGAGTTATATTAGCATCTTTTGCAAGCAAGTGCTTTTGCTTAAGCCTTGAAGCAAGATGTTCTGCTTTTTCTTTTGAAAGATTTAGATCATGAATAAGATCATTGAGCTCACCTTGTGTAAAGGTCTCTGGTTCTGAATCTTCATCATTCATATCATCAGGATCAGACAATTCTGAATTGTGACCAGCTGTTGAAGCATCATCACATTCCTTATCATGTTCCACAGAAGCAAGCCCATCTTGTGGAGGTACAGGGACAGGCAGTGAGTCATCATGAGGGACAGGCCTAATAGCAGAATCCAGAGTAGGATATATAATTTTGTGCTTCGTTTTATCTGAGAATCTACTTGTGTTCACAAGGCAAAAGTAGCAATCTTTAATATGATCTTGCGGTTCCCTCCATATCACTGGGATTGCAAATGACATCGCTGCCTTTTGTTGATTGAGCCAGTCACGAAGTCCGTTGGAACAACTGGTACAGATGATATGTGGAGCCCAAGACTTTTCCTGGTCACCCACTCGACAGCCAAAATACAATTTGTATACCTTCTTCAGATCTACAGTAATCGGGCAACGTTGTGCTTTTGTCGCGAATGAACCACAGAAGTAACAGAAACTATCTGGATGATTAGTTCAATGTCTTGGCAAGATAAAGACTGATATTAATCACCGTCTGTAGCATAAAAAAACAAAGACAACTGTCATTAACCCTCCTTAAACTATAAACGCATGATATATCACCCAATTAATGTTTATAATTATATATAATGAGCCTCATTACAAAAATGTGATGTGCTAATGAGAAACTAAACACAGATTTGAAATCAGTATGAAAAATACTACAAAACCCACCCAACATTAACTCTGATGAAAATGATGTGTTGAACTATATTATTGGGCAAGACAATTTCACCCTCTTTGTTGTTGGCTACACTGTTCCGAACAAGTAACCAAGCAGAACTACTGGGTGGGGGAAGACAAAGCTCTCTGAGGACAGCTCTGCCAAAGTCTGAGTGGGCCATGGCAAGTATGTTCAACCTGAAATGCTTTAAAAAATAAAGGCACAATAACCACATCGCCACACTGTAGATCTTCTTCGGGGCAACCTTCTGGGTTTCCCCCATGAGGTCACCTAAGCCCTCATCAAGTGTGCTCTCAAACCCAGAGCCACTGGACAATTCATACAAATATAGGCTGACTGTATAGCCACCTTGATCCACTGCACAATAGTAGCCTTGGAGGCCATTACAAGGGCCACAGAACAGGACAAGGAGATGGTCAGAAATGTGAAATTCATTGTCTGCTCCAAGTAGCACTGCAATGTCCTCCAGACGTCTAACTTATGTAATCTCTGAGCCAAAGAATCGGAATCCTTCTCTGGAAAGGAGGGCACACAGACCTCCTGGTTCATATGGAACTGAGAATCCACCTTAAACAGAAAGGTGGGAACCATACAGATGGACACCAAATCCTCCAAAAACAAGAGGTATGGATTTAAGATAACGCCTGTGACTTCAAGACTCTCTGAGATGAAGTGATTGCTACATGAAAAGACACCTTGAATTTAAGGTCTTTAAGGCGCATTATAATAGCTCAAAAGGAACTCCAACGAGCACATGGAGGACCAAATTCAGACCCAAGAACGAAAGGAGGTGTGCACTGGAGGTGGGCTGGGGAGGGGGAATATGGGGCCTATTTCTTTGGGGATGCTCTGGGCCTGGGGAAGCCGAAAATCGGGGGATCTGGGGAGGGGGAATATGGAGACTATTTGGGGAAGCCAAGAATCATCTCTGTAGGCTGGAGAGGGGGAATATGGGGTCCTTTCTTTGGGGATGCTCTGGGGAAGCTGAGAATCGGGGAGGAGGGCTGGGGAGAGGGAATAGGGTAGTGCTGCCCGATTTCCTTGACATTGCCTTGTTTAAATAAAATGTTTAAACTTAAAAAGCTGTGTCACTGAAAATGAATCGAATCGAATCGAAATATTTTTCACCGAATCAGGCAGCACTAGTGTTAACTATAGAGACTGTATGTGCATTCATGCCCAAGGCAACACCTTCAGATTTGCAGAAGTCCCAAACACTAAAGTAGGCATCCTGCATTTCTGAGCTTGCAGTTTTGCCACTCAGTCCTCTGAGAGGAAAACCATCTCCTAAGAGATGCCAAAAGGAATTCTTAGATATTCCAGCACCTAGGTAGGGAGCAGGTAACTCCTCAGACAAATTCACCTCCCAGGCGAGCAACCTCGGGGGACTCCAACAGCTGCTGCAGCCAACATTCCACAGCATGTGAAACATACAATAGCAGCTACACTTCACTTCAGATAACCTTCACTTCAGAACAGCTGCTCCAGGAAGGCAGAATCCCCCTTGCACAAGAATGGCATCTTAGAAATGGCTAAAATTAGTGCATCCATCTTGGAGTACATCCAGTACTGATCACCTCTTCAGGAGCAAAAGAATATAGATAGTCCAAGACCCCACAAATAGTTCAATCCAATCTGGGAAATCCCATCCACCAACATCATGCAGGTGAGAGTCTTTTGAAATGGAAAATGCTTCAGAGTCCCCCACCAAGTCTTCCAACAGAAGGTCTTCCTCTGAAGAGTCAGCAGAAGGAGCCTTGAGAAGCCCAATGACCTCGGTAGTCTTATCAACAAGACGAGAGAGATCATCCCAGTGAAAAAGATAGATGATGTAGGACCACTCCTCCTCCTCTTCTCTTCAAGGAGCCTTATGTTCCAAATCTCAAACAGAAGAGAATTGAGGGTCTGAAAGCCTCTGAATTCACCAAAAAAACACCTGTGGCCTCAGAAACCCTCTGCCTCCCCTTGGTGATATTTGGACTACAAGCAAGGATCACTGGTCCCCACCACTAGTCAATGTACCAGCTTCCACCTACATGACTTGTTTAATTATGTGGGTTAACTTTTGCAGCCAAAACTCTCCCGGGGCCCCATCCAGACACCACACCCCTCCACAGGTGGATCCAGGAAGGGTAAGATAAAAAACCCTTCTCCAAACTTCAGTGGAGGCTGTAAGCTCTTTTGTTGCACAGCAGCTGCAAAAGGAAAGATGATGACAAAATAGTCATGGTTCCCATTAAAAACATAGGGACCACGAGTCCCAATGCATCCCTACAGGGAAACTGAGATATGACTCTGGTCCTCCTCCCCCAACCCACTGACGCCATTTCCAAAGTCGGAAGCAGTCCATCACAGAAGGGTCAGACAGAGCTGGTAGATGTACTAAGCCGGTAGCTCCTGATTACAGGAATACCCAACTAGAGAATGACATGGGGAATAAATTTGTCCACTTCCTCACAGAATCTATCTCCATACCCATCCCTGCGAGTTCTGTCTCCATCTCTGCCTCATCCCTACAAGCTCTGTCCTCATCTGCATAAGCCTCAAACACTTTAAATTATAAGTGTTTGAAGCTTATGCACTGTCGCTCGGACTCTGACCTCCTCCTCTGGCTGTCCGGCTGGGGAGTCGAGGAACAGAAGGTAGATTGTAGTTAAAAAGAGTGTGTCAGTGATCATCCCCTCATTCGTTCTGCCCAGCTGGTGATCTCAACAGAGAAAATTTAGATAAATAATTTTATATTTGGATAATCTTCAAATGAGTAACGAGTGCGCTGTATGACAGCTCCCAGCACTGGAAATCTTTTTTTTTTTTTTTTTTTAGTTCAAATATTTTATTGATTTTAATATACAATGTACAATAAGTACAGAAAGAGAAATGTTAACGAGGCAAGATACAGACATGTTGAACATATAAATGAAATTCATGCAATAATATCCATGTATAGGCTTAGATCAGCTTGTTGTATCACATGGAATTCTAAATCTTCCTGACGACGATCTAGTCGAAACTCAGCTTGAGTTGGAGGCAACCAGCGGCAGTAGGAGATGATTATGTGTGGAGAGAAAAAATGAACACCAGGACAGTCTTTAAGAGATGGATTTTAATTGATATTTTGCACCTTTTATAAACACATCATAGTTTTCACTGGGACATGGCCATGCCGAAGAGGAACCCTAATTTTTTGAAGAGCAATTGATAGG
Organism: Geotrypetes seraphini; assembly: GCF_902459505.1. Classification (NCBI taxonomy): domain Eukaryota; kingdom Metazoa; phylum Chordata; class Amphibia; order Gymnophiona; family Dermophiidae; genus Geotrypetes; species Geotrypetes seraphini. The sequence goes on from NC_047095.1 coordinate 85,350,158, forward strand.
AGTCGAATGAGCCTAAACAACTAAGGTAAGTACTTTACTTGTATTTTTGGTAAAGTTCTTAATTTTGATCTAGCAGTAGAATATCAAGCACGTTGGTTGGTTATGGGAACATATGGTTTCCTCATTATCAGAGCTCTAATATCTTCGGGTATAGCCGTGACTAAGGTTCACTGAGCACATCACTATATTTAATTAATAATTATTATCACTATTTAAGTATTAGCTTTGGAAAGTTGAATACTTTTAAACAAAAAGAAAAATTGTTTCATTAAAATGATTTAATAGTTAATAATAGGGCATTGAAAGGATAGAGATTAAAGAACAAATGGCAGAAAGTTTTTCAAATATCCCTTTATTAATTGTAGTATTTAATATTAAACCACACCATGCGGTGATCACTGGATGCCAGATGATCACCCGCTATAACATCAGAAACACTTTCCCTGTTTGAAAGCACTAAGTCCAGTATAGCCCCATCCCACATGGGTAGCTTTACCAACTGCTAGAACAGTTCTCCTTGTAGAGAATCCAGGATCTCCCTGCTTCTAGAAGACCCCTCAATAGGAATGCTCCAATCAACATCTGGCATATTAAAATCACCTATTGGTAATACTTCCTCTTTTACAGCTATATTCGGAATGTCTACTATTAAATCTGTCCAATTCTTCAGTCTGTGAAGGAGGATTGTATAATCACACCAAATTAAATACATTTTCCATTCCTTCTTACCAGACTGACCCACAGTGCCTTTTCCTTACCCTGCAGATCCTGCAATTGTGATCTTTAACATATAGCACCATCCACCTCCTTTTCTTCCTACCTTATCTTTCTTGAGTAGATTATATAGCCTGGTATAACTATATCTCAGTCATGGTTCTCCATGAACCACATCTCTATGATCACCACTAAATCCAACTCTGCCTTTTCCATCATAGCCTCTAGATCCAGAACCTTGTTTTCCATACTTCAAACATTCGTATATACTGCTTTCCAGATATTGCCCCCTTTTCCCATTTGTGTAGAGGTATTTAGTGATTTATACTTCTCCTTCCACGGTTTCAGTATCCACGGAGTCGGTTATTCGTGATTTTTCTTTTAAGATCAATTTTCGGGCTATTTTTTAAGCCGTCTGAGCCTCCCCAGAACCTTACCTGGTGGTCTAATGGTGAAGCGGGGCAGGAGCGATCTTCCTATGCTCCTGCCCCGTGCAGAGCCGTCATCAAAATGGCTGCCGTGAGTTCCCGTTGTAGCATAGGAAGATAGCTCCTGCCCCGCTTCACCGGTAGACCACCAGGTAAGGTTCCAGGAACGCAGGAGGGAGGCGGGGGTGGGCAGACATCCTCCTGGCACATAGCTAATCAAACAGCAGTATTGATTGATATAGTAAATCATTTTCAGAAGGTTCATATCCAGATTTGTTTTAAAGTACAATAGTGAAGCCTTTATTAAAATTGAACATTTAACAAGCTCAGAGACAGGGAATTATTAGCTTTCTCTGGCAAAAAATTTATGAAAAGGTTCCGGGGACGCAGGAGGGAGGCGGTGTGGGTTAGAGCTGGCCGAAAAATTATTCACGATTTTTCACACTTCACGGTCTGGCTCTGCACCTAACCCCCGCAAATACGGAGGGAGAAGTGTACTTTCTTGGAGGATTATACTCACCCTGCCCCCAACAATTCTAGTTTAAAGCCCTCTTCAGTATGTTAGCCAATCTGCTGCTGAAGACACTTCTTCGATAGATGCACACCATCACTGCTCAGCAGCCCTTGGAAAATCATCCCATGGGCCAGGAAGCCAAAACACTCTTGACGACACCATCCACACATTCATCTCCAGAATGCAAGCTTCTTTGCCCTGCCCTTTACCCTCGACAGGAAAGATTGATGAGAATACCACCTGCACACCTGACTTTTTCACCTTCTCTCCCAAAGTCACTTTTGGTATGTTCAGAGGAGTACCTAGCAGTATCATCAGTGCCAACATGGATAAGCAGCCTCAGATAATAGTCATTAAGCTTGATAAGTCTCAGCAAGCTCTCCATAACATCTTGGATTTTAGCATCGCGTCTTGTCTGCACATGGATGCCTCTGTACTTTTCAGAAGGGAATCAACAACCAGAACTACATTATGCCTCCTAGTGGTCACAGATCCAGCAACTTTAGGGATTTCAAGCTTTAGTCCTTCCTCACCCTGGGATGCTTTCCACTTTCAAGGCTGCATACCGTTTTTTTTAGTTTAAGGGCAGGTGGAGTCACAGTATCAATCCTGCAGGGTCCAATAATCTGAGTCCAGCTGTACTCCCTCAGAATGGCTTCTTCTTCCCCACTGCTGGAAATCTTTGATGTGTCATGAAGCATTTCATCGATGTACCTCTCATTCTCACAGACGCTGTTCAGTCTTGCTACCTCCTCTCTCAGTTCCTTTATTTCCTTCATGAGGGATTCAAGTTGAAGACAGCTTGCACAACGAACCATTCCCTCTGCTTAGGTAATTATTGTTTCGAATGTGTCTCTGAGCTAAATTTCATAATTGTAGCCTGAAGTGAAAATGGAGCAAAACAACGGAGATTTCACTGTAAAAGAGTGCCAAGCAGTGATGAAATATCTTTTTCCTGAATTGAACTTGGCCAAACAAATTTACAATGATATATCAGTTACATTAGGGGATAAATGTGCTTCCTATTCCACAGTAAAGAATTTGATTAATCACATTACATTAGTGATTTCTATTCCGCCATTACCTTGCGGTTCAAGGCGGATTACATCCAAACTAAAACAAGAATTACATTTCAACGATGAGATAAAATTTTAAGCGAGAATTATGGGTTTTAGATAATGTTTGCTAACTAGAAAAATTAGAGAGTACTAAGGGTTTATAGAGTGTTGGATATTGGGTTAGGATTGTTGTGCTGGATAGGTTTAACATGTTTTTTTGAAGAGTATGGTTTTAATTTCTTTCTTGAAGGTTTTGTAATCTGTGGATGAAGATAACAGAGTGGTGAGTTGTTTGTCCAACTTAGCTGCTTTGGAGGCTATTAGGTTGTCACAAAGTTTTTTTCGTTTGACATTTTTGGATGGTGGGTAATAGAATAGTGAATGTGTTCTTCTGTGTCTGATTGAGGAGGAATGATTTAGTCTGTTATTCCAGTAAGTTGGACTTTCTCTGTTGACAGCCTTGTAAAGTAAGCAGTAGAATTTGAAGTTCACTCTCGCTTCTATTGGAAGCCAATGCGAGTCATGGTATGCCTCTGTGATATGGTCATATTTTTTTAGTGAATAGACAAGTCTCAGGGCTGTATTCTGCACCGTCTGCAATTGCTTCAACATGGTCACGGGACATGGTAGGTATAGTATGTTGCAGTAGTCCAGCATCCCAAGGATTAGAGATTGTACCAGTAGTAGGAATTGCTTCTTTTCGAAGAATGATCCGGTTTTACTCAGATTTCTCATGGTCATGAATGATGTCTTTATTATTTTGTTAATTTGGGGTTGCATGTTACAGCTTCTGTCAATCGTGATTCCAAGTAATTTTAAAGTAGGTTGTATTGGGTATGAAAATGAATTTAATGCATTTAGAATAGGACATTGGAGCACAGAAGACAAAGAATGTTTTAGGAGAACAACTCATAGAAACATGATGGCTGATAAAGGCCAAATGACCCATCTAGTCTGCCCATCCACAGTAACCATTATTTCTTTCTCTCTCCAAGAGATCCCACGTGCCTATCCCAGGCCCTTTTGAATTCAGACACAGTCTCTGTCTCCACCACCTCTTCCAGGAGACTGTTCCATGCATCTACCACCCTTTCTGTAAAAAAGTATTTCCTTAGAATACTCCGGAGCCTATCACCTCTTAACTTCATCTTATGCCCTCTCATTGCAGTTTCCTTTCAAATGAAAGAGACTCAACTCATGCGCATTTACATTACGTAGGTATTTAAATGTCTCTCAAGATCAAAAAGAGTAGTGACAGTAAAACCCAAACAATTCCAAAAAATGTCACTCACCAGCAGTGGGCTACCTCTCTAAGATTCAACACTGAAATTTAAAAACAGGTGGAGAAAAAGCCTCAAAAACGTTTTAAATATGCAGCAATCATTGATGATTCACAGCTGGAATTCTTTTCTTATCATAGGCAAAAAACTCACACCCGCAGCACAATGTAAAAAGATCTGAAAGGGAAAACCCCACTACTGTGCACAGTATATATTTTTTTAAAAAGTTTTAAAACTTTTTATGAATAAATATATGAAACATAAAGTTCTAAATGCAACATTGCTGAACAAGGAAGCAAAATACTTAGCTCTGGCACCAGAGGACAGAACTGAAGGAACTCCACCAGTATGAATTGCTACTTCTTTTTTCAATGGCAGGCAAAAACTCCCACAGCACATATTCAAGTCCAATCAAGTCCACAGCTGCATATTTAAAATGTTTTTGAGGCTTTTTCTCTATCTGTTTTTGAATTTCAATGTTGGATCTTAGAAAGGTATCAGTTGGAATCAGTTGGAATTTAAACATCTCTATCATATCTCCCCTCTCCTGCCTTTCCTCCAAAGTATACAGACAATTCCAGAAAACTTAGATGCCATTCATTCCATGATCCTGGACAATTGAAGAATATCTGCTAAAAAGATAGCTAAGACCCTGGAGATATCCTGATAATAAGTAGACTATATTATTTACGAGGTTTTAGACATGGAAAGCTCTCAGCCAAATTGGTTCCCAAATGTGTCAATGCTGACCAGATTCATGATCAAGTGGTTGCCTTACAATCCATTTTGGACCAATTTCAGAAGGATCCTGTGGGATTTTCATTTCATTTATTATAAATTTATAAACCACCTTATGCTAAGGCAGTGTACATAAATACATACATAATAATTAAAACAAACACAACTAAACATCAGTCTCTTTAGATTTTTGAACCATCTCGTAACTCTGGATGAAACTTGATATATACACACATACTGTGAACCAAAAATAACTACACCAAAATGTTTTTTGTCCTATCTTCAACAGAACTCAGCCAATTCTTATGAAATTTAGTGCGTCGTGTCCTGAATGAAGTTGATGTAAAATATAATTATTTCCCACCGCACCATAACACTACCTTGTGAAAATGAATCATTGCTATGGGGATACATGCAGAAATGCTACCTTGTGAAAATGAATTGATGTTATGGGATATGCGCAGAAGCAGATGACAGTTTTTAAACAGTCTCTGTAGCAATATGTTTTTCACTGCAGAAGACCAAATTCTGATAAAAAACTTGGTACTTATAAAAAGATTACAGCAGTTGATGATTTGTTGCAAGAGTTCCCACAGAAGGGTTGGAGTAAAAATAGCCTTGATTTGCTGCTATGAAATTATAAGTGTATGGAGCTCAGTGGTAAATATGTAGAGTGAATACATTTTTTTCAATCCTATAACTTGTTATTTTCTTTACAAAGTCAAGAACTTATCAGCTCGGAAATGGTCATTTGTGCCTGGTGAAGGAAGAGAAAGGGACTTATGTTAAGGGTAATTACATGAAAATATTCCTACAAAAAGGAGAATAAGTATTGAGATCCCGTTTGAATGAAAGCAATTTATATTTATACTAGTCTTTAAGCCCGTTACATTAACGGGTGCTAGAATATGTGTGTGTGTCTGTATTTATTTCTTTCTCTCTCTCTCCTTAGCCTGTTTCTGTATTTCTTTCTTTCTGTCTTTCTTTTTCCTCGGCTGTCCACCACCACCTCTTGCCTGCTCCCCCTGTCCATTCTCCCTTCCTTTTTCTTCCCCTGTGTCCACCACCACCCCTTCACTGTTCCCCTTATCCAGCAGCAGCCCTTCTCCCTTTGTTTTAACTCCCCCCTGTCCAGCAGCACCTCTTTCCTGCTCCCCCTGTCCAGCAGGAGGCCTCTCTTCCTTTTTCTGCCCCCCCTCCGTCCAGCAGCACCTCTTTTCTGCTCCCCCTGTCCAGCAGTAGGCCTCCCTTCCTTTTTCTGCCCCCCTGTCCCTCAGCACCTCTTCCCCTGTCCAGCAGAACCTCTTTTTTGCTCCCCCTGTCCAGCAGTAGGCCTCCCTTCCTTTTTTTGCCCCTCCATCCATCAGCACCTTTTCCCCTGTCCAGCAGTACCACTTTTCTGTTCCCCCTGTCCAGCAGTAGGCTTCCCTTCCTTTTTCTGCCCCCCCTGTCCATCAGCACCTCTCCCACTGTCCATCAGCACCTATTTTTTGCTCCCCTTATCCAGCAGTAGGCCTCCCTTCCTTTTTCTGCCCCCCTGTCCATCAGCACCTCTCCCACTGTCCATCAGCACCTATTTTTTGCTCCCCCTATCCAGCAGTAGGCCTCCCTTCCTTTTTCTGCCCCCCTGTCCATCAGCACCTCTTCCCCTGTCCATCAGCACCTATTTCTTGCTCACCCTGTCCAGCAGTAGGCCTCCCTTCCTTTCTTTGTCCCCCTCCTTTTTTTGCCCCCCCCCCGTCCATCAGCACCTTTTCCCATGTCTAGCGGCACCTCTTTTCTGCCCCCCCCATCCATCAGCACCTCTTTTCCTGTCCAGCAGCAACCCTTACCTCCTTTATTTTTTTGTCTGTCCTCCACCAACATCTACCTAAAGCCGCCGCGGCCTGCAGGCACCGACAGCCTCTGCGGCCTGCTCCCACTCCTTCCTCGCCGTCGCTTGTGGTGGCTCCGTGCTTAGCCGCAGCGGTCTGCAGCCGCCGACAGCCACCTAGGTCTACAGCTGCAATGGCCGACAGCCGCCGGGGCTATTAGGCTTCCACCTCTCACTTTTGCCGGTCTGGTCTGGCCTGCTCGCCTTGCCGTATTTTTTTTTTTTGTTGAAACATGCAGCGGTGGCTCCTCTCATGACCCCCACCTGCGTCGGAAGTTCGAAGCAGGCGGGGATTGTGAGAGTAGCCACCGCTGCGTCTTTCAACTAAAAAATGCAATACGGCAAGTAGCAGGCCAGACCGTAAGCCGCGCATGCGCACTTCCTATGGGTCGCTACAGCTCACGGAAAACCGGCGCACGCATAGGAAGTGTGCATGCACGGCTTACCGTTTTATTATATTAGGGAGAGAGATATATATATATATATATATATATCATATTATGTATATATATATATATATATATATATATATATATATATATATATATATATATACATCCTTTAATTTAGCGGGCTTAAAGACTAGTATATATATAATATACACATAATATGTGTATAATATATATACACATAATATATATACAGTGGTACCTCGGTTTACGAGTGCACCGGTTTGCGAGTGTTTTGCAAGACGAGCAAAACATTTGCAAAATCGGTGCCTCGGAAACCGAGCATGGCTTGATTTACGAGCACACCCCCCCCCCCCCCCGCAATCCCGTAATTCTGAACGTGAACTCGCAGGCCTTGAGCATGCTCAGATGCTCAAGGCCCAGCAGAGGAGGAAGCCGATTTTCAAGAGTGCCCAGATGAGGGTAAGAAGCGGCGGGGGGGGGGGGGGGTGCCCAATTGTGTCGGGGGGGATGTCGGATCGTGTCGTGGGGATGTCAGATCGTGGTGGGGGGTGCACAATCGTGGCGGGGGGGTCGGATCGTGGCAGGGGGGTGCCCAATCGTGTCGGGGGGGGGTCGGATCGAGGCATGGGGGGTGCCAGATCGCAGGGTGGGGGGCCTTCGAGGGGAGCAATGCCGGTTCTCGGGGGGGGGGGGGAACGCATCAAAGCGAGTTTCCATTATTTCCTATGGTGAAACTCGCTTTGATAAACGAGCATTTTGGATTACGAGCATGCTCCTGGAACGGATTATGCTCGTAATCCAAGGTACCACTGTGTATGTGTGTGTGTATATATATATATATATATATCATATTATGTATATATATGTATATTATATATTATACTAGTCTTTATGCACGCTAAATTAACGGGTGCTAGAATAGATGTGTCTGTCTGTCTGTGTTTCTTTATCTCTCTCTCCTTGGCCGCTGTCTGTATCCTTCTGTCTTCCCCCCCCCCCCCCGAGCAAAGCTGTCTGCCCCCAGCACACACCTCCCCCCCAAAGCAGCCCCCTTTCCCTCTCCCTGTCTCTCCATGGCCCCTTCTGTCTTCCCCCCCAGAGCAAAGCTGTTTGCCCCAAGCACACCCTTCCCACCAAAGCAGCCCCATTGCCCTCTCCCTATCTCTACATGGCCCCTTCTGTCTCCTCTCAGAGCAAAGCTGTCTGTCTCCAGCACACCTCCCCCCCAAAGAAGCCCCCTTTCCCTCACCCTATCCATGGCCCCTTCTGTCTCCCCCCAGCACACCCCTCCCACCAAAGCAGCCCTCTTTCCCTTTCCCTCTCCCCCTGGCTCCCGGTATTGATCCCCTTCTTACCCTCCCTCCATCCCGGCGTCTTCTGGCCTGCTCCTCTTCAAAGCAGCCTGTGATCGTGGTGGCCGGCTTTAGCGAACCTAGCAGGCCGCTCTCCAACTCGGTAGCATGTTCCCTCTGACACGATCCTGTGCGTCAGAGGTAGCGTGCTACTGAGGTTGGAGAGCGGCCTGCGAGGTTCTTTAAAGCAGACCACGATCGCAGACTGCTCTGAAGAGGAGGATCAGCGGTGGTGGCGGCAGCGGCGAGTGAGGGCGGGAGGTGTGTTCCCTGCCGAGGACGCGCGCCTCCAGCCCCTGCAAGCGCCGTGAGGTGTCAAATAGAATACTGCCACAGAAGGCGCCAGGAATCACGAATTTTCAAGAGCGCATGCGCACTCTAGGGTTTTATTATTATATATATATATATATATATATATATATATATATATATATATATAATATACATACAATTTATTAAATATACAGTCTTCAGTTTGTGCTTACTGAATCAGACAAGTTAGCATTAACAAGAAAATGGTGACATGCAGTAACTTCTTATATATAATTAAGAAATCCTGCATCATTTGTTAGTAGTCAAACCAATGATCTCAGCAGATTTGATTTATTCTTTGAGTACCATGAAAAGTAATGAGATATTTCCTTTATAAATGAAAAATAAGGCATTGCAACTCACCAAGCTTGGCACTTCCCTCTGGTGGATATTCAGGGAATTGGCCTTCTGAAGGGACACTAACAGTTCGACGAAGACTACGGCCTTTGGTGGATTCAGTTTGTTGTTCTTGGGCTGTTTCATTAGGCATCTACAATTTAAAAAAATACATTCAGTAAAAAAGTTCTTCCAGCTGTTATCAAGATCAGACAGGCAAAACTGATGACTTTCTCCACTCAGACTATGAGCAACTCCAGTAAAACAGGTTTCATCAGCATGCTTAATGTGATCACAGAACTCACTCCTCTTGAGGAAGTCCATTGCAAAATAAGTAAATAATACAGAGAGGTGACCACAGAAAGCAAAGTTACTTACCTGTAGCAGGTATTCTTCAAGGACAGCAGGCATATATTCTCACAAGAGGGTGTCTAGGAGGGTCAATGAGGGTCATGGAGGACCTGCAGAAGAATGGAGTCATGTATTTTAACAGGATGTGTTTGTTGTTAACAGTGTTGTATTTGTTCTAACAGAGCCCAGTGGGAGACCGGAGCACCTGGAGAGTGAAGAGGTGATGGGTAATAGCCACTCAGCCCAATCACATGATCACATTTTGTGGTAGTGGTAGGATTTTGAAACTGCCCATCACAATTGGAGTAGGGGGGATTCCAAAATTGCCTGAGAGGAATCCAGGAAGAACAGACAACCAGAAGTTCCCGCCCCGTCCCCATGCACACCACGACACATAGACGCTCCTCTGCCAGCAGACCAGCACAAACCATACATGAATGCAGTAGATTAGGGGCTGAGAAGTCCATTCCTATCGATTTTAAACAAAATCAAGGTGGTGTTTGAAGCAGAAAAAAGACTGAAAAAAAAGATTGATAAAATCCAAGAAGGCAGCCACCAGGAAAATCGTATTAAAAATGGCCTGGGGAGACAACTTGAAAAAATAAAAATGCTAAAATAGGTGGTTTTGAGGTGGGAGACCTGAACCCTACCACCAGAAACTGCTAAAAATATTTTTAGACCTCTCCTGATTCTCCCAAAGGATATAACAGAACAGTACTCAGTGTCTCTGAAATGCCCACAATAGCTTGAAGGGAGAGGAATCTCTGCCTCAAATTTTCAACAAATGGTCCAATCTTTAGGATTTTCGGGCTGCCAGTCAGACGGACCCCAACTGAAAACTCTGCCCCCTTGGAACCTTGCCATGCAACCAGGGGCAGGAAAACACAGCCTGCACCCTGATACCCCAAGGGCTCTTACTCAGAGCGCAAACAGCTTGCACTTAAGCCTCTAATAAGGTCAGGAGGCAAACTTGCTCCCAGGGGAATGGACCCCGAGCTTTGAGGTGGCTCACAGCAAGCTGGCTCCACAGGTCCACCTGCTGCAGTCCGACCGTGCAGAAACTGCTTCCTTTCCAAAGCAGAGAACCCCTCCAAAAGGGGTCTCAAGTACCAGAGCCACCGAGATAAAGATGAACTTAAGCAAAAAAATAAGAAGAAGTAGAGAATATCAGAAGTAGTTCTGCATAAGAACATAAGCAGTGCCTCTGCTGGGTCAGACCAGAGGTCCATCATACCCAGCAGTCCACTCACGCGGCAGCCCATCAGGTCCAGGAGCTATATAGTACTCCTCTATCCTCCCCTTTTCCTTCAGGAAATTGTCTAATCCCTTCTTGAACCCCAATACCGTACTTTGTCCTATCACACTCTCTGGAAGCGCATTCCAGGTATCCACCACCCTTTGGGTAAAGAAGAACTTCCTAGCATTGGTTCTGAATCTGTCGCCTCTTAACTTTTCCGAATGCCCTCTCGTTCTTGTAGTTTTTGAAAGTTCGAAGAATCTGTCCCTCTCCACTTTCTCTATGCCCTTCATGATCTTGTAAGTCTCTATCATGTCCCCTCTAAGTCTCCACTTTTCCAGGGAAAAGAGCCCCAGTTTCTCTAATCTTTCAGCATATGAAAGGTTTACCATACCTTTTATTAATCGTGTCGCTCTTTTCTGAACCCTCTTGAGTATCGCCATATCCTTCTTAAGGTACGGCGACCAATATTGGACGCAATACTCCAGATGCGGGCGCACCATTGCCCGATACAACAACAGGATAACTTATTTTGTTCTGGTTGTAATACCTTTCTTGATAGTACCTAGCATTCTATTCGCCTTCTTAGAGGCCGCTGTGCACTGTGCCGACGGCTTCATTGTCTTGTCCACTATTACCCCCAAGTCCTTTTATTGGGTAATTTCACCCATTACCAGCCCTCCCATCGTATAGCTGTACCTCACTTGCAGAAATAAAAATTGAAGGGAGCTCTGTGTTCCTCAGCTAAGTGGGAGGAGCAGAGGAAAAAAAGTGTGTGGTTTTCTGCAAGACCCATTTCATGGGTTGAGATAAAACATTTATTGGATTGACTCTGGACGGGAAGTAACAAAAAGTGCATAATATATAATTTAATTATTACATATATGATGTAAATGTAATTATTACATTTTATATTATGAACTTTATTTATATTATTATTACATTGTAATATACACAATATATTAATACAAATCACCATAATAAAAAATCAATGGGAGCCCTAAGTTTGTTTCCCACAACTAGACTGTCCCATTTGGGGGTGATAGGAGACAGTGAAATCCAAAGTGTGTTCCTTATGTCCAGTCTACTCCGTAATCTCGTTTTGGTTGCTGTCACTGCAGAAAACCTCACTTCGCAGAGATAGGATGTTAGAAATGGATGCAGGGTTTTTAGTGTTTTTGTGGCGATTGGAGATTTGAAGTTGTCTCAACATTCATTCCTACCAGTCACACATCTACAACACAGATAACCCCTATTCAAATACAGGATCACAAACTAAAAGTACTAATATACTCGTACACAAACAAAAACCAAAGATGACAGACTTTACATGCAGTACAACACCAGAGAAATAGAAATTAATTTCTTCCTGAACAGTGTAAAACATAGACAGCAGATATAAATTCTCAAAACTGATACATTTCTCTTTTTTTAAAAAAAAATAATATATTTATTAGGACTCCAGCATGGTCATTACAGAGGAACAGGGCATCACCAAAACATAGTACAAAGATAAGAAAATTGGTACAAGCACTACAAGGGAGTCCAATAAGGACAACGTCAACACAAAGAAGATCCATTCCTAGGTAGACCGTCCAAAGCCCATTTTATAATTGAAAACTCCCAAACAAATCAAGTCCCCACTCAAACCAGTAAGGAAGCGAAGCAGAGAAAATTGAAAAGAAAAGGAGAAAAAAAAAAAAAAATACACCATAAGAACATAAGAACTGCCTTCTCCGGATCAGACCCATGGTCCATCGAGTCCGGCGATCCGCACACGCGGAGGCCCAGTCAGGAATACACCTGATGTAGTTTTAGTCACCCATATCCCTCTATGCCTCTCGTAAGGAGATGTGCATCTAATTTGCCTTTGAATCCTAGCACAGTGGATTCCTTAATAACCTCCTTTGGGAGAGCATTCCAGGCGTCTACCACTCGCTGCGTGAAGCAGAACTTCCGGACATTTGTCCTAGACTTGTCCCCCCTTAGCTTCAAACCATGTCCTCTTGTCCTTGTCACGTTGGACAATGTAAATAATTTATTTTCCTGCTCTATTTTATCGATGCCTTTCAGTATTTTGAACGTCTCAATCATGTCCCCTCGCATCCTCCTCTTCTCAAGGGAGAACAGTCCCAGTTTCTTGAGTCGTTCCTCATATTCCAAGTTCTCCATACCTCTTATTAGCTTCGTTGCTCGTCTCTGCACCCTCTCCAGCAGTTTTCTATCCTTTTTTAGGTTTGGAGACCAAAGTTGGACACAGTATTCCAAGTGTGGTCTGACCATTGCTCTATAAAGCGGCATTATGACTTTCCTCGATCTACTCATGATTCCTTTCTTTATCATGCCTAACATTCTGTTTGCTTTCTTTGCCGCTGCTGCGCATTGTGCTGATGTCTTCAGGGACCTATCTATCAGTACACCCAGGTCCTTTTCTTGTTCGCTCTTACCCAGAGTTGCGCCTGACATTCTATACTCGTGTTCCTTATTCTTACTACCTAAATGCATTACTTTGCATTTCTCCACGTTGAACTTCATCTGCCATTGCTCTGCCCATTTCTCTAACTGATACAAGTCGCTCTGGAGTTCCTCGCTATCCTCCTGCGATCTGATTGCCCGGCATAGCTTTGTGTCGTCTGCAAACTTAATGATCTCACTGGATATTCTGTCTTCCAGGTCATTGATATAAATATTAAATAGGATCGGCCCAAGTACCGAGCCCTGGGGCACACCACTAGTCACTGTCTCCCAGTCTGAGAACTTCCCATTTATGCCCACTCTCTGCTTTCTGTTTTCCAGCCATTTGCCTATCCACCTTTGTATATCTCCCTCTATTCCATGGCTTTGTAGTTTCCTGAGAAGTCTTTCATGTGGAACCTTATCGAATGCTTTCTGGAAGTCTAAATATATTATGTCCACCGGCATTCCACTATCAATTTGCTTGTTCACGGTCTCAAAAAATTGAAGTAAATTCGTTAAACATGATTTCCCTTTCCTGAACCCATGTTGACTGGGTTTCAGCAAATCGTGTGTATCTAAGTGCCGGACTATGCTATCCTTGATCAGTGCTTCAACCATCTTTCCAGGGACAGACGTAAGGCTCACAGGTCTGTAGTTGCCCGGTTCTCCTCTCGATCCTTTTTTGAAAATTGGCGTGACGTTCGCTATCTTCCAGTCATCTGGTATCTGTCCAGTTCTGATTGTCAGATTGGCGAGTTTTTGCAATAACTCTCCGATTTCAACCTTCAATTCCTTTAAGACTCTTGGGTGAATTCCATCCGGTCCAGGGGATATGTCACTTTTAAGTTTGTCGATCTGGTAGTATATCTGGTCCAACTCCACTTCAACTGTGGTGAGGCTGTCTTCTATTACTCCACTAAACACTTTCACTGCTTCTGGTATTTTTGCGGTATCCTCATCCGTAAAGACAGACGCAAAGAAGGAATTTAGTTTGTCTGCAATTTGTTTATCTTCCTTAATGTACCCTTTTCTTCCCTGGTCGTCCAGGGGTCCCACCGCCTCTTTCGCGGGTTTTTTCCCTTTCACATATCTAAAGAAGGGCTTGAAGTTTTTGGCCTCTTGCTCTATTTTTTCCTCATAGTCCTTTTTGGCATCCCTCACCGCCTTGTTACATTTCTTCTGATCATCTTTATGTTTTTTCCATGCTTCGGTTGTTTTCATGTGTTTCCATTTTTTTGAAAGAGTCCTTCTTTTCTTTTATGGCTTCCCTCACCTGTCTGGTAAGCCATGCCGGTTCTCCCTTACCTTTTGTTCTCCCTTCTTTGGAGATCCTCGGAATGTGGAGATTTTGTGCTTCTGTGATAGTATTTTTCAGTAGGGACCATGCCTGGTCTACCGTTTCAAGTTTGTCCACCTTTTTCTTGAGTCGTTGTTTCACCATGGCTCTCATGCGATCGTATTTGCCCTTTTTAAAGTTAAAGGTTTTGGTTAAGGTTTTGGCACGTTTTTTATTCCCGATGTCAAGCTTAAAGTTGATCACATTGTGATCGCTCGTCCCCAGCGGTACCGTAACTTCTACTTCTTTTGTCGGTCCCGTGAGGCCATTTAGTACCAAGTCCAGGGTGGCGTTGCCTCTTGTCGGCTCTTTTACCATTTGTTCCAGGAAGAAATCCCCTAGCGCCTCCAGGAACTTGGCCTCCTTGCCGCAGTTGGAGGTTCCTAGTTTCCAGTCTATCCTCGAGAAATTGAAGTCTCCCAATATTATTACATTGCCCGTCTTGCATTCTTGTTTGATTTCCTCTATCATTTCTGAGTCAGTTTCCTCCGCCTGTCCTGGGGGACAATAGTAAAGGCCAATTTTCGTGTCTGCGCTGTTTTGGCCAGGAATCTTGATCCAGAGGGACTCTAGCTTCTCTTTCGTTTCCGTCGTAGCCACTTCAACAGATTCTATTCCTTCCTGAACATATAGGGCAATACCTCCACCTTTCTGCCCTACTCGATCTCTTCTATATAGTTTGTATCCCTGTAGTACTGTGTCCCATTTGTTTTCTTCATTCTACCATGTTTCTGTTATGCCAATGATTTCCAACTTATCATGTCTTGCTATTGTCTCTAGTTCCCCCATTTTGTTTCCTAGACTTCTAGCATTCGTATACATACATTTGAGTTCTCTTTGTGTTACCTTTTTGGACTTTCTACTCTTTGCTGTCCCTACTGTTTCTTTCACGGTATCCTTAACCGCTCCAGTGTTGTCTCCCTTGTTTGCTGTCAGGTCGTCCCCTCCTGTGTATGAGTAGTAGCCCATGGTTCCTTCATCGGGGCATCCTGTCGTCCCTGCCATTGACTGGTGGTCGACTGTCGGCTTTCCCCTATTTGTTAGTTTAAAGCCTTCTCGATGGCCTTCTTCATGTTGCCTGCCAAAACTCTTGCTCCTTCCTTGTTGAGGTGTAGTCCATCTTTTCTGTAGTACTTGCTTTTTCCCCAGAACGCCGTCCAGTTGCGCACGAAGTCAAAGCCTTCTTCTTCGCACCATCGTCTCATCCAGGCGTTAATAGCTTGCAATTCCCCTTGTCTCTTTCCATCCGCTCTTGGTACTGGGAGGATCTCGGAGAAGGCCACCTTCACCTCCCTGATCTTCAGCTGTCTTCCAAGTGAGCGGAGCTGGCCCTTCATCTCTTCCCTGTCATACTTCCGTCCGCTCACATCATTTGTTCCCACGTGGATGAGCACAGCAGTATCCTCTCCCCCTGTGCTGTCTATGATCCTGGAGATCCTGTTGGCCACATCCTTCACTCTTGCTCCAGGCAGACAGGTGACGACTCTGTCCTCTCTTCCTCCTGCGGTGTGGCTGTCCACGTGACGTATAATGGAGTCACCTACGATGATCCCCATCTTCTTTATTCGGGGGTTTCTTGGGGATCGTAAGTCCACGTCTATGGTATAGGGCCAGTCCTCTTCCTCCAGTGCTACTCTTGAAATTGTTTTCGGCTCTTCAGATGGGGGGACGTCTTCCTGCGTTCTCTCTCTTCCTCCTGGTGTGCGGATGTCTCCTACCTCATCTTCGGTTTTTTCTGTGTTTGCATGGGTATCTTCTCTCCTCTCTTCCAGGCCTTCTTTCTGGGTATCCTGGGTACAGCTTTCCAGCCCTGGGATCTCTACGTGTTGCTGGTGGGCTTCCTCGATGAATCTTTCTAGTTCCACGATCCCTTCGCTGGTATCAGACTCCCCTAGCAACTTCTCCTGCATGCAGTTTTCCTCCTTCCTGGCAAGGAGTTCT
This sequence comes from Geotrypetes seraphini, assembly GCF_902459505.1. Classification (NCBI taxonomy): domain Eukaryota; kingdom Metazoa; phylum Chordata; class Amphibia; order Gymnophiona; family Dermophiidae; genus Geotrypetes; species Geotrypetes seraphini. The sequence continues at coordinate 85,366,498 of NC_047095.1, forward strand.
TCGAGTTCCATCACAGTTCCCTCCAGCAGCCGAACTTGCAGTTTCAGGCTGTCCAGCTCCTCGCATTGGCTGCAAATGTATGCCCTAGTCCCCGAGGGGAGGTAGTCATACATATTGCAGCCGGTGCAGAAGACTGGAAAGCTCATCTTCTGGCTTCCATGGGCGCTCATGTCTTGTTCTCCTTCTCAATTGTGTGTGTCCTGCCAGGCACACATCATGCAAGCCACAGACACTCCCCCCACCCCCTTCCCCCTAAGAGGTGAACAACAGAAACTAGATTAGCATCTAGATGAGAGCACATACAGGACCCCAGCTCTAAATAACACCTGACAAATTTCACCACAGGAGGCCCTGAGGGAAAAGGGGATCGTGGGGTACTGAGGGAGGTGCTGGGGTGTTGCATAAGTATAGACAGCTCACCAGGTCATGCAGGTGCAAGGCTGGAGGGTTAGGACATTGATGGGAAGATAGGACTTCGAAGAGAAACCTAGGGGGCAAGGGGGCCCCTTCTGGTGATTAAGGCAGGTCATGACCTGTTGGGCCGCCGCAGAGGCGGACTGCTGGGCGGGATGGACCTCTGGTCTGACCCGGCAGAGGCACTGCTTATGTTCTTATGTTCATTGTATCGAGCGATGGTGCGTCCGCATCTGGAATACTGCGTTCAATATTGGTCGCCGTACCTCAGGAAGGACATGGCGGTACTTGAGAGAGTCTAAAGGAGAGCAACGAAACTGGTAAGAGGGCTGGAACACTGCCCATACGCCGAGAGGTTGGATAGGCTGGGGCTCTTCTCTCTAGAAAAAAGGAGGCTCAGGGGAGATATGATAGAGACCTTCAAGATCATGAGGGGCATAGAGAGGGTGGATAGGGACAGATTCTTCAGACTGAAGGGGACAACAGGTACGAGGGGGCATTCGGAGAAACTGAAGGGAGATAGGTTCAAAACAAATGCAAGGAAGTTTTTTTTCACCCAAAGGGTCGTGGACACTTGGAATGCGCTACCGGAGGAAGTGATCAGGCAGAGTACGGTACAGGGATTCAAACAGGGATTGGACGGATTCCTGAGGGATAAAGGGATCGTGGGATACTGAGAGAGGTGCTGGGATGTAATACAAGTATAGAAAGCAAACCAGGTAATAAGTAAAGAAACCCAACCAGGTCGTGAATGTGCAAGACCGGAGGGTTAGGACTTCAATGGGAAGATAGGACTTCAATGGGAAACCAAGGTGGCAATGGGGCCCCTTCTGGTGAGTCAGACAGGTCGTGACCTGTTTGGGCCGTCGCGAGAGCGGACTGCTGGGCAGGATGGACCTATGGTCTGACCCGGCGGAGGCACTGCTTATGTTCTTATCTTAAGCGTGGCAGAGTCTGACCCCTCTCCCGTTCCAGAGAAAGTTCAAATTTGGCTGTGTGCACCATCAGATAAGTCCAAATAGCGACTGATGGACTGTCTCCTCCTCTAACCAGCAGGTCAAGATGGTCTTTACCACCCTCAAAAATGCTATGGCGAGGAACCTGCGGTCAGATTCAGGCACACGAGCATACAACAGGAGGCGCTGGTCCCCCAATAGCAGTGTCTTATAGTCCCAAGAGAAGAACATTTTACCAAGCTCTCCACCAGAGGAAGTACCGTGGTCCACAGGGTCAGTTTAGGGCACTCTAAAAAGGTGTGCACAAAGGTGTCCTCATGAATTTTACAGCGAAGGCAATGGGGCGTGGTCCATAACCCACAAGCATAGCCTCGAGCCCGAGTCAGGTATGCCCTATGTAACAATTTAAAATGAGTTTCCCTCAAATCAGTCGCTTTAAAAAAAAAAAAGCCCAAACCCACCTGAAAAATGTCTTGCAGCTGTTCAACCTCCAACGGGTGGTTCAAATCATGTTCCCAGCTCCAAGCCACCTGAGACATGCCAGTCACACCCACCAATTCTTAAGTATCTTATATCACCTGGAAAGTGTATTCATGGACCCGAGTAAAAAAAAAAAATAATTGTCCAATTTGGTACCCTCTGCCTGTGGACTCCATTCTCATCTCACCTGGGCATAATAGTGGTGAGCCTGCTGATAAGCCCAGAAGTGGGAACCAGGAAGCTCTCATTTAGCTCTCATCAAAATAAAGGAAGGAAACCCCTCACCTCCAAGACCAACAGATGATGTAGGGACCTACATCCCCATCATGCCCAAACTGCAAAGGGGGAGACCCCCACCCCAGGAGTGAATTCCAGATTATCCACCAAGCCCAGTAACGAAGATGCCCTCCCCGTCCTGCCCTACTTGTGGCGCCACCATGCCCAAGCCGCCCAAAATAGCTTTAGGAAGGGAAGATGATGTTTACAATCGGAGGAAGACCCAGCAGACACATGAAGAAGGTTAATAAAACTAAAAGGATGACACCAGGCCTTCAGCAGAACCAAAGGAAGAAAGTGTTGCTCATCAGACAAACATTCATGGACCCCCTGTAGAAGCACGGCTACATTATAGAAACGAAGGTCCGGCACATTGAGTCCTTATGCAGAACAAGTTTACTATAAGCTATCCAGGCTACTTTATTGCGCCACAAAAATCCCCTAAGCATGGCTTTAAACTCCAATTCATCTTTCCGCTGAATCCATATTGGAAGGACCTGGATAGGATACAAGATCTTAGGCATCAATATCATTTTCAGCAGCGCTACTCGTCCCATCAGGGAGAGGGGAAGATCCATCCAAGAAGTGCAGATAAGTTTCAGCTGATTCAAAACTCGCGTAACATTCAATTTATAGAAGTCAGAATCAGAAGTAAGTAGATAGATACCCAAGTACTTAAGCGAATGAGTCAATGGTTTGATAGGAAGGGTCCCATGCCAGGGTTCAACCCCCGCACCCTTTAAGGGCAATACCTCAGATTTACTACAATTTACCTGTAAACCCGTAAAGGAGCCGAACATCCGCACCCAATGCAGATAGAGCGGTAGCTGGTGATTAGCATAACTAACAGAGCAACATATCGTCCGCAAATAAACTAAGACAAATTTCCTGGGATGTGATCCGAATACCCTCCAATTCAGGGGCTTGTCGGAGACGCGCCGCCAAAGGTTCAAGGGCTAAGGCAAATAAAAGTGGAGACAAAGGGCAGCCCTGCCTCATACCAAGGCACAAAGGGAATTGCTCAGTCAATTTGCCATTCACTAGAAGTTACGCTTTCGGAGCAAAATACAGCGCTCTCACCCAATCAACAAATTTACTGTCAATACCAAATCTATCAAATATCCAGAATAGATGAGGCCACAGAACACTATCGAATGCCTGTTCGATATCTAAACTAGCAAGCACCATTCTATCATCTTTCCTTTTAGCCTCCCGAATTGCCAAAAGAGCCTTACGAGAGATTCATAGAGATGTAGCGGCCAGGTACAAAGCCAGCTAGCTTGATCATCACCAACCAGCTCCGGTAAGAAGTTGTTCAATCTCTTGACCAAAATGGACGCCAGCAACTTGACATCCTGATTTAAGAAGGAAATCGGCTGATAAGACCCAGGGCCTGCACAAAAGCCTCGAGATCCTTTGACTTGTCAAATGACAAAATTTTCCCTTGATAGGCCAAACGCACCCAGGCTGGGTACTGCAGAGTTGTACGAAGGCCACACTTGTAGAGGGTGTTACAATAGCGAGCTATCTCCTTGTGCTTTGCCGCCACCACCGAGGAAAGTCCTGAAACAGGAGGATCGTGCCATTCTCATAGGATAGGGCCCTGTGCTCCCGATATTTTCGCAAGACTTTCTCTTTTTCAACAAAGTTTAAAAACTTCATTATTACTGGGTGTGGTTTTCTGTCCCCATCCTTGCGCTACCCCAGTCGGTGTGTGCACTCCAAGCACAAGCGCGGGAGGTCCTCACCCATCTGCAATGTCGAGGGTAGCCATGTTTCTAACCCGGACCGGAGATTCCCCCCTCCTTGATAGGTTCTGGGATCCCTATAGCCCACAGGTTGTTCCTGTGGGCTCGATGTTCATGATCCTCCACTCTGTCCTGCAATTGTTGAGCAGTATGTTGAGTCGGTTCAAGTGGGAATCTATCGTGGTTTCTGCTTGCATGAGGCGTTCCTCCATATACACCACCCGAGTGTTTGACGGCGGTAAGTCTATCTTTAAGCTCTTGAATAACTACCTTCAGGCCAGACATTTTATTGTCAAAGATAGCAGTTAAGTATTTTTAAAGTTCCAGTACCGCTTCCTCCCAAAGAATTACCGGAGGTGTAGTAGCCATGAGGTTCGTTTTCCACCATCATCTTAAGTGCAGGCTTACTGGGTGCGGTGTGGTGACTTCAGGCTCCCTTATGTGGCTCAGAATTTCAGCTGGAACGTGGATGATATCCCTCTGCTTTAAAGTATATAACTCATGCTAGTTTGAAAAAGGTCCTTGCGCGGAAAAACAGAGAGATTCACAGAATTTGTAGCACGGTTCCCGGAGCTGCTCCTCGGGGCATCTTGTTTAGCCCATGCACATCACATGGCCCTTAAAACGGATACATTTCAGTCACTAAACTGAAAATAAAATCATTTTCCCTACCTTTGCTGTCTGGTGATTTTTATGTTTCTAATCATCTTTTCCCAGTCTCTGGTTTCACTTCCTTCTGTCTGTGCTCTTAACTATGTTTCCAAGCCTTCTTCACTTTCTTCATTAACTTTTAACATTCAACTTTCTTCCATTTTTCTGCTTTCTTCTAAAAATTTATTTACTTTTCTATGACTTACCTTCTCTTTCCATCTATCCATGTGTACCATCTCCTTCCTCTTTCTTCTCCCCTATTCCCATCTATCCATAAAAAGAGATTATGTCCTTACCTTGATAATATATTTTCCAGTAGATGTGTCATTCTGGACAAGCGGGTTATCTCCCCAAGGCTGCGAGCCATATGCAGAAGGAATCCACTCTGGATTTGTTCTGTGATCTTCCTACTTTACTGGGAGCTCTACTGCCACCTGCAGTTAGTAACCAAGTAAACAGGAGCTCCATTGAAATTATATGAAGGCCAAAATGGGAAATTTCCCAAACAAATCAACTGTTCTGCTCAAACATACTAACACTTGAACACTCAATGAACAAGTAACAGCCAACAGAAACATCCCCTGTAGACACTATAAACATATTATACAGAATTATTCAGGGTCCAAAGGGCTGACTGACATTCAAGATACAAACTTGGAGAAGCATAAACAGAATGAGACAATAGGCAAGCGCAGGAAGGACAGGGCGGGGGTCCAGAATGACACACCTATCTACTGGAAAAGATATTATCAAGTTAAGGACATATTCTCTTTTTCCAGTGCAATAGGTACATCATTCTGGACAAGCAGGATGTACAAAAGCAGTTCCAGAAATCTAGGGAAGGCTGACTGCACCAGCCTGTAACACTGAGGAGCCAAAGGCAGAGTCCTCTCTTGATGTAACATCCACCCTGTAAAACTTGGCAAAGGTATGTAGAGTGAACCAAGTTGCAGCTCTACAAATATCCTCTGGAGAAACTGCCCTAGCTTCTGCCCACGATGAAGCTACACTTCTGGTTGAATGTGCCTTAACAGAAACGGGACCATTTCCCACATATAATGTAGGCTGATGAAATGACCTTATGGATCCATCTGGAAAATGTGTCCTTGGAAGCAGATGCGTCTCACTTGGTTGAATGAGTCAGCACAAACAGATGGTCAGAGAGTCTAAACTCATTGATGATCTCTAGGTATCGAAGAAGCACTCTTCTCACATCCAACTTCTTCAAAATGCAGTCCTGTTTCTTAGAAGACAGGTAAATGCATCTCTTGATTAACATGGAACATTGAAACCACCTTCGGCAGAAAATAAGAAACAGTGCATATGAAGATTCCAGTCTCTGAAATTTTAAGGAAAGGCTCTCTATAAGAAATAGCCCAGAGCTCCAAGATACATCACTCTGTGGTTATTGCTACCAGAAAAAATGCCTTTACCATCAAGTCCAAGAGGGACACTTCTTCTAGTGGCTCATATGGAGCTTTGGCGAGTCCTTGCAGAACTACGTTAAGGTCCCACAAAGGGAAAGGTTACTTGACAGCATCTACTCGCCAGGATCCAAGGTCTATCTGCTGAAGAAGTTGGTTTCAACACTGTCCACGCCCACAACATGAGCTGCCGATAGTGCCTGAGATGCCGCACTACCCAGTGAAAGAACATACAGGCTTCCAGGCATAGAGATGCACTCTTGGTGCTTCTCTGTCAAATAACATATGCCACCGCTGTAGCATTATCGGAGAAGACTCTGACCGCTTGACCTTTGAGAGTATTCTGCAGTTTCACCAGAGCCAACCGAATGGGATGCAATTCTAGCCTGTTGATCGACCACTTTTTCAGAGAGGGTGTCCAATGCCTCTGAATTGGACAACTGTTGCAATGGGCTCCCAGGCCCAGGAAACTGACATCTGTTGTTATGACCACCCAGGAAGCAAGGCACAGAGGCTTTTCACTGAAAAAGAAACTGAGAACGAAGCCACCAATCCATGCTAGGTTGAGCCTCCAGTGTCCAGGACAGAGACTTCTGTAAGGCGTCTGTAAGACCTGTGGAGACCAGGATGAAAGTAACACATTCTAAAGAGTACACATGTGGGCTTTTGCCCAAAGCACCATATCTATCATGGACCCCAGGACTTGAAGATAGTCTCATGCCAATGGAGCTGACTTGTCCAAGAGTGAAGAAATCTGATATCACAGCTTCTGTTTGCATGCCTCTGGTAGATAGACTTGGCCAGCAGCCGTGTCAAATGAGACTCCTAGGTACTTCAGGGATTGAGTCGGTATCAAACTGCTCTTTCGGTAATTTACAATCCAACCGAGGTCCTCCAGTACATGGATCACCTGATCCATTGTGTGCCGACCCTCAGAGAACAAGGGGGCTCTGATCAGTCAGTTTTCCAGGTAGGGATGCACTTCCAGTCCCACCTTGTGCAGGTAAACTGCTACCACAACCATCGCCTTGGTGAAGGTGCGAGGAACTGTCGCCAGGCCAAAAGGTAGAGCTGAAAATTGATGATTTTCCAGAAAATGAAATTTGAGAAACTTTCTGTGGTCTGGGAAAATAGGAATATGCAAGTAGACCTCTGTAAGATCTAGAGAGGCTAGCAACCGCCACTATGACAGAGTAAACTGACTCCATTCGAAAGTGCAGAACTTTGAACGCTGCATTCACGTGAGTAAGGTCTAAAATAGGTCTCCAATAGTCAGAGCCTTTCTTTGGCATGATAAAGTATATGGAGTATCTCCCTGAGCCCGAGTCTTCAGATGGTACAGGCTCTATGGCCTGAATATTAAGTAACCTGCTCAAAGTGGCTTGCACTTTGATTGCTTTTTCCAGGCCCCCTGCAGGAGAGAGTCCACAAACCAATCCATTAAGAGGTCAGGCAAATTCCAGCTTGTAACCAGACCGAATGATGTCCAGCACCCAACGGTTTGATGAAATCTGAACCCAGCTCTGCAGAAATGCCAAGAGTCTACCCCCTATATGAAGAGGGGCTTCCCCCAGCCTGGCATCATTGGGAAGCAGAAGTCTGGTAGCCTGTAGCCTTGATGTGGAACTAGAATACTGTTAAGAAAGCCTGGAGCCAATCTAGAGTGCCCTGAGCTTATAGAGGTTCTGGGTCTGCTATCAGGCAGGGTCTTGGGACACAGTCCACAATGCAATTCATGAGATCATCCAGGTCTTTATCATATAATAGTTGCCCCTTAAAAGGGAGTCTAGCAAAAGTAGCTTTAGAGGTGGAATCACCGGCCCATTGCTGATACAGAGCATTCTAAGAGCAGAAACTAAATAAGCTGATGCTTTACCCAGGACACGTATAATTTCATACAGTGTGTCAGCTACAGTCATGTGAAAAAGTTAGGACACCACATTAAATATTCAGTTCTTTTTAAGAAATGTTCACATATCTATGTCAAATCTTTTTTTTTTATTTATCTCTGGAAAAGAAAGTGATGTAATTACTGGTAAACAACAATTATTTTTCTTGATTTACTCATGAAACCCCGCATGCAAATAACATTATCAGACAGCAGCGAAGATTCGCTAAATTTGCATGTACCCATGCTGGTAACAGCAATGTGCACATGCATAGAACCCCCCCCCCAAACAGAACCCCCCCAAACATAATAACAGCCCACTGTCAATCAACAAACGCCCCCCAGCTGCAGGAGAGATGCCCACACTCGCCCACTGCATAAATCTCCACCGCAACTGACCCGACCCCTCACCCCCAGCAGTGGGAGAGATGCCCACACTCTCCCATTGAATGAAAATCCCCGGCCTGGCCTGACCCACACAGCGGGAGAGATGCCCACTCTCCCCTGCTGGCAAGTAACCCCCCCTGCCACCATCTCTGCTGAGCCCCCTCCACACACAGCGGGAGAGATGCTCACTCTTTCAAACTGGCAAATAATCCCCCCCCCCCACTGCCATCGCAGCTGCCTCCGTCAACCTCCCCCCCACGCAGTGGGAGAGATGCTCACTCTTCCCCGCTGGCAAAGTAACCCTGCGCCGCTGTCGCAACCGTCTCCGCCCACCCCCCCAGGAGCGGGAGAGATGTCCACTCTGCCTCACTGGCAAGTAACCCCCCCACTGCCATCGCAGCCATCTCCGCAAACCCCCCCCCCCACCGCAGCAGGAGAGATGTCCACTCTCCCCCGTTGGCAAGTAACCCCCTACCACCATCTCCACTGCCTCCCCCACCCCCTTATCTGAAAGTTGATGAGCTGGAGAGATGTGGACTCATTCCTCTCAGCTTCCTGCGTCATCTAAAATGAGCCTTCCCCTCCCCAGTACATCTTGGAATGCACCTGGGAGGGTCCTGAGGCTCTGATTGGCCCAGGTTGTATAAGGCCCCTCCCATGTCTCAGACACCTCAAGCCCCAAGGTGTCTGAGCTAATCAGGGCCTTAAGACCCTCCCCGGTGCATCATGTGAGGGGAGGGGCCTAAGGCCCAGTATCGTCAGCGAGAGAGGACGAGCAGGAGACATTTTCAGTACCTCCTGCTTCCAACTTTTAAGGTACGGGGTCCTGGAGGGGAAGGGCCTCAGATGGCAGGAGGGAGTGGGCACCCCTCCTACCTTTTTTGGGGGAGGAGGTCCTTCATGGCAGGAGGAAGTGAGCATCCCTCCTGTCATTTGTTTTAGGTCTGGGTGGGTCACCGCTTTTGTCACGGGGGGGGGGGGGAGCACGCGATTGTAGGGGGTCACTGAGGGAGGGCCTACGGCGGTGGTGGCAGATTATTTTTCATTTTTTTATGGGACAGATATTTTGTGCGTGTAATATCTGCCATTGAAAAATATGGAAAAAAACCAGGTAGACCTGTTGGTAACAGAGTTACCGACAGGTCTACAGCAATCGGGTTTTAGGATCGGTAAAACCCGATGCTAAATAGCCAAGAGATGTAAGTGAATCAATCGCTTGGCTATTTTATATGGGGTTCTACTAAATTGCATGGGTTGGATTGGATCGGATCGAAAAATGGGCAATCGAGGGGAAAAACACACAGTGGGCTGTTTAGTGAATTGGGTCGGTTAACAACGATCGCTGACTTTAGTGAATCTAGCCCTTAGTCTGATTCAGCCGACAGCATAAAACAAAACAGTTGGGTGTTGTTTGCATATCCAAAAGCTGGCAAGTAATACATTTAAAATAAAATACTTTTTTCTACCTTTATCATCTTGACATTTTATTTTTCATCATTTTGTCTCTTCTGCTTTCCTCTGCCTTCTGATAATTCCCTATCCAGTGGTTGCTGTCCATATGTATTTTCTCCTCTTTCCTGTCTTGTTTCCTTCTCTCACTACTCCTGTCTTTGATATACTGATATTTTTCCTTTGAGCTCTCCAAGCCCTTTTTTACTTTCCTACATCTCCGTCCATTCAAATTTCACCCTTGTTGTCCTTTTTACTTTTCAGCTACTTACAACTTTCTGTCTCCGTTTCTCATGCTCTAGCTCTCCCATTTCCCATCTCATAGTTTATAGTTTATTTAGTTATAGCCCCCTTTAGCAAGGTGGGTTATAGTAATACAGTCACAGTAAATATTGCGGAACAACCATAAATATAGACACACATAAATTTCATCCACATATCATACAAAATAAGCAGATAAGATAAGTGCTCAGCACCCATATTTAATTTCGCAAAGGAGATGTCTCTTCAAATGCTTCTTAAAAACAGTTACATTCTTTTGCTTTCTAATATAAAAGGGAATTTGATTCCAAGCGTCCAGACCAGCACAAGAAAATGTTCCCACTTTAGTTGCATGTAACCTTGCCTGCTTAAGAGTAGGAGCAATCAACTCCCTTAATTGAGCTGAGCGTAGACTTTGAGATGATATGTGTACAGATATACATTCAATCAGATATTTTGGTGCCATTTCATGGAGACAAAGATAGGTTAAGAACAACAGTTTACACTGTATCCTGAATTCAATCTTCAACCAATATAACCTTAAATAGAAATCAGAAACATGATCAAAATTCCCAGCACCAAACAGAAATCAAATTATTGAGTTTTGAGTAACTTGTAAGGCATGAATCGCATTCTTAGGAATGCCACACCAAGTTACAGTAATCCAAACTGGACAGTATGACTGATTGAAGGACATACTTAAAATTGGCCCCAGACAAGTAAGATTTGAGATCGCTCAACAATCTCAACTTAAATAAATCTTTTTCATCATTGCATGAATGTGAGACTGAAAGGACAAATGGGAATCCAATATCACTAAAAGATATTTAACCTCAGCTGAGAAGTGGATAGTTGCTCCTAGGTCTATTTCCTTATATCTTTCAGCTATGCCACAGTACTTCCAGCATCCTCCTCTCATCCATCTCTTTGCCACCCCCTCAGTCTCTTCCATTTGATTCCACAATTTCCAGTATATCCCTTCCCTCTTTTCTTGTAACCCAGCATCTCCTGGTCCCTCTCCCCCTCATGGTCTGACATTTTCCCTGTCCTTTTTCCTCTACCATCTTCCTATCCCATCTCTCTTCCTTTCTGTTCCTCTTCCCGTCCATCATCTCAAATCCTCTCTCCTTCTCCTCATGGTCCAATATTGCTCTCGCTCTCTTTCCTGATGTTCTTCCCTCCTCTTGCCCCATGATTCAGAATCACTCCCCTACCCATCCCATCATCCAACATTTCTCCTTCTCATCCTCTGCTCCAACAGTTTTTGTTCTTCCCAACTGCTCTTCTATCCAGCCTGCTTCCCCTGGGTCCAGCATCTCTGCTATTCTCTCTCCAAGGGTATAGCCACAGGGAGGCCCTCAAGGGCCCAGCCCCCCATTCTTAGCTCAGGCTCCCCCAGTGGCAGTGCATATACTGCCCAACATTCCCCCACCCTACAGACTATGCAGTACAGTGTCTCTCTCACTTTCCCCTTCCCCAGAATCAGCTCTTTCAAGGCAGCCTCATCTCTTGACAACTTAGAAGCTTTCTCTCTGCAGTACTGTTCAGAGAGATAGCTTCCAAATCGGCAAGAGGCAGGCTACCTTGAAAGAGATTATGCTGTAGAACTAATGCGGCAGCATAGGGGTACGGGAAATAGACACTGGACCGCAAGGAGGAAGGAGGAGAGAAAGGAGGAATGTGCAGCCCCACACACAGTCTATCCCTGGGGGCCCCCCTCTATAAAATCCCTCCCTCCATCCCATTGCTCACTATCTCTTGGTCTCTCTTTCCCTTCCACACCCCCACACACCTCTTTCATAATTTGTTTTTCTTCTAGTTTTTCCGCCCCCCCCCCCCATAATCGACATTTTTTCCTCTCTCTCTCATCCGCCCGACCCCCCCCCCTGTGATCGACATTTTCTCCTCTCTCTCATCTGCCCCCCTCCTTCCCCTTGTTGGTCCAGCTCCCTCCCTTCCCTCACCTTTGCGGTTGCCTTTGAAGATTAAATTTTTCATTTTCAGAGGTCACTCTCATAAGCAGCCGGCGGCTACCCCGAAGCTTTCCCTCTGCCACAAACCACCCAGGCAGAAACAGGAAGTTACGGTAGAGGGAATGCTTCAGGGCGGCTGCTGGCTGATTGTGTCTGCCATGCCGGTGCACCTCTGAAAAGGAAAAGTTTGATCTTCTAAGGCGACTGCAAAGGTGAGGGGAAGGAAAGGACCAACGAGGAGAAGAGATGCCCGGACCGCATGGCTCAGGGAAGCTGCCCTGTTTGCCCTCCCCTAACGCCAGCCCTGTTTTTCTGGGTGGAATGCAGCAGAGGAAAGGCCCTGGCAGAGCCAGCCAGAGACTGCCTGCTTTCAAAGCTACCTCTAACAGCAAGCTGCTGTGTATTTGGAGGATTGGTGGAGGAGGAGTGCATTAAACACTTTTTATTGTCAAGACACAATGAGCCAATAAATTGAAGAATCATGTTATGAAACATCCTTATTAATCACTCTATAGACATGTTGCATGAAGATTAACAGTAAGAACAAATAAGACTGGAAATTCATAAAACACATTGTCAACATCATCAAGCCATATAGTGTAGTATTCCATCTTTCTCTGCTCTCCCCATGCTAGTTCAGCTGATCGGCAACTGTTGAGTCCTGCCGGCTCAGCTGATCATGGCTCCAGAGCCCTGATTAGATGAGCCAGCAGGGGACAACAGGGCTGCCTGCTTGGCTGTGGCTTTGATTTTGTTTTTTTTAGCTGCTGTTGTACATGTGTTATATGTGTTGGACATACAGGAACAAACACACACACACACACAAACAGCTACCAGCAGCACCTGACCTGCTAAAAAAATTTGCACATAAAAAGTGGGTGTTCCGTTTTGAGCACTACACGGAATGCTTAATAAAATACTAATGAGCTCCTTGTAATACAATTGCATAAGGTTCTCGGTGGCTACTCGCAGCCACAGAGAACCATTCTGAGCATCGAAAGCAGAGCTTCCATTCCAGGTAAGACTGGTTTAATGAGTCTTACCAGCATGGAAAGCTTTTGAGCATTGGGGCCTAAGAAAATAAATGTCAACAGGATACAAAGAGTTAATTTTAAAAAAGAGAAATACAGAAGAGAGACACTGAGACCAAAGCAATGCTCAGGCAATAAAGTTAAAAAATATGTTTTTTCTGAATTTATTAATTATAATATGTCATCAATAGAAAATGCACATCTCTGACATCTTGCATTTCAGTTTATTTTCTGCGACAGGTTTTCCACATAGGTTTAGAATGTGTTTGCTTTTTCAGAGTTTGTTTTCTGGAGCTTTGAAAGGATTCCCCTCCTCCTTCCATCTCCACTACCCAGAGAAGGCTGATACAATAGAGGACCCAGCTTTCCACTCAGGTTCCATTCAACCTCAACTAAGGCTACCATATTTGTGAAGACAAAGAAAAGAAAAGAGAAGACACATGTCCCTGCCCCCTGCATCTGGCTTTAGGCCTATTTTTATGTCCTGCAGGAAATGCTAAAAAAAAAAAAAAAAAAAAAAAAAAAGTAAAAATAAGCCCCACATCCTGAAACACTGCTATATCAATATAAGCAGCTCATACATATGTTGTTTTTATTCTGAGAATGTGAGAGACATCTTTCCTCATTTCTTTCTGCGTATAGAACCATCGAGTCCATCTCCTTATCTCATCTCTTCCCTCCTTATTTTTCTGTTCATCTCTCTGGCTTCAGGCTGTCTCACTACTATGCCTTTCCCTTACTCTTGCTTCTGCTTCTCCTTCTTTCCCTATGTCTACCTCCCCATAAACCACCTTTCTTTTCCCTCTCTGGTTCTTCTCATAAACTCTATCTTATTGTCTCTCCAATAATCAGAATGAACCAGTTTTAAGTAATAAGAGGACTTCCCTACCAATTTCAGCCTGGAGGAAACAAGGGAAGAGAGCAGTGCCAAATTAGCCTGCTTAGGAGCTATTTAAGAGTACTGTATAGTGGCTATGTGTTCAAGCAGCCACTTGAGAATATAAAGTAGCTTCCCTTTCTAATACTGTTCTTGAAAACCAAAAAGAAGCTGGAATTAGATGAATGTTTAGCATAGGCAGGCCCATGAAAGCATCTGTACCAGACATCTATTCTCTTCACTGCACTGACCTGCACTGACCTATTCTAATGCAATCATTTTTAAGACATCTACGCCTCTGTGTCATTTCTAATATTGTGTGAGCTGCAATGATTCCTAGCTAACACTTGCAGGATACAAGAAATCAATACGGTATGGTATACTTCTAAAGCTGTGCAACATTGTAGCAAGACAAACCCTAAGATGAAATCTGGTAAAAAAAATTCCCTTTGTCCCTTGCTTTGTGCCCTGCGGCCCCACCTACTTCCTCCAATGCTGCAATTTTGAATCTTTGTGCAGCCGACAGCGGCAACGAGGTGAGCCAGCTGCTGCCGGCCTACCCCAGAAGTCTTCATTCTGCAGTGCCCCACCTATACAGGAAGTCACTGCAGAATGAAGGCTTCTGGGGCAAGTCGGCAGCAGCAGGTTCACCTTGTTGCCACTGCCAGCTGGCCAAAGATTCAACATTGCAGCAGCCAGGAAGGAGGTTGGTGGGGGAATCAGGAGAGCTGACTAAACCAGGACAGATACCCACCCCATTAAGAAAAACATCCGGACACCCAGACAGTTCAGTTATGTCTAAAGAGAGGACATGTCCAGGTTTCCCCGGACACATGGTAACCTTAACCCTACCTATGCCTCTGGCTCAGACAGATTAAAAGAAGTATTAGACTTTGTGTAAATGGTTGCATTCAAAGAAAGCCCTGTGATAATAATTCATCTCACCTCATCTTCCCTGTTGAGCAGCACTAACTGGCTGTCAGTCAAAATGCAGTATTTCCTTTCCCAGGTTGGTGCTTCAGTGTAGGGTGATTGTCCACAAGACAGTCTATGGGTTGGTGGTCCTTTCACATCTGCAAGAGAATAGGGAAGACATACACAATTAGATCTCATCATCCGAGAATTAAGAATTGTTTCATAGCTTAAGATAATTATGACAACTCTATTTTTGATAAACATGTCTCAATTAGACCAATGGAAAAATGTTTATTGGACATAATACGCATTAATAGGAAGTAAATATCTTTCACTCAATGTATTTTTGAACTAATGTTTTGAAAAGTTCTCAATTCTAAGAGCACATGACAAAAACATAAGCTAAACCATGTTGTATCAGACCAAGGTCCATCAAGCCCAATATCCTGTCTCAAGCACAGTTGCCTGCTCAGATCTCAAGTATTTGGCAGATACCAAAAAAGCAGACTAGATTTAACATGAGAACAGAGAAAGTATATCTTACCTGATCATTTTCTTTCCTTTAGACCTAGCAGACTAGTCCAGTCCAGAACTTGTGGGTTTATGTCTGTCAACCAGTAGAAGTGGACGGCTGTGCTTCCAGCTTCAATTTTGAAACTGTATCAGAAATAAAATAGTGGACAGAGACCGACTTGAAAAGGCAGCGGATAAAAGTATCGTCCCCCTGATCAGGAGCCAGGGAGACCTCTCAGTCCGAATGAGTCTGAATCCTAGGACAAAAGTGGCTTGAAATCTGACATTCCATCCGACCCATTGTGATCCAAAAGGTCACTGGAGCCAGGGGCCAGCTTGCTTATTCGAGAAGCAGACTCTAGTGATGAAGATGCTCCCTGGATCAAAGGCTGTGTGCCTGTAGGCTGCTCCATATAAGATGCACAAATTCCAGGGAAAAGCCTCGTGCAGGGGATGTAAATGAAGCTTGCAAGTCCTCCGGGTGGGCTCTTGCAGGGTACCCAGGCACCACATACCATCATAAGAATATAAGCAGTGCCTCTGCTGGGTCAGACCAGAGGTCCATCATGCCCAGCAGTCCACTCACGCGGCGGCCCATCAGGTCCAGGACCTGTATAGTAATCCTCTATCTATACCCTCCTATCCCCTTTTCCTTCAGGAAATTGTCTAATCCCTTCTTGAGGGTGGTATTTTCTGCCCATGTCACGGACCCAAAGCAGTTCACCAGCCTTGGAGGATGAGGATGAGGCTAAGCCCGAGGTTCCTGCCCCTCTGTCGTGTGCATTAATGGCACGTGGTGGACAGACATTTTGCATGAAATTTACGTCCTCACCCCCTGAGGAGTCCATCCCAGTTGATTGGGAGCAAAATCAAGGGGGTTTGAGGCATATAGAGGATTTTGAAAAAAAAAATTGTTTTACATCCAAGCCTGTTCTATTCCTCTCCTGACGTTGTTTGCTAGAAGTCTTGTTCCCGCCGCGCTCAGATGCAGTCCATCTCTCCTGTAGAGCTTGCTTTTGCCCCAGAACGTTGTCCAGTTTTTAGAAACCAGTACAAAAGAAAGTAGATAAACACTGTAATAACCAAACACACTTCTACTTCTCATCAGAAACAAAACGGGTACATACATATATCACAAACACTAATACAGGGGCACTATAGCAAGTGCCAAGAGAAGCAGAGCAACCAATAAAAAGAAAAATGAGGAAAAAGCCTCAAATTCTAACCTCCACCCTACAGAGACAGGTGACAGGTATAGCAGATAAGCCATTTTTTGTTAATCTTTGGAATTTCAGCGGATTTACTTGCACTGCATAGAACACCAATTTAATTTGTATATAGCAAGGTTTTCTATGCCTATGAGGCTTACCCTGCTCTACCTGTCACGTGTTTCTGTAGGGTGGAGTTTGGGATCTGAGGCTTTTTACTACTCATTTTTCGTTTTATTGGTTGCTCTGCTTCTCTGGGCTCTTGTTATAGTGCCCCTGTATTAGTGTGTGTGATACATGTATTAGAGAATGACACGGGGAAAAAATCTGTCGCCGTCCCTAGACCACCGTCCCCTTCGCCGCCGCATCCCCAAACCCGCCGTCCTCTTCACCGCCCCATCCCCGCAGAATCCACCCTTCCCTCTAGCCACCTCAACGCCCTTCAGTGGCCTAAGAATCTCCCTCCCCCTTACCTTTGCGGTGTAAAGAAATTTAATGAAGGGAAGGTACGCGGTCACAGATCGCGTGTGGCCCCTTCCTTCCCTCCCTCCGGCCAAATCTATCTATCTCCCTCCCTCCCTCCCCCTTACCTTCGCAGCGCTTTAGAAAAGAAACTGATGCTGGCGAAGTCTGCCTGTGCTGCCCTGCAGTCGCGTGTGTATGCAATTGTCATTTTATAAACACAAATAAAACAGAGCAAGGTTCAAGAAAACCCATCTCCCCTCCCTTTCACAAATATCCCCTTCACTATTGTGAAAACTGAACAAACCAAATTATTACAGAATGTTACATAGAAAAATCAAGCTAACAGAATACTTTAGTCATATATGGCAAGAATAATGTTAGGGGAGTACAACTAGGGCAACTGCCCCCTGGTCAAAGAGAGAGCCCTAAGCCAGCTGGAAGCTAAAGAAGCACAGCCTGCACTTTGCAGTCCCCAGTTATGTCTAATCCCAGCTCTAGCAGGATACATATTTCAAATCTAAAATATTCTACACTTCCCCCTCCTCATTTGCGGTTTCGGCAATCGCAATTTCACATATTTGCGATTTTGGGGGGGAGCGGGGAAAAAAAAACATAGTTTAGCCTTCCCCCTGGCATCCCAGTCTTACCTGGGGGTCTAGCGGGCTTTCGGGGCAGGAGCAATCTTCCTACGCTTCTGCTCCATGCAGATCGCCAATAGGAAATGGCTGTGGGGAGTTCCCGTCATAATATCGAGAGACTACGGGAACTCACGGCAGCCATTTCCTATTGGCGATCTATTCGCTCCTGCCCCGAAAGCCCGCTAGACCACCAGGTAAGACCGGGATGTCGGAGGGAAGGCGGGAGGGAGGTGGGAGTGGGTCAGAGCCGGATCAGAAGATATTCGCGGTATTTCACCATTCGCGGCCCGGCTCTGCCCCTATCCTCTGCTAATCCGGATGGAGAAGTGTAATCACAAAATATAAAATAAATGTATTTTTTATCTTTTTGTTGTCTGGTAATTTTATTCTTCAAATCATATTGGTCTCAGGCTTTGGTTTTAGGTTTCTTCTGTCTTCATCGTGGCATGGCTGGCTCCTGAAGGTAAAATAGGCGCGAGAGAAGATGCCAAGTCTGACACAGGCGCAATTCTTTTTACCACAGGAGTAAGACTTTTCACCACTCCCATGGGGTGGAAAAGGTCTTGTCCCCATTCCCGCGGGGCAGTGAAAGGTCTTGTCCCCATTTCTGCGATAAACCAGTTGCAAATGACTCCATTCCTGTGGATTGACTGCGGTGACCCGCGGTTTACCGCGGTAAACGGTCCCCGTGTCATTCTCTAACATGTATGTATCTATTTTGTTTCTGATGACAAATAGAAGTGCTTGGCTATTTACAGTTTTTACCACATTATATTTTTTCCAATATTGCATCTTAGCATAGCTCTGTACTTTTATTTGATTGCTTTAATAGTTATTTTATGTATTTAGTTTTTATAGTGCTGGCTCCAATTTGTTTTTGTAAAAGAAGACATGAAAACAGATTTTCTAGATCCATTTTTTCCCCCAATTGGTTCTGCTCTGCTCCTTTCAGTGGCTCCATCTGGCAGCCATGTCTGCCACAACTTCTAGTTTCTTGCTTTTAGAACATGGGCCCTGTGTGGCCTTGTGGAGTTGCACTACTGGTAATTTAAAATGATGGCTCACTGTTTTGTGATCTTAAGATCATTAAATATAATTAAAATGAGATCGTTTTGTTGCTTATCAGAATCCCATGTCATAATGTACTGAATTAAACTAAAATTGAGTATCTAATTAATAAAGCCCTAAGCGCGCATGCGCACTCCCACCTGCGTGCTCCCGCTTTCCGTGTGCTGCAGGGCACCACAGGTAGGAGTGCGCATGCGAGGCGGATGTCGGCAGCTGCAGGCTCGGCGGCGGGTTGGAGACAGCGCCGATCCTCAGGTCCCCCCCCAACCCGGGCATAGGCGCAGCCAACAGAGCCCCCGATCTGAGTGGAAGGACGTGGCGAGAGAGAGACCAGGGGGTGGGGGGGGGTTTAACACAGCCGCGATGTAAAACGTACCCAGAGCCGAAACCGAAACGAAACGCCGAGGAAGGTAAACAGGGTTCGGGATGGGATACCCTGGTTTGTAGTTCATCTCGCTGTGGGAGGGGCGGATGGGAGGGTCAATGGGGTCGGCTGCATGGTGGTGGGGGTAGGGGGGGAAGATGGAAACAGGCTGATCACCGGTTCTACTGCACAGGGGGGGATGGGAGGGAGGGAAATAAAAATGCCGGGTTCTACTGTACAGGGGGAATGGAAGGGGGGTAGAAATTTAAAGATACTGCTCATTGGGTCTACTACACAGGGGGATGGGAGGGAGGCAGGCAGGCAGGCTGGCTTCGGGGGTGGGGTTGGGTCAAAGTCTGGAAGGCAGTGAGGGGGGACATAGGAAGGAGGCACTGGGGGGCACTAAGGACATAGGAAGGGGCACTGAGGGCACTAAGGACACAGGACAGAGGCACTGGGGGCACTAAGGACACGGGAAGGAGGCACTGGGGGCACTAAGGACACAGGACAGATGCACTGGGGGCACTAAGGACATGGGAAGGAGGCACTGGGGGTACTATGGCCACAGGACAGAGGCACTGGGGGCACTGGGGACACTAAGGACATTGGAAGAGGTACTAAGGACATGGGAAGGAAGAACTGGGGTACTAAGGACATAGGAGGCACTGAGGGCACTAAGGACATAGGATGGGACACTATGGACATAGGAAGAAGGCCACTGAGAGACAGGCAGGCATGGCACAACAGAGAAATACAGGGGGCCAGGGAAACAGAGACAGAAAGAAAGATAGACAGGGGGCTAGGGAGAGACACAGACAGAAAGAATGACAGACAGACAGACAGCGTCCAAGGAGAAAGAGACAAAGAAAAAAAACAAACCCCAAAATAGACATCTACTCTAGCACCCGTTAATGTAACGGGCTAAAATACTAGTAGTCACATAAAATTACTATATGTACTAACAAAAGATTAGTTACCAGACAGCTTATAGATACTCAGATATTTGGATTAAATCCATAAACATTTTAATACATTCCTTGGTAATTTCCAAAGTTGACTATTGTAACTCTCTCCTCAATATTTCACAAAAAGAAAAAAGAAGGCTCCAACTAATTCAAAATACGGCCATTAAACTCATCTACGATGCGAAGAAATACGATCATGTTACTCCCCTGTTGATTAAATCCCATTGGCTCCCGGTCAGCTATCGCATCACTTTTAAAATACTATTCTCAGTTTTTAAAACTTTGAGTTATAATGAACCTCAATTCGTAACCAGGATGTTAATACCATATAATTCCCCACAATCTCTCCGTTCGACTTCCCATAATCTTCTTTCCATTCCCTCTCTGAAAATCATAGGTATCAGAAGGCACTACATGTTTTCGGTTATGGCCCCTCAACTATGGAACCTTTTACCTCAACATATTAGAGAACTAAAAGACTTATCATTGTTTAAAAAAACCTTTAAAAAACTTACCTTTTCAATGATGCATTCGATCTTTTACTTTCCATTTAATAATCTTTTTTTCATTTAATAATATATGAAGCCAATTTGGCACCAAATTTACCCTCCCTTTTGTTCATTCCATTAATGTTTTTCTTTCTTACTTGATCAGCATTGTAACTTTTCCCCCTTTTTTCCCTCACGACTCACGTTAGTTTTACCCTATATTGTCAATGTCACTTTGTACATCAGTACCAGATATTTATTTGTACATTTTTTTATTATATTGTACATCGCTTAGTAAATTAAATAAGCGATTCATTAAATACGAATAAAAACTTGGAAACTTGTACATCATCATAGTAGTTAAACCTTCTTCCAATATCCTTTCCCATAAAATATTACTAGATGGCAAGAAAGCAGCTTTATGTAATTTCTTTCCTCTTAAAATATACAATTTCAGGACTGTTTACTTTTAATTGATGGCCTCCTCTATGGCAACTGTAAGAAAAAATATCAGGCTATTTTTTGAGCTGATTATTCAAATTAAGGTAGGTGATCATGCATTATTACTGTATTGCATCACAAGTACAAAGACTGTAAGAACTGTTTAATGTTTAATAGGAGCTTTGTCACTAGAGGTCAGTAAATCCCCAAAAAACAGCTCTTGTTGCCAAAGGCAATTTATGCCACTGTACAGAGTCAATTGCTGGCAGTGGCACTCTACAGCTGCCACAAATCTCATTTGCTATCGTTGGGAAACTGTACAAATTCTATTTTCAACTCTACAATACCTCTACGGTATATTTTTTCTAATTAACTCTTTATTAATTTTTCAACATCAGAACAAAAAAAACAGGTTATTAGTGTTATACATACTAACCTCTAATGCTACAACAATCTCAGTCATACCTGAGGATTATATAACACAACCGCAATTTAAACACCCTCCCTTTATTCCAATTTCCCATCCTTCCTCCAGTGGGCAAGCTATGTGTTTGCATGAAGAAATGGGTATATATGTAATCCAATTTCATTGAGAAAAAAGAAAACAAACTCTACTACTCTTTCCACAGCCACTTCCAGTATTTGGCCCACTGAAATTCCATTTCACACAGTTGTCTGGATGTTTTAAAACTGTCAACCTATTCAACTGATAACTGTTCATCCTATTGCAAAACCTTAAATAGCTGGGGGTCCTGTGCAGCCCTTCCAGCGGCTGCTATTTCACACTGTGCTGCGACAATAAAATATTTCAAGATTTTCTGGTTCCTTAGTTTACCGTATATACTCGAATATAAACCGAGATATTTGGGCCAAACATAGCCCAAAAATGGGAGGTCTCTGTTTATATTCGGGTCAGCGCTGACCTACCCCCCTCCTTCTGCTAGGCCTGCTTTGAGACCTGGACAGGAGGGATTTCTTCCGTCTCCTGTCCTGACCGACTCCAATAACTTTTACCTCCCTCTTCCTCCCCAATGTACCTTTTAAGTTCATGGAGGTCCAGTGGTGGGCCGGGACAGCAGGGATCCCTCCCGCCTCTTGTCCCAGCTGATTGTAAGAATTTTTATCTCCCTCCCGCCTCCCTCATAAACCTTTAGAATCCCTGGTGGTCCAGTGGTGAACTGCGGCAGCAGCGACTTCCTTCACAGAGCTGCTAGCTGATTGGCTGCTGCGCGTTCTCATGGTCCCGCAAGAACGTGCGGCAGCCAATCAGCTAGAAGGTCTGCATGGGCAGGAGTGAAGGAAGGTTGCTCCTGCGTCGGTTTACCACTGGATCACCAGGGATTCTAAAAGTACGTGGAGGAGGTGGGAGGGAGGTAAAAATTCTTAGAATCAGCTGGTACAGGAGGCGGGTGTGATACCTGCTATCCCGGCCTACTACTGGAGCACCAGGATTTACAGCAGGCTTGATGGAGGCCTGCAAGGCATCGGGAGGGAGGAGGGCTGGATGCAGAGGCTGGCAGGGGAGTGAGTGAGGGGACTGGATGCAGAGCCTGGCAGAGCAGGTTGGGAGGGGAAACAGGGTGCAGAGCCTGGCAAGGCAAGGCACTGCATTTGAATATTACCTCCCCCCGCCCCCCCAGTTTATATTCATGTTAACCTTTTTTTTCTCCTTTTTTTTTGTGGGGGGGGGAAGGTTACCCTCTGCTTACATTCGGGTTGGTTTATATTTGAGAACATGGTAATATTCTCACTTCCTATTTGCAACAAAAAAAACTGCAGGTTCCTTTTCAGCTGACGTCCTCCATAATACTAAAAAAGCGCTCCTAAAACTCTCACACTAGCCAACATTCCAACCACATATGCAGAAAAGTATACTGATTTCTACATTTTCTCCAGCATGCAGTGGAGTGTGACTCGTATATCCATAGGAGCCAACTTTGTGAGTTTAATGGATGCTTGAGCACCCTCAATATTCAGCAAACTCTTTGACTATGTCCAGGGAGGGATAATTTTCCATTGGGTTTAACATTCCCAATTATTTTGAAAAGTTGGCTCCTATGAATATATCTTATGCATCCAAACAGGAGTCAGTGCCAAAATTACTTTTGCATCCACCATAAGGTTACCAGATTTGTTCTTCAAAAAACAGGCTGTGTGGTCCCGCCCTGTTCTGCCCACTGCCCTGCCCCATTCTACCCACAGCCCCACCCTGTTTCACCCCCAGCCCCAGCACCACACAAACCTCATCTCTTCAGGGCCATATCTGGAGGGTCTCTGCGCATGCCCGATTGCAACAAGATGAGGTCAATTGCTTTCATGCATATGTATGATGTCATGTTGCAACCTAAGGGGTGGGATACACTATAGCCCTCCCCACAATATCTTCTATATTACAACTGTTTATTAACAAAAGTCTTCAGGCCCTCAGAGGTGCCACCAGATGCTCAATTATGTCTCATAGCAACTGGCTTTATGCCCCCTATCGTCATCGGGTCTCTTTAGTTTTTTAAAGATCTTAGATCATTCATTCGGGTGGCCACGTCGTATAGAGCACACACAGTTCTGAGGGATTGTGCCCTGAGGAAACCCGAATAGGGTGAAACATGTTGACAGTACTCTATCCCTCTTGGCTGAACCACCCAAGATAAGTTCTAACTTTTATCAACTATTTATTGAATTAACACAAAAATATAGCATTGCACAAAAACAACTTTAAAAAACTAAAGAGACCCGATGACGATAGGGGGCATAAAGCCAGTTGCTATGAGACATAATTGAGCATCTGGTGGCACCTCTGAGGGCCTGAAGACTTTTGTTAATAAACAGTTGTAATATAGAAGATATTGTGGGGAGGGCTATAGTGTATCCCACCCCTTAGGTTGCAACAGTACGCATTCTTCTATAAATATTTTCTATCTATAAGCCTATATACTAATATGTATGATGTCATTGCATCTGCGCATGCACAAAGGCTCTCCAGACACGGCCCTGAGCTCAACGCTTTTCAAAACCCAGACAAACTGCTGGGTTTTGAAAACCCATCCAGGCAGCTGGACAGTCCTCTAAAAAGAGGACATATCCGGGTAAATTCAAACATCTGGTAACCCTAATCCACCAGCATGTATTTTTTTTTTTTTTTTTAATATATCTAAACCAGACCCTTAGGGTATGCCTAACAAATATGCTCAGAGATCTCTCTCCCTCATTCAGAATTAGATTCTTCCAGCTCCTAACCTCACCCCACAGCCCTGACTCACTCTAATCCATCCAATGTCTGTTTATATTATGGAGCTAGTCATACACTGCCTTAAGTTACATAAGAAACAAAGGAAGGAGAAAACCCCTACGAAGCAAAACCAAAGAACAAACAGAAGTAGAGGTGGACCAATAACTTTCCTGCACATGAGTATAAAATATAAAGCGCTCTTATTAACAAAGCACCAAAAGATAAAAAGACCCGACACAGGGCCATATTTTGGTGGATAACCACCTTCTTCAGGGGTCACCAATACTCTAGCTGCAAGACTGACAGTTTGGTTCTCTTGCCTTTCTCTTTTGAATACTGTGGGTAGCCACCACCACACACTGAGCTCAGGGTTTCAATATATCCTCAACGATGACACTGGCATCCTTCTGTCCCTTCTTTCTTTCTTTCTTTCTTCTCTTTCTCCTACCATGGTCCGGAATTTTTACCTCTCTTTTTCCTCCCTCCCACTGTACAGCATCCTCACTCCTTTCTGCCCCTGAATACATCTTCCTCTTTTTTCCCTCCCCCCTCCTGCACAGCATTTCTTCCTTTCTTTCCTCCATCCCCTTGTCTAATGTCTCTCTCTCTCACACTGTCCACATCTCTCTCACTCTCTTCCTTGCCGCAAAGCAAGTGGGAAGAAAGAAAGAGAAAAATTGGATCCAGGGTGCATCTCTCCCACTCCCTCTACTACCACATCAAACATTTCTCCCTCTTTCATCCCCCTGCCCCTGTGCAGCATCTTTCATCCCTCCCCACCAGCCCCACTGTTCCCATGCAGCTCTCTAGTATGGACTTGGAGAGAGCTCATACTGCCAAAAAAAGCTAGGGAAGTACTGAAAGCCCAATAGGCAGCTGCTCAGGGAAGAGGTGGTGGTGCTATTTGCAATGTGTGTGTTGTACAAACCAGGACTCTTAGTTATCTGTGCCCTGCATGCTATTAATTTCGACATTCTGGGTTAATGTTGTATCTAGGAGTACACATGAACTAAGAAATGAACTCCTACAAATATAGAAGTCTCTTGTTGCCGCAAGGTGCTGAAAACAAACTCCACAAACTGGTCTGGAGCTCAGCATTAGGCAATAGTGACTTTTCTGTGGCACACCCAATCTGGTCTGAAAGCAAACTGGCTAGGAAACTTTAATCTATTGCAATGGAAAAATGTTGCAAATTGGGCAGTACAGATGGGCCATAAGACACTTGCATATTTTAGCCAT
This sequence comes from Geotrypetes seraphini, assembly GCF_902459505.1. Classification (NCBI taxonomy): domain Eukaryota; kingdom Metazoa; phylum Chordata; class Amphibia; order Gymnophiona; family Dermophiidae; genus Geotrypetes; species Geotrypetes seraphini. Next base: position 85,391,843 of record NC_047095.1, read on the forward strand.
CATTATGTGATAAACTGCCCCAAATACAACAGCCCATGCTATACCCCTAATGCTTAAACCATGTTCAACAGGGGGTGGGGATACTGGCATTCTGCAGTCTAATTCATTGAACAAGGAAAGCACAAATTACAAGTTCTTCAACCCACTAGATTACTGGAATTAATGATTAAAAAAAAAAAAATTTATGTAATGGAAATATGTTATCTTTCACATCCTAATTCTTACCACAGTGTGTTGAGTCAGGAAGATTTTTCCAAAAGACCTTCAACACAGATTCCTTTTTGTTATATTTAGTATGTCAAGCAGGGAAATGCTCTCCCTGCCAAGCTTCCTAAGCACTTTACTCTGGCAGCTGCAAGAAAGAGAAACAACCAAATACTTTCCAAGGAATGCTGTGCTAGGGACTGGCAGCAGAGTGGTAGAAGAGACCTTTTGAGCCTACTTAACCAAGCTACTGATTGCAAGATTAGGACCACATTTTTAAGCCATGGTAAAATAGTGCATTTGTGTGCTATTTTACTGCAGGATTCACTAATTTATGGTAATTTTGTTATTGAATCATGTGGTGAAATTTTGTGTGTTACTATTCTGCCCCTACTGCCCTAAGTGAATGTTTATATTCAGTTTGTACTATATCAGTGTATAGATAACATAAAATACTTCCTGCTTGGTCCTGTAACTTTTATACTCATAAGTTAAACGTGTCATGTAATCTATCAAGGTTTGTATCAGAGCGCCTTCCTACTCTATCAAACTCCTCCTCCATAGTGCACCAGTGTTTCTCCTTCCCACAATCCTCGCATCTCGCCTTCATACAGCACTAGTATTCTGCTCCCTCTTTAATCAAGGATGGATTAAAGGGTAGGCCTAGTAGACACGTGCCTTGGGCCCAAATATTTCAGGAGGCCCACTAGCTGTTGGTGTGTTAACTGTCCACCTTACACTCCTGGCTCTCCTGACTTCCCCACCTACCTCTACTCCTTCCCACCAACTGCAACCGAATCTTCGGGCAGCGGCAACAAGGTGAACCTGCTGCTTTCAGGCTGCTCCAGAAGCTGCCTCTCTGCAGCAACTTTCTGTTCCTGCTTACACAGAACACTGTTGAGAGGCAACAGCTGACTCACCTCATTGCTGCTGCCAGCTACCCAAAGATTCAGTTGCAGTGCTGGAAGAGGCAAGCAGTTACCACCTAATGGGAACAATAATTTGTGCAGGTGTAGGCAGGCCTAGAGGCTTGTAGAGTTCAAAAGAGGGGCAACAAAGCACATATAAGTGGCTTATAAGGTGACATATTGTGTGTAAAGAATGATGCTGCTAGAATGTGTATATTCAACTATCAAAGAACCTGATAGTAGTAGTATTTAAAGCTGCAGGTCTGTCTGCCACACGTCTTCCTAATCTTGCAACATAAGAGCTCTTGCCTCTGGCATCAAAGAAGATGTCCTCTGTCCTTTTTTGCAGCAGACTCCATCCCTCCATAATGTGTGGTATATAGTGTGGTATATGTGTATTTCTCCCATATTCCCATAAGTCCTCCTCCTTGTGAGCTCTTCCCCCGTGTGAGCTTTTACTCCAACTTCCCATAAGGCCCTTTCCCCATGTTTGTTTTTCCCATATTTTCCTATGAACTCACCTCCCTGTGTGCAACCTCTTTCCCTCCATGTGAGCTCTTCCCTCATCTTCTCATGAAACTTCCTACCTCTGTGTGAGCTCTTCCTCCATCTCCTCTTAATGTGGCTTCCTATCCCAGAGCTTGGGTTCCTCCTACTCTCATTCACCCCTCAGTAGTATGGGTTCCTCTTCCCCCATCCCCATTGATATTCCCCCTCCTGTATATGGGTACTTCCCCCCCCAGTATTTTAGGCTATCTTCTCACATTCATTCTCCCCTCCTCCTTGGGGCATGGTGCGAGGGGCAGAGCCAGGGGGCCTAGTGTATTTGTTTGCCTAGGGCCCATCAAATGATTAATCCTGCCCTAATTCTGATACAGACCAAAAGTAAAAAGAACAGCAAGGTGACTTTAGGCAAAAGTATCATGAAGTTTTTGCCAGGTACTGTCCCATCCAACACATACTTCCTGTATATCGTAGGGACATAACACTGCAGAGAAACTGTGGCATGAAAGCTGGAGGTGTTCTGCTGTTCTTTTCACTGTTGACACTGGTGGGTATGGAGGAGCAGTTTGAAAGAAGGTGAGTAGACTGGGGAGGGGGTGGTGTGGAAGTACACTGATGCAGAATGGAGGAGAGATTTGAAGAGAAGACAAGAGAGAAGGAAAAGCTGGAGCATTGGAGATAGGGACCATGTTAGAGGGGGGAGGACAAGAGGGGACATTGCTAAATGGGGCAGAATATGCTAGACTAGGTGGGGAAGATGCTGGACCATATGGGAATAGAAAGGTGGCACAAAAAAAAGGAAAGGGAAGATACCAGACCACGGGAGGGGGAGAAAGAAAGGGAGATGATGGGGCAGGTGGAGGTGGGAGCAGGAGGGTAGCTAGAAATTACTGGACCATGTTGGGAGGAACAAGACGGGAAGGCGTTAGTTTGGGAAGAACAGAAACAAAAAGAAGAGGGAACATGCTAGATCTTATGGGTAGGTCAGGGGTAAGAAGGGTAGATGCAGGACCATGTGGGAGTAAGGAGATAGAGTGGAGGAGAAGGAAGATACAGGACTACAAGTATGTTGGGGGGGTGGTAATAAGAAAAATGCTGGACCATGCTAGTGGGAAGGGAAGAGAGGAGATATGCTGGACACAGGAAGGAAGGAATTGGAAGAAGGGAGAACCGGACTGAGAGAGAGGAAGCTGATGGAGAAGGGGGGGCATCATGTTAGAAAGGTCTGATGCTGAAGCTGATGCAGCGGCTAGTGATGGGATAAGGTAGATGACTGACTCTGGTACTGGAGTTTGATTTGGGAGAAGGGCCTTATGATGGGATTGGCTGCTAACACAGGTCCTGCTGGTGCTCGCAACTAGCAGTGAAAGAAGAGAGCTGATTTTAGGAAGTGAGATGAAGAGCACAAACTGGGGAAAGGAGAAAAGCAAGGACAAATATAGAAGAAGGATGAATGCTGGGGCAAAGAGAAAAAGCAGGGGAAATGAATATTGTGGAAAAAGCTAAGGAAGGAGGAGAGATACAGATGTTTGGGATGGGGGAGAGTCAGAGGCAATGGATGCCAGAAATGGAAACGAAAGATGTAGATGACTAAAGCAGAAAAGGGGATGGGATTTGATATTGGAAGATTACGTTTTTACCATCAATAATCTTTCTGTTAGTCCCTGTAGGCTTCCATACTCTATGTGTTACAGTTCAATCCCTTCCCGAAATCCAGGAATTGCAAAAATCCAAACACTTTTCTGAGCACATGCTCCTCCCACCTCAGAGAGAGAGAGTTAGAGCCCCCTGTAGTTAAGTCCCAAAGCCAAGTAACATACCGGAACCAATCAATGACAAATAAGGGGGCACGGGGGAACCTCCCCAGCAACATAAACAATTTCTGATTTCTGCAAAATATAAAAACAAATAGTAACATAGAAAAAAAAATGGTCCATCTAGTCTGCCCAACCTGATTCAATTTAAATTTTTTTTTTAATGTTTTCTTCTTAGCTATTTCTGGGCAACAATCCAAAGCTCTACCCAGTACTGTGCTTGGGTTCCAACTGCTGAAGTCTCTGTCAAAGCTCACTCTAGCCCATCTACACCCTCCCAGCCATTGAAGCCCTCCCTAGCCCATCCTCAACCAAAAGGCCATATACAGACACATACCATGCAAGTCTGCCCAGTACTGACCTTAGTTCTTCAATATTTACTATAATTTCTGATTCTAAATCTCTGTGTTCATCCCACGCTTCTTTGAACTCCGTCACCGTTTCCTCTCCACAACCTCTCTCGGGAGCACATTCCAGGCATCCACCACTCTCTCCGTAAAGTAGAATTTCCTAACATTGCTCTTGAATCTACCACCCCTCAACTTCAAATTATGTCTTCTGGTTTTACCATTTTCCCTTCTCTGGAAAAGATTTTGTTCTCCATTAATACCTTTCAAAATTTCCAAGCATATAAAAGGAAATCTTGAGGCGCCTATATCACTGAAAGAATTACAAACAGCGTTGAAGTCCCTTAGAGTTGGATCCGCTCCAGGTGGTGATGGTTTCACTGTAGAGTTTTATAAATCATTCCAAATTACCCTATTACCTTATCTTTTAAATTTATATCAGGCTCAACTAACTAAAGGTTGCATTCCAGGTCCTATGGCAGAATTTCTAACTATTGTTTTACCGAAGCCAAATAAAGATCCCATGTTGGTTTCAAATTACAGGCCTATTTCTTTGATTAATGTAGATGGAAAACTGTTGGCTAAGTTATTGACTTTGGGCTTGGCTAAGGCTCTCCCTTATGTTATAGGTATGCACCAAATGGGTTTCGTGGTTCAAAGACATTCTTCAAAGAACACCAGATTGGCTCTTCACATGCTAAATTTAACGAAAACCATGGATGATCCGGCCTTCTCTGTATCCTTGGATGCAGAGAAGACCTTTGATCGTGTGAAATGGACCTTCATGTATCAAGCAATGGATTGGTTTGGTATTGATTCAGGATTTATACAAATGATTCAAACCTTGTATAGTTGTTCCCCTTCTGCAGGTTATATATAAATAATACTTTTTCAGAGTGGTTTCATCTGGAGAGAGGAGTTAGACAAGGGTATCCATTATCTCCTTTGCTATTTGATATTGTTCTGGAACCCTTGTTATTTGCTATTCAACAGGCAGAGGAGATACAGGGTATTCCTTATGCAGGTCAGGAATATAAGGTCTCTGCTTATGCAGATGATATTTTGCTTCATTTGAGGAATCCTGAAACCACCATTCCATATTTACTGGATCTGATTGACAGATTTGGGAAATTCTCTGGGTACAAAATAAATTGGAGTAAATCAGAGGTTCTTCCATTAAATGTACATTGCCCAAAAGGATTATTTGATACATTCCCTTTTCTTTGGAAGGAAGAGGGTATAAAATATTTAGGTATTTGGATACAAAAAAACATTGGAAGAGACGATGAAAGTAAATGAAAAATCCTTATTGCTAAAGGTCTCAGAAATGTGTGAGCAATGGAACCCTTTATATCTTTCTTGGTGGGGGGAGAGTTCAAACAGTCAAGATGATGATTTTGCCTGTGGTTTGCTACCAAATGGGTATGTTCCCAGTTTATTTTCAGGGGTCCTTTTATAAGAAATTAAATAGCATTCTTACCAAATTTATTTGGCTAGGTAAAACTGTGAGAATTGCTTTAGTATCTTTACAAAAACCAATTGCGGCGGGTGGGGTAAATTTTCCTAATTTTTATAGGCACCATCAGGCCTATATAATGCATCAGGGTATGTACTGGATCCTCCCCGAGCTTATGGAACATCTCCCAGATTGGTTATATTTAGAATAGCAACTTATGTCTCCATTATGACTGTCTCATGTGTTGAGTATCAAATTACCTAGATATGTTAAGGACAATAGTATTTTATTGGACACGTGGAAAACTTTGAAATTATTAATAAATTAACAGATATTCCAATAGAGAAATCTACTTTTCAATCCTTATGGCTAAACTCAAATAGGCGGATCTGGGATCTTCTGGAAGCATTGGATGCAGGCAGGGATTCGTACATTAGATGATGTTTTATCTAATGGGAAACTGCTTGATTTTTCACGACTCCAACAATCATTCAGTATTTCAAAGTCTCAAAATTATAGGTGGTTGCAGTAGAAGCAGGCCATTCAGAGTGGGTTCCCCTGATTGGCGAAACTTTAAAACTCATTATAGCTTGAAGATCCTATGCTTCCAGACAGATTTTTTAGGACATCAGGCCGCCCGGTGGTATAAATTAATTTCTGAATTCTTGAATAAAAAATCTAAATCTAGTCTTAAAGACATTTGGAGCATTGAGATATTGAGATAAAGCAGTATATTTCTGCATCTCGATGGCCACCAATTTGGACTTGGAGGATGAGGTGTACAGCGTCAGCATCTATGAGTCAAACATATTTTTTTTTGTTGCATAGGATTTTTTGGACCCCGGTTCGTTTGCAAAAGTTAGACAATTCTAAATCTAATAGATGCTACTAGCATTGTCTTCTTGATATAAGGACTTTGGATCATCTGTTATTCTATTGTCCTTTGATACTTTAATTTTTGGAAGTCGATATGGAGTCAAATTAATGTTGTACTTGAGTCATCAATCCCATTGACTTATGAAGTCATAATATGTGGAACACTATTACATGTTAAACCAAGCGACTTCCATTAACTACGACCCTCTGGCGTCTGTCCGAGGGTGGTGGTTAATGGAAGTTGCTCGTAGGAAGGAAAAGTGAGTAGTGGAGTCCCTCAGGGTTCGGTGCTGGGGTCAATCCTGTTCAATATGTTTGTGAGTGACATTGCTGAAGGGTTAGAAGGAAAAGTTTGCCTTTTTGTGGATGATACCAAGATTTGTAACAAAGTAGACACTGAAGAAGGAGTGGAAAATATGAAAAAGGATCTGCAAAAGTTAGAGGAATGATCTAATATCTAATAAACAGGCAAAAGGCAACACAAAGACATCGAGGAACAATGTAAAACTAACCTGCTGTGTGCAATAAACACCCAAAATGAAACAGCCATCGGCAAGTTGCATACTCACAGAAGAGCAAACTGTCCACAGAATCTGTTAACTGGCTGAAAGATTCCAAAGCCTGTAAGGAGAATAACCGAGGCAGAAAGAAAGCAGGCAATTCCAAATAACTGAGCTTACACAGAGAGGGCAGGTCATATGGAATCCTACAGGGACTAACAGAAAGAAGATTATTGAAGGTAAAAACCTTATCTTCCATTCTGTTACATCCTTTCTGGACTCTAGGTGATGTTCCAAAACAATGGCAGCGTCTAGGGAGGGACAGAAGAGCCTGCTTACAACACCGAGGTCTCAAAAGTGGCATCAGAGTGTGCCTCCACATCCACTCGGCAATCTGGGCAGAGATATAGAGAAAGGACCAAGTAGCCACCTTGTAAATGTCATTTGGATGAATCACTCGAGACTCCGTCCATGAGGCAGTAACACACCTAGCCGAGTGGGCAGTAAGATAAACCAGCAGCTGCTTATCAAGGGCAATGGAAGTTGCTGAAATGGTGATACTAATCCAACAGGTGATCGAGGACTAAGAAGCTAGCCTACTTCACCAAGATGGATTAGTCAGGACAAAGAGAAGATCAGATAGCTGAAAGTCATTAGTCTTTTCCAAATAGTGGAGCAAGAGTCTCCTGATGTCCTAATAGCTTAAGATCTGATCCTTTTGTTCCAATCCCATGGAGTGAAACACAGGTAAACGAGCCTCCTGGATAACATGGAAATTGGAAACCACCTTTAATAGAAATGAAGATACTGAACGGAGAACCACCCCTGCTTCCGTTAGCCAAAGAAAAGGGTTCGTTGCACGAAAGAGCCTGAAACTCCGAAATACACCGTGCCAAGAGACAGGTGACCAGAAAGACAGATTCAATCATCAGATCCAGAAAAGAATCAACCTTCAGTGGCATAAATGGGGCTTCCACAAGGCTCCGAAGAATGAGGATAAGACTCATATAGGGAAAGAAAAATACAAGGGAGGAAGCAAGCCAAGCACCCCTCTCAGAAACCTGGTCACAGCAGGATGAGTAGTAAGCGAACTGGAACCTTTATGTGCTCGGAAGCACAAAAAGCCTGCTACCTGAATCTTAAGGGAAACCACAGCTAAACCCCATATCCAAGCCGCCTGGAAGAAAAGAAAGAACCACCGGAACAGGAGCACACTGAAGCTCTACTGGGTCCTTGGCACAATACTGTTAGAAAGCCTTTCAGGCTTTAGCATAAGTAGCTGAAGTAGAGGGTTTCTTAGACTTCAAAAGCATCAAAACGACATCAGAAGAACCACATTCCATCAAGGCTGAGCACTCAGGAGCTATGCAAGAAGACCAAAGCACCTTGGGTTTCCATGGGTATCGGACCCTGACTGAGAATGTCATGATGAAGAGGGAGCTTGAGCTTCCGGTTCCACTGAAGATGTACGAGATCAGCATACCACGGAAGACAAGGCCAATCTGGAGTCACTAGGCTCACTAGGCTGGGATGTGACACTATCCAGCAGATGACCCAACCAGAGACCACAGTTAAAGAAGTTTGTGAGCTGGTCAGGGCCAAACCAAGGCGTTCAAACCTAAACTTCCGCACTCTGTGCTTCAACTGAAGTAGCACCTGACTTTCAAGGTCCTGGCTGAAGCTATCAAGTCCATCTGTACTGGGCCCCAGCACTGCATGATAAGATAGAATGTTCTTTGTGAGAGGGACCATTCTTCTAGGTCCAGGGCTTGTTGACTGGGGAAGTCCAGCTGTACAGTTTGGACTCTGGCCATGTGTGCTGCAGAGAGAGACAGAAGATGTAACTCCACCCAGTGAAAACAACATGTGAGCTTCCTGGCTCAAGAAAGTGCTGCTAGTGCCCCCTTGATGATTCACATATGCTACCGCTGTGGTGTTGTCAGAGAACATTCACACCCTCTGTCCCTGCCAGTGGGCACGAGAGCAAGAAACACCAGATTAATAGCCCGAATCACGCTTTGGACGTGGAGTCTACTCCCCTTGAATGGAGCGGTCCCCGCAGTGAGCACCCTAGCCTGGTAGGCTGCAATCCATCATGGAATCACTCCATGATCCGAAGAGGTTTGCCCTGGCACAGAGCTTTTCCCTGAAACCACCAGTACAGACTGCTGCAAGTAGTTCTGTCCAGGGGAACAGCTTCTGAAAGGGATGACACTGCAGAGACCACCGAAAGAGGAGAGACTCCTGCAGGTGTGTGCTCTAGCCCAAGGGACCACCTTCAGAGAGGTCATCATGGACCCCAGCACCTGACAGCCCCAACAATTTGGAATTCATTGCTACAACACCTGCGGGAAGAAACTTCTACTGACAAATTTAAATCAAATTTTAAAACATTCTTATTCAAAGATGCCTACAATTTACAATTCTCATATCAGCAAAGAATAACATCGAAGGAAGAAAAAATCCCTCCTACTGTACTTACCTTTCATTGTTTTTCTTTCCTATCACAAATTGTATTTCCTCCCCCTCTCCACATATATCAATTAATATTGTCACCTCATTGATTTTAAATTTTATATTTTACCTGTTTTGTTCACCACTTAGACAATTGCATTTTAAGCGGTATATTAATTTTTAAATAAACTTGGAAACTTGGCAAATAATGCCAGGCTGAGAGAACTGGAAGATCCAGATCTCTGATTTGCTTCTGAAGTTTGAATGATTTGAATGATTTCTGTCTGTTTGCGTAGCTCGGGAAGAAACACACAACCCTTTAGGGAGTCAAAGAGAAGGCCTATATACTCCAAGGTCTGTGATAGAATCAAGTGGCTCTTCTTGGAGTTGAAAGTCCAACCCAAGCGTTGTAGTCGAGACACAACTATTTCCTCTGCTCACTCTCACTCCTGCTGAGACAGAAATTGGATCAACTTGTCGTCTAAGTAAGGATGGACCTGGACACCCTGCCTGCAGAGAAAGGCCGGTACAACAACCATCACCTTGGTGAAAGTGTGGGGCGCTGTCGCAGGCCCAAAGGGCAGAGCTGCAAACTGCAGAACATGGAAACACAGAAACCTGCGATGTTCCAGGTAGATTGGAATATGGAGGCAAGCTTCTGTGAGATCCAAGGAGAGAGAGCAGCTAAGACCATGTGCATGGCTTCTATTCGGAAATGAAGAATCCACAAGAGCAGGCAGGCGAACGCAGAGGCTTCAGAGCTCGTTGCCGATTCCAGCGGCAGCGAGCAGGAAAGCAGAGAGGCGAGGGGGACGCGGTGAGCCAGGGGCGGGCGAGAGTTAGCTCCGCCCACCCGCATCGCGTCAGCGGCTTCAGCCAGCGGGCTCCCCCTTAAAAGGCAGGGAGCCGCGGCCAGGACAGCAGAGCAGGCAGGCGAACGCAGAGGCTTCAGAGCTCGTTGCCGATTCCAGCGGCAGCGAGCAGGAAAGCAGAGAGGCGAGGGGGACGCGGTGAGCCAGGGGCGGGCGAGAGTTAGCTCCGCCCACCCGCATCGCGTCAGCGGCTTCAGCCAGCGGGCTCCCCCTTAAAAGGCAGGGAGCCGCGGCCAGGACAGCAGAGCAGGCAGGCGAACGCAGAGGCTTCAGAGCTCGTTGCCGATTCCAGCGGCAGCGAGCAGGAAAGCAGAGAGGCGAGGGGGACGCGGTGAGCCAGGGGCGGGCGAGAGTTAGCTCCGCCCACCCGCATCGCGTCAGCGGCTTCAGCCAGCGGGCTCCCCCTTAAAAGGCAGGGAGCCGCGGCCAGGACAGCAGAGCAGGCAGGCGAACGCAGAGGCTTCAGAGCTCGTTGCCGATTCCAGCGGCAGCGAGCAGGAAAGCAGAGAGGCGAGGGGGACGCGGTGAGCCAGGGGCGGGCGAGAGTTAGCTCCGCCCACCCGCATCGCGTCAGCGGCTTCAGCCAGCGGGCTCCCCCTTAAAAGGCAGGGAGCCGCGGCCAGGACAGCAGAGCAGGCAGGCGAACGCAGAGGCTTCAGAGCTCGTTGCCGATTCCAGCGGCAGCGAGCAGGAAAGCAGAGAGGCGAGGGGGACGCGGTGAGCCAGGGGCGGGCGAGAGTTAGCTCCGCCCACCCGCATCGCGTCAGCGGCTTCAGCCAGCGGGCTCCCCCTTAAAAGGCAGGGAGCCAACGGCGTGCAGCCGTTCGGCGCGCGGCGAAGGCGAGCGGCAAAGGCGCTCGCCTTAGCGGGAGCGCCTTTGCGGAGGAGCCTTAAGAAGGAGCCAGGAGCACAGGCAGCCCAGTAGAGAAATTCCTGAGGTACATTTTCTCTAATTTACTCTCGATTCATTCTCATTCTCTTTCTCTCTCTTCTCTTACAGAACACAGGAAAGAAAACAGAGAAATGGAGGCTGCAGGAATCCAGCAGGGCTACCCAGTATACTGCATCGAATGTCATATGTATGACTACCTCCCCTTTGGGAGGCGGGCATACATATGCAATCGATGCCAGGAACTGGATAGCCTGAAGAGGGAGGTCGGAAGGCTGCAGGTTAGAGTCCAGGAGCTGGAGGGACTCTGCTCAATAGAGGAACAGTGTGGGGAAACGGAGGAGACTACCAGAGAGAGCCACATCTCAGAACAAGTCAGAGAGCTCGAGAAGTACATAGAGGAGGCCTGGCAGATGGCAGAGGCACAGGACCACCAGCGCATCAGACGGGAACCGGCAGCTGGAGGTCAGGAACCAACAAACATCATGGGAGTGGGACCTAGCGTAGGGTCTGAAAATGCAGATGATGGTACCCAACAGGACCTGGCGGAAGGACCAGCGGAGATCCAGCAGAGCCCGGAAGACACGGACCTGAGACCAGAGAGACATCTGAGGAAGGGGAAATCTGCTGTTGTAGTAGGAGACTCAATCCTGCGAGAAGTGGACAGTCACATTGCCGGAGGAAGGGAGGACCGACTAGTGACATGTCTCCCGGGGGCAAGAACAACGGACGTCATCAGCAGAATTGATAGAATCCTGGAGGGAGCCGAGACAGAGGAGACGGCAGTTGTAATCCACATTGGAACCAACGACGTCAGCAGGAAAAATTTCAACCGGACTACACTGACTGAGCAGTTCAGGATCCTGGGGCGGAAACTGAAGCTGAGATCAAATAGGATAGCCTTCTCGGAGATCCTACCAGTACCGAGAGCAGACGCAAGAAGACAGAGCGAACTACAAGTAATGAACGGATGGCTGAGGAGATGGTGCGAGGAGGAGGGATTCCACTTTGTTCGAAACTGGACGACCTTCTTGGGGAAGAACAAGCTCTACAGGAGAGATGGACTGCACCTGAGCACAGCTGGGACGAGGCAGCTGGCAAGAAACATCCAAAACGCCATAGACCTAGCTTTAAACTGAAGAGAAGGGGAAAGCCGGAAGTCGATCTGGCCTCGACACACCGGACATTGGTATCAAAAAATGATACCGAACAAGGACATTGCAAAAGAGAGCTTGGGACCGAGTGGGATCTTTTGGACAAAGGGACTGAGAGAAAATTCTTGGGCAAAGGGACTATGAGAGGCTTCTTGGATAAAGGGACTGAGGGGACACTTTTGGGCAAAGGGACCGAGTGGGAACTCTTGGACAAAGGGGCTGAGAGGGACTTTTTGGACAAAGGGACTGAGGAGACACTTTTGGACAAAGGGACCGAGTGGGAACTCTTGGACAAAGGGGCTGAGAGGGACTTTTTGGACAAAGGGACTGAGGAGACACTTTTGGACAAAGGGACCGAGTGGGAACTCTTGGTCAAAGGGGCTGAGAGGGACTGTTTGGACAAAGGGACTGAGAGGGAACTTTTAAACAAAAGGGTTGAGTGGAAATCTTCAGAAAAAAGGCCCACAGATGCAATGCAGGGGCCCAGTGCACAAACGAGCCTAACAGACATGGTTGAAAGAGAACAATGGGAGCAAGAGGACCATCCAAAAAAGGAGATACTGGATGGGGGCAAAACGGACACGCCACGGGAGGTGGATGACCGAGTAAAGGCAAGCCAGGTGGGAGCGCCGAGCCATGGAAAGAAAACAGCAGGGCGGGCGACAAATCAGGACCTATATTGCCTCTACACAAATGCGAGGAGCCTCAGGGCCAAAATGGGAGAGCTGGAAATTATAGCCAGTCAAAAAGCCCTGGACATAATTGGAATCACAGAAACGTGGTGGGCTGAGGATAATAAATGGGATGTGGTCATACCAGGGTACAAACTTTACAGGAGAGACAGGACACACAAGAAGGGTGGAGGAATAGCGCTATACATAAAAGACTCCATACCCTCAACCAAAATGGAAACAGCAGTAAGGTCGGAGGGCTTGGAATCAATATGGGTTAAGCTACCAGGAGGATCTGGAGCAGACATCAAATTGGGTCTATACTATCGACCGCCTGGCCAATCGGAAGAAATCGACCGGGACCTGGAGACGGAACTGCGGCAGGTATGCAAGAATGGAAGTGTGGTGGTGATGGGAGACTTCAACTACCCTGGGATAGATTGGAGTATCGGGCACTCAAGTTGCGAAAGAGAGACCAAATTCCTGGAAGCCACGAGGGACTGCTTCCTGGAACAGCTGGTCATGGAACCTACATGAGGAGAAGCTACTCTTGATCTAATCTTCAGTGGACTGGGGGGACCTGCAAAGGAAGTAGCGGTATTAGACCCACTGGGAAACAGCGATCACAACATGATCCAGTGCAGACTAGAACTGGGATCATCCAGGGTGAAAAGAACCACAACAACAGCGCTCAACTTCAGAAAAGGGAATTATGATGCAATGAGGAAAATGGTGGGGAAGAAACTCAACGGCAGCACAAGGAAGGTAGAGTCCGTAGAAAGCGCCTGGACCCTGCTCAAGCGTACGGTGCACGAAGCACAGAACCTGTACGTCCCCAGGTTCAGAAAAGAGTGCAAGAAAAATCGAATAAAGAACCCAGCATGGATAACGGCAGCTGTAAAAAAGGCGATCAGTAACAAGAAAGCATCGTTCAAAAAATGGAAACAGGATCAAACGCAGGCCAACCAAAAGGAACACAAGGAAAGCCAGAAGGAGTGCCACCGAGTGGTTAGGAGAGCAAAGAGGGAATATGAAGAGAGACTAGCGGGAGAGGCAAAAAATTTCAAATCATTCTTCAGGTACGTAAAGGGGAAGCAACCAGCGAGGGAGGAAGTGGGGCCCTTGGATGATGGGGATAGAAAGGGAGTAGTGAGGGAGGAAAAAGAAATAGCTGACAAGTTAAATGACTTCTTTACGTCGGTCTTCACGAGGGAGGACACATCCAACATTCCGGAACCAGAGGAAATAGAAAATGGAGATCAAGATAACAAGCTGGTCAAATTAGAGGTGAGCCAGGAGGATGTCCTCAGGCAGATAGACAAGCTAAAGAGCGACAAGTCGCCAGGTCCGGATGGCATTCACCCAAGGGTGCTCAAGGAATTAAGGAATGAAATAGCAGAGACACTTCAGCAAATATGCAACCTATCCCTAAAAACTGGAGAGATCCCGGAGGACTGGAAAATAGCTAATGTCACGCCCATCTTCAAGAAGGGTTCGAGGGGCGACCCGGGAAACTATAGGCCGGTAAGCCTCACATCGGTCCCGGGAAAGATGATGGAGGCACTGATTAAGGACAGCATCTGTGACCATATCGAAAAAAATGGACAGCTAAGGTCGAGCCAGCATGGGTTCTGCAAGGGTAGGTCGTGCCTCACAAACTTGTTGTACTTCTTTGAGGGGGTAAACAACCTGGTGGACAAAGGAGAACCCATAGACATAATTTACCTAGACTTCCAGAAAGCCTTCGATAAGGTACCACATGAGCGGTTGCTCAGGAAGCTATGGAACCATGGGGTGCACGGGGAGGTCCACCGATGGATCAAAAACTGGCTGGCAGACAGGAAGCAGAGGGTTGGTGTAAAGGGCCATTACTCGGACTGGCAAGGGGTCACGAGCGGGGTTCCTCAAGGATCGGTGCTGGGACCGCTCCTGTTTAACATATTCATTGACGACCTGGAGGAGGGAACAAAATGCGAGGTCATCAAATTTGCAGATGACACCAAACTATTCAGCAAGGTTGAAACCACGGTTGACTGCGAGAATCTCCAAAGGGATCTTACGACATTGGAAGAATGGGCGAAAAAGTGGCAAATGAGCTTCAATGTAGGGAAATGCAAGGTCATGCATATAGGGAGAAGGAACCCGATGTTCACTTACAAAATGGGGGGATCAATGCTAGGGGTCAGTAATCTGGAAAGAGACTTGGGAGTGATGGTAGACACGACATTGAAGGCGTCGGCACAATGCGCCACAGCCTCGAGGAAAGCAAACCAAATGTTAGGTATCATTAAGAAGGGTATCTCGACCAGAACGAAGGAAGTCATCCTGCCACTGTACCGGGCTATGGTGCGCCCGCATCTGGAATACTGTGTACAGTACTGGTCACCGTACCTCAAAAAGGACATGGCAATGCTTGAGGGAGTCCAGAGAAGAGCAACTAAACTGATTAAGGGTATGGAAAACCTTACATACACTGACAGACTGAAGAAGCTGGGGTTGTTCTCCCTGGAAAAGCGGAGACTCAGAGGAGATATGATAGAGACCTTCAAGATCCTGAGGGGCATCGAAAAGGTTGACAAAGACAGATTTTTCAATTTGAAAGAAACCACAAGAACAAGGGGTCACTCGATGAAATTGAAGGGGGACAGGTTTAAAACAAACGCAAGGAAGTACTTTTTCACACAGAGGGTGGTGGACACATGGAACACCCTTCCGGAGGCCGTGATAGGAAATAGCACAGTACAGGGTTTCAAGGAAGACCTGGATAGGTTCCTGGAAGACAAAGGGATTGAGGGGTACAGATAAGAGCAGTGGAAGGTTTAGAGATAACTGTAGAGGTAGGCAATAAAATTAGTCAGGGACCGCTGACCAGGCAATATGCCTGATGGGCCGCCGCGTGAGCGGACCGCTGGGCTGGATGGACCTCTGGTCTGCCCCGGCGGAGGCGACTACTTATGTAACCTTATGTAAGTGATTGACCAACTTAAGGTCCAGAATGGATCTCCATTCTCCTGAGCTGTCCACGGACTCTACTGCTCGGTTGTCCAAGAGACGCTGTAGGGTAGCACAGACCTTTGACCTCTTTTCTGGCCAACCTGCTGGGGAGTCCAGAAACAATTCCAGAGGCAGGCAAAAGAAATGTATCTTGTACTCCTCCTGAATTGTGTCCAGCACCCATTGATCCAAAGTTATGCAAATCTGGTCTTGGTAAAACTGAGAAAGATGGCCATCAATATGAGGGAGCCCCGCCTAACCTCTGGCATCATTGGAGCTTTGTAAGGGCAGCAGCTGTACGGCATCCAGATGCCTAAGGACATCTTCAATTGGGAGTGTTGTAATGGGGATGATATCTCTGGGAATATCATTGGGCAGAAGAGCCCGAGAATCCCTGATGAAACCTGTGGGAGGGACAAAGAGTACTAAGGTCCCCTCTCAAAGTCCAGTGAGACAAGTTTACAGGGAGAAATCTAGGGCAGCGATCAGCGACACTGGCAAGGAGGTTATCTAGATTTTTCAGGACAAAAAAGCAAAGTTAGAAAAGTGGAAAGAACTTGGCACAGAATTCTCAGCACTGAGGCCAAATCCACTGTAAAAGCCTTCTACAAAACTACAAACTAGCTACACACAAAGCAAAAAAGGACATTTCAGCACTCTACTATCCAAGATCCCAAATAGATCGAAGGTCATCTTCTCGTTAATGAAAAACCTGTTCTCCTCATCCCAAGAGCCACTACATTCCTAGCAAATGAACCTTTCTACCTTCTTCCAAGACAAAATATCAAAGATATGTGCAAACCTGAACTAAGAGGCCAAAGCACTGCCAAACATCCCAGAGATCACTCAAGATGACAATGCACACAAGACAGAAACCTTGAACAGTTTCAAACCGGACTCCCATGAGAACCTTAAAACTATAATCAATTCCATACGCCCCATGACCTCGGTCCTGAATCCATGTCATAGAAACATAGAAAGATGACGGCAGAAAAGGGCCACAGCCCATCAAGTCTGCCCACTCTATTGACCCACCCCATTAAGTCTGAATGCTAATGACCTAGTTCCTTAACTCGACCCTCGTAGTGATCCCACGTGGATATCCCATTTATTCTTGAAGTCGAGCACGCTGGTGGCCTTGATCACCTGCACCGGAAGTCTGTTCCAGTGATCTACTACCCTTTCTGTGAAGAAATACTTCCTGGTGTCACCACTAAATTTTCCTCCTCTGAGTTTGAGCGGGTGCCCCCTTGTGACCGAGGGTCCCTTGGGAAAGAATATATCGTTTTCCACCTCGACACGACCCGTGACGTACTTAAATGTCTCAATCATGTCACCCCTTTCCCTGCGCTCCTCTAGGGTATAGAGCTGCAGTTTGCCCAGTCTTTCTTCGTATGAGAGACCCTTGAGCCCCGAGACCATCCTAGTGGCCATCCTCTGGACCGACTCAGCTCGAAGCACATCTTTCCGATAATGTGGCCTCCAGAATTGCACACAGTATTCCAGATGGGGTCTCACCATGGTTCTATAGAGTGGCATAATGACTTCAGGTTTACGGCTGACGAAGCTTCTATTAATACATCCCATCATTTGCCTTGCCTTTGATGAGGCCTTCTCTACTTGTTTGGCAGCCTTCATGTCTGCACTGATGATTACCCCCAAGTCCCTTTCCTCTGAAGTCCTAGCTAGCGTTTCTCCATTCAAGGAGTATGTTCTGCATGGATTTCCTCTGCCGAGATGCATGACCTTACATTTTTTAGCGTTGAAGCCTAGCTGCCATGTCGAGGACCAGTTTTCTAACGTGATCAGATCTTGTGTCATACTATCCTGGAGGTGTCCCTCCACTCCACTCCTAGATACCAATGAGGTATTTCTGAAATCCATCCTACCCTTAATAAATGAGTCCCTAACAACAGGAGTAATTCCACAGAGCTGGAAATCTGCTGTAGTAAAGCCGTTCTTGAAAAAACCCACCATGAACCCTGACAACCCAAGCAGCTTTAGACCTGTCTCAAAAACATTGGAAAAAACAGTACTCATGCAACTACAAGACTTCATGGAGACAAACGTCACCCAATCAGGCTTCAGGTAACATCATAGCACAGAAACAGTGCTACTGGACACCATAGATGATTGCTAGAAAATCCTAGGTAAGAGAAACGATGCATTGCTGGTACTATTAGACCTAAGTGCCGCCTTCGATACCACTCTCTCCGCCTGTCTAGGCTAAAGATTATCAGAACCGCAATGTCATACTGGAATGGTTCTCATTCTTGAACAAAAGATTGCTAGGACACTCACTATCCAAACCTAAACCACTCCACTATGGAGTGCCTAATGGTGCCTTACTTTCACCAACCTCTATGTCAGACCAGTACTAAACAGCAGAAAAATACCAAACAAAAATCCACTCATTCTCTGATGATTTACAACTCTACTTCCCTCTAGTCGACACCAAGACAGACAAATCTTGGTTATGCTTAACTGAAATAAAGACCTGGATGACCGGGAACAAACTACAGTTAAATGAGTCCAAGACAGAACTTCTCTGGATCCACAAAGATCCTTGCGCATACCCCCACGCGCCCTTTTCCTGGGGCACAGACATCCTTACGGCCAAAGACAACGGGCTAAATTCACCGAGTAAACCGATCGTGTACTGATTGGTTTGCGAACCCTTTGCGACCCGATTTCCCTCCTGCAGTATTCACTATCCTGTTTTGCGATCTGATTCCGATCCGCACATGCAAATGAGGAGAACTGTATGCAAAGTAGGTAGGGACATGATTCACTAAACAAATTTCCCGATCTGACTAGGCTGGTTGATCAACCCAAGAAACGACTGCTGGAGCCAAGTCAAAATCGTCGTTCCGACTCTCCAGCTCCATAGAAGCCCTGCTCTGCCCCATGTCTCCTGCCTGTTTGCCCCGATCTTCCAGCCCTGCTCTGTCTCCTGCCTGCTCGCCCTAATCTTCTAGACCTGCTCTGCCCCGTGTCTCCTGCCTGCTCGCCCCAATCTTCCAGCCCTGCTTTCTGCCCCGAGCTCCTACTCTCTGCTGCCCTTCATGCAGTGCGAGCCCGTGGGTTTAAAATGGGGCTCGCACGCTGCAGTGCAGCCCCGCTTTAAACCTGCGGACTCGCACTGCACGGAAGGCAGCAGAGAGCTGGAGAGTCTGGGCTGCAAGATTGCCTGGAGAGCCAACTCGCACGAAGGAAAAGTTTAAAAAAAAAAAAGTTGCAGCTAGCTAGCTAGCTAGCTAGCTACCTACCTACCCACCCTCCCTCCCTCCCTCCGGTACGTAAAAATTGGGAGCAGAAGGGGTGCTCAATCCCTCCTACTCCTTAGGCCTCCCTCCTGGAGTGCCAGTTCAGGCCAGGCCTGGCCTGGCCTGGCCGGGGATGGGCCATTCGGGTGAGTGGTGCGGTGGGCCAGTCGGAGGGGGGGGTGTTTTAAACGGTGGCGGCGGGGCAAATTTTTTGTGGGGTTCAGGAAAGGAGGGGTGTTTGGGGCACTTGTTGGGAGGGGAAGTTTGTTTTTGTTTTTTTTAATTTTATTAATAAATCGGGCACATATTTTGCCTGTGTAAAACATGTAAAATATCTGCCTGATGAAAAAAAAAATTTTAAAAGCCGGCGGCAGAATCCCTGACAGGAGGCTGTTTCTCCTGTCACTACTGTCAGGGCTTTAGCAATCCGTGCAGTTGGCTGGGGGCGTGCCAACGATCATCTCCATTTTCATGCAGGCCTTTAGTGAATAGTCGGCCTGCATGCAAACGGAAACGGATCGCACACGGATCGGAGGGTTAGTGAATCTAGCCCAGTCAGGTTTTCAAGATATCCCTAATGAATATGCATGAGAGGATCACGGATGTCAAGTATACTGGGGAATCCATCTGGGTAAACCTGGCCAGAGGCGGAGAAAAATGCCTGTACATTGGTGTAGTGTACAGACCTCCAAGACAATCGGAGCTCAAGGACGCTGATTTAATTGAGGACATTGAAAATATCACCTTACGGGGGGACGTTGTTCTATTGGGGGACTTCAACATGCCTGATGTAGACTGGAACACACTCTCAGCGACAACTTGTGATAGCAGGAGGATATTGACGTCCATAAGGGGAGTACGGCTCAAACAATTGGTACTAGAGCCCACTAGAGCCCAGGCCATCCTGGACCTGGTACTTACGAACGGGGAAAGTGTCTCAGAGATCTCGGTGGGAGAACCGCTAGCCACCAGTGACCATAACATGGTATGGATTAACCTTAGGAAAGGCTTTCCTAGATCACAAACAAAAACAAGGGTACTCAACTTCCGGGGTGCTGACTTCGCACAAATGGCAGACTTCGTCCATCAGACGCTTCAGGTTCAAGAAAGAACGGATAATGTGGAGGTTATGTGGTCAACCTTGAAATCGACCCTTCATGAGGCAACTATCCGCTACATAAAATCAGTAACTAAACAACAAAGAAGAAAGAAACCCCAATGGTTCACTGATAGGGTCTCGCGCCTCGTCAAGGAGAAGAAAAGAGCATTTCTCTCATACAAACGCACCGGGGAAAAAGAAGCAAACATTGAATACAGGACAAAGTCTGCAGCGGTCAAAACGGCAGTTAGGGAGGCCAAACTTCGAAGGGAAGAAACTCTAGCGAAGAACATCAAGAAAGGGGACAAATCATTCTTCAGGTACATTAGTGACAGGAAAAAGAACGCAAACGGGATAGTACGCCTTAGAACGCCAGACGGGAATTATGTGGAAACAGATTCTGAAAAAGCCAAACTACTGAATGATTACTTCTGCTCGGTCTTTACCTGCGAGGCACCAGGACACGGGCCACAGCTGGAAGCAATGCAAAGCAAGGAAGACCCATTTCAGAATTTTGAGTTCACACCAGCTGATGTTTACAGAGAACTGTCAGGACTCAAGGTGAACAAAGCCATGGGACCGGACGAGTTGCATCCAAGAGTGCTCAGGGAACTAGGCGATGTTCTGGCAAAACCGTTAGCCATGCTCTTCAATCTCTCCCTAAGTACAGGGAGAGTACCCCTGGACTGGAAAACAGCAAACGTCGTTCCTCTGCACAAAAAGGGTTGCAGAGCAGAGGCAGCGAACTACAGACCTGTGAGTCTCACATCAATAGTGTGTAAACTCATGGAAACTCTACTCAAAGGTAAATTAGACTCGATATTGGATGAAGGGAATCTAAGGGATCCCTGTCAACATGGATTCACAAGAGGCAGGTCATGCCAATCTAATCTTATAAGCTTCTTTGATTGGGTGACAGGAAAACTAGACTCAGGAGAGGCTCTGGACATAGTATACTTGGATTTCAGTAAAGCTTTCGACAGTGTCCCACACCGTAGACTATTAAACAAGATGAAATCAATGGGGTTGGGTGAGAAACTAACTGCATGGGTCAATGATTGGCTGAGTGGAAGACTTCAGAGGGTGGTGGTCAACGGCACCCTCTCTGAGACTTCGGAGGTGACTAGCGGAGTGCCGCAGGGCTCAGTCCTGGGACCATCCCTTTTTAACATATTCATAAGAGACCTAACCCGGGGGCTTCAGGGTAAAGTATCACTGTTTGCCGATGATGCCAAACTGTGTAACATAGTAAGTGAAAGCAACCTCAAGGACAATATGACGCAGGATCTGATCACGCTGGAAAACTGGTCCTCGACATGGCAGCTGGGCTTCAACGCTAATAAATGTAAGGTCATGCATCTCGGCAGCGGAAATCCATGCAGAACATACTCCTTGAATGGAGAAAAGCTAGCTAGGACGTCAGAGGAACGGGACTTGGGGGTAATCATCAGTGCAGACATGAAAGCTGCTAAACAAGTAGAGAAGGCCTCATCTAAGGCAAGGCAAATGATGGGATGTATCAATCGAAGCTTTGTCAGCCGCAAACCTGAAGTCATAATGCCACTCTACAGAACCATGGTGAGACCTCATCTGGAATACTGTGTGCAATTCTGGAGGCCACATTACCGGAAAGATGTGCTTCGAGCTGAATCGGTCCAGCGGATGGCCACCAGGATGGTCGCCGGACTCAAGGGTCTCTCATACGAAGAAAGACTGGGCAAACTGCAGCTCTATACCCTGGAGGAGCGCAGAGAACGGGGCGACATGACTGAGACATTTAAGTACGTCACTGGTCGCGTCGAGATGGAAAACGATATATTCTTTCCCAAGGGACCCTCGGTCACAAGGGGGCACCCCCTCAAACTCAGAGGGGGGAAATTTAGTGGTGACACAAGGAAGTATTTCTTCACGGAAAGGGTGGTAGATCACTGGAACAAACTTCCGGTGCAGGTGATCAAGGCCACCAGCGTGCTTGATTTTAAGAATAAATGGGACATACACGTGGGATCCCTACGAGGGTCAAGTTAAGGAACTGGGTCACTAGCACTCAATGGGGTGGGTCAATAGAGTGGGCAGACTTGATGGGCTGTGGCCCTTTTCTGCCGTCATCTTTCTATGTTTCTATGAGAGCGATTTGCATACCTGTCACTTCCATTATATGTAAATCTCTCTCATGCATATTCATTAGGGATATCTTGAAAACCTGATTGGCTGGGGGTCCCCCAGGACAGGTTTGGGAACCACTGATCTAACCCAATGTCTGCAGCCTAGGAGTAATGCTTGATTCAAACTTATCATTGACATGTATCCAGCTAAAATGCATCTGTGCATACTTCTCAGAATCCGAATTTGCCCAACTACTGTACGCTTTCATACTATCCCACTTAGATTATGCAACACACTACTAGTGGGTCTGCCTGCAAAACCATCTCCCGCCTCCAAAGTATGCAAAATGCTGCAATCCGCCTCCTGAAAAACCTAGGCATCCACGACTACGTTACCCCTGCACTAGCATCCATGCACTGGCTGCCCATACACAAACACTGTACCTTTAAAGCCCTGGTCCTCGCTTTCAAAATCTTCCATGAAATGATTCCGCACTTTATGACAACTAAATTACAAATCTATTTCCCAAAGCGACCACTGAGATCCCAAGGAAAGAAACAACTGATTATACCACTATGTCGCTTTCTCAAGACCGAAATAGCCTGTAAACGCTCCTACTCGCATTTCATACCCAGACATCATACCCCCAACTGTCAGAACACTAGATGGTTTATGGAGCTTCAGGAAGACCATGAAAACCTTACTGTTTACAAACCCAGTGCCTTAATGACATGCGCCTAGAAACCTAGCACCTCCACCATCCGACCTACTGAACACAAACGCCACTCCTAGTTCAACATCACTGTGCCACCTAATGTCACCCACATGCTGCATAGGGAAATGTGTTTATTTTTTTGTCATATCTATATTGTCAATTATGCCGTCTATGTCATGTTGCCGCCATATTGTGAGTGTACTTTTGTAACCCATTCTGGGCTCCTTTTGGAAGACGGACTAAATAAATGAGCAAATGAATAAATAAATAGAATATGCTAGATATAATTTACTTAGATTTCAGCAAAGCCTTTGACACGGCTCCTCATAGGAGGCTCCTGAACAAACTTGATGGGCTGAAGTTAGGATCCAAAATGGTAAACTAGATTAGAAACTGGTTGACGAACAGATGCTAGAGGGTGGTGGTTAATTGAATTCACTCAAAGGAAGGTGAGTAGTGGAGTCCCTCAAGGATCGGTGCTAGGGGATGTACCAGAAAGGGGACTAAGGCTCTGACTGGCTCAGACGCCTAAGGCCCCTCCTGTGGGGCATCCCATAGGTGAGCCCTTAAAGAACCTAGGCCAATCAGAGCCTCAGGCCCCTCCCCGGTGCATCCTGAGGGGAAGGCCCATTTTGAAGAGGAGGATCAGCTGTCTGGAGGGAATAGGCATCTCTCTGGTCAGTCATCTAATTCAAGGTATGGGGGAGAGGAGTCGGAAGCAAGGGGAGTGTTGTGTGGCAGCGGGAGAGAATAGGCATCTCTCCTGCTGCTGAAGGGGACGGGGGTTTGCTTGGCAGTGGGAGAGAGTGGGCATCTCTCCTTGGGGGGGGAATTGGTTGGCTGCAGGAGAGATTGAACATTTCTCCCACTGTTGTGTTTTTGGGCTTTTTTTCTTTTTGTGTTTTTTTTCTGCACATGTGCCTATCGCTATCACCAGCAATGGCCACATGCAAATTTAGCGAGTCTTCGCTACTCTCTGCCAACCTCATTTACATGAGTATTTTTTGGAGAATGACTCGCTTTTTTAAATTCGCTACCAGAACGGTTACAATAGCAGCCCATCGATTTTTAACGCATTTTTTTGAGAATCTAGGCCTCAGTCCCTTATCTTTAATCGATGCTAGATTCTCTTGTTTAAATTCCTACACACAATGCTCTACTGTTTCAAGTCTGCATTTAACCCCAGTTAAGAGTCCCCTTGAGTCTGGGACAATTTAGACTTACTCCTCTTAACAGCAGCAATGTTTTTTAGCGGAATCATTTAATAACTCATTCAGTCTTACCAGTACAGACCAAATAAATTTTTCCAAGGAAATGTTAGATAGTCTCGGCAGGGTAAAGACAATAGTGAAAGAAAAAAAAGTCTCAGTCACCATGCTGGCTAATTCCATTCCCACTGACATTACTGACATTCTCTTTCAGTGCTTTCATGTGGTCTCCCATCATCCTGCACATTACCAGTGATGATCTCATCAGGTTGCACCATGGAAGCAACAGCAGTCTGACAGATTCCATTCAATCTCAACTGATGTTCCTTCCAAAGGGGATAAAAAAAAAATCCTTCTCCAAAAGACAGTGTCTCCTCTTGTCAGTCACCACCAGAGACCTCAAAGGACATTGTCCCATATGTGCTGGCTGATAACAACTTACAATCTTAGATTGTCTTGGAGTGGGTAAGGACACTGCCGAGGCATTTATGAGGCATTCCCCAAGAACTCTTTCCTAGATTATAGCAAAATTTAGAAATGTGCTGCCATCTTGCTCCAACCCAGTCAAGTCTTTATTTTTAAGTCTGCATTAAACTGTTGGAAACTAAGAGATTGAGTCTTTTCTATGAGGGTTGGATTGGTTTAACTCCATGACTAATTTTGCATCACAGAAATATAGTAGGAAGACAAAAAAGGTACCACAGCTGGTAATGTGTTCCTAACTTGAGCAAGACCAAAATAGTGTGCTCCAACACTAGCTCACTGTTAAAAAAGCCCCCTTATTCTCAAGCCCATTTTCCAAATTAGCCTTGTCTCTCAGTTCTTTAACCCTTATCCAAAACTTTTTATTTTCCCCCTTAGCTCCTAACCCAGCATCCAATCTGGCACATACTATTTACCTTTGGGTCTAGTGGGCAGTGATTCCCAGTTACTCCTGTCTGAGCCACTAGTCTAAGGGTCAGGTAGATAAATAAGAGATCTGCAGCCTAACTCTTAACAGTAGTACCAAGAGATTACTGCCAGGACTTCTGGCAATGACATTTTCAAAAGAGAGAGCTGCCAGGACAGGAGAACCGGGGATCACTCCTGCTCACCACTAGACCCCCAAGGATAAAATACATGCTGGGAAAGGGAAATGGCTACAGCACGCTTTGAAGAAGCTCATTATTTAATAGCACATTAGGGTGAAAATGTTTGTCCTAAACTATGTTATTTAGTAATCTGAGCTATTTACTACTCTTATTTGTCAATGGATTCATTAAATCAACATTTAAGACTGAAAATTTGGAACCAACTACATTATAATAAATATAGCACACCATATTCTCTTGAAGTTCAAAAAGATTGTATTTTTGTGTGAAAACCTAGCACCAATATAGAAACATAGAACATGACGGCAGAAAAGGGCCAAGGCCCATCTAGTCTGCCCACACTAATGGCCCACCCCCTAACTACCTCCATGAAGAGATCCCACATGCCAATCCCATCTTTTCTTAAAATCTGGCATGCTGCTGACCTCAATTACCTGTAGTGGAAGATTATTCCATCGATCAACCACCCTTTCGGTGAAAAAATATTTTCAGGTGTCGCCATGAAATTTCCCACCCCTGATTTTCTTGTTGCCATGGGTCCTTTAAGAAAAAAAGAGACCTTCTTCCACCTCGATACGGCCCGTGACATATTTGAACGTCTCGATCATGTCTCCCTTCTCTCTGCGTTCCTCGAGTGAGTATAGCTGCAACTTACCCAGCCGTTCCTCATATGGGAGATCCTTGAGTCCTGAGACCATCCTGGTGGCCATTCGCTGAACCGACTCAACTCTCAGCACATCTTTTTGATAACGTGGCCTCCAGAATTGTACACAGTATTCCAGATGGGGTCTCACCATGGATCTATACAACGGCATTATGACCTCGGGCTTACAGCTGACAAAACTTCTATGGATACAACCCATGATTTGTCTAGCCCTGGATGAAGCTTTCTCCACTTGATTGGCAGTCTTTATGTCTTCGCTAATGATCACTCCCAAGTCACGTTCTGCTACAGTCTTTGCTAGGATCTCACCATTTAGGGTGTAAGTCCTGCATGGATTTTTGCCGCCAAGGTGCATGACCTTGCATTTTTGGCATTGAAACTTAGTTGCCAAGTCTTTGACCAATGCTCCAGCAGGAGTAGGTCCTGGTTCATACTATCAGGCATTGAGCTTTTGTTGGGCATTGTGCTTTTGTCTATTGTGCTTTTGTCTACTATGTTGCATAGTTTGGCGTCATAAGCAGTAGTGGCTCGTGGCCAGTAGGGGATGATGTCTATGGGATGGTAATGGAATGGAAGTCAGGACATGATAGTGCAGTATTTTTGTGGAATGTTGCTACAAAAGTGCTGGTTTTTCGTATGATTCTGGGTAACTCTAGTTAGATACAAACATATTAGTTAAGGCCATGTCCAATAGAAGCGTACGAAAAATTGGTGAATAAAAATCTGAATATGGATGTATCCAAGGCCAGAAAAACACTACAAATTAATATTAAAGGAAAGCATAATAATATTCTTTTTATGTACTTTGCTATTAGGCTAGATCATAAAGGAAATCAGGATATACATGGACTCCATTTTGTTCTCTGTCTTTCTGTATCTGTTTGGCTGAACTCCATTTTGTGTTCAACTTTTTTCCCTGTCTTTGTTCAGGTTTCCTGCTTCTAGCATCGTGGTTCTAATTGATACCAGATGTGCCTTAGGCTGGTTAGAAAAAGTATATTAGATTACGTATCCCAAACTAAGATATAACATGCATTAAATATGAATGACATATAATGTGTGAAGCTATGAATGAAATTATGAATGTTTGGGGCTCCAAGTATGAATGGATATGAAAGAATTTATATTAAAAATGAAATGGTTTATAAAAAGAAATTTAAAGGAAGCCTGAGCACAACATCTGGAAATAATTAGTCAGAGGCTGCTCTTCTAGCCTCAAACATAGGAGGGTGTCAGGTCAAAAGCGCGCCGGGACAAAGGCACGGGCAGACAATTGAGCGCAGCGTGGAGGCGCGCATCGCAGAAAATTACTCTTTTTACGGCTCCAACGGGGGGCGTGGGGGGGAACCTCCCACTTTACTTAATAGAGATCGCGCCGCGTTGTGGGGGTGTTGTGGGGGGTTGTAACCCCCCACATTTTACTGAAAACTTCATTTTCCTGTTTTTAAGGAAAAAGTTAAATTTACAGTAAAATGTGGAGGGTTACAACCCCCCAAACCCCCCCACAACGCTGGCGCCATCTCTATTCAGTAAACTGGGGGGGCTCCCCAACAAAAAAATCCCGTCGGAGCCCCTAAAAACTGTAATTTTCTTTGGCGCGCGCCTCCGTCTTGCGCTCAGTTGTCGGCGTGCGCCTTTGTCTTTCGCCGAGTTGTCTATGAACCACATAGGAGAAGCCCATACTTAGGACTGTGTAACATGAAGCTGTCAGCTTAGGGAGAGGGGGAACAGCCCCTCCTTCTCCTTGACTGCCTTTTTCTCTGAGGCTCAGAATTTCTCAGCACCTTTTTAACAAATGCGGATTTCTCTTAATATACCTTTGTGAAAAGGATAAAAGGAATATTGGATATGTTATAAAATATTAATGTATATTCAGAAATGAATGTAAACAAACAAATATGATTTCTGAAACTTTTAAACATATAAAGGAATTTTCTTTGTCTAACTTAAGACCACCTCTGTTTTTGGTTGGCCCACGGGCCAATGATGTCAAACTGAACTGAAGGTATATATTGAAGAGCTTCGAAGTATCGAGTTGAGCTCGTTATCAGAAGGCCAGCATTTAAGCAACTATAACGATCTCCCACTAACGCAACTATTCTTTATTCTTTTGGTTTCATAATGAAAAAATAAAAACAATAAATAACTAATTATATTTTAGTAAAATCTTGTGTTAGCGTCATTTTTCATGTTTTTGTTATTTTTCACACCTTGAGTGAAAGCTAGCAGCTTTAACTGCAGCTTTATGAGTGCGCTGGCGTCCAATACCCATGCTAAGTCATCGGCGAATAATGTAATTTTACCTCGAAGCCCCTTAGCCAAGTCTCTTACTAAGATGTTAAATAGGATCGGGCCCAAGACTGAGCCCTGCGACACTCCGCTGATCACCTCCGTCATATCGGAGAGGGTACCGTTTACCATTACCCTCTGAAGTCTATCTCTAAGCCAGTCCTTAACCCATGCAGTTAATGTTTCACCTAATCCCATCGAACTCATCTTGCTCAATAACCTGTGGTGTGGGACGCTGTCAAACGCTTTGCTGAAGTCTAAGTACACGACGTTCAGAGACTCCCCTATATCCAGTTTTCTTGTTACCCAGTCAAAGAAGCTGATCAGATTTGATTGGCAGGATCTTCCCTTCATAAAACCATGTTGATGGGGATCTCGTAGATTCTCCTCGTCCAGGATCGTATCTAATTGGCGTTTGATTAGTGTTTCCATAAGTTTACTCACTATCGATGTGAGACTCACCGGTCTATAATTCGCAGCCTCCGTCCTGCATCCCTTTTTGTGGAATGGAATGATGTTAGCCGTTTTCCAGTCCAACGGGACTCTTCCTGTACTTAGGGAAAGATTGAAGAGTGTGGATAACGGTTCCGCCAGGACGTCACTCAACTCCCTGAGCACCCTGGGGTGTAGTTTGTCTGGTCCCATAGCTTTGTTCACCTTGAGTCTTGATAGCTCATAGTAGACACTATGAGCGTAAACTCGAAATTATGAAACGGGTCTTCCGAGCTTTCCTTTGTCTGCAGCTGAGGGCCGGATCCTGGCACCTCGCAAGTGAAGACTGAGCAGAAGTATTCATTTAGAAGTTTGGCTTTATCGGAGTCCAATTCTACATAGTTCCCGTCGGGTTTCCTAAGGCGTACTATCCCATCTGTGTTTCTTTTTCTGTCACTAATATACCTGAAGAAGGATTTATCGCCCTTCTTGATGTTCTTCGCTAGATTCTCCTCCATTCGGAGTTTGGCCTCTCTGACTGCTGTTTTGGCTGCTTTTGACTTGGCCAGATAGTCTTCCTTAGATTCTTGCTTCCCTGATTGTTTGTAGAAGATGAATGCTCTTTTCTTCTTTTTTATGAGGTCTGAGATCTCTGCAGAGAACCACTGTGGTCTATTGTTTCTTCGCCGTTTACTTACTGATTTTATGTAGCGGTTGGTTGCTTCGTATATGGTTGTTTTCAGAGTTGACCACATTACCTCTACATTATGTTTCTGCTTGGTTTTGCAGTGTCTGATGGACGAAATCTCCCATGCTTTTGAAGTTTGTGCCCTTAAAGTTGAGGACTTTGGTTGATGTGCTTGACTTAGTGAAACCTTTCCTGAGGTTGAACCATATCATGTTGTGATCACTGGAGGCCAACATATCGCCTACCGAGACCTCTGTGACACTTTCTCCATTGTGAGTATTAGGTCCAGTATCGCCCGAGCCCTAGTGGGCTCTAATACCATTTGTCTGAGTCTTGCTCCCTTTATAGAGGTTAATAGCTTCCTGCTGCTGCTGGTCGTAGTGGAAAGTTTGTTCCAATCCACGTCAGGCATATTGAAGTCTCCTAACAATACTGTGTCTCCACGCAAAGTGATATTCTCTATGTCTTTGACTAATTCTATATCCATGTCCTCCTGTTGTCTAGGAAGTCTGTATACTACGCCAAGATACAGGCATTTGTCCTTCCCCCTAGCCAAATTCACCCAGAGGGATTCCCCGGTGTACTTGACGTTTGCGATTTTGGTAACTTTGATGTCCTCTTTAGTGTATAGTGCTACCCCACCTCCCATTTTGCCCTCTCTGTCTCGACGAAGTAAGTTGTATCCCAGTATATCCATATCCCACCCTTGGGAGTCTGTGAACCAAGTCTCGGATATCGCCACATCTAGGTCGGCGTTCTTCATTTCCATCTCTAATTCCAGGATCTTATTGCCCAAACTGTGGGCATTAACGTACATAGCCCTCCATACCTTATGTTTGCTATGTCTCTGTGTAGATATTCCTGCTTGAGCTAATTGGACTCCTATAGTACTGTTTGCAATGTGTGTACTTACCTCCGACTCGGAAATGCAGTGTGTACTTACCCCTGACTCAGAAATGGATTGGCAACTTACCTCGCCAGCCAGGATGGTTACTTGCATCAGTACGTGAGTGGGTGCCCTCCCCCAACTTACCTAGTTTAAAGCCCTACGAAGTAGGCGGGCTAGTCGGTGTCCAAAGACGTTCTTTCCCCTTCCGGTCAGGTGGAGTCCTTCTGGTCCCTGTAGTCCTTGCAGCGCCTCTCCATGGTTCAGGAATACGAAGTTCATATCCCTGCACCATCCGTGCAGCCAGTCGTTTGTCCTCTGGATACGATCCTCCCTGGCTCTTCCCTTGCCCCTCACTGGGAGGATCGAGGAGAAGACCACCTGCGCTTCCATACTCCTCAGCTTCTCACCCAGGGCTCCAAAGTCTTCAGATATGTTCTCCGGGGTGTTCCTGGCAGTGTCGTTCGTTCCAATGTGGATGAGAAGCATGGGGAAGTGGTCATGGGGCTTGATTAGTCTGTCTAGGCAGGCGGTTACATCTTGGATCCTGGCCCCCGGCAGACAGCAAACCTCTCTTGATTGCATATCTGGTCTGCAAATTGGACCCTCGGTGCCCCTCAGCAGGGAATCGCCAATGACTACCAACCACTCTTCGCTTCTTTTACCTTGCGATTCAAGGTGGATTACATAAGAATTGTTATGATCTTAATACATAAGCTCATAACAATTCTATATGACTTCTTTCATTTCTTTGTGGGACACAAAACAAAAACTTCTTCAACTGTATCCCCCCTCCCCCCTCCCACCTCCATTGTAGGGGCATGAGCTACAAAAACTCTGTGTTCCTGCATGTCCTATAGGAGGATACTTGGAGGAACAGTGTACAAGTGGTGGTTGTGGGATGCTGAACCAATGCCAGCATTTTATTAGCAGGCAGGTATTATAAGGAATAATGTAGGAGAGCTACCTATGTATATACTTACAAATAGAAAGTCAATTAATTCAAACACTGAGCCCTGTAAACTGCTTTAAAAATATCCGACTGATACTAAACTTCTACAGTAATCGATCCTTGCTTTCTTACTTTGTCATTCAACAAGCTTGAACTGTCAGAAAACCTGTATGCCCTGCACAATAGACAGAGATGAATCACACTTTTAAAAAAATCTCTTTTAAACTATGAATTCACAGTATAATTATAGAGTCCACAATCTGAGTTTAAGACAATTATGATGAGATTCCTAAGGGGAATGTAGGTGTGTTTCAACCACAGTTCAACCTCACTGTAGAGGGCTGAAAACAAGAAGTTCATTGTCCGAGACTATAAACTTTGCAACGTCACCGAAACACAAGCTCATATCTAGGTAACAAACAGCTTGTGTTACCAGAGTGTAAAAAATAACCTGCGCCTTACCTGATGTCATCAGTATTGTATTACTCTTCTAGCAATCTAACAGTATTTTCTCTTTCTGGTCACAATTTCTTAACCCTTAAAAAATGTTCCCCCTCCCCACTTTTATTTATTTTACTCCCCCCCACTTTTTAAAATGATGTTTCTTTAAACTCAATATACAGCACATTATCAAAAAGGTCTTCCAAACAATAATAGAATCGATTCACACTGCTAACCAGGGATTCCAGTCTATTTATAATTGCAAATTTACCCTTACTTCTATGCCTTACCCCTACCTCTTTTCCTCTAGTCTGTGTGAAGCATACCCATCAGCTCTGCTCTGTTTGTGTCCTTCTCCACAGAAGAAAAATATGATACTACCTTGCCCCTCACTCCCACCATCCCTTTCCTCCTCCCCTCCCCCCCCCTTTTTCATAGTTGTGCCTAAAAGCCCAAAAGAGCTAATTTCCTACTAAAGCCTGGAATCTGTGAACAAGATTTTTCTTTACAGAAATAAATCTCTCTAACTTGCATACTCTCTGACATCTAAACCTTTCTCTTTACAGAAATAAATCCCTCTAACTTGGAAATGGCAGGGAGGACACGGAGTACCAAGGCTACTATCAAGATCGACACTCCATCATCCGGAGGGACCCAGGGGATGGTCAAGGTCTGTACACAAAAGGCAGAGGGTGACATGGATCAGAGGGCAGAGGTCTCAGTGCAGACCGAGACCTTCCCCCCCTCCCAAAGTGCACTACAGTTTCTACGCAGACAGAGGAGCTAGGAAACTTAGGCGAGGATATCTTGCAGGAACTACAGAGCCTCAGGGAGGAGGTAAAACGCCTGAGGAGCATCAGGGATGACGAGGCCTTCATCGACGACGCCATCCTGGAACTGTCGCACATCACACACACAGAGAGAACCCACGACAGGTCCACCCTCGACACGCCCAAACCCACAGCACTAAACACAACGATTGGAGTACAGGAGATGATTGGTGATGCTGGCCCCTGGCAACTAGTAACATCCTCTACGGGCAAACGAAGTAAACCCACCTCATTCTCACTCTCTTCTTCTTTTTCTTTCTCTCTTCAACAGGATAGCCGTTCATCTATACCACAGCTAACTCTCAGAAATAGATTTCAGATCTTACAGGATGGAACCACCGAGGAAATAGCAGAAGGGACTCATGAGGATACCCAACTCACAACGTCAAATCCAGAGCACGCAGACCGGCCTCCTCGAAAGGAACGGAGAGTGGTAGTCATTGGTGACTCCATGCTAAGAGGCACCGAGGGACCAATTTGCAGGCCTAATTTGCAGTCAAGAGAGGTCTGCTGTCTCCCTGGAGCCAGGAGCCACGATATTACCACTAGCCTAGACAAAATTCTAAAACCTAATGATCATTTTCCCATGTTTCTCATCCATGTAGGCACAAACGACACTGCTAGGAATGCCACAGAGAACATCCCCAGAGATTTTGGAGCGCTGGGAAAGAAGTTGAAGCAGATAGGAGCACATGTGGTCTT
Source organism: Geotrypetes seraphini (assembly GCF_902459505.1). Lineage (NCBI taxonomy): Eukaryota > Metazoa > Chordata > Amphibia > Gymnophiona > Dermophiidae > Geotrypetes > Geotrypetes seraphini. The sequence goes on from NC_047095.1 coordinate 85,424,855, forward strand.
TTCATCAATTCTTCCAGTAAGAAACAAAGGCAGAGCTAGAGAAGAGCGTATTCAACGGACTAACGAATGGCTCCGAGAATGGTGCATAGAAATGAACTTTGGATTCCTAAACCACGGCGAGACGGACTCCACCTACAAGGGACTACAAGGACCAGACGGACTCCATCTAACCAGAAGAGGTAGAAACGTATTTGGACATCGATTGGCCCGCCTACTCCATAGGGCTTTAAACTAGGTAAGTTGGGGGAGGGTACATACTTTTATCCCAGAGCAGTAAGAAACCACCCTGAGGAGGCAAGTCGCACTCACACTACCAAGTATAAGGTAAGTACCAATGATATCCACAATAATTCAGGGAGAAATATCACTAGTAATTTAGGAGCCACACTAGCTCGTAAAGGAATCTCTTCACAGATATGGAGGGCTATGTATGTTAATGCACACAGCTATGTATGTTAATGCACAATAAAATTCTAGCATTAGAGACTGAGATAACAAACGCCGATCTTGACGTGATAGCGATATCCGAAACCTGGTTCACGGAATCGCATGGATGGGATATGGTTATACCAGGGTACAACCTACTTCGTTGCGACCGAGAGGGTAAATTGGGAGGAGGAGTAGCACTATACACTAAGGAATGCATCAAAACCACCAGAATCACAGATGTTAGATACACCGGGGAATCCCTCTGGGTGAACCTGGCCAGAGGGAATGAAAAATGCCTATATCTTGGAGTGATATATAGACCTCCCAAGCAACAGGAGGACAAAGACATGGAATTAATCGAGGACATAGAGAACATCACACTGCGCGGGGACACAGTAATGCTAGGAGACTTCAACATGCCAGATGCAGACTGGAACACACTCTCGGCGACTACGGGTAGCAGCAAAAGAATATTAACCTCCATAAAGGGTGCACGTCTCAAGCAATTGGTATTGGAGCCCACCAGGAACCAAGCGTTACTTGACCTAGTTCTCACCAACGGAGATAGCGTCACGGAAGTCTCAGTAGGAGACACACTGGCCTCCAGCGACCATAATATGGTATGGCTCAACCTCAAGAAAGGTTTCCCTAAGACAAACACAGCAATAAGGATTCTCAACTTTAGAGGCACAGACTTCAACCGTATGGGAGATTTTGTCCATCAGGAGCTACATAAACAAGCAATATCTGACAATGTAGAGGATATGTGGTCGTCTCTGAAGTCCATCCTACACGAAGCAACAGACCGATACATAAAGACAGTAAGTAAACGCAGGAGAAACAAAAGACCCCAATGGTTCAGTAAAAAAATTTCAGACCTAGTTAAACAGAAAAAAGACGCATTTATCGCCTACAAACATTTAGGCAGAGAGGGGGCGAAAGAGGACTATCTAGACAGATCTAAAGCTGTCCAAACAGCAGTCAGAGAAGCCAAACTCCGAATGGAGGAAGAGCTAGCACGGAAAATTAAGAAAGGGGATAAATCTTTCTTCAGCTACATTAGTGACAGGAAAAGAAACAAAGATGGGATAGTACGCCTGAAGCAATCGGACGGTAACTTTGTGGAATCAGATTCTGAGAAGGCGGAACTACTAAACAAATATTTCTATTCAGTGTTCACCCGCGAAGCACCGTGAGCTGGTCCACAACTGCAGACGGGAGATAACCAGAAAGACCCGTTTCAAGATTTCGAATTTACGCCCAGTAGCGTCTATGACGAACTATCAAGACTCAAAGTAAACAAAGCCATGGGGCCGGATAACCTACACCCCAGAATGCTCAGGGAGTTAAGGGAAGTCCTGGCAGAACCATTATCTGTTCTTTTCAATCTTTCCCTAAGCACAGGAAGGGTCCCCTTGGACTGGAAAACCGCCAACGTAATCCCACTCCACAAAAAGGGCTGCAGAACAGAGACAGCAAACTACAGACCAGTGAGTCTTACGTCTATAGTGTGTAAACTCATGGAAACACTGATCAAACAGAATCTTGACACAATCCTAGACGATAAAAAACTGCGTGATCCACACCAACACGGGTTCACCCAGGGTAGATCCTGCCAATCTAATCTGATTAGCTTTTTTGACTGGGTTACTAGACAACTGGACGCCGGAGAGTCACTGGACGTGGTATATCTGGACTTCAGTAAAGCATTTGATAGCGTCCCTCATCGAAGATTACTGAACAAGCTGAAATCGATAGGATTAGGAGACACTCTAACTACATGGGTTGGGGATTGGCTGAGCGATAGAATTCAGAAGGTGGTGGTGAACGGTACCCCATCCGAAGCATCGGACGTGATCAGTGGAGTACCGCAGGGCTCGGTCCTGGGCCCGATTCTATTTAACTTATTCATAAGAGATATGACGCAAGGACTTAGAGGAAGGATATCACTGTTCGCCGACGACGCTAAACTTTGCAACATAGTAGGCAACAACTTATTACCTGATAATATGGCACACGACCTACTACTGCTGGAACAATGGTCAACTACTTGGCAGCTAGGCTTCAATGCTAAAAAATGCAAGATAATGCACTTGGGTAAGAGAAACCCACGTAGAACTTATGTACTAAATGGTGAGACCTTGGTTAGGACCACGGCGGAACGTGACCTAGGGGTGATCATTAGTGAGGACATGAAGGTTGCCAATCAAGTGGAGAAGGCTTCCTCCAGGGCAAGACAAATGATGGGGTGTATCCGCAGAGGTTTCGTCAGCAGGAGACCTGAAGCTATGATGCTGTTGTACAGAGCCATGGTAAGGCCTCACTTGGAGTACTGTGTTCAGTTTTGGATACCACACTACCGAAAGGACGTGCTGAGGATCGAGTCGGTTCAGCGAACGGCCACCAGGATGATCTCGGGGCTCAAGGATCTCACATATGAAGAAAGGCTAAAAAAAATTGCAGCTGTACTCACTTGAGGAAAGAAGAGAACGGAGAGACATGATTGAAACATATAAGTACATCACGGGACGCATTGAGTCAGAAGATGATATCTTCTGGCTCATGGGACCCTCGACCACCAGAGGGCATCCGCTGAAAATCAGGGGAGGGAAGTTTCATGGCGACTCCAGGAAGTACTTCTTCACCGAAAGAGTGGTGGATCATTGGAACAGACTCCCACTCCAGGTGATAAAGGCCAACAGCGTGACGGATTTCAAGAAAAAATGGGATACTCACGTGGGATTTTTAAGGGAGTAAATTCAGGGGAGGGGATACTTGGAATGGGCAGACTTGGTGGGCTATAGCCCTTTTCTGCCGCTTTTTTCTATGTTTCTATGTTTTTTTTTCTATAAGAATAAAACATGTGGCTAAGGAAGCCTACTCCTGCAGGTATTTTGGACATTCTCCCCTCTCAGAAATACCTAGTTGCACCAAATGTATATTGCTATTCTTGCAGCAATAATAAATAGCAGTTTATTGACACTCTTCATCAAAGCTTTAATGGAGTCTTCCATCACTCTTTTCTCCACCAAGTCTCTAGTCCACTTTTGTGCTACATTATCCCAATCCCAGGGCAGGTTAGCCTCCATCAAAACTTTTTTTAAGACAATAATGTTAGATTTAGTCCAGTTAAAACCCACCTTGTAATCTTTCCCACACCTCCTCACTTAAAATTTTTTTTTAATCTAGCAAATGTCCATAATGCTTCATTTGGTAATATCCCAAAAATATCCCGACTTATTACAAGGGGGCAGAGGAACAAGTTACTTAGGGTTCCTTTTACAAAGCCTTGGTAGCAAGGCTGCCAAAGTAAATGCACCAAAGCCCATTCAATTCCTATAGGTTTTGGTGCATTTACCATGGCAGCTTCACTACCGCAGCTTTGTAAAAGGGAACCTTAAAGGATTTTTTTTTTTTTTACTAAAGGGTGGTTAGTGTGCTAACAGGGTACTCAAAAATTTGTTAAAGTGTTTTGCATTTAGTGTGCATTCCCACATTATCCAGTTAGTGCATTAAGATTAACAAACGCTGACTAGATAATGCAGAACTAATGCAGGAAGGCTTAGATCAGAAGGTGGTAAGTACTCCCATATTAATTTTTTGGAGGTATAATGCACTGAAAGCATTACTACACAACCTGCAAAAAAAAGAAAGAAATGTCCTATAAAAACCATGGTAAATCTAGGCTTAGTGTATAGGAAAGTCCCAAATTAGAATGCACTAAACCCAGATTTAGCCACACTTAAGTAAAAGAGCTTCCTAGTTCTTTACATTTTCCTTCTTCACAAACTACCCACTGTTCTAATCCCCTTCCTATCAATTTCAGTTCAACATTACGATTGCCAATCAAGGATTTATCCTTTTTTAAAAAAATACCCAAAACCAAAAACCTTGTTCTTTCTGGCCATCTATTCATGAAGTCATGGGCATTTAGAGTGGCCAAAACAGCCGTAACCCTCTACAGTCGCTCTTTATAAAGCCAAGGAGCGAGAACAGAGAAGCAGTTTGCCTGCGTACATAATAGTTCAGGCCTTTATTATAAATAATCAGATTTAAATTCTTATATCTTACAGGAATATCATGGCAAATTTGCTGTCCCTTCTACCTTGCTGCATCATATGCCTGAGTCAGTATGTCAAGCTCAGTCTCTGGCCATTTTCAAATGAATCCTATTTGTCCTCTCTATTTTGATTAGATTGTAAACTCTGTTGAACACAGATTGTCCCTTACATGTTTAATGTATAGCCTAGCGCTGGCTATGTCTAGTGTTACTGAAATGGTAGGTAGTAGTAGTAGTAAAAATTTCTGTTGTACCAAAGAAAGCAATTATTACAAAAGTTTAATTCTAATCTCCAGATAGGGGTTTGTTTACTTGGCCAGTTATAAGTGAAAATTTACAAAAATATACATCTATAGCAGTGTCTCGCAAACTTCTGGAAGCTGCGGCACAGCTGTAGGGCAGTGTTTTCCCCAGGGCCTTTTAGCTGGGCGCACCGCCCGGCTAATTTAGATGACCGCCCGGCGAATCCTTCTGCTGCCGTTGATGCTCCTTCCTGGGCTGACTCTCCGCCTAAAATTTTGTTTGACGCCTGCCTTTTTTTTTTTTTTTTTTTTTACCAGCATGCTTTTACTTACTTTGGGCCTTCCTTGTTGCTGGGTCCTGCCTACTTTCTGTTTCCATGAAGGCAGGACCTGGCAGCGAGGAAGACCTGAAGCAAGTAAAAGCAGTAAGTTGTAAGCTTCCCTCCAGGGCTCTAATGTGTGAGTGCCGGCTTCCCTTCTCTTCCCTCCCCCCACGGGACGCAACTTCCGGTTTCAGAGAGAAGAGAAGGGAAGCCGGCATGCACACAATAGAGCCCCAGAGGGAAGCTTACAACTTACTGCTTTTACTTGCTTCGGGCCTTCCTCACTGCCGGGTGCTGCCTTCGTGAAAACAGAAAGTAGGCAGGACCCGGCAACGAGGAAGGCCCGAAGCAAGTAAAAGCAGCAAGTTGTAAACTTCCCTCCGTTGCTGACCTATGAAAGATAGGTCAGCGATAGAGGGAAGCTTACAACTTGCCTTGCGACTCTACCAACGGGTTTGTGAGCTGGGAGGGATGGGAAGAGAAATGCTGCTGCTGCACCAAATAGGGGAGGGGAGGGGGAAGATAAATATTCTGCTGCTGCACCCATTTTGGGGGGAAGGGAAGAGAAATGTTGTTGCTGCACCCAATTTTTGGGGGGAGGGGGAAAGAAAAGCTGGTGCACCCAATAGGGGGGAGGAGAGAAAAACTGCTGCTGCACCCAATTGGAGAGGGGGGAGGGGAAGAGAAGTGCTGCTGCTTCACCCAATTTGGGGAAGGGGGATAGGTCAGCGATGGAGGGAAGCTTACAACTTGCCTAGCGACTCTACCAATGGGTTTGTGAGCTGGGAGGAATGGGAAGAGAAATGCTGCTGCTGCACCAAATAGGGGAGGGGGAAGAGAAATATTCTGCTGCTGCACCCATTTTGGGGGAAGGGAAGAGAAATGTTGCTGCTGCACCCGATTTTTGGGGGGAGGGGGAAGAGAAAAGCTGATGCACCCAATAGGAGGGAGGAGAGAAAAGCTGCTGCTGCACCCAATTGGAGAGGGGGAGGGGAAGAGAAGTGCTGCAGCAGTACCTAATTGGGGAGGGGGAGGGGGATGAGAAGTGCTGCTGCAGCAGCACCCAACTGGGGAGAGAGAGGGGAGAAGGAAGACCAGGGAAGGGAGAGAAGAGGCAAGAGACACCAAGACTATGGGAGGGAGGGAAAGGAAAGGAGCTACGAGACCATGGAGGGGGGAGAGATGTCAGCGCATATGGGGGGAGGGGGAGGAGGGAGATGCCAGGGCATGGGGGAGAGAAGGGAAGGAAGGAAAGTAGAAGAGAGATATGCCAGAGCATAGGGGAGGTGGTGAAGCTGAAATGAATCATGTACAAAGGAGAGAAAGGGCACAGGATATACAGTTTACTGAAGGGATATAGAGAGAGAGAAGATGCCATATGGATCAGAGAAAGGGCGGACACTGGATGGAAAGGGCAGAGAGGGTGGACAGTGGATGAAAGGGGCAGAGCGAGGGTGGACAGTAGATGGAAGGGGTAGAGAGAGAGAGAGAGGGCAGAGGCTGGGTAGAAGGGGCAAAGAGAGGACAGATGTTGCATGGAAGGGAGCAAGGACAAATGCTGAATAGAAATAAGACAGCGAAGAGAAGATGATTAAAGCAGAAACGACAAATGGTAGACAAAAAAATGTTTTTGTTGCTTTACATAGAATCAAGTAGTATTGTAACTGTATTAATTAAAGTTTATAAATAGGAAATTGAAATAAGGCAATTTTTTGGGACTAAACCCGTTTCCTCAGGTCAGGACAGGATACCATAACAGCAGGAGTGCCCAAACAGTAGATCGCAAAGGCAATGTGAGTCGATTGTGTTGCCTTTGCAATCTTTTTCTTCCTGCCTCCCCGAGCCAGGCCAGGCGCGTACAAGTGCCAGACTCACAAGACTTCACATCCGACGTCAATTCTGGCGTCGGAGAGGTAGTTCTGGGCCAGCCAATCACTGCCTGGCTGGCCTGGAACTTCCGTTCCGACATTAGAATTGATGTCAGAGGTGAAGTCTTGTGAGTCCGGCACTTGTACGTGCCTGGCCTGGCTCAGGGAAGCAGCAGAGAGAAATTGGCGTGGTAGCTTAGGGGGTAGGGAAAGAATCGGGGAAGTGGAGAAATCGGCACGATGGCTTGAGGGGGCAGGGGGAGAGAGAAAGAAAGACAGGCAGGGGGAGAGAAAGAGAAAGAGGGGGCAGGGGGAGAGAGAAACAGGCAGTCAGGGGGAGAGAGAAAGAAAGAGAGACAGAAAGAAAAGGGAAGTGGCAGAAAGAAAGAAATATTGGATTTACAGTCAGAAGAAGGAAGTGCAACCAGAGAATCATGAAATCACCAGACAAAAAGATAGGAAAAATTATTTTATTTTCAATTTAGTGATCAAAATGTGTCCGTTTTGAGAATTTATATCTGCTGTCTATATTTTGCACTATGGCCCCCTTTTACTAAAACGCAATAGCGGTTTTTAGCGCAGGGAGCCTATGAGCATCGAGAGCAGCGCAGGGCATTCAGCGCATCTCCCTGTGCTAAAAAACGCTATTGTGGTTTAGTAAAAATATTTGTCTATTTTTGTATAGTTGTTTCTGAGGTGACATTGCATAAAGTCATCTGCCTTGACCTCTTTGAAAACCTGCGGAATATACATGATAATTAACATTTTCTCTGCATACAGTATGCTTTGTGTTTTTAAAAATTTTATTGTTGGTAAATCATTTTCACTTGGTCATTTTAAAAGTAGCTCGCAAGCCCAAAAAGTGTGGGCACTCCTGCTGTAGAGCTATTCTTGTATGACTGGATGAGCTATATTTATCTTTTTTTTTTAGTTGTTTAAATTCATGCAGAAATAAATGGCTAGATTGAACCTAATGACTTCATTAACGCCTTTCCCTTTTTTAAACCTCTATACCATTTGAAAGAGGGCAAATATCTAATTATTCCCTTCTAGCATTGGATGCTTCTTAAATTTAGTAAAAATATTTTGGTACAAGTGTCAAACCTTAAAAAAGGAAGTCATATTGAGCATTGGAAAATAATAATAATTAACTAATAAAAATAGTACACATTTAGGGCTCCTTTTACTAAGTTGCGAAAATGGTTTTAGCGTGTGCTTAGCACGTGCAGAATTACCACATGCGCTAGACGCTAATGCCAGCATTGAGCTGGCTTTAGTTTTCCCGCTTAGTGCAGGAGTTTGCGCATGCTAAAAATGTTAGCGCACCTTAGTAAAAGAGGGGGTTAATTTTTCCCACCACCAAATTTCCCCATTCCGCCCCACCCGGCTACTTTTTCATGTCACCTGGATGGAAAAAATTTCTGGGGAGAACACTGGGAGGGCATCCGGAAATGCGCGGATGTCAACGTGATGACATCATGTGCATGTGTGACGTCATCATGTCAATGTCCATGTATGCACAAAAGCCCTGAGCTGCCAGGGGGGGGGGGTGCTGCAACAGGAGAGGCACATAGAGGAGGAGAGGCACGGCTGCCTACAGAACAAGGCTTGTCCTATAGGCAGTCAACCGGTGCCTCTCCTTCTTACCAACGTCTCACAGCACACCTGGAATCTTGCCGCAGCACACGATTTGTGATACACTGATCTATAGTCTTTCCACCTTGAGTTATAGAGCAGGATTACAAGAAAAAGGGCCATTTTTTCTCCAATAAAAGCTAACCTAATCCATTATTTCCATAAGGATATTATCTTCCATCCACAACTAAAATACAAGGGATTTGCAAGAGATGACAGTGCCACATACACCTGCCACTGGTATGCGTAACCACCTGGGGTACGAGGACCGTATGTTGAGAACCTCTGATGTACACCACACTATTTAAGATCATTTACATTGTTAAAATGCACTAAACAGCTTATATTTAAGGCAGTGCTCATCAAATCTTTAAGACCCCATTCACGTAGCTATAGAAAGTTTGTGATATTGTTTGGTGACACAGGTCAACAATGTCCTATGAACAGCCCACACAGGTTGCCACCCATGGTTTGGGAAGCTCAAGGAATAGATTTACTCACATGCATAACTGCACGAACACAGAATAGTAGATTTGAGCCAAGCAAGAGTCAGCAATTTATTCATGGTCATATACAGTAGACCAGGGGTGCCCAAAAGGTCAATCGCGGAGACCATCCCGGGCTCCACGAAAGACTCACGTTGCCATTGTGTTCTGTTCTCCCTGCTTCCCTGACGCCAGGCCCACAAGCCCTCCCTCCTCCCCCGGACATCAATTCTGACATCAGAGAGGAAGTTCCGGGTCAGCCAATCGCCTGGCTGGCAGAATAGACGTCGGGGAGGGGAGGGGGAGGCTTGTGGGCCCGCCATTTGCACGGGCCTGGCTTTTGTGGCGTCGGGGAAGCAGGCTTAAATTGGTGGTGGTGGCTTAAATTGGCAGCAGTGGCTTGGGGGCAGAGAGAAAGACGGGCAGAAAGAAAGAGAGAGGAGGACAGGGAGAGAAGAAGAAAAAGTTTGTCTGGAGGAGATGCAGAAGACAGAAAGAAAGAAAGAGAAATATTGGATTTACAGTCAGAAGGAAGGAAGTACAACCAGAGACTCATGAAATCACAAGACAGCAAAGGTAGGAAAAATGATTTTATTTTAAATTTAGTGATCAAAATGTTTCATAATTTATATCTGCTGTCTATATTTTGAACTATGGCCCCCTTTTACTAAACTGTGATAGCGGATTTTAGCGCAGGGAGCCTATGAGTGTTGGGAGCAGCGTGGGGCATTCAGCGCAGCTCCCTGTGCTAAAAACTATTATCACGGTTTAGTAAAAGGGGAGTGATATATTTGTCTATTTTTGTATAGTTGTTACTGAAGCGACATTGCATATTTTAAAGTTATCTGCCTTGACCTCTAAAAAAAACCCCAAATATAAATAATTAACATTTTCTCTGCGTACAGTGTGCTTTGCGCTTTTAAAAAAAATTTTATTGTTGGTATATCATTTTGACTTGGTCACCTCTGTAGTAGTCAATCAGTTATCCAGCACCCACGGGAATTGGTAGATGCCGGATAAATGTAGTTTCTAGTTGCGTGAGAGTTACCATTAAAAATAGGCCTAATACTATACCCCATACCAGGGGTAGGCAATTCCGGTCCTCGAGAGCCACAGGCAGGTCAGGTTTTCACGATAACTACAATGAATATGTATGAGATGGATATGCATGCACTGCTTCCTTGAGATGCAAATTGTGGATATCCTGAAAACCTGACCTGCCTGTGGCTCTCGAAGACCGGAATTGCCTACCCCTGCCCCATACCATAAACTCTATATTGACTTGAATTTAATATTGAAATACAGTAAATAAAAGAAAAATATTTCCCTATCCTAAGGCCTGAAATTCCTTTCTGCCTTATCCTTCTCAGGTTCCAGCCTCCTATATTCTCTCTCTCACTCCAACTGCAGTTTTGTCTCCCTTCCCACCTCCCCCTTCTGGCCCAAGTCATTTTCTCTCTCCCCCTCCCCCAACTTATGGGTCCAGAATCCATCTATATCCCCTGCTCTTCACCCTGTAGGACCAGAATTCATATCCCTTCCTCACCCCCCTCCCCCGGTCTGTCCTCCCTCCCTCAGTGTTGATCTGCACCCCCTTACTTGCGGCTCTCCTGAAGCATCAGCAGCATCCACAGATCTCCTTCCCTCTGTCCAGCCCCCAAAGCATCAAGGCAGCCCCAGCATCGACGCGACAGAGGACAGGCTCTGTTGGGGCTGTCCAGAAGCAGCCTGTTTACAATGCTTCCTCTGCTCACTGGCTGCCTCCTTCTTCGGATAAATGAGGGAGGGTAGGTTGTCAGGATCACTCTGATGCTTTGGGGTTGGGTGGGCAGGAGGGTGGGGGGGTTGTCAGGGCTGGCTTCCGCTGCTGCTTTTGGGGGGGAGGGAGTGAGTGAGTGAGTGTTGTTAGAACCAGCTGTGGCTTCAGGAGCTGGAGGGAGTGAGCTGCCTTGATGCTTCAGGGGGTGGTGGGAGGGAAGAAGAGAAGGAAATTTGGGGCTGCCTTGATGCATTAGTGGCTGGAGAGAGGGAGATTTCGGGCTGCCTTGATTCTTCAGGGGCTGGTGGAATGGAAGGAGGAGAATTTGGTGCTGCCTTGATGCTTTGGGGGCTGGTGGAAAGGAGGGAGGAAAATTTGGGGCTGTCTTGATGATTCATGGGCTGGTAGAAGGGAGGGAGGAAAATTTGAGGTTGCTTTGATAATTTGGGAGCTGGTGAGAGGGAGAGGAGGGGGAGATTTGGGGCTGCTTTGATGCTTTTGGGGCTAGAGGGAGGGAGCACATGAGAAAATGTTTTGTTTTTGCTGGCAATTTTTTGGGGTTTTTTTTTTTGCTGGTTGAGCATGCCAGTTAATTGGGATTCTACTGTAGTCTGGTGGATAGCTGAATCAAATAGGAATTACTAAGTTTTTACCTGAATGATATGCTACCAGCAGAGACCAAAATTTAACACTTTCTACTTTCAAGGTTCTCTTATTTCAAAAGGAGATTAAAATAGCCTCCTCTATCCACCAAATTTTCCCTTTTTAAGAAGCTCGAAATATTTGTAATTACAGTAAATGGAAGAAATAAGAAAGTCAATTTAAAACAGTTCATTCAGGAAAAATGTCCAGAAAAAAATGGCAGGATTTCAACAAATGATTGCTCGTAAACAACCAAAAGACAAGATAGGAATTACATAAACCAAACAAGAGCTTTAAGCCTTAAGTGATTAACAAAGATTGGCTATAAGCATGCATTAAAAAAAAGGCTATCCTACTCCCATAAAACTATCTAGTATTTCAAACAGAGAGAAATACAAATTAAGTCTGATTAACTCAATGTATCTGGTTTCAACAATCACTGTTTTATTTTCCCACTACTGTTGACTCTAAATAGTCTCAACCCCACTCTTTTAAGATTATTATGATATACAGTACCTTCATTCACTGATGCTGCATTTTTCATATCTCTTTTTGGGCTCAGCATGTTGCATAAGCTGTCAGAAAGGTTTGAAAAGATACCATGGAATAAATATCCTTGTTCAGAATCCACTGACTGTAACAGTTGCACAGTTCCATCCTTGGATGCTGATGGCTCAGACAGTGATCTGCTAAAAGAAACCTGCAAAGGCTGGCTGCATATATGGGTCCACTTCATTGTTGAATCAGCCAATTCAATGTCGGTATTGCATATGTAAGGACATTTGGTACATACTATCTCGCTGTGTTTCTCATTTGAATAACTTTTCAGTGGCGCCTTTCTACTCATCTTCCAATGATAGCTGAAAAGTGACTTCCATCTGTAGTCTCTAAGATTGCTCACTAGAGAATTTAAAACAGCTTGTTCAGGCACACTTTTTCTGATATTAGTTTGATGATACCATTGATAGTCCTTTAAACCAGCACCTGTTTCACAGCTTCCTTTACCAGTAGGTTCTGACAAAGACCTGCCATACTTCGTAAGAACAGGTTTCTTCTGTCTTTTAAAGACAATTTTTTCCATTTCTTGCTGTTTCTATACACGTGTTTAAATTCAAATGTCCTTTTTTCTTCCTTTGCAGCTAAAACCATCAGATACAAATCAAGTCATTCTGTTTAGGCAGCACAGGTTTTTCCTTAATGAGCTTTATTCATTTAAGAGATTACCTCAATACTGTTGCTGTGTCCCCATCTCAAACTTTTCTGCTTTGGATTTCTAAGATGAACAAAAATCTTGCTCAAAGACCACTATCACTTCCTGCGCTATTCAACGTTTTCTGCATTAAGTTTATCAGGAAATGACTAAAACAAAATCACAAAACCACAGACACTGTCTGAGCCAACCAGAGTTTGGTTTTGGGTTCCAATGCCTTAAAATAAGCATGTGAAACTAGCTCAGCTCACATCCAAATGCTTGCAAAGCACATAGTCTATACAGTCTAAATCTTTTCACCCAAATTAAACTATGGATAATAAATTGCTGACATTGCAATTCACTTTATACCATTAGCTATGGTTTGGATTCTGTGAGCACATATTTCCTATCATTCTCCTTCCCCAGATTATTTTTAAAAGCTGAAGGAATGACATCCTCCAAAAGTCAGTGCTTTTCTTCTGCTAACTTATGTCACACAGGTTATTAAAAATATTTACCTACTGGTCTAAATAGCATCAACTTTGTAACAAGTCTAGATAGGAGTGCAGTAAGTACAAAGAGTGGGATATTTGATTACATGAGATTGGCACAAAATAATGAAAAATTGTCACCAAAGCTGATGAGCAATGCAGTTACAGTAATAAATTCTCATTTGAAAATATTAGCATTTGGGCATGCACAGGAAAACAGAAAAGGAATAAATTCTATACTGTACATACCATAAGTAACCCGCTAAGCCAGTGTCTCTCAAAATTTCTTGAGCCGGGGCACACTAAAGGTAATGGCCACGGCTTGAGGCATCCAGATGTGTGCGGACATCACCGTGATGATATCACATGTAAGCATTACATCATCACGTCAAAGTCCGCACATGTGCAGAGGCCCTCCAGATGGGGGTGCCAGCAGAGAAGAGGGCCGGAGAGAAGAAGATGCACTGGCCCAGCTGATTGCCTACAGCAGTGTTTTTCAACTACTTCAAGCTAAGTACCCCCTAAGTCTAACAAATATAAATTGAGTACCCCAACCACAGACCTCCCTAGGCCCACCCAAGCTCTGCCCCAAATCCCATCCCCTTTACTAATTGTAATGCAATTTTTTCCATTCATTTTTCATATACACACAATATACACAGCAGATATAAATTCTCAAAATTGACATATTTCAGTCACTACACTTCCCCCTCCATATTTGCGGTTTCCGTATCTACGGATTCACTTATTCGCTATTTTAAACCTAAAATTCCTTTTTCTTTTTTTGTGCTATTTTAAGCCCTGTAAGCTCCCCCTTAAGCCTTACCTGGTGGTCTAGCGGGTTTTCAGGGCAGGAGCGATCTTCCCACGCTCCTGCCCCATGCAGATCGCTTACAGGAAATGGCTCAAGAGACTACGGGAGCTCAAGGCAGCCATTTCCTGTGAGCGATCTGCACGGGGCAGGAGCATGGGAAGATCGCTCCTGCCTGAAAACTCGCTAGACCACCAAATAAGGCTTAAGGGGGAGCTTTCAGTGCTTAAAATAGCCAGGGGAAGCAGGTGTTAGGAGCAGAACTGGCCCGAATATTATTCGCGTTTTTTAAATATTCGCAGGCCGGTTCTGCCCCTAACCACTATGAATATGGAGGGGGAAGTGTATATTGAAAATAAAATCATTTTACCTACCGGCGATCCTCTGCAGGCTACTGTAATTAGCTTTAAAGGTGAGACCAGGAGGCCAGGGCAGAAGCTGGAGGATGCTAGAGAGAAGGGGGAAACTTGCAGGCCTTCGGCGAATTGGGCACACTTTGAATCTCAGGAGGCACACTAGTGTGCCCAGGCACACAGTTTGAGATACACTGCGCTAAGCAAACAGATTATAAAAGTTTGAAGGGGTAACTTTGGGCAACCTTCATTTTTGAAAGTTTTGTGTGCTATCTTGTGGTATAAATAAGTCACATACCTGACTTTTGATATCTTTTCACACAACAGGTCACATAAATCATAGATGTACTTTGCGCATAACTAAAGAATCCCTAGAAAACAAAATCATTTAATAGAGAATAATAAAGGAGCTAGCATACAGCTCTCAGAGAAAAGAATTGCTTAATCACATTGGCTTCCAGCCTAAAAGACAAAATGGTCCTGGCTCAAGAAACAAGCCATTTCTGTATCTGGAAATAGTGAGCTGGTGACCATAGTGATGAAATCACTGAAAACATTAAACTGTTCCACAAATACAGTACTAATCAAGGTTTAAAATTCTTGTACAACTATTTTCCTCTGCAGATAGTCCAATTTACAAACGCTATTAGTAGGATTTTTCCACATATTATATCAAGCACTTTGGAATTTTGGCACAATTAATGCTCCCCCTTACCTCACCCCACCCTTTTTATCTCTGACAATAAAAGGACAATGAGGATAGGATTATCTGAATAGTTATTGTGCGCTACAGAAAATCTAGTTGGCAGACTACCAGTATTACAACAGTCCATATTTTTTCAGTTATGGCATTATCATTAGCCACTCTGGCTCGGATTCTCTAAATGGTGCCAAATATTTCACCAGTAGGTACCCAAGCTCAGTAAAACAAACAAACAAACAAACAAAAAAACCCACTGTTTAAATGACATTTTAACTGAGTTTCAAGGTGCCTACTGAAACCTAAAAAAAATCAGCACCAGTATTCCATATCTGTAGGTGCTTTAAGCTGCCTAATGCCACTGTGGGTGTGGCTAACGCCAAAAGTGGCTTTAGATGGCCTAAAGTGCCTACAGAGTTACGACTCACATCAAAGTTAGGTGCCAGAAATGAAGGCCTGGAAAACCCTGGCCTACATTTCCGGCACCTACCTTTGCCAGAGGTGAGATTCTGTACCTGGCATAGTCACTTGATTGACACATGATCGGTAGCCGCATTTAAGGTGGTGACCAAAAACGGCATCAGTTACAGAATCCAAGCCTCTGTGTCCATGACAATTTCTCCTTAAACAGCAAAACTTTTGCTTTATATCTTGCCTGATCATATTCTTTCCTTTAGTCAGTTACACTGTTCTGCACAATTGGGTGTTATCCCCTTCTACCAGCAGATGGACAGAGAAAAAAAAAAGCTGAGATCTCCCATTGATCTCACCTATATTAGCTGGTGGTGCTCCCTAAAAAGATCCAGTATGCATCTGCTACAGTAGCAAAAGGCCCTTTTTATAACAAACCTGTCCCCCCCCCCATCAATCACTGCAGCTGCAGTGATAAACAAGCAATCTTAACACAATCTCAAATTATAAATCCAGACAAATCAAAATATCTGATAGTAGACACATCAAAATATTACATTACATTGTTGTCTTCTATCCCATAGTTCTAGGTGGTTTACAACAAGAGTTGGCCTGGGCATTTCCAGAGAGAATACATAGTTAATAGATGTAGTATGTGTCGGTATCTATGGAGGGTCGATCAGGTTTAGTTAGATCATTTGATAAATTTCTTGAATAGAAAGATTTTAAGTTCTTTCCGGAATGTTTTGTTAGTTAGGCGTTATAGTCAGCAGATTGGAGAGGTGGTGATCTAGTTTTGCTGCTCTGGTGGCTAATAGTCCATCGTATATTTTGATAGTATATATCTGATAGTAAGAGACATGCTACCGTATTTTTTTGCTTCATAAGATGAACTTTTTTTCCCAAAAAAGTGGGTGAAAAAAATGGTGCGTCCTATGGAGCGAATACCCAAACCAACACCCCCCCCCCCCCCGTTACCTTAGTTAGATCAGGGTTTTTCACCCACCCACCACCGCCACTGCTACTCATTGCCCGCCACCACAGGTAGAGGAAGGGAAAGGCCAAGCGGGTGCAGCAATTGCACACTGCCGGCCCAGAAGCCTTATCCCAAACATCAATTCTGATGTTGGAGGTAAGGTTTCTGGGCCGGCAGTATGCAATCGCTGCACCCGCCTGGCCCTTTCCCAGCAATTCGTTCTGTGCCAGCTCCCCACTCGTCCCTCGCTCTCGGGCAGCAGCAAGGCCATGGCTTGCAGTGCCACGCTGACGAGATCGACCCGCTGCTGAGCAAGGCGTCCACCCCCCGCCGGTGCTGCTTTGTCCGGCCTGGAGCAGTCGCCCTTCAGCGACGTGTCTCCACAGCGGCGGCAGCAGCGGGAGGTAATTAAATCCAGCGAGCGGGTGGGCAGGCTTGGGGGGGAGAGGGAAAGAGGACAAAGGCTGGAAGGCAGTGAAGGGAACATAGAAGGGAGGGAGGAAGGGACAATTGTTGGGTCTGAGGAAGGGGGGAGAGAACAAAGGCTGGAAGGAAGTGAGGGGAACACAGGAGGGAGGGACAATTGTTGGGCCTGAGGAAGGAAAGAGAGAGAAAGAAAGAAAGGAAGGAATCACCAGACAACCGGGGGAGGGGGGGAGAAGAAGAGGACAAAGGCTGGAAGGCATTGAGAGGGACATAGGAGGGAGGGAGGAAGGGACAATTGTTAGGCCTGAGGAAGGAAAGAAAGAAAGAAATCAACAAAGGTAGGAAAATTATTTTATTTTCAATTTAGTGATCAAAATGTGTCAGTTTTGAGAATTTATATCTGCTGTCTATATTTTGCACTATATGTGTCTATTTTTCTATAGTTGTTACTGAGGTGACATTGCATATTTAAAAAATGTCATCTGCCTTGACATCTGTGCCTGCCCACCCTGTGTCCTGTCCCGGCCTACCGCTAGATGACCAGAGGGGGGACAGGGTAAAGAGCCTGACAGGGAGGCGGGACAGGGTTCAGAGCCTGGCAAGGAGTGTGAGGTTGGGTGCAGAGCCTGGCAGGGAGAATTTGGGTCAGAATGTGTTTTTTTTTGTTTTCCTCCTTTAAATCTAGGGTGCGTCTTATGGTCAGGTGCAAAAATATGGTAATTTGCCTCTGCCCATACTACTTCACAATATTCCTGTCCCATTGGTTAATTCCACCGCATACTAGGCATCATACTGGACTCACAGTTATCCTTCTGCCCTGAAATTTCTCAAGTAGTGAAACACTAATTTTTCAAACTCTGAATCTGCACAATGTGTTCTATGCTCTTCCCTTCAGTATTAAACATCCTACTCCACGCTCTAGTCCTCCAACAGTTAAGATTACTGTAACTCCCTCTATGCAGGCCTCAGAAACAAGGACTTCCGTAGATAACAAAGTCATTCAGAACATAGCCATCCGATTAGTTCACAATGCCCAGAAATATAACTATATCACTCTTCTGCTGAAACAGGCACACTGGCTCCCTATCTATCGCACATCAGATAACATACAAAACTCTGCTACTTGTCTAACGTTTTACGTTCTGGTGAACCTGCTTATCTAATACGCCTTCTCATCTCTTATGCGCCTTCAAGAACTCTTAGACCACCCAGCAAAATAAGCTAGTGATCCCCACATTAAGGAAAAATGATTTTTCACAACTTATGTACATAGTTTTATTTAAAAATAGAACACCGATTTAGGAGCTTAACTTAGCAGTCTAAATTTGAAGCTCATTTGTTTATGATTTACCTGTTATCAGCTCCCCTTCCTAATGTTTGTTCCACTTGTACTTTCTTTATAAACAATGTACTGTAGTTCTACTGCTTCCCACTTGTACCAGTTTGTCCTGACAAGTCCATGTATGGACAAACTGCCACTATACTTTGTACTTTTAAATATGTGTATTTTTAATTTTTGGATGTACACCACCTTGAATTCTGATTTGGCGGTATAACAAGATTTTAATAAACTTGAAACTTGATTTTCTCTTTAAAAAAAAAAAAAAATATCAGTTTGTGCAAGCAATAATTTGAGGTATAGGTAGCCCTGATCCCACGGCCACCCCACGGGCTCTTGCCAGCTCATCAGGTCAAGAACCTGTGACTAGGGCTCAAAAAAGATGAATCTCTCAGTTCTCAGTGATCACAACTTCACAGTCTCTCTTGAGCTTGGGTGCAGGCTGGGGACAGATCAATCCGGTAGGCCGGAAGAGTTGAAATCCTGGGTCTCGATTGCCACTCACTTAGATCAGGCACAGTTTCCTATCTGAAAGAAATCCAGCCAAAGTCCAAGATGCAATTTAACAAAGTAGAACCTTTTATTTAACTTGCTTGTTGGTTTCAGCTTAACTATTGACACATCCTTCAATGTTGGCAGTTATCTAGTTTAGACAGACTTTTCACAACAGTCTAACCATGTTTTTTTCCTCTTAATTGATCATGGCAGTTAAGTCTATATCTATCCTTCCCCTCGGAACCACAAAGGGGTCTCCCTCAGCACACAGAGCATTGGCAGGAGAATGAGGAAAACCAAGCCCTAAAGTCTCCCTATGACTATTTTTCTTCTTTTTCCCAACAGTTACCATGTCCTTTCTTTTATTTCATTCCTCTCTGTCCTCTCCCAGGAAACAATAGGAGTATCCCTCAGTACACTGGGCTTTGGCAGAAAAATCAGGATCAATCAAAAGCCAGGAATCTCTGTCCCACTTTGTTTATTTATAATTTTCCCCCCATCTCCCATCAGGAAACAAGGGGCCTCCTCTCCTCCCACTATGCTTCCCTAACCATTTCAGCTTAGTGACCCTCTCAAAAATCCACTGTGTCTGTCTTTATGATACAGGCATTTTTCAGAGGACTCATACTAGGATTGTTTTACTTTTTAGATAGATGCATACTAAGAATTACAGCAATTAGAAACACAGAAACATGAAGGCAGATAAAGGCCAAATGGCCCATCCAGTCTGCTCATCCACAGCATCCACCATCTCAGTGTCTCAAACTTTGTTTAGCTCTGGCACACTAAACGGAGCAAATGTTTTTCACAGCACATTATAATTGAAATGATAAAATTGCAAAACCATCAAAACATTAAATTTGAGAGGTGTTTTTTGTTTTTTTAGAGGGGGGGGGGTCCAAGATGGCACCAGGATAGGTCATAGGTGGTGGTGCCTCCTTCCTTTATTTCTTTTATTTTAAATTTGTTTCCAGTTCTTCCAATACATCTTTCATTAGTAATTATCTTTTTAACTTTTCCTTTTATTTCTGACTCACTTTGTGTTACAGACCTAACAGAAATTTAATTTGTATCTTATTACTCCGTGCCTGTCCATTGCTTCTATGGCCTAACGGTTTCAACAGCAGTAAGCATCCTACCTACCTTTTGTGGTGGGGTGATCTTTTTCATTTTGCCTACTGATGTTTGGTGGTGCTGTGGTGGTGGAGAGTTGTGGGGGGATGTTCGCGTTCCTTCTGTGTGGCTTGCCAGTGTGAGAGTGGTGTATTGTGGAGGACGTGAGGGATTTGAGTCGATGGAAGATGTGGCATTTGAAGTCTTCCATCATGCTGAGGACACAGTCACTACCTCGGAAACAGACCGCTCGTTTGAGGGCCCTGCAGTGATCAGATGGATTAGTATGAAGGCAGTCCAATCTATTGTGCAGCTGCTGGCCATTCGGGACCCTGCCTGCCTGCCTTGTGCTGTGGCGATGTGGTGCAATTGTTGGCCATGTCATTGAGCTCCAACATTGACTGATGCTCTCCGTCTTTGCCGGTGGTATGGTTTGGAAGGAATCGGGACAGTGGCGCTGCTCAGAGATGAGGTGTGGCTCAAGGATGAGCCTGAAACGAGGGCAGTGGAGGCCCTTTAGCCTAAGCAGAGATCCCGACAAATCGGCCTGCTGGGAACAACTGACCATTGAAGTACAGTTGATTCAGCCGCTATCTGTCATTGAACAAGGACTTGTTCTGTTTTTTTTATTTTACCTTATTGTCTGAATTTGATCTTTTTTTTATTTATTTTCAGTTTATTGATTTTTTTTTAACCTTTAGAACTTTATTTCCTCTTTTTATTCACATACAGTTCTAACCATTACATTTTAGGCACAGTTGGGACAGTTAGAGAAATTCAATGTGCTTACTACTCTATATAAATTGTTTTACTATTTCTTGTTATATTTTAA
The DNA here is from genome assembly GCF_902459505.1 of Geotrypetes seraphini. Lineage (NCBI taxonomy): Eukaryota > Metazoa > Chordata > Amphibia > Gymnophiona > Dermophiidae > Geotrypetes > Geotrypetes seraphini. The sequence goes on from NC_047095.1 coordinate 85,445,437, forward strand.
CTTCTTTTTGCTGTACTTACATTTCTGTAACCACATCGAACCGAAAGGCATTTTGCAGTATATAAATAAAGTCTTATGTTATGCATGTTATTTAAGCTATTAACAACAGTGAAACTAAAGTACCAGTAGATAGATAAGAATTGTTAATCAATGGGATGGATGTGCTTGTTTTTGAGTACAAATTAACTCAAAACACAGCTTGATAGTCGACAAGCAAACATATATTTCATCATCCACCATTTGCAGTCATTCTCTTTTTTTCATTTTAATTTCTGTCAAATCTTAAAATCCAAATTCGCAAAGATCCAAACGGTAAAGTCTTAATTGCTTTGTTGCTCAAGATAGGATAACTACTGCAAAAAAATTACTTGTGTTTTCAAGGACCAATCACGTCTGGGCGTTGTATCTTTATGCACACAGACTCAAAACATAGACAGACTTTTGCATACACAACATCATACAACATGTCATCTATTCAAGTATATACTTATGAAGGGAATTTTTAAAAATAAAGCAAAATTCTGGAATCTCTCTTGGCACACAGTTTGAGAGACACTAACATGCCTAAAAATGTTCTGTCCCCTGTTTTACTTTGTCAGCTATTTTTTTCTTCCACTACCTGCTCCCCCCTGCCCCAGACCGACATCACATTTACAGTCCTGATGCTCCGGAAGCTGATGCAAGCGCTCTTTGCTGGGCTGCAATGGCCTTGAGCACATACTCAAGGTCTGCTGACTCCCGCCCTCTTCAGGATTCTCGAAGGGAGTCCAGCAAGCCTTGAGCAAGCGCAGATACTCAAGGCCCTTCACCAGCCCAGCACAGAGCTTAGGCGTTGGCTTCTGGAGCACCGGGTTGTAAGTGCAATGTTAGTCTGGGGCAGGGAGGAGCAGGTAGTGGAGGATGGAAAAATTATGTTCTTATCTGTTAATTTTCTTTCCATTAGACACAGCAGATGAATCCAGAGACTAGTGGGATAGCACACATCTACCAGCAGGTGGAGCTAGAGAAATTGATTAATAGGTGGTCCTATTGGCTGGCACGCCTCCTGTATCTTCAGTATTGCTCCTTGCCCAAACATCCGGAACCAGATCTTGTTTGACGAACTTGCTGCACTTCTTTGAGGGAGTGAACAAGCAGATAGACAAGGGCGACCCAGTCGACATTGTATATCTGGATTTTCAGAAGGCGTTCGACAAGGTTCCGCATGAACGACTACTTCGGAAAATTGCAAGCCATGGAAGCGAGGGTGAAATACTCATGTGGATTTAAAACTGGCTGGAGCATAGGAAACAGAAAGTGGGGGTAAATGGACAATACTCGGTCTGGAAAAGCGTCACCAGTGGGTGCCACAGGGCTCGGTGCTTGGACCCGTGCTCTTCAACATCTTTATAAATGACCTGGACATAGGTACAACGAGCGAAGTGATTAAATTTGCAGACAATATGAAGTTATTCAGAGTAGTGAAGACGCAGGGGGATTGGGAAGATCTGCAACGTGACATAATCAGGCTCGAGGAATGGGCATCGACATGGTAGATGAGGTTCAATGTGGACAAGTGTAAAGTGATGCATGTCGGTAACAAAAATCTCATGCACGAATACAGGATGTCCAGGGTGGTACTTGGAGAGACCTCCCAGGAAAGGGACTTAGGAGTTCTGATCGACAAGTCGATGAAGCCGTCTACGTAATGTGCGGCGGCAGCAAAAAGGGTGAACAGAATGCTAGGAATGATAAAAAAGGGGATCACGAACATATCGGAAAATGTTATCATGCCGCTGTACTGGGCCATGGTGCGCTCTCACCTGGAGTACTGCATCCAGAACTGGTCGCCGTACATGAAGAAGGACACGGTACTACTCGAAAGGGTCCAGAGAAGAGCGACTAAGATGGTTAAGGGGTTGGAGGAGCTGCCGTACAGCGAAAGATTAGAGAAACTGGGCCTCTTCTCCCTCAAACAGAGGAGATTGAGAGGAGACATGATCACAACATTCAAGGTACTGAAGGGGATAGGCATAGCAGATAAAGACAGGTTGTTCACCCTCTCCAAGGAGGGGAGAACGAGAGGGCACTCTCTAAAATTGAAAGGGGATAGATTACGTACAAACATAAGGAAGTTCTTCTTCACCCAGAGAGTGGTGGAAAACTAGAATGCTCTTCCGGAGTCTGTCATAGGGGAAAACACCCTCCAAGACAAAGTTAGACAAGTTCCTGCTGAACAGGGATGCGTGCTAGCGGGGATAGTCTCAGTCGGGGCGATGGTCTTTGACCAGAGGGTCACTGCGTGAGCAGACTGCTGGACATAATGGACCACTGGCTTGACCCAGCAGCGGCAATTCTTATGTTCTTAGCATGTAAAAAACTTATTTCCCATAACCAAGGTCAAAGGTAATAATACAGAATACAACTACCAACCATAACAAAACTTCTGAAACTTGCAAAAGATAAACCGACAGACAATATCCAGGAAGGGGCAGGGGACTGGATTCATTTGCTGCATTTAACCAAAAGACAATATCCAAGAAGGGGCAGAGCACTGGATTAATCTGCTGTGTCTAAAGGAAAAAAAATTAACAGGTAAAAACATAATTTTTCCTTCCTTAGCAACAGCAACAGATGAATCCAGAGACTAGTGGGATGTAGCAAAGCAATCCTCAATCTGGGTGGGAAGCAAACGTCGCCTCCGCAATGACCGAAGCACCAAAAGTAGTCTCTATATGCACTGCCACATGCAACCGGTAATGCTTAGAAAAGTTATTCTTAGAAGACCAAGTAGGCTCACGACAAATCACCTCTAAGGAAAAACCTATGGAGTGATTCCAGGAAGTAGCCATTGCTCTGGTTGAACGAGCATGAAGTTCTTCCAGCAACCACTTCCCTGCCATCAAGTAAGCAGAAGCAATGGTCTCTTTGACCCATCGAGCAATAGAAGCTTTGGACACTGCCATACCTTTGTTGCGTCTCGTGAATACGACAAAGAGGAAAAATAGAGACCCAGTCAAATCCTCTATAATTGGAGGGAGGGTGAGGCGGGGGCCCAGGTATAACTCATAAAGCCGGCACCGTTCACTGATGATAAACCTGAACAGGAGAAATATAATTGCCCAGACACAGCCAGAATTCAGGAGCTAGTTGAATAGCGACCGTCTGCCTGCTGGAGATAGAGCATACTGAAGATATAGGAGGCATGCCAGCTAATAGGACCACCTGTTAATCAGTTTCTCTATCCTCATCTGCTGGTAGATGTGTTCTATCCCACTAGTCTCTGGCTTCATCTGCTGCTGTTGGTAAGGAAAGGAGTACCTAAGATGGTGGCCTCCTCTGTACTTTTCTTTTGCCACGGCCCACCCCCTCTGAAGCAACTTCTTGTTTCCACTTGGGTGGATCGCAGCAAAAGAACAATGCAGGGGAGGCTGTGGGCAGCAAGATGAAGGAGATGGTAGCACATAGATGGTGGGAAGAGATGGGACACATGGATGTTGGGAAGGGGAAGAAATGGGATACATGGATGGAGAGAAGTGGGAAGTGGAGGAGGGAAGAGATGGTGCACATGGACGGAGGGTAAGAGAAGAGATGGGACATATGGATGGAGGGAAGTGGAGAAGGAGGGAAGAGATGGTGCACATGGACGGAGGGAAGGGAAAGAATTGGAAAGATAGATTTGAGATGGAGGCAGAAAATTGAATATGAAAATCAGTGCCAAAGAAGAATGTATGCAAAAAAGTGAAGGAGAGGAAAGAAACAGCAAATGCATAATGAGGTCTTGGAAACAGTTAAGAGCACAGATGGAACAAGATGACCAGAAAAATAAAATCGTCAGATAGCAAAGGTTGGAAAATGATTTTTATTTTCAATTTAGTGATTGAAATATGTCAACTTTGAAAATTTACATCTGTTGCTTTTATATTTTGGACTGTTCAGGAAGAAATACATTTATTTCTACTTCTCTTGTGGTGTACTTTGTGCAGAGTCTGGCATATTAGGGTTTTGTTTGTGTCCAATAGTAGTTTTAGTTTGTGGGTTTGTAGTTGAAAAGGATTTTTTTTTTTCTGTTTTCTGCATGTGTGACTGAAGCCAGGTGTTCTGGTGAGGATGACAAATGACACATTCCCAAATTTCTAACCTCAGTTTATATTCAAGTCAACCTTTTTTCTTCCTTTTGGGGGTAGGGGGGAAGGTTACCTCGGTTTATATTCGGTAGTTAATATATAAATAAATCCCGATAAATAAACCGACTGCTGCTCTCTCTGAAACAGAGACTAATAAATTAGGAAGTTGTCCCTGAGCCACAGCAAATATATTTCCCCTGTTCAGAGCACCAGTTGAGACTAGGAAGTCTATTTTGTTTTCCAAAAAAATTAAGGTTTAGAAACTTTGCCAATGAATCAGTTTTGCAGTACAATCAACCACTTGCTAGCTTAACAATTCTGTTGCTGTAGTAAACCTTTTCACTCCTCTTCCCCCTCCCCCAGCTATAGCAGCAAATTCCATGTTTTCATTCACAAAGAAGGTATGCATATGCAGAAAAGACTTCTTATCTATTTCATGCCGGCTGTCAGAGTTTCCTGGTGCTGTGCACAAAGGCACAATAGAGTGCTCAACAGAATGGAAAACTTCTAAGTGCAGGCGCCAAAGGGTAATTTGACATCGTTTAGGAAGTACAACAGAGTAAACTAAGGGTATAATGCCCAGCTAAAATTTCACAGTTTATCTTTTTTTTATGTCCCATAAAAAAATGCATGAAAGATATAGACTCAAGCTGTAAATATAATGAAAAACTTTTTACAACCATAATGTGGTAAGATAGAAAGGTGCATTTATTTCTGTATAGATATAATTCCTTTTTTGTTCCTGTACCTGTCTACTCCATAACTTTCTGTAGTGGTTGCATGGATAATTTGCAATTTGTGAAGTAAAAATATGTAATGTAATGTAATGTAATGTAATTTATTTCTTATATACCGCTACATCCGTTAGGTTCTAAGCGGTTTACAGAAAATATACATTAAGATTAGAAATAAGAAAGGTACTTGAAAAATTCCCTTACTGTCCCGAAGGCTCACAATCTAACTAAAGTACCTGGAGGGTAATAGAGAAGTGAAAAGTAGAGTTAGAGGAAAAATAAAAATAAAATAAACATTTTAACAAGACAGCATTGATCTAAATACTTTGGAAGGTAGAAGAGAGGAGAGAAAGGAATAGAAGCAGAAGGGGGAGCCGTTGAACAGTAGAATTCTGGAGAAATTTAAATGATAGAAATAGAACAAAACAAAGACAAAAGGCAAAACAATAGATAAGATTAAAGATAAATCATAAGCTGGAAAGAAAAATAAAATAAAACTTTGTCTTCAATCCACGGTTTCAGCGTCAGTGATGAAGTGGAGCAAGTAAGTTTAGGAGGAGCGATTGACGTTTCCAGAAAGGGCTTCTTCAGGGAAGAGACTTGGCATTTATTTTATATTTATATTTATTTTATATTTATTTATATCACAGCGCATTTATTTTATAGGAATTTGCTAGGTTGTTATATAGCATTTTACATTAAGGTCAAGGTCAGGGCTGAGAAACAAGAAATCCAGCAGTGTCACAATCAAAGAAAATCTTTTAATTTGTTTTGGGGGCCTCACAGTTTTCCTATTGAACTTCCATCTCAAACTAAAAGTTGTTAGGCGTCTGAAAGATTTTCTAACTGCTGACAACTTTAGAATGATGGTCCAGGGCACTATCATTCAAGTTTCAAATTTATTTAGGTTTTGAAATACTGCTCATTATAAAGCTGAGCGGTGTACAATAATTTGGGGGGGAAAAGAAGGAAAAATTATGCCTTACCTGTTCATTTTCTTTCCTTTAGACATAGCAGATGAATCCAGAGACTAGTGGGATACTGCACATCTACCAGCAGGTGGAGATAGAGAACTGAATTGCAGGTGGTCCTCTTGGATGGAACCCCTTCTAGCCATTTAGTATCGCTCCTTGCTCAAGCTTCAGGAACCACACAACTGAATGTATATAAAAAAAACTTATTTCCCAGTCCTGCTGTTCTTCCCCTATTTGTCTTCTTTCCTACCTAATATTGTATTTCCTCCCCTTCTTTCCTTTTAGGTTCAATAAGTCCTGTGTATCTTTTGTACATTAGATATCTGGTCCCCTTTAATGTAAATTTTTTTTATCATTGTTTGAAATGTGATTAAGCAATTTATTAAATTTTAAATAAAACTTGAAACTTGAAAACACAGGAAGGGATTCCTGCAGCTCAGACACCCGACGCCAGAGCCACCAGAAAGACCATCTTCAAAGTGATATCTTTGAGGGAAGCCGCGCCCAGGTAAAGGCTCCAGTCTGGACAGGTCCTCCACAAAGGAGGACGAAGACGCTGCACCCCTTTAAGAAAGCATAGAAGCCAAAGAAGAGCGAGACACTCAGCCCCTGTAACAGGAGATGGCTGCCACTTGAACCTTGAGGGAATTGTATGCCAACACTTTAGATACTCCATCCTGTAAGAAGTCTAGAATATGAGACAGAGAAGCCTGGAAATGGGAAAGACCCCGCTGACTACACCATGACTCGAAAACTCTCCAAACCCGGGCATAAGGCGTTGATGTAGCCCTCTTCTTTGCCTGCAGCTGAGTAGAAATTATCTGTTACGAAAATACCTTATGCCTCAGCCTCAACCACTCAATAGCCAGGCCATAAGACCAAAACGGGAGGGATCATCCATCTATATCAGACCCTGCATTAGCACGTCCATCATTACCAGCAGCCGGAAAGAAATCCCCATCGCCAGATCCAGCATATCTGCTTACCATGGACGACATCCAACTTCTTCACCCGCTTGACCCTGAAAAGGACGATGAAATTACAGAAATTAACTCTAAACTAGAAAAAATTAAAACCTGGCTTAGCTCCAACAAGCTATCTTTGAACATACAGAAAACACAAACAATGATTTTTACCTGGAAAAAAGACATCGTCCCAATATCTTCATTTTTACTCGATAAGTCCCCAATTGTATCAGTATCATCGTTAAAAATCTTAGGTGTAACTATTGATTCCGACTTAAATTTCCACGACCACATCAACCAAATTGTTAAATCTTGTTTCTATAAACTCCGCCTTATACGCTCTATTTCCTCTTTTTTAGAGCCCAAATCCATTAGTATACTTACTCACTCTATGATAATATCAAAATTAGATTATTGCAACTCTTTACTTTTCAATATACCACAAAAGGACAAAAAGAGGCTTCAAATTATCCAAAACACCGCAATAAAACTAATCCATAAAGCAAAAAAATATGACCATGTAACCCCTTTACTGATCAAATCCCACTGGTTACCCATTAACCACCGAATCACTTTTAAAATAGCATTACTAATCTTTAAGACTATGGCATCTAATGAACCTCAATTTATTTCCAAAATGATTATTCCTTATCATTCGTCTCGCTCCCTTCGATCTATATCTCAAGATCTATTATCAGTCCCTTCTTTAAAAATAGTAGGCACAAGAAGAAACAAAATGTTCTCCGTTTTAGCACCTCAAACTTGGAATTCCTTGCCCCTCTACATAAGAAAAGAAAAAGACCTTAATTCCTTTAAAAAATCTTTGAAAACTTTTTTATTCAAAGACGCTTTTACTATTTAATAATTTAAATTCTGTTTAAAAATTTTTTGTTTTTCAAGCTCAAATTTTTAATTCTCTAAATTTATTTTTGCCCCTTCCCTATGTGTTTACCTTTACTGTTTCTTCCATCTTAGATCGAGAATATTGTAACTGTTCCCTTTTTTCCCTAATGTACCTAGTTAGTGATGTAACCCCTTAAGTTTTAACATTGTATGTCATAAATTTTTGCCTTTCAAAAATTTGTTAAGAAGTTTTGTTTTTAATACTGTTTGTTATCATAAATGATATTTTAAATTGTACATCGCTTAGAAAGTGTTATAGGCGATTCATCAAATAAAATTGAACTTGAACTTGACGGCACAGCTAATCCAGAGCCACAAAGACTACTTTCCCTCTGAAGCGAGCAACCCAATGTAACACTTGGCCTATCATTGGTCAGGAGGGAAAGATATACAGAAGGCTCCCTGGAGGTCATGGGGGAGCCAATGTGTCTACCCCCTCGGAAGATGGTTGCCGACGTCTGCTGAAGAAATTAGGAAGTTTTGCATTTCGAGCCGAGACCATGAGGTCCAACTCCAGACGCCCCAACCTTTAAACTATGAGCTAAATCGCCTCCTGCAACAGTTCCCATGCTTCTGGATCTAGAAGATTTCTGCTGAGGAAGTCCAACTGAACATTGGCTGACCCTGTTATGTGAGCCACTGACAAAAGCGGAAGACACAACTCGGCCCACAGAAGCCAAGTCTGAGCCTCCTGAGCTAGTTGAGGATTCCTCGTGCCCCCTTGTCTGATGATGTAGGCGCCCACCGTGACACTGTCTGTGAGGACCCTTGTCGACTTGCCCTGAATCAGATTCCGAAACTCCAACAACGCAAATCTGATCGCTTTCAATTTCAGATTGATGGACCACTGAGCCTCCTCCAGTGACCACACGCAATGCGCCGATGCCTACAGGCACTGAGCCCCCCAGCCATGCAGATTGGCATCTGTTGTGACCACCAGCCAGCCATTCCAGGGTCACAAGGGGCATTCCTTGGAACAGATTGGCATTGTCCAGCCACCAATCCATGCTACGCAGGGCCTGGGGCGTCCATCGAAGGCAATGATTGTAATCCTGAAACACCGGACACCATCGGGAGAGAAGAGACCGCTGAAGAGGCCTCATATGAAAATGGGCCCAGGGAACTACCTTGAGTCACCACCATAGAGCCCTGAACCTGGACAAAATCCCACACCTGTGGGCATGGCACCCGGATCAGCAAGCATACCTGAGACTGCAACTTCATGCCCTGGTCCTCAGGCAGAAAGACCCTCCCCTGGGCCGTATCAAATCTGACTTACAGATGCACCAATGACTGGGAAGGAACGAGGGAACTTTCCTAAAAGTTTATCACCCAGCCCAATGACTGCAGCAGAGAAATCACCCTCTGAGTAACCCGCAAACTTTCTTGATGGGAAGAAGCCCAGAACAACCAATCCTCCAAGTAAGGGTGAACTCGTTGGTGCGGGGGCCAGATGGGGGATATGCAAGTATGTCTCCTCGAGGTTCAGAGCTGTAAGAAATTTGCCCAGTTGAACCGCAGCAATCACCGATTTCACTGTCTCCATCCTGAAGTGTCTGACATGGAGAAATTGATCGACTCACTTGAGATCCAAAACCGGCCAGACAGACCCCTTTTTCTTTGGCACCACAAAGTAAATGGAATATCTCCCTTGTCCCTGGCTGCTCCTGAGGCACTGGAACCACAGCCCCTATGTCCAGGAGTACCTAGAGGGTGCTTTGTACCGACGCCACTTTGGGAGCGCCTGAACACATGGACACCAAGAAAGAATCGGTGACGGGAGAGGAAAACTCTAACTTGTAACCATCTCGATTAATGTCTGAGACCCACTGGTCGGAAGTAATCTTGCCCCACTCTGCAAGAAAGAAGGATAGCTGTCCCCCTATCACATCGAAGGAGGGAGCCGAGATCCCGTCACTGGGAAGCATACAAACTACACACTGCTACCTGCAAAGTCAGGGCTTCCACAAACAATGACTTAATGCCTCCAGATTTCTGTCCTGCGTGTCCTTGAAAGCAATCCCCCCTCCACCAGATGGATAGTCTTTTTGGTAATTGCTACCTCAGCGCATCCACTTTAGGTAACCGCAACCTCTCCATCTCATCCAGCACCAGTGGATACAACTGGTGCATCACCTTTGCCACTCACAATCACACCTTCGGAGAAGCCCACTGAGCCTCAATGAGCTCTTTCATGGCTTCATGAATCGGAAAGGACTTGGAGGGCTTCTTTGTGCTGGCCATGAGAGGGTAAGGTGGCGCAGATGACTGGCACATCCTGAGAAATCTATAGCTCCTGTAGTGCCTTAGTAATAAACGCGGGCAGCGCTTCTCTATGGAAAAGACAAAGGGCTGTGGGGTTGTCTGCCTCGCTCGACCAAGACTCCCCTATGTCCAAATCATGTAGATCCTGCAAATCCCCATCCACCACGGAGCTCATGAGAGAAGGAGACCTATCAGGGCTCACAGCAGGGTCTACCGCCGCTGCAGTTTCCATCCTGTATCTTTGAGCACTCTGAGCTCTTACCCCAGCTGTCCCTGGTAACTGGTCCATTAAAAGGCACTCATCCCACGAACATATCCTGGACGGAATCGCAGTGGATCCACACATAAGAAAAGCCTGATGCATCAATAACACAAACTCCAGGGGAAACGGCATTGCCAAAAAAACAGCGGGTAGACGGGCTGGATCCGATGAACCAAGCCCCAGAGATGCTCTGCTAGCGTCCCTACTTCTGGGCCTTTCCATGGCCCAACGAATCCAAAGCCATAAAGGCCCGCCAAAGTAGGAACAAACAAAGCAGCCTCAGGTGCATGGGAAACCATACTGCTCCTGCCACCATATTGGATTCCACGAGGGTACTGTCCGAGCAGTCTGCCATGCAGAGGCCCAACGGTGAACATTGCTTTCCACAGCGCAAACACCGCTTAACACCCTCTGTGGTCATGAGCCGCACAAATAAAAAATGCACACGAAAAACGCACACCATACTCGCAGAACTCGCATGCAAAACACTACTCCTGAAGCTGTGATGCAGATTCAGCCTATCTATACCATCCAGGTTAGACATTATAAGCACTTGCTACAGAAGCAAAGAATCAGAGACTGGGGCAAGTCCCAGGTCTGAAATCTGGTGCTGGCTTGCTTTAGTGAAAAGGTGTAGGGGACCATTCCCACCCCATGAAGTCTCATTTGAAAAGAGTTTAAGGAAAAATTATGTCCTTACCTGATAATTTTCTTTCCTTTAATCACAGTAGATGAATCCAGAGACCAGTGGGATTATGTCAATCAACCAGCAGGTAAAGATAGAGAGCATTCAGTTGTCCTCAGATATATTAGATGCACAGCCTCCTGGCCAACCAGTATAGGTCTTCTCAGAGCAGTCGAAATAAAGCACATAAAAGACATGAAACATATGAAACTCTTTCCCCCCACATGTTCTACACATAAGAACATAAGAAGTTGCCTCCACTGGGTCAGACCGAGGTCCATCTCGCCCAGCGGTCCGCTCCCGCGGCGGCCCATCAGGTCTGCGACCTGTGAAGTGGTTTCTGACCACTTCTATAACCTACCTCAAGTTCTATCTGTACCCCTCTATCCCTTTATCCTCCAGGAACCTATCCAAACCCTTCTTGAATCCCTGTACAGAGTTCTGGCCTATCACTTCCTCCGGAAGCGCGTTCCATGTGTCTACCACCCTCTGCGTAAAAAAGAATTTTCTAGCATTTGTTCTAAACCTGTCCCCTTTCAATTTCTCCGAGTGACCCCTACACGAACAACTGATACTTTAAAAACCAAGAATGCAACTCCAGCCGAAAAAGCATGTCCAAACTGTGCCTGAGAGCGACAAACACCATAACAGGGTAGGGCTCTGGATTCAACTGCTGTGACTAAAGGAAATAAAATTATCAAGGACATAATTTTTCCTTCCTTGTCATCAACAGCAGATAAATCCAAAGACTAGTGGGATGTACCAAAGCAGTCCTAACATAGGGAGGGAAATAAACCAGCTATTGTGAAATCCTCCATTGGCAAATCATGCCCTGCAAAACGTGCAAGAAGATACGAAAACACAGAGGGTATGTATCTCACAATCATACAGAGGCTAATCCTCATAGCACATGTGAGCAGAAGCAATCATCGCCCGAGAACACCATGCTGCGGAAATCCCAGCTGTAGTCTCCTCCACGAATAGTATGACTGCAGAGCACCAGACTTTCAAGATGCCAAGGCTCTATGCAAAACTCCTGTCGACTGAATCCACCATATCTGGCAATGGTCCTTAGCCTATGGCAAAGCCATGACATTCAGAAAACAAAAGCACAACCGCATAACAACCCCCTTCCCTTGCACAACAAGCAATGGCACACTACCTAAAGAAGATGCCACTCCAAGTAAGAGGTCAACCGATCTTTCAAAAGAGGCGAACTGCTGAACAAATTCAAGTAGAAATCCTCATCTAAGAGAGGAAATGACCCATACCCATATCCCTTGAATGCTACAGGAGAAGTATGGCCAAACCTGAATTTCAGTACCTCACCTTCCCAGAATAGGTTCAAGACAATTTACAAGATGCCTATGGTTACCAGAATGCCCAGGGAACTGTCCAAAGACAGGCGGTAACCAAGCTTGCGATGAAAGAGTAGGGTGACATACCACGTCAAAGCCTACTGTGCCTATGCAAAAGAAGCTGACAGGAAATATAGCCCTGAAAAACACAAAAAAGACACCCAGATAGAAATGACAGCCTCACCCATGAGTAGGAGAAACAAGGTGATGGAAACTGAAAAACAAACAGCCTGGCAGAAGGCAAGCAGCCCAACCAAGGCCAGACCATGCAACAGAACCCACATGAGCACGGCCCCATAACCAGTCCCTGCCCATACCAAGAGACATACTGCACAAAAGCAAATACCTCAAAGAAGTTGAGAGCCTCAGGCTAAGGATAGAAAATACCCTCAGCAAACCCCAACACCATCTCCAGCCACAATAAACACTTGCACACCACAGAGACTGAAACAGCCCTTTGGGTTCCACCGGAGAAATACCAAAACCGGAAAGAAAACTCCAGCCCGACAGATAAATGCATGGAGCATAAAAACAGTGCCAGCCACTCACCACCGGGGAATAATCCTAGCCAAATTACCAGTAAAATATGCGGCTTGCTCAGGACCCCACAACACATCCACCGCTGAAGCCCGCCTAAACTGACTGCCGGTAGAGAAGCCCTGGTGACCACCGGCTCCATACCACTCCCGATCCAGCATCCCAACCATATCGAGCATGCCTCAAAAAGTGCAATGCAACAACAACCCGCCAGGAAACATGACCTGCGAACTCTGCCTGGCCACCACCGTGAACCGCTGACGACATGCACTCCACGTGGCCTCCACATGCACTGCAAAATGGTCACAAGTGCCTGATGCAAAACATCGGCTCCAGCACCCCACGCGTGAAAAGTCCACCGACCTCTCCCACCAGAGCCCTCTGAATAGGGGCATAAACTAGGACGGAGCTAGCCCAGAAGCTCAACTGAGCTCATGTCAGCTCCTCCAGCTGCCCAAAACGTGAACCGCACAAAACCCCCAACAATGCTAAAGTGAAACCATATTAAACCTGCCTAGAAGCTGCAACCCAGCCGGAAAAAAACTTATATGACAGGTCAAACACCCACAGGAACTGTTGTCTACATGCGCTCCAAACGACCTTTAGAACTACAGAAAATGATCGCGCAGGACTGAGGAAAACTCAGCCTCCGATTCCCTGCGTGGGAAGGAACCGACACCTCCCCACCCGTGCCCTTCTGAAGAGAAATGGAGACCACACAGCTCCCGCACTGAAGTACGGCTGAGCTAGGTCCAAATTGCTCCACCAAGCCGCAAACAACCCGTTCAGCTGGCCACAATAATGAATAAAAATTCAATACTCACCCACAATGAAGGAGCCAAGACCTTGGACCCAGCAGGAACCAGTCTGCCGCATCAGAAGGGTAAAGCAGCTGTAGAAAGCCCTTATCCCTTGCAACCATGCCTGCTCTTTTTTTTTTTCTTCCTGGAAAAGGAGAAGCTGTCATCAGGAATAATGGCAGCTTGTGGGTAGGGACCTGCGGTGAGCAGGTGTACCCCCAGGAGGGTGAGGTAGGGAGCTGGGGGGAGGGGCAGGTGTATCCTCCAAAGCTGGCAGCATTCTGCCATACACCCCTCCTCTGCAAACATCCAGGCATTGACCGAAGCCAGGAGCTGTGAGGAACACATCCATCCGCCTGCTGGAGATAGAGTATACTGGTTGGCCAGGAAGCTATGCATCTAATATATCTAAGGACAACTCAATGCTCTCTATCTCCACCTGTTGGTTGATGGAAGTAATCCCACTAGTCTCTGGATTCATCTGCTGTTGATGACAAGAAAAGGGAGCATTAGGTTGTGCAGCACTACTATCCGAATAGCCCAACAAGTTATTGGAAGGCTATGAGAGGTAGAGCTGGGAATATTTCTTTTAGTAATTCATCTTCCTGTGCTGGCCTTCCGTCAGTCACTTAATTTGAAACAAAAAATGATAAAAAGCAAACTCCCCACACAGACCCATGAAGAAGAGAATGAATACATCCTTGTGATGTGACAAACTGCAAACACATTTCAAAGGATCCCACGGTCACTCATATAGGAACAAACACATTCAGAAAAAAATGGATCCTTCACATATTCATCTTCTAATGCAAAGAGGCATGTTACATCGGTGAACCAAGCCAAATGCTAAAGACCAGAAGGTTATCATATTAAGAATTGCAATACCAACCAGGATGTCACCTCTGTCGAACAACATTTCAAAAAACTGACCATTGCACCAATGATTTTATGGTGAGAATACTAAAAGGGAATTTTAAGACAATCCAAAAACATAAAACCTTTGAAATTAAAATGATACCTGTCTAGTAGGTATCAAAATATCTTAACAGAGATCTGGGATTCTTTCCCACTATAAAGACATTTAAAACTGCTCTGCCACCTTTTTGTCTCATGCCCACCCAACCACACCTCCCTCTTCCTAGCCCCAAAATGCTTTCATGTTTTCCTTATATATACTGATATTTGTCAATATTTTGTTTTTACTGATCTGAAGAAGGGTTACACCTTTGAAAGCTCATCATAAAATGCACTGAGTTTGTCCAATAAAAAAGGTATCACCTTATTTCCTTTGTTGTTGTTTTTTCTTTATTCTACCTTGTCAGGTGGAAGCCAAAGTTTTAGTGGTTCATAGTGCTCTTTCCTGTTTTCTTTAAAGTGTTTTGCTGAACCACACCTGGCAATACAAATATTAACCAGCAAAGCCAACACAGGAAAAACATTTAAGAATTCATGGTAAGGTTATATAACTGTGCTGTCATATTCAAAAGTATGAATTTATTTATTTTTTATAGAACACACATTCCTATTCTTCCTCCCTCTTCCCTCCCCAATACCAGCTTAGAAGTTGGTAGAGGCACAGATTCATAGGGTCCCTAAATAGAAAGAGGACAGTATCAAAACAAATTTTAACAGAACAGCAGCTATATGTTAGTTTATTTTGCCTTTTAGCCCGTCCTCCCAATAACTCCCAGAATGGGTTACAAAGTTACATGCATAATACAGTTAGACATAAAATATAAACTAACTATACAAAATATAATTTCTCAAATTTACATGGAGTACATCAAATCATTAATTGAACAAATAAATTTTCATAGCTTTCTGACACCCTAATAAATCAATAATAGACCTTACAGAGGGAAGGATTTTGTTCTACAACCAGGTGAAAGAGTAGGAGTATGCTCAAGAACGAGCATATTGAGATGAAAAGACCTAAAGGCTAAATAAAACATCTTACTCTGGGAGTATAATATAATGAATGTTCAGGAATAAGTAGCAATTTGTCTGAAACAGACTGATACATCACATGAAAAATCTTGAATGCCAACACTAGCATTTTGAAAATACGTTTTGTCAGTTGTGAGCCAATGTAAAGATAAGAAAGTCTGTGTAATATGGTGAAATAAGCCCAAATTCATCAAAATCTAGGCAACAACATTCTGGACACACTGCAATCTTTTCAAACTCTTGCAAGACAGACCAACAAACTACACTGCGATAATCAATATGTGAAATCATTTAAGCATAGAATGATTGGAAATGTCTGACATAGCAAAATAAGGACGAATCTTCCGAAGTTGATGTAAAGAATAAAAAGACGACAAAACTAGCTGTGATACGAGTCTCAAAAGTCAAAACCTGCAACAAAAAGAACTCCCGAACTATATACCTGAGCTTTAGCCACTATATTAGAACTTTCCCATAGCAAAGATGCATAAGGGAATGAATAATTACTCTATGAATTCTTAGATGAATTCAATTGCAACTTATCCAACTTATCCAATTCTTTATTTTAGTCAAACAGATCCACAATCTCTTCAATTGGTTTTCTTGATCTAATGATTAGTCAGATTGAGAGCCCACCGGGACAGATAAGGAGAAAATAGTTAAATACCTGAATGTTAACTGTTTTGGTTATATGTAATGTATAAATACTAAAATAAAGGAACATCTAACTGGATATCTGAATTAATATGGATTCCATGTTTTTAAGTAACATCAATAACTGGCCACACAGAGATTAAAAAGTAGCACCTTATGGCACTCCATATTTCAAATATTTAAGCTTGTAAAGTTCAGAATCAATCAACATACATTGTCCAAGTTCTACTGTCCAAAAAGATTTAAGCCAAAATAAAGCAATATCGCAAATTTCAATATCAGTTAACTTACTCAATAAAATTCCATGATCAAGGGTATCAAAAACTGCATTTAAATCTAATAGAGCCAACAAAACATCCTTCCTTTTATCTAGATACATCCAACAATCAACTATGTCCATTTATGATGTGCAGGAGTGGTGCTTAAATGGCAGCTCCAGCAGTGGGAAAATGAAGACAATGCTGGATGGATTTCCATGATCTGTGTACCATATATGGAAAGACAGATCAAGATGTACTGGAGTAGTTTTTGATGGCAACTCCAGTAATAAGTTGGGAAGTAGGACCAATGCAGGGAAGACTTTTTTATAGTCTCAGCCCTGAAAATGGCAAGGATGGATCAGAAGCAAATATGCATTGTTTATACCACATTCATATAATATACTATCAATGGAGGATGAGAAAACATCTTATAATGGAACCTAGTAAGTAAAACGTAATACTACTGGATTTTTGGTTCAATATTACCTTGATTATGAATGTGATTGTTAGGCAGATTGGATGGACCAAATAGGTCTTTTATCTGTCAAAGAAAGAAGGTTCTTTCCATGCAATTCTGAATCAGATAAGTGTAAATCGTGCTCTAAAAAGGTTTCATAGTTTTATATGGAACCATTGCAATCTGTCACAGCCATAGTCTACCCAGGTGAATTTCACCTACTTAGATCTCAAATGCTTATCTTCATGTTCCAATGTGGCCTCCTCATCAAATTTCTAAGCTTTGCAATTTTCATCAACCACTATCAGTTTCAAGCTCTTCCTTTTCAATCGGCTATTGCTCCAAGGACCTTTTCCAAAGTCAAGGTAGTGGTAACTGCAAAATTTGCTTACCTGTAAAACTTGCTTACCTGCATTAAAATGACTGACTCATCACAATGACCTCAGCAGATGAGAGCAGGTGAGTCACTGCTCAAGTGGTGCAACTTTTACAGTCTCTTGGGTAGATGGAGAACTTCAATAAAAGCAATCTAATGTCTTAAAATTTGGAATACTTAGGAGCTTATTTTGATGCTCAAGTGGGAAAAGTTTTTCTTCCTCTCCAGAGATTTCAGGAATCTTAACATAAGAACATAAGAATTGCCATCTCCGGATCAGACCCTGGGTCCATCAAGTCCGGTGATTCCTCTTCAGAGATTTCAGGAATCTCAACATAAGAACATAAGAATTGCCATCTCCGGATCAGACCCTGGGTCCATCAAGTCCGGTGATTTTCTATTCTTTTTTCCACTTTGGGTTTCACTTCTTCAAAGTCATACCAGGGTACACATATCACAGTAACAGAGTAGATCAAACTGGTGGAGGGGTAAGGAAAAATTATGTTCTTACCTGTTAATTTTCTTTTCTTTAGGAGCAGCAGATGAATCCAGAGACTAGTGGGATAGCTCACATCGACCAGCAGGTGGAGATAGAGAAACTGATTAACAGGTGGTCTTATAGACTAGCATTCTTCCTGTACATCCAGTAACGCTCCTTGCCCAAGAATCCAGAGATAGGAAAATGAGCATCCAAAAAACTTCTTTCCAGTAGCGAATCACAAATATTAAACTACAGAACACAACTACCAACAATAACCCAACTGAAACGCGCCACACAGAACACCGACAGACCGTCCGCAGAAAGGGTGGGGCTCTGGATTCATCTGCTGCTCCTAAAGGAAAGAAAATTAACAAGTAAGAACATAATTTTTCCTTCCTTAGCACAGCAGCAGATGAATCCAGAGACTAGTGGGATGTAGCAAAGCAAAACTCAAACTGGGTGGGAAGCTAACGCCGCCTCCGCAATAACCGAAGCGCCAAAACTAGCCTCTGCACGAGCCGCCACATCCAATCGGTAATGTTTCGAAAAGGTATTAAGAACATAAGAACATAAGAACATAAGAAGTTGCCTCCACTGGGTCAGACCGAGGTCCATCTCGCCCAGCGGTCCGCTCCCGCGGCGGCCCATCAGGTCTGCGACCTGTGAAGTGGTTTCTGACCACTTTTATAACCTACCTCAAGTTCTATCTGTACCCCTCTATCCCTTTATCCTCCAGGAACCTATCCAAACCCTTCTTGAACCCCTGTACAGAGTTTTGGCCTATCACTTCCTCCGGAAGCGCGTTCCATGTGTCCACCACCCTCTGCGTAAAAAAGAATTTTCTAGCATTTGTTCTAAACCTGTCCCCTTTCAATTTCTCCGAGTGACCCCTAGTGCTTGTGGCTCCCCTCAGTTTGAAGAATCTGTCCTTATTTACTCTCTCTATGCCCTTAAGGATTTTGAAGGTTTCTATCATGTCCCCTCTAAGTCTCCTCTTCTCCAGGGAGAACAGCCCCAGCATTTTTAACCTGTCAGCGTATGAAAAATTTTCCATACCATTTATTAGTTTAGTCGCCCTCCTCTGCACTCCCTCGAGTACCGCCATGTCCTTCTTGAGGTACGGTGACCAGTATTGAACACAGTACTCCAGGTGCGGGCGCACCATTGCGCGATACAGCGGCATGATGACTTCCTTCGTCCTGGTTGTAATACCTTTTTTGATGATGCCCAGCATTCTGTTTGCTTTCTTTGAGGCTGTCGCACATTGCGCCGATGGTTTCAGTGATGTGTCGACCATCACCCCCAGGTCCCTTTCAAGGTTACTCACCCCTAGCAGTGTTCCCCCCATTTTGTAGCTGAACA
This sequence comes from Geotrypetes seraphini, assembly GCF_902459505.1. Lineage (NCBI taxonomy): Eukaryota > Metazoa > Chordata > Amphibia > Gymnophiona > Dermophiidae > Geotrypetes > Geotrypetes seraphini. The sequence continues at coordinate 85,464,563 of NC_047095.1, forward strand.
TCGGGTTCTTTTTCCCTACATGCATGACCTTGCATTTTTCTACGTTAAAACTCATTTGCCACTTTTTTGCCCAGTCTTCCAGTTTCGTTAGGTCCCTTTGCAGGTCTTCACAGTCTTCCGTGTTTCTAACCCTGCTGCAGAGTTTGGTGTCGTCAGCAAATTTGATAACCTCACATTTTGTCCCTGCCTCCAGATCGTTAATAAATATATTGAACAGTAGAGGTCCCAGCACTGACCCCTGAGGAACTCCGCTCGTGACCCATTGCCAGTCTGAGTATTGGCCTTTTACTCCAACCCTCTGCTTCCTGCCCGCCAACCAGTGTTTGATCCATCGGTAGATATCCCCTTGTACCCCGTGGTACCACAGCTTTTTAAGTAGCCGTTCGTGAGGTACCTTGTCGAAGGCTTTTTGGAAGTCAAGGTAAATGATGTCTATGGATTCCCCCTTATCCATCTGGCTGTTTATTCCCTCAAAGAAGTACAGCAAGTTCGTGAGGCATGACCTTCCCTTGCAGAAGCCATGTTGGCTCGCCTTCAGTTGTCCATTGTTTTCTATGTATTCGCATATTGCGTCCTTTACCATTGCTTCCATCATCTTCCCTGGAACCGAGGTCAAGCTCACAGGCCTGTAGTTTCCCGGGTTACCCCTTGATCCCTTCTTAAAGATAGGCGTGACATTCGCTATTTTCCAGTCCTCTGGGATCTCCCCTGTTTTTAGGGAGAGGTTACATATTTGGTGAAGTGTCTCTGCTATTTCATTTCTCAGTTCTTTTAGTACCCTTGGGTGGATGCCGTCCGGGCCTGGTGATTTGTCGCTCTTTAGTCTGTCTATCTGCCTGAGGACTTCCTCTTTGCTCACCTCTAGTTTTACCAGCCTTTCATCTTGTTCTCCGTTTATAATCTCCTCGGGTTCTGGAATATTGGTTGTGTCCTCTCTGGTGAAGACTGACGAGAAGAATTTGTTTAACCTGTCAGCTATCTCTTTTTCCTCCTTTATCGCTCCTTTCCTATCTCCGTCATCCAGTGGTCCCACTTCCTCTCTGGCTGGTTGTTTCCCTTTCACATACCTGAAGAAGGGTTTGAAGTTTCTTGCTTCTCCTGCCAGTCTTTCCTCATATTCTCTCTTTGCTTTCCTGACCTCTCGATGACATTCTTTCTGGTGTCTTTTGTGCTCTTCCTGGTTTTCCTTTGTTGGTTCCTTTTTCCATTTCTTGTAGGATGATTTCTTGTCGCTTATCGTCTTTTTAACTGCAGATGTTATCCATGCTGGGTTTTTAGTTCGATTTTTTTTGCACCCTTTCCTAAACCTTGGGACGTACAGGTCTTGTGCCTCGAGCACTGTGCATTTAAGCAGTGTCCAGGCTTCCTTTACGGTCTTCACCTTTCCTGAGCTGCTGCTGAGCTTTTTTCCTACCATTTTCCTCATGTCCTTGTAGTTTCCTTTTCTGAAGTTGAGTGCTGTCGTTGTGGTTCTTTTCACCTTGGTTGTTCCCATGTTTAATTTGTATTGGATCATGTTGTGATCGCTGTTCCCTAACGGTGCTAGTACCTCCACTTCCTTTGCGGGTCCCTCTAGCCCATTGAGGATTAGGTCTAGAGTGGCATCCCCTCTCGTTGGTTCTGTGACCAGCTGCTCCATGAAACAGTCCCTTATTGCCTCTATGAATTTAGTTTCTCGCGTGCACTTTGAGTGCCCAATGTCCCAGTCTATTCCCGGATAGTTGAAGTCCCCCATAACCACCACCTTTTCTGTTTTGCACACCTGTCTCAGTTCGGCCTCCAGGTCTAGGTCGTTTGTTTCTGGCTGTCCTGGTGGGCGATAGTATAGTCCCAATTTGATGTCAGCTCCTTCCCCTCCTGTCAGCTTAACCCATAGTGACTCCAGACTGTCTGCCCTTATTGTTGTTTCGATTCTGGATGAGACAATGGAGTCCTTTATATACAGTGCTATTCCTCCCCCCTTCTTGTGAGCCCTGTCCTTCCTGTAGAGTTTGTACCCTGGCAGGGCCACATCCCATTTGTTGTCCTCTGACCACCATGTTTCTGTGATTCCTATTATGTCTATGTCCTTTTTTCTGGCTATAACTTCTAGCTCCCCCATTTTAGTTCTTAGGCTTCTAGCATTTGTATATAGGCAATTTAAGTCCCAGTTTGTTACCTTTTCTTTCGGATCTACTCTTGATTTGTTGCTCCTGCTGGTCTCCTCGCGTGTTGCCTCCTGCGGTGTGTCTATTCCGTCCTCTGCCCGCTTCTTTGTTCTTTGATAGCCCTCTGGTTCCGGCTGTTTCCTCCTTGTTTTGCTCTTTAGCTCTAAATGCCCCTCGGTTCCCTGTGCTGCTTCTTTGGGTTTATGTCCATAAAGTGTCCATTTTGTCTCTAGTCCTCTATTGCCAGTTTCTGTCTCAGTATCTTTGCTCGATACTGTGGTCCGATGTGTCGAAGTCAGATCGACTATCGGCTTTCCCCTTGTTATCAGTTTAAAGTCATGTCTATGCAGGTCTGGATGTTACGTGCCAGCATCCTTGTCCCAGCCGTGCTCAAATGCAGACCATCTCTCCTGTAGAGCTTGTTTTTCCCCAGGAAGGTTGACCAGTTCCGTACAAAGAGGAAGCCCTCCTCGTCACACCATCGCCTCAGCCATCCATTTGTTGCTTGCAGCTCGGTCTGCCTCCTCGCATCTGCCCTTGGTACTGGCAGGATCTCAGAAAAGGCTATCTTCCCTGTCCTCAGCTTCAGCTTCCTCCCCAGGATCTTAAACTGTTCGGTCAGTGTAGTCATGTTGAAATTCCTTCTGCTGACGTCATTTGTTCCGACATGGATTATCACTGCTGTGTCCTCTGTCTCAGCTCCCTCCATGATTCTCTCGATTTTGTCGGAGATGTCCTTTGTCCTCGCCCCTGGGAGACATGTCACTAGGCGATCCGCTCTGCCTCCTGCTATGTGACTGTCCACCTCTCTCAGGATTGAGTCTCCCACCACGATAGCAGATTTTCCTCTCCTCAGCTTCCTCCTGGGTCTCAGGTCTGTGTCGGTGATGATTGGGTCCTCCAATCCTTCCTTCTCCTGGTTGGTTCCTCCGCAAGGTTCCTCTCCCTCGGCTCCTGGTGGGTCCTCCAATCCTTCCTTCTCCTGGTTGGTTCCTCCGCAAGGTTCCTCTCCCTCGGCTCCTGGTGGGTCCTGATGGGTCCTGATGGCTCCTGGCGGGTCCTGTCCTCCATCCGTTTGTTCCCTTCTGAAGAGCGGGTGATCCTGTGTCTCTACCATCCTGCAGGCCTCCTCGATGAATCTTTCGAGCTCTTTGACCTGTTCATTGAAGTGGTTTTCTCTGGTGGTGTCCTCAGTTGGTTCAAATTCCCCTGGTTCCTCTATGGAGCGGAGTCCCTCTAGCTCCTGTACTTTGATTTGCAGTCTCCCGACCTCCTTCTTGAGGCTAGCCAGTTCCTGACATCGACCGCATATGTAGGCCTGCCTCCCGGAAGGGAGGTAGACATACATGTGACAATCGATGCAGTATACTGGAAAGCTTCGCTGGCCTTCTGCTGCCTCCATTATTCCTTCCTTGTGACTAGGAGTGGTACACGGTGTGCAGCTAGCTGAAAAAATAGATAGAGAAGAGAAGAATGAGAACAGAAAAAATAATTTTTTTTTTTTTAGGTTAGAGTTAGAGTTAGAGTTTGAGTTTGCTGCTGGGCTGCCTGTGCTTCTGGCTCCTTCTCTAGGCTCCTTCGCGAAGGCGCCGCGTGCCGAACGGCCGCGAGCCGTTGGCTCCCTTGCTTTTAAGGGTGAGCCCGGGCTCCGAGACGACCTCCGACGCTGTGGGGGTGGGCGGAGCTTGCTCTCGCCGCTACCCAATCAGCCTTCTGCCCTTCCTTGCCGGCTTCCGCCCCTCTCTATCTCTCCTCCGCTTTGCCCGGCTGCCTGCCTGTATCCCCTCAGCTTCCCGGTCCGCGCTGCAGGACACAAACAGAAGCAAAGTAAAAGTAAACAAGGTAAAAGTAAAAGTAAACAGTGTACTCTCGAGCCGCCGCCGAGTTCTGCCTCGTGCTCGGGCTCCCTTGCTTTTAAGGGTGAGCCCGGGCTCCGAGACGACCTCCGACGCTGTGGGGGTGGGCGGAGCTTGCTCTCGCCGCTACCCAATCAGCCTTCTGCCCTTCCTTGCCGGCTTCCGCCCCTCTCTATCTCTCCTCCGCTTTGCCCGGCTGCCTGCCTGTATCCCCTCAGCTTCCCGGTCCGCGCTGCAGGACACAAACAGAAGCAAAGTAAAAGTAAACAAGGTAAAAGTAAAAGTAAACAGTGTACTCTCGAGCCGCCGCCGAGTTCTGCCTCGTGCTCGGGCTCCCAGAAGACCAAGTAGCCGCACGGCAAATCTCCTCCAAGGAAAGACCTCCGGACTCCGCCCAAGACGAAGCCAACCCTCGAGTCGAATGAGCACGAAGCTGCTCCGGCAACCGCTTCCCCGCTATCAAGTACGCCAAAGCAATCATTTCCTTGACCCAACGAGCAATGGAAGCCCTAGATGCAGCCATACTTTTGTTCCTGCCGGCGAACAACACAAACAAGTGGTCCGACCGAAAGTCGTTAGTCACCTCCAAATAATGCAGAACAATCCTGCGCACATCCAGGAAACGCAAAGAAGAGAAGCGCTCCCCCCAATCCTCCTGCCGAAAAGCCGGGAGGAATAAACACTGGTTCACATGAAAGGAAGAAACCACCTTAGGCAGAAAGGACGGCACCGTCCGAACAGACACCCCAGCATCCGAAATGCGCAAAAAAGGATCCCTGCAAGACAGCGCCTGCAACTCCGACACCCGTCTGGCTGAAGCCATAGCCACCAAAAACACCGTTTTCAACGTGACATCTTTCAGAGTAGCATTAGACAAAGGCTCAAAGGGTGCCGCCTGCAATCCCCCAAGGACAAGCTTAAGACTCCACGCGGGACAGGTTCGTTTTACAGGAGGCCAAATATGGTGAACCCCTTTGAGGAATCGGACCACGTCAGGTTGAGACGTTAGTGCAGAACGAGAGACCCGGCCCCTGTAACAAGCAATGGCCGCCACCTGAACCTTCAGGGAATTATAGGCCAACCCTTTTGCTACGCCCTCCTGCAGAAAGGAAAGAATAGCTGACACAGACGCCTGGAAGGCCAAAAAACCCTGCGCCCTACACCAAGACTCAAAAACTCTCCAGACTCTAGCATAGGAGGCAGAGGTAGAAATCTTTTTGGCTTGAAGAAGAGTGGAAATAACCTGTTCTGAATAGCCCCTACGTCTCAGCCGCGACCGTTGAAGAGCCAGGCCGTAAGACCAAAGTGGGACGTATTTTCCATGGAGATCAGACCCTGAGTCAGTAAGTCCGGAGTCACCGGGAACGTCAGCCGATCGCCTGACAGCTGAATCAAGTCCGCATACCACGGCCGACGCGGCCAATCCGGAGCCACTAGGATCACCCTGCCCGGAAAGAGAGAGACGCGGTGCAACACCTGACCTATCATCGGCCAAGGAGGAAATACATAAAGAAGGCAACCCGGAGGCCACGAGAGGGCTAACGCGTCCACCCCCTCCGACTCCTGTTCCTTGCGTCTGCTGAAGAACCGAGGAAGCTTCGTGTTGCGGGACGAGGCCATGAGATCCATCTCCGGAAGACCCCACCGTTAGACCAGCAGATCGAACGCCCAAGCGGACAGCTCCCATTCGCCTGGATCGAGAAGATTTCTGCTGAGGAAGTCCGCCTGAACGTTTTCGTGACCCGCAATATGTGCCGCCGAGAGAAGAGGAACATGCACCTCCGCCCATTGAAACAGAACCATCGCCCCGTCGGCCAACTGAGGACTCCGGGTACCCCCCTGCCGATTGATATACGCCACCGCCGTGACACTGTCCGAAAAGACCCTGGTCAGATGGTCCTGAACCATGGACTGAAACGCCAGAAGCGCAAGCCTGATCGCCCTCAACTCCAGCATATTGATCGACCACTGCGCCTCCTCCTGGGACCAAACTCCCTGCGCCGAGACATGCAGGCACTGGGCTCCCCAGCCCAGAAGACTGGCATCCGTCGTAACCACGACCCAATCCGGCGTTGCAAGCGGCATGCCCCAGAACAGATTGATCTCGCTGAGCCACCACTGCATGCTGCGGGATGCCTGAGGACTCCACTGGAGACGCCGACCGTAGTCCTGAGACACAGGGGACCACCAGGAAAGAAGAGACTTCTGCAACGGCCTCATGTGGAACTGAGCCCAGGGAACCACCTCCAGAGCCGCCACCATCGAGCCCAGAACCTGTACAAAATCCCAAACCCGAGGTCTAGGCGACCGGAGAAGCAGACGAACCTGAAACTGCAACTTCTCTCCCCAGTCACGGGGTAGAAACATCTTCCCCAGACAAGTGTCGAACCTCACTCCCAGATGTTCCAATGACTGGGACGGGGACAGAGAGCTCTTGGGAAAGTTGATGATCCACCCCAAAGACTGAAGGAGAGAGATCACTCTCTGAGTAACCGACAAACTCTCCTGTCTGGAAGAGGCGCGGATCAACCAGTCGTCCAAGTAAGGGTGCACACGAATTCCCTCTTTGCGTAGAAATGCCGCCACAACCACCATCACCTTTGAAAAGGTGCGGGGAGCCGTGGCAAGACCAAAGGGCATCGCCCAAAAATGATAATGTTGGCCTAGGATCGCAAACCGAAGAAACCTCTGATGCGGAGGCCATATCGGAATATGGAGGTATGCCTCTTTGAGATCGAGGGACGTGAGGAACTCCCCAGGTTGTACCGCTGCAATAACTGAGCGAACTGTCTCCATACGGAAATGTCGAACCCTGAGAAATTTGTTATCCCTCTTGAGATCCAGCACTGGTCTGACCAACCCCCCTTTTTTGGGCACAATGAAGTAAATGGAATACCTGCCGAGACCTACCTCTTCCGGGGGAACCGGCACCACCGCCCCCAGATCCAGAAGCACCTGAAGAGTTAGGCGTACCGAGTCTCCCTTGGCCGCCCCATTGCACGGGGACACCAAGAAAGAATCGGCGACGGGAGAGGAAAACTCTAACTTGTAACCGTCTCGAATAATGTCCAAAACCCACTGATCTGACGTTATCTTGGCCCACTCCGCCAGAAAGGCAGAAAGCCGCCCCCCCCAAGGGAATGGCGGAGGGAGCAGAGACTCCGTCATTGTGGAGTGCAATTTGCTGGAGCACGGGCTGGCTGAACTGTTGGGGGTTTCGCTCACGAAAGGAACTCTTTTGTGGAAACCTAGGTCCCGAAGTAGTGAAGGAACTGTAAGCGGGCTGAAAGGATGGCTTACCTGGCTTATATCTCTTAACATCCCGGAAGCGCGGTCTGGCAGCCGAGGATTTCAAAGGGGGTCTAGGCCTGTCCAGTAACCGCTGTGTTTTGGTATCACCAAAATCCTTCACCAACCTATCTAAATCTTCCCCAAACAACAAACGACTTTTAAAAGGGAGTTTCACGAGCCGAAGCTTGGATGCCGCATTTGCTGCCCAATTACAGAGCCACAAAGATCTGCGAGAAACTACAGAACGAGACATTTGCTTGGCAGAAGCGCCAATAATATCATACAAGGCATCCGCCAAATACGCCAGACCAGACTCCAGATCAGCCAGTTCTGAGGGGACAGAACCCCCGGACTCCATCATATTATCTGCCATCAGTTGAGACCATTGCAGACATGCACGCGTGGCATACGAACTGCAAACCGCGGCTTGTAAGGTGACCGCTGCCACTTCAAAGGACATTTTCAGCGAAGATTCAATCTTCCTATCCTGGACATCCTTCAGCGCAACACCCCCCTCCACCGGCAAGGAAGTCTTTTTGGTGACCGTGGCCACCAACGCGTCAACCCTGGGCAACTTAAATTTCTCGAGTTCATTCGGAGCAATAGGATACAATTGCCGCATGGCTTTCGACACCCGCAGACTGGCCTCCGGCGTGTCCCATTGCATCGCGATAAGCTCCTGCATGGCTTCATGAACCGGAAAGAATCTAGGCGGCTTTCGCGTCCCTGCCATAAGGGGGTTCGCGGACCCAGAAACCTGAGGATCCTCCTGCGAGATGTTCAATCCCTGTAATGCCTTAGAAATTAAAGAGGAAAGTTCTTCCCTGTGAAAAAGCCGGAGCGCAGAAAGATCATCCACGTCCCTACCCTGTGGCTCCTCCGCGTCCAATTCCAGCACCTCACCTTCCTCCAGCGACTCAGGAAGAGTTAGAGAGAAAGGGGAGACTGGGGCAGGGTCCCCCTCGTCCGTGGCCGCAAGTCTGCGTCGCTTCGCCGCCTGAGACTGCACTGGAGGGGAAACAGTATGAAAAGTAGCAGCACCAGTAGTAGTAGTAGAAGGAGCAGGCAGTAAAGGAAAATTCAAATGCACCGGCTGAGCAGGCTGAGAGCTCTGCAAGACAAAGGCACGGTGCATCAGCAAGGCAAACTCCGGCGAAAACAAGCCCAGCCCAAATCCCGCCGGCCCTGCCTGCCCCGTGCAGTGGAGCGAAACCGCGGCTTCCCCCAGCGCTCCCGATGCAGCTACAGCCGCCGAACTCTCTTCAGACGCAGGCGCACTCTGAAGCATGGCCGACTCAACTGCGAGGGAAGAGGAGCTCGATTGCGCCTCCCCAGCGCGGGAAAATGCCAAATCACTCGTCAGCAGGAATGAATCTTCAGCTGGCGCGTCTGCACAACCGGCAGAGCACAGCCCCGACGGTGTTCTGCGCTTCCCACAGCGCGAACACCTTTTCACAGCCTCTGCCGCCATCTTTTTTTTTTTTTTTTAAACGGAGAAAGCCCGCCAAAACCGCCGATGCAGCCCTCCAAACAACAACCACCAGGTACCGACCGAACCGCACTAGACACACTCAAACCGGCAAGAATTACTCACCCAAACACTATCCTTTCAGCACAACAGCAAGAAAAGTTATGGCTGGCAGTTGTAACAGGAAGCTGATCAAAAGGCACAGCACAGCATAGGGAGGCTCAATACAATTTTTTTTTTTTTAACACTGGAAAGAAGAAAATGTAGAGCCCAAGTAAACCCCTCAATCTACAAGAGGGGAGGGTGGAGAAGGGACCTGGGGGGGGCCCAGGTGTTGCTCCCAAAGCCGGCACCACTCAGCCAGGCACCCCTGTCTCTCTGAAGAGAACTAGTCTCAACAGAAGAATAGAAATGCACATAAAGTCACCCGGCACAGCCAGAATCCAGGAGCTAGATGTATAGCTACGAACCCCTGCTGGGAGATAGAGCATACTGGATGTACAGGAGGAATGCCAGTCTATAAGACCACCTGTTAATCAGTTTCTCTATCTTCACCTGCTGGTCGATGTGAGCTATCCCACTAGTCTCTGGATTCATCTGCTGCTGTGCTATGGAAAGTTATATGTTAAAGAGGGTCTTGAATGTCTGACATAGAAATTCTACAACATACAAAATACACCTTAGAATCCTTATGGATAGTGAGGAAGAATCAGGAATAAAACCTGCATGAAAATGTAGGCGAAGACTCCCGAGACCCCCAAAAAAGTTATATTTCTAAGAGAGACATTGTGCCTATGAATTCAAGTTTCTGGACAATCATATTTCTCCCGGTCAGCAGGAGACAATATGCTCTATGAGAGATTCACCTTTGCTCTAGTAACTGGAAGAGATCTGCTGACTGTGACATCATTGGATAAACTCAAGCAACAGTATAGGATAAAATGTCCTACCAAAGAATTATCAGAACTATTGACAGAACTACAATCAAGCTCAGGACAGCGGGGGGCCTGCTCTCAGAAATTATTGACCTTAGTATTAGGAATGCAGTGTCAGGAAATAGAGAGGTCAGTTTTGACACTAGGTGACATCATACTTCAATATGGCTCCATGATAAGTGTATAGAGTGACCATACAGCCAATAGAAATGATGCATGTGACAAACCAATGGAAAGTGAGTATGTAATCTGTAACTAGGTTGTTCCCTAGTCTACTGAACTAAAGAATATAAGTGGCATTTCGTCTGGCATAACAGAGAGGATGGATCCATGTATGTATGTTATCCTTTTAGCCCAATGTGCTGTACTTTGTTGTTTCATGTAAGCTGCCTTTTGTTTATTGCTAATAAACCGATATTATATATACTTCCCCCTCCCTATTTGTGGTTTTGATGTTTGCAGTTTTAATTATCTGCGGTTTTTTCCCCCAGCACCCCCCCTCAGAATCACTCGTTGGCATTGAAAAAAAACGGCCTCAGGACTTGGAGGGAGGTGATCAGTGGCGGCGAGGGGGGGCGATCGGAGGCGGAGGGAGGCGATCAATCTGTTGTAGTCTTGTGAGACCACGGGAACTCAGCAGCACGGCTCTGAACGGGGCAGGAAGATCGCTCCTGCCCCACGTCACCGCTAGACCACCAGGTAAGGTCCGGGGGTGGGTCAGAGCTGACCAAAAGTTATTCGTGATTTTTCCCTATTCACGGGCTGGCTCTGCCCCTAACCCCTGCGAACAGGGAGAGATAAGTGTACAGCAATTGGGGCATTGCGAGGTCAGTTTATGAAAAGATCTGCAGCATGTCTTTTCAATAGAAATACAATGTGCCAAGAGGAAAAGGACAGTGATATGTAGGCTGACCAAGTTACCCATTCCAGAAGGTAGACTTTTTGGCCAGTCCTGTTTTAAAGTTGCATCCCAAAAGAGGTGTAATATTTGTAGTCTATGATTCTATCCACTGAAATCAGTGCTGCAGGTCCCATAGTGCAGCAAGATGAGGTTGTCAGAAATCCAGGACTAGTCCAAAAATCTCCCTTCTGAAATGGGTAACCTGATAACCCTACTGATAGGAGTTTATTACTGTCCGCCTGGTCAGAATGAATAGATGTAGAGATGTTAACAGAAATTAGAGAAATTAAACTGGGTAACACAATAATAATAATGGGTGATTTCAATTACCTATAACTATATATTAATCAAACAGACAGGATTATTGACAGGATAAATGTAATATCAGGGCATACTGGGAAGGTAAAGTTCTTAGATGAAATCAAGGATTAATTTATGGAGCAACTAATTACAAAACCAACAAGAGTGGAAGCAAATAAACTGGTTTAAGAGGTACCAGTACTGGGGCCAGTGGACAATTGCGCTTGATTCAGCATTAACTATGAAAAATCAGGTTTAGAAAATGGTGGGTAATGTTTTTATGAAGCTGAAATTACTGAAAAAGTTAAAAAAACTATCTTGAGAATAAGAATTTCAGGCTAGTGATACAAAGTATTATGGTCTGTTTTCAGTCTGCTGTGGTCTGTCTCCAATGACGCAACTTCCTCTTTCCGCCCAGGTGGACCGCGGCAGATGGCAAGCAGGAAGGGGAGCCAAGGGCAACATTGCTAAATCACTACCAAAGCCAGCAGATTTTTCAGTGTGACAGCTAGTGGCTTTGCATGGGCAGGAGCAAAGAAAGGTTACTCCTGCCACAGTTCACCACTGGGCCACCAGGGATTCTAAAGGTATGCAGGGAAGGCGGGAGAGAGGTAAAAAATCTTAGAATTGGCTGGGAAAGGAGGCAGGAGGGATCCCTTCTGTCCTGGCTGGATCACCAAGACATATAGCAGGCTCAGTTGAGACCTGCAAGGTATCAGGAGGGAGGGGGACAAAGTGCAGAGCTTGACAGAACAGAGCAAGGCACTGCACTTGAATATTAACCCCCCTCCCCCCAGTTAAATTTGAGTCATTTTTTTTCCTTCTAGGAGTAAAAAAAGGTTACCTCAGTTTATATTCGGGTTGATTTATATTCAAGTATACGGTATATTGGAAGCAAGAAGTTAGTAAACAGAATCAGTTGGACCACTAGATGACCAAAGGGTTAAAGGGGCACTCAGGGAGCACAAGGCTATATCAGAGAAACTAAATGAATTTTTTGCTTTAGTCTTCATTGAGGAAGATGTGGTGGGAGAAACCCATGCTAGAAAAGTTATTTAATGGTGATGAATTCAAAGAACTGAGATAAATCTCAGTAAATCTGGAAGATGTTATGAGGCAATTTGACAAACTAAAGAGTAGCAAATCACCTGGACCTGATGGTTTACATCCAAGAGAACTGACGGATCTAAGAAATGAACTTGCAAAGTTATTATTAGTAATATATAATTTATCTTTAAAATTAAGCATGATACTAGGAGAGTAGCCAAGGTAACACCAATTTTTAAAAAGGGATCCAGGGTAGCCCAGGAAATTATAGACCTATGAGTCAGACGTTGGTGCCTGGCTATGGTAAGGACTATTATAAAGAAAAAAAGTTATTGAACATATATGTATATATATATATATAGACATAAATTAATGGGTCAAAGGCAAGGAAAAATTATGTTCTTACCTGTTAATTTTCTTTCCCTTAGACGCAGCAGATGAATCCAGAGACCAATGGGATAGCTCACATCTACCAGCAGGCGGAGATAGAGAAACTGATTAACAGGTGGTCCTATTGGCTGGCACTCTTCCTGTCTCATCAGTATAGCTCCTTGCCCCAGCACACGTAACCAGCAATAGGCATAGCATGTAAAAAAAAAAACTTCTTTCCCAGAACAAATCACAAAAGGCAATGATACAGAACACAACTATCAACCACAACAAACCGCGAAAGTTGCACAAGAAAAAACAGACAGACAATACCAGAAAGGGTGGGGCTCTGGATTCATCTGCTGCGTCTAAGGGAAAGAAAATTAACAGGTAAGAACATAATTTTTCCTTCCCTAGCAACAGCAGCAGATGAATCCAGAGACCAATGGGATGTAGCAAAGCAATCCTCAATCTGGGTGGGAAGCAAACGCCGCCTCCGCAACAACCGAAGCACAAAACGCCCCTACCACATGCGCCCCCACATCCAAGCAGAAATGCGGAGAGAAAGCACTCTCGGAAGACCAATTAGCCGCGAGACAAATCTCCTCCAAGGAAAAAACCTCTGGGCCGAGCCCAAGAAGTAGCCATCGCTCCGGTGGAATGGTCATAAAGTTCTTTCGCCAACCGCTTCCCTGCCAGCAAGCAAGCATAAAGAATGTCCTCCTGGACCCATCGAGCGATGGAGGCTTCGGACGCCGCCATACGTTTGAGGCGTCCCTTGAAGAATACAAAAAGGAGATATAAACAACTAAAAGTCGTTAGAAACCGAGCTCGCGGAGAACGCTACGTACGCATCAAAAAATGCAGTGAATAAAAGCACTGCTCCCAATTTCTCCTCCCAGGAAGAAGGAAGGAAAAGCGAGCATGACATAAAAGAAAGGATGACACCTTACTAGAAAGAAATAGTGGTACCATCCGAACTGATACCCCATATTTCGGAAATCAGAAATAGGAATCCCCGTTAAACAAGGCCTGCAACATAGAAAACTGCAGAGCTGAAGCCATGGCCACAAGAAACCCCATGTTCAACGGCACAGCCCTTTAGAGTCCCAAAAGACAAGGATGAAATGAAGCCTTCGTTAAACTGAAAAGAAGTACATGAAGATTGTACTCCAAACCAGGCTTTCTAAGAGGCGCAAGAATATACCGCACTCTGTTTAGGAACTGAACTACATGAAGCTGAGAAGTAAGTGAAGAGCAATATACCTAGCCCTTGTAACAAGCCAAGAATGGCACTAGAAGCTGAAGGGAATTGAAAGCTAAGCCCTCGGCAATACCCTTGTGCCAAAAAAGAACTCTGGAGTGTTTCAAACGTTAAGAAGCACCCAAGAAAGGAAAAACCTCCAAAAGGAAGCAGAAGCCACAGGAGAAGACGTCCGTAGCACCTGGATAAGAGAAGAAACAACCTGCTTCGCATAACCCTTACACATCAACCAAGATTTTTCAAAAAACTAGGTCGTAATACTAAAGTAGTATAAATATCCATGTTGATCGGACCCTAGGCGAGCAAAGCCAGAGATACCAGGAAACTTCTTAGTCCGGCTGTCGAAAGACTCAATCAAATCCGCATAGTAAGGATGGTGCCGTCAATCCAGAGATTCTACAAATACTGTGCCCGGGAAGCCAGCTCGAGATGGCAATCCAAGCCATCATCAGCCAGCGGAAAACACTGGAAAAGAGAAGGCAGAGGCGAGAAAGGAGCCATGCAGCTACCCACTCTAACTCCCACTTCCTGAGCCCGCCAAAGAAGCTAGGAAGCTTAGAATTGAGAGACGAGGCCATGAGGTCTAGGTCAAGGAGATCTCACGTCCATAAAAAGAGCTAGAATGCCTGAGCCCCAAATCTCAATATCCAGGATGCAGAAGATTACACTATTACTAACATGCACACTTTCCAGAGCGTACACAGCGCTGTACACTGTAACATATAAGAAATGGGCCATGCTCAGATTCCGCGGAGAGAAAGTCTATCCAAACTCTTATCCTGATCCATAAAAGGATCTGCCAACAGAAGACAAAGATGAGAGTCCACCCATAGAAGCAGACCAACTTCACCTGCCAACTGAGTACAACACCTACTGCCCAAGCTGTAGAGAAATACCCCCATCATAATACTGACCAAAAGGACCCTCAGTGGCAATCCGGAAGAATGATCTGAAGCTCCAGAAAGGTAGCCTGACCCTGCTCAAGAGTAGAAGAATGAACAAGTACTGAGTCGCCTCTGAAGACCAGACTCCTGGAGCTGAGGATGGAAGCCACTGAGCTCCCCAACCCGACAGCCCGAGATGGTCAGTGGTCATGAGCTAGTCCAGCAAAGACCGAGGCATGCCTTGAAAAGAGAAATCGCGCTGAGCCACCAAATCATACAGAGCGATGCAGGAGGAGCATACCAAATAATTGGAGCCCTGAGATACCGGGAACCACCGGAACAAAAGCGACTGCTGTAGCGTAAGAAGGGGAAAGCAAGCCGAAGTTCCCAGTGGAGTCAGCAATATGGATCACAGAAACTGTACAGAATCCCATACTCTTGGTCATGGTAAGCTAAGAAGAATACCAATCTGAGACTGAGACCTCACGCCCAAGTCTCCGGAAAGAAACACATGTCTCTCCTATATGAATAAAAACATTACCCCGATATACCTATAAATAGTACAGGAGAAAAGAGCGCTGTGCAAATTCGAAGATGCACGTGTAAAGAACTGAGGAAAAGATACCACCCTATTCGTGTCAGTCAAATGGCCCGACTGGAAGTCGTCAGAATCAAGCAGGCAGTCAAGAAGAAATTAGATGAATCGCCTGGTAGCGCCAAAATGGTACCACCGCCCACATCAACTAAAACATTCGTGAAGCCTTGGGTAGGCTTTGGCACGTGCCAAAACCGAAAGCACTGCTCCAAGGGAGGCAGGCAAACCAAGTGCCGATTCGGAGTCCATAGAGAAAATGTAAATATACTACCATGTTGTCTGCAGAAATGTGTATCCCCGAGAAACTAATTCAGAAGAATGGGATCCAGCCTGCCCAATGCCCCCGTCTCAGGCACCATGCAGTAAGTGGAACAACGTCCCTTAGTTCCCGAAGAACTACAAGAATTGTCCTGAGGACCAGTAACACGGAAAAGGGAAACACAAAACATAGAGACTCCAAGAACGAACTGGAAACCTGAGGAGGATGCAAAGATGCAAGCATCCTGAAAAATCTTCACAGCCCCCTGACCTGACATTATAGCGCCTTCTCCCTCATGAGAAAGCCTGAAGAGTCATTGAAAGAAGTCAAGATCCCCTCAGAATGAAGTGCAGAAGGTCAGGGAATGGCAGGATGAGACTGTAGGATCTGCAAGAAGATTCTCCTAGGAAAATTCAAGTTTCACAATGTAAAGAGGAATATACTGGAACCATGAAAACAGTACTAACCCCATGCAACATGAGCAAAATACGTATGTCCTTTAAAGTGAATACATACTACACTCATCAAGATGCTGCATCTACCGCCCCGTGGAAAACAACAACATCCTTACAGGTATCAGACAAAGCTCACATCGCTAATGAGAGCTTCAGGGATGAGGCTAACAGCCACATAGCGCGTGATCCTCTGCGGGTTTGATAGAATAGGTAACTGGCTCCTGGTTAAAAGGAGCTGTACAGCCCTTCCTGTCTGGTCGGGGGGCCTGTCTAGCATGTGCCATGAGAAAATGGTGACAGGAGAAACCAGCGTGATAAGCATGGAAATCTGAAGTCCAGGCCCCCTCAGAAATAGAGAAAGAGAGTCCTGGCCGCAGGAAAATGCGCAGTGTCATTATGCCCATAGAGACAGCCCAAACTTGGAAACTGTACTACCTTTAGGCATATATATCCTATGCCACTACTAGACACATGCAGTTCAGCACAGAGGCCCAAATAAGGACAGTTACCAACAGACAAAGGCTCAATCTGCAGGGACCCCAAGAGAGACAATGAGATACCTGTGTGAAATACAGGGCATTATCTTACTGCTGATCTCACCATGCCATGAGTTGCCGTATGTCGCCCCAGTCCGGAGACAAACCGAGACTGGGTGACCTAGCACAGGGCAGAGTCTCTCTGGTAAACCCCTTGAGTGCAAACCCCAGAGTCCGATTAAACAAGCAGCTTCCTTCAAGGGAGTACAGCAGGAACACAGACATAGACATATAAAGCTGCCCAAGCTTGTCCCAAAGCTGGTGACACACATACAACTTGTCTGAACCGGAAAGGAGAGAAGCCCCGGCATACCCTGACCAAAGTCAGCTGGAAACAAACTACCGGAATGCTGCAGCTCTCCTGCCATCGCCGGAGACCCAAGCGCACGCCGGATTCTCACTGACACATGGCCGCTGCATCAACGCTCCTAGAAACATAGTTGGATTCAAGCCCCGCAAAACTTACCCTGCCGTGGCTCGCATAGAAATAAAATCAGACTCAGTGAATAACCAGAAGAACGGCCCACAGCGCCGGAAAAAACATGTCCCATCTCATGCTGCTATAAACCGGCACCTGCACAATCAGCTGCACATGGCCGTAACAAACACCGATGAAAGAGAGCCTCAGAATAAACAGGACTACTGCTGCACTGAAACCCAACAATGAGAACAAGTGCGAGCAAGAAATCGCACCGCTACTGCCGCGCTGTAACCAACAAGGAAACCAAGCGCGTGCATGCAAAGGGCGGGAAGTCCCGGCTCCCTCCACGGATATCTAGTCATAAAACTTAGCCTCAATAAAATATCCATGCCTTAAATGTACGATGACCGAACCCACAGTACTAAGACTCCCAAACAGAACCTGAAGTTCAAACAACGTAAAAGCCAGACATACTCACAGCTTGTTGTTAGGGCCGGTTGAAGCCAGTTTGCAGCAAAAGCATGGCAGAATGTAACAACTGTGGTCTCTTTTTTTTTTTTTTTTTACAGAGAAGGGAAAGAAGAAAAAAATTGAGACCCAGTCAGACCCTCTAGCAATGGAGGGAGGGTGAGGCAGGGACAAGGGGGGGCCCAAGTGTAACCTCTAAAGCTGAACTACATGACAGGGGTGTCCGGCACCGTTCAGCCGGACACCCCTGTCTCACTGAAGAGAAAAATCTCAACAGGAGAAATAGCACTGCTAGCTCACTGAAGAGAAAATCTCAACAGGAGAAACAGAATGGCAGTCTCACTGAAGAGAAACCTCAACAGGAGAAAATAAAGTTCCAGTCACAGCCAGAATTCAGGAGCTAGTTGAATAGCGACCTTTTCCTGCTGGGAGATAGAGAATACTGATGAGACAGGAGGAGTGCCAGCCAATAGGACCACCTGTTAATCAGTTTCTCTATCTCCGCCTGCTGGTAGATGTGAGCTATCCCATTGGTCTCTGGATTCATCTACTGCTGTTGCTAGGGAACATGGATTTAGCCACGGGAAATCTTGCCTCAACACTCTACTACATTTCTTTGAAGAGATGAATAAATATGTGGATAAAAATATTTGGATTTTCAGAAGGCATTTGATAAATTACTTCATGAATGACTCCTGAAGAAACGAGAAAGTCATAGGAGGCAATGTCCTATTGTGAATTAACCTTTTCCTATCGTAATAAATTTTACGTTACACTGGTTCCAATCGTAATTATTTTAGCAAAGTTTTGTATTATTCTCCGTTATCATTTACGGATATTGTAAACATAATGTAAATAAGTCATAAGTCTGTAAATTCAAATATTTTGTATTCCTGGCTCTTTATTAGTCCATACAGACTGTTTATCCATTGTCTATGTCATTTTTGGAATGTCCCGTCATCCAGGACACACGATAAGAAAAGGTTAAGAACTGGTTAAAAGATGGAAAACTGAGCAGGGTTAAATGTCCAAGTATTAAAGTGTTGAAGTGTCTTTGGTAAAAGATTGGCTAAGGTACTTGTACTGAAAGTGCTTTAAACTAAATTTACTGGGGATGGGTGTAAAATGCACCAAGGTAATTAATAGCTCTTAGGAATATAAGACATCAAATACTGTTATTGAAATGAGACAAAAGGGCGATAGCTGAAAAGCTTTATATATTAATGCCCATATTATGGAAAACAAAATTCCAGATCTAGAAGCTCTAATAGTAGAAGCTGAATTGGATTTAGTGGCAGAGAGCCATGATTGGGATGTAGTTATACCTGGCTATAATCTATTCAGGGGGGATAGGTTTCTGCAAGGCAAGATCATGCCTAACGAGCTTAGTTTTATGCCAGCAGCACGGCAGCTGGGAGGGACAGGCGACATCCTTCATAGGTGACTGGCGTCGGCCGTGGTATGCGGACTTGATTCAGCTGTCAGCTGTCACGTTCCCGGTGACTCCGGACTTACTGACTCAGGGTCTGATCTCCATGGAAAATACGTCCCACTTTGGTCTTACGGCCTGGCTCTTGAACGGTCGCGGCTGAGACATAGGGGCTATTCAGAACAGGTTATTTCCACTCTTCTTCAAGCCAAAAAGATTTCTACCTCTGCCTCCTATGCTAGAGTCTGGAGAGTTTTTGAGTCTTGGTGTAGGGCGCAGGGTCTTTTGGCCTTCCAGGCATCTGTGTCAGCTATTCTTTCCTTTCTGCAGGAGGGCGTAGCAAAAGGGTTGGCCTATAATTCCCTGAAGGTTCAGGTGGCGGCCATTGCTTGTTACAGGGGCCGGGTCTCTCGTTCTGCACTAACGTCTCAACCTGACGTGGTCCGATTCCTCAAAGGGGTTCACCATATTTGGCCTCCTGTAAAACGAACCTGTCCCGCGTGGAGTCTTAAGCTTGTCCTTGGGGGATTGCAGGCGGCACCCTTTGAGCCTTTGTCTAATGCTACTCTGAAAGATGTCACGTTGAAAACGGTGTTTTTGGTGGCTATGGCTTCAGCCAGACGGGTGTCGGAGTTGCAGGCGCTGTCTTGCAGGGATCCTTTTTTGCGCATTTCGGATGCTGGGGTGTCTGTTCGGATGGTGCCGTCCTTTCTGCCTAAGGTGGTTTCTTCCTTTCATGTGAACCAGTGTTTATTCCTCCCGGTTTTTCGGCAGGAGGATTGGGGGGAGCACTTCTGTTCTTTGCGTTTCCTGGATGTGCGCAGGATTGTTCTGCATTATTTGGAGGTGACTAACGACTTTCGTCGGTCGGACCACTTGTTTGTGTTGTTCGCCTGTCCCTCCCACCTGCCGCGCAGCTAGCATAAAACTAAGCTGCAGCCAAGCTAACTTCAGTTGTTACACTTTAGGACTCCCCTTCCCCTGGGGCGCAGCAGATGCAACCGTTGCTGGATTGCCCCCTTCCTAATGACGCTTTGGGCGAAACTCAATTCGAAGGAAGGCCAATAGTTTAATGAACACAGGTTTTTAGAGTATTCACAGCACTTGAATTGGATTTTAGTGATTACTATTCTACTTCATTGCCAAGCTTCTGCCCCCATAAGTGACTTCATTAAAAACAGATAAGTAACGATAATCACAAGTATATAAGTAATTCTTTTTGTATTTGTCTTATGGAGGGCAGTTAGAGGGACTCTCAGAGTGCTATGTTGGTCCCTCTTTACAACCATTGCTGGCATTTTATATGACACTGTTTGGTTGGTGACTGACCACTTCATAAATTTAATTCACAAGATAGAATGTTTATAGTATTTATTATATTTTATTTGAATAATTAGACTTGTGGAGTTACAGTTTTTGTATTAAATGAGAGTACTCAAGAAAGGGACTTGGGGGTAATGGTGGACATGACAATGAAGCCGATGGCACAGTGCGCAGCGGCCGCTAAGAAGGCAAACAGAATGCTAGGCATAATCAAGAAGGGGATTACAACCAGAATGAAAGAAGTTATCCTGCCATTGTATCGTGCGATAGTGCGTCCGCATCTGGAGTACTGCGTCCAATATTGGTCACCGTACCTTAAGAAGGACATGGCGTTACTCGAGATGGTTCAGAGGAGAGTGACGCGTCTGATAAAGGGGATGGAAAACCTTTCATAAGCTGAGAGATTGGAGAAACTGGGTCTCTTTTCCCTGGAGAAGAGGGGATATGATAGAGACTTACAAGATCATGAAGGGCATAGAGAGAGTAGAGAGGGACAGATTCTTCAAACTTTCGAATAATTAAAGAACAAGAAGGCATTCAGAAAAGTTAAAAGGGGACAGATTCAAAACGAATTCTAGGAAGTTCTTCTTTACCGAACATGTGGTGGACACCTGGAATGCGCTTCCAGAGGGCATAATAGGTCAGAGTATGGTACTGGGGTTCAAGATAGGATTGGACAATTTCATGCTGGAAAAGGGGATAGAGGGGTATAGATAGAGGATTACTGCACAGGTCCTGGACCTGTTGGGCCGCCGCGTGAGCGGACTGCTGGGCACGATAGAACTCAGGTCTGACCCAGCAGAGGCATTGCTTATGTTCTTATGATAGGGTTGATAAAAAGGGTAGAGGAGTGGCATTATATATTAAGAATAATATTCAATGATATAGGGGGTAAAGAAGCACTGTGGGTTAGTCTGGAAAGAGGAAATGAAAAATGTATTTATGTTGGTGTGATATATAGGCCTTCTTCAGTCAGAAGAAAAGGACAAAGATGTAATTAAAATATTCACAAGATAGCTAGGAAAGGGAAAGTATTACTGATAGGTGATTTTAATATGCCTGACGTTGATTTGACCGTCCCTGCTGAGGGTCGTCTATAAGCAAAGAGATCTTGGATTTGCTAGGAAGAATTGTTCCTGCAATTAGTAATAGAAAGCATATGGAACAGAATTATTCTGAACTTGGTGATTAGAAACGGGAAAAGTGTTTCTGAGGTTAGGGTGGGTGATCATTTGGCATCCAGTGATCACAGAATAGAGAGGTTCAATATTAAAATGCAAGACGAGAGGACTTACTCAAGTCTGAAGGTTCTAACTGCCATGATGGGGTACCACCTCAAGGAGTTAGTTGGATGTGAATAGCTGAATGAAGCAGAAAAGCAGTGGGTGAAACTGAAAGGAGTTATTCTAAAGGTGCCAAACCTTTATGTTAGGAAAGAAAAAAAAGGCTGGTTTGGTTCTCAAATGTAGTAGCTGAAAACATGAGGGGAAAAAGGTTAGCCTTCATAAATTACAAGACGTTGAAGAAAGAGGAAGATAGCGGGAAAAGCTCTCAGAAAAAAGCAAAGACACAAATGGAAGAAAAGATAGTCGATATGGTAAAATTGGGGGACAAAATTTTTTTTTTGATATGAGATAGGAAGAAGAGTCAAAACCAACAATAATTACAAAACAGCATCCAAATATACAGTATTCTCTCTGTAAAATTAGAACTCTAGCAATCACAAACTGTCTAATTTCACAAAATGGCAAAAATATCAGGACTTTCATATTATCTATTCTGGCATCAGTTTGGTGTATTTTTTGACCCTTTCATCTTGACAATTCTCTTTGTAATAAGGAGCTAATCAATCATACTTGAGATGTATTGCTTAATTTGTTAATGACTGTAACTGAATTAAAGATATGTTAAATTTAGGTATGGTATGTGGTTATTGAATCTTATCTTCCTATATTGTTGTTTTCCTTTTCTTTATTCTTTGTAATTCTCCTTCCCATATTATATGAGCTAAGCAACTTTTTATTTTCCTTGTGAAAAAAAAAAAAAAAGTTTCTCTTCTGTGTATTACTTGTGTCATTCAGACTTTAAGGGCCCTTTTACAAAGCCATAGTAGCAATGCACCACCGAAGCCCATTCAATTCTTATAGACTTTGGTGCATTTACCATGACAGCACTGCGGCTTTGTAAAAGAGCCCTAAATTTGGAAATTCTTAAAAGAAAAATGCTTTCATAAACTATTTTTCCCTTCATAAAGAGAAAACAAAAATGTTTTACTGAAATGCTGTAAGCAAGCAACCAACCAACCAACCAACCAACCATGATTTAGACTGCATGCATGTGGCAGTTTTATGAAATCAAGAAGTCTATTTATGCACTGGGTAATCACTAGGATTCCACTTTTAAATTACTAATTGGCCAATGTAACTTTTATTTGAGAAATCACAATAAGGTGTTCATCACCCACAGGAAGTCTTACAATGGGAAGCAGATGGCTTTAGTGATAGGAGATGGGAGGTGGATGTTATTTCTATTCTTTAGTGACGTCCGAGTATGAATAAACAGTTTATTTTTAGATGAGATGGGTATAATTGTAATGCATGATGACCACCGTCCTTTGCATTACCTGCCATAGCTCTTACAACATTAGGACAGTGAAAAAAAAATCTCTAACACATATATGTCAGGACAGGAAAAAAAAAAAAAAAACCATAAAAATCTTACTGCAATATGGAAACTAAAATAGATGTATATTAGGATGGCATGCATTAGGGCTTGTGTACCATATAAACATGTCTCAGAAGACACAGGTATGCATATGCTTTATTTCTGTTTCCTGGCAAAAGATGAAGCATCAGTGGATCATGTCTGTGAGGCTTTACAAAACTTGAAATGTAATGAAAAAATATTGCATGGCAGTATTAAAATTTATTTCTCAAATCTAGGATTTAAACAATAGATATTGTGCATCACAAAGCACAACACAATATCTGCTAGATATGCTCATTGGTATAAAAAGAAACATAGAAACATGATGGTAGACAAAGGCCAAATGGCCTATCTAGTCTGCCCATCCGCAGTAACCATCATCTCTTTCTCTCTACGAGAGATCCTAAGTGCCTGTCCCAGGCCCTTTTGAATTCAAACACAGCTTCCGTCTCCACCACCTCTTCTGGGAGACTATTTCATGCATCTACCACCCTTTCTGTAAAAAAGTATTTCCTTAGATTACTCCGGAGCCTATCACCTCTTAACTTCATCCTATGCCCTCTCATTGCAGTTTCTTTTCAAATGAAAGAAACTCAACTCATGCACATAGATACTCATCTTGTAGTAGGTGTTATCTGAGGGCAGTAAGCAGATATTCTCACATGTGGGGTGATATCATTTACAGAACCTGGCACAGAGAAGTCAAAAAGTATACAATCACTTTAAATCTTTAAGACCGCCTATACTGCACGCATGCTGGTGCCTTCCTGCTCAATGTCAGCTCGCGGGAACAAAGCCAAGAAGCCAACTGGGAGGGTTGTGAGAATTAGAGAATGGCACGGTAGCAGTTACCTGTGGGTAACTCGCCGAAACGGTAGGGGGGGAAAAAGTGCTCACTGTGGGCACGGGGACAAGGCCATCCACCACCCTGTAGAGTGGTGAATGGCCTTGCCCTCGCAGTTAAGGGAGAGAAGGCGCGCGGCCCCCTCCCTACCTACCTACGGTCAAATCTATTTCCCTCCCTCCCCCTTACCTTCGCGGCACAAACTTACTGAAGCTAGCGGAGACTGCCTGCCTGTGCCTGCAGTCGTGTATGTGTGAGCAGAAGCTTCTCCTCTGATGCAACTTCCAGTTGCTTCAGAGGAGAAGCTTCCGCCCACACACACGCGACTGCAGGCACAGGCAGGCAGTCTCCGCCAGCTTCAGTAAGTTTCTTTACTAACACACCGCAAAGGTAAGGGGGAGAGAGGGAGATTCTCGAGCCTCTGAAGGGCGGCGAGGTGGCGAGAGGGAAGGGTGGATGCTGCTGGGATGTGGACGAGGCGGTGAAGGGGAAGGTGGTCCAGTGATGGGGACAGATTTTTTTCCCCGTGTCATTCTCTAGTGCGAATATCTACCTGCTTCCCTCAGATAACACCTGCTACAGGTGAGTAACTATGCTTTATCTGAGGACAACCAGGAAGCATATTCTCACATGTGGGACTCCTTAGCTGTCAGGATCATGCCTCGGAGAAGAGGGTTATCAATAACTACCATGAGCCTGGTGAAACCAAAGGGTTGGAGGAGTTGGCATCTAAGTAAAAAATAAATTTTGTAAAACTGTTTGGCCAAACCGACTATCCCGTCTGGAATGATTCTCCAAACAATAGTGGGATGTGATATGAATTGAGGAACAGCTGGCTGCTTTACAGATGTCTTCAATAGGAGCTAAACGTAAATGAGCCACTGAAGTCACCATTGCTTGAACTTTATGTGCAGTAACACGGCCTTCAAACATCAGCCCAGCCCGAGCAGAGCAAAAGGAAATATAGTCCACAAGCCATGTGAAGACGGTTCTCTTAGTGACGGGAGCTCCAAGTCTGTTTGGATCGAATGACAGGAACAGATGAATGGAAGATCTATGAATTTTGGTCCTATCCAAATAATAAGCTAGAGCACATATTTAGTCCAAAGTGTAGAGTGCAGTTTCACCAGGGTGAGAAAGTGGTCTTGGAAAAAACACAGGAAGCACTATAGATTGGTTGAGGAAGCACTATAGATTGGTTGAGATAAAATTCAGAGACTACTTTCAGCAGGAACTTGGGATGAACATGAGGAACCACCCTGTCATGATAGAATATTGTATAAGGTAGATCTGACACAAGTGCTTGGAGTTCACTGACTTGGCGTGAGAGAGATGAGAAACACTACTTTCCAAATAAGTCAGAGATGAAGACCCAAGTGGTTCAAAGGGAGGCTTAATCAGAGTAGAAAGGATAACATTGAGATCCCAAGCAATTGGAGAAGGCTTGATTGGTGGTTTGGTATAATAAAAGGCCTTTCGTGAATCAGGAAACCAGATAATGGTTTTTTATCCAGAAGTGCATGAGAAGCACTTATAGCACAGAGATGAACTCTAACTGAAGCAGTTTTGAGATCCGAGTCAGAGAGGTGCAGAAGAAAGTCCAGAACCGAAAGGAGAGAATGATCAGATTAAGTGAGTTATGATGACACCAGATTATGAAAGGAGTACGCTTGAAACAATAGCAGCACTGAGTAGAGAGTTTCCTAGAGCCTTCAATAATGGTTGACACTAGTGTAGCTAGTTGAAAAGCATCTACTGACTGGGAGAGAGATACCACTCTGTGAGAGCTAACTAATGGAGATTGGTATGGAAGAGAGCGCCCCCGTTCTGTGTGAGCAATGTTGGAAAGACTCCACTCATTTTATATCCTCTGTCATATCACCCCTAAACCATCTCTTCTCCAAGCTGAAGGGATCAAGCCACTTTAGCCTTTCATCATAGGGAAGTTATCCCATCCCTTTTATCATTTTCGTCACCCTTTTCTAATTCTGCTATATCTTTTTTGAGATACTGCAACCAGTTTTTCTTCTCAAGCAATGGTAATAGGGTTCTCAGAGAGATGATGCAAAATTTCTCCTTCACCAAGTATTTGTTGAGAGCACGGAGGTCCAGAATTGGACAGAGACCCCTGGTCTTTTTTGGGACCAACAAATAAAAAAAACCTCAGTGCTCCATTGGAATTAGGAAAAACCACAAAACCAAAAGCAGAAAGACTGGAGCCAATGGTCTGGACCAACAGAGTTTATTCAGACAAATGGACCAGTTGATAAAAACAATCCAGTTGACAAAATGTACAACAATGGTCTGTGTAGATAAGAAGCAAAGAGCAAATGTGAACAAATAGTCCTGCTGGTAAATTGTGCAGCAAAAGGTCTATATCAATGTTATGGGCAATAACAACCAGTAGCAAAAGACCCATAGTAAATGTGGGAACTATAGTGCAATGCAAAGACTTTCATACTGTGAGGATCTCTGCATCGCAAGCAAATTTATCCATGCATGCACTATAGTTCCCACACTTACTACCTTGGAATCTGTAAATTCGAGATCTTTCTATGCCCTGTACTGCAGCTTTAATTGATTATTATTTTGAAGACAAAAAAATAAATTTTCCCTTTTAACTAGTTTGAATATATTTTCATAAAGCATTTTTATTTATAATAACAATAACTTTATTCTTCTATACTGCCTTAGTCAGATGACTTCTAGGCGGTTCACATCGAAGAGGGCTGGACAATCAGCAAATTACAGAATGCAAAAAGTGAGGGTACAACATATTACACAAGAAATAGACATAAGGAAAATATGAATCTCAAGTATGCAACCCAAGGAAGAAAGCTGGACAATCAGCAAATTACAGAATGCAAAAACTGAGGGTACACCGGCCGTATCGAGATGGAAGAAGAGATTCTCTTTCTCAAAGGACCCTCAGTCACAAGAGGGCATCCGCTCAAACTCAAGGGCGGGAAATTTCATGGCGACACCAGGAAATATTTCTTCACCGAGAGAGTGGTTGATCCTTGGAACGAGCTCCTGGTGCAGGTAATCGAGGCAAACAGCGTGCAAGAATTTAAGAGCAAATGGGATGCCCATGTGGGATCCCTTAGAGCAGTGTTCTTCAACCACCGGTCCATGGACCAGTGCATCAGGCCCATAACAGTGTTCTTCAACCGCCGGTCCATGGTGCAATCGATGCAGTATTATCTTCAAGCCAGCTCCCTCTTCCTAACTGATTCAGTGCACAAAGCCACGGGCAGTGGCTCCTATGGGCATCCTGCGCCTGAACTGGAAGCCTTCTCTCTGACGTTGCAACGTCAGAGGGAAGGCTTCCTGATGAGGCACGGAATGTGCAAGGTGCAATTAGTACTATTATGGGGCGGGGGCTGGGGTGGAGATGGGAGGGGTCTGGCCCACGACTTAGCCCACTGTTCCTCAACCACCGGTCCACGGACCGATGCCGGTCCACAGAATAATTCTTTTATTTCTGCCGGTCCATAGGTGTAAAAAGATTGAAAACATCGCCTTAGAGGGTTAAGCCAAGGGAACCTGTCACCAGGAGTGGGATCCCTAGGATAGTAGACTTGGGGGTGGGTCAGTAGAGTGGGCAGACCTGATGAGCTATGGCCCTTATCTGCCGTCATCTTCTATGTTTCTATGTTTCTATGAGACAAAATCTCCACAAGTCTAAATATTCAATAAATAATTATATAAAAAATGAGAAACATACACTAAAGTGCACTTAGTACTATAGTTGATTAATCTAATATCATGAAATGCTCAGTCACAACATATTACTCAAGAAATAGACAAAAGGAAAATGTAAATTTATAAATTTAGTGTGGCTTGTTTAGGAGATGAATCTGTCAAACAGTACAGTTTTAATGAGTCATGTTCTACAATGTGGAAATGACTTTTATAAAATTGTGTGGATGTATAAGCACATATGTAAGTATAGGTACTAACAAGAACATGTAAGAGGTCTGCATTTGGGTGGAGCTGTTGTACACCTGTAAATTTTAATTAATAAAATAGGCATTAGCAAATGAGAGTAGTGCAGGTACTATTAAGGGAGGGAATATTTTTATTTTGTAATGAACTCACCTTTTTGGTTCAGGTTATAAGAGGCAAATTGATTTGATGCTGAATAGTTATTGTGTTTACTAGAGCTGCTCTGCACTGCTTCCGACACTCAGAGTTCCTATGAGCGTCGGGAGCAGTGCAGAGCATTCAGTGTGCCAGCCTGTGCTACAAACCGCTATCACAGTTTTGTAAAAAGGGGAGAGGGAGGGGGTAAACTGAAGAACAACAGATATTTACAGAAATGTTTGATATGATGAAGATAGAAAAAGGAACTATAATAAATTAGGATGAGTATAACTAGAATTATCTAGGATGAGAGTAAATAAAACGAATATAGTACCATTGCTAGAGCTATTTTAGGATACATGTAAATACACAATACTTAGTCAAAATGGTTAACCTATTAAGGATGGCGTAAATATAATATACTAACCCCCTCTTCTACGAAACTGCGCTAGTGGTTTTTAGCACAGACAGCTGCGCTGAATGGCCACGCTGCTCCCGATGCTCATAGAGTTCCTATGAGTGTCGGGAGCAGCGTGGGTAGAAACTGCAAACGCAGCCTTTTTATCTCTTAACCCAAAGACCTTGCGTGGTTAAATAGTTTTTCTGGAGTAAAAAGAAAGCAAAAGTGAAGGGAGCCTTGATGTTAAGGGGGTTGGTTGGAGGGAGATCTGGGAGTCCCCAATTTGAGATTGTATAATTAAAGCCTATCTTTTCAGACATATTAAAGATTGGATTCTTGCCACCTCTACTTTTACAGATACCCGATTTGAGAGTGACTATATTTGGACCAGCCCAACACACTCACTTACCGGAGACTCTTAAAAGGAGTCCCTTGCTGAAACCTCTGTGGGAGGCCTAGCAGTATTTAAAAAAGAGTTGGAGTTGTAAAGCTACTGTGAGCACCCTGCTTCCTTTAGTAGGTAATGTAGCCTTTATCCAGGGACAAGATAATGCAACTTTTCAGAGATGGGGTGCATAAGGCATTCGATTGATCGAGCATTTGATGCGGGAAGACGGGAAACCTTTGATGAATTTCAGCAGCGAATAGCTACTCATCCTGCAGATTTTTTTGTTTATTTTCAAATTATCCACTATATATGTTCCATTGGGCTACATCATTTGACTCCTGAAGTGGGCAATAAGGTATGAGTGCTCCTTCAGGGGGATGAGGACGATCATGTCTCAATATTGAGCCTCCATTAGCTACTGATTCAAACCTCCCCCTAAAAGATTACACAGTGATTCAAACACCTGGGTACGGGACCTTGGCATTCCAGTCCCATCCTTAGACTTCCCCCATATGGTTTCCCAGTTAGTCCATAATGCAGAATTACAGGAATGCCAGTATAGAGTAATTCATAGAGCTTATTTTTTTTGCAGCACAGAGCCTTTTTGGCAGGGTGTACAACTACGGCTCAATGTAATAAATGTCATTGGACCCTTAACACATTTTATCATGGCATTTGGGATTGTCCAAAAATTCAGATGTTTTGGAAGGCTCTCTTCTGATATCTACAACGGGTCTTGCAATGTGTTTTGATTTGCTCTGCCTTGGGGATTTTATTTCATGATACCAATTTCCTTGGCACGTTAAAGAGTGGAGAGCGTAGATTTCTAGGTATGGCTTATTTGGTGGGGAAGAAAAAAAATCCTAAATTACTGGCTCCAAGAACAGTCACCTTCCTTTTGGTACTTGCGTAACAAATTCCATACCCTGATGATATGGAGATTCTTATGGGGTTAGGGGTCACCACAGGAGACAGAAATCCCTTTTACAGGTTTGGGATAAATATATTCAAACTTTATCACCAACAGCCTGAAGTCAAATACTGAACGGCTTTACGAATCTATAGTGATTATGCTAGGCACCTCTAGTGGTCACAGATGATTTAGAAAGGGGTGGAGGGGTGGTAGAGAGCTAATATTTATACTTTTTTTATTATTTTAATTATTCTCCTAAGGGAATGCACATAGGATTTTTTTTCATATAGTTGGAGTGTTTAAGAGTCATGACACTGGCTATTCTCACAATTGAAGATAGGAGGGGGGCCAGCATTGGGGGTTTATATAGGTTTTATTGTTGTTTAAAAATGACCCATATGTATTTTTGAATCTGTACTGCTGGTGTATTTTTATTGTCGTTGTTGTTACTTGCATGTTTGGTTCATAATAAAACAGACTTTTGCTAAAACAACAAACATATCAACATAAAAATATAGCTCAAACTGAAACAGGAAAGGACAGAAAGCAAATATTATCATAATAAAATATTGCATAATATGTCAGTCTCTTATGATAAATTATCTTTCAGTTCTCACTAGTTATTCTCATCTCTAGATTATTGACAGATATGTTAAAAAGCAGTAGTCCAGCACAGACCCCTGCGGAACACCACTATTTACCCTTCTCCATTGAGAATATTGACCATTTAACCCTACTCTCTGTTTTCTATCTTTTAACCAATTCTAAATCCATAATATGACATTACCGCCTATCCCATGACATTCCAATTTCCTTAGGAGTCTTTCATGAGGTACTTTGTCAAATGCTTTTTGAAAATCTAGTAACACAATATTGACCAGCTCAACTTTATCCATATGTTTATTCTCCCCTTCAAAGAAATATAGTAGATTGGGAAGGCAAGATTTCCTTTGACTAAATCCATGCTTATGTATATGCTCTATCATTTTGTTCTTTATAATAGTCAACCATTTTGCCTGGTACCGATGTCAGATTCACTGATCTATAATTTCCCAGATCACCTCTGAAACCCTTTTTAAAAATTGGTGTTACATTGACCACCCTCTATTTGATGTATAGCAATTGAGGGGCTCAATGCTTCACCCTCTAAACTATACCGTTCCACCTGATTTTGCAGCTTAAATGCAAGACCTTGCATTTCTTAGCATTAAATTTTAGCTGCCAAATTTCAGACCATTCTTCAAGCTTCACTAGGTCATGTTATACACACCATCCTGGATCTCTTCTCTATTGCAGATTTTGGTATCATCCGCAAAGAGGAAAATCTTACTGAGAGCCCTTCAGAAATATTACTTATAAAAATGTTAAGAAGAACAGGCCCAAGAACAGAAACTTGAGGCACACCACTGGTAACATTCATTTCCTCAGAGTGATCTCATTGACCACTACCCTCTGTCATCCTCCACTCAACCAGTTTCTGACCCAGCTCGTCACTTTGGGGTCCATCCCGAGGGCACTCAGTTTATTTATTAATACGTCTATGTGGAACACTGTCAAAGGCTTTGCTAAAATCAAACCTGAGTATTCAATGCCAGTGCCTGAATATGGCCTGGCACTGAATATCTGGGCCTAATTTAGCCAGCAATGGTGTACTGATCTTGATCATTTCTTTCATGAGAGGCAAGCCTTAGAGAAATAAACCAAGTGGTCCAACCAATAGGAGGTTGCTTACATATATAAAACAGGCTCAACCTGTGTGCCTTTCCTGTCTAGATACCATACCTTGTAATAAAATCACCCTCTTTATGTTAATCTTATATAGCCAAAAGATTTAAAGAAAAAATTCTAAGCACTTGAATATGATAAAGTATATGAATTTCAAGTATTGTAGGCAACTGAAATATCAAACCTAAAAATATTTTCTGTGGCGTTATATGTGGTTCTCAATTGTGCAATAAATTTATTCTTATAGAAAGTTCCTTCTCATTCACAGTGCATCAAAAACACACAGAAAAAAAAATGGTTCAGCCTCTTAGATCCCTCTCTATGCCCTGGTGCAATCATAGGAAAAGATGATCCAAGTAAGTAAGAAAGCAAGATTCTGAAGGGTCAAAGATCATGAGTGCTTTGATGAGATCTGATAGCTAGCTGCTTCCCTAAATCAAGCCAGGAAATACTGATTAGGTTTGCACTATTTATAAAAATGAAAGCCATTTCCTTCATAAAGAGCAGCAGCAATGCAAGATACATTTGTAAGAAAACTTCCATTTAGCGGCACAGCATTTTCCCTACTGCAGAAATCCACTAGCACAAATTTAATTTTATAGAATAAAAGCAACAAGAACCTCTTTAAAAGGATTATCAATGTTGCCAGAATATCTTAAGTTACAAGGAAATGTGCCATAACAGATTCTAGGAGTTTAGCTGTCAGGCTGTCTTTGAATCAAACAGTAAAACCAGAAAAATATGCTGCCTTCAAAATAACACAGGAATAAAATAAAGTTAAGAGACTCCTCTTTATTTAAACTTCATTAGGAAATCCTCTATAATAAAACCCTAAGCGCGCATGCACACTTAGGGTTTTGTGATAGCTGCCGCTATGCTTGTCCCTTCATGCCGAATTCTATTTTGGAACACGGAGGCAGGGAACATGCCAGCGACTCTCCCCTCCCGCCCTCACTCCCCAACCGCTACTGACGGCGCTGCTCCTCTTCAAAGAAGCCTACTAAGGATCACAGTCGGCTGTAGCGAACCTCGCAAGCTGCTCTGCATCTCGGTAGCACGTTCCCTCTGACGTACGCGATTGCGCCAGAGGGAACATGCTACCGAGGTGCAGAGCGGCCTACGAGTTTTGCTACAGCCAGCCGTGATCCTCAGCAGGGCTGCTTTGAAGAGGAGCATCAGTGGTTCAAAGACACCAGGAAGCCGGCTGCAGGGGGAGCAGGGAAGAGGGACAGAGGGAGCAGATAGAGTGCTGCTGGACATGGGGAGCAGAGAAGAGGGACAGGGGGAGCAGGTAAAGAGTGCTGCTGGATAGGGGGAGCAGGGAAGAGGGACGGGGGAGCAGGTAAAGAGTGCTGCTGGACAGGGGGAGCAGGGAAGAGTACAGGGGGAACAGGTAAGGAGTGCTGCTGGACAGGGGGAGCAAGGAAGAAGTGCTGCTGGACAGGGGGGGAGGTAACAAGAAGGGAGAAGGCCTACTGCTGGACAGGGGGAGCAGGGAAGAGGTGCTGCTGGACAGGGGGTAAGGTAACAGGAAGGGAAAAGACCTACTGCTGGACAGGGGGAGCAGGGAAGAGGTGCTGCTGGACAGGGGGGAGCAGTGAAGTGGTGCTGCTGGACAGGGGGGAGGTAAAACGAAGGGAGAAGGGCTGCTGCTGGACAGGGAGAGCAGGGAAGGAGTGCTGCTGGACATGAGGGAGGTAAAAGGAAGGGAGAAGAGCTACTGCTGGACAGGGGGAGCAGGACAGCCGAAGAAAGAGACAGACAGACAGATAGACAGACAGATAGAAAGAAAGAAAGAAAGACAGATACATCCATGCTAGCACCCGTTAATGTAATGGGCTTAAAGACTAGTTTTATAATACTATAGTTATTCTGATAAAAGTAAATATCAACAGAGAAATAAGCACATTATATAGCACAAGCTTCATATTTGTTAAAATCTTTACCAACAAGACACAGAACAAGCAAATCAGAATAAAAGATAACACTGCCAAAAATATGACTACAAGCAAATTGCATATGATACTAATGTTCAACTGTATCATTATTTTGTGTTTACCTTTAGTTCTGTGCAGCATCTTCCATCAAACCAATAATGAAAAAAATCATGAGGTAGTTTCCACATTAAGGGAATCTAGCTGAGTGGTGTAAACTAACGGTCCGCAAAATGCCAACCGCATCGGCTCCGGTTCTAGTCCCGTAGGTGCTGTATACCCCCGGTTCTGGTCCCGACAGTACGAGACGGCACAGAATTAATGAAGCGCAGAAAGAAAATAGAATAACATGAAGACTAAAGCTACGTAATATTCTGTTAGTCTTTTCAAATATTGAAGTGGTCTTCACTTAAACAAGCACTATAATACACATTAGTTATATATGAATAAGATTTTGTAGATAAAGTTCATAATAGAAGGTGTAGGATAACAAGTAAAAGCCTAAATCAGTAAAAGCATAATACGAAGAAAAAACTGCATCAAGCAGGTTTTTGGCCAATGACTGCAGCACGGAGTACGTGTCTGAAAGACACCTACGCTGGTAATAACCATTAAAGAAACCAGAAGCGTAGTACTCCCTATCTCTGAGGCCTTTTTCTGTATGAACACCATGCTTCAAGTATGATTAAATAACAAATTTATAAGAGTGGAGTGCGATAGGAGTATAGACCTCTTCATATGAGTGGATAATTGACTGCTGTTGTTTATTGAGTAGTCTCCACATTAAACATATACAATCAAGAAATCAGATGTGAAACATATTCTGCTCTTATAAGAACAGAAGAACAGAAGCAGTGCCTCTGCTAGGTCAGACCAGAGGTCCATCAAGCCCAGCAGTCCGCTCACGTGGCGGCCCATCAGATCCAGGACCTGTATAGTAATCCCCTATCTATACCCTTCTATCCCCTTTTCCATCAGGAAATTGTCTAATCCCTTCTTGAACTCCAATACCGTATTCTGTTCTATCACACCCTCCGGAAGCGCATTCCAGATGTCCACCACCTTCTGGGTAAAGAAGAACTTCCTAGCATTGGTTCTGAATCTGTCCCCACTTAACTTTTCCAAATGTCCTCTCGTTCTTGTAGTTTTTGAAAGTTTGAAGAATCTGTCCCTCTCCACTTTCTCTATGCCCTTCATGATCTTGTAAATCTCTATCATGTCCCCTCTAAGTCTCCTCTTTTCAAGGGAAAAGAACCCCAGTTTCTCTAATCTTTCAGCATATGAAAGGTTTTCCATACCTTTTATCAATCGTGTCGCTCTTTACCGGACCCTCTCTAGTATTGCCATATCCTTCTTAAGGTACGGTGACCAATATTGGACGCAGTACTCCAGATGCGGGCGCACCATCGCCCGATGCAACGGCAGGATAACTTCTTTCGTTCTGGTTGTAATATCTTTCTTGATAATACCTAGCATTCTATTCGCTTTCTTAGAGGCCACTGCGCCGACGGCTTCATTGTCTTGTCCACTATTACCCCCAAGTCCTTTTCTAGGGTACTTTCACCCATTACTATCCCTTGAAGGTACCTTTTAGGATAAGGCCCTCCGTTAGTAGTGCAGAGACTTGAGCCAGAGACTGAAGAGATTTAAAAAGGCTTTTATTAAACAAGCATATATGCTGGACTTCTGAGCAGAACTGGCTGCATAAACAGAAGACCCTGAGGATCTCCGACACAAAAGTTATATAGGGTCCTAACCAGTCCAAACCAGTCTAACCAGCTCTGACCAAAAGAGAGAAAAACAAAACCACAAATCCATCCTATAATCTATACATCAAGGCTAACTAACAGGCTAACATCCTGTTGCCTCCTTGCCGTGCCTGGCACTTAAGACAGATACATAGAACAGGCCTGTATGTATACGTGATTTCTCAGAGCAATAAAATGGAGTCACAGGTTGTTCTTTGTACTAATTATGACCCACTGATCTAAAATGGAGTTTCTTCATCTACACCGTGACCCAGCTATGTCAGCTAGCTAGGGATCCTTCATTCCCAACTTTTCTTCTGTAGGCTAGCTGACTAGCTGGGTTACGGGAGGTCAGGGCCATCTGTATCAGAGGTGGGGACTGGGTGATAGGAGGAAAGGGCCAGGACTAGAGCGGTGGTACTTTTGTCAATCGTAGTCCTAATAGTATGGTTAAGGGTTTTCAATAAACATGGTAACAAGCAAGGAAGGACACAAAATATGACAGAGGATACCAGGAAAATTATGGTGAGAGCTTTAAAGAGTCCCGGTTTGGAGGCCCAATCAGTCAGTGAGTTGAGTCCAAACATATCAGCAGAAAAACCCTTCCAAGTCTGGACAGGAACGTGAGCTAATCTGGTAATTTTATCTATGACTTCTTCAACCACAAATCCTTCATCATCCAGTTGTAGACAGCAGTTGGAGAGATTGAATTTGCCACATACCCCTCCTTCAGCGGCCAATAGATAGTCTAAGGCCAGTCGGTTCTGATAGATGGCGGTACGCATCATAGTGTTCGCTTTGGCCAGGGCTCCCAGGGCCCTAGCTGTTTCATTGGTGATAACTTCTAAAACCGCCTGCAGTCGTATGAGGCGGTTAAGCATGTAGATTGGGGTCCGGTACCCAAACATACCATCATCAGCCCAAGTAGCAGGACCGTAGACAGCAATGATGCGCTCCGGGGGCCAAGTGTCATCCCATTTACCAATTTCCAAACTTCTTTCAGAACGGGCCC
This sequence comes from Geotrypetes seraphini, assembly GCF_902459505.1. Classification (NCBI taxonomy): domain Eukaryota; kingdom Metazoa; phylum Chordata; class Amphibia; order Gymnophiona; family Dermophiidae; genus Geotrypetes; species Geotrypetes seraphini. The sequence continues at coordinate 85,500,267 of NC_047095.1, forward strand.
GTTGATCGAATACTGGGACAGCCAGATGTTCTCCTTTGGATAACGGGAGGAAGAAGAAGGCTGGTTTGATAGTGCCCAGAACACAAGTGCCAGTCCAATTTGAGGGTAGAGTGGGGTATGCCGTTTTCCCACAGATCCAGTAGTATCCTTCCGGTGCAGCCCAAGGGGCAGAAGCAGGCAGGTTGAGGTAGACATTTAATGTGGTAGCATTGCCAGTAGTATTCCATCGTCTGGGTATTTTTAACTTAGGATCTCCGGTCCAATAAGTCCAACCGGGCTGAGAGGTGCTGTTTTTAGTCCATAAGGATTGGCACTGCAGGTGTCCAACACGAGTGGTAAAGGATGGTCCGAGACGCTGTATGCAGTGTTTTGCCAGAATGGAGTTTTTCAGAGCTGGGTGCCCGCTGTAAGTTGGGGGTGTAGTTGAAAGACGGGAGGCTGGCCAGCCGGAGCATGGAAACCTGTTTAGCCTCCCATGGCCATTTCTCTCCCATATTTGTGCCCCCGCAGACATAACAGTTTGTCAGATTTAAGGTGGCTCCTATGGCTTCAGCGAACTGTATGAAAAGGTTGCGGGTGGTGGCAGAGGGCACAAAGTCTTGTTGGTCTAGTTTCATATGTTCATAAAAGTCAGGAAACACAATGCTGTGTTGTTCAGGGATCCGGTGTCTCTCAACGAGTTTGATGTGTAAGACAGTACCAGGGTCTGTGCCCTTACCGTATATCTGTAGGCCCACAAGATAGCGAGCTTTCCGGAGGCTATCATCGAGGTTCCATTTAAACGGCTGTAGGATAGTGAAGTTAAGTGGATTACAGTTCTGGAGGCCACAGTCAGAGGTAGTCACCCCTTTGGATAATATGGCTCGGGTGGTAGGCAGTCGGGTCATACCCCAAGTAGCCCAGGATACACATCTCCAGTAATTACAGTAGTAGTGTTCGGAAGACCCTTCACAGTGGGACGGCTTCTGTCCCGCCAGGCACATGTATTTATCGTTGTGCATATATTCCCTCCTCCATGCTAGGGCACCACAACGTCCAAGGAAGGTGGGGTTTTGGTCCATGGCATAGCAAGCATCAAAGAGGACTGAAGCCGGGACATAGGGATTAGTGACCAGGGTTTGTTGAATCAGGGGGCCCTGATCCCAGACTGACCTGACCTCTATCCAAGTATCCCTATTAGTTGCTTTGGGGTCGAAACAGATCTGTGAATCTCCATTATTACATATAGAATATTCAACCTTGTTATATATACATACAGGGGTCACTAATTGATCCTTACACTCATAATTAGTTTGAAATCTAATAACATTTTCCGTTTTGCCCCCATTGTCCACTAGTGCCACACAAGGGGCACACCCAGGCGTGGGAGGGGTAGGGGACATGGACAATGTTGGCAAGACGTAAATCACAAGCAGTATATATACAACAGAGTTCATATTAAATATCTTGACAGATCTCTGGATCAGACGTGCGTGATTACTCTTCCAGAGTGTGGGGCAGCCGCGTGATTTTCAGTTGAAGGTCAGTAGGCCCTTTTTCACAAATATACTCAGCAGCGGGCTTCACACGGCTGTAGTGAATCCAAGACTCGTGGCGGGACAATTTGACAGCTGTGGGGGAAGCAAGTAAGACAGTGAAAGGCCCTGTCCAAAGGGGTTTCAGCGGTTCTTTCTTCCATACTTTCAGCCACACTTGATCCCCAAGTTTGTAGAGGTGAACAGGGGTTGTAATTGGCAGCGGGGCTCTAGAAATGACCCAGTTCTGTAATTTCATAATGGTCTTTCCTAGCTGCTTTATCTCTGCGTCTGTGATAGCGTTCCCTATCTGTTCAAGAGACTCGGGGTCTAGACTGACTATCGGCGGGGGTCGGCCATACATGAGCTCAAATGGGGACAACCGATTGCGTTTACCTGGGGTACAGCGGATGCGAAATAGAACAGAAGGAATCAGTTTGGGCCATGGCAGGCAGCTTTCCTCTGCCGCTTTTCCGAGGAGGGTTTTAATAGTTCTGTTGATGCGTTCAACTTGGCCAGAGCTCTGGGGGTGATAGGCCGCATGTAATTTCCAGGTGATTTGCAGAGCCCGAGAGACTGCTTGTGTGACTTGTGATATGTAGGCGGGGCCATTATCGCTGCCAATCACTAGGAGCAGGCCATAGCGAGGGATGATGTCATGGAGTAAAGCCTTTACTATTTCCCTACTTTTCTCTGTGCACACTGGGTAGGCCTCTGGCCACCCAGTGTGGGAATCAATGAAAACCAGGAGGTAACGGAACCCATGGGAGGGGGGCAAGTGGGTAAAATCTGTAGAGAGGACTTGCATGGGGTGTGAACCGATAGGCTGGTGGCCAGGAACGGGGGATCTGACAGAAGAGGGGTTGTGTCGGAGACAAATGACACAGTGGAGCAGAACATGGGAGATGAGTTGAGAGAGATTCGGGATATAGAAATTCTGTCGGAGAAGAGTGCGGAGGGCTGGGTTACCGGCATGAGAAAAATCGTGTGCACGCTGGACAACAGTGAGGGCCAGGAGTTGTGGAACATACAGGAGGGGGGTGGATGTGTGGGAGGAGGGTATAGTAATCCATCCGGATGGGAGGGTGCAATGGCCAGGTTGCTGCGTGGCCCACTTGCGCTCGGGGTCAGTGTACTGGGGGGAAAGGGAATGAAGGAAAGGTTGAGGGGAGGAAAGGGATAACAGAAGAGGGGGTGTGGGCGGACCTTGGAGGGCCGCCTGGCGAGCCGAGCGGTCAGCCAAGGCATTACCGCGGCTGATAAAATCACGGAGGCGACGGTGGGCCCGGCAGTGCATGATAGAAACTTTGGAGGGTAGCAGGATAGCATCCAAAAGGTCCAGGATGAGTTGGTGGTGTTGGATAGGGGATCCAGAGGAGGTGAGGAAGGAACGCTGGCGCCAGAGGGCAGCGTGGGCGTGAACAGCTAGAAAGGCAATTTAGATAGGAAAAAAACAAAAATGCAAAAAGGGAGAGAAAAATCTCCAAAAATGGCCAATGGTATAGTTGGTTTCCCTGGGGTACCCCACAAACCAAACAGATAGACAACACAAAGATTACAGGGCATAAACAAACATAGAAAACAGAAAAGGCATGGAACTTTTCTTCCAGCTGGCAAGGATTCAGAGCTGAACTTAGATCTGCAGAGAAATGCACAGTTATACAAAAACAAACGTCCATCATAGCACGAATCATAATTGTGTGCACACAGTGGCAAAGTAAAGTGCGATATAACACATGGCATAATAATCACATAATCATAAAAGGCATCTATTAATGGTTACTGGAACATCCGAAAGAGAAAACGTAAGAATGTGATCACTCTGGCTTGGTGCCCTGCCAATTACATTCATAAGGCAGACAGGGACGCAACTGCTAGGGTGTGCTTCAATCTTGAAAAATAAGCAAAACTTACTAGGTACAGTGTACAATGTTAAATATAGAGGTATTCTGAAGTATGGCAATGTCAATTCAAAGGGAAAAAAAAGAAACATGTTAAATGTTAAGTGCAAGGTCATTTCAAGGTTACTGAAAGCAGAACATTGTCCTCCTTCTCTGGGTAGAAAAAGGCTCATTGTAACAGGTCCAGAACAGCTCTGTATGTATGACTGCGAAGACAAAGAAGAGACATTTTAACGTGACACCACCCCTGAGGTCACTTAGCCATGTTCCCTGCAGGCAGACCTGGAACCCTTGTCTGCCACCTGGGTCCCGCTACACTCTGAGGAGTGGGCACTGCTGCAGACTAGATGTAGCTACTTTACTCTGCACTGTCCTTACATAATAACTACCCCCTTCCTCTGGAGTTTGAGCTACCAAGTTTATTTGAAAGGTATTTCTGTTTCCAATTGTATTTAGAATCTGATTGATAATAACACTTTATACAAACATGCATGGGAAGAAAGAATTCATAAAGAACACCAGGATAAAGACACAATACGGGAAAGCAAGGGAGACTGTTAGCACAAAAGAAGTAATCTCAATCCATCCGTTATCAATAAAACTCATTAACTGTCCCTTCCTTAAAAATTGTGGGTACAAGAAGAAATGACATGTTTTCTGTTACAGCGCCACAAACGTGGAATGCACTGCTACTGTACATCAGAAAAGAAAAAGATCTTATCTCTTTTATAAAACTCTTAAAAACTTTGTTATTTAACTTTGTACTTGTGTCTTAAAATTGTTTGTCCTCTAAAATGTTTTTTTTTTTAATTGTTCAGCGCTTAGAATGTTTGTATAGGCGATTCATCAAATAATAATAAAACTGGAAACTTGAACTTGAATTATCAAGCCCATGTTTAGCACATATTTCAATTTTCAGAAAAATATGGATACTTAACCTCTATCATTGTTAGTCTTGTACTTTAAATCCCCCAACACTGGGATACAAAGGCAGGGATGTGCCCAACACAAACCCCACATATCTAACAAACGGTTGCTTTTTTTTTTTCTTTTTTATTACCAGCAGACACACTTTGACAACTGCGAGAACACGTAAACTATCTGGCTCAACTTTCTTTAAATTACTCACTGTCTGTAACAAATCCACTGCACGCAACATATATCTAAAATCACAGTCCTTATTCTCGTTCATCAGTGCGAACTCACATTCTTAATTCTGTCTTGATCCACATGCATTTTACCCTGTTAAGCAACTTACACTATCCTGTCTGCAACTTTCGGCAAAACAATCATGCTGGCTTGCTTTACCAACCTTTCCCAGGTTTCCAACCTAAATGCTATTTCCATCTCCCCGGGTAATTTCTCAACATCACCAATTTCTCGTTCTCTGTGTCTTGTCAGGTGTCCCCAGAGCTTTTGTTTTATTAATTTGACAAGTATGACAAAAAGTTGATTAAATTCCAAATACTAAGCCTTTGACAACAATAAAAATAAGGATGAAGAAAACAATAAAAAATCTTAGGGTCGCCATAATCGCCAGAAAAGGCAGTTGTAAAATATTTAAGCATGATCTGAAGGGGGTCGGTGGTGCTCTGACCCATATTATACAATCTATATATGCACCCAACAAAAGTTCCAATTTCCAGAAACCAGAATCCTCTCTGTGCTTCACAACGGATTAAGAAGTTACTAGACAGAAGAGGTAGAGACAGGATAGAGAAGGAATCAACTTCTCACTTACCAAGACAGGTCCGGTACCGGCACAACAAAACCAGGAGCCAGAAATCTCCACCGATTCGTTCCTTCTCGAGGTGCAATCCGTTGTCTTCGACGAGAAACCGTTCCTGATCAACCATCAGGCTAATGCCGGCTATTACGGGTCTCGTAGGAGGCAAGGTTTGAAATCCTCCGAGGGAGACGATCGTGCCAAACAGGCTCAAGTCTGTAGATCAAGTCCCTGTTTGGGCGCCAAATGAAGGTACCTTTTAGGATAAGGCCCTCCGTTAGTAGTGCAGAGACTTGAGCCAGAGACTGAAGAGATTTAAAAAGGCTTTTATTAAACAAGCATATATGCTGGACTTCTGAGCAGAACTGGCTGCATAAACAGAAGACCCTGAGGATCTCCGACACAAAAGTTATATAGGGTCCTAACCAGTCCAAACCAGTCTAACCAGCTCTGACCAAAAGAGAGAAAAACAAAACCATAAATCCATCCTATAATCTATACATCAAGGCTAACTAACAGGCTAACATCCTGTTGCCTCCTTGCCGTGCCTGGCACTTAAGACAGATACATAGAACAGGCCTGTATGTATACGTGATTTCTCAGAGCAATAAAATGGAGTCACAGGTTGTTCTTTGTACTAATTATGACCCACTGATCTAAAATGGAGTTTCTTCATCTACACCGTGACCCAGCTATGTCAGCTAGCTAGGGATCCTTCATCCCTCCCATCATATAGCTGTACTTTGGGTTTCTGCTTCCTACATGCAAGACTTTACATTTCTCCACATTAAACCTCATCTACCATCTCGTCACCCACTCTCCCAGTTTGTTCAGGTCCCTTTGTAAATCTTCACAGTCCTCTTTAGTCTTAACTCCACTAAATAGTTTGGTGTCTTTCTTCATGACAGCTGAAATTTCATATTTGGCAAAAAGATTAATACTGCAATTGGCCATAAGGAGAAAGCCATCTATCAAAACTATAAGGGCCTGTTTTACAAAGCCGCGCTAGTGGCTGCCGCACGGCAACAGCCCCAAAGCCCTTTAAATCTCTATGGGCTTCGGGGTTGTTACTGCGCTGCAGCCGCTAGACCGGCTTTGTAAAATAGGCCCTAAGTCATTCAAGCAAAAGTTTAATATATGCTTTGATAGTTAACATAAGCATTTTCAAAAATTCCATATAAATTGACTACAGCTTCTTTGGTTGCCAGCTGCCAATGGGTTCAAATATTTAGCATAAGATTGCACAAATATTTAATAAGAAAATGCCCAGAAACACTTCATATGTTTATGATGATACAGTTCCCTGAATAAACTGAACAGGCTGTCAAAAGTTAAAATGGTAAAATGGATTAAAAACTGGTTGACTGATGAAATACTATTTGGCTTCTGAACTTATCCTGAACAAGAAACTGTAAGAAAGAAAACTGTAGATTCTATAATGTGAGTGTAATGAATATACACACAAAGAGATATGAATGAGAAAGATTTGCATGCAAATTTACTGTGGATATTCTGAAAACTAGATTGATTTAGTCCAGGGTTGTCCAACGTTGGTCCTCAAGGGCCACAATCCAGTCGGGTTTTCAGGATTTCCCCAATGATTCTTCATGAAATCTATTTGCTTGTAGTGCTTCCATTGTATGCAAATAGATCTCATGCATATTCATTTAATATAACAAGACAGGCTTTCTACATAAATACACTATATTTATCATAGCACCATTTTTCATACTAAACAAAATGAATGGATCCATCTTTTATTTCTAATTAATAAAATCTGTGTTAACCACCTAGGCAGCACCCTGGTGGAAGAAAACCTGGAGCTTACACTCAGTTCATTCAAATACTTGAAGGGTATTAACGTAGAACAAAATATTTTCCAGAGAAAGGAAAATGGTAAACCAGAGGATATAATTTGAGGTTGAGGGGTGGTAGATTCAAGAGCAATGTTAGGAAATTCTACTTTATGGAGAGGGTGGTGGATGCCTGGAATGCACTCCCGAGAGAGATGGTGGAGAAGAAAATGGTGACGGAGTTCAAAGAAGCGTGGGATGATCTAGAATCAGAAAATAATATTAAATATTGAACTAAGACCAGTACTGGGCAGACTTGAACGGTCTGTATATGGCCGTTTGGGGGAGGATGGGTTGGAGAAGGCTACAATGGCTGGAAGGGTGTAGATGGGCTGGAGTAGATTTTGATGGAGATTTCGGCAGTGGGAACCCAAGCACAGTACCGGGTAGAGTTTTGGATTCTTGCCCAGAAATAGCTAAGAAGAAAAAATTTAAAAAATTTAAATTGAATCAGGTTGGGCAGACTGGATGGACCATTTAGGTCTTTATCTGCCGTCATCTACTATGTTACTATGTTACCTTTTCTGAATAACGTCAACCTGTTACACCACATGGTCTGTATTGTATGTTTTATTGCATTTCTCCAATGCTCTAACAAGCATTTGCTGGTTCTTAGACAAAGATGATAAAATGCCTTCTTGTTCCAATTCAGACTGTATCCAGACAGTCCGATGTAGCACCACGTTTCGCTATTGCAGCGTCATTAGAAGCTTAAGCTGTGGCAGGTTTTCAACTTCATTACTTCTTCAATTCAACATTGAGTAGCAACTGCACGGGTTCACAAGCCCGCTCTCCCCTCAGAACGGATCAAAAAAGCTGAAGCTTCAGCTTTTTGGATCCTTTCTGAGGGGAGAGCGGGCTTGTGAACCCGTGGAGTATGGATCCATTCATTTTGTTTAGTATGTAAAATGGTGCTATGATTTGAGTTATATAGTGTATTTATGTAGAAAGCCTGTCTTGTTATATTATATGTATCAAAAACTTTTGGATAGACAGTTTGTTTAATTGTACCCTCATTTGTAGTGTTGGAATGCATATTAATTTGGGAAATCCTGAAATCCTGACCTGGCGAGGGCTGAGGTTGGTTGCCTCAGATTTAGTCAGTGGCTCTTAAACCTATCCTGGGGGACCCCCCAGCCAGTCAGGTTTTCAAAATACCCCTAATGAATATGCATGAGATAGATTTACATATTATAGAGGTGACAGGCATGCAAATCTGCCTCATGCATATTCATTAAGAAAAATCATGTTCTTACCTGTTAATTTTCTTTCCTTTAGACGCAGCAGATGAATTCAGAGACTAGTGGGATAGCACATATTTACTAGCGGGTGGAGATAGAAAACTGATTTGCAGGTGCTCCTCTTGGATGGAACTTCTCCTGGCCAATTAGTATCGCTCTTTGCCCAAGCATCAGGAACAAATCAACTGCATAAGTCAAAAACTGCTTTCCCATATGTAAAAACCACAACAAACTTGAACCAATCAGAGACAACCCACGAGGGAAGCAACAGCAGAAATCAAGACAGTGGGGCTCTGGATTCATCTGCTGTGTCTAAAGGAAAGAAAATTAACAAGAAAGAATATAATTTTTCCTTCCTTAGCAACAGCAGCAGATGACTCCAAAGACTAGTGGAATGTAGCAAATCAATCCTCAAACAGGGTGGGAAGCAAAAGACACCTCTGCAATGATCGAAGCACCAAAAGACACCTCTACACACTGCCACATCCAATCGGTAATGCTTAGAAAATGTGTTCGAGGACAACCAAGTGGCAACTCTACAAATTTCTTCCAAAGAAAATCCCCTGGACTCGGCCCAAGAAGTAGCCACCGCCCTGGTTGAGTGAGTATGGAAAGCTTCAGGCAAATGCCTCCCTGCCAACAAGTAAGCGGAAGCAATAGCCTCCCTGACCCAGTGAGCCACCGAGGTCTTGGAGACAAAGACAAGACAAAGAGGCGATCTGAATAAGACAATGATGTGTGCTGAAAAGTCATTAGTAATCTGAAGATAGTGCAATAGAATTCTACGCACATCAAGCAAATGCAAGGACCGAAACTGCAACCCCCAGTCCTCTTCCCAGTATCTCACTCCTTCCTCATTACAAGTATCACCCAAGTCAGTCCCCCCCCCCCTTGAGCATGCACTTCTATTATTCTTTTATCAGGCCAAGGAACTTCTCACTGTTCAATCAGTCACAGTTTTGCCTCTCAGCTATACAATTGAGGAGTGGCCTACTGGTCGAGCTGCTGCCTCAGCACCGAAGTTGTGGAATTGAATCTAATCTAATCTAGTATTTATGAGTCGCTCTGTACCTGAAAAGGTTCAAGGCGACATCCCAGAGCTGCTCTTTGAGACCCTGGTGCAAAATAAGTACCTGTATATATGTAAACTGCTTTGAATGAAAATCCACCAAAAAAACAGAATACAAGTCCCATTTCCTGCCCCACCCCCACCCAACCCCCACACACACTTTTTCAGTTCCTGCTGTTTTCTCTCAAACTTTCCTCCTTTTATTATGGGCACTATCAATCCAAACATTTCTTCCAAAGTAGAAAAAAAACTATCTATCAAAGCACTGGTTTAAACTTCAGCACTCAGTGCCATCCCTACCATATTGGGCCACAACACAATGGCCCTTCTAGCTCATTTACTCATCAGATTTCCAAAAAAGCATACTTACTAGTAACTCACTCAATTTCCACTCTACGTTATGCACCTACTCTTTTTTTGTTGCTGAACTCTAAACAGTTACAGTTATATTTATTTGATATATCGCAATTAACAAGGAATGTTAAAACAAAGCGGTTTACAATAATAAAACTAGGGGTAAAGGGAAAACAAATAAAACTGACATGGTAAATAAACCTTGACATGACGACATTCTAGATAGTTAGGTTTACAAGGAAAGGAAAAATTTAAAATATATGGAAGGGAAGAAAACACAGAAGGAAACAAGAGGAAACGGGTAAAAATGTAAGATAATCATTCTGTTCAAAATAAGGTCTACAAAGAGGACACATCAAATGCCTTAAGGCCAGATTCACTAACCTTAAGGCCAGATTCACAATTGGGCCCGATCCGGGCAGGTCCGACAAATTCACTAAAGATAAATAGGCAGATTGGGGCGATCGGAGGAATGCCCCCATCTACCTGCCCAGATCACTGGTGTGTGATCCCTGCGCATGCGCAGACAGCACAGTTACTTACTGTAACAGGTGTTATCCAGGGACAGCAGGTAGCTATTCTCACAACCCACCCACCTCCCCTGGTTGGCTTCTTTGCTATCTGAACTGAGGAGACGCGCCGTGCGCTGGGTGGGAAGGCACTCACGCATGCGCGGTGCGGGAAACTCGAAACTTCGAGTTTCTTCAAGCAAGTCTGCTTGTGAGGCGTCCACATCCGGGCTCCGTCGATGACGTCACTCATATGTGAGAATAGCTGCCTGCTGTCCATGACCTGTTACGGTAAGTAACTGTGCTTTATCCCAGGACAAGCAGGTATTCTCACATATGGGTGACCTCCAAGCTAACCAGAATGGGATGGTGGGAGTGTTGGCAATTTAGGAGAATAAATTTTATAATACTGTTCAGCCAAACTGTCCATCCCATCTGGAGAAAGTATCCAGACAATAGTGAGAAGTGAAGGTATGAACTGAGGACCAAGTAGCAGCCTTAAAAATTTCCTCAATAGGTGTAGATCTGAGGAAAGCTACTGAAGCTGACATAGCTCTGACTTTATGGGCTGTGACTTTACTGTGAAGGGGTAATCCAGCCTGGGCATAGCAGAAAGAGATGCAAGCCGCCATCCAATTGGAGATGGTACGCTTAGAAATAGGATGGCCCAACTTATTTGGGTCGAAGGAAACAAAAATTTGAGGAGCAGTTCTGTGTGGTTTGGTGCGTTCCAAGTAGAAGGCCAAAGCATGTTTACAGTCCAGAGTATGAAGAGCTGTTTCTCCAGGGTGAGAATGAGGCTTTGGAAAAAACACTGGAAGTACGATGGATTGGTTGAGATGAAATTCCGAGATCACTTTAGGTAGGAATTTCGGATGAGTACGAAGAACAACTTTGTCATGATGGAGCACCGTGAATGGTGGGTCAGTAACTAAAGCTTGTAGCTCACTGACTCATCGAGCAGAAGTGAGGGCAATGAGAAACACCACTTTCCAAGTGAGATACTTCAGATGAGCCTTATCAATTGGTTCAAATGGAGGCTTCATGAGTTGAGTAAGGACAACATTGAGGTCCCAAACCACAGGAGGTGGTTTGAGAGGAGGTCTGACATTGAAAAGTCCTTTCATGAATCTGGAAACCACCGGATGAGCAGAGAGGGGTTTCCTTCAATAGGCTGATGGAAAGCCGCAATTGCACTGAGATGGACTCGTATAGATGTAGACTTGAAGCCAGAATTGGATAAGTGCAAAAGATAGTCCAAAACAGAAGATAAGGAGGCATGCTGAGGCTCCTTATGAAGAGAAAAACACCATGTAGAAAACCTAATCCATTTTTGGTGATAGCATTGTCTAGTTGTAAGCTTTCTAGAAGCTTCTAAAACGTCTCTTACAGATTGAGAAAACTGAAGAGGGGTTATGTTGAGAGGTACCAGGCTGTCAGGTGTAGAGACTGCAGGTTGGGATGAAGCAGAGATCCTTGACTCTATGTAAGCAGAGAAGGAAAAACTGGTAGAAGGTATGACTCCCTGCTGCTGAGTTGAAGTAGAAGGGAGTACCAGGGTTGTCTCGGCCACCGAGGAGTGATTAGAATCATGGTGGCATGATCGTTCTTCAATTTGACCAGAGTCTTGAGAATGAGAGGGAGTGGAGGAAATGCGTAGAGGAAAAGATTTGTCCATTCCAGAAGAAAAGCATCTACCTTGAGGCGGTGAGGAGAGTATATCCTGGAGCAGAACTGAGGCAGTTTGTAGTTGTGGGGAGCTGCAAAGAGGTCTATCTGTGGCGTTCCCCACTGTGAAAAAATGTGATGAAGAGGCGAGGAATGTAGAGTCCATTCTTGAGGTTGCAGTAGACGACTCAAGTTGTCTGCCAAGCAATTCTTTACTCCTTGGCTTTGAGGAAGGTGTTGTGGCGGATTGCCCAGTCCCAAACCGCCAGAGCTTCTTGACAAAGGGAGGCAGACCCTGTCCCTCCCTGTTTGTGGACATAATACATGGTGACTTGGTTGTCCATCCGAACGAGAACTATTGTATCGTGAAGTAGATGTTGAAAAGCATGGAGAGCTTTGAGGATCGCTCTGAGTTCCAACTGATTGATATGACACTGAGGCCTTGAGTACGGAGACCATTGAGATGAGCACCCCAAGTGTAGGTTGAAGAGTCTGTCATGAGGACCTTCTGATGAGGGGGCGTTTGAAAAAGCAAGCCTCTGGAAAGATTGGAAGAGAGCATCCACCAACGGAGAGACTGCTTCAAAGAAGGAATGACTTTGATGTGTCGAGAAAGGATCGCAAACCTGCGTCCATTGAGATGCCAGGGTCCACTGAGGAATTCTGAGGTGAAGTCTGGCAAAAGGAGCCACGTGTACTGTGGAGGCCATGTGACCTAGGAGTACCATCATGTATCTCGCTGAGATGGAAGATCGGGAAGACACTGTATGACAGAGTTGAAGTAGAGCTTCCAGACGTTGCTGTGGAAGGAATGCTCTGAGTTGGACAGTGTCCAGAACATCTCCAATGAATTGTAGAGTCTGTGAGGGTTGAAGCTGAGATTTGGGAAAATTGATCTTGAATCCCAAACTTTGGAGGAACCAAGTAGTCTGTTGGGTCGCTACAATAACCCCTTGAGATGTGGAATCCTTGATGAGCCAGTTATCGAGGTAGGGAAACACCTGAAGACCATGATTCCTTAGAGCTGCTGCTGCCACTACCAGGCACTTGGTGAACACTCTGGGAGACGAGGCCAGGCCAAATGATAGTACTCTGTATTGATAATGCAGATTCCCCACCCGAAATCTGAGGTACTGACGGGAGGCCGGATGAATGGGAATATGTGTGTAGGCCTCCTTGAGATCCAGAGAGCATAACCAGTCGTTCTGCTCGAGAAGTAGATAAAGGGATACCAGGGACAACATTCAAAACTTTTCTTTGACTAGAAATTTGTAAGAGCCCTGAGATCCAAAAAGGGTCGCAGATCGCCCGTCTTCTTCGGAACAAGGAAGTAATGGGAGTAAAACCCCCTGTTTTTGCTGCTCCAAGGAAACTGGTTCGATGGCATGGAGATGAAGCAGAGCTTGAGCTTCCTGAGGAAGAAGGGCGGTCTGGGATGGATTGGAAGGATACTCTCTTGGAGGAAGCTCTGGTGGAATCTGAGTGAAATGAAGAGAGTATCCTTCTCTGAGGATGGTAAGCACCCAGAGGTCGGAGGTAATTAAAGTCCATCGGTCATAAAAATGATGAAGATGACCTCCTATAGGGGGAAAATGAGACAGAGTCAGAATGGTGGAGGTTATGCTCTGTTTTAAACAGTCAAAAAGGCTGAGAAGCCTTAGGTGCAACAGAAGGTTGGGGTTTTTGCTGCTTCCGAGGTTGATGCTTCTTAAAAGGAGGGCGAGTGTATGGAGCCGGCTTTGGAGCATAACGCCGTTGGTAGATAAGAGCAGGGCATGCATGCTTGGCAGGAGCTGGCTTTGGCTTAGGTCTGACAACTGAAGCAAAAGATTTCTCATGGTCAGACAATTTCTTGGTGGCTGCCTCGATAGATTCATCAAAGAGGTCATTGTCCTCACAAGGAATGTTAGCTAAGCGGTCTTGAAGATTAGGGTCCATATTGATGGTACGAAGCCAGGCAAGACAACGCAAAGCCACAAAGCAAGCAGCTGCTCGAGCAGACAACTCGAATGCATCATAAGATGACTGGAGGAGATGTAACCGGAGTTGAGACAAAGAAGCAATAACTTCTTGAAATTCAAAGTGCATTTGAGTATCCAAATAATGCAAGAACTTCGGCAATAAAGAAATCAGAAATTCAAAATAAATGATGAACTGAAAATTATAATTGAGGTCTTTAGAGGGCATCATAGCATTTTGATAGATGCGACGTCCGAATTTGTCCATAGTCTTCCCTTCCCTTCCAGGAGGAACGGTGGCATAAACCTTGGAAGGATGGGACCTCTTTAAGGAGGACTCGACAAGGAGTGTTGTCAAATCCTTTGCGATGCAGTTTTATACCTAGAGTCCAATTTTCCTGGAACAGCTGGTATGGAAAAAGGTGTCTCCATGCATCGACCAAAAGTCTGATTCAAAAGCTTATGAAGTGGAAGCATAAGAGACTCGGCCGGAGGTTGATGAAGATGCATGACTTCTAGATACTCCTTAGAGTATTTTGAGCCAGTATCTAATTGAAGATTCAAGTCCACAGCCATCTGACGAAGGAAAAACGAGAAAGATAGCTGGTCTGCCAATGCTTTGCCTCGAGAAGGACTGGAGGACGTCGAGGCAGCATGAGTCGAAGATGAAGCTTCGGCATCAAAGGAACCTGGTGACTTGGATGAGGCAATCGAAACCGGAATGTCCTCGAGGTCCAGCATCGGAGACCTCGAACGAGGCGTCGGTGGTCTGGTCGAGGTTGGAGTAGATCGAGGCTTAGAGGAAGATGGTCTGTCTTGAGAAGACGAGCTATGCCTGGAATGATGCCTCGAGGAAGGCCTCGAACGTCGATGAGAACTGTGTCTGGAACCAGATCTCGAGGATCGAGGAGACGAGAGCAGCCGATGCCATCGGATGAATAGAACTAGAGGCTGTAGATCGAAACTCCAGAGGTTTGGTGGAGGAACCTCGATGCACTCCCAAAGACTCTGCTCCTTGTATGGAGTGTGAGGATTCCCGTCGAGGCACTCGCAAAAAATCTGCTCCTTGCTTTACGTGCTTGGATGCCAGACCAGACACTCGCAGAGACTCTGCTCCCTGCAAAGAGTGTGCAAGTTCAGACTGGGGTAAAGGAAGCGGCTCGACCTCACGGGAGTCTGCTGAATGCCCAGGCTGGATAAGAGGAAACAGTTTGGGTCCCATGTTAGTAAGGAACTGAAGAAACTGCTTCTTTAACATGCTGGCAAGGATGGATCCACATCTGAAACCAGACCACCTGCTTTGGCTGGAAGTTCCTTCGAGGTAGTGTGAGTGTGCTTCAACCTGAGAGTCTTAGACACTTTAACCACCACCGGCGGAACCGACTGCTGAGCTATCTGACCTGAGGAAACGGGGGAAGATACAGCAGATGATGTAGAAGCAAGAGCCGCTGCAAACAACGAAGGTCTGATGAGGCTCGAGATGGAAGCAGTAGGCGCAGAAGGAGCCTCGGTGGGAGTCGAGGATGAAGACGACTTCGAAGTCGAGGAGCTTGTCCACCAAAATGCAACGACGCTTGAAAGCATGAGGCTGAAGTGTTTGGCAAGGCAGGCACGACCTAGGATGATGTTTCGGCCCAAGGCACTTGAGGCAGCATCCATAAGAGAGATCACGCGCTGACACTTGCTAAACCTCTTGAAGCCCGTGGCAGGCCGGGACGTAGAAGGAAAAATAGCCGCCGCAAAATCGAAGCCCTCGGGCTGCAGCCAAGCAGCCTGTCCCAGAAAACTAACGGAAGAAGAAAATTATTATTTTTTTTTTAACTAAAATAAAAGAAATAAACTAAAAACAGCGATTCGTGAGGAAAAAAACACAAACCTCAGTTGAGAGAAGGCACAAAGGAACGAAGTTAAACGCAGAGAGTCAAAGACGGACTTCTCGGCTCCGCGGAAAACTGAGAACTGAGGAGACGTGCCCTGTGCTGGGTGGGAAGGCACTCGCGCATGCATGGTGCGGGTGACTCGAAACTTCGAGTTTCTTCAAGCAAGTCTGCTTGTGAGGCGTCCGCATCCGGGCTCCGTCGATGACGTCACCCATATGTGAGAATACCTGCCTGCTTGTCCTGGGATAACATCTGCTTTCCCTACAGATGGTCTGCGTATGCGTTTTGTGTCTGTTTGTTTTGGGTTTTGTTTTTTTACTGGGGGGGTTTTCAGGCCCAACTCTCCTTCTGTTATCCCCGGCGGTGGCAGGCTCTTCCCGGCAGCACCGGCAGCCTCTTCGCTCATGTTACCTGCTCTCTGCATCTTCCCTGCAGTGTGAGCCTGTGGTTTTAAAGCAGGGCTGCACTGCGGCGTGCTGCCCCGCTTTAAACCCGTGGGCTCGCACTGCAGAGAAGGCAGCAGAGATCAGTGTGGGCGACGAAAGGAGCAATTTCATATTCAGGGAGCCAACGGGCACTGCTCCTCCCCCTACCTCAGGACTTCTACAGCCCCTGAAACAGGCAGCGAGATCAGGGCAACAGAGAGCAGGACAGAAGCGGCAATGGAGCAGGAGAGTCGGTAAAGTGTGTGCAACTGGTCCCCAGCAGTCACTTTAGGAGTTGAACGGCCACCCCAGTCGGATTGAGAATTTTGTGTTGTGAATCGCTGCCTTCCCTACTTTTGAATGTTCCTCCCCTCATTTGCACGCGCGAGTCAGAGGATAGTCGGCAGAGAGGTAAGTGAACTGGTCGCTAAGGGGTCGTAAACCGGTCGGTTTGCTTTGTGAATCTAGCACTTAGTTTCAAGGTTTATTCAATATTTGATTAATCGCCTATCGTAACTACTAAGCGATTTACATTTACAGAAAATACATAATAAAAATTAACAATAATATAATAAAATATTAAAATCAATTTAAAACAAACCAGACAAATCTGGACAGGAAACATTGGGAAAGAGGGGGAAGAAATACAATTTATAATAGGAAAGAAGGGGTAAATAAGGGTAAATACACAGAATGGATGGGAAAACAAAATAAATATGTAGCTGACTGAAGTAAAAGGGAGTTGTACAGAGTAAATAGTAATTCAATTAAGGATTAAAAGCGTCTATAAAAAGAAAACTTTTAAGTTGGCTTTTAAATTTGTCGAGGTTTTTCTCCTCCCTTAAATAAAGTGGGAGAGAATTCCATGTTTGTGGTGCTGTAACTGAGAAAATATACTGTCTTCTGGTATTTATGATTTTGAGAGAGGCCTTTAGCTATAATTTAAAATTCTTAAAGAGATTTTTCCAACCTAAGAAGGTATAAGTCATCTACCCAAGTTAACAGTTCTCTCTTTCTTTTCACTTTACCACTTCTATTTGCTCAGTTTAGATGTCTTCATTAGTGAATGGTGAATGCTTTTCTAGAGTTTGTGGTCAGAAAATTTTTAAATCTGCATATATGTACAAGCTGTCAAACTGGACCATTCTTTTCATGATTCCACTTCTCTTAAATCTCTCCCTCAGCTCAACAATCAGGTCTCAAAGTACGTCTCACTAGATGCCATCTTTAGGACACTTGTGTCCTCCCTTCACATTTTATTAAACTGATTAAACTGTTTGTTTGTTTTTTTCTTTCATCAACTGATGTTCAATCATAGGGCCAGACCAGCTAGCAACTCTAATTTTTTCACTAAACATGTGATTCACTCACTTGTGTGCCTAACTCAATCTTCCTTGTCATCAGAAAAAGCAAATGTTGCCTACCTGTAACAGATGTCTTCTACAGACAGCAGGCTGAATAAAACATACAATCCCATTCATCTCCCAAGAGAGGCATTTTCCTTTTATGGCTCTGCATACTTGGAACTTTACTCAAGATTCTAAGCTCTGGGACAGCAGTTTCATTTTGGTGCCATTCGATAGCATTGCCTATGTGTGTGCCTATCAAACCTGCTGTCTATGAAAAAACACCTGCCACAGTAAATAACATTGCTATATTTAATATATTTGGTATTATATATTGAAATTACAAACTGATCAGCTCTTTTTCAAATATTATGTCTTTTTTTTTCCCCAAATCATTTTTATTGAATAATTTTCATTATATAAGAATGAATAATATGCATAGGATAACAGAGTGATATGATAGGAAATAAAAAAAAATATAGCTTTTACTATAAGAATAAATACCTTCCAAAGAGAAAGGGTAATGTACAACTGTTAACTTTACGAAACAAGGAATAAACACTTGAATATTTAAACTGAAAATTAATGAGCATTAATAAAGTTGAAATTACAATAAATCATTACTATATAGATGAAACAGGTCTTGCCAGATAATCATTCAAAACTTTCCATTTACTAATATGTGAACAAGGTCAACAATATCTTCCTATTTTTCTATATAATAATATGGTATTCCACCAAAGATATACCCCCTACTTTTACTAAACCGCAATAGCGGTTATTAGCACAGGGAGCCGCGCTGAATGCTCTGCGCAGCACCCAATGCTCATAGGAACTCTATGGGCTCCTTTTACTAAGCTGTGATAGCAGTTTTAGCGCGCGCTGAATTGCTGCACGCGCTAGACCTTAAATCCAGCATTGAGCTGGCGTTCTAGCCGCGTAGCGCAGATTTAGCGTGTGCTAAAATCCTGCGTGCGTTAAAAACACTATTGCAGCTTAGTAAAAGGAGCCCTATGAGCGTTGGAAGCAGCACAGAGCATTTAGCGGGGCTCCCTGCACTAATAACTGCTACAGTGGTTTAGTAAAAGGGGGGGATATTGTTAAGGACAAGTTATGCCTCTGATGTTGAACTAACAATTTCAAAGAAACAGAAATTAAAAAAAAAATTTAAAATAAATTTAAAATGTGTATGAGATATGGGTTTCCAAATGACATGTTTGAAACTTAATAGTTCTTGAATATTTAATATTGAATACATTTTTAACCATATATCAGACCAGAAACTTGAAATATTGTTACATTCAAATAAAATATAAGTCTTAACAATGATATTTTGCTTAATTTGCCATGCTTCAAAGCTTCTTAATTTTCTACGAATATCTAAATTTTTTCATTAGTACACTGATTCTGAATTTAACAAAGGAGTTTTCCAGCAGAAGAGACTTTCAATAAACAGTTCTGCCCCCTTCTCTGAGCATTTCACAATTCACTGTATTGTGTCTACGTGAATAGTATCCAAACTTTGCATAAAATTCAGCATGATAAACAACATTATTTACATATTTACATAAATGCATTTCAACATTCGCAACAAAGCAGTAAAGGCCTCAACAAATTTTGTCCAATTCTAGCAGCTGGTGGTTGAAATCTTTAACCTTCTTCACCCCACACCCCCGTTGCCCAGCAGCTTCTTTAGAAACAAAAATACTAAGGCTCTTCTTCCATTCATGTCTACAGGCAATAAAAAAAGTTTAGCAAATTAGTCCTTTAAGGCACAGGTGTCAAACACAAGGCCTGTGAGCCGAATTCGGCCTGCCTGGCTGTTTTATGCGGTTCGTGGTACGATGCGGCATTTTCACTGCCACACCTGGATGTTTTATCTTCTGGCTAGCTTCCTCCTCCTCATTTCTGCAGTGTGCTCAAAGCTGCAGGCTCCTTGCGCGTCCCGTGCCTCATCCAGAAGCATTCCCACTGATGTTGCGACGTCAGAGAGAAGGCTTCTGGTTCAGCTTCTGAGCACACTGTGGAAATAAGGTGGAGGTAGCCGGCCAGAAGATATACTACTTGAAAGCTATGGAAGTACTTTCCAGCAAAGCCTAAATCGGAACAAGAGCTTCTGGATGGCCTGATCATCTTTGGACATACTCTCAGAACTTACTTCTCCCAAGGCTGCATTGACATAGAAGACATAAGAGCACATGTACCTGGGGAAGACCCTCATTCTTCTTATGAAGCCCCTCTCCCCTTCCCCTTTCCCCCAGGTTTGAACACATAGAACATCAATGGCTACTAGGATTTCATGACCCATAGCCTAATCTTGATTAAAGAGCTGAGAAAGCATGTGTGTAGTCGTGATGGAAGACAGATTCTAATGAAGTACAGAAAAGATTCTGTGCCTGTGTAGTTTAATTTTGTGGTTAACAATTTAGTGTTATTAATAAGATTATATTGTGTGTATATATGAAAAATGAATGGAAAAAATGGCGTTACAATTAGTACTATTATGGGGGTGGGGTCTGGGGTGGACATTGGGCGGGGTCTGGACAGTGACTTAGCCTGTGTTTTAAATTTCAGCCCCTTAATGTTATTGAGTTTGATACCCCTGCCTTAAGGTATCATTGCATCTCACTGGTAGAAACCCAGGCCTCGATGCTCAAAACCTACCATGCATTGAACGATCGACGCTAAACCAGATCGAACCGGTTTAGCGTCAAAGTATTTTAGTAACTGATGCACAAAATGGCTAATCGTGGTCTTTTCCGAGCTTTGAAGCAGCCACTTATAATCATATGTAAATGTATTAAAATGAGCACTCCAATGGATGTCCAGACATAGAAACATAGAACCATAGAAACATGATTGCAGATAAAGGCCAAATGGCCTATCTAGTCTGCCTATCCGCAGTACCATTGTCCGATGTGCCTATCCCAGGCCCTTTTGAATTCAGACACAGTCTCTCCATCTCCACCACCTCTTCTGGGAGACTGTTCCTTGCGCATTTACATTATGTAGGTATTTAAATGTCTCTATCATATCTCCCCTCTCCCGTCTTTCCTTCAAAGTATACAGAATGAGATCTTTATGTCTGTCCCCATAGGCCTTATGATGAAGACCACATACCATTTTAGTAGTCTTCTTCTGAACCAACTCCATCCCTTTTATATCTTTTTGAATGTACACCCTCCAGAATTGTACACAATATTCTAAATGAGGTCTCACCAAAGTCTTATACAGGGACTTCAAAACCTCCTTTTTTCTACTAGCCATACCTCTCCTATGCAACCTAGTATCCTTCTAGCTTTCACCGTCACAATCACACCCAAGTCTGTCATGCACATAAGTTCTTCACCCTCTAAACTGTACCACTCCCTCAGGTTTTTGCAGACCAAATGCATTACTTTCTTAGCATTAAATTTTAGCTGCCAAATTTCAGACCATTCTTCAAGCTTTGCCAGTTCTTTCTTTATGTTATTCACACCATCTGGCCTGTCTACTCTATTGCAGATTTTGGTATCATCTGCAAAGAGGCAAATCTTACCTGACAACCCTACAGCAATATCATTTATAAAAATGTTAAAAAGAACAGGCCCAAGAACAGAACCTTGAGGCACACCACTGGTAACATCCTTTTCCTCAGAGCGATCTCCATTGATCACTACCCTCTGTGGCCTTCCACTCTATCAGTTTTTGACTCAGCCCGTCACTTTGGGACCCATCCCGAGGACACTCAGTTTATTTATTAGATATCTGCGTGTAATACTGTCAAAGCCTTTGCTAAAATCCAAATACACCAGGGAAAGAGGAGATTGGACCATGCAGCATGAATGAAGGAATAAAAGAGTGGGATAGAAGTGTTTTTGAAAGAGATAGATGATGCTGAAAGGGGGGGGAGACAGGGTAATGTTAGAGGATGAGAGACAAAAAGGCATGTTAGATGGGCAAGTAATAGAGAAGATGTTGATTGTAGGGATGTAAAATAATAATAATAATAATAACAGCTTATATACCGCAATACCGTTAAGTTCTATGCGGTTTACAAAGATAATGCAAAGATACAAATTGATTGACTTTAAGAGGGGAGGAAGAAAGAGGGTTAATAGGACAGGAAATCCATTTTTGAGGAGAGTGATCAATAGAACAAGTTAATCGCTATAGAGGGGAGAGAGAAGAGAGGATCAGTTGTCTAGATACTTTAGGAACAGGTGTGTTTTCAGACGTTTCCTAAATTCCTCATAAGTAGTGGGCGAAAGCAATTGTTCTAGGTCTTTACCCCATGATGCTGCTTGGTGCGAGAGAAGGTGTTCATGGTGTTTTTTCAGTTTACAACCTCTCACTGGGGGGGAAACGAAGTTGGAATGTGAGCTTCTCTTGTGTCTGTTGGCTGAGAAGACGAAAAGGTCAATTATATATTTAGGGGCAAGTCCATGTAGTGCTTTGAAGCAGAAGCAGGTAAATTTAAACTTTACACGCGCCTCCATTGGCAGCCAATGCAGCTGCCGGTAGTAGGGTGTCACGTGGTCAAACTTCCTCAGCCCAAAGATCAGTTTGACCGCTGCATTTTGCATCAATTGTAAACGCTGCATGTTCTTTTGGGAAATTGCTAAATAGGCGATGTTACAGTAGTCAAGTAGACTCAGTACGAGGGATTGGACTAGGGTTCTGAATGCCGCTGTATCGAAATAAGCTTTAATGGATCTGAGTTTCCAGAGAGTGAAAAATCCCTTTCTGATCAAGGAGTCCACCTGGTCTCTCATGGTTAGGCACTGATCCAAAGTTACACCTAGTATCTTTATGGTAGGTTGGAAAGGGTAATTAAGATTATTGATACATAGTGGTGATTTGGTGTCAAGCGGATGTGGCGAAGCAACGAAGAAAGTTGTCTTTTCTGAATTAACTTTGAGCCTAAAGGTTGTCATCCAGTGCTCCATCACGTTTATGGCTTCTGAAGCTTTAGGAATAGTTTCAGAGATAGAATTAACGAATGGGATGATGATCGTAAAATCATCTGCATAACTAAATAGTTTTATCCCTAACTGGGTTAGCTGCGTGCCTAGTGAGGACATGTAGACGTTGAAGAGCAATGGAGATAGCGGAGACCCTTG
This sequence comes from Geotrypetes seraphini, assembly GCF_902459505.1. NCBI lineage: Eukaryota > Metazoa > Chordata > Amphibia > Gymnophiona > Dermophiidae > Geotrypetes > Geotrypetes seraphini. The sequence goes on from NC_047095.1 coordinate 85,522,813, forward strand.
TGGCACATCGGATGGATTGCTCCAGGTATCTGAAAGTTCATAATTAAAATGTACTTGATAAGTGCGGGACATAAGGAAGTCACGGAACCAATTCAGCACCTCGTCCCTGATATCAATGGCGTCTAGGCATTGCAGCAGTTTCCCGTGGTCTACTAGATCAAAGGCAGAACTCATATCGAATTGCATAACCAGAGCATTAAGGCCCTTACTAAACAGTAGGCGCAAATTGTCTAAAATAGCCGCAATTACTGTCTCAGTACTGAATAACGGTCTAAAACCGGATTGAGTTTCATGTAGGAGAGAGAAATGATCCAGATAATCCATCAGTTGGGTGTGTACCAATCCCTCCATAATTTTTACAATAAACGGAATGGATGCTACTGGTCTGTAGTTGGATATTATAGCTGAAGATTCTTTTTGATTTTTTAGAATTGGGGTTATTATTATGTGACCATTATTAGAGAGATAGACAGGAGATCCTGGATGGCTCTCTCTAAAAGATTGTTGTTTTACCCCCTTCTCCTCCTGTTTCTGTTTGTCTATCTTCAGAATTTGTCCTTGTACGTATAATTATGAGTTTCTGTTACCCCTGATTTTAATATATGTAATTTGCTTTGAAATAATATTATAAGTGTTTGCATCATTTTTTAATAAACTTGAAGGGGGGGTGAAGAGAGAGATTCTTGATAAATGGGGAAAAATGGGAAAACAGTGGCTGGGAGAGAGCGAGAGAGAGGAGACACTGGTTGGTTGGAAGGGAGAGAAAAGGAGGATACACTGGTTGGTTGGGAGGGAGGAGACTGGATGGAATAAGAGGAGAGGACACAGTTCATGAAAATCTAAAAAATATGAGGAAGGAGAAGGGGAATGGAGACCTTTAAGTAGCTATAGTAAAAAGAAGGAAATTGAAAACTGGGCAGAAAAATAATTGGAAGAAATTGACAGAAAAAGATTAATGCTGGAGCTGGATGTAATGAAGAAAGTGCAGACAACAGGAGAAGAGAGAAAAATGGCAAATGGATAAGAAACTCTGGCAAGACAGATTTAAGAGAAAACAGGAAGGTAGAAACCAGAGAAAAATTAAATAACCAGACCACACAAGAATGATGGAGAAATGACGGAAGAGATTAAACACGAATGCAAGGGAGGCAACACACTTATCATGGGCGACTTCAATTATCCAGGGATAGATTGGAACCTAGGCAACTCCAGCTGCAGTAGGGAGACCAAGTTCCTGGATGCTGTAGGGGATTGCTTCCTGGAACAACTTGTCAAGGAAAATACGAGAGTAAATTGAATTCTGGACTTAATTCTAAATGGACTACGAGGACCGGCACAAGGCATAGAAGTAGAAGGGACTCTGGGAAACAGTGATCACAACATGATCCACTTCAACCTAGACAGAGGAACAAAAAATCAATCCAAAACGACTGCCATAGCACTGAACTTCCGAAAAGGGAACTACGAAGGGATGAGAGTCATAGTAAGGAAGATTAGGAAGAGGATAAGTACTGTAAATACGCTAGAGCAGGGGTCTCAAAGTCCCTCCTTGAAGGCCGCAATCCAGTCGGGTTTTCAGGATTTCCCCAATGAATATGCATGAGATCTATGTGCATGCACTGCTTTCAATGCATATTCATTGGGGAAATTCTGAAAACCCGACTGGATTGCGGCCCTCAAGGAGGGACTTTGAGATCCCTGCGCTAGAGTAAGCATGGTCCCTTTTTAAGGACACAGTCACCAAGGCGCAAAATCTATATATACCATGTATCAACAATGGATCTAAGAGGAAAAAGAACAAGGAACCGGCGTGGCTCACTATAGCAATCAGAGACAAGAGGACTTCGTTTAAGGAATGGAAAAGGACAAAAACGGATGAAAGCTGGAAAAAACATAAACAACATCAAAGCAGGGGTCAAAAGAGACTACGAGGAAAAAATAGCCAAGGAGACAAAAAATTTTTAAGCCGTTCTTTCGATATATTAAACAGAAACGACCCGCGAAGGAAGCAGTGGGGCCGTTGGATGACCATGGAATAAAGGGAGTGCTAAAAGAGGACAAAGCCATCGCCGACAAACTGAACACATTTTTTGCGTCTGTATTTACGGAGGAGGATATACACAACATACCGGAGCCCGAGAGGTTATAGGCTGGAAACGAAGACGAGAAACTGACAGGGTTGACGGTCAGTCTAGAAGAGGTATGCAGGCAGATTGATAGGCTTAAGAGCAATAAATCCCAGGACAGGATGGCATCCATCCGAGGGTTATCAAGGAACTGAAAGGGACTATAGCCAAACTGCTTCGACTAATAGCCAATTTGTCGATCAAATCAGGAAAGATTCCGAAAGACTGGAAGGTGGCGAATGTTATGCCAATCATCAAAAAAGGTTTGAGGGGAGATCCGGGAAACTACAGACCGGTGAGTCTACAGACCGGGAAACTACAGACCGGAAAGATGGTAGAGGCACTGATAAAGGACTGCATCATTGATCACCTTAATGGACACGATCTGATGAGGACCAGCCAGCACAGTTTCAGCAAAGGAAGATCTTGCTTGACGAGCTTGCTGCACTTCTTCGAGGGAGTTAACAGGCAGATTGACAAGGGTGACCCGGTCGACATTGTATATCTGGATTTTCAGAAGGCGTTTGACAAAGTTCCGCATGAACAGCTACTTCAGAAAATTGTGAGCCATGGAATCATAAGAACATAAGAAATGCCTCCACCGAATCAGACCTTTGGTCCATCCAGTCCGGTGACCCGCACACGCGGAGGCCAATCCAGGTGTTCCCTGTTTACGTCCTAGGTGTTCCCTGATGAAGACCTTATTTTCCCGTATCCCTCAATATGATTTGCAAGGAGGTGTGCATCCAACTTGCACTTGAATCCCATAATGGAGGTTTCCGTCACCACCTCCTCCGGAAGAGCATTCCAAGCATCCACCACTCGCTGTGTAAAACAGAACTTTCTGACATTAGTCCTGGGCCTGTCGCCCCCTCAATTTCAGTCTATGACCTCTCATCCGAGTCACATTTGACGTCAATAATGATGCTTCTTACTCTATTTTGTCAAAACCTTTTAGTATTTTGAAAGTCTCTATCATATCCCCTCGCAGCCTTCTCTTCTCGAGGGTGAACAATCCCAGTTTTACGAGGCATTCTTTGTAGCTCAAATTCTCAATACCTTTTACTAGCTTCGTGGCTCGCCTCTGCACCCTCTCCAGCAGAGTTATATCCTTCTTTAGGTAAGGAGACCAGTGTTGGACACAGTACTCCAGGTGTGGTCTGACCATTGCTCTGTAAAGCGGCATTATGACGTCCGCCGATCTACTCGTAATACCCTTCTTTATCATACCCAACATCCTGTTCGCTTTCTTTGCCACCGCTGCACATTGTGCCGATGGCTTCAAGGTCCTGTCTATCAGTACCCCCAGGTCCCTTTCTTGTTTGCTCTTGCCCAATGTCACACCTAACATTATATAATCATGTTCCTTGTTTTTCGTACCCAGATGCATCACTTTGCATTTGTCTATATTAAACTTCATCTGCCACTTTTCCACCCATTTCTCTAGCTGGTTCAGATATCTCTGGAGTTCTTCAATGTCCTTTTGTGATCCAACTGATCGACCTCGTTTCGTGTCATCTGCGAACTTGATTATATTACTCGTCATTTCCTCTTCCAGGTCATTTATGAATATGTTGACTAATATTGGTCCAAGAACTCACGTGGATTAAAAGCTGGCTGGCGGAAAGGAAACAGAGAGTGGGGGTAAATGACAATACTCGTACTGGAAAAGCGTCACGAGTGGAGTGCCGCAAGGTGTGATGCTCGGACCTGTGCTCTTCAACATATTTATAAACAACCTAGAAATTGGCACGACAATTTGCGGAAGATACAAAGTTACTCAGAATAGTGAGGACACAGAAAGATTGCGCAGACCTACGAGACAAACACACTCGAGAAATAGGCTGTGAAATGGCAAATGAGATTCGACATGGATAAGTGGAAGGTGAAGCTTGTCGGTAATAAAAATCATATGAACGAATTCAGGATGTCCGGTACTATACTCGGAGAGAGCCCCCAGAAAAGAGACTTGGGAGTACTTGTAGACAAGTCAATGAAACCATCCGCACAATGCGTGGCGGCAGCGAAAAGGGCTAACAGAATGCTAGGAATGATTAAGAAGGAAATCACAAACAGATCGAAGAAGGTTATCATGCAGTTGTACCGGGCCATGGTACGCCCCCACCTGGAATACTGCGTCCAACAATGGTCGCCGTACATGAAAAATGACATAGTACTACTTGAAAGGGTCCAGAGAAGAGAGACAAAAATGGTTAACTGGACTGGAGGAGTTGCCGTACAATGAGAGGCTAGAGAAACTGGTCCTCTTCTTCCTTGAAAAGAGGAGACAGAGAGGGGACATGATCGAAACATTCAAGATATTGAAGGGAAATGGCTTAGTAGAGAAAGAGAGATTGTTCACCCTCTCCAAGGTGAAGAGAACGAGAGGGCACTCGCTAAAGTTATAAGAGGATTGATTCCGTACAAACGTAAGGAAGTTCTTCTTCACCCAGAGAGTGGTAGAAATCTGGAACGCTCTTCCAGAGGCTTTTATAGGGGAAAGCACCCTTCAGGGATTCAAGAAAAGGTTAGATAAGTTCTTGATGGACCAGAACATACACAGGTAAGGCTAGACTCAAATAGGGCACTGGTCTTTGACCTAAGGGCCGCCGCGTGAGCGGACTGCTGGGCACGATGGACCACTGGTCTGACCCAGCAGCGGCAAATCTTATGTTCTTAGTGTCATAGCTGTGTTATTCCACTCTAAAGGTTAATAGATAAAAATACAACATATACAGACAAAAATTAAATGGACCCTTAAGAAGCCAGACATTGCGCACAATACAATACCACAAAAAGAGAAACAGTGACTTGTGTCCTCCTGTTCAGTGGAAAATATAAAAATAGCAGCATGGGGGGGGAGGAAGGACTAGGAGAGGGGATCTGGGATCCCCCTTCATAATTTCTGACCTGGGCCCTACAATGTCTAAAACCAGTCCTGTATACCACCTTTTGCATATAAGGGATGAAGAGGATGGGACTTGATATACCACTTTTCCTCTGTGGTTAAAATCAAAGTGGTTTTACATATTTTAGACAGGTACTTATTTTGTACCTGGGGCAATGAAGTGTTTAAGTGACTTGCTCAGGGTCACCAGGAACTTCCATGGTAATCAAACTCACAACCTCAGGGTGCTGAGACAGCTGATCTAACCACTAGGTCACTCCTCCACTTCAACCCAACAGAGCAGTTAAAAATAATATGGCTCAAATAATACTGTATTCCTAAATAGTCTTAGGAGTAGTTAAATACAGGACATGGCTGTTATGTTATGTTTGGTTATTGGTTATAAAAAGCATTTTTTTCAAAATCTTGTCCATTTTATTTCTGGTTCATGAATGACAAACTGCAGTGAGTGCACTGCTAACCAAAATAAAGCTGACTCTCCTTCTTAGAAAAAGTTTGTAAAATTTCTCAGCAAGCTTCTCTCCAAACAACCAGAGCCCAGAAACTTGGGTTTGCTCACCAATTGCTTCATATCAATATTAAACTCTCATGAAGAATGACTAACTCACATACCAGACAGCAAAAACAACTTCCTGGAAACAGGAATGATACAGTCTTTAAAAATTACATTTTGACTTCGCTATACTAGCTGTGCAAAACTTAACCCTAAACACAAACCATTTATTTCATCAAATGCAGTACTCTGAAGATATTTAATAGTTGGCAGACTTTGAAATCCAGACAACCATTTCTCACAGCACAGCTTGTAATTCAGCAGGTCCCAGATCAGGGTTAAGAACTCCCACATTTCCTACTTCCACTTATGAACAGCCGATTCTTTGAGAACATATATGGTGTTTTAATTAGCTACGGCTGCCAACAATATTTAATTTGGAAAAGATTCATTGAGAAGCGATAGAAAAATAATTTTCTTTTGACTCAGAATGAATAATCATATCTTTAAAAAAAATAAGAGAGCAAAACAGAGGAAACTAGGGGTTAAAAAAAAACCCAAAACTCATAATAAAAATGGTGTACACCCTAACTCCTAGATCTCAAATGTGGTTAAACTTCTGCTCTCCATTTTATGCTTGATTTGTCCCTTTTTGGAAATAAAGGACTTTCTTACTCTCTCCCATTTTTTTTTTTTAATTATAGTATTTATACACCGCTTAAAGTCTAAGCCCCCCTTTTATCAAGCTGCATTAGATGTTTTTACCATGGGCCGGTAAGTGTTCTATGAGCGTTGGCGCATTTACCAAGCCAGCTCGCACTAAAAACTTCTGGTACAGCTTTATAAAAGGGGCCCTAAGCAGTTTACATTCAGGAAGAAAATGACACAGAGACAAATTTGTCCCCGTTCCCGCAAAAACTCAATTTCCCTGTCCCATCCCCGTGAGTTTTGTCGCTGTCCCTGTCAGCTCTGCCTTAAACCGCACAAGCCTCAAACACTTATGATTTTAAAGTGTTTTGAGGCTTGTACAGCTGAGAACAGAGTTTGCAGGAATGGGGAAGGAACAGGAAAAGAACTCGTGGGGATGGGACAGGAAAATGAGTTTCCGCGAGAGAGAGAGGGAGGGGCGAAGGAGAGGAAGAGAAATGTTGCATCTGATTGAGGAGAAGGAAGACCAAGGAGAGGAGAGATGCCACAGCCAGACCATAGGGAGGGAAAGGAGATGCCAGGGCATGGGGAGAGGAATAGAAAGAGACAGAAGCCAGACCAGGGGGAAAAGAGAGGAGATTCCAGAGCATGGAGGGGGAGGGAGAGATGGAAGGGCATGTGGGGAGAGGAAAGGGAAGGAGACGGAGATGCCAGACCATGGGGTGGGTGGGGAGGAAGGAAGGAAAGGAGAAGATAGATGCCAGAGCATATGGGAGGGGGTGGAGACAAAGAAAAATGAAGAAGGGGTGAAGCTGAAATGAATCATGCACAAAGGAGTGAAGGGGCACAGGATAGACAGTTTATGGAAGGAACATAGAAAGAGGGAAGATGCCATATGGAAGGGGCAGAGAAGTCAGAGGCTACATGGAAGGGAGAGAGTGAAGAGAAGATGATTAAAGAAGAAATAGCTGTGGCTTACTGGTTGAGCTGCTACCTAGATGCAAAATTAAATCCCAGTATTGCTCATTGTGATCCTGGGCAAGTCACTTAATCCTCCAGTGCCCACCACTTTGAATGTCAGCTTTGAAATGCCAATGCAACAAAAAGCAGTATACAAGTCCCATTCCCTTTCCTTTCCCAGAAACGACAAAAGGTAGAAAAGAGATTTTTTTTTGTTGCTTTAGAATAAAGTAATACCCTGTTTCCACGAAAATAAGACTTATCCCGAAAATAAGCCCTAGCATGATTTTTAAAGATGCTCCTAATATAAGATGCTCCAAAAATAAGCCCTAGTTAAGATCGACCCCTGAAGCTCCTCTCCCAAATGTCCCCAACACTCCCTGACTCCATCCCTGACACTAGTGCTGCCTGATTTGCTGAAAAAAAAAAAAAAAAAATCAGACTTGTCAATTCAGCAACCCCCACCCCTGCTGCTTTAGGAGGCTTCAGAACAGAGGTATATCAGTCTCACGGTGGGAGGGTCAGTGAGATTCTGCTGCACAAGGAGATGGGTGAGAGGGGAGGAATGATGCTGCACATGGGGGGGAGCGAAAGGAAAGAGGAAGAATTGGGGTAGAGGAGAGGAAGGGAGAGATGATTGTTGTACATGAAAAAAATAAGATCCTCGAAAATAAGCCCTAGTGTTTTTTGGACCAAAAATTAATATAAGACACTGTCTTATTTTCAGGGAAACACGGTATTCTAGCTATATTGATAGACATTTCTAAATAGGAAATGTCAAAATGTAAGCGCTGCATATGCCTTTCAACGCTATATAAGTGATTAGAAGTAGTAGTAGGAAATGGAAATATGGTAATGTTTTTATTGGACAAATTTTAATACAATTGTTATCAGCTTTCAGAGATTAAACCCCCTTTCTCAGGTCAAGACAGGATACCATAACAGTAGTATACTGTACTGACCTGAAGGAGAAGGTTTTGGCCTCTGAAAGCTAACTGAAAAATGGATTAGTCCAATAAAATGATATTTTTTATTTTTCATTTTTTGTCTCATTTCTATTTGTTAATTTCTAAAAGTTGCGATTGTTATGTCAGTTTTTTCACATTTACATCTGCTGTCTTTATATTTTGCACAGTATTAGAGACATGTTACTGTTTCTATGGTGTTGCACTGAATACAGTCTGGATTCTTGGCAGTTCAGTTTAACTTCTGTCTACATATTTCTATTTTTAGTTTATGATTACCTATTCAATAGTGGACGAAGGTGTATTTGTGTTGTGTTTATGAAAAGGACATGGCTTTCTGTTATTATTGACTGTGCAGGATCGATCTGTATTAACCTGACTTGTTTAGCTTTACAATGGGTGTATTGATGATCTAGTGCTCACTGCAGTATTTAAGAAGCTGCCTTTTCCTAGGTGCACCCTTGTTGTGCAACTCATGTATTATTACTAAAAGTAATTTTTTAATTAGAGAAGGGGTGTTAAAAAATGATTGGCCCCAGGTATCAAATATATTAAGTATGCCATTGGCCCTTCTATTTAAATGACTGAATTTTTCTAATGCCTTGTATCTTGTAATTAAAGCTTGTTCTATCAATCATTTGTTGTTCATCCAAAATAGTCATCAAAATTCTGTTTAATTTAAAAGAATTTGATCCCATCGCTTTCTCTTAGATTACCACTGGTTTCCCCACTGTGGTGGGATCAAATTTTACATTCTTTGGGTTTTGGCCAGGTACTAGTGACCTGGATTGGCCACCGTGAGAACGGCCTACTGGGCTTGATGGACCATTGGTCTGATCCAGTAAGGCTATTCTTATGTTCTTATGAAATAGTTAATTTGTTGTTCCATGTGTAGAAAAACACTCAAGTTCTGCTCTCTAAAATGCATAGCAGAGATCTCTAGTGCTACTAGAATACTGCATGTTCAAAGTAGCTTTAGAAGAAGAATCTTCCACCGCCTGATCCAGAGCATTCTTCAGGCAGAGACAGAATAAGCAGACACCTTGCTCATGATCCTAAAAACATCATATAGTGCACCTACTATATAATACACCATAGACAGTAACACTTGGGGGCATGCGCTCTCCTCTGCAGATGGAGTCCAACGCAGCATCTTATGACAGGCGTGCACCATGAAGGAAGTTGCAGCCACCACTTTCAGACCCATAGCTAAAGGCTCAAACTCTTTTTTTTGGGACCAAGTCCACCCTGCGATCCTGTGCATCCTTTAATATCACTCCTCCCTCACTAAGGCGCAAAGTGTGTTTAGTTATCTGCACTATCAGGCTTTCGCTCCAATCACAGTACCGAAACCATCATAGCCTCCCTCCTAGACCACATACAAACACTCTTCAGCTGGGGATCCAGTGCCCTGATTTTACAACTGGACCTGAGCAGTGCTTTCGATCTAGTCGACCACGACATTCTCCTAAATTGCCTTGCCTGCATTGGCATCTCCGGCCAGGTCCTCAACTGGTTCAATGGATTCCTACGGAACAGATCTTACAGGGTATTTAAAAATGACTCCCTCTCCTACTCCTGGGTAAACTCCTGTGGTGTGCCTCAGGGCTCCCCCCTGTCCCCCACCCTGTTCAATATCTACCTCACCTTCCTAGGAAACCTCCTGCAAAACCTCAAGCTAAAATTCTTTATCTACGCAGATGACATTACCATAGTCATCCCTCTAACCAGTTTCACCCAAGAGCTCCTCAACTCCCTCACATGCATACTGAATCAGATAGAACTCTGGATGCTATCCTACAGACTAAAACTAAACCCAGACAAAACAAAATTCTTCCTAGCAACCCCCAAAGACAAAATCAAAGACACCACAATTCAAGTAAAAGGATCCATTTTCCCCCTCGAACAAACCTTAAAAATACTAGGAGTAACACTAGACAAACATCTTTTTTTTTTAAGTATTTTAAAGGATAAAAGAATCATTTAAAGTACATAGAAACAAAATAAAGCTTTCTGTATATAAAATATATAAATCTATGTTTAACTGTATAGGAGCAAAGGCTCCAATTATTAAAAATGTATGTAAGGGATATATAAGATAAAGATGAGAGAGAGCAGTAAAGAAAAAGGAAAGAAAAATGAAAGAGAGAAGAGAGGAGAAGAAAAGGATAACAGGAGTGTCTAAGAAGATGAGCGTACATAGGAATCTAAGAATGACCATGGAGATTTGTTGTATTTCAAGTTCATGCAGGTTCGGAATGTAACTCTCTTCTCATATGCGTAGGATTCAAATCTATGATACATACTCAGAGAGTTCCACCAAAAGGTATAATCTAATAGCGAGGGTGATTTCCAATTTTTTAGAATGTGCATGAGGGCAGTCACCAACATGGTATCAATGAGTTTAGGTGGACAATTTGATTGTGTGAAACATGGGTGTTGAGAGCGAAGGATTACAATGTCTATAGAGATTTCTTCTGAGCAGTTAGTAATAGATTGTATGGTGTTCCAGACGTAGGTCCAAAAAGAGTGGACTAGAGTACAATGAAATAGCATATGATCAAGAGTTCCTTCCTCTTTCAAACAGTTCCAGCAAACAGAGTCTTGCTTTAAGTTAGCTTTCCACATGCGAAGTGGGGTCCATATTGCCTGCCACATAAGGAAGTACATTGATTGTGATACTCTAGAAGATAAAAGCGGGCGATTTGTTGATGACCAGAAAAGCTCCCAATCAATGTCAGAAAGCGGAGTGGTAAGTATAGCGTCCCAGTGCTTCATAGAGTGAGGTGAAAAAGTGAAGGAGTGATCTCTTAAAATACTGTAGAAGGATGATATCGCCTTGCCTTTTAATAGAGACAGAGAAGACCAGTTGTAAATAGTATTTTTGGAAGTCATATAGTCAAATCGTATATGTAAAGAAGGCAACACTCCAGTGAGAGAACGCCATTGTGAATAAGTAGAAGGAGGCAGCGAGTATGTAGAGCACAGTATATCGAATGGAATTAACGAGTTGAGGGTAGACAATTGATGGACAAACCATATACCTGCCCGCTGCCACCTTTTCCATGATAGAGATTTGTCGTGATTTTGAATTTTGGGATTGTTCCAAAGGGACATGAGTGGACTAACCTTAACTGAGATTTCAGTCAATGTATCTATAAGATAAAGAGCATGCTGCGTTGCACCCAATAAAGAGTATCTCTTTAAGTGCCTTGGTATTGACACCGTTAGTAAGCATGAGATGTGTAAAGGCGTACATAAAAAACATTCCATTTCAAACCAGGCAGGAAGATCTTGAGTGGGAAGATTTTGAGTGGAGGAGTTAGTGAGCCAGTAAGCTCCATATTTGGCTAATGAAGCAATATAATAGTGATAGAAATCAGGAAAGTTGAGACCACCGTTGATCTTAGAGGCTTTCAGTTTGGCGAGAGCAATTCGAGGTTTTTTCTTGTTCCAAATGAATTCAGATATTTTCATATTTAGCCAATGAAATAATGATTTCCGGCATAACAGAGGGAGCATAGAAAGGATATAATTAATTTGAGGGGCCAGAGTCATTTTGATGGATGCAATTCTACCCCACCAGGATAGAAAGAGTGGAGTCCATCGAGATGTAGTGTTTAGAACTAGATTTTTGACTTTAGATATATTAAGATCTTGAGCATGAACCGAATCTTTATGTATTAAAATCCCCAAGTATTTCACAGCTTCATGTGACCATGAGAAAGGAAAATGAGCCAAATCTGATGGAAGTATATTATCATTTAGAGGGAAGATCTCTGATTTCTCCCAATTAACAGAGTATCCGGAAAGGAGGGAGTATTGAGTGATAATATGAATAAGATTGGGAAGGGAGAGTAAAGGGTCTCTCAGAAAAAGTAAAACATCATCAGCATAAGCTGCTAATTTGAAATCTCGATCAGAGGAGGGAATACCTTTAATTGAGGGACTTTGTCGTATAGCTGAAAGGAGTGGCTCTAACACTAAATTAAATAGCAATGGTGAGAGAGGACAGCCTTGTCGAGTACCTCTATGGAGGGGAAATTTATTGGATAAAGAGTTGTTAATCCTAATACGAGCTGTGGGTTGATGATATAGCGTTTTTATCCAGTTTGTAAAAAATGGGCCAAAATTATACCACTTCAGGACACGGAAAAGGAAAGGCCACTCCACTCGGTCAAAGGCTTTTTCAGCATCAATAGCTAGGCCTATTACAGGGTCTGACATTGTTTTAGCATGAGCGTTAATATAGTGAAATAGGCGCAGGTTGTCTCCTATATATCTTTGTTTAATGAACCCTGTTTGATCTTTATGTATAAGCAGTGGGATTATTTTGGTAAGTCTTAATGCAAGTAATTTTGCCATTATCTTGTAGTCTAAATTGAGGAGAGAGATGGGGCGAAAGTTTTTAACTAAAGTGTCATCTCTGTCAGGTTTAGGGATTACTACAATGGTGGCCTCAGTGAAATTGAATTGCTTGTCCGGAGTGGAGTGGAGGAAGTCATAATATTTAAGGAGATGAGGAGCTAGTAGGGTGCGAAATTGCTTAAAGAATTCGTTCGTGAAGCCGTCTGGGCCAGGGGCTTTCCCAGCAGGTAAGGAAGATATGGCAGTTTCAATTTCTAATATAGTTATTGGAGAATCAAGTTCCAATTTAACAGGTTCTGGAATGGTCGGATGAGTTAAGGAGGTAAGACATGAGTCTACCGTATTTTCGCGGATATAACGCGCGCGTTATACGTGATTTTACGTACCGCGCATACCCCTCGCGCGTTATATGCCTGAGCGCGGTATAGAAAAGTTTTTAAACATAGTTCCCACCCCGCCCGACGCCCGATTCACCCCCCCAGCAGGACCGCTCGCACCCCCACCCCGAACGACCGCTCGCACGCGCTCCCACCCGCACCCGCATCCACGATCGGAGCAAGAGGGAGCCCAAGCCCTCTTGCCCGGCCGACTCCCCGACGTCCGATACATCCCCCCCCCCCGGCAGGACCACTCGCACCCTCACCCCGAAGGACCGCCGACTCCCCAACAATATCGGGCCAGGAGGGAGCCCAAACCCTCCTGGCCACGGCGACCCCCTAACCCCACCCCGCACTACATTACGGGCAGGAGGGATCCCAGGCCCTCCTGCCCTCGACGCAAACCCCCTCCCCCGAACGACCGCCCCCCCCCCAAGAACCTCCGCCCGTCCCCCAGCCGACCCGCGACCCCCCTGGCCGACCCCCACGACACCCCCACCCGCCTTCCCCGTACCTTTGTGTAGTTGGGCCAGAAGGGAGCCCAAACCCTCCTGGCCACGGCGACCCCCTAACCCCACCCCGCACTACATTACGGGCAGGAGGGATCCCAGGCCCTCCTGCCCTCGACGCAAACCCCCCTCCCCTCCAGCCGACCCGCGACCCCCCTGGCCGACCCCCACGACCCCCCCAACCCCCTTCCCCGTACCTTTGGAAGTTGGCCGGACAGACGGGAGCCAAACCCGCCTGTCCGGCAGGCAGCCAACGAAGGAATGAGGCCGGATTGGCCCATCCGTCCTAAAGCTCCGCCTACTGGTGGGGCCTAAGGCGCGTGGGCCAATCAGAATAGGCCCTGGAGCCTTAGGTCCCACCTGGGGGCGCGGCCTGAGGCACATGGGCCAAACCCGACCATGTGCCTCAGGCCGCGCCCCCAGGTGGGACCTAAGGCTCCAGGGCCTATTCTGATTGGCCCACGCGCCTTAGGCCCCACCAGTAGGCGGAGCTTTAGGACGGATGGGCCAATCCGGCCTCATTCCTTCGTTGGCTGCCTGCCGGACAGGCGGGTTTGGCTCCCGTCTGTCCGGCCAACTTCCAAAGGTACGGGGAAGGGGGATGGGGGGGTCGTGGGGGTCGGCCAGGGGGGTCGCGGGTCGGCTGGGGGGGAGGGGGGTTTGCGTCGAGGGCAGGAGGGCCTGGGATCCCTCCTGCCCGTAATGTAGTGCGGGGTGGGGTTAGGGGGTCGCCGTGGCCAGGAGGGTTTGGGCTCCCTTCTGGCCCAACTACACAAAGATACGGGGAAGGCGGGTGGGGGTGTCGTGGGGGTCGGCCAGGGGGGTCGCGGGTCGGCTGGGGGACGGGCGGAGGTTCTTGGGGGGGGCGGTCGTTCGGGGGAGGGGGTTTGCGTCGAGGGCAGGAGGGCCTGGGATCCCTCCTGCCCGTAATGTAGTGCGGGGTGGGGTTAGGGGGTCGCCGTGGCCAGGAGGGTTTGGGCTCCCTCCTGGCCCGATATTGTTGGGGAGTCGGCGGTCCTTCGGGGTGAGGGTGCGAGTGGTCCTGCCGGGGGGGGGGATGTATCGGACGTCGGGGGGGGCATCAGGCTTTCAGGATGGGGACAGACCTTCAAGGGGGGACAGGACTTCAAGGGAGGACAGTGCAGGAAAGTCAGGGGGGGTGAACGGAGAGTCGGGACAGCGCACGGAAAGTCAGGGCAGTGCACGGAAGTCAGGGGGGGTGAACGGAGAGTCGGGACAGCGCACGGAAAGTCAGGGCGGGCGAAAGGAGAGTCGGGCAGCATGCGCGTTATATGCCTGAGCGCGGTATAGAAAAGTTTTTGTACATATCATCGTGATTTCTGCGCGCTATACCCCTGTGCGCGTTTTACAATGGTGCGCGTTATATCCGCGAAAATACGGTATATCTGCTTCAGGAGTGGTAGATTCAGATTGGTATAAAGAAGTATAGAATTTTTCAAATTGAGAGGAAATTAGAGATCTGGTTTTGACTAATTGACCTGATGGATTCTGAATAGCCGTTATATGTAGTCTTTTAGATTTATTTTTAAGGTATCTGGCCAAAGGACGACCCATTATATTATCTCCCATGTAATGACCAGAGTTAGAGATGAAAATATCACGCCTAGCTATATATGAAACTAAAGTATTATATTCATATTTAAGATTTTGAATACGTTGGAAAGTATTTGGGTCATGTATGTGATTAGACATATGTTGTAATTCTAAGGTTTTGATGGAGTTTTCTAAATCTTTTTCCTTTCTCATGGACTGTTTCTTTTTCCAAGAGGCAATTTTAATCAATTCGCCTCTAAGGGTTACTTTGTATGCTTCCCAGACAATGGAAGGGCAAATTTCAGGATCTTCAGAATTATTTTCAAAAAACTCCGCAGTGAAAGAATTGATTTTTTCAATAATTTCCTCGTCTAGCAGTAAGGCGTTGTTTAGCCGCCATGAGGGGGATTCCTTATGTGGGGCTGAGATGGATATATATAAAGAGATGGCAG
Source organism: Geotrypetes seraphini (assembly GCF_902459505.1). NCBI lineage: Eukaryota > Metazoa > Chordata > Amphibia > Gymnophiona > Dermophiidae > Geotrypetes > Geotrypetes seraphini. The sequence goes on from NC_047095.1 coordinate 85,538,173, forward strand.
CATGATCCGTGAGAGAGATTGGATGTATAATGGTATTGGTGAGATCTTGAATAAGAGAAGGGGATAAGAGAAAATAATCAATTCTCGAGTATGTATTATGTGGAGGTGAAAAATGTGTGTATTCTCTACCTTTCGGGTAAAGCAAGCGCCAAGGATCCGCAAGAGAAAAGGCGTCCTTTAAAGCATGAAGAGCTGTGAAAGACTTGGATTTGGAGGGTTTACAAGAAGAAGATCTGTCAATATATAAATCTTGAATTTGATTAAAGTCCCCTCCCAATATCAGAGAACAAGTGTCAAATTCAACTATCGCCAGCTGAAGCTCTTTGAAAAAGTCTGGGTGGTCTTTGACCGGGCCGTATATATTAAGAAAAATAAAATTAGTTGAGTGTATCGCAGCATGTACTAGACACCATCTTCCTTCAGTGTCTATTTTAAAATTGTGAATAACGGGAAATAGTTTATCATTGAGAAATATTGACACACCATTTTTCTTTTGATGAGTTGCAGGGGAATATAAGTGAGTTGAAAATCCCTTTAGTTGAAATTTCGAGGCAGCAGCGGGTAGGAGGTGGGTTTCCTGCAAATAAATTATATCAGGATGTTTATTGGATACATAATTAGCTATCTTTTTCCTTTTAATGGGATGGTTAAGACCATTCACATTAAAGGAAAAAACATGTAAATCAGCCATAATATATGATATATATTATTGAATCATAGATTATATCTCCTCTGTCCAGAAAAATATCTGATATAATTGTAAGCTCGGGCAGACACTCCTGTCTAAGAAGAAGAGAGATAAAGAAAAGTGTGAAAGTAAAAGAAAAGAAATCAATAATATCAGCATAGTATATGGTCAGAAAAAGAATGGACCACACTATTCTACATATTTTAAAACAATTTAAATGTGATCCTGTGACCACGGAATAATAACACATATGGAACAACTAGTAAATTCCACACCTATTCAATAATAGAAAATTTGAGATTAGTGTGCTTGATTTAGCAGAATATATGACATAGTATATACAATTCATTACGAATTATAAGAAGATGAATAGACAAAATAGACAGTGAATTTGGAGCTATCCAAGCAGGATGTCATATATCTATATTGATCAATCTAAGGTAGGTTTAGAAGATGCAAAAATAAGAGGAGTTAGACCGTTGGATCCATCGCCAGGGCGCCGCCAGCTACTGTCACAGGTATAGAATCTATAAATTGTTGAGCAGTTATTGTGTCTGTGAAGGTGTGTGATTTCCCATCATGCCAAATGCGTAGGGATGCAGGATATATAAGTGCAAATCGCACTCCTCGATGATGAAGTATGGAGCATAGTGGTGCCATCGCCTTACGAAGGGAGGATACATGTAAAGAGTAGTCATTGAATAGTAGCAATTTTTGTCCTTTATATTCAAGCCGGCCAGATTTCCGAAAAGCTTGCATGATAAGCTCCTTTTCTTTCCAGTTGATGTATCTAGCAATTGTTGTTCGCGGGTGGTTGTTCTCACTTGTACGTTGGCCCAAACGGTGTGCCCGTTCGCATAAAAAACCAGTCGTTGGGGTTACCAGGCCAAGTTGCTTTGGTAGCCAAACTTGGAAGAAGTGATAGAGGTCTTGGTCTGCTTGGAGCTCAGGTAGCCCCACTACTCGTATATTATTACGACGCTGACGGTTCTCCTGAGCATCTAAACGTTCTGTCAGTGCTGTCACCTGGGTCTGTAAACTAATCACACTCTCCCGTTCATGTAGTACTGCGTCCTCATTTTCAGATATCCTCTGTTCTACTGCTGTAATACGGCCAGCCTGTGTTTCAAAGCGGTCATTAATACAGTCAACTGCTGATTGTAATTTATGAAGTTTATCTTCCAAGGATTTAGTGACCATTTTTGAAATTTCCTGTGCCCATTCACTCCAGTGTATCGAGGTTGGAGTGGGAATTGGTGACGCCGCCATTTTGAGCATGGAGTAGTCAATTTTGTGTTTCGGCGTTTTCGCCGATTTTACTGGCATGACGGGTTGTTGCGCACTAAAAGAGGGCTCATTTACCAACAACCGTCGACAGGGACCCCAGTTGTGGCGATCTGATTTGTTTATTAGGCAGATGAGTTCAATAACTCCGAGATATTTGGTTTCAGATACAAATTAAAGTTCTTTGCATCAAGTTCTCTTTGATTGTATAAAAATATAAGATATAAAAGCACGGTTTAATTTAAAACTAGGTGCGGGTGTAAGGAGCCGTTACACCATATGTGTAATCACCGCGGCAATCAAGCCACGCCCCATTTTTTTTTTTTTTCCCTCCCTTCCCCTTCCTTCTTTCTTCCCTTTCTTCTTCCCCCTTGGCGACCAGCAGTGGGCTGAGAAAAGAAGAAAAAAAAAAAAAAAAGTAGCACTCGAATGAGCTGAGGAGAGCAAGGCTCCTAAATGAGCAGTGCAGGATAAATCTCTCTTGCTTGAGGAGTGGAGGAAGGAGGGACTGTGTCGAAAGTGGCTGTTGGGGGCGGGGCAAACCGCCGATCACGGGCTCCTCCGGTGCAGTGAAGGGGGGATGCCTCGATCTTCCTTCCCCTTCACTGTGCTGGATTTTGACGCTGGGTCTTTTATTCAGAGCCCTTAAGAGGGCTACAAAGGCAGACGAGCCGAAAGTGGCTGTTGGGGGCGGGGCAAACCGCCGATCTCGGGCTCCTCCGGTGCAGTGAAGGGGGATGCCTCGATCTTCCTTCCCCTTCACTGTGCTGGATTTTGACGCTGGGTCTTTTATTCAGAGCCCTTAAGAGGGCTGCAAAGGCAGACGAGCCGAAAGTGGCTGTTGGGGGCAGGGCAAACCGCCGATCTCGGGCTCCTCCGGTGCAGTGAAGGGGGATGCCTCGATCTTCCTTCCCCTTCACTGTGCTGGATTTTGACGCTGGGTCTTTTATTCAGAGCCCTTAAGAGGGCTGCAAAGGCAGACGAGCCGAAAGTGGCTGTTGGGGGCGGGGCAAACCGCCGATCACGGGCTCCTCCGGTGCAGTGAAGGGGGGATGCCTCGATCTTCCTTCCCCTTCACTGTGCTGGATTTTGACGCTGGGTCTTTTATTCAGAGCCCTTAAGAGGGCTGCAAAGGCAGACAAGCCGAAAGTGGCTGTTGGGGGCGGGGCAAACATCTATCTCTTGAGAAACACACCGATATCACAGTCAGGAAAAGTATCTCGATACTATGGAAACTCCGCACCATAAAAAAATACTTCGACGACACTTCATTCCGCCTCTTAGTACAATCCTCCATCCTCAGCATATTGGACTATTGCAACATCATTTACTTGAGCACCACAAAGAAAACCATCAGGAGACTTAGGATGATCCAGAACACTGCTGTCCGCCTCATATTCGATCTGAAAAAATGGGACCACATCACCCCCTTCTACCACAAACTCCACTGGCTCCCACTAGAATCCAGAATCATATTCAAATTCACCTGTTTTTGCTACAAAACAATATTTGGTTTATCCCCAAGCTACATCACCCCTCAATTCACCCTAAACCACAACTATAAGAACTCCCGCAAAATTAAACTCTTCGCCTTCCCCTCCCTAAAACTATGCCACTCAAAAAAAATCCTTGACAAAACCTATGCCTTCCAAGCCACCAAACTAAACCCTTGGCTGGCCCAAATGTCCTCAAAGCCCACAACTACCTCGATTTCAGAAAAACACTTAAAACCCACCTATTCCGAGAGCAAGACCCTTAAAGTCCCATAATGCCCCTTCTTTCAATCCTCCTCCTCCCTCAAGTTCAAGTTCAAGTTCACTTTTATTTGATGAATCGCCTATAACACTTTCTAAGCGATGTACAATTTAAATCATATATGATAACAAGCAGTATTAAAAACAAAACTTCTTAACAAATTTTTGAAAAGCATAAATTTATGACATACAAAGTTAGAACTTAAGGGATTACATCACTAACTAGATACATTAGGGAAAAATGGGGAGCAGTTACAATTTTCAGTCAAGATGGAAGAAACATTAAAGGTAAATACATAGGGAAGGGGCAATAGTAAATTTAGAAGAATAAAAGTAAGAGCTTGAAAAACAATGATTTTTAACAGAATTTAAAATATTAAATAGTAAAAGCATCTTTAAATAAAAAAGTTTTCAAAGATTTTTTAAAGGAATTGAGGTCTTTTTCTTTTCTTATATAGAGGGGCAAGGAATTCCAAGTTTGGGGTGCTAACACGGAGAACATTTCGTTTCTTCTTGTGCCTACTATTTTTAAAGAAGGGACTGATAATAGATCTTGAGATATTGAACGAAGGGAGCGAGAAGAATGATAAGGAATAATCATTTTGGAAATGAATTGTGGTTCATTCGATGCCATAGTTTTAAAGATTAATAGTGCTATTTTAAAAGTGATTCGGTGGTTAATGGGTAACCAGTGGGATTTAATCAGTAAAGGGGTTACATGGTCATATTTTTTTGCTTTATAGATTAATTTTATTGCGGTGTTTCGGATAATTTGTAGCCTCTTTTTATCCTTTTGTGGTATATTGAAAAGTAAAGAATTGCAATAATCTAGTTTTGATATTATCATAGAGTGAATAAGTATACTAATGGATTTAAGTTCTAAAAAAGAGGAAATAGAGCGTATAAGACGGAGTTTGTAGAAACAGGATTTGACAATTTGATTGATGTGGTCATGGAAATTTAAGTCGGAGTCAATAGTTACACCTAAGATTTTTAATGATGAAACTAATACAATCGGAGAATTATCGAGTAAAAATGAAGATATTGGAACTTCTCTCCCCCCGTCTCCCTCCTCTCCCCCTTCTTCCTCCTTGTAGTTCGTAATTCTATGATCAATTTGGAATGTAACCACTTGTAACTACTTTCTCCTTGCTATTCGCAACTCTATGATCAATTTGGCATGTAACCTCTTGTAATTTGTTCTAACCAATTTGAACCGCCTAGAACTCTTCGGGGTATGGCGGTATACAAAAATAAAGTTATTATTATTATTATTACTAACGAATCCACCTTAGGTGGTGTAAAACAATGTTTCTCAACTTTTTCAAGCTAAGTACCCCTAAGTCTAATAAATATCAACCGAGAACCCCTGCCCAAGCTCCGCCCAGAACCCAACCCCATAATAATAGTACTAATTGTAATGCAATTTCTTCCATCCATTTTTTATATACACAAAATATAATCTTAATACATAATGGCAACCACAAAATTAAAAAAAATACAAAGCACACTGTATGCAGAGAAAATGTTAATCATCATTTGTATTCAGGTTTTTTCAAAGAGGTCACAAGGCAGATGACTTTAAAATATGCAATGTCACCTCAGTAACAACTATAGAAAAATAGACAAATATAGTGCAAAATATAGACAGCAGATATAAATTCTCAAAACTGACAAATTTCGATCACTAAATTGAAAATAAAATCATTTTTCCAACCTTTGCTGCCTGGTGATTTCATAAGTCTCTGGCTGCACTTCCTTTTTACTGTGCATCCAATATTTCTTTCTTTCTGCCTCCTGCATGCTTCCTCTCCTCCAGACCTCATTCCATTCCCCAACATCTCTCTCTGTCTTCCATGAGTCCAACTTTTCTTCCTCTCTCCTCTGCCCCCATTGGCAACATGTCTCCCTCTCTCTCTCATTCCCTCCCCTGCTGCAAAGGGAGTGGGGAACGAGAGAGAGATCCAGGGTGTATCTCTCCCACTCCCTCTACTGCCACATTCAACATTTCTCCTTCATTTCCACTAGTCCAATATCTCTTTCTCTCTGCCTCCTGCATGCTTCCACTCCTCCAGTCCTCATTCCCCCCAACCAACATCTCTCTCTCTCTCTCTCTCTCTCTCTCTCTCTCCATGAGTTCAAATTTTTACTCTCTGCCCTCTCCCCTTCCCCTGAATGTGACATTTCTCCTTCCTCCTCATCCATCTCTCACTCTCTCTTTCTCCATGAGTCCAACACTTTCTGCCTCTTGCAAACTTCCTCTCCTCTGGACCTCATTCCCTTCCCCAACCAACATCTCTCTCTGTCCCTTCATGAGTCCAACTTTTCTTCTTCTCTCCTCCACCCTTATTGGCAACAAGTCTCCCTCTCTCTCACTGTCCATCTGTCTTGGGAGATCCAGGCATTTCTCCTATCCCCTCTACTGTCACATCCAACATTTCTCCCTCTCTCATCCCCCTGATCATGTGCAGCATTTTTCACCACTGCCCACCAGTCCTATGCCCATTTCTTCTTCTATCATCCCTCTCCAGCACAATGTCACATCTCTCCCTCCATCACTATGTCCAACATTCCTCCCCATTGCAATCCCCTTCAATCTGTCCCTCTGTTCCCTCTCCACCACCATATCCAACATTTCTCCCTCTCATCCTTCTCTCCCCATGCATCTCCCTCTCCTCTCACCATGCCAAATTTTCCTTTTTCTTTCTTTCCCCATGTGCTACCATTTTTCTCTCTCACTCACTCATACCCAACAATTCTCCCTTTCTATTTTCTCCCTCCTATGTCCCAAGTTAGTGCCCCCTTCCTCCTCTTCTATGTTCTATGTTCATGCCCTCTCTTCCATCTGTGTCGAGTTCGTGCTCTCTCCCCCTCCCTGCACGTAAGTATCTGCCCCTCCATAGAATCCACCGTTGCTTCCGGGGATGTCGCCTTCCTGCCCGCCTCCTGCCATTCTCGGGGTTCCCTCTCCCGAAACCGACCCAGTTCTTGTTTGCACTGCATTCGCTCCTTCTGTCTTCAGCAGGGGAGGGGGCAGCACAAGCAGTGATTCACACTGCAGTGATGCCCTCTGACGTTAACACTGACATCGGAGAGGTTTCTGGGTCAGCTACTTATGTGCAGCGTGTGAATCACTACGTGTGCTGTCCATGCAAGGAGTACTGCTGAAGACCGAAGGAGCGAGTGCGGCTAAAAGAAGATGGTATCTGTGTCAGCTTTGGAGGGGGGGGGGCAGGCAGAGATCGCCGGAAGCCACTTCGGCAGGGGGGGGGGGAGGTACACGGGATTTGCAGTGGCTGCCTCTACAGACGAAAGAGAATTGGTGGTCAGTCCATGTACCCCCAACAAGCAGTCTGCGTACCCCCAAGGGTATGAGTATCGCATGTTGAGAATCACTGGTGTAAAAAAACTGCTGGAAATCAAGAGCCATTGGGTACATTTTTATTATAGTCTTGGCAACCCTCAGAGAGCCCTCTGGCACTTCTCAGTGCTCCGTCAGCAGCATGGTTATCTCTGAATTCAAAGGAAAAAATATGTGTACTGGGTCATAAGCGTACTTTGAAATATGTGGGAGTTCCAAATATAATTCCCACAAAAATACTGTAATGACTTCCATTCAATCTGCCAGTTTGAAATGTCTGCCCACCGTTAGGTCCTCTCCTTGGTCTAGAGCTGCCACAGATTCTTTGCTGTCATCACCCACCTGAGACCTGGAATCCTCTATGACAATTCATTTTGAGGGAGTAAAGACGTTGACTCTGTTCCACCCTCTCCAGGCAGCGTAGTTTTTTAGTCACCATATCAATCAGGAGGTCTACTTAGGTAGCCGTAAGGAATCCAACTCACCCAGAGGGAAGGGGTATAGTTGGGCTATGATCGTTGGCACCCTCAAGCCAATTTCAAGAGTATCCCACTGCACTCCAGACCAGAACATTTCTCCCACCCCTCATCTGATCAAGGAAGAAACTGAACTGCTTTTAAAAAGTGACCCCCTCCTTTTGTTTCCTTTCCTCCCCTTTCCACCTTCCTTTTTAATTTTTTTCTTTTTACTTCGATGTACTTTATTCTCCCACCCTTACCCCCCTACCTTATATATCAAACCAGTCTAAGTCATGTCCGTTAATTATGTAAATACTTAATGACCTTTTTGTTTTTTAAAACTATATTTTAATTTTTATAATTTACATTGTAATTTTACTCTGTAAACCAATCACTCACTGATGGTCGATATATCAAATGTAGAATAAACTTGGAGGGCTCTTCAGCAAAAAGCCTTCTGCATTAAAAGAACAAACTTCAGGGAAAAACAGAGTGTCCGACAAATCTGGCCCACCCTTACCAGAAACAAGTAATTTGAGCCCCCGAAAGCAGGGAAAACCAATGAAGCCACTAGCAATCCTGCAACCTCAAAGCACGTTATTGAGAGTTTCTATACCTACTATTGACTGGGGAGTCAATTCAGAGCAGTTTACATGAGCTTCCGTAGAGATGTAACACCTCATAGAAGCTCTTTGTAACTCTGTATGGTAACGATACATGGAGCTCTGTGGTGGTATTAGAATACAGAGATATTGATTATGCCATAATCAATCATCCTACTTATGTTACTAGCACATTGATTATCCTACTTATATGCATAAGTTTACCAAATCAATCATCCTATGTATTGTGGCCTGGCCAAGCCCTCTGCTATCGAAAGACCCAGCTCGGACTGCAGGGAAGATTTTGGGCACCTTTCAATTAGTTGGTAAAAAGAAAAACACTGAATTTTCTGGATTCAGTTCAAAATAGTGGTTAGAAACATAGAAACATAGAAGATGACGGCAGAAAAGGGCTACAGCCCATCAAGTCTGCCCACTCTGCTTACCCACCCCCTGTCTATGCCCTAATGACCCAATTTCCTTATCTTGACCCTCGTAGGGATCCCACATGGGTATCCCATTTATTCTTAAAGTCTGGCACGCTGTCTGCCTCGATCACCTGCACTGGAAGCTTGTTCCAATGATCAACCACTCTCTCTGTGAAGAAATACTTTCTGATGTCACCATGAAATTTTCTGCCCCTGAGTTTGAGCGGGTGCCCTCTTGTGGCCGAGGGTCCCTTGAGAAAGAAAATATCATCTTCCACTTCGACACGTCCCGTGAGGTACTTAAATGTTTCGATCATGTCTCCCCTCTCCCTACGTTCCTCAAGAGTGTAGAGCTGCAATTTTTCAGTCTCTCTTCGTACGAGAGACCCTTGAGCCCCGAGATCATCCTTGTTACCCAGTCAAAGAAGCTGATGAGATTGGATTGTCAGGACCTACCCTTAGTGAATCCATGCTGACTGGGATCCCGAAGATTCCCTTCATTCAAGATCGTGTCCAATTTGCTTTTAATTAGTGTTTCCATGAGTTTGCACACTATTGATGTGAGACTCACCGGTCTATAATTCGCAGCCTCTGCCCTGCAACCCTTTTTATACAGAGGAACGACATTAGCTAATTTCCAGTCCAGGGGAACTTTCCCCTTACTTAGGGAGAGATTGAATAGCTCAGCCAACGGTTTCGCCAGGACATCGCTCAATTCTCTGAGCACTCTTGGGTGCAAATTGTCTGGTCCCATGGCTTTGTTACCTTGAGTCTTGCCAGTTCACTCTAAACTTCACCTGGTGTGAACTCAAAATTCTGAAACATGTCTTCTGTGCTTTGTGTTGCCTTCAACTGCGGACAGTGTCCCGGTGCCTCACAGGTGAAGACTGAGCAGAAGTATTCATTCAGTAGTTCGGCTTTATCGGAATCTGCTTCCACGTAACTTCCGTCCGGTCTTCTAAGGCGTACTATCCCGTCTGTGTTCCTTTTTCTGTCACTAATATACCTGAAGAAGGATTTGTCCCCCTTTTTAATGTTTTTTTTGCCAGAATTTCTTCCACTCGAAGTTTTGCCTCCCTAACTGCCATTTTGACCGCTGTAGACCTGGTCCTATATTCTACTTTTGCCTCTCTTTTCTCCGTGCGCTTGTAGGAGAGAAACGCTTTTTTCTTCTCCTTAATGAGGTGCGAGATCTCCGCGGTGAACCATTGGGGTTTATTGTTTCTTTGTCGTTTATTTACTGATTTTATGAAGCGGCTAGTTGCTTCATGTGTGGTTGATTTCAGTGTTAACAACTTAGCTTCTACATCATCGGTCTCCGCTTGGTCCTGCAGCGTCTGATGGATGAAATCTCCCATGCGTGCAAAGTCTGTGCCCCGGAAATTGAGTACCTTTGTTTTCGTGTTTGATCTAGGGAAGCCTTTCCTAAGGTTGAACCATACTATGTTGTGGTCGCTGGAGGCTAGCGTATCTCCTACTGAGACCTCTGAGACGCTTTCCCTGTTGGTGAGTACCAGGTTGAGGATCGCCTGGGCCCTAGTGGGCTCCGTTACCATTTGTTTGAGACGTGCTCCCTTTATGGAGGTTAAGAGCCTCCTGCTACCGCTGGTTGTCGCTGGTTAGGCTTTATTTGTCACTCTCTACCAATCACAAGAAAAAACAAAAGAATATCAGGTTTAAACCCAGTGATAATTCTGGTACAGTTCAGTTCTCACTGTCACATGGGTTAAGCAATCATTTCCATTGTGCTGCAAAGTTCATTTCTCTCAGGGCTTCAGTTGCCCATAATAATAAAACAAAACAATAGTGCAGCCTGTATTTGGACCCCTACCCTCGGGTAGCTGGGTCTCCACTTTGGGAGCGCTGTGCCTGCTTGCTCTCCTTCCTCAATGCAATAACTGGTACATTCTAGCCAGTCCAACCCCCCCCCCAAAAAAAAAAAAAAAAAAAAAACAACCTCTTTCACTGGCTTTCCAACTTCTCATTTTCACTGCCTTTATTTCCTTGGGACTTCTCCCGTTTTCCCTAGCAGTGGGGGTGGAAACAAATAACCCTTCCTATCCATACAGTTGTTTTATGCCTCATCCGAGTTTCAGCGTACGTACGTACATGCACACAATGTGGGCTGGAAAAATGTTTGAAAGAGCAGTGCTGATAAGTAGTTACATTGAAGCTCCATAAATTCCTCTGGCATATTATATTCTTCCTGGGTGTTAGTATGGCTCTCCCATCCCAAATTACTGGAGTCATATTCACAAGCAGTTATTTCCATACCTTCTTTGTTTCCATTTTCCCTCTCCCTTCATGAGAGTTAATGGAGCTGTCTTGCCAAGCTTCCCCTTTCCTCTCTGTAGCATAACTTTGCCTTTGCCTTTCCCTTACAAATCCCTCTGCAAGGTCCCAGTACTTAGCTGCTTGGGGAATTTCTGTTTGTCCTTCTCTGGGTGGCAAAGAGCTGTCTTTCTTCCTCTGTGGAGGGAATGTCCAGCATGGAGCTGTGTGCCGGGCTCCAATCTCCTCCCTAGCCTCACCTGGGGTTAATTTATTCACCTCTTGTTTAACATATGAAGGCTTACGTGACTGCAGCTTCCCTGGTGAATCCCCACCCCCTTCTGGCTTGATTCCCTGTTTCACCACTTGGTTTTGAAGGGAAACGTCTCTGCTCTTGGGAAAGGAATAATGGATATTAGACTATGGTTTGGGAGCCCTCCCCACTGGGTTTCCTAGTGGATGGCTCTCTTGTTTTAACCCTGCTTGTTTTACTCTGCCTAAAACCCTATTCTTTGGCTGCTGGACTGGCTTAGTTCTAGGAATTGTGGGTTTTAGAGCAGGGTTTTCCTCGTGACAGGTGCCTCCTTGTCACAGTATATACACATATAAACTAGGTTTATTATTGCAGCTAAATATACTATATTTATACACCTCCTAAGGAGGTTGGCCATTTCAACTAACTATAATCTGCAGATATGCAGGAAGGAGGAGGAACCATGAAGCCTGCCAAATGATCTGCCTGTGGACCTGTCAGAAAAGCCGGAGATGAATGCGTCAAGGAAGAAAATAGAGGCACTTACAGTGAGACTTCAAGTTATTGGCAGAGGCACAATCTAGACCACACAGTGCTCACTCAGCTCACTCCAAGGGAAAACAGCACTGATTGCTCCCTTTCAGTGTTTGGCTCTCTCTCTTCTGATTTTTCATTATAACCTCTTAAAGTGGCAGGAGATTAGTCACAACCCTTTTTTTTTCTGTAACCACAGGGGAAGAAACCGCACCACCACCACAAAAAAAAAATAATAATAATGATGATGATGAGGGCAAGAAGAGCAGGGAGAGATCTGGTGCCACCAGGTGTACTCCAGAGAACAATTACAAACTCTCCAAACCCTAGGCTCAACTGCACCTAATAGGCAGGCCTGGAGCTAGCACCACCAGAGAGCTGCATAGGGTATGTCCATCCACTGGAAATGAGGCTGCTATACAGGAGGATATATGGCAGAGCACTGGCATTCTCTTTATCATTACCTGCTGGTAGAAGGACATAACCCACAAGTCTCTGGATTGATCTGTTGGACAACATGGAATATTGGTTATATTTTGACTGCAGCTGCTCTTTGCCACTTCCCAGTAGTTGCTGAACTAGGTAATTGCCCAGTCTGCTAAAACAACTAAACGAGCCTTCTAAGTGGTACTTAAACAAAAGCAAAACATAGAAAACTGGGCAGACTGTTGTGCTCATTCTTGTGCAGTGCTTGTACAGCATCTGTTGTCTGTAGGATACTGAGTGGTTTCAGAAGGAGGGGCCATTTGAGTTAACTGGTCACTAACTGCACGTCAATTGACTGTACTGTCAATTAACAAACTGGAAGCAAGCTGTAGCTATTGCCTTTTATGTAAGCATTTCTACATGTGTACAAGCAGAGATAACGGCTATTTTATTAATTATGCTGCTTCTCCCATACAGTTTTTAAGAACACTGGCACACATTTTTGTAGCACAGTTTTCAAGCCCACATATGTACCTACTTTAGAACATAAGAATAGCCTTACTGGGTCAGACCAATGGTACATCTAGCTCAGTATCCCATCTTCACAGTGGCCAATCTAGTTCACGAGTACCTGGCCAAAATCCAGTAGACTCTCAGATATCTGGCACCCATGGGGACTGGTGGATGACGGATAACTGTAGTTTCTGGTTTTTTGAGTTACTGTAAAAATAGTTTTGTCTCCCTTCGCACTCTATCATTCCCCCAACCCCATTTGTAGGTCCAGCATCTGCTCTTCCCTTTTTTTTGGTCACTTTCTCTCCCCCCCACTCCATACCAGAAGCAGCAGAGTTGGTCCCAACAACCCTTCTTTCATTTCCTGAAGCAGCAAACCATATGACAACCCCTCCTCCCTCCCTTTGTTCATTCAATGAAGCAGAGCCAGTCCGATAACCCCCCTCCCTCTCTCCATTCCCCAAAGCAGCAGAGCCAGTCTTGACAACCGCCTCCCCCCTCACTCACCCAAAGCAGGAGTAGCAGCTGATGAGCACAGGAAAAACTGGTAAACAGGCTATGTCCAGCCATCCCCGGCAGGGCCTTTCCTCTGCCACATTGGAAGTCAGGGAAGGGGGAAAAGAAATCCGAGGCTGATGCCTCTGGGGCTGGATGGAGGGCAGTAGGTGTGCTGTTGGGTCAGGAGCACAACTTTGGATGTTGTCCAAAGAGAGCAGAAGACTTTTTTTTGTAATCAATTTTTTTTTTTTTTTTGGCTGGTTATATGAATACCGGCTAACTGAAATTCTACTGTAATGGCAACTATTCATGCTACCAATCCAGGGCAAACAGTGGCTTCCCCCAAGTCTGTCTCAATAGCAGACAATGAACTTTACCTCCAGGAACTTGTCCAAACTTTTTTTTTTTTTTAACCAGCTACATTAACCACTCTTACCACATTCTCTGGCAATGCGTTCTAGAACTTAACTATTCTCTGAGCAAAAAAATATTTCCTGTAACATCACTGAGTGTCCCTTAGGGCCTCTTCTATCAAACTGCACTAGAAATATGTAGGGCGGTGAGCCATGCTGAATGGCCCACGCTGTTCCCAACGCTCACAGAGTTCCTATGAGCATCGGAAGCAGCGCGGGCCATTCAGCACAGCTCTCTGCGCTAAAAACTGCAAGTGCAGTTTGACAGAAGAGGCCCTAAGTCTTTTTAATTTTGAGAGTTGTTTTTTTCACTCTATACTCAAGAGGGTTCAGAGGAGAGCAACACGTTTGATAAAAGGTATGGAAAACCTTTCATACGCTGAGAGATTGGAGAAACTGGGGCTCTTTTCCCTGGAGGAGACTTAGAGGGGATTTGATAGAGACTTACAAGATCAAGAAGGGCATAGAGAAAGTGGAGAGGGACAGATTCTTCAAACTTTCAAAAACTACAAGAACGAGAGGGCATTCGAAAAAGTTGAAACGGGACAGATTCAAAACAAATGCTAGGAAGTTTTTCTTCACCCAACGTGTGGTGGACACCTGGAATGCGCCTCCAGAGGACGTGATAGGACAGAGTATGGTATTGGGGATAGAGGTGTATAGATAGAGGATTATTACACAGGTCCTGGACCTGTTGGGCCGCCGTGCAAGCGGACTGCTGAGCACAATGGACCTCGGGGTCTGACCCAGTGGAGGCACTGCTTATGTTCTTATCCACTTGTATCCATTCTACACCACTCAGGATTTTGTAGACTTAAATCATATCTCCCCTAGGCTGTCTCTTTTCCAAGCTAAAGAGCCCTAACTTCTTTAGTCTTTCCTCATATGAGCGGAGTTCCATCCCCTTTATCATCTTGGTTGTTCTTCTTTGAACCTTTTCTAGTCCTTCTATATCTTTTTGAGATAAGGCGGCCAGAACTGAACATAATACTCAAGGTGAGGTTGCACAATGGAGTGATAGAGGCATTTTAACATTCTTAGTCTTGTATACCATCTCTTTTCTAATAATTCCTAGCGTATTGTTGGTTTCTTTTGGCAGCTACCATACTTTTGTGTGCAAAAGGTTTCAGCATATTGTCTACGATGACATCTAGATTTTTTTTTTTTTTGGGGGGGGGAGCACCTACCCAAATGTGGACCCTATGATTTGGGTTATTCTTTCCAATGTGCATCACTTTCAATTTGTCCACATTAAATTTCATCTACGATTTGGACGCCCAGTCTTCCAATTTTCTAAGGTCTTCCTGCCATGTATTTCTTAAAACAGAAAATGGTCTTAGACATATCTCTGAAATTCGTGGCTATCCACAAAGGTGATATTAAAGATTAGTACAATTTTATATACACTTTGAACCCATAAATGGCAGCACAGTGATCTATTTCTTTCTTTAGATTTAATAATAGTTAACTTGAGGCAGACAAGAATTGAAGGGTACCCTCATCAAACTTGGTATTAGCTCAGGGGTCTCAAAGTCCCTCCTCGAGGGCCGCAATCCAGTCGGGTTTTCAGGATTTCCCCAATGACTGTGCATGAGATCTACCTGCATGCACTGCTTTCAATGCATATTCATTGGGGAAATCCTGAAAACCGGACTGGATTGCGGCCCTCGAGGAGGGACTTTGAGATCCCTGTATTAGCTTCTAACCACTCCAAAATACCTGTCCTATTGAGATCTTCAGAATAAAGAGCTCCATAGAAAAACAGGTAACCATGCTTAATGTCTCTTGCCAACACACACAAAAAATTGAATAATCTTCATTTATTCTTACACATGCTTCAGATGAGTGTAAATTTTATATATAAAATAAATCAAAGGCAAAATCCATAATTCACCAAGATACTCCCATTAAAACCCATCAGAGGCTTTTTAGCACAAATTGTCAGTATCATGCTAAGGGTATCTGGCACATATGCATAGTGTGTCAGATCTATTTTCACTTGCCTTTTAAGGGAATGAACCCAGCTTCGTCCTTATGTATAAAATGTTAGTAAGAATTTAACAGTCTTAACAGCCAAGATTTTTTGCTTATACTTAAAGTTTAAATTTAAAATTAGAACTAGGGTGATAAGAGCCACAGTTAATTTTATCCTTATCCTCCCTGAGGATCAGTGATCCAAGCCTCTATCACAGGACAAATTCTGACCAGCTGTCAAAATACTAAAGATTTTTTGGTCTTGAAAGGAAAATTGCCTAACAATAACTTAATAATGTAGTTGCTAGAGTATCAAGTCCTGGGACTTCACAGATCTTGAGACTTGTTCAAGACAATTTTACTTCACCTTCTCTAATCCATTTCCTCTTTCCTCTATCATCAAGGTTACCAAGCATTTAAACACCACAAAATAACATTCACAAAACATGTAGTGCACACACCTAAAGGAAAACAAAAGCAACTATATATAATTAAATAATTTTAGGAAGATGTATTTTCAATGTTTAAGAATCATTTTTAGTGGGGGTTCTATAGAGATCTTTTACATTACAAAGGATATATTATGTTAATACAAATCTATTACCAGTTGCTAATACTTGCAGTGTCTGCATACATGTATCTTTAATTCATAAACACATTGGCAGCTACCATCAGCACAAACAAAGTATGCCTTGATGGCTATGCTGCTTGTAAGGAAAAACGGTAAGATACCTTACTTTGCTTTCTGTACAGTTTAGATCTGGAACATACTTCAGAGCTATAAAAATGGCATCTTTCAAGGTTTGATATGCTTCACACAAACTAGCTGTTAACAGCAATCATGTCCAAGAACTTAAGCTAAACAAAAATCACCACCCAAAAAACGAAACCCCACACAATCTTAATCAGAATAAAATTGTCAGCCCTAAGAGATGTCTTTGTCCAAGTGGATTATGTACTAAGGTTTTTCTCCAATTTTGTGCCAATGGGAAAAAATAGTTAAAATACTAAGGCCTTTCAGAATCAGCTGATTTCATATTACAAAAAACGTAGTGTGCAGTTTTATCAGCAAGACTTGATTCACATTACTCTGTAACTTTATACCGCAGCTAATTTAAAAATTAAATTTGTTTGTTCTGATACATACTGTATTCATTTGATATCTCATGTTATATGCCCTACAAATAGCTTACCCTGTTCCTTGTCCTGCATTTGCAATAACATTAAATAAATATCCATTTCAGTTCTTAACTGCCCTCTGCTCTAGTACTGGCTTGAGCGGGTATGCACTCGGTGTGCTTTCAGTTCTGTTTTATCTAATAGCCTTTGGTCAGTTTTCTCTAGTTATTTAGTCATTAATAGCAGTGCTGTCCTGTGCAAGTCCAGACGTTCTGTCCAGTTCCCCTCGTTTCACTCTTTGGTATGCCCAGGCTGTTTAAAATATGGTTGGGGGACACGGGCTGTAGTTGCTTGTGCCTGTTCATCCAATTTTGTAGTCCTGTGGAATTTTTAAAAGGCACGGTTTCTTAGTAAGTCTTTTCAGCTCATGTTCTTTTAGTAAGTTTTTCAGTACATTAAACATGTACAAGTCCATGCTGGACTTGTATCACTTTTTGCTCATTTGTCTGCTTTTTATGTTAATTTGTATGTGGTCTCAAATTGTGAATTTGCACAGTTTTAGGCTTGTCAAGATTTTTGTCCACATCTATTAAAGACTTCATAAATATATCTTGGTATGTTTCCAGTATTCATCTACTTACTACTTTCACCATTCTTTTCTCTCATTTTTTTCTTTTACTATTTATGTTTTCCTTTCTTATTTTTCCTCTCACTACATGTGTTTGACTTTCTTATCACTTCCAAATTCACATATTTAGTATCATATATTAAATATTCACCACTCCTTCACATGGACAATACTGGTTTTCCACTAGCACTTTACCCATATGTGGTTATGCCTCTGCACCAATCACATACAGATAACATTTTTGAACCACACTGTTGCTTGCAATTTATAATTTATATTTTTTATTGGACACCATTTATTGTTTCATTTAAAATATTCATACACACTTAGACTAACAGAAGAAGGTGTGTTTAGCCGAAACATAGCCCGTGTTGGGTCTTCTTATGATAAATGTGGATAGAGTTTTTATTGTGCTTATTGTTTCTATTGTTATTGTCAAAAATACTTTGAATAAATTACAACTCAAGGTCCGAGAACATTGACTTTCCACAGTCTTGTTTGTTTGAATTTGCTCTTCTTTTCCAGTGGAAATTTGGGTCTTCTTGCTTTTGCCGTTACTCATGTTATAAACCATATTGTTATGCTCTATACCATATTTTGAGAACAATTTATAAATAATAACCATTAGAAAATGAGTAATCATGTAATATAAAGAGGAGCTTAGGCTTCTAGAGCAGTGAAATATATATATATATGCAAAACCCAGAAATGTGCATTTATTGATTATACACTTATTTTGAATATAATCTTCTTTTGCAAGTTCTGAAGTTTCACATTCTTTTTAAAGCAATTCCAGCAAAAATACTTTGGGCTCCTTCTACAAAAGTGCGTTAGGGCCCCAACGCACGGAATAGCGCACACTAAAATGCCGTGTGCGCTATCCGCTACCGCCTCCTCTTAAGCAGGTGGTAGTTTTTCAGCCTGCATGCACTAATCCGGTGCGTGCGCTAAAAACGCTAGCGCACCTTCGTAAAAGGAGCCCTTTATCTTATATTGGTTAGGAGTGGTAAATTATAAGAAGACCCATTTATTTAGTGCTACGTTTGGTCTTAGATGACTACCCTGCAGCTGTTGTCCTCATTTTGACGTCCTATCACCTCCTTGTGTACGATTTTTGCTAGCAGTTCTTCAAATACAAATACCACAATTGACTTGTGGAAGACATACAGTGTTGGCCTATTTTCATGATAGATGCATTACTATTTACCCATTGCAAACAAATAGTTATGGTTAATAAGTGTAAGCAGGTATTTGGGTGGTGGGGTGGTACATTGAGGGACTGGCACTAAAAAACCCCTCAAAAGATTTATTTCTCCCAGTCCCCCTTGACTTAACACACACTCTTATCCAGGAATCAACTTTTCTCTGGGAAAGGCGAGAGGGATATCCTTTCAAGGATCTATCACAAAAGTCCCTCAAAACAATCCCTTGAGACAGATAGGGGCTCTCTTTGCTGAAAATATGAGCTAAACAAAATCCTATTTCATAATCCTGCATGTGCACCTCGTGCTTAGTGCAAAAACTGCAAGCATAGGCTACAGAATACTGGCAGTTATTTTAATGTTTATTAATAAAGGTGAGAACTGGCACTAATCCACTCAGTAACAACTGGATTTAATTGGCACTTATTAGCAGTTAAACATCGCTAACCGACCCAATTCACAAAACAGCCCTCCGCGTGCTTTTCCCCTCAATCGCCCATTTTACGATCCAGCCATGCAAATTAGTAAAACCCCATGCAAAATAGCCAAGCAATTGATTCACTTACATTGCTTGGCTATTTTGCATCGGGTTTTACAATCCTAAAATTAACTACTGTAGACTTGTCGGTAACCCCTATTTGCCTGCCAACTTGTAGATTGTCTCAACCTGTGGTGGCTTCCCAGCTGTGGTCTGGTTCCGGAAGTAGGGGTCTTTGGCCCTGAAACTGAACGCAGTAGGACTGTTTTGGACCCAGTTTTGACTTTCAAGAACTGCATTATGGCTAATCCAGCTACTGTAACAGCTTTTATTCATCAAGCTAAGTACTCAGAGCTTTATTATTATTATTGAGTTTGTGATGTTTTTTGCCCTGGGTCTGCGAGTTTTGGCTTACAGGGATAACACAAGCCTTGTGAAATTATTCAACTATGCACTTTATTATAACACTTACTGGCACTGTTGTTGCACTAAAAAATCCATTAATTTAGCACACGTGAGCACTCCTAAGAATGTGTGCGGCTGGCGTACTTCATGTTGCCGGCTTATTGGAAAGCATGCATGGGAGTTTACAACCTCACACTGAGGACGCTCACTTCGTTTTATAAATTTATTGATTTTTTTGCGTTCTTTTCACAAGGCTTGTGGTACCTCAGGCAAGTCCTACCTATTCATTTTTGTATCTTTTAAGGTAACTATGTTACCAACAGGTCTGCCTGGGTTTGTTGTGGGGTTTTTTTTTCCATGGCACAGATATTTTGCATGTATTACACACTCAAAATATCAGCCCCATTTAAAAAAATCCCCCACCACTCGCAACAGCCCTCCCACAACGACCCCTGACAATCACATGCCCCCTGAGCAACTGCTCCCCCCAACCCTAAAAAGATGACAGGAGGGAAGCCCACTCCATGCCACGAAGACTCCCACAGGCCCACCCATTTCCCCCAAAAAACGGCAGGAGAGATGCTCACTCCCTCCTGCCACAAAGACTCCTGCCGGCCCACCTGCTTCCCCGAAAAATCTGACAGGAGGGATGCCCACTCCTTCCTGCCACTGCCGTGCCCCCGTCCATACCTTCTTCTGTTGGGAGCAGGAGGAACTGCAAACACCTCCTGCTCCTCTGCCTCCGCCCAGCCTGCATGCGATGAACAGGGAGGGGCCTAAGGCGTCTCAGCCAATCAGGGACTTCCTTAGGAAGGAGCCTAAGGAAGTCCCTGATTGGCCATTTGTTTTGGCGGGGAAGGGAGGGGGAACTGCAGTGGCAGAAGTTAGTGGGCATCCTGCCGTTTTTTTTCAGTGAAGCGGGATTCTTCGTGGCAGGAGAGAGTAGGGATCCTTCCTGCCAGTTTTTTTTGGGGGGAACAGGTGGCGGTGGCAGGCGATTGTCAGCTTTTTTAATGGGGAAGATGGTGCTCGTTTAAGTTGTGCAGAACATCTGTCCCATTAAAAAAAAAGCAGAAGCCCTGACAGCAGTGACAGGAGGCTGCTTCTCCTGTCACTACTGTCAGGGCTCTACACATGTCTAAATCACTCACTGAGCGATTGAGTCAGTGGCATTCCTAATGGGTTACTCCAAGACGGTTTTACCAAGTTTCGCCGCTATCTCTGCCTTTGGGACAGCAGGAACACAAAGGCACACTATCAAAGGCGGGACTAGCCACGGCAGACCAAGTTCTCTGTTGGGAAAAATAACATTAAATAGGAACCACTGAAGGACCCTCAAGAGGTGCCAATGCAACTACTGGACATCAAATTGGGCCTAATGAAACAATTTGTCAGAGCTCTAAATAAGGAGCCGGCAGTTTCAAGTACCTTCAAGACATCTTCCCTAATCTGTTTAAGACAAAGGTCAAAGCTGGTGCCTTCATTGGACCATAAATAAAGAAGATAAGAACATAAGAATTGCCATACTGGGACAGACTGAAGGTCCATCAAGCCCAGTATCCTGCTTCCAACAGTGGCCAAGCCAGGTCCCAAATACCTAGCTAGATCTCAAATAGTAAAACGGATTTTATGCTGTGTATCCTAGGAATAAGCAGTGGATTTCCCCAAGCCGTCTCAATAATGGCCTATGGACTTCTCCTTTAGGAAATGATCCAAACCTTTTTTAAACCCTGCTAAGCTAACTGATTCCACCACATTCTCAAGCAACAAATTGCAGAGTTTAATTACACGTTGTATGAAGAAATATTTTCTCCAGTTTATTTTAAATCTACTACTTAGTAGTTTCATCGCATGTCCCCTAGTCCTAGTATTTTTGGAGAGTGAACAAGCAATTCACTCAATTTACCTATTTAAAATGTGAAAAATATATTTACCCTTTCCACTCCACTATTTTATAGACCTCTATCATATCATCCCTGAACTGACTCTTCTCAAAGCTGAAGAGCCTTAGCCGCTTTAGCCTTTCTTCATAGGGAAGTTGTTCCATCTCTTTATCATTTTTGTCACCTTTCTCTGTACCTTTTTTAATTCCGCTATATCTTTTTTGAGATATGGTGACCAGAACTGCACAAAGTATTCGAGGTGCAGCTGTACCATAGAGCAATACAAGGGCATTATAACAGTTTCTATTCTTTTCCGGATAATTCCTAATATTCTATTCGCTTTCTTAGCAGCCACCACACATTGAGCTGAGGGTTTCAACATATTTTATTTTATTTATTTATTTAGATTTTTATCCCGTCCTCCCAGTAGCTCAGAACGGTTTACAAGTAAACATTCACAATGGAGTGAATTGGACATACAAGATTATACAGTAGATTTAAATACTTGGACATACGAGACTGTGCAGCAGTGTAAATATAGGGACTATACAGCAAATTAAGAACAGTAGTTTAAATATAAGTAGTTTAGTTTAGATACAAGTTATTTGATATAGGCTGAGAATGGACTATACAGAAATTTTTGGCAGAAGATTAGAATGGAGAAAGAAGGGTAGAGGTGGGGTTTAAGGGGTTGGGTGTAGACTTGAAGGTGACCTTTAGTTGAAGAGGAGGGTCTTTACCATTTTCCGGAATGTCATTAGTGAGTTCTGTAGTCTGAGTTGAGGGGGGAGTTGGTTCCAGAGTTGGGGAATGAAGTGGCTGTAGGAGTATTTGCGGGCAGTTTCTGATAGGAGGGACCTTCCGGGGGGGGAATGCATAGGCGTATCTCCGTTTCTGAGCGGAGAGTGCGGGTGGGGATGTAGATGGGTAGCTTGGATTTTATGTACGGGGGGTGGTGGCATAAATTCTTTTGTGTGCTATTGCCAGGGCCTTGAATGCACAGTGTTGGCTAATTGGGAGCCAGTGTTCAGCGCGGAGTTTTGGGGAGATAGGATCATGGTAGTTGAGGCTGTGTAGGAGGCGGATAGCTGCATTTTGGACCCATTGGAGGCGCTTGAGATTTTTTTTAGTTATTCCATTAAATAGGGAGTTGCAGTAATTCATTCTGAAGAGGATATATGCGTAGAGGAGTTGGGCTAGGTCAGGTGTGGAGATGTAGGGTTTGATCCTTCTCAGTTGGCGGAGGTAGTAGAAGGAGATAGAGACTACTTGGGATATGTGGGTGGATAGGGATAGGTGTCCGTCTAAGGTTACTCCTAGGCTGCATACTTGATTTGTTGCCGTTAGTAGAGTGGAGTCCCATGATAGTGATACCTAGATCCTTTTCCTGGGCAGTGACTCCTAACATAGAACCCAGCATCACATAGCTATAGTTAGGGTTCCTCTTTCCCACATACATCACTTTCCACTTGCTCACCATAAACGTCATCTGCCATTTTGATGCCCAGTCTTCCAGTCTCACAAGGTCTTCTTGAAATTTTTCACAATCCTCTTATGATTTAACAACTTTGTGTTATCAGCAAATTTAATTATCTCACTAGTTATTCCCATCTCTAATCATTGATTAATACATTAAAAAGCAGCAGTCCCAGCACAGACCCCTGGGGAATTCCACTATTTACCTTTCTCCATTGAGAATATTGACCATTTAAACACACTCTCTGTTTTCTATCTTTCAACCAGTTCTCAATCCATAAAAGGACATTACCTTCTATCCCATGACTTTCTAATTTCCTCAGAAGTCTTTGATGAGGTAGTTTGTCAAATGCTTTCTGAAAATCCAAATACACAATAACAAACCAGTTCACCTTTATCCACAGGTTCATTCACCCCTTCAAAGAAATGCAGTAGATTGGTGAGGCAAGATTTCCCTTGACTAAAACCATTTTGGAGTGTAAGGAATTTCCCAAGAAGCTAGCTAGGAAGGAAAATGCAGCTTAGAACAGCTTTGTCGCAGTGGTTCAGGGCTTCCTGGGCAATCATAAGGCCAAAAACTATATAGAGATTGTTAAGAATCTGGTGAAGAATTATAGTAAAATGGGCTGTAGGATAAATCTCAAAGTCCATGTTCTTGATGCTCATCTTCACAGAAATGAAAGAAGAAATCCAACAGGAACTGCAGTAAAAATGCGACAAGCAGCCAAAAAACAAAAAGAACTACAGACAAAATGTACAAGATGCAGGCTATGTTTATTATATCAAATGTAAATGCGGTTAATGTTACCACCCTTCAAACAAACCATAATAAACATAGCCTGCATCTTGTACATTCTCTGCAGTTCTTTTTGTTTTTTGGCTTGATGCTCATCTAGACACATTCCAGGAGAACATGGGAGCATAATCAGAGAAGCAATGTGAGCGCTTTCACCATGATATACTGGACTTCGAACGCTGCTACCAAGGACAATATAATGAGAACCTGATGGGAGACTACATCTGGGGACTGATTCATGAAAGTGACTTACAATATAATTGCAAATCTGAAAAACTACTCACTTCCAAATCTGTGGTCATCTTTGTATAAATGCTTTTAATGATAACAGAATTATTCTGCTACATCTAACATACAAAAAGGACAAAAGGAAAATATGAACTTGTACTGCATTGTTCTGAACACCTGTTTTCCAGACTAGGCAACTTTGATGTTATGTTAATAATACTTGGACTATCAATAATAATAAAATGTTAAGCGCGCATGCGCACTCGAAAGTCGTGTTCCCTGTTCCGTTGCGACGGCACGAGTGCGCACTTAACGTCACAGTCTCCTTTTTTTCAAGCCGCTGCTAGCGACGCACCGGAGCTGGACCCCCCGTTGACCCTCCCACCGCTACAAGGCTGGCAAACCCGGCAGGAGCAGCAGCGTCGCAGGCAGACTAAACGCTGCTTCGGGTCTTCTACTGGCCTAATTTTCTCTGCCGCTTCCCTGATGACATCATGCAGGCATGGGGGGGGAATGGGAGGCAGGCAGGCTGGCATCGGAAGGGGGGTGGGGGTTCAATGGAAGGCAGACAGCCAGGATGGCATCGGGGGGGGGTTCCATGGAAACATGCTGCTCAGGGGAATGGGAGGCAGACTGGCATTGGAGGGGGGTGGGGGGTTCAATGGAAGGCAGGCATGCAGGATGGCATCGGGAGGATTTCCATGGAAATATGCTGCTCAGGGGGATAGGAGGCAGGCTGGCATGGGGGGGTTTCAATGGAAGGGTTATGGGAGGCAACGGAGGGGGTGGGGGGTTTTCAATGGAAGGCAGGCTGGCATCGGAGGGGGGGGAGGAAGGAGGCACTGGGGGCACTAAGGACATAGAAAGGGGCACTATGGACATAGGAAGGAGGCACAGGGAGATTCACAGACAGAAAAAATGACAGACAGGCAGCATGCAAGGAGAGAGAGACAAAGAAAAAAAATACCCAGACAGACAGACATCTACTCTAGCACCCGTTAATGTAAGGGGCTTAAAGACTAGTTAAGAAATATTGTTCACAGCCACAAATGAGAAGACCAAATATCATGTTAATAAAGCACTTTGTTACCTTCCAATATTTTAATAACATATCCAGTTTCATGATTAAAGAACCTACATACTGTCCTATATAGTGTACAATTATTTCCTGTCATAACACCATATGCTGAACTCAGAATCAGAATGGAGCCCAGCATTCAAGTCTTTATCAATCCTGCTAGCTAAGTAACCAGCAAATCCTAAGGTCCATTCCCTACAATAAATGGTGGTTTTCCTGCATTTACCTAAAAAAATAAACTTCTTTATAGACTTAAAGACCAACAAACAAGTTGCAGGTGCAAATGTAATAATAAGGTTTCACTTCAACTTATTTACTTCTCTATTATCTCAGTGCACCAACTGATGAATTTAGGTAATTTCATATTCATCAAAATTTTCAACTTTATCCCAAAAAGTAATCAACCTGGTGAAACACATATCACTTAACAGCTTTAATAGTTATTCTCGTTAGTTGTTTAGAGCTCTTAATCTTGTTATCTCCATAGCCCTGCTGATCCTAGCTTCCTGGAAACTCCAGCAATTACCCATGGCTTCTTTCAACTCGTGCAAATACAGCAAGAAAGATACTGTGTTGTGACCCAAAGAAAAACAGCTTACAGTACTTCCAAACTTTATTGGGAAAAAAAAAAGACATATAGAAGAAAAACGGTAAATCGCGGTGCAAGAACCCAATTTCCCAAAGACCGAGACATATTCTTTTCTTGACAGAACAGTGTAAAACGAATAAGGACTCTGGTGCTTACCATACACTCGCACCCAGCCTTGCTGCTGGCAGACAGACTCCAGGAGGATGCGGTCCAAAGTGCCACTAAGAGGAGATGAATCCAGGTCGTCCGGCACGGAGTCCTGCTCCAAGCCCGAAAACCCCTGAAAGTTGTCCTGGGCGCCAGGTAAGGACTCCGCGCCCTGCGAGTGATCCATCATCGTCGTGTTAGTCGAAAGAACGAGTCCCGGGTCTCGAGCTCTCGCAGGTACTCTTCACGACCCCAGCTCGCTCATGAATAGGATTGTTCCAGCTCAAGCAGACGGTTGGACGGACCGTGTTCCTGAGCGAAATATCCGAGTTCCGAAACGTTTGCGCTTAGCTCTTTCTTCCACATATGGAACTGTTGGGGTTACTCTGGGCTCCGGCCCGCTACGCCTCCTCTTCTGACTCGGGAGCTATCTCGTCTCTTTAAGCTTCGAACCGATACCCCAATACCATATCCAAGTCTTCCCAGACCATGAAAAGCCGATTCCCGGGGCTCGCCTGGCTTCGCTTCCCGTAGCGGTTCGGTTCTGCCGGTGGGCTTAGCCCGCTCCGTCTCGCCTCTCTGCCCCCCGGAGCCGCTTCTGCCTTCTCTCGTTCCAGTCCGTTTCTCCCCCCCACCCCGCCGGCTTTTTCGTCAGTCCCTGGCGGCCTCTGTCCTGCTATGCCCCAAGGTCCGGCCGCTGGCCATGGAGCTACTTTACCCTCTCCCGGTATTTCCGTCCCCACCGGGTACTCGTGGACAGGGAAGAGCTCACGCGCGAGCACGCACACACATCTCCGCGTGACAGCCCGCGAGCGCGAAAGGGAAAGCTCGCGGCTGCGACCGCGTCTAAGCGCCCGAGGAAATTTCAATCTCAGCGGCCGCTCGCTGGTTCTGTCGGCCGGCGGCTCGCGGCATCCCTGGGAGATAGACCTGAATAATGGAGCGTAGAGAACCAGCACCACGCATGGAGAAGTGGAAACGTTCGAATCAGACCTGAACAATCGCCAAAAGAGCTAACTCGCGGAGTCCTGAATACTGTGTAAGCCGTGGGAAATGAGTGCAAGCACTGGTGGAGGAGGGCGCGGTTCCTGCTCTTTGATTGAAGTCATTTGTTGTTTTTGTTTCACAAAGGATTAAACTATGTTGAGAAACTGCCAAGCGAATCCACCTACACGTTTAAATGTGCCTCAATCTATGGCAGTTTGAGATAGCTGGCAGCACAACTCCAGTATATCTTCCAGTGTGCTGGCTGCAATGTGTATTAGGCAATGATATTTATTTTAAAAAAAGAACACGAAACAAAAACACCATCCTGGAAGCTCAGAAAAAAAGTATACCACATATTAAAAAAAGATGAAGCAAGACAAACAACTGGTCAGGTTATTAAACCCAATATACGGTGCATCCTTTACAAAATGGAAAACAAGAAGTTAAAACAAAGATACTAGGAATGAGCATAAACACTGCCAAATTAAATGTAAACAGTCATAAATTTAGATCAAACAGTCATAAATTAGATCAAAGAAAGTTTGAAAAGAAGCTGGCCAAAGAGACAAACATTAGTAATGAAAACTTTTTCAAGCACATCAAAAGCAAGAAACATGAAAAGAAGTAGACTACCACCAGGGAGTGAAAAGAGTGTCCTGAAAGGACAAGGAAATAGCAAACTCAAGAGTCCACTTAGCAAATTGTGTTAAGATAGCGTATGTGATAGCTGTTAGTGTTGACCTCCAACAAGCCTTCCACATGTTTAAAAAAAATCTGACAAATCAAAAAATACCAAAAGGGAGAACACAATATATAACCGTGTAGAAGGGAAAAATATCTGCCACAGAATACATTAAAAAATATCTTCTGTAAGATGACTAAGGCCCTCTTTTACTAAACCGCATTAGAGGTTTCAAAGTAATGTACTGCACACCCAGTCATGCCACCTAAATAGTGGGGTACCTTACAGGGCACTGCTGTGAACTTCACAAAAAGGGTGCCATGGCTTCTCCTCACTACAGCTCCCTTATAGGTGACGGTGAACCCCCAAACCACCTCCAGAATCTCCTAGACCCACTTATCTACCACCCCAATAGCCCTTATGGCTGAAGGAGCCACTTATATGCCAGTAAAAAGGATTTTGGGGGTGTATAGGGCTGAGTACATGTTTAAGTATCAATGCAGTGATTACAGGAGCTTATGGGCATGGGTCCTCCTCTCTATGGGTCCCTAACCCAGCCCCAAGACGATTTCAGCTGCCTCTGGGCTGGACGACTAGGCTTTCCTATGTCAGGCGGCCAGGTGATAATGGTCAGGAGGCTGAAATTTAAAGTTCTGAATAAAATTTTTATGGGGGTGGAGGGGGGTTGATGATCACTGGGGTAGTATGTGGGGGTCTGTGTTATGTGTTTTCAGTGCTTATCTGGTGAGTTTAGGTGGGTTTTTGTGACTTAGACCATGTTTTACATGGTCTAAGTCACAACGTCCAAGTTCCGTCTAGGCTCTGTTGTTAAACTTTCGGTTATACATACTGTACGACTAAGTCTAAGCCGGCCCACGTCCCGCCCAATTCCCGACCTCGACACGCCTCCTGAAACGCCCCATTTAGCTTTGGATGTTGAGCGGCACTATGAAGACCTAGGTCATTTAAAAATACGTCCAAAACCCTGTATTATTATCGGCGCTTAGATGTTTTTGAGAAATGTTCGTCTAAGTGCAGACTTAGGCCGGTTTTTGGACGTTTTTCTCTTTCGATTATGAGCCCCTTAGGGTTTTTATTAGACTTATCATTGTCATTTAATGGCCACATTGCTGCTGTAGTTAGAAATGTATTTTTAAGGTTTGTTTAGTGTTGAAATTATGAAATTTGCTCTCTCCCACCAATTTTTGTCAGGTTATGCACATCTTGACTATTGCAATGCTCTTTTGTGTGGGCTGCTTAAGAAGTCATTGAGGGCCTTGCAAATGGCCCAGAATGTGGCAGCGCAAGTGATTTAGAACATTTCATGTTGTGAACATGTCCCTTTTGTTGACTGATTTATATTGGCTTCCAATTGTTTGGAGGATTCAGTTCAAGCTTGTGGTTTTAATGTATAAGGCATTACATCAAGTTTTTCCTGAGGTGGTTGCTAAAATGATTGTGCCTTAAAAGCTTTCTTACCCTTTGAGTTCTCAGTCCATGCATTTATTGGAAATAGTCTAATTTTGACAATTAAAGTAAGTTGTCTGTTCATGCTCAAGTTTTTGTGTGGCAGGCCCTCAATTGCAGCATGCACTTCCAGAAGCAGTTCATCAAATCTCAACATGTCTATCTTTTTGTAAGTGCCTGAAGGCACATTATTTCCAGAAGGCCATTTGTAGAGTCTGATGTGGGTGTGTCTGCATGGGAATGTCTGGAAGAAGTAGACATGCAATGGGCAAAACTGAAAGGGCAACAAACATTTTTTGTGAAGCAAGTAAGTAAAAGTAAGAGGAAAAGAAGGCTGCTTTGGTTCTCAAAAGTAGACGCTGAGCTTTCATAAACTACAAAAGATTATAGAAAAAAGAAGAAAGGCAAAAATGTCTGGAAAAGTTAAGAGAGGCTGGTTGAGTAGTCAGGAAAGCAAAAATGCAAATGGAAGAACAAAATAGCAGACATGGTAAAACGGGGAGATAAGACATTTTTTAAGCTATATCAGTGATAGGAAGAAGTGCAAAAGTGTCATTGTGAGACTCAAAGGTGAAGGGAAGAAACATGTAAAAGCTGATTAAAAAAAAAAAAAGGCTGAATTGCTTAACAAATATTTCTGTTCTGTGTTCATGGCTGAAGCGCCGGGAGTGAAATCACAGAAGACAAACGCAAATAGGGATGGAGGAGTGATAGATCCTGACTGATTTTCAGAGGGTTGTGTTTGTGAGGAGCTAGCTAAATTAAAGGCAGGAAAAGCAATGGGGCCGGATGGTGTACATTTGAGGGTGCTGAAGGAACTTAGGTAAGTTCTGGTGACTCCGCTGACTGACCTTTTCAATGCTACTCTAGTTGGTAGTGGTATGGGAGGACTGGAGAAGGGCAGATGTGGACCCTCTTCACAAAAGTGGAAGTAAGGAAGAAGTGTAGGTCATTACAGGACGGTAAGTCTGACTTCTGTGTTAAGCAAACAAATGGAAACACTTTTAAAACAGAGATTGGTAAAATTTCTGGAATCTGGTGGATTACAGGACCAGAGGCAACATGGATTCACTAGAGATAGGTCTTGTCAGACAAATCTGATCAATTTCTTTGAGTGGGTGACCAGAGAATTGGATAGAGGGAGTACACTAGATGTGCTGTATTTAGATTTTAGCAAAGCCTTCGACAGTGTCCACATAGGCATCTAATAAATAAACTGGGTACTCTCAGGATGGGCCCCAAAGTGACAGGCTGAGTCAGGGGCTGGCTGGGTGGAAGGCGACAGAAGGTAGTGGTCAATGGAGATCGCTCTGAGGAAAGAGATATTACCAGTGTTGTGCCTCAAGGTTATGTTCTTGGGCCTGTTCTTTTAAACATTTTTATAAGCGATATTGCTGATGATACCAGAATGCTGGCAATCTGATCACCACAGAATGCGCATCAATTCCTATACCCCAAAAAAAGCGAGGGTTAATGCCTGCCTTTCTGCTTTATTCCCCCACTAATGGCACACAAAAATCTTGAACCACACTCAGTAAACAACAATGGATCAAGTCCTTTCTGTTGTACAGCAAACACAAAACAGGACTTGTTAAATTGTCAGCAGTGAGTACGCTCATTAGCTCTCAGATGCCTGCGTTGGTCTTACAAAGTTCTTTTAAAGGCCAACTATTGCAGGAAAAAGGTATCTTTCATTGAGCTTAGAGCTAAACTCCTAAACTTTTTTGGACCTTTTTTTTATAGCTTTTAAATATCATAACGTGCTAAGTGATACAAAATATCAAATAAATGCTGAAGAGCAACTTTAAAGCAAAGAATAGTACTTAACTTGTGATTGTGGTTATAAAGATACTTCGATGCTGCTAGTGCTCATGGCTGGTTTTTTTACAGCTTACAACCCTATGGGCCCCGTTTCACCCTAAAACATTTATTCTACATTTTTGGGAACTGAAATTTGTCACTTTAGGAAATTTACCTTTTCTATTTTTATATTTTGCAGTGTACAGAGGAATTACATATAACTTCCTTCTTATTCACTATTTCATAACTTATAGGGCTCCTTTTAAGAAGCTGCATTAGCGGTTTAACGTGGGTAATAGCGCACGCTAAACTGCTGGCTGCGCTAGCCGCTACCACCTCCTCTTGAGCAGGCGGTAGTTTTTCGGCTAGCGCAGGGGTTAGCGCGTGATAAAAAGTCTCATGCGATAAAGCTGCTAACGCAGCTTCGTAAAAGGAGCCCATAGAGTCTGCTTTTCTTGAGGATTTTTATTTCAGGTTTTGTTTGCATATTTCTCTTTCTAATTTGTGGTTCCCTATTCATTATTAGATTTCATTATTAGGTGAAGTCCATTGTTCTCTTTGTGCAACTTCAATTAAAGATTCTGGTAGTGTGCAGTATTTGTGTAGCAATATGTAACAGTTCGGTTTATTCTAGTTTTTCAACAGTAAATGTATTGTTATTGAGGGCCAAATGTAATATTTATTGTGCTCTCATTAACAAAAAAATGGGGAGGAAAACTAAATAATTTGTCAAAGGCAAATCATAAATACAAAAATTAAGTACCAAATACAAATACATAAATACCAAATGCATAAATACACAAATTAAGTAGCAAAAAAGGAACTAATGCTTCCAACTCTATATAAAGTACTGTTAAAACCAATAATAATAATAATAATAATTTATTCTTATATACCGCCATGCCAAAAAAAGTTCTAGGCGGTTCACAACAAACTTGGCAAGTACATAAAAATACAGATGAAATACAACAGATTGGAATAAGAGAAACTTAACAATAATGAGTGGAATGCATTTACAATATAATGCGGATAAAATACATTAAAAATAAAAAGAAAGCAGATAAAATACCAGCTTAACAGGCAAAAGAAATGCAAATAATATGAATAAAATATCAGCTGAATCTAAACTAATTAACAGTTTAAAAAAGAATGTAGTTAAAAAACTAATCTAACCGGCAAAGTTGATGCATGTAATGTAGATAAAAATACATCAAATAGAACTAAAAAGACTTGTTAAAAAATAGCAGTGCGTTAAGATACCAACCTATCAAAAAGTTGTGTCTATAGCAATTTTTTAAAATCAAAATAGGAAGAGACCTCTAGAATGATTTTTCCAAGCCATGAATTCAGTTTAGCAGCTTGAAATGAGAGGGTTTTCTCGAGGAACTTCTTATAACGACAGGCTTTTATGGAAGGGTAACTAAACGAGTGTATCAGTAAAATTATCAATAAATCATTATCCAACTTTTTTATGAGTTGTACTCAGAGACCCAGGGCTCCTTTTGCAAAGATGCACTAGTGTTTTTAGTGCATGAACCGGATTAGTGCGCGCTATAGCGCGTGCTAGCTGAAAAACTACCGCCTGCTCAAGAGGAGGCGGTAGCAGCTAGCGCACGCACTGTTATGCTGGTTAAGGCCCTAATGCACCTTTGTAAAAGGAGCCCCCAGAGACAAAAACATTATTCTTGTTGTCTCTAATGCAGCTCAAGGTATAATCATTGCACAATTACTTTAATATCTTCACCTTTTACAAAACCATGATAGCGGGTTTTAGTGCAGGCTGGTGCGCTTAAAACTCTGCGCTAATCCTGACACTCATGAGTGTCGGGAGCAGCAGAGAGCATTCAGCGTGCCAGCCTGCGCAAAACCACTATCATGGTTTTGTAAAAGGGGGGGGGGGGGGGGAGAGGATATATTGTTTGTGATAAAAAATCTGAAACTTATCTTAGTAGGTTCAGGGTCCCGACATGGACCATGTTATGCTAACTTCTTCAGGAAACCCAACTTGAATTCTAATAAATGTCTCAGTCTCCAAAAAGTGCTTCTTAGGAAAGAGTTTGCAGCAGCTAGTGACCCAATCAGCTTCTTCCTGCTCTCACTGCAGTGTACTCAAACATGTCCACCATCATGTAAATTCTGGCATTTGCTGTCAGTTCTTTTCCTCAACCAACAGCAAACTCTTCATATTTTCCCCCATTCTTCGGTCCTAATTTTAGTGGTGTAGCAAGGGAAGTTTGTGCCTGGGGCAGAGGCACCTGGTATAGCTGTGTCATGTGCAGGGCCGCCATCAGAAATTTCTGGGCCCCTTACTGAGCAATCCTATTGGGCCCCCCCACGCACCCCTTTCCCCCCCACTTTTGTCCGGGGGGGGGGGGTGCTATCAGGAAATCGGTAGGGGACAAAAAAAAGTATGACAGCAGTGTTTATTGTTGTGCACAGCAGAAGCATAATACAGGAATTTGTGCTATGGTGGCCTAGGACCAATGTTCCCTCTAAGGTTTGATGAGGTGTGTGCAAAAAAAAATATACATGAGCGACAAGTTACATACTCCACAAATTTATGAGCAGGCGCGAAGGACGCATTTTTAAATAAATGTAGTTTATCCTTGTACTCCTTATGTAATTTTAATCATCTATGGATATGTTTGTATGTTTATTGTTCAAATGGTTTTATTTATTTCCCCAAATTTATTTTTGTTATACGCATTGAAAATATTTGATATTGCGTTTAAATCAAAATCTCAATAAACTTGAAACTTGAAACGAGTGCCCGTGAGATTGTAGGAGGGTTAAATACTCAAAACTTAGAAGTTTTTGCTACACCAGCTTTCTGGTATCTTTACATACAGTGGCGTACCTAGCATATGTAACACCCGGGGCCCATCATTTTTTGGCACCCCCCCATCTTTAAGAAAAACATGATTTTTAGTAACAAACCATACGTCACACATGAGTACCTAGGAAAAGGCAGCATCTTACATATTGCAGTGAGCAGTACATCAATACACCCATTGTAAAACTAAACAAGCCAGACCAGCACAGATCAATCCTACATTGTCAATCCTAACAGAAAACCATGTCTTTCAAATACACAGAACACAGAAAACACCTTCGCCTAGTATGGAATATGTCATCACAAACTAACCCCTTCCCCTTTTACAAAACTGTAGTGTGGATTTTAGCCACGGTGGTAACAGCCCTGACGCTCATAGAATTCTGAGCATCAGAGCTGCTACCACCATGGCTGGTGCTAAAAAACGCTCCACAGTTTTGTAAAAGGGGGGATAAAATAGAAATACACAGTTTCAACGATCTAGCTCAGAGATGCCCAAACTTTTTGGGCTTGCGAGCTACTTTAAAATGACCAAGTCAAAATGATCTACCATAAATAAAATTAAAAAACACAAAGCACACTATACGCTGAGAAAATGTTAATTATCATTCCTATTCTGGGTTTTTTTCAAAGAGGTCAAGGCAGATGACTCTATGCATTGTCACCTCAGTAACAACCATACAAAAATAGACAAATATACCCCCCATCCTTTTTATTAAACCACAATAGCAGTTTTTAGCGCAGGGATCTACGCTAAATGCCCAGCGCTGCTTTCGACGCTCATAGGCTCCCTGCGCTAAAAAACACTATTGCGATTTAGTAAAAGGGGGCCATAGTGCAAAATATAGACAGCATATATAAATTCAGACACATTTTGATCACTAAATTGAAAATAAAATCATTTTCCTACCTTTGTTTGGTAATTTCATCAGTCTCTGGTTGCACTTTATTCTTCTGACTGTGCATCCAATATTTCTTCCCTTCTTTCAGCCTCCTGTATGCTTCTTCTCCTCCAGACCTCATTCCCTCCCCCAACTTTTTCTTTCTTTCTCTATGTCTGTCTTTCTCTGATTCTGTGCCCCATTTTTTTGCTTTGTTTCTGGCTCCCTGTCCCCCTTCCCCCCACACACACCTTCTTTCTTTCTTCCTTCCTATCTCCCCCATGCCACCACTGCCGCGGAATAGGCTGCTGCCGCTGCCGCTGCCACAATCGGGAACAGGCCGAGATCTCCCTGCTTCTCTTCTGCATGGGGCCGATCAACTCTCACCGCCCGACATCAATTCTAACGTCGGAAAGGACGTTCCGGGCAGCCAGGCAGCGATTGGCTAGCCAGAACGTCCTCTCGACGTCATAATTGACGTCGGGCCACCGCAAGAATTGGTCGGCCCAGCAGGGAAGAGAAGCAGGGAGATCAAAGACACGGTGCCGGCCTGATCCCCGATGGCAGCAGTGAGAAGGGAAGGGAAGCAGGTTGGGCACCAGTGCTCTAGACGAGCCGCGAGCCCACTCTAAGGAGAACAGTTGACCGCCCCCCCCTTGGTACGCCACTGGAGCAGCAGCGTGTCTGGCCGGCTCATTCGTTCAAAGCCGCGGGTGGCGGCTCCTTGGGAGATCCGCGCCTGTGTCTGAAGCCTCTCTGATGGTGTGACATCAGAGAGGCTTCCGATGCAGGAGTGGATAGCGCAAGGAGCCGCCAACCCGTGGCTTTGAACGAACGAGCCGGCTGCTGCTCCAAAAGGAAGAGAATGATCGCCTCCAGACTGCGGGCCACAAATAAAACCTGGAGAGCCACACGCGGGCCATGTGTTTGAAACCGCTGCCTTAGAGGGAACACTGCCTAGGACCCTGGGGGAGCCAGGGCCCCCTGTCACCTCTGGGCCCCTGAATGCAGGACTGGTAGTACTGCCCTTATGGCGGCCCTGGTCATGTGCCCCCTGCTCCCTCTCAGCATCATGCACCCCTATGCATCCTTCCTCACACCTCACCCCATCCCTCTTCAAATCTTTGCTGGCCACAACCAGTATCTTTTATCTGTTGCTTGTGCCGGTCTCATCCTTCTCTTTGTCACTTCCTGGTCCCCGTGAACAGGAAGTGATATCAGAGATATGGATGAAGCCAGTGCAAACAGCAGGAAAGAGATGCTCCATGCAGCCGGCAAAGATATGAAGAGGTACATGGGGTGGGGAAGGATACATGGGAAGGGGGAAGGATACATGGGGAGGGGGAAGAGGAGTGGTGCCAGCACCCTAGGTGTCCACCCCCTTGCCTCCCCTTACTACACCAGTATCTAAACGTTTTCAACAACTCCCACCCCCAGACCTCTCACTAGTTCCACTGTTTCTCTCCAAAGACCCTGTGCAGAGCTTGGCTTTCCCCACAGCTCTTGCAACTCAGTCCCTCCTTCCTGTGACTAGAGCAGCCTCTGCAGTGGAAGGGGGAAGCATGGAGATCTATAGTGGACTAAACTCTGAAAAATATGCATGCACTTAGCCATCCTTCTGGCTTTGAGACAGGTAATTTACAACTTTCTAGAATACTGAAAAAATCCAGACAGGTGGCAATCCTAACCTCCTGAATCCTGAGGAAATCTGACAAGACCTCCCTAAATGTTTGGGCCCAAGGCATGTGCCTAGTTTGCCTTAATCTGGTTCTACATAGGGTTACAAGATGTCCGGGAAAACCCGGACATGTCCTCTTTTAGAGAGGGCTGTCTGGGTTCCCGGACGGACTTCCCCAAACCCGTCAGTTTGTCCAGGTTTTGGAAAGCCCCAACAAGCTCTGGCCACATCTGGAGGGCCCCTGAGCATGTGCAGATGACGTCACACACATCCGCGCATTCTCAAGACCCTCTAGATGTAGCCGGAACTCGTCGGGGTAGGGGGCGGGGCTGGGGGTGGAAATGGGCAGGACTTGAGGTAGAACTATGAGGGGTTGGAGGCGGAATGGGGTGGGGCCATGCGATCGGTTTTGTGAGGATCCAAATATGGTAACCCTAGTTCTACATCATTTTAATTTGAGGAAAATACAGTTAAAGATATTAGCTAGAAGGTGAAAAACATTTGTCAGACCTGTAGATTCTCTTTTCCTTCTCTCTTTCATTATGGGGTCCTTTTATCAAGCTGTGCTAGTGGGGTTAGCGCGTTGGACATTTCATCACGCGCTAACCCCCGCGGCCGGCTAAAAAACTAATGCCTGTTCAATATAGGCATTAGCGGCTAGCGCGGCAGGTGGTTTAACGCATAGTATTATGCGTATTAAACCCCTACCTCAGCTTGATAAAAGGACCCCTATATCCCTAATAGGAATTTTTGGTACCACTAATGTAACAGATGATGTGTGTAAGAATGTGGAAAAGAATTTCATTCCTTTGCAATTTGATGAACTGAACCACGCTCCATGGACTTTGATGCACTCAACCACTCTCTTCTGTTGTCAAGGTTTAGCAAAATGGGAATGAAGGTAGAGCTATTAGCTGGTTGGAGACTTTTTTGAAGAATAGAACGTCTAATGTCAAAAAGAATGGGGAAGAATTCACCAAATCCACCATTTGGACATCATAATGTGGGGTTCCACAAGGATCTCTACAATTGTTTAACGTCTATCAGAGTTCTCTGGGAACTGGTGGATTTAAACATTTTTTTAAATTATATGCTGACAACATTTTTATACTGTGTCCAGAGCAAAATACTTTTGATAAAATTTTAATTTGTGAAACATTATATTGCTCTAGTGCAGGGGTGCCCACACTTTATGGGCTTGCGAGCTACTTTTATAATGACTAAGTCAAAATGATCTACCAACAATAAAATTTTTTAAAAAAACACAAAGCACACTGAAAGGCAGAGAAAATGTTAATTATTCATATTCCGGGTTTTTTCAAAGAGGTCACGGCAGATGACTCTATGCAATGTCACCTCAGTAACAAAATACAAAAATAGACAAATACACCCCCTCCCTTTTTACTAAACCACAATAGTAGGTTTTAGCACAGGGAGTTACGCTGAATGCCTCATGCTGCTCTCTATGCTCATAGGCTCCCTGCGCTAAAAAACGCTATTGCGGTTTAGTAAAAGGGAGCCATAGTGCAAAATATAGACAGCAGATATAAATTCTCAAAACAGACACATTTTGATCACTAAATTGAAAATAAAATCATTTTTCCTACCTTTGCTGTTTGGTGATTTCATGAGTCTCTGGTTGCACTTTCTTCTTCTGACTGTGCATCCAATCTTTCTTCCTTTCTTTCAGCCTCCTGTATGTTTCCTCTCCTCCAGACCTCATTCTCTCCCCCAACTTTTTATTTCTGTCTCCCTGTTCCCCCTTCTTTCTGTCTCCCTGTCTGCCCCCTTTCTTTCTTTCTCCATGCCCTCCCCAAGCTACTCGGTTTGCTGCCACCATCGGGGAACAGCCCCCAAGCCACTGCCGTCACAAGCTTTCCCTGCAGAAGCGTCGCGCTGACCAGCATTCCACTCCCTGACGTCAATTCTGACGTAGGAGAGGAAGTTCCGGGTCAACAAGGCATTTCTCCTCATTCCATCCAGCCTGAGCCCCATCTCTCCTTGATCCAGCATTTCCCTTCTGTGTCTGTCAGAATTACCATTCCACCTATTTTCCAGCATCACCCTTCTTTGTGTCCATCTCACCTATATCCCTATCTCACCACTTTTTCAGAATCTTCATTTCTCTGTCCTTGTCTTTACCCCATGTTCACCATTTGCCCTTTCAATGTCTTTATCTCCCCCCCCTCACTTTTTCAGCATTACTTCTATGTCTCTATTTCACCTCCTCTTCATGTCCCCTCTGTATCTCTATCCTTATTCAGTAGGTCCTGCTTACTCTTTCCCTTCTTTGTGTCACTATCTCCATTTTCAGCTTTCCCCCCTTTTCCTTTGTTAATGCACCCTGTAGCCAGAATCTTTCCACCCTCCCTCCACTCCGGCCCAGCCCAGTATGAAATATTTCCTTTTGTTTCCCTCCCCTCTCTCTTTCTCTCTCTCTTCTGCTCCCTCATCCACGAGTCCTGCATCTGGCCCTCTCCCTTCTACCTGCACCTGGCAAAACCCCCCCTGCTCCGCGGCTCTCTTAAGCAACTCGTCAGCAGCGGTGATCAAGACAAGCTGCCGACATCGAGGCCTTCCCTCTACGAGTCCCGCCTTTGTGGAGAAAGGAAGTTGAAACAAGCGGGACTCGCAGAGGGTAGGCCCCAACGTCAGATGCTTGTGTCGATCGCTGCTGCTGAGTTGCCGAAGAGAGCCGCGGAGCAGGGGGTGTGGCCGGAAGCAGGTAGAAGGGAGAGGGCTGCTGGAAGAGGTAGAAGTTCCGGAGTATGACACCGACCCGGGCCAGGATGATTTCTTTTTCAGGCTGTTGCTGTTGCTGCTGCTGCCGCCGCCATGCCACCACGCACCCCCCCCCCCCCCCGAAATGACAAAAACAGCCTAATGCCCGGCGTCGGTGTCTTTGACGTCGGGGAGAGGAAGGCTGATAGGCCCGGTAGATCGGAACGGCAACACGAGTCTATCACAGAGCCCGGGATGGGCTCTGCAATCGACTCACGTTGCCTTCCTGAGCTACTGGTCGATCGCGATCGACGTGTTGGGCACCCCTGCTCTAGTGCATAGCTGAACCAGTATTAATTTTCTAAAACTATACAGAAAAACAAATGATAATGGTTTGGAAATTTTCAAAGAATTCCAGGAACTATTGTTGTATCCACTGGAGAAGCTCTCAAATGAAACATAAATCTAGAATTTTAGATTCAAGTCTCATATTTGATTTTCAGATGAATGCACAAAGAAGTTCTTTTTCAATTTACATCAATTATGAACAATTCATTCATCATTAAGACCTTTGAGCTTTGAACTAATTGCTCAGGCAATTTTGTTTCCTCATTTGGCCTATTGTAACACTTTGGGCTCCTTTTACTAAGCTGCGCTAGCGTTTTTAGCACGCACTGAAGATACTAACACCAGCTCTATGGAGGCGTTAGCGTGTAGTGTGAACGGCAATGTAGCACACTAAGCGTGCACTAAAACCGCGAGCACAACTTAGTAAAAGGAGCCCTTTGTATTTTTCTATTTCACAAAAATTACAAAGAAAGTTACAGTTGTTACAAAAGACATCTGCACATTTTATTTTTAATCTAGGCAAATTTCACAAGGAAACTCCATTTTTAAATAGACTTTACTGGCTTAAAATAGATTCACGTCTTTATTTTAAAATTGCCTGTATGGTATACAAAAGTTTTTTTTTTACTTAATTCAGAAGATGTTGTGCAAACTTTGATATTTCCCCAATAACAGGTCCAACTTGAGAAATAAGTATAAATTGAATCTAGGCTTTGCTTCAAGAAAACACGTTAATCTGAAGTAAATTTGTGAACAATCTTTCTCATTCCAAAGTGCTAGATTTGGAATAACATCCCTCCTCTTGTGCAAAGGTACAGGAGTCTTGTTAAGTGGGTTTTGTATCACCACCTGTGAGTTTGTATAGGAGTACATTTTCTTCGGCTCCACCTTCTGCTCCTCCTCAGTTGTCCCTTCTACACACAAGTTGGAAAGCAGTTTTCTAATCTGGTCTGAGATAATTTTTATTATTTTGGGGTATTTTATCTGGATTGTGAGGCTTTTGGTGCTGCAGAGGTTCTCAATGCTTCTGGGACAACTCTGTGAAAAGACACAAAATCTCTGGAATGAGTCTGTAACTAGCAGGGCAACTCTTAGCCAGAACCTGCCTAGCCAGCCTGCACTAACAGTTTGGAGGCTCAGGGACTCATAGCAGAGCTCATCTGTGGTTATCCAGAGCTTGAGCACAGGCTGTGTGGCCCTGTGCCAGTTCTGAGGGCTTTATTGGGTGTTGGCTGCATTTTCTTCCCCCCATCAATGTGCATGGAGTTTAAGGGGTTTAAGGTCTCAATCACATTTATTGGTTTGACTGGCAGCCCGAAGATACAAGCTTTTGGAGCCACTTACACACTTGTCTGAGGCAGAAGTCTTCTCTGTACTTCAGCTGGAGTCCTAGCTAAAGCCATACCAGCACCAGCAGTAACTGTGAGTACAGGTTTTTGTAGCCTATGGGAGTCATCGGGGAAGTTTTAAATTGCAATTTTTAGGGTTGCTGGAGCTTCTGTAAGGATCAGAAAAAAATCCCACTCAAAAAGAACCAATAAGAAAGCCACAAGAATAATCATAGACAAAACAACTTCCTGCATCTCAAAATTGTAAGGCAAACTCAAAAAAGACTAAGAACAACTATATAATGTTAAAACAGGAGGAAAAAGCTTCAGATCTAAGACCATCACTATTAATTCTTGGCTGACAGATATTCTTGGCTGGCTACCATCGGCAGGACGTTCTATATTGACTGATGACAGCCCAAAAATGCATTTTAATTTAATTTAATTTTTAAATTTATTTCTTATATACCCTATACCGTGAGGTTCAAAGCGGCATTTGATCACACATTTGAAGGGAGGCATTTAAAAAATGCAGATAAGTTGCATGCTTTTTGGATATTGAAAGTTGGAGTTTTAAAAAATGTAACACTATGAATAATTTGTTACAATTGTCTAGGTATTGCTGCATCTAGGTAGGTAGAACCGACATTTCAGCCATCATATTGTGGCTTTCTTTAGGGTGTGCTGTGAGGTCTGTTTATATACAGTAGGTCCTCCAACCTGATTGGCTAGGGCTTGAGGTGACTGAGGCAGGAAAGTCTGTTGATCCTGAATTTGAATTTTGGCGGGAAAGTTTGTTGGTCACAAATTTGAATGTGGAGGGCAAGAACTTTGGTTACAATTTTAAATTCTGGTGGGAAAGTCTGTTGGCACAGTTTTTAAAAATTCTGGCAGGAAAAGGCTGGAAACTTTGAGAGGGAGGGACGTATTTGTCCTTGGCCCCAGTTCTTTTCGCACTAAATTTCTTTTGGATGAGCAGTTGATTATGGCAGAAGACCGTATGTGTCTGAGATGAATCAAAGAGGCAATAGAGATAGCAATACACCCCAATGGAGTAAAAGGGCTCTCCATATACAAAACATGGCAAGCGCTCATCCAAAAGAAATTTAGCACAAAAAGAACTGGGGCCGAGGACAAATGCATTTTTCCTCCCTCTCATAGTTTCCAGCCCTTTCCTGCCAGAATTTTAAAAATTGTGACAATGGACTTTCCCGTCAGAATTTAAAATTGTGACCAATGTTCTTGCCCTCCACAATTCAAATTTGTGATCAATGAACTTGCCTGCCAAATTTTCAAATTTGTGACCAACATATCAGGCAACTTATAAATGACTCACATTTCATAGCATCAATGAATGAAATTAAATCATATGCCTAGTCTTCATACTCCGGAAACTGAAGAACCATGGGGTGAAAGGAGACGTACATAGATGGATCAGAAACTGGTTGGCAGGTAGGAAACAGAGGGTAGGAGTGAAGGGCCACTACTCGGACTGGAGGAGGGTCACGAGTGGGGTCCCGCAGGGCTCAGTGCTCTTGCCACTGCTATTTAATATATTCATAAATGATCTAGACACAGGGACGAAGTGCGAAATAATAAAATTTGCAGACGACACCAAACTATTTAGTGGAGCTCGGACTAAAGAGGACTGCGAAGAATTGCAAAGGGACTTGAACAAACTAGGGTAATGGGCGACGAGATGGCAGATGAAGTTCAATGTTGAGAAATGTAAAGTATTACATGTGGGAAACAGAAACCCGAGATTCAACTATACGATGGGAGGGATGTTATTAAATGAGAGTACCCAAAAAAGGGACTTGGGGGTAATGGTGGACATGACAATGAAGCCGACGGCACAGTGCGCAGCGGCCGCTAAGAAGGGAAACAGAATGCTAGGCATAATCAAGAAGGGTATTACAACCAGAACGAAAGAAGTTATCCTGCCATTGTATCGGGCGATGGTGCGTCCGCATCTGGAGTACTTGGCAACAAGATTCATGCAATGAGAGTATATAATCATCACATACTCTCATTGCATGAATCTTGTTGTAAACCGCTTTGAAC
The DNA here is from genome assembly GCF_902459505.1 of Geotrypetes seraphini. NCBI lineage: Eukaryota > Metazoa > Chordata > Amphibia > Gymnophiona > Dermophiidae > Geotrypetes > Geotrypetes seraphini. The sequence goes on from NC_047095.1 coordinate 85,580,448, forward strand.
TTATGGTATAGCGGTATACAAGAAATAAAATTATTATTATTATTATTACTGCGTCCAATATTGGTCGCCGTACCTTAAGAAGGACATGGTGTTACTCGAGAGGGTTCAGAGGAGAGCGACACGTCTGATAAAGTGGATGGAAAACCTTTCATACGCTGAGAGATTGGAGAAATTGGGTCTCTTTTCCCTGGAGAAGAGGAGACTTAGAAGGGATATGATAGAGAGAGTAGAGAGGGACAGATTCTTCAAACTTTCGAATAATAAAAGAACAAGAGGGCATTCAGAAAAGTTGAAAGGTGACAGATTCAAAATGAATGCTAGGAAGTTCTTCTTTACCCAACGTGTGGTGGATACCTGGAATGCGCTTCCAGAGAGCATAATAGGGCAGAGTACGGTACTGGGGTTCAAGAAAGGATTGGACAATTTCCTGCTGGAAAAGGGGATAGAGGGGTATAGATAGAGGATTACTGCACAGGTCCTGGACCTGTTGGGCCGCCGCGTGAGCGGACTGCTGGGCACGATGAACCTCAGGTCTGACCCAGCAGAGGCATTGCTTATGTTCTTATGTTGTGAAAAACTTTCTTGGCAACAAGAAGGCAGACAACTACACTTAATTAATAGAGGATATGCTCTTTCATTTCAACAGGTTGGTTGTAACATGAGTGTTAAAGTCCATTATCTGCAGTCACTTAGATCGCTTTCCAGAGGACCTTGATGACTTAAGTGAAGAGCAAGGTGAAAGATTTCACCAAGACATAAAAACAATGGAAGCCAGATACCAAGGAAGATGAGATGCAAACATGATGGCAGACTATTGTTGGAATCTTATGTGGGATTGTCCTGGCAGATCCCACTGTCGGAAGTCCTACAAAAGGAGCTTCTTGTGTGATGAATGACTGGAAAGTTTGTATCATAAACTTGTGCTTTTGGTATGAAATAAGTAGATTTTCATGCTGTACGCTTTTCTTGTAATTTTTAATATGCTTTCTTCATGCTTAAAATGTGTTAATTTAAACACTACATTAAAATATCCTGGTTTTTTAATGGGTGAGCAGAGGGAAGAATAGTATATGGTACATGTTCTGATTCTCAAAAACTAGAGCTTATAGGAGAAAACTGGTGTCATTTTTGGAATCAGCAGGTCATATATACCCAGAAACAGGTCTAACATTTGAGGCACCAAAATGAGTGCTGGCCAGTGTTATTTATTTGAACATTTGTTATATCCTGCTCACAATACATCACAGTAGTTTACAGATACCAGTAAAAATATAAGCATAGCACAGAATGTAAAGCACAGACAATAGAGTTAACATCTAAGGAAGATAAAATATGATTGGCACCATAAAATGCACCCAAGACAATGATAAAAAAATAAAAATCAAACACGGCTAGAGGGAGACAATAGGAAAAAGACAAATCACAGAACCTATCCTTCTTTATCTCTCTCAGAAATCATGCACTGGAGTCAGAGCTGTGGCATGGGGTAGTCTGATCTAGCTTTAACCTTTTTTCTCTTATCCTTGAATGATAGCTGAGGAGGGGCTAGATTAGAGAGAAGAGTCTCTGTTCTGCTCCAGGCTCATCCCCTCATTCCTGTTTCCTGCATGCTGCCTGGGACAGGAGGGGTGAGGCAGAAGCAGGAAGCAGAGAACTATTTTTTGCTGCCTCAGATTAGGGGCACTGTCAAACCAAAGCTCAGGAAAGACTTTCCTATAGCACACTAATTTAAAAAGTGTTTTAAGCACCAAGAATATCGGGAAAACTCAGGGCGGGTTCAAGGGTATTAAGCACCATAGGTATACCTTTAGCATTGTGCTCCCTCCAATTAACTCTTCCCCCCTCCTAACAATCATAATCAGCATAATACCATGCCCTGCGGAAACTAAATGGACTATTAAAAAAAAAAAAAAATTGGACCCTCCCTCCTGTAATTTATTTTCTTTAGTGATTGTTAGTGTAACCCCCTGTTTCTCCTGGATGCTGGCAAACGGCACACAAAGTTAATTGAATTTGTTAGAACCAGCGCTGGGACCCACTCATAGAATGGGATCACACAGCAAGCAGGCACCAGACTTTCACTCTCCCCTCAGAATAATGCAGACCACAATGTAGGTAAATCCAAACCTCCAACTTTACGTCTTCTTAGAACAAGGAAGAGGCACACTCTTTAACAGTTGCTTTCAGAACACAGTCCAACTATATACAGATGCTTTCTATCCTTCACTCCAAGATATTATTTATAATTTCCAAACTTCAGTTACAATGCTCTTATGGTGGGCTCAGATTAACAGAAGCAAAACCTCTTAATCAGATCTTATAGTGATCAATTGGTGGGGTCTAAGACAAAATAAAAAAGGACCCATGACTCTGCCATACTCTAGCTCCCTATTCCCTCACCTACCTTCTCCCCGGGCAGCTGGTAGCAACAACATGGTAAGCCTGCTACCCTGAACCTGCCCTGGAAGCCACCTCTCTGCAAGTCCTGCCTATGTGGGAACAGAAAGTCACTGCAGAGAGGCGGCTTCCAGAGCAAGCTGGTGGTAGCAGGCTTACCTCATTGCTACTGCCGGCTGCCCGAAGATGAAATGACAGTGGCCGGGCCCGGGGAGGAGGTAGGTGAGGGAGTCGGACAGACTCCTCCATTTAAAAACAAACAAACAACCATCTGGACAGTCGTTGAAAAATAGGACATGTCCAGGTTTTCCCAGACATCTGGAAATCCTAGTGGGGTCTGACCAAAGGACAAATCTACCACCTAGATTCAGTTCTTAAATTTCTTCTGGAGTGAGGTCACAAAGCTGAGACCACCTTCCAGGAAGTCCAGGAACTGGCTTGGCTTTTCAGGGGTTTTCTTAGGCTGCTGAAACTCCTGTCCTTAGTCCCTAGCCTTTTCTAGAGGTGCCTGCCTGTCTGTATGTAGTCTGTGATTTTCATGGAGACCCAGGTGCGTGAGCTTTTACTCCAACTGCCAAACACTCTGTGCAGCTCTGACTGCTAGGCTGCCCTTCCTACATCAGTACATAGCACTGATAATTTTAAAACTCTCAACTTGTAGTTCTGGGAAATAGATGCATCCCTTAACTCCTCACTTCAGTGCATACTATTTGCCCAAGGCTACATTAGGATATAGCTTGCTTTGATTCTGGCTGATCTTTGTTGCCCTCCAGATGCTGCTGCCACAGGAGATTGTCTAGTCCTGCCTAATGGTTGGGCCAACCCTAAGAATATTCCCTTTCAACAAGAATCCACACCATAGGCAGCAGAAGGGGGTGGGTCATTGGGGCCACAGCTCTACTAATATTTTGCTCAAGACAGCATCAACAAATGGAGAGCTTGGAGGCAGAGCCAGAGATTGGTTTATTTGGACTTTTAACCAAAAATTTGTTCTTATGTCCTGATCCACATCAGATTCCTGCTCAGAGCCCTTCATGGCTGCTCTATACCAGTCGTGTAGCCACAGCTGGGATCCATCCAGCAGTGGCACAGCTAGGGTGACCAGGTTACCTATTCCAGAAGGGAGACTTTTTGGCCAGTCCTGGATTTCATCCTGGTGCATTATGGGACCTGCAGCACTGATTTAAATGGATAGAATTATGGACTACACATACTACACTGCTTTGGGATGTAATTTTAAAACTAGGACTGATCAAAAAGTATCCCTTCTGGAATGGGGAAAGCTGGTCACCATAGGCATGGCACACCATGTCTAGGGTGATGTGGCTGGCAGTGATTCCCAAGCCCCATAGCTGAAAACTACTGCCATCTCTCCCTCCTCTCCTCCCCCCCCCACTACCCAGGCAATCAAGCATCCAACTCATACACAGCACTTGCCCCCAATCTCACAGCCTTCCTCTCTGCATTACATATGCTAGTCTCTTTTCTTGTCTCCAAAAAAGAATACAGTCAGTCAAGTCTATCTCTTGTCCCATGCCTCCTGCTTTGACCATATTACCTCACTTCTCCTGCATCACTGGCTTCCTGTTTCTTATAGGCTCCAACATTAGGTCCTGATATCTCACAAGGTCCACAAGATCCCCTTCTTATCTCACCACCTCAATTGTCCCCTAAACTACAGATATCTTTGTTCTGCCATTGAACATTGACTCTGGAGCCATTGTAAGTAGTGTGTATGAGTCTTTGCTCACTGCTAGCAAAATAAGTAAGTGTTTAAGAAGGACATGAGGGAGGGGTGTTGAGAGACACTAGATTTCCTGAAGGGGAGGGAAGGGAGAGATGCCAGGCAGGGACAGGGTTCTTTTGCCTACCCACTAGGTTCAGGCCCACTCAGTGGCTATGCTGCTTTATCTTTAATCTTAGACTACATGAGACAAACTTTTCTGAAATGATTGTGCTACTTCATTAGATCCACTAAACTTTAGACACCTCTTATTGAGAAGTATCATTGAAAACTGATTCATCTTTTCCTTGACATCATGTTTATGTTTATTAAAATTTATAGACTGCCCTTCGCTTTAACCTCAAAGTGGTTTACAAAATTAGAACTGGGAAAAAAATGTCATTTCTTAGGTGAGTAAAGAAATTAAAGAGGAGGACATTCATCAGGTAGGTTGACATATGGTATTGACCTTTATTAAACATTCATCATGACTGTGAGTCTTTGAAGATACATAGCTCACTGGAAGTGACAGTTTCTTGACCCCTTTACACAAATATAAGGGACAGAGATGAGTTAAAATAAGAATAGAGACCTTAGGGGCTCATAATCGAAAGAGAAAAACGTCCAAAAACCGGCCTAAGTTGGCACTTGGAAAAACATTTCTCAAAAACGTCCAAGCGCCGAAAATAAAACCGGGTTTTGGACGTATTTCTAAACGACCTAGGCCTTCATAATGCTGCTCAACGTCCAAAGCTAAACGGGGCATTTCGGAAGGCGTGTCGAGGGCGGGACGTGGGCTGGCTTAGACTTAGTCGTACAGCATGTATAACTGAAAGTTATACAGCCCAGCATCGACGGAACTTGGATGTTGTGACTTAGACCATGTAAAACATGGTCTAAGTCACAAAAACCCACCTAAACTCACCAGATAAGCACTGAAAACACATAACACAGACCCCCACACACTTCCCCAGTGATCACCAACCCCCGCCACCCCCATGAAAATTTTATTCACAACATTAAATTTCAGCCTCCAGACCATCATCACCTGGCTGCCTGGCATAGGAAAGCCTAGTCGTCCAGCCGAGAGGCAGCTTAAGTCATCTTAGGTTAGGGACCCATAGAGAGGAGGACCCATGCCCATAAGCCCCTGTAATCACTGCATTGATACTTAAATATGTGCACTCCCCTATACACCCCCAAAACCCTTTTTTACTGGAACATAAGTGGCTCCTGCAGCCATAAGGGCTATTGGGGTGGTAGATAAGTGGGTCTAGGGGATTCTGGAGGTGGTTTGAGGGGCTCATCGTCACCTATAAGGGAGCTGTAGTGAAGAGAAGCCATGGCACCCTTTTTATGAAGTTCACAGCAGTGCCCTGTAAGGTGCCCCACTATTTAGGTGGCATATCTGGGTGTGCAGTCCATCACTTTGCAGACCCCTCCCACGTCCAACAGGGCTTGTTCTAGGCGTTTTGGACTTGGACGGAAAGTTGGACGGAAATGTGGTATAAAGATGGATGATTTAGTGGCTTGGACGATCAGATCGGCAGGACGTATAATTAGACGATTTTCGAAAATAAAAAAAAGTTGGACGTATCTTTCGAAAATGTGCCTTAGGCTCTTTTTAACTTTGGACGACTTGCGAGATGGACGTAAACGGACTTAGACGTCCCTTTCGATTATGTCCCTCTTAATGACCTCTAGTGGCTCTATCAATGTAATAAAGTTTGACTTGTAAATATCCCCACAAAAGGGTCTAGCTCACCTATCAGTGACTGACAACGGTAGGAGGATACACCTCTTGGAGGGAAACTGCTGGTATAAAACCCCAGCCAAATTTCAAATCCCTTGCATTTGCTTCCTGCTTCTCTGGAAAACGGGTTGGCTTACACAGTCGCTACACCTGAACAGAGAATGAGTGAAGAGCAATAATAGAGTCTATAAAGCTGTTGCATTGCTACAGGTACTAGCTGGAACATGGAAGCAGCTCATCACCATGTTGTTCTTTCTAGGAGAATGAGAGAGAAATTCTGAAAGATCAAGCCTGAAAGAACAGGAGGGGATCATAGCAAAGTCCCTGAAGATCCATAAATATAAAGAATCACAGTAGCTGAGTTCCCATCAAGAAAGGGATCATCTGCTAAATCTCAGATAGCCTTACCTAAGTAATACAAATAAAGAATCTAAGAAACATAAAATAGAAACAATTGAATTTCAGACAAGCTTCCCTTTGGAGAAGGAGCCCTTAGAATGAATAAAGCTGTCAAAGACTGTTGCCTAGGATTTCTAGCAAAGAGAGAGTGTGTATCTGCTAGAGACTGCAAGTGACAAACTATTTTCCCTCTGCCTGTATATAACTTATTTATTTAAAACATTTATAATCTGCTTTTCTCCAAAGCGGCTCACAGTTTAACATACATAATTTTAGACTGTAAGCTGTCCTATGTTCCTTGCCTGAGAATCCAAGTCTAAGTAAACCGTTTGGTTCAGAACTTAAATTCAGGTCTAAATTAATTGGATTTTCTTGTGCCATTAGCCTCCCAGCTTAAGCTGATCTTACCCTGATCTCCTTATATACTATAAACATTTGCTTTACGTAACCCATCTGATATTCAGCAGGGCAAGAAAGTGGTACATAAGTATTCAGTGTGTGGTAATTTGCACCAACAAAGATACTTCATTTCCTAGTCCATTACGAACAAAGCTGAGTGAGTTGAGTTGAGTTGAGTTGAGATGTTAGTCAACTTGGATACAGAAACATTGACATATCCAATGCATTTTTCTAGTCTAGTCTAGTCAGTGGCGTACCTAGGGTATGTGGCACCCGGGGCCCATCATTTTTTGACACCCCCCCCCCCCCCTCATGGAAATTTTTTTTTTTTTTTTTTTTTTGCAATAACCATGAAATGGAATAAATGGTCAGAATAGAAACAGGCAGTGAAAATTTTCTTTTATTGAACCTCATTTATGTAACCATTATTCCAAACATAACATAACATAAATTATGTCGGAATTGTCATGACATCAGAAGTACATATGGAGTAGTTGCAGGTGATGTGTTGCAGCTCGAATGGCTAGGAGGTTGTCGAACAGTTTTTTTCTTTTGACGTTTTTGGTTGGAGGGTGTGTGAATGGTGTGTGAGTTCTCCTATGTCTGTTTGAAGTGGATTGAATTATTTAGCTGAAGAAATTAGTTACCCCCCCATTCCACACACATTAATTCTCTTCCATTTTTGTTCCCATTATAAAAAAACACTGATAAGTTCCCAGGAAAAAAATACATTAAAATAAGAAGTGAAAACAAAGGCCCCTACAGATGAGAACATAACATAAGAATAGCCTAACTGGGTCACACCAATGGTCCATCATGCCCAGTAGCCCATTCTCATGGTAGCCAATAGTGCTGCCCGATTCAGAGAAAAATATTTCATTCGATTCGATTCACCCTGTTGAATCGATTTTTCGATTAGATTCACTGTTAATGACACCGCTTTTTAAGTTTAAACAAAGTATAACAATAAATTTCACAACAACAATAAATTTCACAAAGTACTTAAAAAAAAAAAAATCACATTTTTCCATTAAAGCAGTTCTGGAGACATTTGCTTGAACAGTCTTTTTTCCCAGTCCATAAGCAAGCAATATGAAAAAGATTTCCTTAATTATCTACTCAAACATTTTTGCTATTTACTTTCATTGTACCTAGACTATTATTCAGTAGAAAAAATTTAGTTTGTTCAATCAAGCAGAACATTCACTCATAGAAGTCCAATGTCCACACAGGATTTGATTGAACAAACCATATTTTTTCTACTGAATAATAGTTTAGGTATACTGAATAGCAAAAATGTTAAAGCCACACAGAAAAGCAGTAAAAGTCAATAGGTTCTCCAAGTGGGAACAACCTGATGTCTCAGCACTTGAGGAAAAGACCACGTAATAATGTTTATAAGATAAATCATATAAATGATTATACTGAAGCAGGGTGTCCTCAGCGTGAGAGGTAAGCGAGAGGAGAGAATTCTCCAGTGCTTTACACAATAAGGCTCCTCTGCCTGCAGTGCACACCATCATAGGACACCTCAGGTGTGCTCAAATTAATCAATGTGATAAATTAAACAGTGATAAACAATTGGTCAATCACAAGAGTGCAAGATCAAACAGGTTGTTCCCACTCAGAGAACCTATTGACTTTACTGCTTTTCTGTGTGAGTAGATAATTAAGCAAATTTCTGATAGCCTACAGAACTGATTCTCACCTTCCATCCCCAGCCCCCAAGACTTGCCAGACCCCCCCTGCCGATGCATTTACTTACTGCCTGAACTGGATATTAAATCGTGGGGAAGAGAGGAGAAATGCGGGGAAAGAGCCAGCCAAAACTAGTATTTGTTGCTGCTGAGTGCACCAATCCAGGGCAAGCAGACGCTTCCCCCATGTCTTAATAACAGACAATGGACTTTTCCTCCAGGAATTTGTCCAAACCTTTCTTAAAACCAGCTACGCTATCTACTTTTAACATAACTTCTGGCCACTTCATTTTTAAGCTTAGATCTTTCCTTCCAAACAGAGACCTTGCTAGATGTCAAATACAGCACAAGGTAACTTCACATGGACTTAACTGTGCAGGAAATGAATCTCCTCATACACCCACCATATAGTGCAAAAATGTGCAAAGGTCTGTTTTTTTCTTTCGATCACTACATAGCCTAATGCCACACAAGCAGCGCTGTTACAAACATATTCTGAAGGTCAATGCTAAGGTTGACAAAGTTTCCTTCCTTGGACCAGAAGGAGATACTGACAAACCACTGGAAGAGATTCTAAAACAACTACCCAGAAATAACACTCAAAGACCCACTCAGTGTGTGAACCAGTTGAGTGGAGTGGACTAACTGGGGGTGGAAATGGGCCCAGAGTTTGCTCAGCAGAATTTCCCAGACTACCTCTTCCTCTCAACACACTGACATGCTACCACCACCACCAACACTAGGAACACCTCACCGAGTATGCCAGCAATGCTTATAAACTTTATAAAACACATTATTATATTTTCTTATAAAGCATATATTTTAACTGAACTCAGCCTTGCCATTCACAAAAATAGAAAAGTTCCCATTTCAAGCTGTCTCATGTACACTTTTCAAATCTAACATATTGTAATCACAAAACAGAAAATAAAATTATTTTTTCTACCTTTTGTTCTCTGATCAATATTCAAATCTTGTTGGTCCCAGGCTCTTGTTGTCTTGCTTGCCAGGGTCTCCTTTCTCCGTGCTAACCATCCGTCTGCCATCTCTGTTCTCCCCTTCCGTTTCCCTTCCCTCTCCCGGAGATCTGGCATCTTTCCTTTTTTTTGTCTCCATCCACAGATTCACCTTTTCTCAACTCCCCACCACCCCAGGATCCACCATCTCTCCCTTTCTGTTCCCAACTATCCTCCTATCCAGTATCTCTATCCCCCCTCCACACCATCCCCTGTTTCCAAGTTCTCTCCCTTTCTGTTCCTTCCCTCCCTAAATCCCATTATGCACCATCTCTCTCCCACTCCTCTGTTTTTAGACCCATTATTTCTAACCCCCAAAGTCTGGCATATGCACGTATCTTTGTACCCCCCCTTCCCTCTCTCCCTCTGTGTACTTTTACACCAGGACCCCCCTCCCCCGAAGGTCTGTCCCCCCTGAGAAGGGCTACACCCCACCCCTGAAGACCTGCACCCCCCGAAGGACTTTACCTCCCACCCGAAGGTCTGTCCCCCTCTGAACGCCTAAACCCCACCCCTGAAGGCCTGCACCCTCCCCGAAGGATTGTACCCCCCACCCGAAGGTCTGTCCCCCCCTGAAGGCCTGCACCCATCCCGAAGGCCTGCACCCACCCCGAATGCCTGCACCCACCCCGAAGGCCTGCACCCACCCCGAAGGCCTGCACCCCCGAAGGCCTGTCCCCCCCCCCTTGAAGGCCTGCCTGCTTGTCCCCCCTTGAAGGCCTGTCCCCCCCCTTGAAGGCCTGCACCCCCCCTTGAAGGTTGGCACCCCCCCAAAGGCCTGCACCCCCTTGAAGGCCTGTCCCACCCCCTTGTAGGCCTGTCCCCCCCTTGAAGGCCTGCCTGCCTGTCCCCCCCTTGAAGGCCTGCACCCCCTTGAAGGTCTGCACCCCCCCCCGAAGGCCTGCACCCCCCCGAAGGCCTGTCCCCCCACTTGAAGGCCTGCCTGCCTGTCCCCCCCTTGAAGGCCTGCACCCCCTTGAAGGTCGGCACCCCCCCTGAAGGCATGCACCCCCCCTGAAGGCCTGTCCCCCCTTGAAGGCCTGTCCCCCCCCCTTGTAGGCCTGCACCCCCTTGTAGGCCTGTCCCCCCCCCCCTTGTAGGCCTGTCCCCCCCCTTGAAGGCCTGCACCCCCTTGAAGGTCTGCACCCCCCCCCGAAGACCTGCACCCCCCCTTGAAGGCCTGCCTGCCTGCCTGTCACCCCCCTCCCCCTTGAAAGTCTGCCTGCCCGCCCGCCCGCCCCACCCTGAAGGCCTGATGCCCCGACCCACCCCGAAGGACCATTCGCCCCCCTGGCCTCCCCGCACTACCTATGAAGCAGCCGCAGCAGGATCGCGACGTCAGCTATCTTTGCGCTGCTTAGGAGCTGCTTCCTGCGCCGGGCTACCTTAAGCTACTGCCCCCCCCCCACGCCCGAAGGACCGCTCGCCCCACTGACCTTCCAGCACACCTATGAAGCAGCCCGCAGCAGGATCGCGACGTCAGCAATCCCTCAGCTGCTTGGGCGCTGCTTCCTGCGCCGCGGTCCCGCCCCCTCCTCTGATGTCAGAGGAGGGACGGGACCGCGGCGCAGGAAGCAGCGCCCAAGCAGCTGAGGGATTGCTGACGTCGCGATCCTGCTGCGGGCTGCTTCATAGGTGTGCTGGAAGGTCAGTGGGGCGAGCAGTCCTTCGGGCGTGGGGGGGGACTGAGCGGCAAGGCCGGGAACACCCCCTCAGGGCTGGTACCCGGGGCGGCCCGCCCCCCCCCGCCCCCCCCTAGGTACGCCACTGAGTCTAGTCTAATCTTCGATTTATATACCGGGTCATCTCATGATAGAGCTCGACTCGGTTCACAAATAATTAATGTCAGGGAACATAAAATATGAACATAAGAAGAAAGTGTTAAAACACTATTAGTTCATCGATTCAGAAGGTAAGTCATTAAGATATTGTGAAAACAATAATGTTTTTAAAACTTTATGGAATTGTTGAAAATGACCTATTAATCTAGCAGAGTCAGGGAGTTTATTCCAAGTTTCTACCAGTTTATGTTTAAATGTTTTTTATTAAGTTTCAGTGCGCAAGCAAACAACTTCAGTAAAACAAAGCAATAAAATTACAAATTTTGCACAGGTAATATCAGAACCCCCCCATCCCCCCAAACAGAAACAAAAAAGATCCAGAGGACAGGAAACAAAAAAAAAAAATACTCATATTATAAGTTCAATAGTCAACTTCTAGCAATAGGCGTAAGACTCTGCCAAAAGCGCTCCCAAATCAAACAGAATCTGCGGCCAGGGCCAGTGTCCAGGTCTGAAAAGTGCTGGCGCTCCATAGAAGCATGCAGGATCATCAATGATCTCCAATGACTAAAAGTTGGGGGTTCGCTGGCCAGCCACTGAGACAAAATTGCCTTCTTGCCAAGTAACATCACCCGAGCCACAAAAGCTGAAAAGCCTTTGGGTTTGGGAGAAGCAATAGTATAAAATCCAAATAGTGCTCTGGGAGTCGGAGTCCACTGTCTACCCCAGAGGGAGGTGATGTAGTGACCCAGTCACTGCCAGAATTGTAGAATACATTGGCATGACCAAAACATATGTCCCATCGAGGTGTATGCTTGAGTACATTTCGGGCAGTGATGTACCTGGGTGATGCCCATCCAACATGCTCGCGTAGGTGAAATATATAGGCGAAGGATAAACTTAAGATGCAATTCACAGTGTAGAACTTTGGAGGATACTTTCCTCAGATTTTTCACCACTTGCTGTACCTGGCAGGTGGTAAGCTCACATTGAAGGTCTTCTGCCCAAGTCGCTGCCAATGTTTCTACCAGTTTAAACACAAGAGATTGGCTAAACTTCCCAACAGATTTAATTCCTTTAAAAGAAGGGAACAATAGTTTATATTTCTGTATAATTCTCGAGTGGCAACATCTAGAAGTATTCCAATGTAAGGAGACAAAAGGGTCAAAAATTCCATAAAGAAACGAAGACAATACATGCACATTTAAACTGAATCCTAAAACGAACTGGAAACCAGTGAACCTTTCTCAACAAGGGAGAGACATGGTCGTACTTTCTCTTCCCAAAAATGAGTTTCGCCACCTGATTCTGTATCAACTGCAGTCGTTTTAGACTGCCCTGCTTATTGCCAGCCCTGTATTTCAACCACAGGAGACTCGTGTTCATTTCATTTTCTGTTTAAAGAGGCTAGAAGAATCTATTGCATTTAGTAGACAACATACTTGAGAATGGGGACAAAGGTGAGATAACTGCTCCTAGTGTTCTTGCCTATCATAGGGTGAGTGAGTCAGATGGAAACTTCCTCCAGGGCTGATGGGGGTTGAGCAAGGGTCATTGATGCCATTTGTGAAAGCTTCAGATTTGAAAATAATTATACATGCAAAATGACACCAGCGCAAGGTTTTAAAAATTATAACCAAGATTTATTGAATTATTGTTTCTATTTTTCCATTATTAGATCAAAAGAACAGCATAATTGCTTACGTTGCGCTCATGGGAGATCATCATCGTGGCCAAAGGCTGGCCTTCTCACAATGGTCTCGTTTTTCTAGCTCCAGAGTTTCTATTATATACTGTTGGCTTTTCGGTGACATCATCATCATAATCAACCAATAACAATCCTATGGGTGGTCTTAAAGTTGGACAAAGAAACATTCCTCCACATTTAGAAGTTAGACAAAGTTTCAGAAAATTACTTTTGATTTCTGAATTAATATTATAACATTATGCAAAAGAATTCTACAATTATTAACATGGTGCTGAGAAATTCTCAGCCCTAAAGGAAAAAACTCTTCCTAAGCTGACAGGTTCAAACTGCATAGCCTTACACAGAAACCTTACTCTGGAGGAGGAGGGGGGTTAAGTCCCCCTCTCCTCTCCCTGAAGCGTGGGCTTCCAATGCCCCCTCCTTCCTATTCTTGAGACTGACTCTAATTACTTCCAGATGCTGCCTTAGGATTTTCCTTAGTGTTTCTTCAGGTTTAAAATATATAAAATATTAGAATTTAAGTACACACCATTCTTTCATATATCTCTCATATCAATCATTCCTTCGTTCATTCGGGGCCCCTTGCACACATTCATACTTAATGCATTTTATCTCTTAGTTTAGGACACGTGATCTTCCTAGCCAGTCTACAGTACATGTGGTATTACTTAACACCACGCTGCTGGGAGCGGGAAAAACTCAGAGAGGACAAAGAAGACAGAAACTAGTCACTGGTAAACACAAAGAACCCAAAATGGATTCCATGTAATCCTGATTTCCACCATGATTTGGCTCAACAGCAAAGTACATACACAGATATTATTATGCTTTCCCTTATATTAATCCTTAGTGTGTTTTTCTCTGGCCTTAGCTACATTATATTTAAATTTTTATTCACCTGTTTTTCCGTACGCTTCTATTTGGGCGTAGTCCTTAACTGACACAGATGTTTGTCTAACTAGAAATACCCAGAATCATACGAAAAACTGGCCTTTTGTAGAAAAACTTCACAAAAAATACTGCACTTATCATGTCCTAACATCCATTCCCATTTCCGTCCCATAACCAGCGCTGGCCACGAGCCACTACTCAGGGTCTCTGTTACCTTAAGTTGGAACTGAAAAGGGCAGGGTTGTGAATATAAAGAAAGAAAAATGTAATTTGCTGTATTAAAAAGAAACATTTAAATAAAGTAATTGCATCAGTTGCAATAGATAACCAAAAGGATGAACTTAACTATTCTTTCAAAAAGGGAACAAGCTTCAGTACGCTGGGAACCGTTCCAATCTGTGAATAGATAAGTAAGAGTACAGCTTTGCGGAAGCAAACTTAATGCATACTTTGCTCTGCTTGTTGGTGCTCAATAGTCAGAAAAACAATTGGGAACTTAAATGAGCATGTCCCATAGTGTTGGTCCCTGGCCCATACTGAAGGAATACATATAAGGACTCTAGCAGATTTGGACAGCTCTCTCTCATGAGATTCTTGCCTTACATGAGCCTATTGTGGCCTATAGCTACTCACAGCCCTCAGATTATCAGAGCAAATTCTGGTCAACCGGCCAACCTGTGCTGACTAATCTATTTCCATTTCGCATCCAGAGAAGACAAGAGTACACAAAAGGACTTGAATGCTCAGTCAATAAAGAAGTTCAGTGGGTTTTCTGGCCCACTTGGCTTGTGGCTTGTCACTGAAGGACACCAGAGAAAAACATCTGGTCTAATTTAATCAGTTTAACAGCATTATTTCTATTTTTATGCCGTCAGCTGTGCTTGGGCTGCTCAGCTGTTCACATTCCTCAGTGTGTTCTTTTTCCCGGACTTTGAGCCCTCATCCTTCTATCTCTCACATTTAGGAGGCCTGTCTAGCACAGCTATGCTGGTGAAATCTGAAGTAAATCATTTGGACCAATAATTCTACTGAACCATAGGGAGCTACAGCACTTCCTGTCCCAAGGCTGGGCGCATACTCAGCTCCTTAAATGAGATCAGAGAAACAAAGCTTAACTACTGGTAATAATTGGCCTTTAGGTTAGTTGGATTTGGAACTGACTTTGATTAAGACAACCCACACTCCTAGTTTCATGCCACTGACAAGAAGAGTATTTCCTAGCAATTAATGAGGAAGTGGATAGGGAGCAGTCGAAACTGATCATTAATAAATGCAAACACAGTACTGCCGCAGATGTTGTGAAATTACAGTGAAATAACAAAAGGCTAACATTGGTCTCATACACAAGTTTGTGCTGTCAGATAGTCACTGCCTTGGCATTTTCATATGACGGGTGCTGCTGTTTTAAAGAATCTGCTCTATAGAACAGGAACAGTGCCAAAGAACAGCTGAATTTTCCCCTTTTCAGCGTTGAGTGGCTTAGATTGTATTTTACTTACCACTGCCAGAAATATATTTGCACATGCACTCACTTGCCCTTAATTAGAGAGAAAGAAATAATAATAAAATAAAACCCCAGGAAAGAATTTGTTCCAGATCGTCAGTGAATTATTTGCTTTGGAAACCATAACTTGAAAAGATGTTGATTTTGATTATCCTCTAATACAAGAACTAAAGATAAGAATTATTGCCCTTCATAGGATTCATCAGATCAAAAGACCATCAATAATACAAAAATGTTGACTAAAACAAGGATTGTTTTTCTTATTAAAGCTACACTTCTGTCTAGTAAGGGTTAAAAATAGCCTTCTCTCTTCCCCTCAGTACAGAGAATTAAAATGCATAATTTTGAGGAAGAAAACACTGTTTACATAGAATATCTTTTTTTCATAAGCTTTGTGGGCAGTCTTGGTTGTTGAATGACTCACTGGCTCTGCTTAGGAACAGATCCTGGAGGCGTGAGCTCTGTGATAGGCTCAGCTACTTAGAAAGCCACTGAATGCACAGTATGCTCCAAATTATGCATTTACTTACATTTATATACCATGCTAATTTTTAACATTTGCTATACTGACTTTCTACTACCCTAAAATCAAGGCAGATTGCATAATAATCCAGTATAAAACATTAAATCTTAACGTAAAATGACAACAAAGAACTAGTTAAAAACTAATATCATTCAATTTAAAACATATCCTTATCATTGCTGTATGCCTGCTTGGAACCCTCCCCCATTAATTTATGTCTCTGGAAATGTCATCCCCCAAATTATCTAAAGCTGCCCTGTGTGGTATACCAAACAAGCATCACATAAAATAACAGGACAGCAGATAGTACATCCCTGATCACCCTCCCCCCCCCCCCAATGTGTGTTTAAACTCCTCTTAAAACCACCTGATTCTTCAGCGCAGCAAGAAGTATATTCTACCACCTTGGCATCTGAACAGCATAAGATGCATACTAGTGGTGCATCTTTCTCACAAAATGTATACTTGGTACACGAGGAGGGGAATTTTTGAATCTGAGTTTAGACTTTTTCAGAAGTGTGCCAAAAATCAGGTAGAGAAAATGGTAATTTTTGAATCAGCAAAACGTCTTTTTTGTAAAATGACCACTTCTA
The DNA here is from genome assembly GCF_902459505.1 of Geotrypetes seraphini. Taxonomy (NCBI): domain Eukaryota; kingdom Metazoa; phylum Chordata; class Amphibia; order Gymnophiona; family Dermophiidae; genus Geotrypetes; species Geotrypetes seraphini. Next base: position 85,596,832 of record NC_047095.1, read on the forward strand.
GATGTATTTGCCTTTAGTGTGTTTATCTTTTTTGATCATTTTTGAAAAATAAAAAGCCCAAATGAAAAATGCACAGAACAAGCCATTGGGATGTAGGCGGCAGTGATATAGTCAGGTAAAGAGGCGCCTGACTGGTGCCGCTTGGCATCACTGCACTGTGCGCTCCCCATCCTGCACTATTCCCTCCTGTACTCCTTCCCTGCTGTGTGCGCCCCCCCCCAGCATTCCTCTTCAGATGATCGCTGGCAGTGATTAGCACCTCTAACCCGCTGCTCGTGATGGCCTCAGCTCTTTCTCTCTGACATCATTTCCTGGTCCTGTGACAAGGAAATGATGTCAGAGGGAGAGCTGAGGCCGGCGTGAGCAGCATGTAAGAGATGCTGCTCGCTGCCAGCAATCATTTAAAGAGGTAGTTGGTTGGGTTAAGAGGAGGAGAGGTGCTGGCGCCTCTGCCAAGATGGTGCCCAGGGTGGTCCGTCCCCTCACTATGCCACTGGTAAGAGGGGTCAGCATTTGTAGTAGACTGGCCACATAGATATCCCAGCAGAGCAGTGGGGCACCTTAGGGAGCACTGAAGTGAACTTCACATAAAGAGCTGGATTCTGAAAATTGCACTTTAAAAGACAGGCGCCTATTGCATGTTAATCACTCTTAGGCACCCATTACAGAATCACAGTGGTGCCTAACTTAAAACTTAATTAACACATCATATTGCGAAGAAGCTATTTATCAAATATTAATTCTCTCATGAATTTTTTTTCCTTATAACAACTTTATCGAATCAATTCACAAATATACATTCAGTAAAACACATTATTTCACATATTGCAAATAGAAGCCCTCCCAATCAAAACACCTGGAAGATAAGCCAAGTCCTTCTTAAGGGCGATGAGGGATGCATGATAGAGTATCAGCTGCAAAGCATAGTTCCCTTACAGAAAAGCATGGTCTCAGATCAAAAATGGGTCATTTGCTGCAAAAGCAAAGGACCAGGTCCAAAAATTACTGCAAATACTAGAAAAGCATGATCTCAGCTCAGACCCCCATAGTAACATAATAAATGATGGCAGATAAAGACTTGAATGGTCCATCCAATCTGCCCAACCATACAAGCTCCATAAAGTAATCATTTAATTTAACTGGTCAATTTTCTTAGATATTTCTGGGCCAGAAACCCAGAGCCCTGCAGTGTGTTAAGGTTCTATCTACTGGAGTCTCCATCAAAGCTCACTCCAGCCCATCTTAACCATCCCAGCCATCGAAGCCCTCCCTAGCCCGTCCTCAACTGAATGTCCATATATGGGACACAGACCGTGCAAGCCTGCCCAGTACTGGCCTTAGTTCCTTCAATGTATACCCATTATTTTCTGATTAGAGATCCTCTGTGCTCATCCCATACTTGTTTGAACTCTGTCACCGTTTTCTTCTCCTCCATCTTCCTTGGGAGTGCATTCCACGCATCAATCACCCTCTCCGTAAAGAAGAATTTTCTAACATTACTCCTCAACCTCAAATTATGCTCTCTGATTTTACCATTTTCCTTTCTCTGGAATAGATTTTGTTCTATGTTAATATTTTGAACATCTGAATCATATCATAAGAACATAAGAACTGCCATCTCTGGATCAGACCTTCGGTCCATCAAGTCCGGCGATCTGCACATGCGGAGGCCCAGCCAGGTGTACACCTGGTGTAATTTTAGTCACCCATATCCCTCTATGCCTCTTGTAAGGAGATGTGCATCTAATTTGCTTTTAAATCCTAGACGGTGGATTCCGCAATAACCTCCTCTGGGAGAGCATTCCAGGTGTCCACCACTCGTTGCGTGAAGCAGAACTTCCTGATATTTGTCCTGGACTTGTCCCCCCTTAGCTTCAGTCCATGTCCTCTTGTCCGTGTCACATTGGACATTATAGATAAATTTTTTTCCTGCTCTATTTTGTCAATTCCTTTCAGTATTTTGAGAGTCTTGATCATATCCCCTCGCAGTCTCCTTTTCTCAAGGGAGAACAAACCCAGTCTCTTAAGTCGTTCCTCGTATTCCAAGTTCTCCATACCTTTTATTAGCTTCGTTGCTCGTCTCTGCACCCTCTCCAGCAGTTTTATATCCTTCTTTAGGTTGGGAGACCAATGTTGGACACAATATTCCAAGTGTGGTCTGACCATCGCTCTATAAAGGGGCATTATAACTTTCTACGATCTACTCGTGATTCCATTTTTTATCATGCCTAACATTCTATTTGCTTTCTTTACCGTTGCTGCGCATTGTGCCGACGTTTTCAGGGTCCTATCTATCAATACACCCAGGTCCTTTTCTTGTTCGCTCTTTCCCAGAGTTGCACCTGACATTCTATACTCGTGTTCCTTGTTCTTTCTGCCTAAATACATTACTTTGCACTTTTCCACATTAAACTTCATCTGCCATTTCTCTAACTGACACAAGTCACTCTGGAGTTCCTCGCTATCCTTCTGCGATCTGATTGCCCGGCATAGCTTTGTGTCGTCTGCAAACTTGATGATCTCACTGGATGTTCCTTCTTCTAGGTCATTGATGAAAATATTAAATAATATGGGTCCAAGTACCGAGCCCTGGGGCACACCGCTAGTCACTTTCTCCCAGTCTGAGAACTTCCCATTTATGCCCACTCTCTGCTTTCTGTTCTCCAGCCATTTGCCTATCCATCTTAGTATATCTCCCTCTATTCCATGGCTTTGTAGTTTCCTGAGAAGTCTTTCATGTGGAACCTTGTCGAACGTTTTCTGGAAGTCCAAGTATATTATGTCCACCGGTTCTCCACTATCAATTTGTTCACGGTCTCAAAAAATTGAAGTAAATTCATCAAACATGATTTCCCTTTCCTGAAGCCATGTTGACTGGCTTTCATCAGGTCGTGTGTATCCAAGTGTCAGACTATGCTATCTTTAATCAGTGCTTCACCCTGTCACTCCTTTCCTCTAGGGTATACATAAGAACATAAGCAGTGGCTCTACTGGGTTAGAATAGAGGACCATCATGTCCAGAAGTCTGCTCATGCAGCGGCCCATCAGGTCCAGGACCTGCATATTAATCCTCTATCTATACCCTTCAATCCCCTTTTCCTTCAGGAAAACATTTAATCCTTTCTTGAAACCCAATACTGTACTCTGTCCTACCACACATTCTGGAAGCGCATTCAAGGTTTCCACCACCCTCTGGGTGAAGAAGAACTTCCTAGCATTGGTTCTGAATCTGTCTCCTCTTAATTTATCCGAATGCCCTCTCGTTCTTGTAGTCTTGTAGTCTTTGTAGTTTGAAGAATCTGTCCCTCCCCATTTTCTCTATGCCCTTCATGATCTTGTAAGTCTCTCATGTCCCCTCTAAGCCTCCACTTTTCCAGAGAAAAAAGCCCCAGTTTCTCCAATCTTTCAGCATATTCAGGGCTTCTAGTCTCTCCCTATATGTCTTCTGGCACAAACCTCCTACTATTTTCGTCACCTTCCTCTGGACCGCTTCAAGTCTTTTTATGTCCTTTGCCAGATACAGACTCCAAAACTGATCACAATACTCCAGGTGGGGCCTCACCATCGACTTGTACAGGGGCATGAACACCTTCTTTCTACTGGTCATGCCTCTCCCTATACAGCCTAGCATCCTTCTGGAAACAGCCACCACCTTGTCACACCGTTTCTTTGCCTTTAGATCTTCAGACACTATCACCCCAAGGTTCCTCTCCTCATCTGTGCATATCAGCCTCTCACCTCCCAGCACATACGGCTCCTTCCGATTTCTAATCCCCAAATACATTAATGCACTTCTTTGCATTGAATTTTAGTTGCCAGATATTAGACCATTCATCTAACTTTTGCAGATCCTTTTTCATGCTTTCCACTCCCTCCTTGGTGTCTATTCTGTTACAAATCTTGGTATCATCCGCATAAAGGGCAAACTTTTCCTTCTAACCCTTCAACAATGTTGTTCACAAACATATTGAACAGGATCGGCCCCAACACCTATCCCTGAGGGACTCTACTACTAACTTTTACCTTCTCTGAGCGAATTCCATTAACCACCACCCTCTGGCATCTGTCTGTCAACCAGTTTCTAATCCAGTTCACCACTTTGGGTCCTAACTTCAGCCCTTCAAGTTTGTTCAAGAGCCTTCTATGATGAACTGTGTCAAAGGTTTTGCGGAAATCTAAGTTAATTATATCCAGCATATGTCCTTGATCCAATTCTCTGGTCACCCAATCAAAAAATTCAATAAGATTTGTTTGGCACAATTTACCTTTAGTAAAACCATGTTGCCTCAGATCCTATACCCATTTGATTCTAGGAATTTCACTATCCTTTCTTTCAACAATGCTTCAATTATTTTTCTAAAAATCGAAGTGAGGCTTATCAGCCTGTAGTTTCACGCTTCATCTCTGTGACCACTTTTGTGAATAAGGACCGCTCTTCTCCAATCCCCCGGGAACCACTCCCGTCTCCAAAGATTTGTTAAACAAATCTTTAATAGGACACGCTAGAACCTCTCTGAGCTCCCTCAATATCCTGGGATGGATCCCTTCAGGTCCCATCGCTTTATCTATCTTCAATTTTTCAAGTTATTCATAAACACTTTCTTCCATGAATGGTACGGTATCTACTCCATTCTCGTGTGTAACTTTGCCAGACAATCTCAGTCCTTCTCCAGTATCTTCTTCCGTGATCACAGAGCAGAAGTATTTGTTTAACATGTTTGCTTTTTCCTCTCACTCTCCACATATTGATACATATCATCTTTTAGTCTCGCAATTCCAATTTTCATATTCTTCCTTTCACTAATATATCTGAAAAAAAATTTTGTCTCCCTTTTATACATTTCTAGCCATTTACTCTTCCGCTTGCGCTTTTGCCAGATGTATCACTCTCTTGGCTTCTTTCAGTTTCACCTGGTAGTCCTTTCTGTACTCCTCCTCTCTTTTGCCTTTATTTTCTCCACCACAAGTTTAGAGAACCATGTCGGTTTCCTTTTTCTCTTGTTTTTATTTATTTTCCTCACATAAAGGTCAGTAGCCATTTTTATTGCTCCTTTCAGCTTAGACCACTGTTTTTCCACTTAACATAAGAACATAAGCAGTGCCTCTGCTGGATCAGACCATAGGTCCATCATGCCCAGCAGTCCGCTCACGCGGCGGCCCATCAGGTCCAGGATCTGTATAGTGATCCTCTATCCCCTTTTCCTTCAGGGAGTTATCTAATCATTTCTTTAACCACAATACCGTATTCTGTCCTATTACACCCTCTGGAAGCGCATTCCAGGTGTCCACCACCCTTTGGGTGAAGAAGAACTTCCTAGCATTGGTTCTGAATCTGTCCCCTCTTAACTTTTTCGAATGCCCTCTTGTTTTTGGAGTTTTCAAAAGTTTGAAGAGTCAGTCCCTCTCCACTTTCTCTATGCCCTTCATGATCTTGTAAGTCTCTATCATGTCCCCTCTAAGTCTCCGCTTCTCTAGGGAAAAGAGCCCCAGTTTCTCTAATCTTTCAGCATATGAAAGGTTTTCCATACCTTTTATCAATCGTGTCACTCTTTTCTGAACCCTCTCGAGTATCGCCATATCCTTCTTTAGGTACAGCAACCAATATTGGACGCAGTATTCCAGATGGGGGCACACCATCACCTGATACAACGGCAGGATAACTTCTTTCATTCTGGTTGTAATACCGTTCTTGATAGTACCTAGCATTCTATTCGCCTTTTTAGTGGCCACTGTGTACTGTGCCGACGGCTTCATTGTCTTGTACACTATTACCCCCAAGTCCTTTTCTTGAGTACTTTCACCCATTACCAGCCTTCCCATCGTATAGCTGTACTTTGGGTTTGTGTTTCCTACATGCAAGACTTTACATTTCTCTATATTAAACTTCATCTACCATCTCGTCGCCCACTCTCCCAGCTTGTTCAGGTCCCTTTGTAAATCTTCGCAGTCCTCTTTAGTCCTAACTCCACTAAATAGTTTGGTGTCGTCTGCAAATTTTATTACTTCGCACTTCGTCCCTGTTTCTAGATCATCTATAAATACACTGAACAGCAGCGGTCCGAGTACTGACCCCTACGGAACACCACTCGTGACCATCCTCTAACCTGAGTAGTGGCCCTTCACTCCCACCCTTTACTTTCTACCCGCCAACCAATTTTTGATCCATCTATGTACGTCTCCTTCCACCCCATGGTTCTTCAGTTTCCGTAGTAGGCGTTCATGGGGTACCTTGTCAAAGGCTTTTTGGAAATCTAAGTATACGATGTCTATGGGGTCCCCTTTGTCCATCCGTTTGTTTATTCCTTCAAAGAAGTGCAATAAGTTCATTAGGCACAATCTTCCCTTGCAGAAGCCATGGTGGCTTGTTTTCATCAGTTTATTCCTTTCTAGACACTCATCGATGTTGTCTTTTATCAGCGCTTCCGCCATCTTCCCCGGCACTTATCTTATGTCCTCCCATCCTAACAGCTATTTCTTCAGGTACGCTCCCATTTTACTAAAGTCCATATATTTTAAATCTAGGACTTTGAGTTTTGTGTGGCTGCCCTCCACTTTAGCTGTTATATCAAACCAAACCGTTTGATGATAGCTATTTCCCAGATGGGCACCCACTCGAACATCAGAGATACTCTCCCCATTTGTGAGGACCAGATCTAGTATCGCTTTTTCCCTCGTGAGTTCGTCACCATTTATCTGAGCAGCCTTTTGAAAGGCATCCACAATATCCCTTCTTCTTTCTGATTCTGCAGATGAAATGTTCCAGTCCACAACTGGCAGACTGAAGTCACCCAACAGCAGCACCTCCTCTTTCTTTCCAAACTTCTGGATATCTGCAATCAGATCTTTATCAATTTGCTGTGATTGAGTCGAAGGTCTGTAGACTACACCCATATAGATAGAAGTTTCATCTTCTCTTTTCAAAGCGATCCATATCGCTTCTTCCTCTCCCCAGGTCCCCTGCATTTCAATTGCTTGGATATCGATCTTTACACAGAGAGCTACTCCTCCACCTCTTTGACCATTTCTGTCCTTGCTTAAAAATATTATATCCCAGTATGTTTGCATCCCATCCATGGGAGTCACTGGTCTCTGTGACAGCAACAATATCCAGGTCTGCCTCTAACATCAAGGCTTGGAGATCATGAACTTTGTTGCTTAACTGCGAGCATTTGTGGCCATCACTTTACAGCTATCTTTCAGTGATAAACTTGTTTTTTGTATAGGTTTATGTTTAGTTTCACTTTCTATTACATTGCTAAGAAGTGAGTTGCTAATATTGTTTACATTGTTTTCTGTACTACCATTACATCTTGGTTTTTGCTGGGGGGGTCTCATAATTGTATTTCATACATACACCACCCCCACCTTCTACTTTAAATGGCTGGAAACATATTGTCTAAATTTCTCAGCAAGGATTCTTTTTCCTGCTATAGTAAGATGTAACCCATCATTACAATATAGTCTTTTGTCTTTCTATGTATTTCCCCATCCACCTATGTACTTAAAGCTTTCTTGATGACACCAGGCTTTGAGCCATCTATTGAAGTCCTCTGTGTTTTTTACTCTTTGCTCTCCCTTTCGATATGCAGGCAGTACTTCTGAAGAAGCTACGGTCTTTACAAAAGGTTTCAAGCTCTCACCAAGTTGCCGAAAAGCTTTCTGCGATGCAAGTGTGGAGTTGTTGGCCAGGTCATTTGTTCCCAGATGGATAATAACATCGGTGTTAGAATCCTTAGTTTCTTCCTTAATTATAGTCAGTTTTTGCCTGGAACTCCTGGTAGCTAAGGATCCTAGAAGACATTTCATTATTTTGGTCTCCTTGCCCTGTGTTCCAAGGTTAATGCTTCTGACGATGGAATCCCCAGCAGCAATAGTTTTCTGTTTTGGGCTTTTTTATTTGTGCCTAGGGTGCGCTTTCTCTCTTGAGTTACCTACACTGGTTCCAGTCCCAACTCAGTTCTGTTTCTTGAGTATCGTAGTGCACTAGTAGAGCAAAGGAATTCTGTAGAGGTAATATTTGTGAAGGTGGATGTTTCTGTGTTACATGTTGCAGTCTTCCTGAACCTACTGTGATCCATTTATTCCTGGGGTTTTTTATTCTTTGAGGTAGAGGTGGTAAGTTGGTATGATTTTGTGGAGTGATGGAAGCTGCTTTAATTGTATTCAATTCCTGTTTAAGTTTGCAGAGCTCCTCCTTAATACTATCAACTAGAAGACAGATGGGTCAAGCCTTAAGCCTCCAAATAGTGTGTCTTGGAATTAAAGCAATACAGTGATTGCCTTGTAGAAAGGTCATCTTGATTGGTTGGGAAGTGAATTGATTTGAGTTTGTCTTGATTATTTGGTTCTATATATATGAGCAGTGAACCCTGGGGAGGGTGGGTGGGACTATAAGTCTTACCCATGGCTTCATTGCAGCATGTGTGGCCAGAAAACAGGAAGACAACCTGTGCGCTTCTTAACAGATACATGGTGATCTCACACGGGGGGGGGGGGGGGGGGGGGGGGGAGGTCTGTCAGATATGCTGAATGGTCAGATTTGTCAAGGTCAAAAAATCAAGACTGTACTGTATTCCATACAATGTATCTGAGTAGTTAAGAAGACCGAATACTTCATTGTAGTCTTTTTTTTTAAGCAAAACTATTCTATTCTGCAAAGATGTATTTTGTAAAATATGTCTGCTGCACGTCTGTAGGGGGACTTTGCATTCACAATGACTTTCAGCTCAGCTATCCAGCAGCACAGTTTTAAAGTGTTCAATCCTCCCGCCAATCCAATCTGCACATGCAATGAATTATTCTTTCATATCACTTAACAATGAAGAACATAAGTTGCAGTAATCAAGCTAATCAGTGGGGAGAAAAATTAAGACAGGCCCACCTATAACACCATTTCTCTCATGGTAGGATAGCACAAGAATTCCCTTCAGACCTCCAGCAAACAAACCCTTCAAAAACCACACACATTTCAGAATAGAAAACTTGTTATGGTAATAAAAACAGAAACTGAAATGCTAAATATCAGAGAGGCACTTTTCCAAAATTGATGTATTATAATTAATACATCAGAAAAAAAGGCCTTTTTTCTACCTTTGTTTCTGAACACTGTTTTGGTCCGAGTGTCTCTTTTCTTTGTTTTTTTTTTTTTTTTAATTAACTCTTCTGTCTTTTTAACATTTCTTCTTTCTCTGTGTCTACCATCAATCTTCCTTCTGCATCCCTATTAATCAAGTCCAGTGTCTCCCCTCTGTGTCTGTTATTATCGTCCCATCCCCCCAAGTTCAGCATGTGCTCTCTCAGTGTTCCTATTTTCTCCTCATATTCAGCATCTCTCTTCTGTTCCCCTATTTTACTTTGTCCAGCCTCTCCCCTCTGTGTCTCTGTCCCTATGCTCTCTCAATGCCCAGCATTTCTACTCTGTGTCCCTGTCCTTCCTCATGTCTAGTTTCAAGTTTATTAGGTTTTTATATACCGCCTATCAAGGTTATCTAAGCGGTTTTACAATCAGGTACTCAAGCATTTTCTCTATCTGTCCCGGTGGGCTCACAATCTATCTAACATATCTGCTTCCCTTTTATATTCCTTTCTTTCTATAGCCCACACCCTGTAGCCAGCATCTCTTCCTTTTTCTCTCCTGCTGCCCTTACCCCTCCTCAACCCAGGGTCGACATCTCTCCCATGTCCCCCTCCACCTCCTCCCCTTGTGGTCCAGCATTTCTCTATCCTTCCCGCCATTGGTTCTGCATTTCTTTCCCTCTCTTAGCCCCAGTCCAGACTCTCTCTTTTTGCTATATTTCCCCCCCCTTCCTCAGGCCCCATATCTCTCCACCTTTCCTTTTGATTTGGGTCTCTCTTTTTCTCTGCTTCCCCCAGGTCCAGCATCTGCCCCCCCTCTCATTCTCCTCTGGCATCTTTCTATCTCCCCCTCCCCAACATGAGTCTACATTTCTCTATCCCCCCCATGCGGGTTTCGCACCTCTCCCTTCCTGCCCCCTCCCCCTGCAGGTCTAGCATCTCTCCACTGACCTCCTGTGTAGGTCTAGAACAGGGGTGCCCACACTTTTTTGACTCGCGAGCTACTTTTAAAATGACCAAGTCAAAATGATCTACCAACAATAAAATAAAAAAAAAACACAACGCACACTGTACGTATAGAAAATGTTAATTATCATTCCTATTCCGGGGGTTTTCAAAGAGGTCAAAGCAGATGACTCTATGCACTGTCACCTCAGTAACAACCATACAAAAATAGACAAATACCCACCCCCCCTCCCTTTTTACTAAACCACAATAGCAGTTTTTAGCGCAGGGAGCTGCGCTGAATGCCCAGCGCTGCTCTCGACGCTCATAGGCGCCCTGCGCTAAAAACTACTATTGTGGTTTAGTAAAAGGGGACCATATTGTAAAATATAGACAGCAGATATAAATTCAGAACTGTGCATAGTAAGTGAAAGGAAGTTTTCATCTCTGGGAATTTACCCAGTTAACTATTAAGTTATTTGGGCAAATTCATTTGAAAACTGTGGTAATACTACCTCCACTTTGCTAAATTTAAAATAAAATAATTTTTCCTACCTTGTCTGGTGATTTCATGAGTCTCTGGTTGCACTTTCTTCTTCTGACTGTTCATCCAATCTTTCTTCCCTTCTTTCAGCCTGTATGCTTCCTCTCCTCCACACCTCATTCCCTCCCCCAACTTTTTCTTCCTCTCTCCCTGACCTTTCTTTCTTTCTCTCTTCATGTCCCCTTTCTTTTTTTCTGTTTCTCTTCTTTCCTTCTGTCTTCCTGCCTGCCCCCTTTCTTTCTTTCTCCCTGCCCTTCCCCAAGCCACTGCCACTGTCATCGGGGAACAGGACCCAAACCGCCACCAATGGATAACAAGCCCAGAGCCGATGTCGACGCCGCTCCAAGCTCTCCCTGCTTCGAGCCGACCAGCATTCCTCTCCCCGACGTCAATTCTGCCGTCGGAGAGGAAGTTCCGCCCAGCCAGGCAGTGATTGGCTGGCCCGAACTTCCTCTCCGACGGCAGAATTGACGTCGGGGAGAGGAAGACTGATCGGCCCGATAGATCGCCAAGGCAAAGTGAGTCTTGGGTGATCGACTCACTTTGCCTTGGCGAGCTACCAGTCGATCGCGATCGACCTATTGGGCACCCCTGGTCTAGAATTTCTCCTTTCCTCTCTCTTCCCCCCACCTCCACCGTGCGTTCAGCATCTCTCTCTAGTACCTTTCCAGTCCGCACTTAACACTGGATGTGGCAGTAATGAAAACAGGCTGCCTCTGGCCAGCTCTGCTAGGACCTTCCTGTGCCATGTTTCACATACAGGAAGTTACATCAAATGAGGCAGGACATAGCACAGGAAAGGTTCTGGTGGGGCCAGCCAGAGGCAGACAATTTTCGTTGCTGCTGCTGTGGGCATACGTTTGGAGGACTGTGGAGGAAGAATGGGGGCTGGAGAGATGCTGGACTTGAGATGGGATGGGGTAATGAAGAAGGGAGAGATACTGATGTCAGACAGCAGGGACAGAGAGCAGGAAGCCAATAAGGCACTCTGGTTCAACAGCAGGTAGCTCTTGCCATTAGGTGACATTGGGATTTTTGCCAGGCTCACTTAATGGTAACTGGAGCTAATAATATTTGATTCTTAGAATTCTACTAAAAGCCTAAAACTCAAATGTACCTCAATTTCAGTCTTGAAATTAAAAAATGTTTTAAAATATACAGTAATTCAGGGTTTACATAAGAATGTTTACCCAAGCTTCCAAACATATTTAGTCAACACAGAATAATGTCTGAAAGCTGAAAGGGAAATACATTTATGAGCACATTGACAATATTGAAATGTGCAAGGAATCTTTTTGCATGGGCTGTAAGGGACTGAGCTTTGGAAGTCAGCTTGGGATAGTTTATGTGACAGCATCCTCTAATGCATAGTATGTGAAACTGCAATGCTTAGCAATGCAACAAGAGACTTACCAATCCAACATCATATTTGTTGAAAACTACTTCTAAGGTATTTAAGTAATAATCAACAAAAAAAAAACAGTTAAAGCTAAAATAAACTTTGTTAAAAGCAGTACATACAAATATACTGCAAAGACCTATTCTATCAGGGTACAATTACCATTTTAAAGAAGAGTAATACTTTCTTTGTATTTGCAGGTTGAACATGGTCCAGAGATTTCATACAGATGTTCATCAACTCATGATGCTGCATCTACAGTAAAGCTCATACTTCTGAATAAGGGCATTGGTAATACGGCTCCTATATGAAAGGAAATGTTTAGTCTGGAGAATTTATCTCAGCTAACTATTAAGTTACCTGGGCAAATCCTTTGAAGACTGTCCTAATCACTATTCTCTCTAAGCTGAATGGGAGTCCTCTTCTTACAGTCCTAAAAGTGGGTGGCACTGTTTAATTATCATAGTTTCAATAGTGAGGGACAGGCAAGCTCTGCAGGATTCTAGCGGACCTGCTTATCCTTAGCTATTTAGATTTAGCAATTTTTTTTATGAGATACACTTACCTGGTGCTGTGGTGTTTCCTTTTAGTTGCCTATTTTTTCCTTTTGCAGCCCGTAGCGGCCCACAAGAATTTTCTCTTGTCACTGGTGCCCTAGGACCCATTGCCCTGAGGCTACTGGTGACAAGATGAGAAAAGACAAATGGATAGCAACCACTGGAAAAGAAATTATCAGAAGACACAGGAAAGCAGAAGAGACAAAATGGGACCAACATGATGGAAAAATAAAATATCCAGGCAGTGTCGGAGTGAATGAGGGAGGCACTTGGGGCGCTCAGCATCGCTGCGCTGTGGGGATATTCCTCCTCAATGCTCAAGTGCTCCCTCCATGTACTTCTTGAAATGTTCACCAACACGAACAGCATTTTCCATCTCCTATTCACACAAGTCTTGGCTCCTTTCTGACGTCACTTCCTGGTCCTGGTCCCGTAATCAAGAAGTGACGTCAGAAGGGAGCCGAGGCCAGGGTGAGCAGGAGGTAGAAGATGCTGCTTGCGCTGTGGAACATTTCAATAGGTATGTGAGAAGGAGGGGGGGGGGAGAGGAGGAGAGGTGCTGGCCCCCTGCCAAGATGGTGGCCAGAGTTATCTGCACCCCCCTTACTATGCCACTGTTTCTAGGCAACATACTTAGAAAAAAGTGTTTTATTTTGAATTTATTAATGGAATATGTTAGTTCTGGGATATGTGCATCACAGATCTTTGTATTGTGTTCACTGGCTTACCAGACAGCTGATGGGGGGAGAGGGAAGTGGCACTGGCCGTGAGCTCAACGTGGGTGAGCATTACATTTTCTCCCTGCCCTACCCCTTGCCTAAATGCAAAATATAAATACCTAATTTTTTCATTAAGCTGATATAGATCCCAAAGCCCTGTCAGCTGAAGACCTCTTCCACCAGTCTGGCAGTCTGAATTCTCCAAGCTCTGCAGTATCTCCAAGCTCCCATCAGCTGCAAAGCATGGAGATTTCTGGCTGCCAGACCAGAGAAGGTGATCTTCAACTGGCAGGGCTTCAGGATCCCCACCAGCCTCAGCAAGGGAGGTGACTAGTTTGGGGGTGGGGGAGGGGACCTGGGCCCAAGACTCTTGTGTGTTCAGGACAAAAAGAAGTCCATATCTGTTTTTCTTTCTTCATTGTTGTAGTACTTTCTGAGTTTAATTTCTTAGGGTTTCCAGTTTAATTTCTATTTCTGTTTGTAATCCCTTGTTCTGTATTTGGTAAAGGTCTGTTGTGTTTGTGTGTGTGCCACATTTGCTTATGAGGGGCCTTAGGTGCCTAGGCCAGTCAGAGCCTTAGGCCCCTCCCCAATACATTCCAGGTATGCACTAGGAAGGGGAAGTCCCGCTATTTTGAAAAGGCAGGCCTGCCGGCCGGAGGAAATAGGCATCCCTCCAGCTAGCCTTTGTTATAAAGGGGTCAGGGGATCCCGGCTGTGGCAGAGATGGGAGGGAGTGGGCATCCCTCCAGCTAGCCTTTGTTATAAAGGGGTCAGGGGATCCCGGCTGTGGCAGAGGTGGGAGGGAGTGGGCATCCCTCCTACTGTCCTTGAATTTAATGGTGTCTGGGGGCTTGGGGGGGTGGAGGACCCCAGCAGTGGGAGGGAGTGGGCATCCCTCCTGCCGTCCTTCAATTTAAAGGTGCGGAATGCCATAAAGATCGGGGGGGGGGGGCATGAAAAATGGATGTAATTCAGGGGAAGGGTTGATGAAAGAAGAAATGAGCTCCATAGTACTGGGGCCCACAAATGTATGTTTGCCTAGGGCTCAATATAGCATTTATCCAAACCTGGACAAGAGCTTGCCACAGACACTGATTCCAGGGTTATTAATTGTAAATTGGGGATAATCCCCCCCCCCAAAAAAATGTATGGACATCTGTAACCTTATCTGGCGAAAGACGTAAGAAGACTTGAGGCGGTCCAGAGGAGGGCGACGAAAATGATAGGAGGCTTGCGCCAGAAGACGTATGAGGAGAGACTGGAAGCCCTGAATATGTATACCCTAGAGGAAAGGAGAGACAGGGGAGATATGATTCAGACGTTCAAATACTTAAAGGGTATTAACGTAGAACAAAATCTTTTCCAGAGAAAGGAAAATGGTAAAACCAGAGGACATAATTTGAGGTTGAGGGGTGGTAGATTCAGGGGCAATGTTAGGAAATTCTACTTTACGGAGAGGGTGGTGGATGCCTGGAATGCGCTCCCGAGAGAGGTGGTGGAGAGTAAAACTGTGACTGAGTTCAAAGAAGCGTGGGATGAACACAGAAGATTTAGAATCAGAAAATAATATTAAAGATTGAACTAGGCCAGTTACTGGGCAGACTTGTACGGTCTGTGTCTGTGCATGGCCGTTTGGAGGAGGATGGGCAGGGGAGGGCTACAATGGCTGGGAGGGTGTAGATGGGCTGGAGTAAGTCTTAACAGAGATTTCGGCAGTTGGAACCCAAGCACAGTACCGGGTAAAGCTTTGGATTCTCGCCCAGAAATAGCTAAGAAGAAAAAAAAAAAAATTTAAATTGAATCAGGTTGGGCAGACTGGATGGACCATTCGGGTCTTTATCTGGCGTCATCTACTATGTTACTATGTTATGTTACTATGTTACTATATTTTAAGCTAATGCTGAATTTCATATAGCCATCCTGATGTATTAGCAGAGTTGCAATGGAGATTTCAATAGATTGGGAACAAGAGATTTAAGCTATCACATGATATAGGGTTACTATATGGCTCCAGAAAAAGGAGAACGGAATGAGACATCTGGGTTTTACTTCCGAGTATTGACTGATTGAGTCAAGACATCTGGGTTTTACTTTCATTGCTTTCAATAGAAGTAAAACCTAGAAACATATGGTAATCACATAGTTCCAAAAACTGTCTTATATATTGAAAATATGCATAGCTTGCCGATAATAATGTCCTTATAAGATTGAAATAATAAATAATGAATATACTTAGAAATACAGTAAACAAGAACAGAATACATCAGAGGCATTTTTGCAAATGCTAAATTTCATAGCACATGCAAAATGCTAGGGCTCCCTTCTCTCTTCAGCGCATAGAGATTTAAAAGGGACTTATGCGTTATCATCAAACCTACATCTCAAACGAAAACACTGCAAGGTCTCCATCATGACCTTCTCGAGATGGTTGCCATTTATGTGCCGCTTGTACGCTTCCTCCTTGTAGAGTGTCAACAATCTTGTCCGTACAGCTAGACAGGCAGGTGCACGAGGGTTCCGCTCGGTGACGTGGCAGCATGGGATGGGGAAGATGCTTCGCTTCTATGGCAGGCAGGGTAAGTCTGGCTCAGAGAATTCTTGATCTGCCAAGTGTTTGTGTGTGTGTAAATATTGAGTTAACGCGGGGTTTTCCTGTTTCCTGCTGCCTTCCGCTAAGAGTTTTGCAAAGATGAGAATGCAGCATCGATTAGATCTGCTTTTATTTATTCTCTCCTAGGTGCTTGAGCTGCAGCATTCCTTTAAGCTTCATTCGTGCTAAGACGGCTCTAAGTGACAAATTGCAGACTAGCCCAAAGGCGATTTCACATTTAATATTTCTATGGCAATTGCTTTGGCTTTTTCTCCATCGGTAATTATGGTGAGGAGAGGAGGTTAGGATTTGGGAGCCTTGGGTCCAGCAGGGAGCCGGAATGGATGAACCAAAAAATAAAACCCTACCCCATTAACCTTTCTAAATTTGTCCAACACTGCTTCAGTGGAAAGATACTAATATCTTGTCCCTGACTTGCTGATGGCTCAGGTTTGGTTTTTATCTCTCTTATTTTCTATGTTACTTAACACAGTATGATTCTTACAGTAGCTGTCAACAGTTTGCAACTCTCCATGCCTTCAGTCAGTGAGCTCTCTTGGACTCTGAACCGTTCTGCTGTGTGGAATGATATAACTAATACTTCATAGGAACTCAAGGGGTTTGCACAGCTCTAGTTACTGAACATTTTATTTATAAACATTTATATATTTCCATCCCAAAGCTGGAAGAAATTTGGAAATAATTTACAGTATATATAGACCTAATAATAATTAAAAATAAGAACCAGAGAAATTGGAAGGAGTCATTTAGCACAATCTTTTTTGATGACAATAATATTTCAAAAGAACATAATATGAGCAGACTATTAATTATAAACCAACCAAAACATTTATTAAGTTATAATTTTGCTTCTTTTTAATTGTTTGTATTTGGACAGTGAAATATCTCCAATTATTCATACAACTGTCTTCTGGAGGGGGACAAAGCAAAGTTTCTTTTTCAACAGGGTAATTTGTCCCTAATATGCAAAATGTATCTGTCTTTTAGGTATAAAACTAGTTTCCCAGAGCAGTGCCTCTACAAGGGTTTGTTTTGTGCAGCCTCATTTGTAAACTTGGGTATGTTATATACAATCTCAAATTTATTGCTGTTGATATATGTTGGAGAAGGTGCACCTATAAAATCACGTTCAGATACATGTGGTGAGAATGCCCATTTGTAAAGAATTTTTGGCAGGTCATGTAAAGAATTATATAGGAAACAATATGGCATACAGTACTGGAGGGTTATATGCTTTTTTTTAGCAAGCACCTGTATATTATATGTAAACTGCCTTGATTTTAGCCACAGAAAAGCGGTATATCAAATCCCCCCTCCCCTTTCAGATGATAAGAACATAAGAATAGTTATCTGGATCAGACCCAAGTTAGTTCTAGCCTAGTATCCTGCTTCCAACAATGACCATCCAGGTCCGAAGTACCTGACAAAATCCCTAAAGTACTGACCCCAGGGATAAGCAGTGGCTTTTCCTGGGACTACGGTACCTTCTTAACAGTTTATGGATGTTTCCTCCAGGAACTTGTCCAAACCATTTTCAAACTCCAGATACACTAACTGCTTTTACCACATCCTCTATAGCATTTAGCTGAAATTATTGCAGAAATTAAGTTTGTGAATTTATTACTGATGGCAGCATGCCTCACTCTAGCTGCCAAATGGAAGAGTGAGCAATCGTTCAGTGTGAATGACTGCTGTAAGACAGTATGGAATATCTATGTAATTGAGAAGTTGATTGCAAAGACGTATTTTTCATTCAAGCAGTAAATGCAACAGTCAAAATTAAATGCCTGTTTAGAGGAAGTAGAAATAGCTTTTTGTAGATGTGCTGTGCATAATAGTTATGGGGAGGGCATTTATGGGAGGTAGCTGAATGGATATTGTGAATTATACAAGCTGTCTTATGATTTTGCAGTTTGTTTTCCTTTTGTTTATTATGACAGTTCTTTCCTGTAAAATGAAAATGTGCACTTTAATATAGTTATACAGTAGTTACTGTCGACTCCGCTTAAGTGCACACCCTTTGGACTGGGTCTCCACGTGCGCTTAAACAGAGTGTGCGCTTAATAGGAGTGGGGGGGGAGAGGGTAGGGGGAGGCTGTAGTTAAGCCGGCTCAGTTTAAATATGGCACGTGGGCTGCTGGAGCCTAAAGTACAGGAAAACTATGCCCTACAGCTTGAGTGGAAGCGGAGCACTCACTTTCCCAGCTGTCTCAACACTTAAGCTGCTGTGTGAAGCCTAGCCATTCCCAGTCAGAACGTCATTGCATTTAACCGGAGTGAATGTAATTTGAAAGAATAGAGGTTGGACCTATGACATCAGTGCGGATAAGCGCATAAGCGGATTGTGTGCTTATCTGAAATGCAAATATCTGGAATTTATGTCCATTGACTTTAATGTAAAAAAACAAAACAAAACCGGGACCGTGGTGGTAGGCTGTGGATAACCGAAGTGTGCGCTTAACCAACATGCACTTAGATGGAGTTGACTGTATTTGAATGATTCTTGTTTGCATTTTAAAGTTTGCAAGAAAATTACATAACATATAAAAAAAAAATTATCACTATTGCTCCTTAATATTTACATTAGAAACATAGAAACATAGAAAGATGACGGCAGAAAAGGGCTACAGCCCATCAAGTCTGCCCACTCTACTGACCCACCCCAATAAGTCTGAGTGCTAATAACCTAGTTCCTTAACTCGACCCTCGTAGGGATCCCACGTGGATGTCCCATTTTTTCTTAAAGTCGAGCACGCTGGTGGCCTTGATCACCTGCACAGGAAGTTTGTTCCAGTGATCTACCACCCTTTCTGTGAAGAAATCTACCACCCTTTCTGTGTCAGATAGAGGGGTTTATTTACTAAGGCGTGCTAGCTGTTGTAGCGTATGCTAAATGCACCCATAGAATATAATGGCCACATTAGCATTTAGCTTGCGCTAAAATGGCTAGCGTGCCATAGTAAAAGGACCCCAGAGCTTTCTTCTGGAGTTCATAATATTTTTAGGGAGTTCATATTTCTTCATATTTCTTCTGGAGTTCATATAATATTTAGGGCTCCTTTTACGAAGGTGCACTAGCGTTTTTAGCGCAAGCACCGGATGGAAGCTGGGAATCGGCAGGGGGCTGGTGAGTCTGGGGGGCTGGGAATGGAAGCTGGGAATCGGCAGGGGGGCTGGTGAGTATTGGGGGCTGGGGATGGAAGCTGAGAATCGGCAGGGGGGCTGGTGAGTATTGGGGGCTGTGGATTGAAGCTGGGAATCGGCAGGAGGCTGGTGAGTCTGGGGGGCTGGGGATGGAAGCTGGGAATCGGCAGGGGGGCTGGTGAGTATTGGGGGCTGGGGATGGAAGCTGGGAATCGGCAGGGGGGCTGGTGAGTATTGGGGGCTGTGGATGGAAGCTGGGAATCGGCAGGGGGGCTGGTGAGTATTGGGGGCTGGGGATGAAAGTTGAGAATCGGCAGGGGGGCTGGTGAGTATTGGGGGCTGGGGATGAAAGTTGAGAATCGGCAGGGGGGCTGGTGAGTATTGGGGGCTGTGGATGGAAGCTGGGAATCGGCAGGGGGGCTGGTGAGTATTGGGGGCTGTGGATGGAAGCTGGGAATCGGCAGGGGGGCTGGTGAGTATTGGGGGCTGTGGATTGAAGCTGGGAATCGGCAGGGGGCTGGTGAGTCTGGGGGGCTGGGGATGGAAGCTGGGAATTTTTGATATGATATTGCCTTGGTTAAATAAAATGTTTAAACTTAAAAAGCTGTGCCATTAACAGTGAATCGAATCAAATCGAAATATTTTTCTCTGAATCGGGCAGCACTAGTGCAGACTTTAAATCCTTTAAAAAAATCTTTAAAGACCCATCTATTTGTAGGAGCATTTTATAAATGAGGGGATGCCAATATCCATTTTTTCCTATTAGGACTGAATCTGAAATGGGAGTTTGATGTCGATGGAGTCAGTTGGGGAGACTCATTATAAAAGGACGACTGTGGACCCAGTTTCCAGGTCATTTGAGATTATGTAGGGAGTTAAAATCTTTTAAAAAAGGAATTGAAAACTTACTTATTTGTACGAGCTTTTTTTCTAGAGAGAAATGTTCTAACATATTCCTTTTAGATTGGAATGTCTTTGTGAGATTTTATATTTGAAATTTTCGAAGAGGGAATGATGTAGTGGGGTTACTTGTTGCAGTTTGTTTTGTTGTTAAGATTATGTGAAACATTCTGTGTTTGTTTTCTTGTAATCCGTCTAGGTTTTAGGCAGAACATACATTTTTAAAATAAATAAATAAATAAATTTGTTATTTTTATTCATTTATACATGTGGACATTGTAATCCGCTTATGTCCTAAGTGAGTTACAATGTCCACATGTATAAATGAATAAAAATAACAAATTTATGTATTTTAGGATATAAGCGGGATAGAAATTTTTAAAATAAATATTAAATTGGTCCCTGGCAGGGCCAGTCCAAGGGTATCTGAAGCTGTAGGACAGTGGTCTCCAACATTTTTCTTGTAAAAGGCCACAATGTGAATATGAGAAAACTCAGAGGGCCACCAAAAGATTTCAAGTTTACACATTTAAGCCTATACTAGTTAAATACATCATTGAAAATTCTGTTTTCATCTTGCACTCTTCTACACTTTAGCATAACTTTGGCATGGCTTTCACACGTCTCTGAACGTAAGTGTCTGATGGTATCTCTAGCTTTGTCATACCACTGCAGTACATATGCATCTAAATAGTAATCCTGACCTTTGACCTGTCCTACAGCTATATGTCCTGTATATATGGCATAGTAGGTCCTACACCTGCCCTGTGCCAGTCTTCGTCCACACCTGACCTACGGAAATCCTTTTTTCAGACATTTAATGAACTATCCGAGTAGACAAGATTGAACTTAACAAATTTGCAGGACTTGAACATTTCAGCCAACTGTTTGAGGGCCACAGTGGAGGACTTTGGGTGTTGTAAGTTGGAGACCACTGCCCTAGGTGAACCTTTGCTCTGTGCCCTGCCCCCATAGTGAACCACCACGCACCCCTGCCCTCCTCCATATATTTTTGAATCTAAGTATAGATCAAGATCAGGTTCTTAATGTGGGTCAGGTGACCTGGAAAAATAGGCATGGAGGTCCATGTCTGCTCTTTAAGCCCAGCTATCTAAGGCGGAACATAGAGGGGTGGAAAAAAATGAGCTTTTTATTGCTGTATTTGTGCCTGGTCCTTAAATCTGGCTCTGCAGGGTTTATAAAAATATAATATGTGGGGGATTGGTAAAGGAATTCAGGAGGGGAATTAGTGAAGGGTGGAGATCTATATTCAAGCAAGTTGTACCTCAAATTTCTACATTGCTCAAGGAGAACTATTATATATTTTTATGTAGGTGGTACCTGATGCCTAGAGGCTAAAGGCAACCCTGAGAGAACATCTAACCCAGCTCCATGGGGAGAATATCTTTAAACCTACAAGAGACTTTTCCATTCTATGGACTTTCACAACAAAATTCAACTTTCTGACCAACTGACTTTCCTGCCAAAATTCTAATTGGTGGACTGCCCTGTTCCCAATCAGGTCAGTGAACTCACTATTACCAAAGTCACTCTGCAGACTTCAGAGCATACCCTGAAGAAAAGCCACAACATGATGACTGAAATGTCAGTTTCTACCTGAGAAAGACTCAGCGAGTCCTGGAAACCTGCAACATAGTAACATAGTAACATAATAACATAGTAGATGACGGCAGATAAAGACCCGAATGGTCCATCCAGTCTGCCCAACCTGATTCAATTTAATTTTTTTTTTTTTCTGAGCTATTTCTGGGCAAGAATCCAAAGCTTTACCCGGTACTATGCTTGGGTTCCAACTGCCGAAATCTCTGTTAAGACTTATTCCAGCCCATCTACACCCTCCCAGCCATTGAAGCCCTCCCCTGCCCATCCTCCACCAAACGGCCATACACAGACACAGACCGTGCAAGTCTGCCCAGTAACTGGCCTAGTTCAATATTTAATATTATTTTCTGATTCTAAATCTTCTGTGTTCATCCCATGCTTCTTTGAACTCAGTCACAGTTTTACTCTCCACCACCTCTCTCGGGAGCGCATTCCAGGCATCCACTACCCTCTCCGTAAAGTAGAATTTCCTAGCATTGCCCCTGAATCTACCACCCCTCAACCTCAAATTATGTCCTCTGGTTTTACCATTTTCCTTTCTCTGGAAAAGATTTTGTTCTACGTTAATACCCTTTAAGTATTTGAACGTTTGAATCATATCTCCCCTGTCTCTCCTTTCCTCTAGGGTATACATATTCAGGGCTTCCAGTCTCTCCTCATACGTCTTCTGGTGCAAGCCTCCTATCATTTTCGTCGCCCTCCTCTGGACCTCCTCAAGTCTTCTTACGTCTTTCGCCAGATACGGTCTCCAAAACTGAACACAATACTCCAAGTGGGGCCTCACCAATGACCTGTACAGGGGCATCAACACCTTCTTCCTTCTACTGACTACGCCTCTCTTTATACAGCCCAGAATCCTTCTGGCAGCAGCCACTGCCTTGTCACACTGTTTTTTCACCTTTAGATCTTTGGACACTATCACCCCAAGGTCCCTCTCCCCGTCCGTGCATATCAGCTTCTCTCCTCCCAGCATATACGGTTCCTTCCTATTATTAATCCCCAATTGCATTACTCTGCATTTCTTTGCATTGAATTTTAGTTGCCAGGCATTAGACCATTCCTCTAACTTTTGCAGATCCTTTTTCATATTCTCCACTCCCTCTTCGGTGTCTACTCTGTTACAAATCTTGGTATCATCTGCAAAAAGGCACACTTTTCCTTCTAACCCTTCAGCAATGTCACTTACATACATATTGAACAGGATTGGCCCCAGCACCGAACCCTGAGGGACTCCACTAGTCATCTTTCCTTTCTTCGAGCGACTTCCATTAACCACCACCCTCTGGCGTCTGTCCGACAGCCAGTTTCTGACCCAGTTCACCACTTTGGGTCCTAACTTCAGCCCTTCAAGTTTGTTCAACAGCCTCCTATGAGGAACTGTATCAAAGGCTTTGCTGAAATCCAAGTAAATTACATCTAGCATATGTCCTCGATCCAGCTCTCTGGTCACCCAATCAAAAAATTCAATCAGGTTCATTTGGCACGATTTACCTTTTGTAAAGCCATGTTGCCTCGGATCCTGTAACCCATTAGATTCAAGGAAAAACACTATCCTTTCTTTCACCAACACTTCCATTATTTTTCCAACAACTGAAGTGAGGCTCACCGGCCTGTAGTTTCCTTCTTCATCCCTGTGACAATTTTATGAATAGGGACCACATCCGCTCTCCTCCAATCCCCAGGAATCACTCCCGTCTCCAGAGATTTGTTGAACAAGTCTTTAATAGGACTCGCCAGAACCTCTCTGAGCTCCCTTAGTATCCTGGGATGGATCCCGTCTGGTCCCATCGCTTTGTCCACCTTCAGTTTTTCAAGTTGCTCATAAACACCCTCCTCCGTGAACGGCGCAGAATCTACTCCATTTTCTCGTGTAACTTTGCCAGACAATCTCGGTCCTTCTCCAGGATTTTCTTCTGTGAACACAGAACAGAAGTATTTGTTTAGCACATTTGCTTTCTCCTCATCACTCTCCACATATTTGTTCCCAGCATCTTTTAGCCTAGCAATTCCATTTTTTATCTTCCTCCTTTCACTAATATATCTTAAAAAATTTTTATCTCCCTTTTTTACATTTTTAGCCATTTGTTCTTCCGCCTGTGCCTTCGCAAAACGTATCTCTCTCTTGGCTTCTTTCAGTTTCACCCTGTAGTCCTTTCTGCTCTCCTCTTCTTGGGTTTTTTTATATTTCATGAACGCCAACTCTTTCGCCTTTATTTTCTCAGCCACTTGGTTGGAGAACCATATCGGCTTCCTTTTTCTCTTGTTTTTATTGATTTTCTTCCCATAAAGGTCCGTAGCATTTTTATCGCTCCTTTCAGCTTAGATCACTGTCTTTCCACTTCTCTTATGTCCTCCCATCCTAACAGCTCTTTCTTCAGGTACTTTCCCATTGCATTAAAGTCCGTACGTTTGAAATCTAAGACTTTAAGTATCGTGCGGCCGCTCTCCACTTTAGCCGTTATATCAAACCAAACCGTTTGATGATCGCTACTACCCAGGTGAGCACCCACTCGAACATTAGAGATACTCTCTCCATTTGTGAGGACCAGATCCAATATCGCTTTTTCCCTTCTGGGTTCCGTCACCATTTGTCTGAGCAGAGCCTCTTGAAAGGCATCCACAATCTCCCTACTTCTTTCCGATTCCGCAGACGGAACATTCCAGTCCGCATCCGGCAGGTTGAAATCTCCCAACAGCAGAACCTCCTCTTTCTTTCCAAACTTTTGGATATCCACAATCAGATCCTTATCAATTTGCTGCGATTGAGTCGGAGGTCTGTAGACTACACCCACATAGATAGAAGTTCCATCTTCTCTTTTCAGAGCAATCCATATCGCTTCTTCCTTTCCCCAGGTCCCTTGCATTTCGGTCGTTTGGATATTGATCTTTACAAGCATGATGATCTTTACAAGCATGATGCCAGCCGGGGAAACCCTGAGAGAATACTTTAATCTCCTAAATTATGTTGGAGAGGTTGCTATGATGAATGGACTCTTGCCCATTTGGTGAGATTTCCCCAAATTATATTTTGGGGTAATGCTGTGGGTTGTATTGAGTGTGTTTTAAGAAATGATAATATTTTTGGATCCTAAATGATTCCTGCAGGGCTAAGGAAGAAATTGTATAGTTTTTAACTTGTATAGTAGCTGTAAGTAGCCAACAGAAAATTGCATCAGAGGCAGGTGGGATGTGGCAGAGGGAAAACCCAGGGCTGGCCAAAAGCAGCCTGCTGTGCATGCTGTTGTTACTAGCAAGCAAGGTAATGTTTAGAGAATGGCAGGGGAAAGAGGAAGGATGAAGAGAGGAGAGGGAGCAATGCCAGACTGGAGAGAGAAGGGGAGAAATGTTGGACCAAGTTTGTGTGTGTGTGTGTGAAGAAAACTTAAGCTTTTGAAGCAGGGTACTGTGGGGAGGGGGGGGGGGGGGTGATGCTACAATCGAAGTTGGCTCAGGGTGCCATAACCCTTTGAGCTGGTCCCGACTGTAGGAATATGAGTTGTGTTAGGTAGCATTTTGAAGCACGCTTG
The DNA here is from genome assembly GCF_902459505.1 of Geotrypetes seraphini. Lineage (NCBI taxonomy): Eukaryota > Metazoa > Chordata > Amphibia > Gymnophiona > Dermophiidae > Geotrypetes > Geotrypetes seraphini. Next base: position 85,621,879 of record NC_047095.1, read on the forward strand.
GTATTCTTCAAAAAGTCCCAATAAAGAGAATGTCTAAATCAGGGGTGCCCAAAAGGTCGATCACGAAGGCAATGTGAGTCGATCGCGGAGTCCATCCTGGGCTCCGTGATAGACTCATGTTGCCTTCCGTTCTACCTGTTTCCCGACCCTGTAAAGAGGACGCTGAAGTGCCGGGCTGACGAACGTTTCTCACTTGATGTCAATTCTGACATCGGAGAGGAAGTTCCGGGACAGCCAATTGCTGCCTGGCTGGCCCGGAACTTCTTCTCTGATGTTAGAATTGAAGTCGGGTGGGGAAGGTTGGTCGGCCCGGCGCTTCAGCGGCCTGTTCCCTGATGGCAGTGGCAATGGCGGCCTGTTCCCTGATGGCGGCGGCAGTGGCTTGGGGGAGGGCAGGGAGACAGAAAGACAGACAGAGAGACACAGAAAGGGGACATGGAGAGAGAAAGACAGGGAGACAGACAGAAAGGGCATGGAGAGAGAAAGACAGACATACAGAAATAAAGAGGGGCAGGGAGACAAACAAAGGGGGCAGGGAGACAGAAAGAAAGACGGAGAGAAAGAAAGAAAGGGGAAGAGGGCAGGGAGAGAGGAAGAAAAAGTTGGGGGATGGAATGAAGTCTGGAGGAGAGGAAGCATACAGGAGACTGAAAGAAGGGAAGAAATATTGGATGCATAGTCAGAAGAAGAAAGTGCAACCAGAGACTCATGAAATCACCAGACAACAAAGGTAGGAAAAATTATTTTATTTTCAATTTAGTGATCATAATGTGTCTGTTTTGAGAATTTTTATCTGCTGTCTATATTTTGCACTATGGCCCCCTTTTACTAAACCGCAATAGCAGTTTATAGCACAGGGAGCCTATGAGCTTCGAGAGCAGCGCAGGACATTCAGCGCAGCTCCCTGCGCTAAAAACCGCTATTGCGGTTTAGTAAAAAGGGAGGGGGTATGTATATTTGTCTATTTTTTGTATAGTTGTTACTGAGGTGACATTGCATAAAGTCAGCTGCCTTGACCTCTTTGAAAACCCGCGGAATATAAATGATGATTAACATTTTCTCTGCGTACAGTGTGCTTTGTGTTTTTTAAATTTTATTGTTGGTAGATCATTTTGATTTGGTCATTTTAAAAGTAGCTCACAAGCCCAAAAAGTGTAGGCGCTCCTGGTCTAAATGATTGGAAAATGGTGTGAAATGAGAGGGGTTCTAAAAGTTAGGAAAGTATAGTTGTTAACATAGTAACAGTGGATGACAGCAGATAAAAGACCTGTATGGTCTATCCCACTGTATCGCAAACTGTGTATCTCCTGAGATTTCTGGTGTGCCGCGACACACTGGCAAGAAGGAGAGTTGCCCACGCCAGCTGCCTGCCTACAGGACGTGCCTCTCGCCGTGAGAGGCACGTTCTGTAGGAAGTCAGCCAGCGCAGCTGATTCTCCTCCTGGCCAGCGCATCTCCTCTTCTCCCCACACCTCCCGGATCCCTGTAACGGCAGGGTCGCAGCCAGACGGGCCTCTGCGCATGCGCAGACATTGACATGATGATGTCACGCATGCGCATGTCATCATCGCGTCAATTTCCGGGTGTCTTCTGGCCTGGGCACTGGATTTAGTGTGCCGCCGGCTGGAAAAGTTTACGAGACACTGGTCTATCTAGTCTGCCCAACAAGATAAATTCATAGCATAGGGTGTGATGTGATACTATACAGGCATGCTTGATCTTGATTTGTCCTTGCCATTGTCAGGGCACTGTCCTTAGACATTTGCCTGGCTCTAGCCTTGCTCTCCAACTGCTAAAGCTATCACCGAAGCTCCACTCCATCCTTTCCAAATCTCTTCAGCTACAATTGAGGCATAGACTGGGAATAACTCTGGATTGTAGTTTAACTTTTAGGAAGCATACAGATTTGTTCATTAAAAAATGCTATGCAATATTGTGGAAATTGAGGACCATTAAGAAATATTTTGATATAGAGTCCTTCCAGTTGTTGGTCCAGTCTACTATACTATCTACCTTGGATTACTGTAATATTGTTTATTTGGGGTTACCAAAAAAGACTTTATTAAGACTTCGACTAGTTCAGAATGCTGCAGTCTGTTTGATCTTTGGTCTTAAGAAATATGATCACATCAGTCCTTTTTACGCCAGACTACATTGGTTGCCTTTTGAGGCCAGAGTGTTTTTTAAGTTTGGTGTATTTGTTACAAGGCTCCCTTTGGTTTATTACTCTCTTATTTGGTATTTTACCTGAAATTGTTTAATTAAAAAAAAAAAAATGTACCAGAAATTCGGGTATGTTCATCTTCCCTATCCCAAAGACCTGTTGTTACAAAACTTTTTTGGACAGGACATGAGAATATCAGGCGGGGAAGATGAATTCCAGGATAAGTCCTTTGATTGCCCAAGCTTATTCTTATCTTACATTTAGGAAATTACTGAAAATGTACCTATTTGATAAACAAGAATGTTGATTCTTTATTGCATATTTACAATAGTTTTATTAGGATATGTTTTTTAATTGTACCTTTTAACTGATGTTGTATTTATAGTAGCAGTGTGTTTGAAATTGTATTTTTACTGAAATGTTTCAGTACCTTTGTTGTGAACCGCCTAGAACTGTCAGTGGGGCGGTATGCAAGAAAATAAATTATTATTATTATTTAGGGCTCCTTTTACTAAGCCGCGTTAGGGCTTTAACGCACGGAATGGCACATGCTACATTGCCGCGCGCACTAGACCTTAACGCCAGCATTGAACTGGTGTTAGTTCTAGAAGCGTAGCGCGCGGTAATTTCCTGCATGCGCTAAAAACGCTAGCGCACCTTAGTAAAAGGAGCCCTAAGTCTGGTGGTGGTGATGGTTGGGAAGGGAGGGGAGGGGGTGAGGTTTGGCTTTTGGAGGGGGCAGGGAACAGGGCTCTGCATGATTGTTTATTGCTTAATGTTTCTCTGTTCTGTATCAAGTGGTGTCAAAAATGAAATTACAAAAAACCCCAAAAACACAAAATCAAACCAAAAAACTGTTCCTGTAGTGGAATTTTCAAATTTTCTATTGAGCCCTGTGTAAATGGCTTGTGCCAGATTCAGTCCAGATGCCAAGCCAGACTGTATTTACTATTGTAATCTCAGTCCTTGAAAGAGAAAATGAAAGGAAAAGTGGTAGTGGCAGGTGTTTCCACCAGAACACCACATTGGGTGCAAGCAGATCCAGTTAACAGCTGGAGTTGCACTCACTTTTCTGCATGTCTTGTACAGTCTCCTACTGAGAGATCAGAGCCTCTCCCCAGCTGCCCAAGGCAGAGTTTGTTTATGTCCTGCAGAAATCCAGGTTGCACTTTGCTCCTTTGTTATCAGCTGAACAGTAGAGCAGTGATCAGACAGAGCAGCTGCTTCAGGCTTCAGTGGCTGGGCCAGTCCATGTAGCAACTAGCCTTTGCTTAGGGGTCCCAAATGGACCTCTTTGATGCAACATAAGGAGCGTCCTTTTTTCTCCCAGGTAGGTAGAACACCAGAGCCCATCTGGGTTGACACTTTGCCTCTGCTCTCCCTACCCCCTCCGTCTCTCTGTTTTTCTTCTGTGTGCCTCTGCTTTCTGTGACTCAGGTGTCCTTCGTTCCTTTCTCTCATTCTTTTCTATTTTGTGTCCACCTGCCCCCAGTTTAGGGGAGGGAACTGCAGAATGGATTTAAATCAATCCAAAAACCAAGGAATTCCCCTCCCCCCTTAAGGGGCTTTAAAGTATGCCCCTGGGAATAGAATGCAGCTGAGTTCAAAGATAATGTTTTGCACAGCAAACGTAGGAAGGGGGAGAAGTTTGAGGTAAAAGTTCCAGCAGGACAAGAGGAGATTGCCTGGGCTATAAATACTGTTGAGAAGTAGGGCCTTTGCTGATTCAGGCCCCGATGTTCAAAAGGTTTCTGTGCCAGTAGCACTCTCCTTCCATCATTCAAAAGGGTTCTTCATAGCTGTTACTGATCCTTGTATCAGCCACCGAGAACCTTATGAAAATGCATTACAAGGAGCTCATTATAATTCTTATAAGCTCTCCTTATGATGCACTAAAGGGAATGCCCCCCCTTCCTTTTAGGATCACAATTTTCTGACTGCTCCGGAGCTGCCAGTAGCTTTTGTGCATCTGTTGTGCACTCACACAATGCATGCACAACATCTGTGCCCTCCCCAACCCCCCACCCCAAAGACTTCACTTGTAATTTTCCATCTCTGCCCAGCTGATGGGGGCTGCTGGCTTCACTCATTAGGGGTTTCCCCTGCCGGTTCCAAAACCCCAGCTGATTAGGGCTTCCTCTGCCATCTTTTGCACTGTAGCCAGCAGGGAAAGCCTCAATCAGCTGATTGCGGCTAGCCGGCAGGAGAAGCCCTGATCATCTGGGGCTCAGGAGCCGGCAGGGGAAGCCCTGAATGAGTTAAGGCGGCAGCCGCCGCTCTCTGCCAGTTCTTAGCTGATTGCAACTTTGGAGCCGTCATTGGTTAGCAGAGGAGAATGGTGGTTGCAATCAGGAGAAGGAGCTATGCCTAGTAATTGTTCTTTTGAGCAGGCGCCAGGCACAGTTCCTCCCCTCTTTTTTTTATTAATCTTTATTCATTTTTAAAACTCACAATAAATGTAATACATAATACAATTAATTTATACTTTAACATCACTTAATGTATCATCAAATTCTAACTCTCATCAAATATCCCCCCTCCCTTATACCCAACAATTATTCCTAAGCAAAAGAAATCATAAAATATTCCCACATCCCCCACCCTACCCTAGATGTGTATGAACAAAAGGGAAAAAGTTAATATGTATTCTATGCAGTAATTTCAATCTTTATAGTATCTTGTTAATGGCTCCCAAATAACCTGAAATTTCTTAAAATTTCCCTGCTGCATGGCCATTATCCTTTCCATTTTAAATATGTGACACAAAGATTTCTACCAAAAGCTATATTTTAGCCTATCCCAATTTTTTCAATTATACATAATCTGTTGTATGGCAACCCCTGTCATAATGAGTAGAAGCTTATTATTATTAGAGGATATTTGGCTTTTAGCCCTCATTGACATGCCAAACCTCCAGATTATCTAACAAACTATTTATTTGACCCCATATTGATTTCCAAAAAACAAGTTTCAATGGACAATAGAATAACAAATGATCTAATGTCCCAGGTTCAAGATAACAGTGTCAGAATCTATTAGATATAGAGCTGTCTAACTTCTGTAAATGAACCGGGATCCAAAATGCTCTATGTAACAGAAAAAAACAAGTTTGTCTCATAGATGCAGACACTGTACATCTCATCCTCCAAGCCCAAATAAGTGGCCATTGAGATGCAGTAATTTGATGCTTGATCTCAATGCTCCAAATGTCCTGAAGACCAGTTTTTGGTTTCTTATTTAAAAATCCAGATATTAATTTATACCACGGAGTGGCCTGATGTCCCAGGAAATCCACCTGAAAGCATAAGAGCGACAAACCATACTGATTACTAAGATTTTTCCATTCAGGGAACCCAACCTGAATAGCCTGCTTCAACTGCAACCATCTATAATTTTGTGATTTATTAAAACCAAATTTGTGTTGCAATTGTGAAAAATCAAGCAGCTTACCATCTGAAATAACATCATCCAAAGTAAGTATACCCGCCTTCATCCACTACTTCCAGAAGACCTTAAATCCACCAATTTGAATCTTGGAGTTTAGCCATAGGGTCTGATAAGTTGATTTATGAACCGAAATAAGTGTTAAATTATTCACACATTTTAAGGTTTTCCATGTATCTACTAGGATTCTGTTATCCTTATATAATCTAGGCATCTTAATACTTAACACATGACTCAGACTCAAAGGTGACATGAGTTGCCATTCCAACAATAACCAGTCTGGGAGATTTTCCATGAGCTCAGGGAGGATCCAGTACATACCCTGACACATAATATAAGCTTGATGGTACCTATAAAAGCCTCTTTTAAGGGGCTACTCTGAACAAATAGCATGCATATGATTTGCATGCTTTTTGTTTGTGCATAGCCCTGTAAAAGAAAATTATTCTCAACACAGTATTTTTTATTGTGTTGTCAGAGCGATGTGCATCCTGTCCTCAGTATCCTTAGTTTAAAGTGATAATTGTAGTTGGGTTTTTTAAAATAGTAGCTTATTGTTTTTTGGCAGTCGTACTGAGTTGAGTGGAACTGGTAAATATGAATCGCTTGTTTACTCCTTCCAAAAAATATTAGGACTAGGGGGCATGCAATGAAGCTACTAAATAGTAGATTTAAAACAAACCGGAGAAAATATTTCTTTGCCCAGTTTGTAATTAAACTCTGGAATTTGTTGTTAAAGAATGTGGTGAAAGTAGTTAACTTAGCAGAGTTTAAAAAAGGTTTGGATAATTTTATAAAAGAAAAGTTCATAAACCGTTATTAAGATGGACTTGGGAAAATGCACTGCTTTTTTCTAGGATAAGCAGCACAAAATCTGTTTTACTCTTTGAGTTCTTGCCAGGTGCTTATGACTTAGGACCTGTTTTACAAAGCTCTGGGGGCCATTACCGCGCGGCTTTGTAAAACAGGCCCTTAGGTTGGCACACTGTTGGAAACAGGATATTGGGCTTGATGGACCTGTCTGACTGTATTGCAACTCTTATGTTCTCTTTTGGTCTTATTCCTTGATTAATTTTTTTGTGGTCGTAATTTGTTTCTCATGTTTTTGCGCTTTCTTTTTCTTTAAATAAAAGCTGTGCACTTCATGATCAAATTCAGTTTTGTTTCCCTAAAGTCTTCTTTCCTGAATGCACTGCCAGGCTGTTTGTGCTGGATTCGGGCTTTCTTTGTATGATGTCTAAATGGGGCCCTGATGTGGTTGGACTTGCTATGGCAGGGGAAATTTTCAAAAGTTTTAAACAATGAGATCTAGATTAGAGAATGATACGGGGACAAATTTTTCCCCGTCCCCCACAGGAACTCATTTTCTCGTCCCATCTCCGCAAGTTCGTTTCCTGTCCCTGCCCCATCCCTGCAAGCTCCGTTCTCATCTGCACAAGCCTCGAGCACTTTAAAATCATAAGTGTTCGAGGCTTGTGCAGTTAAGGCAGAGCTTACAGGATTGGGACAGGGACAGTGACAAAACTCACAGGGATAGGACAGGGAAATTAAGTTCCTGCAGGGATGGGGACAAATTTGTCTCCGTGTCATTCTCTAATCTAGACAAAACAAAGAGAAATCGAACAGTGAAGGTGAACACAAACAAAAAGGACTGTAGAATGGAATGTATAAGGTTCAGGAATGTTTATTAAAAATATATATAAAATTGTAATCCAAAGTAGTGACTCTCATATATGCACAGTGTGAGTTTGCCCGGAAGAAGTTTTGCCTTCGACACACACATTTTTAGTTATTTTAAACAACTGTACTTGTGATACATTGGACATTTCAGACCCCTGAGGAAGGAGTGTTTCTCCGAAACATGTTGGGTCCATACTCCATGTGTATGAGAGTCACTACTTTGGATTACAGTTTTATATATATTTTTAATAAACATTCCTGAATCTTGTACATTCCATTCTGCAGTCCTTTTTATGTTTATTCTCTAGATACATGTATGTCTTTCCTTCATAGATATATCTATATATACAGATCAGAGAAACTGCCATTTAGTTCTCTCAGATGTGAATTTTGCACCTTCTTCCGCTTGTGTGCACGTCTACTGAAGATCATTTTGGAGAAGTAAGTTACCATGATAGCAGGGTGTTCTATCTTGTAGGCTAGAAGTGCTATAGCTGATGAAGAGTGAAATGCAATGGCCTGCAGGGCCAGGAATGAGGTGTGTTAGAGCTGGAAAAGATTAGGAGTAACAAATTATGATACAGTTTATTGCTGTGAGGACTGGAGGAACGGAAGAGAAGAGAGTGCTCATGAAGATACAGTAAAACCTTGGATTTCAAGTAACTTGGTATGCAAGTGTTTTGCAAGACAAGCAAAACATTTTATTAAATTTTAACTTGATATACAAGCAATGTCTTGGCAATACAAGTACATACAGCATATACACATCACATCATCACAACTGAGCCGATGGTTCTGAAGTAAAGGCTGCTTTGTTTTACCTCATTGGAATGACTACGAGACAGCATTGTATGTTCCAAAAACAGACAATATTTGTTTATTGTTAGTATAAAAACTTACAAAATTACAGCAGCAAAGGCATAGCAGAAAAATATATTGTCAGTTCAGAATATGCAATGGAGAGAAGAACTTACACCCATATGCCTAGCAGGGGGCTAGCATGTCCCTGCTGGCTTACCCAAGTGAATTTCTCTCTGGCTCTACCTGTGATGCACGTGTTTTTTATACAGATAAATTTTTCCTTTGTTCCAAAAAGTACATCCCCGAATTCTGGTCATGTAATTCCCTATTGGTACAAAAATGTATATCTAACTATTCCTCCTCTCAGTCCACGCCTCTTTCACTCCCCCCCCCCAGGAGGGGGGCCCGAGCAGAAACAGAGAATTCTTCATGAACTTTCTTCCTCCAGCTCTGAGATCCTTATCACCTTGCAGATGCTAATTTGTGGTTTTACAATTCTGTGCATCTTCAGGATGGCGTCCTTGATTGCTGAAAGTTGGCAAATGTGACCTTTCAACAATCCAGCTGCTTGGTTCCCATAACTTGGTTCAGCAAATGTTTTGGTACCAAGTTCTCTCATCTCGCTACATCCACATCGTCCAGCAGGGATCCTTGCTCATTATAAATGTTTTATGGCTTTCCAGGGTGCCTGGCATATGAAGTCATACAGCACTGGTAACAGTTCAGCAGAACTTTGGAGAAATATCCTCCCAGCAGGGAATGGAGACAGGAACTTTGCAGCACAAAGGCCAGCTGGGTTAGCATTTCAAAGGATACATGTGTTCACAGACAGCAAGGTACAGGCTGGGCCTGGCTATGGGAAAATATAGGTCTGTAGTGTCCAGCATAAACAAGTGAGGCCAGTATGTCCAGTTTATCCATCTGTGTGTCCAGGTTATCCATTTCAGTTCTTCTCTCTCTGACGCTGCAGGAGTGTAGTGACTGTTCTAAATGAGCGAGGTTTTGCAATACAAGTACGTGTGTATTTTGTATTAAAGTTTTTGGGTTGTGGAACGAATCGTCTGAGTGTCCATTATTTCCTATGGAGAAATTTGCTTTGATATACTAGTGTTTTGGATTACAAGCATGTTTTCGGTGTATTTTGTATTAATGTTTATGGGTTGTAGAATGAATCGTCTGAGTGTCCATTATTTCCTATGGGGAAATTCACTTTGATATACGAGTGCTTTGGATTACAAGCATGCTTCTGGAACAAATTATGCTCGCAAACCAAGGTTTTACTGTACATATCAGCGCAAGTAACATTTCTCTTGCTGTACCGATACATTGTACAAGTGCCGTAGAATTGTGTTTCTCTTGGTGAATGTAGATCTGTCATTTTGTTGTCTTCCAGGGCACTAGATGGAAGAAAACGAGCCCAGGGTGAACCTTGGTAGCCAGATTAGGATCGGGATGGATCCTGGGGCACTTCTCCCTCATTCCCAGCCTCAAGGGAGATATATAGCCAGGACAGAAATCCTGGACAAGGGCCCTTGGAGGGATGGGTACCACCACAGGTCCACACCACTTCCTAGGCCTAATAGTGAAATGTATTTTCAGCCGCTGGATCCTAGATGTGGGCCACAACCATGGTTGAACTCTTGGACAGGGTCCTACCATCACCATCCAAATCTCTCCTTCAGAACAAGTAATCAGAGCAAGCAGGAGTCTTGGACTGAGTATTATGAAGGGTGCTATCCCCACAGGCCATATTCGAGGTAAGGTTTGTGAATATGTTCTTATTAAAGAAGGCTAAACATTATCTTTCACCTAGGCTGAGGTGTGAGAAATCCTTTGAAGCAGCTGCATGACCAAACTTTCACTAGTTAAACAAAAAACCCTCTTTCATTATTGAGCTATTCAATGCACACAAAATTTTCTGGAAAATGTACATATTTTCATTTGAAAATCCAGGAGGATGTATGAAGTCTCTCTCAACTCTGCTTCCAGGAACACTTCCACTTGTGGAAGGTAGAGTATGCGTGAAATTACATTACACCTATACGTTTACCTCTTTACATTGGATATTTAAAAAAAAAAAATCTGTTTCCTGTGCATAAATCACTGTTTTGAGTGTCCAGATGAGTTTTAAAATTACCCATATAAGAGCAATAAGATACTGAGCCTGTGGAAGCACGTGAAGGACAATTGAAGAGCACTTCTCCAAAACTCAGTCCATCAGCAGCAGTTTTGAGAAAAATAGGTATCAGCTTTTGGACTGAGTGAGTTTTGCATACAGTACTCAACACAAAATCATTAAAATACCATGGACTTAGTGAGTTTTAGAAAAACGCTCTTTAGTTCTGTAACCTAGATGTCCAGTTGTACATACAGTGGTGTAGCAAAGGGGGTGGTCTGCTCTGGGCACCGTCCAGCCCACCTACCTCTTCAAAATCTTTGGCAGCAGTGAGCAGCATCCCCTAGATCAGAGGTGTCAAACTCAATCACATAAGAGACCAAAATCTAAAACATAGGCTAAGTCGGGGGCCAAATTTTTTATTAAGATACTTAGTGATCCTTTTATTAAGGTACACTAATCAATTTAGCGCACACTAAATACGCACCTTAATAAAAGGACCCCTTAGTCTTAGTAGAAGTAGAGGGTTACAACCTCTCCAACCCACGCCGACTCTGTGATGTAAACAAAATAAATAAAAAAGACTTTTTCTCTCTCTGGCAGGATACACATTTCAAATCTGTCATATTGTAATCACAAAACAGAAAATTTTTTTTCTACCTTTTGTTGTCTGGTCATTATTCCGATCATGTTATGGTCACAGGCTCTTGTTGTGTTCCGATAACTCGCTTGTCAGGGTCTCCTTCTTTCTTCTTCCCTTCCGTTTGCACTTAAGCTGGCCTGCCGGCTGCCTGCACCCTGCCTGCTGCCAGTGTAATCACGACTGCTGCTGCTCTTCATGAGCTCCTTCCTCTGCCTTTGGTCCTCCTGGCTGCCGTCACCAAGATTTGGCCCTCTGTTCCTTCCACCTTCCATCCCGGCTCCCTGGTCTCACATTAAAGCAGCCTGCAGAGGATCACCGGTCAGCTGTAGCAATCCTAACAGGCTGCCATCGGCCTTTGCATCAAGTTCCCTCTGCCAAGGTCCCGCCCCTCCTCTGACGTACGTAATTTACTCGGGTTACATTCACACTTAGGTGGTTGTGCTTACACAGCTTTATGATTGGTGTAACTGTGTGTGCCTATGTGTTAGGTGCAGATAATGGGTTGTACTAATATTCTATAATGGAACCCTGGGACACCTAAATGGATGCACCCAGATATAGAATTGCCCCCATAGAATCAGGTCTTACACTTGAAAGTGGTGTAGAAGTTATGCCAAGTGCTGGATGGTTCAGGTAGGCTGGGTACAGGAACCAGGAGAGCAGATGGGTGACAACCAAGTAATATAGCAGGTCTCAGGAGCAAAGAAGCAGATTGTACAACATGCAATTAAAACAGGTATTGAGTAGGTAGAAACTGTGAAAAGGAGAGCAGGATACAAGTCAGGCACAGAAGAGGCCCATCAGATGACTTGGTTGACTAGCAAGGGTATGCTGGGCTGATTTCATTATATGAGGGTAGACATGCTCCTTTTTGATCCAATGGGTTTCCTGGGGGGGCAGGGACTTCTTTCTACAGCATCTGCTCTAGAGATTGGGTGAAGGCTGTATAGAACTGTGGTTCTATTTGCAGATCAGCAGTCTCTGCCCATGGGGGTCCCAGGTTTGAGCGCTGTTACTCCAACACAAATCACATATGTTGTGAATAAGAGAAAATTGAGCGAGGTTCAGTGCACTGAAAAAGATTGGTTATGTGGCACCTCAACCCTGAAGAAAGTTATGAAACATGAATTCATTTCGAGAGGGGTGAAATAGATATCTATACTTGAAGCCAAATCAACTAAAGATAAGTTCTTTTGAAAAAAATTCATATACTATTGATTATAAGAAAATTGATTAAGAAGAGAATTACATATATACACATTTTCTTGTATTGAAAAAATACCTGGATTGATGAAGATAGAGGCTGATTTCTATAAGAGTCTTTTGACTCTTAACAGCTGTTATTGGCTGATCTCTAGATGAACTGTGTTATTTCAACAGCCATCTGAGAATCCATCAAAAATTATTATACATTAGATGTAATGTAAATGACTGGTGATTATAGCAGATTTTGGATTGGATTTGTTCAACGGTTTATTTAGAACAGCATAATAAAAAAAAAGGTCTAAGTCCATTTTAGGCCTAGGATGCTAGTCGCCAAAGTCGGCAATGTCTAAAGTCCATTCTCGAAAAATACATCCAATTTTTTTTGAAAATCATCTGCTTATATGTCCAGCCATTTGCTGCTAAGTCATCTATCTTTATACAATATTCTCGTCCAAAAATTCATCCAATTCAATGATTTTTCTGTTCAATAAAAATATTTCAAACAAAAAATCATCCAAGTTCCAAACGCCCAGAACAAGACCTTTTGGACATGGAAGGGGCCAGCAAAGTGATGGACTGGACACCCAGACATGACAACAGAGTAGTGGGGCACCTTAAAGGGCACTTCTGTGAACTTCACAAAAAGGGTGCCAAATAAACATCTTACCACAAGTCCCTTGCAGGTCATGGTGAGCCCCCCAAAACCCATTATACCCACCTGTCTAAAACCCCAATAGCCCTTATGGCTGCATGTGCCACCTACATGGCAGTACAGTTGGGTTTGGGTTTTTTTGGTGGGCTCATATTTTCTAACATGAATGCAGTAGTTAGAGTGGCTTATGGGCCTGGGTCCTCGTCTCTGTGGTTCACTAGTCCACCCCCCAGACTACTTAAGCCACCTTTGTGCAGCTTTAATAGACTTTCCTATGCCAGGTGCTGATGTTCTGGAGGCAGGAATGTTGTCACCACTCTGCTGCCCGGGATCGGGACTCCACAGCACTACTAGTGGTTGAACATTAAAATTACACAGACGTGTGACCCAAACTGGAGTCACCCTGCAGGAATGGAGTGATAAAAGGAACACAGCAACACACAATTCCAAAGTTATGTAATAAGGTGAATTTTAGTTTCATCAAAATAAGGTCAAGAATGACAAACAAAAATAGATAATCAGTTTTGTCCAATAGAAGCAAAAACCAAAACCACATAACAAAAGAGAAAAATAAAAGGTTTAAGTTTTTCCTTCTTTTCACCAGAGGAAAAAACAATGTTCTTGAGCACTGGCTCTCCTTAGAGCAAATGGCCAGATTGTGCTCTTCAACTGCTCCCAAACAAGGAACCACTAATAAAGTTCTCTGCACTGCTCTCAGCACTACTTGCAGATATCAATTAGAAGCCTCCAGCAGAGTAAGAAGCCCTGCTGGGTCAAACAAGAGTGTCCCAGGTTTGCCTTACAATTAGCTTTTCAAACAGCTATTCAAAATATCTGCCCAGGGTGTTAGCAAACCTCGCCCAAATGAGCACTCTTAGCTTCAAGAATTTAAACCCCAAAATGCTGAGTTCCCAAACCAAAAAGTCCCAACAAAACTCACAGTGCAGGAAAGCACCTGGCAGTAAGTCCAACCTGCATAGGTTCAGGATCCTCAAAGAACTCCTCAGGCAAGCTCCCTTGAAAATCCATCGGAGTTTCTTCATCAATATCCTGAAGATCCAAGGTGTCTCCAGCCTCAACCACCTCCATAGGTGTACTGGTATCACCTCTGCCTGAACCGGGGGGGTCATCCTGGGAGAGGAACCTGATCCTTCTCCCTAGCTTGCCTGCCTGCTTCTCCCAAGCTGCTGGCTTTTCTAGAGCAGGGCGACGCCCTGATCTAGCTGAGTCAGCAGACAACAGCACCGCTCTGGGGTTCCCCCGGTGGCAACCTGGATGTTGACTGCCTTGTGACTTTTCAGAGATTTCGGGCTCCCCCTGGGGGTTAACTGAGAAATTACCATGCTCAGGATCAGGAGGGACCTTGAAACTTCCCTTTCTGCTTTACTTTCCCCTCTGTCTTAACAGGGATCTTTGGCAGGCATCGTGGCTGACTAGTTACAATGTACATTTTTATTCTGATTGTTATGGCGGTGTGAGGGGGTCAGTGATCACTGGGGGGAGTGTGTGGGGCTCTGTACTTTGTCCCTGCAGTGGTTATATGGTCACTTTGGATACCTTCTGGGCACTTAGACCTGTTTTTAGATCGCCTAAGTCAAAATGTATAAGTTCCGTCTAGGCAGTCTCGTTAAACTTGCACTTTCGATTATCACTGCAGACCAACTAAGTCTAGGTCGGCCCACTTCCTGCCCACGTCCTGCCCTAACCATTCCTCCAAAGACATCCGTTTGAGCTCTGGGTGCACAGCGGCATTCAGAGGCCTAAAAAGTCTCTAGATATGTCTAAAACCCCATTTCGATTATTGGATGACCTGTCATTGTTTATCACCATCATCTCATTTCTAGACTGCTAATTTTTAGTCAGCACTCTGACACGTAATTGGCACATAATTCTCAGTTCATCACCCTCTCACCATTGGTTCCTCATTTTTTCACTAATCCTCATATATAGCACCATTACACTTCATCGGTTCAAGCTTTGACATGCACACCTCAGCACCCCACTATATTCCACACCTCATTTCCTTACATTTCCTTTCATGACCCCTGAGGAAGGAGTGTTTCTCTAAAACACGGACCATGTCGGGACCTGTGTCTACACATATGAGAACCTCAATTGGGAATAGCACACTGTATTTACTTCAATAAAGGATCCTGTGCTTTGTACATCGCTTCTACAGTTGACTTTTAACTGTAGATCTGTTGGATTGTTCTTGTTGTTTTGCTTCCCTGGAATAGTCTCACAAAGGGGTTAAAAACCAATAGTGTGACTGAATTTAGCATTCATGAGGTAGATACAGAAGGCAGTAGAACAAAGAGAAAGATGTGGGTTGGAGAAGAGTTTAAATGTGGAAACCTCTTTGCATATTTGCCCAGAAAGGTAGAGAACTAAGAAAGAAAGAAAGTCAATAAAACTGATTTGAAGAAGTAATGATATCCTACAGGTAGTCAAGCTTGTGTATGCTTTTGCCTACATCTGTCTCAGTTATTCTTGGTTTCATTTCAGGCAGGGCTATGAGGAGGCCTATCAGACCTATCCGGCCCAAGGTTCACTGAGGGAAGACTATTATAGAGGGTATTACCACAGATATCCCAGGACAGCACAGGAGGATATAGGTATGAGAAATTCCTATGAAAAATGCTACTGTATGCCATTCTGAAGGTGCTGAAAGTGCATGTGGATGTGAAGGGTTGATCATGGACATGATAAGTGTTGCACCAACTTGCGTCACAAAGTACAGCCAAAGGATCTTCATTCTCACTTACAGCTCTCGGTTATTCCAGTTATAAACCCTCATTCAATTTGTACAATCTACCATAGTCCTAACTTTCAGTGCAAGGGTCTCCTACCTACACGCCAGCATGCCTTTAATGTGACCTGAAACCTCACCTCCTATTTCAGATCTCACACACATCTTTTAGTAGACAAAAATAAGTTTAGAACATAAGAACATAAGAACATAAGAAATGCCATCTCCGGATCAGACCTTCGGTCCATCAAGTCCGGCGATCCGCACACGCGGAGGCCCTGCCAGGTGTACACCTGTCGTAATTTATAGTCCACCATATCCTTACATGCCTCTCTTAAGGAGATATGCATCTAGTTTGCTCTTGAAGCCTAGGACGGTCGATTCCGCAATAATCTCATCTGGGAGGGCATTCCAGGTGTCAACCACTCTCTGAGTGAAGCAGAACTTCCTGACATTAGTCCTGAACCTGTCCCCCCTTAGCTTCATTACATGTCCTCTAGTCCGTGTCAAATTGGACAACGTAAATAATCTTCTCTGCTCTATTTTGTCGATTCCTTTCAGTATTTTGAAGGTCTCGATCATATCCCCACGCAGTCTCCTTTTCTCAAGGGAGAATAATCCTAGTGTTATAAATCTGTCCTCGTATTCCAGTTTTTCCATACCCTTCACCAGTTTTGTTGCTCGTCTCTGCACCCTCTCCAGCAGTTTTATATCCTTCTTTAGGTAGGGAGACCAATGTTGGACGCAGTATTCCAAGTGTGGTCTGACCATTGCCCTATAAAGCGGCATTATAACTTTCTCCGATCTACTCGAGATTCCTTTCTTTATCATGCCCAACATTCTATTTGCCTTCTTTGCCGCTGCCGCGCTTTGTGCCGACGGCTTCAGGGTCCTATCTATCAGTACACCCAGGTCCTTTTCTTGTTCACTCTTCCCCAGAGTTGCACCTGACATTGTATACTCGTATTCCTTATTCTTATTTCCTAAATGCATTACCTTGCATTTCTCCACATTGAACTTCATCTGCCATTTCTCCGCCCATGTTTCTAACCGACACAAGTCGCTCTGGAGTTTCTCTCTATCCTCATGCGATCTGATCGCCCGGCATAGTTTTGTATCGTCTGCAAACTTGATGATCTCACTGGATGTTCCTTCCTCCAGATCATTGATATAAATATTAAAAAGGATCGGCCCAAGTACCGAGCCCTGGGGTACACCACTAGTCACTTTCTCCCAGTCGGAGAACTTCCCATTTATGCCCACTCTCTGCTTTCGGTTTTCCAGCCATTTGCCTATCCATCTTTGTATATCCCCCTCTATGCCATGGCTTTGTAGTTTCCTGAGAAGTCTTTCATGTGGAACTTTGTCGAACGCTTTCTGGAAGTCCAAGTATATTATGTCCACCGGCTTCCCACTATCAATTTGCTCGTTCACGGTCTCAAAAAATTGGAGTAAATTCGTCAAACATGATTTCCCTTTCCTGAATCCGTGTTGACTGGGTTTCATCAAGTCGTGTGCGTCCAAGTGCCGGACCATGCTATCCTTGATCAGTGCTTCAACCATCTTGCCGGGGACAGACGTAAGACTCACAGGTCTATAGTTGCCCGGTTCCCCTCTTGATCCTTTTTTGAAAATTGGGGGTGACGTTCGCTATCCTCCAGTCGTCCGGTATCTGTCCAGTTCTGATTGTCAGGTTTGCAAGTTTTTGCAATAACTCTCCGATTTCAACCTTCAATTCCTTTAAGACTCTCGGGTGAATTCCATCCGGTCCAGGGGATTTGTCACTTTTAAGTTTGTCGATCTGATAGTATATCTGGTCTAAGTCCACTTCAACTGTGGTGAGGCTGTCTTCTATTTCTCCTGCAAACACTTTCTCCGCTTCAGGTATTGTTGAGGTGTCCTCCTTCGTAAAGACGGACGCAAAGAAGGAATTTAGTTTGTCTGCGATTTGTTTATCTTCCTTGATGTACCCTTTTCTTCCCTGGTCGTCCAAGGGTCCGACTGCCTCTTTTGCAGGTTTTTTCCCTTTCACGTATCTAAAGAAGGGCTTGAAGTTTTTGGCCTCCTGGGCTATTTTTTCCTCATATTCCTGTTTTGCATCCCTCACCGCCTTGTGACATTTCTTCTGATCATCTTTATGTTTGTTCCAGGCTTCGGTTGTCTTTATGTATTTCCATTTTTTGAAAGAGTCCTTCTTTTCTTTTATGGCTTCCTTCACCTGTTTGGTAAGCCATGCCGGTTCTCTTTTGCTCTTTGATCTCCGATCTTTGGAAATCCTCGGAATGTAGAGATCTTGTGCTTCTGTGATAGTATTTTTCAGTAGGGACCATGCCTGATCTACCGTTTCAAGTTTGTCCACCTTCTTTTCGAGTCGTTTTTCTACCATGGCTCTCATGCTATCGTATTTACCCTTTTTAAAGTTCAATGTGGTGGTTAAGGTTTTGGCATGTTTCCCTTTCCCGATGTCAAGTTTAAAGTTAATTACATTGTGATCACTCGTTCCCAGTGGAACCATGACTTCCACTACTGTTATCGGTCCCGTGAGGCCATTTAGGACCAAGTCCAAGGTGGCGTTGCCTCTTGTCGGCTCTTTTACCATTTGTTCCAGGAAGCAATCCCCTAGCACCTCCAGGAACTTGGCCTCCTTGCCGCAGTTGGAGGTTGCTAGTTTCCAGTCTATCCCTGGGAAATTGAAGTCTCCCAATATAATTACATTGCCTGTCTTGCATTCTTGTTTGATTTCCTCCATCATTTCTGAGTCAGTTTCCTCCGCCTGTCCTGGGGGACGATAGTAAAGGCCAATTTTCGTATCTGCTCCAAATTGACCAGGAATCTTGATCCAGAGTGACTCAAGCTTCTCTTTCATTTCTGTTGTAACCATTTCAACAGAATCTATTCCCTCCTTAATATATAGAGCAATACCTCCACCTTTCTGCCCTACTCGATCTCTTCTATACAGCTTGTATCCCTGTAGTACTGTGTCCCATTTGTTTTCTTCATTCCACCATGTTTCTGTTATGCCAATGATATCCAATATGTCATGTCTTGCTATTGTCTCTAGTTCCCCCATTTTGTTACCTAGACTTCTAGCATTCGTATACATACATCTAAGTTCCCTACGTGTTACCTTTTTGGACCTTCTACTCTTGGCCGTCCCTGTAGTTTCAATTACGATATCCTTAACTGCTCCTGTGTTATCACCCTTGTTTGCTGTGTGGTCGTCCCCTCCTGTGTCTGATTTGTCACTTCCTGCTTTTTCTCCCTTATTTGCCGTGAGGTCGTCTTCTCTTGTGTAGGAGTAGTTTTCCTTGGCTTCTTCGTCGGGGCATCCTGCTATCCGTGCCATCGACCGGTGGTCGACTGTCGGCTTTCCCCTATCTTTCAGTTTAAAGCCTTCTCGATTGCCTTCTTCATGTTGCCTGCCAAAACTCTTGCTCCTTCTTTGTTGAGGTGTAGTCCGTCCCTTCTGTAGTACTTGCTTTTTCCCCAGAACGCCGTCCAGTTGCGCACGAAGTCGAAGCCTTCTTCTTCGCACCATCGTCTCATCCAGGCGTTGATTACTTGCAATTCCCCTTGTCTCTTTCCATCTGCTCTTGGTACTGGGAGGATCTCAGAGAAGGCCCCTTTCACCTCCCTGATCTTCAGTTTTCTTCCAAGTGAGCGGAGCTGGCCCTTCAGCTCTTCCCTGTCATACTTCCGCCCGCTCACATCATTTGTTCCCACGTGGATAAGCACAGCGGTGTCCTCTCCCCGTGCGCCATCTATGATCCTGGAGATCCTGTTGGTCACATCCTTCACTCTTGCTCCAGGCAGACAGGTGACGACTCTGTCCTCTCTTCCTCCTGCGGTGTGGCTGTCCACATGTCGTATAATGGAGTCGCCTACGATGATCCCCATCTTCTTTATTCGGGGATTCCTTTTATACTTTTTATACTGTATTTTGTGCACCCAGAAATTATTTATCATGTAACATAATACATTTCAGTCCTACAGCATCTTGTGGTCACTCCTACAGAGTTGAGGTGTGGTCTGATTTTAAGAGCTATGGACTGAAACCAGGGAAGCCAGGGTTCAAATCCCTTTTGATGCTTCTTGTAACCTCAAGCAAATCACTTAATCCTCTATTGCCTTAGCTATAACCATAGATTGTAAGCCCTCCGGAGATAGAAAAATACTTAAGAACATAAGAGTTGTCCTACTGGGTCGGTCCAGTATTCTAGATCCAGGTCACAAATACCTGGCAGAGACCAAAAAAGTGATAAGATTCTATTCTATTTAACCCCAAGGATAAGCAGTGGCATTCCTCAGGTCTACCTAACTATTTAAGGACTTTTCCTCCAAGAATTTGCTAAACACAACTACATTAACTGCTTTTATTGCATGCTCCTGCACAGAGTTTGCTAAAGTGTGAGCTAAATCCTAAAACTGTTTAGTAAAATTGTGCAGAATTATGGGGGATATTTTTCTTAACTAAACAAGTGCCTACTAAGAAATCCCTGCAGCTGGGATCAACAGATTACAGTAATCATATGTGATCTGATGTCACTCTGAACCAAGGTCTTTGGTGAGCTTCTGCCTTCTTTTCAGGTTTAAACAATCAATCATGGTGACTCTTTTTCTTTGTAGACTGGAGACAAACTGGCTCATATGACAGTCAGACAGCGGTGTATCGGGATCAGAGCTATTACAGCACATACCAGCAGGAGCCTGAGCATGGGTCTTTTCAGCAGAGGAACGGGGCCTACTACAAGTAAGGTGGTGGGGGAGGGAAGAAAATAGAAGGACTTATGTGTATGCAGAGAGGTAGAGGTGGGGCAGAAAGAAAGCAGTATCCTGATCGATTTTCAGAGGTTTGTGTTCCATGAGGAGCTTGTTATACTAAAGGTGGACAAAGTGATGGGGCTGGATGGTGTATATCCGAGGATATTGAGGGAACTTAGGGAGGTTCTAGCCAGTGGTGTACCAAGGGCGGGGTGGGGGTGCAGACCGCCCCGGGTGCCAGCCCTAGGGGGGTGCATAGCCGGCCGGCCGGGTCCAGAACCTCCTATGCTGCTCTAAATGGTACCTGCACCTCAGCGCGACTACCGTACCTATTCCAAAGCAGTCGGCAGCCTTGCTGAAGTGCAGGAAGGTCCCGCGATGACTGCTGTCTGCCGCCTTTACTCAGGAAGATGTAAATGTCGGAGGGGGTGGACCACCATGACTAAAAATCACACTATTGTTTTGTAAAAGGGGGAGGGGTTAGTTTGTGATTACATATTCCATAACAGGCAAAGGTGTTTTCTGTGTTCTGTATGTTCGAAAGACATGGTTTTCTGTTAGGATTGACTGTGCCGGATTGATCTAGCTTGTTTCGTTTTACAATGGGTGTATTGATGTTGTACTACTCACTGCAGTATGTAAGATGCTGCCTTTTCCTAGGTACACTCTTGTGTGACGTGTGGAATGTTACTAAAAATCATGTTTTTCATACAGATGGGGGGAGGGTGTCAAAAAAATGATGGGCCCTGGGTGTCACATAGGCTAGGAACGCCGCTAGTTCTAGGAGCTCTGCTGGCTGACTTTTCAATGCTTCTCTAGAAGAAGGGCAGATGTGGTCCCTCTACACAAAAGTGAAAGTAAGGAAGAAGTAGGGAATTACAGGCTGATAAGTCTGACTTCTGTGGTAAGTAATGCTGTGGCAAATATTGGGGAAACACTTTAAAAAACAGAGAACAGTGCAGTTTCTGGAATCCAATGGATTTTAGTACCTGAGACAACATGGATTTACTAGAGGCAGATTTTGTCAGATAAATCTGATCAATTTCTTTGACTGGATGCCCAGAGAATTAGATAGAGGGAGTGTGCTATTTGTGGTGTATTTGGATTTCAGCAAAAAACTTTTGACAGTGTTCCACACAGGCATCTGCCCTTCTCCAATCCTCCAGTACCACTCCTGACTCTAGAGAAGCATTGAAAAGTCAGCCAGCAGAGCTGCCAGAACTTCCCTAATGTTCCCTCATGTACACAATCCTCTGAAAATCGATCAGGGTTTGTCGTACCTCCAATCCTATTTGCTTCTGCTTTCTAAGGTCTTGCTCCCAGTGCTTCAGCTGTGAACACAGAAGTATTTGTTAAGCAAGTCTGCCTTATATTTATCAGCTTCTACATATTCCTTTCCTTCACCTTTGAGTCTCACAATGCCATTTTTACTCTTTCTCCTATCACTAATATAACAAAAAAAAAGTCTTGTTCCTCCCTCTTGTTTTACCATGTCTGCTATTTTTTCTTCCATTTGCATCTTTGCTTTCTTGACTACTCGATCAGCCTCTCTTAACTTTTCCAGATATTTTTACCTGTCTTCTTCTTTCTGCAATCTTTTGTAGTTTATGAAAGCTAATCTCTTTTTCAGCTACTACTTTTGAGAACTAAAGCTGTCTTTATTTTCTCTTACAAAATGATTTGCTGCTTTTACAATAGCTCCTTTCAATTTTGCCCACTGCATTCCTACTTCTTCCAGATGTTCCCATCCAGGCAACAATTCCTTGGGCTACTGCTATCCCAGGCAAACTCCATGTTGGGATCTAAGCCATGGTCCCAGCATGGGTGTCCCTGGACAAATAGGTGAGGTACAATGATGCCCTGCTGGCCCCAGGTGAAGGCCCACATCCTACCACTGTGACTGACATAACAACTGGAAGTTTCCCTGCCTGACCCTCACAGCTAACATCAAGGTAGCAGGCCCAGAAACGCCCCACCCTGCAGCCCTACCTCTTGGTCAAACACACCATAGAGAGAGATGTAAGCTCTTTTGAGAAGGAACTGTCTCAGAAAATCACTGACTTCAGAAAATCACTGAAGACCCGTCTCTTTAACACATACTAATCCCAATTCTTGTCCTATCCGCCCAGCCATCTTCCCCTTTCACCAATTTCTCTTGATCTTAGATTAACTCATGCTCTTCCCATTTGTAATTGCATTCCACCCAAATTGTTTTCCCCCGCTCCCCTTCTCTGACAGACTCCCTTTTGATTCAAACCAACTTGGGTCTCTTCCATTTGTAATTTTGTATCCCTGAAAGTTCTTTTCTCTTCCCTGCAAAGGGACCTAACGAAGCTGGAAGAGTGGGCCAAAAAGTGGCAGATGCGTTTTAATATAGAGAAATGCAAGGTCATGCATGTTGGGAAAAAAAACCCGATGTTCAGCTATACATTGCTAGTTGTAAGTACCCTTGAAAGAGACCTGGGTGTGCTGGTGGATACAACAATGAAAGCATCAGCACAATGCGTGACAGCCTCAAAGAAAGCAAACAGAATGCTGGGTATCATCAAGAAGGGTATCACGACCAGGACAAAGGAAGTCATCATGCCACTGTACCGTGCAATGGTGCGCCCGCATCTGGAGTACTGTGTCCAGTATTGGTCGCCGTACCTCAAGAAGGACATAGCATTGCTTGAGGGGGTCCAGAGAAGAGCGACGAAAATGGTAAGAGGTATGGAAAACCTTTCGTATGCCGACAGGCTAGAACAGCTGGGGCTGTTCTCCCTGGAAAAGAGGAGACTTAGAGGAGACATGATACAAACTTTCAAGATCCTGAAAGGCATAGATAAGGTAGACAGGGACAGATTCTTCAGACTGTGGGGAACAACAAGTACAAGGGGGCACTCGGAGAAACTGAAAGGGGATAGGTTTAGAACCAATGCCAGGAAGTTCTTCTTCACCCAGAGAGTGGTGGACACATGGAACGCACTCCCGGAGGTTGTGGTGGGGCAGAAAACACTACAGGGATTCAAAGAAGGTTTGGATAAATTCCTGAAGGAAAAGGGGATTGAGGGATACAGATAGAAGTAAGGATAGGTTTTTTAGGGCAGGGAACACTTGACAGGTCATGGACCTGATGGGCCGCTGCGGGTGCGGACCGCTGGGTGTGATGGACCTCTGGTCTGATCCCGGTGGAGGCAACTTCTTATGTTCCCATTACATCTCTTACCCTCATTGTATGTATCTTGTTGTAATCATCTCATGCTCTCATTGCATGTATCTTGTTGTAAACCGCTTTGAACTTATGTATCTTGTTGTAATCATCTCATGCTCTCATTGCATGTATCTTGTTGTAAACCGCTTTGAACTTATGTATCTTGTTGTAATCATCTCATACTCTCATTGCATGTATCTTGTTGTAAACCGCTTTGAACTTATGGTATAGCAGTATGTAAGAAATACAATTATTATTATTATTATTTTGATGCTTTGTCTAGTAGCGATATATAAATGATTAGTAGTAGCAGAATGGTCAAAGTAGAGGTCTGTTGTCTTGCTCTAGCAATTTGTGTGGTATAAACCTAAAGATATGCCAAGGCAGTGCATAGACTAGAGTTTGCTCTCTGTTCAGCATGCTTCTTGAGGCCCTACCTACATGGCTGAGGCCTTTGGGAAATGCACAAACAGCTGCTTCCTGTAGACATGTTTTTCATTATAACATGTTAAATAGTAGACATGTTAATTAATGTTTAATAATGTTTAAAAGGTCATGTTTAAATATACATGTGTTTATTTATTTAATTCAATTTATATCCCGTCCTCCGCAAGGAGCGCAGAACGGGTTACTTAGTAATATACATAACAAGGCATATAACAATTAATAACAAAGCACAGAAGTCTAAGGGAATCATAATCAAAACTTAAACACGTCTAAAAACCCACCCAATTCGACACTTGGACGAACTAAAAGACAGGTAGTCTAAGTACCGATAATCAAACTGATTTTTGGGACGTGTCGAGGGAATTTTTAGGCCTCTGAATCCTGCTGTGTGCCCAGAGATAAAAAGGGTGTATCTGGAGGAGCTGTTAGGGCGGGATGTGGGCCGACTTAGACTTAGTCATCCTGGAGGGATAATTGAAGATTTTACTAGACATCCTGGACGGAACGTAAACGTGATGAGTTAGATAATGCATAAACATGTAAAAGTGCCAAAACGTTATCCTAAGTGACCAGATAACCACTGCAGAGACAAAGTAAAGACCCCCACACATTCCCTCAGTATTCACTGAACTCCTAATGCATCCACAAAGATCGGAATAAAAACATACAGTACATGTATCCAGAACATCAGCACCTGGTATAGGAAAGCCTAGTTGAGCTGCATAGAGGTGTCTTAAATAGCCTAGGGGGTTGGCTAGTGAACCATAGAGAGGAGGACCCAGGCCCATAAGCCACTCTAACCACTACATTTATGGTGGAACATGTGCACCCACCAACCCCCCCCAAACCCTACTATATTGCCATATAGGATTCCAGCTGCAGTCATAAGGGCTATTGGGGTTGTAGACAGGTGGGCATAGTGGGTTTTGGGGGGGCTCACCATAATCCATAAGGGAGTTATGGTGAGATGTTTGTGTGTCATCATTTTTACAGTAGTGCCCTGTAAGGAGCCCCACTGCTCTGTTGCGATGTCTGGGAGGCCAGTCCAATACAAGATTGGCCCCTCCCATGCCCAAATGGTTTTGCTCTGGTTGTTTGGGACTTGGATAAAATTTTGGTCGTAAATGTGGTATAAAGATAGACATACTGGTGGTCTGGATGAACAATAGCCTGAATGTCCAGATAGACGATTTTTGGGGAAAAAAAAAATTATATTAGACAAAGTTTTTGAGAATGGGCATTTTCCCACTGCCATATGACCAAATTCGACTTAGATGTTTGTTTTGATTATGCCCCTCTATGGCAATATGGGTACAGTGAGATGTGTCTAGTTCAATTTTCTAGATTAGCAGACAATTGGACGGTGAAATATGCATAAAATAAGCTAAACTTTAAGTTTATATACCGCATCCTCTCCATAATTATAGAGCCTGGCAAGGTTTACAAGAGTTTAATAAAGGAAGGAGTAGCATAGAGGGGTTGGATGTTGAGTCCAGGGGGGAAGAGAACATTACAATTTTGTGAAGAGCCCAGTTTTCAGGTGCTTACGGAATAGTTGGAAGGAGCCCAGAATCCGTAGTGGGGCAGTAAGATTATTCCAGAGCTCTGTGATTCTGAAAAAGAGAGATTTGCCCAATTTTCCCGCATAGAGGATCCCTTTTAGTGAGGGGAAGGATAGTTTAAGCTTTTGGGTGGGCCTGGTGGTGTCAGGGCTCGAGGAGTTCCAAGAAAGCGAGATTAATAGAGGGAGGATGCTGTGTAGGATCTTAAAAGTTAGGCAGGCGCATTTGAAATGAACTCTGGAAATTATTGGGAGCCAGTGAAGTTTGGACAGAAGTGGGGAAACATGATCAAATTTGTGTTTTGCGAAGATCAGCTTGGCTGCAGTGTTCTGAATTAGCTGAAGTCTTTGAAGACTTTTTTTAGTTAGACTTAAATAGATGGAATTGAAATAGTCTAGTCTGGAGAGGATGATAGATTGAACAAGGACGGCAAAATGTTGTTGGCAGAAGCAGGATTTCACTTTCCTCAGCATGTGGAAGCTAAAGAAGCATGATTTTACCAGGGAGCTGAGGTGGTCATTGAAGGAAAGAAAAGAGTCGATAATGATGCCTAGGACTTTGCTAGAGAACTCGAGCTGCAGTGTGGCTCCAGAGGGTAGTGAGAAGCTGTTCTAATTTTGGGCCGAGCCAGAGTAGTTTCGTTTTGGACTCATTCAGTTTCATTTGAACTGAGAAGGACCAGGATTGGTGTTTTGTTATGCAGGCTGTGATGTTCTCAGAGAGGTTGGTAAGGTTTGAGTTTGTCTTGAGAAGGACAAGGATGTCATCAGCATATGTATAGATAGTTTCGAAGGGAGACAGATGGAAGAGTTTCAGAGAGGACATATAGATGTTGAAGAGAATAGGGGATAGGGGTGATCCCTGCGGGACTCCGCAAGTCGGTTTCCAAGGAGCGGACGTGGTGCCTTTGTGTTGACAGTGTAGGAGCGGGAATGTAAGAAGTCTGAAAACTATTTTAAGACTGTGGAGTCGATGCCGATCTCAGAAAGTTGATAAATTGGGAGATGCATGAAGCCTGAAGCATTCACAGGGAGAGAGTCAGTATGTGCACAGGGAGAGTCTGTTGAACATCTATTAAGAGTAGTTTGGGAGTAACGTCCTGAAGAGTCAGGTGAAGAGGTAGGTTTTAATTGCTTTTCTAAAGCTCAAAAACCATCAAGGGATTTGATGTTAGAAGGAAGTTGATTCCAGTGCTTTGTTAAGAGGTGAGAGTATGTTACAGATATAGACATGAGAAATGTTAAAAAGATGATTTTAAATGATACTGCTTTTAATAAATAGATGTGCTAATGAATGGGGGGAGGGGGTTGGGTATTGCAGTGAAATGAAGGAGATACACACTTCTGGAGTATATACATATGAAGAGGATTGGGACAAGCTTGACACATGTCTGTTGTCTCACCCTAGAAACTTGTCAGGCACGAGCTAGCAGGTGTGCTTAGCCACTGGAGAGCATAGGGGCAGCAGTCATGAGGCACCTCCAGCATGGGACGAGTGGTGGTGGCCATCTGTGAGCATCTCAACCTAGTCAATCATAACTACTGGGATATTGAGGACTGTAAGTTAAAAAAGAGGCAGCTAGGAGTACAGCAACCCCCCTCATCCACCTTTGTTATTTGCAGATGGCCTTAGGATTGGGTGAGGGCCGGGGGCCCCTGCGCTAACTCTACTGAACATGAGGGGTGAGACATAGACAAGGAGAAGGTATGAGGGACAGGAAGGGGAAACTGGACTCTAGGAATCATGACTGGCTCCAACAAATGGGAACATAACAATAAGACCCTGTTAGCGTCTTTTGTGGTGGGCCACAGCTCAGCTCAGTGTTGCCTGGGACACTCAGAGTTGCTTAGATATCTACAGTCCGCTGGCGTCATTCTCCCCACAGTAAACCCTAAATGGTAGAACCACTTTTATGGACCATTCACTGATGTCCCTTATATTCTTGGAGGCTAGTGGATGTTATTTATTTATTTGGTTTTATATCACGTCTTCCCCAGAGAGCTCAGGACGGGTTACAGTTTAACATCACACAGGGTTACAGTTGACATTTATAGGGTTACAATAAACATTACATAGGGTTACCATTTGGCAGTAAGTGGGGTTATGACTTTGCAATCAAGGTGTGCCGTATGAGAAATCTATCTAATTAGTACAGTGTAACATATATGTTCCATAGGAGTTGAACTAGCTTAGCATAGATGTGACAGATAATTTGGCTACCATGATGTCTTGCATACGGGCATTGTTTATACAAGGATGGCCCATATCTACAAGTATCAGTTGAATGACTTCAGTCTATAGAAGTTTCCTTGGGGACAGTTACAGAGGAAGAGGAGAAAGGCAGTGTGAGGAGGTGTAATTAAGGCTAGGCAAAGAGGTATGTTTTTATAGCTTTCCTGAAGTTTAGAAGGCCTGATGTGTGGCGGTAGATTATTCCAAAGGTTTGGAAGGAAATAGGAGTGAGATCTTTTCTGGGCAATTTGGAGCTGGAAGGCATGACCTGGGGGTATGTGTAGGCGTATTTCATCTTGGGAGCATATCTGTGTGAGCATATTTTTTTTTTATTTATTGAAATTTTAATATAATTTCACAAGAGATCTCTTGTACAAGAAAATCAGAGGAAAAACATTCATACAAATGAACAACTTTAAAGAAGAGAAAAAATATTAACGGCCTCTTTTCCATGTTGTAATTTGTCTGGGTTTTCTTTAAGCTTCTTAGTTTCTGTAGAAAACTCTTCTTTGGTATCTTTTAATGACTTTCCCAAATTGTCCACAGTACTTACGAGAGTTTTCAATTCCTGGGAAGATCCTGCAACCGTTGTGTTTAATCTCTTGAGAGCGACCCGTATGATCTCAAGGGTCTTTAAACTCCAAGTTCAGCCAAATCAGCTCCCTGGACTCTCTGCTCTTGTTTCCTCTCAGCTACTGCCCCTTCAAACAGGATTTCCCTTGGTGTTCCTTCCATACAAGGATCACCTGACAGAGCCTCAAGAAGAGCAGGACACAGTGGTGGGACAGTCGCTGGAGGGGACCCCAAATTGCTGGCAGCTCCACCTGCCGATGAAAGCTCAGGTCCTCCAGAATCCATCGGACCGCTGATGGCTGCAGCATACTCCAGAATCGATCTTTGATTTGGGGTGGAAGTCCTCGTCAGGAGGGGGTCTGAACGAATTGCACCCTTCCTCTTAGAGTGAGGCATCTGTAAAAACGAGCAGAGCGCTGCCCGAAGGTAAATTTGAAATGCCTAGAGACGCGTTGGAAAGCAGCCGACTATACCGCCGCCATCTTGATTCCTCCGATGCCCGTGTGTGAGCATTTTTACCCGCTCTATGGCTAGTTATGTACTTGTGCCTAAAACATAGGGATATGTTTGGCCTGTTATGCATTCTGTCAGCGAAAGTAAGCACCTACTTTTCTTTACAGATTAATTTTAAGCTCCAAGTTTCTTTTTCTTTGTTATACCACCCATTGGGGTCCACCTATGTGCTTTACATATACTGTATGTATAAAGTTTATAATATAGAAACGTTGAAAAAAATATCGTTAGGATAGGACAGTTAGAGGAAGTGCTGAGGACAGAATTGGAATAGCACTTCCCAGGCCATCCTGTTGCACCTGCCATTTGGCTCTGGTTAGTGTCCCTTCATAGAAGTATGCCCTTGCTGAAGTTGTACAGAGAGAAATGGCTGAGGGGAGATATGATTGAAGTCTACAAAATCCTGAGTGGAGTAGAGCGGATACAAGTGGATCAATTTTTTACTCCGTCAAAAATTACAAAGACTAGGGGACACTAGATGAAATTACAGAGAAATACTTTTAGAACCAATAGGAGGAAATATTTTTTTACTCTAGAGAATAGTTAAGCTCTGGAATGCATTGTCAGAGGTTGTGGTAAGAGCAGTTAACGTAGCTGGTTTTAAGAAAGGTTTGGACAAATTCCTGGAGGAAAAGTCCATAGTCTGCTATTGAGGCAGACATGGGGGAAGCTACTGCTTGCCCGGGATCGTTAGCATGGAATATTGCTACTTTTTGCATTTTTGCTAAGTACTAGTGACCTGGATTGGCCACCATTGGTCTGACCCAGTAAGGCTATTCTTATGTTTTTATCATCTTAGGATATACTCAGGCTGTGAGAGCATCCCATATCTACTCTGACTGATTTTCTCTCTCTGCAGGGCTGAGCATTATGATGAGAGTTACATCTGGGATTCCAGGCAGAAGAGGGATGGAGAGGAACTGCAGAGGAATTTGCCAGAAGAGTCTGGTCCTCAGCAAGATGAGGTAATAATTGAATGGAGGGAGAGGGTGAATTTTCAAGCAACATTGCAAACAGAGTGGTGGCTTCTCTGAGCCCTTTGTGACCCTTTTGTGGTAGCTTGTCTTTAGACCTTGAATTTTTTTTTTTTTTTAGAAATGTGCTGACCGATTACTCCATTGTCGGTGAGTGCCGGGATGGCTGCACTGACCGTCCTGATAGGGCATGCACTATCTTATGGACTCTCCATGTGCCAAGGAGATGAGCATCAAATATATAGAGAAATCTTCCTCAGTGTTGCTATTTTTTTCTGTGAGAGGAGGCTGGGGTTTGGAAGTGAGGAGTGTTGCTCAAGAGAGCATCCACTCAAACTCAGGGGCGGGAAATTTCATGGCGACACCAGGAAATATTTCTTCACCGAGAGAGTGGTTGATCCTTGGAACGAGCTCCCGGTGCAGGTGATCGAGGCAAACAGCGTGCAAGAATTTAAGAGCAAATGGGATGCCCATGTGGGATCCCTTAGAGAGTTAAGCCAAGGGAACCTGTCACCAGGAGTGGGATACCTAGGATAGTAGACTTGGGGGGTGGGTCAGTAGAATGGGCAGACCTGATGGGCTATGGCCCTTATCTGCCGTCATCTTCTATGTTTCTAATCAGTGCTGTTTCAGAAGGTGTACTTGCCAATTTCGGTAGCATGGAATGTTGCTACTCTTTGGGTTTTGGTCAGGTACTAGTGACCTGGATTGTCACCATAAGAACAGGCTGCTGGGCTTGATGGAGATTGATCTGACCCAGTAAGGCTGTTCTTGTGTTCACAGCGTGTGAACTGTAAAGCTCTAATCTTTTAGGTCTTCTCTATATATCCTCAGTTTTTTGCTGTTGCTTTCTTCCCCAAACTTTGAATGTCAGCAGTGAGGGAAGGGTTGCAGAAAACATTTCCTCTTTCTGCTGCTATGAGAGTTGGAGGGTGAGGGAGTTAAGTTGCATTAGGGCTCTAAGTTGTGTTATTTATCCTTTAACCTGTGTTGTTAGGTGCCATTGACTCATATTAGAGTCCTAGTGACTTGATGATATCAAGTTTTCATGACAGAATACAGAAATAGATTACCGGGCCTTTCTTCTGCACAGTATAAATTTGATGTTGTTATATCAAATACAATCCTCCGTTTCCAACACTGCCCATCTGCTGCTATCCAGATGGGTGGTACAATGTTAGTCTGACATCTCCGCTAAAACCTGTCCACCTCGGGGTGGCCCTCCTGGTAGTGAAACTACTGATGGCACAGCTTTCAGGTTCATAGATGAGCACAAGTTCTAGTGGCATGTACCATGACTGGAGTTAACCCGTGTTAAAGGGCACTACCATGAGTTAGATTACCATAATACAGTGATAACCAGGTCACCACGGGTTATATATAATGAAATGAAAAATATACAAATGCATGTAAAGCAGCTGATTGCTATGTAAATTTTATAATTCTAGGGGCACCATATTAACAGATGGTGTCAGCAAGGGCAGAAGCTACTGGGGATTGCATCTGCCCTGGGACCCATGAGACCAGCAGATATGTGCCAGCAAGATTCCAGACTTGTGGGAAGGACATTTGAGAGCTGGAGAGTCAGATTAAATAGGGTGGGGTCAGGATCAGGGGGGGGGAGAGGATATGATTGGGCTGAGGATGTGATCAGGGGTTTGGAAGGGACAGCATTGGGGCCTCTTTGGGTCATGGCTATGAGACCAGATGCTTTCAGCTACTGGAATAATGCAGCTCGCAAAGCTGTGTTATTCACTTGCCATGGTAGTCAGCAATACTGGGATGTTGGTGACTCCCATGGTAAATGAACATGGAGTAAAAGCTCGCTTTTTACCATACCCTGATAACGCCTCTTCTCAATGGGCAGGGCAGGGGCAGTGTCAGCACTGCTGCTGAACAGCACTTTTAAAACTAATAGGAGGAAATATTTTTCACTCAGAGAATAGTTAAGCTTTGGAACACGTTGCCAGAGGTTGTGGTAAAAGCTAATAGCGTAACTGGTTTTAAGAAAGGTTTGGACAAATTCCTGGAGGAAAAGTCCATAGTCTGTTATTAAGACATGGGGGAAGCCTCTGCTTGCCCTGGATCAGTAGCATAGAATGTTGTTATTCTTTTGGTTTGGGCCAGGTACCGTGAGAATGGGCTACTGGGCTTGATGGAACATTGGTCTGACCCAGTAAGGTTATTCTTATGTTCTTATGTATAACCCTCAGGTATGCTTGGTGTCAGATGTTTTTTCTTTCCATCTCTTCTAATCTTCATTTTGTAATATATTTAAGTTCTTGTTCTGTTAGTCTTTCCCTTTGTCGCTCTTCCCATTCCCTGACCACAGCACCTATGCTGTTTCACTGCCAGAGTCTCAGCAGCTCTTCAGCACCTCATGCTGTTTGCTTTTCTCATTAGGACATGTCCTTCTCAGACTAATCCCCTTTCCTGATTTTCTCCTAGCTTTCCACTGCCAATGAACCAAGTCTGCTCTTGCAGTATCGGGACTCTGGTCTCTCATCCAGCAGCTATGAGCTAAGCCAGTACATGGTGGACTCCTCTGACCAGTATGACCGAGCACACTCAAGGAGCTGGAGTTCAGTCCAAGCAGGTAAGAACCGCATGCCATACAGCCAGAGCCACCAACTGGATCTATTCCTTCAGGGCCAGCCAATCTAGTCCTGCTGTTATCCCTTTACGTTTATAGAGCTGTTTTTCTTAGGGAAATCAGAACTATACATGCTCACATGCAGTGGTGTACAATCGATTGGTTGAATTTATTCTGAAAAACGTTTGTTGACTGGTAACCCTATAGAGAAAATATATCTATTCTCTTCTATTCCTTTTTTATTCTTTCCAACCCAACGGATATTGAAAAGAAATATACAGAAGCAGTCATTATGTCTGGAAAGAAAACAGCTGAAAATTTAATGGAATGGGATGAAACTTGGCTTATGGGATACGGATAAAAGGACACATTCAGGCTTAAGTTCAGACTGCTGGAGATCACCAGCAATCTACTGCAGTTTGCTGCAATACCAGAAATTCAGTATCATTGCCATATCTGGCCACTGGCATTGAATTTCCGGACTATTTTTGACTGGCTGAGACATTTCTGGCTATGCCAATATACAGTGACTAGCCAGCTAAGTCTCAATGACCAAGTGTATACTACCCTTTTAGGCAGTTGTCTTTGGCCACTGAACGTAGCTGGCGAGCCACTGAGCATTGGCAGTGACTGGATATATCTGCTTTGTGGAGAGGAAATCCTCACAGATTTACTTCAATTAGGTGG
Organism: Geotrypetes seraphini; assembly: GCF_902459505.1. Lineage (NCBI taxonomy): Eukaryota > Metazoa > Chordata > Amphibia > Gymnophiona > Dermophiidae > Geotrypetes > Geotrypetes seraphini. The sequence goes on from NC_047095.1 coordinate 85,654,869, forward strand.
CTTCTGTCGTCAGCCTGAGCTTTATTATTTTACACTGAAGTAAGAGGGAGAATTACATATGAGGGTTGATTCATAAGTCATGGCAACTATTTTTTTCTCTCAAAAATAGCGCCAACACTGGAAATCTAATATATATGTTTGAAAGTGTGTGACATGTTCTTCTTAATATTGCCACCAGGTGAAAGATGAGTGCATAGGTCTCTGGTAGGGGAGAAGCAAAAATCATGACATTTTAAATTATCGTTTTATTAAGGCATACAGTGTTGCACAACTCCATAATCCTACAGCCAGCCAGTTTGTTGGGGATTGGAGACTAATTTGAAGCATGTTAACAGTTAAACATACTCACTCTCAAGCTCACTCTGTGCTTGGTTTACTGAAACAATTAACATTTATTACTTGTTTGTTAATAAAATGATGATTTTCAAATGTCATGTTTTTTGCTTCTCCCATATCAGAAACTGCTGCACTCATCTCTCATCTGGTGGCAACATTAAGAAGCTAATCCAACAAAAGAGCAGAGAGGACCAGGTCTTCAAATTCGATAAATCTTTAATAGCAACCAGGCAAAGTAAATAACAACCAGACTCGACATGGACTATGTTTTGATTAAAGAGCCTGCTTCTCGTAAAGCCTGCGGCTAGATAGGCAAGAAAAGATAGAGGACAGCAATCATCATGGGGGACTCCATCATCAGACAAGTCGAGAGCCACATAGCAGGAGGAAGACAGGATCGGCTGGTGACCTGCCTACCGGGAGCCAAGGTGGAAGATATAGTGAGCCACATCGACAGGATCATTGACAGCGTGGAAGAGGAAGATATGGCGGTGGTGATCCATGTGGGGACAAACAAGGAAATTATGAGAGGAAATGCAATTCTGGACTTAATTCTAAATGGACTATGAGGACCGGCGCAAGGTGTAGAAGTAGAAGGGACGCTGGGAAGCAGTGATCACAATATGATCCGCTTCAACCTGGACACAGGGGCAAAACATTGATCCAGAACGACAGCCACAGCACTGAACTTCTGAAAAGGGAATTACGAAGGGATGAGACTCATGGTAGGGAAGAAGATTAAGAAGAGGATAAGCACTGTAAAAACGCTAGAGAAAGCGTGGTCCCTTATTAAGGACAGTCACCGAGGTGCAAAATCTATATATACCGCGTATCAACAAGGGATCCAAGAGGACAAAGAACAAGGAACCGGCGTGGCTCACTTTATCGGTGAAGGAAGCGATCAAAGACAAGAAGACTTCTTTTAAGGAATGGAAAAGGTAAAAAATGGATGAAAGCTGGAAAAAGCACAAACAACATCAAAGCAGGTGCCATAAGGCGGTAAGAGGGGCAAAAAGAGACTACGAGGAAAAAATAGCCAAGGAGGCAAAAAACTTCAAGCCATTCTTTATATATATTAAGGGGAAACGACTCGCGAAGGAAGCAGTGGGTCCGATGGAGGACCATGGAATAAAGGAAGTGCTAAAGAAGGACAAAGAGATCGCAGACAAACTAAACACATTTTTTGCGTCTGTATTTATCGAAGAGGATAAAAACAACATACTGGAAGCCAACAGGCTATACGCAGGAAATGAAGATGGGAAACTGACAGGGTTGGCGGTCAGTCTAGAAGAAGTATGCAGGCAGATTGATAGGCTTAAAAATGATAAATCCCTGGGACTGGACGGCATCCATCTGAGGGTAATCAAGAAACTGAAAGCGGCTATAGCCAATCTGTCGATCAAATCAAAAAGGATTCTGGAAGACTGGAAAGTGGCAAATGTTACACCAATCTTCAAGAAAGGCTCAAGGGGAGATCCGGGAAACTACAGACCGGTGAGTCTGACCTTGGTACCAAGAAAGATTGTAGAGGTGCTGATAAAGGACCGCATTATTGATTACCTTGACGGACACAATCTGATGAGGACCAGCCAGCACGGCTTCAGCAAAGGAAGATCTTGCTGCACTTCTTCGAGGGAGTAAACAGACAGATAGACAAGGGTGACCTAGTCGACATTGTATATCTGGATTTTCAGAAGGTGTTCGACAAGGTTCCGTGGCTGAAATACTCACGTAGATTAAAAACTGGCTGGCGGATGGGAAATAGAGAGTGGAGCTAAACGGACAATGCTCAGACTGGAAAAGCGTCACAAGTGGAGTGCCGTAGGGTTTGGTGCTTGGACTCGTGCTCTTCAACATATTCATAAATGATATGGAAATTGGTACGACGAGTGAGGTAATTAAATTTGCAGATGATACGAAGTTATTCAGAGTAGTGAAGATGCAGGAGGATTGCGAAGACCTGCAACGTGACATAAACACACTCGAGAAATGGGCTGCGACAAGGCAAATGAGATTTAATGTGGATAATTGTAAGATGATGCATTTTGGTAACAAAAATCTTATACACAAATACAGGATGTCCGGTGCAGTACTTGGAGAGACCCCCTAGGAAAGAGACTTGGGAGTACTGGTTGACAATTTGATGAAGCTGTCCGCGCAATGTGCGGCAGTGGCGAAAAGGGTGAACAGAATGCTAGGAATAATTAAAAAGGGGACCACGAACAGATCGGAGAAGGTTATCATGCCGTTGTACCGGGCCATGGTACGCCCTCACCTGGAATGCTGTGTCCAGCACTGGTCGCCGTACATGAAGAAGGACACAGTACTACTTGAAAGGGTCCAGAGAAGAGCGACTAAAATGGTTAAGGGGTTGAAGGAGTTGTCGTACAGTGAGAGATTAGAGAAACTAAGCCTCTTCTCCCTTGAAAAGAGGAGATTGAGAGGGGACATGATCGAAACATTCAAGATAATGAAGGGAATATACTTAGTAGATAAAGACAGGTTGTTCATCCTCTCCCAGGTAGAGAAAACGAGAGGGCACTCTCTAAAGTTAAAAGGGGATAGATTTCGTTCAAATGTAAGGAAGTTCTTCTTCATTCAGAGTGGTAAAAAACTGGAACACTCTTCTGGAGTCTGTTATAGGGGAAAACACCCTTCAGGGATTCAAGACAAAGTTAGACAAGTTCCTGCTAAACCAGAACGTACACAAGTAAGGCTAGACTCAGTTAGGGCACTGGTCTTTGACCTAAGGGCCGCCATGTGAGCAGACTGCTGGACATGATGGATCACTGGTCTGACCAGCAGCGGCAATTCTTATGTTCTTAACAAATAAAACAGTGCGAATAATATAAACAATAAAATGTGCAAATAAAAACATTAAAAAAGTATGATTAAAGTACACATAAAGTATTAAAATTATAAAACCAATTAATAACTTGTTAAAATCTTTAAAAAAATCTAAAAAAGCTATTAAAGATTTATCTGGTTGAAGACCTGGTCCTCTCTGTTCTTTTGTTGGACTGTCTTGCTATGGTGCAGTTTGGTACTTCCCTTTGCTGTGGCAACATTATGAAGTACATATCACACATTTTCAAATGTATATATTAAAGACGCCATGAGTTTGGTTGGTTTGAACTATTCAATGCGTTTCTTTTAGATTTCACATTTGAATTTTGGCAGTGTTCATGTGTTTTGCCAGCAAAATTATTTTTGGCTTTGTGATTCTTAAGACTCCTGAGGCAGGCCTGTTGGCCGAAACATGTACGTGTTGTGGCCACCACTATAGCCCAGAACAGGGCTCTGGAGAAATCCTGGTGACTACAACAAACAGTGCACCAGCGTGTGACCCGACATGGAGTCACCCTGCAGGACCGGACTCTTCAACAGCACTCAAAATTAAACTCAAAAATAAAGTTCCAACAATATGGTTGCTTAGAGCAATAGTTCAGTTTAATCAACTCTTAAGGCAGGTAAGTAATTCCTCAAACTTTGTTACATTCATCAGGATTCCTTACAGCAGGGGTGCCCAATACGTCGATAGCGATCGACCAGTAGCTCAGGAAGGCAACGTGAGTCGATCGCAGAGCCCATCCCGGGCTCCGTGATAGACTCGTGTTGCCGTCCTGATCTACAGGCCGATCAGCCTTCATCTCCAGTGTTCTCCCTAGGGCCTTTTAGCTGGGCGGTCCGCCCAGCTATCATCTGCCGCTGCTGAACATTTAAAAAACCCAAAAAAAACCAGCTTGGAGATTTCAGCCCGTAGCGAACTTATGCTCCGGGCTCTAACATGTGCGTGCCGGCTTCTCTTCTCTTCCCTCCGAAACCGGAAGTTATGTCGGGGGTTGGGGGGAGGGAGAGAAGGGAAGCCGGCACGCACATGTTGAGAGCCCTGAAGCAAGCGTTCGCTACGGGCTAATGCGGGAGACAGGTTAGTGAAGCATTTGTTCTTCTTCCTGCCTGGGTCCTGCCTACTTTCTGTTTCCGCGAAGGCAGGACCCGGCAGCATTTCCCCCAATAGGTTGATCACGATCTTGGGCTGATCAGCCTTCCTCTTCCCGACGGCAGAATTTACGTCGGGGAGAGGAATGCTGGTTGGCCGAAACAGGGAGAGCTTGGGGCCTGTTATTGGTGGCGTTTGGGTCCTGGTCCCCGATGGCAATGGCAATGGCAGTGGCTTGGGGGAGGGCAGGGAGAAAGAAAGAAAAAGGGCAGGCAGGGAGACAGAAGGAAAGAAGAGAAACAGAAAAAAATGAAAGGGAGGCAGAGAGAAAGAAAGGGCAGGGAAGAGGAAGGAAAAGTTGGGGGGAAGGAATGAGGTCTGGAGGAGAAGAAGCATACAGGCTAAAAGAAAGGAAGAAAGATTGTATGCACAGTCAGAAGAAGAAAGTGCAACCAGAGACTCATGAAATCACCAGACAAGGTAGGGAAAATGATTTTATTTTAAATTTAGTGATCAAAATGTGTCTGAATTTATATCTGCTGTCTACATTTTACACTAAGGTCTCCTTTTACTAAACCGCAATAGAGGTTTTTAGCGCAGGGAGCCTATGAGTGTCGAGAGCAGCGCTGGGCATTCAGCGCAGCTCCCTGCGCTAAAAACTGCTATCGTGGTTTAGTAAAAAGGGAGGGGGTATATTTGTCTATTTTTGTATGGTTGTTACTGAGGTAATAGTGCATAGAGTCATTTGCTTTGACCTCTTTGAAAAACCCTGGAATAGGAATGATAATTAACATTTTCTATGCGTACAGTGTGCTTTGTGTTTTTTTTTTTATTTTATTGTTGGTAGATCATTTTGACTTGGTCATTTAAAAAGTAGCTCGCAAGCCCAAAAAGTGTGGGCACCCCTGCCTTACAGCATAAAAAACAAAATAAAAAAAAAACACAACTGCCAAAAGGGGCAAGAAAATAAAGCAGTCCAAAAATAAAGTCCAAACTTTCTTCCACTGCTTAATAAGTCTCAATTACTCTTGTGACTTCAGCTCGCTACAGAGCCAGCTCTGCCTGCTCCAAAGCAGGTATTTCATTAAATCAAAACTAAAGTTCAGCATTCTAGTTTCCTTAATTCTCAGTCATTAAAGAAAATAAAGGATAGCCTCTGGCAACAGTATATGTCTGCCAGGAACAGGAGAGTGCAATAGGTTTTGCCAAAATAAAGGCCTTAAGATAGGCTTTCACAAATTCCCTCCCAAGGTGGAAGCAAAACCTCTCCCCACACTCTCTCACAGCTTCCTCAAAATCAACATTCCAGAAAACAGCACACAAACAGTCTAAAACACATCACACTCACTGTTTGTGGCTTGAAGCCAGGTCCACCTGCATTAATTCAGGATAATTGGATTCACAGCCAGTACAAGCTTCTTGGAAGTCCATAAGCTCCTCGCTCTGGAATGGTAAGTCTTCTGCTTGTTCAGCCTCAGTCCATTCCATCGGTATAGGCCTGTTGTCCCTGTTAGGCCCAGGTGAATCCTTAGGGAGGCAAGACCTAAACTTCCTCCCTAACTGGCTTGCTAGCTTGAATGCCACTGCTGGCTTATGTACTCTAGGGGGCGTGCCTTATTCTGGGAGTGTCAGCAGAAGTCCAGGGGCCTCTAGAGCTCCCCTGGTGGTGACTAGGATCAAACTCACTCCCTTCTTCCTCAGATAAAACTGGCTCCTCCTGGTGGTCACTGGCATTATCTCCCACAATATACCTCTGGGAGATCCTGGGTTTTTCCTTCCGGGGTTTTGTTTTTACTTTTTCCCCCAGCTTATCTGGGACCATGGCAGGCCTTGTGTCTGCTTGGTCACAGTGTCGAGTCACTGAATCATTGATTGTACCATGATGATATTGGAAGAATAAAGATTTCTACATCTTCAGATTAGCTTGTGGACACTTTTTTAGTGCACATCATTCTATTCTGGACAATTCCACCTTTTTGGTTTCTGGTATTGCATTTGTGGTTTTGTTTTTTTCCCCTTTTGTGTAATCACTGTTTTATTCCAGTCCATAGTTTATGAGGATAACTTTGGTGTCATTCTTGCAAAGCTTTATAAATGTCCATTTGCGATATACAGACTCTCAACTAGTATGGAGCTAACATCGATGTTTTGACAAAAGCCTTCTTCGGGGGTCAAAATCACCTGCAGCAATAAAAACCTTTGCTAATCACAGTGCAGAGACTTGGACATTTATTAGATAAGTGGCATATTATTATATTGCATGGATCAGATGTTTGGAGAGATTTGCACAACACTGGTGAGGTGTAAGTTACAGAGGGAGATGATATACGCACATATTATTGACAAAAGATACGAGGGTAAATCAAAAGGTAAAGGCAAAATACATTAAATGGCTTTAATAGAAGGAACTGTGAGTAATTGAACATATCACTTTTCCACATAGTCCCCATACAAGATGATGCATTTGTTGTATCATTCAACTAGCTTCTGTATTCCTCGCAGCATGTCCTTCAGTGGACTGAAGATGTGATAATTGCTAGGTGCCAGCTCTGGGCTGTAAGGAGGATGATGTTCGAACCCAAACTGTTGCACTGTTTCTTCTGTTGCTTCTGTATGAGGACGTGCATTGTCATGGTGCAGCAAGACTGTTTTGGACAACATTCCTCTTCTTTTGCTGTGAATTGCAGGTTTAAGTTCATTTTGCAGTAATGCACAGTAATTTGTACTGTTCACTCTTTGCCCGTGCGCTTGGAAATTCACCAGAAAAGGTCACTTCATGTCCCAAAAGAAGGTTAGCAAGACTTTCTTGGAGGAGGGATGACATTTGAATTTCTTCTTCACTGGAAAAAACATATGTTTCCACTCCATGCGTTGTCTTTTGCTCTCCGGGTCATGGCGATACACCCAGGGAGAATTCTCTCCAGAATATGCGGATCTTCTTCACGCCATCTCAGGAACTGGGTTGCAACCTCCACATGCTATCGCTTGTGTAGATCAGTAAGCTGTTTGGGAACCCATGTCTATGCTGAGTCAATGTCCAATGATGAATTTCCTCAGCTTTCACTTTCTCTGTCCAAAGAAAGCACACTACTGCATATTGTTCTTCGATGGTGCAATCTTGCAATGGAGTGTCCGTGTTTCTGACCTTGTGACTAAAGGCCAAATGCTGCACTGTGCATGGATGAACTATCCAACAGGGCAGTGCACAAGTACATAAGTTGCATTGTGCTAGCTCTGTTCTAGTTATTGCATAATTTAACAATTGGTTTTAATTTTTGATTCACCCTTGTATATTGGCTATATGGTGACATACTATTGATTTTTATATTCATCCAAATGGTTAAAGGATAGATTTAGAAGAATATTTTGTATAAAGTTTGTGCACTTTGGCTATACTATTTTGTAAAGTTTCAAGTTTATTATTAAGTTTCAAGTTTATTAGGATTTTATATACCGCCTATCAAGGTTATCTAAGCGTTTTTTTACAATCAGGTACTCAAGCATTTTCCCTCTCTGTCCCGGTGGGCTCACAATCTATCTAATGTACCTGGGGCTATGGAGGATTGAGTGACTTGCCCAGGGTCACAAGGAGCAGCGCGGGGTTTGAACCCACAACCCCAGGGTGCTGAGGCTGTAGATCCAACCACTGTGCCACACACGCCTCCTAAAGGCAACATAGGTACCTGTAAGCCATTTAAAATTAGGTCTCAGAACTATCACTTATGCACATATTCTCCCAGATAAATTTACACCAGCTCCAAAGGTATAAATGTGTGTGCTTTAGAAACTGCACGAATTCATCACTGCTCTACCCAAACTGCATTTCCAGGAATGCCTAACATATCTGTGTATATTAGGCACTTTGCTTTCTTTAGACAGTCAAACTGTTACCAATGTCTGTGTTTACGCTCTAGAGGAAGACTTGTCGTCTACACCTTATACAGTGGAACCCCTGAAGTACTCCCTGCCTCATGTCACTGTGTGCTTTGGAGCTGGAGGACAGTTGGTCCGTGTGTGTCCCAACTTCCCAGCTGAAGGGCAGCCAGCACTCATTGAAATACACAGCCTGGAGGTAAGAACTAGTAACAGCAGCCAAATGCTAGTAATATTGTCGTTAACCCCTTTCTCTTTTACTAAGCTGTGGTAGAGATTTCTTCTGCGGCCCAGAGCATTAAATGATCCAATGCTGCTCTGACGCTCATAGAATTCCTATGAGCATTGGAGCATTTAGTGTTCTGGGCCGTGATGGATACATCTAATATGACTTAGTAAAAGGGGTGGGGTGGGGGGTAAAAGTGGAGGCGCTCTGCCACTAAGATCCAATGTATCCCCTTCTCCAACCATTTCATTATTCTGAGTTGTTTTATGCAAAGAAATGTTAAAATATAGCATGGGAAGTAATTTTATATGTGAGATGTGCAAAAAGATGCCCATTTTATATAGCATTCAAACAACCATGCGCATAAAGCAAAAGGTAGTTCAGTAAAAGAAAGCAATAACTCCCAACCCCTTCCCAAAATATAATTTATATAAACTGTGTCAAAACATGTTACATTCTGCTAAAACTGTCCCCCTTCAACTACTGTAACTCTGCACTCTGCAAATGGTTCCAACCTCAAATGTACCCCCTTAAGCAATCCTCAATCAAATACCCCTGAAATTGCTCTCCACCTACTAAAAACATCTTCCACCATCACCTTGCTCCAAAACTACCCCACCAACTCAAAGGCTGTACCTTCAAAAACCCCATCACTCATAAACCGCCTCTACCCCCCCCAAAGACGGCCACCCCCCAAACTGCTGCTGCAACTATACCGTGACCCCCCCAATTGCCCCACACCCCAAAACTACCCCTGTACAGCTACCCCCAACACCCTCTAAGGCTACCCTCTGTAGCTACCAAGGCTACCAACCAACTGCCCCACTCCCTAAAAAAATGATGACCCCCCTCACCATTCAGAACTAAACTTCCAACCCTTTCTGAATAAAGGGGCTCTCTTCTCTCTGGAAGCGCATTCCAGGTGTCCACCACACATTGGGTAAAGAAGAGGGTTCAGAGGAGAGCGACGCGTCTGATAAAGGAGATGGAAAACCTTTCATACGCTGAGAGATTGGAGAAACTGGGTCTCTTTTCCCTGGAGAAGAGGAGACTTAGAGGGGATATGATAGAGACTTATAAGATCATGAAGGGCATAGAGAGAGCAGAGAGGGACAGATTCCTCAAACTTTCGAATAATAAAAGAACAAGAGGGCATTCAGAAAAGTTGAAAGGGGACAGATTCAAAACAAATGCTAGGAAATTCTTCTTTACCCAACGTGTGATGGACACCTGGAATGCGCTTCCAGAGGGCATAATAGGGCAGAGTACGGTGCTGGAGTTCAAGAAAGGATTGGACAATTTCCTTCTGGAAAAGGGGATAGAGGGGTATAGATAGAGGATTACTGCACAGGTCCTGGACCTGTTGGGCTGCTGCGTGTTTGCCCAACCACCTTGGACCACCATTGTGGTGGTGGAAGGGTTCCAATCTGAGGCTTTTTCCTCCATTCATTTGAAACTTCCTTTACTGAAACTGCAGCAGCACTGATTTTTTGTGACATTCATTCTATTATTTTGGTGAAAGTGTTTACTCTAATATTATTAAGTTTTCACATTTCCGAGTTGTTTTTTGTTAGTTGCCATGTGTATCACATGATCTTCAGGACATTCATCTCTTTGTGCATTGATACATCAGAATATTTGACTCCTGATGCAGGCCTGTAGGCCGAAACATGACTTGTGTCGAGTTATTTGAACATATATCATACCAATAAAGCCAGACTAGTGATTGTTTCCATTGGTTTGCTGTCTACTCCATCTCTTCTGCTGATGTTTTGTAAAAATGCATATAATGTGTGCATAATATGCATAAATATCCAGTAATTATAGTCAAGGCTCTGGGACTGAGTCCTGTTACAATGATGGTCTTCCATACTTCTCCAGATTCTAGACGCAATAGGAATCTCAGGTAAAGTGCACAACTGGTTCCAAGGCTTCCTCAAAACAAGAACATATAGAGTCAAGTAAAAAGAAATACTATCAGAACCATGGTCTAACCCCTGCGGAGTGCCACAAGGCTCTCCCCTCTCTCCCACACTTTTCAACCTATTCATTGCTTCCCTAGGCAGCACCCTAGATGCCCTAAACATAACATCATTCAGCTATGCGGACGACATAACCATCCTCCTTCCATTCGACATCCACGACCCCATCTCCACAGGACGCCTGAAAACTACAATGGAAACAGTAGAAAAATGGATGACAAATCATAAGTTGAAGCTGAACACGGACAAAACTAAATTCCTACTACTAGAACACCGACTGCATATGTATGTCTGCCTTCCCGAGGGAAGGTAGTCATAAGAACATAAGAACATAAGCAGTGCCTCCGCCGGGTCAGACCACAGGTCCATCCCGCCCAGCAGTCCGCTCCCGCGGCGGCCCAAAACAGGTCAAGACCTGTCTGAATCATCAGAAGGGGCTCCCTTGCCACCTTGGTTTCCCATTTAAGTCCTGCCTTCCTATCGAAGTCCTAGCCCTCCGGTCTTGCACATGCACGACCAGGTTAGTTTATACTCATTACCTGATTTACTTCCTATACTTGTGTTACCTCCCAGCTCCTCCCTCAGTATCCCACGATCCCTTTATCCCTCAGGAATCCATCCAATCCCTGTTTGAATCCTTGTACCGTATTCTGTCTGATCACTTCCTCCGGTAGCGCATTCCAAGTGTCCACTACCCTTTGGGTGAAAAAAAACTTCCTTGCATTTGTTTTGAACCTATCTCCCTTCAGTTTCTCAGAATGTCCCCTCGTATTTGCTGTCCCCTTCAGTCTAAAGAATCTGTCCCTATCCACCTTCTCTATGCCCCTCATGATCTTGAAAGTCTCTATCATATCTCCCCTGAGCCTCCTTTTCTCCAGAGAGAAGAGCCCCAGCCTATCCAGCCTCTCGGCATATGAGCAGTGTTCCAGCCCTCTTACCAATTTCGTTGCTCTCCTTTGGACTCTCTCAAGTACCGCCATGTCCTTCTTGAGGTGCGGCGACCAATACTGAACGCAGTACTCCAGATGTGGACGTACCATCGCTCGATACAAAGGCATGATGACTTCCCGTGTTCTGGTTGCTATGCCCTTCTTTATGATGCCCAGCATCCTGTTGGCTTTTTTCGAGGCTGCTGCGCACTGTGCAGATGGCTTCAGTGATGCATCCACCAGCACACCCAAGTCTCTCTCTAGTCTGCTGTCTCCCAACAATACCCCCCCTAATTTGTAGCTGAACAACGGGTTCTTTTTCCCTATATGCATGACCTTGCATTTGTCCACGTTGAAGCGCATTTGCCATTTGTTTGCCCAGTCTTCCAGCTTGTCCAGGTCCCTTTGTAGGTCCTCACACTCCTCCCTGGTCGTAACTCTGCCGCACAGTTTGGTATCGTCTGCGAATTTTATAACCTCGCACTTTGCCTCCTTTTCCAGGTCATTGATGAATATGTTAAAGAGTAAAGGCCCCAGCACCGATCCCTGTGGCACACCGCTCGTGACTCCCCGCCAGTCAGAATATTGACCCTTTACTCCAACCCTCTGCAGTCTTCCCGACAACCAGTGCTTGATCCATCTGTGCACATCCCCTCCCACCCCGTGGTTCCACAGCTTCTTAAGTAGCCTTTCATGTGGCACCTTGTCGAAAGCCTTTTGAAAGTCGAGGTAAATGATGTCTATGGGCTCCCCATTGTCCACCCGACTGCTTATTCCCTCAAAGAAGTACAGAAGGTTCGTTAGGCACGACCTTCCCTTACAGAATCCGTGCTGGCTTGTTCTCAGTAGGCCATTTCTCTCGATGTGCTCGCAAATGCCGTCCTTGATCATAGCTTCAACAATCTTCCCTATAATTGAAGTCAGGCTCACCGGCCTGTAGTTCCCGGGGTCACCCCTCGATCCTTTCTTGAAGATGGGTGTGACATTTGCCAATTTCCAGTCCTCCGGCACCTCACCAGTTTTCAAGGATAGGTTGCAAACATGTTGTATTGTGCCCGCTATTTCCTGTCTTAGTTCCTTCAGAACCCTTGGATGGATCCCGTCCGGGCCCGGTGATTTGCCGCACTTTAACCTGTCTATCTGTTTGAGGACATCCTCCCTACTTACCTCTATGTGCTCTAATTTTTCAGTCTGTTCCCCACTCATGAGTTCCTCTGAGTCTGGTATATTAGATTTGTCTTCGCTCGTGAAAACCGACGAGAAGAACGTGTTCAACCTCTCAGCTACCTCTTTATCTTCCTTAATCACTCCCTTCCTGTCCCCATCGTCCAACGGCCCTACTTCCTCTCTCGCTGGTCGCTTCCCCTTAACGTAACTGAAGAATGCCTTGAAGTTTTTCGCCTCCTTGGCCAGCCCCTCTTCGTATTTCCCTTTTGCTTTTCTAACCTCCCGGTGGCATTCCTTTTGGCATTTCCTGTGCGCCTGGTGATTTTCCTCTGTTGGGTCCTTTTTCCATCTCCAGAAAGATACTTTTTTGTCCTTTATCGCCCTCTTAACTTCTATTGACATCCAAACCGGGTCCTTTGATCGCTTGTTCTTGCAGCCTTTCCTGAAGTTGGGGACGTACATTCTCTGTGCTTCTTGCAGGGTGTCCCTGAATAGGGTCCAGGCGCTTCCCACAGTCTCCATCCTAAAGATGTTTCTGAGCTTCCTCCCCACCATTTCCCTCATAGCAACGTAATTCCCTTTCTTGAAGTTCAGCGCAGTTGTTGCGGTCCTCCTAACTATGGGTGTCCCTCTTTCTAATGTGAATCTGATCGTGTTGTGATCACTGTTGCCTAGTGGTCCTCCCACTTCTACCCCTCTTGCAGGCCCCCCTAATCCGTTTAGGATGAGGTCAAGAGTAGTACCCCCTCGCGTCGGTTCTTTGACTAGTTGCTCCATGAAGCAGTCCTTCACAGCTTCTACAAATCCTATCTCCCTATTGCAGTTGGAGTGACCCGTACTCCAGTCTATCCCCGGGTAGTTGAAGTCCCCCATCACTGTTACATTTCCAGTCCTGCACTCCTGTCTCAATTCCGCTTCCAAGTCGTGTCCGACTCCCTCTGGTGTACCAGGTGGTCGATAGTACAGCCCCAGTTTTATGCCCGCACCCTTGTTTCCCGGTAATTTGACCCACATCGATTCCAGCCCCTCTGCCTTCGTTGCCATATCCATCCCGACCGAGTGGATAGAGTCCTTTATATATAGAACTGGAAGTAAACTCAATCAAGTACCCAATACAGAGTTCCCTCAAAATCCTGGGAATACAACTAGACAGATGCTGCACTATGCAAACACAAATCCATAAAATCATCCAAAAAGCATTCTTCACAATGCGAAATCTGAGAAAAATAAGAAAATTCTTTAATAAAGACCAATTCAGAATCATTGTCCAATCCCTCGTGCTAAGTATGGTAGACTACTGCAACAGCCTTTACCTACCTTGCCCAATCAACACAATAAAAAAACTACAGACCGTCCAGAACACAGCCCTCAGACTCATATACTCACTCAGCAAATACGACCACATTACCAAAGCATACACAGAATCTCACTGGCTACCAATAAAAGCAAGAATACAATTCAAACTCTACTGTCTCCTATTCAAAGTAACCCACGGCGCGGCACCCAGCTACCTAAACAACCGCTTTCACTACTATCTCTTATCCAGAAGAAGGAGAACACAGAACATTTTCACCTACCCTCCTCTCAATGGTACTCGACGTAAGAAACTTTATGACAACCTACTAGGGACACAGGCAGCTAATATTGACTCCGACATCTCAAAATTACTGATCGAAATTACAGACATAAAAGAGTTCCGAAAAGAAATAAAAACACTACTGTTCAAAAAAATATCTCCCATCAATCTAAACCGCCATCTAATGAGTTCCCAACCAATTCCTTTGGGAATAGAATCTCTTTATCCAACCCAAACTAAACACCCCTACTGTCCATATCATCAACATTAATTAACCAACATCATGCAATCATCAAAACAATAAATACACCTCCACTTATAGGCATATGATGCTACTCTCCATCCGAAGAAACTTGACTCATCTCATGTAACATCTTTTGTAATCTAGAATATATTGTAATTCTTATTCTCCACCAGTTATAAATTGACTCAGTTGCTATGTAACATCTCCTGTGATATTGAATGTACTGTAATTCTTCACTATTACCTGTAATTAACACTTCTCCTGTAATGTAATTCTACGGGAAATGCCCAGATATCTTCCTTATTGTAATCCGTGGCTATGTTATATCTGCTGCGATGTTGAATGTATTATAACTCTTCACTGTTACTTGTAATCTACTCTTCTCCTGTAATGTAATTCTACTGGAAATGTCCAGATATCATCTTTATTGTAATCCGCCTAGAACCGCAAGGCACAGGCGGAATAGAAATCCCTAATGTAATGTAATGTAATGTATGTACTGGGCATGATAATTTGGAGTAGTACTCACTTGGGCCTCAGTCTTTGCTGGAGTCCAGTTCCAAAGGAAAAATATAATCAATTCCTAAAACAGTAATATAAAGAAGATCATAAACTCTTCCTTCTCTTTCGTTTTGAATATGATCTGGAGCTGCTAGGCATTGTTCTTATGATAATGTATCCAGATGGGATAGTTTTGTGCATACCATTACATAAATGAACTTCTAGTGCAATGTGTCTAGTGGTTTTGAAAGCTAGGGTCTTGTATTTGAACCTGCAACTGTTTTCCAACTGTCAATGTTTTTCAACTGTCAATGTCAATGTTTTTCAACTGTCAATGTTTTCCAACTCCACCTCCATCCCAGGGAGTTGCTCCTGCCCCTTCTTATGTTTTCTGCAAGCAAGTTGCTCAGAAATATTTTTGGTTTTATAATTTTGGGCCTGTGAGGCAGATTTTTTTTCCTTTTAATTCCAGCTGTGAGACAGGTTTTTTTTCCTTTTAATTCCAGCTGAAATTCTATGCTGCAACAGGCAGGCACCACATGGCACAGTAAGGCTATTGAAGCCTATGGGGAAAATCAGGGCAGAGTCTTAAAAGTTTAATTTGAGGGTTTCTGACTACAGAGCCCAGGCCCCCCACATTCAAAACCCCTTTCCCTGTGATTTTCTTTCCTTCAGGGTGATTTTGTTTGAAATTGACTAGGATAGACTCCTCAGGCCTTTTTACCCCATATCATGCCAGGTTTGTGTTGGATGGCCGGCTGAGGAGTGTCCATGTCCCATGTGCAACAGAACATGTGGGAGTGGAGTGGGAGTCTTGGGCTCAGCCTTCTCTGAATCCTCCAGGGCTGAGGATCCGCAGGAGGTGCATCCCCAGAGGAAGAGACCTCTCCCGGGACCCTCTGAATCTGTATTGGCCAAGCACAGTCATGTGGGGACCGCGGAGCCCAGGAGGACAGCAGGGGGTCCCTGCAGGGATCAGAGAGACCCCCAGCACAAGGCTTCACACCGGACTATGTGAGCCTTATGTAGACTGTATTTGAACTGCCAAAAGTCCTCAGTAACTGTTAGCAACGTACCAGTGGTAGCGGCGTAAGGGTTACCCCTTTGGCAGGTGGCCCAACCAGATGAGGACGCAGACTTAGAACAGGACATAAGAACATAAGAAATGCCTGCACTGGATCATACCTGGGGTCCATCTAGTCCGGCGATCCGCACACGCGGAGGCTCAGCCAGGCACACCCTGGTGAATACACTAGTCACTCGTATCCCTCAATGTCTTCTGCAAGAAGATGTGCGTCCAATTTTCCCTTAAATCCTAGAATGGTGGTTTCCTCCACCAGCTTTTTCGGGAGAGAGTTCCAGGCGTTCACCACTCGCTGTGTGATGCAGAACTTTCTGACGTTTGTCCTGGCCGTGTCCCCTCTCAGCTTCAGGCCATGACCTCTGGTCCGAGACTGGGTTACATTTGCCAATGTGAATAACGCTGTTTCTTGCTCA
Source organism: Geotrypetes seraphini (assembly GCF_902459505.1). Classification (NCBI taxonomy): domain Eukaryota; kingdom Metazoa; phylum Chordata; class Amphibia; order Gymnophiona; family Dermophiidae; genus Geotrypetes; species Geotrypetes seraphini. Next base: position 85,671,140 of record NC_047095.1, read on the forward strand.
CCATTCTTTCCCCCTGCTGGTGAGTGAGCTTGCTCCATTATGTCGATCCCTTTTAGCAATTTAAAAGTCTCTATCAGATTCCCCTCTCGGTCTTCTCTTCTCAAGGGTGAATAGTCCCAGTTTTCTGAGGCGATCTTTGTAGCTCAAGTTCTCCATACCTTTTACTAGCTTCGTTGCTCTCCTCTGCACCCTCTCCAGTAGTGTTATATCCTTCTTCAGGTATGGAGACCAGTGTTGGACACAGTATTCCAGGTGTGGTCTGACCATTGCTCTATAAAGCGGCATTATGACCTCCCTTGATCTACTCGTGATTCCTTTATTTATCATGCCTAACATCCTGTTAGCTTTCTTTGCCGCCGCTGCACATTGAGCCGATGGCTTCAGGGTTCTATCTATCAGTACTCCCAGGTCTTTTTCTTGTTCGCTCTTCCCCAATGTTATACCTAACAGTTTGTACCCATGCTCCTTGTTTTTACTGCCCAGGTGCATCACTTTGCATTTTTCTACATTAAAACTCATCTGCCAATTTTCTGCCCATCTCTCAAGTTGCTTCAAATCTCTCTGGAGTTCTTCGCTGTCTGTCAGGAGGTTCAGTCTGTCATGGACTAAGAGGATAGCAAGTCTGATTCCATGCCACTTTTATCCCAGGATGAAGTCTTCCTGGCAAAGTCTGCTTCCGTGCAGGAGGACAGCAGTCAAGAGATGGTGGCAACACTGGATTAGGGAAAGACCCCACAGTGCAATGGTTTTTCAAGGCCTCTGTGCTTTCGAGCATTATTGCCACCTTGTTGCAAGAGTTAAAGCTGGAAGCCAGCTTCTTTTTCTTGATGCTCACTCATGAGCAATTTTGTGACTCTGACTGTGTTCTTTCCTGCACATCTGGACATCACTAAACTGGTCACTGATCATTGGGAGTCACTAGAGGGAGCCCTTTGAGTGGTGAAAACTATGACCAAACTGAATCCGATGGCGCCAGATTTCCTGTTTGTGCAGCCAAAAGTGGATTTGCTGGTGACACAGGTTAGTAAACAAACCTCCCTTCCTAGTGAAGGTGGGCTCTTGTTAGTTTATATCATGTTTATTATAGATAAAGCCTAAATAATAATAACTTTATTTTTATATACTGCAATACCACAAACAGTTCAGAGCGGTTTACAGAGGAAGAGACTGTATACAGACAGCGATATTATAACAAACTTTCAAAATTACATTATATAACAGTAACATCATTATATCTGTTTACAGAGTGTTGAAATGTAATCATCAGTTATTAGCATCAATAGAGTTTTCAAACTTCCCATACACTCTAACCCTCCCCCTACCTCCCTCCTTCTCTCCTATCCCCCCAAACGACCTAAATCCCAACCCCCCAGGAGGAGTGATGTTAAAGGATCTTCAGGATGGATGTCAAGTGAGTGCTTCTTTGGTATCTCGAAATTACCAGGAAGTTTTGGATCACCTTTTTGTTCTCACAAGTCATGCCAAGAAAGGGAGGCTGGCGTCTAAAGTCTCTATTTTCAGATGGATTAAAATGGTCATTTCCTCTGTGCACGTCGGCTGTGGTAAACAACCACTGATCACATTGAAAGCACACTCTACTAGAAGAGTTGCTGCCTCATGGGCAGACTAGGGTTGTCTCGCCCGAGGAGATATGTAGAGCTGCTACATAGTTTATTTATTATTATTTATTTATTTAAAATTTTTTTATACCACCTAAAAACCTAAGCGGTTTACATAATAAACATGCATAAAAATAAAAAATAATACTTACATAAATCATCAGAGAATTATATTTACTCAAAATCTCCCTAATATAAAAACATCAACAATCAGCTAAATCAGAGTAGCCAAGGACAAAATTTTGCATATCTCATCACAAAGCCTCTATTCCCACCTTGCAACACTTCTCATCTCTTGTACATATGTTAGATTACACTTCTCCCTTGTTATTTGCGGGGGATATGGGCAGAGCCGGAAAGATCGCTCCTGCCCCGAAAGCCCTCTAGACCACCAGGTAAGGCCGGGAAGGCGGCAGAGGGGTAAAAAATATGTTTTTTAAAATTTTCCCCCCTCCCCAGAAAAAAATCACGATTATGTGAAATCGCGAGTGTAGAAATCGCGAATGGAGAGGGGGAAGTGTACATAAAAGCATTCACAAAAGGTTGTGTCTTCAGCAATTTTTTAAATCTAACTCTAGATGCATATAAGCGCAAAGATCCCGGTAAGGTGTTCCAAAGTTTCACATCACCTATTGACAGCATGGCATTACTGATCTTGGAATGTATAATCCCCCTTTCTCTGTTCAGAATTAAAGTCCTTCTTGGATGATAAACTTCTAACAACTCCTGAAACATAGTTGGGGCTACATGATATAGTATCTGATGTACGAATGAAAGTATTTTATATTGTACTCTTTGTTGTACAGGTAACCAATGCAGTTATTTCTAGATGCATCAATAATAAGCCTAACTGCAGCAGGAATTGCAAATTCCTACTCTTAACCTTTACAACACCCAAATATAGCGCATTACAATAATAAGTTCTACTCAGAATGAATTCCTGCACCACAGTCCGAAAATAATGATGACGCATTGGTTTTAACCTATACAGCAGGTGCAACTGCATGTAATCTACCTGAATTGTTCTTAAAATTTTACTTCCCATTGTCAATGACATATATAAACACCCCCCAACACAGTCATCTCTTTTTTTATCGGTAGTTGCTCCCCCATCACATTTACATACTCCAATTTCAAACAATTCTTGGGTTTTTTCTTACAATCATCACCTCTGTTTTGTCAACATCCAATTTTAGACTGTGAGCAAAAATCCATTCCATAATCTTCTCCTTACAGCTTTGCAAACACCTCTCTATGTTTTGTAAGTTTTTACCTACTGGAAAAAATAATATATCATCTGATTAGAGCCTATATTGTACTCCTAATTTCTGAAACACCACTTCTTCATATCTTCACCAGATTCTATAGGGTAGACACAGCAGCTGGAAAGGACGCTACTTTGTGGTCTCCATCTTAAAGGCAGGTTCAGTGGACACACCCTAAACTCTGGGGACTACTTTGCTACGTCCCTAGCGTTCAGGACCACTAGACACATTGCACTAGAACGAAAGCTTAGGTTCCTATTTCTGTGATCTTCTTTCTTGTAGATGTGTCTAGTGATCCTCCCTGTGTATGGGCTTTGCTTGCCTTCTGCCTTAGGATCAATCTGGATTTGAAGAATTTTCTGTCTCTTAGAAGAACTGAAAAGAACAAAAAAGAAAAAAGAAAGACAAATGTTATATAGGTAAATCATCATGACCATACAATCTGGTTTCAGTCTCTGCTTTGTTAGCAGGTTATGCGAGTAGCTTTGAAATCTATATATAACTGATGCTGGTTGCACAAATTTGAATGTTATAATGTTATTTCCTTTTTGTTACAGAGCAGAACAAAATTGTAGTGTCAGGGATTTTTACCTATTTTCCTCCTTCCAGTTATGTCTTTTATTACAGTGCTACTTGATTGCTTTTGTACAAACTGAGGGGGGCAGGAGCAGCTCCCTGGGAAGGAAGTGGAGTTGGAAAATATGATTGACAGTTTTCTGCAAGCAGCTTGCTGGTTCAGATACAAAACTCTAGTGTTTAGGACCACTAGACACATCTATAAGATAGAAGATTACCGAGGTAAGAACCTAATTTTTCTTTCATTCCTGTGCCAGGATTTATGGGAGATTATCTCATTCTTTCAGATTTGCTGCTAATATCTCATCACTTGCATTCCTCCAAAAGGAGGCCTCCTCCTAGAGTTATAAGATGTAAGATAGAAAGGTGACATATCAAGATATATGTGGAAATTCTTTTTTAATCAAGCCAGTGGTGCCCACTCATAATTTCTCTCTCTTTCTGGTACCTTTTCCTCGTCTCTGATTGCATTTCTTGTTGGTAGGTAGACCTGGTGTAGCTCTGCATTCTACAGATATTATAATGGGCTCCAGTGAGTGATTTTCTTTTGTTATTCAGGTCCTTCTCCATGATACAGCTGAACAGGAGGAGATGCGAGCCTTTCCTGGGCCTCTGGCCAGGTAACATTCTGCTCCTGCTTCACAACACTTCCAGAGCTTTCATCACTGTCACACACAGAGATGTCAGGAGTGGACTTCGTAACACCAATGTAGGAAAATTAGGGTCCAAACTTTCAAAAATACTACATCATAAATTGCTTTATAGAGATGTGCAGACAAAAAAAATGTAATTTTATAAAAAGAATTTTTGTTTTAGGACACTTTCATTAATAGTGCACCCTATAGTTTAGTGGTACACACTGTTCTTCAGTAAATACCTTTCAAAATAATTTGAGCACTTTAATAGTACTTAGGACAGGGGGCGGCCAACCTCAGCCCTCACCAAGTCGGATTTCCCAAATGAATATGCATGAGATCTATTTACATACAATGGAAGCAATGCATGCAAATAGATCTCATGCAAATTCATTGGGGAGATCCTGAAAAAACAACTAGATTGCGGTCCTCGAGGACCAATGTTGGAGAACCCTGACAGGGTAATTCTGTAAGGCGTCTCCTAAAGTTGATCACAAGAATGCATATAAATATAAATATTCTAGACATTTATGCGTGTTATGTTGATACATACTGTTTGTATGTAAATGACTAGCATACTGGTTATGCACTATTGTATAAACCCAATATGTATGTGCAATAGAGCATAGTTTTCGGGTGGGCGTTCACATAAATGGAGTTTGGGTGAAGCATGGGTAGAGTGCACAGTTATGCATACAGATTACTTGACTGAACTAGGTATGAACATTTAGACCAACTCAATGGTTGGTATAAGTAGTTGTCTCTAGAAAATAGTTACATTCTTGGCTTGTTATGCTGGTATTCTATAGAGAAAGGTAGGCTTCAAGTAGGTACAATGAAAGCACCCTATTATAGACTTACTCTCTTATTGAGGAATAGTGTGCACTATTAACGAGATAGGAAAGACCCCAAAATTTTGCATTTTGCAGAGTTGAAAATTAACACGTTTTACATAACCCCTTAAAACTTTATCTTCATTGAATGCCCTGTAGTAATAGTGGTTCATACTTTTGGTGCTGACACCTGGAGCATCCTGGGTTAATGTCAATTTACCCTTCCAAGCCTTGAAAATGATATCATTCTGCTTGTGTTTAGAAGAGCAAAGCTTATCTTTTGAATGTACTGGTCACTTTTGGGCAAGTCTTGATGCCAATAAGCAGAGCAGTATTTGTCAGCAGTGACTCTCACACTTTCACATAGCGTTGGTAGGCTTGATGTAAGACCAGGAACTTTTGAAGTTTGGGTCAAATGGAGAACCAGATAAATCAGGCCACTTGTGGGATGGCTTCCAATGGCACTAGATTTATCAAGATCCAGAGGAAATAGGAGAAACCCACATTTGGAAATTAGCTTTGTGCAAACATTACAGTGCTTTTTGGCTGAAGCTATAATGCTATCCCTGCTGTGGAATACCTCTAAAAATTATGTCACCTGGATTCTATGTTTTAGAGCACGCTCCATAAAATTCTTTATTTTGGATTGGAGGTATCTTTGTTCATCTGTTGAACCTAAATAGAACGCCTGCATTTTCACACATCGAGTAGTACTTTGCTGCAGCTTCTTTAAACTTTAGCCAAAGTCTGAAAGCGTCTCTCCTTCTTCCAGCTCTTCACTCCTCTGAGTCCCAAGGAGTTTTCAGTTCTGTCTTTTGATTACCTCATCTTTGGAAGTTGGCTGGTTCCTTTGTCCTTTCTGCTTTGCAAGTCTAGAGTCTGCAAGCTTTCATTTTCTTCTTTGAGGGTTGTTCCATGGTTCTGGCTGCCTCTCATATACCTCTGCTTGTTTCTTTTATGTGCGTTGCCATAGAGAAGATTTGCACAAATTGGATGTGATGACATACTGTCAACGCAAAATTGCTCTAATCGGCCAGATGGACAGTAGAAGAAATCACGATTTGGCTCTGCTCTGGCAGCTTCTGATCCTCCTTTGCAGGCAGAACGGGGTATGTAGTGGTTAATGTGAATGTTTGCGTATTAGATTAAACTTACTACTCCATGTTTGCTCACGCCACTTTTTTTTCTGGAAGCCTGGGGTGATAACAAGTAGTTTTCTGTGTTTCTAGGACTCGTCATTCTACCTGAAGGTCTGATGATCTTGATGCTCTGTTTGCAGACTATGGTTGGTTCTGATATTGCTGAGCTCCTCATGCATAACAGTCGGCGGGTGAAATACACAAAGCAGGAAACCATTTCCAATCTCATCAACTTGACGGACGAGGCCTGGCTGCTGCCTGGTTCTGGCACTCCTGACCTCCTGACAGGCGAGATTCCCTGCAGCACTGAGACAGCAGCCACAGCTGTAGAAAAGTTCACCAAGCTCCTTTTCTTTGGCAGAAAGAAAGCAAGTAAAATTTGATTCCTGTCTGCATAGCCTCTTAATGGTTCAGTTTAATATTTTGAAAAGATATCACCAGCTTGTGACCTGGAGTGGCTGCTGATAGAAGCAGAATACTGGGCTAGATGAACCATTGGTCTGACCCAGTGAGCAATTCTTGTGTTCGTATGTTTATCTTCTTCAGTTTCATCTTAGTCAAAAGAACTTGAACTTGTACAGGCCCAGCAGCTCAGCAGTATTCTTGCCATGAAAGGGACCTGGTTGATAGGTGCAGAGGAACTGAAGAGGCAACATATGCATCCCAGTAGGAGGAAGTCTTAACAGTGACATCTGGTGGTAAAACTTAAGGTCCATAGTAATTAGATTCCATAAAAAGTCCTGGTTTATTGCCCCTTGTGGAGGACTCTTAATGTAATGGCAGGGCTGAATTGGGAAATGGAAATAAAAATATGGAAAACTTCCCAGGCACTGGAAATATAGATCTGGGTACTGGGAGCAGGTAGAAACTGATAGGCAAAAATACCCAATACAAGTCCAAACTAGGCTTATCTGCATGGCATTCTCCCAGTGTTAAATGTCGCCATGTCAGCCCTGCAGGGCACACTAACGTAACACCTGGTCCAGAGTTGGTGTGTCATCTCACGCTAGCTACTGTGTACTGGCTATAGCTTAATTTGCAGATAATATTCCCTCATTTTCATACAGTTACATGCTAATTTTAGTGCCTATCTAGTATCTACTAACCTCCTTTGATCCTGGACTAGTGTGCATTAAAGGGGAAATTCTGTATCTAAAAGATAGGTGCCTATTTCTTGTGAATCACACTTAAGCGCCTATTACCGAATCATGCCTAACTTAGAATTTAGGTGCCTGTAATATAGGCTAGGGTAGGGGTGCCCAAAAGGTTGATTGCGATTGACCAGTAGATCGCAAAGGCAACACAAGTCGATCGCGGAGCCAGTATAGATTCATGTTGCCTTTGCGGTTCTGTTCTTCCTGCTTCCCCGACGCCAGATCAGGTGCATACAAGCACTGGGCCTACAAGCCTTCCCCCCCAACATCAATTCTGACATTGGAGAGGAAGTTCCGGAACTTCCTCTCCGAAGTCAAAATTGACATCAGGAGGGAAGGCTTGTGGGCCCGGCACTTGTACGTGCTTAGCCTGGTATCAGGAAAGCAGGGAGAAATTGGCAGTGGTGGCTTGGTGGGGGCAGGGAGAGAGACAGAAAGACAGACAGAAAGAAAGAAAGGGGGGGACAGGGAGGGAGAGAGAGAGAGAGAGAGAGAAAAAAAGAAAGACAGAAAGAAAGAAAGGGGGGGAGGGAGAGAGAGAAAGAAAGACAGACAGGAAGGAAGAAAAGGGGACAGTGAGAGAGAGAAAGAAAGACAAACGGGGCAGGAAGAGAGAAAGAGAGACAGAAAGAAAGGGGGCAGGGAGAGAGAAAGAGAGACAGACAGAAAGAAAGGGGGCAAGGAGAGAGAAAGACAGACAGAAAGAAAGCAAGGGGAGGGGGCAGGTTGAGAGGAAGAAAAAGTTGGACTCATGGAGAGACAGAAAGAGATGTTGATTGGAGAATGGAATGAGGTCTAGAGGAGAGGAAGCATGCAGGAGGCAAAAAGAAAGGAAGAAATATTGGATGCACAGTCAGAAGGAAGTGCAACCAGAGACTCATGAAATCATCAGACAACAAAGATAGGAAAAATGATTTTATTTTCAGTTTAGTGATCAAAATGTGCCCGTTTTGAGAATGTATATCTGCTGTCTATAATTTGCACTATGGCCCTCCTTTTACTAAACCGCGATAGCGTTTTTAGTGCAGGGAGCCTATGAGCATTGGGAGCAGCATGGGGCATTCAGCGTAGCTCACTGCGCTAAAAACTGCTATCACGGTTTAGTAAAAGTGGAGGGGGTATATTTGTCTATTTTTGTATAGTTGCTACTGAACTGACATTGCATATTTTAAAGTCATCTGCCTTGACCTCTTTGAAAAAAACTCCGAATATAAATGATAATTAACATTTTCTCTGCATACAGTGTGCTTTGTGTTTTTAAAATTTTTATCGTTGGTAGATCATTTTAACATGGTCATTTTAAAAGTAGCTCGCAAGCCAAAAAAGTGTGGGCACCTCTGGACTAGGGTTTTAAAGGCCTACATTATAGACACATAACTCCTTTAGTGAATCGCACCTAACAGTGCCTAAGTCCTTCTCCGCCCCTTAAAATGCCTGCTTTGGAGTTAGGATCTGTTAGGTTCCATGTGGTAGGCACCTTTTTTTGTAGAATCACGCCTAAGAAGATAGGTACCTATCACCCAATTTTTATTTTTTTCATTCACAAACTTGTTAAAGCTCATAATTGAAGCCAATTTCCTAATTAAGTTAGGCGCCTAACCCTAGGTGCCTATTTATTTATGCATCTATTTTATAGATCTTTATGCGCCTTCTCTTATAGAATTTCCCCCTATGTGGCTTTAGGGATCAATTTTTTAAAAATGAACAGAGTTAAATTAAGCTGATTTTCAGATGAAAATCTCTCTACATTTAAGCATTTAATATGTAAGAGGTTCGATTTAGGTTGTGTAATTGTGGTTTTGTAAACTTAGATGAATACCATTGAAAATGAGTACTAGCTAGCTAAGGCCCCGATTCACTAAATTCAGCGATCTTCGCTAAACCTGTTTTCATAGGTTTAGCAATGATCGCTGCTAATCGACTCGATTCACAAAATGACCCACCACGTGTTTCCAATCCGGCCATGCAAATTAGTAAAACCCCATGCAAAATAGCCCAGTGACTGATTCACTTACATTTGTTTGGCTATTTTGCATAGGGTTTTACGAGCCTAAAACCCGACTGCTGTAGACCTGTCGGTAACAGAGGTTTTTTTCATTTTTTTTTAATGGCACAGATATTTTGCACGACCCACGACAAAGCTCCCTGCCTTCTTCCCCGAGCCAAAAAAAATGGCAGGAGGGATGCCCACTCCCTCCTGCCACTAGACGCCCTTCCCCCTGTCATCGATGAACTTTTAAATATGGCAGGAGGGATGCCCACTCCCTCCTACCACCAGACGCCACCCTCTCTCAGCCCCCCTCTTCCATCAGTCCCCCTCCTTCCTGTTACCTTTAGTCGAGAGCAGAAAGAGACCCTTCTTCTCCTCTGCCGGCTGCTGTCCTCTACAATGCAGGCCTTAGGCCCTTCCCCTGTGCATCATCAGATGCACGGGGAAGGGCCTAAGGCCCTAATTGGCTCAAATGTCCCCTTGGGCAGGGTCTTAGGCATCTGAGCCAATCAGAGACTCAGGCTCCCTCTGTATCCCGGATACAAGGGGAAGGAACTAATGCTAAGGCTCCTCCCCCTTTTATCCAGGATACAGAGGGAGCCCAAGGGAGTCCCTGATTGGCTCAGATGCCTAAGACCCTGCCCAAAGGGAGGGGCTTGAGGCATCTGAGCCAATCAGGGCCTTAGGACCCTCTCCGTGCATCTGATGATGCACCGGGGAGGGGCCTAAAACCTGCTTTGCACAGGCCGGCGGCCGGTAGAGGAGTAGGAGGGACTCCGCCTGCTCCTGACTAAAGGGAGGAGGGGGGCTGAGGGAAGAGGAGGAGGCTGAGGGAGGGTGGTGTCTGGTGGCAGGAGGGAGTGGGCATCCCTCTTGCCATATTTAAAGTTCAGCGGTGGTGAGGGGGCATCTGGTGGTAGGAGGGAGTGGGCATCCCTCCTGCCATATTTAAAAGTTCGGCTGTAGCGGGGGCGTCTGGTGGCAGGAGGGAGTGGGCATCCCTCCTGCCATTTTTTTGATTCAGGGAGGGAGGGGGGCTTTGTCATTAGTTGTTGGGGAGGGCTTTTCATTTTTTTTTTAATTGGGCAGATATTTTGCATGTGTAATACACGCAAAATATCTGTGCCATTAAAAAAAAAAAGAAAAAAACTCAGCAGAAGCCCTGACAGCAGTGACAGGAGGCTGCTTCTCCTGTCACTACTGTCAGGGCTCTGCGCATGTCTGAGCGATTGAGTCGGTGGGTTTGCATGGAAATGGTTTGCACCTACATGCTAATCATTTGCATGCAAACCCACCGACTCAATCGCTGTTTGAAAATCGGCCAGAGAATCGTCCAACAGCGATTGAGTTGCTATCTTTAGTGATTCTAGCCCTAAGTCTTGTCCTATCTACTGGAATTATATTGAAAGTGTGGAGGTTTTGTCCTCTCTTCCCTGCAATTATCTGTCCCTTATACCCAAATAAAATGTTTGGTGAGGTTTGTGTATGGGTGTCAACATTCTAATGTGATTGTTATCCCTCCCTTCAAAGACAACAGTCCCTCCTTCCTGTATGCTTCATTCCTACCTAGGGCTAGTTGCACTAAGAGGATCAGTAAGACCGTATGGGTCTGCACCAATCCAATTTTTTGGCTGATTCAGAAAGAGCTATTGATGCACTAAAATGTTTGCATGCAAATGATTCACGCGGATGTTGTCATAATCCCCGACTCTGCTGTCCGATTGACTTCTGTGAGAGCGACTCTCACATATGTGCAGAACCGGCAGGGGAAACCCAAACAGCTGAGAGGCAGGTGAAGCCATGAAAACAGATTCCTGTCATTCAGCCGTTTGGGGCAGAAAACCTTTTTTTTTTTTGTCTTAATGTTTTTTTAATGGACACAGATGCTGTGTGTGTTGCATACATATAATATCTGCCCCATAAAAAAAGCCCTCCTCCTGCCTATGACGGCCCTCCCTAATGAACCAATGAATGTAGCACCGGGAAGACCCTCCCCCACACGCTAGCAAAAAATTGGCAGGAGGGATGGCCATTCCCTCCTGCCATTCGCCCCCTCCCATGACATCAATACAGTAGGAAGGATGCCCACTCTCTCCTGCCAATGTGACTCCCCTCCCCCCAGTGGCAGCAATACGGCAGGAGGGATGTGCACTCCCTCCTGCCACCAAAGGCCCACTTCTGCGCCGGACATCCCCCAAACATCCCCTACCCTCCCCCTTTCCCCCTGAAAAAAAGGCAGGAGGAATGCCCACCAGAGGTCCCCCGCCATCCCCTGCTATCCCTTGAATCCCTCCCGTACCTTTTTAGAGATGCAGGATGCAAGCTCAGTCCCGCTTGTAGGCCTGCCACTCCAAAATGGCAGTCCTTTCCCTCCCTGGTGCATCATGTGATACAAGGGGAGGGGCCTAAAGCCCTGATTGGCTCAGATGCCTAACACCCCACCCCTTGGAAGGGGCCTTAGGTGTCTGAACAAATCAGGGCCTTAGGCTCCTCCCTCTGTATCCCGGGATACAAGGAGGAGTAGTCTAAGGCCCTGATTGACTTGACTGCCGAACCACAAGCACTTCTGTGACCTGACTCCCAGTTTTTCTGACTCCATCTGAGATATTTCCAGTATCCCCTAATGAAGGCATTTGTTAATGCTGAAACTTGGATCCTTGTTGGGACATTTTAAAAATAAATGTCACACACAGGTTGTTTAAGACATCTCCCTTGCCTTTTTTGTTTTCCTTCTGTTGCTCTCCTACGAGGCAAGTACTCTCTGTTTGCTCTATATATGACTGGGGCAGGGGTGGCCTTATAATGAGGCCAACTGAGGCGGCAGCCTCAGGCGGCACTGTTGAGGGAGCAGCATCTTGCTGCTGGCCAGCCTACCTGATGGTCAATTATCTCTGCCACTTCCCTTCCCAGCATCTAATGCTTTCACCCTTCTCTCCCCCTGTCGGAATTTTTCCCATTCCACCCTCCCCACCCGTGTCTACCTTCAATTTGTCATAAAAGTTCTCAGGCAGCAGTATTGATTCAAAGAGCTACCCTGCTGCCGGTCCTGGTATCTTCTCTCCACTGCGGCCTGCCCTTTCTTAACAACTTCCTGTTTCTGCTGGCGTGGACTGCAGTGGAGAGAAGATGCCAGGACAGGTAGCAGAGTAGCTCTGTGAATTGCTACCGCTGACCAGCAATTTTTACAACAGATTGAAGGTAGGAGTGGGGGTAAGGGGTGGGGTGGAATGGGAAAAATGCCAATTGGGGGGAAGAAGGGTAAAAGCGGAAAGCCTAATAGTTGGGGCAGCCCTTGTCCCACCCCCATTTTGGATGCTCAGTAGAGGGTGGGGGACGCTAGTTCATCCCTCGCCTCAGACAGCAGATTGCCTTGAGCCATTCCTGGATTAGGGATCTGTTGATTATCTGTTTTGGGCTGTTGAGGGGATATAGTGGTAAATAAGAGCCATATTGATATTGACATTGACATTGATGGAACTTCGGTCTGTCCCGGTATGGTAATGCATATGTTCTTATGTTCATATTTAGGCTGACTATGGAAGCACCCAAATTTGAATGGTCAAATCAGGCAGCTGATTTGTTCAAAATCAGAGCTAGCTACCGGGCTTTCTTCTCTTGAATTAATTCCATTCCTCAGCCCTGCTCAAAATTTGGCTGACCAAACATAGCCGCTTGCCCTTATATAGCAGGATAGATTTGTTTGGAAATTCACTCTTTGGTACATAGCACAGTGCTTGCTAAATTTTAGTGCATGAGTCCATGTATGACTATATTTCTGTATTATATAAAATAGTTGTATTTTCTCCATTTTCTTTATTAAACATTTCAGATCTACAATTAACACATTCAGCCTTCAGATTTCCATCTTAGAGCTGAGCATTGGCTCAGATGAAAGCTGTGTTTACATATATTGGAATTTGACTATTGATGTATTTGCATGTAACTATTACAAGTGTTTATAGTTATTAGGCAAGTGTGTAGTTATTAGCCTAGAGAGCCCCTGTTGTACTTGGCTATGAAGAGATTTCCCTGAGAGTTGCCCAAGGTGGCTGAAAAGTGATGTAGACATCTTTCTGTTTCTCTAGGTTTTTGTGTCATTGTGAAGGGATTTGAAACCATGTGCTGACTGGATAGTTTACAGAAGGGGTGTCCAAACTTTTGGCTTCCCTGGGATGCATTGGCCCCAAAAATATTTTTCTGGGGCCGCGCAAATGCTGCAGCAGGACAGAGGAGGGAGCCGGCAAGATGATAAATACCCGGGGGCAGCAGAGGTAAACACTGCATTGCCCTTGACCGGGGCTGCACAAAATGCTTCATGGGGCCGCAGGTTGGACATCCCTGGTTTACAGCTTCCCTGAACAGTCTTTATAGATTTCCTCACTGAAATCTCCTCTGAATGGCCAAACACTGTTGAACTCACGCTGAGTTATATTGGCAATTGTATGAAGCTCCTATTCAGTTAACCCTTACTTCTGTTGTCTTAGTGTTATCAGCCAGACTCTGTAGTCTTGAACAACTTTCTTTAATAAAATGAAGTAAAGAATAAACACGTACAATTGATATTTTCAAGGCAGGTCAACTTTGTCACAGAATCTTCTTAGTCTACCAGCCCCTCCTATTCAAAAAGGAGCTGGGAGTGTGTCCACACCTTGTGGAAATAACACTGTTTTCCAGACTTAGATATAAAACTAAGCTGTGTTAGATTATTAGAAATAAAGGGTGAAAACCTGGTGGGAGAACAATGCTAAACTCAGGTTCTCATACAAGCATGCGGTCTACAAATATGGTAACTGTTCTCTCTCAGACTGAAGAAGAAGGGCAGGTTTAAGTTTCATGGATGCAGCCTAGCTCTCTGGAAGCAGCAAAGCCCTCTGTGGATTTAACTCCACAGAGCACACTTTATTTATACATGTTAGCATAAACACTTAAACTTATCATACAAGAAGCTGAACAAAAGCCCACACAAAGTGGGGGCAGAACAACTAAGGTTGCCTTTCCCATCACTGTGGTACCAGTTGCTTGGCTATATTTCAGTGTAAGCTTTGAGGTTTTTCTGCAATTGGCTTAGCACAAATGTAACCTGCTTTTACTGCAGACAGACCAAGGGTATCAACTAGATCTAAATTCACTTGACAGAGTTAGAAGCATAGAAACACGACGGAAGATAAAGGCCAAATGGCCCATCTAGTCTGCTCATTCGCAGTAACCATTATCTATTTCTCTGTTTGAGTTGATCCAGTCCTAAGTCTACCACACTGCCTTTCTTAGGGAATGCAATGGAGACATCAGAACTACAAGTCCCTGCATGCAATGGAGCAAACCCAGGACTGGATCAACCCTGTCGGGTGAATTTGCATCTAGTGAGAAAACCTAATTACAGCCTCTGACCTTTGGAGGACTTACAGGATTGGATTTGCTGAGCTTCAAAAGGAATAGAGTTAAACATATATATCTTTTTTGTTTTTGTTTCAGGAAGCCCTGGAATTGGCAATGAAAAGCCAGCTCTGGGGTCATGCCCTGTTTCTGTCTAGCAAGATGGATCTGAGGACTTACAGTGAGGTTATGAGCAGGTAGGCATATCTATGGAAAACCCTGGGCAGAGAGGCACACAGGCCATACACAGGGGACCAATGTTCAGTATTTCTAGAAGCTGCTGTGGATGCCAAGACTGGTAAACTAATTCTCTTTGCCACTCATCCTACAAACTATCTAGGTATAAAAGAAATGTAAGAGTTATTTTTCTTCTGTGATCTTTTAAATTTAAACTGACATCAAAAACCCAGTGGAAGATGACACCGTGCTTAGTGGACATTGCACATTGTATTGACAGATTGTCCCACCTTCCTTCCTGGAGCTGAGTGCCTAACTTTCAGTCCTGCATTTTAAAAATATCTGTTTCTTACTTAATTCACATTTTATCTTTTGAATAGTAATATTGATACATATTTCAGCTGATTCCACTGTTTGTTCAATAAACTATAAAGAGAGGGCCTAGGGTATTTTAGAAGGAACGGAGTCGATATTTTGATTCTGTAGCCCTCCCTCTCCAGCAGTCTTTTTTATGCTGCTGCTTGTCTCGTCTTCTTTCCCCCTCTCTCTTTATCTACCCTAGATCAGTGCTTCTCAAACCGCACTTGGAGGCTTGCTGGTCAGAATTTAGGATCACCAGATTCACATATAACGGGTGTCTGATATGTGCAAATTTATCTCATGCTTCCTCATCATCTCTCCAGTTCAGACCAAATGCATTGTGTTTACACTTTCCTGCCAGCACATAGACAGAGAACTACTAGTTTGATGATATCACCTTACATAGAATCATATGCAGCTCACAGCAAAACAGTAGTTCTCAATTTCTAGAAAGGTAGACCTGTTCAGCCTGTGTCTGGCTTGGAGGGTCTGGTGATTGTCCAACCAGAGGTTTAACTGCCAAGGTGCTCCTTTATAGCAGTAGGGCTTGGATTCGTTGGTTTCATTCAGGAGGCTCAGAAGTGCAGAACCTAGTGGGGCAGTGTCCTTTCACCCCTCACCCCCCCAGGGTCATTCCTTTGTAACTGAGGGTCACACTTCTTCTTGGGGGTCCTGTTGGCTGTTGTGTGTCTCTTTTCTTCTTCCCCAACCTTTGGAAGTAAGCTAGGATTAATTTTGGCGCAGAGGTAACAAAATACAAAGATTTAAAAGAAAATGAGAAAATAAATCTCCAGGAGAAAAGAAACAGCGAGAGGTTGTCCCAATCCACAATATGTGGTGGATACCAAGTTGGGGATACCACAAAAGATGTTTGATCAGGCTGAGTGTCTGGGAGGATGAGTGCTGCAGCAGGGCTGGTTTCGCTGTGTCAGAGAAAGAAGCTCAGGCCGACAGAGGACTCATGTTTGGTGGGAACTGCTAAATCCAAAGGAAAAAACTGCAGAACTGATGTACAGTGGTGCCTCACACAACGAACTTAATCCGTTCCAGGAGCAAGTTTGTTATGTGAAACGTTCGTTGTGTGAAACGCGTTTTCCCATAACAATACATGTTAAAAAAAATAATTTGTTCTGTAGCATAAAATATGCTAAGATGACATAAAAAAAGATAAATTTTTGGTTATTATTTTTATTTAGATACATCTAAAAACATAATTGTTTTTTAAAACAACACACATTTTTTAAATTTAAAGACAGACTAAGTAGAGTCTAATTTTACAGTGAGAGGGCAGAGTCTCAGCGGCAAAAACTGGGACTTAACTGTTCATTTTTTTTTTTTTTTCTACCGTGTTTCCCCGATGATAAGGCAGGGCCATCAAATAAGACAGCCCCCCCTTTTTAGAAAAAAATGTAAAATAAGGCACCCCCCCGCAAATAAGCCACCCACCGATACCTGCGCTTACCCGAATCGGGTGGTACGGTGGGTGACTCCGTGTGGTCCCTGGCACCCCCGACACGATCGGGGCAAGAGGGAGCTCAAGCCCTCTTGCCCCCCCGACTCCCCGACACGATCGGGGCAAGAGGGAGCTCAAGCCCTCTTGCCCCCCCGACTCCCCGACACGATCGGGGCAAAAGGGAGCCCAAGCCCTCTTGCCCCGCCGATTCCCCAACTCCCCGACAATATCGGGCCAGGAGGGAGCCCAAGTCCTCCTGGCCACGGCGACCCCCTAACCCCACCCTGCACTACATTACGGGCAGGAGGGATCCCAGGCCCTCCTGCCCTAGACGCAAACCCCCCCTCCCCCCAACGACCGCCCCCCCCAAGAACCTCCGACCGCCCCCCCAGCCGACCCGCGACCCCCCTGGCCGACCCCCACGACACCCCCAACCCCCTTCCCCGTACCTTTCTGTAGTTGGCCGGACAGACGGGAGCCAAACCCGCCTGTCCGGAAGGCAGCCATCGACGGAATGAGGCCGGATTGGCCCATCCGTCCCAAAGCTCCGCCTACTGGTGGGGCCTAAGGCGCCTGGGCCAATCAGAATAGGCCCGGGAGCCTTAGGTCCCTCCTGGGGGCAGGGCCTGAGGCACATGGTCGGGTTGGGCCCATGTGCCTCAGGCCCCGCCCCCAGGAGGGACCTAAGGCTCCCGGGCCTATTCTGATTGGCCCAGGCGCCTTAGGCCCCACCAGTAGGCGGAGCTTTGGGACGGATGGGCCAATCCGGCCTCATTCCGTCGTTGGCTGCCTGCCGGACAGGCGGGTTTGGCTCCCGTCTGTCCGGCCAACTACAGAAAGGTACGGGGAAGGGGGTTGGGGGTGTCGTGGGGGTCGGCCAGGGGGGTCGCGGGTCGGCTGGGGGGGCGGTCGGAGGTTCTTGGGGGGGCGGTCGTTGGGGGGAGGGGGGGTTTGCGTCGAGGGCAGGAGGGCCTGGGATCCCTCCTGCCCGTAATGTAGTGCAGGGTGGGGTTAGGGGGTCGCCGTGGCCAGGAGGACTTGGGCTCCCTCCTGGCCCGATATTGTGTGGGGAGTTGGGGAATCGGCGGGGCAAGAGGGCTTGGGCTCCTTTTTGCCCCGATCGTGTCGGGGAGTCGGGGGGGGCAAGAGGGAACCAGGCGGAGAGAGGGCAGTTAAGCGCAGTGCCTGCGCAGAAGGATGCAGCTCGGGCGACTTCGTTGTGTGAAACGAAGTTCGTTGTACGGATCAAGACATAAAGTTCGTTGTGCGCAGCGTTCGCTGTGCGAGGCGTCCGTTATGCAAGGCACCACTGTACTTGATGCAGGAACTTTATTTTAGTCAATAAAACGTTGTATAAAAGTAGTCCACCTTTGTGGTTGAGAAACCAGGACCCAACACGGTCTGTGTTTCGATTAACACATCTTCCTCAGGGGTCCTACTAGAAGTTTGAGATCAGAGGACAAAAACCTTCTAGTAATTCCGTCGCTTAGTATAATAAATACAAGACAAGATACGATCTTTGCAGTTACAGCGCCCGGAATATGGAACTCCTTACCATCATTTATTAAGGAAGAAAAATCACTAAGTAAATTTAAAGGACTGTTAAAATGCTGGTTGTACAAGGATGCTTTTGAGACCTAATCATTGGAGTCTCTTTTGATCCCATTCTCTGCATAAATTCGCATGTCCTCTGTCTAAGACTCTGAGAAAATTAATTTTTTTTAAATTTTTTAAAAAGGTCTTAATTTTCTTTTCAATTTTTATTAATACTTTTAAAATTTTTACCCTCCCTTTGTACTTACCTTTCATGTGTCCTTTACTATGTTTATTGTAGTTCTCCCTACTTCCTTTATGTATCAATTCGTCATGTTTGTGTATGTCTGTTGTAGTTAATAATTAAGACCCTGTTTTTAATTGTAAATCACTTTGAATTAATGATATTGCGATACATCAAAATTTTAATAAAACTTGAAACTTGAAATATAATAATGTTACCTGTTATAAGAGTGTGAAAACTATGTATTGACATGTAAAAGTCTATAGAACCCTGCCTCCCACTGGTCTGACTCCTCTGTTCTTCATCCCCTGCTTCTTCTACTCACACCCTAAATTTGGCTATCTCAAACAATCCAAAAATATGTCTGCCTTTTGAAGAATCCCTTCTGTTGATTAGTTTCTGCTCTGCATTGCCCTGTAATCAAAACGTGACACTATATGCACTTCCTTCTGTAGGTTCACCAACACTTTGGCCATCAATGACCCCATACAGACATTGTTCCAGCTCATGGCAGGCCGCATCCCCCGAGCAGCTACGGTATGGTATTTTACGACCAGAAAAATTCCTCTGTCCAATGTGCATTTGGGCAAGTGGAGATGAATTATGTCTTAAGGAGCTACATATAAAATTTATCTATAAACAAAGCAAGATAAATCTTTGTTAAAAAGTCCAGTAAATAAACACTGAGTTCCTGTGGATACTTGCTCATGGCTCCTTTATCACATTCTTAGAGCACTGGGATATTTGCAGAATGGGAGAGATGTATAGTGGGTAGTTAGATGTAAACATGAGCTTCTTAATTAGGTGTCCACATCCTCTTTTGTGAATAATTTTTCATAAGTTAGCTGCTTATTATCATAAGCTGCCATGGTGCAAGATTCTTCTAAAGGAGATTTTAATATTTCTATTGCACTTTCTATGAATTTGGTTTTATTGTGGTTCTGTAATTTCAGCCTGTGATCACTGATCACCATTATTGTGCTCATTTCTCATGTGTGGTTGTTAATGCCATGCTAATAAGGCATCTATGAGCAGTATGGTATCTCCATGTGATTTTTTTTCCCCATCCTTTTCCATCAGTGTTGCGGGGATCTGAGGTGGGAAGACTGGAGACCGCACTTGGCAGTGATTTTGACCAATCAGGTCGAAGATGTTGAGCTACAGCAGCGGACCCTTGTTGCTATGGGTGACTGTCTTGGTAAGGACTGAGAAACACAGCCCCAGCCATGCTGGAAAGGAGCTTGGGAGTAGGAAGCAATGGAACAGTCTTAGAGTGTGGGCTGAGGAAGTCTGCCACATGGTTAGGAAGAAGAAAACTGGAACATACAGTACAAGAAAATTTGAGGTTTAGTGGGTGGGGTGCCAGGAGTTGTTGGTTGTTAGCATGGGTTACGGTTCTGAACAGACCATTGGACACAAAAAAATATATTAGAATTAGAAAAGGTACAGAGAAAGTTGATGAAATGATAAAAGGGATGGGATGACTTCTCTATGAGGAAAAACTAAAGCGGCTAGGGCTTTACAGCTTAGAGAAAAGATGGCTCGGGGGGAGATATGATAGAGTGGAACAGATTGATGTGAATCGCTTGTGTACTCTTTCCAAAAATACTAGGACTAGGGGGCATGCAATGAAGCTAGTAAGTAGTAGATTTAAAACAAACTGGAGAAAATATTTCTTCACTCAACATGACATCTAGTACCAATCAATATTTCAGGAGAAACTTAAAAACCTATCTGTTTGCTAGTTTTCTGGGTAATTGTAGTTGAAATTCTCATTAGATTGCAATAGAGAGTGACACGGTGAAAAAATTGGTCCCCGTCACCGCCCCGTCCCCGTCTCACCATCCTCTGCACCGCCCCGTCACCGTCATTCCCTTCACCGCCCCGTCACCGCCACTGCCACCCCATTCACCGCCCCGTCACCGCCACTGCAACCCCATTCACCGCCCCGTCACCGTCACCGCTGCATACATAAAAGCCTCAAACGGGTACGATTTTATATACTTTTCTAATATCTCCCCTATGTATCTGCCATTGCCCCCCCCTGTGTCCATATACCATCCCCATGGCATGTCCCCTTTTTGTCTCTGTCCCTATGCCCCATGCACATAATTTCCCCTCTTTCTGTTACCTTCCTGTGTCCAGATTTCCCCTATCTTCCTCTTCCATACCAGTGTGTCTCTTCTTTTCAACCCCATCTAGCTTTTTTCCCTCTTTCTTCCCCCCCCCCTGCTTCTAGCATCTGGCTCACCTGCCTGTCCTTCCCTTTCTTTCCTGCTGTGGGTTTTTCTTTCCGTTTTCATCACCTTGGCCCAGAATCCTTTTCCCTTTCACTCCCTCCTTACAGTCTGAGCCGGGAACACGGGTGATCGCACGGTCCTCGCAGCCCCCACCCGCCTGCCCAATCGATCCTAGTGTTTAGCCAGTTCTCTCCCTTCTCCTCACCTTATTTAGCAGGCTTTCTTTTTCAGCGACCTGCACGCTTTCCCAAAGAGCCGCACACGCGCGGCTGCTCAGTGTTCAATCTTCTGCTCTGCTGCAACTTCCTGTTTCCGGTTGCGTCAGAGCAGAAGATCGAAACTGAGCAGCAGCGGCTCTTTGATAGCGTGTGGGTCGCCGAAAAAGAAAATCTACAAACTAAGGTGAGGAGAAGGGAGAGAGCTGGCTAAACACTAGAATCGATTGGGCAGGCGGGTGTGAGCTGCGGGGACCGCGCGATCCTTCATGCCTCACTGCGGGGACAAGACCCATTCACCGCCCCGTGGGCGGTGAATGGCCTTGTCCCCGTCGCCGCAGCGACTGCTAGTTTTCTTCCCCGTTTTCGGCGGTGACCCGTGGCTAAAATGCGGTGGCCGCGGGTAAACCGCCACCGTGTCATTCTCTAGATTGCAATTCAAATTTCTTTTGTTAATCATATAGAACTTTAGGTATTGTGGTATAGAAATAAGTTTTTATGTTATATTATGTAATTAAATTCTGGAATTCGTTGTCAGAGATTGTGGTGAAAGTAGTTAGCTTAGCAGGGTTTTTAAAAGTTCATAAGGTCCATAAGCCATTATTAAGAAAGACTTGGGGAAATCCACTGCTTATTCCTAGGATAAAGAGCATATAATCTGCTTTACTTTTTTTGGAACCTTGCCAAATACTAGTTACCTGGGTTGGCCACTGTTGGAATCAGGATACTGGGCTTGATGGACCTTTGCTCTGTCCTAGTATGGCAGCTCTTATGTTCTTATATTTCTATGTACACTAAATTCAGTTATCAAATATTTAATTGATTTTTGTTATCTTTCATTTCTGCAGCTGGGAAAGGATTAATAGAAGCTGCTCATTTCTGTTATTTGATGGCCAATGTCACTTTTGGTTACTACAGTATTAGAAAGCATCCCCTTGTCCTTCTGGGCAGTAGCTGCAGGTGAGTAATTCAACAGAATCATTAAAAGAAGAGGTCTAGGTGTCTCATGTCATTTGTTTTGATCAAGAACTGTCAAACTTACAAGATTCTGGAGTCTGATGCAGGGGCGTAGCTACAGGAGGGGATAATATGCTGGCAGGGATGCTTCCCCCTGCCCAGAAAAATAAACGCAGCACTGCTGCTCCCTGTTGCTTCCTTCCTGCTCTGAGCATGCCGGGACTTCTTGCACATGCTCTGAGCGAGAAGTTCCAGCTTGCTAAGAGCACGAAGGAAGCAGCAGGGAGGGTTTGTGTTGTATTTATTTGGCTGGCGGAGGGAGGCATCTCTGGAAGCAAAAGTGGGGGGGCGGAGGGCAGAGAAGTGGGAATGTGTTGCCCCCCAAATTCTTGGGCCCCCCAAATTGCAGGGCTGGTTATGCTACTGCTGTGTAAACAGTGCTAGTACTGATAAAAGAGAAACAGAAATGCATTTTCTCCTGTACTCTGCTAAATACAAAAATAGAACAGACGTACATGTCCCCCAAAAAATACATTTCAATCCTTGAAAAGTATGAAATAAAAATATTTTTCTTTTCTACCTTTGTTGTCTAAACTCTTTCTTAATTGGGTGGTTCCCAGTTCGTTTAGCTTTTTGTGTTGGTTTTCTTCAAAATTATTTTTCAGTTTTACCTTTTCATTCTTCTCTATATCTTCCTTGACCCTATATCCACCTATATATGATTTTTATTACTCATTCTTCCTCTCACCTTCTAGTCTTAATTTAACAATTTTTTATTCCACACTATCCAATCATTCTAGGCAGGTTACAAATTAAACATGCATAATCTCATTAAACAAAAATACACATGCTACACTATATAAACATATACCTCTCATTCACCTACTGGCTTTTCTCCTCATTCCCTCTCCAGCAATCCTATTGCCCCCTCTGTCTTTCTCCTTCCTCAGTTTACTATCTCCTCTCTATCTCTAACTCACTCCCCTATCTACTGTTAATGTTATTGTGGCCATGACTAACCCTGAGTCCATTTGCTTTTTCTTTCTTTTCCTTCTTCTGAGCTTCTTATCTTTCCACCTAAACCCACCTCTCCTCTTCCCCCATTCTCCATTTATGTGAATAACACTCTCATTCTTCCTGTCTCATCAGCTTTTAGCTTCAAGAGTCATCTTTGACTCCTTTCTGTACTAATCCAACAGACCGCTAAAGCCTGTCATTTCTTTCTCTATTATATCACCAAAATCTGACCTTTCCTTTCCGAGCACATTATCAAACCCCTTATCAACACTCTTGTCATCTCTTGTCTAGATTACTGCAACTTGCTTCTCACTAAACCTTCTTTCTCCCCTTCTGTCCATTCAAAATTCTACTTCATGGCTTGTATTTCACCAATTTCGCTATTTTCACATTATCCCTCTCCTCGAGTCAAATTCCTCTGCAGCTCCTCAATATCTCTCCTCTCTTCTCTCCTTATATTCCTCTCCTGCCCACCCACCCCCTCCCCAAGTGCGAATGAATATGGCAGGAGGGATGCCAACTCCCTCCTGCCATCGCAAACCCCCAACCGCACTGATGCCCTTGTCTGCTGCCATCGGGTTCGATGCTGCCCACCCTTTCCCTGCGTGCGCATGAATGAATATGGCAGGAGGGATGCCAACTCCTTCCTGCCATTGCAAACTCGCCATCGGCCGAGCCTGGCCTGGCCCAACCCACCCCCCTCCCCGTACCTTTAAAAAATTGGTAGCAGGAGGGGTGCTCAGTTCCTCCTGCTCCAGGCCTCCAATGAACTGCATCCTTAGGCCCCGCCCAGTGCATCAGGTGATGCACGGGGAAGTCTCTGGACAAAAACAATGGCCAATCAGGGACTTCCTTAGACTCCTCCCTAAGGAAGTACCTGATTGGCTGAGGCACCCCAAGCCCCACCCAAGGGAGGAGCCCGAAGCGCCTCAGCCAACCAGGGTATTATGCATGATGCACTGGGGTGGGGCCTAAGGCCACAGTTCATCAGAGGAGGAGGCCTCGAGCAGGAGGGACTGAGCACCCCTCCTGCTCCCAACTTTTTAAAGGTACAGGGAGGGGGTGGGCCAGGCCAATGGCGGGTTTGCGATGGCAGGAGGGAGTTGGCTTCCATCCTGCCATATTCATTTGTGCGTACGCGGGGAGGGGGTGGGCAGTAGTGCTGCCCGATTCAGAGAAAAATATTTTGATTCGATTCACTGTTAATGACACAGCTTTTTAAGTTTAAACAAAGTACAAAAATAAATTTCACAACAATAATAAATTTCACAAAGTACTTCAAAAAAATCACATTTTTTCCATTAAAGTAGTTTTGGATACATTTGCTTGAACAGTCTTTTTTTCTAGTCCATAAGCAAGCAATATGAAAAAAATTTCCTTAATTATCTACTCAAACATTTTTGCTATTTAATTTCATTGTACCTAGACTATTATTCAGTAGAAAAAGTTTAGTTTGTTCAATCAAGCAGAACATTCACTCATAGAAGTCCAAAGTCCAGACAGGATTTAATTGAACAAACTAAATTTTTTCTACTGAATAATAGTTTAGGTATAATGAATAGCAAAAATGTTAAAGCCACACAGAAAAGCAGTAAAAGTCAATAGGTTCTCCGAGTGGGAACAACCTGATGTCTCAGCACTTGAGGAAAAGACCACGTAATAATGTTTATAAGATAAATCATATAAATGATTATACTGAAGCAGGGTGTCCTCAGCATGAGAGGTAGAGAATGACACGGTGGTTGTTACCCGCGGCTAGCCGCGGGTAACCTGCCAAAACGGTGACCAAAAAAAAAGGTCACCGCGAGATCGGGGACAAGGCCATTCACCGCCACGTGGAGCGGTGAATGGTTAGCATGCGTGGTGAATGAGCGTTCGATCCGGCAGCTCCCTCCTTTTCCCTTGCCTTTTCTTGTTGAAACTGGCGATTTCTATAAGGCTATGAGCTGTATTACAGCCAGAGCCTTGAAATTGCATCACGTTGCCTGCTGGAAAAATCTCCTCTGACGAAACTTCCTGTTTCCAGTTGCATCGTAGGAGACTTTTCTAGCAGGCAACCCGAAGCGACTTCAAGGCTTCGGCTGTAATACAGCGCATAGCCTTATACAAATTGCCAGTTTTGCCACAAGAGAAGGTAAGAGGGAGGGAGGGAGAGAAATGCACGGCTGGCCGGCGGGAGGGAGCTGCTGGACTGCATGAAGGGTGCTGGGGGTGGGGGGATGGAGAGGAGAAGGCGCTGAAGACGGGGACGGGGCGGTGAAGGGAACGGCAGAGATGGGGACGGGGCGGTGAAGGAGATGGTGGGGACGGGGCGGTGAAGAGGATGGTGATCTGGGGACGGGGCAGTGACGGGGACAGAATTTTTCCTCATGTCATTCTCTAGTGAGAGGTAAGCGAGGGGAGAGAATTCTCCAGCGCTTTATACAATAAGGCACAGGTTAATCACCCTCTGCCTGCACACCATCATAAGGCATCTCACATGTGCTCAAATTAATCAATGTGATAAATTAAACAGCGATATACAATTGGTCAATCACACGAGTGCAAGATCAAACAGGTTGTTCCCACTCAGAGAACCTATTGACTTTTACCGCTTTTCTGTGTGAGTAGATAATTAAGCAAATTTCTGATAGCCTACAGAAATGATTCTCAGCTTCCATCCCCAGCCCCCCTGCCGATTCCCAGCTTCCATCCCCAGCCCCCAAGACTCACCGGCCCCCTTGCTGATTCTCAGCTTCTATCCTCTGCCCCCAAGAGTCACCAGCCTCCCTGCCAATTCCCAGCTTCCATCCTCAGCCTCCAAGACTCACCAGCCCCCCTGCCGATTCCCAGCTTCCATCCTCAGCCCCCAAGAGTCACCAGCCCCCCTGCCGATTCAGAGCTTCCATCCCCAGCCCCCAAGATTCACTAGCCCCCCTGAACTGGATATTAAATAGCGGGGAAAGAGCCAGTCAAAACTATTATTTGTTGCTGCCGAGTGCTGAGGTCTGCTGCACGAGGTCCGCTCGCTCACCGCTTGACTCTCCCACTCCTTTCATTTCTTCCGATGTAACTTCCAGTTTCGCAAAACCGGAAGTTACATTAGATGGGAAGAGTCCGGTGGCTGGCGGCATGAAATAGTCCGAACTCGTCTTGCGGCTAAATCGGTGAGTCTGGTTTTTAATAAAAATGAACTGATTCGAATCGATTCATCTGATTTGAATCGGTGAACCGATTTGAATCGTGAATCGGGCAACACTAGTGGGCAGCATTGTGCCCGATGGCAGCAGTGACAGGCATCGGTGTGGGGGGCATTTCAGTGCGGTGTGAGGTTTGCGATGGCAGGAGGGAGTTGCCATCCCTCCTGCCATATTTATTCACGCTTGGGGAGGGGGGTGGGTGGGCAGCATCAGGCCCGATGGCAGTGGTGATGCCGGCGGTCATCGGTGCAGGGGGGGCATTGTTTTTGGTTCAGGGACGGGGGGCACTTTCGGGTTAAAACCACGGGCTCCTTTTTTTTATATATTCTGCTAAAAGCATTAGGAACCCATGGTTTTAAAGGGCAGAAGAGGGCAGGAGAGTTGGCAAGGATCGAAGCGACTGGTCTTCAGCAGTCACTTCTTTTCTGGTCGGCAAGCCCAATCGGTGTTCTTGATTTTGTTTAGTGAATCGCTGCCTTCCTGCTTTGCATGCCATTTCCCCTCATTTGCATGCAAGGATCGAATTGGATCATTAGTCCAATCCACGAGGCCCTTGATGCTTTTTTTTTTTTAATTCCATTGCCTCTAACTTTAGCACTGATTTATTATTTCCCTCCATTCTCTTCTATCAATATGCAGAATGTTCCCTTCTCCCTTCTCTCTCCCCCTGTTCCCTTCTGTGGCTTCATCATCAGTCCTTACTTCCCTCTATCCCCTTCCCACCTGCAGATCTGGCATCCTTCCTGTCTCCCTCCGCTCTCCTTCTCTCCACATGGGCCCTACAAACTTACAGTGCTCACTGGCACTGCTGGCAGCAATGATATCAGGTTCTCTCCAGGTGCTGTGCGGACTGGCAGTTTAGCCTTGGGAGATAGCCGCATAAC
Organism: Geotrypetes seraphini; assembly: GCF_902459505.1. Lineage (NCBI taxonomy): Eukaryota > Metazoa > Chordata > Amphibia > Gymnophiona > Dermophiidae > Geotrypetes > Geotrypetes seraphini. The sequence continues at coordinate 85,697,983 of NC_047095.1, forward strand.
CTTTAAAATGGGCTTCTCCTTGCCCGGTGTAACCCTTGCCAAGGGAACCTCTTTAATGTCTTTACTCAGGCCTACCTCTTCAGGATTTGCTGGCGGACTCTTTCCTCCCACGTCCCTATTCAGGCCTACCCCTTCAGGATTTGCTGGCGGACTCTTTCCGCCCCTGTCTCTATTCAGGCCTTCCTCTTCAGGATTTGCTGGCGGACTCTTTCCGCCCCTGTCCCTATTCAGGCCTACCCCTTCAGGATTTGCTGGCGGACTCTTTCCGCCCATGTCCCTATTCAGGCCTTCCTCTTCAGGATTTGCTGGCAGACTCTTTCCGCCCCTGTCCCTATTCAGGCCTTCCTCTTCAGGATTTGCTGGCGGACTCTTTCCGCCCTGACTACACTTCGGACATTCCTTACACCATGCCGCTACCTCTCGGGCTAGTCCGGGCCAATAGAATTTCATTTGGATCCCTTTAATGGTCGGGTCTTGGGTCAAATGCTCCTTCCCTAGGTCCCTATGGATGGACCAAAATATTTGTTTTCTAAAGCTGGCCGGTATTATTAAGCACCTCTGAGCTTTTCGGGCCCTAGGATTCCATCCTCTCTTACAGAGGAGTCCTCCTACCACCTGGAACGCACAAGCCCTCTCCCCAGCAACTTCCCACTGCTCTATAGCCGGATTTAATGAAGGATCTTTCCTTTGTTCCCGGCTTAGAGTAGGGAATCGTTGGGCCACCTCGTAAGGCACCCAGGGTCTCCAAGATAAGTGACTCCCCCCTCCTTTGCCTTGAGTGTAAGATCTTTTGTCTGCCCGCCTCTCCACTCGGCTTTTAATTCTCTTATGGGACGGTTCTTCTAGGACATCACCTTCCAGGGGGAAGATCTGAGCTAACTTCTCCTCCTGCACTGGGGAAGCCTTCACCCCTCACGTGCCAAAGCATTCCCCGAAGTAGGGCCATTCCCGTCCCAGGATCACATCATATGGGGGCCTAGGCATCAGGGCCATTTTCAGAGCATCCTCTCTCCCTTGATACTCTACCCATACTTCCTTCACTTCATAGGTTAAGGAGGTCCCATGCATGCATTGTATCTCCTTTTGTCCCTGAGGTCCATCAATTCCCTGACCGCGGGCTCTTAAGATCCTCTGCCACACCTTCTGGGCCAGTATGGACTGATCGGCCCCAGAGTCTAATAGGGCAACTACCGGAATTCCCTCTATTTTTATCCTGACCATACATGCTTTCTGGGAACCCAGGACCGAGGACCCAACCTTGTTTGTCAGGTTCCTCCTGACCGGGCATTGCAATCTCCAATGCCCCGGCTTACCACAGGCAAAACACTTACCAGCAAGCTTAACCCTGGCCCGCCCCTGGTACCTTCCCCCAGACCTCCTGAAACATCTTTCAAGGCCTTGTTTCAAGGCTCCAGGGCACTCATTCGGGGCCAAACGGGTTAACCATGACTGGCTCCGATAGTGGCCTGGGCTTTTCCCTAAATAACCTAGCAAAGTTTGCTTCAGTATGGGATAATTAGCTGCTTGTTCAGCGCTCAAGGTCTGATCTTGTATGTCATCATCTACATTTAATTTATGCAGTCTTATCGGCTCCCCAAAAGGAGCGCCTACCGGCCCGACGACGCCACCACCGCTGCCGGCCACCGGTGTTGCAGGCCTCTGTGCCAGGTTGTTTATGGCCTGTATCTGGGCGGACATTTGCTGCAAAAGTTCCGTGTGCCGCGTTTGCTGTGCCTGGTGGTCTGCTTTCCAGAGCTCTGCCTGCGACTGCAGCATCTCCTGAAAACGCTGCTGCATTTTGTGCATCTCCCCTTCCAGACCAGTTAGGAACTTAGATGCCTCCATCCTGGAATACAAACAAGAGAGAACAGGAACCCAAGTGCGGACTTTCAATGCTAGGGTTTTCCCTCACTAGCCCCGAGCCTCTGGTCCCCCTTACCCACCAATCCACATCAGCCACCCCTAAGCACCGTTACCTTAGGGACTGATGTGTCTCAGCCTTGGGATATTAGGGCCTCCCCAGCCACTCCTCCGACCAGGAACTCAGGAACCTGGAACCGCTCCTCCGGCCTCCGCTCCACTCCTTAGCAGACTGTGTCCTCCGGACGCCTTGATGCTGCCTTGTACTCCACCAGGACCCACACTGCACCGGATGTTGCTCCTTCTTCCTGCTTTGCCTCTGGGTATTTGTAATCCACAGCTCAAACAAAGTCAGGTTTAGAAAAATTATGGCTTTCAAAAAAAAACCCACTCGAATTGTTCCACAATTCCCAAAATACTGTATTGCCAGCCTTTGAACACAATACTTTCTGGCACTAGTCTTCACCTCAAAAAGGTCAGCAGTTTGCTATGCAAAAAAAAAACAAAACCAAAAACCAAAGTTCATGTTTTGTTTTTTTTTCCTTCTTGGTGTTTTTTGGGTTTTTTTCCAAGTCTTTGGACGTACTTCCTCCACTAACCTGTGGGCGGCGCGATCCCACCACTGCCACCAACTTCTTGTGGCCGGGCCCGTCCCCGAGTAGGTGGGAAACACCGGCCCAGACCACAAGCAAGAATTTTAGTACGCCTTTTATATGGTGGTGAAAGGAAGACCCGGATACCGGATTCCTTGGAAAACAGTACCAGGTTTATTAGTGTCCCAAAGTACAAAGAAAAGAAAACAGAAGCAAAAAGAAAACATTCACCTTGGTTGGTTACAGTCCTTTGGGTGCATCCTGCACACTATTATATTACAGTCCAGGTGTTTTACTGAGGAGCTGGATTGCATCTCCTTATCAAAAGCAAAAATACTATAACATCAAAATATTATATCAGTTCAATGCCTTCCTTGGATCGTATCCCCACTGGGACTTATTGATTTCCCTGGATCTTAACACCTTCTGGCTTTTCTAGCTGAGCACGGCTTGCGTCCAGTCTTTTCCCCTCTCAGCTCCCTTTATCTTCCTGACATGTTTTTATTACCTAATTAGCTTTGCCAGCACTGCTCTGGCTTCCGTATGAAACAAATAAACAATGGGAGAACGTTCTGCTTGAGATTAGCTGAGGACTTTCAAATACTGTATTCCCCCAGGTCCATGTCCTCTTCACTCATATTATCACTCAGGACACTGCACATTTCCCATTCACCCTCATGGGAACTCTGGCTTAATGTTTCCTCATTTCTCCCAGGCTGTGCTTCCCATCCCCCTCTCTGCAAGTCTGCCAAAATACCTGCAGCCTTTCCCTGGGGATAATTTCCCAGCCTTTCCCTCTGGGGTTTAAGCTGCCAGTCACTGTACCTCCCAAGTGCTGTACCACCTTTCCTTAGGTGCTGGCTTCCTGCCATACGCTCATGCTGGGATTTAGGCACCCTCTGTGACCTGGAACCTCCTTGAGTGATTTGGCTTCTCTCATCAGAGTCAGCTGTGTCCTCCTTCTCTCTCTCCTCCCTATCTGCAAACTGACTTTGCCTATAAGGCAAACTCCCGGGTCGGACTCCACCCCTCTCTAAATTGGTCTCAGGTTTCTCCCTGACCTGGGGAAAGGAGTGATAGGGGCAATTAGTGGTTTTCAGAGCCTTCCTTAACTGGCTCTTCAGCTGTGCTGGGACCTGCCTGGGCTTACATTCTTTTGGCTGAGCCAGCTGTCCTGGCTCCATGCCGGGTTTTACAGAGCCCTGTGCTGCATTCTGGGGAGTTTTAGCAGTAGTTTTCACTGTGACAGGAGCTTCCCTGTCACACCACATAGCTAACTGTGCAAAGTTAGGACTGCTGTTTAAGTGGTCTGGCTTGCCTGGTTAGCTATGCAGGCACTAGGACTGAATATTATCAGTTCTTGCATAATTTCCAGATCTGCCCTAACTCCACCTCTAGTTCTGACCAGGCAAGCACAGTTCAGACAGGGCTGAGGTGATCCAATTTTCAGTGGCACTGATTGGTTACATGGCAGTGAATATCAGTGGACAAACAGCTGACTGCAATGTAAACATTTTGAGTTTCGGGCCCTCTGTTTCTATGTAGTATATTCATTTGTGCACTAGAGGTCACTCCTGAATCACACATAGCTTTATAAAGGATTATCTGGCTCAGAATGACATTTTACATCTGTCGCAAGCTGACCAGTTTGATTCAGGATGCTTCCTGTGGCCTGGGGCATGGTAACACCTTATTAGACCTCAGTTGCATTGCCTCTGGCCATGTTTCTAGGAGGCCAGGGCATTCTGAGAGGAAGATTCTGTCTATATCTGAAGGTCCTTGTTAGTAACTAAAGAAACCCAATAGTTCCACAAAAAAAGGGAAAACCCAAAAACAAAAATAATGTTATGGAACAGATGTTATTAATGCAGGTGTTTATTAGATCCAACACATAAAATAAATGTGATAATTCACATAGAAGATTGGACAGATGAAGTTACAGGGAAATACTTTTAAAGCCAATAGGAGGAAATATTTTTTTCACTCAGAGAATAGTTAAGCTCTGGAACATGTTGCCAGAGGTTTTGGTAAGAGCAGATAGCATAGCTGGTTTAAGAAAGGTTTCCTGGAGGAAAAGTCCATAGTCTGTTATAGAGAAAGACATGGGGGAGCCACTGCTTGCCCTGGATCAGTAGCATGGAATATTGCTACTCCTTAGGTTTTGGCCAGTACTAGTGACCTGGATTGGTTACCATGAGAACAGGCTTGATGGACCATTGGTCTGACCCAGTAAGGCTATTCTTATGTTCTTATGCATCAAGAACATCTGTTCCACAACATCTGAAAGCCTTGTGCCATTGTTCTTTCATTTTGTCCTTTATTCAGAATTGTGTGTCTATAAAAAGTATCTTAAAGGCATTGAAAGGATTCAGGACTATTCTATGAATGTTATCTCTGGCTTTTATTGTACAACGAGAGAGCCCAATATATTCCCTATCTTTGAAGGAAGCTGCCTGTCAGTGTCCTGGCATTTGAACTATTGTTATGGGCCATTGCATATGAGATGTTATCACACAGTGCACAGAAAGACTTTCATACGATTTGCAAAGCAGGAGTTCTTACCTGGAAAACAAGCCACTTCCCAGGGCTTTGCCATCGTACTATGGCATTAAGCAGCTACTGTGAATATGATGTCGGGCAGACAGAACGATTCACGGGGGGGGGGGGGGGGGGTGCTTCCAGTTCTGACAGTCATCACATGCAAAGCTCGGAGTACTTTTTACCCTGTAAGGATAGGAGTGGCTGGGGTGCAGCATGGTATGTCAGGGACACTGCAGCTTCGTTACCAGACTGGCCTCATGGCAACTTCTTTGCTGTAACAACCACCTTCCTCTGTGGTCCAGGTTCTATCCTGTGTTATGTTTCTTTCTAAAGTCTCAATTAAAAAGACCTCTGATCCTGTCATCTCATGGATCGATGTTTTAGCAGGGACAGTCAGTATATTTTTTTTAAATGGTTGCCATTGTGGCTGAATTAAATCTGGATATTTAAAGCTGCTATACAGATAGTGGCTGGGGTTGAATATCTAGATCTGGATAACAGCGATATTAAGACCGTTATCTCGGATAAAGTTAGGAGAGTCTTTTTACTGTTTCAGCTTTATCTGGATTATTATCCTCAGCAGACTGAATGTTTATTTATTTCTGTATTTATATACCACTTATAGCTTAAGTGGTTTATATTCAGTTACTCAAACATTTTTTCCTATCTGTCCTGGTGAGCTCACACTCTAGCTAATATATCTGGGGCAATGGGGGATCAAGTGACTTGTCCAGGGTCACAGGGAGTAGTATGGGATTTGAACCCACAACCTCAGGGTGCTGAGGCTGTAGCTCTAAGCACAAGGCCACCCACTACATGTTAACTGCATACCTCCCAGCTCGGCCCAAGTTCTGCCTCCAGATACTTCTGACCAGGATCGTAACAAGCTATCTGCAGGCAGTGTGGCCCCAGAGCACAAGGGAGGTGGGGGCTCCAAAACTGTATATGGTACTGTCCACTGCCTTTCCTGCTTGGTTGTGATGTAGTAGGCAGGATAGGAGCTGTTTATGTGGCATGGGGCACATTTCCAGCTTGGGACAGTCCTGCTTTTGAGGCATTTATTAAGATCTTTGAATGATAGCGTAGTTGTTCACAATATTTCAAAGGCTCATCTTGCTTCAACTAGAAATGGTGCATTTTTTTATTTAGTCCCTATATTATGGAACAGCTTGCCGATGGATTTGAGAAAGGAAGAATAATTCCAAATTTTTAAAAGACATCTAAAGGCACATTTTTTTCAAATGGCCTTTTTAAATTGATGAGCTGAATTCGGGACTGCAATCTGCATTTATATAATTTTATTTTATTTTTTATAATTTTTAATTTGTATTAATTAATTTTTAGTTTTATTTGCTAATTTGGTTGTAATAGGGTATTATGTATTAAAAATGTTAATTTCTTTCTTTTTCTTTCCTATTTAAATGGAATTCTTTTTATAAATTTGATTGAGTTATAATGTAAACTGCTTTGATCTTTTTGGGCTGTATAAAGATTTTAATAAACATAAACATATTCAGTCCCCCCAGTATTCTGCCGGTGGCGGGCAATGCTGTAAATGTCTACCACAGGCATTAAACTAGATATTCGATACCAGACCATATCTGGTTGCAGCATTGAATATCTGTTTTTTTTAAAAGCTGGCTAGCACATGCTCAGTTAACTTGATATTCAGAGCTAACTGGCCAGTTCATTAGCACATATAGGACCACTATGCGGTCTTATTTATTTGCTAATACGCTCAATGTCTAAATATCTAGAGTCAAAATCCTTGAATATTTTAGTTCATTCTCTCATAATTTCTAGATTAGACTACTGTAATTCATTGTTATTAAATATTACATGCAAGGAACAAAGACGACTACAAATAATACAAAACATTGCTATTAAATTAATTCACCACGGAAAGAAATATGATCATGTAACGCCTTATTTAATAGACTCACATTGGCTACCTATCAATCAAAGAATAACTTATAAAATAGCTTTACTTATATTTAAAACAATAACTACTAATGAACCACAGTTTATTAACCCTCTTCTAATTCCACTTACTTCAAATCGTTCTCTTCGGTCTAATACACAAGAATTATTAATGGTCCCATCTTTAAAAATAATAGGAACCAGACGCCATGATATCTTCTCAGTTAAGGCACCACTTATCTGGAATACCCTTCCTTTGTACATTAGAAACATTAAAGATCTTAATCTATTTAAAACCAATTTAAAAACATTCCTCTTCAAAGCTTCATTTAGCCTCTAAAATTTTCTTCCTTTTCATGATCATTTAAAACTTCAGTATTTTAAACCCAACCCTAGTGTTTTATCCCTCCCCTACCAACGTTCTTTTTTCTTCTTTTAAGATATAAAACATTGTAACTTTTTCCCTTACGTTTTTACCAAAGTATTCCAGTACTGTCCATAATGTCTGTATTGTCAGTTTAGTATTCCCCTGTTTACTTATTTAATGTAGTAATGTTAATTTAATTTTAATGTTTTATCCCAATTATATATTTATGTAATTCGCTTAGAAATATTAAGCGAATCATCAAATTTAAATAAAACTTGAAACTTGAAACTAACACCCCTGAAATACCCTCAGAACACCCCTGACATAGCCAGCTTGCACTTTGACGCTAACTGGTCATATTCAGTGAAAATAATTGGTTGTGCCACTGAAAATGACTGGATAGAAGCCGATAAGTGAGTTAACTGGTTGGTGTCTGTTCTCAACCAGTTAACTTCTTTTGAATATTGGTTGGAGTGGCACCACCCTGATAAAGTGGCTATTTGGATAAATGGCGTGAAATCAGATTTCCAGTGTCATTTATAGGTCATGTAATTTCAGTGTCATTAAGGGCTCCTTTTATGAAGCCGCGGTAGCGGTTTAACACGAGTAATAACGCGCACTAAACCGCCGGCCGCACTAGCCGCTACCGTCTCCTCTTGAGCAGGCGGTAGTTTTCCGGGCTAGGGCGGGGGTTAGCGCGTGATGAAAAGTCACACGCGTTAAAGCCACTACCTCAGCTTCGTAAAAGGAGCCCTAAATTTCATTTGTATTCCATTGTTAATAGCTATTTGGCTTAAGCCATACTGGAATCTGTGACCCTTGGGTTAGGAGACAGCAGCTTTCCAGGAGGAGCTATACTGCCTCTTTATTGTCCTCTCCTGTTTCTACATTCAATGTGAGGAAAAAGCCATGTTGACTGAATTGTTAAGTAATTCAGAAAAAACATCCCTTTCCACTTTCCATTCTCAGAGCTATCCTTTTTTGCATTTTCTAGTCAAACATTTCCGAAGTTCACCTCAACTGAGTCTATTCAGCAGACTGAAATCTTTGAATACTGTCAACTCCTGAGGCACTCCAAGTCCTTCATTCCTTCTTTCCAGGTACTGTAAGAAACTCCTGACTTATTTTCAGATTGTTATGTGGCCCGCTGGGATATCTATAGTTTATAGAAAATAAAAGTCACAGTTTCATAAGGGGGTTGAGGGAAGAAACTGGCCTTCCCTTTCATAGGTGATCAAACGAAGTCTGCTGTGTTAAACGGAAGTTTCCAAGTCTTTGAACAATTTAATTTTGTCCTCACTGTCCCCGCGTGTCCTTTGGTATCATGAATGTGAGTGCAGTCGCTTGGCTATCTCACTTATTTAAGACTTGGTGGTTTAATATTAATGAAGTCCATCTCAGGAACATCATTTCTCCACTTTGTTTTTTGTTTCTTCTTGGATTTGTCTGTGGAGATCATTGGGTCATTTCTCTTGTTTTACTCAGTTACCATAGTAATTGATTTTTTAAAAAAGTTGAGATGACCTGTGACTGCTCTGCTGGGATTTTTCTAGCTTATTTATCACAGATATTTATACTTTAATGAAAAACACAAGAATCAATTAGGAGAGTAGAGAGGGTGTAATGTACTCAATGAAGTGTCTTGGGATTCTGCTTCTGTTGGAGAGAAAGTCACTTCAGTGGAACCCTATGATACAGCCGAAGCCACATCACAGCCAATGGGTATGCATTTGCCATCTATAATCAAAGCTAATGTACTGCTAGTCATTATAAACCACTGTGCTCTCACCTTTCAAAACTAGGTTAGAAACCTCAACATTGCACTCTCGCCTCCCGAAACAGAATTAGGAACCTCAGCACTGTACTTCCGCCTCCTTAAACAGAATTAGGAACCTCAGCACTGCACTCTCGCCTCCCCAAACAAAATTAGGAACCTCAGCACTGCACTCTCAGTCCTGAAACAGAATTAGGAACCTCAGCACTGCACTCTTGCCTCCCCAAATAGAATTAGGAACCTCAGCACCGCACTCTCATCTCCTTACACTCAATTAAAAACTCCAGCACCACGCCCATTATTTATTTATTTATTTCATGAGCTTATATCCTGCCTAAAACCTAAGTGGGTTACAAAAATGCATACATAGAATACATTCGGTCAGAAAACCCAGCACCACACCCTCTTCTCCCAACTCCTTTAGAAACCCCAGTACTATACCCTCATTTCCCAACACTTGGTTAGAAACTCCAGCAGCACTCTCTAATTGCTCAACATTCAATTAGGAATCCCAGCACTGAACTCTCATCTCCCAGTGCTGCATAGTCATCTTTTGATATTGTTGTAAATTGCTGTAAACAGCAGCGCTGTTCCCTCCCCTTTCAGCACTTAGCTGGCCAGTAATAATTTACATTTATCTGCGTAAATAGCAATTTGTCTAGGTGAAAGAGTTATTGCAAAGCTCTCTACCCTTATTCTGCCAATATAGTATGCCTAACCTAGGGCTCTGTGGTGTATATAGGCGGTGTTATGGGGAGGCATTCTCAGTGGCTTGTTTGGGTAGGATTAGGACTCAGCATGCATGTTGTAGCGTGGCCGTCCCTTAGAGCAAGGCAGGACCGGCGCACATATCGCCCTGGTGTGCTTCCCCAAGAGGGAGGAAGTCCCTGTGGTAGAGAGCTTACCCAGTGTGTAGCAGTCAGGATAATATCACACAGGTACATAGTCAGAATAATCAAGCCGAATTTATTTATCATTCAGTCTTAAAAAAACCAAAACTAGGAAAAAGAGTCCAGAAGTATGAACAGCAATTGTAACAAAAAAGAAAACCAATGTTTCACTCACCAGCCTGGTCTGGTCACCTTCCAAGTGTTCAGCTCGGAGGTCCAGCACATGCTCAGACCATCTACAGATGGTCTGCGCATGTGTGGGGATCGCTATAGAGCGATCCATGCCTATAGATGGGGGCATTCCTCCGATCGCCCTCATCTGCATGTTGGAGTTTGCTGAATTTGTTGGATCTGTCCGATCGGGCAGGTTAGTGAATCCTGGCCAAAGTTCTGTCTGGTCTCTCAGCCTGAACTTCATAATCCTGCTCCTGTACTGCAGGTACATAATGGTCAGCCCTTACCAGCTTCACCAGATGATTTCTGCTGTTCTTAACTGGCACAAGGCTGGTACGGGAGTCGGGCTTGTATGTTGCATTTTGCAATGTGCTTGTGCTTTTTTCTCTCTCAGGTTTAGATCACATAAAAAACATGTATAAAGCATAAAGAATAAAAAAATAATAATCATGGGATACCCAAAGATATTTTCACTACCTTTTAATAATATGAGTATATTTTCAAGATATTAAGCAAAATGAATTGAATTTAAAATCGGGTGCTCAAAATCACAAATTTTGTCCATTAAAGAACACGGAGGTGAGGCTAGCAATCACCCGTGCCCCAGAAAAAGCCTTCAGATAGAAAACAATCAAAAGGGACCATTCAAAAAACAAAATTTGTCTAGTCTGTGGCTCTGAAGTACCCCTGGACTCTGCATTTGAGTGGGCTAAATTGAAAATCGCTGCCATTGAAGCCCTGCCAGTATCAGACCAATTGTGCTGCTGCTAAACACTTCTATATTGTAAGTTGAGAAATACAGGAAATATTGTGTGTGTGTGTGTGTGTGGGGGGGGGGGGTGTTTGTGTGGTATATTGCACATTCCTGAGACCTCAGTTTCTGGCCTGTCAAGGAACATATCTCACCTAGTTTTTTGCTCCTGGAAGGACTGGATGAACTGATCCGAAGGATCGGTTTGGATGTGAAGCAGACCTGGCCCTTAGATTTTTGGGTTAGATACAGGAAGAAGGAATTCAGTGCCATATAGAATGTGCCATAAAATGTCTTGCACTCCAGATGGTCTCACAAATTTATATACAAAAATTCAATTACCCAGATAATATCACACTTGCATTCTCAATCTAGCATCAGGGTATCCAAATGTTCAATTTTAGCGCAATTCTTGTTGTTTAATATAATATAATCATAATTTATAATTATGCCAATGTTCTTATATAGAAAAAAGCCTCAGAAACACCTCCTCCGCCCTTGATAATAGACTTATATTCTTACTTAAAAGTTAGGGTGAGTCAGATGACAGTAGCGGCACTGGGGGATCTTTGATAAAGCAAGTGTATTGCGAAACATGTTGGATCCGTAGCTCCCAGGTCCAACTAAAGCTGAGATGAATTTAAGTTAAGTATGAAATTCATCATTTGAATATATAGTACATATTTATCTTTTTTGATACTGAAGATGAATGGATAAAATATATTTTAAAAAAAGAATAAATAATTAAAGCATCTAAGAACATAAGAACATAAGAACATAAGCAGTGCCTCCGCTGGGTCAGACCAGAGGTCCATCGTGCCCAGCAGTCCGCACACGCGGTGGCCCAACAGGTCCAGGACCTGGACTGTAATCCTCTATCTATACCCCTCTATCCCCTTTTCCAACAGGAAATTGTCCAATCCTTTCTTGAACCCCAGTACCGTACTCTGTCCTATTACGTCCTCTGGAAGCGCATTCCAGGTGTCCACCACACGTTGGGTAAAGAAGAACTTCCTAGCATTTGTTTTGAATCTGTCTCCTTTCAGTTTTTCTGAATGCCCTCTTATTCTTTTATTATTCGAAAGTTTGAAGAATCTGTCCCTCTCCACTCTCTCTATGCCCTTCATGATCTTGTAAGTCTCTATCATATCCCCTCTAAGTCTCCTCTTCTCCAGGGAAAAGAGTCCCAGTTTTTCTAATCTCTCAGCGTATGAAAGGTTTTCTATCCCTTTTATTAGACGTGTCACTCTTCTCTGAACCCTCTCGAGTAACGCCATATCTTTCTTAAGGTATGGCGACCAATATTGGACGCAGTACTCCAGATGAGGACGCACCATCGCCCGATACAACGGCAGGATAACTTCTTTTGTTCTGGTTGTAATACCCTTCTTGATTATGCCTAGCATTCTATTCGCCTTCTTAGCGGCTGCTGCGCACTGTGCCGTCGGCTTCATTGTCATGTCCACCATTACCCCCAAGTCCCTTTCTTGGGTACTCTCCTTCAATAATATCCCTCCCATCGTATAGCTGCACCTTGGGTTTCTGCTACCCACATGTAGTACTTTACATTTCTCAACGTTGAACTTCATCTGCCATCTCGTCGCCCATTCCCCTAGTTTGTTCAAGTCTCTTTGCAATTCTTCGCAGTCCTCTTTAGTCCGAGCTCCACTAAATAGTTTTGTGTCGTCCGCAAATTTTATTATCTCACACTTCGTCCCTGTTTCTAGATCATTTATGAATATATTAAATAGCAACGGCCCAAGCACCGAGCCCTGCGGGACACCACTCGTGACCCTCCTCCAGTCCGAGTAGTGGCCCTTCACTCCCACCCTCTGTTTCCTACCCGCTAACCAGTTTCTGATCCATCTATGTACATCTCCTTCCACCCCATGGTTCTTCAGTTTTCGAAGTAGGCGTTCGTGGGGTACTTTGTCAAAGGCTTTTTGGAAGTCTAGATATATGATGTCTATGGGGTCACCTCTGTCCATCCGTTTGTTAATTCCTTCGAAGAAGTGCAATAAGTTAGTTAGGCACGATCTCCCCTTGCTGAAACCATGTTGACTGGTTGTCAGAAGTTTGTTTCTTTCAAAATGTTCATCAATGTTGTCTTTTATAAGTGCTTCCACCATTTTACCTGGAACTGAGGTCAGACTCACCGGTCTGTAGTTGCCCGGGTCACCTCTTGATCCCTTTTTAAAGATGGGCGTAACATTGGCTATCTTCCAGTCCTCTGGGATCATGCCTGTTTTCAGGGATAGATTGCAAATTTGCTGCAGTAGTTCCGCTATCTCCTCCTTTAGTTCCTTCAGAACCCTAGGATGGATTCCGTCCGGACCCGGGGATTTGTCAGTTTTTAGTTTTTCTAGCTGCCTGCGTACGTCTTCCAGGCTCACTTCCATGGATGTTAATTTTTCTGCTTGATCTCCCTTGAAGATTTGCTCAGGTTCCGGTATGTTGGATTTGTCTTCATTTGTAAACACAGACGAAAAGAACATGTTAAGTCTTTCTACTACTTCTTTCTCTTCCTTCACCACTCCCTTCCTGTCTCCATCGTCCAGCGGTCCCACCTCCTCCCTGGCTGGCTGCTTCCCTCTAACATATCAAAAGAAAGGTTTGAAATTTCGAGCTTCCCTGGCTAGCCTCTCTTCATACTCTCTTTTGGCTTTTCGAACCACACGGTGACATTCTTTTTGATACTTCCTGTGCTCTTTCCAGTTGTCCTCAGTTTTGTCCTTTTTCCATTTCCTGAATGAATATTTCTTATTGCCTATCGCTTCCTTCACTATTTTAGTTATCCATGCCGGGTCTTTTGTTTGACTCTTTTTGCACCCCTTTCTGAATCTGGGGATATACAGATTTTGCGCCTCGCTCACCATGTCCTTGAAAAAAGACCAGGCATGTTCTACCGTTTGCCATTTCTTGGAAGTGTTCCTAAGTTTCTTCCTTACCATTATCCTCATTGCTTCATAGTTTCCTTTTCTGAAGTTGAAAGTTGTCACAATGGTTCTATTTCCTTTCGGTATTCCTACTTCGACCTTGAACTTGATTATATTATGATCGCTGTTTCCCAACGGTCCTACTATTTCCACTTCCTTTGCAGGTCCCTTTAACCCATTTAGGATTAGATCCAGAGTGGCATACAAAAGTTTGAATGAATTAAGGCCGGTGAGGAATATTCTACACTGCAACTCCTGCAAGATATGTCTATTATCAAAGGCGGAGGAGGTGTTTCTGAGGCCTTTTTTCTATATAAGAACATTGGCATAATTATAAATTATGATTATATTATATTAAACCTCCAAAGATAGCAACACCTTCAACTATCTTGGTGTACCCTCATGCATATATATTATTATACCGTTCTAAAGGATCCTCAGCGGCACCACTTAGGGCTCAATTCAATCTCATTGCCCAAAGCTTTACGTGTCAAATCTTCATCGGGTCCTAACTTAACTTAAATATATCATTTTTATATATGTCATTTTTACTTATGTTTTGATTTAATCTATTTGATCTACTTTTCAAAAAGCAACACTTAGCTTAGTAACTTGTGGTCTCTGGCCCAGGGATTGTCATACCTTGACATGTTTCGCTATTAGCTTTATCAAGGACCTTCCCCTGGAGAACAACAAAAGTATATATTAAGTAGTGTACATTATTATAGCCCTCTAAGTGCCCCAAGTGTATTTAAAAGACACAAAAATAGCAATACGTATTTTACCAGATATTCAATCGCCAGCAACCCGACCACTCTACCTAAAGAGATGGCGGCGGCGTTCTAAACTGCAGTTAAATAATGCCGAGCCCGAGTACACTGTACACCCGTGATTACGTGGCAACAGCGTCACGAGCCGGCCTGCCGGTTTTAAAGAGATAGTAACACTTTTACTGGAATAGTCAATTCTGTATTATAGGAGCCAGAGACCACAAGTTACTAAGCTAAGTGTTGCTTTTTGAAAAGTAGATCAAATAGATTAAATCAAAACATAAGTAAAAATGACATATATAAAAATGATATATTTAAGTTAAGTTAGGACCCGATGAAGATTTGACACGTAAAGCTTTGGGCAATGAGATTGAATTGAGCCCTAAGTGATGCCGCTGAGGATCCTTTAGAACGGTATAATAATATATATGCATGAGGGTACACCAAGATAGTTGAAGGTGTTGCTATCTTTGGAGGAATAAGTCATTGATTTGAATCCCTTGTGAAAAGTTACTGTTGTGCTATTGGGAAAAATTATATTATATTAAACAACACGAATTGAGCTAAAATTGAACATTTGGATAAAAATGTCTTGCATCATGGAAAGCTTTTTGTGAGTACAAGGGAAGATACCTTAACAACTTTCAAATGTGTGCTTCAAGGAAGAATTGTTGACATAAGGCTCGGTTACAGAAAAAGAAACCAAGTGGGGAGTGTTACTGTGCACATCAACCTTGGAAACAACAACTTTTATTAATGTAGATTCAAATAAAAACTGAGCATATATATAAGTACATAAATACAGGAATAAATTGTCCTTAGTCTTAAGGGTCCCTTAAGACTAAGGACATTTTGGGCTCCTTTTATAAAGGTACATTAATGCGCGGAATAGTGCACGCTAAATTACCACGCGCTAGCCGCTACCGCCTCCTTTTAAGCAGGTGGTCATTTTTCAGCTAGCACGCGCTAATCTTGTGTGTGCGCTAAAAATGCTAGCGCACCTTAGTAAAAGGAGCCCTTTATTCCAGTATTTATATATGGGTCCCTAAAGACTAAAGACATTTTATTCCTGTATTTATTTATTTATGTGTGCGCTCAGTTTTCATTTGAATCTACATTAATAAAAGTTGTTGCTTCCAAGGTTGATGTGCACAGTCTCCTCTTGGTTTCTTTTTCTGTATTGCTTAACGTGGGGCTGGTTTACTTGGTTTCTGTGATATAAACCTCTGTTGCTACACTAACATTTTTTTCTGAAGCACACTCGTTTTACTCTTTGTCCAACAGGTGTATAAGTTGCTGTATGCCTCTCGCTTAGCAGACTATGGACTCCCCTCTTTGGCTCTCCATTATTGTGAAGTGATCGGCTCTGCCTTCCTTGATCAGAACGGTACTAAACATCTTGTGGTTCTCACAGAACTCATCAAGGTAGGACCCTATCAAACCACACCATGACAGTTTAGTCTTAAACCAGAAAAAAAATCCAAAAATGATGAGACAATTCAGTTTGACCGTTGAAACTCTTAAGCTTCCTCTTTTCATTCTGATTTGTATTCCGTTTCTAAGGAGTGTTTAGCTTATTTTGCAAGCATCTGCTAGACCTCTGCCAGCAGTGTCTAAGTAACTTAGCCATGCAGATGGTGGAGGCCCAAAACCCCAAATGACTCATCCAGTCTGCTCAGGCATTTTGGCCCACGCTGCCAGTTATCAGTCGTGGAAGGGGGTCCCCTAAAGCATGTCTCTCCTTATCCAGGTCAATTTTTGGTTGGTTCTCTACCATCCTAAGCAGATGAGCATATAAATTCCCTTTCTGAATCTAGCATTCGGCAGGCCCTGTCTCTTATCTTACCCTTCCACCCCCCCCCCAACACACAACTTTCAAATCAGCCTGCCTACATCATTCATCTTGAGAACCTTAGCAGGCATCTCACCGACTCACATAAACACAGCACAGACAGTAGAACAGTGCATATCGAGAAGACGTTCCAGAACAAGGCCACAATGAGTAATAAAATTGCCCTCCACATGCATAGCACAAATTAGGCCTCTGATATAGAAGTGCTTCTCCTCCCCTGTCCCTCTCCCTTTTCTGACACTTTGCTTCCCTGCAACCCCTGCCGTTCCCATATTAACTTGGTTTTCATTTAATATCATCATAGATAATTATGATGTACAAATGTTAAATTGTTACGGTTATACTGTGCCACTGTCCTGACGCTACGACGTTATCAGTTGTGGAAGGGGGTCCCCTAAAGCATATCTCTCCTTATCCAGGTCAATTTTTGGTTGGTTCTCTACCATCCTAAGCAGATGAGCATATAAATTCCCTTTCTGAATCTAGCATTCGGCAGGCCCTGTCTCTTATCTTACCCTTCCACCCCCCCAACACACAACTTTCAAATCAGCCTGCCTACATCATTCATCTTGAGAACCTTAGCAGGCATCTCACCGACTCACATAAACACAGCACAGACAGTAGAACAGTGCATATCGAGAAGACGTTCCAGAACAAGGCCACAATGAGTAATAAAATTGCTCTCCACATGCATAGCACAAATTAGGCCTCTGATATAGAATTGCTTCTCCTCCCCTGTCCCTCTCCCTTTTCTGACACTTTGCTTCCCTGCAACCCCTGCCACAAATGTTAATTGTTACGGTTATACTGTGCCACTGTCCTGACGCTACGGTCCAACTCCTCAATGCAGTATATCAAATGGAGTTAAATAAATAAATAAAATAACCTGCAGTAGGGTTGTGTGTGTGTTGGGGGGGGGGGGGTTTGGGTAGAGATGTGGCTTGAGAAAGAATTTGAACAATGGTTCCTAGTTAGTTGTGGTGCTTTGACCATGACAAAATGAGCAGAAACGGGGTTTTTTTTCCCATTCATGACTTGGTTTATTCTCTCTTTTCATGTCATTACAGTGCTATTACAATTTGTATTGATCATTTGATATCTGCTCGATAAAAACTACTTTAACATAAATAGATAAATAAATTATCTCCTTCTTCCCTGGTCCTATCCCCCGTGATAGTCATTACTCTCTCTAATTGGACAGGCAGTTTTAGCATAGCCCCTTTCCACATCACTGTTCTACCTGTGGAAATGTATTTATGTATTAGGATTTATTTACTGCCTTTTTTGAAGAATTCACTCAAGGCGGTGTACAGCAAGAGCAAGCAATAGACAATCACAGCAGTAAAAATATTCAAACTATAATACAAAATATGGCATAGGAATTGGGACTTTTTGTAGTCAAAGTAGTTTACATATAGGTACGTAAAGCATTTTTCCTATCTGTCCCGGCAGGCTCACAATCTATCTAATGTACCTGGGGAAGTGGAAGATTAAGTGACTTGCCCAAGGTCGCAGGGAGCAGCACAGGATTTGAACCCACAATCTCAGGGTGCTGAGGCTGTAGCTCTAACCACTATGTCACACTCTCCTCCAGTATGCTATGTTACAATATCCAAAAATTATTCTTTCAAAATGAGCTCACTAAGAGATATTATTAATTGGTAACCACACTATCAAATTCTGTGACAAAAGTAAATTGTGGAAAAGTGAGCACCCATTTCCAATATGAGATCCTCTCTTCGTGATCGTCTCTCCCATCCTGAACAGTGTGATTGCTCCCTAATAAGGAGGCTGTGTCCTCCGAAACGTAGCTCTGTAGAGTTGGGTAACCATCTGACACGTTATGGACAGTGAATTATACTATTGTTAACGCCTTCAAGATAAGTATATTTTTGTCATTCACTGTGTGGACTATAGTGATAACTCAGAAGGGGATGTCATCAGGAGAATGGACTCTAATTTATGTATAATTATTATAAGAAAAAGCACACTTTAAGAGATTTTACAGGCGTTGATTTTTCACAATATTTTTGGTTTATGAAACACACACCAAAAGATCCAAGGATGTTTCGCGCTTAATTACCCTTTTGGGTATAATACAAAACTAACAACTCTTGGAGCAGGAAGTTCCTGCAAATGAGTTGTGAATACTGAGGACCTTCACTTTTCCACAATTTACTTTTTGTCACAGAATTTGATAGTGTGGTTACCAATTGATAATATCTCTTAGTGAGCTCATTGTGAAAGAATAATTTTTGTATACTGTTTCAGATATTCTTTCTTCATTGGGTTTTTTGTGTTTTGATATTACAATATCAACACAATACTCAATAAAACATTTTAATAGACAGCATAGGGTGTAAGCAAGATGGATATACACTAGATCAGTGGTTCCCAACCCTGTCCTGGGGACTACCAGGCCAGTCGGGTTTTTCAGGATAGCCCTAATGAATATGCATGGAGCAGGTTTGCATGTCTGGCACCTCTATTATATGCAGATCTCTCTCATGCATATTCATTAGGGCTATCCTGAAAACCCAACTGGCCTGGTGGTCCTCCAGGACAGGTTGGGAACCACTGCACTAGATAACGTCAAGCAACAGGATTAAGAAAATAAGGGGACTAATTTAAAGCAAGTTGCACACAAAGTCAGAACGGTGCTTGCCGGTGCTTATGAAATCTGTTTAAAAATGGCACTCATATTTGAAATGTACATAAGTAGTAGAAAGACGCTTCAGCATGGTTTTCATCAAACAAATTATATGCATCTTGATTTGAAGGCTGTTGTTAGATTATAGATCAGCACAAACCATCTCCTTTGCTGGATTCAGACTATGAAAGTTTGCCTATTCATATTCTTGTTAGAGATCCTCTATGTTCATCCCACGCTTTTTTGAATTCCATCACAGTTTTCCTCTCCACCACCTCCCTCAGGAGGGCATTACAGGCATCCACCACCCTCTCTGTGAAAAAAACTTTCCTAACATTACTCTTAAGACTTCACTCAACTACTCTATGCCTTAGTTTTCTCCTGCATGGACTACTGCGATGCCCTAGTCAATGCTCTCATGGCGAAGAACATAGGACGTCTCCAACGTATATAAAATGCAGTGATCAGACTAATAAAAATCTTGCATGCCCACTAGCCTGCCTCCCAGGCTTTATCATCGGCTCAATGGCTGCCCGAAGCCAAACGCTGTGTCTTCAAGAGCCTGATGCTAGAATTCAAATCCTTGCATGACATAATGCCAGGCTACATGATGGCCAAGCTTCCTCAATATGTGCCGAACAGGTCCCTCTGCTCTCAATATGAAAAATGCCTCAAAACACCCTTCAACTACAAACTGTCAAACGACGTTCTTACTCCCACTTCATACCGAGCCACTGGAATCGACTGCCCCCACAGATCAGATCCCTTGAAGGACTCCTCAACTTTAGTAAAGCAATAAAAACATACCTCTTCATCTAACTCTTACGCCACGACCGATGGATCAAAAGAAATGTATTTTGGTACTAGGTATATGTCACATGACGGTATATATTAAGTTTAGTAGAAGGTTTCATTCATACCACATCAAAAAAGATGTGGACATAACACAATTTTGTATATAAAATAATAATTACAAAAAACGGAGAAAAACAAACCTCACCTGCAAGCAGACGGGACTACACAAGTACCCTAAGCCGCTTGCATCATCACTGGTTTGTAAAAAAAACTCCGTACAAACATATATACTTTCATTTCAATCATGTCCCAAAAGGATTTATATTTTCAGCATACAGTTAATCCCGTATATCAAAAAGGGTGAATGGAAGCCCAATCTATCTAAAACAGTAATGAGGGCAACAGCTCAGTCTCTAAAGGTTCTTACAGACGTGGAACCAAAGAACGACAATATCAGATGTAGAAAAATTCACTTATCTTAAGGTGCTTTAACAAACATCTTCTCATCTGATATCTGGCTACTCATCTCATCTCATCTGATATCTGGCTTCCCAGGGAAGAGTAGCCAGATATCAGATGAGAAGATGTTTGTTAAAGCACCTTAAGATAAGTGAATTTTTCTACATCTGATATTGTCGTTCTTTGGTTCCACGTCTGTAAGAACCTTTAGAGACTGAGCTGTTGCCCTCATTACTGTTTTAGATAGATTGGGCTTCCATTCACCCTTTTTGATATACGGGATTAACTGTATGCTGAAAATATAAATCCTTTTGGGACATGATTGAAATGAAAGTATATATGTTTGTACGGAGTTTTTTTTACAAACCAATGATGATGCAAGCGGCTTAGGGTACTTGTGTAGTCCCGGCTGCTTGCAGGTGAGGTTTGTTTTTCTCCGTTTTTTGTAATTATTATTTTATATACAAAATTGTGTTATGACCGTATCTTTTTTGATGTGGTATGAATGAAACTCTTCTACTAAACTTAATATACAATAAGTTTTGGATTGGATTATTTTTTGTATATACGATTGTATATACTGGGGAGTTTCAGAGGGCTTAAAAATAGCCCCAAAAAATTAAAAACGATTAAAAAAAAAATCACGAATAACCAAATCCGCGGATACTGAAACAACGGATTCGGAGGGAGAAGTGTATATTGGTATTAGATCCCTAGTATGTATCAAGTTAGGATAAAAACTTGTATCAAAAAACTTGTGCTGTAACTATGGTAAATTGTAACCTGGTAATTGTAACTCATTCTGAGCTCTTTAGGGAAAACGGGATGGAAAACGAATAAAATAAAATAAATAAATAAGTTTTCTACCACCCCTCAACCTCAATGTATGTCCTCTAGTTTTACCTATTTCCCTTCTCTGGAAGAGAAGTATGTGCCTAGTTGCCTTTATAAAATATTAGCTTAAGAGGCAAAAATCATGCTTACATTGCAGGCATGCTTCCACAAATATGGCTATGATAGTAATTGTTTATACCAGTCCCAAAATGCAGAATAATTGATGATATCACTAAACTGGACTAGTGAAAACAGTTTCAAATAATAGCTTTACTTTTATAATGTTTCATGAGTATGCCTCAGCCCCACCACTCCACCGCTGTGCTATCTTGTGACTGCGTGGAGATTTATGTGGCACTTCATCATCGACTGCTCATATTTTTTAGTATGAATGTAAAACTGTGAAAAATCCTTCATGCAATCATAAAATATTATCCTCTATATAAAGGTGATGCAGATACTTAGCTCTGTCAGCCAACGTCTGGGAGTCTAACCCGACATGTTTCGCGCCAAGCGGCGCTGTATCAAGGGTCTCCCTAAATACAGATTAGAAAGGAAACAGTTACCAGTGTGTTCTGCATTACTGTCCCTCAGCTTAACCTTCTATTTCAATAGCGTTAAAGTTTAGAAAAATAGTGCTTACCGAGTACGCGCTAGTCATCCGACTCATAGTTATGTTAAGAGTAAGATGGCCGTGGCGTCTGACCTCGGGTTATATACAGTGACTACAGTCATTCATTCATTCAGAATCTGAGGGAGGGGGAGGAGTAGGTTTTATGAATGAATGACTGTAGTCACTGTATATAACCCGAGGTCAGACGCCGCGGCCATCTTACTCTTAACATAACTATGAGTCGGATGACTAGCGCGTACTCGGTAAGCACTATTTTTCTAAACTTTAACGCTATTGAAATAGAAGGTTAAGCTGAGGGACAGTAATGCAGAACACACTGGTAACTGTTTCCTTTCTAATCTGTATTTAGGGAGACCCTTGATACAGCGCCGTTTGGCGCGAAACATGTCAGGTTAGACTCCCAGACGTTGGCTGACAGAGCTAAGTATCTGCATCACCTTTATATAGAGGATAATATTTTATGATTGCATGAAGGATTTTTCACGGTTTTACATTCATATTAAAAAATATGAGCAGCCGATGATGAAGTGCCACATAAATCTCCACGCAGTCACAAGATAGCACAGCGGTGGAGTGGTGGGGCTGAGGCATACTCATGAAACATTATAAAAGTAAAGCTATTATTTGAAACTGTTTTCACTAGTCCAGTTTAGTGATATCATCAATTATTCTACATTGCAGGCATGGGCAGTTACACCTGCTTGAACATAGCTTTTAATGTATGACATATTCTCCCTATTTAGGGCAGCTGGACAACTGTTGATCATAAGGTCCTATGGAGCACAGTAGGCTTGGCTAATTTTTGCTTTTCTCCTATTATAATTGTATTTCTGTTTCTTATCCTCTATAATAAAACCTTAAGCGCGCATGCGCACTTACAATTTTGTGGTCCCTGCCACCGTGGTTTCTGACTCCATGGCCATGTTCGATTTGCGGCATGTGCGCACGTTCAGAACTAACACTGGGGAGAGAAGGAGGTGGCGGTGACCGAGCTACGGAGCTAGGGGAGGGAAGGCCACAACCACTGCTGCTCCCTGGTTGCACGGTCTTCTTCTCTGCCTCCACTCTCCCCTCTGGGTCAGAGCACTGTTGCAGCTCGCAGGAGATGTGCTCTCTGCCCGCCCGGCGGCAAACCAACACCCCTTACCTCTGAATTTGAGTTCGTTGGGCGGGTCGAGGATTAGGATCTGTTTATTTGCTGCCATGGTGCTGGAGGCTGGTGGCGCTGCCGCAGAGTGGGGGTGGGGTGGGCTGGGGGGGAGGGGAGGCAAGGGGGAGTGCAAAGGAAGGGGAGCAGGGCACAGGCGGGGAACGGGTGGGAGGGAAAGAAACAGAAAGACACACAGACAGCAGCCAAGGAGAGAGAGAGAGAAAGAGACAGAAAGACAGAGAGACACACAGACAGCGGCTAATGAGAGAGAGAGAGAAAGAGACAGAAAGACACATAGACAGCAGCCAAGGAGAGAAAGAGACAGAATGACAGATAGACAGCGGCCAAGAAGAGAGAGAAACCAGATAGACACATCTATTCTTGCACCCGTTAATGTAACGGGCTTAAACACTAGTTATGAAATAATATTGTAGTGTACAATGCTTTGATGGCTTGACCTCAGGCAACATTGAACCTTGCGAGCAGGTTTAAATATCTATGCCTAGATTATTTACATATATGCTTAAATTAGCCTGTGTTATAATCTATGCATGTACTTACAGTCTCCATCCTTACTTTACCAAAACTCTGCCTCCATGGATGCCTGCTGGCTCATGTGCACTTTTAAGCCAATTGAAATTTACTACCAGGCACTTGTGACTTGGATTGGCCTCCGCGAAGACGGGATACTGGGCTAGATGGACCTTTGGTCTGACCCAGTAAGGCTATGTTATATTCTTATGTCATTTACATATAGGGTCACCTGTGTGTGAAAATGATTTTATACAATTATGCTTAAAAGGGCACAGGAATTGCAAGCTGTAGGAGATTGCTGCTATTTGAGCGTTCTGTATATGTATTTCAAAATCACAGCTGGCTGGGTAATAGCATTTTCTGTTTGCTAATGGGGCCTGTGGAGTTGCATTAAGTCCTCAGCTTCTTCACCAGGTCTTGAATTGCTGCACTGTCAAGTGTTAGGTCATTTTCAGGCTATTCTGATCTAGTATGTCACATTCTCTGTTTTATTTTTAGTAGAAATCAGGCTCATGGGTAATAGGCCAAACTGCATTTTTAACATTATAAATGACCAAAGGGACAGTCGGGTGCCTCTGTTTTTCCTTGTGCATTGAGAGCATTTCTCAAGGAGAAATGGGGTCTGTGCTTTTTACTGACGCATTACTTCACAAGAAAGCCATAAAATTGTCCTTATTCCACGAGACTGATAATTCTGAACCTGTAAATTAACATTTTTGAAATAGGTATCCAAGGGAATTAGTAGCAGTGGTGCAGCAGACAATATTTTGTTCTTTTAAGAGAGATTCTCACAAAGCATAAGCCTTTGAGAACCTATGTAAAACACAGCTGAAGGCTGCTGGTAATAGACCATAAATTTAACTATCTGATTCCCCAGTGATCTGGCCAGACCGGCAGGCATTGAAAACCTAGAACATACCAGATATACCTCTAATTTTGGAAAATTCACTTAGTAATTAACTTTTTACCTTATCCAAGGCATATACAAATGTCAGTAGCTGCAATGTAGGTACAGTTTCTGCCACTTATGCTAATTTTTAAAAAAAATCTTTATTCATTTTAAAACCACAAAGTGCAACATATTATCAATCAATTAATGCAATAGACAGCACTCAGTTCCTTCAAATGATGCAATAAATACATAACCCTCTCCCCATCCCGACCCATCCTTCCTAAAAGTGTAGAAACACTTCATATAATGCAAATGATCAAGATAAACAACCTTGCAGTCAAATAATAAATTAATTACATACCCCCTCCCACCCACCCCAGCCTGGATGTGTATAATCAAAGGGCTAAAACCAATAATCATTCTTTATAAAATTTTGTCAATGGGTCCCAACCATCCTTAAATTTCTTATAATATCTCAATTGTATTGCTCTCAAACATTCAAATTTATAAGTTTGGCATAAGGATTCCCACCAAAAACTATAGTTTAACCTGTCCCAATTTTTCCAATTCTTCATAATAAGCTGTATGGCAACTCCTGTCATGATGAAAAGTAATTTGTTGTTATGCTATGCAATAGTGCGCCCGCATCTGGAGTACTGTGTCCAGTACTGGTCGCCGTACCTCAAGAAGGACATGGCAGTACTTGAAGGAGTCCAGAGAAGAGCAACAAAGCTAATAAAGGGTATGGAAAACCTCTCATATACCGACAGCTGGGGCTGTTCTCTCTGGAAAAGCGGAGACTTAGAGGAGACATGATAGAAACCTTCAAGATCATGAAGGGCATAGAAAACGTAGACAGGGACAGATTTTTCAAATTATGGGGAACCACAAGTACAAGGGGGCACTCGGAGAAGTTGAAAGGGGTTTTAGAACAAACGCTAGGAAGTTCTTTTTCACTCAGAGAGTGGTGGATACATGGAACGCGCTTCCGGAGGCTGTGATAGGCAAGAGCACGTTGCAGGGCTTCAAAGAAGGTTTAGATAGGTTCCTAGAGGACAAAGGGATTGAGGGGTACAGATAAGAGTAGAGTTAGGTACAGGGATAGGAGTGAGAGGCAAGTATAGGAATAACCAGGGACCACTGATCAGGCAATGGGCCTGAAGGGCCGCCGCGGGAGCGGACCGCTGGGCGAGATGGACCTCTGGTCTGCCTCAGCGGAGGCAACTTCTTATGTTCTTATTTTATTAAGAGGAGTAGGTACCTAAGGGCAAATTCTATAAGAAGCGCCCAAAAGTTAGGCGCCTCATTAGGCACTGTTCAGTGCGATTCAAGTAAAATTGGGCGCTGTTTAATGAATCATGCTAAGCGGAACCTAGTTTGGAGGCGCCCAAGAAATAGGCCAGCTCTAGGCACAACTAAAAGTTAGGCGCCTAGCTGAGCGCTTAGGCACGCTTAAGAGCAGCGATTCTGCAACAAGGCGCCTAACATGTAGCCATGCCCATGCCTAACGTGCATAGCGCCTGTTTTTTGAAGGCCGCCTAAATTTTTAGAGGCGCCTTGTTGCAGAATCGTTCTCTCTTGATAGGCGCCTACGTTTCAATTATTGTTGATTAAAAAGCTTAATTGAGCTTTAGTCGATTTTAGATAGGCGCCAGATAACCACCTCCAAAATAGGTGCCTAACATTAGGCGCCGGTTACAGAATATGGGCCCTAATGTTTCCATAATTGACCTAAAACAGGTACCTGAAAATACTATTGCACTAGGCCTCCTCCCCTGTAAAATTACTCTGACTCCCAAATTCTGTTTATGGCACCTTATGTTGTGCATTCAAATTGGTGCACACAGCTGATTTGTCCACACAACTTAATTGTTTAATAAGCTTGGTTGGCACCAATAATTGACGCCAATTGGCACTAAATAAAAGTTATGCTTATAACTTGGTAGGTGCATTCTATAAAGTGTTGCGCGCCAGATCTAATGCATGAATCTGCAAAGTGGGCGTGGCCAGGGGAGGAGTATGGGCAGATCATGGGCATGCCTAGAACTTAAGCGCACTGTTACAGAATATGCCCAATAAGCGATCAAGTTCCATGCAGGGATTTAGGCCTAGTTTTCATTGGCTTAAATAGGTTTTCTTAAAAGTTGTGATACAGAATCGACCTAAGCACCGATTATTCGATGCAGATTTTTTTTTTTTTTTTGTGCCATATGTAGAATACGGCCAGTGAGGTTATATTTCTCTAATAGAAAAATTCCTGGCTGTTAAAGACATTATCTGCAACTAACTAGGTTATCTCCATGACAATCTCTTTGACAAAACCTCAGGGTCAGTCACATCCAACCTCATCTTTTCTAACTGAAGTTGTAAAAATTTGAAAAAGAATTTTATTATCGGCATTAATTAGGGAAATCAGGCACCATGAATTACAGGCAGTTGTATCTAAAAGTCATCAATCTTTAATGTGGGAACATTTGAGCTGCTTTAATTAACCATTGGGTCAGAGATTTCATCTCCGTGCCCAACACAGGAAGCCAAAGTAGAAAATTAATTTCCTGTTTAGCATGAAAATAGAAGCACATGTCCCTTGCATCCAGAGGAAGCTGCCTCTGACTGAACATGAAATTAATGATTTGTAAATAGAATTAACTTTATCTAGAAAGTACTATACATGAATTGCAAATAAATAATTGATTTTCCTTTTGAGAAAGGCTGAAAGCTTCTCTTTTGTTCTTAGGTATAGAATGTGCCACCAGATACTTTTTTGGGATTTATAAAAATGTTTTGGTTGTTAATCCTTTCAGAATTGGGCAGACTGTTAGCATTTTGTGCTTCCTGTGATCAGTTGATATGAAAAGATCAGTTTTCAAATGGATCTTGCTGGGTGACTAAGGAGCCACCCAGCTCCAGGCCTGCATTTATGCATAAGTAATTGTAAAGAGTGCTAGGTACAGTATGGTGTGAAGAGGAGCTTGCTTTCAAGCCACAGGTCTTCAGTAGAGCACTGTGGAACACCCCCCTCTCCCCCCTTCCTCTGGCTGGTTGATGGGGGAGGGCTAGAATGCCTTTCCTTCTTCCCCTTGCTACCCAGTCCTACCTAGAGGTGGCACCAAGTTTCAGTAGGGCCTGGGGCTGATGCAAGGAATTTAAACATTGCCTCTTAAATATAGACCTCATGTTAAGGCAGTGTCTCTCAAACTTTCTTAGCTCTGGCACACTAAACGGGGCAAATGTTTTTTGCGGCACATTCTAATTGAAATTATAAAATTGCAAAACCAGGAAAAAATTAAATTTGAGAGTTATTTATTTAAAGTTCTTTAAGCTATGTATGGGTAATTGTAACAATAGTGAAACTAAAGTAGATAGAATTAAATTGCTGATCAATGCAATGGATGTGCTTGTTTTTCAGTGCAAATTAACTCAAAACCCAGCTCAATAGTTAACAAGCAAACACACATTTCATCATCCATCATCTGCAGTCATTCTCTCTTTTTTTTTATATTTAATTTCTGTCAGAGCTGAAAATCCAAATTTGCAAAGATTAGAAGATCCAAATGGTAACATAATAAGAATTGCCGCTGCTGGGTCAGACCAGTGGTCCATCGTGCCTAGCAGTCTGCTCCCCCGGTGGCCCCCAGGTCAAAGACCAGTGCCTTACCAGAGCTCTACCTGCGTACGTTCCGGTTCAGCAGGAACTTGTCTAACTTTGTCTTGAATCTCTGGAGGGTGTTTTCCCCTATAACAGCCTCTGGAAAAGCATTCCAGTTTTCCACCACTCTCTGGGTGAAAAAGAACTTCCTTACGTTTGTACAGAATCTACCCCCTTTTAACTTTAGAGAGTGCCCTCTCGTTCTCTCGACCTTGGAGAGGGTAAACAATCTCTCTTTCTCTACTAAGTCTATTCCCTTCAATATCTTGAATGTTTCGATCATGTCCCCTCTCAGTTTCCTCTTTTCAAGGGAGAAGAGGCCCAGTTTCTCTAGCCTTTCATTGTACGGCAACTCCTCCAGTCCCTTAACCATTTTTATTGCTCTTTTCTGGACCCTTTTGAGTAGTACTATGTCTTTTTTCATGTACGGCAACCAGTGATGGACACAATATTCCAGGTGGGGGCGCACCATGGCCCGGTACAGCAGCATGATAACCTTCTCTGATCTGTTTGTGATCCCCTTCTTAATCATTCCTAGCATTCTGTTCACCCTTTTTGCCCCCACTGCGCATTGCGCGGACTTGTCTATAAGTACTCCCAAGTCTCTTTCCTGGGGGCTCTCTCCAAGACATCCTGTATTCGTGCATATGATTTTTTTACTGATATGCATCACCTTGCACTTATCCATGTTGAACCTCATTCGCCATTTCGCAGCACATTCCTCGAGTGCGTTTATGTCTCGTTGTAGGTCTTCGTAATCTTTCTGTGTCCTCACTACTCTGAATAACTTTGTATCGTCCGCAAATTTAATCACCTCACTCGTCGTACAAATTTTCCAGGTTGTTTATAAATATGTTGAAGAGCACGGCCCTTACTCGTGGTAAAATAAGCTGACTTAACATTAGCTCATGTTGATAACTTCCCCCCAAGTCATTTCATGGCCTGTCCCTTAGTCTTTGGCATCTAACATAAAGGAAAAAATGCTGAGTCAGAAGAATAACTTGGCATTGAAGTCTGGTGCAATCCGCACAGAAAGAAAATGGTCAAAATAGTCCAAAATAATCACTTGCTCTAAGCACATTGTAGGGGTTTCTCCACCAACCCCTACCTCATAAAACACTCTTTAGTGAGGATCCCTTCCTGGGTTTCCTAGTCTAGTACCTTTAAAGTTTGATATCAATTTTTTCTTGTCATGATAAGAATTTGAATAGTTCTTCTGGTTCCCCTGCTCTTGCTGAGTTCTTTTTAGACAGTAACTGTAAAATTTCCACCTGACTGGTAGTCCTCCCTCTGAAATCATGCCAAAACTATTTCATCAGACCCTTGAAATAGCAATTTAGTGGAAAACAAGAAGGATGGGTGTAGCTTTCATTTCGGCAATCTTAGCTTCTGGTCTGTCCAGTATCACCATCCTTTTGGATTTTAAGAAACTCCCACTCCCACTTCTAGGTGGGACAGCTCTGTATATACTTCTATGACAGGACAGAGAAGGCCACAAGCCAAAGTGGGCTACAAATTTTATAGAAACTGGAGAGAAAGCCCAAAGAGGCCTCAACGACGACAGGAGCACAGCACAATGGAGGAGTCATGAGGATAAGATGTCAATAATTCAGTCACGGGTATACAGTTCAAAGTATGCTTTATTGGTAGTAGTATGGCAAAGACTCGAAGACTTGACACTGACAGTGTTTCGGAATCAATACCTTTGTCAAGAGATATTACTTGAAGGATAATTTCTCTATCGCATGAATAGTGCATTAGGTGCAGGTAAATGTTTAGAACGAGCAGAGACAAAAACCAGTGTCCAAAGCAATGCTAATGGTCACGTGATGAGTCTTCGCCGTGCTACTACTACTACTAATAAAGCGTACTTTGAACTGTATACCCGTAGCTGAATTATTGACATCTTATCCTCACGACTCCTCCGTTGTGCTCTACAAATTTTATAGAAATACACTCCGAGATATATTCCTCACTGACCTCATCTCACTATTGGTAGGGACATTGGTGTAACTGGGAAGGACCACTCTGATTCCAACACAAGGGTTTATTATGCATCCACTAAAGACTTGATGCAGAACTGTGTTTTGGCATAAAGGGCCAGATTCTATAAACGACACCTAAGCACGCCTACATTGTTGTTAATCAACTGCTAGGCATCTATTATAGAATCCCGCCTGGTGGTGGCTAGGTGTGCTTAAATGTTTCTTGTCATCCTAGAATTAGATTCCTGTACATTAATTTACCAGCACTTATTTTGGACACCTAGTGATGCCGATCAACCATGCCTATTCTCTGCTACCTGTATTTTTCAGGTAGACAGTGGAGGCCACCTTGACTTAGGTGTTGCTAGGCACCACTCTGAGTTCCACACGGAACTCTTAATTGGTTATTTATTTTTAAATTTTATCAATTAACTTCAATGGCACAGTCAATTACTATGTGAATATTAACTGGTGAACATGCAGAAAAGATGTTATTAAAATGAGGAAAAGACCTCAAGATGCTGTGTACTATGCCTTAGTGTCAACACAGTACATTAGGGCATATTTTCGTATCATGGGTCAAAAACCTTGTGTTTATATTTCTCTCTACTTTCTCATAATTTTTGCATTTTCTTTTTTGATAATATGCAAAGTGAAAAAAAAAATGATATCTTCTATGAGCAGCAGCTTAACAAAAAAAGAGCATTTATCTGTTTCCCAACAGCGGCCTCCACCGTTTTACATCAAAGCTTCAAAAGGGGAGTGCTTCTTTGCTATGTAATTATGCTGCTAAAAATAAGAAAAACCATGCCATTTAAGCTAATTAAAACAATTTGGGTTGTAGGCAGATTTTAGTTATGTGTCGCTAGGCATTTGCAATTAGGGCATCTAGCGATGCCTAATGTAGACTTCCTTTATTGTGCTTTCCTCAGGGGGTCAGAGTCAATTTTGATGGGACTGTTTACAAACATATACAAGAAAGTATAAAAAGCACCGCTCACAATATCTTGACTAAGCGGTAGCAGAAATGGCAGAAACAACAGGAACACACTGCCAGTGGCATAGTAAGGGGAGACAGGAGGGGGAGGTCCACCCCGGGTGCCATCTTGGTAAGGGCACAGGCATCCATCCTCCTCTCCACCCCCTCCTCCCACTGCCGCTTGTGCATGTTGCTTCCCTTCCCCGTACCTCTGTAATATTCCAGGTGCAAGCAGCAGCCCCTAACCTGCTGTCGTGCCAGTGTTGGCTCTTCCTCTGATGTCACTTCCTGGACCTGCGCCTAGGAAGTGATGTCAGAGGAAGAGCTGACACTGGCGCGACAACAGCTTGGGAGTTGCTGCTTGTGCAGGAACATTACAAAGGTATGGGAGAAGGGAAGCGGGGTGCACTTGGCAGGAGCAGGTGTGGAATGAGCATGTAGAGGTTGGGGGGGGGGGGTGCGGAGAAGAGGGTGGGGCACCACCACCCCGGGCGCCTCTCACCCTCGCTACGCCACTGCACACTGCCACAAAATATGATCAGTGTAGAGACTATCAAGAAAGTATCGATGCTTATCAAGATATTGTGGGTGGTGCTTGTTATACTTTCTTGCATACATTTGTGAATAAGAACATAAGAATAGCCTTACTGGGTCAGACCAAAGGTGGTCTTTGTGGGGAGTCTCTTGCCCATCTTTCTCCATCTGTTATTGTATCATTGAGCTGAGAATCTTCTCATCCTTGTGCAGCTAGCCGAGCGACTGAAGCTTTCGGATCCACGCCTATTGGAAAGACCAGATCAGGAGGAGACCCAGGATCCTGATTGGTTGATACAGCTCCGAGTTAGATTGCAACAGTTACAGGTAAAAATTATCCACTTGGTAGTTCTGCCTTTCGCTATCTGCTCTGTCTCTTATGGAGTCAATTCTCAAATAGCTGATGCAGCTTTAAAATACTTTATACTATATGAGTGCTGAATGGGGGATAGGGTGCTCCTTCCTTGTAAAGAGAATGAGCATGATGTTCAGTGCTGTGTGAAACAGAGGGGTCACAGTTGGGGCATTCCAAGGTCAATACCAACTATATGTATGACACACACTTTGGTCCCTATAGTCAAACCTTAAATATTTGGCTTAGATGGACAAACCTAGGTTTACGAGGGGCATTCAATAATTTATCTACCTCAGTAGAAACGAAAAGAGTTAAAAAATATTTGTTTTGTTTTTCAATTTAGTCCCCCGATAGTTCCATACACTTTATCCACTTTTCCTGCAATGAATTTAACCCCTTTGAAAAGAATTCTTCTGTTTGACCTTCAAACCAGGACGTCACAACTTCCTTGGTGTCTTCATCACTTGAAAACTGCTGTCTACGGAGAGATTTCTTCAAAACTCAGAACAGGAATTAATCTGAGGGAGCCAGGTCAGGACTGTAGGGTGGATAGTTCAGCTGCTGAAATCCACATTCTCAGATGGCGGCCTGTGATTGTCATGATATGTGTACTGGTGCATTGTTGTAAAGAAGCAGCACGCCTGCTGTGGGTTTTCCTCATCTTTTCTCCTTGATTGACTCCTGTAAATTGATCATTGTGTTGGCGTAACTGTCTCTGGTTATGGTTGTTTTGTGTGGCATAAACTCCAGAAGCAAAAGTCCTTCATCATCGCAGAAGACAGTTACCATGACTTTGCCTGCAGATTTTTCTGTCTTGAACTTTTTTTAGGGTGGGGGATGACTTGTGCTTCCACTCTATTTTGGACTCAAGATCTCTGTGATAGACCCAAGTCTCATCTTCAGTCACCAAAAGAAAAAAATTCACTTGGTCTTCATGGAGCATCTCCAAGTTCTGGAGCCTTTTGGCTTTCTGACATGGCGACAGCATTCTTGGAACCCATCTTGCACTAACTGTGTACATGCCCAACTTTTCATGAATTATTTTCCAAACTGAACTTGCCGAGATGCCCATTTTTTCTGCTATTCGGGAAACCTTAATTTGTCTGTCTTTCTGACAAAATTAACTCCTTGACTTTCTTGCACATTTCTGTGGAAGTTGCTTCCATAAGCTGTCAAGTGTGAGGGTCATCTTCAATGGACTCTCTACCCCACTTAAACTGCTTGCTGCAAAATTCTATTTTGTAGGATGATTGGAGAGACTCACCATAAACTGCAGTAATGCGTTCATGGATCTCCTTTGTTTTTTTTCCCTTCTTTTGTGAGAAATTTTATTACTGAATGGTGCTCCAAATCTAGCAGTTTTTTTATTTGATTCACTTGAGGTCTCTCCTGACATCCTGTATCTTGGAATGTTAGACTTGCACTGAGCTGCAACTGAGTAACCTTGAGACATGTCACAACATGCACAGACGTGTTTAAACATGCTTGCTACTTTCTTTTATACTCAGATAGATAAATTATTGAATGCCCCCTCGTAACTTGTGGTGCCAAAGCCAAACATACAAGTTATACATATTGTGGTTGGGCAAGGCCCCGAGTGAGTGTTAAAACCTGACTCAGACCACAGGAAAGATTTTTGATGCGCCTTTTATAAGGCTGGTGGAAGGAAAACCCGGACACTGGATTTATCTCAAACACAACTTCACCGGGTTTATTATAAGGCAAAAGAAAAATTCCAAAACAGACAATTGTTTCTCACAGGCACCAATTATACAGATCCTTCCACTTAGTTCCAGTGATTTAGTTCATGGACTGGACAATCCTTGTCAGCAAAAAGGTAAACCAAAATCAAAACAGGCTTTTCAGTCTCTCACATGCCCCCAATTCTCCCTCCTTAGGGTAGCTGGCTTCTACTAGAACCAATGCTTGCCAACACTGGCTGAGCATTGCAGGTGCCCATCCTTCTTCCAAACACTTTTCCCAGAGAGAGAGAAAAAAAAAGCACGGTTTCTCTGCCACTGCTTTTCCTCTCTAGCACTTGGTCCCCTATAAGGACTTTCACAGCCCTGTTTTGCAGGCTGTGTGGAGCAAGCCTCCCTTTGCACTAAGTTCTTCAGGCCCTTCCAAATGCTACCACAGTCCTAGAGCTTCTGTTACCTAGGGACCTTACTTGCTAATACGGCTTTTAAGCCTGGTTCAAATGGACAGACTCTGCTGCCCTCTGCTTCTATGGCATTAATTAAGCACAGGCTGCTCTGTGCAGTCCTTACTTTGGAAGGAGGAATGACACATCTTATAACTTATGAATCAGGTTTCCATGCATTTCTCTGGCACACTTAACTCTGCTTCAGCCTCACTGCACCGCCCCCACCCTGTGTCCCTGGGTGATTTGGGAAAGTTTCCTGGCTAGATTCTTCTCTGTCTGAAAGAACTTCTAGCCCTAACCCCTCAGGCTCCCCTGGGAATTCACAGTACCTAGCCGGCTGCTGGATTCTTCTCCCTGCTTGTTGGCCTGGGGCAATCATACGTTTCTGGGGGTTTGCAGAGAGCGTTGGGCTGCTTTCAGTGTGTTCCGTTCTGCTTCTCCTGTTAGAGTTAGTTGAGGATAATTTATCCATTTGCAGTCCTCCTGCTTGAGGCTTACATGACTG
This sequence comes from Geotrypetes seraphini, assembly GCF_902459505.1. NCBI lineage: Eukaryota > Metazoa > Chordata > Amphibia > Gymnophiona > Dermophiidae > Geotrypetes > Geotrypetes seraphini. Next base: position 85,732,512 of record NC_047095.1, read on the forward strand.
CAGAGCTCAGTGGCTAACTCCACCCCCTTCTGGGTTGATCTTATGTTTCTCCTTAGCTCTGGGAAAGGAATAATAGGGGATAGACTGTGTTTTCTGTGCCCTCCCTGGCTGAATTCCTGGCTGTGACATCACCTGCCTTTTCTCTTTTCTTTCTTTCTGTCCTAAACTAGGGCTTTTAGCAGGGTGTACAGGCTTTATTTTAGTGATTGCAGGTTTGAGGGCTGTACTTTGGACTGGGTTAGCAGTCTTTTTAACCATGACAAGAGTTTCCCTGTCACAATATAGAGTTAGATTTAGTAAATGGCAGCTAAAGATAGGTTTGAATCCTAGAGACTTGATGAATTACAGATCTAAAAAGAAATCAGTTTTCTGCTAGTCCGATAAGGTCCTCCAGCATCATCAAGTTTGTTAAGGCTTGAAATATAGCTTTACATTTCTAAGCGGTTTACATCATACATTCTTAAAAATAGGGGGTAATACAAACATAATTAAAATGTTGAACAAATCATACAAAAAAATAAACTAGAAACAAAAGGAAAGCGGGTAGGGCTGTTTTCAACGTGTCCAGCCAGCTGATTGTAGGTCGACCCTTTGCCTGGTTCCTTATATCTTTCCAAACATGATGTCCTTCTCCAATGATCTTTCTCTTCTGACAGTATGACCAAAATAAGACAGTCGTAACTTCATCATTTGGGCTTTAGTGACATAGCCGGTTTGATCTCTTCCAGAATCAATTTGTTAGTTCTTCTGGCAGTCCACGGCACACATAAAATCCTTCTCCAACACCAGCTTTCGCATCCGTAATTGACCACTGAGAAAATGAGTGCATGGACAAGCCTGATCTTCATTTGGAGTGTTATTTCCTTGCCTTTGAGTACTTTGTCGAGAGCCTTCATTGAAGAGCAACCAAATACTATTCTGCGGCGTATTTCTTCCCTGTTAGTTGCGTCTTTGTTTACAAATGAGCCCAAGAGATTGAAATCCTTTACAACTTCTATCGCCTTCAAGTTCAAAATTTTCATCATTTTCCATGTTCATGATCTTTGTCTTGTTTATGTTCAGTTCTAATCCCGTGTTATGACTCTCAGCTTTGACTTTTCTCAGTAGATACAGTTTATTTATTTCAATTTCTGTTTTATTGAAGATTAACAATATAAGTACGATCATCCATGATAATACAAAAACAGCATAGCAGAATACTAATTGTAGATATAGACTTGGACCAAGAAGTATACTCTTTTTCCTTGAACCATGATTAATATAAAATTCCCTTCTAAACCCCACTCCCCCCAACTGTATAGAGCAGGGATAGGGCACTCCGGTCCTCGAGAGCCGTATTCCAGTCCGGTTTTCAGGATTTACCCAATGAATATGCATTGAAAGTAATGCATGCAAATAGATCTCAAGCATATTCATTGGGGAAATCCTGAAAACCCAACTGGAATACGGCTCTCGAGGACCGGAGTTCCCTACCCCTGGTATAGAGAATCTCATGGCCTTTCCAATATAGAGCAGCCATTCAATATTTGGCTTTTCACTCTAGAACAGTGGGTGTCCAATCTCATCCCTCACCAGGTCTGGTTTTCAGGATTTCCCAACTCCAACTGAAGAGTTTTGGTCAACCCAACCATACCCTCACGAACCCTCATGAAATCTGTGTAACTCAGCTTTCACATATAAATAGCAGGTTTCTGAAATTACCATTTACATGTGTGCAATCTGCATATGATTGCTTTTCTTCATATCTAGCTCTCTTTCTCTGTCTGTCTGACAAAAGAGATGAGCCTGAAGCTGAGTCTTCCTCCCCATCCCCTGTCCCTGGAAAAGCACGCAGAGCGCAGGTGAGTGTCCACGTGTGCTGTCAATCTCCGCGACCCCTGAATCTGTCACTTTGGCAGACCTCTCGCCACTGCAGCAACTCACTGTTCCCATGGAGATGACTCCCCTTGGCTTTTGCTTTACAAAGATTTTATACAGCAAATTCTATGTCATTAATATTCATTTGTGAATTTGTTAGGTGGAAGGAGAGCATGACAGCCCAACATCTGCCTCTGTAGATACTGCATGTGCCAGCAGACCAGCAGCAGGTAACCTAATGAAAAAGCTTTTCTTTCTTCTGCTTAGAAAAGGATGCTCTGATTTTCTAGTTACAGCACTATAGATTTGTGGCCTGAAGGAGTATACAGTCTAGATCAGTGGTCTCAAACTCACGGCCCGCCAGGCACTATTTTGAAGCTCTTGGTATGTTTATCATAATCACAAAAGTAAAATAAAAGTCATATGAACTCTCTTTAGCTATAAATTACAATATTATTATTAAGACTTAGCCAAAAGGAAAGATTTATAAACTATAAAGGGTTTTACCTCATGCAAAGTTGTCATTTCTTTAATAAGACATTAACTATTTTTTTCTGAGGCCCTCCAAGTACTGACAAATCCAAAATGTGGCCCTGCAAAGGATTTGAGTTTGAGACCACTGGTCTAGCTGAATCAAAAATATAGTTTCGTTTTCATTTGTTTTTGCAACAAAAACACCAGCAGAACCAGCAGCAACTCAGACAGGTGTCATCAGACGAGAGCCAGGACCCACCGGAGGATGAACCTAGTGGAGAGGAGGGCAGAGGAGGCCAAGGACCATGAGGGAGGAGCGCCCAGATTCACCATGGACACGGACCTGAGGCAGAGGAGGCTCTTGAGGAAGGGAAAGACTGCAATTGTTGTGGGAGACTCGATCCTGAGGGAGGTGGACAGTCACGTAGCCGGAGGTCGAGAGGACCGGCTGGTGACATGTCTCCCTGGGGCCAGGACAAAGGACATTGCCGACAGAATCGAGAGGATCTTGGACGGAGCCGAAACGGAGGAGACAGCAGTAATTGTCCACGTCGGAACAAATGATGTGAGCCGGAGGAATTTCAGCATGCCTGCGCTAACAGACCAGTTCAGGGTCCTGGGAAGGAAGCTGAAACGGAGGTCACAGAGGATAGCATTTTCGGAGATCCTGCCGGTCCCGAGGGTAGATGCTAGAAGGCAGGCCGAGCTCCAGGAGGTGAATGCATGACTGAGGAGGTGGTGCAAGGAGGAGGGCTTCCACTTTGTGAGGAACTGGTCGTCCTTCTGGGGAAAGAGCAAGCTCTACAGGCGGGATGGCCTGCACCTGAGCACAGCGTGAACAAGAATACTAGCAGCCAACGTAAAGAAGGAGATCGAGAGGGCTTTAAACTACAGAGAGGGGGAAAGCCGACAGCTGACCTGATGACGCTTCGGACAGCAGTATCCAGAAAAGATGCTGAATGGGCTGACTGCAGGGAGGAGGACGGGGGTCCGATGGAACTCGCGATCAGACAGCGAGGGAAACACCAGGTAACAGCAACTTGCTGGGAGAAGCCTAAGGGGAAGGGGAAAACAGGGGATTCAGGAGGACAAGATGGCACCAGGGTGCAAACAGAAGGCAATAAGGTGGAGCCACAGGGCAAAGGGGAGCCACAAGACAAGGGGGAACAAACCAAGGCCCAGGGGACGATAGCACGGGAGGGGGCTGGTACTCCCCGGGGAAAAGCGGGGAGGTGGGGTGGAGGGGACATGGGGAGGAAGAGAGTTGCGAGGGTAAAGGCGGAGAGCACAGCAGAGGCACCGGGAGCGGGAAAACGGCCCGAGACCCAAGGGAAGGCGGCCCAGGTAAAGGCAGAGGTGGAGGACAAACACCGGGACCTACAGTGCTTATACGCAAATGCAAGAAGCCTCATGGCTAAGATGGGTGAACTGGAAGTCATGGCCAAGGGGGAGGACCTGGATATAATAGGAATTAGAGAAACCTGGTGGACAGAGAAAAATCAATGGGATGTGGCGCTGCCAGGGTACAAGCTCTACAGGAGGGACAGGACCCACAAGAAGGGGGGAGGCATAGCGCTGTATATAAAGGACTATATCTACTCGATTGGGATCGATACGGCAACAAAGGCAGAGGAGCTAGAATCGCTATGGGTCAAATTGCCGGGAAAGAAGAGTGCAGACATAAAGCTGGGGCTGTATTATCGCCCGCCTGGTGCATCAGAAACAATAGAACATGACTTGGAAGCAGAACTGAGACAGGAATGCAGGACTGGAAGTGTAACAGTGATGGGGGACTTCAACTACCCGGAGATAGACTGGAGTACGGGACACTCCAACTCCACGAGGGAAGCAGGATTCGTAGAAGCTGTGAGGGACTGCTTCATGGAGCAACTGGTCAAGGAACCGACGCGAGGGGGTGCTACTTTTGACCTCATCCATAACGGATTAGGGGGGCCTGCAAGAGGGGTAGAAGTGGGAGGAACACTAGGCAACAGTGATCACAACGTGATCAGATTCACATTAGAAAGGGGGTCACCCATAGTGGGGAGGACCGCAACGACTGCGCTCAACTTCAGGAAAGGGAACTATGTTGCTATGAGGAAAATGGTGGGTTAGGAAGCTCAGGAACGGCTTTAGGATGGAGACTGTAGGGAGCGCCTGGACCCTTCTCAGGGACACACTGCAGGAAGCGCAAAAACTGTACATCCCCAGTTTCAGGAAAGGCCGCAAGAACAAGCGGTCAAAAGACCCGGTTTGGATGACACCTGAAGTAAAGAGGGCAATCAGTGACAAGAAAGTGTCCTTCCGGAAATGGAGGAGGGATCCAACGGAGGAAAATCACCAGGAGCACAGGAAATGCCAAAAGGAATGCCACCGAGAGGTTAGAAAAGCAAAAGGGAAATACGAGGAGGGGCTGGCCAGGGAGGCGAAAAACTTCAAGGCATTCTTCAGTTACGTAAAGGGGAAGCAACCAGTGAGAGAGGAGGTGGGGGCCATTGGACGATGGGGATAGGAAGGGAGTGATTAAGGAGGATAAAGAGGTAGCTGAGAGGTTGAACACGTTCTTCTCGTCGGTCTTCACGAGCGAGGACACGTCCAATATACTGGACTCAGAGGAGCTCATGAGTGGGGAGCAGGCCAAAAGATTGGGGCATATAGAGGTAAGTCGGGAGGATGTCCTCAAGCAGATTGACAGACTGAAAAGCGGCAAATCATCGGGACCGGACGGGATCCACCCAAGGGTTCTAAAGGAACTAAGTCAGGAAATAGCGGGCGCAATCCAGCATGTTTGCAACCTATCCTTGAAAAATGGAGAGGTACCAGAGGACTGGAAACTGGCGAATGTCACACCTATCTTTAAGAAGGGATCGAGAGGTGACCCCGGGAACTACAGGCCGGTGAGCCTGACTTCAGTTATAGGGAAGATGGTGGAAGCAATGATCAAGGACAGCATTTGCGAGCACATTTGAGAAAAATGGCCTACTGCGGACAAGCCAGCACGGATTCTGTAAGGGAAGGTCGTGCCTGACTAACCTTCTGTACTTCTTTGAGGGAATAAGCAGTCAGGTGGACAAAGGGGAACCCATAGACATCATTTACATCGATTTTCAAAAGGCCTTTGACAAGGTGCCACATGAAAGGCTGCTTAGGAAGCTGTGGAACCACGGGGTGGGCGGGGATGTACATAGATGGATCAAGCACTGGCTGTCAGGTAGACTACAGAGGGTTGGAGTAAAGGGCCAATATTCTGACTGGCGGGGAGTCACGAGCGGTGTGCCGCAGGGATCGGTGCTGGGGCCGCTACTCTTCAACATATTTATCAATGACCTGGAAACGGAGGCAAAGTGTGAGGTTATAAAATTTGCAGACGATACCAAACTCTGCGCCAGAGTTAGGACCAGGGAGGAGTGTGAGGAACTGCAAAGGGACCTCGATAAGCTGGAGGACTGGGCAAACAAATGGCAAATTCGCTTTAACGTAGATAAATGCAAGGTCATGTACATAGGGAAAAAGAACCCGTTGTTCGAGTATAAAATGGGGGGGAGATTGCTGGAAGACACCGGACTTGAGAGAGACTTGGGTGTGCTAGTGGATCCATCCATGAAACCATCCGCACAGTGTGCAGCAGCCTCGAAGAAAGCCAACAGGATGCTGGGCATCATCAAGAGGGGCATATCAACCAGGACGCGGGAAGTCATCATGCCGCTGTATCGAGCGATGGTGCGCCCACATCTGGAATACTGCATTCAATATTGGTCGCCGCACTTCAAGAAGGACATGGCAGTTCTTGAGAGAGTCCAAAGGAGGGCAACGAAACTGGTAAGAGGGCTGGAAAACTGCCCATATGCCGAGAGGCTGGATAAACTGGGGCTCTTCTCTCTGGAAAAGAGGAGGCTCAGGGGGGATATGATAGAGACCTTCAAAATACTTAGGGGCATAGAGAGGGTGGACAGGGACAGGTTCTTCAGACTAAAAGGGACGACAGGTACGAGGGGGCACTCAGAGAAACTGAAGGGAGATAGGTTCAAATCAAATGCAAGGAAGTTTTTCTTCACCCAAAGGGTCGTGGACAAATGGAATGCACTCCCGGAGGAAGTGATCCGGCAGAGTACAGTACAGGGATTCAAACAGGGATTGGACAGATTCCTGAGGGAAAAGGGGATCGTGGGGTACTGAGGGAGGTGCTGGGGTGTTGCATAAGTATAGACAGCTCACCAGGTCGTGCAGGTGCAAGGCTGGAGGGTTAGGACATTGATGGGAAGATAGGACTTCGATGAGAAACCTAGGGGGCAAGGGGGCCCCTTCTGGTGATTAAGGCAGGTCATGACCTGTTGGGCCGCCGCGGGGGCGGAATGCTGGGCGGGATGGACCTCTGGTCTGACCCTGCAGAGGCACTGCTTATGTTCTTATGGTGAAAATCTGTTCCCATTTGCTCAATGTCTTATTTTCCTCTCTTTTTGTTTTGACTTGGTAGTTTCCTTACACTTTGTTTTACTTACAGTTCTTTCAGAACCAGGGCTGGGATGTAGAACCATGGGCTCTCATTTGTAACTAGCTGGGGAATGGCCTAATGGTCAAAGTAGAGGGCTAAAAACCAGGGAAGCCAGAGTTCAAATCACGTTGCAGTGTCTTGTGACCTTGTGCAAGTCATTTAACCTGCTGTTGGCTCAGGCACAAACTTAGGGGCCGATATTTGAAACGATATAGTTGGCCGCTGACTGGTTAGATTTCTTGGTTGGGGCTAGCTGGTAATAGCCATTTAAGTGCTGTTGAATATTATGGCTAATACTGACCACAAAACAGGCTCTCTTGGGGGCATTCTGGGGGTGGAGTCAGCACTTGGTCGCTTGTGATAGTCAGCACTTAAGCAGCTAGAATTAGGGCATAAATGCGACCAAATAAATGTCTGTCCTATTTTTTATATGGTAACCCATGATGAATATTGTCTTAAGTGGCTAAGTGATAGATTAAAAATAACTGGATATTCAAAGCTGAAGCCCACACAAGTCCCGACTTTGAATATCCAGGAATAGCGCCATTGGTGGTGAGCAAAACCCTCACCACCAAAGGCTGAATATTAATCCCTTAATCAAGGGTGGGCAACCTCGGTCCTTGAGGGCCACAATCCAGTTGGGTTTTCAGGATTTCCCCAACAAATATGAGATCTATTTGGATGCACTGTCTCCATTGTATGCAAATAGATCTCATGCATATTCATTGGGAAAATCCTGAAAACCTGGCTGGATTGTGTCCCTTGTTGTCCACCCCTGCTAGACTGTGAGCGCTTTGGAAACAGAAAAATACCTATTGTACTTGAATGTAACTCACTTTCAGCCACAACTGAAAAAAGCATGAGCTGAATCTCTTCCAACTTTATTTAGTTTAGTCTAACAGTTCTCAACCCAGTTCTCGTGACATGACCAGCCAGCCGGGTTTTCAGGATATCCCCAGGAAATATGCATGAGATAAATTTTACATGCAAATTCATCTCAAGCATGCAAAGTCCTTGGCACAGAAGTACAGTGGACTTTGTTCCAATATAGGAACCACTGGCCATTGCAGCGAGAGTCATTGACCAAGCATCAGGGCTCTATCCATGTCTCTGAAAACAGGCCTTAGTTCTGACCACTGGGGGTTCTTATAATGGTGTGATGACTGTGGCTCCCTCCCCCCCAGAGGCTGTTTGTGCCACCCCTGCAGCACCCTTACCTTTGCTATTCCACATTATTTGATGGTACATAGACATGGTGCCACATTTAGAGGAGGCAATTGGAGGTGGGGTGGGTTGGAAGTGTGGGCATTTTAGATAAATAATGCACTTAGGTTACACTTTCAAATCTTTGAGCATTATTTCTTTTCCTTTCAACTGCTGGTTCAATCCCTGATCTTAAGTACCTTAGACTACTGCAATATTATATACTTGAGATCTCTCAAGAAAACCATCTAACGACTGAGAATCATCCAAAATGCTGCAGTCCGTCTCATTTATGACCTCAAGAAATCAGACCGTGTAAGCCCATATTACAAAAAACTACACTGGCTGCCTGTGGAAGCAAGAGTCATTTTTAAGTTTGCTTGCCTTTGCTTCAAAACCAACGCAGGTTCATCCCCAACCTATCTGTCTCACCAATTCGAATTTCCAGGCACAACTAATACACACAGTACCTACTTGTTCGCTTTTCCATCCCTAAAGGGCTGTAACTACAAGAGATACCTCGACAGAACATTATCATTCCAAGCAGGCAAATGGAACAAATGTTTAACCAACTTCATCTCAAACGCACTTTCATACCAAACGTTTAGGAAGTCAAATTTCTCTGACCCCACTTCAACCTGATGTACCTCCAAAACACTTCCAGATAAACCTTACTAAACTTAACATGCCAATGTAATTTCGAAAGTTCTCTGCAATGTCGCTGTCTGTATACAGTCTCTTCCCTTGCAAACCGCTTAGAATTGTTTGTGGTATATGGCTGTATATAAAAATAAAGTTATTATTATTATTTTCCATGGCAAATGTGTCAGAGTGAAAAGTAACACATGTCTGTAGCAAGTTTTAAAGCATGTCCTCGCTTTGAAAATTAGTGCAAAGTCTTTAAAGACTAAAGTACCTATGGACTTTGTCCTAATATGTTCAGCATGAAAATTCCTGAAGTAACCTGCTTGCTTTTGACAGCTAATGTTCCTTCCAAATCTGTTTTATTAGTTCTTTAACAGGTAGAAGACTCAAACCAGTAATCAAGCCCAGTTCCTCCTCATGGTGGCTCACAGCTTAGCTACCAGGGCCTCTCCATTTTTATCAATTTGTAATGCACTTCTAAACATAGAAGAATCTGTCCCTTCTTAATAATACACCTTGTTACCTTGAGCTTGTCCTCAGGACATACAAGAAAGAATAGCCAAACCAAGAAGATACACTTTACTTCAATACATTTCTGTTCTTTTGTTGCTTGTGCTGTCTTAGATCTTCAAGCATTATCACAAAGTTCTGATAGTCTGGAAGATTCACGGAGGGAGATACAGACTTGGGGAAATCAAGAGAAACTTGGATACCCACAGGATAACCATTTTATGGCTCAGGGCATGGGCCTATATCAAACTGGCACTACTCAGCACCCCTCCTACCACCCTGGCACTTATCACATGGGAGAAGTACCACAGGAAATTCCAGTGTCAGTTGATAGGATCAGTGATACCTTGCAACCAGGGTTCAGCGAGGCAACAGAATCACCATGGAGTCCAGAGAATGAACAACACTGTGGACCACCAGGGCCAGGTATGAGCTCAGAAAGTAGCTTGAAAATGATGGTAATGTAATTCCACTCATGCATTTTTTTTTTTAGCCAAAGTCCACACAAAACACATATTAAAGTGAGATTAATAGTACAAACAATATATTAATAGGAGACAAGAAACACCCACACTTTGCATAAAATTTGGCTTCTAGGCTGACTGAAGATGCTTGTCTCCATGAGCTGTTCAATAGCAGAATGAAATCATGTTAGGAGTGGACAAGAAAAGTCTATCCAGGTTCCTGATGGTGACATTCTAGACACTAGCAGAGCTAACACAATAATATTTGTACAGTATAATTATTATAGGGGCTAATATTCATTGGTTAGCAATTTTTGAGGCACTGACCTTTGTAGATAGAACTTAACCTTGATATTCAATGCCAGGCCTAATTGAAACACTGGCATTGAATAGCTGTGGTTTGCATGGCTGCTGGAAGTTATCTTGGTGCCTAAATAACAGACCTGATAGATTTAGGACAGCCTTTTTCACACATGGTTTCAAGGATTCCTACAATCCAGGACCTACAGAGTAAAGACAAACAAAGAAAAATGAGAACCATGGTCTAACCCCTGTGGCGTATCCCAACTCTTCAATCTCTACATTGCATCCCTCAGCACCTGCCTAGACAAATTAGGCTTAACTTTTTATAGCTATGCAGATGACATCACCATCCTCCTTCCTTTTGATTAACCAGCACCCTCCATGACAGACACACTGCATAGAACACTAGAAACAGTGGCTACATAGATGAAAGAACACAAACTGAAACTGAACCCAGACAAAACAAAATTTATACTCGAAAAATCAAAACCCCAACCATAACAAACTTAGTAATAAACTCAATCATATACCCCATTCAACCCACCCTAAGACTTCTGGGAGTGATGATAGACAGATGCTGTACCATGTAACCACAAATCAAGAAAACAATACAGAAATCATTCGCGGTCATACGAAACTTAGGGCAAATCCGAAAATTCTTCAACAGAAAACAATTCCAGCTCATGGTCCAATCCCTAGTTCTAGGACTTCTAGACTACTGCAACATCCTCTATCTCCCCTGCCCCGCAGTCATGATAAAACAACTAGAAACAGTATAAAACACAACCCTGAGACAAAACACAGCCCTTCAACTCACACTGGCTCCCAATACAAGCAAGAATACTATTCAGATTTTACTGTCTACTATTTAAAGCCATGAATGGAGACAGCTCAGCTTACATGAACAACCGCCTTATCCAAACTTTCACAACCAGGCAAAGGAGAACCCAGACACCATTCATGCACCCCCCAATCAGAGGCGTCAGATGCAAAAAAATGTACGATGGCCTACTGGCCACGCAGGCAGCGAAACTAGATCACCAACTATCCAATCTACTGATCACAACACCAGACTACAAAACTTTCAGGAAAGAAATAAAAGCCCTGCTATTCACAAAATCCATCAAGACAAACTAACACCACAGAAAGCATTTCAATCCCCCAAAGTAACCTGTTCAACTCTGTAACTCTTCTGGAAATGTCCAGATAACTTCTTATGTAATCCGCCTTGAACCGCAAGGTAATGGCAGAATAAAAGTCACTAATGTAATGTAATGCACAAAAATTATCATTAAAATCCTGTGGGTTGCTGTGAAGCCAACACATTGTTCAATTTGAAAATGGCAATCAATGATCAAACGACTTCACATACAAATGAGTTTCGCAGAGGTCTGCCGTAATCCCATCTGTTGGAAAAGCAACTTTGACACATATGCAGAGCTGGCAAAGGAAGCCTGAACAGCTGAGTAGCAGGGGAAGCCCTGAAACAGCCTCCTGCCACTCAGCTGTTCTGGGCAGGAAGACTTTTTTTTCTTTTTAAAAAATTTGGCACAGATGTGTGTATGTTACACACGCACAATATCAGTCCCCATTATAAAAAAAAGTTGTGCTGGCCCCCCCTGACGGTCCCCCCAAAGATGGTCCCTGAAAAAAAAGATAGGCAGGAGGGATGCCTCGGAAACCCAAACACCTCCCATACTCCCGATCCCCACTCCCAAAGATCGTCAGCAGGAAGAATGCCCACTCCCTCCTACTTCAGAAACCTACCACCTCCACACCCCCCCCACTGTAAAGATCATTGGCAGGAGAGATGCCCACTCCCTCCTGCCTCAGCCACCCAAGCCCCCCCACTCTTGACCCCCCTACGAATATCACAGCCACTCAGCACCCCCACACTTCTGAAGTCCCCCACAAAGATTGCAGCCACCTGGACCCCCCTTCCTTCCCCACAAAGATTTTCATCAGGAGGGATGCCTATTCTCTCCTGCCTCGGCCACCCGGACCACCCCACACCCCCACCCTACCCCCATAGTTTCTACAGAAGAAGACAGCAGGAGGGATGCCCAGTCACCTCCTGCCAGCAGGCCCACCTCTTCAAAATGGCAGGCCTTATCCTTCCCAATGCATTTGCATTTTGAAGAGGCGGGTCTGTCGGTATGAGTGACTGGACATCCCTCCTGCTGTCTTTAAAATGTATGGGGGAAGGGAAGGGGTGAGTACGCGCACTTGGCAGGAGGGGGTGGGAAAGTAGTGGGTAGGGGTGAAGAGGGTGGGGGAGGGGTGCCACCACCCTGGGTGCCTCTCACCCTTGCTACGCCACTGGTGGGCATCCCTCCTACTGATACTCTTCGTGGGGGGGGGGGGGGAGGTTTGAGAGCAGGGGGATCTGGCTAGCCATGATCTTCTTGGGAGGGGGTAAGGCGAATGGGGGAGGGTCAAGGTGGCCAAGGCTGGAGGGAGTGGGCATCCCTCCTACTAATGATCTTTGTGGGGAGGGGGTTGAGAGTGTGGGGGGTCCAGGTTTCCGAGGCAGGAGGGAGTGGGCGTCCCTCTTGCAGATCTTCATGAGGGTGGGGATGGGGTTAGGGCAGGGGTAGGGAACTCCGGTCCTCGAGAGCCGTATTCCAGTCAGGTTTTCAGGATTTCCCCAGTGAATATGCATGTGTTCTATTTGCATGCACTGCTTTCAATGCATATTCATTGGGGAAATCCTGAAAACCCGACTGGATTACGGCTCTCGAGGACTGGAGTTCCCTACCCCTGGGTTAGGGCATCCGTGGGTAAGTGGCTGATAAGAAGGGCACATATAAAATGCGCCTTTAACATATGTGTATATGGCAGACCTATTGGTAGCACAGTTACTGACAAGTCTTGTGTCGGTAATTTGGGGTCATTAGAAGTCGGCGCTAGATTTTGTGCATTCCTAAGTGCTGTTAGAGCATCAGTCGGCGTGCTCGTTTTAATATTAATGACCTCATTTTAATATTAATGAGATTGTTTGCACAGCAGAGTCGGAGGCTGCAACGAACGTATGGAAAAGCCAGTGGTGAGCCATTGTGTGCATCAGTCAGTAAATTACTTTGACAGTAAACCAGTTCAAACTGGTTTAGCGATGATTGTTAAATGCACGGTGGGTTTAGTACATCCGGGCCTTTATCTGTTTATTACATGGTTAGTGGTCTGAATATGATTGCTAACTGTATAAACTCTGGTTCTGGCCTAACTGGCCTCTGGACTGCCCTGGTACTAAGAGGGTAATTATGTAAAAGTTGGTTAAAGTCAGGTACTTGGATAATGCACGCTAAGTGTGAATTCTAGATTGGCAATTATGCACTTAATGACTGTTATAGATTGCTCGCATAAGTCAGCATTTATGCACTTAACTGTAGGCACAACCACTTATGCCATGTCTTAGGGGAGTGGAATGGGACTTGTATACTGCCTTTTTGTGGTTATATATTCAGAACCGTGGGCAATGGAGGATTAACAGGAAAACGCCTAAGTTAACTGAAAAACACCATTATAAATGGCAAAAAAAATGGTGAAGTTGAAGCACCTACCGGCGCCTGAATAAAAGGCGCTGGAATCACACCCATGTGGGTACTTTAAGCTGCCGAATGCCAAAGTAGGTGTGGTGAAGTGGTGTGAGGCAGCCTAAGGCACCTATGTGGGCATGATTCACGCAGAGTAGAGAGTTGCGCGGGGACAGAAATCCCACCCGTCCCCGCCAAAATCCCACCCGTCCCCGTGAGGAATCCCTCCGTCCCCACCCATCCCCGCGAGGAATCCCCTCCGTCCCCACCCGTCCCCGCGAGGAATCTCCTCCGTCCCCACCCGTCCCCGCGAGGAATCCCCTCCGTCCCCACCTGTCCCCGCGAGGAATCTCCTCCATCCCCACCCGTCCCCGCGAGGAATCCCCTCCGTCACCACCCTTCCCTATAAACTTCAGAAATAGTTATTTTATTTAATTATGCTACTGAATTAAAGGCTCTGGTAGAGACCCATTTACAAATAAGCAAAGAGACTTTATTAATTTGGAAATATTAATTGGGAAGAATACATACTTTGTAAATGGGTTTCTACCAGAACCTCTAATGTAAATATAAAATATAAATACTCAGCTGATGAGAACCCACAAACTGTCAGCTGAGGACTTCCTTTGCAGTTGGCCGGGGGTCCCTTTTGCCAAGCTTGGCAGGCAGCAGAAGCGTCCCTGAGTCACAGATGCTGGCACCTCATGGATGCTGCCAGTGACTGCTGCGCTTGGTGGAGGGGAGTTCTGGCCATCTCTAGAGGAGGTCCTCTGCTGGCAGTGCTTGGGGATCCCCACCAGTCACAGCAAGGGTCAACAAGTACTTCAACACTGTAGAAATAAAACCAGAAATGCTTTTCCTTTTCTTTTGAACACAAAACAAAGACATCTGCCATATACATTTCCCAAAGCTAACATATTTTAGTCAATAAATTCCGTTTTTTACCTTTGTTGTCTGGAGACTTATTTTTCCATAAAGTTGGTCCCAGTTTCTTTTTTCCGCTTTCCCATCTTCTGTAAATTCTTCTGTTGCTGTCCATTGGTTCCCCCTACCATGGTCCAGCATTTATATTTTTCTCATCTTTCGTGCCTGCCCACCAGCCCCATGCCCAACATTTCTCCTTCGATCACCCCTCTCCAGGACTATGCCACATCTCTCCCTCCATTCCCTTCACCACTGTTCAATATTCCTCCCTCTTGCATCCCTTTCAATCTGTCCCATTGTTCCCTTGCCACATTTCTCACTCTCATCTTTTTCTTCCCTATCATATTCTGTACCTTCCTCCCTACGACCAAAAATTCTCCTCTTTCTTCCATTTGCCGTGTGTACACAACCATCTCTCTTTCCCGATCATTGACACACCCACACCCAATTCTCTCTTTCTATTCCCTCCCCCACCTCAGCATCTCTTTCCCTTCCTTCCTCTCTCCCCAGTTCATGACTTCTGTGTCCAAAAATGCACTCCCTTCCACCACTTCATTCGAGTCCAGATAACAGCAGGGGTTGGAGGCAGCCTGCAGCAAGCCATATGTAGCCGACCCAGAAGTCTTCCCCCGAAGTCAGAGCTGACATCGGAGGGAAGGCTTTGCATCAGTCTGGCGGTGGCTGAGGTGTCAGGTGGGAGGGGGTAGATACTGGATGTAGGAGGTGAGAGGAGACAGACTGTAGATAGAAATGGGGAGGGATCAGACACACTGGATGAAAGGGGAACGATAAGACAAGCTGGAATGCCTGGGGAGAGAGAAAAAGACAGATGATGGATGTAAAGAAAAGGAGAGGGGAGGAAGACATTGAATGGAAAGGAGGAGAAGGGGAGGATACGGATGGAAGGGAGGAAAGAGAAAGATGGAGCAGACACTGAATAGAAGGGGAGAAAGAGAAATGAAGCAGATGCTGGGCTGAAAGGGGGGGAAAGATGGGCACATGCTGGATGGAAGGGGGAGAAAGAAGGGTGGATGATGGATGGGATGACAGAGGGGGCAGAAAGGAGGAAGAGAGGAGACAGATCAGATGCTGGGCAGAAGCAGCAGACAGAGGGGCAGATGCTGGATGGAAAGAGGAGGAGGGGCAGATGCTGGATGGAAAGGGACCTCAGGTCAGCATCTGAATGGCCGTGCAAGTCTACACGGGTCCAAATGGTGCCACACACTGCTAGACCCCCCCCCAGTCCATTGTGTTTTCTAGAAGCCAGTATTGTGGTGCAGCCTGGTCCCTGCTAGGTTTTCTCCCCCTAGATTGGGACAGACTGTGCTTTTGCCGGAAGAGGCAGAGTGGTGAGCCTGCACGATGGCGCAAACTAGCCCCCCTCCCCACCCCACCCCACTCAACAAGTGTCCTCCACCCAGAACAGGACCGAATCTGGGTTCCCAGTGGCTGAGCAGTGAGCCTACCAAGGCATCCCCTACCGAGAATGGAACCAACTCTGCATTCCCGGCCTTTGTATGAGGGAGGTCTGGTGCCCCAGAGTAAGAAGACTTAGAGCAGGGGTGCCCACACTTTATGGGCTTGCGAGCTACTTTTATAATGACTAAGTCTAAATGATCTACCAACAATAAAATAAAAAAAAAAACACAAAGCACAATGAAAGGCAGAGAAAATGTTAATTATTCATATTCCGGGTTTTTTCAAAGAGGTCACGGCAGATGACTCTTTGCAATGTCACCTCGGTAACAAAATACAAAAATAGACAAATACACCCCCTCCCTTTTTACTAAACCACAATAGTAGGTTTTAGCACAGGGAGTTACGCTGAATGCCTTGCGCTGCTCTCAATGCTCATAGGCTCCCTGCGCTAAAAAACGATATTGCGGTTTAGTAAAAGGGAGCCATAGTGCAAAATATAGACAGCAGATATAAATTCTCAAAACAGACACATTTTGATCACGAAATTGAAAATAAAATCATTTTTCCTACCTTTGCTGTTTGGTGATTTCATGAGTCTCTGGTTGCACTTTCTTCTTCTGACTGTGCATCCAATCTTTCTTCCTTTCTTTCAGCCTCCTGTATGTTTCCTCTCCTCCAGACCTCATTCTCTCCCCCAACTTTTTCTTTCTGTCTCCCTGTTCCCCCTTCTTTCTGTCTCCCTGTCTTCCCCCTTTCTTTCTTTCTCCGTGCCCTCTCCCAAGCCACTCGGTTTGCTGCCACCGTCATCGGGGAATAGCCCCCAAGCCACCGCCGTCCCAAGCTTTCCTTGCAGAAGCATCGCGCTGATCAGCATTCCGCTCCCTGACGTCAATTCTGACGTAGGAGAGGAAGTTCCGGGCCAACAAGGCATTTCTCCTCATTCCATCTAGCCTGAGCCCCATCTCTCCTTGATCCAGCATTTCCCTTCTGTGTTTGTCAGAATTACCATTCCACCTATTTTCCAGCATCACCCTTCTTTGTGTCCATCTCACCTATATCCCTATCTCACCACTTTTTCAGAATCTTCATTTGTCTCTGTCCTTGTCTTTACCTCATGTTCACCATTTGCCCTTTCAATGTCTTTATCTCCCCCCCCCACACTTTTTCAGCATTACTTCTATGTCTCTATTTCACCTCCTCTTCATGTCCCCTCTGTATCTCTATCCTTATTCAGTAGGTCCTGCTTACCCTTTCTCTTCTTTGTGTCACTATCTCCATTTTCAGCTTTCCCCCCTTTTCCTTTGTTACTGCATCCGGTAGCCAGAATCTTTCCACCCTCCCTCCACTCCGGCCCAGCCCAGTATGAAATATTTCCTTTTGTTTCCCTCCCCTCTCTCTTTCTCTCTCTCTTCTCCTCCCTCACCCATGAGTCCTGCATCTGGCCATCTCCCTTCTACCTGCACCTGGCAACACCCCCTGGCAACACCCCCCTGCTCTGCGGCACTCTTCAGCAACTCGTCAGCAGCGGTGATCAAGACAAGCTGCCGACATCGAGGCCTTCCCTCTACGAGTCCCGCCTTTGTGGAAAAAGGAAGTTGAAACAAGCGGGACTCGCAGAGGGTAGGCCCTGACGTCAGAAGCTTGTGTCGATCGCTGCTGCTGAGTTGCCGAAGAGAGCCGCGGAGCAGGGGGTGTGGCCGGAAGCAGGTAGAAGGGAGAGGGAGATAGGAAGGCTGTAGAAGCTCCGGAGCATGACACCGACCCCGGCCAGGATGATTTCTTTTTCAGGCTGCTGCTGCTGCCGCTGCCACCCCCCACCCGAAATGACAAAAACAGCCTAATGCCCGCGTCGGCGTCTTTGACGTCGGGGAGAGGAAGGCTGATAGGCCCGGTAGATAGGGACGGCAACACGAGTCTATCACGGAGCCCGGGATGGGCTCTGCGATCGACTCACGTTGCCTTCCTGAGCTACCGGTCGATCGCGATCGACGTGTTGGGCACCCCTGACTTAGAGCCATAGCGCACGAGACTCCCACGGGGATGAAAACAGCCTACCTAAATTCTGGCGATGCAGGCATGCAGCATACAAGTCCGGCGTCGCGGCAGGAAATAGCCATGCTGAGCAGTGAGCTCAGCACGTACACAGATGAAAGCCTTGCTTGCTGATTGGTCCGGCGGCACGGCGGGGCGGGGCCGCTGGACCAATCAGCAAGCAAGGCTTTCATCTGTGTATGTGCTGAGCTCACTGCTCAGCATGGCTATTTCCTGCCGCGACGCTGGACTTGTAAGCTGCATGCCTGCATCGCCAGAATTTAGGTAGGCTGTTTTCATCCCCGTGGGAGTCCCGTGGGCCAGGGGGCGTCCCCGTGGGAGTCCCATGGGTCAGAGGGGCATCCCCGTGGGAGTCCCGTGGGCCAGGGGGCATCCCCGTGGGAGTCCCGTGGGCCAGGGGGGGAACCCGCGAGAACCCCGCGGGACCCGCGGGATCCCCGCGATCCCCGTTCCCGTGCAGACCTCTAACGCAGAGATAAGTGCCAGAAATGTAGGCCCAGAAACCCTGGCCTATATTTCTATTGCCTATCTTTGCCAGGGGATCCTGACAATAGTTCACAGCCTGCCGTCATCTGATCGTGGCAGAGGAATCCCTGATCAGCTGAGCTGGCAGGACTCCCTGGAACTGCCTCTATTTCTGATGCCTGTCTTTGCAAGAATCATGCCTGACGCAATCAGCGGCGGCTTTTAAGGTGGCCACTGACACGGGCGCCGGTTAGAGAATCCCGGGGAGTAAGTGACTTGCACAGGGTCACAAGGAGCAGCACTGGGATTTGATCCCACAACCTTAGGGTGCTGAGGTAGCAGCTCTACCACAGGCCGCTCCTCAGCTCCCAGGCTGGTGTGAACACTCGTGCCTAAATGCTGCCAATTATGTGCCTAACGGACAGTATTCAAAAGGTCAGCACACAACTTTCTAAGCGAATTCTATAAAGTAAGTTCCAGTAGGTGGATCTCAAAAGGGGGCATGGCTGGGGGAGGGGCATTAGTGGGTATGGACATTCCTAAAAGTTAGGTTCACTGTTATAGAATATGCAGATCAGCACACAGCTTAGATGCAGGCTTTATCCCAGGTTTTCAGAAGTGTAAATGGTCACGCCTAAATTTTAGTCATGTAGATGGGTGCTACTTGTATTCTATAAACTGCGCTTAACTCCGAATGCAGTTTATATAAGAGCGCTAACCATAGATTTTTTTCTGTGCCGACTTTGTAGGCAGCATAAATAGATTTCCCCCTAAGTGTGAAAATGTGCCCACAATCTTATAGATAGGGAGTAAATTGATAGGGCCAAGGCAGCTGCCCCAGGTTTGCAGCAGTTCTATGTAGTTATACGTATGTCACTGAAAATCCAGGGACCACACAGTGAGTGGGAGATAAGTGGTTAGGAGCCTTCCTAATAAATTATTTCCTGCTGAATATTAGGCCGTTAATTTCTACTGAAGGCACAGACCACTTTGTTGGCTGCAGTCACCAGGTATAGTCACCACCCTTAATTCTGCAGCTGGATCTCGAGGTCAGGGGAATGTTCTCACATTAAAACAGAAGGTTAGTTACTAAAAACTGGAAAAATTGGGATCGGCTTTGTTTCTCCTTTTGGTGGGAGTCTCTTTGCTTATGTTAGAAGTATGAGAAAATTAACTCAGGAATTTGGGGTAATAATAAGTTATTTAAATCAGCTTGGAGTCCATTGACAAATTTTGTTAAAGTTGATTAGCTAGATTTTTCTCCTGATTTCTCATTAGAGTTACACATCCAGGAAGGGTGGGTGGGTGGGCAGAGGGGTATTATATTATATTTTGAGGTAATCATTAATCAATAAGTGCATTGATTGGTGTAATACGGTTTGTTTTTGGTTCTTATATTGGGATAGGAGGGGGGAATGTTTTTGAAGGATTTTTATGATTGATGAAAATGCAATTTTGTTGTTAATTATATATATTTGTAATTTTTAGTATATTGTTTTGAATGAAAAATTAATAAAGAATTAAAAAAACAAACCAACCAGAAGGTGAAGTGATTTTATTTTGCACAGAGTTGACATCTTTGTTTTTATCCACAGGAAATGGGATCTCTTGTATTGGAAGACAGGTTTTTAAAAAAAAAAATAAAGTCTGAATTATATTGCATTAGGCTGTGCAGTGCTTAGGCCTTGGAGAGTCTATTCAAAAGGATTCATTTCTCAGCTGAACTCTTTCCTGTCACCGATTCCAGGGAATTTTGCAGTGATGGCACAGCCCCAGGAACAGCATAAGGAATTTGGGGATGGCAAGGAAACTCCAGTACAGCAGGTGAGACTCAGTGGTATGAAAGCATTTTGGAAAAAACTACTGACATGGGTAAACAGGCTGACTGGAAAGGGCCTACCTTTTTCTCAGGTAAACATACATGCCAAGGACTGACAAAATGCATTCTTTTTCTTGTGGGAAAAGTAGGCTGACTTAGAAGCAGGGTTTGTTCAAGTGAGACAACAATAAATGTAGTTTTGCATTTCCAAAACTATGCACGCTGTTTTGAAGGGGGAAAGAGTATCCTCGGATAAGGAAATACAAATCTCTGCTGTTGCTTTTTCTCTTGGCGGTTCTCAAAAGGGAAGGCACGGGCATGCTTTCCTTTTAAAAACCGATGCAAAGTCCACAGGTTAAAAATACACACAGACCAGGACCAGCATTAGGTGCAAACTGAACTGTTGCCCTTGTCCCCTAAGCCCGCTTAAAGATGAAAGGGATGCAGCCTGCGTGTGGGTTTTAGGACCCCCTCCCAATTCTCTGCTTGGGGGTCCAAGTATGTTTAACACTGGCTTTGGTCTGTAACTACTGCCAGAGTTTTGAAAACTAGCCCTTATATTTGAAAATAATCTAATGAATTCTGTATAGTTCAGAGGAAGAATGGGTAGGCTCTTTTCTACATTTAGAGTTGTTTATTGTATCTTTTTATGTAAAATGGCTGCAGAATTGTGTGTGTGTGGGGGGGGAAGTCAGACAGTATTCCCTCTAAGGATTGACCAGGTGCATGCAAATTTTTTCTCATATGAGTGACAAATTCTAAGAAAAATGTTCTCGTGTGAGCAACAAGTTCTAAAACCCAACAATTTTCCAGATTTGAAACTATTTTTGTGAGCGACCATGCAAAATCTGTGAGCGACACTCCTAGAATGTATGAGCAATTGCTCACATGCTCAGCTTAGAGGTCAGGGGCATGGCTCTGGTGCAGGAGAGAGCAGCATTTCATTTTTCAGACCCACACCCATCTAGGGTTACCAGATTTTAATTAAATAAAATCCAGACCCATAGCCCCGCCCCAGTTCTGCCCCACCCCCTCAACCTGTTCTCGTCGGTTGGGAGGGCATGAGTGGATGCAGCACGATGACATTACATGCATGTGCACCTGACATCACCGCTTTGCCCTCCCAACGCGGTTCCAAAAAAAGAAGCTTTTCAAAACCTGGACAAAGTGCTAGGTTTTGAAAAGCCGCCCAGATGCCTGGACCTGCCCTCTAAAAAGAGTAAATCCAGGATTCTGCTGTGTCCTCTCTCCCTCCAATAGGAAGTCTGTGTTGGGGTAGGGGTGGGGGGAGTGGGACACAGTAGTGCCTGAGCATGTGTTTATAGGTAAAGACTCCACACAGTGTTTGGTCTCATTGCCGCTTTGCACTAAGAACATAAGAATAGTCTTACTGGGTCCATCAAGCCCAGTACCCATTCTCATGGTGGCCAATCCAGGTCACTAGTACCTGGCCAAAACCCAAGATGTAGCAATATTCCAAGCTACCGATCCAGGGCAAGCAGTGGCTTCCCCCATGTCTTTCTCAATAACAGACTATGGACTTTTCCTCCAGGAACTTGTCTTCCCCATGTGTCTTCCCCATGTCCTTTCAGTGTCCTTCTCCCCCCGTCTTCCCCATGTCCTTTCAGCGTCCTTCTCCCCCCCGTCTTTCTTAAAACCAGCTATGCTTTCCTTTCAGCGTCCTTCTCCCCCCCATCTTCCTCATGTCCTGTCAGCGTCCTTCTCCCCCCTCTGTCTTCCCCATGTCCTTTCAGCGTCCTTCTCCCCCCGTCTTCCCCATGTCCTTTCAGCGTCCTTCTCCCCCCCGTCTTTCTTAAAACCAGCTATGCTATCTGCTCTTACCACATCCTCTGGCAACACGTTCCAGAGCTTAACTATTCTCTGAGTGAAAAAAAAATTCCTCCTATTGGTTTTAAGGATATTTCCCTGTAACTTCGAGTGTCCCCTAGTCTTTGTAATTTTTGACGGAGTGAAAAATTGATCCACTTGTACCCGTTCTACTTCACGCAGGATTTTGTAGACTTCAATCATATGTCCCCTCAGCTGTCTCTTTTCCAAGCTGAAGAGCCCTAACCATTTTAGTGTTTCTTCATACGAGAGAAGTTCCATCCCCTTGACCATCCTGGTTGCTCTTCTTTGAACCTTTTCTAGTGCCTCTATATCTTTATTTGAGAAAAAGATTAAAAGTATATTATAACGGTGTCAGGTCAAAAGCACGCTGGGACAAAGGCGCGCCCAGGGGGTTCCCCAACAAAACCCCCCGTCGGAGCCCCTAAAAACTGTAATTTTAGAGCGGCGCAGCGGCGTGCGCTGCGCTCAATTGTCGGCGCGCGCTTTTGTCTTTCGCGCTATTGTCTATGAACCTATTATATTGTTTAAATAAGTCCTTTAAAAGGTATCAGAGCCTGCTATGACTTCAAATTCCTCCAAGATGGTGTAGAAAAAAACATCATAAAAACATGCACAACATAGGACACAAACAGCAGAACAGCTGGCAGTTGATCTTTCAGGTGGACGAGAAGCTTGAAGCGTTGCTGCCGCCTCTGAATTGTTGTTCTGTGGTTTACTGACTTCATCCTGTTTCTTCATAACAGATCTTTGGTTAATTTCTTTAGGCCCAGCATGTGCCAGTTGCAAGGATCAATTTTCCCTTTTATATGATTCTTGTTAATGAAACCTACACTCTAAGTTAATACATAAAATTTTGCATAAGTTCATTGGAAAAAGCAAATGTTTAAATAAAAGTTATATTCTGTTCAATATATCACTCAAATTGTAAAATTACATAAGATTCCCCTTATAATTTCTCATTTATAATATTAAGTTATTTTAAACTAAAAATATATTACATTATTTAAATTTATCAAATCTAATTTAAATATTAAAACCATTTAAATTAATCATAAAATAATCAATATTTTAATTTGCTAAATTAGAAATATCATCTATCTAAAATCCATTTCCTTTTTGTTCATGAATTAGAATTAATTAGAATTTATTCTCATAAAACACAGAATAGATCTCAAAGTTGCTACAATTCTTCACAAATATGACACAGCCCAAAGACATCAGGTACCTCTGCAGATGAACTCTATTAAAAGTAAGTTCATTTTTCTGATGCTGGGATGCCTCCATCATCCGCTGCACAAATTTCTCCAGGATCTGTGGCCTTGGCAATTAGAAATTTTTCTTTGTATACTGGGTTTTATAAAGCTCTATGGGCAGCCTTCTTTAAATATCTTTGGAGCAGGGACCACCTCCTCCATGTCTAGAAGCGCCACAGGATTGCAAAGCATTCTAGAAGGGAATCCGATCTCAGGCAGCAGAGTCCATCAGCGCCCACAACCTGGCCTTCTGTTAACCCTGCCCTTGCAAGCAAAGAGTTTCTGCTCTGCAGCCATCAGTATCGTGTGCCCAGAGCTCCGCCCTCTACTCTTCACCTTCGTCGCCCAAGATCCAAGCCCGGCTGCCGCTGCCACAAGCTTAATTGCCGCATTCATCTCCTGCCGGAAGCATCCCTCCTCTTCCAATGCACTGCAGGAAAAATGATGGCTTTATGATTATGTCACCATAACAATGAGCAGATCCGAAGGGGAGGAGGAGGCGTTGCCCGTGTCAGGCAATTCTAGCGAGGCTCCGCGCTGCTATTCTGAGAGTGAGCATCCAGGACCTGTGCGGCGACTGCTAGACCAAATTATAATCAACGGCTAGCAAGGCCGAATATCAGCCCCACCATTTCAATTCCATGTTCTGCCAGAACCAGAAGCTGTCAGCATTCACTCCTCCTCCTACCCAAGTTCCCGGCCAAGTGAATGTCCCCCTCTCAAAAAGAAGCCAAAACAGAGTGTCATCTCCATATTTAGTACCTCACCTCAAGATCCAGTCTGATGGCTCCCACAACTCACCACCTCAGAAAGAA
The DNA here is from genome assembly GCF_902459505.1 of Geotrypetes seraphini. Classification (NCBI taxonomy): domain Eukaryota; kingdom Metazoa; phylum Chordata; class Amphibia; order Gymnophiona; family Dermophiidae; genus Geotrypetes; species Geotrypetes seraphini. The sequence continues at coordinate 85,756,591 of NC_047095.1, forward strand.
ATCCCGCACCCTACAGTTCCACACAAGAACAAACTCTTGTTGTCAATCGACTCCTCCTTCCCCATTCTTCCACTGTTGCATCTGACGTCAGGTGACTAAAGAATATTTTAATGTTTTAGTTACTTCTCTTATTCAAATGTAGAATCTTTATCTGTTTAAAAATGGTGATTACACCCAAAGTTCCATGACAGTTTAATTCAGTTGCAGCAACCATTTTGATGACAATATCCATAAAAGTTATTATTAAGTTATCTCTGTATTTTTCAATTTCTCACATTAAGGTATTAAAAAGTAAACACCAAAAATAGTTTTAGATCCATATAATTCCTCTAGTTCAAAGGTGTTTCTTGTACTGACAGGAATTCCTTAAGTTTATCAGGATCATTGAATTGATAGGATTTTTCTTTATAAGTTATTCTCATCGTTGCAGGATAATATAATCCATAGCCCCATGTCCTTCAATGGTTGTCAGAATTGTAGAAATTTTTTCCTTTTTTGTACAGTTTCCTGAGCAAAGTCTGGTACAAAGAGCAATTTGGAGTCTTTATATGTCATATTTTTTTGTTTCTCTTGCTGTTTTTAAAATCTCAAATACATGCTGAAATCTTAATAACCTTAGTATCACAGGTCTTGGTTTTTTACCTTGAGATTGTTTCACTCCAATCCTATGTGCTCTTTCTATTTCCATAGGCATTTTAAAATTCAACGGCAGGATTTTTGGTATCATTTCCTCCAGAAAGGAAAGCATGTTTTTCCCTTCAACTCCTTCCTTTAAACCTAAAATTCATATGTTCTGTCTTCTGGATCTATTTTCCAGATCTGTCATTTTATTTTTCATTTCTTTTAATATGTTGTGGTCTTCTTTGTTGTCTTGTTGTATCTGTTCTATCTTTTCAACTCTGTTTTCCATCCTGTCCAATCTGTTGTTTACAACATCCAATTTGCTGTTCATGAGGTTCATTTCTTTCCTCAATTCTTTTATTGATAGATTGATATTTCTCAGTTCCTCCAAGACCTCAATTATATCTAGTGCATCCATTGGGAGAGGGCTCCCACTAGGAACCTGTGGATCTTCCTTTAGTCTTTTCACTTTACCTGTAGATTTTACAGGTGTCTCTTGGATCTTTTGCTTATTTGAAGTCATTTTGGAGAATTTTTCCTTAGTAGAAGAAAGATTTGCTCATTTGAATCTTAAATAATGACACTCAGAGGTAGGAGCTAAACTGTTAGCCTGCCATCATCCAAGTCTCCAAATTCTAGAATCCATACAATATAATAATAACATCATACATAATAAAATCTAAGTAACTAATACAAGTATTAAAACTAATGAATAAAAACCTCTCCACAATGTAAACTAAAATAAGTATAGATAAAAAGATTAAAAGTATATTATAACTACATGATAATATGAAAATAAATAATGTATAGTATATTGTTTAAATAAGTCCTTTAACAGGAATCAGAGCCTGCTAAGACTTCAAATTCCTCCAAGACGGTGTAGAAAAAAACATCATAAAAACATGTACAACATAGGACACAAACAGCAAAACAGCTGGCAGTTGATCTTTCAGGTGGACAAGAAGCTTGAAGTGTTGCCACCGCCTCTGAATTGTTCTGTGGTTTACTGACTTCATCCTGTTTCCTCATAACAGATCTTTGGTTAATTTCTTTAGGCCCAGCATGTGCCAGTTGCAAGGATCAGATCCATTTCTGAGAGTTCCGCCATCTCTGTCGAGGATGAACACTCAGGAGATAGCAGTGAGAGAGACACTGAAGATACCCAAGAGAGTTTGCAGGGGCCGGAGACAAAAGAAGCAGCGAGTAAAACGGTATGGGAGTGTTTGTTACAGCTGCTGAATCTTTTGCTTATTCTGGCCTTTGCTAACAATGGGGCCAAAGCACATTAAACATGCAATTTGTGAACAATAATAATTTGTGACAAAAGCACTGATATGTTATTAGGAAGAAGAAGAAGCAAGCCAGATCATGATTCATCTAAGAACATAAGAATTGCCGCTGCTGGGTCAGACCAGTGGTCCATCGTGCCCAGCAGTCCGCTCACGCGGCGGCCCTCTGGTCAAAGACCATCACTCTAACTGAGACTAGCCCTACCTTTGTGTGTTCTGGTTCAGCAGGAACTTGTCTAACTTTGTCTTGAATCTCTGGAGGGTGTTTTCCCCTATGACAGACTCCGGAAGAGCGTTCCAGTTTTCTACCACTCTCTGGGTGAAGAAGAACTTCCTTATGTTCGTATGGAATCTATCCCCTTTCAATTTTAGAGCGTGCCCTCTCGTTCTCATTTTAAATAAATAAATAGCCATAGTCTTTTTAACCAGGAAGGGAAGAGTGTCCACTCCTGAAGCAGGCAGCGGTGCTAGAAATTACTAAAGGTGTTCACAGGAAATGTTTGGAGTCTGGGATTGAGAATGACACGGAGCCAAATTTTTCCCTGTCCCCATCCGCTCCAGCGAGTTCTTTTCCTGTCCCTGCCCCGTTCCTGAAAACTCTGTCCTCATCTGCACAAGCCTCAAACACTTAAATCATAAGTGTTCGAGGCTTGTGCGGTTAAGGCAGAGTTTGCAGGAATGGGGCAGGGATGGGGACAGTGACAAAACTCACGGGGATAGGATGGGGAAATTGAATACCTGTGGGGACGGGAACAAATTTGTCCCCGTATCATGCTCTAGTTTGAGATAAATCTCCAAGGGCCAGATAGTCTCGACCCTGGAGAAAAGGGGCTTCCATCGGGCGAGTAGTATGAATTACTCTGTTATTCCTCCTAATAGAACATAAGAGTTCCCATACTGGGACAGACAAAGATCCATCAAGCTCAGTATCCTGTTTCCAAGAGTGGCTAATCCAGGTCACAAATACCTAGCAAAACCCCAAAAGAGTAAAACAGATTTTATGCTGCTTATTCTAGAAATAAGCAGTAGATTTTCCTAAGACTAGGGGCTCCTTTTACTAAGCCGCGTCAGCGTTTTTAGTGCACGCGCTAAATCTGCGCTACGCGGCTAAAACTAACACCAGCTCAATGCTGGCATTAAGGTCTAGCGCGGGCGGCAATTTAGCGCGCACTATTCTGCGCGTTAAAGCCCTAACGCAGCTTAGTAAAAAGAGCCCTATGTTAAACAATGGCTTATGGAATTTTCTTTTAGGAAATTATCCAAACCTTATTTAAACCCTGCTAAGTTAATTGCTTTCACCACATTCTCTGGCAATACATTCCAGAGTTTAATTCCACATTGAGTGAAGAAATATTTTCTCTGGTTTTTGTTAAATTTACTACATAGTAGCTTCATTGCATAGCCTCTAGTTCTAGCAATTCACATGTATCCATTCCACTCCACTCAGTATTTTATAGACCTTTCTAAAGAGCCCTAGCCACTTTAGCCTTTCCTCATAGGGAAGTTGTCCCATCCCCTTTAATCATTTTTATCACCCTTCTCTGTACGGTGCGGCAGCACCGTGTTGTGATACAAAGGCATTATAACATTCTCATGATTGTTTTCTATTCCTTTCCTGATAATTCCTAACATTCTCTTTGCTTTCTTTGTTGCCATTGCACACTAAGTAAAGGGTTTCAACACATCATCAGATCATTTTCCTCGGTGGTGACTCCTAATGTGTAACCTTTCATCACATAGCTGTAGCTTGGGTTCCTCTTTCCCACGTGCATCACTTTGCACTTACTCACATTAACCGCCATCTGCCATTTTGATGCCAGTCTCCCAGTCTCACAAGGTTCTCTGGAAATTTTTCACAATCCTCTAGCGATTTAACAACTTTATGCATCTAAAGACTGGCCAGGTGTGCACAAATTTTTTCTCATGTGAGCGACAAATTCTATAAAACTTTTTTCATGTGAACAAGTTCTAAAAACCAACAATTTTCCAGATATTTGAAGTATTTTTGTGAACGACTGTGTAAAATCTGTGTACATTCTAGGAGCGACACTCCTAGAATGTATGAGCAATTGCTCACGTGCTCCGTATAGAGGGAACATAGAAACATAATGGCAGATAAAGGCCAAATGGCCCATCTAGTCTGGCAGGAACCATTATCTCTTCATTTCTCAAAGAGATCCCACGTGCCTAGCCCATGCCTTCTTGAATTCAGACAGTCTCTGTCACTACCAGTTGTTCCAGGAGACTGTTCCATGCATTTACCAACCTTTCTGTAAAAAAGTATTTCCTTAGATTACTCCTGAGCCTATCACCACTTCTTAACTTCATCCTATGCATTCTCATTCCAGAGCTTCCTTTCAAATGAAAGAGACTAGACTCATGCGCATTTATGCCATGTAGGTATTTAAATGTCTATCATATCTCCCCTCTCCCGCCTTTCCTCTAAAGTATATACATATTGAGATCTTTAAGTCTATCCCCATATGCCTTATGATGAGGACCATTTAGTAGCCTTCCTCTGGATCGACTCCATCCTTTTTATATCTTTTTGAAGGTGCAGCCTCCAGAACTGTATACAATATTCTAAATACATAGTAACTATCTAGTAGAAAAAATGGCCATTTTTGGCGAACTTTTTGTTTTGAAAATGACCATGTGCTAGATGTTTTTAGCTAAGTGCATCTATCATTTAGGACCATTTTTCGTAAAAGTCCAAAAGAAAAATTCACACTATCAAGCCCCCAACGCTGCATGCATTTGGCAGCACTGTAGAAATAAGTAGTAGTAGTAAAACCAGTATGTAAGAGGGGCCAGTTTTCATAAAGACTGGTCATACAGACATCCCAGCAGAGTAGTGGGGCACCCTAAGGGGCACTGCAATAAACGTATCATCAAAGGTCCCAGGGTACACCTCTCACATAGTAACATAGTAGATGACGGCAGATAAAGACCTGAATGGTCCATCCAGTCTGCCCAACCTGATTCAATTGAAATTTTTTTAATTTTTTCTTCTTAGCTATTTCTGGGCAAGAATCCAAAGCTCTATCCGATACTGTGCTTGGGTTCCAACTGCTGAAATCTCCGTTAAAACCTACTCCATCCCATCTAAATGAAGTCTCACCAGAGTCATACAGGGGCATCAATACCTCCTTTTTCCTATTGGCCATACCTCTTCCTATGCACCCTAACATCCTTCTAGCTTTTGCCGTCATCTTTTCAACCTGTTTGGCTACCTTAAGATCATGACAAATAATCACACCCAAGTTCTGATCTTCTGTCGTGCGCATAAGTTCTTCAACCCCAAGACAACTGGAAGACATGGACGCAGAATTAATTGAAGACATAGAGAATATCACTCTACGAGGAAAAGCTGTACTGCTAGGGGACTTCAATATGCCTGATGCAGACTGGAACTCATTTTCAGCGACAACCAGCGGTAGCAGGAGGCTCTTAACCTGCATAAAGGGAGCACGTCTCAAACAAATGGTAACGGAGCCCACTAGGGCCCAGGCGATCCTCAATCTGGTACTCACCAACGGGGAAAGCGTCTCAGAGGTCTCAGTAGGAGATACGCTAGCCTCCAGCAACCACAACATAGTATGGTTTAACCTTAGGAAAGGCTTCCCTAGATCAAACACAAAAACAAAGGTACTCAATTTCCGGGGCACAGACTTCGCACGCATGGGAGATTTCATCCATCGGATGCTGCAGGACCAAGCGGAGTCCGATGATGTAGAAGCTAAGTGGTTAACACTGAAATCAACCATACATGAAGCAACTAGCCGCTTCATAAAATCAGTAAATAAACGACAAAGAAACAATAAACCCCAATGGTTCACCGCGGAGATCTCGCACCTCATTAAGGAGAAGAAAAAAGCATTTCTCTCCTAGAAGTGTACAGAGAAAAGAGAGGCAAAGGTAGAATATAGGACCAGGTCTACAGCGGTCAAAATGGCAGTTAGGGAGGCAAAACTTCGAGTGGAAGAAATTCTGGCAAAAAACATTAAAAAGGGGGACAAATCCTTCTTCAGGTATATTAGTGACAGAAAAAGGAACACAGGCGGGATAGTATGCCTTAGAAGACCGGACGGAAGTTATGTAGAAGCAAATTCCGATAAAGCCGAACTACTGAATGAATACTTCTGCTCAGTCTTCACCTGTGAGGCACCAGGACACGGTCCACAGTTGAATGCAACACAAAGCACAGAAGACCCGTTTCAGAATTTTGAGTTCACACCAGGTGAAGTTTACAGTGAACTGGCAAGACTCAAGGTGAACAAAGCCATGGGACCAGACAATTTGCACCCAAGAGTGCTCAGAGAATTGAGCGATGTCCTGGCGAAACCATTGGCTGAGCTATTCAATCTCTCCCTAAGTAAGGGGAAAGTTCCCCTGGACTGGAAATTAGCTAATGTCGTTCCTCTGCATAAAAAGGGTTGCAGGGCAGAGGCTGCGAATTATAGACCGGTGAGTCTCACATCAATAGTGTGCAAACTCATGGAAACACTAATTAAAAGCAAATTGGACACGATCTTGAATGAAGGGAATCTTCGGGATCCCAGTCAGCATGGATTCACCAAGGGTAGGTCCTGCCAATCCAATCTCATCAGCTTCTTTTACTGGGTAACAAGAAAGTTGGACTTGGGAGAGTCTTTGGACGTTGTGTACCTGGACTTCAGTAAAGCTTTTGACAGTGTCCCACACCGCAGGCTGCAAGTTAATCTTTTATCTTATTGTTTTGTTTATTTTATTCCCCTTAATGTCTTATTACCCATTTGTATTTTCCTTTTATGTCTCTTCTTTACTTTACAAATTGTATTTCATCCCTCCTTACCTTGTGTTTAACAATGTTAATTTTTAGCATAATAAGTTTATTTATTAATTGTATGGACTGTTTTGTTACCTAATCTATGTAACTTTTTAAATGTACACCGCTTAGAAACTTTGTTTAAGGCGGTTAATCAAGCCATTTAATAAACTTGAAAACTTGAAACTTGAATCGATGGGGTTAGGAGAGACACTAACTGCATGGGTCAATGATTGGCTGAGAGGCAGACTTCAGAAGGTGGTGGTTAATGGTACCCTCTCTAAAACATCGGTGGGTAACCAGTGGAGTGCCGCAGGGCTCGGGTCCTGGGTCCACTCCTTTTCAACATATTCATAGGGGATCTGACTCAAGGGCTTCAAGGTAAAATAACACTATTTGCCGATGACGCCAAACTATGTAATATAGTAAGTGAATGCAGTTTACAGAATTATATGGCGCAGGACCTGCTTACATTGGAAAGTTGGTCCTCAACCTGGCAGCTAGGCTTCAATGCTAAGAAATGTAAGGTCATGCACCTCGGAAGCGGAAATCCATGCAGGACGTACTTCTTGAACGGAGAAACTTTAACTAGGACTTCAGCAGAACGAGATTTAGGAGTAATCATCAGTGCAGACATGAAAACTGCCAATCAAGTGGAGAAGGCTTCATCTAAGGCAAGGCAGATATTGGGTTGTATCAATAGAAGTTTCGTCAGCCGAAAGCCTGAAGTCATAATGCCGTTGTAAAGGGCCATGGTGAGACCTCATCTGGAGTACTGTGTGCAATTCTGGAGGCCACATTACAGTAAAGATGTGCGCAGAATTGAATCGGTTCAGCGGACGGCCACCAGCATGATCTCGGGGCTCAAGGGTCTCTCGTATGAAGAGAGACTGAACAAATTGCAGCTCTACACTCTCGAGGAACGTAGGGAGAGGAGAGACATGATCAAAAAATTTAAGTACCTCATTTAAGTGTCGAAGTGGAAGATAATATTTTCTTTCTCAAGGGACCCTCGGCCACAAGAGGGCACCCGCTCAAACTCAGGGGCGGAAAATTTCATGGCGACACCAGAAAATATTTCTTCACAGAGAGAGTGGTTGATCATTGGAACAAGCTTCCAGAGCAGGTGATCGAGGCAGACAGTGTGCCAGACTTTAAGAATAAATGGGATACCCATGTGGGATCCCTACGAGGGTCAAGATAAGAAAATTGGGTCATTAGGGCATAGACAGGGGGTGGGTAAGCAGAGTGGGCAGACTTGATGGGCTGTAACCCTTTTCTGCCGTCATCTTCAATGTTTCTATATTTCTATGTACTGTTTCTTCGGGTTTTTGCAGCCCAAATGCATGACCTTGCATTTCTTAGCATTAAATTTTGGCTGCCAAATTTCAGACCATTCTTCAAGCTTTGCTAGGTCTTTCTTCATGTTATTTACACCATCTGGGATGTCTTCTCTATTGCAGATTTTGGTATCATCCGCAAAGAGGCAAATCTTACCGAACAGCCCTGCAGCAATATAATTTATAAAAATGTTACAAGGAACAGGCCCAAGATCAGAACCTTGAGGCACACCACTGGTAACATCCCTTTCCTCAGAGTGATCTCCATTGACCAGTACCCTCTGTTGTCTTCCAGTCAACCAGTTTTTGATCCAGCCTGTCACTTTGGGGCCCATCCTGAGAGCACTCTTTATTAGACGTCTGTGTGGAATACTGTCAAAGGCTTTGCTAAAATCTAAATATACCACATCTAGTGCACTCCCTCTATCCAATTCTCTGGTCAACCAGTCAAAGAAATTGATCAGATTTGTCTGACAAGATCTACCTCTAGTGAATTCATGTTGCCTCCAGTCCTATAATCCACTAGGTTCTAGAAACTTCACCATTCTCTGTTTTAAAAGCGTTTCCATTAATTTGCTTACCACTGTGAAGATTATTATATACAGCTGACCTGCTGATTTTTGCTGTGTACATTATCCAGATGATGAGGGCATTCTACATAACTCCATGGACAGTTGGTCACATTCATCCATATCTGTCTAGCTGTGCAGGTCCATGGTAAATGGGCTTGTCATGCCACTGGGGCTTGCGTGCAATTAGAGAAGCTAAATGTTATGCCATCAGTAGTTTCATACCACCAGGGCCTAAATCAGTGTTCCCGCTAAGCTGCGCTGGGGTGCGCTGGCGCACAAAATATTACCTCGCAGCGCACAAGTTTCTCGTCACAGCGCACACAGTGTAGAGCACAGTTCTTCAACCGCCCGGTCCGCAAACAAAATCTTGCCGGTCCCGCGAAGGATTCGGTCCCCGCCGCAACGAAAGGCCGGCGTCAGCTGACTTGCAACTTCCTGTTGTAAGTCGCTGTGCCGGGACTCCTGCCTGCGCCGGGACTCCTGCCTTCCACCGCGTTGCCTCCTGCCTTGTCTCCGCACCTCCAGACCAGCAGCGGCAGCTGTGTATGCTTTTAACTTCGGCACAGAGCTGCCCCTAATCAATAGTTTAGCGCGGTTTCATAAGGCAGCCTCGGGGCCTTTGCCTAGGCCGGCCCCACATCGCATCATCGAGCGGGCCGGCTATCAAAGGCCCCGAGGCCTGCCTCATGAAACCGCGCTAAACTATTGATTAGGGCAGCTCTGTGCCGAAGTTAAAAGCATACAGAGCTGCCGCTGCTGGTCCTGAACTCTTGGGCCGCTGAAGGAGGGCAAAAAAGCAGCTGTCCTGGAGGTTTCCCTTCCTCTCCGCCTTTACAGGTTCCTTTTTTCCACCTTTTTTTTTTTCCTTCAAAACGGCAACGGGCCCCAGCATCGACATCAATCAAGTAAGTTCCACTGTCAATCAAGCGGTTCTGCTCGGCCAAAGCTTCCCCTGTGACATGAGCCACCCTCAGGGAAAGAAAGTGACCCACAAAGGTGAGGGGAATGGGGGGCAGATGATGGAAGTTGGGGGGGGAGAGAGAGAGAGAGAGAAGGGGCAGATGATGGAATGGAGGAGATGAGAGAGAGAGAGAAGGGGACAGATGATGGAAGTGAGAAGAAGGGAGAGAGAGCAGAAGGGCAGATGGATGTCAGTTGAGAAGGGAGAGCAGATGCTGAATGGAAGTGGGGAAAGAACACATACTGGATGGAAGGAGGAGATAAATAAAGGGGGAAGAAAATAGTAGATAATGGAGGGGTGAGGGAAAGGGGTGACTGACAAGCTGTGTGTAGACACAGTGAAAAGAGGGAAACGGGACTAAATAGTAAGAAAGAATTTAATTTAGATGGAGGCAGAAAATAGAGAAGGAAGACCAGAGAAGAAAAGGGAAGAGAGAGCAGAGAATGATCAGATCTGAGTGGAGGAAATGAGAAGAGAGATATGCTAATAAACCACAGGGGGAGGGAAGGATAGAGATGCAGTTATTTTGAAGCTACACTGTTAAGTTAATATGCTGTTGGTAGAGTTGCAGTGGCATCCTAAACATATTTCTGGCAAGGCCAACTGTATATGGTGACATTATTAGAAGATGACTGTGTGAAACTTTAGGGAACTTGGATGCCAATCAGTTTTTGGAAGCCAAAGGAAAACATACATTTTTTGTATGCTATACTGTATGTTTGGGCTCGTTTCTACTTCAGTTTTGTTCTTTGCCTTTTCGTTTTGTCTTCCTTCCACCATCTCTTATCTGCCTTCCTTATCATCCTTTTCAATGTGATTTGGCAGCTCCTGTCAATCATAGGCTGGCTGTGCAAGATTGCTTAATTCTAGATTGCCTGGGTGACCTAATGCCTGTGCATGTGATTTTCTGTTTTTGTGTTTAAAACATTTTGCTGAAAGCACAACAGTGCAAAAGAGTAAAACAGATTTTATGCTGTTTATTCTAGGAATAAGCAGTGGGCTTTCCTAAGTCCATCTTAATAATGTCATGCAGATTTTTTAAGGAAATTATCCAAATCTTTTTTTAATTACATGTTGAATGAAAAATATTTTCCCAGGTTTGTTTTAAATCTACTACTTAAAAGCTTTATTGCATGCCCCTTTACTCCTAGTATATATTTATTTTTATTTTTTATTTTTTAGTATATATATATTTATCTTTTGGCATGGCCCATCAGTTATAGCATTTGCTACATGATGGGCCATGCCAAAAGATAAATGTAGCATTTGCTACATGAATTGATTTTTTGTCACATATGGTTAAGGGGCTGGAGGGAGTTGCCGTACAGCGAAAGATTAGAGAAACTGGGCCTCTTCTCCCTTGAGCAGAGGAGATTGAGAGGGGACATGATAGAAACATTCAAGGTACTGAAGGGAATAGACTTAGTAGCTAAGGCAGGGAGAACGAGAGGGCACTCTCTAAAGTTGAAAGGGGATAGATTCCATACAAACGTAAGGAAGTTCTGTGGTAGAAAGCAACATATTTATTTGGCTCATAACTTGCTGGCGCCCGATATTTTTAGCTCACAGTGAAAAAAGTTTGCTCACAACACCCGCCCGCTTAGAGGGAACACTCCCAAGGTGGACAGGTCTCAGAGAGATGTCAGACTAATAATGTACCACCCATCTGGCAGCAGCAGATGGGCAATGCTGAAGGTGGAGGATGCGACAATGGTGACAACATTGAATTTATACTACACTGAAGGAAGGCCCGGCAATCTACTTCTGTATTCTGCCACAAAGACTTGATGATATCCATCAAGTCACTGGGACTTGAAAATGAGTCAATAGCTCTTAACAACCAGTGCCGTAGTAAGGGAGGGGTGGTCCATCCTGCACACTATCTTGCTGGGGGCACCAGCACCCATCCTCCTCTCCACTCCTTCCCCCCTCCCCTTTGGGGCGAAAGCAGCAACTCCAACCTGCTGCTTGTGCCTGAGTCAACTCTTCCTCTGACATCACTTCTGGGTCCTGCGCCTAGGGAGTGACAGCAGAGGGAGAGCCGACGCCGGCAGCAAGTTCGTGATGCTGCTCGTGCCGGGAAAGTTAGAAGTACAGGGGAGGGGAAGGGAAGGGACGTGCTCAGCAGGAGGGGCAGAGAAGGAGAGGGGGGCGGAGAAGAGGGCGGGGGAGAGGCACCACCACCCCTGGCGCCTCTTACCTTTGATAGGCCACTGCTAACAACAACAGCTTAAGAACATAAGATCATAAGAACATACAGGCACGGACTCTACATGTTTTCATGGTTCTCTTTGTTGATTGTTTGGTACTTGTTATGTATTGGAAATTGTGATCTCTGCTTCTTGCGTGTATTTTGTCTCTTGAATAAACAGTTATAAAAAAAAAAAAAAAAGAACATAAGAAGTGCCTCTGCTGGGTCAGACCAGAGGTCCATCGTGCCCAGCAGTCTGCTCGCGCGGCGGCCCAACAGGTCCAGGACCTGTGTAGTAGTCCTCTATCTGTACCCTTCTATCCCCTTTTCCTTCAGAAAATTGTCCAATCCCTTCTTGACCTCTAATACTGTACTCTGTCCTATCACGCCCTCTGGAAGCGCATTCCAGGTGTCCACCACCCGTTGAAGAAAACCTCATAGCTTTCCAGAACAGCAGCTGAATATCACTAGTTAGTGCTGAATACTCACATTACATCAATGGTGTAGTGAGGATAGCTGGCATCCAGCATAGGACGAGCTGTGCTCCCCCTTCCCCACTGCCCTCCTCCCTTGTACCTCTTCAAATCTTCTACGGCTGTAAGCAGCATCTCTTACTCGCTGGCCTTCCCTCTGAAGTAGCTTCCTGGTCCCTATAAACAGGAAGTGATGTCATAGGTAGGGATAAAGCCAGCACGAGCAGCATGGTAAGAGAGGCTGCTTCTGACTAAGCAAAGATTCGAAGAAGTATGGGGTGTGGTGGGGTGGGGAGAAGAGGAGAGTTGCGCAGGCAGTCTGCCCCCCCTTGCCCCCTTTACTGCTCCAGTGTATTACATATATAATACCACTGCTTCTATGCCACAGCTAGCTTTTAAAACAAATATTCACCTGTTTGGGATCTGCTGGGTGCTTCCCTGTGTTCTGGATTGGGTGCTCTTGGAGACAGTCTGCTGGTGTTGTTGGATCTTTGACCCAGCATGGCACATCTTGTGTTCTTAAGCCACAAAAATAGATGCATTTGAACTTGTCTGATACAGGGGAATTAGAATGTTTTGTTTAGAAAGACTGCGCGCAGATAACAGATGAGTTGAAAGACACTTTTATTTGTGCACCTTTCTGATTGGACAATTCCACCCATTTTTGCTACTTTGTTTAGAAAGACTGAAATGATGAATAAGAGTGGAACGCATTGCCAGAGGTTGTGGTAAGAGCAGTTAATGTAGCTGGTTTTAAGAAAGGTTTGTACAATTTCCTGGAGGAAAAGTCCATAGTCTTTTATTGAGAAAGACATGAGGGAAGCTTCTGCTTGCCCTGAATCGGTAGCATGGAATGTTGCTACTCCTTGGGATTCTTGCTACTCTTTGTGGATTCTGCATGGAATGTTGCTTCTATTTGAGGTTCCGGAATCTTGCTTACTCTGAGATGCTGGAATGTTGCTACTCCTTGGGTTTTGGCCAGGTACTAGGGACCTGGATTGGCCACTGTGAGAACGGGCTGCTGGGCTTGATGGACCATTGGTCTGACCCAGTAAGGCTTTTCTTATGTTCTTAGGTAAATTTGGGAAAATTCTTAATCTCCTTGCTGATAGTGGAACAGCAGTTCACGTTTACTTCCTTTATATTTAGCATTATCTGCTTCTTTATAAATTTGGAGGAATGGAGCATTCAGGAATTGTTTTCATGAAGCCTATTCTAGCTACACTATTGCGTTCAACATTAGCTTTTGCCATGAAAGTCAAACAATGTATCCCAAAGAAAAGAATAATAATCATAATACTCCTTACTTTCAAGTTTCAAGTTAAGTTAAAATGTTTTTATACCACTTAATCAAATTTTTAAGCATAATATACTCCTTAAGAACATAATAGTCGTACTGGGTCAGACCAATGGTCCTTCTAGCCCAGTATCCCGTCTTCGTGGAGGCCAATCCAAGTCACAAGTACCTGGCAAAATCCCAAATAGTAGCAGCATTTCATGTCACCGATCCAGGGCAAGCAGTGGCTTCTCCCATGTCTGTCTCAACAGCAGTTTATGGTATTTTCCTCCATGAGCTTGTCCAAACCTTTCTTAAAACCACCTTCTCAATCTAAAGTCTCTTTCCTTATGGTATTCATTGATTTAATATTTATCTAATTTTAATTTTGCCTTTTTAAAAAATTTTATATAGGGCTCAGGGTATGGCTGGTTTGGTTGGTTTCGATCGAAGCCTGTAAATACCGCTGGGCTGTCCAAGAAAAGTAGCAGCACTGGCCCCTCTGTCTCAGACTCTTCTCTGCCAGATCAGCAGGTAACAACAGGGGCTGGGAAAGATTCAGTCGGTTTGATATTCAGAGATATTTGTCTGGTAGCAAGTGCTGCTACCTAAGTCAAGTTTCAAGTTTATTAAATTATTTTATTAATTTATTTCCATAGAATAATTTATTGAGGTGTTTTTTTTTTTTTTTTAGAGAATACAAACTATAAAACAAATAGAACAATACTATACATGTACAAACAACTAAAATTATACTTATCAAATAATTGTTTACAGTTATAAATAGTCCTCGGATGTTGTACTTCATCTTATATAATACCCACATTTATTTCCATATTTTACATAAAAGTTCCCCATGTTTTCCTCTCTTAATAGCCAACATTTTTTTCATATTTAACATATAAACACAGCGTATTCATCAGTATATTATAATCCGAATTTGAAAAGTCTTTCCAGGTTTGCTAATATACCACCCTTTTATTAAACCACGATAGCGGTTATGTAGCGGAGGGAGCCGCGCTGAATGGTCTAGCAGCACAGGGCATTCAGCGCAGCTCTCTGCACTAATAACCCTATCGTGGTTTAGTAAAAGGAGGGGATAGATTTAAAAGTTATAATTGCCTAAATTTTTTAAGAACGGCGCTTTATAATTTTCTAATTTAAATATTCAAACCAAGAGTATCTATTTAATAATTGTTCTTTCGATCCCTTGCTTTGCCTGATAGACTTGAATAAATGGCATTCCAAATGATTCTTTCTCCTTGAAAGTCAGCTCAGTTGTTAAATTTGTCTTTCTGGGTGAGCGACGATTATGATGATTTGTAAATATGAGTGGCAAAGCCAACTCCCTTGTTAATAAAAGCTTCAAATCTAAAAAAATTTGGTCACTAATAGGAAATTTTTCTTTTTAACCTAATTCATGGACATGGGACATTTTCCAACTGGTAATTATTGTGAATAGTATATTGCATAAATAATTTTAGTAGGTTTTATAATCAAAATTGATCTAATATCTGATCTATATGGAGTTTTTATAGCTGTGTGTGAATAAATGACTTCATACAAACTTTGGATTGATAACATAGATGCTTTTAGTCCTCACTGCATCTATGATTTGATTGTAAGAAACATTTTAATTATATAATATCATTGATTTTAATTTATTTGTGATTTGAATGTAAGTGATATCTTAACTGTAAAATATCCTTGATTTATTTTATTTGTACATTTATTATGTTAAAATCCAATAAAATATTTGTAAAAAATGAAAATAAATAGCTATCTTATATATTAAGGGTTCTGATATAGAAAATATCACAGATATAGATGACCAGATTTTCCACTAGTATGCAGTTACGTAAGGACAAGCAAATATCATATGTTCTAAAGTTCCAACTGCCAAATTACAGGACTAGCAAAGGTTCTGCTGATTAGCATTTATTTTGGATAACTTCAGTAGCATCCATGAAGTTTTGTGCATTAGGAAAAAGAGAGATTGTATTACACTTACCGAATGAAGTGAATTTGTAACAGATAACCATATCATCTTCCACTGAGTTTCATTCAACTTTATATTCATATCAAACTCCCACGTACTTTGCCCCTTTGGTTGGCTATTGCTAGCCATTGAGAAATTGTACCGTTCCAATTCATTAACGAGGGCAAAGAGTTAAACAGTCTGGTTGTTCATCTTTAAATTTAACATGTGAATGAGCTGATTTAATACAATGCACAAGTTGAATCCATCTATAATGTTAATAAAGATAAAAATTCTAGTGCTCTGATGGTGTTTCACCAAGATCTGCCTACTGATCTCAAGGAATCAAGCTAATTAGAAATATAATTGAATAAGAACGTCTTCAGTTCCTTTTAAAAAATATGTATTGAATGTTCCTCACAAAGACACTGTGGTAGATTATTCCACAATGTAGGACTTGTATAACCGAATATCTTTGTCCATATTCTATATAATCCTATAATTCAATAAGAAGGAACCACTAAGGACCAGATGACAATGCTCTGGCAACTCGGTATAAAATACTTGGTGGGGAGTGAATTTATTTATCTGGCTATGCTCAGCACACATGGCATGCAAATTATATGCATGCTATTTGCACTGAGCAGCCTGGTGAAAGGGGGAAGAACTGTGCAGAACAGCAAATCAGTTTTCTGCATAGGCCCAGTACAGATCCTAATTACAGGAGCTTGCTAGTAGGTTTTTAAAAAAAATATGTGACTTGCCCAGGATCAAACCCATATTCTCAGGCTGCTGAGGCAGGCATTCTAACTAGAGAGTTGCGCGGGGACAGAAATCCCACCCGTCCCCACCTGTCCCTGCCAAAGTCCTACCCGTCCCCCCCCGTCCCCACGAGGAATCCCTCCGTCCCCACCCGTCCCCGTGAGGAATCCCCCCGTCCCCGCGAGGAATCCCCTCCGTCCCCACCTGTCCCCGCGAGGAATCCCCTCTGTCCCCACCTGTCCATATAACAAACAGAAATAGTTATTTCATTTAATTATGCACTGAATTAAAGGCTCTGGTAGAAACCCATTTACAAATAAGCAAAAAGACTTTATTAATTTGGAAATATTAATTGGGAAGAATACATACTTTGTAAAAGGGTTTCGACCAGAGCCTCTAATGTTTATAAATTTTTATCAACACAACTAATATACTACTTTAACCTAAAGCAAAAAAAAAAAAGAAATATAATTTTTTTTCCTACCTTTGTTGCCTGGTTTCTGCTTTCCTCGTGTTCTCATTCAATTCCTTCCATCCACTGTCTCTCTTCTCTCTGCGTCTTCCATTTGCTCTGTTACTGTGCCTCCCTTTCTCCCCCCTTCCAAATTGGTCTGGCACACATCTTCTTCCCTCTGCTCCCCCCATAGTCTGGCATCTCTGTCTTCTTCCCTGCCAGCATCTTCTCCCCACTCTCTCTTCCCCATGTCCTTTCAGCGTCCTTCTCCCCCCCATCTTCCCCATGTCCTGTCAGCATCCTTCTCCCCCCTGTCTTCCCCATGTGCTTTCAGTGTCCTTCTCCCCCCTCTGTCTTCCCCATGTCCTTTCAGCGTCCTTCTCCCCCCGTCTTCCCCATGTCCTTTCAGCGTCCTTCTCCACCCCTTTGTCTTCCCTATGTGCTTTCAGTGTCCTTCTCCACCTCTTTGTCTTCCCCAGTGCTTTCAGCGATCCCTTTCTCGTTGGCTCTCCCCTGCTGGAATGGGGGAGGAGTGAAGACAGTGTCAGGTGCCCCCGCTGGAACGTGCCAACATTAAAATCTTAAATTGAATTCTATAAAAAATAACAGTATGTACTTTATCCTCTTGCCTTGTATCTCAGCTCAAAACAGCTGAGAAATCATGGGGCAAGTAATCTGCACTGTATGGAAGGTACAACTCCAACAAGCTTGCTGGGTAGACTTGATAGGCCATGTTGGTTTTGCCGTCATCCACTTGGCCGGATTTTGTAATCTCACCACTTGCAAACAGCTGTAACACAGTGCGATTTACAAGTAGAAAACTGGAGACTGAATAACTCAACAAAATGGTGTTATGTGCAGACCCCTCTATTCACATAGGGTTCACTCTACTGAAAGCATAATGGGTTGTAAACTTTTTTTTTTTTTTTACTTTATTTTAATTTTTTAGATAAGTATCAACAATTGTGCTTACAGGCAACATTACGATATTAGTACATCCAATTATTTTCTATTAATAAACAAAATAAATCAAAAAGGCAATACAAAAATAACCTCCAATTTCCTATTGGTATCAATATAATATAACAAAAAGGAAAAACCCATATTTAATTTTAAACATAGTCCTCATCATAGAGAGGGGAGGTGACAAGAGAGAAAATCTTCCAGGGAAAGATCACATATTGTAAATTGAAAAGGAAATTAAGTGTAAAACCGATGGCACAAATAATAGACTTGAGTTATACCGAAAATCACTATGGTGCAAACAAAACTCCTTTCCTTCTAAGAGAAACGTAATTGATCTGAATCATAAAAAATATATCTAGTTGTTTTGATGTACAAACAAAGCATTTACAAGGAAATCTTAACTGAAAAAGGAGGCTCCTAATGATACAACTTTTTTCCCAGTATGTAAGGAATTCTTTCCTTCTTGACTGAGTCCATTTTGAAACATCCGGGTATATATATATTCTTTCTCCCAAAAAAGCAACTTGTTTTAGACCATAATACAATCTCAAAATCATTTCTTTATCCTGATGGAATACAAAAGATACTATTAATGTAGCTCGTCCAGACAATTCAAGATTTGATGATTCTAAAAAGGTTGATACGTCTTGTTTAGTAGTTGTCTCAGTCTCTTTTATTGTCCTTTTTTAGATAATAAATCTTCTGCAAAGGTGGTATATTCACTTCTGTAATTTTTAGGGTATCAAACTTTTAATAATGGGGCAGAGATCGGAAGGATTTTTCTAATGCAACCTTGCTTACTTCCTCAGGAAATGACGGCAGCACTACCTCCACCTCCTCTGCCTCCTCCAGTTTCAACAAGCCCTTCATCTCATTACCTTCCTCCTCCCCTCCATCTCTTCACCTACCTCACACTGGTATCAATCCTTTCTCTAGGAACGGCAGGTTAAATTATGGACAGATTTCGCCTCTACCTTGCACATGTCACGTGTCCATTTTCTCTCATGCATGGCCTTGGAAAATATGTTCATGCTGTGAAAATATGATAATGATACTGCGTCTGAGTTTTTATGTTTATTTTGTTCATGAAGGAACAAAGGAGACAAAGGACAGCACCATCAGAAGAGTATCAGTATCGGGAAAAGGCGAGCATCAGGTACTGATTAAAAAGGCAGTGGGCAAGGGGGGTTCAATGTCAAAGCATATCCCTAGCAGCTGGTTTATTTAGAAAACCTCTGGCCTGTTTTCAGTGGGAGACTTTAATACAGTACAGTACAGTGAGAGATTGGAGAAACTGGGCCTCTTCTCCCTTGAAAAGAGGAGACTGAGAGGGGACATGATCGAGACATTCAAAATACTGAAGGGAATAGACTTAGCAGATAAAGACAGATTGTTCACCCTCTCCAAGGTAGGGAGAACGAAAGGGCACTCTCTAAAGTTGAAAGGGGATAGATTCCATACAAACGTAAGGAAGTTCTTCTTCACCCAGAGAGTGGTAGAAAATTGGAATGCTCTTCCAGAGTCTGTTATAGGGGAAAACACCCTCCAGGGATTCAAGACAAAGTTGTACAAGTTCTTGCTAAACTGGAACATACGCAGGTGAGGCTGGACTCTTTTAGAGCACTGGTCTTTGACCTGGGGCCGCCACGTGAGCGGACTGCTGGGCATGATGGACAGCTGGTCTTACCCAGTAGCGGCAATTCTTATGTTCTTATATTGCAGAGAAGATGTGTAGAGAAGTCAGGGGTCCAGAATGTTTGTGACACGGGATGGAGATAAAGGATGGATTCGTGTGTGACGGTTACTGTTTCACTCAAGTCAACTCAAAATGATTGATCCATTCCAATGTGCTGAGGAATATGCCTTGAAATGCAATCAAAGTTAAGGAAAGACTAGGATCTTTTTCATAAGTCACAAAATTAGGCTCTTTTTCTTAAGTCTCATTTAATTCAAGAGACTTACAGGCTAGGGAACAATACAGAATTCAGCTATATAACATTTATGCTCACAGGACAAGGAGGAGGTTAAAAAATCTAACATATCTGCAAGTCAGTTTGATTGCAAAGGGAAAAATCCTGAAATTGACACATTAGAAATCTTGTGTGAAAAGAGCTGTTCATTGTGGATATGGCAAAAAATCTTTCGGTGCTTAATGCAGATTTTATCTTGCTGAACTTTTTTTCTGTGTGAGTTTTTCCCTTATGGAAGTATCAGTAATTGAAATCACAATAATTAGTGGATGATGGCAGAGAAAGAACAAAATGACCCATCCAATCTTCCTAGCTGAGATTCCTTGAGAAAAGAAGTGCTAGTTTAAAATTGTACCCTCCTGCTGTGGATTTCGGGGGTGGCAACGGGAGGGAGTGGGCATACCCCCTGCTGGTCAACTTTGTGTGTGGAAGGGTCCCTACCACTCAGCTGATCGAGGCAGGGAGATTTCCTTGCCGCGATCAGCTTGATGGCAAGGTATCAGGTGCGATTCTCTAACCGGCACCTGTGTACATGGTGCCGGTTAGGAATCATAGTAGTTAGGCGGGGTTAGGTGTCTGTCCATTAGGGGCAGACGCGATTCTGTATAGGATGCCAGTCTGCGATTCCCAGCCATTACTTAGGCAGTTGCTGAGGACCAGCGTCCTATACAGAATTTCTCCCTAAAGGCTTCTACATTATGGATGTGTAACCAGCTAGAACGCTGATAATTACAGTAGATTAGCTGAATAGCAGTTTCACATTCATTCCCTTCCTCCGACATGGTTCCTCAAAAAAAACGTAAACAAACCATGTGCTTAGCACACACAAAACTAGCGCAGAACACTTTAGCGCTTCCTGCTTTAGGCCTTACTTCTGAGTTAAGCATGTTAGCACTTCACGCAGTTTAGTAAAAGGGTCCTCTGGCTGAACAAAATGGATCCTTTTATACACAAAATTTGGCTAGTTGGTTGTTTTGTTGTTTTTTCATACTGCTGGGGAAACGTTAACGTGGCATACTTATCCTTTTACTCAGGGCTGCCACTAGGGACAGTGCAAATATGGCAGATTACCCTAGACTTCCATACTATAGGGAGCTCCAAGCCACAGGATATCCACCAATCTTCCAGATTTCTGCCCTTGGCCTTGGCATCTTTATCACTAGTCTTGCTTTTAACAGTCCAAAGTTTTATTAAAAATGTGGAGGGGCATATTCAAAAGAAACTGTCTGTTTTGGGCCTAAGTCGCTAGTCGCCCAAAGTTGGCAGTGTCTAAAGTCCATTCTCGAAAAATACGTCCAAAATATTTTGTTTTTCTAGAGTCATCTAACTGTACGTCCAGCTGTCTGATCGCCCAGACTGCTAAGTCATCTATCTTTATACTCCATTCTCGTCCAAAAATTTGTCCATGCCAAAAACACCTAGAAAAGGACCTTATGGACATGGGAGAGGCCAGCAAAGTAATGGACTGGACACCTAGACATGGCAACAGAGTAGTGGGGCACCTTACAGAGAGCACTGTTGTGAATTTCACAAAAAGGGTTACCCATAAACATCTCACCATAACTCCCTTATAGGTCAGGTTGAGTACCCCCAAACACCCCCAAAACCTACTAGACTCACCCCAATAGTCCTCACGGCTGCAGGTGGCACCTATATGGCAGTGCAGTAGGGTTTGGGAGAGGGTGCACATGTTCCCCCATAAATGCAGTAGCTAGAGTGGCTTATGGGCCTAGTTCCTCCTCTATGATTCACTAGCCCACCCCCCTACACTACTTAAGCCACCTCTGTGCTGCTCTACTAGGCTTTGCTATGCCAGGTTCTGATGTTCTGGAGGCAGGTATGTATGTTTTTAATTCCGATTTTTATGGTGTTGGGGGGGGGGTCAGTGATCACTGGGGCAGTCTGTACTTTGTGTCTGCAGTGATTATCAGGGCACTTTGAATACATTTTTTTCACTTAGACCTGGTTTTACATGGCCTAAGTCACAACGTACAAGTTCCATCCAGGCGGCCTCGTTAAACTTTTGGTTATACTTGCAGTACGACTAAGTGTAGATCAGCCTACGTCCCACCCAAATCCCACCATCACCACTCCTCCTAAAATGCCCCTTTTAGCTGTGGTCGTACAGCAACACTGAAAAGGCCTAAGTCGTTTTTAGATATGTTAAAACCCGGTTTGATTATCAGCACTTGGATGACTTGTCTTACTGATCGCCCAAGTGCCTATTTAGTCTGGTTTTTAGATGTATTTCCGTTTCAGTTATGAGCCTCATTGGTTATTTGGACTAGCACAGCTTATCAAGTGCAGTAATGTTTTTGTTTTTTTAAATTAAAACTCATTTTATAGGAGCCTTTGACTTTATTTTTAACTTATATTTCCAGGTGAGTTTTGTTCATTGTTAAGGTTGGCATGTTGTCTCCCTTCCATCATGCAACAACTCTTTTTTAGTGAACTTAATATGAGGGCGGTTTAAAAAGTTTTGATAAAAAAACAACACTAAGTTAAACAACGTAGTGTCCATGGAGGGCTATACACTTAGTCCAGCGAGTTTCCAGATTATTTCGTAAGCTATTTTCATATGATATGGAAAAAACTGGACACTACGTTGTTTAACTTGGTTGTTTTTTTTTTTTTTTTTACCAAACTTTTCAAACCACCCTCATAGTGTGCTATTGGGATTTTAAGAGCGCTGTGTGTAAATGTCAATAATTTTCTTTCCTTTATTTTTTTAGGAGGGCACATCTAATCCTTCACCTGCCTTCACACCTTTGCCTCTGGAAGGGACTGTACCATTATTTAATCCCCAAGAGGTAGGAGCATGCATCTCAGCTCTTCTGAATTCTAGTGGCATTTTCTATATTTGGCATTTGGAATTTGGGTGACACATTTTTATTGGAGTAATTTAAATTATCTTTTAAAAGCTTTTAAGCATTATTTTGTCTTGCTCAGGTCAGTGATGGAGAGGATAACTCTCAAACCTTCATTCAGTAAATCGAATAAAATGGTATCACCTACAATTTGTTTGTTGACCCTTATTTCCCTATACCCAAGTGGTCTAAAGAGGAATCATATTTTTTGTATCTGAAGGAAAGGTACTACGGGCCTGATTCTCTAAAGGATGTTGATCTCGGTGGCAACATAAGAAGCGGCCACCGATCGCTTGTCAATTACGCATCGGCGTCCTTTAAAGAGACCTTAAATGTAAGACAGCATTTTACAGGCCTACATTTAAGGTGTCTGTCTTGCACCTATGGAAAAATATAGGGACGTTTATGGGTGCCCAAGGCCACTTTTGGTGGAAACCATGCTCACACCGGCTTTGGGCATTATTAGGTGTGCCTAGATACCGCTGTAGGTGTGAGTCAGATTCCTATATTGTAGGTGTCCTTTACGGCATGGATTTTTTTTTTTTTAAATGTGCATCCTGATTGGCTGGTGAGATGGAGGTAGGGCGTCCACCATCGCCTACAATTAGGATGCTGTTTGGAGAATCAGCCCCTATGTATTTATCTTTTATATTCCCAAGGGACAGTTTTTAGTTGGTGACAGCAGTTGCTATTGGGTCTGGCTCTCAGCTCCCTGAATTTATGGCAGAAGAGGTGTATATGAAAAGAAAGTTAGTATAAAATAAGATCTGGAAGAAAATAGAAGCAAAATAATCCTCATGGTTCTATCTAATGCTATAAAAACTGGGGGCGGAAGGCTATAGTTTCACCAAATTACAATGTTAGTAGAGGGAGGTCATTTCATGTTTTATACTGGCTCCTTTCTCCATATCTGAACCTTCAGCCCTGTTGGAAACTGTCCTCCACTCACTGCCATTTATAAGAAAGGGCTCAAAACTGAGGTGCCATAGGATTTCATTACCCAGTTTCTCCAATTAGGACTTCCTACTAAAGTCTAAAAGGCCACAGACTGTGGCTCTCTTCAGAGCTGGTCTAATCATGTATTCTGAATTTCTCTGATAGGAGCTTCTATTGTGTGATTAGTTGAAATTTGGTGTGTTTTGGAGTTTTGTTATGTTTTTTGACCCAGAAGTTTCTTTTATAATTCTAGCTTAGTCAGAATGACGGCTGCGATCTGGTGCGATCAACTTGTATTTGCAATAACATGGATTTATTTTTCTCTGTTTCCTCCCCCCCCAACATACTTACAGGCATTGTTACTAATGTGTTTTTCAGGGGTAATTACATAAAGGTCACCAAAGGTTAGGTGGTAAGATGCAGTATGGTATTGCATTCAATTCTGGTCTCCTATCTCAAGAAAGATATATTGATGCTAGAAAAGGTTCAAAGAAGAGCGACCAAGATGATAAAGGGAATGGAACTCCTCTCGTATGAGGAAAGACTAAAACGGTTAGGGCTCTTCAGCTTGGAAAAGAGACGGCTGAGGGGAGATATGATTGAAGTCTACAAAATCCTGAGTGGAGTAGAACAGGTACAAGTGGATCAATTTTACACTCCGTCAAAAATTACAGACTAGGGGACACTCGATGAAGTTACAGGGAAATACTTTTAAAACCAATAGGAGGAAACTTTTTTTCACTCAGAGAATAGTTAAGCTCTGGAACACATTGCCAGAGGATGTGGTAAGAGCGGATAGCGTAGCTGGTTTTAAGAACATAAGAACATAAGAACATAAGAACATAAGAACTGCCTTCTCCGGATCAGACCTTCGGTCCATCAAGTCCGGCAATCCGCACACGCGGAGGCCCTGCCAGGTGTACACCTGGCTTAATTTATAGTCCACCATATCCTTATATGCTTCTCTTAAGGAGATATGCATCTAGTTTGCTCTTGAAGCCTAGGACGGTCGATTCCGTCATAATCTCCTCTGGGAGGGCATTCCAGGTGTCAACCACTCTCTGAGTGAAGCAGAACTTCCTGACATTAGTCCTGAACCTGTCCCCCCTTAGCTTCATTACATGTCCTCTAGTCCGTGTCAAATTGGACAATGTAAATAATCTTCTCTGCTCTATTTTGTCGATTCCTTTCAGTATTTTGAAGGTCTCGATCATATCCCCACGCAG
Source organism: Geotrypetes seraphini (assembly GCF_902459505.1). Classification (NCBI taxonomy): domain Eukaryota; kingdom Metazoa; phylum Chordata; class Amphibia; order Gymnophiona; family Dermophiidae; genus Geotrypetes; species Geotrypetes seraphini. Next base: position 85,781,280 of record NC_047095.1, read on the forward strand.
TCTCCTTTTCTCAAGGGAGAACAATCCTAGTGTTATAAGTCTGTCCTCGTATTCCAGTTTCTCCATACCCTTCACCAGTTTTGTTGCTCGTCTCTGCACCCTCTCCAGCAGTTTTATATCCTTCTTTAGGTAGGGAGACCAATGTTGGACGCAGTATTCCAAGTGTGGTCTGACCATTGCCCTATAAAGCGGCATTATAACTTTCTCCGATCTACTCGAGATTCCTTTCTTTATCATGCCCAACATTCTATTTGCCTTCTTTGCCGCTGCCGCGCATTGTGCCGACGGCTTCAGGGTCCTATCTATCAGTACACCCAGGTCCTTTTCTTGTTCACTCTTCCCCAGAGTTGCACCTGACATTGTATACTCGTATTCCTTATTTTTATTGCCTAAATGCATTACCTTGCATTTCTCCACATTGAACTTCATCTGCCATTTCTCCGCCCATGTTTCTAACCGACACAAGTCGCTCTGGAGTTTCTCTCTATCATCCTGCGATCTGATCGCCCGGCATAGTTTTGTATCGTCTGCAAACTTGATGATCTCACTGGATGTTCCTTCCTCCAGGTCATTGATATAAATATTAAAAAGGATCGGCCCAAGTACCGAGCCCTGGGGTACACCACTAGTCACTTTCTCCCAGTCGGAGAACTTCCCATTTATGCCCACTCTCTGCTTTCGGTTTTCCAGCCATTTGCCTATCCACCTTTGTATATCCCCCTCTATGCCATGGCTTTGTAGTTTCCTGAGAAGTCTTTCGTGTGGAACTTTGTCGAACGCTTTCTGGAAGTCCAAGTATATTATGTCCACCGGCTTCCCACTATCAATTTGCTCGTTCACGGTCTCAAAAAATTGGAGTAAATTCGTCAAACATGATTTCCCTTTCCTGAATCCATGTTGACTGGGTTTCATCAAGTCGTGTGCGTCCAAGTGCCGGACTATGCTATCCTTGATCAGTGCTTCAACCATCTTGCCAGGGACAGACGTAAGACTCACAGGTCTATAGTTGCCCAGTTCCCCTCTCGATCCTTTTTTGAAAATTGGGGTGACGTTCGCTATCCTCCAGTCGTCCGGTATCTGTCCAGTTCTGATTGTCAGGTTTGCAAGTTTTTGCAATAACTCTCCGATTTCAACCTTCAATTCCTTTAAGACTCTCGGATGAATCCCATCCGGTCCAGGGGATTTGTCACTTTTAAGTTTGTCGATCTGATAGTATATCTGGTCTAAGTCCACTTCAACTGTGGTGAGGCTGTCTTCTATTTCTCCTGCAAACACTTTCTCCGCTTCAGGTATTGTTGAGGTGTCCTCCTTCGTAAAGACGGACGCAAAGAAGGAATTTAGTTTGTCTGCGATTTGTTTATCTTCCTTGATGTACCCTTTTCTTCCCTGGTCGTCCAGGGGTCCCACTGCCTATTTTGCAGGTTTTTTCCCTTTCACGTATCTAAAGAAGGGCTTGAAGTTTTTGGCCTCCTGGGCTATTTTTTCCTCATATTCCTGTTTTGCATCCCTCACCGCCTTGTGACATTTATGTTTGTTCCAGGCTTCGGTTGTCTTTATGCATTTCCATTTTTTGAAAGAGTCCTTCTTTTCTTTTATGGCTTCCTTCACCTGTATGGTTTATGGCTTCCTTCACCTGTAAGAAAGTTTTGGACAATTTCCTGGAGGAAAAGTCCATAGTCTGTTATTGAGAAAGACATGGAGGAAGCCACTGCTTGAATTGATAGCATGAAATATTGCTACTCCTTGGGTTTTGGCCAGGTATTAGTGACCTGGATTGGCCACCGTGAGAATGGGCTACTAGGCTTGATGAACCATTGGTCTGAACCAGTAAGGCTATTCTTATGTTCTTATGAATATCAAAATTTATGTGCAAACATTTAAGTGCACTCACTAATGCCATGTCAATAGTAATATAGTAACATGGTAAATTACAGCATGATTTATTGCACATTAATCATTTCATTACTCTAGTAGACATTCCATTTATCATATCATTATTCATAGGACCCCTGAGGAAGACAGTTTCTGTCGAAACATGGACCATGTTGGGTCCAAAATCCCCAACGTTTTGGGTCCCAAATGTTTATTCATGTGGATTATTGGATTGTATTTTTAATAAAGCCTGCATCTTGAACATCATCCTCTCCACAGTGTTGTTGGATTTTTATTTCTGTGGAGCATCAAGGGTCAACCTTTTGTTTGTGCTTTTGCTGTCTAAACAAACAGGCTGTTCTCTTAAAGGCTCAGGGGTTTGCAGAGCAGTAATATAGGAACAGTTGCCAGTTCACAAACTCCTGTGCCTTTAGGAAAGAAGTCTTGGAGGGAACACTTCTGCTGGAATTTGTTTATATCAGTTGAGATAAGGGTATGCAGGGATAGCAACCGGGGGGGAGGGGGTGGGGGGGGGGGGACGGACGGACGACGACACTTCACAGGCTGCAACATCAAGATTAGATGGGGAGATGGAGGGAGAGAAAGACTGAGGGAAGTCAGGCCAGGATTAGGGTCCTCAGGGCCAGGCCAAATTTTGGTCACAATCTGCCTCTGATGAGGGGTCTGGGCTTACTCAGGGTGAGTTTGCTGTTGCCAGTGGATGCAGAAACAGTAAGGCATTTAAGATAAATTGGAACAAGGACAAAGTAGTAGAAAGGCAAAGGAAAATCTCAGGGGGTATCAAAGCAGGTTTAAAACAATGGTTGGGCTTTGCACCTGTCCTGTCCCATTGCATTTTTTTATTTCTATGGGGCATGTTAAATAGTTTCTTGGTGTCATGGTTCAAATTTTCATATATCAATATTTTTTCTGGTTATCTATTGCAATTTCCTAAAAGATCAGCAAGGAAATGTCTAGTGTGAGATTGTGGTGCGCTGGTAGAGCTGTGCAGGGAAACTTACACATCCCTGACTTCTAATAGAAGTGGTTAACTTTGTACTTTTACTTGTGTCCAGAACTCTGTGAAGAGAGACTGTATATAACATAAAAGGAATATCTTTCTCTTTACAGCTTTCCACTGCCAGGAGTAATACCCTGAACCAGCCCAGGAGGCTTTCTCAGCGACGTTACCCAACACAGCCACCAAGAACAAACAATTTAATCTAGATTTCAGACTTGCTGTGCCTTATGTTTGTAGGACACAGAAGGTGCTTTTACCTTCTCTGGGTGGGGATAATTTGCCCTACTTCTATTTACAGTAGATTTTCGTGTTTCTAATACATTTGTGTACATGCATTTTAAACAGATTTTGTAGCAAAGTTATAGGAAGACCATACTGTAGGCAGTTGGGGATACGGATTACTTTTGGAGGCCTGTGAAACCTCATGAGTAGAAGCAATGAAAGCTGTAAAAACTTTACCTCTCAGTATAAGACACTGCTAGTCAAAACATTTAACCTCCCTGCCATTAATATACCTGTGTTTTTCTTTACTCTTTTTCAATTTCCCCAAATATATAGGACTTTTGGGGAAAAAAAGGCAATGGAGAGACTTTCAAATTATTATAGAGAAATGTTATATATAAAAAAAAATTAAACGTACTGAATTTGCTTGCATAAAAATTTAGCTTTCCAAAAGCTAAATATCAAAGAGGAAATGTTTAAATTGCCTGTATTGTTGAATACTGTAAAGGTCCCTCTAACATTTATGCTTTATTCAGGTCGCAAGAGGAATTACCTGTGTAGTTTCTCTGTGAAAATTAGTGAATGTAAAGTGTGCGTGTTAATAGCATCCGTGTATTTTGCTCCTGCTATTGTGTGTGGGAGAGGAAGATGGGGCAGGAGGGAAAAATAATGCACATATGTTTGCAAATCAGCCCCTTCCTTTACTAACACGTAACGTGGGTTTTAGCTGCGACAGCGGCGGTAACTGCTTCAATGCCCATAGGAATTCTATGAGTGTCGGAGCAGTTACCGCCGCTGCCGGTGCTGAAACCCGCACTACACGTTAGTAAAGGAGGGGAGCAAATGAATGCATGCTGCTTTCCTTGCTCAACTTAAACATGACCACTCTAAAAGGCAAAAAGTCCTCTTCTACAAAGCAATATCAACCGCAACAGGTGAGGACTCCAGTAGAAATCAATCCTTGCTGATTATAATACCGCTCTCAGAACCCTGTGATGTCCTAACACAATAGTGTTTGGAACCATATTACCAGGTAAATGATGTCTTTCATTGAGTCGGTAAGTTGTGTGCAAAAAACCACAAACATGCAGCAAGCTCATATGAAGTGCTAAATGTAAATATAATAAATATGCTAAAAGTTATATCAAAACATTTTTTTGCACTTATCTTTCACAGAGCTGGCTTGTAGTGCATAATTGTTCGTGCATGGCTAAACGCCCAACGGGACCCGTTTCACCACAAATAAAGGGCTTCTTCAGGGGTCATGCGTTTAGAAACTGCAAATGAACAACAAAAACAAAAATGTATAAGTAAATTATCTAAATGAATATCTAACCAAGCAAAAACTTCTTCTACATAAATGAGACGGGTGTGCTTACTGTGCAACCGTATTGACGTTGACACAAAAATGGCGCTGGCGAAATACAAACGCCACACATGCGCCTTATATTGTCTTCTGAAAACATCACGTGCGCATGCTCATGCAAGTGTAAATCAACATTTCAAAAAAATATATAAAAAAATTTTGAAAAATATACAAAAAATGAATTAGAAAAAACATTAGAAAAAACATATGAATGAACATTAGAAAAAGGAATACCAATCAATACCAGAATTCAACCCATTCGGTTTGATCGTGTTTAATCGAAATATCCAACGGGACTCTCGCTGATGCAACCTACGTTGCCTATTGCCCCCTCTCGCATTCTGTTCCTCTTTATCAATCCCAAAACATATTAAATCGGAAAAAGCATGGTTCATCCTGATGCAATGTTCAGCTAGGGGTGCATTACGTTTAAAGCATTTGATGTTGGACTTATGTTCCCCCAGCCTCGTCTTCAAAGATCTTGTGGACATCCCTACATATAACTTGTTGCACGGGCACCGGATCACGTAAACAATGTGATCCGTAGAACACGTTAAAAAATGTTTAATTTTAAAGATCTTCCCATCCAAAGGATTGATGAATTCATTCTGAGTGACCGTGATACCACAAATACTACAATGTCCACATTTGAAGAAACCGACCACCGGAGAAATTGGAGGCTTGACAATGTCACAGACGGTCGGAGACAATATATCTCTTAAATTCTTATTCCTAGAAAAAGCTATTCTAAGATGAACATCTTCAAACAAAGGATTAGTCTCCATAATTTTCCAATTCTCTTTCAGAATATGAGCAATGCAATTCCCATCATTAGAATAACGGAGGGCACACGTCATAATGGAGTCATCTGATGTCACTGCTTCTGATTTCTTATGAAATAGCCACTCCTTATGATAATGTTTAGTTCGCTTCAAAGCTCTTTCAACGTTCTTTCAGGATAACCTCTATCCTCAAATTTTGCTGTCCATTCTTTAGTTCTTTTTTTATATGTTTCTTTAGATGAACAGTTCCTTTTTAATCTCAAAAACTGAGAAAAAGGAAGATTGTTTCTTAGACTGAGGGGATGACAGCTGCGATAATCTAAGAACATATTTCTGTCAGTGGGTTTGGTAAAAACGTCAAATTCAAAATGATCTCCTCTTTGAAAAATACACAGATCTAAAAACTCAATCTTGGAACCAGACCAACTCATGGTAAAATTCAAATTGATATCGCAGCTGTTAAGCCACCGAAGGAAATCCTGAAGACGCTCTTCTCCTCCTTTCCACAAAACTAGAATGTCATCAATATATCTGTACCAACTGTACAGTTCTTCATTAAAAGGGGAATGATCAACCCAACATGACTCAAAATCCGCCATGTAAAGGTTAGCAACCGAGGGGGCAAACACCGCCCCCATTGCTACCCCTTTCCGTTGTCTATAATACAGTTGATTGTATATAAAGAAATTCTCTTTCATCGTGATTTCTGCAAGTTTTGCTAAAAATTCAGTGGGAATGACTTGTGGTCTTTCTCGCTTGTCCAAAACCCCCGTGATGATATTCAAAGCGGCGTCCTGGGGAATGGAAGTATACAACGCAGTCACATCAAAAGAAACAAGAATGAAGGGGAACGCCTCATTAGAAATGTCATTCAGCTTCGTTATGACATCTCACAAATATTTAAACAGAAAAACACCTATGACACCTACTTTTTATGTGTTGCCTAAAATACACAAAAGCTTGATAGATCCTCCGGGACGACCTATCATGTCCTCCAGAGGCTCGTTGTTGGAACCCCTTTCAACATTCCTCGATGAATTCTTAAAACAGGAGGTTCCTAAAATACACTCTTATCTACAGGATTCTAGAGATGTCATAACGAAGCTGAATGACATTTCTAATGAGGCGTTCCCCTTCATTCTTGTTTCTTTTGATGTGACTGCGTTGTATACTTCCATTCCCCAGGACGCCGCTTTGAATATCATCACGGGGGTTTTGGACAAGCGAGAAAGACCACAAGTCATTCCCACTGAATTTTTAGCAAAACTTGCAGAAATCACGATGAAAGAGAATTTCTTTATATACAATCAACTGTATTATAGACAACGGAAAGGGGTAGCAATGGGGGCGGTGTTTGCCCCCTCGGTTGCTAACCTTTACATGGCGGATTTTGAGTCATGTTGGGTTGATCATTCCCCTTTTAATGAAGAACTGTACAGTTGGTACAGATACATTGATGACATTCTAGTTTTGTGGAAAGGAGGAGAAGAGCGTCTTCAGGATTTCCTTCGGTGGCTTAACAGCTGCGATATCAATTTGAATTTTACCATGAGTTGGTCTGGTTCCAAGATTGAGTTTTTAGATCTGTGTATTTTTCAAAGAGGAGATCATTTTGAATTTGACGTTTTTACCAAACCCACTGACAGAAATATGTTCTTAGATTATCGCAGCTGTCATCCCCTCAGTCTAAGAAACAATCTTCCTTTTTCTCAGTTTTTGAGATTAAAAAGGAACTGTTCATCTAAAGAAACATATAAAAAAAGAACTAAAGAATGGACAGCAAAATTTGAGGATAGAGGTTATCCTGAAAGAACGTTGAAAAGAGCTTTGAAGCGAACTAAACATTATCATAAGGAATGGCTATTTCATAAGAAATCAGAAGCAGTGACATCAGATGACTCCATTATGACGTGTGCCCTCCGTTATTCTAATGATGGGAATTGCATTGCTCATATTCTGAAAGAGAATTGGAAAATTATGGAGACTAATCCTTTGTTTGAAGATGTTCATCTTAGAATAGCTTTTTCTAGGAATAAGAATTTAAGAGATATATTGTCTCCGACCGTCTGTGACATTGTCAAGCCTCCAATTTCTCCAGTGGTCGGTTTCTTCAAATGTGGACATTGTAGTATTTGTGGTATCACGGTCACTCAGAATGAATTCATCAATCCTTTGGATGGGAAGATCTTTAAAATTAAACATTTTTTAACGTGTTCTACGGATCACATTGTTTACGTGATCCGGTGCCCGTGCAACAAGTTATATGTAGGGATGTCCACAAGATCTTTGAAGACGAGGCTGGGGGAACATAAGTCCAACATCAAATGCTTTAAACGTAATGCACCCCTAGCTGAACATTGCATCAGGATGAACCATGCTTTTTCCGATTTAATAAGTTTTGGGATTGATAAAGAGGAACAGAATGCGAGAGGGGGCAATAGGCAACGTAGGTTGCATCAGCGAGAGTCCCGTTGGATATTTCGATTAAACACGATCAAACCGAATGGGTTGAATTCTGGTATTGATTGGTATTCCTTTTTCTAATGTTCATTCATATGTTTTTTCTAATGTTTTTTCTAATTCATTTTTTGTATATTTTTCAAAATTTTTTTATATATTTTTTTGAAATGTTGATTTACACTTGCATGAGCATGCGCACGTGATGTTTTCAGAAGACAATATAAGGCGCATGTGTGGCGTTTGTATTTCGCCAGCGCCATTTTTGTGTCAACGTCAATACGGTTGCACAGTAAGCACACCCGTCTCATTTATGTAGAAGAAGTTTTTGCTTGGTTAGATATTCATTTAGATAATTTACTTATACATTTTTGTTTTTGTTGTTCATTTGCAGTTTCTAAACGCATGACCCCTGAAGAAGCCCTTTATTTGTGGTGAAACGGGTCCCGTTGGGCGTTTAGCCATGCACGAACAATTATGCACTACAAGCCAGCTCTGTGAAAGATAAGTGCAAAAAAATGTTTTGATATAACTTTTAGCATATTTATTATATTTACATTTAGCACTTCATATGAGCTTGCTGCATGTTTGTGGTTTTTTGCACACAACTTACCGACTCAATGAAAGACATCATTTACCTGGTAATATGGTTCCAAACACTATTGTGTTAGGACATCACAGGGTTCTGAGAGCGGTATTATAATCAGCAAGGATTGATTTCTACTGGAGTCCTCACCTGTTGCGGTTGATATCAACTTAAAATGCCCAGGGGAATGTTTTGTTCCTGCAGCTGAAAGTATCCGCGCTTAGCCACTCTGCAGGCAACTTCAGCTCAGCCATTTCACCTGGATAAAGAGCTATTTAACAAGCAAAACATAGTGCAGCGCCTTACACAGGAGTTTTTCACACCTGTTTACTTTCGATTTTGTTTATTTCATCCATTCTGGTTTTCTGATACTCTAATTACCAATATTTGGGACCCCTGAGGATTGAGTGTTTCTTCGAAACATGGACCGTGTCGGGTCCGGTTCACATGAATATTAGGACCAATTCTTTGGATATATTTTATGTATTTTATGCATCTGTTTTAACATTTTTGTTATTTGAATAAATTCCTGTACCCTGTATATTTTCCTGCAGTTTTGCTTTGTTTTTTAAATAGCTATTTATAGATTTAAATAGCTTTGAAAATTGCCCTTTAACTGCATCCCTATCTCTATACAGCCATATGGGTTTTTGACGGGTACTTGAGACCTGGATTGGCCACTGTGAAGACAGGATACTGGGCTAGATCAGGGGTCTCAAAGTCCCTCCTCGAGGGCCGCAATCCAGTCGGGTTTTCAAGATTTCCCCAATGAATATGTATGAGATCTATGTGCATGCACTGTTTTCAGTGCATATTCATTGGGGAAATCCTGAAAACCTGACTGGATTGCGGCCCTCAAGGAGGGACTTTGAAATCCCTGGATGGACCATTGGTCGGATCAGTAAGGCTATTCTAATATTCTATATCACAATCACACAAATTTCTGGACAGAGATATGGGGGATGTTGTTCATCATCAAAGCCTTCAACGTGCTTATATCAGGAAAATACTGAGGTTTTCCATATAGTCTACCAGATGTCCTCTGTTTAGTTATTTGCACACATGGGGAGGAGCTACAGCCTGAAACAGATATGTGTTTCTGCTCTGAGACTTTGCATTACATGCTTCACCCAAGAGAAAAAGAGGAACTTGGGAATACCAAAAATTGCAATTATTTGTTCAAATTTATATATAATTCTTAAATTGTAATGCAGAGCTGGTTTTATTTTATAATTAAGCATATATCAAATGTTATTATGGAATACTATTTTGCTAATGTTTATAATAAAAAGTAAAATTTGAATCATTTCACGGTGATGGTGTGATGTGTGCTAGCAGAGCAGGTAGTGGTCTGTCTGGACAGAAGCATCTGGGTCAAGTGGGCAAGGTGGGGTGAGGTCAGCCCAAATGACATTTTCATATGCCACACCCATCTCCAAAGGACTGCTCCCCTTTCCCCCATCACCTTTAAATGAGCTATAAAAGGCATTAGAAGAAAACCTTGGCCAATGTCAACCACCCGGCAAAAGTACCATTGAAATTCTTTGATAACAACATTCAGCTAATTCGATAGGCGAGTGACAGAAAAAAAAGACAAAAACCCACCACACACACTTGTTGAAAAACCAACTACAAAAGTGGAGAATATCAATATCAAAAATATCAGTATCAAATATAAAAAAAAATATTAAAAAATTACAACATCCAGCCTCTTTCCCTACCCAGCTTCCCATGCCCTGTCGTTCAGCTCTTCCACAGTTTCATTTCTACACATCCTCTTCATAGATCTATCCCTTTCTTCAATCTGTCATCCCTTCCATACCCCCCTGAAACCAGAAAAATGTTCTCTTTGGAACAGTGCAACAATTATTTCCACAATATGTGGTGCAGTGGTTAAAGCTACATTCTCAGCACCCTGAGGTTGTGGGCTCAAACCCACGCTGCTCCTTGTGACTCTGAGCAAGTCACTTAATCCCCCCATTGCCGCAGGTACATTAGATAGATTGTGAACCTGCTGGGACAGACTGGGAAAAATGCTTGAGTACCTGAATAAATTCATGTAAACTGTTCTGAGCTCCCTTGGGAGAACGATATAGAAAAATAAATAAATACCTTTGAATATGAGTGGAGTTCATTCCTGCCATGATTTGTGCAAAATTAACCCATTTGGAGTCATTATCCCTGACCATGTATACTTCTCAGCCCCTCCTGCTACTTGCCTACCAGACACTCAATCTAGACACTTTCTCCTTCCCTCTGCTTTTCTCCCTCCAGACATTCTTCCTCCATCAATCTGCCCTCCCAGTGCTCTTCTTTCACCCATCCTCCCTTCTCCCTTTCCTCCTTGCAGACACTTCCCCCTTCTTCCTTTTTCCAAACCTCCATCCAGACACTTTCTTCCTTTCTCTACCTCTCCCTCTGTATACTTTTCACTCTTTTTAGCCCCTCCTTTCTTCCACTCCTTCCCTCCAGTACACCTTTATTTGTATTAAAGATTTATAGATGGCTTCCCCAGTTCCATAGATTGCCCAAAGTAGTAATAATAATAACAGTTTATATACCGCAGGACTATGAAGTTCTAAGCGGTTTACAATGGTTAAAAGATGCTACAAATTGAGTAGAGTTAACAAAGTTAAAGTGATTAACAGCTCTAGAGATCAGTTATTGTGGAATAAGATTGTACAGATCAGTTACCTAAATACTTCAGGAACAGGTATGTTTTTAGGTGTTTCCTAAATTCCCCATAAGTAGTTGTAGTGTGGACAGTCCCTTTCTTTCACTCTACCCTCCTTGGCATATCAGGATTTGTCATGAACTCTGCTTTCACTATGACATACTGTAGTTGCTCGCTCTTCTGATTGCCATCCTCTCCTTTGCGCCAGCAGCCGGAGCAGAATTTAATTGCATGTTATCTGCTTCTATGTGGGTCCAGACTTGCAATATGAGCCATGAGATCCAAGTCCTACCACAGTCCTGGCTTTGTGTGGCAGCAGCTGATGACATGGTTAAATTATGCTCCTCCCGTTAGTCCAGGCTGGGTGAAGAGCAGGGTTCGGCCTATGCCTCAAATGGTTGACAGAAGTCTGGGAAACTAGGGTACCAAAAGAGATGGAGGGTTGCTTGCCAATCCTTGCTGTCCAAGAGTGATATCACTGTCATATCTTCAGCTTTGTTGGAAAAGGAGAGACAAAACAGAGTGCTCATAAACAAACCATAAACTGTAACCAGTAATTAAGAGCTATCAGATTCACATAAAAACTGCCATATAATTGTGGCTCAATAAAACGATCTTTATTTAACAACTTAGGGTCTGATTTTCAGCAGCCTTGGCCACTGGATAAAATAAAGTGGCAGTGCTTTACTTTAAATAGAGAGAGGAGTAGAGCCTCTATAGCATCAGCATAAGCTCTTTTGTTAGGCCATCAGATGTGCTTTCCGCATTTGATCACTTTTAATATGTGGAAATATGTGCACAGCTTAGGTAATGCCATTATGAATTTAATCGTTACTTAGCACTCTTCACTGACCCAATTTTATGCGTCTTATTCATACGCTTTATTTTTACATTTTATTTATACGTTTTACACATTTTATTGATACATTTTAGAAATTTCGATTTTTAAATATGCTTAAAAAGCACTTATCTTTTGCTAAGTAACGATTAAATTCATGTTATCGTTACACATATTTCCGTTGATTAAAAGTGATCAAATGAGGAAAACACATCTGATGCCCTAATAAAAGAGCTTATGCTGATGCTATATCTCTAAATCTGTAGTTTGTTGGAATTGATGAGTGAGCAAGGCATTAATAACATAAGAGCTGAATACTGAACAGTGCTTTACGTTAACCATATGTTCTATGGTGCTAGCCCATATATATTTAAGTCTCAACTGTGTTGTCACTTCTCTGCATAAGTAAGGCCTTCTTTTACTGGTCTAATTTACATATAGAAGGTATATGCAGACTGGCTGAATGTTGTCACTCTGGGAGTAATTCTAAAATTGTGCCCCTATTTATGGATGCCCAAAGAATGCCTGATTAGCACATATTCTAAGAAGGAAAGTAGGCACCTATTTTCCTTTACAGAATACTAGTGTAATTGGGTACATATGTGCAGGTGTGAGCACTTATGCCAGCTATAGAACTGGTATAAGTGTGTGTGCCTGTGTCCTGTGTTTAAGTTATGTGTGTAACTTTGTGTCCCGCCCCAAGTGGCCCAGACTCATGCTATTGGAGATATGCATATACTGTAGGGTTTTTAAAAAATTATTATTTATTTGTTCAACTTTTCAAATTTTAAACAAGCAAATCAATACTTGAATACAGATTTGTAATAATAATTAAAAAAAAAAAAGCTAACATCAGTTACACCAGTAATGCAAATACATATCAATCTCAAGGGCAGCCCTGGGAGAGTAAGATAGAAACCCCCCCAACAGCCGACACTTTAAACTGCAGGAAAAGCTATCAGGCAAATCATCACGCCCCCCCCCCCCTCCTCTTTGGCCAAAATAAATTCCAACAATTGTTTTGGTTCAAAAAATAAAAAAAAATTCCCCTGTAGTGAAACACAGCACTTCGCAGGAAATTTTAAAATGAAGGATGCACCCAGGGCCAAAACCCTGGATTTATGGAGCACTGTATGTGCCTATGTAACAGAATTCTGAACGTTTATGCGCATAACTGGTGTGTATATGTTAACACCTACTTTATCGATTACTCTCCTCTATGTACACCTTTAGCACCCATAATTCACTCTAAACCAGGGGTCTCAAAGTCCCTCCTTGAGGGCCGCAATCCAGTCGGGTTTTCAAGATTTCCCCAATGACTATGCATGAGATCTATGTGCATGCACTGCTTTCAATGCATATTCATTGGGGAAATCCTAAAAACCTGACTGGATTACGGCCGTCAAGGAGGGACTTTGAGATCCCTGTTCTAAACCCTGCCTCCCTGCCTGTGCATAAGATTTATGCATATAATCTACAGTGACAATACCTGTGCAGAAAACTGTACACAGAAGCACAATAATAAAAAAAAGACTTATGTTTTCACTGTCAGCATGGGCACCAACCCAACTGCACAATCTTTTAAAATATAAGTTCCTTAATTAAAAGATGAGGACTAAATTTATAACCACTTCAACATACAATGAATATGACAGTGTCAAGATTCTGTCTTTGTTGTTTTTCTAATTGAGCTCTTTTGAAGAAAAGTAATTGTGTGGCGCTTATGATTATACCTCTGCCAAGTCATAAATCTAGGACAGCCTCTTGCGTGTCTGTGATAGCCTCATGAGTTAATTAATCCATCATATGTGCAGAATATGTCTGAACAACATCGATGAAGGCAGAGGAAGACTGAGCAGTCCATGCAGCCTGTCCAGTTATTGCTGTCCACTTTGAAAAGGGTGTATGTCAACTGCCAGCCAGGGAGTGCGAGTGCTTAAAATATTTAATTGTTCAACCAGAACCTTTCTCACTGTCTTCATTATTAGCAAGATCTCATCTTCAGCATATGAGCGTAAGGAGGATCCAGTTGACCCCCAGACTACATGAGCATACAAGACTACTGATTATTTCACACCCTGTGCCCTTCTCTTCTTAAGCCAAACCACTGAGCTGCTGCAAAAAAACTCCAACTACCTAGAGCAGGGGTGTCACATAAGCGGTTGAAATCTAAAACATAGGCTGTCGAGGGCCAAATTTTTTATTAAGATACTTAGTCTTAGTAGAAGCATAGATCCTTCTTTACCCTTACACCCCTGTAGCGCGGTCAGGCACTTGTGTGGAGTGCCATGCTCCAACCTAGCTTTTACACTGGGACTGGGTTCTTCTGCCTGCAAATGGGTACTGAGGCAGCGTGGTGAGGAGCGTGGAGCGCCACTGGGACTGGGGCTGCAAAGTTACTGCGGGCCACATAAAATGGCCAGGTGGGCCGGATTCGGCCCCTGGGCCTTGTGTTTGGCATGTGTGACCTAGAGTCAGGTATCTGACCAAGTTATTTCTGTTCTTACAGCTATCCAAACAGACCAGGAAACAAGGGTTCCAGTGGTGTAGTAAGGGGGGAGAGGAGCAGTCCACCCCGGGCGCCATCTTGTTAAGGGTGCAACATTCCTCATCCTCTCTGCCCCCCTCCCCTGCTCTACTCCTTACTGCTCACCCCTTGCCTTCCCCGTACGTTTTTTACTTCCCCGGTTGCAAGGTTGCTGCCCGCGTCGGCATTCTTTCTGATGTCACTTCCGGGACCCGCACCCAGGAAGCGACATCAAAGGGCGAGCCAACACCGATGTGGACATGCTGCTCACGGGGAACGGGAAGGGGGCAAATGTAGTTTGTATGACCAATGTAAATGTTTTATTTTGTATGTAAATCTGTAACTTGCCCTGGATAAGAGCAGTGAGAAATAAACAAACAAATGTGTGGCGGAGGGGGGGAGGGCTCCATCACCATGCATACCACTCACCCTTACTAAGCCACTGGTTCCAATCCTACTGTGATCTTGGGCAAGTCATTTAACCCTCCATTGTTTGAGGTACAGTGGTCTTAACAGCGAGACAGCAGGGTTTGATGCCCACTGCTAGGCACTCAACCCTCTTATTTTCCCAGGTACAAAACTTAGGTTGTGAGCTCACTAGGGACAGAGCAGGCACCTGAATGTAGGATGCAAACTGCTTTGGCCATATCACGGAAAGGCAGCATATCGAGAATCTAGTTAAGGATGAGGGCTGATTGAAAAGTAATGAGTCTGCCTCGGGTTTTCTTTTTCAAGACGTAGAGGTGGGAGCGCTGTGCTGGGTTTTGTGACGCTCCTCCATAATCTTCATTGTTGGGTCACAGCGAGAGGAAGACCTGTGTACGTTTTTGTCATGGCAGATGCGGAAGACGTGGCTGTGAGAGTGTGCCAGAGGAATGTGATTGGACTGTATGCTATGCTTTCCGTAACATTTCAACAGTATCATTACCGCTCTTTCCAAGTTTAACACAAAATTCAATCATACACCTCTGGCACACTCTCACAGACACATCTTCATCTACCAGTGAGAATGGGCTACTGGGCTTGATGGACCATTGGTCTGACCCAGTAAGGCTATTCTTATGTTCTCTTAGTTCAATCTTTTTATTGAAGACTAACAAAAAGGTAACATTAAGTAACATTTACAGTTCACAAAAGTCAATGTTATGATATATACAAATATCAGGGAAATTGTTGTGTAGAATGTAGATAAATGTCAATGGGATTCCAGGACAACCTGCTTATATAGACATAGAGAATTCCACCAAAAGGTAAAGTTCAATAAAGATGCAGATTTCCAATGCTGGAGAATTTGTTGAATACCAATAGATATCAATATCAATCAATTTTGGCTCACATGAGCAAAGGCTAAAACATGGGTGTAAAGAGCGCATTCTAATAATATCGAAAGATAAATCTGCAGTACAATTTGAAATGGAGTGTGTGTGTGTGGGGGGGGGGAGGGGGCAGTGGGACGATGTTCTTATGTATGAAGTTCTTCCTCTCGTTGCAACCCAAAAATGAAGACTACGGTAGCCCAATTGCAAGTTCTGAAATGTTGACGTAGGAGCTTCACAAAACCCAGCAAGCGTTGCCGTGTTTACAGTGGCATAGTGAGGGTGAGAGGTGCCTAGGGCAGGTGGTGCCCCTCCCTTGCCCTTGTCTCTGCCCCCTGCTCCTTTCCTGCTCCCCCCTGCCGCGCCCCTTCCCCCGTACCTCTAGTTGTTCACCGCCGCAAGCAGCAAGAACTTCAATGTGCTCCCCATGATCCCGTCGGCTCTTCCTCTGACATCACTTCCTATGCGTGGCACCCGGGAGAGATGACGCATTCGCGAGGAGCACGTTGGTGTTGTTGCAGTGGTGAACAACTAGAGGAACAAGGGAAGGGAAGGGGCACATGTGGTGAGGGGAGGGGTGGGAAGAGGCTGGGGTGGAGAGGAGGAGGGGGGCTGGCGCCCCCATAAAACATGGCGCCTGGGGTGGACCGCCCCCCATTTACTACACCGCTGTATGTTTACTTGGAAAGAAAAACAGAGGCAGTCTCATTACTTTTCAATCAGCCACTGTATAAAAAAAAAAAAAAGGTAAACCAGTCATGAAAATACAGGAACATTTCAACAACATTATTCCTGTTCTGGCTGCTTTGACATGCAGCTCCTGATTGGTGAGGTCCGGCTTTAGTGCAGGAAGAGGCGGTTGGAGCATACCGTGAGTGATTTCCTTCACTTGCCTGCGCTCTGGCTGCTCTCTCCTGTCTCTCCCGCTGAAAACCGTATTCTCGGTTTTTCAACATTTGCGGGGGTTCCTGGAATGGAACCCCCACGAATATTGGTGGAGTACTGTAGTGAAATAATATAGCATGGCGAACATAGTATTACAAAGTATGGCTAATATAATATGACACATCTTGGCAAAAATGGTAGGGCAAGTGTGCATGGTTTCAGAGCTAATCACAGCACAGAAACACTACTGGTATCTTTACTAGATATAGCCAGACAGCACCTCAGCAAAGGAAACAAGTTACTAGTCATCCAACTCGATCTTTCAGCAGCATTCGACTTAGTTGACCATCCAATACTACTCCAGACACTAGATGCCATAGGAATATCAGGTAAAGTCCACAACTGGTTCCAAGGATTCCTTAAAACTAGATCATACAGAGTTAAGTCAAAGGATCTTCTATCCGACCCCTGGACAAACCCATGCGGAGTACCACAAGGATCCCCTCTTTCGCCCATACTTTTCAACCTCTTTATAGATTCCTTAGGCACTGCCCTAGACGCCCTAAATATAACATCTTTCAGCTACGCGGATGACATAACCATCCTCCTCCCCTTCGACATCCAAGACCCCATCTCCAACAGACGCCTGAAAACAACACTGGAAACTGTAGAAAAATGGATGAAGAACCATAAACTGAAACTGAATGCAGAGAAACCCAAATTCCTACTACTCGAGAAGGAACAAAAACCATCCCTAACAGAACTGGAAGTAAACGCAACCAAATATCCAATACAGAGCACTCTCAAAATTCTAGGAATACAATTAGACAGATGCTGCACAATGCAGACACAAATCCACAAAATCATACAAAAAGCATTCTTCACCATGCGAAACCTAAGAAAAATAAGAAAATTCCTTACCAAAGAACACTGCAAGCTCATTGTACAATCCCTCATACTTAGTACCTTAGATTACTGCAACAGCCTCTATCTACCTTGCCCAAATAACATAATAAAACAACTACAGACCGTTCAAAATACAGCCATCAGACTCATCTACTCACTTAGCAAATTTGACCACATCACTCCCGCCTATGTAGACGCGCACTGGCTTCCGATAAAAGCAAGAACTCAATTCAAATTCTACTGACTACTATTTAAAGTAACCCATGGTACTGCCCCCAGCTACCTAAACAACCGCCTACACCGCTACCACTCACCCAGACCAAGGAGAACTCAGAACCTATTCACCCTCCCCCCTCATAATGGTACCCAACGTAAGAAACTTTACGACAGCCTTCTGGCGACACAGGCAGCGAAAATTGACCCCACCATCACCAAACTGATGATCGAAACAACAGACATCAAAGTGTTTCGAAAAGAAATCAAAACAGTTCTATTCAAAAAACACGTCCTTACTTACTAATCTCCTCCCACTCGTACATGCTTTCTCCCCCGTGAATAACACACTAGTCAATATCCAGACCGCTAAACAAGCATCTACCACATGTATCCAATAAACCTATCCCTTCAATGTTAGGTAACCCTCTTGAGTTACCCGAATATATTGTTATTCTCCACTGTTTCCTGTAAGTATCTGAATCTTTGTTATATAATTCCATCGGATAACTTCAGATATCCTCTAATTTGTAACTCTCAACTGTATCATGTAATGTACCTGAATCTTTGTTATATAATTCTCTCGGTATTGTCCAGATATCTTCTAATTTGTAATCCGCTTAGAACCGCAAGGCACAAGCGGAATAGAAATCACTAATGTAATGTAATGTAATGTAATATTGGTGGAGTACTGTAGTGAAATAATATAGCATGGCGAACATAGCATGGGAAACATAGTATTACAAAGTATGGCTAATATAATATGACACATCTTGGCAAAAATGGTAGGGCAAGTGTGCATGACGAAACATAGCACGGAAGACATGCTAAATACTGAAAACATTTCACTGCTTGCAACAAAATGTTTTTCCCTCTTGGATCCCAACCTCGCTGCCATTCACCCTGCACCGATTCCTCTGTAGAGCCTCACTGATGAATGACAGTAGAGCAGACAGAAAGCTCTCTCAATCATACATTGAATTGCCAAGGAGCATTTTGAAAAGGCACAGGACGGGGAAATGATTCATGCTTAAATATGAGAGATTTTAAGGCTTCTCCCAGTATGTAGGTCTCGCTTTAATGAGCCATTTGCAATTCTGAAGCCTCTGAGCCCTTTTAGGATGGGCGGAAAAGGAGTCCAGTCTTGCTGGTTTCCTCTGGCTGCCCTTCCTGATTGACAGGATATTCTGGAGCACTTCCAAAATCTCAGTTTCTATTTTTCTTGAAATGTAAGGTGGATAATGTCAGCAGAGGGCTTTTTTACACTTTTTTTTTTTTTTTTAAACCTATACATCAGGAATTCACTCATTGCATGTTCACTGGCCTTTTTCTGTACTGCGGCACCTCTGGAACAAGACAGTTGCTTGAATTCATTGGTGATTGCCTCTATATTGCTCTAGGGTACATCCAAAGTGATGGCGTTTTTATGAGCGCGACAGTCTGAGAAGCGATACGCTTGGTATACAATCAAGGATTTTGGAGGCGTGACTTGCAGAAATGCCAAGTTACCCAGCTCCAGGATGGAGATTTTGGGGCAGTCCTAAATTTCTGACAACCCCCATCCTGGTGCATTATGAGAGATTTGCACTGCAGCACTGATTTCAATGGGCAGGGTCATGCACTACAAATCCCATGCTGCTTTGAAATGTAAGGTCAAAACCAGGACGTCTGCAGCCTGGAACTGGATAACTTAGTATCTCTGGACTTGGAGTACATTTTTCCACCCAGGTAAAAAACAAGCAAACAACACTGAAAGTGAGGAAGGGGAAGGGATTTTTCTCATACCTTTTTATAGTAAGAGCTCAAGGTGAATTAAAGGCTGTTACAGTAAATATTTTTGTAACCCATTCTGGGCTTTTTTGGGAGGATGAGCTAAAGAACAAAAATCAATTAATAAATCTCAGTGCACACATGGATAAAAGGGGGATGGGAGAGGAAGCAGAGACATCTGATTTTTTGTCAGCCACCTCTATCCCAGTTCTGTCTAGATCAGTGGTCTCAAACTCAAACCCTTTGCAGGGCCACATTTTGGATTTGTAGGTACTTGGAGGGCCTCAGAAAAAATAGTTAATGGCTTATTAAAGAAATGACAATTTTGCATGAGGTAAAACTCTTTATAGTATATAAATCTTTCCTTTTGGCTAAGTCTTAATAATAATATTGTCATTTATAGCTAAAGAGGCATATGATCAAGAAACTGTTTTATTTTACTTTTATGATTATGATAAACATACCGAGGGCCTCAAAATAGTACCTGGCAGGCCGCATGTGGCCCCCGGGCCATGAGTTTGAGACTACTGGTCTAGGGTGAATGGGTCTGCATTTTAGCCCAGAGAATGAACATCAGTATTCAGCATCTGGAGCTGCAGGCAGGGGAGAAGCATATACCTCCCAACATATGCTATGATTTTGGCCTAGGCACAAGCATCCTGAGACAGAAGGTGGCAATATTTGCACAGCTTAGGGTTTTAAAAAAAATCCTTTGCCAGACCTTTTTTTTAGCTATAACTTGGAGAGTATTAAGACAGATGGATTGTCATGGAGCTTGGCAGAACTCCTACAGTGTAAACAGTAACAGTGAGGGGTCAAACCCTTCATTCAAAGGGGCTCTGAATCAAGAGTTTCGGGCCTCAAGTTAATGATCCACCAAGGGCACAGGGATGTTTTGTTTTGTTTTCATCTTTTATAATAGCAATGTTCTGTAGCACACATGGTATGGATTCAGAAAAAACAATCACGAAAGCCATGTTTGAAAGCTGCCTAGTTATGATGCATTTCCTTATACGTCTATCAGATGACAGGGCTATCAGGTTACCGAGGACAGTAAAACCTTGGTTTACGAGCATAATTTGTTCCGAAAACATGCTTGTTATCCAAAACTCTTGTATATCACAGTGAATTTCCTCATAAGAAATAATGGAAACTTAGATGATTCTTTCCACAGCCCAAAAACTTTAATACAAAATATTATACGTACTTGCATTGCAAGACCTCACTCATTTAGAACAGTCACTACACTTCTGCAGCGTCAGAGAGAGAAGAACCATTGGCAATATAAGTATATACAGTATACACACATCACAACCATGAGCTCAGCTGTGATGTGTGTATACTGTATATACTTGTATTGCAAGATATTGCTTGTATATCAAGTTAAAATTTAAGAAAATATTTTGCTTGTCTTGCAAAACGGTTGCAAACCAAGTTACTTGCAATCCAAGGTTTTACTGTACTTTGGATTCTGTAAATGGCACCCAAAGATAGGACACAGGGTTGGTAGATTTCCCTTGAAGTGGCTGGCTTGACTGGTGAAACAAGATTTCCTGTTGGGTTTTCATCTGAATGGAACTGATCCTTGGGCAGTATTTGGAAGCTATATAGCTGTGAGAAGAAGCCCGGATTTACAGGACCGTACTAGATAAGTGACCTCTAATGCACCATTAACCCAGCTGTGAGTGTTTCAACTATGCTACAAGGTATGGTTATACAGGTTGGAGTTTTTTTTATGCCAGTGACTGATTTCATGACACCACTATACTACCTGTTTAACTGTCACTTTATTCTAAGGCTTTTTTCTCCACCTGGTATCGTTGCAGATAGTTTTAATCCTTTTCAACAGTAAAGCCTTTCAGTTCAAAGTGGTTTACAGAATGAAAAAAGAGGGAGAAAACAGCAAATTACAACATTTAAGGAATAATACAAGTTTTGCAGTCACATATAACAATTATTGGGAATATAGCAGAGGTTCTTGAAGGGTGGTCTAGATTGGGGGTAGGATTGGGGTGTAACAGGGCAGGGATGGGTGGAACTGGGCAGGTCTGAGGGGCGGGTCTTGGGGGGAATCCAGATTTTACTAATGTAAAATCTGGCAACCCTACACTCACACATGCACAGAGCCGGTAGGGAAAGCTCGAACAGCTGAGAGGCAGGGGAGGCCCCAAAATCAGCCCCCTGCCACTCAGCTGTTCGGGGCAGGAAACCTTTTTTTTTAAATGGGCATAGATGCTGTGCGTGTTACACACACACACAATATCTGCCCCATTATAAAAAAAAAAAGAAAAATGCCCCTTCCCTCCACCGCCGATGACAGCCCTCTCCAATGAACTGGCACTGGAGAACTGACACCCCCTTCAGCAGCGAAAACGGCAGGAGGAATGTCCACTTCCTCCTGACATGTCGACCCCCCCTCCCAAGCATGAGAAAAAATGGCAGGAGTGATGTCCACTCCCTCCTGCCATGGTGACTCTCCCCCACGTGAAAGAAAATTGGCAGGAGGGATGCCCACTCCCTCCTGCCATGGTGACTCCCTCCCTGTGTGAGAGAAAATTGGCAGGAGGGAAGCCCACATATATTTGTGCTCACAATTTATAGAATAAGGTCAGTTGTGTATGCAACTTAGTTATTGGTTTAACTTGGCTGTTGGCATTAATTATTGGCTTAACTTGGTGTTAATTGCCAACAGCCCCTAGTTGCTATTCCAGAAGCTGCATGCACAAATTCTATTATAGTGGATGTGGATGTAGGAGGGGCATGGGAAGGCAAAGAAATACCTAGGAGTTAAAAGCGCATGCTACGGAATACTAAGAGTTATGGACCTAATTGCCATGAGTTAGGTGCAAGCACTGTTCTGTCCCCATATTCATGTAGACTCCATTTTAGAGTTGCATGTGGCCATAGAGAAAGTACTGTTCCCCTTCTGATTTTGACCTTTGAAACTATTAATCTAAATACAGCTTAGTTGGATAAGTTGGAGAACAGTATTATCACTATCACAAAGAGTATGTGATATACACTTCTGGCTTTCCCTATCCATAGGAGGTGCTTGTAGAGTATGGATCCTGTAAAGAAGAAATTCCTTGAGATCAACTGAACTGTAAATTTATTTATTTCTTTGTTTTAAGTTTTGAATTAAAAAAAGCTTGTTTAAGGAATCACAGAGTCCAGCATGGTAATATTATAGGCTACAGACCTAATGAGTTTATCTGTCTGGGATCCTCTGGGATAAGCCTCAGAACAAGCACTGTCACCAGTCTTTGACATAGCATGTGTACCTGCGGCTAACGTGAGGTGCAAAACTGCAGAATTATGCCAGTATTCTATAACAACAGTTCTACACAGAGCTACCATTTAGAATTCATACCTAGAGTGGCATCATCCCGCACCTAAATTTTGGTACTCTTTCTGGAATCTACCCCTTAATGTGAAAATTCAAACTAAGGGCAAAAAAAGAGCAGGGAATATGTCTTGCAATTAATATAAGTATTGTTAATATGAATTAACTGATAACATAGTAGATAAGAACACAAGAATTGCCAAACTGGGACAGGTCGAAGGTCCATAAAGCCAAGTATCCTGTTTTCAACAGTGGTCAACCCATGTCCTAAATACCTAGCTAGATCCCAAGTAGTAAAAGAGATTTTATGCTGCTTATCTTATACTAGTTTTTAAGCCCATTACATTAACTTGTGCTAGCAGCCCTTCTCCCTTACTTTTACCTCCCCCGTGTCCAGCAGCACCCCTTCCCTGCATTTATTTATTTAATTTATTTCTTTCTTTCTGTATGTCTGTCTTTCTTTCTCTCTCCCTGCCCCCTTTCTTTCTGTCTCTCTTCCTTGCCCACTGTCTGTCTTTTTTCTTTGTCTCTTTCCTTGGCCGCTGTGTGTATAAGAACATAAGAACATAAGCAGTGCCTCCGCCGGGTCAGACCATAGGTCCATCCTGCCCGGCAGTCCGCTCCTGTCTGAATCACCAGAAGGGGCTCCCTTGCCACCTTGGTTTCTCATTTAAGTCCTATCTTCCCATCGTAGTCCTAATCCTCCGATCTTGCACATGCACGACCTGTTGGGTTTCTTTACTTATTTCCTTGTTAGCTTTCTATACCTGTGTTACATCCCAGTACCTCTCTCAGTATCCCACGATCCCTTTATCCCTCAGGAATCCGTCCAATCCCTGTTTGAATCCCTGTACCGTACTCTGCCTGATCACTTCCTCCGGTAGCGCATTCCAAGTGTCCACGACCCTTTGGGTGAAAAAAAACTTCCTTGCATTTGTTTTGAACCCATCTTCCTTCAGTTTCTCCGAATGCCCCCTCGTACTTGTTGTCCCCTTCAGTCTGAAGAATCTGTCCCTATCCACCCTCTCTATGCCCCTCATGATCTTGTAGGTCTCTATCATATCTCCCCTGAGCCTCCTTTTTTCCAGAGAGAAGAGCCCCAGCCTATCCAATCTCTCGGCGTATGGGCAGTGCTCCAGCCCCTTTACCAGTTTCGTTGCTCTCCTTTGGACTCTCTCAAGTACCGCCATGTCCTTCTTGAGGTGCGGCGACCAATACTGAACGCAGTATTCCAGATGTGGACGCACCATCGCTCGATACAATGGCATGATGACTTCCCGCGTCCTGGTTGTTATGCCCCTCTTTATGATGCCCAGCATCCTGTTGGCTTTTTTCGAGGCTGCTGCGCACTGTGCAGATGGCTTCAGTGATGCATCCACCAGTACACCCAAGTCTCTCTCAAGTCTGCTGTCTCCCAACAATGCCCCCCCCCCCAATTTGTAGTTGAACAACGGGCTCTTTTTCCCTATATGCATGACCTTGCATTTTTCCACGTTAAAGCGCATTTGCCATTTGTTTGCCCAGTCTTCCAGCTTGTCCAGGTCCCTTTGCAGGTCCTCACACTCCTCCCTGGACCTAACTCTACCGCACAGTTTGGTATCGTCTGCAAATTTTATAACCTCGCATTTTGCCTCCTTTTCCAGGTCATTAATAAATATGTTGAAGAGTAACGGCCCCAGCACCGATCCCTGTGGCACACCGCTAGTGACTCCCTGCCAGTCAGAATATTGGCCCTTCACCCTGACCCTCTGCAGTCTACCCGACAACCAGTGCTTGATCCATCTGTGCACATCCCCTCCCACCCCGTGGTTCCACAGCTTTCTAAGCAGCCTTTCATGTGGCACCTTGTCGAAAGCCTTTTGAAAATCGAGGTAAATGATGTCTATAGGTTCCCCATTGTCCACCCGACTGCTTATTTCCTCGAAGAAGTACAGAATGTTCGTTAAGCATGACCTTCCCTTACAGAATCCATGCTGACTTGATCTCAGTAGGCCATTTCTCTCGATGTGCTCGTAAATACTGTCCTTGATCATAGCTTCCACCATCTTCCCTATAATTGAAGTCAGGCTCACCGGCCTGTAGTTCCCGGGGTCACCCCTCGATCCCTTCTTGAAGATAGGTGTGACGTTTGCCAATTTCCAGTCCTCTGGTACCTCTCCAGTTTTCAAGGATAGGTTGCAAACATGCTGGATTGTGCCCGCTATTTCTTGTCTTAGTTCCTTTAGAACCCTTGGGTGGATCCCATCTGGGCCCGGCGATTTGCTGCATTTTAACCTGTCTATCTGTTTGAGGACATCCTCCTTACTTACCTCTATGTGTTCCAATTTTTCAGCCTGTTCCCCACTCATGAGTTCCTCTGAGTCCGGTATATTAGATGTGTCTTCTCTCGTGAAAACCGACGAGAAGAACGTGTTCAACCTCTCAGCTACCTGTTTATCCTCCTTAATCACTCCCTTCCTATCCCCATCGTCCAACGGCCCCACCTCCTCTCTCGCTGGTCGCTTCCCCTTTACGTAACTGAAGAATGCCTTGAAGTTTTTCGCCTCCCTGGCCAGCCCCTCTTTGTATTTCCCTTTTGCTTTTCTAACCTCTCTGTGGCATTCCTTTTGGCATTTCCTGTGCGCCTGGTGATTTTCCTCCGTTGGGTCCTTTTTCCATCGCCGGAAGGATACTTTTTTGTCATTTACTGCCCTCTTTACTTCTGTTGAGATCCAAACCTTGTCCTTTGACCGCTTGTTCTTGCCGCCTTTCCTGAAACTGGGGACGTACATTCTTTGTGCTTCCTGCAGGGTGTCCCTGAATAGGTCCAGGCGCTTCCTACAGTCTCCATCCTAAGGATGTTTCTGAGCTTCCTCCCCACCATTTCCCTCATAGCAACATAGTTCCCTTTCCTGAAGTTGAGCGCAGTCGTTGCGGTCCTCCTTACTGTGGGTGTCCCCCCTTTCTAATGTGAATCTGATCGCGTTGTGGTCACTGTTGCCTAGTGGTCCTCCCACTTCTACCCCTCTTGCAGGCCCCCCTAATCCGTTTAGGATGAGGTCAAGAGTAGCACTCCCTCGCGTCGGTTCCCTGACTAGTTGCTCCATGAAGCAGTCCCTCACAGCTTCTACAAATCCTGTTTCCCTAGTGCAGTTGGAGTGACCCATACTCCAGTCAATCCCCGGGTAGTTGAAGTCCCCCATCACTGTTACACTTCCAGTCCTGCATTCTTGTCTCAGTTCAGCTTCCAAGTCGTGTCCGACTCCTTCCGGTGTACCAGGTGGGCGATAGTACAGCCCCAGTTTTATGCCTGCACCCTTGTTTCCTGGCAATTTGACCCATAGCGATTCCAGCCCCTCTGCCTTCTTTGCCATATCCATCCCGACCGAGTAGATAGAGTCCTTTATATATATTGCTATGCCTCCCCCCCTTCTTGTGGGTCCTGTCCCTCCTGTAGAGCTTGTACCCCGGCAGCGCCACATCCCATTGATTTTCTTCTGTCCACCATGTTTCTGTAATTCCAATTATATCCAGGTCTTCCCCCTTGGCCACGACCTCTAGTTCACCCATCTTGGCCATGAGGCTTCTTGCATTTGCGTACAAGCACCGCAGGTCCCGTAGTTTTTCCTCCACCTCTGTATTTACCTGGGCCGCCTCCCCTTGAACTTCGGGCAGTTCTCCTGTTTCCTGTGCTTCTGCTTTGCCCTCAGCCTTTACCCTCGTAGCTTTGCCCTCAGCCTTTACCCTTGTAGCTTTCGGTTTCCCCACATTCCCGCCACCCCACTTCCCCGCTTTTCCTCTGGATTTTCTAGTATGTCTGTCTTTTTTTCTTTCTATCTCTCTCCTTGGTCTCTCTGGCTGGCTGTCTTTTTTTTCTTTGTCTCCCTCTCCTTGGCCGCTGTCTGTCTGTATTTTTTTTCTTTGTCTCTCTCTCCTTGGCCCCCAGTCTGTCTGTCTTTCTTTCTTGCTTTCTGTCTGTCTCTTTCCCTGGCCCACTGTCTGTCTTTCTTGCTTTCTGTCTCTCCCTGCCAGCTGTCTTTCTGTGTGTCTGTCTTTTGTTCTCGTGTGCTGCCTGCCTGACTTTCTGTCTCTCTCCGTGGCCCCCTGCCTGCCTGTCTCTCGCTGTGGCACCATGCCTGCCTGCCTTTCTTTCTGTCTCTCTCCGTGGCCCCCTTATGTCCCCCCCCAGAGCAAACCGAGATCTCTGCCTGCCCCCCAGCACACCCCTCCCTCCAAAGCATAGCAAGTTTGCTCCCTGGCCCCCTGTCCCTTTTCCCCTCCACTTCCCTGTGCAGCAGTAGCATTTCCCTCCCACCCTTCCCTGTGCAGCATCAGCAGCATTCTCTCACCTTTTACTTCCCTGTGCAGCATTTTTCTTCGTCTTGGCAGGGTCTGACGCAGGGAAACAGCTGTACACAAACTGCCGCAGGCTCCAGGTGGAGGAAGTTCAGGAAAGCGCTGCAAACTGCCACGCGTGCATACACTGCTCGCTGTACTACTATGTCTCTGCCATGGAGCTACGGATCACGGAGGCAGGGATCACAGCGTTAGAAGTGCGCATGCGCGCTTAGGGTTTTATTATGATTGATAATAAGCATCTCTGGGACCTGATGGAAGGACGATAACCAATGGGACACTGTCATACCGGGGTACAAACTATATTGCAGTGATAGGGTGGATCAAATTGGTGGAAGCATAGCGCTATATGATAAGGAGGGCCTTGAATCGAATGGACATCTGTCTTTTTTAAAGTGCTGGGAACTCTCCCAATAGTTTGGTTCTTCAACTCTCACATGTTAACTTTTAGGTGAAAGAGTCTTATGCTTTGTAACAGATGTTTTTTTGTTTTCCTGTGAAGTCCCTATCCGTAAAGGGTCCTGTCCATCTCATATGCTACTCTATACTACGGTTGGATGCCTTCAATGTTTAGATGACAGAAAATAACAAAGTACTGTATAGCCAAAAGAAATCAATGTCTCTGAATCTATTAGAGCTAGCTTTATGGCCATATAATTGTTTCCATTGCTAGAAGGCGTTTAGCGTCTCAGTTGGCATCAAATCTAACCTGGCAAGATTCCAGGCTGCACCACAAATGCAGGAGGGGGGTGGATGAGATTTGTGGGGTGGCAGGATGCGTGTTGAGGGATGCTTTTTGGAAATGTCTTTGTGAAAGGAAAGATTTTCTTTTGAAAATGAGCAGCAGCCTGGCTCTGAAAAACTCGAGCATTCCTCGGTGATAAGAATGATGCCCATCTGGCTTCTTGCTTCAGGGCTTGCCCAAGATTCAATTTGCTATATGAACTTGCCTTGATGTAACAGGGTAAATGAGGCCCTTGAGTAAATATGTGGTGCTACACCAGCAGGACCTCAGAAGTCAAATCCTAGCCCTCCTTGGTAATGCCTTCCTCAGTCAGATGCCAAAAGAAGAAATACAAAGCAGACATAGAGATGACATGAATACAAAGTGATTTCACAGGAAATGTCACTAGCACAACTTTCCTAAATATTTTCCCATTTTCTTTACAAATAGTTTGTATTACTGGGCATTTCTTCATGTCACAGAGGCTCCTGCAGAGCTAGTCTGAGCCCCATTCTGTCCTTACATCATACAAGTTACTAACATTGGTCTGTGATAACTAGAGCGGTTAGGTAGGAAGAGAAAGAGGGCTTCATAGGAGAGAAATACAGGGGAGAAAGGAACCGAATAATATCTAATAAAGCTGTTAGCACTTCACTCTTGAGTATTCCTCATTCATGCACTGTTACGATTCACTACTGTTTTTAGTCTTAATCCACGTGTTTTAATATCAGGATTTTTAAGGACCCCTGAGGAAGACAACGTTGTCGAAACACGGACCGTGTTGGGTTCATATCTCCCAACGGCTTGGGTCCTAGATATATTTTATGTGGATTATGAATTTGTATATTTTTAAATAAAGCCTGTATCTTGAACATCACCATCTCCACAGAGTTTTTGTTTTCGCTGGATTTGCATTTTCTGTGGAATTAAGGGTCGATTTCTTGCTGGTTTTCCAAGCACTTCACTTTTTACAATGCTCTGTAACCAAAAGCACCAAAGTATGTGTTTTGCTTATTTATTTATAGCATTGATCTACCACTTATAGCCTAAGGGGCTCATAATAAAAAAAAAAAGTCTAAAAGGTGGCCTAAATGGGTACTTGGATGATCAAAAAGCCTGATCATCCAAGTACCCATAACCAAAGCTGGTTTTAGACGTATCTAAAACCAGCTTAGGCCTTTCCCCTGCCTCTAAACGCATATTCGCTGTGATAGGGGATTAACAAAATCGCGAATAACTTTTTCATATGTTATTCATGGTTTTCTATTAAAAACCTTCGTGAATATGGTGAAACCGCAAATAACATGGTGGGAGACCTGGCCTGTTCCTGAAGGAGAGGAAAAGCACGGTGAAGACAGTGCTGGGAATTGGCGATTTTCTCTGCAAATGCTTGGAATCCGTGATTTCTCTATGCAAGCTGATGTAATTTGGGGGGGAGGAGCCAGCAAGCTAAAAACCACAAATAATCGAAACCGCGATTGCTGAAACTGCAAATACGGAGGGAGAAGTGTATAACTATAAAATGAGCATCCCAATCAATGCCCATATGATATACAAAATGAAGCATCGGTTTTTAATTCTCCAAAATCTCTGACAGGTCTGGAGGTGCTGGTAGTGTTAAAAAAGCACTGAATAACAACTTAAAAAAAAAAAAATGGGTATAGATGTAGTGCGAGTTATGCACAATATTTGTCCCCATTATAAATTTTTTTTAAAAGTTGTGCTGGGACACCCCCCATGACAGTCAACACACCTCAAACTTAAAAAAAAAAAATATTGGCAGGAGGGAAACCCACTCCCTCCTGCCTTGGCCACCCAGAACCCCCATACACCTGACCCCTTCCCCAATTTAAATTAAAGAGTGGCAGGATCGGTGAGACCATGTGGGTCTGCACTGATCCAATTTTGGGGCTGATTCAGAAAGAGCTATTGATGCACTAAAAAGTCTGCATGCAATTATTCACATGGATCGCTGTGAGAATGACTCTCACACATGCGCTTCGGGTCGGCACATGCGATCATCGCTAAAGCTGTTCAAACCGGTTTAGCGACGATCACTGGCTTTAGTGCATCTGGGCCCTAGTGGTATATGATAATTTATCTCACTTTGAATATCCTGGAAACCCAATTGAATGTGGAGTCTCCAGGACAGGTCTGTGAAACCCTGTGTCAAGTTGTTAACCACACCTCCATCTCTCATGATGTGCCATCAAGATGGATCTGTCTGTGCACTAATGCGAAACAGCTTAATGCTGACGTGTCAGAACTGGAAGAATGGGATCGTTTGTTGCTATTGTTAGGAAACAGTGTTTGTGTTCTGAGTGGCAGGTTGACACTGATAGTGAGTGCCCTATCATGGACCCTGCTATGCTCAGACATTTTTAGAAAGCCTTTCCTTCTAAATGGAAGGAGTTTGCACAGCACTTGCACAATATTATTGACATTGTGATGACAAGCAACTTCAGGGTGCACAGTTCCACTTTCCTTCTCTCTTTGCCTCTAAGGCTAAGCAGTGTTACTTTTGCAGTCCACTTGCTGCAGTGTGGGCTTTTTGTTTGACATGTGGCAAGACCATGTAATGCCAGACATGACACACTTGGTGGGCTGAGGGCGAATTCAATCTTGCTGAGACCGGGAGCTTAAAATGCAGCATTCTGGTTATTTTGAAAAGACAAAAAAGAAATAAAAGTGACTTTGCAGTTCTGGGGATATGAATGTCTCTTTTCCTCACAATAACTTAAAATATTCGCTTATACTCCTTCTATATCAGGGTTTTTTTTAATTTTTTTTACATTTTTCAGAACAGTGGTTGTGAACCCAGTCCTCGGGATGCACCAGCAAGTCTTGTTTTCAGGATATCCACAAAGAATATGAAGAAGATTGATTTACATACAATGGATGTAGTGCATGCAAATCAATTCATGCATATTCATTGTGGATATGCTGAAAACTAGATTGGGTGGGTGTGTTCCAAGGACTGGATTTAGAGATGCTATTTTAGAGCAGTAATTTTTGACCCAGCTCTCAGGACTAGTGCTGCCCGATTTACGATTCGAATCGATTTATATTTACAAAAAAATCGGCTTCAACGATTTGGGGCCCAACCCTCCTTCCTGTTTCTTTAGTGTTCTAAAGCAGGAGTGGTAGTGCTGCCTCTTGCTGGCCATCCACTGCCGCTCCTGCTTTAGGGGGCAAGGGTCAGTCAGGAAGTGCTGGTGTCCTCCAGCTTCCCCCTTGGCCTCCCGCTCTTACCTTCACTTAATTACAGCAGCGTCGTCTTCAGGAGCATGTGCAATCTGCCGCGATCCTGCCCATGACATCAGAGGAGGGGCGGGACTGGCAGAGTCAACGTGCTCCTGAAGACGACGACAGCCTGTAAGTTATCAGAAGCCAACCAGAGCGTGTACCCCGTCGGCTCTCTCTCTGATGTCACTTCCTATGTGTGGCACACAGAAAAGATGTCAATGAGAGAGCCGATGGGGTCGCGAAGAGTATATTGACTGCCGCAAACAACAACTTCAACTAGAGGCATGCGGGAAGGGAAGGGGAGGAATGGGAAAATGTGGGTGGAGAGGAGTAGGAGGGGTGCCGGCACCCCCACCAACATGGCGTCCAGGGCAGACTGCCCACCTCGCCCCCTTAATACACCACAGCCCCCTACCCAATTGCCTCCCTGGACTTATAATGTGATCTTGAATAGTTTAGGAGTTTAGTTGGGGCAGGAGTGATTCCCGTTTGTTCCTGCTGATTCCGATTCTGTCTCAAAATTTCTGCTGTGACTGGAGCATCACTTCTGTGAGTACTGCACCTTTAGACTACCAGGGATTGCAAGGGTTCTTCTTCTTCTTTTTTTTTTTTTTGTACTGCAATTGCAAGTAAGAAAGATTATCTTGGTAATCTTTCTTGTAGATGTGTCTAGTGGTCCTGAACACTAGGGTCTTGTATCTGAACTAGCAAGTTGCTTGCAGAAAACCTGTCAATCATGTTTTCAACTTCACCTCCTTCCCAGGGTCTTTGTGTTATTTGGCCTCCTAAATATGTACAAAATCTTCAGGATCCTCAAAAATTGCCCTGTCCCGAACTCAGGGCTGTCTGGGTTCTGCTCTCTAGTAAGGACTTGGGGCAACGGTCTGTCACACTGGCCATCAGGACATAAGAACATAAGAATTACCATACTAGGTCAGACCGAAGGTCCATCATGCCATGTATCCTGTTTCCAACAGTGGCCAAACCAAGGCCCAAGTACCTAGCTAAATCCCAAGTAGTAATACAGATTTTATGTTGCCTATCCTAGGAATAAGCAGTGGATTTCCCCAAGCCATCTCAATAATGGCCTATGGACTTCTCTTTTATGAAATTATCCAAGCCTTTTTAAAACCCCACTAAGCTAACTGATTTCACCACTTTCTCCAGCAATGAATTCCAGAGTTTAATTA
This sequence comes from Geotrypetes seraphini, assembly GCF_902459505.1. Lineage (NCBI taxonomy): Eukaryota > Metazoa > Chordata > Amphibia > Gymnophiona > Dermophiidae > Geotrypetes > Geotrypetes seraphini. The sequence goes on from NC_047095.1 coordinate 85,813,553, forward strand.
CACGTTGTATGAAGAAATATTTTCTCTGGTTTGTTTTGAATCATCTACTACTTAGTAGCTTCATCGAATGCCTCCTAGTCCTAGCATTTTAGGAAAGAGTGAACAAGTGATTCACATCTACCCTTTCCAAAGTCACCACCATCTCATGACCGCTGTCCTCCTGCACAGAAGCAGACTCTTCCAGGGAAACTTCATCCTGGGATAAAAACGGCATGAATTTGGACCTGCCATCCTCCCATTCTGTTTATAGGAAAGTACTTCTCTCTTCTGTGAAGATTTTTGAGCTATATGCCACAAATGTTAGAAGTTACACTGCTTGTTGGGCAGTCGCAACTCAAATTGAGATAAATGCATACACGCCGAGGAGATTAATAATAATAGTAATAATAATAATAATAATTTATTTATATGCTGCCATACCGGGGAGATTCTAAGCGGCTCACAGCATGAAAAAAACAATACATACATTTTCAATAAAAATCTTGATAATACAATAAAAGGCAGTACATACATTTCAATAAGGTTGATCAAAATGAAAGTGCAAACCTTGCAGGTAAGAAACATAAGCATAAAATGCAACATGGTTGAAATAAGAGAAACGGCGGAAACCATTATGAAATTGAGAGGCGACAGGCCCAAGACAAATGTCAGGAAGTTCTGTTTCACACAGCGAGTGGTGGACGCTTGGAACGCTCTCCCGGAGGAGGTTGTGACGGAGACCTCCATTATGGGATTCTAGGGCAAGTTGGATGCACACCTCCTTGCAAATCACATTGAGGGATACAGGTAAACAAGGTCTCATCTGGGAACACCTAGGTCTTCATCAGGAAGCACCTATTTAAGCCTCTGCGTGTGTGGGTCACCGGACTAGATGGACCAAGGGTCTGATTCGGTGAAGGCATTTCTTATGTTCTTATGTCAGCCTATTAAATATTTGAGTCTTTAGTAATTTCCTAAAATCTAAATAAGAAGAAGCTTCTAACATTTTTCCGAGCCATATATTCATTTTAGCGGCCTGAAAAGAGAAAGTTTTCTCAAGGAACCTCTTATAGCGGTAAGATTTTATAGAAGGATAAGTAAATAACTACGCTCTCCGTGTATTTTTATTAAAATGACTCAAAGAAAAATGAGAAAGAAGATAACCTGGTGACAGACCAAATGCTACTTTGTAACAAATACAAGATAACTTAAACAATATTCTAGACTCCACCGGGTAGCCAGTGCAGTTTGTGATAGAAAGGAGTGATATGCTCCCATTTTTTTAAAAGATAGTCTGCATAAATACTAGAGAGACAGCTTATGTTCATTATCCCCCGAGGAAGACCCATTTGGGGTTGAAACACCCACAAAAAGGAAGGGGGTCGGGAGTTGTTAAACATCAACGTTGATGGTGGCAGGATCCACCAAACTTTAAAATAAGTGTTGCCTTTCAATTAGAATTAGAAGTCTTTTGTTCACATGATTTTCAATGCTTTTTAAAGAAATTATTTATGGATACTATTAATTTAAAAATAAAAATAAATTTAAAGATTATAAATAAAGATTCAAAAGGGATTGGTAGGAGGTGGTGGACATAAATAATTATAAAAATATACAAGACAGGAACTTGAAATGATATATATATCATAAGAAGTTCTAAAGATTGATGTCTGTATAGTTATGATATGTCCACCACAAGTTTAACTGCTCAGAGAGGGAATAAGAAAAACATCAATAGAGACATATGCAAAAAAGTGAATGGTAGGAATTGATGACAATAGTTGATTTGTTATCATAACGTTTAAAATCTGTTTGAGAAACTCATCACTCAAATTGTCCATTTTTGATCATCTGGATAACCCCCTTTTTTTTCCTATAAGCAATTTGATATGTGGAGGTTGATGTTTTAAGGCTTTACTCTGCAATATCCTCCCATTCTGTGACAGACTGAACCTCCTGGTCCAAGTCTGCATCTTCATCTGGTTGGGGCACCTGCTTAGGGGGGAACCCCTGTACCGCTGCCATAGGTGCGCTAACAGATGCTGAGGACCCTTGGCAGTTCAAATAGGCATTCCACATAAGGCTCACAAATTCCAGGGTGAAGCCTTATACTGGGAGTCTCACTGACCCCAGCAGGGACCCCTGCCAGTCCTCCTGGGCTCCGCGAACCCCACTTGACTTTTGCTTGACCAGTACAGTTTTGAAGGGTCTCTTCCACTGGGAATGTGCATCCTGTGGATTCCCAGCCCTGGAGAACTCGGAGGAGGCTGAGCCCAAGGCTCCCGCCCCTCCCCATGTGTTCATTCACACATGGAACATGGGACACTCCTTGGCCAGCCAGCGCAAACCTGGCATGATATAGGGGTGAAGAGGCCCAAGGAGTCCACTCCAGTTGATTTTGAACAAAATAGAAGGGTTTTGAGGCAAATGGAGGCTAGAGAAAAAAATTGTTTAAAATCCAAGATGACCTCTGCCAGAAAAACTGCGACAAAAATGGCCCTTGGAAACCTCTCTGAAGGGAAAAAAATCACAGGGAAAGGGGTTTTAGAGGAGATGCTCTTGGGTCAGAAACCCTCAAACTCAACTCTTGTGGAACCCCCCCCACACACACAATTTTCCCCATAGGCTACAATAGCCTTACTCACTGTGCAATGTGGTGCCTGCCTTCTTCAGCATACGATTTCAGCTGGAATCAATGGAGAAGAAATCTGCCTCACAGATTCGCTGAATGAACCTGGTCTTCTGGCTGCCACTCAGACTGAGGTCGGACTGAACCTCAACCCCTGGAAAACCTTGCCACAACAGGGGGGAAGGACCATGCAGCTGGGCCACTGTTAGTCCCAGCCAACCCAAACCTGTGCTAAATCAGGGATGTGAGCAGCTATGCAGGGGATGGCTCCTGAGCACAAAAAATATAAAAGAAGGCTGGCTAGCTAGGTGCTTCCAAGGGCTGATCCTGCTAACAGCAAACGTTTGCCGTGTGAGTCTGCGTCTTCTCCGAGGCAGAAGGGTACCAAGCCTCCATAGAACACTGAGAAAAAAAATACCTGAAAATAATAAAACCGTAGAACAGATCAAAAACACTTCTGAGTAACTTGCTTACAGAAAACAAACTGAGGGGACAGGAGCAGCTCCCTGGGAAGGAGGTGGAGTTGAAAACGTGATCGACAGTTTTCTGCAAGCAACTTGCTAGTTCAGATACAAGCAGGATAACCAGATTTCCTCTTAAAAAAAGAGGACACCTGGCTCGCCCCACTCTGCCCTTATCCCCACCCTCACATGAACCACGTGTCTCCTTCCCAGTGGCGTACCTAGGGTATGTGGCACCCGGGGCCCATCATTTTTTGACACCCCCCCCCCCCCCATGTAAAAAAAATTTTTTTTTTTTTTTTTGCAATAACCATGAAATGGAATAAATGGTCAGAATAGAAACAGGCAGTGAAAATTTTCTTTTATTGAACCTCATATATGTAACCATTATTCCAAACATAACATAACATAAATTATGTCTAAATTGTCATGACATTAGAAGTACATATGGAGTAGTTGCAGGTGATGCTTGGGACAGTTCTGATTGTGTTAGTTCGGTTTTATGTGTTTTTTGAATAGAAGGGTTTTTATTTCTTTTTGAAGGTTTTGCAGTCTGTGGTTGATATCAATTGGTTGTAGAGTTGGGGGTCGAGTGTTGCAGCTCGAATGGCTAGGAGGTTGTCGAACAGTTTTTTTCTTTTGACGTTTTTGGTTGGAGGGTGTGTGAATGGTGCACAAGTTCTCCTATGTCTGTTTGAAGTGGATTGAATTATTTAGCTGAAGAAATTAGTTACCCCCCATTCCACACACATTAATTCTCTTCCATTTTTGTTCCCATTATAAAAAACACTGATAAGTTCCCAGAAAAAAAAATACATTAAAATAAGAAGTGAAAACAAAGGCCCCTACAGATGAGAACATAACATAAGAATAGCCTAACTGGGTCAGACCAATGGTCCATCATGCCCAGTAGCCCATTCTCATGGTAGCCAATCCAGGACACTAATACCTGGTCAAAACCCAAAGAGTAGCAACATTCCATGCTACCGATCCAGGGCAAGCAGACACTTCCCCCATATCTTAATAACAGATTATGGACTTTTCCTCCAGGAATTTGTCCAAATCTTTCTTAAAACCAGCTACACTATCTGCTTTTACCATAACTTCTGGCCACTTCATTTTTAAGTTTAGATCTTTCCTTTCAAACAGAGACCTTGCTAGATGTCAAATACAGCACAAGGTAACTTCACATGGACTTAGCTGTGCAGGAAATGTGAATCTCCTCATACACCCACCATATAGTGCAAAAATGTGCAAAGGTCTGTTTTTTTCTTTCGATCACTACATAGCCTAATGCCACACAAGCAGCGCTGTTACAAACATATTCTGTAGGTCAATGCTAAGGATAACAAAGTTTCCTTCCTTGGACCAGAAGGAGATAAACCACTGGAAGAGATCCCAAAACAACACCCAAAGACCCACTCAGTGTGTGAATCAGTTGAGTGGAGTGGACTAACTGGGGGGTGGAAATGGGCCCGTAGTTTGCTCAGCAGAATTTCCCAGACCACCTCTTCCTCTCAACACATTGACACGCTGCCACCATCACCACTAGGAACACCTCACTGGGTAGGCCAGCTATGCTATAAACTTTATAAAACACATTATTATATTTTCTTATAAAGCACATATTTTAACTGACCTCTCTGACATCCTCAGCCTTTCCATTCACAAAAATAGAAGGAAGAAAAGTTCCCATTTCCTGCTGTCTCATGTCCCCGGCCTATACAATATTTTTTTTCTGCAGACCCTTCAAAAGTCTGACCAAATCCTCGTTTCACTTGCATTATAAAGTACTGAGGATGCCATCTCTCCCCAATCCCAGGTCCTAAAGTCTAAGACAGTAGCGCAAACTAATGCTGCCAGATACAGGGAAAAAAAATTTTGATTCGATTCAGCCCTATTGAATTGGTTTTTCAATTCGATTTTCCTGCCCAGTTGGGTGATTTTTTTCAAAACTCCTGGTGGGTTTTATAGCTTTTTCACCCCCTTTGGCTTCTCCTAACCACACTGGCGCTGTGGTGTAAATAAAATAAAGAAACAAAAAGGACTTTTCCTCTTTCTGTTAAATCCTAGCTCACGTTTGCAGTCCAACACCAGCTCTGGCAGGATACACATTTCAAATCTGACATGTTATAATCACAAAACAGAAAATAAAATTAATTTTTCTACCTTTTGTTGTCTGGTTATATTTCAAATTTTGTTGGTCCAAGGCTCTGGTTTTCTTCTGATAACTTGCTTGCCAGGGTCTCCTTCTTTCTGCATGCTAACCATCCATCTGCCAACTCTGTCCTCCCTTTCCATTTCCCTTCCCTTCCCAGGAAGTCTGGTATCTTTCCTTTTTTTCATCTCCCTCCACAGATCCACCTTTTCTTAAATACCCTTTCATCCGGCATCTCTCCCTCCTTCCCCACCATCCCAGAGTCCACCATCTCTCCGTTTCTTTTCCTAATTACCCTCCTATCCAGTATCTCTATCCCTCCTCCACACCATCCCTTGTGTCCAATTTCTCTCCCTTTCTGTTCCTTCCCTCCCTAAATCCCATGGTCCATCATCTCTCTCCCTCTCCTCTATTTTCAGACCCATTATTTCTTCCCCCCCCAAAGTTTGGCATATGCATGTCTCTTTGAACACCCCCTTCCCTCTGTGTACTTCTAAATCATGGTCCCCCCCCAAAGGCCTGTCCACCCTTAAAGGTCTGCCTGTCCCACCTTGAAGGCCTGCACCCCCCTTGAAGGCCTGTCCCTTCCCCTTGTAGGCCTGTCCCCCCCTTGAAGGCCTGCCTGCCTGTCCCCCCCTTGAAGGTCTGCACCCCCCGAAGGCCTGCACCCCCCGAAGGCCTGTCCCCCACTTGAAGGCCTGTCCCACCCCCTTGTAGCTTCTCCCCCCCCTTGTAGGCCTGTCCCCCCTTGAAGGCCTGCCTGCCTGCCTTTCCCCCCTTGAAGGCCTGTCCCCCCTTGAAGGCCTGCACCCCCTTGAAGGCCTGCACCACCCCCCTCGAAGGCCTGCACTCCCTTGAAGGTCTGCACCCCCCCCGAAGGCCTGTCCCCCACTTGAAGGCTTGTACCACCCCCTTGTAGCTTCTCCCCCCCTTGTAGGCCTGTCCCCCCCTTGAAGGCCTGCCTGCCTGCCTTTCCCCCCCTTGAAGGCCTGCACCCCCTTGAAGGACTGCACCCCCCCCGAAGGCCTGCACTCCCTTGAAGGTCTGCACCCCCCCGAAGGCCTGTCCCCCCCTTGAAGGCCTGTCCCACCCCCTTGTAGGCCTGTCCCCCCCTTGTAGGCCTGTCCCCCCTTGAAGGCCTGCCTGCCTGCCTTTCCCCCCCTTGAAGGCCTGTCTCCCCCTTGAAGGTCTGCACCCCCCTTGAAGGCCTGCACCCCCCCTTGAAGGCCTGTCCCCCCCCCTTGTAGGCCTGTCCCTCCCCTTGTAGGCCTGTCCCCCCCCTTGTAGGCCTGTCCCCCCCCCTTGTAGGCCTGTCCCCCCCTTGAAGGCCTGCCTGCCTTTCCCCCCCTTGAAGGCCTGCACCCCCTTGAAGGTCTGCACCCCCCCAAAGGCCTACACCCCCCCCCGAAGGCCTCTCCCCCCCCCTTGTAGGCCTGTCCCCCCCCTTGTAGGCCTGTCCCCCCCTTGTAGGCCTGTCCCCCCCTTGAAGGCCTGCCTGCCTTTCCCCCCTTGAAGGCCTGCACCCCCTTGAAGGTCTGCACCCCCCCAAAGGCCTACACCCCCCCCCGAAGGCCTGCACCCCCCTGAAGGCCTGCCTGCCCCCCTTGAAGGCCTGCACCCCCCCGAAGGCCTGTCCCCCCTTGAAAGCCTGCCTGCCTGCCTGTCACCCCCCTCCCCCTTGAAAGCCTGCTTGCCTGCCCGCCCGCCCCACCCTGAAGGCCTGATGCTCCGACCCACCCCGAAGGACCGCTCGCCCCCCTGGCCTCCCCGCACCACCTATGAACAGCCGCAGCAGGATCGCGAAGTCAGCGTCAGCGATCCCTTTGCTGCTTCCTGCGCCACGGTCCCGCCCCTCCTCTGACGTCAGAGGAGGGGCGGGATCGCGGCGCAGGGATGCTGACGCTGACTTCGCGATCCTGCTGCGGCTGTTCATAGGTGGTGCGGGGAGGCCAGGGGGGCGAGCGGTCCTTCGGGGTGGGTCGGGGCATCAGGCCTTCAGGGTGGGGCGGGATCGCGGCGCAGGAAGCAGCGCAGGGATGCTGACGCTGACTTCGCGATCCTGCTGCGGGCTGCTTCACAGATGGTGCAGGAAGGTCAGTGGGGCGAGCGGTCCTTCGGGGGTGGCGGGGGACTGAACGGCAAGGCCGGGAACACCCCCTTAGGGCTGGTACCCGGGGCGGCCCGCCCCCCCGCCTCCCCCTAGGTACGCCACTGCTCCTTCCCTGAGCCTGGGGCTGTGTCTGGATATCCTCTGCGCATGCACGGACATTGACAGAAGGTCATGCATATGTGTGTGACATCATCACGCCGACATCCATGCATGCGCAGAGGACATCCAGACACAGCCCTGAACTTGAGGCCATCCAAAACCCGAGCAAACTGTCGGGTTTTGGAAATCCCTCCAGGCACTTGGACAGTCCTCTAAAAAGAGGACATGTCCAGGTTTTTCTGGACATCTGGTAACTGTTGATACAAGATCCTAGCATTCAGTACCACTAGACACACTGCACTAGAAATGCTGTTGTGATCTTGGGTTCGTGAGGTACACTTGTGTCCTGGATCCTGTAACCTGTGTTCTTCTACGATAAAGTGACCAGTGAAAACAAGAGCAGCAGATTCCCCTTTTGCTTGTGATGTTAGAGGTACACACAAGTCAACCAAATTTCGCACCCAGCCTCCACCCCAATTTGTGATGGGTAAATCCGGACGTCTGGTAACCCTAGTATTATGAGATTTTCTAGCTTTATTGGACATAACAATGAACCACAATTACAAAAAAAATAACTACTAACACAACAACCGTATTTTAAAGTATTTTATTATTTATTTAAACAATTTGTATCCCACTCTATCTTTAGATCTAGGCAGGCTCCAAATCAGCATCTCAACTGGACAATACAAACTAGGAAGCCATTATTCAAAAGACAGTCCCGTTTCCCCGTTTTAAACAGGGACAAGTCCAAAAGCCATAATGACTAACCAGCAGTCCTAATTAATAGAAGTGATTGTCACTCCATGATTTAATCCCAAGAGGTGTAGCATGTATCAACTAAAAGTCTATTTTTATTTCCTAGATAAACACTGAGAGTCATAATAGAGGCAAGAACCTGCCTGTCCCTAGCAATTAAAAACACAATATTGAAGCATCACCCCCTACTGGTAGCAATGCATTTGGAGGACTCCTGCTCAGCTTAGGGAGCAGTGTCTTTAAGGAAATGCCTGAATGTCATAGCACCTGACTACAAGGGGATTTAGATGGGTGGAGCATGGGTGAGTCATGGGCGTATCTTCCAGTTAGATGCATAATTTGTAAAATACTATAAACTGCATGCATCATATGGTGCAGCTAGATGCACCAACTTGCATCTGCCATTGACATGGCATGAGAAGGCGCACCAATGATGGCCAGTATTCTATAATGGAATCTTGACACCTACATGTTGTGATAGAAATGGTTCTATGTACAGCACTGGAATGCTGAGACTGACATGCTAATTTATAGAATTACTCTTATTACCTCTGTCAGAGAAAGAGATAGCTTCCAATACTACAAATCACAGCTCTTCCACACAATGATTGCATATTTTAATTGCTGCGATTAATAATTGCCTTGGAAAAATCTTTTTATGATAACACCCTCAGGGCTAGCTTGTGCTGGATTGTTATAATAAGCTGGCACATAGCTTTTTTTTTTTTTTTTTTTTTTTACCACTGCTGTACAGTGATCTAAATTATGTAGCAAAGTCCACCATACTTTCTTTAATTTAATTGGTGACATAGTTTTGATTTAAAAAGAAATGTAGCTAAAGATGAGCTGCTCACTGTTAAATAGGTTAAATACTACCTACTTAAAAAACAGGAAGAAAATCACCCTATGGAGTTGTGCATTTTTGTAACAAGTTAACTGCAGTAATTTGAGAGCGTAATGAAATTCTTAGTAACCGTTACAGATTGGAGCCCAAGGCCCGGCACCACTGGCTCTTTGTGATGTGATGGATGGCTTCATGCAAATGATTCCAGCACAATGCAGGAAAGTTTTGCTCCTCCTGGAAATTGTTTCTTGGCCATTTTTTCCTGAGTATAAAATATGCAGCAAAGTATTATTTCTCTTAATGCAGATCAGTGTTTCTCAAACCTTTTTTTTTTTTTTTTTAGCTCTGGCACACCAAATGTTTTTTTGTGGTGCACTATAATTGAAATGATAAAATTGCAAACCCAACAGAAAATTAAATTTGAGTTATTTATTTAAAGTTCTTTAAGCTATGTAACCCCTCCTTTTACAAAACTGTGATAGTGTTTTTTAGTGCAGGCCGGCACGCTGAATACTCTGCGTTGCTGTGGACACTCACAGAGTTCCTATGAGCGTTGGGAACAGCGCAGAGCATTCAGCAAGCAGGCCTGCGCTAAAAAACGTTATCATGGTTTTGTAAAAGGGGTGTGTGTGTAAATAGAATAGAATTGCGAATCGATGCAATGGATGTGCTTGGTTTTCAATGCAAATTAACTCAAAATGCAGCTCGATAGTTGACAAGCAAACACACATTTCATCATCCACCATCTGCAGTCAGTCTCTCTCTTTTTTTTTTTTTTTTTTTTACAATTTAATTTCTGTCATAGTTGAAAATCCAAGTTTGCAAAGATAAGAAGTTCCAAACAGTAACAAAGCCTCGATTGCTTTGTTGCTCAAGTTAGGATAACTACTGCACAAAAATAAAACTAAAATTACTTGCCATTAGTTTTCAAGGACCAATCACATCAAAGAATGATGCTTGTCTGGGATGTTGTATCCTTACGTACACAGATGCTCATAACATTGACAGACTCTTGCATTCGTGATGTATATGTCATCGATTCTAGTGTATACTTATGAAGGGAATTTAAAAAAATATATAAAATAAAATTCTGGAATCTCTCATGGCAGACCTGGAATCTCAGTTTGAAAGACACTAATGTAGATTAAAGAAGTGTTTCAGATTCAGTTTGCAGTTAACCCTTTAGATCCTGGAATGCTCACCAGACCCTTTTGGCAATGGTTGCTTTATTCTGGTACAGCAAAGTGCCACTGATTCTTACACCCTTAATGGCAAGATCCTAACAAGAACTGAAGCAGAACGAGACTTAGGGGTGATCGTCAGTGAGAACATGAAGACTGCCAATCAAGTGGAGCAAGCTTCATCCAAGGCAAGTCAAATCATAGGTTGCATACGCAGGAGTTTGGTCAGCCTTAAGCCTGAAGTCATTATGCCATTGTATAGATGCATGGTGAGGCCCCACCTGGAATTCTGTGTGCAATTCTGGAGGCTGCATTACCGTAAGGATGTGCTGAGACTGGAGTCGGACCAGAGAATGGCCACCCGGATGGTCTCGGGACTCAAGGATCTCCCGTACGAGAAACGGCTGGATAAGTTGCAGCTGTACTCACTTGAGGAACGCAGAGAGAGGGATGACATGATTGAGACATTCAAGTATCTCACGGGCCGCATCGAAGTGGAAGAAGATATCTTCTTTTTCAAGGGTCCCGCGGCAACAAGGGGGAAACTGCACGGGGACACCAGGAAATTATTTTTCACTGAAAGGTGGTTGATCGCTGGAATAGTCTTCCACTTCAGGTTATTGAGGCTAGCAGCGTGCCTGATTTTAAGGCCAAATGGGATAGAAACGTGGGATCTATTCACAGAGAAAGGTAGGGGAGGGTCATTGGGGTGGGCAGACTAGATGGGCTGTGGCCCTTATCTGCCGTCTATTTCTATGTTTCTATGAGGAGCTGGGGAGGAGATGCCGAGTCTGACACGGGTGCAATTGTTTTTAGCACAGGAGCAAGTCTTTTCACCACTCCCATGGTGGTATAAGGTCTTGTTTCAATGCCGCGGGGTGGTGAAAGGTCTTGTCCCCCATTCCTGCGGTAAACCAGTTGCAAATGTCTCCATTCCTGCTGATTTACTGCGGTGACCACTGTTTACCACAGTAAATGGTCCCCGTGTCATTCTCTACTTCAAAGCTCAACTCATTCAGTACTTTATTAGTAATTTATTCATACATGCTCTTCCAACTGACAGGAGAACTCCAGTTCTGGATTATAGAGTTGGCTGAGTCAGAAAGCAGGTGAATTGCAAAAGCCACAGGGCGGGCCGTACAGACTTCTGTGTGTATTAACAGAAAGAAAACTATCCAGGTAAGAATCTAATCTTTCATTCTGTTACTTTGTGCATTTTTTCCCACTGTACTCATAGGTAAGGAGCTGCTTTGCATCTCATTACCTTATTAGCAAAGAGTCTGCATGTTAACTATCTCAAACTAACCCCCTCCTTTACAAAGCACTGGAGCTGTTACTGCGGCGACCAGCACTAAAAAACGCTAGCGCAGCTTTATAAAGGAGGGGGTAAGTTATGCACATTAACAGTACCGTTATTGTGTGGAAACCAAACTTGATCATTTTAACAGCACTTTTAATGCCTGTTAACAATTCCAATACCATTAACACATTTTAGCACATTGGTTTCATAAACAGTAAAGACATTTAGCGTGTCAACACTTTTTCTCTCTAATGAATAGGGAAACAGGTAAGCTGAGGTGATCACTGCAGGTTGTCATGGTATCTATCAAAAATATATCAGCTATTTCAACTTGGAATAGGTCCACTTTCTATGCTGTTTTGGGATTTGCACAGGGACTTTTCAATCATTCTAGTAAGAGTAATGTACTTTTAATCTGTCACCTTGAAATATTTTAGTCACAGTACATGGAGAAACTTTTTTTTTTTTTTTTTCTGAAACATCAACCCATAAATATATCTCCATGGTAATTTCAAAGCTCGACAATTCAGTTCTGAATTGTAGGGATGGCGAGAGTTTGTGGGCTGCAACACTCAGAGATGCTGTAGTCACACAAACCTGTCAAGGCTGCTATGCTAATCATTAGCCACGCACAGGCACTGATAAAATCGTGCTGGTAGAGACAGCATTCAAATCCAGGAGGTCCATTAAAATCAATGCCCATTAAATAGCTTTCCCCTTATTTGGTGAGCACCAGGGAACGGTTTTCCCTTTCTTTCTCTTCCAGTGCTCCCTTGCCTTTTTTCCCCTGTTGTAACTTGCTTTTAAGTCATGATTAGAAAATCTGACCAAAATGAGGATGATTACTGTAAAGTAGGGTTCTGGCAATGACGCTAAAAATTAGAAACATGATGGCAGATAAAGGCCAAATGGCCCATCTAGTCTGCCAATCCGCAGTAACCATTATCTCTTTCTCTCTCCGAGAGATCCAACATGCCTATCTCAGGCCCTCTTGAATTCAGACACAGTCTCTGTCTCCAACACCTTTTCTGGGAGACTGTTCCATGCACCCTTTCTGTAAGAAAGTATTTCCTTAGATTACGCCAGAGCCTATCACCTCTTAACTTCATCCTATGAAAGAGACTCGACTAATGCACATTTACATTACGTAGGTATTTAAACGTCTCTATCATATCATATCTCCCCTTGCCCGCAATGGAATGACCCAGAGAAATTCTGAAACAAGCAACAGAGTTTTCCTGAATGATCCACTAACTGTCTTCTTGTTAGTGCAGGTGAACCAAAGGACCCAAGATTCAGAAATATGGCACTGGTTGCAGGATAAAACAGGTAATAAATTGAAATAAAAGAAAAAAAACAACAAAGAAAGAAAATAAGATGATACCGTATTTAGGGGCTCATTTTCAAAAGACAAAAATGTCCAAAATGTGGCATAACAGGGCAGATGAATGTTTTTCTTGCCAAACCTTTCCAATTCACCAAAATCTTAAAAGTAATATGAAAAATAGCTGGGAGCCAGTCAGTGGTGTAGTAAGTGGGGTGGGGTGGAGCAGATCACCCTGGGCGCCGTCTTGGTGGGTGCACCGGCAACTCTCCACCCCCCCCCCCATTCCACACTCATGCCCTACCTTCTCCCGTACCTCTTTAAAATCTTTGCCAACACGAGCAAGTACTCTAATCTGTTGCTTGCACCAGCCTGGCTTCCTCTGAAATCATTTCCAGGTTGCGGGGCCAGGAAGTGATGTCAGAGGGAAAGCCAACCCCAGCGTGAACAGCAGGCCAGAGAAGCTGCTTGTGCTGGCATAGATTTAAAGAGGTACGGAGGTGGGAAGGGAGGGCTTGAGTGTGGGGTGTATGTATGTGTGTATGTGTGTGGAGGGGGGAGTTTGGCGCAGAAGGAGTGGGAGGAGCGGAGAGGAAGGCATGAAGTGGTTGGTGTGGAAGGAGCAGGGGAGTGGAGAGGAGGGCATGGCACAGAAGAATTGGGGGGCAGAGAGGAGGGTGCAGAGGGCTCCACTGCCCCGGGCATCTCCTACCCTTGCTACGCCATTGGAGCCAATGCCTGCAGTACAGGAGAAGAGTGGTGCAGTGGTTAGAGCTACAGCCTCAACACCCTGAGGTTGTGGATTCAAATCCTGCACTGCTCCTTGTGAACTTGGGCAAGTCACTTAATCCTCCACTTCCCAAGGTACATTAGATAGATTTGTGAGCCCACTGGTACAGATAGGGAAAATACTTGAAATACCTGCATGTAAACTGCTTTGAGTGTGGTTGTATAACTACAAAAAGATGGTATACAAATCCCAACCTAATACAGCAACGGGGTGACTGACATGAACAAACTTCCTGGCACCATACAACAACTTTACCACGGGAGTTGTGAATCAGTTGGAGTTCTTTAAGTTCTCTCTGGCCAGTCCTGTAAATAAAGAATTGCAATAATCAGGGCAGGATAAATTTGTCTGGGGCCCCTAGGCACACAAGTACACTGGGCCCCCTGCCCCACCCCACCCCACCATGCGCCCAGGCGGAAACAGGAAGCTGCATCAGAGGGAAGTTTTGGGCAAGCAGCACTGCTTGCACAATTACAGTTCTCATTGCCTTTCTTACCCGTGTTGCTTGCTTGTCTTACTTTCCGTCGATGGGGGGGGGACCACGTTGCCGATCAGGGTGAGACCCATGTTGCCGTAGGGGGGGGCCGCGTTGCCAATCGATGCTGGAGGGGCCCATTGCCGTTTGGAAAAAACAGTGTTGATGCCCTCCTTCATCCTGCCCTCCTGACCATTTCGGGCCCTAGGCACGTGCCTATTTGGCCTATTGGTTAATCCTGCCCTGGCAATAGTACAAGTGACTAAGATTCGCAGCGAGGTAAATGTTCCAACACTCGGAGGAAATGAATGAGCGTCAGAGCATTTATCTCGCCAGCCCACGGTAAGAAGTTCTTCCATGGTTTAGTAACAGAAGCCCTAAGTTTCTGCTCTTCCACTAGCACTAGAAGACATCGACAGATAGTTTAATGCAGATGATATCACAATCTTGCTTCCAGTGAATTTTACTCTTAAAGATAATTCATAAATGTATTTCCTTAATAGAAACATGGATGGCTAATCACTATCTAAATTACAAAAGGAGAAAGCTAAATTTTTATTAATGAGGTAGATGGAGATTTTAATTCTAATTATTCTTTTAAATTGGACAATGTAGATGATCATCTTGAGACATCTTTGAAAATATTAAGAATAATAATTGATTACTGCTTATCGATGGAGCCACAGGTTAATTCACTTATAAAAAAAAATCCTTTCTGATGTTACAAAAACTAAGAAGAATTTAAAATATATTCAATTGGAACAATTTAGCTTGTTAGTGCAGTCCCATGTATTATCCCAGTTGGACTACTATTGTAGGATAATATTATTTACTAGGGTAGTGTAAATTTTTACAGAAAAGATTACAAACAGTACAAAATATTTGCATTACAAAGGGCTGCTGAAAGTTCTCAGCCCAACCAAGAAAGAAGAGAATGATATGGAGACATGAAACTTACAAGTTATTCCACACTTTTCGTGTCAATGATAAGAAATGAAATAATTTGGAGGGAGCAAGAGATAATGAGGAGCTTGAGGTACTCAGTCCAGGGCAGGGGGTGTCAAAGTCCCTCCTCGAGGGCCGCAATCCAGTCGGGTTTTTAGGATTTCCCCAATAAATATGCGCAAGATCTATGTGCATGCACTGCTTTCAATGCATATTCATTAGGGAAATCCTGAAAACTCGACTGGATTGCGGCCCTCGAGGAGGACTTTGACACCCCTGGCCCAGGGCAAGGGAAGAAGAGGAGAAGGGTTAGTAAGTAAATTGGCTGGCACAGTGAGGATCCAGGAGGTCGTGTGCCTGACTGCAAGAAAGGTGAGTAGTGTCTGGGGCCCACAAGCTTAGGATGCCCTGGCAGAAGTGCTCAGGACTTCAGAGGCTAGGATTACAAACTGTCCGGATTTTTTCAGGAGTCTATAGATTTTTAAATTAACTGTTTCAAAATCAGAATGATGGCTTAAGTGTTTGGTTACTTTTTAGAGTTTAGCCCTCTAAAACTCTTCCTTACAGAGTAGAGGCTGAGGTGAAATCCAGTCAGTGGGAAGACTGCTCTAGTCACAGGGAAGAGTGGTTGAGCTGCAAGTGCTCTGTTGGAGAAAGGGTTGCTAACTGGCTGGTTTTCAGCTGGCCTAGCCAGTTTTGCAGTGGCCGAGCTGGCTGCTGGCAGACCTTAAAACTGGAAACAAAAAAAGCTGATTTTTTTGTCACCTCAGGCTCCCTGCAACTGTGGGATCTGAAAGTTTCAAACCCCCCCCCCCCCCCATTTCATTCTGGGTTTGTTTTGCTCTTGGAATGTTATCCCCCACACCTTTTGCCCCAGGATGGTTCATGCCTACACGCCCCAGGATGTTTCCCCCCCCACACACACACATATCGCCCCTGGGTATTTTCTAACGCCTCCAGGATAGCCATTCATTATATTCCAGATTTTTTCAGGATATCTCAGTTTAAGGGGTTCTGTCAGATGTGCTCACAATTCAGGAGACTAGGATTGCCAACTGTCTAGATTTTTTCAGGATTCCAAAAAGGATCCATCCAGAAGGATGGATAAGTGTGTGGATATTTTTTCAAGAGTTTAGCCTACTAAAGCTCTCCAAGATCCTCTTTTCTAGTGCTGAGATTCTGTGTGACAGGGTGTACGTCCCATCACGGGGAGCCAAATGTCCCTGGGAGATAATCCTCAGGGAAAGACAATACCAGAAAACAACTTGGGTGTGAGGGTAGTCCCTAAACCCCTTTGTAAAGTTAGGATGAATAAGGGAGGCCCTGCCAGTGGGAGATAGTAAGTGACAGGGAAGGCTACATAGGAGGTGGCTTATCCCTCATACCACAGGTGACAGAATTCCACAAAAAGTACACAGGGGTGAAATGTGGAGGGGTAAAACATCCTGGGGGTGAAAAGTGGAGGGGCAAAACTTACTGGGGGTGAAAAGTGTGAGGATGAACATTCCAAGGGTGAAACATACCTGGGGCAAAATGTAGGGGGTGAAACTTCCTATAACCACCCGACACTCCACGACACTCAACTGACATTCCCAAACACTCCCCAATGCACATGACACCCCCGACACTCCCTCACTCCACAACATCCCCCGTGATACCCTCTGAAACCCCCCCCCCGTACCTTTAGGAGATGGCTGGCAAGAGATATGTCCACTCTTTCTTGCCGGCAGGCCCGCCTCTTCCAAAATGGTGGGCCTTCCCCTTCCTGGTGCATTATGGGATGCACTGGGGAGGGGTCTGTGACTCTGATTGGCCCCGATGCCTAAGGTCCCTCCCATAGGAGTCTTACGCCTCCCCAGTGCATTGTGCATTTCCTAAGTCTCTGACTGGCCAAATACCAAAGGCCACTTCCATGGACGGTCATCTCCTAAAGATACAAGGGGCATTTGGGAGGTGTCAGGGGGGATGTTGGGATGTGAGGGAGTGTTGGGGGGTGTTAGGGTATGTTTGGAAGTGTTGGGGAGTGTCAGGGAGAGTCAGGTGGGGGAATGTTGGGTGGGTGTTGGAGCGTGTTGAGAATTCGGGGGATCGATGGGACCAGTGGCAGGAAGGAGTGGGCATCCCTCCTCCCAATTGGATGAGTGTGTGTATGTGTGTGAGGGGGGATATCAGGAGTGTCAGGGGTTTGGGGGATCGATGTGGTCAGTGGCAGGAGGGAGTGGGCATCCCTCCTATCATGGACAGTGTCGTGTGGGGGTTTGGGGTGGTGGCAGGAGGGGAGTGGGCATCCCTCCTGCCAGCCGACTTTGTGGTGGGGTTCAGGGGTTCCCTGCTGCAGCTGCTCAGTTGATTGCTGTAGGGAGATTTTCTACTGATTCCAGTTGATTGCTGCAGGGAGATTTCCGGGTCATGTCTATTTGAAATGTAGACCAGCTTTTTATTGGCCTACATTTCAGGCGCTTATTGCGGCCCTAAGGAGATGCCTAGGGTTGCTTAAGCTCGCCCAAGGCCACTTCCAGGCGAAACCACACCCACACCTAGCCTTGGGCAAGCTTAAGTGTCAGGTGCCTCCCTGCACCCGCAACAGACCCCTATAATGTAGGCGGCCTGCCTCGGATTTTTTTAAAAAAAGAAAACGTGTCCTGATTGGCTGATTAGACAGCAGTAAGATGTCTACCACGTCCTACAATTAGGATGCTTTTTATAGAATTTGCCCCAGTGTGTGTGTGTGTGTGTGTGTTGGTGGGGATAGGGACACAAAAGGCAGATGAAGAACAAGTAAGGAGAATAGAAAGAGAGACATAGATAAATGCTAGATAAGCTGGATAAGGGATACAGAGGGAAGATATGTGGTAGATGTGGAATGAGAAGTTGTCAAATAGACAGGAAACTTTGGCAAGAGAGAATTAAACTAGAGAAAAGAGACACTGGAACCATAGCAAATGGAGGAATAAAATGCTCAGACAGCAAAGATAGAAAAATATTTATTTTATGGAAGTATTAAATATACCTGAGCAGTCTATTGCTCCTTTTGCTAGAGATTATTGTATTCCTCAGAAACAAGGACAGCAAGTCGAGGTTAAAAGCCAACATAACTAATCTATTGGAAGCCTCAGAAGAAAGTGGTTCTTTTGCCCGATAAGGAATGGATCATGAGAATGTATTTCAAGAACAGATCTAAAGAATTTTTGGGACACAAGATCCAGATTTACCCTGATGTTTCCAGGGAAACACAAAAAAAGAGGCAACAGTTTTTGTTATTGAGACCTGGTGTAACCTCATTGGGTGGAATCTTTTTTCTTAGATTTCCATGCAAGTGCATAATAAGATACCAATCAGCAAAATATGTTTTTCTGGAGCCATCTTCATATCTCTCAAAGTCTTGGAAAAGAAAACAATATAACAACCTTTAAAGAATAGAATGACTCTACCAGCTGCAGACTATAGCCTTAATAATTATATTCATTATTTTCTTGTTCTATCACTCTGATTTAATCTTGGATCTCAATTTATTGTGGACTTGAGATAGATTAAGAAATGTACTTTCTTTAAAGTTTAATTCCATATTTTGGATTTAGTTTTTGATCTTATATTATCATAATCTAACTTTCTGTACAAGATGTTTTATGCTTGGTTGATTATTTTTGAAAATATAAATAAACAATTAAAAAAAAAGATAGAAAAT
The DNA here is from genome assembly GCF_902459505.1 of Geotrypetes seraphini. NCBI lineage: Eukaryota > Metazoa > Chordata > Amphibia > Gymnophiona > Dermophiidae > Geotrypetes > Geotrypetes seraphini. The sequence continues at coordinate 85,832,292 of NC_047095.1, forward strand.
ATTTTATTCTGAGTTTATTAAAGAATACATCAGCTTTGACAAAATGTTCATCTCTGATATCTTGCATTTCAGTTTCTATTTCTCTAGTACTGTTGGATCTGCAGAGTCTGACTTCTTGAGATTTCTAGTTCACTTTTATGCCTTCAAACCACTTTTGCTGAAGTGTGGTCCCTTATTTCATATTTGTTGAGGGTCTATCTGTGTTTTACAATTTGCCTATTGTCTCCCAGGAGGGACCAAAGGTGGTAAAGAAGGAAATGGGGAATTATTCTGGATTGATCTTTAAGTGGTGAAGAGTGAATAATCTTGAAATAAGAATGTCTTTAGGCCATGTTTAAAGTTTTGGAGTGAGCATTCCATGATATAGGAGGAGAATGTTAGAGGGTGGGTGGGACCTGTTATTCTGAAAAGCTTCATTCTGAGAATGGTGAGGCAGATAATATGGAATAATAACTAGACAGTTGTGTTGTGAAGATTTTAGTAATTTAATTGGAGCATAGAGAATCAATAGTTGAGCAAATAGAGTGGTAGTCTAGAGTAGTGAACCTTATAAACTAACATCAAGATTTTTACAGCAGGAAGCCTATTGGTATCCTAGGATACTTTTTTTTATAGGTAGGGTTGCTGCTGTTTGAATTTTGAACATTAGTGCTGCTTTATTATGAAAGATTTTCTAAATAGGTCTGGAATGTTTTTGTTTTCTGCAAGGACTGGTAACTGGAGCTCTGCTACTGTTATGTCAAAAGTTTATGAAATAATCATAGAACATATGTACATGTGGCAGCTTTTTTTTTTTTTTTTTTTTAAGAGATGTTAATCCTAGTGTGGACAGTTGGTTGTCGATAGGGTTACCATATGGCTCCAGGTACAGGAGGATGGATTACCAGGCATATGGGAAAACCAGGACATGTCCTCTTTGTAGAGGACTGTCTGGGCTTCTGGATGGGCTTCCCAAAACCCAGCATTTGTCTAGGTTTTGGAAAGCCCCAATGAACTTTGGCCTTATCTGAAGGGCCTCTGAGCATGCACTGATGATGTCATACACATCCGCACATGCTCCAGGCTCTCCAGACATTGCTGGAGCTTGTCCAGAAGAAGAGAGAAGGCTTTGTGGGAGTGGGGTTGGAGGCAGAACTGGACGGGGCTGGAAGCGGAATTGGGTGTTTCCCAGAGAAAAATATGGTAACCTAGGACTGAGACATCTGGGTTTTACTTCCATGGCTTTCTATGGAAGTAAAGCCCAGATGCCCCTATCTGTCCTCCTTACTTCCATTGCTTTCAGTAGAAGTAAAACCTGGATATCTCAATCTGTCCTCCTTCTTCTGAAGCCATATGGTAACCCTAGTATAGAAATGCAAGGGAGGGACTTGGATCAGGAAAGGTGCTGGGTTTTTCTTTGTAAAAGTGCTGTCAACCCTAGTTGGAAATGAAGCTTTGCATAGGGCCTTGCAAGCGCCAGTGAAGCCAGCTAGTGCTTTTGGAGGAGGGGGATTGTCAAGAAGGAGTAGGAATGTAAGAGGAATGTGGTAAGTATAAAGGGTCTGCTGCTGTGTTTAGTTTATTTGGATAGGCTGAGAAAAAGAGCTGGCAGCAAATGCCAGAACCGTACATAATGGTGGGCAGACCTGATGGGGAGTGGGGCTGACTGAGATGAACAGCGAGGCAGCACTAGAAAAGAGAGTGTGTATCTGATAAGTGAAAGAATACAAAGAAAAATGAGATCCAGCAGATCTGCAGTAAGTGTCGAGCAACGGAAGCCAAAAGAGAAATTGCAGAATTTATGTACTTGATGAAGGATCTTTATTGAAATCAATGAAACGTATAAAAAGTGGTCCAACTGTATTAAAGAGAAACAAAGACCCAACACGGTTTGTGTTTTGATTAAAACATCTTCCTCAGGGGTCCAGGATGTTTCTTTTGGAAAACTACAACACGCGAATGAATCCAATGCCTGATAGGTCACTGGCATTAAAAGAATGGAGCAGTACATCTCAAAGCAATGCTAAAGACAAAGTGAAAGCACATGCATGTACATGCCTGAAGATTAATTTGGGAGTGAGCATGGAAGTAGAGGAGTGGCCTAGTGGTTAGAGCTGCTGCCTCAGCACCCTGAGGTTTTGGGTTTGAGCCCCATGTTGTTCCTTATAACCATGGGCAAGTCACTTAACCCTCCATTGGCCCAAGTACAATAGCCAGATTGAGATCCAACCAGGACAGATAGGGAATAATACTCAAGAGTACCTGATTAGATCTGCATTGATGGGCAGTATATCAAATACAAATAAACTTAAATAAATGTGCATGCATGCTTCTGAAGAGTGACAGAAGAGAACGACAGAATTAGTCACTGTCTCCGTGGATAATCACAGGAAACCATCCCCATGCCATTCTTTAAGGAGAGAGGGAAGAATCAGAGTCTGAATGGGCACAGCCACTGACCCTCAAGCCTTGCATTGAAGAATGCTGATGTAGAAGGACTGAGGTTGAGATAGACACTAAAGAATTTCAGTCTCTGGTATCCAGAGCAGATATTGTGATGTCATAATGCTTCATTCCACCAATGCCTAAGAGCCAGTCTCTGGTATCCAGAACAGATATTGTGATGTCATAATGCCTCATTCCACCAATGCCTAAGAGCCAATCACATCAGTGATGTCACAATGGCTTCATTATCCTATGCTTGGCTCACATAAGGATCAGAGTCTGAATGGGCACAGCCACTGACCCTCAAGCCATGCATTGAAGAATGCTGGTGTAGAAGGACTGAAGTTGAGATAGAAATTAAAAAATGACATGGAATGGTTTCCTGCGGGGACAGATATGGTGACACATTCTATCACCGTGTCATTCTCTATGGATGTGATGAAAGAGAATATGCATGTATGTTTCTGGGTCTCTGGTGAGGACAGTATTATATAACTAGATTCCCTTTGAAAATTTGGCCTGAAATACAAAAGTGAACTAGATCAAATGACCAGTCCTGTTTTTTTAAATTTACATCCTAATTCAGTATGGGGCTCATAATCGAAAGAGAAAAATGTCCAAAAACCGGCCTAAGTTGGCACTTGGATGAACATTTCTCAAAAATGTCCATGCGCCGAAAATAAAAACGTGTTTTGGACGTATTTTTAAACGACCTAGGCCTTCATAGTGCTGCTCAACGTCCAAAGCTAAATGGGGCGTTTCGGGAGGCGTGTGGAGGGCAGGAGTTGGGCGGGACGTGGGCTGGCTTAGACTTAGTCGTACATCATGTATAAGCGAAAGTTATACAGCCCAGGATCGATGGAACTTGGACATTGTGACTTAGACCATGTAAAACATGGTCTAAGTCTTAAAAACCATCTAAACTTACCAGATAAGCACTGCAAACACATAACACAGACCCCCATACACTACCCCAGTGATCACCCATAGAGAGGAGGACCCATGCCCATAAGCCCCTGTAATCACTGCATTGATACTTAAACATGTGCACTGTCCTATACACCCCCAAAACCCTTTTTTACTGGCATATAAGTGGCTCCTGCAGCCATAAGGGCTATTGGGGTGGTAGATAAGTGGGTCTAGGGGATTCTGGAGGTGGTTTGGGGGGCTCACCATCACCTATAAGGGAGCTGTAGTGAGGAGAAGCCATGGCGCCCTTTTTGTGAAGTTCACAGCAGTGCCCTGTAAGGTACCCCACTATTTAGGTGGCATGTCTGGGTGTGCAGTCCATCACTTTGCAGACCCCTCCCACATCCAACAGGGCTTGTTCTAGGCGTTTTGGACTTGGACAAAAAGTTGGACGGAAATGTGGTATAAAGATGAACGATTTAGTGGCTTGGACGATCAGATCGGCAGGACATATAATTAGACGATTTTTGAAAGTAAAAAAAAGTTGGATGTATCTTTCGAAAATGTGTCTTAGGCTCTTTTTAACTTTGGACGACTTGCGAGATGGACGTAAACGGACTTAGACGTCCCTTTTGATTATGCCCCTCTATGCTATTTGTGCTCCCTGATTTTACCAATTGAAATCAGTGATTCAGATTCCATAATGTACCAGGATAGAGTTGTCAGACATCCAAGACTGGCCTAAAAACATCCTCCTAGAATCGGAAAACATTTCAGCTCCCCAGCTCTAACCATTATGCCACTCCATGTGAACTTTGTGCCTGCTTACTCCCCATGCTCACTCCCAAATTATTCCTACCACTATACCAGCCACTAGGCTCTGTACTTGTCCCTGTTGCATTTGGAGCGATGAAATTTGGGGATGGGGAAAGCTGGTGAGAAAATGTTGAAGACTTAGCTATTTGTTAATGCATTTTTCTGAGCAATTGATTTATACTATATTGAATTCATGCTATACTGAGTATTTTAATTTTATATTCTTATAGACTTATAAGACTTATAGACTTATATTCTTATAGACTTTTAACATTTTATGTTTGTAACCCCTTATGAATCGTTTTGGATAAAAACGATATAGAAATTTTAAAAATAAATAAGTAAATTGGGTGGCAGTCCAAGGTGGAGGGGGGCCTACATACATTATATATGAGGAGCCTTCTGGAAAGTTCTCAGCCCAGCCAAGAAGATAATGATGTGAAGCCATGAAACTTACAAGTTATTTCATACTTTTTGTTTCATTTCATATCATTGAAATGAAAAGTGTCAAATAACTCGTGAGTTTCATGGCTCCACATCATTCTCTTCTTGTTTGGGCTGAGAACTTTTCAGCGGCCCCTCGTATTGTGATTCCACCAATGCCTCAGAGCAAGGCTCATCAGTGATGTCATAATAGCTGGGTTTCCCAATACTCGTGCCCATTTACTAGATGCATTTGTGTGGAATAACTCATAAGTTTCTTGGCTCTACATCATTCTCTTCTTGGTTGGGCTGAGAACCTTTCAGCTGCTCTTCATATTGTGATGTCATACTGCCTCATGTGATGTCATAAAGCCTCATTCCACCAATGCCTAAGAGCCAGCCTCATCAATGATGTCACAATGGTTTGGTTTTGCTATATTTGTGCCCATTTACTAGATGCATTTGTGTGGAATAACTCGTAAGTTTCATGGCTCTACATCAGGGGTCAAGAACCTTTTTGGCTGAGAGAGCCATAAACACAACATATTTTAAAATGTAATTCTGTGAGAGCCATACAATATGTTTAAAACTAAATGCAAGTAAATGTGTGCATTTTATGTAAGTCCAATACTTTTAAAGTACAATAAGTCTCTGAATTCTTTTTAATAACGTTGTTATGCTGTTGCTAACCAATGATGAATAAAGTAGTTCTTACCATTAATGCGACTTCTGGTGCTGCATGGTTTTGCTGATGACTTTGTAGTCTGGTTGATACGTGGTGAGGTTAAGTTTCATGCAGGCGTTGAGACTTCCATCCATTAAACGTGATCGTAGGTTGGTCTTAATGTTCTTTAGATGTGAGAAAGACTGCTCACATGCATACGTAGAGCCAAACATTGTCAGTACAGCAATACTCATATGCTGCAGTGTGTGGTATGTGACGGGAAGCGCGTTCCAAGTTTTGACAATCATCTAGTCTGCGGGTTGAAGTTTTTTCATTTCTCCCCACTTCTGTTTGCTCGCCAACTCTGCTTGCTTCGTGCAAGTCTTTCCAAATCTTCATTCAGTGACTTGAACTTATTCATGCACATGTCTGAGGCCTTCAGATCAGCAGCTTGGAGCTCAAAATCTCTGACGGAGACACTGGGGATGTAACTCAGTCGGCGCTGTCCACCGCACACTCGTGTGGCTGGGTGATGAACTTAAAAAGACGAGCGCGCTCACGAAATTCTCCAAAGCGTGCTTTGAATGACTGCAGGAGATTAGATGTGAAACCCGCTAGCTGCTGAAGATCAAGATGTTGAGCAGGGTCACTTGCTGTGCATGCATCTTTAAACTCTCCCAGTTTTTCCAAAGTGTAGTAAACGACCTGTTTCAATGTTGGCAATGAAGAGTTCTAGCTTGTTTTCAAATGCAAACACTGCTTGTTGAAGGGATAAGACTGTATTTCCAACGCCTTGCATTTTCACATTGAGCTGGTTCAGATGTTCAGTCATGCCCACGAGATAGCAGAACTTCAGGAGCCACTCAGTGTTAGCTAACTCAGGATGCTCGACGTTTTTCATTTCAAGAAAAGTCTGGATTTCGCTCAGACAAGCCGCAAAATGGCTAAGCACCTTCCCTCTTGACAACCAACGTACATTGCTGTGCAGAAGCAGACCAGGATAATTATTCCCAACTTTATCCAACAGTGTTTTAAACTGACGATAATTTAAAGCTCGGGCAACAATAAAGTTGACCACCTGAATGACCAGCGACATCACCTCACTAAGCTGCTCACCACACATTTGAGTACAAAGCGCCTCCCGATGTAGGATGCAGTGAAAACTTAGGATGGGTCTCTTTTCATGTTCACGGAGAAGCGCTACGAATCCTCTGTTTTTCCCCACCTTTCACGGAGCACCATCAGTACACACCAAAATAAGTTTATCCATCGGTAGATTTTCTTCTTTAGCGAGCTCAGTGAAAGACTTGAATAAATCCTCCCCTCTTGTTGTCCCTTTCATAGGCAAAACAGCAAGACTTTCCTCACATAGTGTGTCACCGACAGCATACCTTGCAATCACGCTGAACTGGGATAAATGGCTTACGTCTGTTGACTCATCCAAAGCGAGAGAAAAGAATGGTGCTGCATTTATGTCCTTCACGTGTGTTGCCTCAATTTGATTTGCCATCATGATGGTATGATCGTGAACAGTTCTTGCCGACAGAGGCAAGAACTTATTCGTTTGATTATCTTGTCTTTATCCGAAAAGTCATCAAAAAGTTCATTGGCAACATCAAGCATGAATGTTTTGGCATACTCCCCATCTGTGAATGGCTTTCCGTTTCTCACAATTGCTAAAGCACCAGCAAAGCCAGCTGAATTCCAATCACCTTGTTGGGTCCAAACATGGAGTTGCTGCTGACTTGCTTGCACTCTGCACAGTAGCTCTTGACATACTTTCTTCCTGCTGTCCCCCGCAGGATATTTCGATGCAAATGTAGTATGGCATATGTCGAAGTGCCGCTTTATATTTGACTGTTTCATCGATGCAATTTTATCATTGCATATTAGACACACTGCAGAACCTGCTCTCTCCACAAAGGCGAATTCCTCTGTCCATTCCTGCTGAAAAGTACGATACTCCTCATCTTTTTTTCTTTTAGCCATCTTCTTCAATAAAAGGGTTTCTGCAATTAGCTAGCTGACTGAGGTGAGGAGGATACCACCCCAGGTAGTGGTCTGTGGGGCAGGGCAGAGGTAATGAAGGCAGGGTAGCCAATTGCGGGTGTAGCTGGTGTGATGGGAAGCCGGGGCCAGTGGCGTACCTAGGGTATGTGGCACCCGGGGCCCATCATTTTTTGACACCCCCCCCCCCATGTAAAAAATTTTTTTTTTTTTTTTTTTTTTTTTGCAATAACCATGAAATGGAATAAATGGTCAGAATAGAAACAGGCAGTGAAAATTTTCTTTTATTGAACCTCATATATGTAACCATTATTCCAAACATAACATAACATAAATTATGTCTAAATTGTCATGACATTAGAAGTACATATGGAGTAGTTGCAGGTGATGCTTGGGACAGTTCTGATTGTGTTAGTTCGGTTTTATGTGTTTTTTGAATAGAAGGGTTTTTATTGCTTTTTGAAGGTTTTGCAGTCTGTGGTTGATATCAATTGGTTGTAGAGTTGGGGGTCGAGTGTTGCAGCTCGAATGGCTAGGAGGTTGTCGAACAGTTTTTTTCTTTTGACGTTTTTGGTTGGAGGGTGCACAAGTTCTCCTATGTCTGTTTGAAGTGGATTGAATTATTTAGCTGAAGAAATTAGTTACCCCCCATTCCACACACATTAATTCTCTTCCATTTTTGTTCCCATTATAAAAAACACTGATAAGTTCCCAGAAAAAAAATACATTAAAATAAGAAGTGAAAACAAAGGCCCCTACAGATGAGAACATAACATAAGAATAGCCTAACTGGGTCAGACCAATGGTCCATCATGCCCAGTAGCCCATTCTCATGGTAGCCAATCCAGGACACTAATACCTGGTCAAAACCCAAAGAGTAGCAACATTCCATGCTACCGATCCAGGGCAAGCAGACACTTCCCCCATGTCTTAATAACAGATTATGGACTTTTCCTCCAGGAATTTGTCCAAATCTTTCTTAAAACCAGCTACACTATCTGCTTTTACCATAACTTCCGGCCACTTCATTTTTAAGTTTAGATCTTTCCTTTCAAACAGAGACCTTGCTAGATGTCAAATACAGCACAAGGTAACTTCACATGGACTTAGCTGTGCAGGAAATGTGAATCTCCTCATACACCCACCATATAGTGCAAAAATGTGCAAAGGTCTGTTTTTTTTCTTTCGATCACTACATAGCCTAATGCCACACAAGCAGCGCTGTTACAAACATATTCTGTAGGTCAATGCTAAGGATAACAAAGTTTCCTTCCTTGGACCAGAAGGAGATAAACCACTGGAAGAGATCCCAAAACAACACCCAAAGACCCACTCAGTATGTGAATCAGTTGAGTGGAGTGGACTAACTGGGGGGTGGAAATGGGCCCGGAGTTTGCTCAGCAGAATTTCCCAGACCACCTCTTCCTCTCAACACATTGACACGCTGCCACCATCACCACTAGGAACACCTCACTGGGTAGGCCAGCTATGCTATAAACTTTATAAAACACATTATTATATTTTCTTATAAAGCACATATTTTAACTGACCTCTCTGACATCCTCAGCCTTTCCATTCACAAAAATAGAAGGAAGAAAAGTTCCCATTTCCTGCTGTCTCATGTCCCCGGCCTATACAATATTTTTTTTCTGCAGACCCTTCAAAAGTCTGACCAAATCCTCGTTTCACTTGCATTATAAAGTACTGAGGATGCCATCTCTCCCCAATCCCAGGTCCTAAAGTCTAAGACAGTAGCGCAAACTAATGCTGCCAGATACAGGAAAAAAAATTTTTGATTCGATTCAGCCAAATTGAATTGGTTTTTCAATTCGATTTTCCTGCCCAGTTGGGTGATTTTTTTCAAAACTCCTGGTGGGTTTTATAGCTTTTTCACCCCCTTTGGCTTCTCCTAACCACACTGGCGCTGTGGTGTAAATAAAATAAAGAAACAAAAAGGACTTTTCCTCTTTCTGTTAAATCCTAGCTCACGTTTGCAGTCCAACACCAGCTCTGGCAGGATACACATTTCAAATCTGACATGTTATAATCACAAAACAGAAAATAAAATTAATTTTTCTACCTTTTGTTGTCTGGTTATATTTCAAATCTTGTTGGTCCAAGGCTCTGGTTTTCTTCTGATAACTTGCTTGCCAGGGTCTCCTTCTTTCTGCATGCTAACCATCCATCTGCCAACTCTGTCCTCCCTTTCCATTTCCCTTCCCTTCCCAGGAAGTCTGGTATCTTTCCTTTTTTTCATCTCCCTCCACAGATCCACCTTTTCTTAAATACCCTTTCATCCGGCATCTCTCCCTCCTTCCCCACCATCCCAGAGTCCACCATCTCTCCGTTTCTTTTCCTAATTACCCTCCTATCCAGTATCTCTATCCCTCCTCCACACCATCCCTTGTGTCCAATTTCTCTCCCTTTCTGTTCCTTCCCTCCCTAAATCCCATGGTCCATCATCTCTCTCCCTCTCCTCTATTTTCAGACCCATTATTTCTTCCCCCCCCCAAAGTTTGGCATATGCATGTCTCTTTCAACACCCCCTTCCCTCCGTGTACTTCTAAATCATGGTCCCCCCCCAAAGGCCTGTCCCCCCTTAAAGGTCTGCCTGTCCCACCTTGAAGGCCTGCACCCCCCTTGAAGGCCTGTCCCATCCCCTTGTAGGCCTGTCCCACCCTTGAAGGCCTGCCTGCCTGTCCCCCCCTTGAAGGTCTGCACCCCCCGAAGGCCTGCACCCCCCCGAAGGCCTGTCCCCCACTTGAAGGCCTGTCCCACCCCCTTGTAGCTTCTCCCCCCCCCCTTGTAGGCCTGTCCCCCCTTGAAGGCCTGCCTGCCTGCCTTTCCCCCCTTGAAGGCCTGTCCCCCCTTGAAGGCCTGCACCCCCTTGAAGGCCTGCACCACCCCCCTCGAAGGTCTGCACTCCCTTGAAGGTCTGCACCCCCCCCCCGAAGGCCTGTCCCCCACTTGAAGGCTTGTACCACCCCCTTGTAGCTTCTCCCCCCCCTTGTAGGCCTGTCCCCCCCTTGAAGGCCTGCCTGCCTGCCTTTCCCCCCTTGAAGGCCTGCACCCCCTTGAAGGACTGCACCCCCCCCCCGAAGGCCTGCACTCCCTTGAAGGTCTGCACCCCCCCGAAGGCCTGTCCCCCCCCCTTGAAGGCCTGTCCCACCCCCTTGTAGGCCTGTCCCCCCCTTGTAGGCCTGTCCCCCCCTTTAAGGCCTGCCTGCCTGCCTTTCCCCCCCTTGAAGGCCTGTCTCCCCCTTGAAGGCCTGCACCCCCCTGAGGCCTGCACCCCCCCTTGAAGGCCTGTCCCCCCTTGTAGGCCTGTCCCCCCCCCCTTGTAGGCCTGTCCCCCCCCTTGAAGGCCTGCCTGCCTTTCCCCCCTTGAAGGCCTGTTCCCCCCCCTTGAAGGCCTGCACCCCCTTGAAGGTCTGCACCCCCCCCAAAGGCCTACACCCCCCCCCCGAAGGCCTGCACCCCCTGAAGGCCCTGCCTGCCCCCTTGAAGGCCTGCACCCCTTGAAGGTCTGCACCCCCCCCGAAGGCCTGTCCCCCCTTGAAGGCCTGCCCTGCCATGCCTGTCACCCCCTCCCCCCCTTGAAAGCCTGCTTGCTGCCCCGCCCCGCCCCACCCTGAAGGCCTGATGCCCCGACCCACCCCGAAGGACCCGCTCGCCCCCCCTGGCCTCCCCGCACACACCTATGAACAGCCGCAGCAGGATCGCGAAGTCAGCGTCAGCGATCCTGCGCTGCTTCCCTGCGCCACGGTCCCCGCCCCTCCTCTGACGTCAGAGGAGGGGCGGGATCGCGGCGCAGGAAGCAGCGCAGGGATGCTGACGCTGACTTCGCGATCCTGCTGCGGGCTGCTTCACAGGTTGTGCAGGAAGGTCAGTGGGGGCGAGCGGTCCTTCGGGGGTGGCGGGGGACTGAACGGCAAGGCCGGGAACACCCCCTTAGGGCTGGTACCCGGGGCGGCCCGCCCTCCCCGCCCCCCCCTAGGTACGCCACTGGCCGGGGCCTCGATTTGGGCTGCCTGTGAAGGACGATGCGGGCTTCAGGCCCGTTCGGCCGCGGATTGCATGCGGGGCAAGGTAGGGTGTGGTCCCAAGGGATGCTGAATGCGGATGCGATGCAGAGGAGGGCGTGGCCTGCGCTCGGGCGGAAAGAAGACGTGTTCTTCTTTCCAGCATGCCCCAGCCACGGATTTTTCCCATGCGTTCATATAGTCACAGAGGGGCACTGGGGAGATTAAGGGGGGTTCTGGAGCAATAACAAATGAAGTAGGCACATTCACAACTTGTCCCCTTCACTGGTATAGCTTGCTGCGGTCCAGGCTAGAATCTGCAGCTGGGGGAGGTGCCACACTGTGCAGAGCGTCAGAAGATGGCCGCCGCTGCCCCGTCCTGGCTCAAATCCGATCCGGCTCTGTGTAGGCAGCCTCCCGCTTCGGGTGACCGCAGAATGTCCCTGATGGTCTGGGTAGGTCTCCTCGGGTGTCCTCTGCTGCATTGCATGTCTTGGAGAAGATTTTTCTCCGCTGCAGCAGAGGAGCTCGTTAGTAGTGTGCGGCCGCTCTCTTTAGGCTCCGCCCCCCCGGAAGTCAGAGTGTCACGTTGGCAGCGAGCCAGATGCAGCCATCAAAAAGAGCCACATCTGGCTTTGCGAGCCATAGGTTCCTGACCCCTGCTCTACATCATTCTCTTCTTGGTTGGGCAGAGAACTTTTCAGCGGCCCTCATGAAATGTGAGACTGACAAGGTAGAATACACCATCCTAAGGATCTAGCTCTAGTGTCACTCCTAAATAGGCAAAGAGCTATTCATGTCTGCTGCTCTCTGACCCTGTTCTTCTCTGCTTTTCCACTGTTTTTTCTAGGGGGTACCGATTGTGTTCAGTATTTAATTTAAATCTTCCATTGAACAAGTCCTATGTTTACTGGGCCCCATCTCTTCAGTAATCAGGTTGTTATTCTCTGAAGTAATCTCCTTATCCTAAGGGGGTTAATTAATTTTCTTGTTTCAGCTATTATCATTTACACTTTCTGTTCTGGCCACCACCATATGCTCTCCTAAGAAAAGTGTGAATACGCTACAGATTAGGCAAATATAATGTCACCACTTGGGAGGGGAGGTAAGCGCCAGATTTAATTAACAACTGTACGGTAGTTTAAAGGGGAAAGACACATAAAATGCTGCGGTGGTGTGTTTTCCATACCCTCTCTAGAATTAACTTTTTCCTTCCAATTTGCTGCTTTGTTCTCACTTTTTTTAATCAAAAATCATACTTTCTTCCATACCAAGACAAGTTTCTACTGCCCCCCGCTCCCCAGGGAATTATTTAGTATTGGATTCACATCAATGAGCTTCAGTTCTTGAGGAGTTTGTACCAGGGCTGTGGAGTCGTTACATCAACCTTCAACCCCAACTTTCTTTATTTTATATGTCTAGTCAAGTGTTGTACTATATGCAGGGTGTGGCTTCTTGGGATTTTGGTTTATTTATTTATTCAATTTTCTACACCGTTCTCCCAGGGGCGCTCAGAACGGTTTACATGAATTTATTCAGGTACTCAAGCATGTTTCCCTCTCTGTCCTGGTGGTTCACAATCTTATCTAATGTACCTGGGGCAATAGGGGGCTTAAGTGACTTGCCCAGGGTCACAAGGGGCAGTGTGGGTTTGAACCCACAACCTTAGGGTGTAGCTTTAACCACTGCACCACACTCTCCCCCTATGTTAAGGTTTATCATTTTTGGGTCAGCTATTATGGATTTGGCATTTGTGTTCTGTGTGTGTGACCGAGATATTCTGTTAGCATGATTTTCTATGCAGCATTTTTCTCGGCAATCTGGCTTGTTCAGTTGTCTCGATAGTGGAGGGGATATTTGTAAGAGGGAGGGAAGGGGAGAGAAGAGGTTTTGTTGATCCTTGTTCTGTATTTGTGATTTATAAAATGACAGATATACAGAATATTGTTTTGTTTTATGCTTTGATAAAATGATTTCAATATAAAATCATAACTATTCGAGGCTTGGGCGGATGGGTTCAGACAAAGTTCGTGGGGAGACGGGGATAGAGTTGGAGGGGATGAGGTGGGGATAGGGACAAACTTTGTCCCCATGTCATTCCCTAGGTGCCACTTTTGAAAATGTGCCCCAGAGTACACTGAAGCTTCAGTTTTTTGAGTTTCATAATCTTATCAACGCATTAAAAGTACTGTAAAGCCCTCAGATCTACTAGTGGAAGTAAAAGAAGGCTTCCTTTAACCCTGCACAAGAGACATGATTCCAGACAGGCATCAAGGATAAAATAATCAGCATTGTCTAATCACAAAGGCTTTCTAGAGCTTGAAAAATGATAGAAAACAAAAGTTGTTCTTTACCATAGGTGTCCTATATAAGACACTTAGGGAGGTTAAATATTCCCAAAACCCAGGCTGGCAGACAGGAGTAGGGTCTGTATCATGCAGTCCTAAGAGTCTAGGCCAGTGTTTCTCAACTCTGTCCTGGAGTACCCCTTGCCAGTCAGGTTTTCAGGATATCCACAATGAATATGCATGAATGACATTTACATATAATGGAGGCAGTGTATGCAAATTAAATGTATGCATATTCATTGTGCATATCCTGAAAACCTGACTGGCAAGGGGGTACTCCAGGACTGAAACACTGGTCTAGAGGCCAACCATTCCTAACCCAGCTCTTGGGGCACACCTAGTTCCATCAGGTTTTCAGGATATTCACAATGAATATTCATGAGTTAGATTTGCATGCAGTTGAGGCAGTGTATGCAAATCTGTCTCATGATTGCTCATTGTAGCTATTCTCAAAACCTGATGGAACCAGGTATGCCCCAAGGACTGGGTTGGGAATGGCTGGGCTAGCAGAATGAGCCAATTAGCATCTAGAATTGAGAAAACTTTCTCCAGCTCCTGGGGTAACAAGAGAGGGGAGCAAAGAGAGAAGACTGCATGAGTGTTGTATGCAGGAGGGCAGAAAATGGACAGCAAGTGTGCATGGGACACTGCAGAGTAGTGCTGCCCAATTCAGGGAAAAAAATTTCAATTCAATTCGATTTGGTCTATTGAATTGATTTTTTTGATTCTATTTTCCTGCCCAAACGTCCTGGTGGGTTTATTTTGTAGCCTTTTGACCCCCCCCCCAATTTCCCTCTCCAATCCCACACTGGCGCTATGGTGTAGGTGCCCACACTTTTTGGGCTTGCAAGCTACTTTTAAAATGACCAAGTCAAAATGATCTACCAACAATAAAATTAAAAAAAACACAAAGCACACTGTACGCATAGAAAATGTTCATTATCATTCCTATTCCGGGGTTTTTTTCAAAGAGGTCAAGGCAGATGACTCTATGCACTGTCACCTCAGTAAAAACCATACAAAAATAGACAAATATACCCCCCTCCCTTTTTACTAAACCACAATAGCAGTTTTCAGCGCAGGGAGCTGCGCTGAATGCCCAGCGCTGCTCTCGACGCTCATAGGCTCCCTGCGCTAAAAACCACTATTGTGGTTTAGTAAAAGGGGGGCCATAGTGCAAAATATAGACAGCAGATATAAATTCAGACACATTTTGATCACTAAATTGAAAATAAAATCATTTTTCCTACCTTTGTTGTCTGGTGATTTCATGAGTCTCTGGTTGAACTTTCTTCTTCTAATTGTGCATCCAATCTTTCTTCCCTTCTTTCAGCCTGTATGCTTTCTCTCCTCCAGACTTCATTCCCTCCCCCAACTTTTTCTTCCTTTCTCCCTGCCCTTTCTTTCTTTTTTTTCTGTTTTCCTTCTTTCTCCCTGCCTGCCCCCTTTCTTTCTTTCTCCCTGCCCTCCACCAAGCCACTGCTGCCACCATCAGGGAATAGGCCCCAAGCCGCCGCCACCATCGGGTAATAGACCCCAAAGCCGCCGCCGCCCCAAGCTCTCCCTGCTTCCCTGCGTCAGGCCGACCAGCATTCCTCTCCCCCGATGTCAATTCTGCCGTCGAAGAGGAAGTTCCAGGCCAGCCAGCAGCGATTGGCTGACCCAAACTTCCTCTCCGACGGCAGAATTGACATCAGGGAGAGGAAGGCTGACCGGCCCGGTAGATCGCCAAGGCAAAATGAATCTATCACGGAGCCCGGGATGGGCTCCGCAATCGACTCACTTTGCCTTGGTGATCTACCGGTTGATTGCGATCGACCTATTGGGCACCCCTGGTGTAAACAAAATAAACAAAAAAGACTTTTCCTCTCTCTGTTAGGTCCTAGCTCATGCTCACTCTCTAACACCAGCTTTCGTAGGATACATATTTCAAAACTGACATATTATAATACAAAATAGAAACTAAAATTATTTTTCTATCTTCCACTGCTATATTCAACATTTGTTTATTTCCCACTATCATCTCTCTCTCTCTCCCTTATATCCTGGGTCAAACCTCTTTATTCCCCTCCATGCATCATTTTTTCCTTCCTCCCCTCCATTATCATGTGCAACATTTCTCTCTTCCCATGCACCATCTCTCCCTGCCCTCCACCCTATGTCCCAACATTTCTCCCTCTTTCTTCTTCATGCATATCTCCATCCTCTCCACCATATGTAGGATTTCTCCCTCTTACCTCTTTCTACCTCTTTGTTTCATCTCTCTCTTCCTCTCCTCTCTCCCCCAGGTGCATCTTTCCTCCCTTCCCATCCACCTGAGCAGCAGCTTTCCTCCCCTCCCACCCACCCTCTGTGCAGCAGTTTTCCATCCCTCCTTCTCATCCCCATGTGCAGCAGCACCCTACCAACCCTCCCACTATGAGACCTGACATACCTATGGGCCTCCCAAAGTAGCAGCAACATGGTGGTAGCCAGCCTTGAAGAGGCAGTGCTGTGAACAGGCTGATTGCAGCCTGCCCTGCCAGGGCTTTCCTCTGCCATATCATCAGTGATGTCATCAGTGACATGGCAGAGGGAAGGCCCCGGTGTGGCAGGCCACGAGCTGCCCATTCAGAGTGTTGCCTCTGCTGACTGGCCACCGCCACCACTGCTGCTGCTGCTGCTTTAGGAGGCCTGGAGTTATGTCAGATCTCACCGGGGTGTGTGTGTGATTTTCACTAAATCAGTGAGTCCAATTTTTTTTGGGTGACAAATTGATCCTTATCAGCGAATCGGGCAGCACTAGTGCAGAGGCTGTGATAGGATCCAGCCAATGGGGGTGGGGGCTACTTTTCACAGGAAGGAGGGGCTGAGCTACAAGGGCCGGAGAGTAGGTAGAACTACTGATTATTCTGGGGAATGGGATTGTCAGTTTATTTGTATCAGTACAGGCACAGCACATCGCTTAGAAATATTTATAAGCTTGTCATTCAGATATAGGGACTTTAGATCATCTGATATTTTTTTGTCCGCTGATATTTAGTTTTGGGAAGTCAATTTGGGGACAAATAAATATAGTCTTAGAATCGGATATTCTATTAACATACGAAGTAATAATTTGTGGTACTATTTTACATATTAAACCTCCCCTTGATAAATTTAAAAGCCGTCTTTTCTTGATTTTAACTGGAATTGCGGTTCAAATGATCACAAAAATTTGGAAAAGCCATGACAGATTAAATTATACATTTTGGCGGACAAATGTATGTAATACATATAGATATGAGAGAGTGAACGCAGAATGTTTAGGGTTTAGGGTTTTATTTTACAAAATATGGAGTCCATTGGCTTTATTTGCTGCTTCACATTTAAAAGATAATATATATTGCCTTCTGAGTTTTTTCATTACACAATCTGGGATGGGGTAGGGGGGCAGGGTAGGGAAAGGTATTGGGAAAATGGATATTAAATTTTCATTTTAAGTTGTTTAATATTGCTAATATTAATAATGATGAAAGGGGGTTGGGCTATAGTTATGATTTTATATATTATTTGTTTGAAAGTGTATTCTTTATAACATTTTGCTATTTTCAATTAAATGTATTACACTATTGTAATTTAATAAAATAATAAAAATGTTTAAAAAAAGAAGAAATATTTATAAGCGTTTGCTTCAAATGTTAAATAAAAGTTGAAACTTGAAAACTTGTAAGGGAGGGAGAATTTAAGAAGAATGGGAGAAAGTGTGAAGGCTGAGAAAAAGAACTGGCAGCAAGTGCATCTGGTTTTGTTTTTTTTTTAAATTTCTGTGCCATATAAATAAAACCTTCCTAGCCTCCCTTTGAATTGTGGGTTGAGCTTCCCTTTGAAAGTCCACTGCTATTAATGTACTTGTATGCCTATTAAACAAAGGGACGTTTTCAGTTTGGAGTATTTACCCAGCTAGCTATTAAGTTTCTTGAACAAATTCCTTTGAAGGCTGTTCTAATATTGCCTTATCTCTGTGAATCTTTTCTCACAGGTAGAACTTTATAATTATAGAGCCTAATATGCAGTGCTATTTAGATGGCTGGGAATGGCTTGCAGCCGTCTAAATAGCACGTAGCCAGCTATCTGCTGATATTCAAGAATTTCTTCCACATCTATAAACCGAGAAGAGAGCTTAGAGATGTAAATGGGATGAAATTAAGTATTTTAAGAAAATGCTAAAAGCTCAATTATTTGCCACTGCCTTTTTATGCTAAGGTATATTTCAGTTGATAATCGTCTTTTAGAATTTTTCTGACATCAATGTATGATTTAAAGCTTGCTTGTATTTCTAAATTGAATGAATTTGTGCTCTATCCCTATTATAACAGGGACGATTAACGATGTTGTTAAGACATGTCTATGTTATTTGTGATAATCGGAGGGAAACAAGATTTTATGTATGCAGTATGGAAACCACATAGTTGTATGCGGTATATACATTTTTTAAATAAATAAAATAAATTCAGCATGAGATAATCCAGCTTAGCGGATATGCCACACAACATAGCTGACTACCACCAATATTTAGCAGCTCGCTGGCCTAAATTTAGGGGTCAATAGACACCTGCCTAGAACGATGATATATCTTTGACTGTTGAGAATTAGCTGGCTAGTCACCGAATAATGGCATACCTGGCTATATCTCGGCCTGCCGAAAATAGACGGTAAATTCAATGCTGGCGGCCGGAATCGGCTCTGGCATTGAATTTACGGTATCACTGCAGATCGTGGGAGATCGCCAGCGATTTCCCATGGTCTGATGTACCTCAATTACTTTGATCCTTGGCACCTCTAGTTTGCACTAGAGGCAATGGAGGGTGAAAATAGCTTGCACAGCTTCTCTGGTTCTCGGCTCACTGCTGCAAAGCTGCCAAGTTACCCAGCTCCAGTAAGGAGACTTTTGGCTAGTCCGGTGGTTAAACATACATTCCAATTCAGTGTGCTATTTGTAGTCTCTGATACTGCCATGTGAAATCTGTGTTTCACGTCTATAAGAGAAGCTCACATTTGAACTTTGTTTCCCCTCCAGTTAGAGGATGTAAACTCAAAAGACATCATCAACACCTTTTCTCACATCAGGCAGTACTATGGGGTAAAGATCTAGAACAATTGCTTACGCCTACTATTTATGAGGAATTTAGGAAACCTCTAAAAACATATCTGTTCCTGAAGTATCTAGGCAGCTGACCAGCACAACTTTTTCTCCACAATAACTGATCCCTAGAGCTGTTAATCACTAGCTTTTAACTCATTCTTTACCATCTTTTAATCATTGTAAACCGCATAGAACTTCATGGACCTGCGGTATATAAACTATTATTATTATAATGTACCAGTATAGGGTTGCAGGACTAGTTCTGAATCTCCCTGCTGGAACTGGGTAACTTGGCAGTTCTCCAGCTCTAACCTTAAGCCTCTCCATTTGAGGCATGTGCTTGCAGGGCCCTCCTGCTCACCCACAAACTATTACTGACATCATGTCTATCTATGGTATCGGCAGCTGAAAACACGCCACTGATTGCCAGGAGGATGTCTGCTCAGGACTTCAGAAAGGACCGATTAGCTGGTGGGGCCTGGGGATCCCCGCTAGCTAAAGTATTTATTTTTATTTTTTTGGTGGGTTGGAGGGGGTGGGGCAGGTAGGATAGAGCAGAAATGTATGGGTCAGGCCCACCCAGTCCACCCCAGGGCCACCCAAAAACAGGTATGGCTTCGCTTCTGATGTCCACAGACAGGCTCTGTGCATTTTCCCTGTTAATTCTAGAAAAGTGAAACATTTTTTTTGGGGGGGGGAAGGGGGAGGGTAAGAAAAAGTAAATCAGGGAGAGTGGGAAGGGTCCCCCTGGTATGGGGACCAACAAATATTTTTTGCCTAGGGCACAATATAGTGTTAATCCGGTCCTGGCTACAGCCTGAGACCAATGCCAAAAAACAGTCACAATGATGGCTAGGAGGAGAGCAGCTAAAATGACAGAAAACTTTGAGTGGTTGCAAATAAAGATTGGACCAGGTAATCTGAAGAAGCAGAAGAAAAACTGCCAGGCAGCTTGCCCCCTTCCCTCTCCCAAACAATAGTATGGCCTTGTAGTAATGTGTAAGCCAGGGTTATAGCACCGCACTGAAGCACAGTTCCCTAATGTACACACAGCAAAATGTTTGTGCCCAGGCAGGGCAGCAATTAAACATATGCAAATAGTCTGCATTCAAAAGATTTGTGCAAACATGTGAGGACATGCCGGTTGCCATGGAAACATGTACACATGAGTATGCGCTAGCAGCAGAATCGATATTTTGCATACAAAAAAATTGTATCAGCACCTGGAGTTGTATGCGCATACATTATATGTATCTACATGTCTGGAATGTTATTCAGAGCATAAAGATTACTGATAAGATATCATTCAAATGTCTGCAGGCAGGGATATTACAATTTATGGCCATAGTATCTCTCTCTTAAATTTGCATTCAGTGACATGATCGCCTCAGCTTCTCATCTTCCTGCTGTTTTTTTTACAAACTTAGCATCCCCTTCTGTGAGGCAAGAAAAAATTGTAGGCCCTTCATGCTCATAAAAAAGAGAAGAAACAGGCATGAAATCATCAGTAATGTTAGGCACTTTGTCCGGGTTATGAGCCTCCTCTCAATCGCGCTGGGCAGGAGACAACCACTTATGAGCGGATTGCTTCCTGCCCGACCACAGCAGGCAGCAGGGGGGGGAGCTAGGGCGGGACTGGGGCGGAGATAGGCTAGCCTGGGGGGGGGGGGGTTGGGTCTAGGGTATCCGGATTTTACAATCGTAAAATCTGGCAACCCTAGCCATCCCACCTCCCCACCCCTCCTACCTGATACTTCACTACCTGTCCACCTCCCTTCTATTTACACATACTCATTCACCTTGCTTTCAGTCTGTCCTGTGTGCAGAGTGAGTGCTGATTATCTCACCTGTGTCTGCCTGAGGGGGGTGGGCTGATTCATTGAGGACTGTTGTTGCAGGCAGTATCTGTAAGTGCCTGGGTGTTGTCTGAATAGGGAGGGGAGCATAACCCTTGGTAGAAGGTGGGACTTCGTGGGGATATTGGGCTGCATCAGTGGTGGTGGGTCATGGATGGAATTAATGCACTGGTGGTGGTTGACATTCTATTGCAGGAGGAAGAGAGAGATGAGGGAGAGCCCCACAGGAAATAATAATAATAATCAGTTTATATACCTTAAGGCCGTAAAATTCTATGCGTTTTACAATAGTTAAAAAAACCAAACAAACAATAAAAGAAGTTGAATAGAACTAAAAAAGTTAAAAGCCAATAATTAGAGACACTAAAATTATCAAAATAGTGCATAATAAAATTTTTACGAATTAGCTATTGGATGAAGGCATCATGGGTAGAGCCAGGGGAAATACCTCCACATGAGAGTCTTCAGGGCTCGCTCCTGCTTTCTAGATCTCACAGACCAGCAATGTATAGATACCGCTTTGACAGGGCAGCTATACAGGATCTCTGTCAGTAGCTGAAACTCCTCCTGCAGGCACCCACATGCAAGAATAACCCTATACCCGTCCACCTCAAGGTCGCTTCCATCACATTCCTAGGAACAGGAAGCTTCCAGTCTGTCCTAACAGCCAATGCAGAACTCACCCAGTCTGCCATCTCTAAATGCCTCACCCAGTTCCTACAAGATTTCCTCACCCACTCCTATGACTACATTACCTTTCCTACCAACCCTCCAGGACCTACAGAGCAGCATGGGTGTGGTCTACACTTGGTCATAGGTGTCTTACACTGCACACTTGTTGCACATAGACCTCACCCCCCCTCGGGCAGATAAGGCCACCTACAGTAACAGAAAAACATTCCATTCAATGAACATGTAATTAGTGTGCAATGCCCAGGGTGATGCAGCAAATTTAATTATCTCATTAGTTATTCCCATCTTTAGATCATTGATAAATATGTTAAAAAGCAGTGGTCCCAGCACAGACCCCTGGAGAACCCCACTATTTACCCTTCTAGATCCTCTGGCTATGTGTGCTAGATCCTCTGGCTCTACCCATGATGCCTACATCCAATAGCATTCTGGAATGTACAGAAGAGTAACCCAAGGGGAGTTCAATGGTGGTTGACTGCTAGGTAAGCACTACAGGAACACACCAACCATATACCCCTAGCCTCCTGACCACCCCCTTGTAAACACTCCCTTCCTGCATGCTCCCACCAATTCCCCGCTTCTATAGATCAACTGGAATTAACAATTTCCCCCGTCTCTCCCTCTCTTTCTCAGCTTCCCTCCCATAGGTGATAGAGGCTATCCGCAGCGATCCTGGCTAATGACTCCCATCATGTACGTAGTTGAAAGATAGAAAACAGACAGTAGGTTTAAATGGTCAATATTCTCAATGGAGAAGGGTAAATAGTGGGGTTCTCCAGGGGTCTGTGCTGGGACCACTGCTTTTTAACATATTTATCAATGATCTAAAGATGGGAATAACTAATGAGATAATTAAATTTGCTGATAACACAAAGTTGTTAAAAGTTGTTAAATCACAAGAGGATTGTGAAAAATTGCAAGAGGACCCTGTGAGATTGGGAGACTGGATGTCAAAATGGCAGATGGAGTTTAATGTGAGCAAATGCAAAGTGATGCATGTGGGAAAGAAGAACCTGACCTATAGGGTTCCACATTAGGAGTCACTGCCCAGGAAAAGGATCTAGATGTCATTGTTGTCATTGAAGATACATGGAAATTCTCAGCTTAATGTGCGGTGCTGGCTAAGCAAGCAAATAGAATGTTAGGAATTATCAGTAAAGGAACAGAAAACAAAGATGAAAATATTATAAGACCCTTGTATTGCTCTATGGTACATCCGCACCTCAAATACTGTGTGCAATTCTGGTTGCCATATCTCAAAAAAGATATAGCGGAATTAGAAAAGGTAAAGAGAAGGGCAACAAAAATGATAAAAGGGGATGGGCCGACTTCCCTATGAAGAAAGGCTAAAGTGGCTAGGGCTCTTCAGCTTGGAGAAGAGACTGCTCAGGGGTGATATGATAGAGGTCTATAAGATACTGAGTGGATTAGAAAGGGTAGATGTGAATTGCTTGTTTACTCTTTCCAAAAATACTAAGACTAGGGGGCATGCAATGAAGCTACTAAGTCAGTGTATTGCAAACCGTGTGCCTCCTGAGATTCTACGTGTGCTGCAGCACACTGAGGAGGAAGAGAGGCGCCGGCCAGCTGACTTGCCTACAGTGCGTGCCTCTTGCTGCGAGAGGCACGTCCTGTAGGGCCAGAGGTTCTCAAAACGTGATACGATGCCAGTGCTGCATGTCTAGCGACTTCCTGCTGCTGTTGTTTATCTCCCGGGACTCCCGCATTCCTTATCCTCTCTCCCACCCCCGGACCAGCAGCGGCAGCTCAGTGCGTGTTTAACTTTGCCACATAGCTGCCGCTAGCATTAGTTCAGATGTGGTTCCTTCAGGCAGTCTCGGGGTCTTTGCTAGGCTGGTCTACTTCAAGGCTGCCTGATGGAACCACGTCTATACTAATGCTAGCGGCAGCTGTGTGGGGAAGTTAAAGGTACAGTGAGATGCTACTAGAGAGAAGAGAAGTACTGTTGGATGGGGAGGAGGGAAAGAGAAGGGAAGAGAGGCATTGCTGAATATGGGGAGAAAGAGATGTGCTGCTAGACAGGGGAGAGGAAAAGGGAAAGGAAAAGAGGTACTGCTGGACCTGGCAGAAGGGGAGGGAAAGGAAAGGTGCTGTACACTGGAGGGGAGGGTGAGATGGTGCATGGGGAGAGATCATATTAGTTGTGAGTGGGTTGGGGGAGAAGGAAAGAAAATTGTTGCAGGAGGAGTGAGAATGATGAGAGAGAGAGAGAGAGAGAGAGAGAGAGAGAGAAATGGACATGGGGTGGAGGAGAGGGAGAAATGGTGCATAGGGAGAGAGCATGTTGGGTTGGAGGGTGGAAAGAAGGGATGTCACTTGAGGGAAGAGGCAAGGAGAGAGAGAGAAAGCATGCAGGAGGCAGAAAGTGTTGGACTCATGGAGAGGGTGAGTTGGATGGGGAGGGCAGAAAGGAGGGAAGGAGAAATGTCACACTTGGGGGAAGGGGGAGTGGGAAGAGAGTGAAAAGTTGGACTCATGGATAGAAGGTTTGGGGAGCGAAGGAGGACTGGAGGAGAAGCAGCATGCAGGAAGAAGAGAGAAAGAAATGTTGGACTGGTGAATAGGAGGGAGAAATGTTGGCCCACAGGGAGGAGGGAGAGAAGGAGATAGATGGACTACTGGCAGGAAAGGAGAGAGATATTGGACTACTTGGGGGGAAAGGAGGGAAGGAGAGAGATGCCAGCCCATGGAAACAGGGAGGGTAGGAGGGAGAGATAGGAAAGGAAGATAAGACATGGAAAAGTAGATTATGAGAAGAAAGCAGAAAAATGGAAAAAATTGAATGTTAAGTTAATGCCAAAGATGGATGCAAACTTCAGTCAAAAAAGATTCAGGGTGAAGGAGTAAAGATACCTCAAGAAGAAGACAGGCAGTGAAAAACTTTTTATATAGTAATATCGGCAAAATAGGGGGGGGGGGGTTACCTTCTGAAAAAGCCCCTCTATGTCTCTGAGCTGATCTTTACATATGTATAGCTTCATTTAGGTAATTTTTTGGGCAGTGTTCCGATATTATTATAAAGATGTATGCAAGGCAGAAAGTGAAGAAGGAGAGAAAAACAGTCAATGGACAAGAAAGCCCTGGAAACATAGTTAAAAGCACACAAAAATAAAGTAACCAGACAACAAAGGTAGGGAAAATGATTTTATTTTCAATATAGTGATTGAAATGTGTCAGTTTTGAGAATTTATATCTGCTGTGTATATTGTGTGTGTATATGAAAAATGAATGGAAAAAATTGCATTCCAGTTAGTAAAGGGGGTGGGATTTGGGGGCAGAGCTTGGGTGGGCCTAGGGTGGAGCTTGGGAGGTCTGTGGTTGGGGTACTCAGTTGATATTTGTTAGACATAGGGGGTACTTAGCATGAAATAGTTGAGAAACACTGTTGTAGGCAATCAGCTTGTGTCAATGCCTCTCCTTCTCTCTGGCCCTCTTCCATGCTGACACCCCCTACTGGCATCTCAGGGCCTGTCTGGAGGGCCTCTGTGCATGCATGGACGTCGATGTGATGATGTGATGCATGCGCGTGATGTCATCACGGCCACGTCTGTGAACTTCCGGGTGCCTTGTGTCGTGACCACTACCTTTAATGTGCCCCAGCTCGAGAAAGTTTGAGAGACACTGTACTTAGTAGATTTAAAACAGGCTGGAGAAAATATTTATTCACACAAACGTATAAGTAAATTGTGGAATTCATTGCCGGAGAAAGTGATGAAATCAATTTAGCAGGGTTTAAAACAGGTTTGGATAATTTCCTAAAAGAGACATCCATAAGCCATTATTAAGATGGTTTGGGGAAATTCACTGTTTATTCCTAGCATAAGCAGCATTAAATCTGGTTTTCTCCTTAGGATTTTTTGGATCTTGCCAAGTACTTGGGACCTGAGTTAGCCACTTGGAAACAGGATACATAAGAACATAAGCAATGCCTTCGCTGGGTCAGACCTGAGGTCCATTGCGCCCAGCAGCCCGCTCACGCGGCGGCCTAACAGGTCCAGGACCTGTGCAGTAATCCTCTATCTATACCCTTCTATCCCCTTTTCCAGCAGGAAAAGGTACTGTACTCTGCCCTATTACGTCCTCTGGAAGCGCATTCCAGGTGTCCACTACACGTTGGGTAAAGAAGAACTTCCTAGCATTTGGTTTGAATCTATCCCCTTTCAACTTTTCCGAATGCCCTCTTGTTCTTTTATTATTCGAAAGTTTGAAGAATCTGTCCCTCTCTACTCTCTCTATGCCCTTCATGATCTTGTAAATCTCTATCATATCCCCTCTAAGTTTCCTCTTCTCCAGGGAAAAGAGATCCAGTTTCTCCAATCTCTCAGCGTATGAAAGGTTTTCCATCCCTTTTATCAGACGTGTCGCTCTCCTCTGAATCCTCTCGAGTATCGCCATATCCTTCTTAAGGTACGGCGACCAATATTGGATGCAGTACTCCAGATGTGGACGCACCATCGCCCGATACAACGGCAGGATAACTTATTTCGTTCTGATAGTAATTGTTCCTGATTATACCTAGCATTCTTGATTATACCTAGCATTCTATTCGCTCTCTTAGCGGCTGCTGCGCACTGTGCTGTCGGCTTCATTGTCATGTCCACCATTACCCCCAAGTCCCTTTCTTGGATATTCTCATTCAATAACATCCCTCCCATCATATAGTTGTACCTCAGGTTTCTGCTTCCCACATGCAATACTTTACATTTCTCAACATTGAACTTCATCTTCCATCTCGTCGCCCATTCCCCTAGTTTGTTCAAATCTCTTTGCAATTTTTCACAGTCCTCCTTAGTCCGAGCTCCACTAAATAGTTTGGTATCGTCCGCAAATTTTATTATCCCACCCTTCGTCCCTGTTTCTAGATCATTTATGAATATATTAAATAGCAGCGCCCCGAGCACCGAGCCCTGCGGAACACCACTCGTGACCCTCCTCCAGTCCGAGTAGTGGCTCTTCACCCCTACCCTCTGTTTCCTACCCACCAACCAGTATCTGATCCATCTATGTACATCTCCGTCCACCCCATGGTTCTTCAGTTTCCGGAGTAGACGTTCATGAGGCACCTTGTCAAAGGCTTTTTGGAAATCTAGGTATATGATGTCTATGGGGTCTCCTCTGTCCATCCATTTGTTAATTCCTTCGAAGAAGTGCAATAAGTTAGTTAGGCACGATCTCCCCCTGCAGAAACCATGTTGGCTGGTTATCAGAAGTTCGTTTCTTTCAAAATGTTCATTGATGTTTTCTTTTATCAGCGCTTCCGCCATTTTCCCTGGAACCAAGATCAGACTCACCAGTCTGTAGTTTCCCTTTTTAAAGATGGGCGTAACATTGGCTATCTTCCAATCCTTCGGGATCACGCCTGTTTTCAGGGATAGGTTGCAAATTTGGTGCAGTAGTTCCGCTATCTCCTCCTTTAGTTCCTTAAGACCCCTTGGATGGATTCCATCCAGACCTGGGGATTTGTCAGTTTTTAGTTTTTCTATCTGCCTGCGCAAATCTTC
The DNA here is from genome assembly GCF_902459505.1 of Geotrypetes seraphini. Classification (NCBI taxonomy): domain Eukaryota; kingdom Metazoa; phylum Chordata; class Amphibia; order Gymnophiona; family Dermophiidae; genus Geotrypetes; species Geotrypetes seraphini. The sequence goes on from NC_047095.1 coordinate 85,859,080, forward strand.
AAGGCTCACTTCCATGGATGTTAATTTTTCTGCTTGATTTCCATTGAAGAATTGCTCAGATTCCGGTATGTTGATTGTGTCTTCATTTGTAAATACAGACGAAAAGAAGATGTTAAGTTTTTCCGCGACCTCTTTCTTCTCCTTCACCACTCCCTTCCTGTCACCGTCGTCCAGCGGTCCCACCTCCTCCCTAGCCGGTTGCTTCCCTTTAACATATCTAAAGAACGGTTTGAAATTTTGTGCTTCCCTGGCTAGCCTCTCTTCATACTCTCTTTTGGCTTTTTGAACCACACGGTGACATTCTTTTTGATACTGCCTGTGCTCTTTCCAGTTCCCCTCGGTTTTGTCCTTTTTCCATTTTCTGAATGAATTTTTCATATTGCCTATCGCTTCCTTCACTATATTAGTTATCCATGCCGGGTCTTTTGTTTGACTCTTTTTGCACCCCTTTCTGAATCTGGGGATATACAGATTTTGCGCCTCGCTCACCGTGTCCTTAAAAAAAGACTAGGCATGTTCTACCATTTGCCATTTTTTGGAAATGTTTCTAAGTTTCTTCCTTACCATTCCCCTCATTGCTTCGTAGTTTCCTTTCCTGAAGTTAAAAGTTGTCGCTATGGTTCTCTTTCCTTTCGATATTCCTATTGGGCTTGATGGACCTTTGGTCTGTCCCAGTATGGGAATTCTTATGTTCTTATGCTCTTATGTTAACACAGAGTATACTTATGGCTCTATATTTTATCACAAAATATGATATGGTAAAAGAGGTTAATAATTGTAATAATATATATAGTTTTAGGATTTGGGGATAATCTCATAGATTTATACAGTATATATTATTCAGTAGACTCTTTTAATATGTTAGTAGTAGATTGGGGGCTTTATATTATGGCTTTTCTTTTGTTGTTAAAATCCTTTAATCTTTTTACTTCATCTTGAGACAGGCTTGGAGTCCCTACATGGGCCCAGGGTAGTTGCCCTGGTTGTCATACCAGCCCTGAACCCAACTGCTCAGCCTGTGGAGGTCAACAGCTGCAAAAAGCAGAACAATCCTTGCTCCTGGTTTGTTTCTTGGCTGCCGCTTCCTGTATTCCTGCTTGTCCCTGTATGAGACCCCAGCATAACCTACTAGTTAATTATCACATGCATTGAACTGACTGCCTCACAATTTCTATCTTTTTTTTCCCTAGAGCGATTCTGATGGCCCACTACTTTGCAGTGGCAGGCTATAGGGCATAGTATTCTCCAATATGGACATGGCTTCACTGGGAGAAGTTATTCTATAGAGTCACAAAAACCTGCATGCTGTTACCCAGGACTACAGTCACCATGGCATCTTATCCCAAGACCTAGCACTTATCAGCTATATTTTCTTTACACATTTTGAATACTGTTGGATGTCCACAAGATAAATAAAACTAAAAATGAAAAGCTTATACAGAGATTTATTTTAATTATTATTATGTATGCATAAATAAAGCAGTAGAATAAACTTGATTTTCAACGTTCATAAGGTACATTTACAAGCCAATAATACATTATGTAATACTAATAACACTGTCATTTGCTGCACAATCTAATGAATCCACACGCCTTTGTAGAGAAAGATTTACTGGCTACATTTCACTATGAACACTGAAATGAGACATCAGTGAAATTAATGTCCATTTATGAAATGATTTTAATGTGCCTATTATAGAGATCTCTAAACAAGACTTAGAAGGAACAGAAATGAATATCAGTAGTTTAGTACTCCAGTCAACGAGCCCATTGGGTATCAAAAAATGAAGACAATACTCTTATGGATAATGTCTGTCTAGTATCCATCATATACTATGTTATCTTTTTGTAAATTTTAAATTTGTGTGAGAATATACATCTTTTTAGGAGATATAGGGAGGAAGTTATCAACATGGGATACTGGTAAATCATGCTCTTGTTTACAATATTTATTTGCTCTGAATACCTATACAAACAGGTTTCATACCCCTCAGCTCTTTCTTCCATCTCTGGTGGAGGCTAAGGAAATAATTACCAGACACAATTTAAGTTTAAACATTTCAAGGCCTTGGGAGTTCTTGGCTTTCTACTAACTGGTAGAATACAAACCAAGAATCTCCCTGAATTACAAGTGACTGGCCATTTTATTGGGTTTATGACATCACTTACTTCATTAGTAAACATACAGTATGTAGTTAGTACATCTTCCAATTGAATTATAGTTACTTTATTAAGATCCAGTGATAAAATGCTTACTCCAGCAATATTCTTTTGGTTAATTTTGATCACATGATTTCTTTCCAATCTTATTTCTTTAGTAATTTTCCATAGCAATAATGACTTAGTTATCACATGCTATTCAGCTTCACATCCGGTAGCATTAGAGGTGATTTCTATTTCAGTGCATTGCTCAACTTGTAACAACGTGTCCATTTAGGGCACACTGACCTTAAGTACTTCCTCTAATATGTTAATGGAACAGGATGTAACTGAGTCAGACATCTAACCAAGCAATATTCTTTTTACTGTAACTGAAGCATTTCTATATTCTTCAACATCATCTTTTATTTATATACTGGTGTATTTTCAGGTTTCCCAGGCAAGGAGTGTTTCATACATATTGGGTTATGGGTCCTCCTTATATCCTGCTTAATAATATTATTGCTATCAAAAGTTATCAACATGGGATACTGGTAAGTCATGCTCTTGTTTAGAATATTTGTTTTATAAAAAAAAACCATTAAAGAAATAAAATCAGTTGGTAATGAGTATACTACCCCCCCCCCTTTCTGTTAAAACAGGTTATTTTACTGTTAATACAGTAGACTCTCTGTTAACCGGAACTCAAGCAACCAGCAAAAAAAAAAATAAAAATTCAAAGAAATACTGTAATACTTTAAATAAAAATGAAAATAAAATTAATTTCTGGTGGAAATTTAAGTGTAAACTTGGCATGCCACACCTGAATACGCCCATGCTATGCCTACCACATTTCCGGTAGTTTGTCTGGAACAGTTTTTGGTATGGCATAGAATGGGGTATAGTATTAGGCCTATTTTAATAGTAACTCTCAAGCAAACAGAAAATGCATTTATCCGGCATCTATCAATCCCCATGGGTACCGGTTAACTGAGAGTCTACTGTAATAGTTATTAGTAACTAGGACTCTATGCATAAAATGGGACCTGTGCTAAAGTAGCATGAGTTATCAACATGGGCTGCAGTGGTAGAGTTATCTTACCACAAGTTGGATTATTTTAGCACAGGTCACTTTTTATGCAATGAAACCCTCTGCTAAAACAATTTGTGGTAAAGTAACCCAATAGTAGCCTGTTGATAACCTTCCCCTTAAATACCAAAATAACACAGTTTAATGGTAGCACATGATTGATAACTTACCCCCCCCTAAGAATGTTATTTTAACATGAACTCATGATGTTTTAGCACAGGTCCCATTTTATACAATGAGACTTAGGCCCTCTTCTATCAAACTGTGATAGCCCGCTCTGCTCCCGACACTCATAGGAACTCAATGAACGTCGGGAGCAGCGCGGGCCTTTCAGCGTGGCTCCCTGTGCTATAAACTGCTATCGCAGTTTGATAGAAGAGGGCCTTAGTAATAACACTAGACAACAAAGATTTTGCTTCTTCAACATTTTCGGGTGTATCTTACAGATTTCTGGCTGCTGATCACATCAATCACGTTTAAAATTATGTATCGTATCATTTTAACAAAAAAGTACATTTTTACAATTTCTTGTTATACTTTCAGGCTAATGCAATTAATAATTACCAACTGATGCCAAGATTAAGAAAGGCATTTTTGTCAGTCCACAGATCAGACACATCATCAATGATGAGAGATTTGAAGATCTGTTAGTCGGGCCAGAGAAAATTGCCTGGAAAGCGTTCAAGAATGTTGTTGAGAATTTTCATGGCAATTACAGAGTGCCAAACTCTGTTCAACTGGTTGACAAACTTCTTAGAGCATACAAAACCATGAAGTGCAACATGTCACTAAAGATACACTTTCTACATTCACACCAGGACTTCTTCCTCGTAAATCTTGGTGCAGTCAGCGATGAACATGGCGAAAGGTTTCAACAGGACATTGCCACTATGGAGAAAAGATATTCAGGTGACTGGAATCCATCAATGCTGGCTGACTATTGTTGGACACTGCAACGAGATGCACTGGACACTGAGTACAAATGAAAATCAGCAGGAAAACACTTTTAGCCTCGGCGAACTATCACAGCGTATCAGAAACTTTGTGCATTAAAACATGTTATAATCAATTAAAGATACCATTGTGTTTCTCAAAGTTCCTACATGATACAGTCAGTGGGAAATTATACGTGTGTTTATTTTGAAGGGGTCTATCATAATTACCAGTTTGTTTTAAGCAGCACACGCGTGGCAGCAGGGGGTGGGGAAGGGGTGTGTGGAGGTGTGTGTGAGTGTGGAGAAGAGGGCAGACGAGGGGCACCTCTCACCCTCGCTACGCCACTGACGATGCCTCTTGACTTTTCATCTGCAAGTTAATATTTGAATTTCAGTAATTTTTCTGATCCTCCCTTTAAAGTCTGGGCAGCTGCCCTCACATCCATCTCTAGTTACAGTCCGGGTATACAGAGCCAGTTATAAATAGTACATCTGTTTAGCCAAGATGATCAAACAGTATGCCAACAAAATCAGTAAATGCACAGGCAAGTTTATTCCTTTGATTACAAATCTGATCTTTTTTCTTTCCTTTTATGCTCATTCCTCCAATATCATAAATCATACCTTTGCCGACTGCTGCACTTTTCCTACATTCAATCATTTATATCACCAGCTAAAACAGGCCTGACTTCTGCAGCTCCTACCTTGCTAGCTTCTCTCATTGCATCTGTAGCCTTTTTGTTAAAAACTCTACAATACTTTGTTTCTCCCTTGTTTCTTGAGCCTCATGAACTCTGTCTGATTTCTTATTGATTACCTTTTCAGGATGGACTGAACAAGTCTTCGTTCTCCCCCAGAGCATTCATAGACTTGTAGTTTTGATTTCCCTCCCAAAATAAAAGCAGCACTATAGCTCCACATATATGGTGGGGGTCAAACTTTGGATTGGCTAGGCTTGGCTGGACAGAAAATTAAACTAGTTGATGCTCCTAGCTTATGTTGAGGGGCATTTTCGATAGGGTGTCTAAGTTTAACTATGGATATTTCATGCAAGACGTCCAAAGTTGAAGACGGAGAAACGGCCATTTTCGAAACCAGCAATACCACAAGAAGTCTCAATATTTGGGGGGGGGGGGGGGAATCATCTATTTAGACAACTTGGCTACTGGGATGTTCAATTTTGTAAGCCATTTTTGACCACAAAACCATCCAAGTTAAAAATGACCAGATCTAGACCATTTGGATGCAGAAGGGACCAATGGATTGTAATGGACTGGCCACATAGACATGCCAGTCGAGCAGTGGGGCTTCTTAGAGGAAACTGCTGTGAACTTAACATAAAGGGTGGTAGAAGTATATCTCACCATAAATTATAATGGGGTTATAATTTATAGTGAGACCTCCAAAACTCTCACAAAACCTACTCTACCCACCTGTCTTCCACCCCAATAGCTATATAGTAGTAGAGTAGGGTTTTGGTGGCCTCATACTTTTCATCATAAATATAGTGGTTAGATAGGCTTATGGGCCTGGGTCTTCCTCTTTATGCCTCACTAGCCCACTCACCAGGCGATTTAAAACACCTGTGTGATAATCTACTAGGCTTTCCCATACTATTTACATAATTAAAAATTTATATATACTAGGTCAGTGGTCTCAAACTCAAACCCTTTGCAGGGCCACATTTTGTTTAAATCTTTATTGATTTTCAAACTTTGATAGTGCAATACAATTGGTAAATCATAAATACTGCATAGAATGCACTAATAACTATACAATTATTACATTAAACAGTCATTTACTCTCATCCTCATCTTAATTATTAGTACAATAATATATATGATGTTATTTCAATATTTCAACTCCTCATAGTACATTTCCCACCCACCCTCCCTGGATGTGTAAAGAAATCTAATGAAAAGGGGAGAAACATGACTCTTACTGTAATGCAACAAAAGTAGTAAATGGACTCCATACATCATTAAAGGACTTACTAGTCCCCAAACGTTCTGCCATCATTCTTTCATACTTATATGTGGTACACACATTTACCCACCAAAACGTGAGGGCCACATTTTGGATTTGTAGGTACTTGGAGGGCTAAGTCTTAATAATAATATTGTAATTTATAGCTAAAGAGACATATGATCAAGAAACTGTTTTATTTTACTTTTGTGATTATGATAAACATACCGAGGGCCTCAAAATAGTACCTGGAGGGCCGCATGTGGTCCCCGGGCCGCGAGTTTGAGACCACTGTACTCGGTGCTGCTGTTCTAGAAACAAGTATGTACTGTTTCATTCATAATTTTGGGGGGTTGGAGGGAGTCAATGACCACTGGGGGAGTGTGGGGGAGTCATAACTTAATCCCTCCAGTGGTCACTTAGTCAGTTTGGGTACCTTTTTGGCACATAGATGCTTTTAAAACAGGTCTAGCTTAGACCGTCAAAGTTCTATCCAGGACGTCCTAGGAAAGGTTTATTACCGCAAGATGTCCAAGTCTAAGCCTACCTAGAACATGCCACCAATGTGCCCCCCTTTATTTATGGATGTACAGAGGCTAGGACACCTCGCAAAACATCCAGAAGTATGGTTTCAAAATGGGTACTTGGACATTTTGGCAAGAAAAAATTCCAAGTGCTAATTTATGCAATTTTTTGGACGTCCTAGTGTTTTTAAAATGCCCCTAATTATCACCTATGCTGCTGTTCTTTTTCCTTGGTTTTAATATTTCTACCAAGTCCAGATCCTAGATCTCTTTGGGAAATGATAGGAGTAATATAAAAAACTTATTTATTTATTTTTTTTTGAAGGGGTGTGTCTGCATGAAGGAGGCAGGAACATAGAACTTCACAAGCTATTATAAGATCTAAAGAGATGTCAGTCATATTGAAGGGTATACCCTTTTCCCTACCAGAGAATCGACCCTGGGTTTTGGATAAGAACCTGGGAATTGGAAGCATTTTTATGAGTATCTCTTGAATACATGGAAGCATTCACAATGATAGAATAGCTACATACTGTATATTACTATTTTTACTGCAGAGCATAGGAGCCAGCTCTGTGGGTGCTTGAGCACTTCCAGTATTGAACAAACGCAATGTGTGGTGGCAGCCAAAAACCATACAGGATGCTAGGAATTCTTAGGAAAGGGATGGTACAAATAACCAAGAATATTAGAATGCCTCTATTGCTCCATGTTGCGACCTCACCTTGAACATTGCATTCAATTTTGGTTACTTTCTTTCTCTCTAAAAAAAAAAAAAGAGATATAGTGGAATTAGAAAAGGATCCAAGAAGAGCAACAAAGATGATAGAGGAGATGGAACTCCTCTCATACGAGGAAAGACTAAAGAGGTTAGAACTCTTCAGCTTGGAAAAGAGATGGCTGAGGGAGATATGATTGAGGTCTACAAAATCCTGAGTGGTGTAGAATAGAAACAAGCAAATTGATGTTTTACTCTATCAAAAATTATGAAGACTAGGGGACACTCAATGAAGTTACATAGAAATCCTTTTTAAAATCAATAGGAGGAAATATTTTTTCATTCTGAGGTCTACAAAATCCTGAGTGGTGTAGAATGGAAACAAGCGAATTGATGTTTTACTCTATCAAAAATTACGAAGACTAGGGGGGACATAGAAATCCTTTTAAAATCAATAGGAGGAAATATTTTTCACTCAGAATAGTTAAGCTCTGGAACTTGTTGCTAAAGGATGTGGTAACAATGGTTAATGTATCTGGGTTTGGAAAAGGCTTGGAGGAAAGGCCTATAGTCTGCTATTGAGACAGATATGGGGGGAGCTACTGCTTGCCCTGGGATTGGTAGCATGGAATGTTGCTACACTTTGGGTTTTTGGCCAGGTACTTATGATTTGGACTGACCTTTGTGGAAACAGGATACTGGGCTCGATGGACCATTGGTCTGACCCAGTATGACTATTCTTATGTTCTTACGGTAATTCCTTATCTGTGTCCAGGGAGGGATAATTTCTGTTGGGTTTAGCACCCACAATTATTTTAAAAAGTTGACTTCTATACTGCAGAGGCTAGTTAAATGATATGGAAAAGGAAGTGCCTCTGTTTTGCTTTTTTTGTAGATATGCAGAGCCTTCAGTTCCCACATATTTTAAACCCAAGGCACTATTATTTTTATTTGATAAAGCCGGGTTAGATTTTTCTGGCAGAATTGGATTTGTCTCTTTGTTTGACTGATCCTTGCTGTGAGAGAAAGGGGAGAAAGATTGACATGCAGAATGACATGGCCCTGTAAAATGGTATACCTATCCAACTAAAAGACCTTTAGCCTAGCATTAGCATATTGGATGAAAACCCCCTTCCACAAATGTATCATTAGGGGCAAATCTTTCAGCAAATGTAGAGATGTGCCATGGGACTCAGCTGGGCAGAAAAAAACAGAACAGATAACACCAGCAAAAGAGGCAGGAAAAGCTGCAACAGCACATAAAAAATACTGAACAGATAATACCTGCAGAAAAAGCAGGAAAAGCTACAACAGCACAGCAAGAATAGAAGAGAAATGTCCACCATAAGGAGCAAGAGGAACGTGGGGACAGGAAAGACTGCCTGACACACTTCATATTCTTGGAGCACTGGGTGAGACAAATCCTTGACTACTCATTTTGGGGGTTGGTCATTGATAATATTGACATAATTATGAAAACACATATCTATATCTGTATATTTATAAAGAGAGACAGAATACCCTAACTATTGTAATAATTCATAGTCTGTAGTAACTGCCAGAATGTATTCCTGATATAATGTATTTTGTGTTAAGTGTTGCAGAAGGACAGTTCCCAAAGTTCCAACCCCATTTCCCAGAGCCCTCCACAATACTTCTTTGAAGTATCTTTTGTTATTTATTAGGATTTATTAATTGCTGCAAGTCCTGCTTCCATGACTGTTCTAATCGTGGATATTTTGAAATAGAAAACAGGAGAAAATATTTAATCTAAACATTTACAGATGCTCCTTTATATTATAGTGCATATAGACTCCTAGATTCTTTCTCAAGAGGAACTGAACTGCATTGATGTCTGCTGCTAGTGATAAAATATTGATTAGTGAGCTAGGAAATAAATGATTTAGCAATGCCTGGCTGGGAAATGTAATCTATTGTGCTGGCTACACTGGAGCTATCTGTCACCCATCACCATGCAGAAAAAGATTGACAAAATCAATACAAGGCACAACAGGAATTTCAATAGAATACCCTGTTAGTACTTCACCAGTGAATGGACTTCATTGGATAGAGTTTAACTTAGATCATAAATGAAACAGATAGGGTGATGTCAGTTAATCTCCAGTTAATCTGCATGGAATTAAAGATTTACCCAAAAAAATACCCTCTATAATAAAAACCTAAGCGTGCATGCGCAATTAGGAGACCGTGATACCTGACAGCGTGCTGTGTCCTTCCGTGGCCGTATTCTATTTGAGGCTTGCGCCAGCTGGCGGCATGTGCGCTGATTTGCGCCAGCTGGTTGCACGTGCAGTGATTTGAGCGGCAGTGGCGGTTTCACTCCTGATAGCTGGCACCTAGAGGAATGGCTGGAGGGTGTTGTGCAGGTGCTGCGAGGTGTCCCATGCTGGTAAAAATTCCCTGTTGGAAGGGGTGCTGCTGGACATGGGGGAGCAGGGAAGGGGTGCTGCTGGACACGGTGGAGATATAAGGAAGGGAGAAGGGCTGCTGCTGAACAGGGGGAGCAGGGAAGGGGTGCTGCTGGACATGGGGGAGATACAAGGAAGGGAGAAGGGCTGCTGCTGGACAGGGGAGCAGGGAAGGGGTGCTGCTGGACATGGGGGAGATAAAAGGAAGGGAGAAGGGCTACTGTTGGACAGGGAGAGCAGGCAAGGGATGGTGGTGGACAGCCGAGGAAAGAGACAGACAGAAAGAAAGAAAGAAAGACAGACAGACAAAATGCGGCCACGGAGAGAGAAAGAAAGAAAGAGACACACACACACATCTATTCTAGCACCCATTAATGTAACGGGCTTAAAGACTAGTTACATATAAAAGTCTATAGCCTTCCAGTGCTATATAAGTGATAAATAGTAGTAGTTGTAGTAAAAGGTGATATCTTTTTATTGGGCATGCATAACACATTTCGGCCCAGATTCTATAAAAGAAATCTATAGTCAGGCACCTAAGTTGATGCACCTAGCCAATCTAGGTGCCTAACAATTATTTAATAAGCTTAATCGGTGTTGATAATTGGCAATCAACACTTCATAAGTGGATTGGAGGCGTGGCCTAGTGGTTAGAGCTGCTGCCTCAACATCCTGACATTGCAAATTCAATCCCAGCACTGGTTCTTGTGACCCTGGGCAAGTCATTTAACTTTCTGTTGTCCCATGAGCCTGCTGGGACAGATAAGGAAGCTACTTAAGAGTACCTGATCACTTCTTCAATGTAGTGTAAACTGCTTTGGGTGAATCTCTTCATGAAAAGGCTATTTATGTAGTATCAACGGGGAAAGTATTCAAACAATTGCAGATTTCATACCAACAATATGCAGATGACTTGTTATTTTTCTTCCCAGAACATAAGTGGGGGATGGATTTGCAACAGTCCATAAATCATTACATGTTGAAGATAGAAGATTGGTTGAGAAAGCATGGTTTATGCTTAACTGTGGGAAATCAGAGAGGTAATGTTTGTTGGAAGGAGTGGGGAAGAGCTGTGGCCTTAAGTGTTTTTTGTTTTTTTTTGGGGGGGGGGTGACTGCCTGTGAGGAAAGAAATGACTGTTCTGGGGGTTGTTTGGATAGAGGCCTGACTGTGAAGCCGCAAATAGTTAAGACTGTTAAGCATATTTCAACCAACTTCTATCGCTTGAAATCTCTATCGCTTGAAATCGCTGATTTTGCCTTCTGATTTTCGGACTGTTGTGCGGGGGATGGTTCTGCCTAGGTTAGATTATTGTAATATTCTCTACCTTAGAATTTTGAAAACAAGAGGGAGAGTGTTACGATTGGTACAAAATACCGCAGCTAGGTTAGTAATGGGAGTTGACATTTATGCTAGTTCTGAAGCAATTACATTGATTACAGTTATATTTTTGAACATAAGAACATAAGAAATGCCTCTACTGGGTCAGACCAGAGATCCATTGCGCCCTGCAGTCTGCTCACGCGGCGGCCCATTAGGTCTAGGACCTGTACAGTAATTCTCTATCTATACCCTTCAATCTCCCTTTCCTTCAGGAAATCATCTAATCCCTGCTTGAAACCCAATAGCGTATTTTGTCCTATCACACCCTCTGGAAGAGCATTCCAGGTGTCCACCACCATTTGGGTGAAGAAGAACTTCCTAGCATTGGTTCTGAATCTATCCCCTCTTAATTTTACCGAATATCCTCTCGTTCTTGTAGTTTTCGAGAGTTTGAAGAATCTGTCCCTATCCACTTTCTCTATGCCCTTCATGATCTTGTACGTCTCTATCATGTCTCCTCTAAGCCTTCGCTTCTCCAGGGAAAAGAGCCCCAGTTTCTCTAATCTTTCAGCATATGAAAGGTTTTCCATACCTTTTATCAATCGCGTCGCTCTTTTCTGAACCCTCTCGAGTATTGTCATATTCTTCTTAAGGTATGGCGATCAATACTGGATGCAGTACTCCAGATGCAGGCGCACCATCGCCCGATATAACGGAAGGATAACATCCTTCGTTCTGGTTGTAATACCTTTCTTGATAATACCTAGCATTCTGTTCGCCTTCTTTGAGGCCGCTGCGCACTGTGCCGACGACTTTATCGTCTTATCCACCAGTACCCGTAAGTCCTTCTCTAGGCTACTTTCACCCATTACCAGCCCTCCCATCGTATAGCTGTACATCGGGTTTCTGTTTCCTGTATGCAAGACTTTACATTTCTTTACATTATAGTTCATCTGCCATTTATTCAACCACTCTCCCAGTTTGTTCCCAGTTTGGTGCAACATAAAGTTGTTTCTGTGGTCCATCACATTATTTACCATCAAACACCATGGCACTTTCGACAAGTTGTAGCACTTTATAAGCCTAATAGATCTTTACGATCCAAAAATCAAAAGCTATTAATTCCAATAGCGCAGGGAGATTAAGTAGATACTAGAACAATGACTTTCTGTATTGCTGGTGTTAAAATGTGGAATGTTCTGGTGGGCCAATTGCAACTGTGTGAAAACTGGTTTCAATTTAAGAAACTGTTAAAAACTCTGTTGTTTGTTACTGCATTTTTGTGATTTATTAATTGGCATTTGAAGAAAAGAATCTGCTTAACCATGTTTGCTATTGTGTTCTTGTGATTTATCAGTTGACATTTGCAGAGAAGAAATTGTTTAATTACTGTATTTTTCGCTGCATAAGACGCACTTTTTTTCCACTCAAAAGTGGGTGGAAATCTCAGTGCGTCTTATGAAGCGAAGGTATAATTTTTTTAAACCCCCCCATACCGTTAAAAAAATCCCCCCTGCTGCACACCCCTTTTTAAAACATCCCCCCCGCAAACACCCACCGCCGCATCTTTTTAAAAAACATCCCCCCCTGCAAACACCCGCCGCCGTCGTACCTTGTTAAAAACATCCTGGTGGTTCAGTGTGATTCCTCCCTTGCTAGCTGTCTCCTATTTCCCGGCCAGGAGCGTGGAGGTCAGGTGCAAGTTTTCCTCGCTCCTGTCTGGCCCTGCGTTGCTTTCTGAATGGCTTCCGTCAGTTCTTGCGAGTCCCACGAGAACTTACAGCAACCAATCAGAAAGCAGCGCAGGACCAGGCAGGAGCATGGAAAGCTCAGTTGTTTTCTCCCACATTCACCCTATCAGGACTCTAATGCAGATGATTTAGAACTTCTCACTACAAATCACAAACTACCAGCCAATTGATTCTAGGTTCAGTCACTCAAATGGCAAGTTCATCCTCATCAAACTTGTTTTTAGAACATATATAAGATAAAATAAACCATGTCATAAAATCTACATACCGTATTTTTCGCTCTATAAGACATATCTGACCATAAGACGCACCCACCTGTAGAGAAGGAAAAACCAAGAAAAAAAATTCTGAACCAAATGGTGTGCCCTGTACCCTGTCTCCCCTCTGGTGGTCTACTGGTAGGCCGGGACAGGGTACAGGGCATGTCTAGTGGTGGGCACATGTAATGGTAGGCATGTCTAATAGCAGCCAGCCAGAACCCCCCTCCGTACTTTTTTTTTTTTTAGTACAATCTCTATTAGGCAAAACCATAATGCATACAAGTACATCAGTAGCACTCTGGCAGAACCAGTGCTGAATACAACCAAAAACAGAATAACAAGATGAAATAAAGATCAAGCATCATGTACAATATCAGAACTCTAAAAGCCTGCTGAAAAAGTCACATCTTCAAGGCAGACATACAGGGCTTAGATTCAGTAAACATCGCTCAAACACTGGCACTGAAAAATAAATTGTCACTCAAAGGTGAACAATCATTATAGAATTAGAGTTAAGTGTTGATTTCGGCATCCAAGTTGGATGCTAGGACTTATGCCTGCTGAAAATAGATGTAATTCCTTGCGGGTGCACATCTTCAGATTTCTATAATAGTGCATGCAAATTTTAGGGCCCTGACCAACCCATACGCCTACTATGGCCACATCCCCTTTGAGTTGTATGCTATAGGATTTGTTGTGACTCTCAGTATATATCTCAAACTCCTCACCTCCAATATATAATCCCCAGCACCACAGAAGTACCACCTGGGCTCAAATGGTTTCACTACCCTAGGCTTTATTTACTACCTCCTCACTGGAGCCGCTATCAATTTTTACTAACAAACTTTACTTTAAAATTTTTATTTAATAACCCTTCTAGCATATTTCAAGGGTACTTAGCTTTTAATTGCGGCTCCAATGAGGCGGTAGTACATAAAGCCTAGGGCAGTGAAAACCTTTAAGCCCAGGTGGTACTTCTGTGGTGCTGGGGATTATATATTGGAGGTGAGGAGTTTGAGATATATACTGAGAGTCACAACAAATCCTATAGCATACAACTCAAAGGGGATGTGGCCAAAGTAGGCGTATGGGTGGGTCAGGGCCCTAAAATATACTGAGCTTGGTATATACCTTGGTGAGAGTTTGATTGGTGACCCTCACAAAAACATTTATATATAAAAATTGAGTGCCGTTTGGATTAATAGGTGCACATTATTATAGAATAGCATGTCGCAAAGTGTACACCGATTCCAAATCGGTGGCAATTAGGCACCCTATATAGAATCTGAGGACGACGTTTGAGAGACAGTTTAATGTGTAATGTCGATTCGTGCACTTTTTATTGTCATTCTAATTTTTGGTTTCAGAAAATGCGATGACTCAAACTGTTGGTGACACATATTGTTTAGAGTTCTTCCCGCCCACATATAAAGGGTGATTTTATAAAGTGATTTTCACTCGTATGAAACAAATGTTCACCTAAAATGGCTCATAAAATTGTGCCGAGCATGAAAGTACCCTCGATGGCATGCATGCTTGTATTCTTGCTGTAGGTATTGCTGGGGGTGCGACCTGGACAAACCACAGGCCGAGCCATGTAGTATGTACTGTACTTAGATTATAAAACATGAATTTAAATGCGCATCTGCTCTTGAGCAGGCATAATGTCTGGACCGGACTGAGTTTGTGGAAGTGGTAGTAGGTGGCAGTTTGAATACAATTCAAATTTCTCTGCAAATGCATTCACTTGGTTGTCCCCCACTATCTCTCCTCACTTATCTACATAAGACCATATATAAGAATAGCCTTACTGGGTCAGACCAATGGTCCATCAAGCCCAGTAGCCTGTTCTCACGGTGGCCAATCCAGGTCACTAGTACCTGGCCAAAACCCAAGGAGTAGCAACATTCCATTATCTCAGAGTAAGCAAGATTCCAGAACCCCAAATAGTAGCAATATTCCATGCAGAATCCACAAAGAGTAGCAAGATTCTAGAATCCCAAGGAGTAGCAACATTCCATGCTACCGATCCAGGGCAAGCAGTGGCTTCCCCTTGTCTTTCTCAATAACAGTCTATGGACTTTTCCTCCAGGAACTTGTCCAAACCTTTCTTAAAACCAGCTACAATATCTGCTCTTACCACATCCTCTGGCAACGCGTTCCAGAGTTTAACTATTCTCTGAGTGAAAAAAAATTTCCTCCTATTGGTATTAAGAATATTTCCCTGTAACTTCATCGAGTGTCCCCTAGTTTTTGTCATTTTTGACGGAGTGAATAATCGATCCACTTGTACCTGTTCTACTCCACTCAGGATTTTGTAGACTTCAATCATATCTCCCCTCAGCCGTCTCTTTACTACTACTACTATTAATTATTTCTATAGCGCTTCCAGACGCACACAGCGCTGCACAGAGTCACAAAGAAGAAGAAAACTGTCCCTGCTCGAAAGAGCTTGCAATCTAAACAGCCAAGACAAACAGGATATTGTGGATACTGTTAAGGGAAATGGTGCCCCCACAAGCTCCACTCAGCTGGTAGTAAGTCCCTCCTATCTGTGCCATTCTCCTCCTCTGACAACTCTAGACTCCACCTCTTCTACCTTGCTGCGCTGCATGCTTGGAACAAACTGCCTGAATCCCTACGGCAGACTTCATCCCTGGCAGTCCAAGTCCAAGTTAAAAGCCCACCTCTTCGAGACTGCTTTCAACTCCTAACTCCAAGTTAGATTGTAAGCTCTTCCGAGCAGAGACTGTCTATTAAATGTACAGCGCTGCATATGCCTTTCAGTGCTATAGAAGTGATAAATAGCAGTGGAAGTAGGGCCAAACCCAGATTATCTGCTTCCATTCCAGAACCCTGAAATCCACAGGCAGGAAACTGGAATAGGACTGTGCTGCCTTCCACGAAGTATGTGACTTGAATCTCCCTACAGAGAATTCACACTCAGGGACCACAGACCACGAGAAGGGTGGAGCAGGGGCTACAGTAATAATTCTAGCCCTTGCCTTCATAATGCAATAGTGTGGATTTTGTGAACTATCTCCCCTGGAGATTTGGGGGGGGGGGGGTCAGATTCTCAGGACTGCAAGATCTGAGAAAGAGCATTTCAGCCAAACTTGCTGAAGCAGTGGCATGACGTCAGTGCACTGTGAACGGCTTTCAGGCAATGCTCTCTCCAAGGATTGGCTGGGTACATGCAAGTTTTTTCTCAACTTTGCAGCAAGTTCTACAATTTTTTTTTCATGTGCTCAAGTTCTAAAAACCAACAATTTTCCAGATTAGCATGTATTTTTATGAGCGACCATGTAAAATCTGTGAGCGACGCTGCTAGAATGTATGAGTGATTGCTCACATGTTCTGATTAGAGGGAACGTACCATCCAGGCCACACCTTTGATTCGACAATAAATTGACCAAAGTAAGTGGAAGCACCAATCAGTTATAGTATTTCAGGGGGGATTACTGGGCGAGAAGAACTTCCTTCAATGATGGGGGGATGGGACAGTGGTTTAGTAAGGTTAGAAGGCACCTGGGTTAGTGGCATCCCCCCCGCACTCCCCTTGCCCTCCTCTCCGCACCTCCACTCCTTCCTGCCTCCCACTCCACACTTAAGCCTCCCTCCCCCTGTACCTCCAAATCGCCAGCATGAGTGGCTTCTGCAGCATGCTCCTCATGCTAGCGTTGGATTTCCCTCTGAAGTCAGTTCCTGATCCGTGACCCAGAAGCGATTCAGAGGTGAACCAGGCTGGCGCGAGCAATAGACAGAAGTTGCTCATGCTAGCGAAGATTTACAGAGGTTCGAGGTGGGAGGGGAGGGATGGCACGAGTGTGGCATGGTGTGCCGGGGTGGGGTGGAGAGGTGCCAGCGCCTCTACTGACATGGCACCCTTGGCGGTCTGCCCCCCCCGCTCCCCCTTAGTACGCCACGAGGGGGGGGGGGGGGAGAAAGAGAGAGAGATTGGATTTGGATTATGAAAGCTGGAACAGCAAGAGGGAGTCAGGAAGAAAAGAATCTTTATCAAGGAATATCTGGAAAAAAGAAGCGATAAAGAGAAGTATAGTTACCAGCCAACAAACTACAATCAAGGGATGAAAGAAAACAGTCTGCTTTTCTCTAGCAAGGTCTGACTGATTAATACAATCTAGAAACCATCGAATCTTTAATTTCCAAAAAGGAAGAAAGAGAAGGAATGAGAGTTCTCTCTTCCACAGGAGACAAGCTTCCTCTGACAGAAATTCTAGAGTTCAGTTGCTTTCTCCCACATTCACCATATCAGGACTCTAATGCAGGTGATTTAGAAATTCTCACTACAAATCACAAACTCCCAGTTAAAGCCAATCATTCAACTATGCTGTCAGCATCCTAAATTCAAGAATGCATTCTTTTCTGCAGCTTTTGATTTACAACTTCTCTAACTATCTGACCCTAACATCCCTTTCCTTTCCAGCAATAAGAGTGTTAACTACTGGGGAGACCATGTTTGGCTGGTAACATTTGGCTGCCAACGTTTGGCCATATAACAGTTGACTGCAGGATTATTTTGTCCTCATAATGGTTGACCACAACTTTGTAGAAACTACATTCAAAATAAATAAAATTGTCCCATGTTCATGCCCTCTCCCTTCCTCCCGTGTTCCAATATGCCCCTCTTCCTCCCTCCCTCCCTCCATTTTGTGTCCTCGGTGTGTGCCCCCCTCCTGGGGGTGTACTTCTGTTCTGATCAACTCCCTATTCCTCCTTACTCAAACCACACTTGTTTCTCAACAAAGCCGTGGCACATTTAAAAACCCCTGGTCTTGCACATTTAAAAACCCGGTGGCACATTTAAAAACCCCGTGGTCTTGCACATTTAAAAACCCCTGCTGCTGTTCAGTTATTCAATATTTACTTCATCTTCAATATTTACTTCATCTTTTATGTGACACCTGGCCATCACTGACCAAATCCTGAGGCAGGTGCTATAATAAATAGGCTTCTGATTTTAGGTTTTAAAGGATAAACACTGATAAAACAATTCCCATGTAAATAACAAATAAAATAAAATAGGTGTTTATTGGATAAACACTGGAAAACCACCACTTCCTCTTTTATTATCGCCCTCTCCCCTGACATCTTGTAGCCTTCCCTCATTTTCTGTGCCTTTTCTGCTCTAATGACTCAAGTGACACAAACATACGTAAGAAGTTTCAAGTTTCAAGTTTATTTGTAGCTTCATATACCGACCATCACAGGTATCTGGACGGTTTACAATAATAACATAAGAATTGGATCCAAGATGGCGACTTGAATGGACGAGCGTTGAGAGCTCCGTCCTAGAATTGTGCTTTGGAGAACTTTTTCCTACCTGATATGCTGAAATGGAGGGGCTGAAACACTGCTACCACCTCGTGGCGCTCCAGGTTGCCCGTTGTCGGCAGTATTGATGATCTTCTAAGACGGATGCAGCAGGTGTCGGTGGAGTTGGGAAGCAGCCTGCTGAGGACGCAGGGAACAGGTGAGGCCATGCAGTTCCTCCTGGGCTAGAAACAACGTTAAGCCCTGATGTTAGGGTCCCATCCCCGCAGCCTCGGAGTCTACTCTTCCCAAGAGGCGAGGGATACCTTGGAGGTGAGCCTGGAGGCTGGAACCCCAATTCTAGGAATTCCAGCTGGATCATCTGAGGCTATTATATCAGTGGACGGTCTAGGCCAGGTGGGTGAATGACAAGAAGATTTACAGACCAGTGAGAGTATTCTTAACATTAAATCCTTGATTTTACCTGAGAAACCAGCAGTGGTAACCCTGGAGTCTTTATGGGATCTTATGGCTGGTTTTGTTAAGGCCATAAGTCCCAATCTTCAACAAACTGAAGGGAAACTACTGGAACATTCTAAAGAGCTTAAAGATATGAAAGTTGAAGTGACTGCCTCTAATCTTTTGCTTCAGAAACATGACCAGGACATGATAAGTTTTAAGCAATTGCATGCGAACTTGATAAAAGATAATGTTAGTCTTAGAAGAAAAGTGGACACTTGAAAATAACTCACGGTACAATAATTTAAGATTGATAAATTTCCCTAGGCTTACGTCTGTAACTACTAGGGAAATACTTACAAGATATTTACTTGAAATATTGGATATTTCGGAGGAGACATTGCCTCCATTTTCTTCAGTATATTATCTTCCTGGAAAAAGTCAAGTTCAAAAATCTTTAAATGTAACTGAAATATTGGAAATATCTGATAAAGAGGCAGTGGTGCCATCCACTTTGATTATATCAGTAGCTCTTTCAATTGATAAAACATGCTTGTTGAAATTGTTCTTCAAAAATAGGCAAAAGGAATTTATAGGTCTTAAAGTACAGATGTTTCCTGATTTAACACGAGAGACGCAGAGGCGTCATCGAAAATTTTTGTTAATGAAGCCTGGGGTTATATCTTTGGGTGCCACTTTTTATTTGAGGCACCCTTGTAAATGTATTGTTTTATATCAAGCTGTTAAATATGTCTTCTATGAACCAATCCAGTTGACAACCTTTTTGTCTCTATCCTGCTTGGAAACAGAACAATCCTGAGCCCTATTTGATGAAATATACACCTAACTTAATGCTTAATGTTTTAAATTTGCTTTCTGTTTCTCGCTAGATTATAACATTTTGGATCCAATTTGAGGACTTGAGCATAATTAGTCTAATTTATTTTTGTTATCTGGATATTGTCAACATTGATGGAATAATTATATGTCTAATTTTGCTTTCTGTACAAGTTATCTTGGTAATTAAATTGAAAATCTATTAAATAAATAAAAAACAAACAAACAAAAACATAAGAAATACCGCTGTGGGTCAGACCAGTGGTCCATCGTGGCCAGCAATCTGCTCCCGCGGTGGTCCTTAGGCCAAAGACCAGTGCCCTAACTGAGACTAGCCTTACCTGCGTACGTTCTGGTTCAGCAGGAACTTGTCTAACTTTGTCTTGAATCCCTGGAGGGTGTTTTCCCTTATAACAGCCTCCGGAAGAGTGTTCCAGATTTCTACCACTCTCTGGGTGAAGAAGAACTTCCTTATGTTTGTACGGAATCTATCCTCTTTTAATTTTAGCGAGTGCCCTATCGTTTTCTATCTTTATCTACTAAGTCTATACATATTTGATTCCACTGGGAAAAGTAAGTCACCAATAGTGCCTGTGATACAAAAACACCAACACACAGTTTTTTGTATCCTCAATAACCTCTAATTAGCTGGGAAATAAATACCCAGTGGTGTACCTAGCATATGTGGCACCCGGGGCCCATCGTTTTTTGACACTCCCCCATTTGTATGAAAAACATGATTTTTAGTAACAATCCAAACGTCACACAAGAGTATACCTAGGAAAAGGCAGCATCTGACATACTGCAGTGAGCAGTCCACCCATTGTAAAACTAAACAAGCCAGACTAGTACAGATCAATCCTGCAGTCAGTCCTAACAGAAAACCATGTCTTTTGAACACACAGAACACAGAAGACACCTTCGCCTAGTATGGAATATGTAATCACAAACTAACTCCTCCCCCTTTTACAAAACTGTAGTGTGGTTTTTAGCCATGGTGATAGAATTCTGAGCATCAGAGCTGCTACCATCATAGCTGGCGCTAAAAAAATGCTCCACAGTTTTGTAAAAGGGGGGATAAGATAGAAATACATAGACAAAGGTTAAATTGAACCAGCAAGAAGCTGGACTCTGCATACAATGCAACACCACAGAAACAGTGACACATGTCTCCTAAAGCAATAAATAAATACAAAATTTTTGTTCTACTTTTGTCTTCTCTGGTTTCTGATTTCCTCATCTTCTTGTTACTCTCTTCCTTCCATCCACTGTCTGCCGTCTCTCTGCCCCTATATGGCATCTCTCCTTCTATGCCCCTTCCAGAAACTGTATGCCTCCCCCTTCCATCTCTCCTTTCACCCCCGTTGGTCTGGCATCTCTCTCCTCTCCTTCCCTCTCCCACACCTCTATTTTGCAAACCCTTTCCCTTTTTTCCCTCATTTTCCTTTTCAATTTATTTTCTGCATCCGTCTAGATTACATTCTTACTACCCTCTCATCAATTTTTTTTTTTTTACTGTCTACCTACAGCTCGCCACCTCTTTCCCTCACCCCCTCCAGTATTTCACTAATTCAATCTTTTTACCCCATCATGTGCCCTCCTTTTATTTATCCCCGCCTTCCATCATATGCCCTCTTTCTCTACCCCTTCCATCTAGTACCTTCTCCTCTCTCTGTCCACTTCCATCCAGCATCTGCTCCCCTCTTTCTCTCCTCCCTTTTTCTTCCTGCATTTGCTCCCTTATCTCTCCCATCCGCACTTCCATCTAGCATAGGCTCCCCCTCTATCCTCCCCCTACCATCCAATGCCTTCCCTTTCTCTCTCCTCTTTCTTTCCCTCCAATCCAATTCCATCCAGTATCCTTTCCCTTTATACCTCTCTTCCCTTTCCCTGCACACCATTTCCATCAGTACCACCCTTCCCCCTTTCTCTCCCTCCACCACTCTTGAACTCCTGATCCCTTCATGCAGCAAGGTCCCGCGATAAGTACGTCTGCCGGCTCTACTCCGGAAGAAGTAAGTTACGTCGGAGGGGGTGGACCAGGCAGACGCAGTCATCGCAATTCCCTGCATCTTCCGGGTCCACCCCCTCCGACATAACTTACTTCTTCCGGAGCAGAGACGGCAGACGTAATCATCGTGGAACCTTTCTGCATCTAGGTGCGGCTGCCTACTCTGCTCCAAAACAAGTATATTGGAGGGGGTGCACCGGCAGCTGCGCTGAGGTGCAGGTCTTTCTCAACAGTAGGGCAGGACGTTCCAGACCTGGACCGCTATGCACCCCCCTAGGACGTGCACCTGGGGTGGACCGCCCCCTCCGCTCCCCCAGGTACGCCACTGTAAATACCTAAATGTATAATTGATAAACATCTAAGAATAGAAGAGATATAAATAACAAGTAGAAGATTCCTTGTAGGTGAAAAGAGAATATAGGTTGTCTCTTAAGGTCTGCTTCAAATGTTACTCAGATGCTAATGGCTCCCTGTCTCCAGTACTGCAACCCCTTCATCATCCTCCCTTTGCCTTGGCTCATAGACTTGAATGAAACAGTGGAGGAGAAGTAAAATACTAGGAGAATATAAGCCATCTCTAATAAATGGGTTTTGTAAACGTATGATTTTGTAAATGATTTGCAGGATTTTCCAGCTATTCTCATCAGCTTGGTCTATGTCCAGAAGAATCCTTAACAGAATTCAGCTAAACCTGCTGTCTATAAGGAACCTTCACTACAGGTGAATCTTCAACTCCATATTAACCTATCTGGAAGTAAAAACTGGAACAACTTCCCAGAAGCAATCAGGAAAGAGGCCAACTACATCTCTTTCCAAAAAAACCCCTGAAAACTCACCTTTTTGACAACTAATGTTATCTGCCTTCTCTCTCCTCCCAGCCCTCCTGCCCTCTATCCCTTCCTTGCTTCCCTCCCCCTTCCCTTAATGTTTCCTCTATCAGTCGCCTAGAGCTTGTACAGGTTTGTGCGACTCACAAATAGAAAATTAGATTAGATTAGACTTTCCTTTCCAATTTAAGCAGGAATTACAGTTTTATTATCTTGTTAGGACGTTGAGATCAGATGAGGAAAGTCAGCTGCCAGTCCCCTCTTTAGGAAAGTTATGTTTTGAAGATAATAGAAATTATACCTTTTCAATAGCGGACCCCTTTTAGGATCAATTACCTCCTAGTTTGCGACAATCTAGAGATATTAGTGTATTTAGAAGGCAGTTGAAAATGCTCCTATTCATGCTTAGAGGTAGTTGACAATACAGAGCATGTGTGAAGATTGTATATTGTGGTTTTCATTGTTTTTATTTTTTACGTATGTTGTTTTGTAATCTACTTAGGTGTTTGATGGACTAGAAAATAAAACATGAATGGATTCCGAAATGCTGAGAATGTCAGACCTAGAAAGAGGATGTTCATATGGAGGGAGGAATTACAGAATGTTTCGCCCTCCAGTTTGCCACCAAGATCTATTATGAGGTATGATCAATAAGCAAAGTAATTGCACTTGACCTGCTTCTTTACATTAGTGCTTTTCTAATTAGACCTACTTCAGGGAACAATTTCCGTTTGCTTTGGGTCCTAGACATTTGGTCCCTTAACTGCTCACTGTACACATATATAATTTAATAGTATTTTTATTAATCCATCAGATTTCAGGATAGACCAACAGATGGCAGAAAGAGCCAAGATTATAGATGAAAAGGGAAGGAAGACGCATATAGAACATTTCTCTGTAGCATCTGTAGATATAAAGCAGTGATTTAAAAGGAAATATAACATAAAATTTTATTTGTATACCGCAATACACTGTGAAGTTTGATGCAGTTAACAGGAATTAATTATAAGACCGTACATGAGAGGTAAGGGTACAAATGAAAATAACTTAAGAGCAAGACAGTATCAAATACAATCATGGTAAGTTAATATGACAAAAAAGAAGAACTCAAGTGAGTGAACAGCTTTTGATAACCGGTACTTATATAGATATGGAGACCCAAAAATGGGTAGAGGGGGGCACAAGGAGTAAGAGTTGTATGAAATTGTGCATGGAGCTTTATTGTTGTCTTGAGGAACGTGTGAGACACGTGGAAAGAGCACAAGGTTTAATGCTATACTAGGAATTTATTGAACAAGTATGTTTTTAATATAAAGCAGAGTGTTACAAGTCATAATTAAATGGCTGAGAAAATAAGTTGTTTGGGTAAAAACTTCCTCTCTGTACATTTTTAAGTGGTTTTTTTTTTAGTACATATTATGTGGCATACCTTCTGTGCCATGCCATGCCATGCCATTTTTCAACTGAACATGCATTACGCACATAGACCAAAATTCAATAAACAGCGCTGCTAGTTAGGCTGCTAGCTAGTTAATTGGTATAATTGCCTTTAATTGATGAACAGGTTCAATTTAAGCTCGGCTGTATTTGTTTTAAGGCTTAATTCCTGAGTATCTTATATCATTACAAACTCTAAATATTCTAAATAATCTCACTCATTATTTTCATTCCCTTCTGTAAAGGGATGTAAATATAAGAAATTTCAGGATTTCTATCTTTTCAGGCAGCCTTATGGATTTAACTCATATATTCATATTCCTAAATTCATATCAACAATTTCGACGTGCCTTAAAAACATATCTTTTTAGGGAATCTTTCGGAAGTTAGATATTGGATGTTTATTCATTTGTATTACTAGTCTTTGTGAACCGCATTGAACTTAATGGTATTTGCGGTATACAAGTGAGTTTTATGTTATGTTATGTGATAATTGATCATGTTGTTTAAAAACAATTATAATCACATTAAAAAAAAAAAAACAGCATCTCTATAAAAGGCACCGGAATTGTAAAATAGGCGCTTCCATAGTCATGATCCTTGTTACAGGCACTGAAAATGTAGGCCTTGAATCCCCTGGCCTATATTTCCAATGCCTATCTATATGTAGGTGTAATTCTATAAACAGCATTATTGTGCGATTGACATGCGATCGGCATTGCGTTTGTGGATGGCTGCCAATCGCAGCACTGTATATAGAATTCGGGCCATAGGGCCCGATTCTATAACAGTGTCTAACTTATAGATGCCGGTCTGCGTGCATCTAGGTGTCCTTAAGTGTTGCTAAGCATGGTTGAGGTAGACTCTGGTATATTAGGCAAGGTTTAACTGGCATAATTTACCATGCTTATTCTCCACCCCTAACCACCCCTACTTTTCAGGTAGGCATTAG
Organism: Geotrypetes seraphini; assembly: GCF_902459505.1. Lineage (NCBI taxonomy): Eukaryota > Metazoa > Chordata > Amphibia > Gymnophiona > Dermophiidae > Geotrypetes > Geotrypetes seraphini. The sequence continues at coordinate 85,884,011 of NC_047095.1, forward strand.
AGCATCACTAGGTGTTGTGGGGATATCTGTGCACAACCTTTACCCCCCTCTTTTTACAAAACCATAGAATTGTTACCGCCGCTAAAAAAAGTGCTACAGTTTTGTAAAAGGGGGGGTTAAATAGCAATAAAAAAAATTTTTTTAAATCATTTTTTAATGGCTTGGTCAATTACCACACCATTTAACCAATTAATTTAACCAATTTAATTGCGCACAGCTTCTAGTTAGGTGTCGCTTGGCGTCCGCGATTAGGGTGCCATTTATAGAATCAGGCCCGTGGGTCCCACCAGGAAGATGTAGAGTCTGCTGTAGTCAAGGCTCTTGAGCAGTAGACTGCATCTTCAGCCCTGATCATATCCTGGGAAGTGGAGGAGGATAATGTATGATGCTGCGTACGCCTGGTAACACTATAGAAACAATACACAGTAGGAGTAGTAGGACTGAGGCAACCCAATGGAACTTGTCCATGCCAGCCCAGAGATGAAACCCCTCCCTGCTCCTCCACTCCTCTTGGTGGCTGCTGAGTCATCAGAAGGATGAGGACAACAGCTGTGCAATAGACCAAGTCTTCCACCATTATCACTTGCCTAAGGCCTGACTGATTTTTTTGAGCTGCACATGTGGTTGGCAGTGCAAGTCAGCCCTAAGGGGGAGGAGGAGAGCAATGAGAAAGAAGGAATAAGACATGTGACACTATATCAAGAACATGTTTAGAAACTGTTTATTCCATAAAGTGCAAGTTTCTCAGTCCTGATGGACTAAACTACATGCTTACTTTTTCAGATTGTGCCGCTTTTGGAAGAGAAATCTTTATGTGGAATGGAATGTTCCAAACCAATCTGGCTTAGATTTACTCTCTCTCACCCCAAGTTACTTCATTTTGGAGTCTGATTTTGTAGTTCAATACATTTTTATTGGTATTTAAAGGAAATCATACAGCACATCTATGAATCACAATACAATATAAATAATATACCAAGATACTTCAATTTGGAGGTTACCTTATTAAACTGATGCTCCAGAACCTCTGTGGTAATCTCTGGGCAATTAAGAGGCATAATATCCATCTTATCATTTACCATGTAAGTCTAGGCTAAAAGCCGTTTGATTTGGAGCTCAAACTCCATGGCAAAGGTCATAGGTAAGCATTTACCTGCTATATAGGTAAATGCCTTAGAGATCAAACAGGATTGCAAGACTACAATCATTACTACATAGAAAATGGCATCACAAATTTGAATTCAATAAAAATGTAAAAAGTAAGTAAGAAAGAAAAGAGTATCACAAACTAAATCCATTGATTTAAAGGAGGCAATCTTCATGTCCATTGTCTATTTTACAGAACTCCATAGAACTTTTATAAATGTATATATACGAACGAATAATGGTGAATGATTTTTTTCTCCTTATTTTGCAGAGAATAGAAACAGCAGACATTTACATTTTTGCTGAGCTGAAGGGAAGCTCCGAAAAGTGCCAATACTAACACTGCTCGCTAAAGGGGTACAGAAAATATAAACTGTAACCAATTAAGAATGTTTTTTATAACACATGATGCTATCGGGTGTGTTCTCACTCTTTACACTGAATGGCTGTTCAAGATCTTTCTGATTTCAGCACATTTAAAGTTTCAATTCAGCCAACATTGAGATGTCTCAACATTTCTGGCAAAATCTAGTCTAGTTCAGTGAATAAAAATATTTCTAGCCTGTGCTAATGCCCACCAGTAGTTCAGGGACTCCACATATCTCAAGAAAATCAAACCCCTTTTACTGAGTGTTTCCAACTCCAAATCAGACAATAAAAATTAGTAGATTCATGACAATATTCATAACCCTTATTATTCCTGGTCAGATATAGGGACATCTCTTTCCTGATACAAAAATGACAGAGATGCTGAGTTACCCAATTCCAGGCTGGAGATTTTGGGACTGTCTTGGATTTATGACTACCCTATCCTGGTACAATAAGGGACTTGTAGTACTGATTTCAATGGGCAGGATCATGCACTACAAATCCCACACTGCTCTAGGATATAAGTTCAAAACCACGATTAGCTAAAAAATCTTCAGCCTGGAACTAGGTAGGTTGGCACCTCTGAGGTAGCTAGAATTTATTTGAGGACATCTGAACATGGTCCAGCTGTGATCTCAGCTCATACTAAGGAAAAGTTGCCTAACATTCCTACCCACTATCCCCAAATTCTAAATATGGCACTTAAAGTTGTACACGTATATCTGTGCACCTAGCCATTGTATGTGCACAACTTAATCAGCATGATAATTGGCAATTAACACCTCATAATTATTGCTAAATTTGGACTCATTAAACGTTACATGCATAACTGGGAAAGCACTATTCTGTAAAAAGTATGCGCCAGTTGCAGTGCATGCATTTGAAAAGAAGCCATGGCCAGGGTGCATTGTCATAGAATTGGAAGGGAGGGATGGAGGAAGGAAGAAAGAAAACCAGAGAAGGCAAGAAAATGAACAGGAAGGGAGAGGAAAGAGAGATGCCAGACCACTGGGGAGGATGTGACCAGTCAGGCTCCGTGCCTGCCAAGGTCCCTGTGGGTGTTGGAAGGAAAGGGGACAGGAAACCCAAAAAGGGGGTGCCCAGGGCCCGGCCCTGTCACTATTTGGATCTCCCTGAAGCCTGCTAGCAGCCAAGAGCCGGGAGTTGGGAAAACTTTACACAAACCTTCTCATGAACACAGCAGAGCTAGGATCCTGGAGGGTAAAGCCAGACCTGAGAGCAAGCAGAATAACTATTATCCAGGTCACCACCGGGGGAGCCAAAGAAAAGAGCAGCTAGGTACTGACTCAGGTAGAACAGGGCGTGTCTTCCCCCTTGAAAAACCAGCAGTCCTTAACATGTTGATAGGAAGGTTAGGGAGGAAGCTTAGAGCTCTCCCTGAAGTCTTGCTGCCTGGTTCAAGCGAGGGTAATGCCTGTGTGCCTATGGAAGTGGAGGAGTCTGAAGCCACTTCAGAGTTATTAGCAACTGATTAGGAGATGCCCATGGAGTTGCAAGGTGAACTGAGCTGATGGAAGTAGGAGTGGCAACCAGCTCTAGCTGAGAACAAGACTGTGAGGGTTTTTTTTTTTTTTTACTATTGTTGGCTGGGTTATTTTTCTGCTCCCAGTCACATTCATGGACTTCCTGGACTGTATATTTTTCTGTAAAGCTGGGAGTGTTGTGGGGAGAAGTTTGCTTTCATCTGGATGGGAATTTTGAAAAGCAGTTAGTGCTTTGCTAAGCAAACTTGAGACACTCCTCTTTGCCCAGCCCTGCTACATTTTAGGCTGGAGGCTTTTATGTGTTGGTGCTAGGAATGTTTGAGTGAGAAAGCATATTCTCCAGGAACTGAACTTTGGTTTTCTGAACTGTGCTTACCTGAGCGCTGCTAGGAGCAGACTTGGGAGAAGGAAGCTTTATTGAAAAGTGGCTCTGTGAAAGAGTGAATCACAGGGAGAACTGTTTCTATTAGGAGTGAAAATCCTGAAGGTTGCCAGAGTTTTCTGCTGTGTTTCCACAACAGCAGGGACAATGTATCAGCCAGAGTCAGAAAAAAACATGAAATAACAAGATAAAGACTGACTCACTGAGAGAGTTTTCTGCTGGCCATTTCTTTTTGTTATATGCATTTTTTTGGTAGTATGTTGGGAGACTCAGCCATTCTGAACTTTATTTTGATCAGTAAATTTTCTTTTGTTATCATCCTGGAACTGTGTTGGTGGTTTTTGTATAGTTCCTTTAAACCCTGCAGGGTGACTCCTCTCTGAGTTACACGCTAGTATAATTTTGGACTGTGGACACTGGAGGCACTGCAGAGTCCAGTTCCAAGACTCAGGTGCTGGCTACAAGGAGGAGAGGAGAGGAGAGAGATGCCAAACCTCCAGGAGCCAGCAAAATACCCACTGTACCAGAATGTAACATGCACTGGAGTTATTACTGAGAAGGATATGATATTAATCCAAATCCCAAAACCTGTACCAGGCATATTGTTAATTAATGCAAAATGTCACTCATGGCCAACAGAACAATTTTGCCACACTATAATCAATAACGTATGCCCCTCTCTCTCCTTTCCATGCAGCATCTGCTCTTTCTTTTAGACTGCTCTTTCATTTAGAATACTAGTGCAATCATTGGTACTTTCTACACTGGATTATTGCAATGTCGTTTATATGGGTATACCCAAAAAAACAGTGAGGAAACTCAGAATTGTCTAGAACACAGCGACCCGCTTGATATTTGGATTGAAAAAAAGCGACCACATCAGCCCCTACTATAGACTGCTGCACTGGTTGCCAGTCGAGGCACGAATAATTTTCAAGTTCTCTTGCATATGCTTCAAGCTAGTCTGGGGACTACATACTTGCTATCTCACTTCATATTATACAATCCCATAAGACAAACCAGAAACAGCAATCTATTTGCATATCCAAGCATTACCGGCTGTAAATACAAAACCTTTCTAGATAGAACATTTATGTACCAAGCAAACAAACAGCAATGGCTAGACAACTACATTAATGGAGCTAGACTGACCTACTTCGCTTTTAGAAAAGTCATAAAAACTGCTTTATTTGACAGATATATCACCTAAATATTAACTACACCAAACACTAATTCCATCTCTTTTTTTCCCTAATATGCCCCCTTTGAAACTCTTAACATACTGTATTTTGTATTTCACTACTTCTTTCTAAAAGGGCCCCTTTGAAATCCTAAGCAAACTGTATATTGTAATTCGCTACTTTTTAAGATTCTGCATACTGTAATTCCACTGACTATCTGCATATTGTAACTCGCTGATTGTCCAGCTCTCTTCAATGTAAACCGCCTAGAAGTCGCACGATTATGGCGATATAGAAGAATAAAGTTATTATTATTATTATTCTCTTTTCACCCTTGGTTTTCAAATTTTCTCAACTATGGAACGAATTTCCTCTTATTTTAAGGGGTCCTGGTCCTTTTCAATTTTTTTGTTAATCTTTAAAAACTATTTTATTTGCCAAACACTTTGGAAACTAGTCATATTAATATTTTCTGATTGTTACTTTTTAAAGTATTTTTTTTGTTACTGTTAACCAAGTCAAGCTCCTTTCTGGGTGAAGACCCGGTATACAATGCTAAGTTTTAGTTTAGTTTAGTTTACCCCTTTCATTCAGTGTTTGTCCTCTTTCTCTGCCCTTCTATCAAGCATCTGCCCCTCACTCTCCTTTCCATCCAACATCTGCCCTTTCTTTCTCTACCCCTTCCATTCAATATCTGCTCTTGGTACGCCACTGCCACACCCCAAGGTCTGGCATCTCTGTTTCCTTCCCTTCTTGCTTCCCAATGCTCTGGCATATCTCTCCTCTGCTTTCCTTCCTTCTTTCCCTACCAACTCCGCTCCACACCACCCCATGGTCTGGCATCTCATGTTTCCTTCCCTTCTATCTCTTCTCCTCATGCTCTGGAATTTCTCTCCTCTCCTCTCCATCCCTCCCTCACTCCCATAGTCCAGCATCTTTCTTCTCTCACCCTTCTCTTCTCTTTTCTTCCCTGCCCCATCCCATGGCCTGCCATCTATGTATCCTTCCCTTCCATCTCTCTTTCCCCCTCCCTGTGTTTTGGAATCTCTCTCCTCTGCTTCCCTTCCCTTCCCTCCGTTACCCTGTGGTCTGGCATCTCTCCCCTCTCCCTTTCATTTCATGGACTTCCGCTTTCTTCTCTCCTTCCTCCCAATTTGGCTTCTTCTTTTACTCCTCCCTCCCCCAAAATGGGTGTGACATTGCTCCCCTGGTTCCTCCATCAGATGGGTACCTCTCTTTTCTTTTCTTCTCTGGGGCAGGCTGCTGCTTCCAATCTTCAATCTGCCAGCAGTGTCAGGCAGCTGAATATGCTGCCTTCAGTGGCCCTGGAAGCTTTCCCTCAGCATTAACTTCCTGTCCCCAAGGAGGCAAAGCTTCTGGGCCACTGAAGGCAGCATGTTCAGCTGACTAACACTGCCAGCGGCCTGAAGCTTGCCTTTAGCAGAATGAAGCCCTTAGAAACCCTACCCTGAATTGTTGGGGAAGCCATGGCCCCCATGTCCCCCCTCATTCTGACACCTATGCCTCTATGGTATATATGCACAGGAGACAGATTTCTTTCATTTGAAAGGAAGCTCTTTTTTTTTTTTTTTTTATAATTCTTTATTCATTTTCATAATTACATTAAATGTATATATATATTTAATCACATTAACAATAAATATATCATTTAACATTCTATTATTTGTGCAGTACATCCTTTTTTCCCCCATCCTCCTTCCCATCCCTCTCTATCATATGTTCTATAATCATATAAATTCTTTATTCATATTCATAAATTACATTAAGTGTTATTTATATCTCTATTCCTCTTCCCTCCCTCCCATCCCTAAACTTCATTTTTGTATGATATATGTTAAAATAAAATATCCCCCCCTTTCTTCATAAATTAATAAACATAAGGGAAATATTTCTACTTAATCTTGACAATATTGTGTTAATGGTTTCCATACATCCTGAAATTTTTTAAAATATCCCTTTTGTAACGCAGTAAACCTTTCCATTTTATATATATGGCATAAAGAATTCCACCAAAATGTATAATTTAGTCTTTTCCAATCTTTCCAGTTATATGTGATTTGTTGAATGGCAACCCCTGTCATTATTAATAATAATTTATTATTGTTCGCTGAAATACAAAAAAAAAAAGAAAGGAAGCTCTAATACAAATAGATAAGGGATGAAGGTGAAAGGTGATGGACTCAGGAGAATTGTATTGTATTTATTATATTTGATATACCGCTTGTACATGAGTATTAAGTGGTTTACAAACTAAATGCATTAGGCACTTTGGACTTCACACTCTGTCCCGAACAGGCTCACAATCTAAACTAAAGTGCCTAAGAGATAAAGAACATCGTTCATATATTAAAGATGCACTTGGAGGGTCCTGGGGCTCTGATTGGCTCAGGTGCCTAGGGTCCTTCCCAGGGGACTAAATTCAGTTTTACTTACAAGGAAACATTTTGTGCATCAGGACCTTAATGAGAGCACTACTAGTGGCCCAGAATGTAGTAGCCAGAGTAATTTTCGGTAGATATTTAGAGCACATTACACCTTTTTAAAACGGTTACACTGGCTGCTGATCCAACAAAGAATTAAACTTAAGGTTTTTTTGTTGGTATTTAAGGCAGTGAGTAATACCATCTCTGTTGTTCTTTTAGATAGATTAAAATTGTATCAGCCAAGGGGAGGAGGAGTCAAGATGGCGGCAGTTTGAAGCAAGCGGCGGTAACAGCGGTCTGGGGGAAATTTTCCTTTTTGATTACTTTATGCCTCATTCCAAACGGAAGGGTAATGTCTGTGCTGAGCCCGCTGTGGTCCGGACGTCTACCCCCCTTCAGAGATCAATCCTAGATTTCGCCGCAGCTCCCTTTAACACCGATGCTCTGGGAGTAGGCCCGGGCTCTCTCCGGCTGGAGGAGAGGCTGATGACTTTGGGCAGGAGGTTTTACTCTCCCCTCCGGAGCCTGTTCCACCCCTGCACCCTGCTCAACTCGTGGCCCGAATGGAGGTTTCTACGGCGGAAGTGAGCGCTGGGGAGATCCTGTACCACGGGCTTGGACTCGCGAGAAGGGAAGGAGAGCAGGGAGAAGAGAGAGTCAGTAGTTTCACTGGCTCTGAACCAGCAAAGTCGGAGATGATCACCCTAGAGAAGATCTGGGACTCTCTAGAGAGGCTTAACATCCAAGTGGCTAGATCTTCAAGAGATTTGACAACACTTGTAAGTACTGTGGACGCTTTGGGGAAATCCTTGGAGTAAACTAAAGGAGAATTTTCAATGGAGGTAAAAGAAGTTAAGGACAATGTGGTAAATATTCAAGCCATAACTAATAATTTGATAAAGGAACGAACAGTTTTGAGTAAAAAAATTGAACAAATTGAAAATTACAACCAAAGATTAAATGTGCGTCTGTTGAATTTTCCGAAAACCCTGGGAGTTACAACTATTGATATGTGGAAAAGATACATAATTGAAATATTAAAGATTTCCCCTGAGCATTTACCTCCACTCAATAGAATTTATTATTTGCCGAAGAAGAAAATTGAGGGTATTAATCCAGGAGCAGAGGAATGTTTGACAACAGATGCTCAATGTCACTGATTTATTAGAAAATACTGTTTCCGAATCTACAGAGAGGGCCACATTGTTCATATCTTTTGTCTTCGAACAAGATATGAATGCAATTATGAGATTGTATTTCCGAAATCCTCAACAAATGTTTCTGGGAAAGAAAGTATGGACTTTCCCAGATGTCACGAGAACAACGCAGGAGTGAAGAAAACTATTCCTGGCAATGAGAGTAGAGACTTTGACCCTTGGAGCGACATTTTTATTAGCATCCCCATGCAAATGTTTGATTAAATATCAAGGTGTTAAATATGTCTACTATGCACCAGAACATTTACGTGCTTTCTTAGATAGAAAAAGTCTAGCTACTCGGAATGTTTAAGAGCAGGAAGAAAAAAAAGTGGGGGTTAAAGATTGTTAAACTTTTCAAATTAGAATTAGTTATTTCTTATCTTTGTTATCTTCTCAATATATTGATTTCTCCTCTCTCCTGTGAATTAGTGGTCTAAGAAAGAAGGACTAATTTCTTTGAAGCACTAAATGTGAGTTTGTTTAATTTCTTTTATCTTCTGTTTTACTTGTGCAAGAGGAATATTCTTGTGATTAATGTAAAAAATTCAATAAATATTAAAATGAGAAAAAATAAAATTGTATCAGTGAGTCAAGCTAATTTGATATGCCTTCATTTCAAGTTGTAAGACTATTTTCTTTATTATTGGGCCAAAACTCTGTAATACATTACCTTATTATCTGAAAATATCACTAGATGTAAAGGAATTTAAAAAAAGGTTTGAAAACATTTTTGTTTCAGCAAGTGTGTAGGCAAGAACAGAGAGTACTTATGTGAAATTCTAATGTCATAGAGTCATTATGTCATTACAAAGACTAGGAGACACTCGATGAATTTCCAGAGAAATACTTTTAAAACCAATAGGAGGAAGTATTTTTTTCACTCGGAGAATAGTTAAGCTCTGGAACGCATTGCTAGAGGTTGTGGTAAGAGCGAATAGCTTAGCTGGTTTTAAGAAAGGTTTGTACAATTTCCTGGAAGAAAAGTTAAGTACATAAGTACATAAGTAGTCGCCTCCGCCGGGGCAGACCAGAGGTCCATCTAGCCCGGCGATCCGCTCACGCGGTGGCCCATTAGGCATATTGCCTGATCTGCGGTCCTTGACTAATTTTATGCCTACCTCAACACTTATCTCTAAACTTTCCACTGCTCTTATCTGTACCCCTCAATCCCTTTGTCCTCCAGGAACCTATCCAGGTCATCCTTGAAACCCTGTACTGTGCTATTTCTTATTACGGCCTCCGGAAGGGTGTTCCATGTGTCCACCACCCTCTGTGTGAAGAAGAATTTCCTTGCGTTTGTTTTAAACCTGTCCCCCTTCAATTTCATCGAGTGACCCCTTGTTCTTGTGGTTTCTTTCAAATTGAAAAATCTATCCTTGTCAACCTTTTCGATGCCCCTCAGGATCTTGAAGGTCTCTATCATATCTCCTCTGAGTCTCCGCTTTTCCAGGGAGAACAACCCCAGCTTCTTCAGTCTGTCAGTGTATGTAAGGTTTTCCATACCCTTAATCAGTTTAGTTGCTCTTCTCTGGACTCCCTCAAGCATTGCCATGTCCTTTTTGAGGTACGGTGACCAGTACTGTACACAGTATTCCAGGTGCGGGCGCACCATAGCCCGGTACAGTGGCAGGATGACTTCCTTCGTTCTGGTCGAGATACCCTTCTTAATGATACCTAACATTTGATTTGCTTTCCTCGAGGCTGTGGCGCATTGTGCCGACGCCTTCAGTGTTGTGTCTACCATCTCTCCCAGGTCTCTTTCAAGGTTACTGACCCCTAGCATTGATCCCCCCATTTTGTAAGTGAACATCGGGTTCCTTCTCCCTATATGCATGACCTTGCATTTCCCTACATTGAAGCTCATTTGCCACTTTTTCGCCCATTCTTCCAATGTCGTAAGATCCCTTTGGAGATTCTCGCAGTCTACCGTGGTTTCAACCTTGCTGAATAGTTTGGTGTCATCTGCGAATTTGATGACCTCGCATTTTGTTCCCGCCTCCAGGTCGTCAATGAATATGTTAAACAGGAGCGGTCCCAGCACTGACCCTTGAGGAACCCCGCTCGTGACCCCTTGCCAGTCCGAGTAGTGGCCCTTTACACCAACCCTCTGCTTCCTGTCTGCCAGCCAGTTTTTGATCCATCGGTGGACCTCCCCTCGCACCCCGTGATTCCATAGCTTCTTGAGCAACCGCTCATGTGGTACCTTATCGAAGGCTTTTTGGAAGTCTAGGTAGATTATGTCTATGGGTTCACCTTTGTCCACCTGGTTATTTACCCCCTCAAAGAAGTACAATAAGTTTGTGAGGCACGACCTACCCTTGCAGAACCCATGCTGGCTCGACCTTAGCTGTCCATTTTTTTCGATATGGTCACAGATGCTGTCTTTGATCAGCGCCTCCATCATCTTTCCCGGGACCGATGTGAGGCTTACCGGCCTATAGTTTCCCGGGTCGCCCCTTGAACCCTTCTTGAAGATGGGCGTGACATTTGCTATTTTCCAGTCCTCCGGGATCTCTCCAGTTTTTAGGGATAGGTTGCATATTTGCTGAAGTGTCTCTGCTATTTCATTCCTTAATTCCTTGAGCACCCTTGGGTGAATGCCGTCCGGGCCTGGCGACTTGTCGCTCTTTAGCTTGTCTATCTGCCTGAGGACCTCCTCCTGGCTCACCTCTAATTGGACCAGCTTGCTATCTTGATCTCCATTTTCTATTTCCTCTGGTTCCGGAATGTTGGATGTGTCCTCCCTCGTGAAGACCGACGTAAAGAAGTCGTTTAACTTGTCCGCTATTTCTTTTTCCTCCCTCAATACTCCCTTTCTATCCCCATCATCCAAGGGCCCCACTTCCTCCCTCACTGGTTGCTTTCCCTTTACGTACCTGAAGAATGATTTGAAATTTTTTGCCTCTCCCGCTAGTCTCTCTTCATATTCCCTCTTTGCTCTCCTAACCACTCGGTGGCACTCCTTTTGGCTTTCCTTGTGTTCCTTTTGGTTGGCCTGCGTTTGGTCCTGTTTCCATTTTTTGTACGATGCTTTCTTGTCACTGATCGCTTTTTTTACCGCAGCCGTTATCCATGCTGGGTTCTTAATTCAATTTTTCTTGCACTCTTTTCTGAACCTGGGGACGTACAGGTTCTGTGCTTCGTGCACCGTACATTTGAGCAGGGACCAGGTTCTTTCTACGGACTCTATCTCCTTTGTGCTGCCGTTGAGTTTCTTCCCCACCATTTTCCTCATTGCATCATAATTCCCTTTTCTGAAGTTGAGCGCTGTCGTTGTGGTTCTTTTCACCCTGGTTGATCCCAGTTCTAGTCTGCACTGGATCATATTGTGATCGCTGTTCCCCAGTGGGTCTAATACTGCTACTTCCTTTGCAGGTCCCCCCAGTCCACCGAAGATTAGATCAAGAGTGGCTACTCCTCGTGTAGGTTCCGTGACCAGCTGTTCCAGGAAGCAGTCCCTCGTGGCTTCCAGGAATTTGGTCTCTCTCTCGCAACTTGAGTGCCCGATACTCCAGTCTATCCCAGGGTAGTTGAAGTCCCCCATCACCACCACACTTCCATTTTTGCATACCTGCCGCAGTTCCGTCTCCAGGTCCCGGTCGATTTCTTCCGATTGGCCAGGCGGACGATAGTATAGGCCCAATTTGATGTCTGCTCCAGATCCTCCTGGTAGTTTAACCCATATTGATTCCAAGCCTTCCGACCTTACTGTTGTTTCCATTTTGGTTGAGGGTATGGAGTCCTTTATGTATAGCGCTATTCCTCCACCCTTCTTGTGTGTTCTGTCTCTCCTGTAAAGTTTGTACCCTGGTATGACCACATCCCATTTATTGTCATCAGCCCACCATGTTTCTGTGATTCCAATTATATCCAGGGCTTTTTGACTGGCTATAATTTCCAGCTCTCCCATTTTGGCCCTGAGGCTCCTCGCATTCGTGTAGAGGCAATATAGGTCCTGATTTGTCGCCCGCCCTGCTGTTTTCTTTCCTTGGCTCAACAGTCCCACCTGGCTTTCCTTTACTCAGTCCTCCACCTCCCGTGGCGTGTCTGTTCTACCCCCAGCCAGTATCCCCTTTTTTGGATGGTCCCCTGGCTCTCCTGTTGCATCTGTGGGCCCTTTTTCTGAAGATTTCCACTTATCCCTTTTGTCCAAAAGTTCCCTCCCAGTCCCTTTGTCCAAAAAGTCCCTCTCAGCCCCTTTGTCCCAGAGTTCCCAATCGGTCCTTTTACCAAAAAGTGTCCCCTCAGTCCCTTTGTCCAAGAAGCCCCTCATAGTCCCTTTGCCCAAGAATTTTCTCTCAGTCCCTTTGTCCATCAGATCCCACTCGGTCCCAAGCTCTCTTTTGCAATGTCCTTGCTCAGCATCATTTTTTGATACCAATGTCCGGTGTGTCGAGGCCAGATCGACTTCCGGCTTTCCCCTTCTCCTCAGTTTAAAGCTAGATCTATGGCGTTTTGGATGTTTCTTGCCAGCTGCCTCGTCCCAGCTGTGCTCAGGTGCAGTCCATCTCTCCTGTAGAGCTTGTTCTTCCCCAAGAAGGTCGTCCAGTTTCGAACAAAGTGGAATCCCTCCTCCTCGCACCATCTCCTCAGCCATCCGTTCATTTCTTGTAGTTCGCTCTGTCTTCTTGCGTCTGCTCTCGGTACTGGCAGGATCTCCGAGAAGGCTATCCTCTTTGATCTCAGCTTCAGTTTCCGCCCCAGGATCCTGAACTGCTCTGTCAGTGTAGTCCGGTTGAAATTTTTCCTGCTGACGTCATTGGTTCCAATGTGGATTACAACTGCCGTCTCTTCCGTCTCATCTCCCTCCAGGATTCTATCAATTCTGCTGATGACGTCCGTTGTTCTTGCCCCCGGGAGACATGTCACAAGTCGGTCCTCCCTCCCTCCGGCAATGTGACTGTCCACTTCTCTCAGGATTGAGTCTCCCACTACAACAGCAGATTTCCCTTTCTTCAGATGTCTCTCTGGTCTCAGGTCCGTGTCCTCCGGGCTCTGCTGGATCTCCGCTGGTCCTTCCGCCAGGTCCTGTTGGGTGTCATCATCCGCATTTTCAGACCTTTCGCAAGGTCCTTCTCCCATGGTGTTTGGTGGTTCCTGACCTCCGGCTGCCGGTTCCCGTCTGATATGCTGGTGGTCCTGGGCCTCTGCCATCTGCCAGGCCTCCTCTATGAACTTCTCGAGCTCTCTGACTTGTTCTGTGATGTGGCTCTCTCTGGTAGTATCCTCAATTTCCCCACACTGTTCCTCTATTGAGCAGAGTCCCTCCAGTTCCTGAACTCTAACCTGCAGTCTTCCGACCTCCCTCTTCAGGCTATCCAGTTCCTGGCATCGATTGCATGTGTATGCCTGCCTCCCAGAGGGGAGGTAGCCATACATATGACATGCGATGCAGTATACTGGGTAGCCCTGCTGGATTCCTGCAGCCTCCATTTCTCTGTTTTCTTTCCTGTGTTCTGTAACAGAAGAGAGGGAAAGAGAATGAGAATGAGTAGAGAATAAATTTAGAGAAAATGTACCTCAGGAATTTCTCTACTGTGCTGCCTGTGCTCCTGGCTCCTCCTTAAGGCTCCTCCGCAAAGGCGCCTTCGCCGCGCGCCGAACGGCTGCACGCCGTTGGCTCCCTGCCTTTTAAGGGGGAGCCCGCTGGCCGAAGCCGCTGACGCGATGCGGGTGGGCGGAGCTAACTCTCGCCCGCCCCTGGCTCACCGCGTCCCCCTCGCCTCTCCGCTTTCCTGCTCGCTGCCGCTGGAATCGGCAGCGAGCCCTGAAGCCTCTGCGTTCGCCTGCCTGCTCATAGTTCATAGTTCATAGTCTGTTATTGAGACAGACATGGGGGGAAGTCATTGCTTGCCCTGGATCAGTAGCGTGGAATGTTGCTACTCTTTGGGTTTTTGCCAGGTAATAGTCACCTGGATTGGAGACAGGCTACTGGGCTAGATGGGCCATTGGTCTGACCCAGTAAGACTATTCTTATGTTCTTAGATAAAAATAGAAAGAAGATGAGAAGGAAGAAGGAGCCCCAGAGAGATGTAGAGAACCAGGAAAAGTGAAGCAGATTGGTTACATTATAGAGAAAAAGATAGAAAAGTAAATCTAACAAGATAATATAAATTTACTGTAACAGGCAGGAGAAAAGAAATAGAAAAAATAAAATAAAATATGACAAACCTAGCAAAATAAAAATGATATACGGTATGAATAGTTGAGGGTGATGCTCATTTGTGGATTATGGAGAGTATCACATAGAGTTCCTGCTGCGATTCACTGCTGGACCACCAGGGAAATTACAGGTATGTGGGGAGGCGGAAGGGAGATAGCAATAATTAGAATCAGCTGGGTCAGGAGGTGGAGGGATCCCTCCTATCTCACCAGGTCTCATGGCAGGCCTATGAATACATATACCAAGTTGCAGAAACTTAAGAATTATTATAAGGCTCTGGAGGGTAAAATATCCCAATTTCTTTGGAAAGGGAAACCTCTGCCTATCGTGTTACGGAAGCTTAAGTTGCTCAAAGAGTTTGGGGCTGCGGTGAATTTTCCAGATTTTAAATTGCATCATTATGCATTCCTTGTAGCTGTTGCGGTGTTTTGGTTTGCTGCTGTGGAGACCCTAGAGCAGGGGTGCCCACACTTTTTGGGCTGGCGAGCTACTTTTTAAATGAACAAGTCAAAATGATCTACCAACAATAAAATTTTTATAAAAACACAAAGCACACCGAAAGGCAGAGAAAATGTTAATTATCATTCATGTTCCGGGGTTTTTTTCCAAAGAGGTCAAGGCAGATGACTCTATGCAATGTCATCTCAGTAACAACCATACAAAAATAGACAAATATACCCCCTTTCTTTTTACTAAACCGCGATAGCAGTTTGTAGCGCGGGGAGCTGCGCTGAATGCCCTGCGCTGCTCTCGATGCTCATAGGTCTAGCCTAGGATTGTCAAAGTCCCTCCTCAAGGGCCACAATCCAGTCAGGTTTTCAGGATTTCCCCAATGAATATGCATGAGATCTATTGGCATACAATGAAAGCAGTGCAGGCAAATAGATCTCATGCATATTCATTGGGGAAATCCTGAAAACCCGACTGGATTGCGGCCCTCGAGGAGGGACTTTGACACCTGTGGTCTAGCCTATGTTGGACTTGTAAGTCAACTAAGGGTAGCTTTTATCATAAGTTATTTGGTTGTCCTAATATAAAAGCTTTCTGGGATTTGGTCTGGCGCATGATTCAAGATGTTTTAACACTTGAGGAAGAGTTAACTTATAAAATTATTATTCTACATTCAGCAGCTTGGCCTCCTCCGGTGCAAGAGGGAAAAGCTAGGCTTTTTGACATTCTTATGGGTTTGGCACTTCAGCACATTTTATTTATTTTAGGATTTATATACCACTTATAGCCTAAGAGGTTCACATTCAGGTGCTCAAACAATTTTCTCTATCTGTCCTGGTAAGCTCATACTCTATCTAATGTACCAGGGGCAATGGGGGATTGAGTGACTTCCCAGAGCCACAAGGAGCAGCATGGGATTTGAACCTACAACTCCGGGGTTCCGAGGCTGTGGCTTTAACCACTGTGCCACACACTCCCCACATTTTGTCAGCGTGCAGCACTATTCTTCCATTATCTTTGAATGCATGGTGGGCTAGAGTGTATCTTGTGCGTAAATATGACGAGGTGGCTTTTGTTAAACACTGACGGGTGCAGTGGTTGAGGAGGGTTTGGGCTCCAATGGATGACTTTTACCAATTAGCTATTGTGATAATCTATAGTGTTTTATCTTTGTACTAGACTTGTAAATTAACACTGTTGTTGTATTCTTCTTTTGTAGAGGACATGAGTTATTAAAAATTAATAAAGATATATATATATAAAAAAGAAAATGTGAAAACATAAGGTACATCCGAGAAACAAGCTAAAAGTTGAGGACACATATAAATATATATAGACCTAACTTATACTACTATAAAATAATACCACAGTAATAGCAGAACAGGCTAACTTTTCTGAGGTGAAGACCACTAATTTAATGACCTTACAATAAAGGTGCTTAATGAAAACTTCAGGAGCACTTAGGAATGGAAAACATTCAAAATTAGAATGATCAAACACTCTGAGTATGAGATGTTGGCTTTCTCACTCATTATCAGGTACAGGGCCTGCGCTCATCAGCTCTGTCTATCCCCCCCATCTGCTTTTGCTGAGCTGCAATAACTTGCAGACAACCTAAAACCTATTCGAGATTGTACTATTTAAACCCAGTATAACAGTATCATTTTTCCACAGACCTGATGAAGAAAAGGTAGCTCTCAAAAGAATTTGTCACATTCATTGCGTTAGTCCAGTGAAAAGGTATCACCCTACAATTTGGTTGTTGACCTTTATTTCCATTCAAAAAGAAAGTAAGTTTATAAAAACCTTTTCAAGCTTCCTCAAAACACGAACTTACAAAGTCAAATCAAAAGAGCACATATCCGACCCATGGTCAAACCCATGTGGAGTACCACAAGGATCACCATTATCACCCATATTATTTAACCTCTTCATAGCATCCCTAGGCATAACCCTAGACGCCCTAAACACATTATCATTCAGCTACGCAGATGATATAACTATCCTCCTCCCCTTTAATATTCAAGACCCCTTAACCACAAACCACCTGAAAATGATAATGGAAACGGTAGAAAAATGGATGTCAAGTCATAAACTAAAACTGAACTCGGAAAAAACTAAATTCCTTCTACTGGAAAGGGAAAAAAAACCATCTCTCACAGAACTAGAAGTAAACACAATCAAGTACCCAATGCAAAGCACACTCAAAATCCTGGGAATCCTACTAGACAGAAATTGCACAATGCAGTCTCAAATCCACAAAATCATCCAAAGAGCATTCTTCACAATACGTAACCTAAGAAAAATAAGAAAATTCTTCAACAAAGATCAATACAAGATATTAGTACAATCCCTAGTACTGAGTATTGTAGATTACTGTAACAGCCTATACCTATCATGCCCAAATTACATGATAAAACAATTACAGACAGTTCAGAACACAGCCCTCAGAATCATCTACTCGCTAGGCAAATACGACCACATCACCAAAGCATACTTAGACTCACACTGGCTACCAATAAAAGCAAGATCTCAGTTCAAATTCTACTGTCTACTATACAAGGTAATACATGGAACAGCACCCAGCTACCTAAACAACAGACTACACCGTAACCTCTCACACAGATTAAGGAGAACCCAGAGCCTATTCACTCACCCCCCTCTCAAAGGAACACGACGAAAGAAACTATATGACAGCCTTTTAGCGACACAGGCAGCAAAGATCGATACTACCATCACCAATCTACTGACCAAATCAATAGACATTAAAGCATTCCGAAAAGAAATCAAAACTCATCTCTTCAAAAAACACTTCCCATCATCATAACCTCACAAAAGTATTAGAAAATGCTCTCATGACTACCCAAACACCACCACCAGAAACACCCGGACAGTATTATCTCTACTCGTCTAAACAACAGAATCCGGACAATATTATCTCTATTCGTCTAAACAACCTATCACTATCTACTATCTACTACCAATTTATCCTGGAAAAGTCCAGAACAACAATTGTAACTTAACGCATTCTTGTTTATATGTACTGCAATGCTACTGGAAATGTCCAGTCTTCTAACTTGTAATCCGCTTAGAACCGCAAGGCACAAGCGGAATAGAAATCACTAATGTAATGTAATGTAATATACGCAAGTTAACAAAATCCTCCTGTGTAAAAGGACATGTGGTGACAAGAATGTAAATCCTCTTATGTGACTTGGTATGCTTGGGAGTGGAAAGTGGGAAGAGTCGCAATTTACGCACACACTTCATAAAATATGTGTGTAAACATTTACACCTGCTCCCGAGGTATGATAGCTTCTTATAGGCTGACACAATTCCCCTCCATCCTTGGGGCCACTGACTGCACACATGTGCCCATCAGACCATCCTCTGGAAAGAAGCATATCTGCAGGAACATGAAGGGATTCCATTCTCTAAATATGCTCATATAACTATTGATCCCAAATCATCACGATCCTTAACAATCCATAAATGTCCCACAGCATTATGAACAATAGGCTGAACAGACATCAACAGTGCTCCATTGACTTTCTGACATGGCTCTAAAGCACAGGTTTAGCCACGCACACACACTTCCCCTTTTATCCATCCCCACGCTGTCAGTAAACAGGATAAGAATCTAAGAATAGCCTTATTGGGTCAGATTAATGGTCCGTCAAGCCCAGTAACTTGTTCTCACGGTGGCCAATCCAGGTCCCTAGTATCTGGCCAAAACCCAAAGAGTAGCAACATTCCATGCTACTGATCCAGAGCAAACAGAGGCTTCCCTCATGTCTTAATAACAGACAATGGCCTTTTCCTCCAGGAAATTGTCCAAACTCTTGTTAAAACCAGCTACGCTATCTGTTCTTACCACAACCTCTGACAATGCGTTCCAGAACTTAACTATTCTCTGAGTGAAAAAATATTTCCTCCTATTGCAGTGACATACCAAGGGCGGGGGGGGGGGGGGGGAAAGGAGGGACCACCCCTGGTGCACGACTTAGGGGAGTGCACAGCTGGCTGGATCCAGAACCTCCTGCCCTACTCTGCCATGGGACCTGCACCTCAGCGCAGCTGTCGGTCCACCCCCACCGACGTACTTGTTCCGGAGCAGAGCCAGCAGCCGTGGGGAGGAATAGCAAGGTAGTCTAAGATTTTTTAAATATTTGATAAAATATTGCTTTTATTTATTTATTGAAATTGTTTTTTGCAATTTTGTATATTGTACACTGTTTAGACACTTATTTTGATAGATGGTATATAAAAAATAAAGAAACTTGAAACTGCGTCTGCCATCTCTGTTCAGGAACAAATTGATGTCATAGGAGGTGGACCGGCAGCCAAGCTGAGGTGCAGGAAGAACCTATGATGGCCAGGTGAGAAAGACATGGTAGAGGCAGCGCGGTGCTTTGCTGAGATACACGGGGAGATGGTAAGGCGTTCGTCAGTGGTGGGAGCCTAACTGCGTGCACTCTCACCGATGTGAGTGTTCAAATGTTTGCTCTTTCATTCATTCTCGCCTTCTGAACCTAGGGCACACGCGGGTTTCAGGCATGTTCCTTCCGGGAGTGAGTACTGCAACAAAGGGCTGATTCAGGAGGATTGAATTTTTCCCCCTGCATTTCTGAAGTAATTCGTCTAAGTCATCTATTTCTGACTATGGGTTTTCTTGTGCACTGTTGAGGATTTTATCTTTGTTTTTTATTGCTATGGTTTTCGGCTTATATGGCTTTTTTCCCCCTTTATTGTAAGTATCTCTTCTCCGCAGTTTTATACTCTTTTCTCTGTGTCCTTGTAGGCTCTCCTTAGGTTTTTTGTTTTTTAATTCATATATCCTTTTCCCGTTGAATGTATAAGGCTGATTAGGCTAGGCAGCATGACATATTTAAACATTATAAACCCTTTTCTTCCTGTTTATTGTTTGTCGTTTCCAGTTCAAGGACTGGAAGTTTGTTTTGCAAAATAAACTCGTATTAAGGATTTTTGTAACTGCATTACTAAAAATCATGTTTTTCATACAGATCAGTGTGTCTGTGTGTGTGTGATAAAAAATGATGGGCCTCGGGTGTCACATATGCTAGGTACTAGTGACTCAGATATCATGAAAACACAATATGTAAGGAGATAAACACTTTCAATAATGATTACTGTGATGTCCTCGAGTATAATAAAATAAAATATGAGAACAGCATAGGCTATAAACTCATTCAAAAAAGAAGGAAAAAAGCCTCAGAAAGGGCCCTCCCACCTCCACCAAAAGGTTTTAAATAGGTGGTTGAGCGGTCACCTCATTGGCAAAAACCTTCAATGTGTGTACACTGATCAGTGAAGATAAGTAGAAAAGTTTTTTCTTCTATCATAGACTTTTGATTGACTCTTCAGGGTGGAGCACAGCATAAGGCTTCAACACACATTGAAGGTTTTTGCCAATGAATTGACCGCTTAACCACCTCTTTAAAACCTTTTGGTGGAGGTGGGAGGACCCTTTCTGAGGTTTTTTTCCTTCTTTTTTTGAATGAGTTTATAGCCTATGCTGTTCTCATATTTTATTTTATTATACCCGAGGACGTCACAGTAATCATTATTGAAAGTGTTTATCTCCTTACATATGCTAGGTATGCCACTGTCCTATTGGTTTTAAAAGTATTTCCCTGCAATTTCATTGAGTGTCTCCTAGTCTTTGTAATTTTTGACAGAGTGAAAAATCGATCCACTTCATTGACACAGCATCTCCACATGGACAGACAATAGCAGGACAGGAGAAACCCAGTGGAAGTGGTGTTGCTAGACAAGGGCAGCCATGGGCATAGCCAGGATCTGAGCCAGGGGGGTGCAAACGATCTTAGACTGAGAGAACTACGCTTGGATTAGACTTGAGTTTGAATACCTGGGTGCAAGCTAAGTAAGCAGATTTTTGTTCAAGGGTGAAGATTGGAGGACATGACAAAATAGGCTATTTATTTTAAACTTAGTCTTCAACTTAAATTAAAACAATTTTTCTTCTTTCCAGAACTTCCTTTTCTATTTCTATCCTTCTTTTCCGAACCAGTTTTCAATTCACACTTATATACACAGCCCCTTCACCCTGTGGCCACACCATCCATGTCCCCTCCTTCCCCCCCCCCAATTCTGGTTCACCCTCCTCCTGTGGGTCTGCCCTCTCTAGGGTTACCAGACGTCCGGATTTCCCCGGACATGTCCGGGGGTCTGGATGGCTTTTCAAAACCCAGCACTTTGTCTGGGTTTTGAAAAACCACTTCAAATCGCGTCGGGCAGGGAGGAAATCCGTGAAAGCGAGGATGTCACGCACACATGTGCATTCACGTGACATCATCGTGTGGCATCTGCGTATGTGCGGACTTCCTCCCTGCCCAACAAGAACAGGCAGCAGGGGGGCGGGGCCAGGGCGGGACTGGGGATGGGATTAGGGCATTACAGGGCAGGGATGGGCGGAACTGGATAGGCCTGGTGGCGGCTCTAGGGAGGGTCCAAATTTTCCAATTGGAAAATTTGACATCCTATGCCCTATATCACTCTACGACCAACATCCCTTGGCATCTCCCTGCCGTCCTGCTCCTGAACCGACAACCCCCTCTCGCCCCCTTGCCGATCTGGCCTCCAATCAACCCCCTCTCCCTTTGTGGAGCCGGTGTTTCTTACCCGAGGGTCCTCCCAAAGCAGCAGCGGCAGCTGGCCAGCAGAGGAAATGCTATAAACAGGTTGCTTGAGGCCAGCTCCACCAGGGCCTTTCCTCTGCCACATCGGAAGTGATCCGGCAGAAGAAAGGCCCTGGTGGGGCAGGCCTCAAGCATTTAGAACTGAATTTGTTTTCAGTCGGCTAGGTGTTTCACCCCACTGGCTCTGCCCATGAAGAAAGCAAGATATATATGTATCTATGTCCTTACTGCCTGGAGGAACCTGCCCTGAAGTCACAAAGTAGAGCATAAACAAATAGTCCTGCTAAATGGGAAAGGACATGTTCCACAGATGTGACATTTAAGCTGTGGGTTACGAGGGCTTTCATCTCCTAACTCCTCTCACCTTGGGTTCTGCATCCCCAACCCTATATGTCATATCTGCCTGTCCAAGTTAGATTGTAAGCTCTTCTGAGCAGGGACCGTCTATTAAATGTCATAATATACAGCCCTGCGTATGCCATTCAGCGCTATATAAGTGATAAATAATAGTAGAAGTAGCAGAGTCCTAAATTAGCATGTTTGTTGAAAAATAACATCTTAACAATAATTCGCCTTGATAACTGAGCCTCTCAATGCATAAATTCCAAAGAACTTCTTTAAAAGATATGATTTCAACATTTTCTAAATCAGTGGTCCTCATCCCTGTCCTGGAGGACCACCAGCCAGTCGGGTTTTCAGGATAGCCCTAATGAATATGCATGGGGCAGATCTGCATTCCTATCATCTTCTTTACATGCATCTCTTTCATGCATATTCATTAGGGCTAGCCTGAAAACCTGACTGGCTGGTGGTCCTCCAGGACAGGGTCGGGAATCACTGTTCTAAATCACCCTATCAAATCAAGGGTGATTGAGGAACTGAAGAACCTGAGATCTTTCAAGTGTATTTGTCTCACTACCTGTGGTGGTTTAGGAAGCCAAAAACAAAACTCTGAGTGACTCCATGGAGCTCAAGAAACCTGGAGAAGTGAGAAAGAAAAAATAGTTACGATTTTCCAAGTTGGAGGACTGAGTGACAGCGGCATCCAAGATAGAGGTATAATCCAATTGCTCTCCTCCCACATAAGAAAAAAAAAAATTGCGACATCTGCCAATGAGTGATATTCAGAGTGCCAAGGAGACCCGGGTGATATCTTGGATGCACAAGAGTATGGAAAGCGTGTTTCAGCAATTGGAGAGTAAAGAGGGATAAAGATATTAACGATTCAGCCGCAAGCAGCCAGGGCTGCTTTCAGTCTCCCTGACCAACATGATGATGTGTCACTGATTGAGGGGGATGCTGGTAGAAAATGGGGAGGAAAGGGGGAAAATAACTGGACTGGACTGGGCTGTGTAGTACAGGGGCAAATCTATAACATAAGTCTATATCCGTTACATACCTACTATGCACATATATGTTATGTTACAAGTATCCCGTCAAATCCTCATTAGAGTTCTAGGTGGGTTACAGGCAACATATTATTACTTACAATTTTTAATACAGTTAAATATGTTTACTACATAAAGTTATCAGATTATACATACAGTGTGAGGTAATAAAACATAAATAACAACTATTAACATATATGTGTAACTGCCAAAATTCCATTTAAGTATTCTTCTGTAAATATACCCTTTATGTACCCTTTTGTGTGTAATATAGAATACTGTAAATTACATGCATATTTCTGACATTGTGGTGCAAGCATTTACATCACTTTTATAGCAGGCATATAATCTAATCCTCTTAGACATCTACGTATGTTCCCTTACAGAATAGACTCCTACCAGGTGCCCTGTTATAGAATTGTCTGCATGTACTATGAGACATGACTGATGAAGTAGAAGGAGGAAGACTAAATAATAGTGAAAGGGAAAAGGATTTTCTGATGGGGGAGGGGGGCATGGACAGAAACATGCTTGATGGGGAAGAAGGAGAGATGATGGATCCTTTCACAAAGTCCTTAAACCCAATTAGGGGCATTTTCAAAAAACTAAACTAAACCTTAGGTTTGTATACCGCGCCATCTCCACAAGCGTAGAGCTCGGCACGGTTTACAGAGTTAGGAAGAAAGGAACTCCAATGAAGGGTTATAGGAAAGGAACAAGAAGAAAGAGAGGGACAAGGGTCCTAGAGAGCAGGAGGTGTTAGATTTTTGAAAAGAGCCAAGTTTTCAGGTGTTTGCGGAAGAATTGGAGGGAGTTTGAATTTCTGAGCGGGGATGTGAGGTTGTTCCAGAGTTCTGTGGTTCTAAAGGGGAGGGATGTTCCTAGTTTTCCTGCGCGGGATATACCTTTTGTAGAAGGGAATGATAGTTTCAGTTTTTGGGAAGATCTGGTGGAGTTAGGGTTAGAGGAGTTCCAAAGGAGTGGAATAACGGGAGGAAGGATGCCGTGTAGAATCTTGAAGGCTAAGCAGGCACATTTAAAGAGGACTCTAGAGTGCACTGGAAGCCAGTGGAGTTTGGACAGGAGTGGAGAGATGTGGTCGAACTTGCCTTTTGCAAAAATAAGCTTAGCCACGGCGTTCTGAATTAGCTGAAGTCTATGGAGGTTTTTCTTAGTTAGGCTTATAAAGATGAAGTTGCAATAATCCAGTCTAGAGAGGATGGTGGATAGAACAAGGACGGCGAAGTGAGAATGATGAAAGCAGGATCTCACTTTCCTCAGCATATGAAGGCTAAAGAAGCATTTTTTTACCAAGGAGTTGAGGTGGTCATTGAAGGAGAGAGAAGAGTCTATGATGATGCCCAGGACTTTGCTTGAAAACTCGAGCTGAAGAGTGGGGCCGGAGGATAAAGGGATGAAGGAAAAAAGATGTCCAAAAGGTGGCATAAAATAGCCAGGATATCCAAGTGCCAATTTTCAAAACTGTCTTTCTGGACATCTTGCGAGATGTCCTAGCTGCTGTGCATCCAAAAGTCAAGGGGGAGTGTTGGAGGCATGTTTTGAACGGCTAAATTCTGTTCAGGACGTCTTGGGGGAAAGTTTAATTAGCTGCAAGACATCCAAGTCTAAGTCCGCTCAGAACATCTTTTAGCCAGGTGGTACCAACCGAACCAAACTCTACTCCTGCCCCTCCCCCCAAGCTTCCCAGTCACTGATGATATGTGTGGTAAAAGGTTTGTTGGACCATGGTCCCAGAGACCCACCCTGTTCTGTTGTCTATTCCAAATTTCCTGTGGAGTATTACTGCTTTCATAAAACAGGTTGACAGTTGTATTGAATTTCAAATATCACCACTTTCAATGCAAATAAAATGTTAAATTGAACAGACTGTATACTTTCCTGGGAAGCCCATGGTGATTTTAACAGCAAACATGTCCATCTGTGCTTGCATGATATAGCGACAGCTGGAGGGTCAGCTGATCAAGCACAACACATCCTGTATTTTTCTGGACTTGAATATGACATATATTAAGAAATCATTTTCCCTGTATTGTAGATTTCTGGAATTTAGTTTGGTGAGGAAACTTTATCCTTTACAAGGTATGATTCATTTCATTGAATGAATATAAGAACTATCCCATGACGATGAAGCAGATGAGCCATATCTATGCTTACTTTATATAAACATGCACCGCCATCACTATAGCATAATAAAGGACATTTTTCTGATTCAAATCATAAAAGTTAGCAATATGTATTCTTTAGATGCATTTTAGGAACTTTACATTTACCAGATGGCTACAGATTGTCAAGAACCTGGGGATTCAATCCTGGTTTTGTTCAGCTGTAAGTAGGGACTTGTAATCCTGCTGTTTTTAAATAAATCAATAGTACAAGAGCTGGAGCCAGTGGGATAAAATCAGAGCTCACCTGTCCTATCCCTGTGGATCCTAAACCATCTGGCAATCCTACAATTACCTGAATGATACTAATGTGGACAAGATGTGCATTAAAAGTCCTGTTAGGATTTAAATTGTCACTGATTACCTGTAGTATGTGTGTGAAACCCTCATGGGGGTGGGTTTCTGACCGAGCTTAGAAAGAGGTGCAAGTTGCGGACAGTGAGTTTGAAACCAGCAATTATTTGTTTATGTTAAAAAAAACATCTGCCACATATCTGACTGCAGGATTGTATCCAATTTATGAAAGTTTCATGGCTGAGTGTGCAGAGAGGTAACTTCATATGCAAATCATGTATCTATGAAAGTGTGGGATAGGCATATGGGATCTCTAGAAGAAGAGATAACAGTTACTGTGGATGGACAGACTGGATGGCCTATTTGGCCTTTATCTGCAATCATGTTTCTATGCACTGAGGGATGAACACTCAGACACTTGGGTGAAATGTTATGCATTTTTAGAGGTTAGCTAATGAATGGGAATAAAACTTGTGGGCTCAAATGAGATGTGGGGATGTGAGCTGAGCAGAATAACTGAAGTGATATCCACTCCCCACAAATTCAAAAGAGGGAAGAAATGGCGGGGGTAACAGAAAGTATATATCTCAGCAATATCCTTATTCAGTAACAGATTCATAACATCCTACTACAAATCCTAGATACAAAAGGTATCACAGATAAAGTATACTCGTGTTTTGAAGGATTCCTAAAATCAAGAACCTATAGAGTAAAATCAGACAAAGAAAAATCTGAACCTGTGGAATTCCCTAAGGATCCCCTCTATCCCCTACACTCTTCAACCTCTATACAGCCTCCCTCAACTCCCACCTGGACAAACAAGGCATAACCTCCTACAGCTATGCAGATGACATGACCATTCTCATACCCTCCGATCAACCAAAACTCTCCATGACAGACACAATACACCAAACACTAAAATCAGTAGCAACCTGGACGAAAGATCACAAACTGAAATTGAACCCAGACAAAACTAAATTCATCCTCCTTGAAAACAACAAAATACCAACCATAACCAACATTGAAATCAACGCAATCAAATACCCCATACACCCACTCTAAAATTACTAGGAATAACAATCGACAGATGCTGCACCATGCAACCGCAAATCAATAAAACAATACAAAAATAATTCTCAGTCATGAGAAACTTAAGACAAGTTCGGAAATTCTTCGAGAAAACACAATTCCAGCCCATAGTACAGTCCCTAATACTAGGCCTCCTGGACTATTGGACTCTATCTCCCCTGCCCTGTAACAATAACAAAAGAACTACAAACAATCCAAAACACAGCACTGAGACTTATCTATCCATTGAAAAACCATGACCACATTACAGAAGCATATCTCAAATTGCATTGGCTTCCAATCCCAGCAAGAATACAATTTAAATTCTAGTCTATTATTTAAGACTTTATATGGAGACAATCCAAACTACCTGAACAACCGCCTCATCCACAACACCTCAACCAGACATAGGAAAAATCACACCCTATTCTCGTACCCCCCAATTAAGGAGGTCAAACGGAAAAAACTATATGATGGCTTCCTAGCCACTCAAGCAGCCAAACTAGACAACCAAATTGACAATCTAATAACGGCATTCCTAGACTACAAAACTTTTAGAAAAGAAATAAAGACCATACTCTTCAAGAAATCCCTGAAAAAGAAATAACACCGCAAGTTTCAAACACCGCCTCTCACTAAAGCCAACTACCCTAAACAAAAAGCCATACTCATTTCTTACTCTCTTTGAAAATGACCAAATTTCTTTTTGGTAAGATCTTTTTGTAATACTTCCTTGATAATTCTTTTGTAATCCGCCTTGAACTACAAGGTAATGGTGGAATAGAAATCCCTAATGTAATGAACACTCAGACACTTGGGTGAAATGTTATGCATTTTTAGAGGTTAGCTAATGAATGGGAATAAAACTTGTGGGCTCAAATGAATGTGGGGATGTGAGCTGTAGTGGATATCCACTCCCCACAAATTCAAAAGAGGGAAGAAATGGCGGGGGTAACAGAAAGTATATATCTCAGCAATATCCTCATTCAGTAACAGATTCATATAAGCTTGAGAAGTTTAGTAGACACTTTTCTCTAATATATCTCTACAGTTCATAATAGTAAATTCATCATTTTTCAACTTTTCAACTCCTCTTATTTTTCATTACGGGAATAGACTTCAGTGGCTACATCTGCACAAGATCAAGTCTGTTAAGTACAGATTTCAAAACGTAGCTGGCCTCCTCATTGGTCCTCCTTATGTTAAATATTCTTCATTTTTAATTTTATACTATAAATAATTTTTATGCAATAAATTCGTTTTTTAACTTAGCTTTTTCATAGCGTTTTATGCAGTTGAACAGGACTTTGCATGGATCCACGTTTCGCAGGTGCTGTTTCCAGGAGATGCCTCAATATTCAGATCTGCTGCCAGCTTCGGGTCTCGAGGTTTTGAGGAATTCATACTGAGTGGGGAAGTTGTGGCATCAAGATTTGATGTGGAAGACTTGCAGATACCGACAGTAGTGACTATGGAGTCATTTGGGGATGCTATTCAGGTATTCACTGTTTCTGTATTGAATTTATCCTCTAAATTTGTGGGAGATTTAACTTTGATTACTAAAGCTGTAGATACCCAAGCCCAGGTGCTTGACCAACATACTACTAAGGGATTATTATTGACTTACAGTTGACAATGTAGGCTAAAGTATCTAAGTTGGTACAATGCTGCTTTTTAAATTAAAGGTTTTAAGTAACTTGAAGCCTTTGTTGATGAAGTCTGATTTTCAGGTGGTTGTTCAAAGTTTAGTGCTTTCCCTATCTGGTCCATTTGTTCTGTCTGTCTGTCCTAATTAGAAGCTCTTCTGAGCAGGGATCTTCTCATGTTGAACATACAGCGCTGCATACGCCTTTCAGTGCTATAGAAATGATAAATAGTAGTTTTCAGCCCAGCCCTAGCTGTAAGCATTTTCTGGTGGCCTTACCAATGTCAGGAAAGGCTTATAGGAAATCATATCATTCATATCTGACCTTAGGGCATGTCAGTGTAGATAGACTAGCAGCCTTAGAATAAAGTAACAAAGACTTTGATACAACCCTGAGGTGCGAAGAGGTGTTAATGTCTGTGCTTAAGATATACAGTAAGCCCAGCTGCATGGTCTAACACAGATAGGTGGAGGGGCATAATCGAAAGGGACATCTTAAGTCCGTTTACGTCCATGTCGCAAGTCGTCCAAAGTTAAAAACAGCTTAAGACACATTTCCGAAAGATACGTCCAACTTTTTTTTAGTTTTGAAAATCGTCTAATTATACGTCCTGCCGATCTGATTGTCCAAGCCACTAAATCGTCCATCTTAATACCACAATTTCATCCAACTTTCCTTCCAAGTCCAAAACGCCTAGAACAAGCACTGTTGGACGTGGGAGGGGTCTGCAAAGTGATGGACTGCACACCCAGGGCACTGCTGTGAACTTCACAAAAAGGGTGCCATGGCTTCTCCTCACTACAGCTCCCTTATAGGTTACGGTGAGCCCCTCAAACCACCTCCAGAATCCCCTAGACCCCTAGACCACCCCAATAGCCCCTATGGCTGCAGGAGCCACTTATATGTCAGTACAAAAGGGTTTTGGGGGTGTATAGGGGAGTGCACATGTTTCAATATCAATGGCAGTGATTACAGGGGCTTATGGGCATGGGGCATCCTCTCTATGGGTCTCTAACCCACCCTCAAGTCGACTTAAGCTGCCTCTGTGCTGGACGACTAGGCTTTCCTTTGCCAGGCCAGATGATGATGGTCTGGAGGCTGAAATTTAAAATTGTGAATATAATTTTTATGGGGGTGGGGTGGGGTTGGTGATCACTGGGGTAGTGTGTGGGAGTCTGTGTTATGTGTTTGAAGTGCTTATCTGGTGAGTTTAGGTGGGTTTTTGTGACTTAGACCATGTTTTACATGGTCTAAGTCACAATGTCCAAGTTCCGTCTAGGCTCTGTTGTAAAACTTTTGGTTTTACATGTACGACTAAGTCTAAGCCGGCCCACGTCCCGCCCACCTCCCACCCTCGACACACCTCCCGAAATGCCCCGTTTAGCTTTGGACGTTGAGCGGCACTATGAAGGCCTAGGTCGTTTAGAAATACGTCCAAAACCCGGTTTTATTATCAGCACTTGGACCTTTTTGAAAAATGTTCGTCCAAGTGCCGACTTAGGCCGGTTTTTGGACGTTTTTCTCTTTCGATTATGAGTCCCTTAGAGTTAATCAGAAACCATTGTCAGAGTGATACTGGAAATTCCATTCAACTCCAGTCTGTGAGTGACAGTTTCTCCCTCTTTTCTTCTCCAAGTCTCTCACACCCCACTGACCTTATTCACCTTTGTTTCAAACAGTTTACAAAAGATAGGGGTACTTAACTTCAATAGATTCTATTTTTAGAACAAGCCTCAAACTTATAAATATGGGAGGTTAGAACTCCCCACTCTCTCTCTCTCTTGAACCTAAAGTCTGGACCATCACCCCCTCCCCTCTCTCTCTCTTTCCTCTGGACTCTAAATGCAGGTAAATTGTCCTCTCTCTCCTGGCACACACACAAGTAGTCTCTGAATCCACTCTGTATTTGTAAAGCTTATTTCTATTTCTTTCTGTACAATTGTAACCCAATATATGCTTGATGTATCTTTATAAATCTTGCTTTCTGTAATATTAAGCCTATTTCTGCACATTATATTCTTTATGTAATTACTTCTGGCTGTGCTTGTCATTTGATTTTACTTCCTACTGAATCTTCAACGAGAGTATCGAACCCAGGGCCTGGCGGATTGTAAGGCCGCCACATTATATCATTGGGGCTTATTTGCTTCAACATTACCCCTCCAAAACCTTACATTTTGGGGGCTAATCCTTACAGTAGTAGTAACTGATCTTGCAGTCTAATGCATGACACTCCTGCTTGGGATCTATTTTGGAGATAATTAGTTTCCTCTGAAAAACACAAATAGAGTATGTTATTATTAGTCACCAATTGCAGGTGTTGCTTTCATTTTTTTTTAATATTGATGTTGATTATATCTTCATGTTTTATGCAAGATTAATGGCTTTTTATAGGTCAAGGGTGCATTATCTTGTTGAAGTAAATTTTCCTCCTAATCAGTTCCTCCACACCCTCCTTAAAAAACCAGTTACAAATGCTTATTTATTCCCAGCACAAATAGACTGAAAAATATTAAAATGTGGATTTCTGAGCTTGTCTCCCTTGCAATCATGCGAATAGTAACATGGCTTACAATTGTGAAATATTTTTTATTATCCACTAATTTCCTGTCCTAGATTTCTGCTGGCCTAGTACAGACAAGTGGATTGTGTTACCCAACAAGAAGATGGAGGCAGAGAACTCTGACATTCTGTGATGTCATCAACAGTATAAGAAATAGAACTTCCCAGTATACTACTCCCAAAGTTAAGACTAAAACACTTACACATTTAAAAAAAAAATAAAAAAATTCCGATGTACGCAGTAAACAACCTTTGAGCTTCTTTGCAAAGATAAAATTGAGACTTAAATCCAGATTTTGAGAAAAATTGAGAATAACCTGAAGAGCTTTAGTTTTCCCAGGTGGGTTGGAGTAGTCTAGTATGAATAAAGGAAAGAAAGTTAGCAGATAAGAACAAATTTCATCTTCTTTATCATCAAAAAAGGCATATTTCATGTTGATATAAGTAACTGAACATCTACAATAAAATTGCAAAAAAAAAGCTACTTGTACTGCAGATACTCAAGTCTTTAAATTAAGTACGAGTGACTTTAGCCATGTCAGGAAAAACTCAAATTTATCACAACAATTAACTTCTTTCTTTGCAAAATATGCTTTTAACACCCTAATCATCACTTTCAGTACTTAACATGATCAAGAGGGTAGCTCTTGAAGCAGGGGCATTAGTTATGAAAGGGCCTGGGTAGAAACAAAGTGCAAAGTTCAATCAAAGGAGACCTACCAATGCATCCATATGCTAAAGTTGCATGAGTCATGGCTAGCAGGTTACTAAGCCACTAATACAATGAATACTCTCTAATATGCGGCCCCCAAAGTCCTCCATTGTGGCTCTTCAAATCCTGTAAATGTGTTCATTTCAATCTTGCCCACTTGATATAGTAACCTGCAAACAATCTCTTTAAGTGTGATACTCAGATGCCTCATTTATGGAATTTGCTAGTGTTGACAATCCAGAATAAAATGAGTTTTTAAAATATATCCTCAAAACATTGTAGAATCAATATCAGTATTAATTTTTAATGTTTAATATCCAGTCTGAGCAAGCAGGTCAAGGCGCTTCACAAAATTAGTTTTAAGCTAGAAATTCAAGCTATTTATTGTACTGGTGGCCCTCAGAGCATTCTCATATTCACACTGCGGCCCATGTGCATGAAAAAGGTTGGAGACCACTGCCCTAAGGGAAATTAAAATAATCATAAGCACATACTTGATGTTCAAATGGTTAAGAATTCATATAAAAGCCATATGACCATAACTGTATTGTTACGTTGATGAATAATATATGAAAAGGTATATATATATAAAAGGAGGGCTATCCTCAAGGAAAGCTGAAAGATATTACAGAATATTTAACAACAGGTAGAAAGCAGCATTAATGGCATCCAACATAATATATACTGAAATGTACTTCAACGAACAACAGAAGATGTGTGGAGATGTATAAAAGAAAAAATCTTATGCAGCAAGAGAGAACAGTTACCCTTAGCAATGTGTAGCTTTAATAATAACCCGCACACATACACACACTTTATGAAGCCGCATTAGTGTTTTTTTTATCCCCGGCCACGGCACTAAAAGCTCCAACGCTCATAGAATTCCTAACACGGCTTCATAAAAGGGGGGAAAGTGAACAGCAGAATGCTGTAACAAACTGTGAAAAGCTATGCCTTAAGAAAACCCTAGATTTATAAAAGCTTCATGTGGATATGCTTAAAAGTCTATTGTGCTGCAAAAGACTCTTCTTAAAAATGAAAAAGTCACGCAAAAAAACAAACAAACATATTCATGTGAAGCAGTTTTGGTGCTCCATATGGGGTAAAATTGAAATCATATTTCATTTTCAAATTTTATTGTCTTATAAATATTGTTTTACGATCTTTAGCTTTATCACATATTTTGCAAAAATCAGAAGCTAGGTTATTAGATATTTTATTAGAAATAGCGATACAACAAATAGCAAACTGGAAAAATAACTCAGTTTTGTCTGAATGTGTTTGGTGGAATGCTGTTTGCTTAGAAAGGAAATATGAAGAGATAGCTGCTGTTAAAGTCCCTCTTTTGCTAAGGTGCGCTTGCTGATTTAGCATGCACTAAATGCTAATGTGTCCATAGAATATAATGGGCATGTTAGCATTTAGTGTGCACTAATATTTAACGTGTGCTAAATTGGCTAGCGCGCCTTAGGGCTCCTTTTATGAAGGTGTGTTAGGGCCTTAATGTGCAGAATAGTGCGTGCTAAAATGCCCTGTGCGCTATCTGCTTCTGCTTCCTCTTGAGCAGGCGGTAGTTTTTTTGGCTAGCGCGCACTATAGCGTGTGCTAATCCGGTGCTAAAAATGCTAGCGTACCTTCGTAAAAGGAGCCCTTAGTAAAAGGACCTCAAAATGTGTAATTTATCAAACATTTTTAACAAGGTTTGGAGACTTTTAGGGCTCCTTTTATCAAGGCGTGCTAAACCCCGCGGCAGCCTAAAATCCTAACGCCTCCTAAATGGAGGCGTTAGGTACTAGCACGGCAGGTGGTTTAATACGCGGTATTCCGCATGTTAAACCGCTACTGCAGACAGAAGCTGGTCCAACTTCCCAATCCTACTTTGGTCGGATATGAATCGACTATACAATAAATACAGCCATGCCTCCAGCGACCTAAATAATTGCCCCACCTACCTGTTATCAAACGCCTCCATCACATTCAAAACTAACTTCATGCTATGGATTCAAACCACATTGACAGAAGGCCAATTCCCACAGGACCTAGGAGAGATTTTAATCACTCCAATCATGAAAGATCACAAAGGCCCAATAGATAGCCCCGCCAACTACAGACCTATCGCTTCAATACCAATATACGTTAAAATAATAGAAGGTCTAGTAGCTCAATACCTCACTAACTACCTGGAAAAACATAACTTACTCCACCCCTCACAATCAGGATTTCGAACTAACCATAGTACAGAAACACTACTTGTCTCACTTCTAGATGCAGCCCGGCAACACATCAGTAAGGGAAAAAAGATGGTGTTAATACAACTAGACCTCTCCGCAGCATTTGACCTAGTTGACCACACCATATTACTACAAATACTCGACACCATAGGGATCTCAGGCAAGGTCTACAATTGGTTTCAAGGGTTCCTCAAATCAAGAACCTACAGGGTAAAGTACAATGATATAAAATCAGAGCCATGGGCAAACCCCTGCGGAGTTCCACAAGGATCTCCACTCTCACCTATGCTCTTCAACCTCTTTCTCTCCTCCCTAGGAGCCACTCTAGATAACCTAAATGTCACATCCTTCAGCTACGCAGACGACATCACCATACTCCTCCCCTTCGACCCATCAGATACCACCACCACAACAAAGCTGGAAACAACCTTAGATACAGTAGAAAAATGGATGTTGGATCACAAACTAAAACTAAACTCAGAAAAAACAAAATTCCTCTTGCTCGAACAGGCCAAAACGCCAGCCATCACAGAACTGAAAATCAAAAACACCAAATACCCAATACAACCCGAACTAAAACTCCTAGGAGTTATAATAGACAGATGCTGCACAATGCAGTCCCAAATCAACAAGACGACCCAGAAAGCCTTTCTAACCATGAGAAATCTACGTAAAATCAGAAAATTCTTCAACCCAGCACAATTCAGACTAATTGTCCAATCCCTAGTCTTAGGTCTGCTGGACTACTGTAACTCCCTCTATCTTCCTTGTCCAGCCACTATGATAAAAAGACTCCAGACCATACAAAACACCGCCCTCAGACTGATCTACTCACTCAGAAAATATGATCACATAACTACTGCCTTCTTAGACTCCCACTGGTTACCCATACAAGCACGAATTCAATTCAAGTTCTACTGCCTATTATTCAAAGCGTTACATGGCTCTTCCCCTTCCTACCTAAACAACCGCTTATACCAGATCTCCACCTCAAGACACAGAAGAACCCCAAACCCTTTTACCTTTCCCCCACTCAAAGGCACACTACGCAAGAAATTGTTTGACAACCTTCTGGCAACACAAGCAGCAAAACTCAACCATACCATCTCCAATCTGCTGACAACATCGGACGACTTCAAAACATTCCGAAAAGAAATCAAAACCCTGCTTTTCAAAAAATTCATCCAAATATCTTAACCATTCTTCACCTACCTCAAGATATTACGTCCCCAAATAACCCACCTAAACACCTTCCAAGCAAACAGACCCAAAAATTAGATGGTAATCTTACCTACTCTAACAATATTCTCTTTGTCCATATCACACAGTTCAGCACTGTCATTTTACTATCCAACCCCTAAATCCCCTTAGGAATCTATCCAGCTATCTCTCCTCTGTCAAAAAAAAAAAAAAAAAAAAAAAAAAATTGTATCTTCACTGGAAAATGTCCAGTCAAATCTTTTGTAATCCGCCTTGAACTGCAAGGTATAGGCGGAATAGAAATCCGTAATGTAATGTAATGTACTGCGCCTTTGTAAAAGGACCCCTTAGATGACTATTGTCAGACTTCAATTTAATTTACAGGTACCTTTGCCTTTGTAGTAAATATTATGTGACTTTAATTTGGTTCACATCTGTCTATATAAATTCAATAAAAAAAATTTAAACAGGAAAACTCATGTATAAAAGAAAATAAAAACTGTTTTCCAAGTTGTATGCTTGATGCATTTAACAGACACATAAGAATTCAAGACTTTCTTGAGTTCAGTCTTACGGATGCTATTTATACACTTGCCAATGTCTGGAAAAATTGAACTAGATCAGCATTACAAAATGTTTGGCATAAACCTTGGCCATCAACAATGTTCAATGAAAATGAACCTATAGAGGAAGACTTTGAAGGTGTCCAAGTCAGTGATGAAACGCTGATGATATCAACCCTCATTGCTTATGACAGAAGTCATCCGAAAATGTTAATAAGTTAGAGGCAGCTGATATTAATGAAGTACTGAATATTGACAAAGATGCACCTGTTGAGCATTTCTTCGGTGATGGCGAGATTGCTGAAATGGTGTTAAATAAAGAACAGCTTGAGGATAATAGTGATGATGGAGACCTTGTGAACACCAGAGAAAAAAATGCCATAGATGATATGGTGGAAATGTGTGACCAGTTAATTGCTAGTGGTGCCCATCTATTTAAATCAAATATTTTTGTTTGTTTTTACAGATTCTTCAGAAATGCCCCCACCAGCCTAATTGTGCTTAAAAAAACACGGCTGTGTGAATTCTTCTTAGACATTAAGTTTATCATTAAATCTGCTTTTTTATTACAAAATTTTGTTTATATAAAAATGCTTCATGTGCATAAAACCTTCCTTTTTATCCAGTTTTTTTTTTTTTTTTTTACTTAAAATACGATGCTACAGAGCATTCAATTGTTATATATAAACTCCACTTAGCTTTTACGCTGCTTTGCTGTCAGCTTTAACTTTCGGTTTGGTTACTCATTTGTGCTGGGAAGGGACTGATCAACATGTTTCGCATTGTGCTTTTCCAAGAGTAGCCCCCTCTTCGTTATCACCGCCAGGCTTGCTGTGGATAGCCTCTGTCACCTGTGGGAGGAAAGCAAAGAGAGGGAGAGACATAGGTGGGGGTAGTGAGTTCCAGCTGACTTGCAGGAGGAGATTGGTGGGAGCTGGTAGGGAGGGAGTGTTTGGGGGGATGATAGGAAAGCTAAGGGTGTAGGGTTGGTGTGTCCCTTCAGTGCTTACCTAGCAGCCAATCACATTTGCACTCCCCTCAGGTCACTTTCCTGTACATTCCAGAGTGCTGTAAGATGTAGGCATCATGGGTAGAGCCAGAGTATCAAGCACACACGTCTACTATTTCCCCTGGGCATTGCACACAACTTACATGTCCATTGAATGGTGTGCTTTCCTGTTTCTGTAGGTGACCTCGTTTGATCGGGGGGGAGGGGCTGAGTGTGATGAGTCTATGATATCTATGACCAATAGGAAGTGGGCTATTGTGTAGTTCTCCCCTTTTTTCCTTCCATTTCTGTTTGTCCAAGTTTTAAACGTCTTTGAATGTTCTAGTTATCCCTAAAGGATACCTTGTAATTTTATGTCTGTATTTTAGTCGATGTATATTTTTATGATTATTGTACACCACTTAGAAGCCCGAATAGGCGGTATAAGAAATTTTAAATAAACTTGAAACTTGAAACATGGTGCTCTGTAGGGTCTGGGGGTGGTAAGGAAGGTGATGTAGTCATGGGTTTGGGTGAGGAAGACTTGTAGGAACTGGGTGAGGCACTTTGAGATGGCAGGCTGTGTGAGTCCTGTGTTGGCTGCTAGGAGAAACTGGAAGCTTCTGGTGTCTAGGAATGCAAGAGAAGCAGTGACCTTGAGGTAGATGGGCATGGAGTTATTCCTGTGTGTGAGTGCCTACAGGAAGGGTTTCAGCTGCTGACAGAGATCCAGTATAGGTGCCCTGTCAAAGTGAGGTCTTGGAAGAGGAGCTAGCCCTAAAGATTCCCCCTCTGTACTCTCTCTCCCTCCTGCAGCAGAGCTTCAGCCACCACCAGTCCATTAATTCCGTCCATGACCTGCTACCACAGGTACAGCACACTATCCCCACTAACTACCACCAACTACCTAAGGTTGTGTTCCTCTCCCTAGACAGATGACCCCCCAGATGTTCGCTATCCCAGACACAGCCAACAACAGCAGTCCTCAATCAGACAACCCACCCCCCTCAGACATAGCAGACAGACACAGGTAAGACACTCACTCTGCAGCTCCTGGCACATGATAGAGACAGAAAAAAGACAGAAAATAAGGTGAGTGAGTGAGTGGAAATAGAAGGGAGGTGGAGAGACAGGTATCAAGTAGGAGGTGTGGGAAAGTGGGAAAGCAAGAGTCTGCGAGGTATGGGTGTGAGAAATGAGTCAGCCAAATATGGAGGGCAAGTTAGGATAAGGTTGAGACTGGGAAGATTGCGGTGAACCTGGATCCCCCCTCCCTCAGGTCCATATGTGAACTTGCTCCTCCTCCCTCAGGTCCATAGGTAACCTGCGCTTAAATAAGATCAGGGGGCTTTTAACTTGAACATTGCCATGCAATGGAGCACACTGTAGGAATTTGGGCAGTTTGTTTCAAGCATACAGCGCAGCAAGATAGAAAGGATGGGGTCTGGAGTTGGCAGAAGAGGACTCATTTTATGCTATAAGACCAGGAAGATGCCTGGAATGCCGTCCCGAGAGAGATGGTGGAGATGAAAATGCTGTGGGATGAACACAGAAAATCTCTAATTAGAAAATGAATGAATGGAGGGGGGAGGGTTTTGCATTGAAATTTCATTTGGGGAATATATAGAGGTTTCCTGTAGGTATGTACTTTTTCTGATTATTTGATGGGGGGGGGGATGGTTGTACATTAATGTCTGTAAGTTAATGTGCATTTCATGTAAACTTATGTATATTGAAATTGTTTGCACTACGGTAGTTTGGAAATTTAATAAAGATTTACAAAAAAGAAAAAGAAAATGAATGGTATAAATTAAAGGAATAAGGCTGGCACTGGGCAGACTTGCAAGGTCTGTGTTCTGTATATGGAACCTAAGGACAGTACTGGGCAGACTTCTATAGTCTATGGCCCAGAAATATCAAAGAAAATTTTTTATCATGAATTCATAAAGCAAGTAACTATTGGGCAGACTGGATGACCATTCAGGTCTTTATCTTACTATGTTAATGGTAGCCCACATAGATAACTTCCCTCCTCAGTGATCTTGTAATAATGTTATTTTTGTAATGATCCTTGTGAAATATAAATTATGACTGTGATATCCTAGCAATGGTTAGTTAATCTTTTGCAATCTCTACTGAGCTGTAAGATAATAGTGGACTATAAATTTTCTTTGAGTATTGTATTAGTGTTGGGATAGTATTAGGGCTTAATTATACTCAGGTGGGTTTTCAGAACTAGACAAACTCGTAACTCAGCTCCTTCTTTAAACCAGCACTGGACACTGGATCACATTTAAGAAAATCTGTCAGCTCCAGCCTTGAGTTTCAACCCTTAGCTGGATTGGAACAAAGGAAAACTGTTTTTTTTTTTTTTTTAATTTTTTGCCCTGGGCCCCTCAGGATTTAGGTATTCACTCTACTTGAGCCCTTCTGGATGCTTGGCAGAAAAGAAGCAAGAAAATAATAATAATAAACAAAACCCTCCCTAACTATGAGTTTTTATGTTAGCATACAACACCATCAGATTTCCATACCTCCTCCATTGGCCTTCCAAATCAGAAAAACCATCTATCTACATCTTTCTACTTAATGTATCACAGGCTGTGATGGACAAATAGCTTTGATTGCTGTTTTGCTCAAGTTAGGATAACTACTGCATAAAAATAAGAATAAAACTAAAATTATTTGCCTTTTGTTTTTAAGGACCAATTATGTCAAAGAATGATGATTCTTGTCTGGGCAGTTGTATTCTTATGCACACAGATGCTCATAACATTGACAGACTCTTGCGTACATGACATACATGTCATCTATTCTAGTATATATTTATGAAGGAAATTAAAAAAAAATAGAGTAACATTCTGGAATCCCTTATAGCACATCTGGAATCTCTTCAGGGCACACTTTGTCGTGGCACACAGTTTGAGAGACACTGCTGTAAACAGTTACAGACAACACTGATTTGCTTTTGAAAATAGCTCTGAAGGTGCCTTATTTGGATGGATTTTAGAAATCATAGTAAGTCATGTAATATACTGAAGCTTTTCTATTGATCTCACCCTGATCTGTGATTATATTCTTTTATTGCCCAGGGCTATACACACAGACACATGCACTACTGAACCACATGTGCAAATTTTTATGAGATTATATGGAGGCATTCCTGGAGTGGAGGTTGGACAGAGCTGGAAAAGATGTAGATGTGTTATAAATAAGGCTTCTAATAAACATTGATAGGACTATGGACCCTAATGCTTTCTATTTCTCTCATCCTTTCTGTTGCCTGTCGAGGATCATCCATCATGTTTTGTGTCTTTTCCACACTAATAATACCTTAGTTGCATAATGTACATATTTGATTCCACTGGAAAAGGTACCCAGCAATAGGACCTGTGCCATGACAACACAGATAATTTATACTCATGAAGAATCTCCGATTAGTTAGAAAATAAACACCAAATGGGTTAATATGCAGCCAATGGTGGTTGACGTGTTTTGGGTTTTTTTTTAATACTGGCTAATTTAGAATTAGATATTAAGTGCCAGGTCCTATGTGGACCGCAGCACTGAATATCTGAGTCACTGATAATACAAAGAGGTTATGCAGATATGGCTGATACTCGGTGCTGTATCTGTATAGTTAAATGAATATAGTTAGGACTGCCTTTTGTGTAGTTCTGTGCGTCTTGATAACTATGGTGCACCAGCAATGAATATCACTGATGCATAATTTCTGGCTCCTCCCCGACTCTGCCCCTGGATCATCAAGTGATCGTGAATATCAGCTCCTGGGCCAGACAGAATGATTTATCCTGCCCAATTACATTTCTTTGAATATCAACCCCTACGGTTATCATTTGTAAACCACAAAGAATTTATTTATTTTTAAAATTTCTATACCGTTTTTTCCAAAACGGTTTACAAGGAGTTATATACATAAAATATTGAGTCTATACAAAATAAAAATTAAAAAACAGACAAATTCAGTCTTACATAAAATCAATCATTCAAAGAAATGCATCTACAAATAGTTGAGTCTTTAACATTTTCCTAAATGAATTCCTCTCAACATTTTCGAATCTGGCCAACAAGGCCATTCCATAGCTTGACTCCTGCACATGTGAAAGTCATGGCATATTTAGGGTTATCCTTTGTTTTCAGCAATGTGGCACTTTCGGAACTCAGGGATCTAGTTATAAAATACATGTGCTAATGCAATTATGGCCTTCTGTCTTGTCTACAGTAGCAAAAATGTGGACTCGGACTATTAGTGCGGAACCCAGAGTTTTGTTTAATTCCTTTAAGATATTCCTTTCTGTGCTTCCGGGCCTGAGGGATTTTTGGAAGCGTGTAGTGTTAATCTCTAAAATGTCTATTGGCCAATTGGATGCAGAAAGATGTTCTTCACATCTCGAAGTGGATATCACATATGATACAGCTCTTAATGATGAAAAGACTGGAGATTTATTATTTGATGTGACTCAAAGGGGTTCACTTTCAGAGGATATTAGAACCCTTTTGGATTACTTTGACACTGACGAACTGTAAAAAAGTATTTTGACTTTGTTTGTTTTAGATTATTAGTTCAATCTCTAATTCTATCTGCTCTTGACTATTGTAACATCATCCACTTAGCATCTTATAAGAAAACTTTAAATCGCATTCGAGTAATACAGAACACAGCAGTGCGCCTGATCTTTGGATTAAAAAAATATGATCATGTGAGTGCCTTTTATCAACAACTACATTGGTTGCCATTCGAAAAGTGAACTCTTTAAATTTGGCTGCAGTTGCTTTAAAGCTCTTTTTGGTCTGGCTCCATGATTTGGTTTGGCTCCATCCTCCCAATTTAAAATATATAAGTCAAATAAAAATACTCGTAACTTCTGTATGTTTATGTTTCCATCTGTAAAAGCTTGTTGTTACAATAGATTTTTAGATAAGATTTTTGCTTTCCAGTTAGGAAAGATGAATTCCTGGTTAAGTTCTCTGATTCCTCAAACTCAGTTGTA
Source organism: Geotrypetes seraphini (assembly GCF_902459505.1). Classification (NCBI taxonomy): domain Eukaryota; kingdom Metazoa; phylum Chordata; class Amphibia; order Gymnophiona; family Dermophiidae; genus Geotrypetes; species Geotrypetes seraphini. The sequence continues at coordinate 85,925,377 of NC_047095.1, forward strand.
TCATGCCTTTAGAAAGTTGTTGAAAACCTATTTGTTTGATAAGTTTGTATCATGATTATTCTCTTAACCTGTTTACATGTATGCTTCACTGATTGTACAATCCTTCTTGATTGTTAACCGCCCGGAACTCATGGTTGGACGGGTATACAAGAATAAAGTTTATTATTATTAACTATGGTACTAGATCCTCAATATGTGTCACATTAGGATAAAAACGTTTATTGAAAAACCTTGCATTGTAACTATGCAAGTTGTTACCTTTTAACTGTATATTATGTATGTTAACCTATAAACTGTACTGAGCTCTTTGGGGAGAATGGGATTGAAAATGAAATAAATAAATAAATAACTTAAAACCTTGAAATATCCTTTTCTCAAGTCTGGTGGTGGTGGGAGATGGATAGGGGCATTTCTTATTCTTTTTAAATCTTTATTCATTTTAAAAACTAACATCAAGTGCAACATATTATAAAACAATGTACAAATAAACAGCACTTAATTCCATCAAATGATATAATAAATACATATCCCTTCCTCCCCACCCATCCACCCTTTCATACAGCATAAAGACAATCAAGAGTAACACCAATGATCAAGACAAACAAAAGTGTGATCAAATAATAAATTAAAGGCATATATATCCCCCCCTCCTCTCCCACCCACCCATCCTGGACGTATAGAATCAAAGGGCTAAACTAATATTCAATCTTTACAAAATTTTGTCAATGGGTCCCAAACCGCCTTGAATTTCTTATAATGTCCCAATTGTATTGCACTCATACATTCAAATTTATAAGTCTGGCACAAGGATTCCCACCAAAAACTGTAGTTTAACCTATCCCAATTTTTCAAATTTTTTAAAATGAGCTGTATGGCAACTCCCATCATGATGAAAAGTAGTCTATTATTGCATGAGGTTATTGGACTCTTGGCCCTCAATAACGTGCCAAACAGCACTGTATTATATGTCAATGCCATTGGAACTTCCAGTATTCTATTGATTTGACTCCAAATGGATTGCCAAAATTTAAGTATTAAGGGACAGAAGAAGAGCATTTCTTATTCATAACACTGGCCAACACTCATTTTGGTGCCTCAAAAGTTAGACCTGTTTTTGGGTATAACTGACCTGCTGATTCCAAATGCACCAGTTTTCCCCTGTCAGCTCTAGGTCCTATTTTACTAAGGTGCGCTAACCGATTAGTGCGCGCTAATCAAATTAGCGTGCACTAAATGCTAACGTGTCCATAGACTAACATGCCAACAGAAGTGTCACTGCTGTACCTTCAATTAAATCATGTATTAGTTGCCTAAATATTACACCATCATACCAAAGGCTAACTGTTCAATATCTCATTTCCTTTCTACTTTATTACTGATACTTCTTCTTTTTAGTAAAAAATTTTCTTTTGCAATTAATTTTTTGTATGGACCTTCAGGAAGCAATCAGGCAAACAAAGCCAGATGCTTGAACTCTGCATCAGTCCAATCTTTATTAATCTCGTTTATTTTTATTTTGATGTGACTTTTTCTTTATCTTATTAAAATGAAATAAAAGGAACCTCACTTAACTTATAGTGAAGTGCTCCTGTGTTCTCCTCTCCCAACATGCATGTTTCAAGATGAAACCTTTCTTCAGGGTCGAGGGATACTATAAAACAAAGTTAGAGATAATTGAGCCTTATTTACTCTTGAGAATCTGACAACGTATACAGCAGAATCTGCCTCAATTCACCTAACTTATTAAACAGAAAGAGCAGAAACACTATTGACCTATCATGATGACAAGGAGGACATAGGATTAATCTTTGTGCAGAAGTTTACTCTGCTCTCCGCCAAAATTAATAAGATAATTCTTAAATACTGGCATGTTGCCAGGCTAGCTGTCCCTGAATGTCCTGACAGACCAATGTTCTCTTTTAAACGTACTAGAAACATCGGTGAGTTGGCTAAATGCACGCCCACGAAAGGTTCCCATGGGGAAGGTAGATGCCAATGGTGCGGGCTGGCGTTGACATGCCTGGGTCGTGCCTGGGTTCATCCTGACGCAGGCATTAAATACTATACTGACACTTCTATCAACTATGACTCCACCTGTGTGATATACTTGATCCAATGCCCATGTGATAAAATCTATGTGAGGCGTACCATGCAGTCCATTAAAGTCCGTTTAAATGAGCACAAATCTCGAGTCCGTACTAAGCGTGACACTGCACCATTAGTTAGACACTGGCAGTTGATGGGACATAAATGGTCTGATATCAGATGGAGAATAATAGACTCTGTGACAACAGGGTGGGAGGGTGGTAACATACATAAAGCTTTAGCTGTTAAGGAATAAAGATGGATATACAATCTTAAATCCTTAGCTCCTTCAGGTCTAAATGAGGAGATTGAATGGCTGTCAATCTTATGAAGCTCTATATGCCCATTGGCTGAAATGGTGCCGCTTGGCTGAGGCTGCGTTGATGATGTCACACGCTTCAATATGTGCGTCGGGCCAGCTGTATTTAATAGCCTAGTTTTCAACCCGTGGCCATGGTTACAACTCGTGATAGCACCGCAGACGGTAAGTGTTTCTGCTCTTTCTGTTTAATAAGTTAGGTGAATTGAGGCAGATTCTGCTGTATACGTTGTCAGATTCTCAAGAGTAAATAAGGCTCAATTATCTCTAACTTTGTTTTATAGTATCCCTCGACCCTGAAGAAAGGTTTCATCTTGAAACATGCATGTTGGGAGAGGAGAACACAGGAGCACTTCACTATAAGTTAAGTGAGGTTCCTTTTATTTCATATTAATAAGATAAAGAAAAAGTCACATCAAAATAAAAATAAACGAGATTAATAAAGATTGGACTGATGCAGAGTTCAAGCATCTGGCTTTGTTTGCCTGATTGCTTCCTGAAGGTCCATACAAAAAATTAATTGCAAATGAAAATTTTTTACTAAAAAGAAGAAGTATCAGTAATAAAGTAGAAAGGAAATGAGATATTGAACAGTTAGCCTTTGGTATGATGGTGTAATATTTAGACAACTAGTACATGATTTCATAGACTACCATGCACACATTAGCGTTTAGCGTGCGCTAATCGGTTAGCGCACCTTAGTAAAAGAGGGCCCTAGTTTTTGAGATACAGAACACGTGCCATAAACCACTCTGCTCGCCCATTTATAAAATCAGGATATTTTAATGTAGTGTTTAAATTAATATTTTTTAAGTTTGAAGGAAATTAAAAGAAAAGTATACATGAAAATCTACTTATTTCATACCAAAAGCACAAGCTTATGATACAAAATTACCAGTCATTCGACACACAAGAAGCTCCTTTTGTAAGACTTCTGAGAGTGGGATCTGCCAGGACAATCCCGCAGAAGATTCCAACAGTAGTCTGCCATCATGTGTGCATCTCATCTTCCTAGGCATCTGACTTCCATTGTTTTTATGTCTTGAAATCTTTCACCTTGCTCTTCACTTAAGTCATCAAGGTTCTCTGGAAAGTGATCTAAGGGACTGTGCAGATAAGGGACTTTTACACTCATGTTACAGCCAAGCCTGTTGTGTGTAGTTGTCTGCCTTCTTGTTGCCAAGAAAGTTTTTCACAACAAGAACAAATGAAGACATGATTCAATTTCATTTATTGATGCTATGAAATGTGGGTCATTTATAAGTTGTCTGATCTGTGGACCATCGAAAATTCCTGCCTTCAGTTTTTCCATGGTAAGTCCAGGTAACATACAGTATGTGCTATGTATTTAATGCATGGACCATCTTTATTCAAAGCCTTTACAAATTGTTTCATCAGGCCTAGCTTTATATGTAGTGGTGGCAGTATGATTCTATCTTGTGCTACCAAAGGTTCATTGATTACATTTTGTCATTCAACCACCATTCCCTTGGAGGCCAATCTTTTTTGCCCAATGTTCATGTTTGGCTCTACTATCCCAAAGGCATATCTCTTATCCCAAAACCATATCTAAGAAACTAGAACTGATGTGGTCTATCCAATGCAATTTTCTGAATCAGCGCCCCCAAATAACCCCAGGAACAGGTAAAAAAAACCCAAGGCACCAAGAATTTTTTTGTGTGTTTTTTTGGGGAGGGCCTGTGAATTGTTGGTGTATTGTACAGTGGGGCACAGTTTTCTGCTTTGTACAAGTTTTTGTTCATGTGCCGCAATGTTGTTCATTATTGATTGCAGATTATTATTTTCTGTGCCCTAGCTGTAACCGCTCTTTTTCTCAGTAAAAATGATTTAACTATAAAATATATGTGCATCCGTGCAAACTTAGGCAGGAAAGTTACGTCTGCTTCAGAACAAATGTACATTTGGGTGAGAGCTTTCACGGCCTGGGTACCCTGTTACAAAATCACCCTCTGAGTGTAACATAGTAACATAGTAGATGACGGCAGATAAAGACCTGAATGGTCCATCCAGTCTGCCCAACCTGATTCAATTTAAATTTTTTTTATTTTATTTTATTTTTTTTAATTTTTCTTCTTAGCTATTTCTGGGCAAGAATCCAAAGCTTTACCCGGTACTGTGCTTGGGTTCCAACTGCCAAAATCTCCCAACTGCCAAAATCTCTGTTAAGACTTACTCCAGCCCATCTACACCCTCCCAGCCATTGAAGCCCTCCCCTGCCCATCCTCCACCAAACGGCCATACACAGACACAGAACGTGCAAGAGTGTGATGAGCGAAGTAAAGGAAGCTTGGCTTACCTTTGATGATCTTATAGATTCCCCAAATAATTTGTGAATTTGAAATCTATGTGTATCATTAGGTGGGATTGCAAAAGCACACAAAAAATTATAAATCATTAGCCAATTGGTGGACTGTAATCTGTAAACCAAATTTTGGATTTTTCCATTGCTAAAAATATCCCAGTATGGTATGAAGAGGCCCTTTACTTCAAGATTGAAAATCCATTGGCATCTTTCACTGGATTTGAGATGTAATTCTTGAAATTTCACTAACTCCCCCTTTTACAAAACTGTAAGCGCAGCTTGTAGTGCCGGCCACGGCGGTAACAGCCCCGACGCTCATAGGAATTCTGTGAGCGTCAGAGCTGTTACCGCTGCGACCGGTGCTAAAAACTGCTCTATGGCTTTGTAAACGGGTGTGTGTATGGATCTGCTAAACATTCAATGGAATCATTTTCACTTCTCTACTCCAGCAGTGGAAGAGGAGGAGATAGTGGATAGGCAGACTGGTTGGGTCATATGGCCTTAATTTGTCATCATGTTTCTACGACTAGACCACTCACATATCTACATTATATATGACAAAGGATTGAGGTTCATTCTCATTATGGAATGTACAAAACAAACTAATTTGGAGATATTAATGTGTATATGTCTTCCAGTGATAAACAATTGCTACCTCCGTAAATAACGTTTAATTACAGGTTTCTATTGAAAAGCGTTCCACCTCAGTGGTTCCAGCATCTAGATTTCTAACAGTTTGCTTCACTTGAGAACAGCTTATAACTTGCACCCTCACCTTGCATGTCAGGTGACAGCTGTTCCATCAGGAGTGCTGAGAGAAGTGTTACGACTTGGCTGACGAGCAGCACAGATGTTGCAGGCTGTGTCGTGTTAAGGTGTTAAAGATGGGAAGAGATGTTGGAGAGCACTAATTATGTTCTCACAGCTGTTTATTAACCTCCCAGTTACTTGCATTGTATAATTGCCTTAAAGGAACTGTGAACATTCGCTTGCCATCACCAAGAAAATGGAAGTTAACAAAAAAATATAAAGACAACCTAACATGGTACAAAAATGTGATATAAGTGCAGAAATATAGATGTTTTCTAAGCCTGTCAGACTCCTGGCCAGGTAAATCACATTTTTAAGGCTAACCAGTCATTTTCAATAGCACTTAATCAGAGTAACATATAAAATCGCCCTTTTAACATTCGGAACTCTGCAGTCAAATGCCCCAGCCTTCATAGACAGATTACTGATTCCATACGACCCACCAAGATCCTTAAGGTCCATATCTCAATTTAACCTCAACATTCCTTCCCTAAAAAATATCGGCACACGCCGCACCTCAATTTTTTCAGTTACAGCCCCAACAATCTGGAACACTCTTCCACTATATTTAAAAATGGAAAAAAACTTAAAAAAATTTAAAAGTAACTTAAAATGTTTCCTTTTTAACGAAGCTTTTAACTGAAAAAAAAAAAAAAAAAAAAAAGAGGCACATTTCAGACATCAAATCATTAATACTAGTTTTTAATTTATACCCTTCCCCCTAATTCCTTTTGTGTTTACCTTAAATGTTTCTTATTTTTATTTTATCAATTGTATTTCTTACCCCCTTTACCAATCGTGTCTATTGCATGCCTGTCTATAATTACCTAACACGTCAGTCATGTCGATCTTAAAAGTTTGTATTAAATGTTTTATTTTTTATCTGTAAAGTTATTTTTATTCTGTACAACGCTTTGAAGAAACGAAAAAGCGTTTAATCAAAAATTGAATAAACTATAAACTATAAACTATTAGCGCTGCTGAAAATAACCAGTTAGCACTAAACTCAAAATGGGCTATTTTAAGGGTGCTCTACCGCTAGTTATGTGCTGATATTCAAAACTTAACTGGCCAGGTCAACTTCATAAATAGGACTTCATAAAAGTCAGTCCTCTCATAAGAACATAAGAATAGCCTTACTGTGTCAGACCAAAGGTCCATCAAGCCCAGTAGCCTGATATCTCTCCTCACTCATCTCCCCCTATGCTCCCGCCCCCCACCCCCCTGTGATCTCCGCTCATCGGGCAAGCCCCTCTTATCTGTACCCTTCTCTTCCACTGCCAACTCCAGATTCCGTCCCTTCTTTCTTGCGGCCTGTAACAGATTGCCTGAATCAATACATCATGCTCCGTCCCTGGCAGTGTTCAAATCCAAGCTAAAGGCCCACTTTTTTTGAAACTGCTTTCAGCTCTTCAACTCCCCCTCACTGCTGTCACTATGACCTCCCCAACCCTGAAATGTCCTGTCTAAATTAGATTGTAAGCTCTTCTGAGCAGGGACTGTCTATTGTATGTTAAATTGTATGCCTTTCAGCGCTATAGAAATAATAAATAGTAGTAGTAGTAGTAGTTCTCACGGTGGCCAATCCAGGTCCCTAGTCCCTGGCCAAAACTGAAGGAGTAGCAACATTCCATGCTACCAATCCAGGCAAGCAGTGGCTTCCCCCAAGTCTATGTTAATAACAGACTATGGACTTTTCCTCCAGGAAACTGTCCAAACCTTTCTTAAAACCAGCTACGCTATCTGCTCTTACTACAACCTCTGGCAACATGTTCCAGAGCTTAACTATTCTCTGAGTGAAAAAATATTTCCTCCTATTGGTTTTAAAAGTATTTCCCTGTAACTTCATCGAGTGTCCCCCTAGTCTTAGTAATTTTTGATGGCGTGAAAAATCGATCCACTTGTACCCGTTCTATTTCACTCAGAATTTTGTAGACTTCAATCATATCTCCCCTCAGCCGCCTCTTTTCCAAGCTGAAGAGCCCTAACCTTTTTAGTTTTTCCTCATATGAGAAGAGTTCCATCCCCTCTACCATCTTGGTCGGTCTTCTGTGAACCTTTTCTAGTTTTACCTGATGCTTTTATCCAGCAGCGGCAAATCTTTTGTTCTTTATGCTCTTATATAAAATAACACCATTTCTAGGTTTGTGCAAAGGGCGGCCCATTTTAAAACAACCAGCAGATCTACCTCTTCCTACAACTACCTGAATAGATTGCATAATTTGGAAGGCATTTTGATAGGACGTCCGAGTCTGAGTTTGGGATGTTTTGAGAAAGACGACCAGAAATCCAGTAGGGAAAAGAGTATAAAGTACTCAAAGCTAATAGAAATGAGAAAAATTATTACAAATATTAAAAACATAAATGAACAAACAAAATAGAAAATTTAGCATGGGACCAACCTCCCAAAATCTGCTGCTTTCTTCTTGCCCTCAAGACTCCCAAAGAGAGAACCATGCCCCTTAGACTCTGCCTCTTTGGTGCTGAACTTATTGAACTAAACAGGTAGGTCTTTTCAAGTGTCCCTAGACAACAACTAATGATGCAAGGGGATGTGGAAGAAACACTCTAGCCTCATCGGAAAACTGCATAGTTGAACAGTCAGAATCTCTAGCTTGGCATATATTGGAGGCCATTACCATTCAATGTCTTAAAAACAACAGCAAGAAGTTTGAAAGAAGTTTGTTACTTCAAAAATCAGTGCAAGGACAAGAGCAATTGTCCAGCTCACACATTTACTGCTGGCAATCATTTTAACACTGTATTTGGAATTAGTAGGAATCAAGCTAATGATCATTTAGGAAGACCAAGATTGTGCAGTAGTCTACATGAGATAAAACTAAAGCCTATATAAACTGCCTTAAGCCAGATTGACAAAGATATGCCTTTAATTGCCTAATTAACTGAAAATTAATAAAGTCCTGAGTGTAACATCAATTAGCTTATACCTTTATACAAAAATGTAATGAGATAAATGTGAGTGATGTTTGATAGCAAATATAATTAAGAGCTGAAGGGATATGTTCAAGGTTATAATGCTGGAAGGTACAACACTACAAAGGGACTTTTATAACAGGGTTGCCTACAACAAATTTTATGTTTATTTTCTAAAGACCTGATAATCAACCATCTAAACAAAATACAAAATTTCATCAGTATAGTCTCTCTGTTCTGATAAAAATATCTACATTGATTTACCCCCCCTCTATTATTAAACTGTGCTAAAGGTTTTTAGTACAGGCCAGCAGGGTAGGTGCTCCAACACTCATAGGAAGTCTATGAGCGTTGGACCATTTACTGCATTGGCTCATGCTAAAAACCTCTGGCTCAGCTTGATAAAAGCTGGCCTTAGTTAGGAAAGTTAAGCTCAAATCAGAAAGTTCATGTCATTGTTTAAGCCTTCCAACTTATGGTTTCATCATCAACCCAACTATCTCTATTTTGATTTAATATACTATAGACCAGTGATTCCCAACCCTGTCCTGGAGGAACACCAGGCCAATCGGGTTTTCAGGCTAGCCCTAATGAATATGCATGAGAGAGATTTGCATATGATGGAAGTGATAGGCATGCAAATTTGCTTCATGCATATTCATTAGGGCTAGCCTGAAAACCCGATTGGCCTGGTGTTCCTCCAGGACAGGGTTGGGAACCACTGCTATAGACTATTCAATTCCAAATAAAATCTTTCATATTCCTATTTTCTTCAACATCTCGTTATGCTTTTGATAAATATCAAAACGTCACTTCAATAAACTTGTGTAACACACTGTTCCCCTCCAAAAAATAGGCTGATGTTAGACCCAAAAATTCATACACCTAATTCAAATTGACTTAAATTGATGAATTAGGATCTCAAGCGCTCGCAGTTATGATTAGCAGAACTAGTCTTGGCTCATAACTATTTCGCGAGCTATCATCGGTCCTTATTTCTCTTTCATTCAATTTAAAGTATATGAAAATTTCCTTTTTTCAATTATTTTTCCTATATTTTCACTATATTTTTAATACTCTTCTTTTAAACACTAATCTTGTATAATACTATTTCTTAAGTTCATTTTTATCCTTATTTCAATTTTCTAATGTAGAAGTACCGATACTTAGCTCGGGTGTATGTTTTCATACCCGGCCCTCTGACCACAGCAGCGACGAAAGATCTCCATTTCGCTCTCATTTATGGTAGAAGAGCTTCATCAGGACCAGAGTGGTTAATTAATTAACACTGGCTCTGAAGACAAGAATCCTGAAGGTAGGCTTTCTTCAGCCTACTCTCCTCTCATTTCCCAGTCAGGGCTGGGAAGCTGCACTGCCTGGTCTGGGGTAAGCTCAGTCCCATCCTGAGCTTCCTGTCCCATTCTGAGTTTACCCCAGACCAGGCAGTGCAGCTTCCCAGCCCTGACTGGGAAATGAGAGGAGAGTAGGCTGAAGAAAGCCTACCTTCAGGATTCTTGTCTTCAGAGCCAGTGTTAATTAATTAACCACTCTGGTCCTGATGAAGCTCTTCTACCATAAATGAGAGCGAAATGGAGATCTTTCGTCGCTGCTGTGGTCAGAGGGCCGGGTATGAAAACATACACCCGAGCTAAGTATCGGTACTTCTACATTATAAAATTGAAATAAGGATAAAAATGAACTTAAGAAATAGTATTATACAAGATTAGTGTTTAAAAGAAGAGTATTAAAAATGTAGTGAAAATATAGGAAAAATAATTGAAAAAAGGAAAATTTTCATACACTTTAAATTGAATGAAAGAGAAATAAGAACCGATGATAGCTCGCGAAATAGTTATGAGCCAAAACTAGTTTTGTTAACTCATAACTGCGAGCGTTTGAGATCCTAATTCATCAATTTAAGTCAATTCGAATTAGGTGTATGAATTTTTGGGTCTAACATCAGCCTATTTTTTGGAAGGGAACAGTTTGATAAATATCACTCACTTTAGGGCCCCTTTTATGACAGCTGTGGTAGCAAGTCCTGGCGGGGCAAATGTGATGCAGTCCATAGGGCTGCATTGTATTTGCTGTAAGGGAATTGCTACTGCCGCTTTATTAAAGGGACTCTTAATTTCTTAAAATTTCACCAATTATGAGTTCTTTTTTTCACTTTTTTATTTTCAACTTAAACATAGGGCCTGATTCTGTAAATTGCGCCTACATCAGTAGGTACCTATGGAAATGGTACATGCTACCCATGCTCTAAAATAGATTAGTGAGAGAGCCCCTACCACCCAGAAAATAGGTGGTGGTAAGAGCTTACACAGTAATGGCCACACGCGAATTGGGAAATTACGAGTGTGTGGCCATTTTACAGCCATGCTAGACGTGGCCTCAGGGTGCGGGAAACCCACTTACTAAAAATAGTGCAGGCCACTTTCTAGCACAGCTTAGTAAAATGCTAACATTTTTATGGTGGAAAATTGCTATAGATAGGCCTCACCCTGCCCTGCCCCCACCTGCCCCTGCCTGGGTGTCCCAGTCAGATTTTCAAACCAAAACTCTGCTGTCTTTACTTGTAAAACATGTTCCTTGAATCTATTATTTGTGTCTTTGGTAAAGTACATGTGCGAAGACAGAGATTTTAACCATCCCTTTATATTCTTTGCAATGCAAGGAAAGAGCTGTGGATTTGTGGAGATTCTGGCATAGGCTGCAAATTGAAAAATATGTGAGGGATAGTAAGAAGAAAATAATGAAAGAAGCAACTAACATGGACTAAAACTAGCCGTACATACTGTAACAGAATATGCTTATCCAGTCCTAATCTAACTGAAATCATTTTCCTGCATCTTTTCTGACTTTGGGTGTAATCTTTCCTGATGTTAGTCAAACTTTTTTTTCTGTCTAACTTAGGGTTACCAGATTTTTCGTCTGGAAAATCCGGACCCTTAGACTTGCCCCCAGGCTTGCCCAGACCCATCTATCCCTGCTTCGTCACGCCCCCAGTTCTGCCCTATCACATCTCCAAGCCCGCCCCATGGCCCGCCTCCAATCCCCCCCACTGCCTTTTCTCATTGGGCAGGACATCCGCGCATGCGCAGATGCCCTCCTACACGAAGGAAAGCTTTTCAAAACCTGGACAAAGTGCTGGGTTTTGAAAGGCCATCCGGACCCCTGGACAAGTCCACAAAAGGAAAACATGTCTGGGGAAATCCGGACATCTGGTACCCTAATCTAACTCTAGCTTACCTGTCTATATGTTCCACCTCTGTTTACAACCTGTTGTCTCTATTAAGATGTTTTATTTATTTATAAACTTGTACCCTGCTTAAACCTATACAGTTCATATAATACAGACACAATGTATATTGTGTTGACTTTATAAGCAGCACAAGTTTTCCAAGTTTATTAGGTTTTTATATACTGTGATTATCTAAGCGGTTTTACAATCAGATACTCAAGCATTTTCCCTATCTGTCCTGGTGGGCTCACAATCTATCTAACAAACCTGAGGCTATGGAGGACTGAGTGACTTGTTCAGGGTCACAAGGAGCAGCGCGGGGTTTGAACCCACAACCCCAGGGTGCTGAGGCTGTAGCTCCAACTACTGCGCCACACACTCCTCCTAGGCTATAATTTGAATATTTTGATTGGTTAAAGTTGACCTAAATATTTTACTATTTGACCGAATATAAATAACGAAAAAATATTATTAGACCGAATATGAATGGGCATTCAGCGTTAACATAACAAAACATAAAAGAAGCAATGTGAAATCAGGGATCTAGGGCCTGATATTCAACCACCGGCAAGCAGTGCTTTTGCTGTCCGCTGTTGTGTTAAGCCATGCTGTTTCTGGTGACTAGAGAATGACACGGTGACAAAATTCATCACCGTTCCCGTCCCCGCGGATAACCGTGGGAAATAATCCCATGTCATTTTTTTGTGTCTATTTCAGCCTCAGTCCTTCTACACCAGCATTCTTCAAAGCAAAGCTTAAGGGTCAGTGGTTGTGGTTATTCATATTCTGATTTTTCCCTCTCTCCTTAAAGAATGACATGAAGATGGTTTACCGCGGTTATCTGCGGGGACGGGGACGATGATGAATTTTGTCACCGTGTCATTCTCTACTGGTGACCAGAATTGAATATTCAATCAGTGGCATAGCAAGGATAGGAGGATCCATTGCATGCAAATAGATCTCATAGATAGTCCTTGTGGACATCCTGAAAACCAGGCTGCTTGTGGACCTAGAGGACTGGGATTGAGGACCTCTGACCCCACAGTTTGAGTATCAAAAACATTTAAAGCCTGATCTTAAAGCTCTTCCCAAAGGTGGTAATGTGAGTCCCAGCTCTTAATTCATCCAGAAGGGAGTTTCAAATGATCCAGGTAGGTCTTAGTGTGGAAAATCTTTTACATGGGCCCCAGGAAAACATACAGTATTTATTTATTTTAAATAATTTATATTACGCATATCCTACAATTCTATGCGGATTACAAATTATTCGGGTACTCAAGCATTTTTCCCTAACTGTCCTGGTGGGCTCCCACTGGAACTAATGTACCTGGGGGAATGGGGATTAAGTGACTTGCCCAGGATCATAAGGAGCAGTGTGGGATTTGATCCCCAACCTCAGGGTGCTGAGACTGTAACACTAACCACTGCACCACACACTCCCTCATAATGGTCACACTCATGAAATATCCAGCAGGCTAACAAAGAAAAATGGGGAGACCCAATGATCCACAGTGAAAACAATCCACCGGTGAAAACAAAAACAAAAACTGTGGATACAGATGTTCTGGAGATAATTTATTAAACACTGACATAGAAAACCATGAAAATTCAATTAAAAAAGTACAATGATAAAAAAATACTGTGATAAAACTCCAACCGGACCCTACACGGTCCATGTTTTGGCAAACACGCCTTCCTCAGGGGTCCAATGGTTTGTAACCTCACATTTAAAGAATTGGACTGAAAACAGTCTATTGTCTTTAAACATGTGAGCAAAGAACACCGCAGATAAACTGAAGTAGCAAAAAATAAAAAAAAAATAAAAAAAAATGCTAAGAGGCAGGCTTCCACTGTATCTATAATTTGAGCAAGATTAAGGAGAGGCATTGTTGTGGGTGGGATTAGGTTAAAGGACTGAAACAGCTTGCATGATTTTCAAATACAATACACCTGTGCTATTTTGCCCCAACAGACTTGTCTGCACGAATAGTTGCGGTCACTTTTAGTGCATATTCTTTGTGGCTGCTAATTTTCAAAGGGAAACAATATTGGTATTTTCCCTGTGAAATATAGTTGGAAGTATACACGGCGAAAAAACTCCTTTCTTGCTTCTTGATCTTCGTGGGCAACTACTAGGATGCATACTGTTAAGAAGTTTGGAAATGCTGTCTTCAAAGACAAAATAAATAAATAAATCAGACAACCATATGGGCTATATGAAGATTGCTCCCTTTTTTTCTCTCTATTAAGGCTTGCTATATGCTGACCTCCCTGGTCAGGACACTGACAAGCAAGACGTGATCTTAGAATTACATGGTTCAAACTGTACCGAAAGTCATTCGCAGTTAGAACCTTGTAATCCCATGCATAGACTAATTTCTGTACATAGAACCATGTAATTTCTTATGAAATGAAGGAACGGTTAAGTTGCAATAAATCCTCGTGAGTATTGTAACATCTACATGTCAGATAGAACCCGGAAGTCATCGGAGTTAAAAATTCTAAAAATTGTCACTTAGAACCCTGTAATTCTAAGGTCGCGAAGAGCTGACACTCACTGGAAGAGTCAGGAAGGGTGTAGACTTTAAAGTTATTCTGCATGTCTCTCTTTATATGTACAGTAGAGTCTTGATTATCCAACCTTCTTTAATCTGACCATCTGGCATATTTGACAGGCCCCCCCTGATGATGTCATCATGGCTTTTTTCATACCTTCCTGGCATCTGATTCAGTGGAAGAGGAGCACCTACCCTCTGTTTGGATTTGCTATTGAGTCCCTGCTTTCACTGCAGCACATGAAAACACATTTTCTATGCAATTTCAATGTGTTCCGTGTTAACCGACTTTTCAATTATTCGACAATGGGCCAGTCCCGTTTATGTCAGAGAGTGCCGCAGTGGTTAAAGCTACAGCCTCAGCCCTCTGAGGTTGTGGGTTCAAACCCATGCTGCTCCTTGTGACCCTGGGCAAGTCACTTAACCGCCCCCATTGCCCCAAGTACATTAGCTAGATCAGTGGTTCCCAACCCTGTCCTGGAGGAACACCAGGCCAATTGGGTTTTCAGGCTAGCCCTAATGAATATGCATGAAGCAAATTTGCATGCCTATCACTTCCATCATATGCAAATCTCTCTCATGCATATTCATTAGGGCTAGCCTGAAAACCCGATTGGCCTGGTGTTCCTCCAGGACAGGGTTGGGAATCACTGAGCTAGATTATGATCCCACTGGGACAGACAAGGATCTGAATAAATTCATGTAAAAGCCCTTCTGAGCTCCCTAGCAAGAGCAACATAGAAAATTGAATAAATAAATAATTGAGACTCTACAGTACTTCCAAATTGCCTGTTCCCTGTCCTGACACTATGCAGGATTTACTATTTTTCTGACAGAGGCAAAATGTTTAGGCCACCTGGCCCTAGATATTAGCTTTCAAAGAGTACAATGTGCCCTGTACTATCCTGCCTACCTTTACAAGGCGCTGACTGGCCTGTGCTTCTTTATTAAACATCAGACTAGGTGAGAGCATTCAGTGCAAAAAAAAAAAAAAAAAGATTATAACATCCCATAATTAACTCAAAGGCCAACTCTTGTTGTAAACCGCCTAGAACTGAAAGGTATTGGCGGGATAGAAGACACCGATGTAATGTAATGTAATAATCAAAAGGCTTTATTCCCTCCCTCCTTCTCTGCCTCCTTTCGCTCCCTACCACCTTCTCCATCTTCCACTTATTATACAGCCTCTTTCCCAACTCTCACCCTCTTTATCTCTCAAATTGCAGCTGATTCGTAAAAGATCAAGACATTTAATGTTTCATTATTTTGATTGAAGCTTGCACAGGTTGAAAGTTCCTTTTAATGAGGGGATTTACTGCTATTGAGCAAGTGCTAAACCGCAGTGCTATGTTATGGGAGTGCCTGTACCTTTACACACATTTTTCCCTTGAGGCTACATACTCCCCCATTTGCTGTGATTTGCAGCTTCGTTATCCCATTCCTTTGATTTAATGTCTAATCATTTTTTGTCATTGTACCATCAGAACAAAAATCCCCATTGTAATAACTATCACATTCTTGGATGCTATTTCAAGTTTCCAGGGGCTTTACGGCTTGTGTCACAAATTTAGTGGGATTCAGTTAATATCTAGTGATGAATTTTGCATTTTTTGCAGAGCACAAATGGCCTGAATTTAGCATTTGGATGCAATTGCTCTTTTCAGGCTCCTGGTACTTTGCTCTGATTGGTTCTCCTGCAAACCCGTTGTTCCTGCATCAGCTCATAACCATTAACCTGTCAAGCATTTCTTACAGCCCCTCACCAGAAAATGAAGTGAATCAGGTGTTAGAGTTTTCATGTTTAATTTACAGTTTTTGTCTCAAAATTTCTCTGTGAGGCTGCATTGCCAAACTCAGTTCAAGTCACCTCTATCATTTTCTTTTCTTTTTTTATGCACCAAAATTCCTTCTATTTCATTCTTTCTTCCCCTTCTGTTAGAATCAGGGCTAGAATTTGGGTGTTATGAGACTTTCCAGGAATGTTTTCTTCCTGCCTTAGTGGACCATGCCCCCTCTCACACTTTCTTGATCCAATCAAAGCAGTAATAATCCTGAAACCTGGAGTCACATATCTGCTAACCCCATGTCATAGATATCCCTTATAGGAGACTTGAGGAGGCTAAGCCTTCCCAGCCCCTAGCACAAAGTTTCCCTCCCTCCCGAGTCTGTGGGGGAAAGGTAATCTTTCTTTTCCTGCTGCTGTCTCCCTGACTCTGGAGACTTCAAAGAAAATTAAATCATGCATGAGGCCAGAGCCCTGTGCATACTGCTGCCAGCTCTGCTCATCCCCCTCTTCCTCCTTCTCCTCCTCCCTCTCCCTAAACAGGAAGTTACATCACGGGGAAGGGTGGATGAGAAGGAAGAGAAGGGAGACAAGCAGAGCCGGCAGCGGTACAAAAAGGGCTCTGGCCCAGTGTATGATTTAATTTTCTTTGCAGCCTCCAGAGTTGGGGAGACAGCATCAAGGACGGGAAGATTACCTTTTCTATTTGTTCTTTCTACCATGGATTCGGGCAGGCAGCAGCCTGACATAGGTATCAGTGAGTCAGAGATGGGGTGATTATGGGATGAGGGGATGAGATGGGATGATGGTGAGGGATGGGACTCATGGGAGGAAAGAGAGAGAAGGACTACTAGGGAGTGAGGGGAGAAAGACAGAATTGGAACACACCTCAAAAGTTAAAATATGTGTGAGCAATGGAACCCACTACATTTGTCTTGGTGGGGGAGAGTCCAAACGGTTAAGATGATGATTTTGCCTGTGGTTTGCTACCAAATGGGTATGTTGCCAGTTTATTTTCAGGGGTCCTTTTACAAGAAGTTGAATAGCATTCTTACCAACTGCTAGAATTGTTTTAGTATCGTTACAAAAACCAATTGCAGTGGGTGGGGTAAATTTCCCAAACTTTTATAAGTACTATCAGGCCTACATAATGCGTCAGGGTATGTATTGGGTCCTTCCTGAGCTCATGGAACATCTTCCTGATTGGTTGTACTTAGAGTGGCAACTTATGTCCCCATTACGGTTGTCTCATGTGTTGAGTATCAAGTTACCTAGTTATGTTAAGGACAATAGTATTTTATTGGACACTTGGAAAACCTTGAAATTTATTAACAATTTAACAGAAATTCTAGTAGAGAAATCCATGTGTTAATCCTTATGGCTAAACTCCAAGATTCAAATTGGCGAGTCTAAGATCGCCTGGAAGCACTGGATGCAGATAGACGTACGTACACTAGATGATGTTATTTCAAATGGGAAAATGCTTGATTTTTCATGACTGCAACAATCTTTTGGTAAGTGGTTGCAGTTGAAGCAAGCCATTCAGAAGGGGTTCCCTGATTGGCATAATTTAAAAAATCAGACTGCCCAGTGGTATAAATTAATATCTGAATTCTTGAATAAAAAATCAAAAACTAGTCTTAGAGACATTTGGATCATTGAGATAAAGCAGCATATTTCTGCGACTCAATGTCCACGAATTTGGACTTGGAGGATGAAATGTTCGGCATCAGCATCTATGAGACAAACATGTTTTTTTTGTTATAAAGAAGTTTCTGGACCCCTGTTCATTTACAGAAATTAGATAGTTCTAAATCTAATAGATGCTGGCACTGTCATCTTGATATAGGGACACTGGATCATCTGCTGTTCTATTGTCCTTTGATACTCATCTTTCGGAAATCAATATGGGGACATATTAATTTGATTTTAGAGACTGTGATTCCATTATCTTATGAAACGATAATCTGTGGATCATAACATTAGCATTCGCATTCCCGTCACCTGCAACTGAAAGCTAATCACCATCAATCAATAATCACACAACTCAGTTTTATTGGAATAAATATTTGGCCGCAGCTTTATTATCTATCTGAATATTATCTTCACTTACAATACAATCTATGTCCAAAAACCAACAAACCCCCAATGCATATTTCACACATTCCCAGGGAGCTATTCGGTGTCGAAACTAGCTCCCGTTAAGTCTTTAAATTTATAACATTCCCCCAAATATGGCCCACGGTGACGCAAGGCCATGCTTCCCCTCCCCTCCCCCCAAACATGACCCACGGTGACGCCAGGTCATGCTTCCTCTCCCCCAAACATGACCCACGGTGACGCCAGGCCATGCTTCCCTTCCCCCCAAACATGACCCACGGTGATGCAAGGTCATGCTTCCCCTCCCCCCAAACATGATCCACGGTGACGCAAGGCCATGCTTCCCCTCGCAGCGGTATCGCATACGAATGTTACATTTATTTATTTATTAACTGCTCATCTCCCAGATCCAACTGGGCCAAACCCCATTTTCCGCCCCACCCAAAGCTGCGACCACCTCCCCCCAACCCCATAAGCTCCACCAAATCCACCCATGTCGACATATAACATGTACATCCCCCACCCCACCCCACAACACTAACACAAAACATAACACCAGCACAAATGGGAGGGATAATCTTTTCCTGAAGAGACTACTCTACTGTTCCCCTTTCCTCACAGAGTTCACTCCAGCCTGCCACAACATCCAACCAATCACGTGACTGCTCCACCCCATCACCTTAGCAACCTCCCTAATCATTTTTTCTTTCTTACAAGCTCTGTCTATTAACCCTTTCTTACTTCCTCTTATAAAATTGTCAATCCTTATTCTACAGACCCTTGATAACACCTCATATATTCCCCTTACCCTCTGTCCTCCCTCCCCCCATCATTCAATAAATATTACCAGCCGGTGACATCAGCTCAGCTAATGTTATAGCACACCAGATGAATCTGGTGTTCTTCTTTATTATCCCTTAAGCCACCAATTGATAAATATAAAAATAGGCTATTAGGAATTAGGACTGGGTTAGCCATCCAAATGGTCACAAAAAATTGGAAAATATTTGATTGCTTAAATTTTAGTTTTTGGTGGCACTCATTATGCCTTTGTTACAGGATGGAAAAAATAAAAAATGGTCAACGGGGAATTACTAAGGTATTTCAATTAACATGGGGTCCATTGACTAACTTTATTAATAATAGTTGACTGATTTATTAATATACTTTCGGTTATAACTTACACATCCAAGGGATGGGTGGATGGACTGGGTATATCTTAAATTGGGGATGAATATTGAAGAAATCTTTGTATAAATATTTATTTTTTCTTGTTCAGTCAAGTGGGTGGGTGGGTGAGAAAGGTAAAAGTGATTGTTCTTGTTTTTATGAAAGACAAAGGTGTTTTTTCTTGTTTTACTATATGTACATCTATTTGTTTATTACACTATTGTTGGTTTGGAAAATCAATAAAAATTTATTAAAAAAAAAAAAATTGGGGGTATGTTGCCATTCTGTTTCTCTCCACCACATCCCGTATTGCCATGCTCTAGCCCTAACACAGCCCTGCCCACTCAAGCCTGCCTACTTTAGCCTCCCCAAACATCTCTGAGGGTCAGATTCTATATAAATGGCACCTAGCGCCTCAGCAAATCAACCGCTAGGTGCCATTTATAGAATCACATCTAGCAGTATATTAGGGCAGGTTTTACTTGACCTAATTTACTGGCGCCTAACTTGGATGCCTAGCAACGCTTAAGTCAACCATGCCTATTCTCCATCCCTAACCATGCTGTGAGCCCACCGGGACAGATAGGGGAAATGCTTGAAGTCCCTGTATGTAAACCGCTTTGAGTGTGGTTGTAAAACTACAAAAAGGTGGTATCCAAGTCCCAGTCCCTTTCCCTACTTTTCAGGTAGGTGTCATTAGGTGTTGGAGGGTGCCTTGACTTAGGCATTGCTAGGCATCCTAAGAGTTTAGTGCTGAAATCTTAATTCGTAATCAAAATTTTATTTTTGATTGGCTAATTACCAGGGTGTTGAATAACCACGCCAATTAAAAAAAAGTTGGGCATGGATGCCAGTTAGGAATCGCTAGGCGTGCACGATTAGGGTGCCTAGCAGTGCCTAATGGCATCCTATACAGAATCTGGTCCTGGAAGCCTATGCTCCACATCACAGGTTTTAAACCCAACGACCATATGCCATTCCTGTTGATGACAACTCATTTGCTTGTCAGAGGCTATGAACATTGTCTTGGTTGATCTGGAGTTCTGAAGACTTGGGGCTAGATTCACTAACCCCTGATTCCGTATCCGATCTGTGTCTGATTGCATGTAGGCCGACAAATTCACAACAAGCCTGCATGCAAATGGGGATGATCGTTGACATGCCCCCCCACCCACCGCACAGATCGCTAGAGAGTGATCCCAATGCATGCGCAAACCATCTGTAGATGGTCTGTGCATGCGTCTAAGATACGCAACTTTTTTTTAAACTTTTACTTTTAAATAGCTCAGTGAGTCTGTGGTTTAAACTCGCTTTAAACCCGCGGGTTAAAACCATGGGCTCGCAGTGCAGGGAAGGGCAGGAGATCAGGGCTAAGACTGGGCAGAGAGTAGATCACAACAGAGAAGTAGGGCAGCAGAAGGCAGGGCAGATGGAAAGGACTGGTCCTCAGCAGTCGCTTACTTTGGATCGGCCAGCCCAGTCGGTGTTGCTTTTTTTATTTTTGCGAATCGCTTCCTGTCTGCATTTGAACTCGCAGGCTTTGAGCATGCGCAGATGCTCAAGGTCCAGCAGAAGAGGAGGCCGATCTTCGGGTACTGGCACCAAGCACAGGACATGCCGGTGCCGGTGCCCAGATGATGGTAAGAAGTGGTGTGGGGTGCTCAATCACGGTGGGGGGGGGGTGCCCAATCGTGTCGGGGGGGGGGGGGGAATCAGGGGGGGGGGGTGCCGGATCGTGGGGGGGGGGAGGGTGCTAGATTGCAAGGGGGTCCTTCGGGGGGAGCAATGCTGGTTCTCGTGGGGGGGGGGGGAACCTATCAAAGCGAGTTTCCATTATTTACTATGGGGAAACTCGCTTTGATAAATGAGCATTTTGGATTACGAGCATGCTCCTGGAACAGATTATGCTCGTAATCCAAGGTACCACTGTATTTGAAATCTATTAACACCCCATGTTTTGTTTTGTTTTTGTGGATTCTCATTGGAAAATTAGTCCAATTGGTGCATTTCCACACAATTTTTCTGTGGGCCGGATGAAATCATATCGTGGGCTGGATGTGGCCCATGGGCCATACTTTGGAGCCCCCCTGCTCTAGATGGTTAGTACATAGGTGTACTAACTGGTTAATTGAAAACTGTCTATTTTGTGGGCACTCTGTGGGGGTGAAGTCAACTCTTAGGTGATTTATAGTTGTCCTAATTCATAAAAAAAATATTTACAGCTGAAATGTATTTGAGGAGACAACCTTTTTTCTTTTTTCTTAAAAAATCTTTATGGTATTGTTTTACACAGCAAATACAACAACAAAGGTGACCAATTGGTGTTCAGTCTCTTTATTTGTAAGTAGACTTGACACTGTTTCGGCCCACAAAGGCCTGCTTCAGGAGTCGTAGTAAACTATAGGTCAACTGCAGCTCTAATGAACAGCAGACGGTATGAAGGCAGTTTCTCCTGTTTGCATCCAAGATTGTTTTACACAGGATATGAGAGATAATCACCTCATGGCCAAGAAAACTCTGTCTTTAGCATGAAAACATTGTGTAACATCCAATTTCTATCAGGCTATATAGCAAAAACAGTGGAAATCCTCCACTAGATCAAAGTGAGAGCTCAGCAAGGAATACTAGAGATCTGGCAGGTACTCCTGGAAGAGCTGAGCTCCCAGTTTGGATCTCCATCTCTAGAACAATTTGGGGCCCTTTTACTACACTGCAGAAAGAGCCAGCACATGCTAGGGTTACCAGACTTCCGGTTCCTTTTGATGACAAGTCCAGGGGTCCTGATGGCTTTTCAAAACCCGGCACTCTGTCAGGGTTTTGAAAAACTTCTCTCAAATTGCCGTCGTGCAGGAGGGCATCCGCACATCATGCAAGATGCCACACGCATGTGCACGTGCGCGTGACATCATCGCGTTGCATAGCGCATGCGTGGATGCCCTCCTGCCCAATGAGAGCAGGGAGCAGGGGGTGGGGCTAGGGCAGGACTGGTGGCGGATGTGACGGGCGGGAATGGGTGGAACTGGACGGGCCTGGGGATGGGTGTAGGGCTCCGGATTTTCCAAACGGAAAATCTGGTATCCCTACTTACCGCAGCTTAAAAAAGATTACTGCGGGATGCGCTCAGGCATTCTGGTAAATTCCTAATCAGCACGTGCAAACTTCATGCTAAAATATATAGTTTAATTTTTCCATGGAGGGAGCATACCTGAGGGTGGAGAGCGGAAGTTTCTGCACTAATCAATTAGTGCAGCTATGAGGGGGGTGCTGAAAAGTTCTCAACCCAACTAGGAAGAGGATGAAGTGGATATGATTCAATCAAGGATCTGAAACAAAGTCAAAACAGAATTTAGTTTCTGAAAGCAGGCACTTAACAAAATAAGATAACACTCTTTTCAGCTACAGTGGCAAAATAACGCTCAAAATTTAAGAAGTTGGTTGTATGGGCTGAGAACCTTTCAGCACCCTCTTATACATTACCGCATGCTAACTGGTTAGCACAGGATTAGCATGTGAGACAACCAAACTGCCGTTTTTGGTTTCGGAATCAGCTGAAACCAGGCAGCAAGTTTCAGCTGCAGTTTCAGTGTTGGCCAAAATCACATTAATAACAATTTATTCCAATTCATTCCAAATTACCCCAATTTATTGATAAATATCGTATTCAATATGAGCCATCCCGCATCCGTAGATCATCTGATCGTAAATTGCTTACGGTCCCTTCCCTTCGAATAATTGGAACCAAAAAGCACGACATTTTCTCAGTTGTAGCCTCACAACTTTGGAATACCCTACCAGCTCCCGTATGGGAGGAGGCTAAGCTTATACGTTTCAAAGGCTTACTTAAGAGTCATCTATTCAAAGATGCTTTCAACACTTGATTTAATTCCTCAGAGTATCTTTCCAATTCCTTCTTAGAAACAAGTAGTATTGCTCCCTTTCCTTTTGTTTTTTTCCCTTATTTGGCTTCCGTTCCTAACAAATTTGTAGTTCCAACCCCTTTTCCCTTTTGACTCACATTTGTCTATTTCATCTGTCCCCCTCATTATGCCATTCATTAGATGGTGTTTTCTTTTTCTTTTAATTGTATTTTCCCTGGTAATGTCAATGGCATTGTTTTATTTTTTATTTTTTTATTATTTATTTATCAATTTTCAAATAAACAATCAAGTATACACTTGTACAGAAAGGAGAGGCATTAAAGAACACATTCCAAGCGAGACAATAATTATAATCAAAGAAAAATAATCTTAATCTCCTCCTCAAGTCCTCATATTATGGATCCAAGATGTAAAACGGTGAGCCTTACACAAATCTTAGCAATATATCAATAAGAAGAAGAACAGGAACACTTAGCTGAAGGAAGTGACCTAATCAAATAATGAACGCTCATGTTGTATTAATCCCAGCTTTCAGGTGTGCAGCTGACAGAAAGGTTGTCAGTTGTATAGGCTCAAAGAAAACATATTTTTGCTTTTGATATAATATCACACATTTACATGGGTGTCTTAAGAAGAAAGAGGCTCCAAGAGCGATAACTCCCGGCTTCAAAATCAGAAATTCACGACGACGCCTTTGGGTATCTCGAGCCAGATCTGGAAATATTTGTATTTTAAATCCCAAAAATTCTTTTGACTTGTTTTTGAAGAAAAGTCTCAGCAACCAGTTTTTATCCGGTGCCAAGGCAACAGTGAGAAGTAAAGTTGCTGGTGTCCCAAATTCCTTGTCCGACTGTTCTAATATCAGTGAAACATTTAAATTCTGTTGGACCTCTATAGGTAGTTGTTGTGGTTCTTGATATTGTTGATGTTGTCCTTCAATTTTCCGAATAGGCAGATAATAAGCCTGAGTTAAAGGTGGAAGCAGTTCTTCTGAGATATCCAAAATTTCTACCATATATCTTTTTATCATCTCTCTCAGAGATATTGTTGCCACTTTAGGAAAATTAATCAACCTAAGATTGTTATTACGAGAAAGATTATATAAAGCTTCCAATTTTCTTCTCATATTTATATTGTCTTTCATTAACGTTTCACTAAGTTGTTTAGTGGCAGCATTTGAATCTTTAAGGTCCTGAAAATCTGTTTGCAAACCTTTAATATTTGTTTCATGGATATTTAGCTTTGATTCAATTTGGGAAATTTGGGATTTTATAGATTTTGCCAAATCTGCCACCAGATCCCATATCCCCTCAAGAGTTATTTCTCTGGGTTTCTCTATTTCAACAGTTTGTACTTTTTGTATAGGAAAATTTGCTATAGTTGACCTTTCCTCCTGCATGCTGTTCTCCTGGAAGCTGCATTCCCTCTTGCTGCTCTGAGCCTCAGCCATTACCGGACTCACGAC
The DNA here is from genome assembly GCF_902459505.1 of Geotrypetes seraphini. Classification (NCBI taxonomy): domain Eukaryota; kingdom Metazoa; phylum Chordata; class Amphibia; order Gymnophiona; family Dermophiidae; genus Geotrypetes; species Geotrypetes seraphini. The sequence continues at coordinate 85,950,043 of NC_047095.1, forward strand.
ACAGGAGTCCACATCCATTCTCCCCTGTCCGATGACCAAAGCCTCACTGGACAGGAGCTCACCAACCTCAGATGGCTCTACTGTCCGAGGGGAGCTGGTATGCTGAGGAAGAGGGGGTGGAGTTCTGGCGTCGGGGCTTAGCGATATTTCCAAGCCCCTGCTCACCAACGAGTGCTCCCAGCGGGGAAGCCGACGCCACCGCCGACACTTCCTGCATCCAGCATATTCGTTCCTCGATACTGCCGAGTCTAGCGGGGTCAGGGCGCCGCGAGGCTACAGCGGCACTTCATCCCCGTCTCTTCGGCATTGCTGGATGAGGTAAACACCGCGAAGGAGGAAAAAACAAGCAGGTACTCGCTCTCGGTTCTAATCGGGACGCTCAGCTAGCTGCCCCGTCGGCCATCTTGGATCCTGAAATGTTCCCTGTTTTATTTTTTATCATGTTTTCGTTTGTGTTTTCTTTGTTTTTTTAACCTGTAAATTTGCATAGAAATTGGATAAGCGATCAATCAAATTTTAATAATAACTTGAAACTTGAAAACTAGGTTAGATAGTTTCAGTTTCAGCCCAAAGTGAAAAACACAGTTTTGGTCGGCTTCTACAGAATGGCGGTGCAGTTTAACTACAAATGAAAGTGAGAGTACTTAAATATTCAGGAGAACTCCACAGCCCCGCACTCCAGCTGATCCAGATTCTGCTAATCAGAATAGATCTCGTCATATGACAAAGCAACCCTTCCAACCTATGCACAGCCCCGAAATCAAACGAGATCTATTCTGATTAGCAGAATCTGGATAAGCTGGAGTGCAGGGCTGTGGAGTTCTCCTGAATATTTAAGTACTCGCTTTCATTTGTAGTTAAACCACACCGCAGAGAACCAGCACTTTCATTTAAACTGCAACGGGAGATGCCCCTGAGGTTGCCCCTGATGAAGGTCACGAAACGGGGCTCTGTAGAGCGATCAGCTGGCACTCCTTGAAGAATGATAGTGGTCTGTTGAATAAGATTCCTGTTTTTTAGTAGCCTTATTAATTGTTGATAAAGTGGACACATGAATTTTTGGCACTGCAGGAATTTTTTCATTCTTGAACTTAATTGTTTAAACACCAGGGTATTTGGGCTATTTAGCATGTTTTAAAACACTACAAAAAACTATTTATTAATATAGACTATAGATTTGATTGTTACAGGGTGTATAATGTGATGTTTGTGGGTGATTTCTGCTTGGCACTTATGGATGCTACTTGCGGTATCAAACCCTGGTGAAGTTGAGATAAACTTTCACATAAGTTCCCATGAACTGATTTAATACCCTGTAGTTAGTAATTTTATATATAAAAAAAAATCTTTATTGATTCAAATCAACCTTTAGAGCCCTGTACCCTTAAGGTGTTTTCAAGAATAAGAGAGCGGGTCTTACATTGTTTACTGCTGTTGATGATGTCAGTCAGGATGGGGCACAGACTTGGCTTCTCAGCAGTGAATGGTACCAAAATGATGTCTGCCTTGTGGCTGCTCGGCAAAACCCTGGTGTTGATGATCCTTAATCCAACTCTAACTACAAGGGAGTAACCAAAACACCCAATTTCGGGCTTTCCTGAGCCCAAAGTGGGCGGGCACAACAACCCCACCCTTGCCCGGCATTTATCTCTCTCCCCCAAATGATTTGAGGTGGTCATGTAACTCTGCTCCCCTAACCCTCCCCCCCTCAGCAGGGCAGGATTAATTCGTCGAGGGCCCCTAGGCACACAAGTACACTGGGCCTCCCTGCCCTGCCCCGCCCCACAATGCGCCCAGGTGGAAACAGGAAGCTGCCTTAAAGGGAAGCTTTGGGCAAGCAGCACCGCTTGCACAATTATAGTTCCCGTTGCCTTTCTTACCCGCGTGGCTTGCTTGTCTTACTTTCCGTCGATGGGGGGGGGGCCCACGTTGCCGATCGGGGTGGGGCCCGCGTTGCCGATTGGAGGGGTCCATCGCCGTTTGGAAAAAACAATATTGATGCCCTCCTTCATCGTGCCCCCCTGACCATTTCGGGCCCTAGACACTTGGCCTATTGGTTAATCCTGCCCTGCCCCTCAATACCTTTAAATCCTTTAGGTCTTCTCCGGCAGTGAGCAGCAACTCATTCCTTTTGTTCATGCTGACTGAGCCTTCCCTCTGACACAACTTCCTGGTCCTGCAAACAGGCAGTTGGATCAGAGGGAAAGCTTGGGCCAGTGTGAGCAAGGGGAATGTTTTGCTGATCACTGCTAACAAAGAACTAAATGATTTAATGGTACTGGGAGGGTCAGGTGAATGGAGTTAAGTGACCGTCCTTCCTGATTTCTTGTAGAGAGAGATGCTGGGAGTTCATTCTATATGATAAAGAGTAATTAAGTTTTTAGGCCTTATGTACTCTAAGAAAATTGAGAGAGAGAGTTTGCTTCAAATTTTTTCTGGAACAAGAAGAAATTGCTTGATTTTTTTTTTTTACTTGAAGAACACAGAGTATCAATGTCACATAGCAGTTTCCAGTGACCTAATGGGAAAGGCTCTTATCTGTGAAGTTAGATACACTACAAATTGTATTGACAGATGCTTTTAGGGAAATAATGAAAGCCCTTTCCTCCAGTAAAAAGCTGTTTTACCCACGGATATTGGCTTTTTGATTTCCGCTTAAGCTTTAGACAGGGAAAAAGTATGTTAGTCTATCAATAATGTGTATATTTTTATCTGTGGGCATTTGGAGATGTTCCCAGAGCAGGAATAGATCTGTTTAGGTAAATACATGTACTGTTTCAAGCAATCAGACCGTGTGCTTGTTTTTGCCTTGAAAAAAACAACCTCACATAAAGCAGGTCCAAATTTGTGTGGGTTCTGTTTAGTTGGACAATAACCAAAGCAAATCTACCCACGTACATTTGCTTTGATTATTCTGGCAAGTCTTTTGAGTAAAATCTAACCACAACAGTCGCAGAAATGTGGCCAGTTTGATTGTTCATTGTTTTTAAGTCAATTTAAAATAATGTTTTGTATTTATTTATGTATGTAACGCCTTTGACCAGGCTGCTTTACAAGATGTTCACAGTAACAACATAAACAAACAGAACAAAACCACAAGAGGCACAAATCGAGGAGACTAAGGAACAGCCAGTCAGAAGAAATGTGCCTTGAAAAGAGAGCAGAAGGAAAAAAGAGTAGGGAATCTTGAATATCTAGGAAAATTTTTTCCAAAACTGGGGGAGATGTGGAATCAGGAGAAAGAAGGTACAAAGTAGTGAGCCATTATTCTGAGTGAGGCAGAAGATGGAGAGCTTTCTTCCTGGGGTTACCAAATGTCTGGGAAAACCTGGACATGTCCTTTTTTTAGAATTTGTCTGGGTTTTTGAAGACCCCGAGCTCAGGAGGGTCTCTGTGCATGCATGGATGGCAACGTGATGATGTCACACACATGCGCTGGCCTGGACCTTCTCTTCGACGTCAGATTGATGTGGGGGGAAGGCTTGTGGGCTGGCGGTGTGCAATCGCTGCCTGCACCTTGCCCGGAGTTGCGGCGGCGGGGGATGATTGAATGGGGCTGTGGTGGGTGCTGTGGCAGCTTCAGTGGGCAGGGAGAGATCCCTGGCGGTGGTCAGACCGCGTACCCCCAACAGGTGGCCCGTGTACCCCCTAGGGTACACGTACCACAGGTTGAGAAACACTGCTATAAAGGACACCTAGCGTGGTGGGGCGCTTACATATTAGGCACTGCTAGATACCATTTATAGAATCAGGCCCTAAGGCCCAGATTCTCTATACAGTGCCATTGTTGGTGACTGCCTTAAAAATGGCCAATCATGTATCCATCCTGCGACAGTGTTGTTTAGAAAATCATGCCTCTGGCAAAAGTAGGCACCAGAAATGCAGGCCAGAGTTTTCAAGGCCTACATTTTCGTTGCCTACCTTTGACATGAATTGCACCAATAGAGGCACTTTACAGTGCCTAACGCCACTTCTGGCATTAGCCACGCCTACAGTGGTTTTAGACGTCAAAGTGCCTATGTTGGCGTAATTCAGCACCATTTTTAGGGCCAATAGGCACCTGAAAGTATCTTTTAGCAGCACTTTTAAAGAGCGTTTTTCTCTTAACATAGGTACTGTTAGGGCGCCTACCAGTTCCTAAGTTATGTCACCATTTATAGAATATGGGCCTAAATGCTTTTCCTTGCTACCCTACATTTTTGGTCACTTGGATACACAAAGTCAGAGGCGTGAAGAAAATACAAGTTTTATTCACAGCATGCCGGGACTCTAGTGCAGTTAATAGCCTGCCTACTAGAGTGTCAGAAACAGGAAATACACGGACTTTTATGCCCTTTTCGCAAACTAATATATGCAAAAACTACAATTTTCATTTGTTACTTCTATAACTTTCTACAATTATTATTGGTCCTAAGCCAGCACTTATGATAGGCTCAGGGATACAACTTATAGTCCTATAGGAAACTAGCTCATTTCTCTGCTTATCTAAATCTTACAGGTCTAAAGGCTACATGTACAGAAGGGCAGGGCACATCATGGCTCAAACTCTTATCTATTCAGCTTACAATGTGGTAGGGCAAGGACATACATTTCAGGCAGATGCAGTCAATAGATTATACACTGTTTTTAGCTATGTAGGCCAGAGCAATATTTTAAACAACAGTTAACTATTTCATGACCCTACATTTTGACCCTACATTCCCCCCTTTCAGGCTGGCGTACCTAAGGAGCCAAGCCTGACAAAATAAAGTTAGGGGTCAGAAAAGTCGGGGTCCCCAGTGGGTAAGGGACGATACTGGGAGAGGGCAAGGGCCAATTCAGCAGTGGAACGGTTGACAGCAGAGTCCATAGTTCAGTGGAGCAGCTTTATGGCTATGGGGACCATACAGGGCAGGCAGCAAAGGAGCAGAGAAGACAGGGCGGCAACCAGCAAGATGATCTTCAATGCTGAACCAGAGGGCAACCAGGAGCTGAAGGTACCAGAGATCCAGTCTGCAGTAAGGTCACGCCAGGTCTGGTCAGGAACATGAGCCAGTTTGGTGATACGATCCACATCGTTCTCAATCACTTTACTCAAGTTCAAGGCAGCAGTTGGAGAGGTTGAATTTATCACAGGCACAGCAGCTAGTAAATAGTCCAAAGCTAGACGATTCTGATAAATAGCAGTGCGCATTTTAGCATTCGCTCTGCCAATGGTACTCAAAGCTCGGGAGGTCTCATTGGTTATCAGTTCAAGTACAGCTTATAGACAAATAATGCAGTTCAGCATATAGATTGGGGTCCGATAGCCCCAGGTGTCATCCTCGGTCCATGTGGCAGGTCCATAAGCAGCAATGATCCGTTCTGCAGGCCAGTCATCACCCCATTCACCTATTTTAAGGGAATTGGTGGAAGTAGACTGCTTTTGGCGACCTCTGGTGTTGAATACAGGGGCTCCCAGGTGTTCACCATCGGCCAGCGGTAACAGGAAGAAGCTGGGACGGATCATGCAAAGCACACATGTACCAGTCCATTAAGCAGGCAACCAAGAGTAGGCAAACGGATCACAGAGCCAATATCAACTATCAGGAGCTGACCATAATTCATAGGAAGTTCCATTAAGCAGTGTCTGAAGGGCTGAAGACAGTGGGAAGCAACAATGGAGGTTCACAAGGCCCATCGTGAAGGTCGTGGACCTAACGTAAAAGTGAGGGTCTGTGAAGTCAGGTTTAACATGTCCAGCTGCATTGCCTCCCATAGCCACTGTTCTCCCATACCAGTCCCTCCTCATACAAAATAATTGCTAACATTTAGGCCTAAATTCTCTATTACTGCGTTTAACTTAGGCGTGCTTTGGACGTCGGATATAATTGAATAATCACGGAGTTAAGGGTGTTAATTAATGTTAATTGGGTAATGAACGACACATAGACGTCCCTAGGTAGTACATAACGAACTAACGTCTATCGAAAGCATAGTCCCGTCTGCAGCTCTGGACGTGGGCGTTCCGTGGGCGTTCCGTGGGCGTGCCACGTGGGGACGCTGGATAGGCGCTACCTGGGCGAACCTGTGCGTCTAAATCTCGTGAATTATGTAGACGTAAGAAACCCTGGTCTAACTTGGATTTCAATGCCGTTTCAACTATCGTAATTGCGGCTCTTTGTTACACGCGAGGCAGACGTCCACTGTGTTTTTTCATCAATAATTCCAATAGTGAATTTCAATAGGTAGTTTTCATATTTTCTCTGTCCTAATAAATATAATGACACCATAACAATGGAACACATTATATTGCATGGATAACAAACCACATTTCAGCCCAAACCATAATATAATTTTCACATGGCTTTTACATCCCCCTTTTTTGTCTCAACAAAGAGCACTGCAATCGGCTCTCTTTTGAAAGCAAAGAAAAACCAGCACACATTATCAGCACTTAAAAAGAGAATAAACAGATACACACCTTAACATTCCAGCTTCCCTCATTGCAAAATGGAGGTGTTCAGTTGCACAAAACTGACCTCATTGTGACCTCATCAATCTGCATCTTCCAAAGTAATATGCCACAATTAAAAGATGTGGTGGGTGTTGAACCCACAACCTCTGGATGTTAGCAGCAAAGGCTGGGCTCCTAACTAATAGAGCTACAGCTGCTTGACTGAGCTGTTTGTGCTTCATTAGGTATCATATCAGGATGAACTCAAATAAGTTTAAGCAAAGGAATGCCTAAAGATTTGGAACGTTTTCAAGTAGAAAACAAATATGAAATATGTATTAAAGAATTGCAGCACAAAGAACGCCTACACGGAACAGATTATTTACAGTCCTATATATGCATTAGTACAGTGCTTAAAATGAAGATTAGCGTGTGAGAAAAACGGAGCTCCACCTCACATGCATTCAAGCACACTTGGGAATATGGGTTTGGGGCTCAAGGAAAGCAGCGCTTTTAACCATTGAGCTACCACTTGTTTTGTCTCAGCCTACTATGACATTATAGCTAAACTCCTTTTCCCTTAGCACTTCACTAAGATATGATATGACAAGGGAGCCAGAGGCATTGTAGCTGTGGGTCAGTGAGGAAAGGCACTCTCTACCAATCTTCCGGGCTTTGAGGGTTCAAATCCCAGCCTGTATTTTACTTGTGGCGTATCTGCCTTCCAGGTGCACTTTGATGATGCTTTCCACTTCTTATAGGAGTTGAATATAACATTTCTCCATTTAAACATGGCATACTTTGTTAGTTTTTATCGTGGTAAAGTATACATTTCTGAAATGGTGAAGAAACAATAAGCGGTATAAGCAAATCCAAACTGCTGTAAGCACAAGAAAGCATGTGTAGCTCAACATGCTAATGCTCCTCTTCTGAGCTCTGACCTCTGAAACTCCCCGGTTCGACTCCCACCTTTGCTCATTTTAATAAGGTGCTAGTTTTTTCCTGTTAGCTCTTATAACATTTCCCTTTGCAGGCAAACCTATTTTCAACTTACCATGGCTCGGACATCCTACGCAGTGATGAGAGCACATTAAGCAGGCGATCCACAAATGTCATCTTGCTGTCAGAGGAAAGGTTTCTCTCATCACTGCGTAGGATGTCCGAGCCATGGTAAGTTGAAAATAGGTTTGCCTGCAAAGGGAAATGTTATAAGAGCTAACAGGAAAAAACTAGCACCTTATTAAAATGAGCAAAGGTGGGAGTCGAACCGGGGAGTTTCAGAGGTCAGAGCTCAGAAGAGGAGCATTAGCATGTTGAGCTACACATGCTTTCTTGTGCTTACAGCAGTTTGGATTTGCTTATACCGCTTATTGTTTCTTCACCATTTCAGAAATGTATACTTTACCACGATAAAAACTAACAAAGTATGCCATGTTTAAATGGAGAAATGTTATATTCAACTCCTATAAGAAATGGAAAGCATCATCAAAGTGCACCTGGAAGGCAGATACGCCACAAGTAAAATACAGGCTGGGATTTGAACCCTCAAAGCCCGGAAGATTGGTAGAGAGTGCCTTTCCTCACTGACCCACAGCTACAATGCCTCTGGCTCCCTTGTCATATCATATCTTAGTGAAGTGCTAAGGGAAAAGGAGTTTAGCTATAATGTCATAGTAGGCTGAGACAAAACAAGTGGTAGCTCAATGGTTAAAAGCGCTGCTTTCCTTGAGCCCCAAACCCATATTCCCAAGTGTGCTTGAATGCATGTGAGGTGGAGCTCCGTTTTTCTCACACGCTAATCTTCATTTTAAGCACTGTACTAATGCATATATAGGACTGTAAATAATCTGTTCCGTGTAGGCGTTCTTTGTGCTGCAATTCTTTAATACATATTTCATATTTGTTTTCTACTTGAAAACGTTCCAAATCTTTAGGCATTCCTTTGCTTAAACTTATTTGAGTTCATCCTGATATGATTCCTAATGAAGCACAGACAGCTCAGTCAAGCAGCTGTAGCTCTGTGGCTTAGGAACCAGCCTGTGCTCCTAAGATCCAGAGGTTGTGGGTTCTACACCCGGCATATCTTTTAATTGTGTCATATTACTTTGGAAAATGCAGATTGATGAGGTCACAATGAGGTCAGTTTTGTGCAACTGAACACCTCCATTTTGCAATGAGGGAAGCTGGAATGTTAAGGTGTGTATCTGTTTATTCTCTTTTTAAGTGCTGATAATGTGTGCTGGTTTTTCTTTGCTTTCAAAAGAGAGCCGATTGCACTGCTGTTTGTTGTTCACTTTTGTTTCCTGGCATCCTAACAGTTCTCAGAAGTGGTGGAATTTGCTGTTTCTCCTCAGCATTCTGCAGCCACAGGTGCATGAGATATTTTCATTTGCTCCTAACTGCAAGCCATTCTAGTAGGAATGTGTTTCTTTTGATGCAATATAGGCATTGGGCAACAGCTATGAGTTAAATCAAACTTCAGAGGGCTTGGACAGGTGTTGAAGAATGATCCAGTTAGGGGGGGGAGGGTGTTCAGCATGAGAGAGAACAGGTTGCATTAAATATTAGACAATGGGCTGCACATAATAAAAGCTGAAGCAAAATATTGATATGGAAAGGCAAGGCTAAAGAGTTACCAGGTGTCCTGGCTGAGAAATGAATATAAACTATTTGCTAACCTTACTCAAGACTTGAACCCCCTGATGTATGGAAGATGAAAAGCAATGCATTAAGGCATAGAGCTATAGAGGTAACATTGTTTAGAACATAGAGCTTAGAGATGTGAAGGAAATTACTACAATGTCACTACAGCTGTATATTGCAAAACCACATCCAATGCACATCCAATTAGATTTGAATCCTAACGGTTCCTATGACGTCAGTCGCTAATTAGGCGTCCTTAGTATATAGAAAGCTTTGGCACAGCCATTTTTCCTTTGTAAGACCCCCTCATGTGAGTTGGTGTTTGTGGTGTTCCGTTTCCTCAATGATGAAACTTTGTGCTATGACTTGCCTGTTCTCCTTTATACTCCCTTCTGCCTTTGACACTCCTCCCCACCCCCATTATCTGTATTTCTTTAGTTTATGGATTTTTCTGGGTGTTGGTGTGAGGGATTGTTGAGGACTTAGGTTTTGTGTTAAGTGTGGAGGGGAATCAATTGTTAGGGAAAAGAAGGGGCCAGGCCAGGTTACACACAGATGCCTACACCCACCACTCTCCCAGCTTTCATAATGTCTGCCCCACTTCCATTTTCCATATCTGCAACTCTCCATGCAAGAAATTCGATTTCCGTTTTGGAGCCATGTTGTAAGGTGAAGATATCTTTTCAGGCTACTTGTAGAACACGTTCAAACACCCCCCCATAGGATAGCCAATGAGGTGTGATGGGCGTGGTTAGGAAGCGGGCCAAGGAACCGCACCCGAACGGTGCCCAATAGGCATTGAGAAACTTTTCCCGTCCTACTGACGTCAGACGCTAAGTAGGCGTGCATGGGTATAAGAAGGTCTAGGTGAGCAGTGTTTCTTTTCTATTCTGTCCTATTCCTTATGCAGATGTTTGAGACTTTACTCTGTCTTAGTCTTTTACTTTTTTTTTCCTATCTCTGCCTCCCATTTCTCTCTATTCTACAGAGCCATTAACAAGCTACATGTCATTCTAATATGTTTTTTTATCTTTTCTAGAAGCAGCTCAGATAGTAAGTCCAGGTGAGAATGATAATTTGTAAGCTACTTAGGTGTCCTTATGATAGAACTAAAGAAACCAACCAGCAACAACTGACTTCTCTTTATGGGCTTTCGTTGTGTGCAATTGTTTATAATAGTTATTTTATTTCTGATATCTCTTACTCTCCATTCCACAGGGCTGACAAAAATGACTGAGAAGACTGATAAAGACCATGCTGGTAGATATTTTACTGGTAGAAATATGGATATGTAAGTAAAATGGATGTGTTCACACATCTGAGAGGGTTTACTCATAGAGCTAAAGTTAATTCTTTGTAGAATCAAATTACAGGCAAGTTAAAATCAGGTGAGGAATGGTTCTGTGTACTAACTCATTGATAAGAATAGGTTGGGTGTGTTGGGGGGGGGGGGAAACACTGCCATTCAGTGGACATCCAATCAGTGTACATGGTTCAGGTGGAAAATTCCTAATGAGTGGCTAATGGCTGCCATTTTTAATAAGGAGTCTAAAGGTATGTTAGCACCTCTGTTACTTCTAGGTGTGTGTTCTGCCACAACTTCAGTGTTTCATTTTGGAGACATAGGTCTTTGTTAACAGTTTCTCTATTCTTCATTTCAGGTTAACTATGCTCATCAGCTCAGCACACCAGCTTGCACCTAGCCAAACAGTTGTAGGTGAGAATGATACTCTACTATTCTTCACTTGAGTCACTCTTCTGATGAGTGAAATAAATGTTTCACACTTCTATTGTGACTTTCAGGAACAATAGTAAATTGATAATGTTGGCCTCATAGAACACCATGGCACGCATGCCTGCTGTTATATGCACACAAACTTTTTGTTTTCAGTTAGTCTATTCCCTCACATGAGTTCTAAACAGTAGCAGTGGAGGATTACAGGTGATATTAACCCACACCATCAGCGAGTTAAGGCTATTGCTTTAACAACTCTACCACGGTGACATCTAAGCAGCTCAACATAAATGAGGTTAACACATTGCTTCAGGGAAGGGAGGACAGATATGGACCTTGGGGGTTGAACCCCCTGTTTGTGAACCTTGTGTAAACCAGCTTCTCCTCTTTTCTGTTTTCAGGTGTCTTAGACAGGCAACTGCAGTATTGTCAGATGGAGTTTTGTATTACTGAGAGCATTGCAGCTGTGAGCATCTTTGTGGTTTCCACACCTGCTTAACCAAAATAGTGCAGCTCAAGAACCAGGAGGATAGATTGAGGTATCTGGCCTTTACTTCCATCACCTTCGGTGAAAGGAAGAAAAACCCACATGTCTCATTTGGATTCTCCTGGTGTGGAGCCAACTCTTAGTAGCAGTAACCCTATTCCTTAACAACAAATCTACCACAGTGACTTATATTCTCTTCCTTATGTAGCCATTTACTTTGGAACAGGGACTGGCTTACTTTGCACATCATAGCTGAGATGTCGTCATCTACCTACAGTTGCATATACCCTTGCATTCACTTACTTTTTTCCTAGATTCTGCAATGATTTGACATCAGAGTGGCTAGCAGGTAATAGAATGAATGACAGACCCCAATAAAGATTGTCAAACTTTCTATATGTCACCTTGTTGTTATATTGAAAAGGGCCCATTCAGCAGTCCCTCCTGAACCCCTATCTACCTTGGACTCTGTCCACTAAACTGCTCATGCTACAAGGTTAAAACCACACAGGAAAGTTTAAACTATAAAAAAAATGTTTATTCTAATAGAAAACTTTTTTTTAAATGTAAACTTTAGAAAAAAATAACTATTTACATAACACACAACGCAGGGAAAGAGGGTGGGTGCCCCCCAAGAGCAGCTTGAGCTACCTCAGGCGAGGGGGGCGGAAGAGGTGCAGTCATTGAGAGGGTGTATGGCTGCTGGCACCATGCCCTCTTTCGGCTACCAGCCGCAAGAGGGCATGTTCCATCCTCTCCACACACCCTCTCATTACCTGCACCTCCTCCAAGATGGCAGAGTAGGCCGCCATCTCACTGGCCGCCCCCTCCTGAGGCTGGTCGGGCTGCTCCTGGGGGGGAACAGCAAGGAAAGGGGGTGGGATGGGAACAGGAAGGGCAGGAGAGTGAGGGGAAGGGCTATGGGTGGGGGAAGGGGAAGGTCCAACAGGGGATGGTGGTGGTAGTCCTGGAGGTAGTGGTGGGGCAGGTGGTGGGGGTCCAGGGGGCAGTGGTGGGGCAGGCAGTCCAGGGGGCAGTGGTGGGGGCAGTGGTGGAGGTCCAGGTGGCAGTGGTGGAGGTCCAGGGGGCAGTGGTGGTGTGGGCGGTCCTGAGGGCTGCCAGGCCTCCTCCTCCTCTTCCTCCTCTGCTGAGGACCAGGGTGGGGCTCCCTCCATCACCTGCGGGGCCTCCTGAGGGGGTGCCTGCGCTGCTGCTTGACAAGAGAGAAATAGGATACAGTCAGATATGTCCACAACACTTTTGAACATGACATTATTTACTACGTTATTTTCTTCAAATGCTAATAACAGGATGCAAAACACCTACTCCACTGTAAACATCAAAATGTAGCGTAAGTAAGTGAGGCAAGTAGAACACCATAACGCCATTGTGACATGATATCACAATAGCAGCTTTACTGCAGATTTTATGATTAAGAATGGTTGACAGCTACTCAAGCATTTTCATCTATTTATTCTGGTAGGCTGATCACAAAGAAACACACGCTGGACTCATTACTCACCGGCTTCAGCGCGCAATTCCTCCCTCACCCCCTCAAGGAAGGGCCGCTCCTGGCGCCTCAGCAGCCGCCCCCTTTTCCTGAGATCCTCAACCTGGATAATAGAGAGAGAGAGAGAAAGAACAGAGAGGGAGGGATATGATGAGTGCCATCTAGCACTGTGGCATAACATGTTTATTTAAGTCTTGACCTCTATAAGCACATAAAAATGGAGTACGCTGCCCTCCAAGAGCCCCTATCCGCTTTGCTGTCTGCCTCCACCCCCTTCTGCCACATGTTTTACATGAATGTATTCACGTACTCCAGCATTTTCACCTTTCTGTGCTGGAGGCATCGCTATCTCTCTACTGTACCTGGGACAGTGGGGGGGGGGGGGGGGGGGGGGGGGGTGAGGTGACATGGACAGCATCACAAGGAGGAGTGTGGGATTGAACTCACAACCCCAGGGTGCTGAGGCTGTAGCCTATCAGCACTGCCCCACATTACAGCATGTCCTGGTGAGCTTACAATCATGCAGCAGGGGCAATAAAATAGTTTGGTCAGAAGGAGCAGCGTGGCTTGAAACCCCTGATGTCAGGGTACTGATGCTGTCACTTTAAACGTCATGCCACTATCTCCCTAGACCACCAGATTGATACAGGAAAGGTGAAGGTATTTGTTTTCCTTTGGCAAAGTTGATTTCAAGATGTTTCTATTACAAATGCGAAGCTTGTGACCCAAAAATTAGTTGTGTGCATGTTGTGAATGGAATAGATGCCTTCTAGGAGCTGAATTTGTCATTTGAAATCCTACTACTGCTCCTTTGGGATGTGCTTTAATTTCAGTATTCAATGTAAAAGATTTATTATGCACAATTGTAGTTTTTAAAAGGAATCAAAATTTACACACAAAACATGAACAATTTGATTGAGACAGGTTTCCATCATTACATTTTACATGATTATTTGTGAGGGCCTGACTTGGAATACTTACTTCCCTGGGACAGGAGGCTCTGCGATTGTACCGCCGGGTCAGGCGGCTCCATGACTCCCTGAATTGCAGGTATGACCTGCGATGGCCAGGCACTACAAAATAGTGGTGCTCCCGGGAGAGAAACAGCCTGGCTAGCAGCCTGGTGTCCTGTGTGGTAAAATTTGGCTGTCTTCTGGCAGCCATTTTATGAGAAATAACTGCGTATGAAGAACGGACGATTCTATGACGTCACAACGCAAAAAAACGCGATGACGTATTTGTGCCGCTTGGGCGTGCTTGCAGCAGCCGCTCCGCGCTACAGAAATACTGTATAGTACGCCGATATCGCTGTTATATAAAAAAGTACAGCAGAACGCTTAAAAGCTTACGTCCACCAAACACAATGACAAATTAAAGAAATGAAGATTGGGTTCACATATTTGAGCTTACCTATGCATGTTTGGGTGGGTGGAAAAAAAAAAGAATATTATGTCTTTGGTAACCTTAGTCAGGACTTGAACCCTTCAGCTTTGGAATATACATGCAAGTGCTTTTAAGCACTGAGCTATGTTGGGGACTTGGGAATGGGAGTCTCCAGAAATGGCTTTAGGTACAAGCTTAGAAGCTTACCATGTAAACCTAATGAAACTTCACCTCCCCCCCCAAACACAATGACGTTATAAATTAAATAAATGAAGAGGTTCACATGCTTAGCTATGCATGTTTGGGTGGGTGGAAAAAAAAATATTATGCCTTTGGTAACCTTAGTCAGGACTTGAACCCCTGACCTTTGCAACATACATGCAGTGCTTTTAAGCACTGAGCTATGTTGGGGACTTGGGAATGGAAGTCTCCAGAAATGGCTTTAGGTACAAGATTTGACAAGGGGTAATCATTGCAAGTATCTACAGGTGTATTTGATCTGAGAACACCCAATGAACGTCCAAAACGATTTTAAAATTCTAACGGCTTCTATAATGTCAGATGCTACTTTATGGTTAGGGTTAGGGCTACAGTTAAGTAGCTCGGTAGCTCAGTTAGTAAACATGCTGTACCAGTTATCCATAAGTTGTGAGTTCAACTCCCAGCTTGTCTTTTACTTGATTATAACATGAGGGGTTTATGCTGCAGGAGTGTGTTGTTGGGGTGTTGCAGGGGTGTATAGGATGACAGAGAATAGTCACTTGCATTTTCTACAATGCATTTGAATTTCTTAAGATGAAACCTTAGTGAGCCGGGGAGGAAGGTCCCCGCAGCCTCGCACCTCAGATGAAAAGGTTAATTTTTGAGCGATCTGGGACAGTCTTCAGCGACTCAGAGCCCTCCTCCCGGCTGGCCAGAAGGAGGAAGCTTTGGCGGTGGTGATTTTGGTGGTGAGGGAGGGAGGGAGGGGGGGAGTCACCTGGCTGCTGCATCTGCACTCCTGCTGGCCACAGACCTACTGATCACAGAGCAGAGATCACAGAAGCACGCAGGTATGTGCGCATGCGTGGCTAGGGTTTATATATATACACGTATCGCATCTAAGTTTCATCACAAACACATTAGCAAGACTATACACAATACATTACAAAGTTGAGCTTGGGTTTGATAAAATAAACAGCATAATTTTGATTCTGTATTACATTTATTGAACCATACTTAAGAATATGGGTGTTGCATCCGTGACAACAGTGCTTTACACCATTGAGCTACCAGTCTTTTGCCTCAACTGACTGTGATATGATAGCTAAGTAGAGTATACTTTAGCACATTACTAAGGTATGCTATGACAGGGGAATTAGAGACACAGGTGTAGGTCAGTGAGTAAAAGCACTATATCGATCATCTGTAGGTTGTGAGTTCAAGTCCCGGCTTGTCTTTTACTTGTGGCATATCTACCTTCCAGGTGCACCTTGATGATGTCACAATGAGATCAGCATTGTGCTGCTTGCTATTTCCTCTTCCTGTGAACTGGAAGCCACATTCAGGTTTAATCTGTGTTTTGATTCTGTTTCTTGTTGTGAAGAATGAGGTGATTGTTGCAATGTTTTAAGAGCAGGAGAGTGTTCTTTCGAGCAAGATATCACTTCTAAACTATCCTCTCTGAAATAATGTCTCTGGCAAATCGAGAGAAAGCTTATTGGATGACTTAGGGTGCCTTTCCTGCCAGTCTTTGTAGAAGTTAAACGATGTTTATAAAAAGTCTATATGGTGTTCAAAGTCCTATCCTTTCCACTTCTAATAGGAGGTGAGTATGACATTCCTGTACAGCTTTCTGTGTAGCACACATCTACCGGTTCCCACCTTCCATACTGATAATGTAAGTTTAACACCCACTCGGTACGTTTCATTTTCTAGTTTTCCTTTGAAACATAACATTCTGATACTGTGTTTTAGTTATGTTTTTCATCATCCTATACTTATCAATGCTTGAATGTGTGATAATAAAGAGTATATATAAAGTATAATAACAAAAAAAACAAATAAGAAAAAAAAAACCCGTACTCACGTCTATCACGGGTCCATTGGAGACGTTTCATAAACCTGCGTCTATTTTGAGCACGTCTATTTTGGGCGACGAGGGACGTCTATTTTGAGCACGTCTATTTTGGGCGACGAGGGACGTCTATTTTGCGCACGTCTATTTTGCGGGACGTCTATCTCACGCCTAAATATAGTTAATTGGTATTTACGTTTACCGGACGTCCAAAGCACGCCTAAGTTAAACGTACTAATAGAGAATTTACTCCTAAGAGTCTGACCTATAGTTTCAGCAAACTATATAAACAGATTTCTAGTGATTACAGGATATTAGTATCTACTTTCATAATTTCATAAAACTGGGGAAACACCACAGAGTGATAGACAGGAGCACATGAATGGGATACAATTCGGACATATACATCAGTACCTGGGTCTCACCTTTTACCATCAATATACAATGCCATGCAGTCTCTGGCCTTCTGGACTTGGACATTGGCATTCCAGTTATATGGGTCAGTGATAGTGAAAACCATGGGATTACAGTAGCCTGTAGTACACAAGGGGCCGGAGCTAGGACCTATAGTAAGGGAGGCAGACGGGGTATTCTTTCTCATAAAGGACAGGCTCCACCATTAGTGAAGGTTTCCTCATAGGGGCAGTTCTTAAAGGCATCAGGTTATACAGACCTAAATACTTAGCACATTTGGTATAATAACGCTGTCAATCTAGGGAGCCACACAAAACTGAATTAGGGGTAGTACCATGACCTTGAGAAACATCAAATAGCACACATGTATCACAATACAAAGACACCAGGCGAGTGGGGTCTACAATAAGAGTCTAGTTGATAAGTGGACCCTCAACATCATCAATGCAGATTTCCGCCCACTTTTAAACTTCATCACCAGTAGGTTGGAAACAGAAAATACCCTCAAATGTTTGACACTTTCTGTACTTAACTCCTTCATGCAAACAAACATCAGGCAAAGGGCTGCACTTGTTAAGTACAAAATACAGAAGAAAGAAACATAAGTGAGGGCAACACAAATATCATATCTATATATACTAACATAGGAAGCTCATTTTTCTTTCAGGCACAACTTAGAAAACTTCAAACAGTTATACTCAAGACACTTGCTAAAGGCAGTGTGAACCACAGGCAGTCAATTAAACTCAAACACTTATAAAGAATTATATTCAGAACACCTGCTAAGTACAGTGGTAAATATTCAGAACTTTTGAGGTCTTAGAAAGCTTCAGCTGAAGATCCGTGTTGTAGTGGAACCAAGTTTCATGTCCGGACACCTTGACAACTGTAAGAGAAGAAATTATTACAGTAAAAGGACCTATCCACCTAAGTTTCAGGGGGTCTGACTTCCAAGTTTTAGCCATACTGTATTTAACAGGGACATACCCATGGACTTGTGTAGCTATCGATAGTGGGGCCCTTTCCAGGACCCATTTGTGGAGCTCTTAAAGGGCTTTAGCTAAAGACTGGACCTGACTCTGGAGGATATCTGATACCAGAGTAGCAAAGGAACCAGGATCTGGGTTCACAATGGGTGGTGGCCGGCCGGACATGAGCTCAAATGGGGCTTAGATGGGATGCATCTAATCTGAAAAAGAACAGAAGGCAGCAGGACAGGCCAGGACAGATTAGTTTATTCAATTCATTTTGTGAGAAGGGTCTTAAGAGTTCTGTTTATTCTTTCGACCTGACCAGAGCTCTCAGGATGGTAAGCAGCATATAATTTCTATTCAATTTGGAGGGCCTGAGCAATTTGTTGGACAACATCGGCAATGAAAGCAGGGCCATTGTCACTGCCTATAAAAACAGGGAGACCAAAGCACGGAATTATTCAGGAGGTGTTTGGTTACGTCTCTGGCGCGTTCAGTGCAAGTAAGGAAGGCTTTGACCCATCTAATCAGGGTGTCTGTGAAGACTAGGAAGTGACTGAGGGAACGGGAAATGGGCATGTGGGTAAAATCTACAGACAGAACCTGCATCGGATATGTTCCAATAGGTTGGTATCCAAGAGGTGGCAGTCATCTGATTGGGAATTTTATTCTAGAACCGACAACACACTGTCGGACCATATTCCGGACTAGCTGATCAAGGTGATTGATAAAGAAATGTCTCTTGAGAGTCAATTTTCATAGCGGGTTCTCCAGAGTGTGCCAGATCATGGCATCTTTTGACAATCGTGAGGGCCAGGTGTTGAGGAATAACTATGAGGGTGCTGTGCTTGCATTTGAAGTATCAGTGTGTGGGTCTGGATCGGCACTTGAATTGGTGCATTTTGTATCCACCCCCCTTTCAGGACAGACTGGCCCAAAATAATGCATGCCCAAGTCTGTTCCTGAGAAGCGTACTGGGGTGTAAGGGAATCCAGAAAAGGAATGATTGTATACAGAGGAGCCGAAAGAGGGGGCAGAGACTGGCAGCTCGGGCTGTGCGGTCGGCAAGGGCATTGCCACGAGAGACAAGGTCCATCACGCGTCTGTAAGCATGGCAGTGCATAACAGAAACACATGAGGGTAGTTGTACGGCCTCAAGAAGGTCAAGAATGAGGGGAGCATGATGGATCAGGCGGCCGGAGGCTATAAAGAAACCTCGATGTTTCCAGATGGCCCTATGGGAATGCAAGTTAAGGAAAGCATATTTGGAGTCAGTATATATATATTGCAAGACTGAGAGGCAGAGTGGCGCAGGGCAAAAGTGAGGGCATAAAGCTCAGCTTCTTGGGCAGAAGGGCCAGAAGGCAGGGGCCTGAGTCAGAAGTTTTTGGAGGCAGCGAAAAGACCGCTCCTGAAGTTGGGTCCAGACAAAAGGGGCTGAGTCAGCGCCTTTGGTGGAATCATACAGAGGACGAGCAATAGTAGAGAAATCAGGGATCCAGATGGGACAGTATCCTGCAATACTGAGAAAGGTGCTCAGAGCCTTGCAGTTATCAGGGACAGGGAGACTACAGACAGCCTAGACCTCGGTGTAGGAAGGGACCTGGTACCCTTGGAGATTTGAAAGCCAAGGTAGGTGACACGAGGAAGGCATACTTGAAATCAATGTAAATATGGTCACCGGAAAATTTAAAAGACAGATAAATAATAATAATAACAGTTTATATACCGCAATACCGTGAAGAGCTATGTGGTTTACAAAAGCTTAGAGAAGGTACAAAATAATTGAACTTAAGATGTGCACTAACACATAAGAATTGTTCTCAATCCCTATTCTATATCAGGTTCCTACCCCAAAGAGCTGACTTATAAAATTAAGCTAAATGCAGTTCTGGATCCACCCACTAAGCAGGGTAGTCTGACACAAGCGCTCTCTAAAGCAGCAGTCCCTTCACTATCAGCTGACTGGCAAAAATATTTACTTCAATACAAAAGCATTCCTAAAAATTACATTGTTATACCTAAACTTACATTTTTATATACAGAAATACAAAACAAAGATTGGAATATACAGTAAAACTTTGGATTGCAAATAACTTGGTTTGCAAGTGTTCTATAAGACAAGCAATGATTAAATTTTAACTTGCTATACCAGCAACGTCTTGCAATACACGTACATACAGTATAGAAGCATCACATTTTCACAACTGAGCCAATGGTTCCTCTCTATATGACGCTGCAGGAATGCAGTAACTGTTCCAAACGAGCAAGGGCTTGCAATACAAGTATGTATATTTTTGTACACTAGTGCCCTGGAATACAAGCATACTTCTGGAACAAATTATGCTCCCAAACCAAAGTTTTACTGTACTCACAAGTTTAAACATTGTTCATTTTTATTTTTTTTTACAATCAACATGGGTCTCAGTAGAGACTTACTCCCCCTTCCTACAGAATTTCACAAAGGAGAGAGAGTTGCTTAAAGATCAAAGAGATCAAATTACAGATGTAGTCCTTTTCAGAACTTTTAAATTTGACAAATAACTACTAAATTTGGACAAAGAACTTCTTTTTAGCATGGAATATAAGTTCCAGAAATCATATTTTTCGTTTATATGCATTTCTGAATATGCATATACATTTTATAACATAGCCAAAAACTTCAAATGCAAAACCACTTATCTGTTTCAGGAGAAACCACATTGGAAGTGCTACACACTTCATGGCCCTTATCAGCACAAAAGGAAAAGTACTCTCCTCTCATGCTGTGAACAACTGACAGTTTAAACTTCACTGATACATTTGAACAGACAGAAGTCATAAAGAACCCGGGATACTGCAGGACTTGGGAATCAGATGAAGGGAAGAATTTGGCAAGGTCTGAAGCAAGGGCAGTGCTGAATAGAGAGGGGCTAATTTTAAAGCCCTGGGGTAGACGGGTCCAGGTTACTTAGGAGGTTTGTCCAGTGGAAGGGTTTTCCCATTGGAATGCAAAAATTGGCTGACTGGAAGAGGAACTGACAGCAAACGAATGCATAAAAACCTGACGAGTTATGTCCTCTTCCAGGGAGCCAGAGGGGGCCAGCCCACACCAAATATCGGCCATTCTAACTGGCACAGACAAATAAGGGTTGATTTGTTAAGTATAATCAAAGACAAATTCCTTTTTTAAAATTAGCTAACATATCAAGGGATCCCCACAGGTAGACAGACATCCCCCCATTGTGCAATGGAGGACAAAAACACTTCCCTGAATTCCTGGCCCCGCCCGTCTCCGGAATAGGGAAACGCAGTACTAACAGGTCCACACTCGCTTCGTCCTCAAGGACGTCTCAGACACTCTCAAACACACAAAACACAACAGATTTCAGTTCAGTTACTCAACCAGAAAATAACAGTTCCTAGAATCCCTTTCCCACAACTTTTCAGCGACAGATCACGTGGCTTACTAGGCAGGAGACGAGAGACAGGATAGGGATGATCAATCCCCACTTACCAGATAGTGGCCACTCCAGGTACAGATACAGATACAGATACAGATTCTTGTACTTTAAACTGAGACTAGATAAGTCAGTTGAAGCGGTCCAACGTCCTGAGGTCTGCCAACCCCCCAAAAGGAAGGCAGCCGGCTAAGCAGACATATCAGCCGTAGGACCAGAAACAAGTGACCAATCGAGTAACCAGTGGTCAAGAGACCTTCAAGTCCCTGTTCGGGCGCCAAATGAAAGGTCACTTGGATACACAAAGTCAGAGGCGTGAAGAAAATACAAGTTTTATTCACAGCATGCCGGGACTCTAGTGCAGTTAATAGCCTGCCTACTAGAGTGTCAGAAACAGGAAATACACGGACTTTTATGCCCTTTTCGCAAACTAATATATGCAAAAACTACAATTTTCATTTGTTACTTCTATAACTTTCTACAATTATTATTGGTCCTAAGCCAGCACTTATGATAGGCTCAGGGATACAACTTATAGTCCTATAGGAAACTAGCTCATTTCTCTGCTTATCTAAATCTTACAGGTCTAAAGGCTACATGTACAGAAGGGCAGGGCACATCATGGCTCAAACTCTTATCTATTCAGCTTACAATGTGGTAGGGCAAGGACATACATTTCAGGCAGATGCAGTCAATAGATTATACACTGTTTTTAGCTATGTAGGCCAGAGCAATATTTTAAACAACAGTTAACTATTTCATGACCCTACATTTTGACCCTACAATGGCAACCATTTTTTTTTCTTTCCAAAATGCGCCAACACTGGAAATCTAATATACACGTTTGAGATTGTGTGACATGCACTTCTGTGCTGCCTACAAGTTAGTTCTCTACAAGTTCTACCCATTTGCTATCTGTTATACTGTTTATATATTTGTTGACTGGCTCCGTCTCTTTAGGACAGGCTTATCCAATATGGTTTTACCCAACTATGTGCACAGTGTGTATCTGGCTTTCATTAAGGAAATCAGATCTATGTGTCCATGTATACAATGAGGTATAACCAAGCACTGGAGTCATCCATCTTGAAAAAAATTGAGCCAGTTGGCAAACAACTGCCCCAAGAAAGAAGGAAAACCATCATCCTACTCCCCCCTTGATAAGTCAAACTGTAATCAGGGCTGCGTTTAAGATTTGGGTGCCTAGAGGCAAAATTAAACAGCAGATCCCAAAGCATGGAGAGAAGTGGTGTCAGAGATCCCAAAAGGAGCAGAGGAAAACCATATTTCCACAGTATTGCCTCTTTGAACCAGCACATATGTAAAGTCCCATAGAAAGCTGGTGCAGGATCCTCTCTGGCCCAGGTATTTGGTACCTTCAAAATCTGATGTCCTAGGTAGTTACCTATGCCTAAATTTGGCCTAACTTACTCCCCCCCCACTTTTATAAAACCATAGAAGCGGTTTTTAGTGTAGGCCGGCGCGCTGAATGCTCTGCGCTGCTCCCGACGCTCATAGGAGCTCTATGATCGTCAGACGCAGCGAAGAGCATTCAGCGCGTCAGCCTGTGCTACAAACCGCTTCTGCGATTTTGTAAAAGCGAGGGTTAGTGAGCACAGGTAATAAGCAGAACCCATTAAGATGGTGCAGATGACATCACTCTGGTTCTGCGGTGTCATTGTCATTCATCTTATCAGGGAAGGAAAATGAGCCAATTCAATAAAGCAGCAACAGACTCTCCGAGTTCTTAATGGAGCAGAAAGGAATAAATGAATATTCCCAGGCAGACAGTGTGTCTATGAATAAAAAATAAACCAGTACAGAAAAGCATGAAAAGCTACAGTGCTACAGAGCCCGCCTGGTAAACAAGAGCAATCTAACTGCTAAATGAATCGGATTTCCACCCTGGAAGAAAATCAATTTACTAACTGGCACTTACAGGGCTTAAAATAAAATGATGCTAAGATTCATTTACAGTGGAAAGCAATGCATTGGCGTCTGTGTCCATTTGAGAAGCAGGCGTGGAAGGGCTAAGGGGAGCTCAGCATTCAGGGATTGAGTTAATAGTACAGCTAGGAGAGAAAGGAGTGCTTTAGGTATTTACTGCTACTACTAGGGGAAAATTCATTAAATGATGAACAAAATTAGGTGCTGGGATGATCCACGTTAAGCTAGTGTTCTGTAAAGGGAGCTCTGTGTGGAACAACTTTTATACAAAGCTAGCTTAAAGCATATTTTGGCCATGATTCTACAAACAATGTCTAACATGTAGGTGCTGAGGAGCGCAATTGTCAATCATTAGTTAGGTGCTGTTTATAGAATTGTGCCTAGCGGCACCTAAAGTGATCTTAGGCGCACTCTTTTCGAACATAAAAGTTGCCATACTGGGGCAGACTGAAGGTCCATCAAGCTCAGTATCCTGTTTCCAACAGTGGCCAACCCAGGTCACAAGTACCTGGCAAGATCCCAAGGAGTAAAACAAATTTTATGCTGTTTATCCTAGGAATAAGCAGTGGATTTCCCCAAGCCTTCTCAATAATGGCTTCTGGACTTTTAGGAAATTCTCCAAACCTTTTTTAAACCCTGCTCAGCTAACTGCTTTCACCACATTCTCCAGAAACAAATTCCAGAGTTTAATTACACGTTGAGTGAAGAAATATTTTCTCTGGTTTGTTTTAAATCTACTACTTAGTAACTTCATTGATTGTCCCCTAGTCCCAGTATTTTTGGAAAGAGTGAACAAACGATTTACATCTACCCTTTCCACTCCATTCATTATTTTATAGACCTCTATCATTTCACCCCTGAGTCATCTCTTCTCCAAGCAATAGAGCCCTAGTCATGTTAGCCTTTCCTCATAGAGAATTTGTCCCATCCCTTTTATCGCCTTCTCTGTACCTTTTCTAGTTCCGCTATATCTGTTTTGTGATATGATGACCAAAACTGCATACAGTATTCGAGGTTTGGCCATACCATAGAGCGATACAAATGCATCATAACATTTTCATCTTTGTTTCCATTCCTTGACTGATAATTCTTAACATTCTATTTGCTTTCTTAGCAGCTGCCGCACATTGAGCTGAGGTTTTCAACGTATCCTCAACAATGACACTTAGATCCTTTTTCCTGGGCAGTGACTCCTAACACAGAACCCACATACATCGCTTTGCACTTCTTCACATTAAACGACATCTGCCATTTTGATGCCCAGTCTCACAAGGTCCTCTTGCAATTTTTCACAATTCTCTTGCAATTTAACAACTTTGTATCCACACGGTGTTATAGATTTGAAAGGATGAATGATGATAGTTTGGGGCATGGTAATATATTTAAATTGGTATGGGGGCCGTTGACATCTTATGTTACCTCACTATAATAGGTTTTTGATGGTGAATCAGTTTTTGTTTATTTTGGTACACATGCAGGGGAGGGGGGGAGGGGATGGAAGGATATGGCTAATAGGGTAAGGTTGTTGGAAAAATAATGGAAGTGTTGCTGAAAGAAAGGATAGTGTACTTCCTTGAATGTAATGGGTTACAGGATCCGAGGCAACATGGCTTTACAAAAGGTAAATCGTGCCAAACGAACCTGATTTAAATTTTTGATTGGGTGACCAGAGAGCTGGATCGAGGACATATGCTAGATGTAATTTACTTAGATTTCAGCAAAGCCTTTGATACGGTTCTTCATAGGAGGCTCTTGAACAAACTTGAAGGGCTGAAGTTAGGACCCAAAGTGGTGAACTGGGTTAGAAACTGGCTGTCAGACAGACACCAGAGGGTGGTGGTTAATGGAAGTCGCTCGAAGGAAGGAAAGGTGACTAGTGGAGTCCCTCAGGGTTCGGTGCTGGGGCCAATCCTGTTCAATATGTTTGTGAGTGACATTGCTGAAGGGTTAGAAGGAAAAGTGTGCCTTTTTTCAGATGAGACCAAGATTTGTAACAGAGTAGACACCGAAGAGGGAGTGGAAAATATGAAAAAGGATCTGCAAAAGTTAGAGGAATGGTCTAATGCCCGGCAACTAAAATTCAATGCAAAGAAATGCAGAGTAATGCATTTGGGGATTAATAATAGGAAGGAACTGTATATGCTGGGAGGAGAGAAGCTGATATGCACGGACGGGGAGAGGGACCTTGGGGTTATAGTGTCCGAAGATCTAAAGGCGAAAAAACAGTGTGACAAGGCAGTGGCTGCTGCCAGAAGGATGCTAGGCTATATGTATAAAGAGAGGCGTAGTCAGTAGAAGGAAGAAGGTGTTCACGCCCCTGTACAGGTCATTGGTGAGGCCCCACTTGGAGTATTGTGTTCAGTTTTGGAGACCGTATCTGGCGAAGGACGTAAGAAGACTTTAAGCGGTCCAGAGGAGGGCGATGAAAATGATAGGAGGCTTGCACCAGAAGACGTATGAAGAGAGACTGGAAGCCCTGAATATGTATACCCTAGAGGAATGGAGGGGCAGGGGAGATATGATTCAGACGTTCAAATACTTGAAGGGTATTAACGTAGAACAAAATCTTTTCTAGAGAAAGGAAAATGGTAAAACCAGAGGACATAATATGAGGTTGAGGGGTGGAAGATTCAAGAGTAATGTTAGGAAATTCTACTTTACGGAGAGGGTGGTGGATGCCTGGAATGTGCTCCCGAGAGAGGTGGTGAAGAGGAAAACGGTGACTGAGTTCAAGGAAGCGTGGAATGAACACAGAGGATCTAGAATCAGAAAATAATATTAAATATTGAACTAAGGCCAGTACTGGGCAGACTTGCACGATCTGTGTCTTTATATGGCCATGTGGAGGAGGATGGGCTGGAGAGGGCTTCAATGGCTGGGAGGGTTTAGATGGGATGGAGTAGGTTTTAACAGAGATTTCAGCAGTAGGAACCCAAGCACAGTACTGGGTAGAGCTTTGGATTCTTGCCCAGAAATAGCTAAGAAGAAAAAATTTAAAAAATTTAAATTGAAGCAGGTTGGGCAGACTGATTGAACCATTCGGGTCTTTATGTGCCGTCATCTACTATGTTACTATGTTATTGGGGAAATCTATATTTCTGTGTTTTATTAAATTATCATTAGGTGGGTGGGGTTGAGAAATTGGTTGGCTATGTATATTTGAAAGTTAAATGTGCTTATATTGACTTATTATATATGATATATTTATGTATTGCACTATTGAAGATAGGAAAATCAATAAAGATTTAACAACTTTGTGTCATCAGCAAATTTAATTATCTCACTAGTTATTCTCTTCTCTAGTTCATTGATAAATATGTTTAAACAAAAAAACAGCGGAACCAGCACAGACCCCTGATAAACTCACTATTTACCCTTCTCCAGTGAGAATATTGACCATTTAAACCTACTCTCTGCTTTCTATCTTTCAACCAGTTCTTAATCAATAATAGGACAATCCCATGACTCTCTAATTTCCTCAGAAATCTTTCACGAGGTACTTTGTCAAATACTGATCTAGATGCCTAATTGCAGATGTCTTTTATAGTGTAGATCTTTGGCAGGCTTAAATGCTCAAACTCAAAG
Source organism: Geotrypetes seraphini (assembly GCF_902459505.1). Lineage (NCBI taxonomy): Eukaryota > Metazoa > Chordata > Amphibia > Gymnophiona > Dermophiidae > Geotrypetes > Geotrypetes seraphini. The sequence continues at coordinate 85,976,629 of NC_047095.1, forward strand.
TTAGGTGTAAAGGCTATTATAAATGCTTGTGCCCAACTGATGGCAGGTAGGCATGCAAATGCAAATGTAGGTATTCTACAACATCGTGCCTAATTTCTGGAAATATCCCAAACCACCCATGCCTCTCCCATGGCCACGCCTCTTTAGAAATGTAAGCATGCATGTTATAGAATTAGGGGTAGGGCAGATTTATGCGTAACTCCTAATTACTGCCAATTAAATGCTTGTTAACACCAATACATATCATCTAATTAGCTATTTAGTTTAAGCACCACAATCAAAATTGCAGTCCACAATCAAAATTGCATGCCCAATGTTGGGCGACCTACTTGTATAAAATCTGGTGGTTAGGGCCTGATTCTATAAATGACATCTAACCACACCTAACTTGTAAGTGGCAGTCAGAGTGGTTGTCAATCAACTGCTAGGCACCGCTCATAGAACCACTTGTAGCAGTGCATAGGCGTGCTTAGGCATTGCTAGGTGCCCTTGTGGTAAGCGCTGGCATATTAGGCCAGGCCTTAGTCAACCATTCTTATTCTCTGCCCCTATCCATACCTACTTTTTAGGTAGGTGTCATTAGGCGTCGGTAGGTAATACTAGGCACCACATGGTATTCTGCACACAACACTAATTAACTATTTTTTTTTACTTTTTTTAAACTGGTTTTTAATGGTGTGGTCAATTACCATGCTGATTAAAAATTATTGTGCACAAACTTTAGTTAGGTGTCGCTAGGCATCTATGATTAGAGCACCTAGTAATGTCTAACCTAGGCACCATTTACAGAATCAGGCCCTAAATGAGCTTTAACAAGCTCATAATTGTAAAAAAAAAAATGGCTGAAAGGTGCCTACCTGATTCTATAAATTCCTTTAGGAAAGCAATTAAAACTTATCTTTCGATAAATTTATTTGACTCCTTCCCGAAATACTTGTTGTATCCATGTTATTCTTCCGGATATATCTAACCCTCCTGACTTACCAATGTAATTTGAAAATATTTTCTGTGACATCGCTGTCTTTGTGCAGTCTCTTCCTCTGTAAACCGCTCTGAACTGCTTGTGGTATTTGCGGTATACAAAAATAAAGTTATTATTATTATTGCAAGGTGGCTAGTGGCGCCTAACACCTAAATGGGTGTGTTTGGGGTAGAGACAGAGATAGGCGCTATTATGTATGATTCCGAAAATAACTTAGGTGCCTGCAATGTAGTCCAGTAAAACCCTGGCCTATAGTACTGGCGCCTAAGTTTTATGATAGGCGTTGTATGGTGCGATGCTGTAAACGGCGCCTTAGTCTGACACTTTTTTCAAGGTGTCTACTGATTTAGGTGCGGTTTATAGAATCTAGCCATTAATGCCCATGGAATGAAGGATTGTTGGATTTGGGACAGGCTCACTGAGGCACAAAGATGTTGCTTGCTTTTTGGCTAAGACAGATAATTCACTAATGTTGCTAGGAAGCATGTGATGAGATCTTGAATACTCCATGGAAGCTGTAGGTCATGCATATCAACATGCTTTGAGTCCCAATAAGATGGTTATTTCTTCAATATTAATCTAATTTGGAATCGCATATAGCTTTTAAATAACTCTTATTTCAAGTGATAAATTCCAAGTGATAAATATACTCTTAATAGCTATAAATTTCATAACTTTACTGAAGCTTCAGACCTCAGAAACACCACTCATCGCTCAAATAGTTATCATAGCAATAAGCTTGACGTGTTGTCTCCTCACTGGCCCACATTTTTATCCTAATCAGATTTCAATATTTAAAGTGCAGTTTTTAAAGTGCAATAGTTTCAAGGTGCTTAAAAAGTACCTTAAAGTGCTAGTAGTCAAATACTTTTACATATGTACTAAAGGCAGGTGTCTTGGACTGCCTGGAAGGTGCTATAGCTCAGTAAGTAAAAGCCCTATGCTCTTCTTCTAGAGGTCATAAGTTCAAATCCCAACCAGCTCCCCCAGCACATATTTTAATTGTGGCATTCTACCTTACACCTTGATAATCTCACAATGAAATCACCATTGTGCAGCTGTAAACCTCCATTTGCAATTAAGTAGAAACCATGCTAAGGTCTGTATCTGTTTTTTTTTTCTGTTTTTAACCTTTTCCAAATGAAGTTATATATGCAATCTATATATTTTTTGTCATGTGCTTTCTTTGCTTTCGAGAATGAGCTGATTGGAGCACTGTTTAGTCAGAAAAAAAGGGTAGCTTTTTTAGCAAGAAAACTAAAGCTATGTTTTTCATGTGCTGTGCTTCAGTTAATGAATCTTTTCCTTTAATTAGCAAATAGCATTGCTGTTTGTTCACAAAAATAGAAGGCTTTGCATTCAATATATCTGTTTTGATGTGCCCCATTTATGTGGTGCCTTATTAAATGTATTTTGAGCTTAATAAAGCAAAAATAAATCCCAGCGAGCTATTTAGCAGATTGCATTATGAACGTCCAAAGAGTGCCTAAGTTCCGTCCATAGAACACAGATCTATTTGAAGCCCAAATTAAGCTCAAAAGTAGACCTGGTTTTCATTCGCCTACAATATAGGCATGATATGGACGCCCTAGGTTGCTCAGTGCTATGTAAATGAATCAAAGGACGTCCAAATTGAGTCATTGCCCATTCCACATCCACGCTCAAGTTAGGTGCGAGTTTTAAACAATGGCGTCCATAAAATTGTGGCTGCATCTACATCCTTTGGACACCTAAGTACTAATTATCACTTGTTATGACCCTTAATTGGCTCATTAACTACTTAGATTGGATGCCTAAAGCATGCCTAACTTTAGGCATGACTTAGGTGCCCTTTATAGAATCGGGGCCTAAGAATATATCTAAAAAAGGGGAAGTTTTACTAATAGGTAATTTTAACATGCTGGATGTTGATTGGGGTATCCCTATTGCAGGGTCTTCTAGAAGTAGGAAAATCCTGGATTCTCTACAAGCAGAACTGTTCCAACAGTTGATAAGGAAGAAGTAGGTTATTGCAGGCCAGTATGTCTGACTTCTGTGGTAAGCAAATTAATGGAAATGCTTTTTAAAAACAGAGAATGATCAAGTTTCTCAAGCCAATGGATTGCAGGACCAGAGGCAACATGGATTCATTAGAGGCAGGTCTTGTCTGACAAATCTGATCAATTTCTTTGACTGGGTGACCATAGAATTGGGTAGATGGAGTGTGCTAGATGTGGTGTATTTAGATTTTAGCGAAGCCTTTGACAGTGTTCCACACAGACATCTAATAAACTGAGTGTCCTCGGGATGAGCCCCGAAAAGATGGGCTGGGTCAAGAACTGGTTGAGTGGATGATGACAGAGGGTAGTGATCAACGGAGATCGCTCTGAGGAAAGGGATGTTACCAGTGGTGTGCTTCAAGGTTCTCTTGGGCCTGTTCTTTTAACATTTTTATAAGCAATATAGCTGAATGACTATCAGGTAATATTTGCCTCTTTGCGGATGATACCAAAATCTGCAAAAGAGTAGACTCCCCGGACCTAGTGAAGCTTGAAGAATGGTCTGACATTTGACAGTTAAAATTTAATGCTAAGAAATGCAAAGTCATGCATTTGGGCTGCAAAAAACCCGAAGGAATTTATATGCATGATAGAAGAGCAGGACTTGGGTGTGATTGTATGTGATGATCTTAAGGTGGCCAAACAGGTTGAAAAGGTGATGATGAAAGCTAGAAGGATGTTAGGGTGCATAGGAAGAAGTATGGCCAGTAGGAAAAAGGAGGTATTGATGCCCCTGTATAAGACTCTAGTGAGACCTCATTTAGAATATTGTATACAATTCTGGAGACCCCATCTTCAAAAAGATATAAAAAGATGAAGTTGGTCCAGAGGAAGGCTACTAAAATGGTGCATGGTCTTTGTCATAAAGTGTATGGGAATAGACTTAAAGATCTCAATATGTATACTTTAGAGGAAAGGTGGGAGAGGGGAGTTATGATAGAGATGTGGTGTAAATGCGCATGAGTCTAGTCTCTTTAATTTGAAATGAACACAAGAACATAAGCAGTGCCTCTGCTGGGTCAGACCAGAGGTCCATCGTGCCCAGCAGTCCGCTCATGCAGCTGCCCATCAGGCCCAGGACCTATTTAGTATTCCTCTATCTATTCCCTTTTTTTTCAGGAAATCGTCTAATCCCTTCTTAAACCCCAATACCATATTCTGTCCTATCACATCCTCTGGAAGTGCATTCCAGGTGTCCACCACCCTTTGGGTGAAGAAGAACTTCCTAGCATTGGTTCTGAATCTGTCCTCTCTCAATTTTTCTGAATGCCCTCTCGTTCTTGTAGTTTTTGAAAGTTTGAAGAATCTGTCCCTCTCTACTTTCTCTGGAATGAATGAGAGGGCATAAGATAAAGTTTGGAGGTGATAGGCTCAGGAGTAATCTAAGGAAATACTTTTTTACAGAAAGGGTGGTAGATGTGTGGAACAGTCTCCTGGAAGAGGTGGTGGAGACAGAGACTGTGTCTGAATTCAAGAAGGCATGGGATGCCCCATGGAGGGGCCTGAGGCTCTGATGCACTGGGTGGGGAAGTCCCACCATTTTGAAGAGGCAGGCCAGCTGACCGGAGGGAATAGGCATCCCTCTGGCTATCTATCTGGGAAAAGTATCAATTTGCACCTGTTACTAATTTGTAGGGCTTTGCTTTCCATTGAAATGAAGCAAAACAGTCAACTAATATTTTCATTTTCATTTCATTGTGATTTGAAAATGTAATAAAAATGAACAAAATTTCATTCACTTTTTGTTTCGTTTCATTTTCAAAATTTGGAGCCAGGCTCAGTCTGTGTGAAAACTAATTCCTGCTGACTGAAATTTAATAAATCACTTCCATGCTCATGGCTGGGCCTCTCCAGGACTCCCAAGCTTGTGAGGGACCCCAACTCTGTACCTTAACCCATCTGTGAAGCCTTGGGTGTGGGGAGGGGAGGGAGGGGGAAGAATGACTCTCAGTTGCTCCTTGTCTACAGTTTATAAAATAGTAGTAGTAGCTGACCTGAAGAGGCCATTTTGAATAATCATTATACTGTATTTTTATGGCAAAGATTCAAAATGGCACTAGACTCAGGTCTATTACTGCCATTTTGAAATACAGGATCCAAAGGGCAGTAGAAGAACAGGCAGATGAGGGTAAGGCATAACTTGGGGTCATAAAGGGATTAGATATGAGCTTGGCAGGACCTGAAAGGGATAGTCTACAAACCTGGTGAGGGTTTTAAAAACATTTAATAGGTAGGGACAGTGTTTTCATTTTACTTTTTTGTTCTTTTTTCAATTTTGTTGTATTTTACTTTGTTTTGAATAAATGTAACAAAATAAATAAATAAAATTAAATAAAGCTTAACCTCCTCTTTTACTAATATGTAGCGGGAGTTTTTTGCACCAGCAGCGGCAATAACTGCTCCGACGCTCATAGGAATTCTATGAGTGCTGGAGCAGTTACTGCTGCTGCCAGCGCTAAAACCCACGCTATGCGTTAGTAAAAGGGGGTAAATGAACTAAAAAAATATTCAGTGGATGTCTCTATTATTTTTAAATGACCAAAATGTAGGTGCATGGACAAAACTTGGATTGTGGAAGAAATTGAATATTGCTTTGAACATTATTGTTAACATGCTTTTTATTTGCAAGATAAAAATATATATAATTGTTTTGATATTTGCAATAGAGATCAGGCTGGTTCTTTCCCTATTTGGAGACAGCAGCAAGACTGAGAAAGGATGATATCTAATTATTACATTACATTAGTGATTTCTATTCCGCCATTACCTTGCGGTTCAAGGCGGATTACATAAGAAATTAGAAGAAAATTAGGAGTAGTCTGGTCAGTTTCTAAGTTGCGAGGGTTGGAGAGTATTGCAGGTGATGCTTGGGATAGATCTGGCTGCGTTAGTTTGGTTAATGTATTATTTTTTTTTTAAATCTTTATTGATTTTCCAAACTTCAATAGTGCAAATATACAAATATATAACATATAATAAGTCAATAAAAGCACATTCAACCTACAAATATACATAACCAACCATTTTCTCCCACCCAATGACCCAATGATTATTCAATAAAACACAGAAACATAGATTTTCCCAATAACCTTACCCATTTCAAATTAATAATACCCTCCCATCCTCCCATCCACCCCAAGTGTAAATACTCAAAGGTCAAATTAGGACAGAAATACCCTCCCCTCCCACTCTTCCCTGGGTGTACATGAAAATAAATAAACAAAATAAACAAACAAAAACTAACTCACAATCAAAGACCTATTATGTTTAATGTATTTTTTAAAAAGTAGGGTTTTTGTTTCTTTTTTGAAGGTTTTATAGTCTGTGGTTGAGGTCAGTAAATTGGAGAGTTGGTGCAGTTTTGCTAACCATTTATAATCTATCAAAGGTTTTGAAGCCTTGATCTCATTTTGTCTTTGTTTGCTTATTTCAGAGTACCTTTCTGAAATTTGTAATTATGAATACAAGCAGTCTTTATATAATAACGTGCCTCTCTTTGGTGTATTGTAAGTCTTTAGCAGTCTGCGTTCTTGGTATGTTGCTATTCCTCGTGCGCAGAATTGAATCGGACGGCCACCAGGATGATCTCGGGGCTCAAGGGTCTCTCGTACGAAGAGACTGAACAAATTGCAGCTTTACACTCTCGAGGAACGTAGGGAGAGGGGAGACATGATCGAAACATTTAAGTACCTCACGGGACGTGTCGAAGTGGAAGATGATATTTTCTTTCTCAAGGGACCCTCGGCCACAAGAGGGCACCTGCTCAAACTCAGGGGAGGAAAATTTCATAGCGACACCAGAAAGTATTTCTTCACAGAGAGAGTGGTTGATCATTGGAACAAGCTTCCAGTGCAGGTGATCGAGGCAGACAGCGTGCCAGACTTTAAGAATAAATGGGATACCCATGTGGGATCCCTACGAGGGTCAAGATAAGGAAATTGGGTTATTAGGGCATAGACAGGGGGTGGGTAAGCAGAGTGGGCAGACTTGATGGGCTGTAGCCCTTTTCTGCCGTCATCTTCTATGTTTCTATATATCCTGCATAAGAACAGTTGGCCAGGACACAACTCTTTTGTTTTGAATTTTCGCAGAGATCAGAGAAACGAGAAGAGGGAGAGAGAAATAGGGAAGGAGAGGGAGAATGAAATTCTTTCATTCTTAACAGATTGGAATTAGCTGCAGTGAAACCTTGAAACTTAATGACAATCTGCTAAAAGCTTCTTGGTTGTGTCTCATTAACACGATTAAGTGTTCCATTTATATCTCTCTGCCCTACAGGGCAGGCACATCTCCAGATGAGGACATAGGTCTATCCTTTTTTTTTTTTTACAAAGTCTTTTGCAAATTTCAGTTCACTCCTGCTTAAATTTACTTTACTAAAACCGACTGAAGTGCCACTAGATCTTAAGAAGTAGGCAAAATAGCTTTTATACTGAGAAACTCCCTGAGGCAAGCCCATATGACTAAGCCAAGTGAGCATCTTAAAATGTCCCAGCAGAGTAGGAAAAAAAACCTCTTTCCAGACCTGTTCATTATATTGTTCTTTCCCACAACACAGATGAAAACTTGAGTTTTACTTAAAGGCAGACTTTTTCTCTCATTTATCTAGAGCATTTAGTAGCATTTTTTTTTTTTTTAAATTAAAAATTTTCAACATTATTACATCCATTTAAATAAACATAATACGATATGGAATACAAAGAAAATATACGTTATCCACAAAAGAACCAATTTTACCCCTAAGGGGAAATATCCATCTAGCCCACAAATGGAGGAAGATATCTCATAATTCAAATAAACTATATAACAGTAGCATTTTAAGCAAGTGGAGGATTGTGAGCATGTTACAGTTAGGGTTGGGCAGGCTGCTGACTTATGGTTGATACTGGTTTATTGCCTACCAGGATTCAGGTTGAGGTTCATGAGGAATTAGGAAATTCTTTTTAAGTTGAAAATCATTGCTTTGGAAGATTTTAATATACATACATTGAGAAGACCTCAGTGGATTAGACGCCTAGTTTTAGATGCTCACACAGAAGTTAGGTGCAAAAACACGGCTTAAATGACACTTAGAGCTCCTTTTACAAAGGTGAGCTAGCGTTTTTAGCATACGCATAGGATTAGCGCATGCTACTCAAAAAACTACCGCCTGCTCAAGAGGAGGCGGTAGCGTCTAGTGCGTGCGGCGTTTTAGCGTACGCTATTTCGTGCATTAAGGCCCTAACGCATCTTTGTAAAAGGAGCCCTTAGGCCGCGGCGCTATTCTATAATTGAGTGCTTAAGTGCCTTAGAGCGTAAAAGCAAAGGAGGTGTGCATGTGGGTAAGACATGAGTGATAAATGAGCAGGTTAAGAGGGCCCACTGAAAAGTTCTCAGCCCAACCAACAAAGTTGGGGCAGTCTCCATGAAGGGCTATACACTTAGTCCAGTGATTGTCCACTTTTTTCATTCTATATTCTTGCAACGAAATGAAAAAAGTGGACAAAGTGTATAGACCTGGACTAAGTGTATAGACACTGGACTAAGTGTATAGACCTCGATGGAGACTGCCCCAACTTTGTTGGTTGGGCTGAGAACTTTTCAGTGACTCCTCATACATTATCAGATGCCAAAGATATGGAATACTGTAAGTTGTGCACCTAGATGCTAACTTTTGGGTGTCATATTTATACCTGACTAACGTTTAGCACTTAATGTTGGTGCCTAAATGTTGGCACAATTTTGGAATACAGTGCTCCCCCAAGATTCATGGGGGTTCCATTCCAGGAACTCCTGCGAATCTCAAAAAAACGTGAATACGGTTTTTCATGGGGGAGCCTTAAGAGGGCAGCGGGAGAGGACAGCAGGAGAGCAGCCGGAGCGCTGCGAGTGCAGGAAATCACTCGCAGTTCGCTCCGACTGCCTCTTCCTGCACAAAGTTGGGCCTTATCCAATCAGGATCTGCGTGTCAAAGCGGCTGCAGATTGGATAAGGCCCTACTACGTGCAGGAAGAGCGGTCGGAGCGAACCGCGAGTGATTTCCTGCACTCGCAGCGCTTCAGCTGCTCTCTCCTGCCTCTCCCGCTGTCCTCTCCTTGTTGGTGGTTCGCGGTCTGAAAATACCATGACTGCGAACAACTGGGGGAACACTGTACTATCTTAGGGCAAAGATATGGTGCACCTAATTTTTAGCGCCCTTTAAAGAATTGCCTCCATAGAAACATAGAAATAGACGGCAGATAAGGGCCACGGCACATCCAGTCTGCCCACCCCAATGACCCTCCCCTACCTATCACTGTGAATAGATCCGTGTCTATCCCATTTGGCCTTAAAATCAGGCACGCTGCTGGCCTCAATGACCTGAAGTGGAAGAGTATTTCAGCGATCAAGCACCCTTTCAGTGAAAAAGAATTTCCTGGTGTCACCGTGCAGTTTCCCGCCCCTGATTTTCCACGGATGCCCCCTTGTTGCCGTGGGACCCTTGAAAAAGAAGATATCTTCGACCTCTATGCAGCCCGTGAGATACTTGAACGTTTCGATCATGTCTCCCCTCTCTCTGCGTTCCTCTAGCGAGTAGAGCTGCAACTTCTCCAGCTGCTCCTCGTACGGGAGGTCCTTCAGTCCGGAGACCATCCTGGTGGCCATTCTCTGAACCGACTCTAGTCTCAGCACATCCTTACGGTAATGCGGCCACCAGAATTGCACGCAGTACTCCAGTTGAGGTCTCAACATGGATCTATACAATGGCATAATGACTTCAGGTTTACGGCTGACGAAACTCCTGCGTATGCAACCTATGATTTGCCTTGCCTTGGAGGAAGTTTGCTCCACTTGATTGGCAGTCAAGTGGAGCAAGCTTCCTCCATGCACTCATTCACTCCTGCTCTGAAGCAGTTGTAAATGTGTGTATTTGTGCACTATTGAGACTGGATCTGGTTGCCTGTTTTAAAACATTGCATCAGTTCCTATGTTGCCTTAAAAAAATAGGCTTCAAATAGGTGCCTTTATGGATTTCTAACATATGCATCCTATGAAATCAGACCCACTATCCCCTAGTTTCCATAGTAAATGGCGACAGATAAAGACCTGCGTGGTCCATCCAGACTACCCAATCACATTAATGTAGTAATTATTTGTTTTACTTGCTAAGTCTCTCTATAAGATGTCCTCCCCTCCCCCCACAACAAGCAAGACCTGCACTCTGGATAGGGGGCGAGTTATTATAAATCCAAATTTAACCCCCCCCTTTGCTAAGGAGCGATGGCAGTTGTAGGCTGCTCCCGATGCGTTCAATTCTGGTCTCCTTATCTCAAGAAAGATATAGTGGCACTAGAAAAGGTTCAAAGAAGAGCGACCAAGATGGTAAAGGGGATGGAACTCCTCTCGTATGAGGAAAAACAATTAGGGCTCTTCAGCTTGGAAAAGAGACGGCTGAGGGGAGATATGATTGAAGTCTACAAAATCCTGAGTGGAGTAGAACAGGTACAAGTGGATCGATTTTTCACTCCATCAAGAATTACAAAGACTAGGGGACACTCGATGAAGTTACAGGGAAATGCTCTTAAAACCAATAGGAGGAAATTTTTTTCACTCAGAGAATAGTTAAGCTCTGGAACGCATTGCCAGAGGTTGTGATAAGAGCGGATAGCATAGCTGGTTTAAGAAAGGTTTGGACAAGTTTCTGAATGTGGTATAAAATATGCATACTTGCTCCTGATCCATTTTGTCATATACGGGAAAAAGACTGTAGAAGTCCATCCGGCATCAGCTTCACTTCCCCACAACTGGGGCTGCATTTAAGTGCTACTTCTGCACATCATAAATGAAATTATAGTTGTTGATCTGATGATCTTTTAAGTTTCATGTTGATACTATCCTCTTTCTATTTAGGGATCCTTTGTGTCTATCCCAAGCATTTTTGAACTCGATCACTGTTTTTGCCTCCTCCACCTCTGCAGGGAAAGCATTCCAGGCATCCACCACCCTTTCCATGAAAAGTATTTCCTGGCATTACTCCTAAGTCTCAATCAACTGAATAAGGAAAAATTCAGAGATCTTCAATAAACTAACTTGAAATCAATGGAGAACAAACTCGTATCAAGTAGATTTTATTACCAGACCACAAACATCCAAGGCACTACTTATTAGTTTTTCATGCCCTTACTGGGGTGATGTGTTCATCATCGGTCTTGGTAAAGTGACATGTGCAAATTGATTTTTAAATTATTTTTAACAAGCTCTATAAAGTTATAAAGTGCTTAAAGAGTCTGTTAAAAATAATTTAAAAATCAATTTGCACACGTCACTTTATCAAAACCGATGATGAACACATCACCCCAGTAAGGGCACAAAAAACGAATAAATATTACTCCTAAGTCTACCACCCCACAACCTCATATTATGTCCTCTTGTTTTACATCTTCTCCCTCTGTGGAAAATATTTGTTTGTACATTAATACCATTTAAGTATTTAAATGTCTGCATCATATCTCCTCTTCCCTTCTTTCCTTTAGGGTATACATATTCAGATAACTCGTATGAGCCTCTTCTCATATGTCGTTTGATGCAATCCTGATATTATTTTCATCACCTTCCTCTGGACCACTTCAAGTGGGGGAGAGTGTGGTGCAGTGGTTAAAGCTACAGTCTTAGTACCCTAAGGGATCTGACTAATCGGAGTCTTAGGCCACTCCCAGTGCATCCCAGAATGCACCAAGAATGGGATAGACTGCTGTTGAGGTGAGCCTGCTGGATGGAAGTAGTAAGCATCTCTCTGGCAGGCCAACAAGAAAAAGGTATCTGGGTGGGCTTGGTGGGTGTTGGGGTGGGGCAAGTTTTACACGGGGGGTTCTGACAGGAGGGAGTGGGCATCCCTCCTGCTGTTGATCTTCGGGGGCAGTTTTTTCTGGCAGGAGGGACTGGGCATACCACCTGCCATTGATCTTTGGGGGAGATGGGGGTATTTCCAGCAGGATGGACTGGGCATTCTTCCTGCCAGTGATCTTCAGGGATGGCGGCAGGAGGAATTGGGCACTCAACCTGCCACGGACATTTTTTGGGGGGGCTTTGGGGGTTCTAGTCAGAGGGACTGGGTGTCCCTCCTGTCGGCTGACTTCAAAGGGGGGTGGGTTCCCTGCTGCGGCCGCTAAACTGCTCGCGGCAGGGAGATTCCTTTGCCACGATCAGTTCAGCAGCCGTGTCTATTTGAAATGTAGGCCAGCATTTTGCTGGCCTACATTTCAGGTGCCTATTCTAGCCCTATAGAGAAGTCTAGGGCTTCCTAAGCTCGCCTAAGGCCACTTCCAGGCAAAACCACACCTTTGCCTAGCCTTGGGTGAGTTTAGGCAGCAATAACACCCTAGGCTTCCTAGGCTCACAAAAATACCTACAATGTAGACTGCTTGCCTCGGGATGGTTTATTTATTTTTTATAAATGTGTGTCCCAATTGGCTGGTTAGACAGCGGTAGGACACCTACCGCCGCCTACAATCGGGATGCCGTTTATAGAATTTGCCCCTCTGTGTCCAGGGGCCCAGATCACTGTCAATCCACTCCTGATTCCCAGAACCACACACACACACAAAAAAAAAAGAAGGTGAAGATTTTAGAAAAGCATGATGCACTTTGTTCAGACCACTTACTGTTGATTTTTTCAGTTAGAAAGAGGGGAAGGTAGGGTTAGATTAAGGAAAAAGTAGGTTGCAGTGGATGAGAAATAAGGGGAAAGCCTCTGCTTGGTCTGGGATCGGTAGCATGCAATATTGCTAATATCTGGGTTTCTGCAAGGTCCTTATGACCTAAATTGGTCCCTATTGGAAATATGATACTGAGCTAGATGGACCATTATAGCTATTCTTATGTTCTTATAGATTCAGGAGAGAGGCTGAAAAGGTCCATGATAAATAATATTTATTTATTTATGAACATTTATTATTTGTCAGTCTGGCAGCCACCCCACTCAGGGTGCAATACAAATGCACATATAACCTCATTAATCATCAACGCATAAAAGAAAAACATAGCTCTCCCTCCATGTCAGCCACCAGATCATCAAATCAGACTATTCGCATTCCTGTTCTTTTAGGATTACCTACTCCTCCCTCCTTCAGTTCAGACAGTGGATAAGTTGCTGAGGTGTAGGTAGAGGGATATAAAAGGAGTATTGGATGATACTGTTGTAAAGAAATTAAGGCACAAGAAAATCAATATGAGAAGTGGATGGTTTAGTGGGGAATCGAAAGATCAAAGATGCTTGCTTGAGCAATGGAGTATCATTGAAGAAAAACTAATAGCCTCTTTTACAAAGCCACGCTATCGGCTGCGCTTTGCTAATGGCCCCGAAGCCCATAGAGATATAAAGGGCATTGGGCCTGTTGCCGCATGGCAGCCACTAGCACGGCTTTGTAAAAGAGGCCGTAAGACTATCATAGATAAAAATAATTAGTAGATGGAAGCTAGAAAATACTAGCAGTTATTTGAAAGGATTAAAAGAAATCATTTCTCAGATGTGATAGAGGCGCTGTTGAGGCGTGAATAGGCTATTTAGGGCAGGGATAGGTAATAGGTGTTCTGACCAGAGCAGACCAGAGTGTAAATGTTTGGCAGATTTTCTTTTGGTGGGACAGATGAGAAAGATTTGAGCAAAACTGGTGAGAATAAAGGTTCAAGGGATAAACTGGTAGACCATTTTACCATTTTAGAAACTGTAGTGAGATTGAAAGATTTTGAGTAGTTGTTAGTGAGAGAGATAGAGATTTACCTAGAGAAGGTAAAGTCCTTAGTTACCTAGACAATTAGATGTAAATCCTTTGCTACTAATAAAGGAGGCTGGGTTGTAACTGTAGGCTGGTTGTGGGAAACATTTTAGTAATTTTAGACTAAGAAAATTGACCCTGATCCCTCCATAAAGAGGACACGACCAAAAAACAAAAGGTTTGTGGAGAGTTGATGTCCAAGATGAAGGCTTTATTAAGACAAATAAATAATCCACATAAAAACATCTAGGGCCTGAATCACTGGAAACATGTGGACCCAATACGGTCCGTGTTTCGACACAATTGTCTTCTTCAGGCGTCTCTATTGGTCCTATAGACTTATGGATTAATTGCAACGATAATCTCTGCGCTAAGACTGCAAGCTCAAAGCTCTGAAGAAGACAATTGTGTTGAAACACAGTCATTTTAGAATGATCATAATTTTATGACTGTGTATGCATTCATATTGTGTACTGCCATGTTATATATTGCTTTATAATACAGGTTTTCAAATTAAATGAAATAATCCACTTTTTGTGGTTGTGTCCACTTTTCCTAGGATTCTATACATTAGAACAATGATTCAAAGGATCAACCCATAACAGGATGCCTAGGATAAGAGGGTAAGCAAACACCTACTTTTCTTTAGAGAAAGCAAGTGTAACTGGTTGAAAATGTACACTCATTGAAGGTATGATTGCTTACACCAACCCAATTGTGTAAGTACTGGCACCTAGATGTTAGCCAGAATGCAGGTCAATTGTAGAAAGCTAAAACATCTATTTGTGTGTTCCACCCATCTCCAACCATGTGCATGTCTACAGGTAAAGGATGCGTCATTAAACAGTGCATTGCCTTCCTCTAGTTGATATTCTGTAAGAGGCCATTTATGTTTATGTCTGTTAAAATCTTTATATACCGCATATACAGCCACAAAGCATCAAAGCGGTTTACAATATAACTTAATCAAATATATGAAAAGAACTCCATGTAAAGAGGAAAGCAAAAAAAGAACAACATTTCTAATACATAATGTCCTATAACATCCAAATTAACAAATGAAATTAAAAATGATTGATTAATACAAATTTATCAATTATAAAAGTATATAAATACTAGTGTTTAAGCCCGTTACATTAACGGGTGCTAGAATATATGGCTGTCTGTCTTTCTTTCTTTATGTCTCTCTCCCTGCTCCTGTTTCTTTCTTCCTTTCTTTCTGTCTTTCTCCCTCCTGCAATTTTTTTCTCTCTCTCCCTGGCACCCTTTGCCTGTCTGTCTTTATTTCTGTGTCTCTCTGGTCCCCTGTCTGTCTTTATTTCTGTCTGTCTCTCTCCCTAGCCTCCTTTGTCTGTCTGTATTTCTTTCTGTGTCTACCCCCCCCCACTTTCCTTTGCAGAAGCAGCAGCGGTTTTCCCTTCCCCTCCAGGTCCCTGCTGAGTAGTAGAAACATTTTCCCCCACCCCCCATTCCCTTCTTACCTTGAGCTGCCCTGCTCCGTTCGGCCCCTCCCCCTTCCCTTCCCGTGTGCTGGCCTGCTGCGGCTGAAGGTTTTTTTCGGCGACTCCTCCTGTTAAAACTCCCCCCCTCCTCCTCCCGCAACCGCTCCTGTTCAAAGCGGCCTGCTGAGGTTCGCGGCCGCTGTAACGAACCTCGCAGGCCGCTCTCCAACTCGGTAGCATGTTCCCTCTGACGCGATTGCGTCAGAGGGAACGTGCTACCATGTGGAGAGCGGCCTGCGAGGTTCGTTACAGCGGCCGCGAACCTCAGCAGGCCGCTTTGAACAGGAGCGGTAGCGGCTGTTGCAGGAGGATTGGGGGGGGGGGGAATTCGTGAGCGGCGGCAGGACCATGAGGCGGGATTGAGTTTTTCGGCTTCCCCTATCTGGGGAAACTGCCGTGCCGAACTGAGCTGCACATGGGGCCGTAGTAAGCGCGGGGCATGCTGCAGTCTTGGCGGCCACGGACATACGGATCATGGAAGCACGCCGATAAGACTGCGCATGCGCCGCCTACGGTTTTATTATATAGATAAATGTAAATTCTGACTGTATTTACACGCTTAAGTGGCCACTTATGTACATGAATGATTAGAAAAACACAATTGAGGTGCATTACTACCACCTAAAAAGTAGGTGGCTCTTTATAGAATTACCCTGAGAGAGTGTGATGGTATATATAATAATAATAACAGTTTATATACCGCAATGCCGTGAAGTTCTATGCGGTTTACAAAAGATTAAAAGACGTTACAAATTGAATGAACTTAAAAGAGGTGAAAGAAAGTGGTTAATAGGTCAAGAGAACCGTATTGAGGAGAAAGAGATGTACGGGTCAGCTGTCTAGATATTTCAGGAACAGATATGTTTTTAGGCGCTTCCTGAATTTCTCATAAGTAGTGGGCGAAAGCAATTGTTCTAGATCTTTACCCCATAATACTGCCTGATGTGAGAGAAGGTGTTCATGGTGTTTTTTCAGTTTACATCCTCTAACTGGGGGAGGAAACGAAGTTTGAGTGTGAGCTTCTCTTGTGTCTGTTGGCTGAGAAGGAGAAAAGGTTAGTTATGTATTTAGGGGCTAGTTCATATAGTACTTTAAAGCAGAGGCAAGCGAACTTAAACTTTATGTGTGCCTCCATTGGCAGCCAGTGCAACTGCTGGTACTAAGGTGTCACGTGATCAAATTTCTTTAGTCCGAAGATTAGTCTGACCGCTGCATTTTGCATTAATTGTAAACGTCGCATATTCTTTTGAGAAATTGCTAAATAGGCGATGTTACAGTAATCAAGTTGACTTAGTACAAGGGATTGTACCAGGATTCTGAATGCTGGCTTATCAAAATATGATTTGATGGATCTAAGTTTCCAGACAGTGAAAAAACCCTTTCTGATTAAGGAGTCCACCTGGTATTTCCTAGCCACTCAAAACAAGAAGACCAAGGGAGGAAACAGCAACCAGAGAATTAACCTCAGCAGACAAACAGGAAGACTGCAGCAACCGACAAATTATCCTCAACCTCTGTGGTAAGAGGGAGGGCCTAGTTTCCAGGGCAATGGGGAAGACTGGGGTGCAAAAGTGGCAAATCTCCAGCAGTATAAAAGCCAGACAAAAGGATGAGAGCTGTTTCTCCAATGGGACTGAAGGTAGAAAAGATTGCAGTCTGCACAAAGAAGAACAAGATAAAGAATTATTTCTTGGATAAGTTGGATTTTTTTTGGATAGAGTAGTTCCTCTGTAAACTCAGTTTTCACTAATAATGTTTGTCATTGGGTAGTGCTGACTTCTAATGCCAGTGAAAAGTTCAGAATTTACAATTGGATGGCAGAAAACAGGCTTTTCTTTTGCTTTGTGAACTACAGTGTAAAAAGTTGTATCTGAAAGAACTGTAGAGATGGTTGAGAACGTGTCCTCTTAATTAATTTTTTTTTTAAAAAAGACTGTTTAAAGATTATAATGAGGATTGAAATCTTTTATTTTTCTTTTGAATTTCAGCTAAAGTGCCAGTCTGAGTTGTTTATTTAGGAGCTGAGGAGCTCTCGTGAAATATTCTTTAAATGTCTGAGGGATTTGCCATTGCCTGAGGGACATTATGAACCTACAGTAAATTAAATATAACAGCCTGTGAAACTCTGATATTTTAAGGTGGACCAGCATCTTGCAATCAGAACAGGAGCAGAAAAGAAATCTGAGGAACAAAATACAGTCTGAGAGACAGCCTACTTTATTACACATCATGGCAGTGGTGAGATCTGCAAGAATACCACAGAGGATCCAATGAGACCCAAGCTGAAGTTCAAGGCAGCACTCTCACAAAGGAGTACGGGTATCTCTTCTTTGGCAGTGTGAATACCAGAGAGATCTAGCAGTAGAAGGCAAATTGGGTAGAGGTAAAGGTAGCCAAATAAGTGAAATGCTATGAGAAAAGGGAGAAGTGAGATTTAATGTGATCTGCACTTGGTGTGTATTTTCTGTCTACCACTGGACAAAAGTTTTTTTGAAGTTTATTTTATCACCTTTCTACCAAATGAAGATGGTAAATTGATAGATGATTGAAAACACCTACAGGGGAGTATTTCCCGATTTGTGATTTTCTTACCGTTACATGGTTCTGAGCACCGCTTTGGTTACATAGTTCCTATTTTTTTGTTTTGTTGAGTACCACTGGACAAAGGCATCTTAGGAATTTTGCAAACAAAGAGCAAAGAAAACCTTGCAAACAACTACAGGATAAGGATCCAATAAAAGGTTAGAGTGATGACTCCTAGTTTGGCAGTAATTCTCCAGAGGTCTTTATTGTAAAAGAAGAACCCAACATGAATTCACGTTTCAGCATAGAGAAAGCTTTCCTCAGGGGTACAGTTATGGATCTATGTAAACAGATAGCTGGGAATAAAAAAAGGAGAATGAATGTTTGGAGGTCTCATAAATGTTAGGTGGGTATATTGAGATACAAGAAGATGCCCCATCTATGAGCTCCTCTTGTTTTATACACATAAATAACATGTAAAACACAATTGGCAATTCAAATTTAAAAAATACAAATTAAAAACAAAATATGAAATATGTATATAATAATATAATAAAATATAAAGATAATAAAAATTATAGAATAAATGATATCTACGAGCAGCAGCTGAAAAGTTCTCATCCTAACCAACAAAGTTGGGGCAGTCTCCATTGAGGGCTATACATTTAGGGATCCTTTTACAAAGCTGCGCTAGCGGTTTTAGCGCGTGCTAAATTGCTGCGCATGCTAGATGCTAAAGCCAGCATTGAGCTGGCATTAGTTCTAGCCACGAAGCGCGGGTTTAGTGCGTGCTAAAATTCTGTGTGCTCTAAAAATGCTATCGCAGCTTTGTAAAAGGAGCCCTTAGTCCAGCAATTTTCCACTTTTTTCATTCCGTATTTTTCCAATGGAACGAAAAAAGTGGAAGATCACTGGACTAAGGGCTCCTTTTACTAAGGTGCGCTAGCGTTTTTAGCGTGCTAACCAGGCGATAAACAAAAAATACTAACGTAAGCTCTATGGAGGCATTAGCATTTAGCGCAGATGGCATTGTAGCGCGTGCTAAGCACACGCTAAAACCACTAGCTCACCTTAGTTAAAGGAACCCTAAGGGGCTCATAATCGAAAGAGAAAAACATCCCAAAAACGGCCTAAGTCGGCACTTGGATGAACATTTCTCAAAAACATCCAAGCGCCGATAATAAAACCGGGTTTTGGACGTATTTAAAAACAACCTAGGCCTTCATACTGCCGCTCAACGTCCAAAGCTAAACGGGGGGTTTCCGGAGGCGTGTCAAGGGCGGGAGTTGGGTGGTACATGGGCCAGCTTAGACTTAGTCGTACAGTATATATAACCGAAAGTTTAACAACAGAGCCTAGACGGAACTTGGACGTTGTGATTTAGACCATGTAAAACACAAGTCACAAAAACCCACCTAAACTCACCAGATAAGCACTGCAGACACATAACACAGACCCCCACACACTACCCCAGTGATCACCAACCCTCCCCACCCCCATAAAAATTTTATTCACAACTTTAAATTTCAGCCTCCAGGCCATCATCACCTGGCTGCTTGGCATAGGAAAGCCTAGTTGTCCAGCCCAGAGGAAGCTTAAGTCGTCTTGGGGGTGGGTTAGGGACCCATAGAGAGGAGGACCCATGCCCATAAGCCCCTGTAATCACTGCATTGATACTGAAACATGTGCACTGCCCTAAACACCCCCAAAACTCTTTTTTAAGTGGCTCCTGCAGCCATACGGAATGTAGAATAGAACATTTGAGGTATGAGATTCTGGAGTGATTCCATAAATCTTTTAACCCTGTTTATCCCCAACCCAAAACTGGTTTTCTCAACTCATCTTTCTATTAGGAAAATAGAATCATATACTGTACTCATATTTTAAAAATTCTTACATATTTTAAAAATTCTTTTTATGAATTACTTCAATACTTAAGCCATGATATCTAATATTTTGAGGTTGATTTTTGGTTATTTTTCTTATAATTTTCAAGGTTTGATCGCTTTTCTTTTATCTTGTTATCTGCATTAAACTCTACGGTATATGTGAACTATAAGATCACGTTGTATTGTGCTGTATTGTATTGTATTTTCTAGAGAATAATGGGGAGACTGAATATTAAAACAATGCTGAAAAAAGGCTACAGTTGGATTCAATGAAGAAAACATTGTCCATGAAGAATGATTTATTGTATGAAGTAGAAATGTTTGTGTGTGTGCATATGTGTAGGTGGGGTGGGGTCAAGTGGATCATAAGCAATTCATAATTAACACTACTAAGCACAGGATCATTTGGTGCTCTGACTGAGCAACGATATTAAGATATGCTTCTGTGCAATCCAGAAAGATGAAAAAACTCTCTCTGCCATATGGCTACCATCACTGATCATAAGGTTTCTGTCTGGAACAAAAGGATTTGTAAGATCTTGTTGACCTTCTTCAAGTTCAAACTCAAACTATGAAGTAAATGGAGTAACTGCCTATCCTTACTCTTCTGGAGGGACTGGTAAGACAGCGTCCAGAAGCAACAATCTTTCCAAATTCCACTAATTTCTGCACGGAGAATTCGAACAGTTCTGGAAAGGGACCAAGCCCCCCTCCGAAGATCAATAGCATGAGAGATACAGCATGAGGAATGCCCAGTCCCTCCTTCCGGAACCACTCCCAAAGATCACAGAATGAGAGATGCTCACTCCCTCCTGCCAGAACTCCTCCTGAAAACTTGCTCCCACCTGACACCCCTCAAAGCCCACCTGGATCCCCCTGTACCTTTTTCTTGTAGGGATGCTTACTCCCTCTGGCCAGCAGGCCTGCTTCTACAGAATGGTGGGCCTTCCCCTTCCTAGTGCATCCTGGGATGCACCGGGAGGGGCCTAAGGCCCTAATTGGCTCAGGCACTTAAGGTTCCTCCCATATTAGGCCGCTGCATCAAAGGTATCTGGATAACTGTAGCTGACTATTCACCGTTGAATGTCATTGGACAGAGTTGCCCAGATAAATTTATGAAACTATCTTTAAAACTCACTGGCTTCCTTAGAATTGCTGGAAAAAAGGTCTAGAGGACCCTAAACCCCTGTCCCTAACATGTGTAGTTTTCCCTTTAATATGTATTAAAGGGCTGTATTACCATAACTTATATTAATATGATGTACCATGAGATATATAGTAATGAAATGCAATGCATTCAGAAAAACGTATTATTATGTAAATTGAATAATGTGGCTTGTAGTGAACAATTCAAAACTGTATTATTCATGGAAATACTGCCAGCAAAGAGCTGTTAGTATTTTATTTCATCCTTGGAGCACTGAGCTGCAAAGCTGTGGCCCAATGATCCCAGGCTATTTCTTATACGGGCCAGGCTGATCTATTTTCACTTCAAAAGCCTCTGTTTTCTCAACCTCCCTAGATGACCCCACAACGCTGACTCCCTCAAATGAAGGCCATTGGGATTTTTGATTTAGGGAGGCCAACTTAAGACTCATATAAAGCTCCTGCCCCAAACCGTGGAATTTGCCAGGTAGCCCTATTAGAGGTGGGTAGAATGGGGGAGTTGGGAAAAGGGGTTCTGTTGTCTTCAGGGGAAAAGGAATGGGATTAGGATTAGGAGGAAGGGAGAGGGTACCAGAGTTCCTTTGTGCATCTATGTGGAAATTAACCAGGCACTGACCAATATTCAGAATGGTGCCCAGTTAGCTTGGTGGCTAAAGTTAACACAGCCTTATGGTTTCCTAACACTAATCTAATCTAATCTATCTAATCTAATCTTCTATTTGTGAGTCGTATAAACCTGTACAAGCTCTAGGCGACTGAAAGAGAAAACAGGGAGGGAAGGGGAGGGGAGAAGGGAGGGACAGAGGACAGGTAGGAGGAAAGAGAGAGAAGGCAGATGGGTGAGTTTTCAGGGGGGTTTCTTGGAATAAGGTATAGTTGGCCTCCTTTCTGATTGTTTCTGGGAGGTCATTCCAGGTTTTTACTCCCAGATAGGTTAGCATGAAGTTGAAGATTCCCCTGTATTGAAGGTTCCTTATGGACGGCAGGCTCAGCTGAATTCTGTTAAGGATTCTTCTGGATGTAGACCAAGTCGATGGGAATATCTGGATAAGGGGAGCAGCTGAGTTTTCCATGCAATATATTGTGTAGGATGCATGATATTTTGAAGTTTATCCAGGATGATATTGGAAGCCAGTGTAGTTGTTTGAGGAAGGTTGAGATCGAAATGTATTTCTTTAGGTTGAAAATCAGTCTTACAGCTGTGTTCTGGATGAGTTGAAGTTTGTGGATTGGCGTGGTCTTGATGCCCGAGTAAATGGAGTTGCAATAGCCATTTACAGTATTTAACCTGTTAGTGATCTGAATATTAGTGGTTTTACTTTGTATCCTGCCTTGAGATAAGGTGGGTTATAAATTTTAATACGCGAAATGAAATGAATGAAATATTGTTGCTAACCAGTTAAGGAGGGCTCTGCCTGAGCATTACTCAAAGTTTGCCCAGCACTAACTGGGCTGTGCAGGGATGGCTACTGCTGATATTTAGTGGCACTGTCTGGTTAAGTGCCACTGAATATCAGTGGTTAGACAGGCACAAGTATTTTAACTGGGTAGAAGGCTCCCCTGTTCAATTAAATTGCTTTGAATAACAAGCCCCCCTTTTAAAAAAAAAAAAAAAAAAAAAAAAGCTCTTTCCTATGGAAAGGCCCTACCCACTTATGGTTCCTCAGGTACCCATTTATATCACATGCTTTTTGAAGAATTCTAACAATGCTATAAACCATCTTGTTCTTATAGGCACACGCTATTACTGCTTCACATAACATCACAATCACTAGCACATTATACTTCTGGCATGCAATTTACTTCTTCGTTCGGGACCTCAGAACACCACCCAAATCAAGTCCGTGGGGACTGGTGCAGCAACATTAAGAGCCAAGTTCTCTGACTAATTCACTTTAAGAATCATTTCATATAGAGGTAACCCATGAAATATTTGAAGATTAAGGTTCCAAATGAATGCATTTTATATAACAAAATATTTATAAAAAAATTTACACACCGGAAAAAGAAGGGCATCTGTGAGGAGTGCTGCCACACCAATCACGTTGATTTGGGTGGCGTTCTGAGGTCCCTCGAATGAAGAAGCAAATTGCATGCCAGAAGTATAATGTAAACCATCTTGAGCATTTGGTTAAAAAGTCTAATTGCAGTATTATAACTGATGAAACCATGGGTGAAAAGAAATGCGAGAGGAAACCATATTCTTGGTGTTCTCCACCTGTCTCCTTCTGATCTGATGATAGTTTTCTTAGAAAAGTGATTGCTATTTCATTTATGTATAGAAATGAAGTGATCTGGATTCAATTTAACATCAATCCTAATATCAGTAAAACTAAATGAGGATTTTAGCATTAGAAATGACTAAAAAAATGATCAACTTTAAATCTGTGTCTTAATATCCGTGTGCTTAACCTCTCTCCCCCTAATATTTTCTTCTATCCCCTATAGCATTTTGTATTGCAATATAGAAAAGGCATTAATTGGAGAGGAAATTAAAGAAACAAACAAATTAAAAAAAATACTTCAAGTACTTTTGATATTCCTATTACTTTAGGCTTTATAAACAGATAAAAAGAGAGGTGAAATTCTTCAGAAAGTGCTGTGTAAAACCATAGTCCTTTATTGCCATTCTTTGCAGAAATAAAACTGATTGCTGCTGCATTCCAAGACATGTGGGATACTTCTGGACGTTGTGAAACTTATTGAACCAAACAAAAAAAGTTCTGTATATTATTATGGCTATGTACTAAAGTGGATTAGGGGTTTAACATAGTAACATAGCAATTGAAATGATGGCAGATAAAGACCTGAACGGTCCATCCAGTCTGCCCTTTAGTTATACCAATTAAAAATACATGATTAATTTAACTTGTCTCTTCTTTGATATTTCTGGGTTGTAGCCTGTAAAGTCCACCTGGTATTGTCCTAGGTTCCAGATGCCCACTCTAGCCTGCTTGCAGGATATCTACCATAAAGTCTGGCCAGTAACATCCTCGTGTTCCAAGTTAGTGGAGTTCCCATTGATGCCCTCCCCAGCCCAATCCTACACCAAATCATCACATATGGGACACAGACCATGCAAGTCTGTCCAGTACTGGCCTTAGCTCTTTAATTTATATTCTTCATTTTCTAATTAGAGATCCTCTCTATGTTTGTCCCACGTTTTTTTGAATTCCATCACTGTTTTCCTCTCCAACACTTCCCTCGGGAGGGCATTCTAGGCATCTACCACCCTCTCCATGAAAAATAATTTTCTAACATTGCTCCTGATTTTTCCTCCCCACAATCTCAAATTATGCCCTCTAGTTTTACCATTGTCTCTTCTCTAGAAAAGATTTGGTTGTATATTAATACCTTTCAATTATTTAAATGTCTCTATCATGTCTCCCCTTTTTCTCCTCTGCTCCAGAGTATACATATTTAGGTCTTCCAGTCTCTTCTCATACTTCTTTTGGTTCAAACCCCTTACCATTTTTGTCGCCTTCCTCTGGACCACTTCAAGTCTTTTTATATCCTTCACCAGATAAGGCCTCCAAAACTGAAGACAATACTCCAAGGGCCTGTTTTACAAAGCCATGCTAGCGGCTGCTGTGCGGTAACGGCACCAAAGCCCATAGAGATTTAAAGGGCTTCGGGGCTGTTGCCATGCAGCAGCTGCTAGCGTGGCTTTGTAAAACAGGCCCCATGTGCGGCCTCACAAATGACCTATACAGGGGCATCAACACCAACCGTCTTCTGCTGGTTATTCCAGCAGGTGCTAACATAAATTTTAACATGTATTAAGCAGTAAATGAATGCTAAAATATCATTATTAGTAACTATCATTAGAAGGCACTACATTCTGCATTAAACATCCAACACTACATTTTATTTTAATGCTGGGGAAAGGGAGGTAGAAAAAGGTCAGGCAAGGTGGTACAGATGTTAATGCATGTTATTATAACTATACCTTATTGAAAGAAAAAGGGTCTATCTGGAGCTGGAGCACAAACTTGCTAAACGTGGAGAAAAAAGACCAGATATAACTGCACCCTCCCATTACCTCAGCAATATAAGGGCAGAGGCCCACATAGCATCATTTGTCAGAAAACCCCCCCCACTATAGCAGTGCAACCAGTTACAGAAAAAACCTCCCCTCAAGGGCAGGAATATACCATATAACAAAGAAATGAATTATTTACTTATCTTGACTATTGTCCCTGAAGCGTCTCTCATTGTCATCAGATGCCTGCTTTGTCTAGATACCACAATAGGGAAGTCCCTGTTTTACTACTGCCATGTCAGGGGGAAATAGATCCTGCTTCCTTTCTATGGCTCTGTTCTGGAAAGAATGGCGCCTGAGACCCAAAGACACCAGCATTTAAAACTTTAAACACGCCCCCTCTTGCTCCAACCAATCCTCGTGCTGCTCTCTTTTTTCTGGCGCAAACTTTCAATACACCTTAAAAAAATGCTGACCAAGCCCAATTGGCTCCACAGTGTGTAGGCAAAAAAATCCATTTCTGTTTCCATTGCCTCAAAACTGTTTTAAAAAATATTTCCCCGCCGTTTAGATAAGTTCACCTATGCTAAAACTACATCACAGGGATTCAAAAGTATGCGACTGTTGAAGACAATGTGTCACCGTTGGAGCACTGAAGTCTTTTTCTTCATTTTTAGGAAGTTTGTGCTCCAGCTCCAGATAGACTCTTTTTCTTTTAATAACTGTCCCCCTCTTTTAATAAGGCACGCTAGCCGATTTAGTGCAAACTAAATATTAGAATGTGCTAAATGCTAACGCGTCCATAGAATATGATGGACGCGTTAGCATTTAGCATGCGCTAAATCGGCTAGCGGGCCTTAGTAAAAGGACTCCTGTGTGATATAAGTGACTGAGGACTCTCTTGTGGAAATCTTTTGATACAATCCTTTTTCCTTATGTATCACTTATTGATTGTGTACATTGTTGGTATGTTTAAATTGTTTAAATTGTTTTATGTTGTCCTCCCCCCCAAATTTTTTAATTGTTATATGCATTGAAAATATTTGATATTGCGTTTATATCAAAATTTTAATAAACTTGAACTTGATAACTATACCTCCATAGATATACTTAACTGATCCTGGAGAAAATGTCACTATGAACCACATCTCCTTTACCTAGAAACATTACTATGGAGGGTTTTAGATTAATGTGTTAATGACACAGCCTTATGGAAGTATTAGAAATAGCCTGCATTGTCCTTTATGTATTAAAATTCTGAAGACAGGAACTAAGACATCCTCAAAATCTCATGTACATAACTTCTATGCAGAAACCTTTTTACTTGGTCTAGAAAAGATTTCAACCTTTGCAAGGAATCCTTTGTTGGATTATTAGAACTGTCCAAGGTCCTGAAATTATTACTTTTATTGAGGCAGGGAAGGTATCAGAGAATAGAATTACCAATTGCTTTCAGGGCAAATTCGCTCTTCAGAACATAACATAGGAGTAATTGCTGTAATGAGTCAGCCCAAAGGTCCATCAAGCTTAGTATACCATTTCCATCAGAGGTCAATCCAGGTCAAAAGTATTTGGAAGGATCTCCAAAGTAGATAGTTTTGATGTTACTTAAAGGTTTGCTAGTAAGATGCTAGCTTTAAAAATAGTGAAATATATATATATATATATATATATATATATATATATATATATATATATATGGCTCTTGGCTAGAGAAAGACCCGGCTTGGACTGCAGGCAAGATTTTCAGCACCTTTGGTTTGGTTGGTAGAAAAAGGAAAAACACAGATCCTTGGATTCAGTTCAAAACAGTGGTCACAATTTATTGTCACACTCTTCCAACCACACTAAAACCCCCCAAAAGGAATATAATAATAATAATAATCATAATAATTTTATTTTGTATACCGCCATACCCAGGGAGTTCTAGGCGGTTCACATCAGTTAGATTCAGTACAAACAGTGCAGTTGAAGTTGACAACAAAAATGAGCAAAGCAATTATAAAAGTAACATGCTGGTTATACGTCTACAATTTAAGTGAAGGGAGCAAAAAAATACATGCAATTTGTACAATGAGAACAATAAGTACATGGAATAAGGACATGCATAGGAACATGCAGTATTACATGCAGCAGTAAGTACATGCAACAAAATACATGCAATAGGTACAATAAGTACATGCATACAGTTTAAGAGAGGAGAACTGCATACACGCCATAAGGAAGGAGCCTATAGGAAAAAAAGTATACAAGCCGTAAGAAGGGAGCCACAATCTTAGAAAAGTGAGAGGGGAAGGTCATGGGGTAAGATTAAGGATTCGGTCTGTTGAATAGCTGAGTTTTAATCTGCTTTCTAAAATGGAGATATGAAGAGGCATCAAGTATAATTTGGGCGAGCCATGAATTTAGTTTGGCCGCTTGAAAGGAGAAGGTTCTTTCGAAGAATCTTTTCAGGTGGCACGATTTTAGTGAGGGAAAAGCGAACAGGTTTATTCTGCGGGAGCTCTTATTGTTGTGGCTCAGGTTGAAGTGAGGATAAAGATAATCCGGCGACATACCGAATACTGTTTTGTAGCAGATGCATGAGAACTTAAATAGAACTCTGGATTCGAATGGCAGCCAGTGCAGCTTGTGGTAGAAAGGGGTTATGTGTTCCCATTTCTTCAAGCCAAAGATGAGACGGACGGCAGTATTTTGGGCCAACCTCAACTTCCTGGTGATTTTCTTGAAGGCGCCTAAGTATATGATATTACAGTAGTCCAGAACACTCAGCATAGAAGATTGTACCAGCAGACGAAAGGAGGCGTCATCAAAGTATTTTTTTATGGTGCGGAGTTTCCAGAGCACCGAGATACTTTTCTTAAATACTAGGTCGGAGTGTTTCTCCAAAGTGAGATGCTTATCTAAAGTGACGCCTAGTGTTTTTAAGGATTGCTCAATACAGTAGTCCAGCCCATTCAAATGTAGCGTAGTTTCCTTGATTTTGTCATTTGGGGCTGCCAAGAAGAATTTAGTTTTTTCTGGGTTTAACTTTAAACGAAACGCTGACATCCAAAGTTCAACCTGATTTAGAATCGATGATAGAGAATTTAGCAGCTCTGATGTAAAGCAAGATAGCGGAATATCAGGCTTAAACCCACTAATGGTTCTTGCACACTTCAGTCCTCACTGCCACCTGAGTTAAGCAATAGTTTCAATTAGGCTGTATTTCAGTTTTAAAGTTAATTCCTAACAGAGCTTCATTTGCCCACAATAATAAAGCAAAAACAATATAGCAGTCTGTATTTGGACCCCTACCCCTGGGTAGTGGGGCCCCAATCTATGGGAGTGTTGTGCCTGCTCACTCCACTTCTTCAATGCAATAACTTGTACATTATAGCCAGTCCAAAAGAAAAAAATACCTTTTATTGGCTTTCACATTCTTGGATTTCACTGGTTTTATTTCCTGGGACCTTTCCTGTGCTGCCTAGCAGTGGGGGTGGAAACAAACAACCCTTCCGTTGCATACAGTTGTTT
This sequence comes from Geotrypetes seraphini, assembly GCF_902459505.1. Taxonomy (NCBI): domain Eukaryota; kingdom Metazoa; phylum Chordata; class Amphibia; order Gymnophiona; family Dermophiidae; genus Geotrypetes; species Geotrypetes seraphini. The sequence continues at coordinate 86,004,962 of NC_047095.1, forward strand.
ATGCACCACCTGAGTTTCCAGAGACCCCTTTCTACTTCAAGGCAGCTGGGAATATTGTTCAGGGGAACTGCCAAACCCCCTGGTTCTTCTGCTTGATCCTTTTCCTGTTAGCACTCTTCAGCCCTCCTCAGCATTCCCCCAGCTTATGTATTATTCTGGCTAGAAAAATGTCAAAAAGAGCAGTGCTGACAAGCAGTTAAATTAAAACTCCATACTTTCTTCTAGTATACTATATTCTTCCTGTGTATTGGCATGGCTCTCCCACCCCATATTACTGGCGTCACAGTCATAATCATTCATTTCCATATCTTATTCTACATTTTCCACTTCCCATCCCCCTTCATGAGAGTTAGAGGATCTGTCTTGCCAAACTTCCCCTTCCCCCCTGTAGAATAACTTTGCCTTTCCCTTACAAACTCCTCTGCAAAGTCCTAGTTCTTAGCTGCTTGGGGAATTTCTGTTTGTCCTTCTCTGAGTGGCAAAAGGTTGCAGTTCTTCCTCTGTGGAGGGAATGTCCAGGCAGGAGTGTGTTCTGGGCTCTAATTTCCCCCTAGTATCAGCTGGACTTAATTTATTCACCTCCTGCCTAACGGCTTGAGACTTATGTGCCTGCAGCCTTCCAGGAGCAGCCCAGTGGCTCTGGAGCAGAAGGGAGTGGGCATCCCTCCTGCCCAGCTTGCTTTTGAGGGGGGTTCCAGAGTAGGAGGGAGTGGGCATCCCTCTTACCCATCATACTTTGCGGGTGTGAGTTCTGGGAGGAGGGGATGGGTATCCTTCCTGCCAGCCAAGTTCACATGGAGGTTTGGAGATTCCAGCAGGAGGAAGTGGGCATCCCTCCTGCCAGCCTACTTCATGGGGAGGGGGTCAGGGTTCTTTGCTGCAGCTGCTCAGCTGATAGCATCAGGGGGATTCTTTTGCCGTGATCTGCTGATGGCAAGGAATCAGGTGCAATTCTCTAACTGGTGCCTGTGACATGCGCACCGGTTAGAGAATCAGTTCAGTTAGGTGGGGTTGGGCATCTGTCCCTTAGGGCAGACGCGATTCTGTATAGGACGTCGGTGTGTGATTCTCAGCAGCTTCTTGGGCGGCTGCAGAAACTGGCGTCCTATACAGAATCAGACCCATCCTTGTATATACACACATGCACACATCAATTTATCACTATTTTTAAAGCCAGAATCTTACTAGTAAATTTCCAAAACCCATCCAGTCATCTTTATTTACGTACAGTAGGTTTTGGAGGGCTCATCATAAGCAGGTTATGGTGAGCTATGTACCTGGGACTTTTTAACGTAACATTTACTGCAGCATCCCCTAGAGCAGGGGTGCCCAATACGTTGATCGCGATCGACCGGTAGCTCAGGAAGGCAACGTGGGTCGATCCCGAAGCCCATCCCGGGTTCCGTGAAAGACTCGTGTTGCCGTCCTGATCTACCGGGCTGATCAGCCTTCCTCTCCAATGTTCTCCCTAGGGCCCTTTAGCTGGGCGGTCCGCCCAGCTGTCATCTACTGCTGCTGCCGCCGCTGAACATAAAAAAAAACAAAAAAAAAACCCGGCTTGGAGATTTCAGCCCGCAGCGAACTTATGCTCCGGGCTCTAACGTGTGCGTGCCGGCTTCCCTTCTCGTCCCTCCGAAACCGGAAGTTATGTCCGGGAGGGTGGAGGAGAAAGGAAGCCGGCGCGCACATGTTGAGAGCCCTGAAGCAAGCGTTCGCTATGGGCTAAGGCGGGAGACAGGTTAGTGAAGCATTTCCTCTTATTGCTGCTGGGTCCTGCCTACTTTCTGTTTCCGCGAAGGCAGGACCCGTCAGCATTTCCCCCAATAGGTCGATGAGCCTTCCTCTCCCCGACGGCAGAATTGACGTCGGGGAGAGGAGTGCTGGTCGGCCGAAGCAGGGAGAGCTTGGGGTGGCGTCGGCTTTCGGGCCTGTTATTGGTGGTGGTTTGGGGCCTGTTATTGGTGGCGGTTTGGGTCCTGGTCCCCAATGGCAGTGGCAGTGGCTTGGGGAGGGCAGGGAGAAAGAAAGAAAAAGGGCAGGCAGGGAGACAGAAAGAAAGAAGAGAAACAGAAAAAAAAATAAGGGAGGCAGAGAGAAAGAAAGGGCAGGGAGAGAGGAAGGAAAAATTGGGAGAGGGAATGAGGTCTGGAGGAGAGGAAACATACAGGCTAAAAAAAGGGAAGAAAGATTGGATGCACAGTCAGAAGAAGAAAGTGCAACCAGAGACTCATGAAATCACCAGACAAGGTAGGAAAAATTATTTTATTTTAAATTTAGTGATCAAAATATGTCTGAATTTATATCTGCTGTCTATATTTTACACTAAGGTCCCCTTTTACTAAACCGCAATAGAGGTTTTTAGCGCAGGGAGCCTATGAGCGTTGAGAGCAGCGCTGGGCATTCAGCGCAGCTCCCTGCGCTAAAAACTGCTATTGTGGTTTAGTAAAAAGGGAGGGGGGTGGGTATTTGTCTATTTTTGTATGGTTGTTACTGAGGTGACAGTGCATAGAGTCATCTGCTTTGACCTCTTTGAAAAAACCCCGAAATAGGAATGATAATTAACAATTGTATGCATACAGTGTGCTTTGTGTTTTTTTAAAATTTTATTGTTGGTAGATCATTTTGACTTGGTCATTTTAAAAGTAGCTCGCAAGCCCAAAAAGTGTGGGCACCCCTGCCCTAGAGTGTCCCTCTGCTTTACTCAGATATGTTTGTGTGACCATGTGAAACTCATTTAGGCTGGAATGTACTATTATTTTCACATCTTGGTTGGAGGTAGGGAGTTGGTGACCACTGGGGGTATAAGGGGAGGCCATGTTATAATCTCTCTAGTGTAATCTGGTCAGTTTGGGAATCTTTGTGGCCCTTATTCATTGTTGAAACAGGTATAGTCTCAAATGTATAAATGGTGACCTGGACGGTTTGTTATTTTATTACATTGGCTAACACTCATTTTGGTACCTCATATGTTAGTCCTGTTTCTGGGTATATTTGACTTGCTGATACCAAAAATGGCACTTGTTTTCTCCTACCAGCTCTAGTTTTTGAGATACAGAACATGTGCCATATACTACTCTTCACTCTGCTCTGCCATTATACAAGCAGGATATTTTAATGTAGTGTTTAAATTAATATATATATCTTTTAAGCTTGAAGGAAAAACATTAAAAATTAAAAGAAAAGTGTACAATATAAAAGATCATACCAAAAGCACAAAATTTGTATCATAAACTCAATGTCGACCGGGTCACCCTTGTCTAGCTGCCTGTTTACTCCCTCGAAGAAGTGCAGCAAGTTCGTCAAGCAAGATCGTCCTTTACTGAAACCGTGCTGGCTGGTCCTCTTTAAATTGTGTCCATCAAGATGATCCTTTATCAACGCCTCTACCATGTTTCCCGGTCAGACTCACTAGTCTATAGTTTCCCAGATCACCCCTCGAACCTTTCTTGAAGATCGGTGTAACATTCGCCACTTTCCAGTCTACTGGAATCCTTCCTGATTTGATTGACAGATTGGCTATTAGTTGAAGCAGTTCAGCTCTAGCCCCTTTCAGTTCCTTGATTACCCTCGAATAGATGCCATCCGGTCCTAGGGATTTATCATTTTTAAGCCTATCAATCTGCCTGCATACCTCTTCTAGACTGACCGTCAACCCCCGTCAGTTTCCCGTCTTCTTTTCCTGCATAGGCTTCCGGTATGTTGTGTATATTCTCTTCGGTAAATACAGACACAAAAAGTTTGTTTAGTTTGTCGGCGATGGCTTTGCCCTCCTTTAGCACTCCCTTTATTCCATGATCATCAAACAGCCCCACCGCTTCCTTCGCGGGTTGTTTCCCCTTAATATATCAAAAGAACAGCTTGAAGTTTTTTGCCTCGTTGGCTATTTTTTCCTCGTTGTCTTTTTTGGCCCCTCTTACTGCCTTATCGCACCTGCTTTGATGTTTGTGCTTTTTCCAGTTTTCGTTCATTTTTGACCTTTTCCATTCCTTAAACGAAGGAAACAATACTACTCGAAAAGGTCCAGAGAAGAGTGACTAAAACGGTTTAGGGGCTGGAGGAGTTGCCATACAGTGAGAGATTAGAGAAACCAGGCCTCTTCTCCCTTGAAAAGAGGAGATTGAGAGGGGACATGATCGAAACATTCAAGATATTGAAGGGAATACTTAGTAGAGAAAGAGAGATTGTTCATCCTCTCCGAGGCGGAGAAAATGAGAGGACCGACCAACTAGAAATTCTAGCCTGTAAAATTAGCAACCGTCATCTAGAAGAATCCCTATCATGCATATTCTTCTATGTCCCACCAAAAAGCTGGCCAAAAGCCAAAGAAGACTTTTGTGCATTTGTCCTAAACAATTCACTCGGTTCTTCTTACAATATCATCGCAGGAGACATAAACTTACACCTAGATGAAGAGGACAATATAAACGCGAAAGAGTTTAAAAACTTTCTATCCCTACTCAATTACAACCTCCCTCTACCCACACAAACACATGAAAAAGGCCATCAGTTAGATATGGTAGCCATGTCCACAAAGGACATCCCAAACCCTGCCATCTCTATACGTAAAGGCACCTGGTATCATGATATCTGGTCTGATCATTTTACTTATTATTTCAAGCTAATCTGGTCTTATTCTAAATCTAAAACATGCACAATAATAAAAAGAGAACATCACACCAGAGGCTATATTAATCCAATAGATTTCTGGTCACAATATGAATTGCAATCAGAGATAGAAGAAGGAATCGATTTCTGGGATCACTGGATGACAACCAGCACATCCATTTTAGATAAAATCGCCCCTATACGCAATAGCAAAAGCAATGCAAATAAATATAACAAATGGTTTCACACCGAACTTCTAAAACTGAAACAACTAGCTAGACGACTAGAAAGAACTTGGAAAAAAACAGGAGAACTAACAGACCGTACAAATGGAGAGCTAACATAAAAATCTACAAACAAATGATAAGAGACAAATGTAAAGCATTCTACTCAATTAAAATCAACTCATCTTGTAATGGTTCACAAGGAATCAATACAAAAGAGCTATTCAACTTGATCACAAATTTATTTGACACCGCTCGCTACACCACACCCACACACAACTCTAAGTTACCCTCTGCAAATGACTTAGCACTACACTTCGATTCGAAAATTAAAAACCTTAGAATTCATTGTTCAACAAATGACCCTAGTGATCATCCGATACCTATCACCCAAGGAAATGATACACCGGCAGACATGATCTGGAGCTCCTTTCAAGATTTAGAGTGGAACAATTACAGCAGATTATATAACAAATACTCTAAATCCTATTGCGTTCTGGACTCATGCCCCCCAGAAATCATGAAAGCGGCACCTTTAGTATTTAAACTATCGTTGATGCAATATTTGGCTCATAACCTAAAAACTGGGAAGTTCCTCTCTAATAATGGTCACATAATAATAACCCCAATTCTAAAAAATCAAAAAGAATCTTTAGCTATAATATCCAACTACAGACCAGTAGCATCCATTCCGTTTATTGTAAAAATTATGGAGGGATTGGTACACACCCAACTGATGGATTATCTGGATCAGTTCTCTCTCCTACATGAAACTCAATCCAGTTTTAGACCGTTATTCAGTACTGAGACAGTAATTGTGGCTATTTTAGACAATCTGCGCCTATTGTTTAGTAAGGGCCTTAATGCCCTGGTTATGCAATTCGATATGATTTCTGCCTTTGATCTAGTAGACCATGGGAAACTGCTGCAATGCCTAGACGCCATTGGTATCAGGGATGAGGTGCTGAATTGGTTCCGTGGCTTCCTTATGTCCCGCACTTATCAAGTACGTTTTAATTATGAACTTTCAGATACCTGGAGCAATCCATCCGGTGTGCCACAAGGGTCTCCGCTATCTCCATTGCTCTTCAACGTCTACATGTCCTCACTAGGCACGCAGCTAACCCAGTTAGGGATAAAACTATTTAGTTATGCAGATGATTTTACGATCATCATCTCATTCGTTAATTCTATCTCTGAAACTATTCCTAAAGCTTCAGAAGCCATAAACGTGTTAGAGCACTGGATGACAATCTTTAGGCTCAAACTTAATTCAGAAAAGACAACTTTCTTTGTTGCTTCGCCTCATCCGCTTGACATCAAATCACCACTATGTATCAATAATCTTAATTACCCTATACAACCTACCATAAAGATACTAGGTGTAACTTTGGACCAGTGCCTATCCTTGAGAGACCAGGTGGACTCCTTGATCAGAAAGGGATTTTTCACTCTCTGGAAACTCAGATCCATTAAAGCTTATTTCGATACAGCGGCATTCAGAACCCTAGTCCAGTCCCTCGTACTGAGTCTACTTGACTACTGTAACATCGACTATTTAACAATTTCCCAAAAGAACATGCAGCGTTTACAATTGATGCAAAATGCAGCGGTCAAACTGATCTTTGGGCTGAGGAAGTTTGACCACGTGACACCTTACTACCGGCAGCTGCATTGGCTGCCAATGGAAGCACGCGTAAAGTTTAAATTTACCTGCTTCTACTTTAAAGCACTACACGTACTTGCCCCTAAATATATAACTGACCTTTACGTCTTCTCAGCCAACAGACACAAGAGAAGCTCACATTCCAATTTTGTTTCTCCCCCAGTGAGAGGTTGTAAACTGAAAAAACACCATGAACATCTTCTCTCGCACCAAGCAGCATCATGGGGTAAAGACCTAGAACAATTGCTTTCGCCCACTACTTATGAGGAATTTAGGAAACATCTGAAAACACACCTGTTCCTAAAGTATCTAGAGAACTGATCCTCTCTTCTCTCTCCCCTCTATAGCGATTAACTTGCTCTATTGATCACTCTCTCCTCAAAAATGGATTTCCTGTCCTATTAACCCTCTTTCTTCCTCCCCTCTTAAAGTCAATCAATTTGTACCTTTGCTTAATCTTTGTAAACCACATAGAACTTCACAGTATTGCGGTATATAAGCTGTTATTATTATTATTATTATTAAAGCTAAAAGGGGATAGATTCTGTACAAACGTAAGGAAGTTCTTCTTCACCCAGAGAGTGGTAGAAAATTGGAACGCTCTTCTGGAGGTTGTTAAAGGGGATAACACCCTCCAGGGATTCAAGACAAAGATAGCCAAGTTCCTGCTGAACCAGAACGTACGCAGGTAAGACTAGTCTCAGGGCACTGGACTTTGACCTAAGGGCCGCCATGTGAGCAGACTGTTGGGCATGATGGACCACTGGTCTGACCCAGGTGCGGCAATTCTTATGTTGTTATGTTTACAAATTGTTGCATCAGGCCTAGCTTTATATGTAGCGGTGGCAATATGATTCTATTTCATACTACCAAAGATTCATTGATTACATTTTGTCCTCCAACCACCATATATTCCTTCAGAGGATGTTATGACATCCCGATTCTGCAGAAGAGATCTTGGAAATAGCAGTAAATAAATTCAAACTTAGCTAAGAAACTAGAGCTGATGTGGTCTATCCAATGCAATTTTCTGAATCAGCGCCCAAAATAACCTTAGGAACAGGTTAAAAAAAAACCCAAGGCACCAAGAAAAAAAATTTGTATCACTGCAAAACATCTAAGTCCCAAGTCAACCCAAAACATGCCTTCAACAAGTCATCTTGGAATTTAGACGAACAGGGGACATCAAGCCTAGAAAAATGTCTAAAATATGAGTTTTGAAAATAGTGATTTGTATGTTTTAGCAAAAAAGTCCAAATGCCACTTTATGCCATTTTTGGGATGTTTTTCTCTTTTGAAAATAAGCCCCATAGTGCCTACAAAAATTGGTGCCGATCATAATGGTGCTTAGAGTGATTCTATGATTCTATAAAAGGAACACACCCAGGGCAGGATTAATTAGTCGCGGGCCCCTAGGCACACAAGTACACTGGGCCCCCTGCCCCGCCTCACCCCTACCATGCGCCCAGGTGGAAACAGGAAGCTGCGTCAGAGGGAAGCTTTGGGCAAGCAGCACCGCTTGCACAATTACAGATCCCGTTGCTTGCTTGTCTTACTTTCCGTCGATGGGGGGCGGGCCCGCGCTACTGATCAGGGGTCCCGCATTGCCAATCGATGCTATAGGGGCCCATCACCATTTGGAAAAATCAATGTTGATGCCCTCCTTCATCGGGCCCCCCTGACCATTTCGGGCCCTAGGCACGGTGCCTACTTGGCCTATTGGTTAATCCTGCCCTGAACACACCATATATAGAATCATGCTTAGCGGACATACACAGCATAACATTTAGATGCACCCATTTAGACCAAGGTAAAACCAGACCTAAATACCTGTATTCTATAACAGCGCATGTAATTTTAAGGAATACCCATGGACCACCCATGCTACTCCCCTGGCCATGCCCCTTTTTCAGATTTGTGCACTAGAACTGATGGTGTGCACCTCTTAATAGAGTGCGTAACTTTTCATTTAAGCCAATTAGCATCGATTATGAGGTGCTAATTTCCAATTATTGGTGCCAATTAGCCTTGTTAATTCAATTGTGTCAGGAGGGTTCCCTGATTGTAAAAATCTTCAAAATCAGTATAGGACAAAGGATAGTTTGTCATTCCTGTGTTTCCAGGCGGATTTCCTGGGTCACCAGGCCGCTCAGTGGTCTAAATTAATACCTGGATTTTTAAATAAGAAACCAAAAACTGGTTTTCGCGACATTTGGAGCATTGAGATTAAGCATCAGTTAGATAGCTCTAAATCTAATAGATGCTGGCACTGTAATCTGGAACCAGGGACATTAGATCATCTACTTTATTATTGTCCCTGTATTAAGTTATTTTGGAATTCAATTTGGACTTAAGTAAATTCTTTATTGGAAAACCATGTTGCACTTTCCTATGATATTGTTTTATTTGGAATGGTTATGAGAAAAAAGAGTCAAATATCATCACACAACAACAAACTTATTGATTATGACAGGGGTTGCCATTCAACATATTACCAATAACTGGAAAAATTACAATAATCTTAATTATACATTCTGGTGGAATTCGTTATGTCATATTTTTAAGATGGAAAGAGCAATAGCGTTGCAAAAAGGGAATTATAATAACTTTGCAAAGATTTGGGGGCCATTGGAAAAGTATTGTAATGAATAGGCATCATTTTTCTTCCTTTTTTAGATTTATTATATGCACACTCAGGGGGGAGGGAGGATTTGTGGAGGAAATTTTTATAACTATGTTTATAATAATAGTATAATATATTTTATATAGAATAATTGATGAAGGGTGGGCGGATAGGGTTTTATCATTAATGGTCTATTAGACTTTATGTGTTAGATTTTATAGTGCTATATTGGAATCCATTTATGATATATTTTTGTGCACTTGTTTGATTTAAAAATGAATAAAGAATTAAAAAAAAAAAAAAAGAGATTAAGCATCAGATTACTGCATCTCAATGGTCATGAATTTGGACTTGGAAGATGAGATGTACGGTGTCTGCATCTATGAGACAAACATGGTTTTTCTTGTTACATAGGGCATTTTGGACTCCGGTTAAATTACAGGAATTAGATGGTTCCAAGTCTAATAAATGCTGGCACTGCCATCTTGAACCTGAGACGTTAGATCATCTGTTATATTATTGTCCCTTGATACTTCAATTTTGGAGATCCGTTTGGGATCAAGTGAACAAAGAACTAGAAAATCCAGTGGCACTAACATATGACACTGTGATATTTGGCACTTTGATGAGAGCTAAAAGCCAAATATCATCTCACAATAACAAACTTCTCTTTATTATGACAGGGGTTGCCAACTTGCCATACAGCTTATTTTAAGGAATTGGAAAAACTGGGATCGATTGAACTATACCTTTTGGTGGGAGTCTCTGTGTCACGTCTTTAAAATGGAACATATTATAGCTATACAACAGGGACATTATAAGAAGTTTCTGGATATTTGGGAGCCATTGACAAAATATTGCAAAGAGTGATTGCTGTTGATTTTGCCCCTTGATCATGCACGTCCAGGGTGGGGGGATGGGAGGGGGGTTGGAATATACTTTTAGTCTTTAATTTGAGTGCAATTTTTGAATTTGAAGACAATATATATTTGTCATAGATTACAATTTGATTGAATTTAGGTGCTATTATAGTGTAATATGATTGTATAATATGTTGCACTTATTTTTGGCTTCAAAATGAATAAAGATATTTAAAAAAAAAATTCAATTGTGCATGCAAATTATCTGTGCGCACCGATTTGCACATACAGTGTATGGCGCTATATACAGAATTTGGGGGTCAGTGACCAAAAATTTAGAGATGGGCAAGTTATATGTTCACTGGTCATCAGAAGAGGGCTTCAATCTATACAGTGTACTATGGGCTTCCCTCTCTAACCTGGAGGAGGGGAGAATCGATGTGCTCTTTTCTTATATTACAGCTAAGCAATAGGATTGACTTTTGCTCTCTTGAACAGGCTCAGGTTAAAGATGATTTTTTTTTGAGGCAGTGTTATAGCCAATGATGAGAAAGCAAAACTCCTGCATGAATTTGTCTTTTTAAGAAGAATACAAAGGAAAGTGTGGCAGATATTTCATTACAAGCTGTGATTTATTCAGAGGCCATTCAAGGTGTCATTCCCTTTCTATCAATACATGTTTGAATTTGTAACTATTAGTGCTCCCACAGAACAATTTCAAGTCAAAAGAAATCACAATTTATAGTGCACCAAACCTGTCATGCAAGATCATGAGAAATTGGCAACTGATGCATGTCCCGAATGTATCATTCGTACAGGTGCGCAAAATAATCCTCATTCTGGTTTGGACAAGCTTGAAAAGTTCTGGGATGTCTCTGGTTTTACGTTTCAGTAGAACTGAGTTTTCTTGCCTTTGTGTTCCATCTGTGCTAGTTAGATATTAAATGATGTGCCAGACCTAGTTGTTGATGTGGTGTGTTGCATGGATCAGTGATTAATTTAATGTATAACACCGTGACATTTAAAGTGCCAGAACACAAATAAAAATGAATGTAAAAATCATACCAGCTTTTCAATGTATAATTTGCATCTTTGCCCACCTGAACGAATCAATGAATAAGGTCATTTATGACAGAAAGCAATACTTTCTCTTATTATGAAACTTTCACATCTTTTTGCTCTCATAAAAATTCTATCTTACTTCTAAGGGATGGAATATGTTAGCCATGGGATAGTTTTGGCTCACTGCCCTGCTAGTTCCAGAGCCCACTGTTCTACAGAAAATTATTTGGCTTTCTGCAAGTCACTGTCCAGGGAGTTTACTGCTGCCTGTGTTCTGATTGGCCCAATGAGAACCAGCTCAGATTGACTGGGACATTTCTTCCCTACTTCTGACTCTTTTCCCTATTGATCCAGTGTTTTTGCTGTTCTTGTTCTGTTTCCAGGTTCCTGGTTATCATGTGAGTTCCTATATCTGTGCTCTGGTCCTTGTCGGTAATCCATGATTCTGGACATCTTCAATTGTGCCTTGTGTTTTTTTGGTTTTATTTTTATTGAAACTTTTTCAGAAAAAATACAAAGTCTCAGAGGCTTACAAATACAAATCAAAAATCCACATTAAACAGTCCCTCTCTACCCCTCAAATTCTCAATAACGCAAAATGTTGTACTGAAATTCTTCGGTACAATGCACAAGAACACAGCCAATAAAACCAAACCCCACTTCCCTCCCCCACCCCAGGGTCAGCAATGCAAACAATAGCAATACAAAAGGTTTGCAAGTAACAAATATATAACTAACCATAGGTCATGATTGTGCCTTCTGTTAACCAAGTGCAGGGACTTGTAGTCTTGCTTTTCTTAGGGAATGCAGTGGGGGAATTAGAACTACAAGTCCCTGCATGCACTGGGTTAAACTCAGTACTGGATCAACCTGTCAGTCGAATCTGAATCTAGTTGGCAACCCTATTCTTTTGGGGATTTCCAAATCTGTGCTCATGACAAGTTACAGGGCAAGTACAGTAGTTATTTTTCCCTGCCAAGAGAACTTACAATCTAAGTTGTACCTGAGACAATGCTGAGTGAAGTGACTTGCCCAAAGTCATGTGCAGCATCGATGGATCAAGTGCGCTTTAGACTATAGAGTCCTTGGTTCTCAGGCCACTTTTTTCACCAGTGGATTTCCCTCATGTAATAAAGAAGGCCAGCCTCAACACACTTATTGATTTGGGTTTTATCGGGCATTGTGGTAGTGATTTTAGAAGCTCTATTCCTGTTTTGGATGTCTGAAAACCAGAATTTAGATGTTCATATTGCATGAGCATCCAAGGGCTAGATTCACTAACCTGCCCAATCAGGCCCAATCTGGGCAGGTCCGATGAATTCACCAAACTGCAACATGCAGATGGGGCGATTGGAGGAACGCCCCCATCTGCCGACACGGATCACTCTATAGTGATCCCCGTGCATGCACAGACCATCTTTAGATGCGTATACGCTGAACCTCCGGCCCGGCACTTTTTTAAAAAAAAAAACCCTTTTTTTTACAGCTCGTGGTTTTAAGCCGCTTTATAGCCTGCGGGTTAAAACCACGGGCTTACACTGTGGGGAAGGGTGGGAGAGTCGGGGCAGGCAAGCGATGAAGGTAGCGTCGGGGCAGGAAGGCAGATCGGGGCAGGCAGGCGATCAGGGCAGCTACAGTTGGGGCAGGCAGGTAGATCGGGGATGACAGGGCTGAGAGCAGGGTGGCAGAAGGCAGTCGGAAAGGGCTTCAGCAACTGGTCCTCAGCAGTCGCTGTTTGGGTTGATCGGCCAGCACAGTCGAATCGGCAGATTTGTTTAGTGAATCACGTCCCTGCCTACTTTGTATGCAGTTTCCCTCATTTGCATGCGCGGATCAGAATCGGATCGCAAAACAGGTTAGTGAATACTGCAGGAGGGAAATCGGGTCGCAAAGGGCTCGCAAACCGATCGGTACACGATCGGTTTGCTTAGTGAATCTAACCTCAAATTCTGATTTTATAAAGCCAGGATATGGACATTTAAATCTGTAGTACATCCATATGGGTAAGGGAGCATGGTCTGGGCGTGTTCTAGGTGGGACTATAGAAGGGCCAAAAGATGGATATGCAATTCTTATTGCAGCGGGGGAATGGACATCTTTGTAACCCTAATTTTACTCCCAGACTTAATATGGATTTTAGCAAGGAAAACATATGCTAATAATGTGCTTTACCATATGTTCCATCCAAATGTATGAAAAAGACCTGCATATGAAATTACTTCTAACACAGGCATGCACTGAAGTTATTTTAATTTTATATCATAGTGATGGTTTTAATGCTAGCCAAAGCAGTAAATGTTTTTATTTCAATATACTTTTACTGAAATAAATGGATTTTAAAAATTAACATTTTAAAATCTGGGCTCCCTAATTTGTGGACCTCTGTGCAATAGAGCATCTGACATAAGACTCTTTAGCAAGAGACTTACTAACCCAAGGTCTTTAAACCAATGAACCTCTTATCTGGGCCCTTTTCATGGATGCCAAGTCCCTGGTGGCCCAGAGGTTCCAAAGCCCCCATGGTCCCTGGGACAGCTCTACCCCATCCTCCTCCCTCATATGTAACGTGACCATTTATTTTTTTCATCAAAACGGGACATCTATTAATATTCAGTCCCGCCCCCAATCCTGCCCTAGCCCCATCCCAATCCTGCCCTAGCCCCGCCCCCAATCCCACCCTAGCCCCCCCTCAATTTCTTCCATTCATTTTTCATGTACACCACAATATCTTATTATTTCATAATGGTAACCATAAAATTTTAAAAAAACCACAAAGCATCCTATACGCATAGAAAATGTTAATTATTTATATTTGGGGGGTTTTCAACGATGTCACCTCAGTAACTATAGAAAAATAGACAAATATAGTGCAAATTATAGACAGCAGATATAAATTCTCAAAACTGACACATTTTTATCACTAAATTGAAAATAAAATCATTTTTTCTACCTTTGCTGTCTGGTGATTTCATGAGTCTCTGGTTAAGAACATAAGAACATAAGAAATGCCATCTCCGGATCAGACCTTCGGTCCATCAAGTCCGGCGATCCGCACACGCGGAGGCCCTGCCAGGTGTACACCTGTCGTAATTTATAGTCCACCATATCCTTACATGCCTCTCTTAAGGAGATATGCATCTAGTTTGCTCTTGAAGCCTAGGACGGTCGATTCCGCAATAATCTCATCTGGGAGGGCATTCCAGGTGTCAACCACTCTCTGAGTGAAGCAGAACTTCCTGACATTAGTCCTGAACCTGTCCCCCCTTAGCTTCATTACATTTCCTCTAGTCCGTGTCAAATTGCGTTTCCCTCTGACTGTGCATCCTATCTTTCATTTCTTTCTGCACTCAGGCCCAACAATTGTCCCTTTCTATTCCCTCCCTACTTCCTTCCTATGTCCTTAGTGCCCCCAGCGCCTCCTTGCTATGTCCTTAGTGCCCCCAGTACCTCCTTCCTATGTCCTTAGTGCTTCCAGATCCAGTGTCAGTTCTCCTTTGTACCTTTTTCCAGGTCTCCCTCCTCTGTTATGATCTTGCCTCTCTCTGCTCTTCCTCAGGGGCTCTCCCCCTCTGTCTGCACCTCCCAAAGTGCTGCTTCTGCCTCCTGTCTTTCCCCTTTGGTCCAGGCCTTTATCTCTTTAGTCTTTCTTCTACTTACAATCCCCTCCCCCTTCTCTGCCATTTTCTCTCCTTCCTTCATCCCTCCTTCCTATGTCCCCTCACTGCTTCCAGTCTTTGTCCCACCCCCTCCCAAAAAGCCTGCCGGCCTACCTCCCCCAGAGCCAGCCTTCCTGCCTCCCCCAAAGCCAGCCTGCCTGTCTCCCCCAAAGTCAGCCAGTCTGCCTGCCTCTCCCAGAGCCTGCCTGCCTGCCTACCTCCCTCCCTCCCCCAGAGCCAGCTAGCCTGCCAGCCTGCTTGCCTACCTCCCCCAAAACCTGCCTACCTACCTCCCTCCCCCAGAGCCAGCCAGCCAGCCTGCCTGCCTGCATGCATGCCTACTTCCTCCCCCTCCCTACCGCGGAAAACAAAAGCCTCCCTCCAGGCCCGATTTAGGTCCACCGCCGCTGCTCCTCTGCTGCAAACTACTTGAACTCGGAAGCCTTTCCGACGTCAATTCTGGAAGGGGAACTGAAAAAGATTGAAGATAAGTGATTACACTTTTATATCTATTGAAGGGACAGCCATATAATGTTACTGTCTATAGTGCTCATAACATCTTATGGGGTGGGTTCTGATAATTATCAGAAAATTACTTATCTCAATCTTTCAAGAATGATTAGACTTCTTAAACTGGAACATGTTCCCTAATTTGTTCCCAACTGGGGTCCTCCTATTTTGCTTTTTCATAGGGCTATGTCAGGGGACAGCCATACAATACTCCATCCAGATGTGCACCACATATAGTACATTGCAATTGCTTTCAGAAATGGTAACCAGGGTCAACTGCCACCAGGGTTTGAGGCCTCTTCCCAGGGGATCTGTTTCATGGGGCTCACAGGGCCACCAGTGAATCAAGGGCTTTCCTGAGGAACCCTTTCCATTAGGCATTCTACCCCTCCATTATTTTTAGCAAGCAACCCAATGTAAATATGTATGAGTTGGAATGGGCCACTCTTGTCTAGTGGGGACGTTTTGGGGGTGGGTCCTTTGAAGTATCATCTGGCATTACAAAGGCAGTACAGAGACGCTGTAGAGGATGCCCGGACGTCTGATGTTGATGCTTGAAGCATTGACGTAAGCGTCAGCTGGTGGGTCTAGGGCGTGCTTAAATTTGAATGAGGAAGAAGCGGTTGCCATTCTTACTAGATGCTGTGGTCTGTTGGAATGGCTTAAAGCAAAATAGGTAAGAAATTAGGCGGGTTAGAGTTTTTAAGTAGGAGTTCTAACAATGATATATTTATGTATTTGTTAGCAAGCTGGGTTATGGGAAGATTAGGGATTAACCCCCTCTTCTACTAAACCGTGCTAGCAGCTGCCGCGTGGTAATGGCCCCGAAGCCCATAGAGATTTAAAGGGTTTTGGGGCTGTTGCCACACAGCAGCCGCTAGCGCGGCTTTGTAGAAGAGGGGGGGGGGGGGTAAGTGTTTTCTCTTTACTGATTATAGGGAATAGTAGCCTTGAAAAAACCTATTAAAGTTCAATGGGTGAAACATGTTGGTGTATCTATCCCTGTACGAGGCGAGACCATTCAACTAAGTATTTTTTTTTTGTACATAATTATTAAAGGATAAATAAGCTAAAATATAAAAAAAGTAATATTATAATTGATCCAGTGACGATTTGGAGCATAAAGTCACATACTATGAGAATGATTTGAGTATATGGTGGCCCCGCGGAGGATCTGGAAGGCTGATATATGTGGTAATAAGGAGCATAATGAATGCTGATTACATCATGCATTTCTAGTAGTGTTTTAGATATTGCCTTATTTAAAATTTTCCATTTAAGAATTAGTGCCACTAGTCAATGCCATGTCTATCATTAATATTTATTTAGGGTCTACAAGCAGGGGTGTCCAACCTGCGGCCCAAGGGCCGCATGCAGCCCAGTGAAGTATTTTGTGCGGCCCCAGTCGAGGGCAATGCAGTGTTTTCTTCTGATGCCCCTGGGTGTTTACTGTCTTCCCGGCTCCCTCCTCTGTCTTGCTGCAGTGTTTGCGCGGCCCCAGAAACATTTTTTTCGGCCAATGCGGCCCAGGGAAGCCAAAAGGTTGGACACCCCTGGTCTACAGCATGATTTTAGACTAGAATCTGATTTGATTTTGAACTCTTTTTAGAAGATTTTTATACATTACATTACATAAATATTTATGAATCACTAATATATTCTAATACAAGTTCAATACCATTTCCAAGTTAATAAGAAGCTGGCCATCATCAGGAAAACAACTTGTCTGTGTCTTGCCTCGTTAACATTTCTCTTTTTGTACTTCTTGTACATTAAAATCAATAAAATTTTTGAA
Organism: Geotrypetes seraphini; assembly: GCF_902459505.1. Classification (NCBI taxonomy): domain Eukaryota; kingdom Metazoa; phylum Chordata; class Amphibia; order Gymnophiona; family Dermophiidae; genus Geotrypetes; species Geotrypetes seraphini. The sequence continues at coordinate 86,021,963 of NC_047095.1, forward strand.
CTAAAAAAAGAATTACAATCTTAACATTAAAAATCAAAGCGTAAATATATAGAAGATCTTTTCATCTGTTAAAGTGAATGAGATATCTTGCAGAAAAATAGGTTTTCAAACCTTTACAAAATCATCTCTTAGGGCTCCTTTTACGAAGGCGCGTTAGCGGTTTAACGCACTAGCCGCTACTGCCTCCTCTTGAGCAGGCTGTAGTTTTCCGGGCTAGCACGGGGGTTGGAGCGTGATGAAAAGTCACGCGTGATAAAGCCGCTAACGCGGCTTCGTAAAAGGAGCCCTTAGTGTAAAGCACAGTTACTTACCGTAACAGGTGTTATCCAGGGACAGCAGGCATATATTCTCACATGTGGGGTGACGTCGTCTACGGAGCCCCGATGCGGAAGCATTTTCAAGCAAACTTGATTGAAGATTTAAGTTTGCTCTGCTGCTCCACGCATGCGTGCCTTCCTGCTCCACTAGGGGGTGCATCCCCTCGTGGTCTCCAGTTCACTTAACTAGCCAAGAAGCCAACCTTGGGAGGTGGGCGGGTTGTGAGAATATATGCCTGCTGTCCCTGGATAACACCTGTTACGGTAAGTAACTGTGCTTTATCCCAGGACAAGCAGGCATGATATTCTCACATGTGGGTGACCTCCAAGCTTACTGAAGAGGGATGGAGGGAAGTTGGCAATTTAAGCAAATAGATTTCGCAATACCGATTGGCCGAACCGGCCATCGCTTCTGGACAGGGAGTCCAGACAGTAGTGGGAGGTGAACGTATGAACCGAAGACCATGTGGCAGCCTTGCAGATTTCCTCAATAGGTGTGGACCTGAGGAACGCTACGGAGGCTGCCATCGCTCGGACTTTGTGTCCCGTTACTCGACCGTGCAGTGCGAGACCAGTCTGAGCGTAGCAAAAGGAGATGCAATCGGCCAACCAGTTGGACAAGGTGCGTTTGGAAACTGGGTGGCCTAACCGGTTTGGGTCGAAGGACAGAAACAGTTGTGGGACTTTCCGGTGTGGCTGAGTGCGTTGGAGGCAGTGGCGTACCTAGGGGGGGGCGGGGGGGGGGCGGGCCGCCCCGGGTACCAGCCCTGAGGGGGTGTTCCCGGCCTTGCCGCTCAGTCCCCCCCCACGCCCGAAGGACCGCTCGCCCCACTGACCTTCCAGCACACCTATGAAGCAGCCCGCAGCAGGATCGCGACGTCAGCAATCCCTCAGCTGCTTGGGCGCTGCTTCCTGCGCCACGGTCCCGTCCCTCCTCTGACGTCAGAGGAGGGGGCGGGACCGCGGCGCAGGCAGCAGCGCCCAAGCAGCTGCGGGATTGCTGACGTCGCGATCCTGGTGCGGGCTGCTTCATAGGTGTGCTGGAAGGTCAGTGGGGCGAGCGGTCCTTCGGGCGTGGGGGGGGGCAGTAGCTTAAGGTAGCCCGGCGCAGGAAGCAGCTCCTAAGCAGCGCAAAGATAGCTGACGTCGCGATCCTGCTGCGGCTGCTTCATAGGTAGTGCGGGGAGGCCAGGGGGGCGAATGGTCCTTCGGGGTGGGTCGGGGCATCAGGCCTTCAGGGTGGGGCGGGCGGGCGGGCAGGCAGACTTTCAAGGGGGAGGGGGGTGACAGGCAGGCAGGCAGGCCTTCAAGGGGGGGTGCAGGTCTTCGGGGGGGGGGGTGCAGACCTTCAAGGGGGTGCAGGCCTTCAAGGGGGGGACAGGCAGGCAGGCCTTCAAGGGGGGACAGGCCTACAAGGGGGGGGGACAGGCCCTCAAGGGGGGGGGGACAGGCCTACAAGGGGGTGCAGGCCTACAAGGGGGGGGGACAGGCCTTCAAGGGGGGACAGGCCTTCAGGGGGGTGCATGCCTTCAGGGGGGGTGCCGACCTTCAAGGAGGTGCAGGCCTTCAAGGGGGGGACAGGCAGGCAGGCCTTCAAGTGGGGGGACAGGCCTTCGGGGGGGTGCAGGCCTTCGGGGGGGGGTGCAGACCTTCAAGGGGGGGACAGGCAGGCAGGCCTTCAAGGGGGGGACAGGCCTACAAGGGGGTGGGACAGGCCTTCAAGGGGGTGCAGGCCTTTGGGGGGGTGCCAACCTTCAAGGGGGGGGGTGCAGGCCTTCAAGGGGGGGGACAGGCCTTCAAGGGGGGACAAGCAGGCAGGCCTTCAAGGGGGGACAGGCCTACAAGGGGGTGGGACAGGCCTTCAAGGGGGTGCAGGCCTTTGGGGGGGTGCCAACCTTCAAGGGGGGGACAGGCCTTCAAGGGGGGACAAGCAGGCAGGCCTTCAAGGGGGGGTCAGGCCTTCAAGGGGGGGACAGGCCTACAAGGGGGTGGGACAGGCAGACCTTTAAGGGGGGATAGGCCTTCAAGGGGGGACAAGCAGGCAGGCTTTCAAGGGGGGGGTCAGGCCTTCAAGGGGGGGGGGACAGGCCTTCGGGGGTGCAGGCCTTCGGGGTGGGTGCAGGCCTTCGGGGTGGGTGCAGGCATTCGGGGTGGGTGCAGGCCTTCGGGATGGGTGCAGGCCTTCAGGGGGGGACAGACCTTCGGGTGGGGGGTACAATCCTTCGGGGAGGGTGCAGGCCTTCAGGGGTGGGGTTTAGGCGTTCAGAGGGGGACAGACCTTCGGGTGGGAGGTAAAGTCCTTCGGGGGGTGCAGGTCTTCAGGGGTGGGGTGTAGCCCTTCTGATGGGGGACAGACCTTCGGGGGAGAGGGGTCCTGGTGTAAAAGTACACAGAGGGAGAGAGGGAAGGGGGGGTTCAAAGATACGTGCATATGCCAGACTTTGGGGGTTAGAAATAATGGGTCTAAAAACAGAGGAGTGGGAGAGAGATGGTGCATAATGGGATTTAGGGAGGGAAGGAACAGAAAGGGAGAGAACTTGGAAACAGGGGATGGTGTGGAGGGGGGATAGAGATACTGTATAGGAGGATAGTTGGGAACAGAAAGGGAGAGATGGTGGATCCTGGGGTGGTGGGGAGTTGAGAAAAGGTGAATCTGTGGATGGAGACAAAAAAAAGGAAAGATGCCAGATCTCCGGGAGAGGGAAGGGAAACGGAAGGGGAGAACAGAGATGGCAGACGGATGGTTAGCACGGAGAAAGGAGACCCTGGCAAGCAAGACAACAAGAGCCTGGGACCAACAAGATTTGAATATTGATCAGAGAACAAAAGGTAGAAAAAATAATTTTATTTTCTGTTTTGTGATTACAATATGTTAGATTTGAAAAGTGTACATGAGACAGCTTGAAAAGGGAACTTTTCTATTTTTGTGAATGGCAAGGCTGAGTTCAGTTAAAATATATGCTTTATAAGAAAATATAATAATGTGTTTTATAAAGTTTATAAGCATTGCTGGCATACTCGGTGAGGTGTTCCTAGTGTTGGTGGTGGTGGTAGCATGTCAGTGTGTTGAGAGGAAGAGGTAGTCTGGGAAATTCTGCTGAGCAAACTCTGGGCCCATTTCCACCCCCAGTTAGTCCACTCCACTCAACTGGTTCACACACTGAGTGGGTCTTTGGGTGTTATTTCTGGGTAGTTGTTTTAGAATCTCTTCCAGTGGTTTGTCAGTATCTCCTTCTGGTCCAAGGAAGGAAACTTTGTCAACCTTAGCATTGACCTTCAGAATATGTTTGTAACAGCGCTGCTTGTGTGGCATTAGGCTATGTAGTGATCGAAAGAAAAAAACAGACCTTTGCACATTTTTGCACTATATGGTGGGTGTATGAGGAGATTCATTTCCTGCACAGTTAAGTCCATGTGAAGTTACCTTGTGCTGTATTTGACATCTAGCAAGGTCTCTGTTTGGAAGGAAAGATCTAAGCTTAAAAATGAAGTGGCCAGAAGTTATGTTAAAAGTAGATAGCGTAGCTGGTTTTAAGAAGGGTTTGGACAAATTCCTGGAGGAAAAGTCCATTGTCTGTTATTAAGACATGGGGGAAGTGTCTGCTTGCCCTGGTTCGGTAGCATGGAATGTTGCTACTCTTTGGGTTTTGACCAGGTATTAGTATCCTGGATTGGCTACCATGAGAATGGGCTACTGGGCATGATGAACCATTGGTCTGACCCAGTTAGGCTATTCTTATGTTATGTTCTCATCTGTAGGGGCCTTTGTTTTCACTTCTTATTTTAATGTATTTTTTTCCTGGGAACTTATCAGTGTTTTTTTATAATGGGAACAAAAATGGAAGAGAATTAATGTGTGTGGAATGGGGGGGGTAACTAATTTCTTCAGCTAAATAATTCAATCCACTTCAAACAGACATAGGAGAACTCACGCACCATTCACACACCCTCCAACCAAAAACGTCAAAAGAAAAAAACTGTTCGACAACCTCCTAGCCATTCGAGCTGCAACACTTGACCCCCAACTCTACAACCTATTGACCTCGACCACAAACTACAAAACCTTAAAAAAAGAAATAAAAACCCTTCTATTCAAAAAACACATAAAACCAAACTAACATAATCAGAACTGTCCCAAGCATCACCTGCAACTACTCCATATGTACTTCTGATGTCATGACAATTCCGACATAATTTATGTTATGTTATGTTTGGAATAATGGTTACATAAATGAGGTTCAATAAAAGAAAATTTTCACTGCCTGTTTCTATTCTGACCATTTATTCCATTTCATGGTTATTGCAAAAAAAAAAAAAATTTTTCCATGAGGGGGGGGGGGGTGTCAAAAAATGATGGGCCCCGGGTGCCACATACCCTAGGTACGCCACTGGTTGGAGGTAAAAGGCCAACGCTCTTTTGCAGTCAAGAGTGTGTAGCGCCACTTCTCCGGGGTGAGAGTGGGGCTTGGGGAAAAACACAGGTAAGACAATGGACTGATTGAGATGGAAATCAGACACTACTTTAGGTAGGAACTTTGGATGGGTGCGGAGTACCACCTTGTCGTGATGGAATACCGTGAAGGGTGGGTCCGCTACCAGCGCTTGCAGCTCACTAACCCGCCGTGCGGACGTGAGCGCGAGTAAGAAGATTACCTTCCAAGTGAGGAATTTTGGATGGCATTTGTCTAGTGGCTCAAATGGAGGTTTCATTAATTGAGCCAGAACCACGTTAAGGTCCCAAACCACCGGGGGAGGTTTGAGAGGGGGGTGGACGTTCAGCAGACCCTTCATGAAGCGAGTGACTAAGGGATGGAGCGAGAGGGCTTTCCCTTCCAGGGGCTGATGAAAGGCCGCAATCGCACTGAGGTGTACTCGAATGGAGTCGGTCTTTAGGCCGGAATGAGATAGTTGAAGTAGATAGTCAAGGACCAGGGGGACGGGGACCGACACCGGGTCCTGGCTGTGGGAGGAGCACCAGGTTGAGAATCTGGTCCACTTTTGGGAGTAGCAGGTTCTCGTCGAGGTTTTTCTGGAGGCCTCCAATATCTCCTTGACTGATTGAGACACGGGGAGAGCAGTCAGGGGGAGAGAAACCAAGCATTCAGATGAAGAGACTGAAGATTGGGATGTAATAGTGAACCCTGACCCTGTGACAGTAGAGAGGGAAACAGAGGCAGAGGCAGTGGATCTCTGACACTGAGTTGAAGTAGCAGGGAAAACCAGGGCTGGCGTGGCCAGCGAGGGGCAATCAGGATCAGGGTGGCTTGTACTGTTTTCAGGTGGACAAGCGTCCGCAGTATCAGAGGAAACGGCGGGAACGCGTATAGGAACCTTCCCTCCCAGTCGAGGAGGAAGGCGTCGGCCTCGAGTCGGTCCGGGGAGTATATCCGGGAGCAGAAGAGAGGCAGCTTGTGATTGTGAGGGGACGCGAACAGGTCTATTTGAGGTGTCCCCCACTGTTCGAACACTCCTCGCAGGGTCTGAGAGTGTAGTGACCACTCGTGTGGCTGGAGGAGATGGCTGAGTCTGTCCGCCAGGCAGTTTTGTTCTCCTTGTATGTACACCGCTCGAAGGAAGGTGTTGTTGGAGATTGCCCATTTCCAGAGGCGCAGGGCTTCCCGACAAAGGGGCCAAGACCCTGTGCCCCCTTGTTTGTTTACGTAGTACATCGCTACTTGATTGTCGGTTCGGATAAGAACCACTCGGTCGCGGAGCAGATGTTGGAAGGCTACAGCTGCGAGGTAGATGGCCCGAAGTTCTAGCACGTTGATGTGGCAGCGGCGGTCTTGTGCTGACCACATTCCTTGGGTGCGTAGGCCGTCCAGATGGGCTCCCCAAGCGTACTCCGACGAGTCCGTGGTGAGTACCTTGCTGTGGGGTGGGGTGAGGAAGAGCAAACCTTTGGAAAGATTTGAAGAGTCGGCCCACCAGCGGAGCGATCGTTGCAATGAAGGAGTCACTGTCACGGAGTGGTCGATCGGGTCCATTGACGCCATTGAGACGCCAGGGTCCATTGAGGGATTCTCAGATGGAGGCGGGCGAAGGGTGTGACATGGACGGTGGAGGCCATGTGGCCCAGGAGGGTCATCATCTGTCGAGCTGATACTGAGGTCAGCCGAGAGATCCTTCGGCTCAGACTTACTAACGCCTCCAGGCGCGGAGGGGGGAGGAAGGAACGGAGGCGAACCGTGTCCAGCGTGGCCCCGATGAACTGTAGGGACTGCGAGGGGCGTAGTTGAGATTTTGGGAAGTTTATTTCGAACCCCAGACTTTGTAGGTAGGTAATAGTCTGTTGGGTCGCTGAGATAACCCCTTCTTTGGACGGGGCTTTGATTAGCCAGTCGTCCAGGTAGGGGAATACCTGGAGGCCCTGGGAGCATAAGGTTGCTGCTACCACCACGAGGCACTTGGTGAAGACCCGAGGTGATGATGCTAGTCCGAAGGGGAGGACTCGGTATTGTAGGTGCCAGTCCCCTACTTGGAAACGCAAAAACTTGCGGTGAGCGGGGTGCACTGGGACATGTGTGTACGCCTCCTTGAGATCGAGGGAGCAGAGCCAGTCGCCCTCGTCGATCAGGGGGTAGAGTGTTGGTAGTGAGAGCATCCGAAACTTTTCCCGTACCAGGAATTTGTTGAGGCGTCTCAAGTCTAGTATTGGGCGTAGGTCTCCCGTTTTTTTCGGTACCAGGAAGTAACGGGAGTAGAAGCCCTTCCCCCGTTGGTCGGGGGACCTTCTCCACTGCTCTCAGGCGAAGCAGGTCTCGAGCTTCGGAGAAGAGTAGAGGTAGCTGAGTCCGGTTGGGAGGGCAATTCCTTGGGGGATTGTCCGGGGGAATGGCCCGAAAGTTGAGAGAGTACCCTGATGAGATCACGCCAAGGACCCATGTGTCCGACGTGAGTTGTTCCCAGCGAGGGTAAAAGGCTTTGAGTCGACCTCCGATGGGAAGGCGGCCTGGGACTATGGCGGAGGGGGCCCGCCCCCTTCCGCGTGTCCCGTCAAAAGGACGGGGATGGTTTGGTGGTCGCGGGCGGTTGAGACTTGGGCATGGCCCTGTGATGGGCTTGCGGACGTCTGGGTGGGGGCCGCGAGAAAGCAGGGGTGGACTTTTGTGGGTAGCGGCGCGGAGGGGCCCTGTATGGCCTGGGCGCTGGCGGTTTAGGCTTTTGCCGGACAAGGGCGGCAAACGAGCGTTCATGTTCGGAGAGGCGTTTTGTTGCCGCCTCAATAGTGTCATCGAACAATTCCTTTCCCACGCAGGGGAGGTTAGCCAACCGGTCCTGTAAGTTGGGGTCCATGTCGACCAGGCGCAGCCAAGCTAGTCGGCGCATGGCGATAGCGAAGGCTGCTTCTCTGGAGGAGAGTTCGAAGCCATCGTAGGCCGCGTGGAATAAATGAAGGCGCAGGTTGGAGAGGGACTCTAAGAGTAGGCCGAACGTTCCCTGTCGGGAGGCCGGTAGGTCAGTCTCAAAGGCTCTCAATAGTCCAATGAGGTGTTTGAGGTATGATGTGAAGGTGAAAGTGTAGCTTTGCACCCTAGAGGCCATCATTGCGTTTTGGTATAGTCTCCTGCCGAACTTGTCCAGGGTTCGGCCTTCTCGGCCTGGGGGGACCGCTGCTGAGACCCGGGACGGGTGAGCCTTTTTCAAGGAGGATTCCACTAGCAGCGATTGGTGGGAGAGCTGTGGTTGCTCGAATCCCGGGTAAGGTACTGTGCGGTACTTGGCCTCCATTTTGGAGGGTACAGCCGTGACCATGTAGGGGGTCTCCAGGTTCCTGAAGAAGGCCTGTTGGAGTACCGGGTTAGGTGGTAAGCGAAGGGACTCTCTGGGCAGTGATGGCATATCCAGCTCCGCCAGGTACTCCTTAGAGTATCTGGAGTCGGACTGGAGGTCTAAGTCCAATGCGTGGCCCATGTCTTGGACAAAGCGAGTGAAGGATGGGCGAGATGTCCCCGGGGCCCCGTGCGGGGTCGGGGAACGAGACCTTCGTCGGGTGGAGAAGGATAAGGAGGCTTCCCTCGAGTATCGAGGTTCATGCTCTGATCCATGCTCCGAGGCTGGGGAAGCACTGTGAGAGTGTTCCGGGGTTGTCGATCTTCGGCGTCTCGAGGAGCCCCTCGGAGACGATGCCGGGGTTAGGGGTACCGATCGATGTCGGATTGGTGACCTCGATCCGGACTCCCTCGGAGAATGCGTCCGAGGGGGAGTTCGGAGGATGCGCGGGTTGGAGAGTGATAACTCAGCCACCCTTAGTGGTCCCGTACGAGGTGTGGGAGAACGGCCTCGTAGGGTTGGTGAACCTCGGGCCTTCTTGGAGGTACGGCGGTTCGAGGTTTCTGTCGTTCTAGCCCGACGTTTTGCCCTTCGGCGGTCCGCAGAGGGGGAACGTCTCGGGCGTCTCGGCGAGGAGTCCGAGGAGGATGGGATGCGGCGAGAGTTGCGCATCTTTCCTCGAGGTTGTTCGGTATGAGGCTCAGGCTGGTCTGGCACATTCGAGGTCGAGGCCGATTGAAACTGGGCCATTGCAGCGGACAGCTCCGACGTGATCATCGCTCGGAGTAGGTCCTGGAAGACGGGCACGGACAGCATCGAAGGCATGTCCACTGCCTCGGTGCGCTCCACCGGGGGCGACCTCGTATCAGAGTATTCCCGTGTGGTGGAGGCACGGCCCGAAGGCTTGGAGGGCTTAGACGGGGCTGTAAGCATGGGGCTTCCGCCATGCATCGCCGTTGTCCCCGAGGCTGGCTTCTTCGCTGTTACAGAACCTGAAGAGGGAAGAGGGGACTTACCCGGAGCCGAGGCTTTCTGTTGTCCCGAGGGCTTCGGGGTCGAGTCTCGAGGCGATGCCGAGGTTTCCGGGGCCGAGGTCAAGGCCGGGGCCGAGGCCAGGGCCGACCTCGAGGCCGAGGTGGAGGGTTGGTCCGGGGTGAAGAGATCCGCCATGCGGGCTTTTCTTCGGCGAAGGGCCCGGTTTTGGAAAATAGCGCACTGGGGGCAGGAGTCGGTTGGATGAGCCGCCCCCAGACAAAGGATGCACCGGCGATGCGGATCTGTGAGAGAAAGAAGCCGCTCGCACCGGGTGCACTTTTTAAAGCCGGTCAAAGGCCGGGACATAAAATCGAAAGTAGCCGCGGCTCGATTAGCCACGCGGCCACGGGGACCCGGAAGCCTCCGGGTCGTCGAAAACGAAGCAGGAATCAAGTAAAAAGGTAAGGAATTCGCGCACAGCGACTTAATCGTGGAAAAACAAGAAAAAATCGCGGTGCTAGAAGGCAGTTGGGGCAGAGCCTGAAAAACACGTCTTCTAGGCTCGCGGAAAATTTTGAACTGGAGACCACGAGGGGATGCACCCCCTAGTGGAGCAGGAAGGCACGCATGCGTGGAGCAGCAGAGCAAACTTAAATCTTCAATCAAGTTTGCTTGAAAATGCTTCCGCATCGGGGCTCCGTAGACAACGTCACCCCACATGTGAGAATATCATGCCTGCTTGTCCTGGGATAAATGAGAGATCTTGCAAATAAATAGGTCTTCAGACCTTTATGGAAACTCTCTGGAAGAGATTTCCATTATTTTGCTGCCAAATAAAGAAAAGATATAGAGTGTATTTTTTTTTATATTTAATACCTCTAGGATTCAAAAATCTTAACCTCAGATGACTGCAAATCAAGCTATAGTTCTTTACAAACATTAGTTCTACTAAATTCATTATATAATCTGGGATTTCTCCATGTAAGATCAAGAAAACCATAGCACATAATTTAAAAATACCCCTTGCTTCAAAAAGAAGCCAATACAATCGGAGATATAAAGGTATCACCTTATCATATCTTGTTGTTGAGTATAAGCCTAGCAGCAACATTCTGGATGGTTTGTAATTTTCACATATAGTTACTGTACAACCTGCATAGAGAATATTACATAGTAATCAAGTTGAGACAATACATGTGATGGAAACAAGAGCTGAAAGTGACCTCTATCAAAGCAATGATGAGGTTGTTTTAATTTTCTCAATGTCACAAACACTCCTAGTTAAAGCTCATACCTGTGCTTCCTATTTCAGATGCCTATCAAATATAATCTCCCAAATTCTCAATTCCAATTCCAGTTTCAATGGGGTATTATGAAATACCATTTGAGTATAATCACTTGGTTTTATCTTTGTTCATTTTCAGTTTCATGTAATCTGCCCAATCATCAGCTAGACTTATAACTTCACATATCACATTGTTAATCTTATTTTCATTCTTAAAAAACAGGAAGACAAATCATCTGCATGGGAAAAATATAGACGGCCTCTCTCATCCAAGATTAATATCCCAGGATTGACATCTGTACATTTTAAAGGGCTCCTTTTATCAAGCTGCGCTAGCGGGGTTAACGCCCGCAACTTTTTAATCACGCGTTAACCCCTGCACTGGCCAAAAACTACCACCTGCTCAAGAGGAGGCAGTAGCGGCTAGCGCGGCTGGCAGTTTAGCGTGCGCTATTACACGCGTTAAACTGCTAGCGCAGCTTGATAAAAGGAGCCCAAAATGTATTTGAGAAAGTGGTGAGCCCTAAGGCACACCACTTAACGCTGTCCACTCTTCAGATATTTTTCCTCATCAAAAATTCTTAAAACCAAGAATACACTTTATCACCAATCCCAAGAAAGATACGTATGGTCTTGTGAATTTGAGTTGTTACAATCTACTAAATGGTGTTTCTTTTCCAGTTTTTATGCATGATTTTATGTTGTAAACCACTGTGATCTTACATTTTGGTAAGCCAAGCTGGATAGAAAGTGTAGTAAATCTATAAACTATAAGCTTATTTTTTTGCTACTGTGGACTCATAATGACGGATGCATTAGTGTCATTAGCATACTGCAGACATTGACATATTTTTAAAATTTATGAGCAAATGAAAATCTGCAATAAAAAATTAGTATGAGATTTTTTTCTCACATTTTATTACATAGTACAAAAGTTATCTGTTTCCTAGGTCAGCTTGTTTAATTGAAAGCACTTATATGGTTAGAATTCAGTGCCAAGTGCATGGGTGCTTTTGAAAACTGAAAGCTACATAAAACCTTGCCACTCCATCACAAAATATTCTCTTAGTTTACTTATTTTTCACTACTGACATGTTTGCAACCTTCTTGGACAAATAAATATTGCACTTTCGATATTTAGTAAATTATGTTATGTGCTGAACGTGACTTTTATGAGTATTACAGCATGGCATTGCATTATCGGTTAACTCAGTATGTTAAATGTTACCATGCGCTAAATGCTGTGTTAAAGACCTAGGGGCGGAGTTCAGCTGTTGGCGATGAGTGTTTTGCTGACTACTGCCAGTGCTATTCCCAGATATTCAATGCTAGGCCATGTCCAGGTTTCGGCACTGAATATGCGGTTTCTGCAGCGCCAGTTGGCCATGGGTTACTGCACAAAGATAGGACTTTGTTTTATGTGGTCCCATTTATGCAGCTGCCCTGGCTGTTTAGTGCTGAATATTGGCACTTAACCAGCCAAGTCCTGACTCTGCCCCTTGTGACAAATCTAGCTCTCTCCCTAGCTTTGACACAGGGGTGAAGAAGATAGGTAGTCCCCGAGGCAGGAGAGCTGGTCAGGTTGGCCCTGCAGAATATGAAAAGCTGACTTCACTTGGACTATCCCAGGAGCTAAGAAACTACAGCTCCCAGAAGGCTAGTCTCAGCACAGGAAGCTGTGACTGAGACAGGCACAGCTGCAGAGAGTTTTCTCTCCCTTCCCCCTCGTCAGAGCAGGGAGGGACGAATTAGAGGGGGTTAAAACAGAGCAGCTAGGAGGCTTCAGGGGGAGGAGGAGCTGAGGAGGCTTCAGGGTGTGCTCGGTGGAGAACCCTCTCCTCCTCAACGGAATGCTGAGGAGCTGAACCAAGACTGGCAAATGTTGGACACAGAAGAGCTTACTGTTGACCCAGGGAGTGAGGAAGGAACCCCAGGGGAACCCATGGAAATCCAGGAGAGTCTGGTAGGACCGGAGGAGGTGTCCATGGACATTGATAAGCAGTAAGGGGATGTGTATTGCCTGTGTCCATAGTAGTGAAGCTACCAGTTATGCCAGTGATAGTTTAAAGGGGAGTTGTATTTCTCTCCCTGCTGATAATGAACTGTTAATTGCTGCTTGAAAGCTTTAGGTACAAAGCTAGCAAATGTTGTGGCATTTTTTTTGTTCTCTCTGCTAGCAGCCAAGCTGAGCCGGAGCTTCTTCCTCACAGCTGTGCATAATTAATTACCTGAAAGCAGGGAGCTGTGCTGAGAGCCTGCACGGACCTTGTGAATTCTGTGCTAAAGAAGAGAATACGGTTTACAGAGCTACAGTATGTGATAAGCCACGTTAGGCTGTGAAAACCAGGTGACATGCTGGCCAGGTTTCTTGTTGCCCAGTTGTGGTTTAAAGTGTGTTTCTGTTCTGAATTTTTTCATGCCTGTGAAATGACCCAGCTGCTGGAGCTGAAGCAGCTTAGTGAAAATTACTAAATCCAAACTACTCTGGTGAACACTGTTTATAGATGTGCTAACAAAGTCCAGAGGCTGTGGAACGATAGGTTAAGATGAGACACACCGAAAAACCTGGACACTGGATTTCTTTGAAAGTTTTGCTCTGTTTGAACAGCTTGTGTTTTGCCTCATAGTTTTGAGTGCTTGTTTTGAGGTCTGCTAAGCTGAAGCATTTTTCCTTTTGTTCAATGCAACCAGTGAACATAATAAAACCTTTGTTTGATTATTCTACTATACTGGATTTTGAGGTGTGTGAGTTTCTTTTCCCTTGCCTGTTTTTCTTTTGGTAATGTCATGGAATTTGATATTATACCCTAGGCAGACGCCTAGGAAGGCCTGAAGGGTACCCTGGTTAAAAGGGTACACGTATGGACAGGGACAGTCGCAGCGTGCCAGCTCGCTGCCGTGAACAGGAGCGGGGTAGGTGTGACACCCTGCAACATCTCCCAAATAACCATAGGGTTGGCTAATGTTCCAGATAATGTGGGCCAGTTTGCCACACCTCTCAAGACATTCCACATTGTTGTCCATTCTGTTAACATCTGGTAGATGACTGCTGCCCCACGTTCGTTATGTGGTTGTCCAAAGTGCTGGGAGCAGATCCCTCCAATTCACTGTAGATCTTCAGCAGTCCCTGATGTAACTATAGGTGAAACGGAGAGTTCCTGTCAGGTAGTAGCAGTTTGGCTGAAAATCTACTGTGAATTCTTTATTTTATTTATTTATTCAATTTTCTATATCGTTCTCCCAGGGGAGCTCAGAACGGTTTACATGTCGGGTACTCAAGCATTTCTTCCTATCTGTCCCGGTGGGCTCACAAACTATCTAAAGTACCTGGGGAAATGGGAGGATTAAATGACTTGCCCAGGGTCACAAGGAGCAGCGCGGGTTTGAACCCACAACCTCAGGGTGCTGAGGCTGTAGCTTTAACCACTGTGCCACACTCTCCCCACTTAGTGGGAGCTATTGATTTCAGCTACGCCGGAAAATGTTTTAGCTTTGGTCACTGAATTATACTATTTTGGAACAAGCTTCCAGTGCAGGTGATCGAGGTAGACAGCGTGCCAGACTTTAAGAATAAATGGGATACCCATGTGGGATCCCTACGAGGGTCAAGATAAGGAAATTGGGTCATTAGGGCATAGACAGGGGGTGGGTCCCAGTGTGTTGCGTTGCACTCCATGGAGCTGTTGAGCACACTTTTATACATATAAGAAGAAATAAAGCATTTTTCAAATTTAGAATGGAGTTTTTCCTTTTGATCAGTGGAGGGTTTTTTTTCTGACCAATGATGGAGATATTTAGCCCTATATCTATTGGGCCGTAGACATTCTCTGAGGTCTTTTTCCTCCACTGGGTATTTTTATGCCAATCAGCTTCTCCCACTGATGAGTGATTTTAGAAGCGAAGGATTTATATTAGTGAAAGTAAACTGCTGCCATTCAACTACTGGAGCAGTTGGGAAAGCCTGAGTAACTGTTTTAAGCCAGTGCTCCAGCTATACTAGTGGGAGACCAGTTGGTGTGCTTGAGAGATAGAAAAAGATTCCAAAATGGAAGTCTGGGTCAGGAATTACAGGAAGTTTGGGAAGCCCTGCTGAAGTGTCTTTAGAAAAGAGAAGCAAGACCAAGAAGAGGGCCATAAAACAGTCTCAAGGGATGACTGCTAAAAAAAAACACCTAGGGTTGCCAAGGAGCTACTAGAAAGAAACCAGCAGTGACCTGCCCAAGGTCAAAGGGCTTCAGGTGTTTAAGTACCCTGACAAGAGCAGAAAGCCAGAAGCAAAACAAGTGGCAATGCAGCATAAGGAAGTGGGACTGTCCACAGAAGGCATGATTGCAGAACAGTGAGTTGTGATCCAAGCTCAGAAGCCCCAAAGAAGAAAAGGGGACCTGTTAAGGGCTGCAGGTAGAGGTTAAGTTTATTATTCAACTTTATTAGGTTTTTATATACCGCCTATCAAGGCTATCTAAGCGGTTTTATAATCAGGTACCTACCTTATGTGCAGCCCAAGTGATGACCCACCTCATGTGTAGTCCAGAGGTGACTGAAGGGAATGAAGGGAATCTTCGGGATCACAGTCAGCATGGATTCACCAAGGTCCTGCCAATCCAATCTCATCAGCTTCTTTGACTGGGTAACAAGAAAGTTGGACTTGGGAGAGTCTTTGGACGTCGTGTACCTGGACTTCAGTAAAGCTTTTGACAGTGTCCCACACTGCAGGCTGCTAAGCAAGATGGAATCGATGGGGTTAGGAGAGACACTAACTGCATGGGTCAATGATTGGCTGAGTGGCAGACTTCAGAGGGTGGTGGTTAATGGTACCCTCTCTAAAACATCGGAGGTGACCAGTGGAGTGCCGCAGGGCTTGGTCCTGGGTCCACTCCTTTTCAACATATTCATAGGGGATCTGACTCAAGGGCTTCAAGGTAAAATAACACTATTCGCCGATGACACCAAACTATGTAATATAGTAAGTGAATGCAGTTTACAGAATTATATGGCGCAGGACCTGCTTACATTGGAAAGTTGGTCCTCAACCTGGCAGCTAGGCATCAATGCTAAGAAATATAAGGTCATGCACCTCGGAAGCGGAAATCCATGCAGTACATACTTCTTGAATGGAGAAACTTTAACTAGGACTTCAGCAGAACGAGATTTAGGAGTAATCATCAGTGCAGACATGAAAACTGCCAATCAAGTGGAAAAGGCTTCATCTAAGGCAAGGCAGATATTGGGTTGTATCAATAGAAGTTTCGTCAGCCGAAAGCCTGAAGTCATAATGCCGTTGTACAGGGCCATGGTGAGACCTCATCTGGAGTACTGTGTGCAATTCTGAAGGCCACATTACAGTAAAGATGTGCGCAGAATTGAATCGGTTCAGCGGACAGCCACCAGGATGATCTCGGGGTTCAAGGGTCTCTCGTACGAAGAGAGACTGAACAAATTGCAGCTCTACACTCTCGAGGAACGTAGGGAGAGGGGAGACATGATCAAAACATTTAAGTACCTCACGGGACGTGTCGAAGTGGAAGATGATATTTTCTTTCTCAAGGGACCCTCGGCCACAAGAGGGCACCCGCTCAAACTCGGGGGCGGAAAATTTCATGGCGACACCAGAAAGTATTTCTTCACAGAGAGAGTGGTTGATCATTGGAACAAGCTTCCAGTGCAGGTGATCGAGGTAGACAGCGTGCCAGACTTTAAGAATAAATGGGATACCCATGTGGGATCCCTACGAGGGTCAAGATAAGGAAATTGGGTCATTAGAGCATAGACAGGGGGTGGGTAAGCAGAGTGGGCAGACTTGATGGGCTGTAGCCCTTTTCTGCCGTCATCTTCTATGTTTCTATGTTTCTATGACCTGAATTGTTTGTCTTTCATGGTGTCTCAGCTAGGGGATAAGAAGAATTCCTTTGAAGATCACCCAGTAGAAGTTTAGGACTATATGGACACATAAAGCATGATAAGGACAAAATAGCATTTAGGACTAGATTCTATACATGACATATAAAAAAATCAGTACAAAAACACCTCGCTGAGTGCTGGTCTATAAATGACGCTCTAAGTTATTATTATTTGTTTCTTTTTTTTTTTTAACTTATTTTTGATATTAATGTGCTGTTTTTAATAAAGGTTATCTGTAACATGTTTTTATTGATTTATAATGTTATTTATATTTATAATATTACAATATATATGAATGTATTTGAAAAGGATTAGGTCCCAATTCCTGCCCCATACTTTCTCTCTGTCATTTGGAAGTCAGATGCATCTGGGGACATATTGTAGAGGCAAAAAATGATCTCCGAAACATGTCCAATTTATTGTCAGCTTTACATCTCTTTTATATCATTTTACATGAATCAGTGTTGTCAGCATATGACGTAAACACAAACCATATATGGACACAGGTCACATGAAACTTTAAAGAAAATAACAAGCATTTTTACTATCTAGAGACTGAAGTCCACAGAGGGTGCTGTGGTCAGCAGAGCCTCTTATCTAAAGCTGATTGCAAATATGGCTTATGAAAACAATTGAAGTCACTTCACAACAAGATAACACACATCTTTTCAAACATAAATGTCCTTGCACTATTTCAGAGAAGGAAAAACAAACGGGGTCTGGTTTTCTTACAGCTTTAAATATAGCTTAAGGAAAACTACAAGACGTGTCCCTTCAGTATTTATGCCCATTTGTATATTATGAATACATTTATGTGTATGTTTTGTATTTGTTTTATGTGGCGGTTTTCCGATATATTTGTATAATTTCAATACACGTCTCATTTTAGACTTCTGAGGCAGGCCTTCATGGACAGAAACATGATCGTGTAGAATCTGCTTTAAAATAAAAGGATTGAGCACCATCTGGTCTCCTTCATTGTTGTTTTCGTGCCCCTCACCATTGTGAAGGCAGTTTTTCCTGCTTGTCTTCTGCTCTAAGTTGCATGCCATTTCAAGTTTATTAGGTTTTTATATACCGCCTATCAAGGTTATCTAAGCAGTTTTACAATCAAGTACTCAAGCATTTTCCCTATCTGTCCCGGTGGGCTCACAATCTATCTAACGTACCTGGGGTTATGGAGGACTAAGTGACTTGCCCAGGGTTTAAACCCATGACCCCAGGGTGCTGAGGCTGTAGCTCCATCCACTGCGCAACTACTGCTGCCATTTATAGACTAGCGCAGCAATGGTGAACCTATGGTACGCGTGCCAACTGTGGCACGCGAAGGCCTTGCAGCTGGCACGCGCAGGGCCGCCATCAGGGCAGTACTACGAGGGGGTGCACAGGAGAGAGAGATGAACGGGGATGATGGGGGACCCGCGGGGTTAAATATAACTCTAGCCGCGAGGCTCGTCTTCTACTCCGACTGCCCTGCCGCTCACACAGCCGATCGGAAATCTTCCCCGACGTCGGAGAGAGGGCTTAAGCAAAGCCCGCCCTCCGACGTCAGCGCTGAAGTCGGGGAAGATTTCCGATCGGCTATGTGTGCGCGGCGGGACAGGCAGGAAATAGAAGACAAGCCTATGCGGCTCGAGCTACATTTTGCTGAGAAAGTTGCTAAGATGGGCTGGGAGACAAACGGGGAACACAAGGGGGAGGGAGTGCGTTTTGGACACAAGGCATGAACTTGGGAGAAAGGAAGGGAGGGAAAGAGATGCTGAGGTGGGGGAGGGAATGGGTTTTTGGACACAGAAAGCATGAACTTGGGAGAGAGGAAAGGAGGGAAATAGATGCTGAGGTGGGAGAGGGAATGGGTTTTTGCACACAGAAGGCATGGACTTGGGAGAGAGGAAGGGAGTGAAAGAGATGCTGAGGTGGAGGAGGGAATGGGTTTTTGGACACAGAAGGCATGAACTTGGGAGAGAGGAAGGGAGGGAAAGAGATTCTGAGGTGGGAAATGGAATGGGTTTTTGCACACAGAAGGCATGGACTTGGGAGAGAGGAAGGGAGGGAAAGAGATGCTGAGGTGGGGGAGGGAATGAGTTTTTGGACACAGAAGGCATGGACTTGGGAGAGAGGAAGGGAGGGAAATAGATGCTGAGTTGGGGGAGGGAATGGGTTTTTGGACACAAGGCATGGACTTGGGAGAGAGGAAGGGAGGGAAATAGATGCTAAGGTGGGGGAGGGAATGTGTTTTTGGACACAGAAGGCATGGACTTGGGAGAGAGGAAGGGAGGGAAAGAGATGCTGAGGTGGGGGAGGGAATGTGTTTTTGGACACAGAAGGCAAGGACTTGGGAGAGAGGAAGGGAGGGAAAGAGATGGTTGTGTACACGGGGAATAGAAGAAAGGAGAATTTTTGGTCATAGGGAGGGAGTGAGGTACAGACAGTAGCATACCAAGGTGGGGGTGGGGGCGGTCTGCCCCGGTTTTACGCCCCAAGGGGGTGCACAGGTGGCCACCCTCCAGTGTTCTCCCTAGGCTGGCAAACTGCGTCTCTTTAGCCACTTGATTGCCACCGCCGCCATTGGGAACAGGCCGGTGCCAAGTTCTCCCTGCTTTTCCTTGTGGGGCCGACAAATTCTCGCCACCCGCGTCAATTCTGATGTCAGAGAGGACGTTCTCAGCCAGCCAATCGCTACCTGGCTGGCCCAGAACGTCCTCTCCAATGTTAGAATTGACGTCGAATGTCGAGAGTTGGTTGGCCCCGTGGGGAAGAGAAGCAAGGCGAACTCGGCGCCGGCCTGTTCCCGATAACGGCAGTGGCAGCCTATTCCCCAGTGGCGGTGGCAGCATTTTCCCAATGGTGGTGGCATAGGGGAGGGCAAGGAGAAAGAAAGGGGGGGACAGGAGCCAAAAAAAAAAGAAAGAGGGCTGGGTGAAACAAAGAAAAATGGGGCACGGAGAGAGAGAGAAAGACAGACATACAGAATGAAAGGGGGTATGGAGAGAGAGAAAAAGAAAGAAGGGGGCAGGGTGAAACAAAGAAAAAGTTTGGGGAGGGAATGAGGTCTGGAGGAGAGAAAGCATACAGGAGGCTGAAAAAAGGGAAGAAATATTGGATACACAGTCAGAAGAATAAAGTGCAACCAGAGACTGATGAAATTACCAAAGGTAGGAAAATGATTTTATTTTCAATTTAGTGATCAAAATGTGTCCGTTTTGAGAATTTATATATGCTGTCTATATTTTGCACTATGGCCCCCTTTTACTAAATCGCAATAGGATTTTTTAGCACAGGGAGCCTATGAGCTTCAAGAGCATCATGGGGCATTCAGCGCAGGTCCCTGCGCTAAAAACCGCTATCGCGGTTTAGTAAAAAGGGAGGGGAAATATTTGTCTATTTTTGTATAGTTGTTACTGAGGTGACATTGCATAAAGTCATCTGCCTTGACCTCTTTGAAAATCCACGGAATATAAATGATAATTATCATTTTCTCTGCGTACAGCGTGCTTTGTGTTTTTAAAATTTTATTGTTGGTAGATCATTTTGACTTGGCCACAAAGGTAAGGGGGAGGGAGGGGAGCTGCTGAAAAAGTCTACCTTGACGTGGTTGCAGGCTTACAAATCTTTTGGTCAAAGAGTGAAAAGTATGTGTGTATTCGGCCCATGAATGAAATCATTAAAACATTATAAATTGCCAATAAATTGAAATGAAAACCAAAGGATTGTGAATCAAATTGATTCTCTGACAATACAAAGATTCCAACCTTTAAAAATGATATTACATAGTTCAGGCAACTTTATAAAGAGTTTTTAGATACTAAAATCTTGTTATTAAGGTTTAATTGACATGCTGGCACTTTGAGGAAATTCTTTGGTTTTGTGCGGCAGTTTGGGCACTCGGGCTCAAAAAGGTTAGCCATCACTGGACTAGCAGCGCTTAGTGCTGGTAACTGTGCCTAACTTAGATGTGGTCATTTACACCAACAGAAACGTGGCACAAATTCTCGCACCTAAATTAAGCCTGGATCCCTCTCATTCCGTATCTATGTGCATAAATTGGAGGAACGCTTTCAATCCACCCATGACCCTCCCATTTCTTTGTCTCCTTTTTGGACTTACATGTAAAATTTAGGCCCAGATCCTGCACCTAAATTTATATGTATAAAACTTTAATTAAAATGAATTAGCACCAATATTGCTCATTAAGATTCCAATTATTGGTACTAATTGTCTCATTATTCAATTAAATTACACATGTGTGGAAAAAATGTATCACTGGTATTAAGCTAGGATTTTTCTAGAACTAAAACTTTGCAATTCAATTAAATTTGAGTAGTGAACAACTTATAGCTCCAAATTCCACTAAGCAACCAGATGGTCAAGGCGTGAAAGAGTATCATGGAAAAGTAAATTAATCTAGGCACCTGTGATTATGAATGTATTTGTATTTAGTCATGTGATTTCTCCGTAATTAAGGTGCCATGTTCCCTATATAAAGGACTGGCTTCTGATCAGAATTTAGAACATACCTTGTCTACATTTAGGACGTGTATGTCCTCATATATTGATATATTAATAAACAATTGTTAATTCAGAGCACAAGCTAGTGCTTATTTGTTTACAGTTTCCACGCATGCAAATAGAGTGTATGCCCAAATTTGTACATATAAGTTGTAGCACTTTTTATAGAATTCAGGGGCTGGTGGGTACATGGTAAATAATATGGGTGGTTACACAGTAAATAATAGTACAGGGGTAGGCAATTCCGTTCCTCGAGAGCCGGAGCCAGGTCAGGTTTTCAGGATATCCACAATGAATATATATGAGATGGATTTGCATGCACTGCCTCCTTGAGATGCAAATCTATCTCATACATATTTATTGTGGATATCCTGAAAACCTGACCTGGCTCCGGCTCTCGAGGACCAGAATTGCCTGCCCCTGGTCTAGTACCGTATTTTCACGCAAATAACACGCACCCGTATAAAACGCGCACACGTGTATAGCGCGCAGAAATCACGATGATAAGCACAAAAACTTTGGCATAACGCGCTCACGATTATACCGCGCATGCTGCCCGACTCTCCGTTCACCCCCCTGACTTCCGTGCACTGCCCCGCCTCTCCGTGCGCTGTCCCGACTCTCCGTTCACCCCCCCCTGACTTCCGTGCACTGCCCCGCCTCTCCGTGCGCTGTCCCGACTCTCCGTTCACCCCCCCTGACTTCCGTGCACTGCCCTGAATTTCCGTGCGCTGTCCCGACTCTCCGTTCACCCCCCCTGACTTCCGTGCACTGCCCCGCCTCTCCTGCGCTGTCCCGACTCTCCGTTCACCCCCCCTGACTTCCGTGCACTGTCCCCCCTTGAAGGTCTGTCCCCATCCTGAAAGCCTGATGCCCCCCCCCGACGTCCGATACATCCCTCCCCCCGAAGGACCGCCGACTCCCCAACAATATCGGGCCAGGAGGGAGCCCAAATCCTCCTGGCCACGGCGACCCCCTAACCCCACCCCGCACTACATTACGGGCAGGAGGGATCCCAGGCCCTCCTGCCCTCGACGCAAACCCCCCCCCCCCCAACGACCACCCCCCCCCCAAGAACCTCCGACCGCCCCCCCAGCCGACCCGCGACCCCCCCTGGCGACCCCCACGACCCCCCCACCCCCCTTCCCCGTACCTTTGGTAGTTGGGCCAGAAGGGAGCCCAAACCCTCCTGGCCACGGCGACCCCCTAACCCCACCCCGCACTACATTACGGGCAGGAGGGATCCCAGGCCCTCCTGCCCTCGACGCAAACCCCCCTCCCCCCCAATGACCGCCCCCCCCAAGAACCTCCGCCCGCTCCCCCAGCCTACCCGCGACCCCCCTGGCGACCCCCACGACCCCCCCCCCCCCCTTCCCCGTACCTTTGGTAGTTGGCCGGACAGACGGGAGCCAAACCCGCCTGTCCGGCAGGCAGCCAACGAAGGAATGAGGCCGGATTGGCCCATCCGTCCTAAAGCTCCGCCTACTGGTGGGGCCTAAGGCGCGTGGGCCAATCAGAATAGGCCCTGGAGCCTTAGGTCCCACCTGGGGGCGCGGCCTGAGGCACATGGTCGGGTTGGGCCCATGTGCCTCAGGCCGCGCCCCCAGGTGGGACCTAAGGCTCCAGGGCCTATTCTGATTGGCCCACGCGCCTTAGGCCCCACCAGTAGGCGGAGCTTTAGGACGGATGGGCCAATCCGGCCTCATTCCTTCGTTGGCTGCCTGCCGGACAGGCGGGTTTGGCTCCCGTCTGTCCGGCCAACTTCCAAAGGTACAGGGAAGGGGGGTGGGGGGGTCGTGGGGGTCGGCCAGGGGGGTCGCGGGTCGGCTGGGGGGGCGGTCGGAGGTTCTTGGGGGGGGGGACGGTCGTTGGGGGGGAGGGGGGTTTGCGTCGAGGGCAGGAGGGCCTGGGATCCCTCCTGCCCGTAATGTAGTGCGGGGTGGGGTTAGGGGGTCGCCGTGGCCAGGAGGGTTTGGGCTCCCTTCTGGCCCGATATTGTCGGGAAGTCGGCGGTCCTTCGGGGTGGGGGTGCGAGTGGTCCTGCCGGGGGGGGGGGGATGTATCGGACGTCGGGGAGTCGGCCGGGCAAGAGGGCTTGGGCTCCCTCTTGCTCCGATCGTGGATGCGGGTGCGGGTGGGAGCGCGTGCGAGTGGTCGTTCGGGGTGGGGGTGCGAGTGGTCCTGCTGGGGGGGTGAATCGGGCGTCGGGCGGGGTGGGAACTATGTTTGAAAACTTTCGTATACCGCGCTCACGCATATAACGCGCGAGGGGTATGCGCGGTAGGTAAAAACGCGTATAACGCGTGCGTTATATGCGTGAAAATACGGTATATGTATTATAACAGGGGTCTCAAAGTCCCTCCTTGAGGGCCGCAATCTAGTCGGGTTTTCAGGATATCCACAATGAATATATATGAGATGGATTTGCATGCACTGCCTCCTTGAGATGCAAATCTATTTCATACATATTTATTGTGGATATCCTGAAAACCTGACCTGGCTCCGGCTCTCGAGGACCAGAATTGCCTGCCCCTGGTCTAGTATATGCATTATAACAGGGGTCTCAAAGTCCCTCCTTGAGGGCCGCAATCTAGTCGGGTTTTCAGGATATCCACAATGAATATATATGAGATGGATTTGCATGCACTGCCTCCTTGAGATGCAAATCTATCTCATACATATTTATTGTGGATATCCTGAAAACCTGATCTGGCTCCGGCTCTCGAGGACCAGAATTGCCTGCCCCTGGTCTAGTATATGCATTATAACAGGGGTCTCAAAGTCCCTCCTTGAGGGCTGCAATCTAGTCGGGTTTTCAGGATTTCCCCAATGAATATGCATGAGATCTATTTGCATGCACTGCTTTCAATGCATATTCATTGGGGAAATCCTGAAAACCTGACTGGATTGCGGCCCTCAAGGAGGGACTTTGAGATCTCTGCATTATAACTCCTAAATTTTAAACAGCTTTGGGCTAGGTATTAACTCAGACTTAAATACCGTGTAAAAATTCAGCTAATACCAGGCATTGGGGTTATAGATGGAGGAGATGTGGTAGTACAAGGGAAAGATGGAAGTGAAGGTAACATGAACAGGGAGAAAAAGAAGAGGCATGAAAGGAGAAACTCCAGGCAATACAATATTTCAGCACCACCATGGCAGCACCTCAAAACAATTCTATATTTATTTCGACAACACATACGCAATATTTTCAGATGACAGGTTAACAGATGGCAACTGCTTTTCAAACATAGTCGTATGCCTCACAGGGTATGACGCACAATCTTGCAACTATTTCAAATAAATATAAATCCCTCAAGTTCCTATGGTAGTGCTGAAATATTGCTTTCTCTGAGTTATACATTCTATACGTGCTCAGATGATATGAGCAGTCTATAGGTCAGGTGTTCCAGTGGAGATAGGGCTGTGTAGTAATTAAGTGGCAATTTCCTCACAGAAGGCACTAAGTGGGAACTAGTACACTTCCCCCTCTGTATTCGCGAATTCCGTAACTATGGATTCGGTTATTCACGATTTTTGCCCAGAAATTTTTTTTCTATTTTTTGGGCTATTTTTAGCCCTGTAAGCCCCCCACTTAAGCCTTACCTGGTGGTCTAGCGGGTTTTCAGGCAGGAGCGATTTCCCCACGCTCCTGCCCCATGCAGATCGCTCACAGGAAATGGCTCGAGAGACTACGGGAGCTCAAGGCAGCCATTTCCTGTGAGGGATCTGCACGGGGCAGGAGCGTGAGAAGATCGCTCCTGCCTGAAAACCCGCTAGACCACCAGGTAAGGCTTAAGGGGGGGGGCTTACAGGGCTACAAATAGCTGGGGGAAGCGGGGGATAAGGGCAGAACCAGCCCAAATATTATTCGCGGTTTTTCCATATTCGTGGGCCGGCTCTGCCCCTAACCCCGCGAATACGGAGGGGGAAGTGTAATGGATAGTCAGAAGGTAGCTTCTTCCCACAAAAGCTTGGATTCTCACAAACCTTTCCATCGCCTGAGATGGTCACTTCTGCATGCCGTGGATGGAGTGTAAACAGTGAAAGGAGTGAGAGAGAGAGTAACTCCGTTGAATGGGACATATGATGACCGTGTTTGCCTAGAACTTGCTGACATACAGGATGGCAATACAGTATATAACTGCAGAATGGAAAAGTAATTTGTATACCACCTTTTTGTAGTTATACAACCATATTCAAAACAGTGGGATCACAATCTATCTAATATTCCTGGGGCAGTGGAGGATTTAGTGACTTGCCCAGGGTCACAGGGAGCAGTGCGGGGTTTGAACCCACAACTTCAGGTTGCTGAGGCTGTAGCTCTAACCAGTGGTTTAGCAAAGGTGAGAGGTACCCGAGGTGTTCCTCTTTCTCCCCACCCCCGCTCCTGCCTGCTTCGCGTGCCCCCTTTCCCTTCCCCATACCTCCAGTTGAAATTGTTGCTTGCAGTAATGCCTTTGATCTTGTAGACCACATTATTCTGCTGATCTGCCTGGATGCATTAGGTATCCAGGGAAATGTATATTTCATGGTTTAAAGGATTTCTAGAAACTAGACCAGTGATGGCTAACCTTTTTGAGCCCGAGTGCCCAAACTGCCGCACAAAACTAAAAGAATTTCCTCAAAGTGCCAACACGTCAATTAAACCTTAATAACAAGATTTTAGTATCTAAAAACTCTTTATAAAATTGCCTGAACTATGTAACATCATTTTTAAAGGTTGGAATCTTTGTATTGTCAGAGAATCAATTTGATTCACAATCCTTTGGTTTTCATTTCAATTTATTGGCAATTTATAATGTTTTAATGATTTCATTCATGGGCCGAATACACACATACTTTTCTCTGTCGCCGCACTCTTTGACCAAAAGATTTGTAAGCCTGCAACCACGTCAAGGTAGACTCTTTCAGCAGCTCCCCTCCCTCCCCCTTACCTTTGTGGCCAAGTCAAAATGATCTACCAAAAATAAAATTTTCTCTGTACGCAGAGAAAATGTTAATTATCATTTATATTCCGCGGGTTTTCAAAGAGGTCAAGGCAGATGACTTTATGCAATGTCACCTCAGTAACAACTATACAAAAATAGACAAATATTCCCCCTCCCTTTTTACTAAACCGCGATAGCGGTTTTTAGCGCAGGGACCTGCGCTGAATGCCCCACGCTGCTCTTGAAGCTCATAGGCTCCCTGTGCTAAAAAACGCTATTGTGGTTTAGTAAAAGGGGGCCATAGTGCAAAATATAGACAGCATATATAAATTCTCAAAACGGACACATTTTGATCACTAAATTGAAAATAAAATCATTTTCCTACCTTTGGTAATTTCATCAGTCTCTGGTTGCACTTTATTCTTCTGACTGTGTATCCAATATTTCTTCCCTTCTTTCAGCCTCCTGTATGCTTTCTCTCCTCCAGACCTCATTCCCTCCCCAAACTTTTTATTTGTTTCACCCTGCCCCCTTCTTTCTTTTTCTCTCTCTCCATACCCCCTTTCATTCTGTATGTCTGTCTTTCTCTCTCTCTCCGTGCCCCATTTTTCTTTGTTTCACCCAGCCCTCTTTCTTTTTTTTTTTTTGCTCCCTGTCCCCCCCCTTTCTTTCTTTCTCCTTGCCCTCCCCTATGCCACCACAATTGGGAAAATGCTGCCACCGCCACTGGGGAATAGGCTGCCACTGCCGTTATCGGGAACAGGACGGCGCCAAGTTCGCCTTGCTTCTCTTCCCCACGGGGCCGACCAACTCTCGCCACTCGACGTCAATTCTAACATCGGAGAGGACGTTCTGGGCCAGCCAGGCAGCGATTGGCTGGCCGAGAACGTCCTCTCCGACATCAGAATTGACGCGGGTGGCGAGAGTTGGTCGGCCCCACAGGGAAAAGCAGGGAGAACTTGGTACCGGCCTGTTCCCAATGGCGGCGGTGGCACTCAAGTGGCTAAAGAGACGCAGTTTGCCAGCCTAGGGAGAACACTGGAGGGTGGCCACCTGTGCACCCCCTTGGGGCATAAAACCGGGGCAGACCGCCCCCACCCCCACCTTGGTATGCCACTGTCTATACCTCACTCCCTCCCTATGACCAAAAATTCTCCTTTCTTCTATTCCCCGTGTACACAACCATCTCTTTCCCTCCCTTCCTCTCTCCCAAGTCCTTGCCTTCTGTGTCCAAAAACACATTCCCTCCCCCACCTCAGCATCTCTTTCCCTCCCTTCCTCTCTCCCAAGTCCTTGCCTTCTGTGTCCAAAAACACATTCCCTCCCCCACCTCAGCATCTCTTTCCCTCCCTTCCTCTCTCCCAAGTCCATGCCTTCTGTGTCCAAAAACACATTCCCTCCCCCACCTCAGCATCTATTTCCCTCCCTTCCTCTCTCCCAAGTCCATGCCTTCTGTGTCCAAAAACCCATTCCCTCCCCCACCTCAGCATCTATTTCCCTCCCTTCCTCTCTCCCAAGTCCATGCCTTCTGTGTCCAAAAACCCATTCCCTCCCCCACCTCAGCATCTCTTTCCCTCCCTTCCTCTCTCCCAAGTCCATGCCTTCTGTGTCCAAAAACCCATTCCCTCCCCCACCTCAGCATCTCTTTCCCTCCCTTCCTCTCTCCCAAGTCCATGCCTTCTGTGTGCAAAAACCCATTCCCTCCCCCACCTCAGCATCTCTTTCCCTCCTTTCCTCTCTTCCAAGTTCATGCCTTCTTTGTCCAAAAACCCATTCCCTCCCCCACCTCAGCATCTCTTTCCCTCCCTTCCTTTCTCCCAAGTTCATGCCTTGTGTCCAAAACGCACCCCCTCCCCCTTTTGTGTTCCCCGTTTGTCTCCCAGCCCATCTTAGCAACTTTCTCAGCAAAATGTAGCTCGAGCCGCGTAGGCTTGTCTTCTATTTCCTGCCTGTCCCGCCGCGCACACATAGCCGATCGGAAATCTTCCCCGACTTCAGCGCTGACGTCGGAGGGCGGGCTTTGCTTAAGCCCTCCCTCCGACGTCAGCGCTGACGTTGGGGAAGATTTCCGATCGGCTGTGTGAGTGGCAGGGCAGTCGGAGTAGAAGACGAGCCTCGCGGCTCGAGTTATATTTAACCCCGCGGGTCCCCCATCTTCCCCGTTCAGCTCTCTCTCCTGTGCACCCCCTGGTAGTACTGCCCTGATGGCGGCCCTGTGCGTGCCAGCTGCAAGGCCTTCGCGTGCCACAGTTGGCACGCGTGCCATAGGTTCGCCATCGCTGAACTAGACTATACCAAATCAGGTTTAAGACTCGGTTCTCCTCGATTTGGAGAAATCCTTGGTGTTCCTCAGGGATCTGCTCTTTTTTAATGTCTACCTTTCAACATTAGGATTGCGTTTGAGTAGTTTGGATATTGTAATGTTCGGTTACGCTGATTACATCACTATTGTAATATCTTTTAACTCAGTTCTATCTCAGATCACCACTAAAATTGAGACTAGAATGAAACACATGTCTATTTGGATGCAGCAATTTAAACTAAATCCTGACAAAACTAAATTTTTTGTGGCATCTCTTAGCAAAACTCCTTCTGAATCCTCCATTAGTATAAATTCAACTTCATATACAATTCATTATACGATTAAAATATTAGGAGTTGTTTTAGATCAGCATCTCACTATAAAGACTCAGATATATACAGTAGTACGCAAAAGTTATTTTACCTTATGGAGGTTAAGAACAATTAAATCTTATTTTCAGTTTGCTGCTTTTCTTTTTTTTTAATTCTTTATTAAATTTTCAAACTAGCAACAAGTGCAAACACTATACATAAATATATAAATAATCACAATAAGCACTTATAATCTGTCAGCAACAATACATAAAGAATAAAACCCCAACCCCCGTCAAATATTTTCAAACAGGAAATAAAACCAAACAAAAGAGATTCCCCCCTCCCATCCAGCCTCCCTTGGATGTGTGCTAAAACAACAGAAAATATAGATAAAAGACAACTATAAACGAAGCCACAAAAGACGTCAATGGACCCCAAACTAATTTGAATACCTTAGGGCTCCTTTTACTAAGGTGCGCTAGCGTTTTTAGCATGCGCAAAACTGTGTGATAGACGAAAATACTAATGCAAGCTCTATGGAGGCGTTAGCGTTTTAGTGCGCGCGGCATTGTAGCGTGGGCTACTCCGTGCGCTAATGTCCTAACGCACCTTAGTATGCCCTAGCATGTCAGCATTCATTTTCTCATTCTTATAACTTAAGCATAAATTCGCCCACCAAAAAGTAAAACTAAGGCGATCCCAATTTTTCCAATTACGAGTAACCATTTGCATGGCTATCCCGGTCATAATAAGTTTGCTGCTTTTTGACTATTAGTGCAATCACTACTACTGAGTCTTCTCGATTACTGCAACATTGTCTATCTGACAATCACTAAGAAAGAATTAGGGTGACTGATACTAATACAGAACACAGCGGTCAGGCTGATCTACGGCCTGAAGAAATATGACCATGTCACATTTTATTACTGTGAATTACATTGGATTCCTATGGAAGCCCAGGTGCTGTTTAAGCTGGGTTGTTTTTGCTATTAAGTACTGTATGGATCAGCTCCTTCTTATTTGATCAATAGATTCTCCTTAGCTTCATATAAACACAGTAGAAAAACTCATCCCTTGTTTAACTTTCCTTCAGTCCAAGGCTGTAGAAGTAATAAATGTCTTGATCATACACTAGCGTATCAAGCAGCCTCTCATGATAAAGAATTCTGAGTGTTATTGCTCACAGCCCATTCTTATAAACATTTTAGAATAGCTGAAGACCCATCTTTTTTCTAAGTATCTGATTAATTAACTCATTTTGTACATTGCTATTGTTAATAGTCTTTTGTAAACCATGTTGAACTTGTGGTTACGCGGTCAACAAGCACAATGTAATGTAATATAATGTCAGCATGCACCTCGTGACCCTGTTGGCTCTCCCTCTGATGTCACTGCCTAAGCGCAGCACCCAGAAGTGACGCCAGCGGGAGAGCTGACGGGGTCGTGAAGAGCATGTCGTTGACCGCCGCAAAGAACAACTTCAACTAGAGATATGGGGGAAGGGAAGGGGGCGCGGCGGGGTGGCAAAGAGGAGGAGAGGTGCCGGTGCCTCCACCAACATGGTGCCCGGGCTGGACCGCCCCCCTCGCCCCCCATTTACTACGCCACTGGCTCTAACCACTACACCACACTCACACCATATCAAATCTCGTCCCGTCTCATTTATTATTGCTGTCACTAATGTGGCTGTTTTATCGAGTAGCACAGCAAAAAAAAAAATAAAAAAGGGGGTGGGGGAACCACAAATGGAAATAAACTTAGCAATAAGTCCAATAATAAGAAAAGGTATAGGAGAATTTAATGTAATGCAGCAATGGTCATCTCACCATCTTTATCCTTAAAAATAGGTAAACAGTACATTTGAAGTTTGGACCTACTACGAGCTGATGCAACCTGCAGCTTGACCATGTTGATACAATAAGTGGAAGCCTTTTTTAGAAACATAGAAACATGATGGCAGATAAAGGCCAAATGGCCCATCTAGTCTGCTCATCCGCAGTAACCATTATTTCTTTCTCTCTCAGAGAGATCCCACCTGCCTATCTCAGGCCCTTTTGAATTCAGACACAGTCTCTGTCTCCACCACCTCTTCTGGGAGACTGTTCCATGCATTTATCACCCTTTCCGTAAAAAAGTATTTCCTTAGATTACTCCGGAGCCTATCACCTCTTAACTTCCTCCTATGCCCTCTCATTGAAGAGTTTCCTTTCAAATGAAAGAGACTCGACTCATGTGCATTTACATTACGTAGGTATTTAAACGTCTATCATATCTCTCCTCTCCCGCCTTTCCTCCAAAGTAATAGAGATTGGACATGTTTCTAGTTCTCTCTTTTGATATCCCACTTCAAGTCTGCTATGGGTGGCTACTGAACATCATCAAGTGCTTGTGCATGTAATTGAACGTGATAAGGTTCTCTTTTTTTGCTTGCTGCATTCTGCTGAGATTTTGAAAGTTTGGGGGTTTGATTTGTGTGCAGCGATTGTAGTGGGTGATATATGTTCTGAGTTCACTTTTTTTTCTCCAGTATTACATCTCACGCTATTTACCTGTTTTTAAGGATAAAGGTGAATATATGACTAATGTTGCATTAAATTTAATTATTGTCCTATAGCTTATGATTATTTTATCCAGTGACCACAATAGATGTTTAGAGGCTTCAGCATACACAGCTATCAGGCCATCATATAATACAAATAAACTATTGTGCAGCTGACTCTCCTGACTGGGAAACAGTCAAGGCTGGAGTCATGACTCTGAGGTCACATAGGATATATATATATATACCGCGTTTCCCTGAAAATAAGACAGTGTCTTATATTCATTTGGGGCCCCAAAAAGGCACTAGGTCTTATTTTTGGGGTATGCACATGATCATCTCTCCCTTCCTCTCCTTAACCCAATTCTTCCTCTTTCCTTTCTCTCCCCCACATGTGCAGCATCTTTCCTCCCATCCCTCCCTCCCATCCCCCTGTGCAGTAGAAGTTTGCCCAGCTTCTATCCTTCCCTCCCTCCCATCCTTTGTGCAGTATCCCTTGTGCAGCAGAACGCAGCAGAGTGAAATCCCTGAAGGACAAGGCCAAGTAGCCTGTTTAGAGTGCTGCCGGCCTGACGCTGCTTCTGTTGAAGGTAGGGCTTGCTTGCGGTCAGCAGGGAGGGAAGGATGGAGAGTCAGCAGGGGTTCAGCTGCGCGGTGGGGGGAGGCAGTGGCGGGGGGGGGGGAGGGTTGAAGAGTTGCCGGTGAATCCTGGGACTAGGTCTTATTTTTGGGGTATGCACATGATCATCTCTCCCTTCCTCTCCTTCACCCTAATTCTTCCTCTTTCCTTTCTCTCTCCCACATGTGAAGCATCTTTCCTCTTCTCCCTCCCTCCCTCCCATCCCCCTATGCAGTAGAAATTTGCCCAGCTTCTATCCTTCCCTACCTCCCAGTAGAAATTTGCCCAGCTTCTATCCTTCCCTACCTCCCATCCCTTGTGCAGCATCCCTTGTGCAGCAGAACGTGGCAGAGTGAAATCACTGACAGACAAGGCCAAGCAGCCTGTTTAGAGTGCTGCCGGCCCAACGCTGCTTCTGTTGAAGGTAGGGCTTGCTCGCGGTCAGCAGGGAGGGAAGGATAGAGAGTCAGCAGGGGTTCAGCTGCACGGTGGGGGGAGGCAGTGGTGGGGGGTGGGGGGATTTGAAGAGTTGCCGGCGAATCTTGGGACTAGGTCTTATTTTGGAGGTAGGGCTTATATTAAGACCTACCCCGAAAATGATGCTAGGTCTTATTTTCGGGGTAGGTCTTATTTTCAGGGAAACACGGTGTATATAATCTCAGTGCTTTTGGAAAGAGGGTGTATTTTATCTCTTTCTGCCTCCTGTAGACACACATGGGGGGATGGGGGTGGAATTTATCAAGGGGTGCTAACCAATTTAGGACACACTAACGATTAGCATGTGCTAAATGCTATGACGCCCATGCTCAATTGGTTTGCACCCCTTGAAGAATTCCCCGCTTGGTGCTCAAGAGGAAAATTCCTCTGATTTTGGTGAAGGTGGCCCTTAAGTATCAGAACCACACTAATAATAATAATAATACCGCTATATGCGAAGTTCGAAGCGGTTTACGATAAAGATACATTTGACAGTACATGGGATACAAGTGGGTTACAGTAAAGATATATTTTGTCAGTACATGGTATGCAAGTGGGTTACAATACAAGTGGTTTACTATCAAGGTGCATTTTGTCAGTAAGGGATACAGGTGGGTTACCATAAAGATACGTTTTGTCTGTACATGGGGTGAAGGTGGGTTACAATAAAGATACATTATGTCAGTACATGAGATTCAAGGTGGAAAGTATAATTAGTTTCAGGCCTTGGAATTAGGGGGCGAGGTGGAAGGGTCATGGCGAGGAAGAGTTGGGTATAGGAATTTAGAATTTGTTAAACAGTCGAGTTTTCACACTAGTGCACATTTGAGTATTTTTTTTCTGGAAAAGTGGAATGGAGACTGCAGATAGTGGCTTGTCAGGGTGGAAGTCACAGACAAGAGAAGTGCTTATTGAAGTTTAATTTGGAGTGAAGTCTTTATTTTTAAAATTTATAAACCGCTTAAATCTTAAGCAGTGTACATATCAAACATACATAATTATTAAAACAAACAGTATAATAACAAGTAGTTACAGAAATACAGGAGTATTTATATTTGGTGGTAACATTTTAATAAAATAGTATAACAAATTTAAATCATCCCTTCTCAACCTTTCTCTGTTATTAAAATTATGAGCCACCCAAACGGAAGAATCAAGTCCGACTAGATTTTACAGAAAAGCATTTACAAATAGTTGGGTTTTCATATCACCCCTACATAATCTCAAAACTCCATGAAGGGAGTTCCACATTTTTATTCCAGCTATGGAAAACATAGCCGTCTTTGATCTAACATAATGAACTCCATCTTCCTTCATGCTAATCAGCTGCATCCTTCCTTCAGATCTCAATTTTCTTGCTGGTCGATAAATCTCCCAAAGGCACAGTAGATGTATGGAAGTGTGTAGAAGAGTTTGAGGTGATTTGTCAAACCAAAGTCCTCATGGGTTCAGGAAACCCATTCCAGGGAAAGAGAAGGAAGGTGAAGTGTTCTTAGAAGTCTTTCAGGATCAACAGAGGATCTCTATGTGGAATGTGGATAGAATCAAATCAAACTTAAATGACCTCAGCACTTTAAACTAGGCATAGAGGAATGCCACACCGAAGAGAACCAGCACTTAATTCAATTTGCAATGGGAGATGCCCCTGAGTTTGCCCTTGATGAAGGACAAGTAAACGGGGCTCTGTAGGGCAATCCCTGAAAACAGACTCTTTGACTGATGAACGTCAGCGGTTTTTTGATTGAGATAAGTTCCTTTTTTCAATAGCCATAGTTGATTGTTGGAAGATTGATACACTGTTATTTGGCACTGT
The DNA here is from genome assembly GCF_902459505.1 of Geotrypetes seraphini. Lineage (NCBI taxonomy): Eukaryota > Metazoa > Chordata > Amphibia > Gymnophiona > Dermophiidae > Geotrypetes > Geotrypetes seraphini. The sequence continues at coordinate 86,055,718 of NC_047095.1, forward strand.
AGGAACGACTTTCAAATGATTTAACACTTTTTAGTGTTTTATTGACTTCTTGAACCAGATTATTGTGGCACTGGGGATTGTGGGAAATTTTGCATGTTTTAAATATTTAACTAATAATTTAAAAATACAGATTTCATTAGCCGCAGGGTGTGTTACATGATGTTTGTGGGTGATTCCTGCTTGGCACTCGGGTGCTAAATGCGGTGATAAACCTTGGTGAACTTTAAAAAAAAATTGTTGCACAAAGTTCCCATGAACTGATTCAACACCCTCGTTTATTGCCTTCTAGAACTATGATTATTCAGGCTAGTTCAATGAGCCCCCAATTCATACAGTGTTTCAAGAACAGAGAGCAGGTCTTTTTTTATCAACCTCAATCAACACAGAGGAACGCAACCTGCATGGAGTGGCTGATATAACTCTGACTGCCTTGTTGGGCAGACTGAATGGACCATAGAGGTCTTTTTCGGCTGTCATTCACTATGTTTGGAAGCACTAGAGAGCAGTCTCATCATTGGACCAAATAAAATTCTAGCGAATAGCCAAGTCCAACTGAGAAGCTTGGAGCCTAATACTCTCATAGAGGAGGGGGAGAAAAAGAAAACTAGCAGAATCTTTTCAGATTTCTGTTTTTTTTCTTCTTGGAGCAACCTCAGGTCTGTCAAGTTAAGAGCCTGGCCTCTAGTATAGCAATTGACGTAGGGCTCCATTTACTAAGAAGCGCTAGCGTTTTTAGTGCGAGCTGAAGATTAGCGCACGCAAAATCCCACGCTACACGGAAATACTAACGCAAGCTCTATGGAGGTGTTAGCGTCTAGTGCGCGCTAAAACCATTAGCGCACCTTAGTAAAAGGAGTCCTTAATGAAGATTATCTATCTAACTATATCTTTAAATTTACACACAATCTTGGAAGTGGATGGTGGGGTTTGTTGAAGTGGGGTTTGTTGAAGATCTCAAAGTCCTTCTTTGAGGGCCGCAATCCAGTTGGGTTTTCAGGATTTCCCAATGAATATGCATTGAAAGCAGTGCATGCACATAGATCTCATGCATATTCATTGGGGAAATCCTGAAAATCCAACTGGATTGCGCTCCTCAAGGAGGGACTTTGAGACCCCTGCCATAGGGAGAGCTCTGTTTGCCCTCCACAACACAATTGTTGTTCAGGTCTTGGAGCTGATGATGGCAGTCTACTCTGGGAATTGGTTAAACATATGTTTACAAGTTATAATAAAAAAAAGAAGTCCTAGCTGCCAGAATCAGCTCTTAGCATTTTCCCATGGCACAGAGCTGGCAGGCATCATCACTGCAATCCAGAAACACTAAAATCTCTGTTGGAACAAAAGCCATAAACCACTACAAGTCAGCTTATGCAAAGCATAAGATATAATTATTGAAATACAATTAGAAAATGAAGCAAGGTCCTAAATGACAATCTACATAAACAATTAAGCTTATTTTAATGCTTGATTTAACAAAAATAGTTTCATCCTTGATTTAAACATTCTAATAGTAGCTTTCTAATTGTGAAAAGTAGCTTATTGCAGAGAGCAGAAGCTGTCTAGAGCAATAGCCATAACTAGATGACAATCATTTACATTTTCTGCAAGATACCCCCGAGACATTCCATTTAAAGCTTTATAGGCCAACAATAAAAGTCCATAATTTATTTGAAATGAAACTAGTAGCCACTATAATTCCTGTCAGAGTGGTGGAGTGCATTCAAATTTGCATATGCGCAATCAAATCCAGCGACAGCATTCACAAAAGGAGATTGAAATGTGGAAAGACTAATTGCTGGCAATTCAGAAATGAAAGGATAGTACTTTATTTTGAGACAGGATGGAAACAAGCATCGATGTCCTGCATTCTTTCACTCTGACAGGTGAATTTTAACTCTTGGTCTGTTTCAGAAACGAGAGCAGGTTGCCACGCAAGTGGTGCAACTCTTGAATAAGATCTGAATTTCAACTTTGAATCAACATGACTGTGGGGCCATGGACTAAACAGGACAGTCAAGGGGCAATGCATGACACGCAAGAGTCTCTAGGCCAATGTCATCTTATGATGACTTCCAAGGGAGATGACCTGGAAGTATATCCAAAGAGTACCTGATTCTGGAGGTTGCCCAGATGGGGCCTTTGACAGCATTAGAAGCCAATGTGACTGGGCCTGGCTAGGAGGCAGATCTATTATGAGCATTTTCTGTGATGAGTGAGAGAGTGTCAAAGTGTGTGAGAGAGTGTGTGAGACTGTGAGAGTGAGAGAGTGTATGAGAGAGACTCTCATTAAAAGGACCAAGCCTGTGAAGTAACAGAGCTGATTACTCTCCCTCTGTGGACATAAATAACTTTTTTAACATTTTGAAAAAAAAATCTACAACCTATATCTTAGTGTGCCACATTTGTGTGAGGTCCTAAAGCCCGCCATTGTGGCAGTGATAGGATAAAATGTAAACCTAGGCACTACTGTGACCATTAGAATGAAGAATATACTAATATATCAGTCAGCAACCGCAAGATGTTATCTCACAGCCTTGCCAAACCTGGTGATAGGAAAAATGCTTCTTTGTAGAAGAGACAATCCACTTATCTCCAGGGCTTGGGAACCTCAGCATGGTCCTGTAGGGTTCATACATGCACTAAAGAGACTAGCTGTGCCGGATAGAGAAATTATAAGAAGTTTATACGCAGGAGATTTTTTTTTTTCTTTTTGGAGTTTTCAGTTCTGGGAGTGCAGTATGAGCTACAGAAAATCTGTCCTGAAATGGTCATAATCATTCAATAGAGTCTATGAGGTAGGTTTAGCATAAGACACAAGTAACCAGAGACTTAGCAGGAATTTAAAAATGGAAAAGCAGTTAACTCTGAAGGCTTTTCCTTCATTGAAGTGCTGAGAGAGTACTGAATATACTTGTTTACAAACCTATCTGAATATAAACAGAGATAAGAACAGAGAAGAGCGACTAAAATGGTTAAGGGGCTGGAGGAGTTGCCGTACAGTGAGAGATTGGAGAAACTAGGCCTCTTCTTGAAAAGAGGGGACTTTATAGAAACGTTCAAAATGCTGAAGGGAATAGACTTAGTAGAGATAGACAGATAGATAGACTTCAAGGTAGGGAGAACGAGAGGGCACTCTAAAGTTGAAAGGGGATAGATTCCATACAAACGTAAGGAAATTCTTCTTCACCCAGAGAGTGATGGAAAGCTGGAATGCTCTTCCAAAGTCTGTTATAGGGGAAAACACCCCCCAGAGTTTCAAGACAAAGTTGGACAAGTTCCTGCTAAACTGGAATGTAAGGTGAGGCTGGTCTCATTTAGAGCACTGGTCTTTGACCTGAGGGTCACCGCATGAGCGGACTGCTGGGCACGATGGACCACTGGTCTGACCCAGCAGTGGCATTTCTTATGTTCTTATGAATAAGAACATAAGAATAGCCTTACTGGGTCAGACCTATGGTCCATCAAGCCCAGTAGCCCATTCTCACAGTGGTCAATCTAGGTCCCTAGTACCTGGCCAAAACCCAAGGAGTAGCAATATTCCATGCTACCGATCCAGCGCAAGCAGTGGCTTCCCCCATGTCTTTCTCAATAACAGACAATGCACCATTTCTATCTTTCTTTCCCTGTGGTGTCCTACCACTCCTACCTGGTAGTGTCCCTCCTCCACCGCCCTTCCACAAACTGGCAGTGTAGCGTTCCCTTCCTTCCCTTTCCCTCCAAACAGGTATTTATAACCAACAATGGTTCCCTGGTAGTCTAGCAGTGTGTTGGGGCAAGAATGGTTCCCACTCGCTCCTGCCCATGCTCTCTCTGCAGTGAAAATGGCTGCTGAGATTTCCAGTGGCAGTCTTGCGAAGCTGCTGGGAAATTATGGGCAGGAGTGAGTGGAAATCACTCCTGCTTCAAAATGCTGCTAGACCACCAGGGAAGCACAGTAGGCCTGGTGGGTTACTTGGGGAGGGGGGGAGAGGGAGGGAAATGAATACTATGCTGCCTGCCAGGTGTGTGTGGCAGAAGAGTGAGCTGTGATACAATCTCAGAAGCCCCAATTACGAAAAGGGGACTTGCAGGTAGAGGTTAAGTACCTACCCCATGTGCAGCAGGAACCCTTTGAAGATCACCTGGTAGAAGTTTAGGACCCACTTCAAGATCTAGTTAGCGAGTTGGAGGAAACTGACCACTGGCTTAAAATGCTGGATGAAGAATGGCTACAAGTTCTACATATATGGGTCACTTATGGGAGGGAAAAAAGTTCCTTTAGAAGCAACTGGTAGAGGTTAAGAACCAGTTGCAAAATCAAGGGAAAGGAAGGAGAGAATACGAGGGCATGTTGCAGTGCATGGAAAGGTAGAAAACAAATTTGGGAGACCCCTTGAAAGGAAGACTAAGGAGATAAGGCAACTAAGTGCCAAGTCCCTAGGAAGGGACCCTGCAGAGACAGAAATACAAACAAGGCCGGAGGAGCTCCAGACCTTGGAGATTTCCCTGAGCTCCCGAGAGGAGCAGTTGAAGTAAGAGAGAGAGAGAGAGAGAATGGTTGCAGAGACAGAATGCATAGCTGGAAGTCAAAGACCCAGGAAATCTTGCCCCTAACTCGTGGCAGAGAACATGAGGCCACAGAGTTAAGAAACTGTTTGACTTACAAGAAAGAGGAGGTTACCTAGCTGCAAAAGCAGGCTACCCTTATGAAGTCCTCCATTGAGACACTGAAGAAGCAGGCACAGTGGGAGACTATACTACTCATCTAACACCCCTTCTATTAAAAAAGTATTACTCCTGAGCCTATCACTTCTTAACTTCATTCTATGTCCTCTCGTTTTGGAGCTTCCTTTCAAATAAGAGATTTGCCTCATGCACATCTATGCCACTTAGGTATTTAAATGTCTCTATCATATCTCCCCTTTCCCTCCTTTCTTCCAAAGTATACTTATTTAGATCTTTAAATCTGTCCCCATATACCTTATGATGAAGTCCACCGACCATTTTCCTCTGGACTGACTCCATCTTTTATCTTTTTGAAGGTGCGGTCTCCAGAATTGTACACGATATTCTAAATGAGGTCTCATCAGAGTCTTATACAGGGGCATCAATACCTCCTTTTTCCATACCTCTCCCTATGCACCCTAGCATCCTTCTAGCCTTCATCATCACCTTTTCAACCTGTTTAGCCACCTTAAGATCATCACAATCCCATTCCTCTTTCATGCACTAAAGTTCTTCACCCCCTAAACTATACTGTTCCCTTGGGTTGTTGTAGCCAAAATGCATGACCTTGCATTTCTTAGCATTAAATCTTAGCAGCCAAATTTCAGACCATTATTCAGACCTGCTATGCTAGGTCCTTCCTCATGTTATTCACTCCGTCAGGGGTGTCTACTGTATTGCAGATTGTGGTATCATCTGCAAAGAGGCAAATCTTACCTGACAGCCCTTCAGCAATATTGCTTACAAAAATGTTAAAAAGGACAGATCCAAGAACCGAACCCTGAGGCACACCACTAACATCCCTTTCCTCAGAGCGATCTCCATTGACCACTACACTCTGTTGCCTTCCACTCAACCAGTTCTTGACCCAGTCCGTCACTTTAGGGCCCATCCCGAGGGCATTTAGTTTATTTATTAGATGTCTATTTTGAACACTGTCACAGACTGCTAAAATCTATATACACCTCTATCTAATTCTCTGGTCACCCAGACAAATAAATTGATCATATTTGACTGACAAGACATCCTCTGCGTGAATTCATGTTGCCTCGGGTCCTCTAATTCACCGGTTTTCAGAAACTGCACTATTCTCTGTTCTAAAAGTGTGTCCATAAATTTACTTACCAGACTGTAGTTCCCTACTTCTTTCTTACTTCTACTTTTGTGCTTCGATTCCAGTCCTGATTCTAGAGAAACATTGAAAAGGTCAGCCAATGGAGCTGCCAGAACTTCCCTAAGCTCCTTCGGTACCTTTGGATGTACACCATCTGACTCCATCACTTTATATACCTTTAGTTTAGCTAGCTCCTCACAATTACAATCCTCTGAAAATCGATAAGGGTCTACCACACTTCCATCCCTATTTGTATTTGTCTTCGGTGGTCCCATAAGAACATAAGAATTGCCATCTCTGGATCAGACCCCGGGTCCATCAAGTCCGGTGATCCGCACACACGGAGGCCACACCAGGTGTTCCCTGGCTTAGTTTTAGTCCCCATATCACCGTATGCTTCTCAAGGGAGATGGACATCTAATTTACCCTTACCTGTATCACTCTATGCCACTCTTAAGGAGACGTGCATCTAGTTTACCCTTAAATCCTAGAACGGTGGATTCTGCAATTACTTCCTCTGGGAGAGCATTCCAGGTGTCCACCACTCGCTGCGTGAAACAGAACTTCCTGATATTCGTCCTGGACCTGTCCCCCCTCAGCTTCAGTCTATGTCCTCTTGTCCGTGTCACACTGGACATTGTAAATAACTGCTTTCCCTGCTCCATTTTGTCGAATCCTTTCAGTCCCGCTCCTCACGCTTCAGTTGTGAACATGGAATAGAAATATTTCTTAAACAATTCTGCTTTATCTTTATCAGCTTCTACATATGTCTCCCCTTTACCTTTGAGTCTCACAATGCAACATTTGCATTTCCTCCTATGACTAATATACCTAAAACAAAGTCTTGTCCTCCCATTTTACCATGTCAGCTATTTTTTCTTCTATAGTCAACTTTGCTTTCCTGGCTAGTCGACCAGCCTCTCTTAACTTTTACAGATATTTTAGCCTGTCTTCCTGTTTCTGTAATCTTTTGTAGTTTATGAAAGCTACCTTTTCAGTTACTACTTTTGAGAGCTAAAGTCACATTCTTTTCCTCTTACTTTTCCTACAAAACGGTTTGTTGCTGCCCTTACAGTAGCTCCTTTCCATTTTGCCCACTGCTTCCCTACTTCTTCCAGATGATCCCATCCAGACAACAATTCCTTGACATAATCTCCCATCTGAACAAAGTTGGTTTTTTGAAAGTTTAGAACCTTCACTTTCAAATGAGCCCTCTCTACACCTGTCTTAATATTAAACCACACCATGCAGTGATCACTGGATGCCAGATGATCGCCCTCTATAACATCAGAAACACTTCCCCCTTTTGTAAATACTAAATCCAGTATAGCCCCATCCACCGTGGTTTCCATTACCAAGTGCTGGAACAGTTCTTGCAGAGAATCAGGATCTCCTTACTTCTAGGAGATCCCACAATATGGATACCCCAGTCAGCATCTGGCATATTAAAATCACCTATTAGTAGTACTTCCCTTTTTCCAGCTATATTTTTAATGTCTACTATTAAATCTCTGTCCACTCCTTCTAGATTGACCCACAATACTTCTTCTTTACCGTGTAGATCAAGCAATTGTGTGGCTATAATATGATCGTTAACATATAATGCCCCTCCGTTTCTTCCAACCCTGTCCTTCCTGAACAGATTATAGCCTGGTATAACTATATCCCAGTCATGGTTCTCCGTGAACCACATCTCTGTGATCACCATTAAATCCAACTCAGCCTCTACCATCATAGCCTCTAGAACTAGATCCTGCCCAGCCGACAGTCCTTAAAAATGAGCAGATAAGTTTCATGTTGTATATAAAGATTTACAAAATAGAAGACAAAATCAGAAAGTATGAAAAGAATATGTAAAGTGAAGTTGAACTTAGCGGATCAATGATTTTTAGTAAGATACTTCTAAATGATCCAGCTTATTTAGGAATTTTGATTCTATATAAAGTGTGAAAGATAAAAGATTGCAAAGTGGGTGGTTATAAAATTTAGGCAAGCATATTATAGAACAGAGCACAGGCCAGATCTGCACATAACTCCAAATGAATGCCAATTAACACCAATTATTTATTAACTGCTTATTAACTAATTAGTTTGTATGCAGATTTGCACATCCGACTTTGTGTGACCTATGTAGAATCCTGGGGATGGTGTCAGTTGAACTTCAGGGGCCATGTTTACCTTTTTAAAAATCTAAACGGGGCTTGGTTGCACCAACTTCATTCCTCCTATTCAGAGGATGCTGGTGACTTGCGCAGTACCACTGCAGTACCTTTGTGCAGAGTCTGTATTTTTTCCTTTGTTTTCTTGTTATCTGTTTTTTGAAATTTCAATAAACTTTCATGGGAAAGAAAAACCAAGTCCATCCTACTGTTTTTAAAATCTTAATCCCTCTTCTCTTCCTCTTTCCTCTTCCCTCTTTCTCTCTTCCTCTTCCCTCTTCTCTCTCTTCCTTTTTATATAGTGAATGGCACTGTGTACTTTATCTGCACAAATTTGCATTCTGCTGATTGCTGAAAATCCAAGCATTTTCCTCCATGGTACGTCAAGTTTAGCTCTGGGAAACCTTTCAGTCAGCTATAGTCTCTGTATCCTCCCCAGCAGAAATGCTGTTTTGTTTCCTACATAAATGAGTTCATAATACCCACACAGACCACGAATGCACTGTGTCATCGGTTGTTCTGCTGATTGCTGTAAAACATGAAATAACAAACTGCTAATGTGAGTAACAATTCCCACCTGCTCTCCTCTCACGCTGATAGTTTGATTAATAGGACTAATGTATAAGAAGCAAGATGCTAGAAAATACCAGCCTGATCATTTTAACACGTCCTGCATCAGAAAAGCTAACATGAAAGAAGTTTTTTGAGAACGCACTAAAAAATTGTCTCTTAAGTCAGCTATTGCAGGCTTAGTTAATTGTCTATTCTGATAATGTACAGGAGCAGAAGACAAATTGATTTATTATTTGCAGATATATAAAGGTTGAGGATATTTTATCAGGTGCTTTGTTCCCCTTGGATTTGAGGAGCATATGTTTATGTTTATTAAAAAATTTGCTATACCATTTTTTTGGGGTGAACAGGTCAAGGTAATTTACAATTAAAGCAAATAATACTGAGAACAGAAATAAAAGAAACAGAACTCTATTAAAAATAGGGCAGTCATAACTTAACAAGCAAACAAAAAATGCAAATAAATAGGCTCCAGGTCCCTGGTTTGTGAAGACATCCCTGAAGTCTAGGACTTAAAAAACAGTATAAACAGATGGGTCTTTAATAGAAACAGAGAAAAATGAAGGAAGATAAAGACCACATGACCTATCTAGTCTACCTATCCATGCCGTGTACTAACCCTTCCTCTCCCTTAGAGATCCAATGTAGCCACCGGTGCCGCTTTCAGCACAACTTTTTTTCATCAGGGCAGGCAGCCCCTGCAGCAGCCCGACGCTAGCCAGTGTCAAGGAGAGGGGTCCTGGAGGACTCCTTAAAAGTCTATCTAACCGTGGCCCGCGGTTGCGAGCCCGAGGCTGCAAGTCTGAAGGGGCGTGGCCCAAAGGGGCAGGACATGCCCCTTTTGAGCCCCTTCGGAGTCTGTGAGGAGTCAGGAGAAGGCACGTACTAATTCCTTCCACCATGGGCAAAAGAAAGGCGAAACTACATTCGTTACCTTCAGGAATGGGACCTTTGAACCAGTATCTTTTGGCTCCTTCTAGGACACAGATGGAAGAGCAGGTAACTTTAAGGGCTCCTTTTACGAAGCTGTGCTAGCGTTTTTAGCGTGCACTACAATGCCACGCGCGCTAACCCCGCGCTACTTGGAAAATACTAACGCCAGCTCTATGGCGGCGTTAGCGTCTAGTGCATGGGGCATTGTAATGCGTGCTAAGCGCATGCTAAAACCCGCTAGAGTACCTTCATAAAAGGAGCCCTAAGTGTGCAGTCTATCTCCCTCTCCTCCCTCACCACCTCCCCAGCCATCAACCTTTGCTGGAAGAGTAGTGACACCCTCTAAGGTGGAGATTGTAGCCTCTTCCTCACAATCTTGTGATCAAACTGGACTTAATGTATTAGATCAGTCTGGAGGGTGTGAAATCAAAAGGATTGACTCCTGTTCAAATGGTTACGGAGTTAACCCATGATGTTCTCCCCAAGGACAAAGTTATCACTTTAAATGACATATGGCTTACTGTGAATAGAATTGAATCTTCATTGCAGAATACTGTTTCGAAATTGTGTCAGTTCTCCACAGTTAAAGTAAATGAGCATGAAAATCAAATAACAGAGCTAGGAAATAAAGTAGATAAATTGAATCAGTCTGTGGGTAATTTACAGAGAACTACTCTTGCTAATGTTAAAGATAGTATATTGTTTCATGCTAAGATGGAAAGAATGGAGAATTATATAAGAGTCAGGAATCTTCATTTCCTCAATTTCCACATTACACACTCCCTATCTCCATTGGAACTAGTAAGAATGTATATGAGGGAGATTTTGCAATATGCTAATGTGGACACATTCAAACCTGATAACCTCTATTACATTCTGAGGGCTTCCAAGGAAGAGGTAGATGAAGGGGAAATTGATAAATTAGTTTCACCTGATAGTTTGGATTTATCTCAATTTTTGGAGTCATCTAAAGACACAATTACAAAACGGGCTACACTCTTGGTAATTTTCAAAACGGAGCTAGAGAAGCAAACTATTTTGAAGTTATATTTTACTAAAAAACAAGCTCTGTTTTGTGGCTAGCGAGTGATGATTTTCTCCGATGTCTCTAAACAGACTCATTCAAAAGGAAGCAATTCCTAGCGCTTAGGCCTAGAGCTTTAGTGGTGGGTGCGACCTTTTTTTAAAAATTTCCTTGTAAATGCCTTATGTCATATGCAAGTGATAAATATGTCTTCTCAGACCCAGTCCAGTTAGATAGTTTTCTAAAAGATAAACCAGTGCAGACAGTACCTTAGAATTTTTTAATTCTGTTTTTCTTATTAGGGAGGATAATTGACGACATGTAAAAATATATGCCATACTCTGCCTGCCAAAAAGTTTGATAGTTTTTATTTACTGAATGTAATCTGCTAAAATTGGTACTAGCGGCCAGGTAATGTGGACTAGATCATTGAATTCTTAGTTTTTTTAGATTGTATTATTGAGCATTTTCTTTATGCTGATAGCTGTAACTGATATACCTTTATGTTTGTTATATAATTTGTAACAAATTTTTTAAAAAAGAGAGATCCAATGTACTTGTCCCAAGATTTCTAGAAGTCAGATACCTTTTTTGTCATAAAAACAAAGAACAATGAGATCTTAAAACTTTTTTTTAAAGATAATTCCTTACATAAAGGAATGGGAAGAGTATTCCACATCAAAGGCATGGCAATAAGAGCAGAGTATTAATATCTAAAATCTCAGCTTTATTGATATATTTTCTTTAAAAATACTTTTTTTATTTTATAATTTAATAAAGTGCTCAGTGAAAATAATTCATGCATTAATAACTTGCTTCAGCGGTTAATTTTAGGCTGTCTTGATCTTCATTGCCTTTTACCAACCCATCAATAGGTAACACACTTATTTATATACTAGTCTTTAAGCCCGTTACATTAACGGGTGCTAGAATATATATGTGTGTGTGTCTTTATTTCTTTCTCTCTCTGTCTCCTTAGCCGCTTTCTGTATTTTTGTCTTTCTTTTTTCTTTCTGTCTTTCTTTTGGCTGTCCACCACCACCCCTTGCGTGCTCCCCCTGTCCATTCTCCCTTATTTTTACCTCCCCTGTGTCCACCACCCCTTCACTGCTCCCCTTATCCAGCAGCAGCCCTTCTCCCTTTGTTTTACCTCCCCCCTGTCCATCAGCACCTCTTCCTGCTCCCCCTGTCCAGCAGTAGGCCTCCCTTCATTTTTCTGCCCCCCCCCTGTCCATCAGCACCTCTTCCTGCTCCCCCTGTCCAGCAGTAGGCCTCCCTTCATTTTTCTGCCCCCCCTGTCCATCAGCACCTCTTCCTGCTCCCCCTGTCCAGCAGTAGGCCTCCCTTCATTTTTCTGCCCTCCCTGTCCATCAGCACCTCTTCCTGCTCCCCCTGTCCAGTAGTAGGCCTCCCTTCCTACCTGAGTGCTTTAGCTGTGCTGCCTTGAAGAAGGGCCACCAGCGCTGCTCTGTGAAGGCCTCCTCCTGGCAGCCGCCGCTCGCGCCGAAACCGACTCTTCCTGTAAGCCGCTCCTGGCCCTGCGTCTGCCCTCAGCCGACAGCCGCTTGCCTCAAAGCCCTCCTCCCAGAAGCCTCCGCTCCATGTTGCAGGAAATCATGCGAGTTGGCGAGAGCTGGGGACCGCCTCAAGCGCTGTGTTGGGGGGGTAGGCAGGCGCGGGGACCGGGATGCACGCTTTCGAGATCGAGTTGCCGCCATTTTGAAGATCGTTCTACCCTGCTCCTTGCCTTAGTATATTTTTAATTTGAAAGACACAGTGGCGGCGGCTCCTCTCAAGAACCCCGACTGCATTGGACTTCCGACGCAGGTGGGAATCCTGAGAGGAGCTGCTGCCTCGTCTTTCAACTTAAAAATATAGTAAGGCAAGGAGCAGGGCAGACCGAAGAACAGCAGAGTTTTGTGCATTTCGAGAGAGGAGCCGGTAGCATGCAGAGTGAGAGGTGGGGGTGAGGAAGGCCGCCGCAGATGTGTAAGGTTTTTTTTTAAATTTGAAAGCCGCCGCCGCAGCCGTGAGTACAAAGCGAGTAGGTGGTGACGTAGAACCCGCGCATGCGCACTTGTATTTTTGCGACAGATCAGGGAACACATTTTTTTTAGTGCGCATGCGCGGCCTATCATTTTATTATATTAGATAGTCTCTCCTTAGGTTGGATTTCGTCCGTAACCACTGGATAAATTATAAAAGTGAACTTGTGCAAAAGTGCTGTAGTGCTGTAAACTTGACTCCTTGAGTTTCAATTACCCCCCAACTCGAGTTTCGAGATTTGTCTTCTTCAGGAGGGGTACTAGGAGCATAAAAGCAATACATAGAGAAAATTACTATCTAATTTAAAACTCAAGTTAACTACTCTAATAATGTTTAGTTACTAGCACTCAAATTCTTAAATTATTATATCTTGAGATACAAATAAGAGCAGAGTAACATGAAGATTTCAGATACGTTTGAGCAGGGACGGAAGAATCAAGCATTGTTTGTTTGTTTGTTTTTTTTTACAGTTATAATCCAACTTTATTTGTAAAAATCCAGATATAAAATGTATCTTTCAGTTTCTTTCCTTTTACAAAACAAAAAGGCACATAAAAATGTTACTCCCATAGACTGAAGTGCTGGACACACTGATTGAATAAAGTGAATAACTTGGGGCATCGGGAGAGATCAATGCATTTAGGGAAGAAGGAAGACCTTCATATAAAGTACACTGGATCAAAGTCAGAATCTTAATCTGAAAGTGATAGTAACCAATGCAACCTCTTAAGAACAAGGGAAATATGATCAACTGTACTTGCTTTGCAAAGAAATCTGGTTGCCACGCTCTGCCTAAAGCCTTATTACAGGCTGCCAAACACTTTCCTATGCAGTTACAGGAAGAACATTTTGGGCCCCTGCTCCAGTAAGGTACCAATCAAATCTGAATAGGGGGTGGTTTATTCAAGGAAAATAGCCCAATTGAATTAAAACTTTAGTTTTTAGAGGGAAGTACATAATTTTGAACTTAGAACCTTATCTTCTTCCGGAGGTGGTCCAGTGAAGCGGCATGTAGAAATACACATAGGGTGAGCACCCTACTCCAGGTCCCATCTGAGCGTTGGCTCCCTGATCTAGGAGCTGAGGAAAAAGAGAAAGCACATGAGTTGCCAATCTAGTCTATAGCTGTTCTCTGGTGCATACTGCACACTGAAAGAGATTAAAGTGATCATGGGTTTGGAGGAGAGGAGTCAGCTGGAGCACTGTGGAGTACGAGAGCAGAGTTCCTGGGAACCTTCACCAGCATCTGATGTCATCTGCAGATGCCAAGCTACAGCAGATTTAAACAGCTTAGTGCCATGGTCCTCTTTGGAGGAGAGGAGTCGGCTGTCCCCGACTGGAGTGCTGTGGAGGAGGGGCGCAGGGTTCCTGAGAACTATTGATTGAATCTGATGTCATCTGCAAATGTCAAGCTGTGGCATATCTAAACATCTTAGTGCCGTGGTATGTGACCCATGGGCATGTGCCTGAAGGGGGATGGCCAAAGGGGCATGCCACTTTGGAGCCCCTTTGGAGCCAACTGAGGAGTTATTGAGGAGTCGATATGGAATTATTGAAGTGCAGCTGAGGATTTCAAACTTTGTATTGATGGACTGCTGTAACCTTTCCTTTTTAAGGTACTTTGTGGTTTTTTTTCTTAAATTATTGATATGGGGGGAAAGGAAAGGATCAGTTACAGGACAAAGGAGTCCTATGGAGTCCTTTACTGTAATTAAAGATGCTTCTTCCACCAGAGCTGTGAAGAACATTTCTCCATCAAAGAGTGAAAGTAGTGTAGAGGCTCCTTCTCTGAACTCCAGTAACTTCTAACCCCTTAAGAGGTGTGAATGGATCTGGAGGTTTGTGTCATCAAACAGAGATTGGGGGAACTTCTCAACCAATTGTTGCAGCATTGTCTGAGATGATGTTGTCAACTACTGAGTTGTCTTCCGATGATAAGATGATTATAAAGTCTTCTCTTAGACCAGTTACATTTGGAGGCTGTATGAGGCTGGATTTTGAATTAACAATAGTCCCAAAGGAAGTTTTGAATGTGGAAATTTGAAGGTTAACATCTGAGATGGTGTGGTGCAGTGGTTAGAGCACCCTGGTGTTGTGGGTTCAAATCCTGCACTGCTCCTTGTGACCATGGGCAAGCCACTTAATCCCCCAGTGCCTGAGGTACATTAGATAGAGTATGAGCCTGCTGGGGTAGATAAGGAAAAATGCTTGAGTATCTGAATAATTTGTAATCTGCATAGAATTGTAGGATATGCAGAATATAAATAAATATTAAAATTAACCAATTGTGCTCCTTTACAGGGGAAGCAGCCTCCAAGGTAGCTTTGTTGGAGAATGATTTGGTGATGGCTTATTTTCATAGTTCCCCTATAAATTTTTTTCATGATGTTACTCGGAGAACTCAAGTGATCCATACAGAATTTTTTAAATTGAGACCTAGGGCTATGTCCTTGGGTATGACTTTTTTTCTTGAAGTTCCCCAGACATTGGTGAAATTTCAGGGAAAAGATTATATTTTTCAAGACTCTAAACAATTAGAAAGCTTAATTCATATGTAGAAATCAGCCAAGTCTACATTTTTTGGTAAGGGTTAACACGAGTGATTACCGGTATATTAGGTAATTTGTATACAATATACACAGGGTTTAGTTAGATAAGACTAATTATTTCTTATGATTATTTCTTATGATTTCCTTAAGGGTTTACTGTTTGATTGATGGTTCTCTCCTCCCCTTAATTTCTCTAATTCTCCTAGGATAGAGTTTGTATTGATGTTTTTGCTTTGTGATTTTGTATCTTCTGCCGTAATGGCAAGAGGGAGTTGATTCCATAATTTAAGTATGCTATAGGAATAGGATCGCTTTCGGGCTGTCTCCTGGTGGAGGCTGTTTGCTGGAGTTCCCGTTGCGAAAGAACAAATGATAGGCAAGTTGGTGAGAGCGTGAAGGCAAAGGAAAAGGCAATGTATGGGGAAGGCAGGGCACGAGAGAGACAGTGATGCAGCTCAAGTGATATCTGTTTGGAAGGGGAGTATGCAGATAGATCAGTACACTTCTTTCTAGAAGAAAAGCACTGAAAATAATAACAGCTTCACCTCCTCAATCATTTTATTACACTAAAATATTTTTGAAACACCAGAGTAATTAACTGTCTAATCACACCTTAAATTCTTTCACTTTAAATGTGTTTCGGTTTGAGTATTACATGGGCTGCAGTGATGCTGGGGGACAGGTTCTGCTTCATGCCTTGCATTGCTTAAAGTAAATGTCTATGTAGGTTGGAGTGCTTGTCGGTAGACAGATGAATGGATTTTTCAAATCATTTTATAATCCTCTCTCCTTGCGTATTTTTGTCCATGGCAATCCAGTAGCTTCCTGGGAGCTGCTGTCTTGAAAAGGTCAAGTTATTTAACAGCAAATGATGCAATTAATGGCTTGTGAGTTATTCCCGCCAGGTATTGAAAGCATTGTAGTTGAGACAGAAGGAGCCATAAAAATGGTGTTGAAAGGAACAGAACGACCCTGCTGGAAACACGAGACACTTAAGGGCTCCGAGTGCTGGGGAAACACCTGCGGTGAAATTACATTGAGAGATTTTTATTAGAATGTTGAGATCTCTGAATAATAATGTAAGGCTGAACTAGAATAAATGGATACTTTGGGATAAATTTGTTCTGTATAATTGTGATGCCTCTGGAACAGGATGTCTCTCTTTTGAATCAGTGTTTGGAACTTGCAGCTTAGTATACTGAGCTTACAGTCACTCTCAGTGTAAATATACCATAGAGCAGGATGTTGTAACATAGCAAATGACAGTAGATAACCTGTATAATCTGTCTGTGCAACAAGGTGGCTAGAGTTGAACCTGCCAATTCGTGCAGGTTATATTCCTCTATGCCTTGTTTAAAGGTCATTTACATGGGGCCGCTGAAATGTTCTTAGCCCAGTCAACAAAGTCAGGGCATTCTCCATTGAGGGCTGAACACTTAGTCCAGTGATTTTCCACTTTTTTTCGTTCCATATTTTTCTGACAGAACGATAAAAGTGGAAAATCACTGGATTAAGGCCCTCTTTTACTAAGATGCACTAACCAATTAGCGTGCACTAATCGATTTAGTGCATGCTAAATGCTAACGTGTGCATGTTAGTCTATGGAAGCATTAACGTTTAGCGTGCGCTAATCGGTTAGCGCACCTTAGTAAAAGAGGGGGATAGTGTATATCGTTAGGATCTTTGAGTCTCTTCTCATACATTTGTTGCTGCCATCTGAATCACTTCAGATCTTTATATGATTTTAGCAGCCTCCAAAACTGTACACGATAGTCCAAGTGGGGCCTCACCAATAACTAGCATGGGGGCATTAACACCTCCTACTGGTTATGCCAATCGCTTTGTAGCCTAGGATTCTTCTGGCTTTGGTCATTGCCTTGTCACATTGATTTGCTACCTTGAGATCCTCAGACCCTTACTGCCCAATATACATAGCTATTTAACTGGTCAGGAATGATTCCTGACTGGTTAAATAGTGTTTGGCTGGCCAAGTGCTAATATTCAGTGGGAGATAGCTGGCTATCTCCACTGAATATTAGTGCTTAGCGGCTAAAACGTAGCCAGCTATATCACCTGATAACCATCGATTTTAAGTACTGACAAGCTAAGTTTAGTAGCCAAATCGGGCCACACAAATAGCTGGTCTATCTTTGGCTGCTATAACTTAACCAGTCAGCACTTAAAATTGACTTAGCCAGCTAAGTTTGAGCCAGCCAAAAATAGACCAAATATTCAATGCCTGTCAACAGAAACAGGCTGGCATTGGGCTCGGCCCCGACCGCAGGAATTAATCGGCTTCCCTCCTGTGGTCTGAATATTGGTCCCCCTACTTCCTCTCCTGGTCCATATGTATGAATCTCTTTTCCCCAATCACATACAGCTCCTTTGGCTTTCTTCTTCCTAAATGCATCACTCTACACTTTTTCATATTAAATTTTAAGTGGCAAACAAAAGATCATTCTTTTAGTTTGTGTAGATCCCGGCTCATGTTCTCTACTCCCTCCAGTATATCTACTCTATTGCAAATCTTCATGTCATCCATAAAAAGGCAAACTTTTCCTTCCAAATAGTTGACAAGTTTGCTCACAAATGTATTGAACAGAACTGGGGCACAGAACAGGAGATACAAGCCTCACAGGTGTGCAACAGCAAACGAGGAGAAAGTGAGACACCCAGAGAACAAAATTTAATAGTGTGCGATATAAGAAACTTTATTGAACTAATAACAAATCCACATGTTGAAAGGGCTCAAAACAGCTGTGTTTCGGCAACTGTGCCTGTGTCAGAAATCTCACAACCTTGCAAGTGGATTCAAAACATTGGCTTTAATAACTTTTTAAGATGCTGAAATCTCTGTATATTAAATTTCTTCAAAGTTGCCTATATAGTGTCCTTAGTAATTATTTGATTTTTAGAAATATCTAATGGAAGTGTTGTGTCTTCCAGCAGTGTCTTCCACCTGTGAATAAAATATTTTTCTTCCAAGAGGGAAGCAGAGTAATTCCTAGGAAGAAGAAGGTGTAGATCAGTGGTCTCAAACTCGCAGCCCGGGGGCCACATGCGGCCCACCAAGTACTATTTTGAGGCCCTCGGTATATTTATTATAATCACAAAAGTAAAATAAAACAGTTTCTTGATCATATGTCTGTCTCTTTAGCTATAAATTACAATATTATTATTAAGACTTAGCCAAAAGGAAAAATTTATAAACTATAAAGAGTTTTACCTCATGCAAAATTGTCATTTCTTTAATAAGACATTAACTAGTTTTTCTGAGGCCCTCCAAGTACCAACAAATCCAAAATGTGACCCTGCAAAGGGTTTGAGTTTGAGACCACTGCTTTAGAGGCACCATTAACAGTTGATAGTCTGGATATAACTACATATGTAGTAGAAGTACATGAAAAGACTACTTTACTGGTGCTGCATGTTTTTCAGCAAGATTTTGAATAGACTGGCACATCTCTACTTTGGGAATTCTCAAGTTATACTTTTGGGGCAAAGATTATGGGGATGATTCAACAATTGGGCATCCCGATTGTAGGTGGTGGTTGGCATCCTACCGCCGTCTCACAGCCAATCAGGATGCACGTTTTAAAAAATAAATGCAGCTGGGGGAAGGATGCCTACATTGTAGGCGTATATCGCATATATCGAGACATGTAGAAATGCTTATGGACATCAAAGATGTAACGTGGGCATGGTCTCAATAGGAATTGGCCTTGGGCATCCGTATGCGTCCCTAAGCTTTTCTGTAGACAGACTCCTTAAATGTAGGCCTGTAAAATGCATCTATTAGTAAAAGTAGACACAATTCTCTAAAGGACGCCGATGCGTGATTTACATGTGATCGGCGGCCGCATCTTAGGCAGCTGTCGAGATCAGTGTCCTTTAGAGAATCAAGCCCCATGGGTCTTTCCAGATGTGGCAACAGTTAACCAAGAAAGATTAAGGCTATTTCTTTCTACTTGTCAACAGTGGCGTACCTAGCATATGTGACACCTGGGGCCCATCATTTTTTTGACACCCCCCCATCTGTATGAAAAACATGATTTTTAGTAACAATCCACACGTCACACAAGAGTGTACCTAGGAAAAGGCAACATCTTACATACTGCAGTGAGCAGTACATCAATAAACCCATTGTAAAACTAAACAAGCCAGACTAGTACAGATCAATCCTACACAGTCAATCCTAACAGAAAACCATGTCTTTTCGAACACACAGAACACAGAAAACACCTTTGCCTAGTATGTAATCACAAACTAACCCCTCCCCCTTTTACAAAACTGTAGTGTGGTGTTTAGCCATGGTGGTAACAGCTCAGATGCCAAAGTTAAAAAATGCTCTAGAGTTTTGTAAATAGGGAGATAGAATAAAAATACGTAGTCAAAGGTTAAACTGAAGCATCAAGAAGCTGGACTCTGCATACAATGCAACACCATAGAAACGGCGATGCATCTCCCTTAAAGCAAAAAAAAAAAAAACCAAAAAAAAAAAAATAGAATTTTTTTCTATCTTGTCTTCTCTGATTTCTGCTTTCCTCATCCACTGTCTACCCTCTCTCTGCCCCTTCTATATGGCATCTTCTCTCCTATTCCCTTTTCAGAAAGTTTATGCCTCCTCCTTCCATCTCTTTCTTCACCCCCCATTGGTCTGGCATCCATCTTCTTCCCTTTCCAACACCCCCATGGTCTGGCATTTCACTCTCTCCTCTCAATTCCCCCCACTTCCATCAGCATCTGCTCCCCTTTCTCTCCCTCCACCACGCTTCCATACCACCCTGACCCCCTTTCTCACCCTTCACCATGCTTCCATACCACCCTGACCCCCTTTCTCACCTCCACCCCCTTCCATACCACCCTGACCCCCTTTCTCACCCTCCATCCCCTTCCATACCACCCTGACCTCCTTTCTCACCCTCCACCCCCTTCCATACCACCTTGACCCCCTTTCTTACCCTCCACACCCTTCCTTACCACCTTGACCCCCTTTCTCTCCCTTCACCACCCTTCCATACCAACCTGACCCTCTTTTTCTCCTTCCATCACCCTGCTATGCTCCTTTCTCTCTCCATCGAAATCAGCAAGGTCCCGGATGACTACTATTGCTGCCTCTGCTCCGGAAGAAGTAACGTTGGAGGAGGGCTGGGCCAGCAGACACAGGGAGTTGCAGCAAGGTCCCGTGATGACTACGGCTGCCTGTCCACCCCCCCACCCCCCACCGATGTCACTTACCTCTTCTGGAGCAGAGGCAGCAGAAGTAGTCATCATGGGACCTTCCTGCACTTCAGCGCGGCTGCCGACTCTGCTCTGGAATAAGTATGGCAGCTGCGCTGAGGTGCCGTTTTGAGCAGCGCGGGAAGTTCCGGACCCGGCCGGCTGTGCACCCCCTTGAAGCGTGCACCCGGGGCGGATCGTCCCCCTGCTCCCCCCTTGGTACGCTACTGCTTGTCAAGTGATCTTTGTTTTGAGCATATCATTTTTTCCCATTAAATACTTACAGGTGTATAATTAAGTATTGTGGTATAAATATATTTTCTTTGTCCTGGAGCAATTATGGTCTGTCATGGATGCTAAGAAGCTTACAGTTGCTTTTCAATGTTGAGGGGTTGAAGGAGAGAATTTGATGGAAGACTGGGCATCCAAGTGGCAGAGGAAATTTAATGTGGACAAATGCAAAGTGAAACACATTGGGAATAACCCAAATCATAGTTACCAGATGCTAGGGTTCACCTTGGGGGTTAACAGCCAAGAAAAAGATCTGGGTGTCACTGTAGAGAATACGATGAAACCTTCTGCCCAATGTGCGATGGCGGCCCAAAAAGTGAACACGATGCTAAGAATTATTAAAAAAGGGATGGTTAACCCCCACCCTTTTACGAGACCGCATTAGGCTTTTTTTAATAGCCTGCCATGGCAGTATTAGCTCCGACACTCAGGAATTCTTTGAGCGTCAGAGCTAATACTGCTGCAGCCAGTGATAAAAAAAGCCTAACGCAGCTTTGTAAAAATGGGGGTGGGGGTTCTGTATCACTCCATAGTGTGCCCTTACCTGGAGTACTGCATTCAGTTCTGGTCACCTTATCTCAAGAGAGCTATAGTAGAACTAGAAAAAGTTCAAAAAGCAATCATAATGATAAAGGGGATGGAATTTCTCTCATATGAGGAAAGACAAAAAAGGTTAGGGCTCTTCAGCTTGGAAAAGAAACATCAGAGGAGAGATATGATTGAAATCTACAAAATCCTGAGTGGTGTAGAATGAGGCACAAGTGGATGAATTTTTTACTCTGTCAAAAATTACAAAGACTAGGGGGACACTCGATGAAATTACAGTGAAATACCTTTAAAACGAATAGGAGGAATTATTTTTTCACTCAGAGAATAGTTAAGCTCTGGAACATGTTGCCAAAGGTTGTAACAGCGGTTAAAGAAGCTGGTTTTAAGAAGGGTTTGGACAATTTCCTGGAGGAAAAGTCCATAGTCTCTTAATGAGACAAACATGGGGGAAGCCACTGCTTGCCCTGGATTGGTAGCATGGAATGTTGCCGCTGTTTGGGTTTTTGCCAGATACTAGTGGCCTGGATTGGCCACTGTGAGGATGGGCTTCTGGGCTAGATGGACCATGGGTCTGACACAGTAAAGCTATTCTTATATTCTTATGATGATTATAGTTAGATCACATGAGTAGATTCAGCTAATACTAATTACCTAGAGCAATCTTGTGGTCAGTTTAAGTCAGAAGTTTATAGAAGGTGATGTTTGAAGAGTTGAATAAAATTTACATTTGTAAAAAGCTGATTGACATATAAATTTGCATACAAGTATACAGTAAGTGTGATTTTAGACTCATGAGTTTGCAAGTCAAAAAGAAAGCATCACAAAATTGAAATAAAAGTCTTAAAACCATTCCCTGTTAGAAGCAAGATGCCATTGCACAATCAGGTGCAAGGCACCCATTTGGCACCCAGTATAGAAAATCTACTTTCCTTTACAGAGCACTCAATTTGGGTGCCAGCATTTATATCTGATTTCAACAGGTGTAAGTTGAATGTCCAAAATTAGGGCATGGGACTTGGATATGTGCTTAATGCTGATCTTTACTGCTGCAAATTTTGGAGTACAATTTTATAGAATTTTCTCCTATATAACATACATGTGTACTTACAAAATAATGCTTAGGTAATATTTTGGCATATACATACATTTTATTCTAAATATTTATGCAAGTAATTGGTACATGACTTTAGCACCTGCCTTACAGAATTTCCTCCTTAAAGTTAAAGGTGTCACAACTGTGACATCCAGTCTTTCAAGGGAATTAGTTAAGCAGAGACCAATTTTTGCACAATCTGCTCCTGATTCTATATTTGGTGCCTATAAAATTCACGCTAACTACCGTGTTTCTCCCATAATAAGAAAGTGTCTTATATTAATTTTAGACCCAAAAAAGGCACTAGGTCTTATTTTCCGGGTATGTACGGTATATGATCATTTCTCCCTTCCTCTCCTTCACCCCAATTCTTCCTCTTTCCTTTCTCTCCCCCACATGTGCAGCATCTTTCCTCCCCTCCCTTCCCTCCCTTGTGCAGCAGGACCCTTGCCCAGTTTCTTTCCTCCCCTCCCTTGTGCAGCAGGACCCTTTCCCAGTTTCCCTTCCCTCCCTCCTATCCCTTGTGCAGCAGGACTCTTGCGCGAGCACTCCCTCCCCCCTGAGCACCCGCCATGCAGCCGAATCCCCATCCTTCCCTCCCTCCAACCCAACAGAAGTTGGCCGCAAGCCCTACTTACCTCCCTAAGCATCGTTGGGCCGGCAGCACTCTAACAGGCTGCTTCGGCCTTGTCCGCCCGTGAACTCTGCTGCGTTACTGATGACGTCATCAGTAACGCAGCAGAGTGAATTCATGGGCGGACAAGGCTGAAGCAGCCTGTTAGAGTGCTGTTGGCCCAACGCTGCTTAAGGAGGTAAGTAGGGCTCACGGCCAGGTTCCAATGGGAAGTAGGGAAGAATGGGGATTCTGCTGCGGGTGCTCAGGGGGAATGGGTGCTCTCTCAAGGGTCTGGTTGCATAAGGGATGGGAGGGAGGAAAGGGAAACTGCTGGCAAATCCCGGGACTAGGGTTTATTTTGGGGAAGGCTCATATTAAGACCTACCCCGAAAATCCTGCTAGGGCATATTTTTGGGGTAGGTCTTATTATCGGTGAAACACGATAGAATGATGCTTACTGCGAATCTATGAGTACAAAGTGTGTGTATCTTTTATAGAATTGCACTTAGCACCTGTGTGCATCGCCTAACTTAGGCACACCCATTCAGGCCAGCTAAAACCAGGTCTAAATGCATGTGTCTAAATTGCGCATGCTTCAGGCATATATTATAACATGCACCTAAGTTTTAGGAATGGCCACAATCTGCCCTCGGCCATGCCCCCTTTTCAGATCTGAGCACTGTAACTGGAACATACTTTTTATAGAATCATGTAACTTTAATTAGTGCCAATTAGCATCAATTATGAGGTGTAAATTGCCAATTATCAGTGCCAGTTAGGCCAATTCATCAAGTTGTGTGCGCACATCAGCTATTTATACCGAAGCTCACGTACTGTATATCCTTAGGTGTCGCATACAGAATTTGGGTGACTGTGTGTAGGCATTCTCAGGGGCATGGTTTGGGTGGAGTTCAGGTGGGGTTGCAATGTAACATGTATTTTATAAAATATATCTACT
Source organism: Geotrypetes seraphini (assembly GCF_902459505.1). Taxonomy (NCBI): domain Eukaryota; kingdom Metazoa; phylum Chordata; class Amphibia; order Gymnophiona; family Dermophiidae; genus Geotrypetes; species Geotrypetes seraphini. Next base: position 86,079,547 of record NC_047095.1, read on the forward strand.
GATAAGTGTAGAGCTCACATACCATGTTTCCCCGAAAATAAGACCTAGTGCCTTTTTTGGGACAAAATTAATATGACAGTGTCTTATTTTCGGATGGGTCTTATTTTTTTTCATGTACAATGATCATCTCTCCCTTCCTCTACTCTACCCCAATTCTTCCTATTTCCTTTCTCTCCCCCATATGTGCAGCATCTTTCCTCCCCTCTCACCCATCCCCTTGTGCAGCATCTTTCTATCCTTCCCTCCCCTTGTGCAGCAGAACCCTTGTAGCTTATATCCTTCCCTTCCTCCCATACCCCTGTGCAGCGTCTTTCTATCCCTCCCAACCCCCCTGCCGCCGCGCACCCCCCATCGACCCTTTCATCTCTCCCTCCCATCCGAACCCTGAACGCAAGACCGAAATACCTGAGAACAAACAGCAGCGTTGGCAGCACGGGCTGCATCGCGACCTGCCCTTCTCATGTCTGGGCGTTCCTCTGCCGCATCACTGATGATGTCATCAGCAAAGCGGCATGGAAAGGCCGGGCATGAGAAGGGCAGGCCGCGATGCAGCCTGTGCTGCCGACGCTGCCATTTATTACCAGGTATTTCGGTCTTGCAGTCAGGGTTCGGATGGGAGGGAGAGATGGAAGGGTCGGTGGGTAGCATGTGGGGAGGGGGAAGTGCTACTGCCGGCGACTAGGGCTTATTTTGGGGGGTTGGGCTTATATTAAGACCTTCCCCGAAAATCATGCTAGGGCTTATTTTTGGGGTAGCTCTTATTTTCGGGGAAACCCGTGCCTGCCTTGGTCCATGTGATTTCCTTAACGGCCACTGGGGGAGCCGGAGAGAAGCCCAGGTGAGAGCAGGCTCAGTTAGAGCAGGGTGTGGCTCCTCCTCTTGAAAGGCCAGTAGTTTGCTCTTGGGAAGGAAGGTGAGAGTGAAGTCACGGGCCTCTTCCCAGGTAGAGCAGTGCGGGCTCAAGCTAGGGTAATGCCTTAAACCTGGGTGTGGAAGAGGCTGGATTCACACCACCATTAGCAGCCACATAAGCCAGTGTGTGTATTACAGCTGCAACGATGGAAGTAGGCTTGGCAATAGAGAATGACAGGGGGAAAAAAATCTGTCCCCATCACCGCCCCGTCCCCGGCCCACCATCATCTGCATTGCCCCGTCACCGCCATTCCCTTCACCGCCCCGTCACCGTCATCCCTTTCACTGCCCCGTCACCGCCACTGCCATCACATTCACCGCCCCGTCACCGTCCCCGCTGCATCCATATAAGCCTTAGTACTGTAATATTTAGCTTATTCCTTTCTTATAAATCAAAGTTCCTGCTGCTGAACTAGAGAAAGAGATGTTCAGCTGGCAGGGCTTTGTTTATAAATTTTTATCAACACAACTAATATACTACTTTATCCTAAAGCAAAAAATAAATAGAATTTTTTTTTCTACCTTTGTTGTCTGGTTTCTGCTTTCCTCATCTTCTCATTCAATTCCTTCCATCCACTGTGTGTCTGCTCTCTGCATCTTCCATTTGCTGTTGCTGTGCCTCTCCCTTCACCCCCCCCCCCCCAATTGGTCTAGCATCCATCTTCTTCCCTCCGCTCCCCCATAGTTTGGCATCTGTCTTCTTCCCACTCTGTCTTCCACATTTCCCTTCAGGGTCTGTTCCTCTCCACCCTCCTTCAATATCTGTCCTATTCCTATCCACCACCACCCTTCCCTCCCTCCTTTACCATCTGTTCCTTTCTACCACCCTTCAGCTCCTCTCGCTTGGCCTATCTACCTTCCTCCCTCTTATTTTCATGGCACGTTACAATGTAATTTGTGCAAGCCACTGGGAGCCTGCGAGCTCGGTCCCTGTCCCATCCCCACAAACCATCTCGCTTCTGTGCTCCTATTTTCCCCATTTCTAATATCTCCCCTATGTATCTGCCATTGCCCCCCCCCTGTGTCCATATACCATCCCCATGGCATGTCCCCTTTATGTCTCTGTCCCTATGCCCCATGCACATAATTTCCCCTCTTTCTGTTACCTTCCTGTGTCCAGATTTCCCCTATCTTCCTCTTCCATACCAGTGTGTCTTCTTTTCAACCTCATCTAGCTTTTTTCCCTCTTTCTCTCCCCCCCCCCTGCTTTTAGCATCTGGCTCACCTGCCTGTCCTTCCTTTTCTTTCCTGCTGTGGGTTTTTCTTTCCATCTTCATCCCCTTGGCCCAGAATCCTTTTCCCTTTCACTCCCTCCTTCCAGTTTGAGCCGGGAACACGGGCGATCGCACGATCCCCGCAGCCCCCACCCGCCTGCCCAATCGATCCTAGTGTTTAGCCAGCTCTCTCCCTTCTCCTCACCTTAGTTTGCAGGCTTTCTTTTTCGGCAACCTGCACACTTTCCCAAAGAGCCGCGCACGCATGGATGCTCAGTGTTCAATCTTCTGCTCTGCTGCAACTTCCTGTTTCCGGTTGCGTCAGAGCAGAAGATCGAAACTGAGCAGCAGCGGGTGTGCGGCTCTTTGATAGCTTGCGGGTCGCTGAAAAAGAAAACCTACAAACTAAGGTGAGGAGAAGGGAGAGAGCTGGCTAATCACTAGGATCGATTGGGCAGGCGGGTGTGGGCTGCGGGGACCGTGCGATCCTTCATGCCTCACTACGGGGACAAGACCATTCACCGCTCCACGGGGCGGTGAATGGCCATGTCCCTGTCGCCGCAGCGACTGCTAGTTTTCGTTCCCCGTTTCGGCGGGTTACCCGCGGCTAAAAGCGGTGGCCGCGGGTAAACCGCCACCGTGTCATTCTCTACTTGGCAACCCTTTTCAAAGCCTGAGCTGAATAACTGTGAGTTTTCTTTTTCTGTTTGCTATTTTGGGCTGAGTGTTTGATTTAATCAGCCAGTTACATTGACTGTTTGGACTGTGAGGTTTTTTGCACTGCACTGTTTTGATTGTCTGCTCATTTTGTTTAAGAAGCTGAGAGTGTTTTGTGGGGAGAAGTTTGCCAACAACAGGGCGGGATTTTTGAAAGCTGTTGTGTGCTTGTGGAAGGCAAACTTGAGGCACTCCCCTATTCCCAGCAGTGTTAAAAGATATGCTGGATGCTTTGCTATTTAAAAACTGTTTGAGTGTTTGGTGCAGCAAAGCAGAGAACTGAAATCTTTTGGCAACCTGCTAAGGAGCAGGCTTTGGAAGCCTTGTTATAAGAAGCTCTGTGGAAAGTAAAGCAGCTCTGTGGAGCGTAAAGCCACAAGGAACATTATTGACATTGGTGAGGAAAAAATCCTGAACTTTCCTCAGAGTTTTCTTTTTGGGTTTTTTCCCCCCTTTGTATTTTGCAAGTTGCATTGTTTTGGATTTTGCCATTCTGACGATTAAATTTTCTTTTGGGAGGACCAACCTGAAGCTGTGTGCATTGGTTCTGATTTTTGGTTTGTTTTACTTATTAATACAGTGTCTGCAGGGTGACTCCCTACTGGGTCACACGCTGGTGCAAGTTTTGGCTGTAACCACTAGGGGCAGTGAGGAGTCCCTTGGCTAGGCTCTAGTGCCGGTTACAATATCCACCCTTTGTGTTGGCATGTGTACACTACTGGAGCTTGGACTGGGGTTCATAGACAAATTTATAAAGATACATAGGTGACTACACAGTAACAATAAATGATGGCAGAGTAAGACCCTCATGGTCCATCCACTCTGCCCAAGGTGACAAGAGCCTCGACAACTACTCTATGTAGACCCATGTCACCCATGTTTAAATGTTGCTGCTACTACTACTACTACTACTACTATTAATTAATTAATTATAGCTCTACCAGATGTACGCAGCGCTATACAGAATCACAAAGAAGACAGTCCCTTCTCAAAAGAGCTTACAATCTAAACAGACAAGACAGATAAACAGGATGTCATGGATACAGTTAAGGGGAACGGTTAATTTGCTGGTTAGGTTGGTGGACAGAGGGGAGTAGGGTCATGGATTAAATCAAAAAGGTGGGTTCTCATTCTGCTTTTAAACAAGGTAAGGTAAGGGGCTTGATGAACAAACTCAGGTAATATATTCCAGGCATAGGGGGCAGCTAGATGAAAGGAACAAAGTCTGGAATTGGCAGTGGAGGAGAAGGGTACAGCTAAGAGTGGCTTATCTGAGGAATGAGTTCTCTGGGAGGTGTATAAGGAGAGAGAAGAGAGGAGAGACATTGAGGGGCGGCAGAATGAATGCACTTGTAGGTCAGCAATAGGTTGTTTTTATAAATACTGGTTGCTTTTATAAATAGAATGTCCTAAAAACAGAGCTGAATAATCAATAGTTTGTTTTTGATGGCAGGATCATCGAAAGCAGCAAATGTACCCTGTGCGACTCCCCTCCAACTGACGTGGTATGTTCCTGCCATGACTATTTTAGTGATGTCAACACAAGGGAAACCAATGGATGGTTTCCCTTGTGCCCTGTGTGGCCACACCAACCACACGTAACTTGCTATGGCCCTGTTTGATGGTTGTTGAGTTAAATAATGGAACCTTTTTTCATATATATGAAATAATTTATTTAAAAATTATATAAAAAGGGTTTCTGAACTATGAGTCAGCTTATTGGGGCCCATGATTCAATTATGGGTTATTAGTTAAAATAATAGAATTGTAATTTTCCTCCTACCCATTCTGATGGTTCTTTCTGCTACATTTTTGAATAATGAAATGATGTTATTGTAAAGGTTTTTAAAAAAAATTCTGGAGAAGTTATAATTTAAAGATATTGCATTTATAAATAGCCTTAAAATAAGCATCTTTTAAAACTCCTCACATAAGTGACTGGCTCTAAAATTGCCTTGTTTTTTGAAACAGCTCAGCTTGGTTGGGAGACCAAAGTAGGTAAATATCAAATCATTTTACAAAGACAGGTTAAGCACCTATGGAGCTCATAAAAATAATAAAAAAGTCTAAAAAGTAGCCTAAATCGGTACTTGGATGGTCAAAAAGCCAGATCGTCCAAGTACCGATAATTAAAACTGGTTTTAGACGTATCTAAAACCAGTTTAGGCTTTTCCCCTGCCTTTAAACACCTAGAGCGAAAAGAGGTGTTTTTAGAGGAGGGGAAAGGGCGGGAGGTAGGCCACCCTAGACTAAGTCGTATAGCAGGTATAACCAAAAGTTTTAACGGGTTGCCTAGTCAACCAAGTCAAAAACAGGAATAAGTGCCAAAAAGGGACTGCTGAGCAGATCGTGGCTGCTGCGATCAGCTCAGCGGCCCCGGCAATCTGCCCACCTCCTGCCGCAACGATCGTGGCAGGAGAGATGCCTCATTTCCCCTGCTGCGATCCTCACCCTGAAGTGCTACGGTTAGCAGCACTTCGGGGGATCGCTATCGCGGCAGGAGAGATAGCCAATCTGTCCTGCCGTGATCCACTCCCCCGAACCAATATGAGCAGGAGGGAGCCCAACCCCTCCTGCCCCAGCTACCCCCTAACCCCCTGATCCGATTTGGGCAGGAGGGATCCCAGGCCCTCCTGCCCATGACTCACCCCCCATGACCGCCCCCCTAACCCCTGATCAGCCCCCCTAACCAGTGACCCCACGACACCCCCTCACCCCAACACCCCCCCTTACCTAAAATCAGTTGGCCAGATGGATGGGTCCCATGCCCGTCCGCCCGGCAAGCCTGCCATCCACCGAATGGCGGGCCTTAGGGCCTCATTAGCCAAGGCGCCTAAGGCCCCGCCCACAGGAGGGGCCTTAGGTGCCTGGGCCAACCGGAATTGGCATAGTTGCCTTAGGCCCCTCCTGTGGGAGGGGCCTTAGGCACATGGGCTGGGTTGGCCCAGGTGCTTAAGGCCCCTCCAGTGGGTGGGGCCTTAGGTGTCTCGCCAGTCAGCATGAGTGGTTGAAGTAAAAATAGACATGGTGGGGGCAGAATTAAGTTCGTGTTGATGCGGGTTCTCTGAGGCAGCATGGCGAAACGCGTCAGAACCCATTGAATCCCTGCATTAAAAGCCGTCTCTTTTGAAGTAGAGCATTTAAAAAGACAAAAAGTATTTTAAAAAGATCAAAAAAAGCAAAAAAAATGAGAGCGTATTATACTTAAAGATACTACAGGAACCAATGCCATGATTGAGAATTGAACCGTATCAGTAGTGGGCTAAAAAAATTTGCTTACCCAGTGGTCTCATAAGCTAAAAACAGTTCTCTGAGCACTGAAAAGTGTTAGAAGGTGTGTGTTATAATCACCTGTGTACACATTAATTCATATCTGTTTGCAGTTTAGTGCGCTTGGGGCAATTAATTATTCCTGAATATATATTTGATTTCCTTAATAGTCATACTATTATTATAAATAAACTCCACAGTAGTGTGTGATCTATACCTGTTCAATACAATAATAATAATAATAATTTTATTCTTATATACTGCCAAAGCCATAGAAGTTCGAGGCGGTTTACAGCAAGAAGCGCTGGACAATCAGCGAAGAGGTTACAGTCAAAGTAACATAGTAACATAGTAGATGACGGCAGATAAAGACCCGAATGGTCCATCCAGTCTGCCCAACCTGATTCAATTTAAATTTTTTTTTTTTTTTTTTTTCTTCTTAGCTATTTCTGGGCAAGAATCCAAAGCTTTACCCAGTACTATGCTTGGGTTCCAACTGCCGAAATCTCTGCTCATCTACACCCTCCCAGCCATTGAAGCCCTCCCCTGCCCATCCTCCACCAAACGGCCATACACAGACACAGACCGTGCAAGTCTGCCCAGTAACTGGCCTTAGTTCAATATTTAATATTATTTTCTGATTCTAAATCTTCTGTGTTCATCCCACACTTCTTTGAACTCAGTCACAGTTTTACTCTCCACCACCTCTCTCGGGAGCGCATTCCAGGCATCCACCACCCTCTCCGTAAAGTAGAATTTCCTAACATTGCCCCTGAATCTACCACCCCTCAACCTCAAATTATGTCCTCTGGTTTTACCATTTTCCTTTCTCAGGAAAAGATTTTGTTCTACGTTAATACCCTTTAAGTATTTGAACGTCTGAATCATATCTCCCCTGTCTCTCCTTTCCGCTAGGGTATACATATTCAGGGCTTCCAGTCTCTCCTCATACGTCTTCTGGCGCAAGCCTCCTATCATTTTCGTCGCCCTCCTCTGGACCGCCTCAAGTCTTCTTACGTCTTTCGCCAGATACGGTCTCCAAAACTGAACACAATACTCCAAGTGGGGCCTCACCAATGACCTGTACAGGGGCATCAACACCTTCTTCCTTCTACTGACTACGCCTCTCTTTATACAGCCCAGAATCCTTCTGGCAGCAGCCACTGCCTTGTCACACTGTTTTTTCGCCTTTAGATCTTCGGACACTATCACCCCAAGGTCCCTCTCCCCGTCCGTGCATATCAGCTTCTCTCCTCCCAGCATATACGGTTCCTTCCTATTATTAATCCCCAAATGCATTACTCTGCATTTCTTTGCATTGAATTTTAGTTGCCAGGCATTAGACCATTCCTCTAACTTTTGCAGATCCTTTTTCATATTCTTCACTTCCTCTTCGGTGTCTACTCTGTTACAAATCTTGGTATCATCTGCAAAAAGGCACACTTTTCCTTCTAACCCTTCAGCAATGTCACTTACATACATATTGAACAGGATTGGCCCCAGCACCGAACCCTGAGGGACTCCACTAGTTACCTTTCCTTCCTTTGAGCGACTTCCATTAACCACCACCCTCTGGCGTCTGTCCGACAGCCAGTTTCTGACCCAGTTCACCACTTTGGGTCCTAACTTCAGCCCTTCAAGTTTGTTCAACAGCCTCCTATGAGGAACTGTATCAAAGTCTTTGCTGAAATCCAAGTAAATTACATCTAGCATATGTCCTCGATCCAGCTCTCTGGTTACCCAATCAAAAAATTCAATCAGGTTCGTTTGGCACGATTTACCTTTTGTAAAGCCATGTTGCCTCGGATCCTGTAACCCATTAGATTCAAGGAAATACACTATCCTTTCTTTCAGCAACACTTCCATTATTTTTCAAACAACTGAAGTGAGGCTCACCGGCCTGTAGTTTCCTGCTTCATCCCTGTGACCACTTTTATGAATAGGGACCACATCCGCTCTCCTCCAATCCCCAGGAATCACTCCCGTCTCCAGAGATTTGTTGAACAAGTCTTTAATAGGACTCGCCAGAACCTCTCTGAGCTCCCTTAGTATCCTGGGATGGATCCCGTCTGGTCCCATCGCTTTGTCCACCTTCAGTTTTTCAAGTTGCTCATAAACACCCTCCTCCGTGAACGGCACAGAATCTACTCCATTTTCTCGTGTAACTTTGCCAGACAATCTCGGTCCTTCTCCAGGATTTTCTTCTGTGAACACAGAACAGAAGTATTTGTTTAGTACATTTGCTTTCTCCTCATCACTCTCCACATATTTGTTCCCAGCATCTTTTAGCCTAGCAATTCCATTTTTTATCTTCCTCCTTTCACTAATATATCTGAAAAAATTTTTATCTCCCTGTTTTACATTTTTAGCCATTTGTTCTTCCGCCTGTGCCTTCGCCAAACGTATCTCTCTCTTGGCTTCTTTCAGTTTCACCCTGTAGTCCTTTCTGCTCTCCTCTTCTTGGTTTTTTTTATATTTCATGAACGCCAACTCTTTTGCCTTTATTTTCTCAGCCACTAGGTTGGAGAACCATATCGGCTTCCTTTTTCTCTTGTTTTTATTGATTTTCTTCACATAAAGGTCCGTAGCCATTTTTATCGCTCCTTTCAGCTTAGACCACTGTCTTTCCACTTCTCTTATGTCTTCCCATCTTAACAGCTCTTTCTTCAGGTACTTTCCCATTGCATTAAAGTCCGTACGTTTGAAATCTAGGACTTTAAGTATCGTGCGGCCGCTCTCCACTTTAGCCGTTATATCAAACCAAACCGTTTGATGATCGCTACTACCCAGGTGAGCACCCACTCGAACATTAGAGATACTCTCTCCATTTGCGAGGACAAGATCCAATATCGCTTTTTCCCTTGTAGGTTCCGTCACCATTTGTCTGAGCAGAGCCTCTTGAAAGGCATCAACAATCTCCCTACTTCTTTCCGATTCCGCAGACGGAACATTCCAGTCCGCATCCGGCAGGTTGAAATCTCCCAACAGCAGAACCTCCTCTTTCCTTCCAAACTTTTGGATATCCACAATCAGATCCTTATCAATTTGCTGCGATTGAGTCGGAGGTCTGTAGACTACACCCACGTAGATAGAAGTTCCATCTTCTCTTTTCAGAGCAATCCATATCGCTTCTTCCTCTCCCCAGGTTCCTTGCATTTCGGTCGCTTGGATATTGATCTTTACATAGAGAGCTACTCCTCCACCTTTATGACCATCTCTGTCCTTCCTAAAAAGATTATATCCCGGTATGTTTGCATCCCATCCATGTGATTCACTGAACCATGTCTCTGTGATAGCAACAATATCTAGATCTGCCTCTAATATCAGGGCTTGCAGATCATGAACTTTGTTGCTTAGACTGCGAGCATTTGTGGTCATCGCTTTCCAGCTATTTTTCAGCGATAATCTCCTTTTTTGTATGGATTTTTGTGTTGTTTCACTTTCCGTTGCAATACTAAGAAATGAGTTGCTGATATTGCTTATGTTGCAGCCTTTACTACTATCACATCTTTTCTTTTGCCGGGGGTGGTCTCTATAATTGTCCTTCGTACATACACCACCCCCACCTTCTAGTTTAAATGCCTAGAAAAATATTGTCTAAATTTCTCTGCAAGGTTTCTTTTTCCTGCTATAGTAATATGTAGCCCATCAGTGCAATATAACTTCTTGTCCTTCCATGTATTTCCCCATCCTCCTATGTACCTGAAGCCTTCTTGATGACACCAGGCTCTGAGCCATCTATTAAAGTCCTCTGTGTTTTTCACTCTTTGCTCTCCTTTTCCATATGCAGGCAGTATTTCAGAAAAAGCTAAAGTCTTTACAAAAGGTTTCACGCCCTCAACAAGCTCCCGAAAAGCTTTCTGTGCTGCAAGTGTGGAGTTGTTGGCCAGGTCATTTGTTCCCAGATGGATAACAACATCAGTGTTAAAATCCTTAGTTTCTTCCTTAATTATAGTCAGTATTTGCCTGGAACTCCTGGTAGCTGAGGATCCTGGAAGACATTTCACTATTTTGGTCTCCTCGCCTTGTGTTCCAAGGTTAATGCCTCTGATGATGGAATCCCCCAACAGTAATAGTTTTCTGTTTTTGGCTTTTTTATTTGTACTTAGGGTGCGCTTGTTCTCTTGAGTTACCTTCATTGGTTCCAGTCCCACCTCCCTTCTGTTTTCCTGAGTATCGCAGTGCACTAGTGGAGCAAAGGAATTCTGTAGAGGTAATATTAGTGAAGGTGGATGTTTCTGTGTTACATGTCGCAGTCTTCCTGAGCCTACTGTGACCCATTTATTCCTGGGCTGTTTTATTCTTTGAGGTAGAGGTGGTAAGTTGGTATGATTTTGTGGAGTGATGGAAGCTGCTTTAATTGTATTCAATTCCTGTTTAAGTTTGCAGAGCTCCTCCTTAATACTGGCAAGTTGAAGACAGATGGGGCAAGCCTTAAGCCTCCAAATAGTATGTCTTGGAATTAAAGCACCACAGTGATTGCATAGAATAAAGGTCATCTTGATTGGTTGTGAAGTGACTTGATTTGAGTAGTCCTGATTATATGGGTCTCTATATATGAATAGTGGTCCCTGGGGTTGGTGGGACTATAAATAAGACTACTAGTAAGGCAGAAATATAGGCTCTATACCACCTAAACAAAACTGCAGGTTCTATCAGTGCTACCCTAAAACACAGGATTTATAACAGGATTTTCCCTACTTTAGTCACCCTGAGCCACAGGCACCAGAAATATCGGCTCTATACCACCTAAAACACAGTATTTTAAACAAAAATGCAGGAAGAGGAAATAAGATTTAACAGAGGAAAGAGAAGGATTTATTTTTTTGTGCTTTTTTATATTTTTTTTTTTTAGTAAGAAACAGGGAGGAGAAGAGAAATTAAGCAGATATAATGCTGAAAACCAGTGAAAAGAGCAGAATATGAAATGCTGAGTAACTTAGCTTTTAGAAGTTCACAGGGCAGCCTTGTTTCAGCAATGTCCCAAAGATAATGCAATTAACCTTAGAAGTAAAACAGAGCCCCTCCCTTCTCCACCTAATCAGACACAATGGCTAAAAACTAGTGAGTCAGAAATATAGGCTCTATACCACCTAAAACACAGTATTTTAAACAAAACTGCAGGTTCTATCAGTGCTACCCTAAAACACAGGATTTATAACAGGATTTTCCCTACTTTAGTCACCCTGAGCCACAGGCACCAGAAATATAGGCTCTATACCACCTAAAACACAGTATTTTAAACAAAAATGTAGGAAGAGGAAATAAGATTTAACAGAGGAAAGAGAAGGATTTATTTTTTTGTGCTTTTTTATATTTTTTTTTAGTAAGAAACAGGGAGGAGAAGAGAAATTAAGCAGATATAATGCTGAAAACCAGTGAAAAGAGCAGAATATGAAATGCTGAGTAACTTAGCTTTTAGAAGTTCACAGGGCAGCCTTGTTTCAGCAATGTCCCAAAGATAATGCAAGTCAGCGAAGAGGTTACAATCAAAGTCAGCAATACAATCTTACATAATGAAGGAATATGAAAGTTATATAATCTTACATAAAGAAGGAATATGAAAGCTGTTTAGTTCATTAGGGATACTGGTTGATTAAGCAGAGCTGAGAAGATTCTTAGTTAACAAATTGATTGAACAAGCTTGTTTTTACCTGTTTTCTAAAATTGAAGTAGGATGATGAGAGCGCGAAAACGTTACTGAGCCAATCGTTCCATTTGCCTGCCTGGAAGGCAAGAGTTCTATCCAAGAATCTTTTGTAGTGGCAGGCCTTTATTGTCGGATAGGAGAACAGATGTATTCTTCTTGTGGGTCTAAGATAACTGGCCAGATTGAAGTGGGAAACGAGGTAAGTGGGGGGGAAACGAGGTAAGTGGGGGCTAGGCCAAATATTGATTTGTAACATAGACAGGAGAACTTAAACAGGATCCGCGCCTCTAGGGGCAGCCAATGGAGTTTCTGATAGTAGGGGCTTATGTGTTCCCATTTCTTCAGCCTAAAGATCAGCCGAACTGCCATGTTTTGAATGACTCTGAGTCTTAGGATGTTTTTTTTGTTGGATAGCAAGTAAATAATGTTGCAATAATCGAGCAGGCTCAGGATGGAAGATTGAACCAGTAAGCGGAAGGATGGAGCATCAAAGTATTTTCTGATGGTTCTGAGTTTCCATAGTACAGAAAAGTATTTTTTAACTAATACATCTGTGTGAGCATTAAGAGTGAGGTGGCGGTCCAGGGTGACTCCTATGATTTTAATGGAGTGGTCAATAGGGAAGACCTGACAGTTCAAGGAGATTGATGGGTCGCTGATTTTGTCATTGGGGGTAGCGAGGAAAAATTTAGTTTTGTTGGTGTTGAGCTTCAATTTGAAGTTGGTCATCCATAGTTCAATTTCCTTTATAATGGATGAAAGATGAGTCTTAGTCTTGGAGGTCAGAGTGCTAATGGGAATAACAATGGTGATATCGTCTGCATAGATGTAGAATTTAACCTTTAGATTTTGAAGTAAGTTCCCCAATGAGGCCAATGAACAGAGTGGGGGAAAGGGGAGAGCTCTGCGGGACTCTGCATGAGTTGACCCAACTAACGGATTTTTTATTGCCACTGTAGACTTGATATGACCGTTTGCTCAAAAACCCTTGAAACTATTTTAACACATTACCTGAAAGACCAATTGACTCCATATAGTCAATCAGAATAGCGTGGTCAACTAGATCGAAGGCACTACTTAGGTCTAGTTGCAGAATAAGAGCACTGGTGCCCTGGCTGAATAAGGTGTGGAGGAAATCCAGTAGTGATGCTATGACAGTTTCGGTGCTGAATCCAGAGCGGAAACCAGACTGATTGTCATGCAGTATGCTAAATTTCTCCAGATACATTACTAGTTCCTGGTTGACCAGACCTTCCATTAACTTGACGAAAAAGGGGGTGCTCGCAATTGGTCTGTAATTAGATGTCTGTTTGGTAGATTCTCTAGGGTTTTTTACGATTGGGGTGATCAGAATCTGGCCTAGATCCTCAGGGAAAGTACCGGTTAGCAGGAGAGAGGAGAGCCAGTTGAATAACTTAGCTTTGAAAGAGAGTGGCGTGACTTTCATAATGTTTGGGGGGCAGCAGTCTAATCTGCAGTAGGAGACGGCATATTTCGCGTAATAGTTGGAGAATTGTTGCCAGGATGATGCAGTGAAGTTATTCCAGGCCATATCTACCCTAGGGTCATCTTTGTGTTGGGCAACCAGGTAGTTCAAATGGTTGGTTGAGGAGCTTGCTAGATTTGATCTCAATTTGATGATTTTATTATTGAAAAATTCCGCCAGTTCATCTGCAGATGGGGGGGGAATCAAGGGTAGAGCGAGATAGGGCCTGTGTGTCATAGAGATTATTGATTAATTCAAAGAGATTTCTAATATTGGTGTTTGGCGATCCGATTTTTTGGGCGTAGAAGTTGTAGCGCTTCTTTGTTATTAGTTTTTTGTATTCATTTAGTTTTAGTCTCCAATTTGACCTCCCCACACTGTCCCCTGATTTCAACCATTGTCTTTCAAGTTTCCGTAATTCCCGTTTCATATTTCCTAACTCGGTATCGTACCAGCCATCCAGATTCTTGTTTCTTATTTTTCTTAGTTTAGTGGGGGCCATTTTGTTTAATAACTGCGTGCACTTGTTGGTCCAAGAGTCCGCCGAGAAGGAGGCTGAGTCTGGGCTAGACGTTAGTTCATAGTGTGACCAGAATTTTATTGGGTTCACCCTACCTCTGCTAGCTACCATTTTATTAGGTCTTTTTGCCACTCTGGGTTTGGATGGGGAGCGTCTTACTAGCCAGCTGAGTTGGAAACTGCATAAATGGTGGTCGGACCATAGAGAGTCGGTCCATGTGGCTTGGTTCTTGGGATTGGCTGATTCTTTGGTGGAAAAAGTGACTATATCTACCTTTTTGATGGGTCTTTTCTGGGGGTGGCACGAAGAAATCAAGTGAAGAAATGAAGGAAATTAGATCTTTGGAGTCACCCTGTTCTGTCTGCTCTAGGTGAATATTTAGATCGCCTGTTAGTAGGTTGTGTGGGCCTAGTGTAGAGTTTGTAAGGAAGAATTCGTAGAAAGAGTGTTTGGCTGCGGGCCATTTCTTAGGTGGAATGTAGAATAAGGTAATTATTAGCGCGTCTTCTAACTGGTCTGTCCAGAGTTTACAGGACATGATTTCAAGGTCTGCTGAGGAATTTGAGGCTAGGATTGTGGACTTGAAAGATTCTTTTAAGATGATGGCTAATCCTCCCCCTTTACCTCTGCTTCTAGGTAGAGATAAAATTTTGAACCTAGGAGGGAGACAGTCGCGTATGATAATGTCATTATCTGAGACCAGCCAAGTTTCTGTTAGAAGGACAAAATCGGGGTTGGCTTCTTCCAGCCAGTCTTTGACCAGCTGTGACTTGTTCCTAATGGAACGTATGTTTAAATAGAAGCCGTGAAGAATTTGGTGGTAAGGAGCATCGGTGGTTGCAGAATAGGTGATCTTTCTCAGTTTCCGCAGTCTTTTGCAGTGTGGTTTGCTAGGTTTATGTGAGGGGGATACTACCGGTATTTGGAAGGGACCCCATTCAGAACAGTTATATAGAGAGGGATTGTCGGCTCTAAGGTGGTTTGAGTTAGCAGGGCGAGATCTTATGAGTACTGGGATAGGGATAGAAAAAAAATGCAGCAACTGACCTGCTTTTGTAACAGATCCAATAGGCCATAAGGACCCAAATCAAATAATTAGTTAAGCTAGCCATCTTAAATAGAGTGGTCCAAGAGACTGAAAGGCTTAAGAGAGGTAGGCTAGTAGATCAATCATGCAGGGATGGGTAGGAATTGACTGGAATAATCATGCAGGTATTTTAAGTGGAAAAGTTAAGCTAAAGGTTTAGCTGGAGTAGTCATGCAAATACTTATCAGAGGTTTTCCAGTCCGTGGGCCTGCGAGGTCTTCCAGGGCAGAAGTAGAGATCTCTCAAGCAGGCGCAAGTTGTTCAGAGGAATTTGTAGAGATGTGTGGAAGTTCAGCGTAGCAGTCCCCGAGTAGCTGGGTGGCAGAATTAGTGTTTTTCGCCCGTTGTTTGGATGTGCCAGACTACACGTGGTAGGAAGCTAGAGCAGGGGAGATTGAGTATGCTCCGCTCAGGTGCTGCGCTAAGGCACGCGCCTTTGCCGTGCGCCTTAGCTGGTGCGCCGAACGGCTAAGCGCCGTTCCCTCCTCAAACTTGAATGCTCCCAGCAAGGGAGGGGCGGAGCAAGCTCGCACGCCCTGGAGGGAGAAGGAGGGGCCGCCGCAAAGCTCCGTGCAGGAACCGGCCCGATCGTCGGTGGACCCGGAGGGGGGGCCGCTGCAAAGCTCCGTGCAGGAGCTGGTTCCCGGCAGGAAAGACTGCGTGGAGGAGGCCATTCCCTCCTCAAACTTGAATGCTCTCGGCAAGAGAGGGGCGGAGCAAGCTCGCACGCCCTGGAGAGAGAAGGAGGGCCGCCGCAAAGCTCTGTGTAGGAGCCGGCCAGAGGGGGGGGGGGGGGGGCCGCTGCAAAGCTCTGTACAGGAGCTGGTTCCCGGTATCAGTTTTTTGGATCCTCGGAATTTAGCACAGTAGTCTTTCACATGGAGGGGCATAATCGAAAGGAACGCCTAAGTCCATTTTCGTCTAAGTTGCAAGTTGTCTAAAGTAAAAACAGCTTAGGACACATTTTTGAAAAATACGTCCAAATTTTTTTCCCTTTCGAAAATTGTCTAACTATACGTCCTGCCAATCTGATCGTCCAAGCCGCTAAATCGTCTATCTTTATACCACATTTTCGTCCAACTTTTCGTCCATGTCAAAAACGCCTAGAACAAGCCCTGTTGGACATGGGAGGAGTCTGCAAAGTGATGGACTGAACACCCAGACATGGCACCTAAATAGTGGGGTATCTTACAGGGCACTGCTGTGAACTTCACAAAAAGGGTGCCATGTCTTCATCTCACTACAGCTCCCTTATAGGTCATGGTGAGCCCCCCAAACCACCTCCAGAATCCCCTAGACCCACTTATCTACCACCCTAATATGCCTTTATGGCTGCAGGAGCCACTTATATTTCAGTAAAAAAGGGTTTTGGGGTGTATAGTGGAATGTACATGTTTCAGTATCAATGCAGTGATTACAGGCGCTTATGGGCATTGGGCCTCCTCTCTATGGGTCCCTAACCCACCCCCAAAATGACTTAAGCTGCCTCTGTGCATGACAACTAGGCTTTCCTATGCCAGGCTGCCAGGTGATGATGTTCTGGAGACTGAATTTTACAGGTGTGATTACAATTTTTATGGGGTTGGGGGGTTGGTGATCACTGGGGTAGTGTGTGTGGGTCTTTATTATGTGTTTGCAGTACTTATCTGGTGACTTTAGGTGGGTTTTTTGACTTAGACCATGTTTTAAATGGTGTAAGTCACAATGTCCAAGTTCCGTCTAGGCTTTGTTGTACGACTAAGTCTAAGCCTGCCCACGTCCCGCCCAAATTCCACCCTCGAACTCCTCCTGAAACACCCCGTTTAGCTATGGTCGTTCAGCAGCCTTATGAAGGCCTAGGTCGTTTATAAATATGTCCAAATCCCGGTTTGATTATCGGCACTTGGACATCTTTCGTTTATGATCGTCCAAGTGCCAACTTAGGCCGGTTTCTGGACGTTTTTCTCTTTCGATTATGAGCCCCATATTGTTTAGAAAACTGCAGAAATCATCATCGATCCTTTATTTTTTTTGACCATTTATTTTTATACTTCAATAGTTTATAAGATAATAATTTAATCCTTAAATAATCTTTGAAAGATTTTCTTTTGAAAAGTTTTAAGCACTTATCTTTCCCCCATCCAGTCTGTTTGTTTGTTTTTTTTTGACAAGATGGCGGCGGCATTTTTTTCTCTCTCTTATTCATAGTTGTCAGTGACATCATTAGAATCTAACGTTTTCATTTGTCCGTATATTTCCTTACTACTTGTTATTTTTTCTTTTTCTTTCTTTCTTTTTTTACTATGGAATTATTTTCTAGTTGTTTCATATGTTGCCTAGATCTTTGTCCATTCAATTTCTAAATTTAAGCATGAAAATCCACTTTTGTTCTCTGTAGTTCAGCATACGTTCACAATTACCTCCCTCCCACCCTTCTATAACTTGATCTATTTTTTCCACTTCATATCTGTCCAGCTATGTCCATATTCTTTCCAATGATGAACTAAGGGGGCTTGTTCAGCCCCCGTAGTAATTCTGGATTTGTGATCATTTAAACAAATCTGTACTGGTCTGCTACTCCTACGTATATATATATATTAGATCACAGGTACACTGGATCATATAGTCAACATTTTTACTTTTTCAATTTGTGGTGGATCTAGCTGTAATCATTCTCTAAGTGTTAGGCACCTGCCATTCATGCCCCTCTAGAGTAAATTGGCACCATTGACAAGATCCACAACTACTTTGTATATGTTTAATCTTCTCTTTCGTTTGTTTACTATATCTATTTTTTTGCCACAATCTCTCCTATTTTTCACCACAATCTCTCTCCATATCCAAAGCTAACATAGCCCAGGTAAAACATTTAAAATAAAACACTGTTTTCTACCTTTATTGTCTGCGCATTTTATTTTTCCATTATGTTGGCCCCATTTTGTCTCTTTTGCTTTCCTGTGTCTTCTGATAATTTCCTTTCCAGTGGATGCTGTCCATGTCTTTTCTCCTCCCTCCTGTCTTGTTTCATTCCATCAATACTCCTGTCTTTCATATACCGATCTTTCCTTTTTAGTTCTTCCTGCCTTTTTTTACTTTTCTGCCTCTCTGACCACTCAAATTTCACCCTTGTACTTTTCAGCTACTTACCAACTTTCCTTCTCCCTTTCTCATGCTGTAACTATCCCATTTCCCATCTCATACCTTCTCCTTAGCATCTCTCCTCCTTTCCTCCCATCAGATCTGATATCTGTCTCCTTACCCCTTTCCTCCCCCCAGATCTGGTATTTCTCCTCCCCACCATCCTCTGATATCTCTCTCTCCCCTTCTTTACCCTTCCTTTTCTTCCTTCTCAATTTATTTTCTGCCTCTGTCTAGATTAAATTCTCTTTTACAATTTCCCTCTTTTCACTGTCTTCCTATAGCTTTCAACCTCTTTCCCTCACCCCTGCCAGTATCTCACTAACTTTATCCTATTTCCCCAATACAGCCCTTTTTTATTGATCCCATCCTTCCATCCAGTATGTGACCTCGTTCTCTCCTCCCCACTTCCATACAGCATCTGCTTCCCTCTCTCTCCACTTCCATCCAGTGTCTGCTCCCCTCTCTCCTCCCCCCCACTTCCATTCAGCATGTGCTCCCCTCTCTCCTCCCCCCACTTCCATCCAGCAGCCATTCTTACTAGTTGCACACAGCTGCCCCAAAGCTTCTCCTCTGACACAACTTCCTGTTTCTACCTGGGTGGGTCACGTCAGAGGAGAAGTTTTGGGGCAGCTGCATACAACTAAAGAGAGCAGTTGCTGTGTCAGGGCCCCTCTGAAACAGAAAACTTTGAGTTTGAAACCCACAGTGAAGGTGAGGAGAAGAGAGAGAGATGGCAAGACAAGGGGAAGAGATGCTTGGTCTGTGGGGCCCAGGGCAGCTGCCCTGTTTGCCCTCCCCTAACACTGGCCCTGCATCCAATACAGAACATAGTGTACTATCATCCAATGCTCACATCATCCCCCTCCATCTCCAAAAGCTAATCTGAACAAATGAGATTTAATGGTGGCCCTGAATTTCATGAAGAACAAGACAGAGATTAGGTTGAAGAAAATTCCAATACAACAGAATGCTGAATGTCATGTGACATCAAGTTTAGCCAGGGATACTGAGAGGGAAATTCTATGAGATACCTATAGATAGATGCCTAATAAATAGGTGTCTAAAGCTGGGCGTCTAACTTAATTAATACATTGGCTTCAATTATGAGCTTTAAAAGTTCATAACTGAAAAAAATAAAAATTAATTAGGTGATAGATACCTATCTTCTTAGGTGCAATTCTACAAAAGAAAGGCACCTATCTCCAATGTAGGCATGTTTAGAAGCAGAGAAGGACTTAGGCCATGACCTTTTATGCCATGTCAATGGCAGGTGTAAAAAGGCATGTCTATATGTGCTAAGTGATCCACGTAACTGATAGTTTTCTATTTGTTACATATGTCACTTGAGGACATATCCAAGGCCTGCCCTTGTATACGCCCCCACTGCAGTAATACACTATAGCACTTAGGCTTTACTTTATTAGCACCCAGAGTGCATTTGCATGTTGCTATCAATTATTGACAACTGTGCCACACATAGGTGGTGTGTACGTCTAGGTGCCAATTTACAGAATTACCTGCTTGTGCCTTGATGTTCAAATGTGGATCGGACGCCAAGCCCTCTTTCCCACTACATTCCTTTCATGTAAGAACCTAAGAACATAAGAATTGCCGCTGCTGGGTCAGCCCCATGGTCCATAGTGCCCAGAAGTCTGCTCATGCGGCGGCCCTCTGGTCAAAGACCAGCGCCCTAACTGAGACTAGCCCTACCTGCATATGTTTTGGTTCAGCAGGAACTTTTCTAACTTTGTCTTGAATCCCTGGAGGGTATTTTCCCCTATGACAGACTCCTAAAGAACGTTCCAGTTTTCTACCACTCTCTGGGTGAAGAAGAACTTCCTTAGGTTCATACGGAATCTATCCCCTTTCAATTTTAGAGGGTGCCCTCTCGTTCTCCCTACCTTGGAGAGGGTGAACAACCTGCCCTTATCTACCAAGTCAGTACCTTGAACATTTTGAGGGAGAAGAGGCCCAGTTTCTTGAATCTTTTGCTGTACAGCAACTCCTCCAGCCCCTTAACCATCTTAGTCGCTCTTCTCTGGACCCTTTCAAGTAGTACCGTGTCCTTCATGTACGGCGACCAGTGCTGGATGCAGTACTCCAGGTGAGGGCGCACCATGGCCAGGTACAGCAGCATGATAACCCTCTCCGATCTGTTTGTGATCCCCTTCTTTATCATTTCTAGCATTCTGTTTGCCCTTTTCGCCGCCGCATCATCGACTTGTCAATCAGAACTCCCAAGTCTCTTTCCTGGGAGGTCTCTCCAAATATGAATAGGACCTACATATAGCCCTTCATTTCTCTTCTTCTGCCCCTTAGCCTCTGAGTTTGAGGACCAAGGTCCTAATGGGCCCCGGGATGGGAAACCCACTATACTTTACAATACATAGTTATGCTGGATTTCCCTCTGTGGAAAAGAAGGAAGAAAGGAAACCCCAGGTACTTCCCTTCACATAAGTGTTATACTTCCCAATACTTTCCAAAGAATTCCCACTACTGGGGCTTTCCACAAATAGCCCACACCTTCATTCCTCTGGAGCAGGACCTTGAATGCTCATTCTATTACTGCAAGGAAGGCATCCTACTCTATGTATGTACTTGAAAGTACATGCATAACTACAGTTAGCTGTACTTCTGAAAATGTATGCATCTGTTTTTAGTGATACTAACGGGAGATGTTTTTAAGAGTTCTGGGCCTTCTGTGCTGGTTGTCTACAGAATAGCTACTTTTCAGGCCATTGATCTTCTGTTGACATGCTTACAAGCTAGATTATCTTAAAACGAGACTCTTGGACTCACATGATTGTCAGAGCTTAATCGCATTAGGGTGAGAATCATTTGCTAATATATTTTCCAAGTAGCATATTGATCTTGACTGCCTGGAACTTGTGAACGCTCTTGAGACTCTCCTGATGTGAAATTGGTAGCTAGTACTCGCTAAGTCAATTAGGGACATTGGGGGGAAGTCTTGTAATAAGACACTATCTTCTCAGGAATGTTCTAAGAACAAAATAAAATTTGAGCTAAAGCCCTATATACTGTATACCGGCATCCTTTCATAACACAATGGCTCACAGAACAGTGGCTAAACAGCAAAGTGGCAATTCTGTGCTGGTTGGAGGTTGACAAGTTGCACAAGTGGTTGTTAGTCAACTCAGTGTATGAGATGAATGCTAATTAATTCCCGATTTTCTTTTGCTTTTAAAAGTCAAGTCTGCAATCTTGAAGTTGTTATTAATGATATGCTAAGCATTGATGCCCAAAATTCTGTCAGAGGTGAAACATAGAAACATGACAGCAGATAAAGGCCAAATGGCCCATCTAGTCTGCCCATCCACAGTAACCATTATCTCTTTCTCTTTCTGAGAGATCCCATGTGCCTATCCCAGGTCCTCTTGAATTCAGACACAGTCCCTGTTTCCACCACCTCTTCCGGGAGACTGTTCCACACATCTACCACCCTTTCCATAAAACAGTATTTCCTCAGATTACTCTGGAACCTATCACTTCTTATAGAAACATAATGGCAGATGAAGACCAAATGCTTTGTTGATGCCCATTAACTTGATATATTTTAGTCCAGAGACTGAGCTTGATTTAGCCACTGTAATATCTATGCTTGACTCTTTTTGCATACATGATTGCGAAACCCTTACATATTACTTTACCAATAAAAAGTATTATGACACTGCAAATAATTCAAAATGTTGTGGTATGCATGGAAGGTAATGCACAAGTTGCTATTGTGCTGTGAGGAAGGAGAAATCATCACAAAATGAATATTGAAGTCATCAAGAAGAACAAGAAGGTTTTGGGAAAGGATATGGGAAGATAGCAGAGCATATGGGATGGATAGAGAGGAGAAGGAAACAGGGGATTGATTGTATACTACAGGAAAATAAAGCAGGATGGGAGAGAGAAGAGTAAAGAAAAGATATTTCATAGTAGAAAAATATGAGCGACTTAAGTGCAGGGAAGATGAAAGGAGTAAATGATGGTGAGACCTCTGCTTTTGTTCAGAGGGTGATAGAGAAACAGGAATCAATAGGAGGGAGGACAAGAGTGGTGAAGATAAGCCAAATCAGAGTCTATAAGCTAGGTCTCCACCAGGCATGAAACACAAGGGTGAACCTGATCA
The DNA here is from genome assembly GCF_902459505.1 of Geotrypetes seraphini. Classification (NCBI taxonomy): domain Eukaryota; kingdom Metazoa; phylum Chordata; class Amphibia; order Gymnophiona; family Dermophiidae; genus Geotrypetes; species Geotrypetes seraphini. The sequence goes on from NC_047095.1 coordinate 86,101,661, forward strand.
ATGTAAGAGTGTATTGGGGGTCACGTGATGCTGGAGACCTGATCAGACGTGCCTCTCCTCGGCTCCGGGCTGCTCCGCTTCAAATCTGCGATAAAAGCCCGATTTCTGGCACCTGCGGTCCGCGGTTTTCACAGCGGACTTCACCCAAAACTGTGGGGCATCTGCTAATCAACTTTTCTGCTGGGTTCCTGTGGGGTATGCCGATTAAACCGCAGCGAGGAGTGAAGGCCAAACCCACCTCGCCGGCGCCCAAGATGGCGGAGCAACACGAGGTGCCTATGTTTACCCTCCAGGAGGCTGCTGTGCAGGAACTCACTCGCTCTCTAACCCTCGTAATGGATGACAAACTTACTAAGATACAATCTTTTATGGAAGAGATGCAAGAGGGTTTGGAAGCGCAATCTCAACGGCTGCAAAGAGTGGAGGATCGAATAGCTCAACAGGAGGCCCGCACTGATAACTTTGAGGAAAGGCTGCGCTCGTTGGAAACCTCTGCCACCACACTGAAAGACAGAGCGGAGGACCAAGAAAACCGCGGCCGCAGAAATAACCTGAGGTTTATAGGGATACCTACCTCGGTGCGTGATGTGGATCTCCGCACCCGATTGGAAACATGGCTGCCCACAATCTTTGACCTCCAGCCGCCTTTGAACCCGGTGATCATAGAACGGGCTCATCGGGTGGGCACACGCAGAGAGGAAGACCAACGCCCGCGCCCGGTCATAGCGCGTTTCCTCAACTATGCGACCAAAGAGAGGATTCTATCCTTATATCGCAGAGGGGCTGCTGTGCAATTTGAAGGGCAGAAAATTCTTATCTTTCAAGACTTCTCGCCTCAAGTCTCCTATCAACGCAGAGCCATGGCTCCATTTTGTAATGAGCTTTACAAACGAAACATCAGAGTCACTCTTCAGTACCCTGCACGTGCTAGGATCTTTCATAACAATAAGGTTATCTTTCTGGAGAATCCACAAGCAATGGAACAATTCATCCAACAGCTACCCGCGGATCGAAACCTGCCAGGAGTGGCTGACTGAATGGGGTAAGGCCTTGCTGACTCTGACTCCTAGGTTTACACCCCCGAGAGGCATATGTGGGGCCTGATCTTGCATCCCGCCCATACGACAAAGGCCATGTGGAGCAGGACCTTGGCAGGCTGGCAGACCACTGGTGTGGGATTTACCTTCTTTTCACAGCCTTGCTTATTCCTCCATTCATGATGGATCTTATACACCATTCATACAGGTTTATGGCAATATTACACTCTGGAAATTCCCACCACCTAAATGCTTCTTGTTTTATAAGGACTCTCAGGGGGGTACCCCTTACTAGTACCATTCACCTATATTTCGGTTGCTACTGTTGTGCTAACCGTGCATTCTGATTTAGATACTGATTGCATATAGTTGTCTTTCTGATGGTTCTCTGTATATTTTCCTCTGATGCATGTCATGACATACTTCTCTGGTTGCACTAACTGTTACATCTCCTTTATATATTGCGTGTTCTTTTTTTTTTCTTATACATATACTATTTGTATGTTGTGGGGCGGCCCGGAGCTGATGTTCTTTTCTACGCTGTAATGTTGTGTAGGGGTAGACTACTTAGTCTGGGGAGGGGGGATGGGGAAAGAAAAGGGAATTGGGGGGATTGGGGAGGGATGTGAGTGTGTGGGGGTATGTTTGTGGGATGAATGGCTGTGTTTTTCTTGACAGGCAGAGGCGTGTGGTGCTTCTTCTTCTGGTATGTTGGCTGTGGCTGTGGGATGGCTGCATACTTCTCGCGGATGCGGGGCTGGGGGGATTTGGCTGGGACGCCCCCTGCCCCGTATCCAGCGATTCTGGACTTTGGATTCTGCTATTTACCTCTAATGTCTTTTTCTATGGCTAGTCTTTCTGTCAAATCTTTGAATGTGGATGGGTTCCACTCCCCGGTGAAACGTAAAAAAATTCTATCCTACTTGAAAAAAGAGCAATGTGATATAGCACTCCTTCAGGAGACTCACTTGTCAGCCACTGAGCATCTTAAACTCCGCAGGGAATGGGTGGGACAGGTGGGATTCTCCGCTTACACCTCCCGGAAGAGAGGGGTAGCGATTTTGATCCATAAACAACTTCCCTTTACCTCTCATAAGGAGATTACTGACCCTGAGGGCAGATACCTATTTTTGATTGGAGAGCTGTGGGGAGTCCCTATAGTGTTAGGCTCTATTTATGCACCAAATATTTATTCTCATGCATTCTTCTCTGCAATTGTGGGACTTTTAGCGCCTTATTCCTCTCATCAACTGATTCTAGGGGGTGACTTCAATGTGGTGGCGGAGCCCCTGGTGGATCGCAAACCCGCTAAAACGGCTTCTAAAGGCCATTATGACAGGGGTATACCCTTTCTCCTTCGAGAATTGGGATTACTGGATGCATGGCGGACCCTGAATCCGGATGATAGTGATTTCTCATTCTTTTCCCATCCCCACAATGTATATACTAGAATTGACTATATACTTGTCTCTGCTGGGCTGTTCCCGAAACTGTCTAAGGCTACTATGGCCGCACCACTGGTATCGGATCATGCACTTTTGGGAGCTACCTTTCAGTTCTCTTCCGCATCTCCTGGCAGAATTTGGCGGATGTCTCCTCATTTGTACTCTGACCCTAATTTTAAACTATACTTGGAGGGCAAGTGGGAGGACTTCCTCGCCACAAATAGTGTGGGGGATGTCAACTCTGTGGTGTATTGGGAAGCAGCCAAAGCCGTTATGAGAGGTCACGTGCTCGCTTACTCTGCGGCTGCTCGAAGGAGGAGGGATGGGGAACTACTGAAGTTAACTACTGAGTTGCAAACTCTGCAGCGTTCCCATATAGGTAATCTTGCTCAAGGGCCGAGGGACCGACTCCACTCAGTGAAATGTCAGATTAACGATATACTCTCTCACAGAGCTACCAAAAGTATATACTTTTACAAATACAAATTGCATGCATGGGGTAATAAAACTGGTAAACTACTTGCAAACTTAATCCGGCCTCCTCGCACTCGGCATGTTATCACGCAAATTAAGGATAAAGCGGGTATCCTGCATACCAAGCAGCAGGAAATCACGGACCAATTCGTACAATTTTACCGGCAGCTTTATGCTGAGCAGCCTTCTAATGATCAGGCCCGGGATGCTTTCTTTTCGGACCTGCGCTTACCTACCATCTCTGAATCTCAAAATCTTCTTCTCTGCCGGCCGATTAGTGGTGAGGAATTGCAATCAGCTATTCGCCGGTTAAAATTAGCTAAAACCCCGGGCCCGGACGGATTCGGACCGGAATTTTATAAACTCTTACCGCCTCCCGCTTTGTGCGCTCTCCAAGATTATTTTATGGGACTTCGTTCAGACATTCCCCCGGGAAATACACATAATGCGGCTCATATAATTATCTTACCGAAGCCCGGAAGGCCTACGGATCAGCTAGGCTCATATCGACCAATCTCGCTCTTGAACCAGGACGTCAAGATTCTGGCTGGAATCTTGGCAACACGGCTGAATGCACTGCTGCCAGAACTGGTTCATGAGGATCAGGTGGGTTTCGTCCCCGGAAGACATGCTTCCATGAACCTACTAAAGGTCTTGGCGGTTCTCCAAAAGACACCTCGGGCTCAGAGCAGGGCACTAATCACCAGTTTAGATGTAGAAAAAGCATTTGATATGGTCTCCTGGCGCCACCTTTTCTGGGTGCTTGCAAAGTATGGCATCTCTGGAGACTTTGTGCATTGGGTATCCACTCTCTACTCTTCACCCAAATCACAATTACTGATAAATGGGGGGATATCGGATCCTTTTACTCTCGGCCGCGGCACACGACAAGGCTGCCCATTGTCCCCACTGCTTTTTCTTCTTTCTCTTGAGCCCCTTGCTATCCGAATCCGTCAAGATACCATCCTGAAGGGCCTGGGGGTGGGGGGGTCGGAGTTCCGTATCAGTATGTTCGCAGATGATATGCTTCTATATGTAAATCATGCGGATATTCATCTCCCCCATTTAATGCATATTATTAACTCTTTTGGATCTTTTACGGGCCTAAAAATTAACTATGATAAAACTGAGGCTCTTCTCCTCGACGAGTCAACAGACACCACCTGGTCTGCACGTCTGGGGGTTGGCATAGCGTCCGGGAAATTGAAATATTTGGGGATACTCCTACATAAGGACCCGAAGGCTCTTTATGAATCTAACATCTCAGCGATCATTGGGAAGATTAAATCTCTTTGTCATCGGTGGCGCTCCCTCCCCCTGTCCCTAATGGGCCGCGTGGCTTTGGTCAAGATGGTTCTCTTCCCCAAAATCTTATACGCCCTCCAAACCGTACCCTTTTGGGTCAGCCGGGAGGACGAACGCCACTATAATTTCATCATCCGCAAATTCATCTGGCAGGACAAGAGAGCTCGCATAGGTTTTAATAAACTAATACGCAGTAAAGAGCAGGGAGGCCTTGGTCTGCCAGACATTCGCCTTTACAATGTGGCCGCATTGTTCCGGTGGATTCATGAACAGCTGACCTCGCACCGTAGATACTCCCCGCCGGGCCTCCTGTCTTCCTGCTGCTCCCCTATATCTTTTGTGTCATTTATTCATGGGAGCTCTGGCTCGACGGTCACCTTAGACTTTCTACGTGCCTTCCGCAAAGCGTGGATGTGGTGGCGTCGTCTGCAGCACAGGGTTCCTACTCCGTCCCCCTTCCTATCTTTACTGGGCAACCCGGGATTTGCACCCGGATTGCGGGGTCTGCCAGATTTGCGGGACCGCACTGAACGTGACACCACTATACTTACCTTGTTGCATGTGGGGGGCGGTAACTTTCCCTCTTTCCCCCTTTTGCGAGCTCACTGGGGGCTCCGCGCCACATAGGTATACCTTTACATACAGATCAAACATTATTTCTCCTCCTTCTCTAATATCCCCTCTACTTCTTGGGTTTGCGGTACTCTTGACGAAAAGGCTTTACTTACTCCTTCTCAGAAAAACAAGATTTCTACCTGGTATAAGGAGGAACGAGACTTTCAGGGGGAAATATGCCTCCAACCTATAGCGGATGAGTGGGGCAGGGATGTGGGAATGGAGGTTTCTCTCCAGGATCTGCAGAGTTTCTTCCACAATACCTACTTCTTTCTCAAAAATGTTTCGCTGAGGGAAACTCAATACAAAATTTTGCACCGCGCATATCTCTCCCGTCAAAAAGGCTTTATTATGAAACTTTGGAAAGATGACATTTGTGTCAAATGCCAGCTCTCTCCAGGAACCTATCTGCATTCTTTCTTTCTCTGTCCTACCCTCTCTTTCTGGGATTCTGTCCGAGCCTGCCTGGATTCCACCCTTCGTTGCACCCTGATTTGGAACCCGGCTGCATTGTTGCTGGGGGATGTGCAGGACCTGGCCCATCAGCAGCTTAACACCTCCTCTCAAAAATTTATCCTTCATGCGATTATGCTGGGAAAACAGATTATTCTACAGCACTGGGCATCCACTGAAGCTCCGGCTTACTCGCTCTGGACAACTCGCATGAAGGTTCTAGGACTATATGAATTACAAACTTATTCTTCGCGTGCTCAGGAACATTGGAAAGAATACAGCGCTCTGTGGGATGGATTCCTGAACAGTTGTTAGATTGGTCTGCCTTGATAGGGATGGACTTCTGGTCACATTTGTCCCCACCCCGAGCAGGTCGCCCTATGCTCTGTTTTCCTCCTTCTTTCCTCTTCCTCTTCTTCTCTTCCCTCTCTTTCCCATTTTGTCTGTATCTTTGATCGTCCTTTTCATATTCATATTCATATGCCTATCTTCATGCTCATTCTCTGCTCTTCTTTCCTACCATTGACTGACACTACCATCCAGGTTAAGCCATTCCATCCCACTTCTTTTAGTTGCCCTTCATGCTAGTCTGAACTGGTTCGAGTGTGTATGGTGTGTGAATGTTGTGTGCGTCTGTGGGAATAGACATTCAGGGGGGTGGGAGGTTTTTTTGGGACTTTCCTTTGCAATGGTAAATTATATAATCACTGAGCCTTATGGAGTACAGAAGTATTATTATTATTACTATTTCTTACATTCTTGGCACGTGTTGCTGTTGACGCTTATGTCTGCTCATTATTACAATGTGCCTGAACGATTGCACCTTTGAGGTTACATCACCTTACAGATACGCGTTACAGTTCCGCTCTCCCACACGGGACCTATTTGTGTTCATTGCACTGCTTATGGTGAACTGTATCTCTCATGTGTGTTCTTGACTGTTTTTACTGGTTGTTGACTGTTTTGATATGCTGTACCATTTGTGCTCAATAAAAATGAGTATATAAAAAAAAAAATATGAGTGTATTGCTGTGGAAAGAGCAGGCACTGAGACATGCAATCCTAAGGGAGAAGATGGAAAAGAGCAATGCATGGGAAGAAGAGAAGGAAGCGTGAAGAGAAGCATATATGAGGAACCTTACCTGAGGAGGCATACAGGGTCAAGTCCTAAAGTGGTTTGCAGAATTTCTAAGAAAAAGGACCTATGAAATAAGCAGAGGAAATAAAAGGTCACAAAATTGGACTGCAGTTTGCGGAGTACCCCAAGGATCTCTGTTGTCTCTGTCCTTATTAAACATCTATTTGAGTCTGGACCAAATTATTATCTCTCCCCCCCCAAATTCACACATATTCTTACGCGGATGATATCTTCCTACTTTGCTTAGCAAGAGACACTTTTGAGGTCACCCAGCAATTCCTAGAGAAGAAGATAGAGGACCTGAATGCATAGACACAAAGGAACTTTCTTAAACTCAATAAACAGAAAACTAAGATACTATGGTGTGGAGACTATAACTCTTATCACACACTGACTTAGTACTGTCTACAGGTGAGATCCTTAAAACAGAAAACACCTCAAAAATACTTGGCATCATCCTTGACTCCCAACTAACTCTGGTCAAAATGTTTTTCTTCAGACAACTAGTTGTCTTTAAGACAACTAAGGGCCTTACGACCCTTCTGAGCCAATCTAATTTTAGAATGGTTGTACAGGCTGACCTATTACCAAATCTGGATTATTGTAATTCCTTCTATTATACAAACCACAAAAGTTGACCCCAAGAATTCCACAGAGATGAAAATCCAAGAGAAACCAAGAAAACACTGCGGAGTGACAATGGTCCTGAAAAGGACTTTAATGAAAAGAAACAAAGTTCCAAATATACAATAAAACAATCCACATAAAAATGAAATAATCCACCTAAAAACCTAAAGGACCAGAGGTGTTACAGAGTAGAGCGGGTTGCTTCAGAAGATTGAAATATTTCATACGTTGTTAGTCAGTCTTCATGGATTTTTTGAATAGCAGGGTTTTTATTTCTTTTCTGAATGTTTTGTAGTCTGGGGTCGCAATTAGTAGATTTAGCCAAACATTTTGTAAATAGTCCATCCCTAATGAGAAAATGAACCTAAATGAGACCCACTTGGCACGATTCTTACCCTCCTTTGAATTATTATAACTCAAGCCACTCTCACAGAACAGAGTTGAAGAGGAGTGGGATGTTATGTGAGTACTGGCAATATTCAGCATTGGCACCCATATAGATATCTGGAAGAATTTAGGACAACTCCTATCCATCCCCTTGAAAGAGATGCCTCCATCTTATCCCCCTCCCTCAGTCTATGACTTTGACCCCTCTACCTTCCCCATCCCACCTCAACCCTGCAGGTCACAATAGGCCCTCTTTGGTCTACTTCAGATCCTTGGTGGTATAGTGGAGGTGATGGGTCAGGTACAAATTCTACTCGCTCCTGCCTGTAATGGCTGCTTCATTAAAATGGCTGTTATAACCCCTTGCGGCAGCCTTATGGTACTATTGGCAGCAATGTGAGACTGCCACAAGAGATTTTGGCAGCTATTTTAATGATGCAGCTTCTAGGATTTATCCCACTGGACCACCAGTGATTTGAGGTAGGTCCAGGGGGTTTAGGGGTGGAACGGGAGGGGACGTCTTGATGTCTCGAGCTGGGAGGAGGGGGATTATTGTTTATTGAAAGCTTCTATGCTACTACTAATGACTTGGTAGTCAAGTCAGAGTGGTTTACTTTAGCTTCTAATAATGGTGTTACAATATATGAGCTTTAGTAATGGTGTTACTATACCTGAAATTAAAAGGAGGTAGCTGTTTTGGCAGGATTGAAGAGGGATCACAATGGCAAAACCCCATAATTAGGGTTATACAAATGGGACCAGCTGGGACCCACATATCTGTTGTATGCGGATTCTGGCTGAATGTGGGCTGGAACCTGCATATGCTTGGGCAGCCAGTGCTGTTGCAATTAGCAATGGATTTTCAATGCTGGTGCACAGACTTGGCTCAGCTTTGAATATCTGGGACTATTTTAGCTGGCAATAGTCAAGGTCCCGCACGCAAGGCTTATGAGTAAATTACTAAGTCATGGAATAGGAGGAGAAGTACACAGATGGATCGGCAAATGGTTAGAGAACAGAAGGCAGAGGGTAAGCATAAATGGGAAATTCTCGGACTGGGAGAAGGTGACTAGCAGCGTGCCCCAGGGCTCTGTTCTTGGGCCCATCTTGTTCAATATTTTTATAAATGACCTGGAAGAGGAGACAACATGCAATATAATCAAGTGGGCTCTCAAAGGGACTGCGAGGATCTTCAGAAGGATCTGAACCAGCTGGAAAAGTGGGCGATAAAGTGGCAGATGAATTTTAACGCAGACAAATGCAAGGTAATGCATCTGGGAAAGAAAAACAAAGAACATGAATATAGGATATTGGGTGTGACATTAGCCAAATGCGAACAAGAAAGGGATTTGGGGGTACTGATAGACAGAACCCTAAAGCCATCGGCTCAATGCGCGGTGGCGGCGAAGAAAGCAAACAGGATGTTGGGCATGATTAAGAAGGGGATCACGAGTAGATCGGAGGACGTCATAATGCCACTTTACAGAGCAATGGTCAGACCACACTTAGAATACTGTATTCAACACTGGTCACCATACCTTAAGAAGGATATAACTCTACTGGAGAGGGTGCAGAGGCGAGCCACGAAACTAGTCAAAGGTATGGAGAATTTGAGCTACAAAGAACGCCTCAGAAAACTGGAACTGTTCACCCTCGAAAAGAGAAGACTGCGAGGAGATTTGTTAGAGACTTTTAAAATATTAAAAGGATTTGATAAAATTGACCAGGAAACAGCATTACTGACATTTTCAGATGTGACACGGACAAGAGTCATAGCCTGAAACTGAGCGGCAGCAGGTTCAGGACAAATGTCGGGAAGTTCTGTTTCACACAACGAGTGGTGAGTGCTTGGAATGCTCTCCCAGAGGAGGTTGTGGCAGAGACTACTGTTCTGGGTTTCAAGCGCAAGTTGGATTCATACCTTCTTGCAAATCACATCGGGGGATACGGGAAATCCGGGTCTCCAATAAGGAGCACCTAACTGGGCCTCCGCGTGTGCGGATCGCCGGACTAGATGGACCTAGGTCTGATCCGGCGAAGGCGTTTCTTATGTTCTTATGCCAGTTGGACGGATTATTAGACCGAATATGCAATAACGCTGAAATAAGTTTTTGCTTCATATTGTGACCAGGCAGACACAAGACCTGCCAAGGTCTCAGCTAAGCTTAGGAATAAAGTAAAAGTAAAATCCCGGAAGGAAAATGCTAGGATTTCCCAGGATGATAATGTGGGGGATAATGCCAGTGGCCACCAGGAGGAGCCAGATTTATCTGAAGATGAAGGGAGTGAGTTTTGTCCAAGTCAACACCAGGGGAGCTCAAGAGGCCCCTGGAGTTCTGCTGACACACTCAGAACAGGGCACGCCCCTAGAGTAGATAAGCCAGCAGTGGCATTCAAACCAGCAAGCTGGTTAGGGAGGAAGTTTAGGTCTTGTCTCCCTAAAGCTTCACCTGAGGCAAACAGGAGTAACAGCCCTATACCGATGGAACTGGCTGAGGCTGGGCGAGCAGAAGATTTACTACTCCCAAAGGAAGAGCCTATGGACTGCCAAGAGACTTGTGCTGACTGTGATTCCAATTATCTTGAACCAATGCAGGTGGACTTGGCTTTAATCCACAAACAGTGAGTGTGGTTCTTTTGGAACTGTTTGTGTGCTGTTTTTGTTTTTTCTTGAATGGTGTTTTGGAAGGAAGCTAGGAGTGTGTGGGGAGAGGTTTTGCTGCCACCTTGGGAGGGAATTTTTGAAAGCCTATCTGAAGGCCTTTATGTTAGCAAAACCTGGTTCACTCTCCTATTCCTGGCAGACAGATATGTTTGTCAGAGGCTTTCCTTTATTTCATGTAATGATTGGAAATTGAGGAAAGCTGGATCCCCAGAGCCATTGGGACCTTATAAGCAGGGGAAGAAAGTTGGGACTTTATTATGAACTGCTTTAGTTTCTTGCCCTTTTTGGCAGTTTTGTTTTTGTTCTCTTTAATGCTATAAGAAGCCCTAACTGATGTTACAAAGTTGGAGGAAGTACTTACCTGCCTTAACGAATCAAGTAAAAAGAACTATTTTTCTAAACAACCCTAGGGTTGAGGCTTTATTTTTGTTTGAATTGATTGTGAGTTCGGTTGAAAAGTCCAGTCCTGCAGGGTGGCTCCATGTCGGGTCACACGCTAATGCACAGTTTGTTGTAGCCATCAAAATTACTGCAGAGCCCTGCCCTGGGCTATAGTGGTGGCCACAATATATGATGGTCCTTTAAAAAAATTTCCAAATTGTTTGATATAGAAAGTTTGAGTATATCTGGTACAAAAGCGTGCTTGATACTTTAAAAACCATTAGACTGCATCTGAGTCAGCGTATCATCAGCTACCTTTTTAAGTACGAGGGCAAACAAAAATTAAAGGCAATTGGTAAATTGCGTGATAACTAGAACAGAGCTAGTGAAATGCAACATATGCACTTGTACATTGCTTGTTGGATAGTTTGTCCACACACAGTACAGTGCTTGGCCTTTAGTCGTGTGGCAGCCATAAGGTCAGAAACATGGATGCTCCATTGCAAGATTGGACCATCGAAGAACAACGTGCAGTAATGCACTTTGGGCAGAGGGAATGAAACCTTGGGAAATTTACTGTCGGATATTGACTCAATATGGACATAGCACCATGAATCAATGAAAGGTTTATGTGTGGGTAAAAAAGGTTAAAAGCAGGAAGAACAGGTGTAACCGACGAAGGTCATTCTGGTTCCCATCAACATCGTGCCCACAAGAGCACATTGACAGGACGGATGCCTTCATTAGAAAAGACTGAAGGATAAAGGTGTCTCAATTGGCTGCAAATTTGGATATCAGCTAGGGATCATGAATTTGCCAAAATGCATGATGACTTGGGATACAAGAAAGTCTACGCACGATGGGTTCCCAAACAGTTTTACTGATCTGCATAAGCAACACGTGCAGAGGTTGCGACCCAGTTCCTGAGATGGTGTGAAGATGATTCGAGTATTCTGGAGAGAATTGTCATTGATGGCGAGATATGGGTGCATCAGTGCGACCCAGAAAGCAAAAGACAAAGCATGATGAAGTAAAGGAAGCGGTGATCACTGGGCTTCAGGAGCAGTTGAAAAACTTCTTCTCTGGAGAAATGCAGAAGCTAGTTGAACGACACAACAAATGTGGAAAAGTAACATGTTCAATTGCTCACAGTTACTTCTATTAAAGCCATTAAATGTATTTTCCTTTACTTTTTGATGTATCCTCCTATACAGCATAAGCAGCTCATTTTATTTTGGATATTCTAACAGGCCTACACGTAGAATTCATATGTTCATTTATCCAACAATAAAGGCCTGCCGTTATAAAAGATTCCTGGACAGAACTCTTGCTTTCCAGGCAGGTAAATTGAACGATTGGCTGGGTAATATTATTATGCATTCCTCATCATACTTTAGTTTTAGAAAATTAGTAAAAACGAAATTGTTTAATCGATTTGTAACCTAAGGATGTCATTGTTTTACTTCTTTTTATCCTGTATGTATGCATTTCTGATGATTTTATATTGTGCTTTTCCTCTGATTGTCCAGCACTTTTTATTGTAAACTGCCTCGAACTACTATGACTTTGGTGGTATATAAGAATACAATTATTATTATTATTAAATATGGATATAGAAAGGAGACTTAAAAAAAAATTGGCAGACTGCTGTAAAATGTACACATTTGCTTATTAAGAAAAAGTTAAGTGATCAGGAATAAGAGCAACAGAGGGAACAGAGTTGTAAAAATAGCAAGTTTTTCCTGGTGTCACACACTTGAGGGCTTGTTGATATGATGCCAGTACTCCCCCCTCCCCCTGAGGTTGTGGGTTCAAACCCATGCTGGTCCTTGTGACCCTGGGCAAGTCACTTAATCCCCACATTGCTCCAGGTACATCAGATAGGATGTGAGCCCACCGGGATAGTTAGGGAAAAATGCTTGAGTATCTGAATGTGACCCACTTAGGCTATACGTGGTATATAAATACTAAAATAAAAAATAAGATGTTGGCTTCTCTGATTAAGAAATGCTTCAGTAATAGCTCTTCATATTTAGGAAACTTCTCAGCAATCTAATGATCTTGGTATGGAACAGCTGTGTTGGATTTACAGAATCGTGCCCCACTTCCTCCCCCCCCCCACCATTGAAACTCACATCACTCGAGGAGATGTAATGGGAAAGGATTCAGCCTAGTTCAAATAAAGCACACTGGGAATTCCAATTGGATGGTAAAAATAATGACAAATGATCCCGTTTCGGTGCCTACAATGTTAGAGGCTTCTCGAGAGGGGGGGGGGGGGGGAGAAGGGGAATGGAGAGAGAATGTTATACTGTATGGTGAGGTTGGGGAGTGTGTCTGGAGCAATGAAATAGTCTAATTTATGGCTCACCAGCTGACTTCTCCATCAATTATGCAGCCATAAAAGTTATTAAAGTGCCCCTCTGTCATGGAAGCCTTATTAACCACAATTTATAGGGCACCGGAGCTCCAAAGAAAATATTGATATTTTTGCTTCAGAGGTCGCATGACGGATGGTGCTCGTTCAGTCCTTTCCCCCTCCTTCCATTATGCTCACCAGCCCTCTGCATTTTAAAGTGGATCAGCACAGCCTGGACCTTCTTCTCTGCATGTGGTCCCATCAATTCCTCCTACCTATCTGTTTAAATATACATTGCATTGTAGCTTTATGCTTTGAGACACAATACAAGTGGCAGCAGGGAGAAAATATTTCCGACTGCTTCTAGTGTCACTGCGCTTTCAAATATAAAGCTACATTATGGAGATTATAGAAAAGTTAGGTGACATTTACATGTGTAAAAAGCTCATTTACATGTGTAAATGGCCTTATACATGTCAGTAACGAGTTTAGAAAACCTGCTACCTCTGTATATCATCAGCATGTAACAATTCTAAGGTGTGGGTGAATTTTAAAATATTTATGTGTATTTCTCATTTTAGAAGAAAAATATACGTATGTTTCAAAATATTTCCACGTTGGCATTTACATCTCTAAATCATGTATAAAATGTGAACTATCTGCTCCTTTGGAGTTGGGATCATAAAGACTGAGCGAGAAGAACAATTGTGCTAAACATGACCATGGGAAATTCTATAAACAGCGCTTAAAATTGCATGCACAGATTTGGATGCGTGCCCGAGTTGCGTGTGCAATTTAATTGAGTAGGAAGCCTTTTAGGCACTAGCAATTATTGGTGTTTATTGGCAACAATTTAGATTTATGCATGCATCTTGCTAAGTGCTAATCTATAAAGATGCACGCACAAATCCTTTAGCATGCAAAAGAAAAGAGGGTGTGGCCCTCGGAAGAGCATGGGCAAGTCAAGGATGTTCACCAAAGAGGTAAAAACTACAGTAACAATTTTTTAGGTACATCAGAAGCAGAAAACCCGTGAGGGAATCCGTGGGACCGTTGAATGATCAAGGAGCAAAAGGGGCACTCAGGGAGGATAAGGCCATAGCGAAGAGACTGAGCTTCAGTTTTTATGGAAGATGTAAGAAATCTACCTGAACCATTAATGGTTTTCAAGGGTGAAAATGCAGAGGAACTGAAAGAAATCTCCGTGAATCTGGAAGACGTACTAAGCCAAATTGACAAGTTAAAAAGTGATAAATTACCTGGACTGGATGCTGTACATCCCAGGGAACTAAAAGAACTCAAACATGAAATTGCTGACCTGCTGTTAGTGATCTGTAACCTGTCGCTAAAATCATCTGTAGTACGTGAAGATTGGAGGGTGGCCAATGTTACGATGATTGTTAAGAAGGTTTCTAGGGGAGATCTGTGAAATTACAGACTGGTAAGCATGACTTCAGTGCCAGGCAAAATTGTGGAAACAATTATAAAAAATAAAATTGTGGAATACATAGACAAACATGATTTAATGGTACAGAATCAGCATGGGTTCAGCTAAGGGAGATCTTGACTCACCAATTTGCTTGACTGTTTTGAAGGTGTGAATAAACATGTAGATAAAGGTGAGCCAGTTGATGTAGTGTATCAAGATTTTCCGAAAGCTTTTGAAAAATTTCCTCATGAGAGGCTCCTGAGAAAATTAGGGTTCCTTTTACGAAGCTGCGTTAGTGGTTTTAGCGCACGCAGCTTTTTAGCGCGCACTACGCAGCTAGAACTAACGCCAGCTCAGTGCTGGCATTAGCATCTAGCGTGGCCAGCAGTTTAGCGCGTGCTATTGCGCACATTAAACCGCTAGCGCGGTTTCGTAAAAGGAGCCCTTAGAGTCATGGAATAGGTGGCAAAGTTCAGTTGTGAATTAGGAATTGGTTATCAGATAGAAAACAGATGGAAAGATTAAATGGCCATTTTTCTCAATGGAGAAGGGTAAATAGTGGAATGCCACAGGGATCTGTACTAGAACCAGTGCTATTTAACTTATTTATAAATGATCTGGAAACTGGAACAAAGAGTGAGGTGATTAAATTTGCAGATGACATTAAAATGTTCGAAGTTGTTAGAACACATGCAGATTGTGAAAAATTGAAGGCAGACTTTAGGAAACTGGAAGACTGGGTGTCCAAGTGGCAGATGAAATTTAATGTGGACAAATGCAAAATGATGCACATTGAGAAGAATAACCTAAATCATAGATACCAGATGCTAGGGTCCACCTTGGGGGGGGGGTCAATGAAAATGATCTTGGTGTCAGTGTAAATAATATGATGAAACCTTCTGCCCAATGTACAGCAGCGGTCAAAAAAGCAAACATGATGCTAGGAATTGTTAAAAACAGGATGATTGGGGAAGGAGCCTTACTAAGATGGCATCCTGAAGGATTTCCCGACTTGATGGTGAAAAGGAAGTCTAAGACCTTGGTTTATCCAACGGAACCCAGGCCAGATCCACAGGTATTGGGCCCGATGGATGCAGTTGTCGAGTGAGGTGCTGGGATAGAACCGGATGAGAAGTCCTCGGCTGGAAGAGGACGTGAGACGGAGCACTATAGAGCTTCCCTTGAGGCTCTGGAGATCTTCCCTTGAGATCTCCGGAGGAGCGGAAATCACCAGAACAGCCACGCCCTCGACTTTTGTCAGAGAAGAGTGAGGAAGCAATGCTGGAGGGTAGCGAGGAGACTGAAGACCTCGAAGTACAGATAGTTTCCACCGCCTCAGCTTTGTTTTCACCACCAACCGGTGCCTTGTTTTTGACCGGTGACCTACAAGAATTTGCCACAGCTATGTTGCCTTCAGGTACTGTATTTAAAGAAGTAGAATTTGCCTTTTCTATTTCTCCTTTGAAGAAACCCCCAGTAGTTGACTTGGACTCAATATGGAAAGCAATTTCCATGTTATAGTCTTCCTTTGGGACTTCAATTCAAAAACTAGCTGTACAAACTTCTGGATCCTCATTAAAAACTTCTAAATCACAACAGAAATTGGGGAAATTAGAATCCAAAGTTCTGGACCAAGAGTCCAAAGTCCTGGACCAAGAGAAAAAATTAGTATAGGAGCACAAAATCATCTCCTAAGAGAAAATGGTTATATTAACAATAAATTAGAGAGAGTCCAAAGGAGAGCAACGAAACTGGTAAGAGGGCTGGAACACTGCCCATACGCTGAGAGGTTGGATAGGCTGGGGCTCTTCTCTCTGGAAAAAAGGAGGCTCAGGGGAGATATGATAGAGACCTTCAAGATCATGAGGGGCATAGAGAGGGTGGATAGGGACAGATTCTTCAGGCTGAAGGGGACAACAGGTACGAGGGGGCATTCGGAGAAACTGAAGGGAGATAGGTTCAAAACAAATGCAAGGAAGTTTTTTTTCATGCAAAGGGTCGTGGACACTTGGAATGCGCTACCGGAGGAAGTGATCAGGCAGAGTACGGTACAGGGATTCAAACAGGGATTGGATGAATTCCTGAGGGATAAAGGGATCGTGGGATACTGAGGGAGGAGCTGGGATGTAACACAAGTATAGAAAGCTAACCAGGTAATAAGTATAGAAACCCAACCAGGTCGTGCATGTGCAAGACCGGAGGGTTAGGACTTCGATGGGAAGATAGGACTTCAATGAGAAACCAAGGTGGCAAGGGAGCCCCTTCTGGTGATTCAGACAGGTCGTGACCTGTTTGGGCCGCCGCGGGAGCGGACTGCCGGGCAGGATGGACCTATGGTCTGACCCGGCGGAGGCACTGCTTATGTTCTTATGTTCTTATGAGATATTGGAGAATGCAACATGGAGATAGAACCTCAGATTGATTAATTTTCCTAAAGTTCCTACAGCTTCAGCTTTAGATTTAGATTTGTTTAAGAGATATCTTTCTGAGATTTTAAAGGTGCCTGAATCTTCATATCATCCTATCTTTGGGAAAGAAAAAATTGAGTGAAGATCAATTTGATCCAGGAACTGAAGCTCTAAACATAACAGAAATTTTGGAAAAATCTGATTCTGAACTAGTTCAAACAGCCCTTGTTTGTTCAATTGGCATTAGACTCTGATAGAGAATGGTTATTAAAGATGTTATTTAAAGCTAAAGATAAATTGTTTATGACCCATAGAATTAGAATGTATCCTAATGTGTCCAGAATAACAGAAAAAAAGGAAGCAATTCCTGTTACTGCGACCCCAAGTCTTAAAACTGGGAGCAACTTTTGTTTTAAGATTTTCCTGTAAGTGTTTGGTTAACTTCCAAGGAGATAGATACATTTTAAAAAAATCTTCTCAGCTATCCAGATTTATTGTGAGTAAAGGGCAGATTTTGACTAGTACACCTGTTAATAGATAGGCAAAAACAGGGGAAAAAACAAAACCACAAACTCAAATGTACCAAAGGCTGAGTGGAATTGCCCAGATCAGAATGATGTGCACTAATTAAAGTGTCCTCCAATGCATCTGATAATATAGGAATCTTTATTCATCCAATGACATAAAAATACATCCAATGACTCAATGACTCGACATGCACATGTTTTGGCTCAAATAGATAGACCAGGCCAACCTTCAGGATTCCTCATTTTCCTTTTCTTTGATTACTAACTTAATTTGATAATTCCTTTCATTTCAGGTTTCCCTCCTCCATAGATAGAGGACTAATTTTTGATCTAGGTATAATAAGATGTTTTCTTAATTTTATTTGAAAATTTCCTTTTAAATGTTTCTGTTACCTAGACTGTTTATTTCTGCATATTGTGGCACCGCCGGGCCCGTGGATACGCTTAGCTCCGGTCAGCGCTCAGAATAGCCTGCGTCCTACGTGCTTCCAAAAAAGCTGGAAGTCCTGCTGGTCACACAATCCAATGAGAAAGCAACAAGATTCAAACAGTCACTTTCAAAACAAAATAAAGTCCCACTTTATTGTGGAAATGAAGCTTGAACAAGGTTCAGTTCATTCTTTCCCAAAACATAAGAAAATGGAACAAAATAAAATTGAGTTGAAAACAAACAACCAACAACTCACACCTTTCTTGCAGGCGCCACAGGTAAGTAGCAGAGTGTAGTCCCAATTGTTCTGCCTTTGGAAAATAGGCAGTAACCAACCATCACACTTTCTTTATAAATGAAAACAGTGTTGTGTCCAAGCCTAGATAAAAGGGCCGCTTGGCCCCAACCAACTTAACAGTAGTTGGTGGGGGAGGGGAGTAGCCGAATCCACTAACTTTCTTCTGTAAGCAACAGAATGCCACAAATGGCCCCACAATCCCAACCTAGGATATTGCGTGGATTCTTCTCCAAACTACCTCCTCAGGCACACAATCAAAAATTGAAACTTTTCTTGCTTTCAAAAGAAAAACAAACTCAAACAGTCCAGCATATTGAAACCTAACCAAAAAGGTTTGCACTTTCAGGCACCTAGTAAGGAGCTCAGCACTGCTCCCTTACTTCTCACAGGTGCAAAGAGTTCCCCAGAAAGAAGCCTAAACGATTGCTAGCATGAGCATACAAACAGAAAACAACCAGCAATGAAACTTAACTCTCTTCCATGGGGCAAGCTTCTGTAATGTTGGCAGTTTCTAGGCAGTCCATGAGTTCTGGTTCTGCTAGCTGGTTAGCTTCAGGGTCAGGGGCTGGATCCACCATCTCAATGTCCTGGTAAAGTTGAGGTTCAGGAGAGCTGTCCTGCAAACCTCCTTCCTGGGCTGGCCCAGGGCAGACTGCCTGCCTCCTCCTCAGAGTAGCCTCTAGTGCATTGAGGCGACCACGCCCTGTTCTCTGAGGGGGAGGGGTAGCCTGCAGCTTCTGCCTAGTTTTCCCAGAACTTCTAATCAGGTCCTGCAGCTGGGAGTTAGCTGAGTGAGGAGGAGGATTCTGTGGCTGTTCCAGGCTGTTACCCTCATAGTCCTCCCCTCCCCAGGGATCTGTAATCTGGGTTTTAAAGGGGAATGCAGAGTTTTCCCTATTCCTGGACTCTAGCC
The DNA here is from genome assembly GCF_902459505.1 of Geotrypetes seraphini. Lineage (NCBI taxonomy): Eukaryota > Metazoa > Chordata > Amphibia > Gymnophiona > Dermophiidae > Geotrypetes > Geotrypetes seraphini. The sequence goes on from NC_047095.1 coordinate 86,120,552, forward strand.
TGTCACACTGATTAGCTCTTTTAATGGCTGGGCTAGGTTTAGCCAAAGCCTTACCTGGCACAAGCCGAGCTTTAGGGCTAGGGTTGTGACAATATGATATATTTTTGGATCATGTTAAATTTGAAATTTAATAAACATAAAAAACCCCAACAAAAAGGATAGTTAATAAGACTAAGAATGTTATAATGCCTCTGTATCGCTCCATGATACAACCTCACCTTGAGTATTGGGTTCAATTCTGGTCACCTTATCTCACGAAAGATATAGCAGAACTAGAAAAGGTTCAAAGAAGAGCGACTGAGATGATAAAGGGGATGGAACTCTTCGTGTATGACTGGTTAATATCAAATAGGTTGAAAATTAATTCTCAGAAAACATCTACCGGTACTATGATTTTCTCTCCTACTAAATCCTATCAAACCTTCCATGTTTCATTATGAAAGGTACTCCCTTGCTGTACTCGGAGAAATTGAAAGGGGACAGGTTTAGAACCAATGCTAGGAAATTTTTCTTCACTCAGAGGGTGGTGGACACCTGGAATGTGCTTCTGGAGGCTGTGATAGGACAGAGTACATTAAAGGGATTCAAAGAGGGTTTGGACAAGTTCCTGAAGGATACGAGGATTGAGGGATAGAGATAGAGATAGGTTCATAAAAGGGTATAGATGAAAAATAATGAGGATTGAAAGGTTTTAGTCAAAGGATCACTTACAGGTCATGGACCTGATGGGCTGCCGCGGGAGCGGACTGCTGGGCGCGATGGACCCCTGGTATGACCCAGTCGAGGCAATTTCTTATGTTCTTATGTTCTTATCCAGATTCATGGAATAACCTTAGATAATTCTTTGTCATTTCATTCTCATATTTCTAGAGTTGTTTCTTCCTCATTCTTAAAACTTTGTCATCTTCGTTACGTTTGGTCACTCCTAAACTGTAATTCACTTAGGATTTTCTTACATTCTTTGGTTCTCTCTAAGCTTGATTACTTTAATTCTCTTTTAATTGGTCTTCCCCCAATATCAACTCCTTTCAGATTGTGCAAAACACTGCACTCCGTCTACTTCCACAGGTATGCCTTAGGACAGATATACTACAATGCACATTATCATTAACTTAAATACACAGATCGGAAGTGTTTTGCTAGGATAAATATGGCCTAGTACAATACATGTATGTGCACACAAGACATGTATGGTCTAGTAGAGTCCCTGTAAACATTGCAGTTGTTTTGCTTTGGATACCATGATTCTCGGCGTCTGCGTCTCTATTGGCCGCTGAAGTCAGTTCATTGACTCAGGAACTCTGGAGCACCTACTACGCTGATAATAAAGGAAAACCCTGATCTAAAAAAAACAAACATGGGACTTTGCAGAGAGAGGGAAGGCTAACTAAATGCAAAAAAGAAAAAAAAAATTGAGAGGGGGGATGTTCTAACTATGCTATGTCCCTCTCAGTTGGCTGTTCCCACCCTTCCTGCACTAACTATAACCACTGACTAAGTAGCACCAACCCCAGAGGCAAGCTCTAAAACAGGCTTTAAGCAGAGTTCTTGGGGTGGGGGTAGGCTTAAGCAAAATCCTTAGAGGGCAGGCTCAAAGCAAAATTCTCAGAGGAGCGGAGTGTGGCTGCTTGGGGCTCAACTGGGCTTCTACTTTCTCCTCAGGGGTCTTACACCCAGTTCTCCTCCCTGCTTCCAGCTGGGCTCTCTCTCTCTTTCTCTCCTGTAGCGCAGTGTCTCAGCAGCTGGGCTCTCTCTCTCTCTCTCTCTCTCCAACAGGCCCTCTCATTTCAGCCCCTCTTCCCTTTTAGCTTCTCCAAAGGATCACCTCTTCCAATAGCTGCTCCCTTTTTATTTTTTAGTCTGAATCTTCTCTTCATTCCAGCCAGTGGCTCTTCTTCTGTTTCCATCTTGACTGCTTCTCTCCCACTTGCCTGGGCTGATCCTTCTTGTTCTACATTGTTTGCTGCTCTCTTAGGGCCTGCCTGCTCCCTCTCTTTCCACTGCATAGCTCCTCACTCTCCTGCTTCCTGGTCCTTTCCCAGTCCCCCTTGGAGTTCTTCTTCTCCCTGGTGTCCTATTGGTGCAGGTTATTGTTGCTAGGCGGTGAGTCTCCTTCTTCTTTCTTCAATTTGCTCAAATTTCACGCCGGTCTGAGTCTCACGCCGGGCTGTCTGCTGTCTCCTCTCCTATTGACCCCCTCCTTTGGCAGGCCTGCCTTGTCCCCTGATTGGCCAGCTCCTCCTCCTCCTTCAGCACTGCCTTTCTCTTCTGCTGGGCCCCTGATTGGCCCAGCACTCTCAGCCATCCCCTGGCCTCCTGTATTCCCTTATTTACACTAATTATATCAGGAATTGGTTGGAGGAAACACAAGGACTATGCTCATGATATAAGGTCAGTTTGAACTAAGAGCATGGAGCCAAAAACTTGCCCACTCTTTAATAAGTGGGCAAGTCCTCATTTAAATATTCCCCTGTTACAGTGATCAACTCCACAGTAAGCAATCAGGAAAGGGAAGCATTATCAAGCTGCTGGTGTTGAAAACCTATAAATATTTATTGGTGCTGGAATAAAGTTTATTACAGCTGAAGATTTGAAGAAAGAGAATTATAATTAGAGAATAGCAAAACAGCTGTTAAAGAACACCTTTACTGTATAATTGTGCACAGAATCATGAGATATTTTATAAAGATTATTCAGCAAGGTCACAGGAAAGAACATTTATCAAAAGGTTTCTTTTCAAGATCAGCTGGTTTTCATCAAACAAATGTGATATCTATGTATAAATCATGGTCCCCTGTCCACAATCTGTCATAAGAACATAAGAAACGCCTTTACCGGATCAGACCTAGGTCCATCTAGTCCGGCGATCCGCACACGCGGAGGCCCAGTTAGGTGCTCTCTGTTGGAGACCCGGATTTCCTGTATCCCCCGATATGATTTGCAAGAAGGTGTGCATCCAACTTGCGCTTGAACCCTGAACACTAGTCTCTGCCACAAGCTCCTCTGGGAGAGCATTCCAAGCGCTCACCACTTGCTGTGTGAAATAGAACTTCCTGACATTTGTCTTGAACCTGCTGCCACATAGTTTCAGACTATGACCTCTTGTCCGTGTCACATCTGAAAATGTCAGTAATGTTTCTTCCTGGTCTATTATGTCAAATCCTTTTAATATTTTAAAAGTCTCTATCAAATTCCCTCTCAATCTTCTCTTCCCGAGGGTGAACAGTCCCAGTTTTCTGAGGCGTTCTTGGTAGCTCAAATTCTCCATACCTTTGACTAGTTTTGTGGCTCGCCTCTGCACCCTCTCCAGTAAAGTCATATCCTTCTTGAGGTATGGAGACCAGTGCTGGACACAGTATTCTAAGTGTGGTCTGACCATTGCTCTGTAAAGTGGCATTATGACGTCCTCCGACCTACTCGTGATCCCATTTTTAATCATGCCCAATATCCTGTTTGCTTTCTTTGCTGCCGCCGCGCATTGAGCTGATGGTTTTAGGGTTCTGTCTATCAGGACCCCCAAGTCCCTTTCTTGTTAGCATTTGGCTAATGTCACACCCAATATTCTATATTCATGTTCTTTGTTTTTCTTTCCCAGATGCATCACTTTGCATTTGTCTATATTGAAATTCATTTGCCACTTTATTGCCTATTTTTCCAGCTGGTTCAGATCCTTCTGAAGATCCTCACAGTCCCTTGGAGAGCCAACCCCCCAACATAATTTTGTATCATCTGCAAACTTGATTATATTGCATGTCGTTTCCTCTTCAAGGTCAATTATAAAAATATTAAACAAGATGGGCCCAAGAACCGAGCCCTGGGGCACGCCGCTAGTCACCTTCTCCCAATCCGAGAATTTCCCATTTGTCCCTTGTCCACAATCATCCCCCCCCGTACAGGTGTCAGCAAATTCACATTCCACAGGTATCCCTTAGGACAGATACACTACAATGCACATTATCATTAACTTAAAATTACAGATCTGAAGTGTGTCTTGCTAGGATGAATGTGGCCTAGTACAGTACCACAATATGCAAACCTTTTCATGGCAGAACTGGAAGAGACATTTCTGAATACATATAAGCAAAACCCCTGAAATACTACCGATATACTGATAATATTTTTATGATTTGAACTGAGGGAGAAGAAACTCTCAAATGGTTTTGCAGTTTCAAGTTTATTAAAAATTTGATTTACCATCTTATCATTTATTTCAAGGTGGTTATAGATTTTAAAATAGGGTAAAAACAAATAATACAATTTAACATAACTTTAACAAAATTAACATACACGATTAGACAAAAAAATAACATACACGACTGGTACAAACTGGACAAACTGGCACGAATGGAAAAAGGGGAGAACTACAATGGTTAAAGAAAAATAAGGTATAAACAAAAGAGTGGGGTTAAAAACAAGTAAGTCCACAAGCGGACTCATAAAAGATAAAAACCTTTTTTTTTCAGTTCCAATAATTTTATTGGTTTTATAAACAAAAGAGTTACAGAAATATGAGAGAAGCTTCCGAAAAAACTACGGAAGTAATCGAAAGAAAGGACACCATCAAGTAAATCACATTGCACATGAGTAGATATCGGGTTATAGGTAATAAACAAAGATACGAAACAGCAAGTATATGTTAATACATCAGTTATCAGTAATAACGTGGATATAAAAGGGAGAAGACACATTAAAAGATAATAATTGGCAAGTGATTACAATGTCAGGAATAAAATGTAGTGACAATAATCATGCTAAATCAAACGGAGAGCTATCATATCTGAAAATACAGCAACAGAGTGAGTGTTCATAGGAAACATATTAAAAATTAATATGAATAAGACAAAAAGAGATCAGGTAAATATACAGTCAAAGGTCCATACCACAAAATTCCATTATTAATGACCAAGTTTTAGTATAGGATAATGATGAATTACAACAATTTGCCATATGTCGTTCGTATTTATTATGGAGACAAACAGAATTCCACCACTGGTTGAAGTCAAGTTTCGTAAAGTCTTTCCAGTTTTGTAATATTATTTGAAGAGCGAGAAATAACAAAAGGATAAAAACTTTTTAAATCCTTAAAAGGAAACTCATACTTGAAAGGCATCTTTGAAAAGGAATGTCTTAAAAAAAGATTTAAATTTCTCAAGATTAGTTATCTCTCTTAGTGCATTTGGTGCCGAGTTCCAGAGGGTTGGGGCAACTACTAAAAAGATAGTGTTTCTTCTAGTATTACTATGGTTCAGGGTTGAGATTGCTAATAAATTTTGCTCCGAGGAATGAAGAAAACGCAATGTAGTGTACAGTATCAAAAGTATATTAATGAATTCTGGCTGTCCAGTGTTTCTTATTTTAAAAGTCAATAAAAGAGTTTTATAAATGACACGGTGATGAATGGGAAGCCAATGGGCTTTTATCAGAAGAGGAGTTACATGGTCAAATTTTTTGGCCTTGTAGATGACTTTTACTGCTGTGTTCTGAATTATTTGTAGATGTTTTAACTCTTTTTTGGTAGTAACATGGTATAAGGCACTGCTGTAATCCAGACAAGATATGACTAATAAATGGATTAAAGTATTTAAAGCCGATATGTCAAGAAATTTAGCTAGAGAGCATATCATTCGTAAACGATAAAAACATTTTCTTATAACTGTACTTATATGATCATGGAAAGTGAGAGTTTTATCCAAAGTGATACCTAAAAGCTTGATACTGCGTTCTGTCGGTATTAGAATAGATTTGATTTTAAAAGGAGAGAGAGAACTATCTTTCTTGAAAGGAAAAAAACATTGTTTTGGTTTTAGTGACATTGAGTGATAATTTATTCGAGTTTAACCAGTCATGAATTTTGTCGAGCTTTTTGTTGATAGTAAGAATATCGTTTGGATTATCTAAGTTGAGGGGATGTATTAATTGGATAAGCATAGATGGTAAAGCCAATTGATTGTCCTAGCGTGATTAACGGAGCCAGGAAAATATTAAAGAAAAGTAGGGAGAGTATGGATCCTTGAGGTATACCGTAGTTTGTGAATGTGTAAGATTTAATAATAATAATACTTTTATATTCCACCTAACCAAAAAATGGTTCTAGGTGGTTTACAACAAATAAGCACAAGCCATACAGTGGAGAGTAATGTTAAAAGGAAAAAATAATTCAGAACAAAATACAATAAATAAGAATTGGTCCTACAGTAGAAAATATGATTTAAAAGAGCCTTTGAATGTTCTTTCAATACATGCATCAAATTCAAAATTGACTACTCCACAGAGAAAGTCACTGTTTTCATCAATAATGGGCATATACAAATTTCTTTAAACAGAAAACCTACAGATCGATACAGCTTTCTCCACAACTTCCATCCATCACACACAAAAAAATTCATCATACACAGCCATATTACATAATACTACCATATCTGCTGTGACCCAACAGACAAAACCTATTAAGGTATAAAGGCAAGAAGACCACAGAGAGATTCCCCCTGATAGTGGCATATAACCAAGAGCTGGAATAACTGAGGAAAATCATAAAAGATATACAACCACTACTCCAGGAGGATGAGTTACTGAAAGAAATATTCCCAGTTCCACCCCATGCTAGACTTCTGAAAGCCACCCAATCTGAAACAGAAACTAGTGAAGAACACACTCCTTACACACAAGGAAGAGAAGGGCACACGTCCCTGCAATTAAACAAGCTCCAAACTATACCAGCATATTTCACAAGACCCCACATGGGCAAAAAAACTCAACATAAGGGGATCCTTCACAGGCTCATCTTCAAATATAGTTTATATCATTCAATGCAAAAAGCGTAGAGAAGGATGCTACATTGGAGAAACAAGCCAGATGCTAAAGACTAGGATTTATTTATACAGGTATTATTATAAAAATTGTGTAATGCCAACCAGGATGTCACTTCTGTGGGACAACATTTCAGAAAACTAGAACACTGCATGAATGATTTTTTGGTGAGGATACTAAAAGGAAATTTTAAGATAATCCAGGACTGTAAGACCTTTGAGATCAAAATGATAAATCATTTTGATACCACCAGACAGGACTTAACAAAGACGTTGGTTTTCTTTTGCATTACAAACCATATTTTTAAATTGCTTTGCTATCTTCTTATCACCCTTCCTTATCTCACTGTCTCCTACCCTCCCTTTTCCTGTGAGACTGTCATTTGAATACTTTGATGTTTCACTCTTATATACTGATAGCTTATCTCTTATTTGAAGAAGAGTTACTTTCAAAAGCTAATCTAACAATGCTCTAGTTAGTCCAATAAAAAAGATATCACACAAATTTTTTTTGTTTTTTTTAAATTTCTTTTTATTTCTACATATTATCTTTAAGAGTGGATTAACATTTCTAACAAACAAACAAAATCTTCATTGATTTAAACAGAATGCAAAATAAATATAAGCAGCCCCCCTCTCTGGGTGTACCTCTAAGACAGGGGGCACTGTGTAGTATCAGGGCTAAGTCCCATGGACTTCTCAGATACTCTGGTGTGGATCCTCCAACAGAGGAAAGGTTTCTTCTTTCAGGGCCCAAAGCATACAAGATAAAGTCCGTCCAGTCTATCCAACAAGGTGAAGCTGCACCTACCATGCTATGCAGGTTATAGTCATTCCTACCCAATATTTAGAGATATTTAGCTGGCCAGTAAGTGACAATCTTGTAAACTATATCTCAAAGAGAAACCCTGCAATGACACTAAGGCATCAGATAGATAAGAAGGTGTCTCCAGTTTAAAATTTAAAGGCTTTAGCACATAATTCAAATTGCACTTTTTCTGCCAAAGGAAGCCAATGTAGTTTGCAATAAAATGCCTGTAATGAATCAAATTTTGACAAACCAAGAATTGATCTAATGGCTGCATTTTTAATAACTGCAATGAACTAATTAGTGATATAGTACAAAGCAGGGACAGCGGAATGTTTTTTTGTTTGGGGTTACCCAAGCTCAGTCTCTCCAATTTGCCCTTGACCATGACCCCACCCCCAGTTTTGCACAACCCCCCCCCTTCTCCCCAGCCCTAACCCCAACCGTGGCATCTCCCTTTCCCTTTCCCTTTCCTACTATCCCATAGTTTTTCGTCATGGTATCCAGTATTGCTCTTCTTCCATGCCTCTGAACCCCCATTCCATGTTCAGTATCTCTTTCCTCGCACCCTCAAGGTGTCCAGCCTCTCTCTTTCTCCCCATGCTCAAGATGTGCTGGCTTCTGTCACCTCCAAATTTCCTGTTTTAGAGGGGGCAAAACGTGGCATGCCCTAAGCATGTGTAAATGCTCAAGGACCCATGCTGGCTAGTCACAATGCCTTTCTACAATGTTGCTGCCCCAGTAGAGGGAAGTAAAATGAAAACCCCTTGTGGGGGAGCAGGGAATGAGGGAGACAATGTTTTCTCTAAGGACTGAGTTGATGTGAGCAAAAAATTTCTCTTAAATTACCCTGTGAACTCTTAATAGTTTAATATACTTGATAATAATAATAATAACAGCTTATATACCGCAATACCGTGAAGTTCTATGCGGTTTACAAAGATTAAGCAAAGGTACAAATTGATTGATTTTAAGAGGGGAGGAAGAAAGAGGGTTAATAGGACAGGAAATCCATTTTTGAGGAGAGAGTGATCAATAGAACAAGTTAATCGCTATAGAGGGGAGAGAGAAGAGAGGATCAGTTGTCTAGATACTTTAGGAACAGGTGTGTTTTCAGACGTTTCCTAAATTCCTCATAAGTAGTGGGCGAAAGCAATTGTTCTAGGTCTTTACCCCATGATGCTGCTTGGTGCTAGAGAAGATGTTCATGGTGTTTTTTCAGTTTACAACCTCTCACTGGGGGGGAAACGAAGTTGGAATGTGAGCTTCTCTTGTGTCTGTTGGTTGAGAAGATGAAAAGGTCAGTTATATATTTAGGGGCAAGTCCGTGTAGTGCTTTGAAGCAGAAGCAGGCAAATTTAAACTTTACGCGCGCCTCCATTGGCAGCCAATGCAGCTGCCAGTAGTAGGGTGTCACGTGGTCAAACTTCCTCAGCCCAAAGATCAGTTTGACCGCTACATTTTGCATCAATTGTAAACGCTGCATGTTCTTTTGGGAAATTGCTAAATAGGCGATGTTACAGTAGTCAAGTAGACTCAGTACGAGGGATTGGACTAGGGTTCTGAATGCCGCTGTATCGAAATAAGCTTTAATGGATCTGAGTTTCCAGAGAGTGAAAAATCCCTTTCTAATCAAGGAGTCCACCTGGTCTCTCATGGTTGGGCACCGATCCAAAGTTACACCTAGTATCTTTATGGTAGGTTGGATAGGGTAATTAAGATTATTGATACATAGTGGTGATTTGGTGTCAAGTGAATGTGGCGAAGCAACGAAGAAAGTTGTCTTTTCTGAATTAAGTTTGAGCCTAAAGGTTGTCATCCAGTTCTCTATCACGTTTATGTCTTCTGAAGCTTTAGGAATAGTTTCAGAGATAGAATTAACGAATGGGATGATGATCGTAAAATCATCTGCTTAACTAAATAGTTTTATCCCTAACTGGGTTAGCTGCGTGCCTAGTGAGGACATGTAGACGTTGAAGAGCAATGGAGATAGCGGAGACCCTTGTGGCACACTGGATGGATTGCTCCAGGTATCTGAAAGTTCATAATTAAAACGTACTTGATAAGTGCGGGACATAAGGAAGCCACGGAACCAATTCAGCACCTCATCCCTGATACCAATGGCATCTAGGCATTGCAGCAGTTTCCAGTGGTCTACTAGATCAAAGGCAGAATTCATATCGAATTGCATAACCAGGGCATTAAGACCCTTACTAAACAGTAGGCGCAGATTGTCTAAAATAGCCGCAATTACTGTCTCAGTACTGAATAACGGTCTAAAACCGGATTGAGATTCATGTAGGAGAGAGAACTGATCCAGATAATCCATCAGTTGGGTGTGTACCAATCCCTCCATAATTTTTACAATAAACGGAATGGATGCTACTAGTCTGTAGTTGGATATTATAGCTGAAGATTCTTTTTGATTTTTTAGAATTGGGGTTATTATTATGTGACCATTATTAGAGAGGGACTTCCCAGTTTTTAGGTTATGAGCCAAATATTGCATCAACGACAGTTTAAATACTAAAGGTGCCGCTTTCATGATTTCTGGGGGGCATGAGTCCAGAACGCAATAGGATTTAGAGTATTTGTTATATAGTCTGTTATAATTGTTCCATTCTAAATCTTGAAAGGAGCTCCAGATCATGTCTGCCGGTGTATCATTTCCTTGGGTGATAGGTATTGGATGATCACTAGGGTCGTTTATTGAACAATGAATTCTAAGGTTTTTAATTTTCGAATCGAAGTGTAGTGCTAAGTCATTTGCAGAGGGTAACTTAGAGTTGTGTGTGGGTGTGGTGTAGCGAGCGGTGTCAAATAAATTTGTGATCAGGTTGAATAGCTCTTTTGTATTGATTCCTTGTGAACCATTACAAGATGAGTTAATTTTAATTGAGTAGAATGCTTTACGTTTGTCTTTTATCATTTGTTTGTAAATTTTTATGTTAGCTCTCCATTTGTTACGGTCTGTTAGTTCTGTTTTTTTCCAAGTTCTTTCTAGTCGTCTAGCTAGTTGTTTCAGATTTAGAAGTTCGTTGTCAAACCATTTATTATATTTATTTGCATTGCTTTTGCTATTGCGTATAGGGGCAATTTTATCTAAAATGGATATGGTTGTCATCCAGTGATCCCAGAAATCGATTCCTTCTTCTATCTCTGATTGCAATTCATATTGTGACCAGAAATCTATTGGATTAATATAGCCTTTGGTGTGATGTTCTCTTTTTATTATTGGGCATGTTTTAGATTTAGAATAAGACCAGATTAGCTTGAAATAATAAGTAAAATGATCAGACCAGATATCATGACACCAGGTGTCTTTACGTATAGAGATTTCCTGTAAAATGTTTACAGGGTTTGGGATGTCCTTTGTGGACATAGCTACCATATCTAACTGATGGCCTTTTTCATGTGTTTGTGTGGGTAGAGGGAGGTTGTAATTGAGTAGGGATAGAAAGTTTTTAAACTCTTTCGCGTTTGTATTGTCCTCTTCATCTAGGTGTAAGTTTATGTCTCCTGCGATGATATTGTAAGAAGAACCGAGTGAATTGTTTAGGACAAATGCACAGAAGTCTTCTTTGGCTTTTGGCCAGCTTTTTGTTGGGACATAGAATAATATGCATGATAGGGATTCTTCTAGATGACAGTTGCTAATTTTACAGGCTAGAATTTCTAGTTGGTCGGTCATTTTGGAATCTAATAGTTCGAACTCAAATCCATCTTTAAAAATAATTTCTAGACCTCCTCCTTTTTTTCCCCACGCGGTTTAGTGTAAGGATTTTAAAATTGTCTGGTAGGAGGTCAATTATTATTGGATCATCTTCTGATAGTAACCATATTTCAGTTAGTAAAAGGCAGGCTATTTGCTTGTTAATGATCCAATCATTAATTAGGAAGGCTTTATTCCTGACAGATCTAGTATTAAGGTATGCACAGGGGACAGATGTGGGTGTGATACCACCCTTTAAACCATTCTTCCAGATAGATATACAGATATGCACTCACACACAAACATAAACACTAGCAGGGAGGTTATACAAAATTCAGCAAGCTTTCCCTACTTGTTTCTTCTGTACAAGCAGAGCACAGACCCTCAACCAGTATCGAATAAGTAATTACAAACTAAAAATAGAAATATGTAGAAAAATGAAACTAAACTTCCAAGAAGCCATACTCTGCAAACACTGAACACCAGAGAAACAGTGATGCATCTCTTTTTTATTTATTTATTTATTTTTATTTAATTCAAACAAGCAATTCACATACTTGTACACAGATTTACAAAGATTGTTAAAAAGAAAATTTATAATCCAAATCCACTTAATTCAGTGTTTTTGGTTATTTACTTACAATTCAACTTATTTCATCCCCAACAATTGGAGAGAGACTTTTAGAAAAAAAAAAATTACAAATGAAACAGTCAAATCCACCTAGAAAGTGGTACTCATCTGCAGTGCTACAGCCATTCATGACAGGTTACACATTTTCAGCTACCGGCACTACTTGCTCTTTGGATTCTATAAATCCTAACAGTTGTTTAGGTTAAAAAAATAAATAGTTCTTATTCTGATAAAGAACAAAACATTTTACAGGAAATTTCACCCAAAAATTTGCTCCCAGGGCTAGGACTCTTGGCCTTAATGCCAAGAATTCCTTCCTACGCCTCTGAGATCTTAAAGACATATCTGGAAATATTCGAACATTAGAACCTAAAAACTGGTCATTAATATGACGAAAATACAGACATAATAAATATTCTCTATCACTTTCCAAAGCAAGAGTTATTAACAGGGTCTTCCTTTCCGCTATAACCTCTAAAGAGTTTTCCAGAAAAGTTGTCAAATTCATATTTCCATTATTTGTCCCTTGAATCTCATTAGGAGTGGAAATTTCCATTGGTTTCTTTATTTGAAGATAGTTAGCTCTAACAATAGGTGGCAAACTTTCTGTATGAATAAGCAAAATTTCCTTAAAATACTTTCTTGCCATCTCCGTTGGTGAAATTAAGGGACATTTAGGAAAGTTTAAGAGTCTCAAGTTATTTTTCCTTAATTGTTTTTCATAACTTTCCATTTTCCTAGCAATAAATGATCTTTCTTTTACTAATTCCAAGTCCAAAGTTTTCATTTCACATATTCTTGTCTTCTGTTTTTCTATTTTTTCACTCAAATCTTTAAGGACCAAACCCTGTTGCTCCACTTTAGAATGGATAGTCCCATAATCAATATTTAAAGTGGAAAAAGACAGTTTGAGGTTAACGTCCATAACTGAAATGGCCTGCCATAAAGCCTCCATATCTATTTTCTTAGGTTTCTCCAGCACCCCAAAATTGATATTACTTCCGCCCAAAGCTCCTCTCACCTCTTCTGCAGTATGGGTTAGCTATCGCTGTTCTCCAGCTTCTTCAGCTCCCGATGATATTGGAGCTACCAGACCTCCTTCTCTGAGGATCGAAGTCTCCTCCCGGGCCATCGTTGCCTCAGGCACTCCCAACTCTGCGCTGCTTCTGGGTTGGGGTGGTGGCTGCCTTCGGTCCGGGCTCAACAACATCCGAAGCTGCTGGTTGAGTTCGCCTGACGAATTTGGGCTTACCCCTGAAGTAGCCCCCGCAGATTCACCCGAGCGGGCCAATGCTCCCTCGATCGTAGACTGCATCAGACGCGGTGCCGCTGTCGCCGCCAGAGGGTTGCCGCAAAGGGCTCCTTTCCTCTTACCTATATTGAGGTAAGGGGACTGTTGGATCAAAAAGTACGCTGGCCGACTATGAAAGAGGAAGCCTCCTTCTCAGGCATCCGCTCTCGTCGCCATCTTGTTTCTCTCCCCCACAGTGATGCATCTCTACCTGTACTGTGCAAAAGATATCAGTTTTTGAAATTTACATCTGCTATATTGCCATCACTCCATTTCAGATTAACAAATACAAATATAACCAAAAATAGAAAATACGATATTATTCTACATTTTTCAATTGGCCTTCAATCAGTCTTCAGAAGCCTCTTTCCCTAGGTCAGGACCGTACACAGGCCCCTGTCCCTGAAAGTTAGTCAAAAATGCACTAAAATTAGTCCAACAAAAAAATATCACCCTATTTCTATATTCATTTTATATTCTTTTTATTCTGAACTAAAAATAAAATTCCTTTTTTCTACCTTGGTTGTTTTAGCAAAAATAAATAGCCAATCTATAGCCCTTTTCTGCCGCTTTTTTCTATGTTTCTATGTTTCTAATCCATTGCTCCCAGTCTCTGGTTTCTGCTTTTCTTGTCTTCTCTTCAATTTTGCCAGGATTTCCGGTCCATTTGTTATTTTTCTTTCCTCCTTTTTCTTTCAGGTTTGTTCTATTCTTCTACCTCTCTATCCAGATTTAGGGCTACCACGGCTTTGTAAAAGGGCCCTTAATTCTTTCATACATCTGGACTCTGTATACATTGCCACTATCAGTGGCTGCCGATTACATGTCAATCATGCAACCACATCATATACAGGATCACGCCTCCAAGCAAGATAAAAGCTGGAAATATAGGCCAGGGATTTCCCGGCCTACATTTTCTGGCACCTATCAATGCTGTGAATCACACTTACGTAGGTGCTTTCCGGCACCTAATGCTACTTCTGGCATTAGCCACACCCACAGTGGCATTAGGTGCTAGAAAGCACCTACTTAGGCACGATTCCAGCGCTGGTAGGTACTTGAACAGCAGGTTTTTTTTTTAAAAAACCATTTTTAATGGCATTTGTCAATTGACTTAGGCACCGATACTGTCTGGTTTTTCAATTTCCCTCCTTTTTACTAAGTTTATCTACAGCTTTCCTTCTCTTTCCCTAACCCCATCTCTACTATTCCACTTTCTTTTATTTCCCAGTGTCTCACTAACTCTAGCCTTTCTCTTCCTTCCTCATGTCCAGCATCTGTCCTTTCCTTCTCTTTCTTCCAGTGGCGTACCTAGGGTATGTGGCCCATTATTTTTTGACACCCCCCCATGTAAAAAAATATTTTTTTGTAATAACCATGAAAAATAAATGGTCATAATAGAAACAGGCACTGAAAATTTTCTTTTATTGAACCTCATATATGTAACCATTAATCCAAACATAACATAAATTATGTCTGAATTGTCATGACATCAGAAGTACATATGGAGTAGTTGCAGGTGATGCTTGGGACAGTTCTGATTGTGTTAGTTCGGTTTTATGTGTTTTTTGAATAGAAGGGTTTTTATTTCTTTTTTGAAGGTTTTGTAGTTTGTGGTCGGTCAATAGGTTATAGAGTTGGGGGTCGAGTGTTAGGAGGATGTCGAACAGTTTTTTTTTCTTTTGACGATTTTGGTTGGAGGGTGTGTGAATGGTGCGTGAGTTCTCCTATGTCTGGTTGAAGTGGATTTAATTATTTAGCTGAAGAAATTAGTAAACCCACCTCCCCATTCCACACACATTAATTCTCTTCCATTTTTGTTCCCATTCTAAAAAACACTGATAAGTTCCCAGAAAAAAAATACATTAAAATAAGAAGTGAAAACAAAGGCCTGTACAGATGAGAACATAACATAAGAATAGCCTAACAGGGTCAGACCAATGGTTCATCATGCCCAGTAGCCCATTCTCATGGTAACCAATCCAGGTCACTAGTACCTGGTCAAAACCTAAAGAGTAGCAACATTCCATGCCACCGATCCAGGGCAAGCAGACACTTCCCCCATGTCTTAATAACAGACTATGGACTTTTCCTCCAGGAATTTGTCCAAACCTTTCTTAAAATCAGCAATGCTATCTGCTTTTACCATAATTTCTGGCCACTTCATTTTTAAGCTTAGATCTTTCCTTCCAAACAGAGACCTTGCTAGATGTCAAATACAGAAAGAACAAGGTAATTTCACAAGGAGTTAGCTGTGCAGGAAATGTGAATCTCCTCATACACCCACCATATAGTGCAAAAATGTGCAAAGGTCTGGTTTTTTCCTTCGATCACTACATAGCCTAATGCCACACAAGCAGCGCTGTTACAAACATATTCTGAAGGTCAATGCTAAGGTTAACAGTTTCCTTCCTTGGACCACAAGGAGATACTGACAAACCACTGGAAGAGATCCCAAAACAACTACCCAGGCACAACACCCAAAGACCCACTCATAGTGTGAACCAGTTGATTGGAGTGGACTAACTGGGGGGTGGAAATGGGCCCGGAGTTTGCTCAGCAGAATTTCCCAGACCACCTCTTCCTCTCAACACATTCACACGCTGTTGCCACCACCACCACCATTAGGAACACCTCACCGGGTAGGCCAGCAATGCTTATAAACTTTATAAAACACATTATTATATTTTCTTATAAAGCACATATTTTAACTGAACTCTCTGACATCCTCAGCGTTGCCATTCACAAAAATAGAAGGAAGAAAAGTTCCCGTTTCCTGCTGTCTCATGTCCCCGGCCTATACAATATTTTTCTTCTGCAGACCCTTCAAAAGTCTGACCAAATCCTCGTTTCACTTGCATTAAAAAGTACTGAGGATGCCATCTCTCTCCAATCCCAGGTCCTAAAATCTAAGATAGTAGCGCAAACTAGTGCTGCCCGATTCAAGAAAAAAAAAAAAATTTTGATTCGATTCAGCCTATTGAATTGGTTTTTCGATTCAACTTTCCTTCCCAATTGGGTGTTTGTTTTTTTTTTTCAAACATCCTGGTGGGTTTATTTTATAGCTTTTTCACCCCCCTTTGGCTTCTCCTAACCACACTGGCGCTGTGGTGTAAATAAAATAAAGAAACAAAAAGGACTTTTCCTCTCTGTTAAATCCTAGCTCACGTTTGCGGTCTAACACCAGCTCTGGCAGGATACACATTTCAAATCTGACATATTGTAATCACAAAACAGAAAATAAAATTAGTTTTTCTACCTTTTGTTGTCTGGTTATTTTTCAAATCTTGTTGGTCCAAGGCTCTGGTTGTCTTCTGATAACTTGCTTGCCAGGGTCTCCTTCTTCCTTCTTTCTGCATGCTAACCATCCATCTGCCATCTCTGTCCTCAACGTTTCCCTTCCCTCCCCAGGAGGTCTGGCATCTATCGTTTTTTCATCTCCCTCCACATATCCATCTTTTCCTAACTACCCTTTCATCCAGCATCTCTCCCTCCTTCCCCTCTACCTCAGAGGGGACGTCAGAGGAGGGGCGGGACCATGGCGCAGGAAGCAGCTCAGGGATCGTTGACATCGCAATCCCTCTGCAGGCTGCTTCATAGGTGGTGCAGGGAGGCCAGGGGGGCGAGCGGTCCTTCAGGGGTGGGGGGGACTGAAAGGCAAGGCCAGAAGCACCTCCTCAGGGCTTGCACTCGGGGCGGACCGCCCCCTTAGTACGCTACTGCTTTCTTTCAATCTGCATCTATCCTCTTTCATGCTCTTCTTCCATCCAGATTCTGCCTATTCTCTCCCCCTCTTCTATTCAGTTTTTGTGCTTTCCCTCCCTCCTTCTATCCAGCAGCTGCCCTCTATTTCCCTCCTCCTATCAAGCAGTTGCCCCTCTTTCTCCCTCCTTGCATCCAATGTTTGCCCTCTCCTTCCCCTTTCCATTGTCTACCCTATCTCTCTCATACTTTGTAGCCAGTATCTACCTTTTTTCTCTCCCACTTCTATTCAATGTCTGCTCTCTATCTCCCCCTTCCATCGAGTCTCTGCCCTCTTTCTTCCCCCTTTCCAACCAGCATCTTCCCTCTTTGTCTCCCCCTTCTATCCAGCTTCTGCCCTCTTTCTCTTCCCCTCCTAGATGTGTCCTATTTCTCTTTTTCCCTTCTAGCCAATGTGTGCCTTCTTTCTCTCTCCCCCTCCAGCATCTACCCACTTTCTTTTTATTCAGTCTATCCTCTCTCTCCCATTTTCCATCCAGTACCTTTCCTCTGTTCTCTCACTGTTCCACCCAGCATCTTTCCTGCCCATTCTCTGCTGCTCCTTCCAGCCAGTGTCTGCTTCCCTCTCAGTCTCCATCCTCACCCTTTGCAGTTGATTCTCTAAACTAACAACAGCAAAGGCACATCCATCACATGAGGCCACAGTGTGCACTGGTGCAGCTGCTGTCCCTGCCTCATCCACCTAATGTCACTTCCTGTTAGGGGACACAGCTTGAAGTTGCACAGTGGATGCACCCTCACCCGCTGCCACTGGTTTAAAGAAACAGCAGCTTTGGGAGTGATGGCAACAGGGAATAGGGAAGGTGGAAACCTTGGGGGGTGTCATGGCAACTGACTTCCCCCATTCCGATGTCTATGGTGCAAACAGTTAGGACAACATTATAGTAATTGAGTCTTGTTAGCATTAGTGACTGAACCAGAATCCTAAATATCTCAGGTGTAAAGTACTTCTTTATTGTTCAAATCCCTAGTGGTCCTGTAGGTTTATTGGGGGCAAGAGTGAGTGGGCCTGGTTTAGTGCTGCTAAATATAGTGGGCAGGAGTGAAGCCCACTTGCTCTTGCCCCTAGAAACAGCTTCTGTGACCATTTTGAGGCAACCACTGCTAGGGGCAGGAGTGAGTGGGCTTTGCTCCTGTCCCTAATGCCCTCACTGGACCATCAGAAATTCAGGCTCGGAAAAGACCTAAAGTGATATCAGGCTAAGGGGAATTGTGGTGGCTCTTTACTGGTGAGGGGATCAGAGGGGCCTACTCTGCTATTTCAAGAGGGGTGGATTGGAGGATCTGGAAGGAATTTTTTAGTTATGTAGCTGTTGTCAGTGCCAGCGCCTGCATAGCTAAGTGGATGAATTTAGGACAGCTTTTGAGCAGTCCTAAATTCACCTGCTTAGCTATGCATAGGGTTACCATATTTATCATGGCCACACCCAGTTCCACCCCAGCTCTGCTTTGTTACACCTCCAGCCCCAACCCTTTCTGCCTCAAGCTCCGCCCCTACATAGTTTCATCTCTTTTTTCCCCGACCTCCAGCATGTACAGATGTGTGTGACGTCATGCCGCGCATGCTTGTTGAAGCCCCTCCTGATGTGGCTGGAGCTTGGGGATTTCTAAAACACGGACAAACTGCCAGATTTTGGAAAATCCATCCAGGCACCGTACAGTACTCCAAAAAGAGGTCATGCCTGTGTTTTCCTGGATGTCTTGTAACCCTAGCAATGCAGATACTGGCACTGAATATTGCTGGCACCCGCATATCTGACAGTTCCTCCCTAATACTGTCCCTAGTACTGCCCATGACCTGCCAACTGTTTTTGTGGCTGGTCAGAACTGCTCTGCAGTGGTACTGTCTGGTTTAGTGCCACTAAATATCGGGGTTTAGGTGACCCTGAGCGAATTAAACCTCTCCTGCCTTCTTGAATTTCTTTGAATACCTGGAACAGGGTAGAGGGGATGAGAACAAACATTACAAATTTCATTCTTTTTATTGAAGCACGATTTATGTAAAAAAATTAATGGGCAGATGATTGAGAAAAGCTTGTAGGTCTGGATAAAGTCAATGACGGATGCCCTAAAACTTTAGGATTCTATAATGTTGCATTTGCTTAGATGTATGTAATTTAAAGAGATCAGGGGGCTCATTTTCAAAAAAATAAAGACATCCAAAACACAGCATAACCTGGCACTTGGGTATTTTTCTCGCCAAAATGTTCAAGTGCTGATTTTCAAAACTGACTTTTTGGACGTCTTGCTAGGCTTCATAGCTGCTGTGCATCCAAAGTTCGAGGGGGCGTGTAGGAGGCATATTTGGGTGGGCTTAGCACTTGGACTTCTTGCGGTGATAAGCTAATATTTCCTAAGACGTCCAGGATGGAACTTAGATGTCTGGAGCTAGACCTGTTTAAAAAGTGTCCACATGCAAAAAAGGAACCCAAACTGACCAGATGATCACTGGAGGGATTAAGTAATTATCCCCCCCATTCCCCTAATGGTCACTGACCCCCTTTCCACCCCCACAAAGATCTAAACAAAACAGTACATATCTGTCTCTATAACAGCAGCACCTGTATGGGGAAGCCTAGTAGAGCAGCACTTTGGTGTCTTAAGTAGCCTGGTGGGTGAGCGAGTGGATCATAGAGAGGTAGACTTAGTCCCATAAGCCACTCTAACCATTACATTTATGATGGAAAGTGTGAGGCCACCAAAACCCTACTATACTGCAATATAGGTGTTACCTGCAGCCAAATGGGCTATTGGGGTGGTAGACAGGTGGGTATACTAGGTTTTAGAGGGCTCACCATAAATTATAAAGGGTTATGGTGAGATGTACATCAGGCACACTTTATGTGAAGTTCACAGCAGTGCCCTCTAAGGTGCCCCACTGCTCTGTTGGTATGTCTGTGTTATCAGTTCTTTAGAATGCTGGCCCCTCCAACATCCAAATGGTCTGGATTTAGGCATTTTGAACTTGAATGTTTTCTGTGGTAAAAAAATGGCCCAAAAAGTTAGGTGTCCTAAGGTTGAACGTCCTGACAGCCAAAACGTCTATATAGGCAATTAAAAAAAAAAAAAAAAGATGGACTAGTAGTTTTGAAAATGGAAGTTTTCAGCATCTGAATTTTGGATACACTTCTCAGGACATTCAAATCAGATAGAAAATGCCCCTCCATAAAGCTATTGTCATTCATTTTTTTAAATTTATGTTTTGAGATATATAGCCATACCTGCTTGTTCTCTTAGTATTTTTATTTTCATTTTTTGAAGCATGGTATGTTTGTGGTAGGAAGATAATGACACTGATGATGATCCCCTTGTTCCATAATGAACAAGGATGAAAGATGGAAAACTCTGTTCAGATATATTAGATATTATAGGCCTTTACTCATTCTGCCCCCTCCAGCATTCAAATTCTACAGTCGATCGTAATGGTGAATTAAGTAGGTAAGTAATGGAGTTTTCCTGTACTAACTACAGAATCATAAAGGGTCTAATGGAGGAGAAACCATGCAGAACAGGGAGTGAGTAACTATCTGCAGGCTTTAATTAACCTGCAGGCTGCAAGATTTATAACAAAGTCCTTACGGAGTTACACCAGGTACTTCTGGCTTTATGGCTCCTGCTGGAGGAAGATCAGTGGAGCATATTAGCAGTCAAGATTTAATGGGCTGAATTAACTGTGTGGTTCTTACAGTTACATAAAAAATCTGTTCATTGTTAAGGAACTGCCATTTTCTGAGGCTATAGTCCATGAAAACAATACACATACATACCAATATTTTGTAGGTCTTATCAGGCAGAATTGCTAGGGACACAAGGGGGATTTAGGCATTTCAATTTCCTCCTGAGAGGCACAGAAAACCCATAACTATAGTCTTAGTTTGGTATTTATATAACATCTTTGAAACAGAGGCCATTTTTCAAAATACCAAATTATTTATTAATACAATGAGTCTCTGCTCTGGAGAGCTTTCAGTCGGGGAAGACAAATTTATACAGTGTAGCTAAGTGCATGCATACACACTGAACCAAGTGTACCAGAAGTTAAGTAGGTATTTAATAGCAGCAGCAGGGAGCACAGAGATTGTAAAATGTACTTTTCTCCATTCCTGAACTTGTGCACATAATAGACATAATAGGGAGGTGGCGTTAACTAGAGGTGTCTTTGTGCAGAGAAACTGCCTTTCTGCAAATGCCTCTAATAGACAGTGTGCAGAATTTTGTTTGGGAAAGTACAGTGCCGTTTGCAGCAGGCACTGGACTTGATGCCTCTTTGATGTCTTTGGGGGCCTAGTGTTTCTTCAAAAGAGGCCAACACCTTTGTGGGAATATCTAGAGGCATCCTTGTGTAGAGAGACTGCTCATCTGAGAACTTCATCTAAACTAGACTAAAACTTAGGTTTATAGACTGGGTCATCACCAGAATAAAGAGCTCGACCCGGTTAACAAAAGAATAGAGTTTAGAATTTACAAGAAGAATAGGATGAGAGAGAAGATGTGCAGAGCTTCTTTTAGGAAGAAACAGTGCCATTTCCTGAGTGGAGTAGAACGGGTACAAGTGGATCGATTTTTCACTCCATCAAAAATTACAAAGACTAGAGGACACTCGATGAAACTGCAAGGAAATACTTTTAAAACCAATAGGAGGAAATATTTTTGCACTCAGATAATAGTTAAGCTCTGGATATGGGTTGCCAGAGGTTTTGGTAAAAGTGGATAGCGTAGCTGGATTTAAGAAAGGTTTGGACAAATTCCTGGAAGAAAAGTCTATAGTCTGTTATTAAGATATGGGGGAAGCCTCTGCTTGCCCTGGATCGGTACCGTGAGAAAGGGCTACTGGGCTTGATGGACCATTGGTCTGACCCAGTAAGGCTTTTCTTATGTTCTTAGGTACTGAGCTGTACACCTTTTTGATGTTATTGGGCGCCTTGAGTTTTTCCATAAGTGGTCAGTGCTTTTGCAGAACATGGCCAAACATAGAATGTTGTGCCCTTTGGAAGTCCCTTGGAGCACCAAGAAGTGCTGAGAAATGTTAAGGAATTAAGAATAGTCCTCAAAACTGGTTTCAGATCTGATGGGAAAATGAAAGGTCAAGGTTAAAGTTTCTACTCTTAATGCTACAGGCCCAATGAATAAGCTTGTGGTCTTATCTCTGGACCTAAGGGACTGTCCAATGTTCAGGCTTGGTTGAGGAGTCTCAAATAGCCTCCCCTTCTCCCACTGGGGTCCTGCAGGGTAATCTGGCTTTTCAAGTACTCTCCTCTAAGTTGCCTAGTGTTTTACAAGGCACATTAACCACTGGGAGATGTGCAAAAGTTACATTAAAAGATCTATGGGATTTAAATTATCATATGAAGGGGATGCTCAAGGCTGTTATTTCTCAAAATGTTTCCTTTTCCCAGGAAGTAGTTGGAAAGTTTGTTAATGTGGATGTGAGGGAGTGAGTGGCATGTGGCTGAGTTCCCATAGGATCATTCACTGAGAATAAGCCAATTTAGGGTAGGTGAAGTTATACCTGCTGATTCAGAGGGTGGGGCTCAGGCAGGGAGGTGGCTAAATGCTCTGAGGTAAAACAGATCAGAGAGGCACAGATACAAGAGGTCTCCAAGGGAGTAGTGAGAAAGGCTTGAATCAAGACGCCTCAAAGGAGCAGCCCTGAGATAGGACCTCCTAGCAACTGAGCAAGAAAGGGAGAGAACAATGGCTAAAGTACAGGAGGGAAGGGACAGGGAAGAGAAATAGCCAAAGCCCAGTAGTTTCCCTGGGGCAGGAAACTGTGTTTAATTCTCAGCCTCCATGAGTTGATTATGTGGTCAGAAGTCTGCTAAGGCAGGAAAAAATCTTGCAAAATATTCTGAGTCCTTCTTAAAAGGACTAAAACCCTTTTTGTAAATAAAGTATTTTTGACTTTTACCTGCAATGTGTGTATGCCTTATCTATAAGAGGTCCTGCAACCAGCCTCTAGCTACATTGCCACAATGGATTCTAACACTGCACTTCTGGTGCCAGTGGTGGAAACACAGGTATCCTCTCTACAGGTTGCTTTGGTCACAGCACTTAAAGATTCTCATAATAGTCATTTAAAATTAGAGCTGATGGAAAAGGCTAATACTTTTCTATAGCACTACCAGACGTACACAGCGCTGTACAGAGTCACAAAGGAGACAGTCCCTGCTCAAAGGAGCTTACAATCTAAACATTAATACAGCAAGGACCCTGTGTTCTTTAAATTTTCCTTGTCTATATTTGCTATTACATGAGATTTTATTGAAGAAATATCTCAAGAAAATATTGGATTTATCTACTGCTGCATCATATCAGTAATATAGAAACATAAAAAAAAAACTGAAGGCAGATAAAGACTATATGGCCTATCTAGTCTAACTAACCATGTCATCTACTATCTCCTTCTCTCTCTTAGAGAGCCAATGCACTTGTCCCTTGCTTTTTTGAATTCAGATACAGTTTGTCTTCACTACCTCCACTGAGAGGACGTTCCAAGAACTCACCACCCTTTACATGAAAAAGTATTTTCTAAGATTACTTCTGAATCTATCCCCTTTCACCTTCACCCTATGCCCCCTCATTCCAGAGTTTCCTTTCAATTAAGAGATCCGCCTGATGCACATTTATGCCACATAGATATTTAAATGACATCTCCCCTCTCTCATCTTTCCTCCAAAGTATACAAATTTAAATCTTTGTTTGTCCCCTTATGCCTTATGACGAAGACCACTGACCATTTTAGTAGCCTTCCTCTGAACTGACCCCATTCTGTTTATATCTTTTTGAAGGCGCGGTTTCCAGAATTGTACACAATATTTTAAATGAGGTCTCACCAGAGTCTTATACAGGGGCATCAGTGCTCTTTTTTCCTACTGGCCATTCTTTTCCCTATGCACCCAATCATCCTTCTGAAAATTGTTATTATTTATCTGACAAAAAGAAGCTCCAGATAGATCAACAGGAAGTGGATTAACTTGTGACATGAGAGGTGGATTTAACTGCTTTTCTTGAGTATTCTCAAGATCTTATAAATACACGATCTACTTTATTAGTAACTTTGGGTAATGAGAGCAATAAATCATTGATTATGAAGCTTAACTTCCAGATGAAAGATGTGAATTATGATGAAGAAAAAGTCTGTGCTTTCCCTAATGTTGCTAAGGCTACACAGCTCCAATGAAAAGATTTTTTAGCTTTGAAATCTAGAGTTGTTACCTTAGGTGTAAATTATTTTTTCTTCAATATCTTTGTAAGTGTTTGCTTATCTCTCAGGATAAAAATACTTTCTAGGATTTGTTGCAGTTAGAGCAATTTCTTAAAGGTTATGATAAGTAAATCTTTGACATAGTGGTGTAATTTGATAATTTGATGTCCTATATGTATTAGATTGATAACCTACCCCCCCTTACTAAGCCACGGTAGAAGTTTCTACTGTGGCCCGGAATGCTAAATGCTCCCACGCTGTTCCGATTCTCAAAGAATTCCTATGAGAGTGGGAGCAGCGTTGGAGGCGGGATGCAGCCTAGCAGAGGTCATGAGTCATGAGTCTGTCTGTAGGAATGCTGGACTGCCACTATCTGCAGCAATTCAGGTTGGTGAAAGGACAGAATGGGAGAAGCGGTGCTGGCTTGGGGAGGGGGAAAAGGAAGGGGGGCAGCTTAGCGGAGATCCAGGTGACTGTGGATTGGGAGATAGAAAGGGGTGCTGCTGTCCTGGGGATAGGAGAGGGATGGATGTTGCTGGACCAGAGAGGGTGGCTTCTAGACCTGGAATATATGTGTGTGTGGGGGGGGGGAGGGGGAATGAGAGAGAAGGGTGCTGCTGGAGTGGGAGAGGAAGAGGGGCTGCTGGACTTGGGATGTGAGAGAGAGGGGGGTGCTGTTGCATTGAGGAGGCTCCCTGTAGAAATCACTGGGCTGAGGCTATCTGCAGCAATTCAGGGCAGTAAGAGGACAGAATGGGAGGATGGTGCTGGCTTGGGGGGAGAAATTAGGAGGCACCAATGATGACATCATTGGAGCAGTGCATTGGGCTCCCTGACCTGCTCGGGCCTGAAGCATTTGCCTACTGAGCCTATCCTTTACTCCGGCCCTGCTTGCTGGTGTCACCTTTATGTGGGCAAAGTGGGATTAGGATGGGTTTTGGAAGGCTCACAAATTCCAGCATAAGTGTAGTGGTTGGAGCGGAGTATGAACAAAAGGGAGAAAGAAAATCCAACGTAGTCTGTAGTAAACAATAGCAACCAGAAAACAACAAACAGACTGCAGACAATGTACAAGATGCAGGCGTTGTTTATTAGTAAATGCAGTAACATATACAACCTTATAGCCAATCAAGGGACCCGACATGGTCCATGTTTCGGATGACATGCCTTCCTCAGGGGTCCATGGTGGTTAAGGTATAAAGCAAACTGCGTAAAAGATAACAAACACACGCCAATCACGATCAAATGGGGTCAAGCAAGTCTTACACAATGGTAAAAAAGGTGTAAGACTTGCTTGACCCCATTTGATCGTGATTGGCGTGTGTTTGTTATCTTTTACGCAGTTTGCTTTATACCTTAACCACCATGGACCCCTGAGGAAGGTGTGTCATCCGAAACACGGACCATGTCGGGTCGCTTGGTTGGCTATAAGGTTGTATATGTTACTGCATTTACTAATAAACAACGCCTGCATCTTGTACATTGTCTGCAGTCTGTTTGTTGTTTTCTAGAGCGGGGTATGAGCCTGTGTTCCCATCTCTATGGTTCATTACACCGGCCACCAGGCTACTCTAGGAACCTACTTGCTGCTGTAATAGAACAGGCCATAAAATTGCAAGCTGTCAAAGAGACAGGTATGTACATTTTCGGGGGATGGGAGGGGTCAGTGACCACAGGGGGAGGGGAGGGAGTGTGTGTGGGTCATGGCTTACATCCCTCCAGTGATCATCTGGTCAGTTTGGGCAACTTTTTGACACTTGTTAAAACAGTGGTTGTCCCAGACATCCAAATAGTGCTCTGGCTATACGTATTTTTAAATGTTTGATAATGGCAGAAAAACGTCCAAATCATAAACCCAGCCCAAACCATGCCTCTAACATGCCCCCTTGAGATTTAGATGCATTGCAGACAACCACCATAGAAATCCGTCTACTCTAGAACATGGGATTTGAAAATAGTGAATTGGAAGAGTTTGGAGAGAAAAAATGTCTATCTGCCCCTTTTTGGACGTTTTTCTTTTTTGAAAACGAGTCCCATGGTGACTTAAAGTTGAGTGCACAAATTGGGAGAAAGGAGTGCTGCTGCCCTGAAGATAGGAGAGGGATGGATGTTGTTGGACCAGAGAGGGTGGCTTCTAGACCCGGGATGTGTTTGTGTGCGGGGGAGCTGGAGGGGGGAGTGGATGAGAGAGAAGGGTGCTGCTGGAGTGGAAGGGCGGGTGCTATTGGACTTGAGAAGGCAGGTGAGAGAGAAGGGTTTTGCTGGCCTTGGGGACAGGAGAGGCGCTGCTGGAACTGGAGTGGAGAGTGACAGGTGCTGCTTGACTGTGCAACTTAATTGTTATACCAACCCAATCAGCGTTGATAATTAGCCTCTAGCAAGCAATTATCTGAACTAATTAGAACTTAAACACTCAACGTTTTAAGCATTTCTAAAAAGTGGTGCACATAAATTCTAATGCATGGATCTCAAAAGGAAGCATGGCCATGGGGGGAGGCACGGAGAAGGTCACAGGTGTTCCTAAAAATGATGCGCACTGTTCTAGAATATGTCTGATCTACACAGAATTTAAGTGCAGGCATTTACATCAGGTTTTAATTTCCATAAATGGATGCGCCTAAAGTTTAGTCATAGGGCTGTGCACTACGCAAATTCTATAAATTGCGCCTAACCTTAGGCACAGTTTATAGAATAGTCATAAGTGCATTTTTTTGCGCTGATTTTTTTCGATGCCATACATAGAATTTACCCCTATATGTTTTGGTTTTTTTTTTTGTAATGGATCCTCCTTCAAACAAGGTTATCAGAGAAGAGACAATTTTATCCTCCAAAATTGATGGCTGTTATGGTCTCTCTCTCTCTTGTTATTCTGTCTATTCTTAGGGTTACCAGCCGTCCGGGAAAATCCGGATATGCCCTCTTTTTAGAGGACTGTCCGAGCTTGCGGATGGACTTTCCAAAACCCAGCATTTGTCCGGGTTTTGGAAAGCCCCGATGAGCTCTGGCCAAATCTGGAGGGCCTCTGAGCTTGTGTGGATGATGTCTCACACACATCTGCACGTGCTCCAGGCCCTCCAGATGTGGCTGGAGTTCGTCTGGAAGAAGAGAGGAGGCTTTGTTGGGAGGTGGGGCTTGGGGCAGAACTGGACAGGGCAGGCGGCAGAACTGGGTGGGCCTGGGGCGGAATGGCGTAGGATTGGAGGTGGAACGGGGCGAGGGTCATGTGTCCGGGGTTTCCTGGAGAAAAATATGGTAACCCTATCTGTTCACATAGCTGAATGATCTCAAGAAAAAGCCTGCCATCTGTGCCTGCATGAGTGGCCCTGGTTCTAGCAGCAGAGGAGGAAAAAGGAGCAATTTAGTAGTATGTGTTACCTAGTTGCTGGTGAAGGAAAGCAGGCTTGCCCAGAACATTGGCCAGACCCATGCTCATGCTCTATGGCAGCGTTTCTCAAGCTAACATGGGAACATAAGATAATGAGCATTGTCATATTAGGTCCATTAAGCCTAGCATCCTGTTTCCAACAGTGGCAGTCCAGGTCACAAATATATACCTGGCAAGATCCCAAAAGAGTAAAATAGATTTTATGATGCTTTTCCTAGCCCGTCTGAGCAGAAGAAATCATTTATGCACCTGCATATGACTTGTGTTTTTAGTGGCATGAGAAATCTGTCATTGCTCCCAGTAGGGGACTTTAGATAAGGGAGGACAGCAGCAATCCTGGGGCTTTGGAATAAGTTGCTGAAGGATCTGAAAAATCCTTCCTGCTTGCTTAACTAGTTAGAAACAGCTAAAGACCTGACTTGTTAAAGACTGCACATCGCAGTTAGCGCATGGCACTCACCGCATGCTGTCACTTGTGCTGTTAGCGTGGGTGCACTCGCTGACTCCTCAAGAGGAGGTGTTGCGTGCATCTGTGCAAATAAATAATCTCACCCCATGTAATAAATAAAGGCAAAACCTACATTCTCTGCTGTAAATTTCTAATTATGAAGCCCATAATTTTAAACTTCAGAATTATGAAACACTTTAGTCATAAAACCAAATCATTCTTGATTTTGAAATCTAATGAATAGTAATCATGTATTTAAAAAAAAAACTACAGAAACTGTGATTATATAAATAAGTGAGGCAATATTCAGCCTGGGTGTGCAGCCCCCCAAATTGTTGTTTTCTGTAGTTTTTCCGTGCCATTTATAGGAATTCTCTTGTCATTCAGAATTTAAAAAAATGTTTTCATTTCAGGAGTAATATTGTTATTATTTATTAATTTAATCATTTATATACCACTTATATCCTAAGTGGTTTACATTCGGGTACTTTATCATATATCCCTATCTGTCCCGGCGGGCTCAAACTCTATCTAGTGTACCTGGGGCAATGAGGGGATTAAGTGCCTTGCCCAGGATCACAAGGAGCAGCGATGGATTTGAACCCACAACCTCACCAGGCTAAGGCTGTAGCTCAAACCACTGTGCCACCCACTCCCTTATTAGCGTTTAGTCTTTCAGAAAGAGTTGTGTACTGTTTCCCAATACTGCACACCCTTTCAGATGAGTGCACCGTATTTACGACACAGGAAAAAACCAAACATTTGAATATCTACAATATTTGGTCTCACTATTTGGGTAGCAGCCATTGCCGAATATCTGCATTCAACAGTGACTGGTGCCACTAGCTGGATCGTGGCAATTTTTAGACTACTATCCAGATAGCAAATCAAATAAAAGAGACAAGTGGCCAGTACAATCCTCTTGTGCATTGATTTTTAGCATGGCAGTAAAAGAACTAGTGGCGTAGTAAGGAGGCTGCGTGGGGGCAGTCTGCCCAGGGGCGCTGGCACCCCTCCTGCTCTCTGCCCCTTCCCATTCCTCCCCTGCCATATGCGTGCTCCTTCCCCTTGTGGTTGAATAATGTGTGTTAACCATGATAACATATTAAGTAGTAACTCAGGTTAGTCACTTATCCCCAAATTCTATATATGGCACCTTAAGTTGTGCAAATCGATGCACACAGCCAATTTGCACATATACCTTGTTTAACAAGCCTATTTGGCACCAACAATTGGCAATTAGCATCTCATAATTGATGCTAATTGGCACAAATTAGAAATTGGTAGGCGCATTCTATAAAGTGTTGCGTATCAGTTCTAGTGTATGAATCTGAAAAAGGTGCATGGCCAAGGGGTGGGTCAGATCATGAGCATTCCTAAAATTTTTGCGCACTAAAGAAAGTGCCTGATGAGCATACAAGATAGGTGCACATATTTAGGTCTGGTTGGCCTTCACCTAAACGGGTGCTCCTTAAAGTTATGGCACACACGGGTGCTTAGTATGATTCTATAAGGTACGTATACCGTTTATAGAATCATGCTAAGCGCTATTCTAATCTGGTTCTGATTTTTGGGGTGTCATATGTAGACCCTGAGGCCTTAAATCTAGAGCTTCATCATTAATGGCTGCAGCATGAAGCCTGGGAGCAGATCAGACTTTTGGCTCAGAATCTAATCATCATTTGCATGCAAACAGTGATCCAGCAGAAGTTGATTATCTCAGAACATGTAACTGGCAGGTAACAGCATTGGTGGCATCTTAGTAGGAGGTTGGATTCGGGAGCTTTCTGCACTGTGGATCTGGGGAGATTATACTTTCCGGCTGGTGGTGGAGGTCAAGATGGTTCTAACTATGTGGCTGATTAACCTGCCTGTTAGTCTGTTTCAGATGTCAGTACGAGTTTTTAATGGTCATGGTTATGACTCTTCCTATTTATTAGATTTTTAACATACAGTGGCGTACCTAGGGTATGTGGCACCCGGGGCCCATAATTTTTTGACACCCCCCCATGTAAAAAAATATTTTTTGTAATAACCATGAAACTAAATAAATGGTCATAATAGAAACAGGCAGTGAAAATTTTCTTTTATTGAACCTCATATATGTAACCATTAATCCAAACATAACAAATTATGTCTGAATTGTCATGACATCAGAAGTACATATGGAGTAGTTGCAGGTGATGCTTGGGACAGTTCTGATTGTGTTAGTTCGGTTTTATGTGTTTTTTGAATAGAAGAGTTTTTATTTCTTTTTGGAAGGTTTTGTAGTTTGTGGTCGAGGTCAATAGGTTATAGAGTTGGGGGTCGAGTGTTAGGAGGTTGTCGAACTGTTTTTTTTCTTTTGACGTTTTTGGTTGGAGGGTGTGTGAATGGTGCGTGAGTTCTCCTATGTCTGTTTGAGGAAATTAGTTACCCCCCCATTCCACACACATTAATTCTCTTCCATTTTTGTTCCCATTATAAAAAACACTGATAAGTTCTCAGAAAAAAAATACATTAAAATAAGAAGTGAAAACAAAGGCCCCTACAGATGAGAACATAACATAAGAATAGCCTAACTAGGTCAGACCAATGGTCCAGCATGCCCAGTAACCCATTCTCATGGAAGCCAATCCAGGTCACTAGTACCTGGTCAAAACCCAAAGAGTAGCAACATTCCATGCTACCGATCCAGGGCAAGCAGATGTTTCCCCCATGTCTTAATAACAGACTATGGACTTTTCCTCCAGGAATTTGTCCAAACCTTTCTTAAAACCAGCTACGCTATCTGCTTTTACCATAATTTCTGGCCACTTCATTTTTAAGCTGAGATCTTTCCTTCCAAACAGATATGTTTGCTAGATGTCAAATACAGCACAAGGTAACTTCACACGGACTTAGCTGTGCAGGAAATGTGAATCTCCTCATACACCCACCATATAGTGCAAAAATGTGCAAAGGTCTGTTTTTTTCTTTCGATCACTACATAGCCTAATGCCACACAAGCAGCGCTGTTACAAACATATTCTGTAGGTCAATGCTAAGGATAACAAAGTTTCCTTCCTTGGACCACAAGGAGATACTGACAAACCACTGGAAGAGATCCCAAAACAACTACCCAAGAACAACACCCAAAGACCCACTCAGTGTGTGAACCAGTTGAGTGGAGTGGTCTAACTGGGGGGTGGAAATGGGCCCGGAGTTTGCTCAGCAGAATTTCCCAGATCACCTCTTCCTCTCAACACATTGACACGCTGTCACCACCATCACTAGGAACACCTCACCGGGTAGGCCAGCAATGTTATAAACTTTATAAAACACATTATTATATTTTCTTATAAAGCACATATTTTAACTGAACTCTCTGACATCCTCAGCCTTGCCATTCACAAAAATAGAAGGAAGAAAAGTTCCCATTTCCTGCTGTCTCATGTCCCCGGCCTATACAATATTTTTCTTCTGCAGAGTGCAGACCCTTCAAAAATCTGACCAAATCCTCATTTCATTTGCATTATAAAGTACTGAGGATGCCATCTCTCCCCAATCCCAGGTCCTAAAGTCTAAGTCAGTAGCGCAAACTAGTGCTGCCAGATTCAGGAAAAAAAATTTCGATTTGATTCAGCCTATTGAATTGATTTATTGATTCCTGGTGGGTTTATTTTATAGCTTTTTCACCCCCGTTTGGCTTCTCCTAACCACACTGGTGCTGTGGTGTAAATAAAATAAAGAAACAAAAAGGACTTTTCCTCTCTCTGTTAAATCCTAGCTCACGTTTGCGATCTAACACCAGCTCTGGCAGGATACACATTTCAAATCTGACATATTGTAATCACAAAACAGAAAGTAAAATTAGTTTTTCTACCTTTTTGTTGTCTGGTTAGTTTTCAAATCTTGTTGGTCCAAGGCTCTGGTTGTCTTCTGATAACTTGCTTGCCAGGGTCTCCTTCTTTCTTCTTTCTCCGTGCTAACCATCCATCTGCCATCTCTGTCCTCCCCTTCCATTTCCCTTCCCTCCCCCGGATGTCTGGCATCTTTCCTTTTTTTGTCTCCCTCCACAGATCCACCTTTTCTTAACTACCCTTTCATCCAGCAGCTCTCCCTCCTTCCCCATCACCCCAGGGTCCACCATCTCTCCCTTTCTTTTCCCAACTACCCTCCTAATCAGTATCTCTATCCCCCCCTCCACACCATCCCTTGTGTCCAACTTCTCTCCCTTTCTGTTCCTCCCCTCCCTAAAACCCATATCCATCACCTCTCTCTCCTCTATTTTCAGACCCATTATTTCTTCCCACCCAAAGTCCGGCATATGCACGTCTCTTTGAACCCCTCCCCCTTCCCTCCGTGTACTTCTACACCAGGGCCCCCCCTCCCCTGAAGGCCTGTCCCCCCCTTAAAGGTCTGCATCCCACCCCTGAAGGCCTGTCCCCCCCTTGAAGGCCTGCACCCCCTGAAGGCCTGTCCCCCCCCTTGAAGGCCTGCACCCCCCGAAGGCTTGCACCCCCAAAGGCCTACACCTCCCTCGAAGGCCTGCCCCGCCTGAAGGCCTGCCCCCCTTCAAGGCCTGCCTGCCTGTTCCCCTTCAAGGCCTGCCCCCCCTGAAGGCCTTTCCCCCGAAGGCCTGCACCCCCCCAAAGGCCTACACCCCTCTCAAAGGCCTGCCCCCCTTTGAAAGCCTGCACCCCCCCAAAGGCCTACACACCCCTTGAAGGCCTGTCTGCCTGACCCCCCCTTGAAAGCCTGTCCCCCCTCTTGAAGGCCTATGCCCCCCCGAAGGCCTGCATCCTCCCCGACGGCCTGTCACCCCCCCAAAGGCCTGCCTGTCCCCCTTGAAGGCCTGTCCCCCTGAAGGCCTGTCTCCCCCCCCTCCACAAGGTCTGCCTGCCCGCCCCACCCTGAAGGCCTGCTGCCCCCCCCCCACTACCTCGAAGGACCGCTCGGCCCCACCACCACCACCACCATGAAGCACTGCTCATTCCCCCAGCCTCCCCGCTTCATTTCCCTGGGGAAACAGCCTGCAGCAAGATCGCGCGATGCCAGCGATCTTTGCTTGCTTCGGCTGTTTCCTCCGCCACGGTCCCGCCCCTCCTCTGACGTCAGAGGAGGGGTGGGACCGTGGCGAAGGAAACAGCCGAAGCAGGCAAAGATCGCTGGCTTCGCGATCTTGCTGCAGGCTGTTTCCAGATGCGACACCTGGCGCAGGGGGGGAAACCGGACCGGGAGCACCCCCTCAGGGCTTGGCACCCGGGGCGGACTGACCCCCACGCCCCCCCCTTGGTACGCCACTGTTAACATATACCTTTCTGTGGTACAACCAGATCAGTTTACTTGTCCAGGGTCACGAGTAGCTACAGGGGGAATCAAACCCAGTTCCATCAGTTTTCATTCCATTAGGGTATGCCTCCACTCAATATAGGAGTTATCCTCTTATTATAAAGTTGGTAAAGATGGGATGTAGGAGGTTCCAACTAGCAATAATCTGAATTTGATTGGTTCTCTTTGCCCCTGATGAGTCTATTCTTCAATATACCCCCTCTTCTGCAAAGCCGCACGCACTAGTGGCTGTCGCTCGGTAACGGCCCTGAAGCCCATAGAGATTTAAAGGGCTTCGGGGCTTTTGCCGTGCAGCAGCCACTAGCATGGCTTTGTAGAAGAGGGGGATAGTGTTTCCCCTTCCCCGTTCTACTGTCAGAGTGAGATCCAAAGATTCCATTTTCCTTCTTGACATGGTAGGCCAATGATTACAGTCTGCTTGTGTAGACACTGATTCCTCAGGTTTGTGCCAAATTGGGTTGGTAAAGATTGTTCTTATGGACGCTGGCTGAGATGTAGGGGTTAGAAGAGCTGTGAAGGTACTGGAGAGGGGTGTGTGTGTGGATTTGAACTCATGACCTTTGGAAGATGGAAGCAGTGCCCATTAGAAACAATTTTTTGAGTTCTCTGGAGAATTCTTATTCAACTGAAACCAGCTGCTACTGGAAAAGTAGCATGAATAGTGTACAATATTAAGGGGAGGTCCCCATGACACAGGGTGTTTCAAGCCTACCTCAAGCAGAAGGAAGCATAGTCTGAATGGGGGGTTTTGGGGCTCAATCCCCAGTTTCTACCCTGGGCCTCAGTAACCCTGGATTTGTCTCTGGCATTCATGATAGAGCAGTAAAAAGTTAATAAGTCCTCAGATCTCCCCCCTCTCCATTTTCGTATCACTAAACTTAGAAGAAAGTCAGAAAATCTGGAAAATAATAATAACCCCCCCTCTTAAGAAGTTGAGACCATCTCTTAGGCCTGGAGCCTTTGCAGAGATCTGATGATGTGTCCTAAAATAGCTAAAGAATTATCACCCACTATTATTAGAAGTGATTATCCCAGAATGCCTCACTGCTTCACAGTGGCAATGAGAAGCTTAATGATTTACATCTTCCTAAAGTATTGATCCCTGCTAAAGATAGAGAAATGGATCTATCTGTACATACACAGGAACCATTTCAGTTATATTCTTTGCTGAGTTTGCTCTGCAGCCAGACTAAGATTGTATACTGAAAACATTTGCCTAAGAAAATCAGTTACCGAATAAATAAAAAAATATAACATTTTTCCTGATGTCCCTAAAGCTCCACAGGCAAAAATATTTGGCTATACTGTATATCAGGATATTGTCCATTTGAGTGCTAATTTTCTTTTGAGATTCCCATATGGATAAGGGTGAAACAGTTGATATAGCATTTCTTGATTGTCGTAATGTTTTTTTCCAAAGTTTCTCACAGTGCTTCCATATTTTGTAATATTTTCTTGTTTTGTGCTTTTTATATACGTGGGGTTCCTTTTACTAAGCTGCGCTAGCGGTTTTAGCACACGCTTAGCGCGCGCTACATTGCCACGCATGCTACATGCTAACGCCTCCATAGAGCTGGCGTTAAGTATTTTCAGCATAGCGCGGGGGATAGCGTGCGCTAAAAACGCTAGTGCAGCTTAGTAAAAGGAGCCCTTAGAGTCAAATATGTTATTGAATTATGTTCAGCATTTATTGTATTATTGCTTATATTTCTTTAATAAAATGTCTTGGAAAAAAACCCCAAATAAAAACATTTTATTTATATCCCGCAATACCATACAGTTCAGAGCGGTTTATATCAAGAAGAACTGCCAAACGCAGTGAAGATTCATACATGAACACATGCCTGAAATACATCTCTAAGATAATTTAAACAAATTTATCATATAAATAAGTTTTCAAAGATCTTCTAAATGTTTGATAAGTAGACAAATTTAGTAGCAGTTCACTTATGGTTTTAACCCAAACACTAGTCTGATAAAATAAAGTTTTATCTAGAAATCTTTTGTAAATACATCCTTTCAATGTAGGAAATGAGAACAAAGAAGCTCCGTGTATATGTCGTAGATGCGCAGAAAGTAGAAAATGTTTTGAAAGGTAAATAGGTGCAAATCCTAACAAAGTCATATAACATAAACATGCAAATTTAAATATAATTCTAGCTTCAACTAGTGTAATTTTTTGAGACCAAAAATCAATCTTATCGCTGCATTTTGAATTATTCTTACCCCCTCTTCTACAAAACTGCGCTAGCAGTTTCTAGCACGGGGAGCTGCGCTGAATGTCCCGCGCTGCTCCAGACGCACATAGAAACTATGAGCATCGGGAGCAGTGCGGGCCATTCAGCGTGGCTCTCTGCATGCATTATGTGCTAAAAAACGCTAGCGTGATATTACAGCAATTCAAAATACTTAATACATGAGATTGAACCAGTAACCTGAAAGATGAAAAGTCAAAGTATGACTTTAAAGAACGCAATTTCCAAAGAGTATAGTAACATTTCTTAACCAGAATATCCGTGTGAGCTTCAAAAGTTAATGACTGGTCTAAAGTGACTCCTAAGATTTTTATAATGTGGTCAATAATGTAGTTTATCCGCATTTATGTGCCATTTGATTGTGTAAAATGTATGGAATCCTGTCACTTTCATAGGTTAGCGATCGTAAAGCAACTAAGAACTATTCTGTAAGTGCATATGGAAGTGGGATAACGCTTAAATGCAATAGAGCATTTACATAGAGCGTGGGAGGGGCAGGGAAGGTGCTACCACTTGCGTACGCAGTTTACAGAATGCTGTAAGTTATACACACCTGTGATAACGTGAGCGAGAGTTGGGGTGAACCCTGCAAATACACAGCTAGACACTGTTGGAAGAATAAAGCAAAATTCTTTATTAACTCAAAACCCTGATTTCATCACAGGATCACAAACAAAAAAAAGGAGACAGTCTCTTAATTCAGAGGAAAGAATCTGGAGGCAGACCTCTGGCTGCCATACGCCAAACACGGTGACCCGTCAAAAGCGTGCAGAACATTGGCGCGCTGACAATCCTGCCCTGACATTTGCATGCAGCCTGACAATTGTGCACAGAACAAATGTGTGCCGCCGCTTTCAGGCCTTCCCCTCTGCACTCTTCCACTGCATGGAACCCCCTCCACTACACTTACAACTCCTTGCGCTCCCGCTGGTGTGTGTGTGTGTGATCTCCCCACTACACTGAAAACTCCCTAAGTGCGAAAATATGAAAGAGAACGGGAGTTTTCAGTGTAATGGGGAGGTTTCCCCCAACCCCCCCAATGGGAGCGTGAGGAAGGGTTCCCCCCATATCCCCCTCAGAATGCAAACAGGAAGGCCTCAAACTGGCGGAAGCAGCGGCACGCATATCTCATGTGCGCAAATGTCAGAGTGGGATTGTCAAAGCGCCAATGTCCTGCACGCTTTCAACAGTGTACCCCCAAACACAGTCTGTAAAGTCTTTTTTTTTTTCTTCCTGGGGTGCAAGGTCTGGTCCTAGCCAGACCTCCAATAGGGCTTCCAAGTGTTCAATAGGAAAAAAGTTGGCTTACCTCAGCCAAGCAGAATAGCTAGATACATATAGTCAGAGCATATTGGTGATCATTCCTTTCTTCTCTGGGCCTCTTTAACCAAACTCTGGCCCTGACTTTTATACTTCCTAGCAACTGTTCCCTTGAATCCACCCCTCCCATGTCATTTACCCCTTGGGAGAGGCTATAAAAATTAAGGTGGAGGGAGTATTCAGTAGGCGGAGTGGTAGTATCGTATAGACTCCCTCACAATATCCTTGCCGCATTTAAATGCCTGCAAAAAATGCCGAGCCACTAATAAACTTATTCGTCAATTCCTGGTTAACATCAACCAGAAAACTGGAGTCACTTCAACTACTTCCATCTCCCAAAGGAGTTAAATACAAACACACATTCATCTCATCTTAAGATGTCACCTAAATATAATCTATTTACACACATCCCAGAAAGTTCTAGCTTCCTCTCTCTGTCAACTTCATCATTTCAGTTGAAGTAAGTATCTTCTCTCAATGTTCTTTTTAGCCCCTTCCTCCTTCTGAAAATTCCACACCTCAGCGATTTCCTTATGATTTCTCACTCCCAGTGTGAAGTACTTAATATACCTGCTAGACTCTTCTTCCCTGCTCTTCAGGTATCTTCCTCCCATGATTCATGATTCCCAATGTGATGCTAGAACCCTCTATACCTGCTAGACTCATCCTCCCTGCTCCTCAGGCATTTCCTTACTAAGGGCTAGATTGACTAACCTTTTTTCCGGGGGCGATCTGTGGCCGATTCCACCAGGCCCAATCGATTCACAACGCGAACAAATTCAAATTAGGGCGATTGGAGGAACGCCCCCCTCCGACCGCACGGATCACGAGTTTGCGATCCCCTGACGCATGCGCAGACCATCTGCGTTTTGGGTCCGGGTTTAAAAAAAAAAATTGCTGGTTTGTTTTTTGTAGCACCGACTCTCCTACTCTCCCCTTCCAGCTGCTTATGCTGCCTAGACTCTCCTGCTCTATGCCGCCCTTCCCCGCAGTGCAGCCCTGCTTTAAAACCACGGGCTGCACTGTGGGGAAGGGTTGCATTTTCCCCCACAGACTCAGCAGGTTTGCTGTTTGAATGGGTCCCGACTCTCCTGCTCTCCCCATCCCAGCGGCAGCAGCCTCTTCCCTTTCTCCGACTGTCAGCTTGTCATGCGTGCAGCCCCGCTTTAAACTCGCGGGCTCGCAATGCAGGGAAGGTGGCAGAGAGGACATGGGGGAGAAAGCAGGGCTGGAAGATCAGGATTGTTGCTTGCAGGAAAAATCCTGAAGATCGGGGCAGAGTGCAGGGTGGCAATGGAGCAGGAGAGTCAGAAAGCCGTTTACAATTGGTCCCCAGCAGTTGCTTTTTGGGTTGATTGGCCAGCCCAGTCGGATCGGGAACTTTTTTTAGTGAATCGCGTCCCTACCTACTTTGCATGCAGTTCCTTTCATTTGCATGCACGGATTGGAATCGGATCACAGGAGGGAAATCAGGCCACAAAGGGCTCGCAAACTGATCGGTACACGATTGGTTTGTTTAGTGAATCTAGTCCTATGATTCCTCATTCCCAGTGAGTACTAGAAATCTTTTTACCTGTTAAACCAGTGCTTATTAAGCTTTTGTGACCATAACCCCACCATCATGGCCAAATAAAATTGGATGACCCCCCTGGAGATGCAGTACAATAATGCACCTATGGAGAACCCACCCAGGTTATGACCCCAAATGCAGGTTTTGTGACTCCATTTGGCATCTTGATCCATAGTTTGAGAAACTCTGTCCTAGACTTTTCCCGATTCCTCAGAGATCTTCTTTTCATGATTCTTGATTTCCAGTGTGGAGCGCTTGAACTCTCTTCACCTGCTAGACTCCTTCTTCCTGCTCCTCAAGGATCTTCCTGTGATTCCTCATGTGGGGCATTAGAACTCTCTATAGTTAGAATCAAGATGGCGACAGAGTGAGTCGTGCTTTAAGTGGCTCCTGCGGGCAACTTTTACATTTTTCCCCAGAAAACTTACCTTTTTCGCTATGCCAAAGCGAAGGTGTAAGCAGAGGAGTGTTCTTCCTGCCTCTTCTTCTACTTCTATGATGCGACAAGCGGCAATAACAACTTATGCTGTTCCAGCTGGAGCGGGCGTTCCTGCTGACCGAGGAGGGCAGACCTTGGTCTTGGAGGGCGAAGTATCGCTCAGCCCTTTGGGGCCTGGAGTTCCTCTGCATCCCGGGACAATGTCGGGGACGCCTTCAGCTGCAAAGGAAGCACCGGAATTGATGTCTCCGGCGGTGTTGCAAGTCTCACCCCTGACCCCGAATGGGAATCACAGCTTGCCGACTTTCTCACAGTCGGCATTGGTGTTCGGAGGACTTGAACCTCAGAGTGTAGCAGGGAATGTAGAGGTGAAACCTTTGGTGGAGTCCCCTGGAATATCTATCCCTGCTCCCCTGATTAAACCAGTGGTGACAGACATGGAGGCGATCTGGAATGCCTTGGAGACTTTGCATAAGGTATGCTCCCAGTTTGTTGCTTCAGTACAGAATACTAATATTCAATTTAAAACTTTTGAAGAGAAATTCCAACAACAGTCTGTTAGAATGGACAAATTGGAGAAATCAGTGGCAGAAGTGAAGGTTTCTACTAGTTTACAATTGAAGGAAAAGGTTCTACTCACTAGGAAAATTGAAAACTTGGAAAATGCAAATAGGAATTTGAACTTGAGATTTTTAAACTTTCCTGTTTCCAAATTTCCTAGGGATTTATTTCATTCCTTTTTAAATATAGTTTTGAAATTTCCTGAAAATAATATGCCACCGCTACAAAAGTTATATTACCTAAACTTACCAAAAGAGGATAAAGAAAAAGGGAATGCATTACCAGGAGAACTGGATCTCACTGGCATGCTGGAAACATCTCAAGAGGAAATTATGGTTAGAGCTACTCTACTGGTAACTTTTGTCTTTCTTCAAGATAAAGAAGCGATTCTTCATCTGTTCTCTAGGACTGAAAAGGTGGAATTTCATGGATTCAAAATTTCTATTTTTCCTGATGTATCGAAGTGGACACAAGCCAGACGTAAGAAATTCCTAGCCTATCGTCAGTCTGTTTTGAGTTTAGGAGCAAACTTTCAATTACATTTTCCTTGTAAATGTTGCATTACACATCAGGGTAATAGATATATATTTTTATGAACCCGATCAATTGCAATTTTTTCTTGAAGGTAAAGCAACTATAAGAATTCCAGAGACTTCCATGGAATCAGCCAACCAGGCCATTAGTTAATTGACTCCAACTGCACTTTGTAATTTGATTTAATTTAGAAATATTTCCTGGAATCCAACTACCCTTGGAAGTGATTGATTCTCTCTTCTCAAAATGTGGACTTTAGTCATAGTCACTAGTGTGGAATTATCTTATAATTTGTATTATTTGTTTCCTGTTTTTGGATTGTTATATTTCCTTTCAAGTATTGATTATTCAACTTGTAAAAGCATAAATAAATAAATAAATAAAAAGAACTCTCTATAGTTGCTAGACTGATGCCCTATCAGGAATTTTCTTCCACGACCCATTTCTTCCAGAGTAGAGTACTGGAGCACTTTTCAATTACCATTAGGAGCTTTTTGAGTGGACTAGAACTGAAAGCTCATTAAAAAGAGAGCATACTTGCCTTTATATCATATAGTAAGAAAAATGCATGTTGCTATTCCAAAAGGATTTTAATACAATGGCAAAACAGTGAACTTTAAGTAGGTAGCGCAAGTATGAAATGTCAAATATGACTTGATCTCTTTATACAGCCATGCATCAGTGAGGCGTCCTCAGTATGTATGTTAAATCAATTTTGAATAATAATGAAGATTGAATTGCCATGGAGATGGGCTTTCTTTCCTCGCAACTTATAATTAGGCTTTCAGCATAGTAGCACCCAACTGTGGGAAAACACTAGAAGAGCAAAGCTGTAGTTTTAAATCAATGCACTACAGAACTGAGACTGAACTCTGAGGACTTTCTTAAGAGATCAGACTCCACAGTAATCTAAGGAAATAGTTTTTTTTTTTTTTTTTTTTACAGAAAGGGCATGAAACAGTCTCCCAGAAGAGGTGGTGGAGACAGAGACTATCTGAATTCAAAAGGGCCTGGGATAGGCACGTGGGATCTAGAGACAAAGAGATAATGGTTACTGCAGACTAGATGGGCCATTTGGCCTTTATCTGCCATCATGTTTCTAAGTTTCTAGGACTGCTTGAGTAGAGATCTATAATTAGGTAAAAAATGGCCTTGTTTATCTATATTCCTCATTAAATTATTTGGAGCACCATATTTGACTAATAGAGAATGACACGGGGAAAAAAATTTGTCCCTGTCTCCACCCCATCCCTGTGAGCTCGTCCCTGTCCCGTCCCCGCGAGCTTGGTCCCCACCCCATCCCCGTGAGCTCAGTCCCCGTCCCGTCCCCCGACCTCAGTCCCTGTCCCCGTCCCCGTCACAACCCATAAACTATCTGATCCCATCTGCACAAACCATCTCCCTTCTGTGTTCCTATTTTCCCCATTTCTAATATCTCCCCTCTGTATCTGTATACTCCCTCCTGTGTCTGGCATTGTCCCCCCCCCCCCTCCGTATCCATATACCATCCCCATGTATCTCCCCTTTATGTCTCTGTCCCTATGCCCCTATGCACATAATTCCCCTCCCATGTATCTTCTTCACCCAGAGAGTGGTAGAAAGCTGGAACGCTCTTCCAGAGGCTGTTGCAGTGGTTGAAGCTATAGCCTCAGCACCCTGGGGTTGTGGGTTCAAACCCCGCACTGCTCCTTGTGACCCTGGGCAAGTCACTTAATCCTCCATAGCCCCAGGTGCGTTAGATAGATTGTGAGCCCACCGGGACAGATAGGGAAAATACTTGAGTACCTGATTGTAAAACCGCTTAGATAACTTTGATAGGCGGTATATAAAATCCTAATAAAACTTGAAAACTTGAAACTTGAAACTTATAGGGGAAAACACCCTCCAAGGATTCAAGACAAAGTTAGACAAGTTTCTGCTGAACAAGAATGTGTGCTGGTAGGGCTAGTCTCAGTTGGAGTGTTGGTCTTAGACCAGAGGGCTGCCGCGTGAGCGAACTGCAGGCATGATGAACCACTGGTCTGATTCAGCAGTGGCAATTCTTATGTTCTTATGTTCCCTTTATGTCTCCTGTCATGCTGGAAGAAACCCTGCAATGCTCTAAAACTATCCC
This sequence comes from Geotrypetes seraphini, assembly GCF_902459505.1. Classification (NCBI taxonomy): domain Eukaryota; kingdom Metazoa; phylum Chordata; class Amphibia; order Gymnophiona; family Dermophiidae; genus Geotrypetes; species Geotrypetes seraphini. The sequence continues at coordinate 86,162,704 of NC_047095.1, forward strand.
TAAACCTACCCCTAGAAGCAGACAGGTTAGGGAAACTGCCCTGCAGAATTTATCCCCAGTGAAAGGTAACCCAAAAGTGACCCAATTATACTTGTCCGGTTCTAGTGTAGGAAATGCTAAAAGCAAAGAACTACAAGGACCAGCATGCACCATGTAGGTGATAGTAAAACCCACAAAGGGATTAGCTCCTGCAATCAGCTCTGCTGGGGGCAGGGTTAATGAGCAGGGAAGCTATCTAGGCTCATTAGCAAAGCACCAGAGAACCACAGGTGTTGTGAGGGGCAATCAGCCCATGCTAGGGAAAAGGGCGTGTTCTCTAGGCCAAGGCAGAAGCAGAGGGAGAGGCAGCCACAAGCTTACAGGATACCTGAGTCCTTGGAGAGAAGCAGACCTGTACCAGCCAGGATTCAGAAGACAGAAGCCAGCATTCCCCACAGAAAGCAAGGAGTAAACCTCAGGTCTGAAACTTCTAATCATTCTTCTGAAGGTAATAATGAATTTGATACAGAAATGCCAGAAGAAATGCTTGCAAATGATGTTGAAATGGAACCTGAGGAGTCATGCTTGTTTGAGAGCATGATTACAGAGTAAAGTTTGGGGAAAGTAAAAATGCTGTTTCTGATAAAGGTGGTGTTGCCTCACAAGACTAAGAATATCAGAAGAGTTAAGAAGTACTGCCTCTGATTGAATTAAGAATACCAGAAGGATCAGGAATTACTGCTTCTGATTTAATTAAAGGTAACAGAAGAGTTATGAATCACTGCTTCTGAATTTACATAATCACAGGAGAACTGTGGGGAACCTGTCCAACTAGGGCAAGCAATAGTTTGACTATACCCCTGATGCAGCCCTTGTGTGGGCAAAAGATAGCCGGTGCCGGGTTTTTGTATGGGCATTGTGTCTTCACTACAATAATCTGAGTTTACTTCATTTTGGTTGTTCTACTGCTTTGACCACTATCAATATAAAAGTCAATCTGGCTGATATTTCTCTTCAGTGTTTTTATGTACGCCACTGGCTGCATTCCTAGATATTCAATGCTGGGCCATGTCCAGGCACTAACATTAAATATCCAGTTATATGCTGGCTACTATAACTCATGTGCTTAAGTGTAGGATTCAACCTTTAACAGCATAAGATAGGACTGCATTTTATGAGTCTCATGCGCTTAAGGGATGAATATCAGCACTTACCAGTATAAGTGCTAGTGCTGCCCCTGGGATGGGAGGCAGGGGCAGTGTTGGGTAGTTGATTTTGTTTTTGTTTTTTCAGGACTAAAGCACTGATGGCAGGAGGGAGTTGGCATCCCTCCTGCCTTCTTTGGGGGGGAGGGGGCAGCGGGGCCTTGTTTGTGTGTTGAGGGGCTTTTTTTTAAAACAAAAAAAAATTGGCCAGGTATTTTGCGTGTGTAATACACACAAAATATCAGTGTCATTAAAAAAAAATGAACAAAAAACAGGCAGCAGTCAGGTTTTAGGCTAGTAAAACCCGATTCAAAATAGCCAAGCAATTGTTAATGAATCAATCACTTGGCTATTTTGCATGGGGTTTTAAGTTTCGAGTTTATTAAAATTTAATATACCACCTTATCAAGATTTTACTAATTTGCATGGTTGGATCGAATTGGGTTGGAGATTCATCGCACAGTAGTTTAGTGAATCGAGTCGGGGTTGGGGAACGATCGCAAAACCAGTAAAACTGGTTTTGTGATCGTCAATACAGGATCGGAAGCTTTAATGAATCTAGCTCTTAGGTATTGCTAGACGTTCTAACTTTAGGGACACCCAATTTTTGCCAGGGATTTTGTCATCTAAATGCCTGTGCCTAATCTACTTTAATATGTATGTAAACTTGTAACCCATTCTGAATTCTCCTGGGAGGATGGGATATAAAACCAAATAAATAAATAACTTGACAACACGCACAAGATCTACCCCCTAATGACGCCCACTTTTAAGTAGGTGCTTTGGACTAAGCGCTTACATTTCATAGAATCAAGTTTTTCAAGTTAGGCATCTAACTTTTTTCAGTTAAGTTCAATTAAAGTAAATTATGAGGTATGAAGTGCTAATTAAGCTTATTAATCAATTACGTTAGGTGCCTACTTTAGGAAAACTATATATAATTTGCTAGTTAGTGCAAATTGAGTGCAATGCGCTATCTGGTTAATGCTTCCAAGCCCATTCCCTGCCAATGCCATTCCATCTGACAAACCTTTTTTTTTTTAAAAGCAAGTGAAATGCAGTTTAATGCATGCAAACAGCCCAAACCTCTTTATATGGTCACATGGGAGCCTATTTTGCCATGTTAACTCTACATTAAGGCCGAGATTCTATAAGTGGTACCGTTGTCCACCTAAAAACAGCTGCCAATTGCATGTCGATCATGCAACAACACCGTTTACAGAATCATGGCTTTGTGGAAGGTAGGTACTGGAAATGTAGGCCAGGGTTTTCACATGAATTCTGCAACCAAAAACTCATCGGCTCTGTTTAAAATCCTTAAACAACTCACTACCTTCAAAAATAAAAAAATAACTTTAACTGAGGACACTCCAACAGCTCAAGCCTTAGCCAATTATTTTCAGGAAAAAATTACCTTGATCAGATCAAAAATCTCTAATAAAACATCCTCCATTACTAATCCACCTAGTCCTCCCAAAAATGACAATACATTAATTGAGTTACATACATTTCATACCACATTATCCAAATTTCTGCCCCCAACTCTGAAAGCCTTAGAAAACATTTTGCAAGGCATCAACATTAAAGGCTCTAAATTAGAACCCATTCCTCCATATTTTCTGAAACATCAGTTTACTGTTTTCGGGCCTTATATCTTACAAATTATTCAAACTAGTCTGAGTACAGCTAGCATTCCTCTTGATTGGAAACATTCAATCGTATTTCCAATCATCAAAGACCATAAAAATAGTATAGACAATTGTGCTAATTATAGACCAATAGCAAATCTTCCTTTTCTGTGTAAATTAACGGAAAAAATAGTATTTCAACAACTGACTGATTTTGTCGAAAAAACACATGTACTTCATCCGAATCAAACCGGTTTTCGCATAAACCATTCAACAGAATACTCATTACTAGGTCTCACAACATCCATAAATTACTATCTTGATCACCACAAATCCGTTCTACTTGTCTCATTAGATCTGGCTTCAGCATTCGATACCATTGATCATTATCTTTTACTACAACGTCTTTCTTCTATAGGTATAGCTGATCAAGCCCTAGAATGGTTTCAATCCTATTTTTCCAATCGAGCCGTAACAGTTCAATTTAATAACACAAAATCAAAACCTTATTATTCAAACTTTGGTATCCCTCAAGGTTCTATCTTATCCCCATTATTATTTAATATTTATTTATCCCCGCTTCTGACTCTTTGCCAATCAATCGGGTTCACAGTCTACGCTTACGCCGACGATCTCCAACTGCTACACCCAATCGAATCAACAATTCATTCTGAAATTCAGGAAATCAATAACAAACTAAGTAAAGTTCACGATTGGCTAAATTCCAATAAACTTTCACTAAGCATCTCAAAAACTAATACTCTTCTGTTCCCCGGTAAAGAGGGAGCTAAATTAATCTCCCCAATTATCATCGACAACATACCACTCATAACAACTTCAACTATAAAAATCTTAGGGGTCCTTATAGATAACAAGCTTACTTTCCGACCGCAAATAAGTGCTCTGGTTAAAAACTGTTTTTACAAACTAAGAATGATTCGATCATTGACCCCTTTTCTTGATACTAGTTCTCTCAACATTTTGATTCATTCACTCATAATTTCAAAAATAGATTATTGTAATTCGCTTTTAAAAGGTATATATCACAAAGATTTGAAACGTCTGCAACTAATTCAAAATACGGCAATCAAGATAATCTCCAGAGCAACAAAGTATGACCACGTTACTCCTCTGTTAAAAGATGCCCACTGGTTACCTATCTCACATAGGATAACTTACAAAATTGCCCTTTTGACATTTAAAACTATGCAGACTAATTCCCCAGCTTTTATTGATCGAATATTGATTCCCTATGATCCACCAAGATCTTTAAGATCCATAACCCAATCCAATTTAAATATCCCCTCCTTAAAAATAATTGGTACACGTCGAACCTCTATCTTCTCTGTAACCGCTCCTACGATTTGGAATGCTCTTCCGCTTTATCTAAAAACAGAAAATAATTTAAAAACGTTTAAAAGTAGCTTAAAATGTTTCCTTTTTAAAGATGCTTTTAATTGAAGTTGTTATTTCTTTATTTCTTTCTTTATTTTTTTTCCTTCTTTTCTTTTCTCTTTTCTTTCCTTCTTTTTTCTCCATTAAGTCCTGCCCTTTTGTTCTTTCCCTTAATGTCTCTCTCATTTACTATAATTATTGTATTTCATCCCTTTTTCCTTCATGTATCTTTTGTTAGTGTGTCCTTATTTAACCTAGTACGTGTTGTAGTTCGTCTAACAGTTTTGTATTTTCATTTTTTAAAAGTTTGTTTTAATGGTAATTCTGTTTGTTGCAATGTTATTTTATCTAGTGCTTTGTACAACGCTTTGCAGAATCGATAAAGCGTTTAATCAAGAAACTAATTAAACAATAAACAATAAACAATTTAGAGGCACTTTACGATGGGAGGGTCATTGGGGTGGGCAGACTAGATGGGCCGTGGCCCTTATCTGCCGTCTATTTCTATGTTTCTATGTTTCTATGCCTAATACCACTTCCAGCATTAGCCACTCCGACAGTGGTGTTAGGCATTGTAAAGTGCCTCCTTAGCCATGATACAGGTGCTTTTTTTTTTTAAAGTGCCAGTAGATGCCTACATTTTTTTTAGAAAGCTATTATTTGTTTTTTTTAATGGCATTTTCCTGGGTATTGGCTCTGGTGGGCAGTTGTACATCAATTGGCCTGTTGGGAAGCTAGAGATGTGAAAGGCTCTCGGAAGGGTGGTCAGCGAGTTTTGCAAATTTGGGATCCGTATATACAGATTTTGCACCATAGGGGACGTAGTCTTCTTTTGAATGAGCTGTGATTGTTGTGGGGTGTGTGCTTGTGTAGGAGGGAGGGAAGTAGCTGGGTGTAGGGAATGGGTTGGAATGGTTTTTGTGATGGGGCATTGGGTTCTGTGCAGGGAGGGACTGATTCTACCTGAGATGCTTTTTTCTATATTGGGACTAGTTGGTGCTGGAGGATGGGATATTATAGAGTTTGTTTTTGGGGGGGGAGGGAGGGAGGGAAGATGGTGGGGTGGGATGATTCTGTTGCCCAGTGCACTTTTCTTTGACTTTACCAATGTGTGTATTTGGTGCAGGATAGAATCAAGTCCTGTCATCTTTGTTGGGGGTTCCGGGGATTATCAGAAACCAGATTCCTGGCCTTTTATGTTTAGGATGGGCTTAATGGCACATGGTTCTATCATTTGGGAGCACAACTGGTCAAGGGGAGGGGGATTATACTTGGTATTGAAGTCGATTGTATCTTTGATTATTGTGGAAATTGTTTTCAATAAAAATGTTTCAACACTAAATGGCGTAACTTAAGGTGCTTGTATAGAATATGGACCCACTTTAGTAAAAAGGCCCCAAATTTACCTTGGAAAGCTTCTGACTGTGAGCTTGCCTCAGTGCTGGTACGTTTGATGATTGTCGCACATGAGGCAATTGTGCTAGGAATTTGCTGTTTTTGTGTCAAAATTCTGGCTATTTGCTGACCTCTGTAAGCAGGTTTAGAACAGGCATCAACAGTTTTTGAAGATACTTTAAATGGGAATTTTTCTCTTTGATAGGTACATATTTGATAAAAGAAAAGGAGGTTAGATATATATTTTTTAAATTCAAACAGTTGAGAGGTTTTTTTAGTTAGAAGCATAAAGAGAGGTGTGGTTTATCAGTTTAAGGAGCCTTTTTACTAAAGCTTTGCATGATTTAGTGTAAACACAGGCAAAGATATAAAGGCCCTGATTCTATAAAAAGCGCCTGCCTTTAGGCACTGAGATCAGCATGCCAAGCCTATCTGGGTGCCTATCTTAATTTTTTTTATTGGCTCAATCAATGCTGTTAATTGAACAGCGCCATTGCAATTAGGCATCTACACTAAGGCCCCATTCATTTAAGCATGGCTTTTTGTCATACTACAATACTCATAAAAGAGAATACATAAATTAAATAAATAAATACATATATACACCTCCACTCTAAGCAAGTGCTGTGGTATGTGAAAAAGTGTTCAGTGTCCTTATTTCCAGCATTCAGGCAGCTTATGAGATAAGATTGGGACCATCATATCACTCTTTCAGCTTGGTGGGAACGTGATGCTTGTGCTCATACATGTATTACTCTAAATATGTTGCTCCCCAACTCAGACCTGAGTTTCACCAATAAGACTTCTTCATGAGGAGTATTCACGAACAAATAAAATTTTTATTTTTAAAATCACCCAACACTATTAGCCTCTTTCACAAAGCCGCATTAATGGCTGCCGCACGGCAACAGCCCTTAAGCCCTTTAAATCTCTATGGGCTTTGGGGCCATTGGCGCAGGGCAGCCGCTAGCGCGGCTTTGTAAAAGGAACCCTATGTAAATTACATACATCTACTCGTATATACTAACTCAAACATTAGTGTCCTATTAGATATCAAATATAAATATTCTAAATCCTATCTATTATTGTCTATAATTTTTTTTGATGCGGCCATTCACAAGACTGAACCCACAAGACTCCCTGAGACCGAGCTAATATTTAATTATGGAACACACCATCTCCTCTGCTGATTTACTATTGAATCCTTAGCACCATAGATTCGCAAACGCCCACCTCTTTGCTATTTGGAAAATAATGGGTTGGCGATTAGCTGGTAAAGAGAACCGCTGCCCAAATATGTACTCATGATTTTTTGAAAATCGCGGTGGTCCCCGGAACGGAACCCCCACGAATATCGGGGGAGTACTGTACACATACATAGAGCAGGAATAAATTTCAGTGAGAGATTTTGTGGGCTACTGGGGATGTTGTTGGAGCCAGTGGCATAGCGGGGGTGAGCGATACCCGGGGCAGTAGCACCCCTCTCCCGCCGCATGCGCGCACCCCTTCCCTGTACCTTTTTATCTTTGGCGCGAGCAGCCACTTTGGCTTCAGTGCTCTCTGACATCACTTCCTAGGTGTGGGTCCCGGAAGTGACATCAGAGAGAGTGCTGAAGCCGATGTGAGCAGTCACTTCATGGCTGCTCACACTGAAGTTAAAAAGGTACGGGTGAAAGAGGGAAGGGGTGCATGCGGGGCAGAGGGAGGAGTGGGAAGAGGGGGTGGAAAGCAGTAGGGTGCCAGGGCCCCGAGGAAGACCGTGCCCGGGACGGATTTCCCCCCTTCTTACTACATCACTGGTTGGAACTAACCTTATAAAGGCATGTAGGTGCCTATGTTGTTTTTATAAAATATCTCTTTAATTTGGCACTTTTTATAAGAGCAAGGTAAAATAAAATGTATACTTGCTTATTCACAAATCTTTGCCTTAAGACTTTTATAACAGTGGCGTACCTAGCATATGTGACACCCGGGGCCCATCATTTTTTGACCCCCCCCCCACATCTATATCAAAAATATGATTTTTAGTAACAATCCACATATCGCACAACAAGTGTACCAAGGAAAAGGCAACATCTTAAACACTGCAATGAGCACTAGAACACCAACACATACGTTGTAAAACTAAACAAGCCAGATCCCGCATAGTCAATTGATCCTGTAGTCAATGCCAACTGAAAACTATGTCCTTTTCATACACACAGAACAGAGATACACCTTCACCCAATATGGAATAATCACAAACTAAAAATAGAAATATGTAGACAAAAGTTAAACTGAACCGCCAAGAAACCAGACTCTACATACAATGCAACACCACAACACCACAAAAACAGTGACACATGTCCCCCAATACTGTGCAAAATATAGAGACAGTAGATGTAAATTTGAAAAAACTGATACATAACAATCACCACTTTACAAATTAACAAATAAAAATAAAACAAATAATGAGAAATAAGAAAATACCATTTTATTGGACTAATCCATTTTTCAATTAGCTTTCAGAGGCCAAATCTTTCTTCAGAACAGTACAGTATACTGCTGTTATGGTATCCTGTCCTGAGGAAAGGGGTTTAGTCCAAAAAAATTACCTTAGTTCCATTTCCCGTTTATAAACTTTTATCAATACAGTTACAATACTACTTTATTCTAAGTAAAGCAACAAAAAAATCTTTCTACCTTTTGTCGTTTCTGCTTTAATCATCTTCTCTTTGCTCTCTTCTTTCTATACAGTGTTTGTCCTCTTATCCTTCCATGCAACATATGCCCTCTCTTTGCCCCTTCCACCCAGCTTCTGCCCTCTCTCTCTACCCCTTCCATCTACTGCCCACACTCTCTCTGCCCCTTCCATCTACTGTCCACCCTCTCTCTCTTCCATATGGCATCTTCCCTCTTTCTATGTCCCGTCAATAAACTGTATATCTGGGGTCCCTTCTCTCCTTTGCACATGATTCATTTTAGCTTCACCCCCTCTCCATTTTTCTGTCTCCACCCCCTCCCCTATGCTTTTGCATCTCTCTTTTTCTCTTCTCCTTTCCTTCCTTCCTCCCCACTCCATACCATGGTGTGGTATCTCTATCTCCTTCCCTTCCCTCATGCCATGGCATCTCTTCCTCCCCCTCCATGGTCTGGTATCTCCTTTCCTTTTTTCCCTTTCCCTCCCTCCCATGGACTTAGCATCTCTGGTTCCTATCCCTTTCCTATCCCATTCCTACCACTTTCCTATGCTTCTTGTCCACATAGGAACCAATGACACTGCCAGGAACACACCGGAGACCATCACCAGAGACTTTGGAGCACTGGGTGAGAGGCTGAAGCGGACAGGAGCGCAGGTGGTTTTCTCATCGATCCTCCCAGTTAGAGGCAAGGGAAGAGCCAGAGATGAACGTATCCTGAGGACGAACGAGTGGTTACAGGGATGGTGCCGGGATATGAACTTCGGATTCCTAAACCATGGGGAAGCGCTACAAGGACTTCAGGGACCAGACGGACTCCATCTGACCAGTAGGGGTAAGAACGTCTTCGGACACCGACTAGCCCGCCTGCTTCACAGGGCTTTAAACTAGGTAAGTCGGGGGAGGGTACCCATTCACATATTAGTGCAGAAAGAAATTATCCTAATGAGGTGAGTCGAAACTCTGCTTTCATGTCCAAGATAAGTACCCACATTGCAAACAGTTCTTTGGGAGTCACACCGACTCGGGTAGGATACGCCTCACAGGGACTTAGCAAACACAAGATATGGAGGGCCATGTATGTCAATGCACACAGTTTAGGTAACAAAATTCTAGAATTGGAGGCTGAAATAAGGAATGCCGACCTAGATGTGGTGGCAATATCTGAAACTTGGTTCACGGACTCACATGGGTGGGATATGGCTATACCGGGCTACAATCTACTTCGTCAGGACAGAGAGGGCAGGTTAGGAGGGGGGGTAGCTCTATACATTAAAGAGGACATCAAAACCACCAGGATCACAGATGTCAAGTACACCGGGGAGTCCCTCTGGGTAAACCTGGCAAGAGGCAGAGAAAAATGCCTGTATCTAGGTGTGGTATACAGACCCCCAAGAAAACTGGAAGACATGGACGCAGAATTAATTGAAGACATAGAGAATATCACTCTACGAGGAGAAGCTGTACTGCTAGGAGACTTCAATATGCCTGATGCAGACTGGAACTCATTTTCAGCGACAACCAGCGGTAGCAGTAGGCTCTTAACCTCCATAAAGGGAGCACGTCTCAAACAAATGGTAACGGAGCCCACTAGGGCCCAGGCGATCCTCGACCTGGTACTCACCAACGGGGAAAGCGTCTCAGAGGTCTCAGTAGGAGATACGCTAGCCTCCAGCGACCACAACATAGTATGGTTCAACCTTAGGAAAGGCTTCCCTAGATCAAACACGAAAACAAAGGTACTCAATTTCCGGGGCACAGACTTCGCACGCATGGGAGATTTCGTCCATCAGACGCTGCAGGACCAAGCGGAGACCGATGATGTAGAAGCTAAGTGATTAACACTGAAATCAACCATACATGAAGCAACTAGCCGCTTCATAAAATCAGTAAATAAACGACAAAGAAACAATAAACCCCAATGGTTCACCGCGGAGATCTCGTACCTCATTAAGGAGAAGAAAAAAGCATTTCTCTCCTACAAGCGCACGGAGAAAAGAGAGGCAAAAGTAGAATATAGGACCAGGTCTACAGTGGTCAAAATGGCAGTTAGGGAGGCAAAACTTCGAGTGGAAGAAATTCTGGCAAAAACCATTAAAAAGGGGGACAAATCCTTCTTCAGGTATATTAGTGACAGAAAAAGGAACACAGGCGGGATAGTATGCCTTAGAAGACCGGACGGAAGTTACGTGGAAGCAGATTCCGATAAAGCCAAACTACTGAATGAATACTTCTGCTCAGTTTTCACCTGTGAGGCACCGGGACACGGTCCGCAGTTGAAGGCAACACAAAGCACAGAAGACCCGTTTCAGAATTTTGAGTTCACACCAGGTGAAGTTTACAGTGAACTGGCAAGACTCAAGGTGGCAAGACTCAAGGTGAACAAAGCCATGGGACCAGACAATTTGCACCCAAGAGTGCTCAGAGAATTGAGCGATGTCCTGGCGAAACCGTTGGCTGAGCTATTCAATCTCTCCCTAAGTAAGGGGAAAGTTCCCCTGGACTGGAAATTAGCTAATGTCGTTCCTCTGCATAAAAAGGGTTGCAGGGCAGAGGCTGCGAATTATAGACCGGTGAGTCTCACATCAATAGTGTGCAAACTTATGGAAACACTAATTAAAAGCAAATTGGACACGATCTTGAATGAAGGGAATCTTCGGGATTTCAGCATGGATTCAACAAGGGTAGGTCCTGCCAATCCAATCTCATCAGCTTCTTTGACTGGGTAACAAGAAAGTTGGACTTGGGAGAGTCTTTGGACGTCGTGTACCTGGACTTCATTAAAGCTTTTGACAGTGTCCCACACCGCAGGCTGCTAAGCAAGATGGAATCGATGGGGTTAGGAGAGACACTAACTGCATGGGTCAATGATTGGCTGAGTGGCAGACTTCAGAGGGTGGTGGTTAATGGTACCCTCTCTAAAACATCGGAGGTGACCAGTGGAGTGCCGCAGGGCTCGGTCCTGGGTCCACTCCTTTTCAACATATTCATAGGGGATCTGACTCAAGGGCTTCAAGGTAAAATAACACTATTCACCGATGACGCCAAACTATGTAATATAGTAAGTGAATGCAGTTTACAGAATTATATGGCACAGGACCTGCTTACATTGGAAAGTTGGTCCTCAACCTGGCAGCTAGGCTTCAATGCTAAGAAATGTAAGGTCAGAAGCGGAAATCCATGCAGGACGTACTTCTTGAACGGAGAAACTTTAACTAGGACTTCAGCAGAACGAGATTTAGGAGTAATCATCAGTGCAGACATGAAAACTGCCAATCAAGTGGAGAAGGCTTCATCTAAGGCAAGGCAGATATTGGGTTGTATCAATAGAAGTTTCGTCAGCCGAAAGCCTGAAGTCATAATGCCGTTGTACAGGGCCATGGTGAGACCTCATCTGGAGTACTGTGTGCAATTCTGGAGGCCACATTACAGTAAAGATGTGCGCAGAATTGAATCGGTTCAACGGACGGCCACCAGGATGATCTCGGGGCTCAAGGGTCTCTCGTACGAAGAGAGACTGAACAAATTGCAGCTCTACACTCTTGAGGAACGTAGGGAGAGGGGAGACATGATCGAAACATTTAAGTACCTCACGGGACGTGTCGAAGTGGAAGATGATATTTTCTTTCTCAAGGGACCCTCGGCCACAAGAGGGCACCCGCTCAAACTCAGGGGCGGAAAATTTCATGGCAACACCAGAAAGTATTTCTTCACAGAGAGAGTGGTTGATCATTGGAACAAGCTTCCAGTGCAGGTGATCGAGGCAGACAGCGTGCCAGACTTTAAGAATAAATGGGATACCCATGTGGGATCCCTATGAGGGTCAAAATAAGGAAATTGGGTTATTAGGGCATAGACAGGGGGTGGGTAAGCATAGTGGGCAGACTTGATGGGCTGTAGCCCTTTTCTGCCGTCATCTTCTATGTTTCTATGTTTCTATATGTTTCTATGTCTTCCATCTCCATCCTTCCCTCTCTCTCCCCAATTGGGTGCTGCAGCATCAGCATTTCTCTCCCCCTTCCCTATACAGCAGCAACATTTCTCCCCCTTCCCTGTGCAGCAGCAGCATTTCTCCCCCCCTTGCCTGTGCAGTAGTAGCATTTCTCTCCCCCTTGCCTGTGCAGCATTTCTCCCCCTTCCCTGTACAGTATTTCTACCCTCCCCCTTCCCTGTGCAGCAGCAGCAGCAGCATGTCTCCCCCCCTGCCTTTGCAACATTTCTCCCCCCTTGCCTGTGCAGTATTTCTATCCTCCCCCCTTCCCTGCGCAGCATTTCTACTCTCCCCCCTTCCCTGCCCAGCATGTCTGGCTGGTTCCCCTGCTGAAAACCGCGGGTGTCTACACCTCACTGATCTGCGGCTGTGTCGGAAGCCTTCTCTCTGACATTGTGACGTTAGAGAGAACGCTTCCAATGCAGCCACGGATTGCGCGAGGAGCGGACGTCCATGGCTTTCAGCAGGGGAGCTGGCCAGAAGCTGAGCAACGCCGGTGAGCATCCGCGGACACCCCTGTTTACTGCCGCTGCTGCTGGTTAAGGAGAGGCAGCAGCGGCAGAATAAGGAGGGTGGCCGGCTGTGCACCCCCTTCGGGCGTGCACCCGGGGTGGATCGCTCCCCCCCCTCTTGGTACACCACTGTTTTGTACGATCTCAGCGGCTACACTCAAAACACAAATTTTTAGCTTTGAGATTTCCATAGCCAACCTCTTCATTGAACTTAAAACATTTTCAATACTCTATGATAATTCATTATTCTGCTATGTTTGCATCCAGTTTCTCCTAACTATAGGATGCGTACTTGAAGTTGCTTTATGTTATTTATGGCTTTATTAATAAGTGCTTTGAAAAATATATATGAGAAACTGGATTGAAACATAGCAGAGTGAGTATATAGTTTTAACATAACATAACATAACATAACATAACTTTATTCTTATATACCGCCACAATTAGACCCCCACGGACGGTTTACACTGAAGAGAACTGGACACTCAGCAGAGTACAAGATACAAATAGCAAGAGTACAACAATTTCCTAAGAGTAGTCAGAGTAGAATTATTGTTATTAATATAACTTCTATTTAGGAAATGAATTTATCAAACAGTAAAGTCTTAATTTCTTTCCGAAATGCGCCGTAAGACACTCTGGCTCCACTGATGTAATTACCTAACCAGGACTGCTGCTTACTTGCTTGAAACAAAAAAAATCCTATCCAGAAAAGACCTGTATCTAAATAGGCTTCTTTTTGGGAAATTTTACATAGGTGCCCTGCCATGAAATTATCCCCAAGAAACAAAGAAAAAGTAACATGCCCAGGAAGAGCTTAATAAGACGCAGCAACTTTATTAGGATGGGACCTAACACAGCCTTTATTTTGGCAACTGTGTCTGCATCAAGGGTCAGAATGAGCCAATTCTACAATACGAGAGGCTGCTGAAAAGAACTCAGCCCAACAATGAAGAGAATTATATGGAGCCATGAAATTTAACAAGTTATTCCACACTTTTCTTGACACTTATCATTTCAATGATATGAAACAAAAAGTGTCAAGAGTGTTAAGTTTCATGGCTCTTCATCATTCTCTTCTTACTTGGACTAAGAACTTTTCACCGGCCCTTCGTACAGGCAAAGTGGTGCAAATATGTTGCAAATCTTTCAGTAAATAGCAATGAACCTAGCACAGGATTCTTAGCATTAGGGATAGTTGGAAATCTTTGAGAAAAATGTTTCAAACTCCCTAGGAGAAGCCAACTAATTTAAGAGATGTCCTCAACAGCTGACAAGTGACCTTCCTGGTTACACAGAAATTAGAACTGCAGTCTTTCAGTTTTATGGTCACCTAATTGGGAGCTCAGCCAATAGCGAGGCAGCTGTCAAAACATAATGAGTCCCTCTAAATGTCTGAGGTCAGGAAACAAAAAAAAAAAATAGTAATGCTGACTTAATAATACTTGGGCAGATAGGAGGTTTTCTTCAAGCCCCATGGTTATACGCTAAAAATGATGTCTTTATTGATTGAAGCTTGAAAAAAAGAATAATAATGGCAACATATTGATGGCAAATATACATAATTCTTCAGTTTATCAGTGAAATGTACTTGTACATTGATGGAGGTCCTTTAGTCCTGGATGTGACATTTCTTTGCCTTAGAATGAACACGTTTTGTGGTGAAGTATGGTGACAGGTTGAGGAAAAACCATAGCAGACAGAGAAAGATGAAAGGAAGCGTTACAGGAAGTGTGGCTTATGGTGCCCATGTCCTAACGATCTCCTCCTCTTTGTTAAACATATTGGTCCGTACAGGACATGGTACACCCCCCTCCCCCTCCACACTCTTTCCTTCCTGTGCACTGACACCTTTTCGAAAATGACTGAGATGCAAAATACAATCACTACAGATGGTTCCAAATTCATGCTCAGTCAAGTGAAAGACTCAAACAGGGCCTGTCAGTTTCTTGCCGAAAGCCAGACATAAACCCTCATTAAACTGGATCTTTTTTCATTTTCCCTGCCTCCTCCTCTGTTTTCCTTGATTAGTGTCCTCCTTGAGCAGACACTCTTTTTCCGAGCACCAGAGCACTGGCATTCCCCTAATTGAGGCATAATAATTAGAGCATTAGCGCATTAGGAGAGTGAGACAGTGTGTTTAGCTTTTGTGATTAATTAACTAGAGAATGTAATAAGTTGTTAAGACATTCATTATCATGGCATGTTTATTGCTTTGCATGGAAGAGGAGACATTTTAGCAAATGTGAGCTGCTATACATGTCTGAAAATGTAACAAGGGCATTTGTGGGCATGAATGTGGGTGCTTGTTGGATGAGCACATATGGCTAATGGAAGATACATCTCATCATTCAGCTAGTGTCATTGGGTGGTGGTAGGGATTTGAAAGGTTTGAAACTACGGAAACTCAAACTTCTTAAATTTTCAAGCCGTACTATACAAGGCAGATACTGTTTCCTAATAAGAGAAACGATTAATACACGTAAGATAACTTTCAAACACTGCATATCCATGCCTAAAGAGTGGCAAAACTAGGAAAGCAAATCAAAAAATTATGACATGTTGTAATACGGGCAGTCATCCTTTGGAGGAACCAATTAGAGCTGAAGTTATACCCAAAACAGTTATCATAGGTCAGGGATAGTTTGGCGATGATCTGACCTGTGCTTTATCTTGAGATAATTGCTCACGTGTCGTAGACGTGCTATTCATTATTTTCCTCATTAATCATGGGTAGAATGCATAATGCTGCAGGATGTCTCAGAAAATCTATTGACTACAGCAGACTCACACTGACAAAATGACCTGTGATATGTCTTACGGTGTTGTGTTTCTAAAGCAACAAGGTGCCCCATGCTCAACGTGGTCTCTCTGTATGGCATCATTATGTCTGCATTCAGTGAGATGCATGGTAGATTCTAATATCCTCTACAGTAGTTGTTAGTATTGAACATGAGAGACAATTAGTTTTAGAGTTGTTTAAAATAAGCAAGAGCATACAATTATCACTGGAGCCTGAGGCACCAAGCCAAGGGGGCACTGGAAGACTGAAGAAAGTGGGATGAGTTGCGTGCTACCATGCTGAGTCGGAACATAGGTTCATCAAACCCAGTATCCTCTCTCTGACAGTGGCTAATCATGTATTTAGAAAATCTCAAAGCTTTACAGCTCCCTCCCAGAGATAAACAGCAGTTTTCCAAGGTTTATTAGGCTAATGATTGTTTATGGAATATTCTAGGAATTTGTCCAAACTCATTTTAGATGGCTTCACCATATCATCTGGCAATAACGTTTACAGTGGACTGAAGGAGTAGACTAGCAGTTAGGGAAGCCTGGATCAAATTCCACTGCTGCTCCTTGGGAGCCTAAGCAAGTCATTTAACCCTCCCAATGCCAGGGATACAAACTTAGTGGCCCTTATACTAAGCTACAGTAAGTACTAATGCAGGTTAAAATCCACTACTGTGGAGCACGTTCAGGTGTCCTATGGTACTTGTCATATCTGCATGTGCTTTCCAGGACTAAAAATAAATATATATATAGTGTATATATTTAGCACTGGGGGCATGTTTGAGGTTGGAGAATAGGCACACCCAGCGATAATTGGTTAGTGCAGCTACATCACTGCTCGCTGATTAGCACATGGTTAGTGTGAGAGGCCTTACTGCCTATAAGATTGGTATAAGTAAGGGTTCCCAAGCTCATGGCCACGTGCTAATTGGAAAATTACCTGCCTCCTTTTCTGGAGCAGCATTTGGCTTTTTTATTGCCGGCCAAGGTGGCAGATCTGACGCTCATAGAATTCCTATGAGTGTCGGAGCTAATACCGCTGTGGCCGGCGATAAAGAAGCATAATGTGGTTTCATAAAAGGGGGAGGGGTTATCATATGGCCATTAATAGAGGAAATGGAAAATGTGGCCATTTTATAGCCATGCTAAAAGTGACCTCAGTGAGCGGGAAATTCACTGCTAGTCATAGCATAGGCCATTTTTTTTTTTTTTTAGCTCATCTTAGTATAAGGGCCTGAGAGGAACATGTGCCATCCTCCCTCATGAGCATCCCCTGGGGCAGCCTATATCTCCCTTTTGCAATAAGACCTCAGACCAGTCAAGAAAAAACTGAGGCTACCTGCCGTGTTGGCTGTGTTGAAACAGATGCGCTGACATAAGCTTTGGCGAGAGATCCTGCTTTGATAGCTGGGAGTGGTGAAGTGGAGCTGAAGTGAGGGGAGTGCCATGCTGCCCAATAAGGATCCCGAAACAAGTTACATAACACGCTTTCATAGAATCTTTGTTATTAAAGTGAAAAATAAATAAGGCTTTAATTTTTCTAATTAGAGGGTTGTGCTCAGAGATATGGAGAAAAAAGGGGAACGTATACCCCCCAAATCCTCACCACCCAATCATTGCTATACCCTCAAGCAAGAACTTATCTGTTAAGCAATGTTCTTTGGACTTTGTGTCTTTTTGAACCTACTGTTTGGCTTCCTGATGAAATAATGAAACGTGGCACGTTGAGACCAAAGATAAGCTCTTGTTTGATTTTTTTGATGCTTTTGCACAACAGTACTTTATTGTTGCTTGAGGGTATAGCAATGATTGGGTGGTGAGGTTCAGGGAGGGGAATATGTTGCCCTTTTTCCTCCATGACTCTGAGCACAACCCTCTAATTAGAAAAATGTTAGAGGCAGACCTGGATATTGTTGCTATCACAGAGACATGGTTCAGTGAATCCCATGGATGGGATGCAAACATACCGGGAAATAATCTTTTTAGGAAGGACAGAGATGGTCAAAAAGGTGGAGGGGTAGCTCTCATTGCAAAGATCAATATCTCAACAAATGAAATGCAGGGGACCTGGGGAGAGGAACAAGCGATATGGATTGCTCTGGAAACAGAAGCTGGAACTTCTATCTACGTGGGTGTAGTCTTCGACAGACCTCTGACTCAAATGCAGCAAATTGATAAAGATCTGAGTGCAGATATCTAAAAGTTCGGAATGAGAGAGGAGGTGCTGCTGTTGGGTGTTTTCAATCTGCTGGATGCTTACTGGAAAGTTTCATCTGCGAAATCTACAAGAAGTAGGGAGATTGTGGATGCCTTTCATGAGGCTCTGCTCAGACAAATGATGATGGAACCCATGAGAGAAAAAGCGATTCTGGATCTGGTACTCAAAAATGGGGAGAGTATTTCTAATGTTCGAGTGGGTGCCCACCTGGGAAGTAGAGATCATCAAATGGTTTGGTTTGATATAACAGCTAAAGCGGAGGAAGGCCACACAAAACTCAAAGTCTTATATTTCAGTCATACAGACTTTTAAGTAAAATGGGAGAGTACCTGAAGGAAGAGCTGTTAGGATTGGAGGACATGAGAGAAGTGGAAAAACATTGATGATTTGCTTTATCTTGTTTCTGTACTGGCTGCTCTGATCTTGCATTGGTTGTTGTATGTTGCAATGTCATGTTCCAAGTTGACATAAATAAAGTAAAAAAAAAAAAAAAAAAAAAGGCTGCTGACCTTTATGTGAAGAAAATAAATAAAAACAAGAGAAAAAGGAAACTGGTATGGTTCTCCAAACTAGTGGTGGAGAAAATAAAAGCAAAAGAGTTGGCATTTGTGAAATTAAAAATAAACTCAAGAAGAGATGTACAGAAAGAAATACCAGGTGAAACTGAAAGAAGCCAAGAGAGAGATATGTCTGGCAAAAGCGCAAGTGGAAGAGCAAATAGCTAAAAATGTAAAAAAGGAGACAAATTATTTTTCAGATATTAGTGAAAGGAGGAAGATGAAAAATGGAATTGCGAGACTAAAGGATGCTATGAACTGATATGTAGAGAGTGATGAGGAAAAACCAAACATGCTAAATAAATACTTCTGCTTTGTGTTTACAGATGAAAATCATGGAGAGGGACCGAGATTGTCTGGCAAAGTTACACACGAGAATGGAACAGATACCGCGCCGTTCATGGAAGAAAATGTTTATGAACAATTTGAAAAATTGAAGGTGGACAAAGTGATGGGACTGGATGGGATCCATCCCAGAATATTGAGAGAGCACAGAGAGTTTCTGGCGGGTCCTATTAAAGATTTATTCAACAAATCTTTGGAGATGGGAGTGGTTCCTGGGGATTGGAGAAGAGTGGAGTGGTCCCTATTCACAAAAGTGGTTTCAGACCTGAAGTGGGAAACTACAAGCTGGTAAGCCTCACTTCGGTTATTGGAAAAATAATGGAAGTATTGCTGAAAGAAAGGATAGTAAAATTCATAGACTCCAATGGGTTACAGGATCTGAGGCAACATGGTTTTACTAAAGGTAAATCATGCCAAACAAATCTGATTTAATTTTTTGATTGGGTGACCAGAAAATTGAAGCCTTTGACATGGTTCCTCATAGAAGGCTCTTGAATAAACTTGACAGGCTGAAGTTAGGACCTAAAGTGTTGAACAGGATTAGAAACTGGTTGATGGGCAGATACTAGAGAGTGGTGGTTAATGGAATTCACTCAGAGGAGGGAAAGGTGAGAAGTGGAGTCCCTCAGGGATCGGTGTTGGGGCCAATCCTATTCAATATGTTTGTGAGCAACATTCCCAAAGAGTTAAAAGGAAAAGTTTGCCTTTTTGAGGATGATACCAAGATTTGTAACAGAGTAGACACCAAGGAGGGAGTGGAAAACATGAAAAAGGATCTGCAAAAGTTAGAGGAATGGTCTAATATCTGGTAACTAAAATTCAATGCAGAGTAATGCATTCGGAGATTAGAAATCAGAAGGAGCCTTATGTGCTGGGAGGTGAGAGGCTGATATGCACGGATGGGAAGAGGGACCTTGGGGTGATAATGTCTGAAGATCTAAAGGCAAAGAAACAGTGTGACAAGGCGGTGGCTGTTGCCAGAAGGATGCTAGGCTGTATAGAGAGAGGTGTAACCAGTAGAAGACAGGTCATTGGTGAGGCCCCACTTGGAGTATTGTGTTCAGTTTTGGAGACCGTATCTGGCAAAGAACATAAGAAGACTTGAAGCAGTCCAAAGGTGATGAAAATGGTAGGAAGTTAGCACCAAAAGATGTATGAGGAGATATTGGAAGCCCTGAATATGTATACCCTAGAGGAAAAAAGGGACAGGGGAGATATGATTTAGACGTTCAAATACTTGAAAAGTATTAACATAGAACAAAATCTTTTCCAGACAAAGGAAAATGGTAAAACCAGAGGGCATAATTTGAGGTTGAGGGGTGGTAGACTCAAGCGTAATGCTAGGAAATTCTTCTTTACGGAGAGGGTGATTGATGCCTGGAATGTGCTCCCGAGGGAGGTGATGAAGAGGAAAACAGTGACAGAGTTAAAAAAAGCATGGGATGAACACAGAAAATAATGGTATATATTGAAGAAGTAAGGCCAATACTGGGCAGACCTGTACGGTCTGTGTCCTGTATATGGCCATTCATTTGAGGATGGGCTGGGGAGGACTTCGATGAGTGGGATGGTTTAGATGGGCTGAACTGAGCTTTGATGAAGACTCCAGTAGTTGGAACCTAAGCACAGTACCGGGCAGAGCGCTAGGTTTCTGGCCCAGAAATATCTAAGAAAAAGAGCAACTTAAATTAAATCATTAATTTATAGAGAGTGTATGGTTAGGCAGACTGGATGGACCATTATCTGCCATCATTTACTATATAACTATGTTTACTATGCATGCATCAAGATAAGACACCCCCCTCCCACTCCCCCAGTGCTCACTGACCTCCTCCCCACACACAAAAATGAGAACAAAAAGGTACATATCTGTCTCTAAAACAACAGCTTCTCATATGGGGAAGCCTAGTAGAGCTGCACATAAGTGTCTTAAGTAGCCTAGTGGGCGGGCTAGTGAACCATAGAGAGGAGGACCTAGGCCCATAAGCCACTCTAACCTAACCATTTACATGTACAGTGGAAAATGTGTGCCCCCCTCTCAAAAAACCCCCACCAAAACAAAACCCTACTCTACTACCATATAGGTGCTACCTGCAGCCATAAGAGCTATTGGGGTTGTAGACGGGTAGGTATAGTGAGTTTTAGGGGGCTCACCATAACCTATAAGGGAGTTCTGGTGAGATGTTTATCTGGCACCCTTTTTTTGTGAAGTTCACAGCAGTGCGCTCTAAGTTGCTCCACTGCTCTTTTGCCATGTCTGGGTGGCCAGTCTATTACAAGACCGACCCTTCCCATGTCCAAATGGTCTTCCATTATTGAGAAATCTTTACTGGCTCTCTGTTCATCTTAGAATCTGATTTAAGTGCGCTTGTATGATATTCAGAATTATCCATGGTCTATTTTTGCCTATAGTCCCTCTAACATGGAATTCTCTTCGGTGTGTTATTTCAAGGAATTCTCAGAAGTACAAACTTTCATTTCCTTCAGTGAAAGGGATAAAACTTGTTGGTAATATCTCTTGCTCCTTTTCATATAGGTTTACAATGATTTGGAATTCCTAGTAATATTAGAACTCTTTTCTCTCTCCAGATTTTTTGTAAATCGACGAAAACAATGCTATTTCAACAGTTTTGGGGAAATTGTACTGAGTGTTAATTGTCTTTTGTTTAGTAATTCACATGCTAGTTAAACTGATTCCATGTTTACTGAATTCTTATGTAAACCGAGTCGAGTTCCTACTTTAGGAGTTGATGTGGTATATAAATCTAAGGCTTAGATTAGATTAAGTCTTGTTTGGACTTGGCTGAAATTTTGTTCAAAAATGTGATATAAAGATGGATGTCCTGACAGTCTGGCTGGAAGATAGAAGATAGAGGATTTTTTAAAATATTATGGTGGTTTGCCTTTCAAAAATAGGCATTTTCTTACTGCCGACTTTGGACGTCCAACACCATACATCCAAATCGGACTTAGACATATGTTTTGAAAATGCCCCTCTAAGTGTATAGCCCTTGATGGAGACTGCCCCAACTTTGTTGATCTGTCTGAGAACTTTTCAGCAGCCCCTCGTATGTAGAGTTTAATTAATTGCAGTAGCTCTCACTGAATTTAAACAGAAGTTTTAGCTAGTTAACATCAAAACTATTATTTAAATTTGAATGAGGCTTGATGGCAGCAAACCCACTCACTTACACTAGCAATTAAATCCATATGAAACATGTAAACAATGCTTTCCTCAGTGAGCTAGCAGGCTGGAAGATCTGTAAAGCACATTCTGTTCTTGTACAATTCTGTCATTCACATCACATTTAAAAATGGAGGAAGGATGGGGGAGCAAGACAGGAAAAGTCGAGGAGTTAAAAGAGAATGAGGAGAGGGAGAAGGAGGGTGGAGGTAAGAATGAATGCGAGAAGTGAGAGGATTGATAGTTGGAAAGGAGATTCAGGGTTTTATTCGAAATTTCAGCAAAAATCTATCTGATCATTTTATGAGGTAAAGAGAGTCATAGACAGACAGAGGGATGGACATGACCAAAACACTTGGTGTTCCTTTCTTCTGTGACATGTAAAAAGAGCATTGAAACAAAAATAAAGTTTCAAAGTGCTAAAACAGTGATAAAGTACCCATGGGTTGATAGTTGTAAGCAAAGAAACATGTACCACCATAGGTGTGACATAAAGGCGTGTCTTGGTGTTCCTTCATGGTTTGAAGACATATTTATTTTATAAAGGTAAAAAATAGAAACAGAAACATAGAAACATGATGGCAGATAAAGGTCAAATAGCCTAACCAGTCTACCCATCTGCAGTAACCATGATCTCATCCTCTCTATTAGATTCCATGTGTCTATCCCACACTTTCTTGAATTCAGACACAGTCTCTGTATCCACCACCTCTACCATGAGATTTTTCCATGCATCAAATACCTTTTCTGTAAAAAAGTATTTCCTTAGATTCCTCCTGAGCCTATCACCTCTTAACTTCATCCTATGCCTTCTCATTCCAGAGCATCCTTTCAATTGAAAGAGACTTGACTCATGCGCATTTACGCCATCTAGGTATTTAAACATCTCTATCATATCTCCCCATTCCAATGTTTCATCTAAAGTTTAAATATTGAGATCTTTAAATATGTCCCCATATGTCTTATGATGAAGACCCCGCACCATTTTAGTGCTTTCCTCTGGACCCACTTCATCCTTTTATATCTTTTTGAAGATACGGTCTCTAGAATTGTACACAATATTCTAAATTAGATCTCGCCAGAGTCTTATACAGGGGCATCAATACTTCCTTTTTCCTACTGGCCCTACCTCTTCCTATGCACCCTAGCATTCTCCAAGCTTTCGCCATCACCTTTTCAACCTATTTGGCCACCTTATCACATACAATCACACCCAAGTTCTGCTCTTCTGAAAAGTTCTTGCATTCCGAAACCCAAGTTCTTCACTCTCTAAACTGTACCGTTCCCTCAGGGTTTTGCAGCCCAAGTGCCTGACCTTGCATTTCTTAGCATTAAATTTTAGCTGCTAAATTTCAAACCATTCTTCAAGATAATACCTTTTTTATTGGACTAACGTAATACATTTTTGATTAGGTTTCTAAGGCAATGCTTTCTTCTTCGGATATAAAATATGCCTCATGCAGGCTGAAATTGTCAGTGTACATTGGTGATAGTGAACTCTGGATTCTAGGTGTTGCTGGATTAGAAAGGAAAGGAGAAAAGGAATGCATTTTGGATTGCGATCTTCTCAGCAAGTATTTCTTGACATTCTGGCTCTTTCAGTAACAACAGGGTTAATAAAAAAAGATGGGGCTTTAACCCTTACTGTGCCACCTTCCTGGAATGCCCTGCTGTAGGAAGTCTGTTAGTGTGGAGATTACAATGCTTTTAGATGGGCAATGAAGGCCCGTTTTTCCAGAAAGTATTTACACCTATCTGGAAATCTGGCAGTTGAGTTTCCTCAGTGACCTACTAGTACTATTGTAGGAAAATGGGTGCATTTTATTGAAAAGTCATATTTTTTATTTTGAATGTATTTATACTGTGTAATGAATGTGCTGGGGACTTGTTCATTTCACTAAACTAAGAATACAAAACAGGAGGCTAAATAAAAAGATACCTGCTTAAATAAAATTGCTCTCCACTATTGCATGCTGTGTCCTTTTTTCCCATCTTGTAGACTTCTGCTTTATGTTCTTAAATGAATCTATTGTGTGAAAGTATTTTTAGCTTTTCAGTCTTCCTGTTGTCAACCTTTTTGTTTTGATTACTCAAAATGATATTAAGGTAATAGGCCCTAGTCAAGTCCTAAACATTGCATTCCCTTTCAGCTATCTTTCGGGCCTATAGATACCCCCCAAGATTTTGCTAATTATACTGAACAATCCCTTTCAAAACAATCTTGTAAAAACTAGGGCTGCATTTCTGAAGTAGGTTCTGAAAACTGTAAGTCTGTTTTTAGCTATTAAGCATGCTGTTTCAGATTCTTTAATTTAATAATTTACCAATTTGCATTATGGATTTCTTTTCATTACATTTTGTTTAATTTTTTAGGGCTGCATTTTGAGTAAAGAAATATTTTCTCTGGTTTGTTTTAAATCTACTACTTAATAGCTTCATCGCATTCCCTCTAGTCCTAGTATTTTTGGAAAGAGTAAACATTTGGAAAGAGTAAGCGATTCACATTCACCTGTTCCACTCCACTCAGTGTTTTATAGACCTCTATCATATCTCCATATGAGGAAAGTCTAAGGCAGCTAGGGCTCTTTAGCCTGGAGAAGAGACAGCTCAGGGGAGATATGATAGAGACCTATAAAATACTGAGTGGAATGGAGCGGGTAGATGCGAGTTGCTTGTTTACACTGGGTGCACTGATCCATTATTGCGTAACAATGTGTGCAACTTAATGCCCTAATATGCCCTTGCCTCTCCTATGGCCATGCCCCTGTTGAGTTGCACACTACGGGATTTGGATGCCAGGCATTACAGAATAGTGTGCTGCCAGATATGCTTGCAGATCCTAGTTGGTGCCAATGAAGGTCAACAATTGGCCAATTATTGCTTATTCATGGCTCAGCCATTTCAGTGGCACACATATATTGGGATCATGCCCAAATATGGGCGCCATATATAGAATCTGGGGGTAGAATCAATCTGCATAGTTTGTAAAGTTTGTAAAGATATTCAGCAGTACTATCCAGATAGTGCCTCTGAAAATCCCAATCAGCAGTACTTATCCCCAAACAGGCGCAGTTAACTGGAGAAACACTTTTGAATATTGACCTGTCTCTCTCTTCCTCCTCCCAACGCAAGGGAACTCCTCCCCCAAATGTAGCTAAAATCATTTGTTGGAGAAAAGAGATTACAATTTTCAGACAGCCAGTTTACCTGTCCAGATTACTTTGAAAATTGCTCTCTATCTACCCATTTACAAAACTACAAAAGTGGTTTTTAGCGCAGGCAGGTGTGCTGAATGTTCTACGCTGCTCCCAACTCTCATAGGAACTCTATGAGTGTCGGGAGCAGCGCAGAGCATTCAGTATGCAAGTCGGTGCTAGAGACTGTTTTTGTGGTTTTGTAAAAGGGAGTGGGGTATATTTTTTATTTATTCTGTATGCACAAAAAGAAAATCTCAAAATTAAATTACTAGAACATATATGGTAAAGATTTTTTTAAATTTACAATCAACTTAAATACATCTCCAGAAACGTTTGAGAAAAGGCAGGAAAATACCCCAAAACAAAGAAAATTTTCCCCCTCCAAACATGCATCAAGTCCACATTATGAGAAACACAAAGCAAGTGAAAGAAAAAAAAATCTAAATGATAAAGAAAAGTGAAATACAAAGGCTAAATAATTTGAACCTAGTATACTAACCTCACCTACAGAAATAAATCCTCCATAGGAGTGGCCGAAGGGATCTGGTCAATCGAGTATTAGGCCACTCCAAGTGCATCCCAGAATGCACTGGCAGGGAGGACTAGCGATGGGACCAGACGGGATCCATCCCAGGATACTAAGGGAGCTCAGAGAGGTTCTGGCGAGTCCTATTAAAGACTTGTTCAACAAATCTCTGGAGACGGGAGTGATTCCTGGGGATTGGAGGAGAGCGGATGTGGTCCCTATTCATAAAAGTGGTCACAGGGATGAAGCAGGAAACTACAGGCCGGTGAGCCTCACTTCAGTTGTTGGAAAAATAATGGAAGTGTTGCTGAAAGAAAGGATAGTGTATTTCCTTGAATCTAATGGGTTACAGGATCCGAGGCAACATGGCTTTACAAAAGGTAAATCGTGTCAAACGAACCTGATTGAATTTTTTGATTGGGTGACCAGAGAGCTGGATCGAGGACATATGCTAGATGTAATTTACTTGGATTTCAGCAAAGCCTTTGATACAGTTCCTCATAGGAGGCTGTTGAACAAACTTGAAGGGCTGAAGTTAGGACCCAAAGTGGTGAACTGGGTCAGAAACTGGCTGTCGGACAGACGCCAGAGGGTGGTGGTTAATGGAAGTCGCTCGAAGGAAGGAAAGGTGACTAGTGGAGTCCCTCAGTGTTCGGTGCTGGGGCCAATCCTGTTCAATATGTATGTAAGTGACATTGCTGAAGGGTTAGAAGGAAAAGTGTGCCTTTTTGCAGATGATACCAAGATTTGTAACAGAGTAGACACCGAAGAGGGAGTGGAAAATATGAAAAAGGATCTGCAAAAGTTAGAGGAATGGTCTAATGCCTGGCAACTAAAATTCAATGCAAAGAAATGCAGAGTAATGCATTTGGGGATTAATAATAGGAAGGAACCGTATATGCTGGGAGGAGAGAAGCTGATATGAACGGACGGGGAGAGGGACCTTGGGGTGATAGTGTCCGAAGATATAAAGGCGAAAAAACAGTGTGACAAGGCAGTGGCTGCTGCCAGAAGGATTCTGGGCTGTATAAAGAGAGGCGTAGTCAGTAGAAGGAAGAAGGTGTTGATGCCCCTGTACAGGTCATTGGTGAGGCCCCACTTGGAGTATTGTGTTCAGCGACACCGGGGAAGGACCTAGCGGAGGAATCACGCAAGAGGAGGAGACCGTGACCCACCAAGACCCCGAGGGAGAGACACCACATTACACTGAGGACACAGACCTGAGACAGAGGAGGTTGCTGAGGAAAGGGAAGTCTGCTATTGTGGTGGGAGACTCGATCTTGAGAGAGGTAGATAGTCACGTAGCTGGAGAAAGGGAGGACCGGCTAGTGACTTGTCTCCCAGGGGCCAAGATACGAGATGTCACTGATAGGATCGAGAGGATCCTAGACGGAGCAGAGACAGAGGAGACTGCGGTGATAATCCACATCGGAACGAATGATGTGAGCCGGAGGAACTTCAGCATGGCCACACTGACTGACCAGTTCAGGGCCCTGGGACGAAAGCTGAAGCGGAGTACCCGGAGGATAGCATTCTCAGAGATCCTGCCTGTACCGAGAGCAGATGCAAAGAGGCAGGCAGACCTCCAGGCTGTGAATGCATGGTTGAGGAGATGGTGCCAGGAGGAGGGCTTCCACTTTGTGAGGAACTGGACGTCCTTCTGGGGAAAGAGCAAGCTCTACCGGCGAGACGGCCTGCACCTGAGCACAGCGGGAACTAGACTACTGGCAGCAAATGTGAGGAAGGAGATCGAGAGGGCTTTAAACTGAGGAGAGGGGGAAAGCCGAAAGCTGATCTGATGTTGACGCTTCGGACAACAGTATCCAGAACAGATGCTGAACGGGCTGACTGCAAGGAGGAAGTAGAGAGACCGGTGAATCTTATGATCAGACAGCGAGGGAAACACCAGGTAAAGGGAGCTTGCTGGGAGGAGACTAAGGGGCATAGAGACACAGGGGGACTGGGTGGCACGAGGGCGAAAACTGAGGGCAATATAGGGGTGCCACAAGGCGAGGGGGATCAAACAGAGCCTCAAGGGATGATAGCCCAGGAGGAGACCGGTAGGGCTAGAAAACCCAGAGGAGAAGCTGGGGAGAGGGGTGGCGGAAATGTGGGGAAACCGAAAGCTGCGAGAGTAAAGGCTAAGGGCAAAGCAGAAGCACAGGGAACAGGAGAACTGCCCAAAATTCAAGGGGAGGCGGCCCAGGTAAATACGGAGGTGGAGGAAAAACGACGGGACCTGCGGTGCTTATACGCCAATGCAAGAAGCCTCATGGCCAAGATGGGTGAACTAGAGGTCGTAGCCAAGGGGGAGGACCTGGATATAATTGGAATTACAGAAACATGGTGGACAGAGGAGAATCAATGGGATGTGGCGCTGCCAGGGTACAAGCTCTACAGGAGGGACAGGACCCACAAGAAGGGGGGAGGCATAGCACTATATATAAAGGACTCTATCTACTCGGTCGGGATGGATATGGCAAAGAAGGCAGAGGGGCTGGAATCGCTATGGGTCAAATTGCCGGGAAACAAGGGTACAGGCATAAAACTGGGGCTGTACTATCGCCCACCTGGTACGCCGGAGGAAATCGGACACGACTTGGAAGCTGAACTGAGACAAGAATGCAGGACTGAAAGTGTAACAGTGATGGGGGACTTCAACTACCCGGGGATTGACTGGAGTACGGGTCACTCCAACTGCACTAAGGAAACAGGATTTGTAGAATCTGTGAGGGACTGCTTCATGGAGCAACTAGTCAAGGAACCGACGCGAGGGAGTGCTACTCTTGACCTCATCTTAAACGGATTAGGGGGGCCTGCAAGAGGGGTAGAAGTGGGAGGACCACTAGGAAACAGTGACCACAACGCGATTCGATTCACATTAGAAAGGGGGACACCCACAGTAAAGAGGACCGCAACAACTGCGCTCAACTTCAGGAAAGGGAACTATGTTGCTATGAGGGAAATGGTGGGGAGGAAGCTCAAAAACGTCCTTAGGATGGAGACTGTAGGAAGCGCCTGGACCCTATTCAGGGACACCCTGCAGGAAGCACAAAGAATGTACGTCCCAAGTTTCAGGAAAGGCGGCAAGAACAAGCGGTCAAAGGACCCGGTTTGGATCTCAACAGAAGTAAAGAGGGCAATAAACGACAAGAAAGTGTCCTTCCGGAGATGGAAAAAGGACCCAACGGAGGAAAATCACCAGGCGCACAGGAAATGCCAAAAGGAATGCCACCGAGAGGTTAGAAAAGCAAAAGGGAAATATGAAGAGGGGCTGGCCAGGGAGGCGAAAAACTTCAAGGCATTCTTCAGTTACGTAAAGGGGAAGCGACCAGCGAGAGAGGAGGTGGGGCCGTTGGACGATGGGGATAGGAAGGGAGTGATCAAGGAGGATAAAGAGGTAGCTGAGAGGTTGAACACGTTCTTCTCGTCGGTTTTCACGAGAGAAGACACATCTAATATACCGGACTCAGAGGAGCTCATGAGTGGGGAACAGGCTGAAAAATTAGAACACATAGAGGTAAGTAAGGAGGATGTCCTCAAGCAGATAGACAGGTTAAAATGCAGCAAATCGCCGGGCCCGGACGGGATCCACCCAAGGGTTCTGAAAGAACTAAGACAAGAAATAGCGGGCACAATCCAGCATGTTTGCAACCTATCCTTGAAAACTGGAGAGGTACCAGAGGACTGGAAATTGGCGAATGTCACACCTATCTTCAAGAAGGGATCGAGGGGTGACCCCGGAAACTACAGGCCGGTGAGCCTGACTTCAATTATAGGGAAGATGGTGGAAGCTATGATCAAGGATGGTATTTGCGAGCATATCGAGAGATATGGCCTACTGAGAACAAGCCAGCATGGATTCTGTAAGGGAAGGTCATGCTTAACGAACCTTCTGTACTTCTTTGAGGGAATAAGCAGTCGGGTGGACAATGGGGAACCTATAGACATCATTTACCTTGATTTTCAAAAGGCTTTCGACAAGGTGCCACATGAAAGGCTGCTTAGGAAACTGTGGAACCACGGGGTGGGAGGGGATGTGCACAGATGGATCGAGCACTGGTTGTCGGGTAGACTGCAGAGGGTCGGAGTAAAGGGACAATACTCTGACTGGCGGGGAGTCACAAGCGGTGTGCCACAGGGATCGGTGCTGGGGCCGTTACTCTTCAACATATTTATCAATGACCTGGAAAAAGAGGCAAAGTGTGAGGTTATAAAATTTGCAGACGATACCAAACTGTGCGGCAGAGTTAGGTTTAGGGAGGAGTGTGAGGACCTGCAAAGGGACCTGGACAAGCTGGAAGACTGGGCAAACAAATGGCAAATGCGCTTTAACGTGGAAAAATGCAAGGTCATGCATATAGGGAAAAAAAAACCCGTTGTTCAAATACAAATTGGGGGGGACATTATTGGGAGACAGCAGTCTTGAGAGAGACTTGGGTGTGCTGGTGGATGCATCACTGAAGCCATCTGCACAGTGCGCAGCAGCCTCGAAAAAAGCCAACAGGATGCTGGGCATCATAAAGAGGGGCATAACAACCAGGACGCGGGAAGTCATCATGCCATTGTATCGAGCGATGGTGCGTCCACATCTGGAATACTGCGTTCAGTATTGGTCGCCGCACCTCAAGAAGGACATGGCGGTACTTGAGAGAGTCCAAAGGAGAGCAACGAAACTGGTAAGAGGGCTGGAACACTGCCCATACGCCGAGAGATTGGATAGGCTGGGGCTCTTCTCTCTGGAAAAAAGGAGGCTCAGGGGAGATATGATAGAGACCTTCAAGATCATGAGGGGCATAGAGAGGGTGGATAGGGACAGATTCTTCAGGCTGAAGGGGTCAACAGGCACGAGGGGGCATTCGGAGAAACTGAAGGGAGATAGGTTCAGAACAAATGCAAGGAAGTTTTTCTTCACCCAAAGGGTCGTGGACACTTGGAATGCGCTACCGGAGGAAGTGATCAGGCAGAGTACGGTACAGGGATTCAAACAGGGATTGGACGGATTCCTGAGGGATAGGGGGATCGTGGGATACTGAGAGAGGTGCTGGGATGTAACACAGGTATAGAAAGCAATCCAAGTAATAAGTATAGAAATCCAACCAGGTCGTGCATGTGCAAGACCGGAGGGTTAGGACTTCGATGGGAAGATAAGACTCAATGGGAAACCAAGGTGGCAAGGGGGCCCCTTCTGGTGACTCAGACAGGCCGTGACCTGTTCGGGCCGCCGCGGGAGCGGACTGCTGGGCAAGATGGACCTGTGGTCTGACCCAGCGGAGGCACTGCTTATGTTCTTATGTTCTTATGTTTTGGAGACCGTATCTGGCGAAAGATGTAAGAAGACTTGAGGCGGTCCAGAGGAGGGCGACGAAAATGATAGGAGGCTTGCGCCAGAAGACGTATGAGGAGAGACTGGAAGCCCTGAATATGTATACCCTAGAGGAAAGGAGAGACAGGGGAGATATGATTCAGACGTTCAAATACTTAAAGGGTATTAACGTAGAACAAAATCTTTTCCAGAGAAAGGAAAATGGTAAAACCAGAGGACATAATTTGAGGTTGAGGGGTGGTAGATTCAGGGGCAATGTTAGGAAATTCTACTTTACTTGCCTGGAATGCGCTCCCGAGAGAGGTGGTGGAGAGTAAAACTGTGACTGAGTTCAAAGAAGCGTGGGATGAACACAGAAGATTTAGAATCAGAAAATAATATTAAAGATTGAACTAGGCCAGTTACTGGGCAGACTTGTACGGTCTGTGTCTGTGTATGGCCGTTTGGAGGAGGATGGGCAGGGGAGGGCTTCAATGGCTGGGAGGGTGTAGATGGGCTGGAGTAAGTCTTAACAGAGATTTCGGCAGTTGGAACCCAAGCACAGTACCGGGTAAAGCTTTGGATTCTTGCCCAGAAATAGCTAAGAAGAAAAAAAAAAAAAAAAATTTAAATTGAATCAGGTTGGGCAGACTGGATGGACCATTCGGGTCTTTATCTGCCGTCATCTACTATGTATGTTACTATGACTAAGATTCCGGTTGGCCCAGGCGCCTAAGGTCCCCTCCTATGGGAGGGGCATTAGGCGCCTGGGCCAATCAGGGCCTTAGGCCCCTCTCCGGTGTATCCCAGGATGCACCAGGAAGGGGAAGGCCCACCATTCTGCCGACCAGAGGTAGTAAGAATCCGTCCAGGTGGCCTACATAAAAAAATGTACACGGGGGATCTGGGTGGGCTTGGGGGTGTCAGGTTTTCAGGGGGTTATATAGTGAGATGTACTTCTTTTATTTATTTATCTTTTATTTATATACAACCAAAATGGTACAAGAAATACTAAATATATATAACTTAGTCAATATTTACTAAAGAAAAGTATACAAAGCAATATATAACTCATATAGTCCTCAACTGAAGAAGAAAGGCAAGGCAAGACAAACAGAAACCCCCACCTGGGGAGAGGGGGTATAAGTACAATCTGAAGAAAAATCTTTACTAGTAGTCCCTTTGCTAAAATTTGTTTATTCAAGGAGGGATATGATTTTTTTCTGTTATAGCCCCTTAGATTTGGAACTCGCTCCCAATCAATAAGAGAAGAAAAATTACTTAATAAGTTTAAAAGTCATCTAAAAAGCTGGCTTTTTAAGGATGCTTAGGTGGGTATCCTTCTCCAACCTCTTGTTTTATTACCTACCCCTTTTTAATTTGTTTACAAATTGTATTTAATCCTTCAATTTTTTTTACTCTCTTTTTCACGTTTTGTTTTGTTAAAATAATTCCATTTGTCTGGTTTTTTAACCTAATTTTTAACTAAATGTAAATCGCATTAGATTTGGATTTTGGGATCAAATCAAATATTTTAATAAACTTGAAACTTGAAACAATAAAATTAATTAAGAAAAGAGCAGTAATTAGGTGTTAACTAAAGTCCACACTGAACACCTTGATTCATTCTGGCTGCGTTGGAGTCCCTTTAATCTTCAAGAAAAAACCTACTTGGGCAGATTCAAAAAAATATATTTATTCCCTTGATGGGAAATAAAACATTTACAGGGAAACCTTAACTGAAAAGTTGCTCCCAAGGAAATCACTTTAGGACGAAACTGCAAAAATTATTTCCTCATGGATTCTGTCCATTTCGAGACGTCTGGAAATATATATACCCTTTCACCTAAAAAAGGTGACTGGTTTTAAGTTAAAGTACAATTTCAACAGCATTTCTTTATCCTGTAAGAATACAAGAGAGCCTAACAATGTCACCCGACCCAATGTTTAAATTTCAAAAGATTGCAATAAAGCAGATACATCTAATTGCATAGTTTCAGCTTCTAAAACTTTTTCTTTTTGCACATTTTTTAGATAATAGCTACTCTGCATCGGAGAAGGTTCAATTCCGGAACTTTTAAGACTGTTATCAAAAAGTTCTTAAAGAGTTCCTGTGGAGTCATAAACCTGGCTATCAGAAAATTAAGAATCCTTAAATTTAAATTTTTCAGGTTTTCTATCTTCCTCAGAAACATCATTTTATCAGTCATTTGTTTAGTCACCAAATTTTTATTCTCAATTGTTAATTTCTCTAATTAAGAAAGTTCAGCCTTCTGCTGTTGAACTGAAGTCTCCAAAAGGGATATCCTGGATGAAGAGTTTAAAGTAATAGAAATAAAGTTTGAACAAACCGAGTACAGGTTTTCAATCGCTAACCAGCTTGAGGGGGAAGATGGCTGCCAGATTACCTTGGGCTAGGTCCCCAGAGAGCAAACTCCGGGCTCCCTCACCCTCCCCGCTGCTGACTCCTACAGGTTCCAAGCTCCCACAGTGCAACAGCTCCTGTCCAAGAGTCAGCATCGATAGAGTCACTTCCGGGTTCATTTCGGGTGCAGTGCGTGCCATGCTCGATGTGTTCGGCAAGCCCTCCTGCATCGTCTGGTCTCCTGATGTTTCCCCAGGCTTTGGGGGGCGTGTGCAGACCTCGAAGGCTCAGTGAAAGCTCGCTATCCAAGCTGTGCTTTGCCCCAGTCACAACAGCGGATATGCCTGCTGAGTAGGGTTGGACTGTAAAGGCTATTATTACAGTCTGTTGGGGTGTTGAAGAACCAAAGATAGGTGGAGGAAAACCTCTGTTTTCCCCTTCTTTTAGGCATAGAAACCAATTTACTAAAGTAGTTATTCAAGAAGAAAATTGCCGTCAGAACGGGAGTTCACAACACTGCTTCTGCTCAGGACGCCATCTTTGTGAGATGTACTTCTGACACTTTTCATGTGAAATTCACAGCAAATCCCTCTAAGGCAGTGGTCTCAAACTCATGGCCCGGGGGCCACATGCGGCCTGCCAGATACTATTTTGAGGACCTCGGTATGTTTATCATAATCACAAAAGTAAAATAAAACAGTTTCTTGATCATATGTCTCTTTAGCTATAAATGACAACATTATTATTTAGCTATAAATGACAACATTATTATTAAGACTTAGCCAAAAGGAAAGATTTATAAACTATAAAGTGTTTTACCTCATGCAAAATTGTCATTTCTGAAATTGATCCAAGATGGCCGCACATCGCTGAGATTGAGAGAGACGCTCTCAAGATTTCGAACTATCTAACTTACCTAAATTCCTTTGATATGCCAAAGTTGAGACGGAAAAGTGCTGCTGGAGCCTTGCAGTGCTTGGAAACTCCATCCCATGCAACTATTGACGAATTTCTGAGGTGTATTCGGCAGGAGCCATTAGCGTTGGGGAATAGCCCATTGGAGCCGCTGGCTATTATGAAGCTGCAGCGGGTTTCCCCGGGCTGGATTCTACTCTGAGCCCAGACACCAGGACCCCGCCTCCACAGCCGCAGAGCGCCAGCTCCCCACGGGAGGACAGTCTGTCCGAAGCGGCAGACTCTATCTCCTGGGAGGCTGCATCGGGCCAAGTGCTGGAAGAGATCCTGACGGCGGGAGAACTAACAGTGGAGCAAGAGGAACAAGACATTCAGGAGGGAGCCAAGAGAACTGAAGAAGATGTTTCAAAGACTGCAAGTATTTTTACTATTGCCAAACCCACTAATGTTATACTTGACTCTATTTGGGACTTAGTAATCACTCTGGGTCAGACCTTATCACCACAAATTAAAGGTTTAGGGAAGAAGCTTCAGGAACAAAAGGAGGAATTAAAAAGTTTGAAACAAGATAATATCACAGTAAAAATAAAAGTGGACAAATTTGAAAAGGATTTATCAGTAACAAATCAGGTACAGTCTACTTTAATTAGAGACAATTTGAATTTGAGAAGAAAGATGGAAATTTTGGAGAACACATAATCATTTAAACAATCTCAGAATCTTGAACTTTCCCAAAATATCCTCGTTTTCACCTAAAGAAATGTTAAAAAAACACTTTTGTGAGATATTAGATATCCCAGAAGAAGCTTTTCCTCCTTTCTCAAAAATTTATTCTCTTCCGGTAAAAAATCAAAAGGAACAACAACCTCTACAAGAACAAGATCAGGATCTATAGATGGACCTAATAACTATATTAGACATATCATTAAAAGAATTAGCTAGACCAGCTACTTTGTTGGTCACAGTGGTTTTGTCACCTGATAAGAATTGGATATTAAAATTATTCTTCAAGGAATTTCTGGGTTAAAAAATTCAGATGTTCCCTGATGTGACAAAAGAAACCCAGCAACGTAGAAAACAATTCCTGCTGCTTAAAAGCCAGGTGTAACTGCAATGAGTACTGTTTTTCTTCTACGATATCCATGTAAATGTGTTATAAAACATAAGTCTTGTAATTACATATTCTTTGAACCTTCGCCGTTATCAGGGTTTCTAACCATGAAACGTCTTGAAGGGGAAATAGTAATAACAACTTAGAGAAAAGAAAATGCTCTTGTAATCATTAGCAGCTGACCGCCTTTTTGTATCAGGATGTGATTTCCTGTTTTTTCCCCCTTTATTGATATTCACTCATTTGAATTTTGGATCTCTTTAATTTGGGACTTTAACATTGATTAAGTGAATAAGTTTTCCTCTAATTCAATCTTAATTTCCTTTTGTGTGAATTGAATATCTTAATCAATTTTCTGTACAAAAAGTGTATTTCTTGGCTAAAATATATATATAAAAAAAATTGTAATTTCTTTAATAAGACATTAACTATTTTTTTTCTGAGGCCCTCAAAGTACCTACAAATCAAAAATCTGGCCCTGCAAAGGGTTTGAGTTTGAGACCACTGCTCTAAGGTGTCCCACTATTGATATGTCTGTGTGGCCAGTCCATCACAATGCTGGCCCCTCCCATGTCCAAATGGTCTAAATTTGGATGTTTTCAACTTGGATGTTTCTTTGGTAGAAAATGGAGTATAAAGTTAGGCATCCTATAGGTTTAACATCCTGCCAGCTTAGACGTTCAAGTAGATGATTTAAAAAATAAAAATATTTTCAGACTTCTAGTAATTCGGCTTTCAAAAATGGATGTTTCTGTGCTTCTGACTTTGGACATTACATTACATTAGAGATTTCTATTCCGCCATTACCTTGCGGTTCAATTTAGCGGGAAACGTGCAAATTGAACTTAGATGTCTTTTTTGAAAATGGCCTTCTATTATCATTTAACCGTTTCGCCTTTATCTGCCGTCGTGTTTCTAAGGGCCTCTTCTATCAAACTGCACTAGCAGTTTGTAGCGTGGTGAGCCGCACTGAATGCCCACGCTGCTCCTGATGCTCATAGAGCTCCTAGTGCAGTTTGATAGAAGAGGCCCTATGTTTCTATGTGAAAGAGATAATGGTTATTGTGGATGGGCAGACTAGATGGGCCATTTAGCCTTTATCTTCTGACATGTTTCTATGTCTATGCTAACATTAAATACCAGGTCTTATGGTCTTAAAATTTGGGTTGGTACCCTTTAACATGCTGATGGTAACTGATGGTGGTTAACTGATGGTGCATTACAGCCATAAAGCAGCTTCATAACCCCCCTCTTATTTTTCTTGATAAATTGTGCCATGAAACCTATTGACTGAAATGTATAGCTTTCTTAATGAAATCCATCTGTTGAAATTTGTTGAGTGAGACATCTAATGTTTCATGTATTATTAGTTTTATTTTATTATTCTTTTCAAATCAACTGAATATTGTGGCCGGGCCGGTCCCCGAGTAGGTGGCAGATTTATTGTAGCGCCTTTTATGTGGCTGGATGAATGAAAACCCCGGATGACGGATTGTCAAGGAACTGGAGGCAAGTTTATTAAAGTTTTCAAAAGCAAAAAAAACAACAACTGAGAACCTGTAATTGCTTTTGCACCCTCCCCCAGAGCCAAGTATATGCTCCAGTCCTTGGGACCTGTCTGGTTCTTCCAGGTCCAATAAAACCAAGCACGTTAATTCACCAACTTCCCAAACAGAAACAAAAAGGGTTTGGCTTCCAAGCTCATATGCTTCAGTCACTGGTAATTGTCCCCATAGAAAAACCAAAATCAATTACCTTCCTTTTACAAGTCCTCAGGAGGTAAGGCAACTTAAAGTTTCTTATAGTGACTTCAAGGCAACGTAAAGTTTCTCTTAGTGACTTTTCAGAATTGGACAGGACTGCCTCTGCCCTGCCTCAAGGCCTGCTTGTGTTCAGGGATTTTTTTTATTAACCTGGACTGGATTTCTGAGAGAGTTTGCAGGTCCTACTATATCTCACTCTCTCCTATTTCCATATCTTCCCCAGGTTCACTCTCTCCAGTAAGACTGCTCATTTCCCAGTCCTGAGCCCCGTAGTAGCGGCTGTTTCTCCACCCGGTATCCTCAGGCTGTTCCTCCCAGCCCCCTCCTTGCCTGTGGATTAGCTCCTTGCTAATGTGACCTCTTCCGTGCACATCTCCTGGATCATCCACCCGGGGTTTGTCTGGCCAAGCGAGATACCTCCCAGGGTTCTCAATCTCCCTCCTGCTGGGCTGCCTCCGGGACAAGGTTCCAGGCTGGGGTCCAGGCACCCCGTGGTAGCTGCACTCCTTCCTGGCTGAAGGTTGATTAGGATCAGCCACACCTGAGCCTCCTGGCTGCTTCCCTCTAGTTTGTATTTGAGGCTTTTTCACTTGCACGCCCTGGGGATTAACCCCACCCCCTCCTGGGTTGGACTTTGGTTTCAGAGAGGGAGGAAAGGAGTAATAGGGGGAATAATTAGGTTCTAGTGACCTCCCCCTCTGACTCCTAGGCTGAGCTATCAGCTGTCTTTTCTCTCCTCTTCCTGGCTGTGCCGGTTGTTCCAGTTCCATGCCGGGTTTTCCTGGGACCAGGGCAGGATGCATGCTGGGTTTTGTGGTTCTTTTGGCTGGGACAGGGGCTTCCCTGTCACAATATTTAAATAATGCTCCATTCAAACTGCTACCTACCCTCTCTCCTCCAGGTCAAAGATCTATGCAGGGACAACTTGGTCTGGCTCCACAACTAGGCAGACAAGGCATCTGCCTAGGACTGCAAAATTTGGGGGCAGTAATGTGAAAAAGGGAGAGGGAATAGTATTTGAGGGGTGGGGTGGGAATTAGGAGTACTGGAGTAGCCTAATGGTTAGTATAGCAAACTAAGCTCCTGGGGAACTGGGTTGAATTCCTACTGTAGCTCCTTGTTAACACTGAGCAAGTCACTTAACCCTCCTTTGCCCGAGGTACAAACACAAAATTAGAGTGTGAGCCCATTAGAGACAAAGAAAGTATCTGCATATGTAATATATACAACACTGCATACATCTAAGAAAATAAGAATAGCCTTACTGGGTCAGACCAATGGTCCATCAAGTCCAGTAGTCCAATCTTATGGTGGCCAATCCAGGTCACTAGTACCTGGCCAAAACCAAAGGTGTAGCAATATTCCATGCTACCAATAAAGGGCAAGTAGTGGCTTCCCCCATGTCTTTCTCAATAACAGACTATGGACTTTTCCTCCAGGAACTTGTCCAAACCTTTCTTAAAACCAGCTACACTATCTGCTTACCATATCCTCTGGCAATACGTTCCAGAACTTAACTATTCTCTGAATGAAAATTTTTTTTCCTCCTATTAGTTTTAAAAGTATCTCCCTGTAACTTCATCGAGTGTTCCCTAGCCTTTGAAATTTTTGACAGAGCGAAAAATCGATCCACTTGTACCCATTCTACTTCACTGAGGATTTTGTAGACTTCAATCATATCTCCCCTCAGCCTTCTCTTTTCCAAGCTGAAGAGCCCTACCCTTTTTAGTCTTTGCTCATATGAGGTATACCTATATGTATGTTTAACCTGTAACCCATTCTGAGCTCCCTGGGGAAAATGGGACAGAAAATGAATTACCGTATTTTCACGTAGATAACGCGCACCCGTGTAAAACGCGCACACGGGTTTGGCTCCCGTCTGTCCGGCCAACTACACAAAGGTACGGGGAAGGGGGATGGGGGTGTCGTGGGGGTCGGCCAGGGGGGTCGCGGGTCGGCTGGGGGGGCGGTCGGAGATTCTTGGGGGGGCGGTCGTTGGGGGGAGGGGGGTTTGCGTCAAGGGCAGGAGGGCCTGGGATCTCTCCTGCCCGTAATGTAGTGTGGGGTGGGGGTAGGGGGTCGCCGTGGCCAGGAGGGTTTGGGCTCCCTCCTGGCCCGATATTTTCGGGGAGTTGGGGAGTTGGCAGGGCAAGAGGGCTTGGGCTCCCTTTTGCCCCGATCGTGTCGGAGGGACAAGAGGGCTTGAGCTCCCTCTTGCCCCGATC
This sequence comes from Geotrypetes seraphini, assembly GCF_902459505.1. Lineage (NCBI taxonomy): Eukaryota > Metazoa > Chordata > Amphibia > Gymnophiona > Dermophiidae > Geotrypetes > Geotrypetes seraphini. The sequence continues at coordinate 86,201,988 of NC_047095.1, forward strand.
GTGTCGGGGGTGCCGCCGTTGGCTGGGGCAAGAGGGCTTGAGCTCCCTCTTGCCCCGATCGTGTCGGGGGTGCCGCGGTTGGCTGGGGCAAGAGAGCTTGAGCTCCCTCTTGCCCTGATCGTGTCGGGGAGTCGGCGGGGCAAGAGGGCTTGACGTTAGAGAAAGGGCGAACCGCCGGAAGAGGAAGCAGCAGGCACAGGGCTCACAGAAGGGCCGGGACCGCCAAGAGGAAGCAGCAGGACACCGGTAGGAGCTTCTACATGATGGGGGGGGGGGGGGGGTCGGGAGGCTGTGGGGGTGCGAGCGGTCCTTCAGGGTGGGGGTGCGGGTGCGGGTGGGAGTGCGTGCGAGTGGTCCTTCGGGGTGGGGGTGCAGGTGGTTGCGAGCGGTCCTTCGGGGTGAGGGTGCGAGCGGTCCTGCGGAGGGGGTGTGAATCGGACGTGGGGGGGGGAACTATGTAAAAAAATTTTTATATAGCGCGCTCACGCGTATACCGCGCAAGGTTATGCACGGTTTGTAAAAACACGTATAATGCGCGCGTTATATGCGTGAAAATACGGTAAATAATTAAATGGAAGGGAAGCAGAGATGCTGGCAACCCAGGGGCAAAGGGAGGGGAAGGGGAACTGTGGGGGAAAGGGTAAGATAACAGGAGGGGGATTATAAATCATTCCATGAGCCATGTGTGCTTTCCCTATTTGTTTTGCTCTGTGCTGAAGCCTAGTGGTGAATCTATCACCACAGCCATCTTTTTACTTGCTTGATTAACTCCTTGCGTGGTCAGGATAGCTCAGGTCCTCCTCTCCTCCCAGTTCATACTACAGACGTGGCTAAGACAGAGAAAAGAGACAGAAGGATCCCTGTGAAAGCTCTTACCTCTAGGGGTCACCTGGACCACCCTGGACCAGTGCATCTTTCTCTCCAACTGTCTATATCTGCCAGTTTCGAGACACTTCATATGGGGCAAAGTGAGCACCAAGTAAGCTTTAATTAGAGCTAACGGCCTATAATTGTGGCTGCGTCTTCCTTCATCTTCCTTTTCAGATGCTGCTGTCAGGAGAAACATTTAGTCTGGAGCGAGCAAGGTAATTAATTAATGTGCAATCCAATGTGAACACAAGGAAAAGCTGTGATTAGAATCATCTCCATGGTGGTGGAAAATAAAAATAAAATGAGCTAAATTGGGTTAGGCTTGACCTCCAAAGCACTGTTTGTGCAGAAAGCAAAATTACAGACATACTGATGTGCAAATTGTTAGAGAAGGCAGACTTTAGTTACTGAAATTGTAACAATTTACTTTTGCTTTTTTCAATTCCCCCCCCCCAAATAAAAAACACGTTTCTTGTTCCAAATAACATCCCACACCATCCAAGCTTTGTGCTCTTTCCTCTTTGCTCTCACCATCCCACACAAGCTCACTTCGATGTGTTTAATGACCCTTCATTTGAATCCATAGGCAGGCTACAGTTACCTTCTGTCATATCACGTCAGATGAGCTCTAACTAGGGATTATGAAAGCATATTCCTCTTATCAACTGCTTTGTACTACGTCCCATGTAAAACAGATGCAATTAATGCTCATTAACTGTAGTGTATCCTATACTGTGAAATTGAATGCCAGCTGTAGCTTAAATCTCTGTTTCGGCTCCTTCAGTATGTAAATACCTTATGTAATGAGATAGCTAACAGTTATCTAATCATTTTCTTTCAAAGAATACAATGTATCTGATGCTATATTAATGACCATCATTGTAACATAGGAACAAATTAAATGGCAACAGAAAGACCACTCACTCTACACTCAATTTATTTTGTTCACCCTGCTAGGAATATATTCCAGCTGCCAGCTTTACAGTAAGAACATAAGAATAGCCTTACTGGGTCAGACCAAGGGTCCATCAAGCCCAGTAGCCCATTCTCACGGTGGCCAATCCAGGTCACTAGTACCTGGTCAAAACCCAAGGAGTAGCAATATTCCATGCTACTGATACAGGGCAAGCAGTGGCTTCCCCCATGTCTTTCTCAATAACAGACTATGGACTTTTCCTCCTGGAACTTGTCCAAACCTTTCTTAAAACCAGCTATGCTATCCACTCTTACTACATCCTCTGGCAATGCTCCCGCAGGCTTCTTAGCCAGTTTCTTGACCATGGGGGTGGACCAGCAGCCATGCTGAAGTGCAGGTCCCAGGAGGTCCCGGACCCAGCCGGCTGTGTACCTCCCTAGGGCGTGCACCCAGGGCGGTCCTCCCCCCCCCCCCCCATCCTTGGTACACCACTGTATAATGGGGACTTCATTATAGCACTGAGTGCCGATTTCAGTGCCCAAATTTGGATGCCTAGACTTACACTTGCTGAAACCAGGTGTAATTCCTGCTGCCCAATTTGGGTGCACATTCCTGGTATTTTATAAAACTAACAGCAATACAATCCCCTAATGGGAAACTATGTCACAATATTAATATGTAATATATTCCCATATATCTGAAAAAGTGTATCCTACTTCGCTTAAAAGTGTATCAAGGAGGAGGCCTCAGTAACAGAGCTCACGCTCAGTCGTATTCACAGACTGAAGATTTCGGCGTGGTTATACTACTCTTTAGCTCTAATCATTGGCCAGAATTCAATATTCTAATTAATATCCTATTCTATAAATATTTTTTATCACGTTTTTTCTTTAAGTTTTTTTTCCCCAAATAACTTATTAGTGTCTACACTTCTTCATCTGGTTTGAGACTAAACTGACAAGGTTTAGAAAACATTTCAGTTTTATTTCAAAAAGGACCTTGCTAGCAGCTGGGACAGGAAGCTGAGGAGAAGCTGGGAAGGAAGCCAGTCCTTCCAATTGAACCATGGCCAGCACAAGAAAGTTTCTCTGAAGATTGGGAAATGGAGGAACCAGAAGTCCAGCCTGAGGAACAAGACATGGAATGCCAGGTGGACTATGACCTGCCTAACTGGGAGGAACACTTAATGGAGTTGGCTTGGTGCATATAATCCATGGCCCTGAAGCAGTGGACAGAAGTTGAAGTCCACGAAACGCTGGCCTCGTTGGCTGTCTTTGACATACAAGCACTGTTAAAAAGCTAAGTAATGTGGTTAATATCAGACTGCTTAGCAATATCAAAGTGAGACTTGCTAGAAATTGAGTGCTAGCAAGGTCCTTTTTGAAATAAAACTGAAATGTTTTCTAAACCTTGTCAGTTTAGTCTCAAACCAGATGAAGAAGTGTAGACACTAATAAGTTATTTGGGGGAAAAAAACTTAAAGAAAAAACGTGATAAAAATATTTATAGAATAGGATATTAATTAGAATTTTGAATTCTTATTTAAACTCTGATAGAAGATATTAAAGTAAAATATAGGAGCTGGCCAATGATTAGAGCTAAAGAGCAGTATAACCACGCCGAAATCTTCAGTCTGTGAATACGACTGAGCGTGAGCTCTGTTACTGAGGCCTCCTCCTTGATACACTTTTAAGCGAAGTAGGATACACTTTTTTAGATATATGGGAATATATTACATTTTATAAAACTATACTCAAATGTAGCTGCCTTATGAAATGGCTGTCATCACCTTTCACGGCTGTTCAAGATATTTCCTGTAGTACTGTGAGTGGTCGCGACAGCCATTTTAGAAGGCAGCCACGAGGAGGCAAGAGCAAGAGGGCTACGCTCCTGCCACAAAGATGCCCGCTGGACCACCAGGCACTTTGGTATGTGTGGGGGGAGAGGGAATTGTGGGGTTGGAGGGAGATTAAAGGGTCAAGACCTAAAGAGCCACAGCCACTTAGCAGAAGAGCTGCATGTGGCTTACAAGCCGCAGGTTGTCGACCCCTGGCCTAGACAGTGCTTATCTGGAATCTATTCTATAAGGGAAAGTAGGTGTATACTTTTCTCTACAGAATGCTAGCTTAACAGATAGTATAAGGGAGAAATTCTAGAAACTGCCTAAATTTAGCTGCTGATACTCACTCTACCAGCGCCTCAGTTAAGTAACAAATGTCATTTGAAACCACAGAAAATGGCACCTACTGTGCCTTCTGGTGCCTACATAATACGCACCGGAATTACGCCTATGTAGCTACTTTAGACCACCGAACACAATTATGGGCATGGCTGATGCCAGAAGTGGTGTTAGGTAGCCTAAAGCGCCCATGTAAACGCGATTCACGACAAAGATAGGTGCCAGAAATGTAAGCCCAGAAAACCCTGGTCTACATTTCCGGCACCAATCTTTCACACAGGCGTGATTCTCTATAGGGTGCCGTTGTATGATTGGCACCCGATCGGCTGCCGCTTTTTAGATGTCTGACAATATCAGCACTTTATAGTGAATGTGGGCCTATGTGCATATGTATTTGGGTCGAAGCACTTGCACTAGCCATATTACTGGCATAAATGATCATGCCTGAGTTGCAAATGACCACACATAAATTACAGCATACAGTATTCCACACACCACCCAAGGGTCTTCTCACCTGTAAGCTATGTGCTATTGCATTTAGGTGCTAGGCCATTTATGTGCATTCATGGTAACTAAATCATGGAGCCTTTTGTTTTTATAGAATTAACCTTATAATAATTTATATATCCATAGTTCTGTGTGTAACCACTGGGAATTTTTTTTTTAATGCACCTTTGTCCTGTGTAACATCGCAAATTGCTTTGGAATATAAGTCTGTGTATATTTAGTCATTTTACTAAAACATGTAAACTAAGTACAAAAAACGGCATAAAAGTACATAGAAAATGAGTGATATGACATGATCACATAACATGGGGCACAAGCCAGCCCCATGAGTCCAAGTAAGCACTAATGCGTGCTTACTGCAACTTAAAATGCCTTACCAAGGGATGTGCTTAGGCATGCTGTGGTAATTTACAAATCCCTCCACAGCATGGTACCCGGATACTTGTCGCACAAACTTCCCCTCTACACCACCAGGTGAGCGCTTCGCTCCCAGAGTGAAACACGCCTACAGATGCCCACTGGACACGCCCTCCAGCTCCAAACAGCCTGGAAACGATTCTACTCCCAGTTCCTGCCAAGCCTATGGAACAACCAACCTCGCCACATCAGATCCCTAGAGGGTCTTGTAAACATCCGCAAAACCATAAAAACCTATATCTTTGCCTAATCTCCCCTCTTGACCTAAAGCCTTGAAAATGTTTGATTATCTGCTAGGCCCTGGATTCTCTGATAGTAATTATATTATGACTCTGTAATGTTCTATAGTCTTATCACAATGTATGATCACACGGTAACTAGATTTGCATAGTCATAAGAACATAAGAACTGCCATCTCCGGATCAGACCCATGGTCCATCGAGTCCGGCGATCCGCACACGCGGAGGCCCAGTCAGGTATACACCTGATGTAGTTTTAGTCACCCATATCCCTCTATGCCTCTCATAAGGAGATGTGCATCTAATTTGCCTTTGAATCCCAGCACAGTGGATTCCTTAATAACCTCCTTTGGGAGAGCATTCCAGGCGTCTACCACTCACTGCGTAAAACAGAACTTCCTGACATTTGTCCTGGACTTGTCCCCCCTTAGCTTCAAACCATGTCCTCTTGTCCGTGTCACGTTGGACAATGTAAATAATTTATTTTCCTGCTCTATTTTATCGATGCCTTTCAGCATTTTGAACGTCTCGATCATGTCCCCTCGCAGCCTCCTCTTCTCAAGGGAGAACAGTCCCAGTTTCTTGAGTCGTTCCTCATATTCCAAGTTCTCCATACCTCTTATTAACTTTGTTGCTCGTCTCTGCACCCTCTCCAACAGTTTTATATCCTTCTTTAGGTTGGGAGACCAATGTTGGACACAGTATTCCAAGTGTGGTCTGACCATTTCTCTATAAAGCGGCATTATGACTTTCTCCGATCTACTCATGATTCCTTTCTTTATCATGCCTAACATTCTGTTTGCTTTCTTTGCCGCTGCCGCGCATTGTGCCGATGGCTTCAGGGTCCTATCTATCAGTACCCCAGGTCCTTTTCTTGTTCGCTCTTACCCAGAGTTGCGCCTGACATTCTATACTCGTATTCCTTATTCTTACTACCTAAATGCATTACTTTGCATTTCTCCACGTTGAACTTCATCTGCCATTGCTCTGCCCATTTCTCTAACTGATACAAGTCGCTCTGGAGTTCCTCGCTATCCTCCTGCGATCTGATTGCCCGGCATAGCTTTGTGTCGTCTGCAAACTTAATGATCTCACTGGATATTCCGTCTTCCAGGTCATTGATATAAATATTAAATAGGATCGGCCCAAGCACTGAGCCCTGGGGCACACCACTAGTCACTTTCTCCCAGTCTGAGAACTTCCCATTTATGCCCACTCTCTGCTTTCTGTTTTCCAACCATTTGCCTATCCACTTTTGTATATCTCCCTCTATTCCATTTGCTTTGTAGTTTCCTGAGAAGCCTTTCATGTGGAACTTTGTCGAATGCTTTCTGGAAGTCCAAATATATTATGTCCACCGGCATTCCACTATCAATTTGCTTGTTCACGGTCTCGAAAAATTGAAGTAAATTCGTTAAACATGATTTCCCTTTCCTGAACCCATGTTGACTGGGTTTCATCAAGTCGTGTGTATCTAGGTGCCGGACTATGCTATCCTTGATCAGTGCTTCAACCATCTTTCCAGGGACAGACGTAAGACTCACAGGTCTGTAGTTGCCCGGTTCCCCTCTCGATCCTTTTTTGAAAATTGGCGTGACATTCGCTATCTTCCAGTCCTCTGGTATCTGTCCAGTTCTGATTGTCAGATTGGCAAGTTTTTGCAATAGCTCTCCGATTTCAACCTTCAATTCCTTTAAAACTCTCGGGTGAATTCCATCCGGTCCAGGGGATTTGTCACTTTTAAGTTTGTCGATCTGGTAGTATATCTGGTCCAACTCCACTTCAACTGTGGTGAGGCTGTCTTCTATTACTCCACTAAACACTTTCACTGCTTCTGGTATTTTAGCGGTATCCTCCTCCGTAAAGACGGATGCAAAGAAGGAATTTAGTTTGTCAGCAATTTGTTTATCTTCCTTGATGTACCCTTTTCTTCCCTGGTCGTCCAGGGGTCCCACCGCCTCTTTTGCGGGTTTTTTCCCTTTCACGTATCTAAAGAAGGGTTTGAAGTTTTTGGCTTCTTGCGCTATTTTTTCCTCATAGTCCTTTTTGGCATCCCTCACCGCCTTGTGACATTTCTTTTGATCATCTTTATGAATTTTCCATGCTTCGGTTGTTTTCATGTGTTTCCATTTTTTGAAAGAGTCCTTCTTTTCTTTTATGGCTACCCTCACCTGTCTGGTAAGCCATGCCGGTTCTCCCTTACCTTTTGTTCTCCCCTCTTTGGAGATCCTTGGAATGTGGAGATTTTGTGCTTCTGTGATAGTAGTTTTCAGTAGGGACCATGCCTGGTCTACCGTTTCAAGTTTGTCCACCTATTTCTTGAGTCGTTGTTTCACCATGGCTCTCATGCGATCGTATTTGCCCTTTTTAAAGTTAAAGGTTTTGGCACGTTTTCTATTCCCGATGTCATATCATTCTGTAAGACAAGATGCTTCTACATGCATCGATCTCAGAGTATTCTTATGTGAAGGTGAATTGTAATAACATGACTATCATTCTGTAATCCGTTCTGAGTTCTGTGGGGAGGATGGGATATAAAACCAAATAAATAAAATAATTTTGGCATCAGCACATAGAGTGGAATGTGCTGTTAGCTCATGAGCCCTTCCAATCTACAAAATTAGGTTGCAGTAGGGAGTCTTGCACTAATGGCACGCATTAATTGGAAAATTAGAATATGGCTGTTTAAAAGGTAAAAAGCAGAAATTTGCCCATTGTACCCATTGGTAAAAATGGCCTTACAGCGCAGGAATGTCCCACGTATGAAAGCGCTAAGGCCATTTTTTACCGTAGTTTGGTAAAGACCTCCCATATCTTTAAGAGCATACAAAACATTGCAATGTGAAGCATCTCAGAATTCAAATACTCTGGGAAAAGGCTGCAAGTGTCTAAAAATCCAATCTGAATGGCAAGTATAGAGTCTGAGAAGCTCAAATGGAATGCCAGACAGTAGATTTGTTATGCTCAAGCTGTCCTGGGTCTATGGGCTGTGACCGATTTTAATTTAGTACAGACAGTTAATTTAATAGATAGAGAACCAAATAATAACTGGAATGCTGACACAAATTACGAAAATGTGTTTCAAGGACTTGGACATCTTACCAGAGTATCGCTCTATAAAAATAACGGAGCTCTCATGTTCTTGTTTTGCACTTGTTTCTAATCTGAGAGAATAGAAAACCCATTGAAAAGTTATATGATATTTACTTATTTTAATTTCTTGTATACTGCTTTTATTTGAAGCAGTTTACATTCAGGTATTCCAAGTATTTCTCCCTATCTGTCTAACTATAGCAGCTGAGGCAACAGAGTGGTAAGTAACTTGCCCAGGGTCACAAAGTGGTGTGGGAATTGAACCCACAATCTCAGGGTGCTGAGGCAGGGGTTCTAACCACAAGGCCATGCCTCCGCTCTGCATTTAGGGATTAATTCTATAACAGTATGACTATATGGTGCTTAAGCATCTTTATTCCTTTGTAGAATACTAGATTAACAGGTGAAATATTTACTGTATATGTGAGAGAGATGGGCAAAGTGCTTCTGCCTAAATGCCAGAGATATCAACTAACTTCTAGTATACTAGAAATGAGCCTCACACAGGTGCTGCCCAGACTCTGCCTAAGAGGCTCATAATCAAAACTTAAATATGTCTAAAAACCTGTCCAAGTCGGCACTTGGACGATCTAAAAGACAGGTTGTCCAAGTGCTGATAATCGAAACAACTTTTTGGATGTATCCAGGGACATTTTAGGCCTCTGAATCCCGCTGTGCGCCCTGAGCTGAAAGGGGCATTTTTGGAGGAGATGTTAGGGTGGGATGTGGGCCGACTTAGTTTGACGAGACTGCCTAGGCGAAAACTTATACGTTGTGAGTTAGACGATGTAAGTGCCCAAAAGGTATTGAAAGTGACCCGATAACCACTGCAGACAAAGTAAAGACCCCCAACCACTCCCCCCCATGTTCACTGACCCTGTTGCACTTTCACAAAATTCAGAATAAAAACGTACATACCTGCCTCCGGAACATCAGCACCTTGCATAGGAAAGTCTAGTAGTGCTGCACACAGGTGTCTTAAGTAGTCTGGAGGTTGAGCTAGTGAACCTTAGAGAGGAGGACCCAGGCCCATAATCACTACATTCAAGGTGAAAGATGTGAGCCCACAAAAAAAAACCAAACTCTACTGTACTGCCATATAGGTGTTACCTGCAGCCATAAGGGCTATTGGGGTTGTAGATAGGTGGGTATAGTGTGTTTTGAGGGGCTCATCATAACCTATAAGGGTGTGCCCTAAAGAGATTCTGGCTGTGCCATGAGAGATTCCAGAATTTTACTTTATTTTAAAAAATTCCATTCTTAAGTATATGCTAGAAAAAATGACATGTACGTCTGTCAATGTTATGAGAGTTTGTGTGCATAAGGATACAACCGCCCAGACAAGCATCATTCTTGAAAACTGACAGCAAATAATTTTAGTTATATTTGTATTTCTTATGCAGTAGTTATCCTAACTTGAGCAACAAAGCAATCAAGCCTTTGTTACCATTTGAATCTTCTTATCTCTGCGAACTTGGATTTTCAGCTCTAACAAAAATTAAATCGAAAAAAAGAGAACTGCAGATGGTGGATGATGAAATGTGTGCTTGCCAACTATCGAGCCATATTTTGAGTTAATTTGCACTCAAAAACAGGCACATCCATTGCATTGATTAACAATTCTACTCTATCTACTTTAATTTCACCATTGTTACAATTACCCATACATAACTTAAAGACTTTAAATAAATTACTCTCAAATTTAATTTTTTGTTGGTTTTGCAATTTTATAATTTCAATTATAATGTGCCGCTAAAAACATTTGCTCCGTTTAGTGTGCCAAAGTTAAAACGTTTGAGAGACACTGTGTTATAATTATCCTATCAGTCTAGTTATTAAAATCTTAGCAGTATATCTTCACCAAAACTTATGGTTTGATGCTCAACTTTATGCTTTAGTAAAGAAAAGTTTTTCACACTATGGAAGCTTCACACAATTAAATCTTATTTTGACTTTTCATCTTTTAAATTGATTGTACAGTCCTTGGTTCTGTGTACTTTAGACTATAGTAACATCATTTATCTAGGTTCTTATCAAAAAATCATTAGAATGATGGAAATCATCCAAAATATGGTTGTGCGTCTAATTTTCAATCTAAAAAAATCAGAACATGTAACACCATACTATCGAAAGTTGCACTGGCTTCCAGTAGAGGGAAGAATAATTTTTAAATTTGCCTGTATTTGTTATAAAACATTATATGGTCTTATACCAAGTTACCTTTTAGATCATTTTGAACTAGTAGAAAATAGACGTTCTTCACGAAATACAACCTCATTTTTTCCCCCTCAATATACAGTAAAGTTGTGTATTCATAAGATTTCTTAATAGAACCCTATCCTTTCAGGCTCCTGTTACAAAAGTTTTAGTGGCTTGATCTTAAATTTTTCTTCTTACCATGCCTTTAGAAGATTGTTAAAAACGTATCTGTTTGATAAATATGTATAATTTAGGTAAGTTAATAATTTATTAATGTTATATTTTATGTATAATGTACTATGATTTGTGGTGTAAATTCGCTGTATTTTTACAGTTATTACCTCTTATTGTAAACTGCACTAAACCGTGAGGTATTGCGGTATATAAATGCATTTATTATTATTATTATATAATACGAGGGGTTACACAAATAACTGTCAACAGTGAGGTTTGAGCACTTTGGCATGGCATAAGTGTTTGCAGCTAAGTTTAAGCATGAAACTGTGAACTTACACTAGTGTCCTACTCACACTTCCTACCCAAATTAAGGAACGCAATCCCACCAACCATTAGATCACTGACAGGCTTACTAAACTTCAGGAAAGCGATAAAAACCCATCTTTTTACCTGATTCTTGTAAACACTTTCTTAACCCCAGCAAAAATTATACTACCACACTGAATGCGCTCTCCACTTGACTTACAGGTGTAACTTAGGGCTCTTTTTACTAAGGTGCGCTAGCGTTTTTAGTGCACTGTGACCATTCAGGCATCGTACCCGCCAAGGTCCCGGTCAGGTCTGAAGGCAGGGTACAAAAGAAAGCTAGGAATGGAGTGGGTAAAGTTCCTTTGGTTCCTGAACCTGTCAATTTTCCTGTTAACCACCAGAGGGAGCCTGATCTTTCAGAAAGGGAATTAGGCAATCAGTATTCAGGTCACCACCGGAGGAGCCCAAGAGCCACTTTGAGTCCTGCTGACACAGCTAGTTTAGGGCGTGCCCCTAGGATACAAAAACCCACAGTGGAGAACAGACAGGCAGGCTGGCTAGGGAGAAGGTTTAAGCCGGTTCTCACTGAGGATCTCCCTGGGTCAAGCAGGTGCAATAGGCCTACACTTATGGAGGTGGAGGAGACTGGACAAGCCAAGGAACTGTCTTTGTTGGACACGGAACTGCCAATGGAAGTCCAAGAAAGCTTTCCTGAAGTTGGTGGAAACTTACCTGAGGACATGGAGGTTGGCTTGATTACCAGCTGCAAACAGTAAGTTTTTGTTTTTCAAGAAACTGTTTGCTTTTGAAACTGTGGAACTTTAGAGCTAGTGATTTGAGCTCAGAATCTTTTGTTTTTCTGTAAAGCTGGAAGTGTCTGGGGAGAGGTTTTGCTGTCACCCTGGGAGGGAATTTGTGAAAGCCATTACTAGTGGGTTTTTATTAGCAAAACCTAAGGCACTCTCCTTTTTCCCGGTAGTACCATATTTGCTGCCGGAGGCTTTGTTCTGTTAAGGACTACAAAGTGTGAGAACTGATGCAAACAACTTTATTTTTGGCATATTAGACAATCCTGTTTGGGAGCAGGAAGTACTAGCACTGAGGAGAGCTAAGCCTCAGCTGCAGTTTGGACTTTATTTTTGAACTGTTTTATTTTGTTTTCCAATTTTGCATTTTGTTTTGCAGGAGTGTTTGCCTTCTGCCGTTTTCATCCTGGTGTATGGAGTATTGACCTTTATGTCTTGGATGAGTAAAGAAGAAATACTTTCAGTCAAACTTCTTTTTGTGTGATTTTGATTTGTGTTCCTGAGTGTGTCGGTTCAGTCCTGCAGGCTAGGGTTCTTTTCTAGAGTAACCACTTGGAGCGCTGTAGAGTTCCGGTCGGACCACAGTAAGGTTACAGCACACAGGAAATTACCATGTGCTACGCTTCTAGAACTAACGCCAGCTCAATGCTGGCATTAAGGTCTAGCACATAGGGCAATATAGCGTGCGCTATTCTGCGTGCTAAAGCCCTAACGTGGCATAGTAAAGGGCCCCTAAGTCTCTAGGCACACACTCGGTGCTAAACTATGCAAGATCTTATCTCCCTACTACATGTACCTACACCAAAAATGCCTAAAACTGTCCTAAACTTCAAATGTATTGTATTTCTACCTGCTTTACTTATAGGACCTATCGTTTGCCATGCTACTGTGCTCAGTACCCAAAACATGTACAGAGGAATTTCTACTACTGTTCCTCATCCTTTTAATCGGTTGTTCTGTATATCTGCTGTAGGTGAAGTTGTAACCTCGTTGCTAAACCTTCTACTGTGTTTGAAAACTTGTAACCCATCTGGGCTCTTCTGGGAGGACAGGCTAGAAATACGACTAAATAAATAAATATAATGGCAGTTCTGCACATAACAGCCATTATAGAATTTGTGCTCAACGTGCATCTTCCCGCCAACCAGGAAGTGACAGCAGAAGGATTGCTGAGGTCGGCACGAGCAGCAGGTATGAGATGCTTCTGGCTGCTGGCGAAGATTTGAAGAGGGGGTACATGGGTGAAGCGGAGGAGAGGTGCTGGCAACCCCTGCCTAGACGGTGCCCAAGGCAGTCCGCCCCCTGCTTTCCCCCTACGCCACTGATTACAGGCCTAATTGTAGGCGTGGGCACTTATGCCAGCTGAAAGGCTGGTGTAAATGCTCGCACTTAACTGGTGTGAGATAGACACATAACTGCTAGTGTTCTATAACCTGCCTGCATAAGTGCTAGGCCCGCCTGGCCTGCCCATGCCCCTCCCAGGTCCATGCTATGGACTTTTTATGCTATGGACTTTTTGTGCTATGGACTTTTTATGCTCAGTTGCTAGATTCCCAGCACAGGGCAGTTACACCCTTAACTGCTAATTAGTGTCAATTACCACCAGTTAACACCAATTATAGCCAGTAATTGGTTAACGCCAACTAGAAGCCAATAGTTAAATTAAGTTACATGTGCAACTGACACAATTCCATAAAAATTTATAGAACTAGAGACTGTGTGAGATGGAGTGCTGTGGAAGCACCTGTCTGGTAACTACCTAATTAACTAGAATTGATTGCTTAGGTAGAATATGGAAAAACTGGCCTTTTACCTTTCTTAGGGTCATATCCTCTCCCTCATCTCTGTCTCCTGCTCTCCATCACCCACGTAGCGAGAAATTGCAGGCTGTCACTCTTCCTTCTTCACAAAATAAATTTGCATTAAGGAGACACTAATAGAGAACTATAATAATGTTAATGCTAATTTCAGCCATTAGAGAGTGAGGGAGGAGGAGGAGGAGGTGGAAAAGTAAGTATGGAGCAAGTCAGTAGACGTCGTTAGCAGTCTGCAGAGAGCTACAGCAGTATCCCCAGAAACCCTTCCCTGAAGCAAAGTTACAGTATTAATGATGAAAAAGTGAAAGATTCCAGAATGTCTTTCCAATTAATTAGAAGAGTTAAGGCCCCCCTCAAAGAAAGTGCAGAAGTGAAGAATTAGATTGACTTTTTTTTTTTCATGCAGGATTCACCGTTTGGACTTCCTCCTGTTAATTATGGTAGTAGGAGATCTATTCTTTGCTTCGTTTCAGGTAGTATTATTCAGGCAGGGTGAGGAGAGAGTTCGAGTTTCATATTCAGGAAGGGTCTTAGAGCAGGATTCTTCTTGTTTTCCGAAGCTAGCGTTTCAGAGAGACAATAATATGTCTGACAGGCAAACCTGATCACTATAACAACCATCAGACAAAATGCAGTGCTGTACATATACACATTACAGAACAGTTCCTTCTCAGTAAAGCTTACTATCTAAACAAGGGAAACAGTCCTCTGAGCACGCCTTTCTTGAGGTGTCCTCTTTTAAGTGCATGCCAGAGTTAGAGTCCTATAATATTTTTCTGCGGCTGGCCCTAAGTCTGGCAGGCTTTTCCAATCATATTGCAAACCAAAATGAACTTGAGGAAGTTAAGGAGGATTCTGAAAACCCTGTTGTGCCATGAATTTTTAAGGTGTGTGATAATCATAATGTAAATTATTTGTCCCTTAATATTGTGACAGGGAAGCTCCTGTCACAGGTAAAAAGACTGTGGGTCCAGTCAGAAATACTGCCCTTAAGGCTGTAAGCTCTAAAATAAAGCCTATTTCTCCTGGTAAAAGCAGCAGGGTAGCACAACCAAATAACATGGCGGAAAAGCAGGGGTGGAGTCAGCCCAGGATTCTGGAAGGGAGGGCACTGAAACCACAAGCCAGTCCCTATTACTCCTTTCCCCAGGTTAGAGGAATCCAGGTAGAAGGGGATGGAGCTGGTCACCGAGCCCTACAACCATGCAAACCTCAAATAGGCAGAAGGCAGAGTAATCAGGGAGGAGGAGGAGGCTCACCTGTTCCTGATTGTAGGAGCCCAGCAGCAAACCAAGATAGCTGCTATCTCCCTTCTTCCACCAGCCAGCCAAGAAAGCTTTCAGGACACCAGCCCACCAGGGGAGAGAGATTACCTCCAGGGAAGAACCATAACTTTTCTAGCACGTTTTGGGGTGAGAGGCTAGAGGGTGTTCCTGAAGGGGAAAATGATTTGAGAGGGCTGGCAGGTATTCAAAGAGGGGGATGGGAAGAACCAGCAGAAGTGCAGGACTTCATAGAGAGCCCTAATCCCCTGGAGCCAGCCTGGGAAATGCTCAGTGAGGAAGGCTCTGGAGAATACATGTTTGAGGAAGACATGGACATGGAGTCTTGAGCTGGAAAAGGCATGGCAGCAGTGCCTAATTAATTAATGCCAAAATAATTCCTTGAACCTCAGTTCTCTTAAGTGCCCTTTGAATTAAAATTCTGGATGTTAGAGGCATGTTCAGGTGGGCGATAAGACCTTTAGCTTAAGGGAGGTTTGCCCTCACAGCCTGTGTTCAGGTTGTGAACGTCCTTCAAAGGGAGGGACTAGGAGGAAAGGAGGAAAAATAATAAAAGCCAAAAACATTTTTTTTTCTGAAAGTATAGTGGAAAGCTTGCTGACACCTGTTGTGCTCAGCTGTAAAGTAACAAGCCAACTCTGGCTAGGAGAAGCCCTTAGCCCTAAGAGGGGACAATTCAGAAGCAGTGAAGAAACTGCAGAAGCATTTTTGGTTTGTTTTTATGACGCCAATGTGTTGACAAAGCTTGTCAGTCTTGAGCAGAGGCGCACCCAGCGTGCCCTGGACTTGTGTACAATATACGGCAAGATTAATGACTAAGCCTGAGACAAGTATTCATTTCAGTGAAGTTTTTGATTACTTTAATAAACCCAGTGAAGTTTGGTGAAAAGTCCAGTGTCCGGGTTTTCCTTTGACCAACCATATAAAAGGTGCTCCTAAAAATCTTACCTGTGATCCGAGCCGGGGTTTCCCACCTACAGGGGGTCTGGCCCGGCCACAATATGTACTAAATAGTAATAACATCTGTTACATAACTATAATCCACCTTAATATTAGTTACTGTGAGGTACAAAGTAGAGAAATGAAAAGCATACAAATGCATGCAGAATACCTTATTATTATATAAACTGAATCATATAGCTTTCAGTACTGCAAGTCATGCTATTTGTAGCAGTGCAGGAACAGGTGCATTAGGAGGGGACTGTACAAACATGGACAATCAGACTTTGGAGAGGGAAAAAACCTTTAATTTCACTGTAGTATGGAGCCTATTTCTTCACAGGTCTCCCCTTTAAGGTATAGCCTTCAGCCAAAAATTATACTATGGTTCCAAGGTTTGAACTAATTCAGTACAGATTTGTATGACTGCTCTGTCCTACCCCAGCCAGCAGCACAGCTCTGGTGAACAGCTTCAGAGAGTAACTGGTTACAATTTCTAGTCAGGCACTGGAATAAAGATAAAACCCCATTATAGCAGTCCCTTACCTCAGGCAGAAGCAGGCTAGAGCTTCCATAAGAACATAAGAAATGCCTCCGCTGAGTCAGACCCGAGGTCCATCGCGCCCAGCAGTCCGCTCACGCGGCTGCCCAACAGGTCCAGGACCTGTGCAGTAAATTTCTATCTATACCCCTCTATCCCCTTTTCCAGCAGGAATTTGTCCAAACCTTTCTTAAACCCCAGTACTGTACTCTGCCCTATAACTTCCTCTGGAATTGTATTCCAGGTGTCCACCACACGTTGTGTAAAGAAGAACTTCCTAGCATTTGTTTTGAATTTGCCTCCTTTCAACTTTTCCGAATGCCCTCTTGTTTTTTTATTTTCTGAAAGTTTGAAGAATCTGTCCCTCTCTACTCTCTCTATGCCCTTCATGATCTTGTAAGTCTCTATCATATCCCCTCTTAATCTTCTCTTTTCCAGGGAAAAGAGTCCCAGTTTTTCCAATCTCTCAGCGTATGAAAGGCTTTCCATCCCCTTAATCAGTCGTGTCGCTCTCCTCTGAACTCTCTCAAGTAATGCCATATCCTTCTTAGTGTACGGTGACCAATACTGGATGCAGTACTCAAGATGTGGACGCACCATTGCCCGATACAGCGGCAGGAGTGTGTGGCGCAGTGGTTGGATCTACAGCCTCAGCACCCTGGGGTTGTGGGTTCAAACCCCGCGCTGCTCCTTGTGACCCTGGGCAAGTCACTCAATCCTCCATAGCCCCAGGTACGTTAGATAGATTGTGAGCCCTCCGGGACAGATAGGGAAAATGCTTGAGTACCTGATTGTAAAAACCGCTTAGATAACCTTGATAGGCGGTATATAAAATCCTAATAAACTATAAACTATAAACTATAAACTTTCGTTCTGGTTGTAATACCTTTCTTGATTATACCTAGCATTCTATTCGCTCTCTTAGCGGCAGCTGCGCACTGTGCTGTCGGCTTCATTGTCATGTCCACCATCACCCCCAAGTCCCTTTCTTGGGTACTCTCATTCAAAAACATCCCTCCCATCGCATAATTATACCTCGAGTTTTTGCTTTCCACATGCAATACTTTACACTTCCCAACATTGAATTTCATCTGCCATCTCTCTGCCCATTCCCCTAGTTTGTCCAAGTCTCTTTGCAATTCTTCGCATTCCACCTTTGTCCGAGCTCTACTAAATAGTTTGGTGTCGTCCGCAAATTTTATTATCTCACACTTCGTCTCTGTTTCTAGATCATTTATGAATATGTTAAAAAGCAGTGGCCCAAGCACCGAGCCCTGCGGAACACCACTCGTGACCTTTCTCCAGTCTGAGTAGTGGCCCTTCACCCCTACCCTCTGTTTCCTACCTTCTAACCAGTTTCTGATCCATCTATGCACGTCTCCG
Organism: Geotrypetes seraphini; assembly: GCF_902459505.1. Lineage (NCBI taxonomy): Eukaryota > Metazoa > Chordata > Amphibia > Gymnophiona > Dermophiidae > Geotrypetes > Geotrypetes seraphini. The sequence continues at coordinate 86,219,663 of NC_047095.1, forward strand.
TCCACCACATGGTTCTTCAGTTTCCGGAGTAGACGTTCATGAGGCACCTTGTCAAAGGCTTTCTGGAAATCTAGGTATATGATGTCTATGGGGTCTCCTCTGTCCATTTGTTTGTTAATTCCTTCGAAGAAGTGCAGTAAGTTAGTCAGGCACGATCTTCCCCTGCAGAAACCATGTTGGCTGGTTTTCAGAAGTTCGTTTCTTTCAAAATGTTCATCGATGTTTTCTTTTATCAGTGCTTCCGCCATTTTCCCCGGAACCGAGGTCAGACTCACCGGCCTGTAGTTTCCCGGGTCCCCTCTTGATCCCTTTTTAAAGATGGGCGTAATGTTGGCTATCTTCCAATCCTCTGGAATCACACCTGTTTTCAGAGATAGGTTGCAAATTTGCTGCAGTAGTTCCGCTACTTCCTCCTTTAGTTCCTTCAGAACCCTTGGATGGATTCCATCCGGACCCGGCGATTTGTCAGTTTTTAGTTTTTCTATTTGCCTGTGCACCTCATCAAGGCTCACTTCCATGGATGTTAACTTTTGTGCTTGATTTCCCTTGAAGATTTGTTCCGGTTCCGGTATGTTGGTTGTGTCTTCGCTTGTAAATACCGATGAAAAGAACATGTTAAGTCTTTCTGCGACCTCTTTCTCTTCCTTCACCGCTCCCTTCCGGTCTCCGTCATCCAGTGGTCCCACCTCCTCCCTAGCCAGCTGTTTCCCTTTAATATATCTAAAGAACGGCTTGAAATTTCGTGCTTCCCTGGCTAGCCTCTCTTCATACTCTTTTTTGGCTTTTCGAACCACACGGTGACATTCTTTTTGATACTTTCTGTGATCTTTCCAGTTTCCCTCAGATTTGTCCTTCTTCCATTTTCTGAATGAGTTTTTCTTATTGCCTATCGCTTCCTTCACTATTTTAGTTATCCACGCCGGGTCTTTTGTTCAACTCTTGTTGCACCCTTTTCTGAATTTGGGGATATACAGATTTTGCGCCTCGCTCACTGTATTCTTGAAAAAGGACCAGGCATGTTCTACCGTATGCCATTTTTTTGGAAGTGTTCCTAAGTTTCTTCTTTACCATTCCTCTCATTGCTTCGTAGTTTCCCTTCCTGAAGTTAAAAGTTGTCGCTATGGTTCTCTTTCCTTTCAGTATTCCTATTTCCACCTTGAACTTGATCATATTATGATCGCTGTTTCCCAATGGTCCCACTACTTCCACTTCCTTTGCAGGTCCCCTTAGCCCATTTAGGATTAGATCCAGAGTGGCATTTCCTCTCGTCGGTTCTCTAACAAGCTGCTCCATGAAGCAATCTTGTACAGCCTCCAGAAAGTCTGCCTCCCTAGCGCATCTTGAGCTTCCAAGACTCCAGTCTATCCCAGGGTAGTTGAAGTCTCCCATAATAACTGTGTTACCGCTTTTGCATTCTCGCTTCATCTCGGCTTCCATTTCTTCATCGATTTCTCCGGTTTGTCTGGGTGGACGATAGTATAGACCTATCTTTATTTCAGGCCCTTTCCTTCCTGGTATTTTAACCCATAGCGATTCTAGCTTGTTGGCCGTCTCTGCTGTGTCCATTCTTGTCGATTGTATGCTTTCTTTTATGTATAGTGCTATTCCACCGCCTTTCTGTCCTAATCTGTCTTGGCGATAGAGTTTGTACCCCGGCAGTGCTGTATCCCATCTGCTTTCCTCATTCCACCATGTTTCGGAGATTCCAATGATGTCTATGTTCTCTGCAATGGCCATGGCTTCTAATTCTCCCATTTTGTTTCTTAGGCTCCTTGCATTAGTATATATGAAATTTAGCTCCTGGAATTTTGTTGCCTTCATTTCCTTTCCCTGTGCTTCGGTCATTAGATTCTTCTCTTTGGTTATGATCTTTCTAATCTCCTCTCCTTTGTTAGTTGACTCCTGTAATTTGTCCCTTGTTTCATCCCAGCCTTTTTTCTCCTTAGTATCTTCACAAGATACCTTTTTCCGAATCATCGACGCTTGGTCGACTGTCGGCTTTCCCCTTCTTGTTAGTTTAAAGCCTGTTCTATTCCTCTCTTGATGTTGTTTGCTAGAAGTCTAGTTCCCGCTGCACTCAGGTGCAGTCCATCTCTCCTGTAGAGCTTGCTCTTGCCCCAGAACGTCATGCAGTTCCTCACGAAGTGGAATCCTTCTTCCTCACACCATCTCCTCATCCATGCATTTATTGATTGTAGTTCCTCTTGCCTTTTCACATCTGCCCTCGGCACCGGTAGGATCTCTGAGAACGCTACCTTCTGGGTCCTCATCTTTAGCTTCCTTCCCAGAATCTTGAACTGTTCTATCAGTGTGTTTCTCCTGCTGACATCGTTCGTCCCGATGTGGATCATTACTGTAGTCTCTTCTGTCTCTGCTCCTTCCAGGATCTTTCCAATTTTGTCCACGATGTCCTTGGCTCTCGCTCCCAGGAGGCAGGTCACCAGTCGGTCCTCTCTCCCTCCTGCTATGTGGCTGTCCACATGCCTCAGGATCGAGTCCCCCACTAGGATCGCTGACTTTCCCTTCTTCAATGTTCGCTTCGGTCTCAGGTCGATGTCCTCGGTATGCTTCTCTCTTTCTTCCTCTGGGCATCGACTGGTCAATTTCTCGCCTTCATGCGTTTTTCCTCCGGTGGTGTCTTCTTTGTGGTCTTCTGTTTCTTGTCTCCCTTCGATGTTGGTGTAACTTCTTCTTTCATCTGAAGTTCGTTCTCTTCCACCCTCTTTCTGTATGCCTCCTCAATGAATTTCTCGAGTTCCCTGACTTCCTCCTCGATGTGCCTCTCGCTCATGAAGTCTTCAGTTGTCCTGATTGGGTCCTCCGTGGTGTAAAGTCCTTCTAGCTCCTGTATCTTGTCCTCTAGTCGCTTGACTTCCTTCTTCAAGCTTTCCAGCTCCTGACACCGACCGCATACATACGACTGTCTCCCCGAGGGGAGGTAGTCATACATATGACAGTCGGTGCAGAACACTGGAAAGCTCATCTTCTGGTTTCCCTCTGCTTCCATAGTCGTTCCTACTTTAATATAACACTTAAGACTACGTGTTCCTTGTGTGCCTGCTTCCTTCTGCGCCTTCTTCTTGTGTGTGTTGCCTTCGCTCTACCTTACTATACTTTGTTTGTGCGTTTGTTCCTTGTGAGCCTGCTTCTTTCTGCACCTGCTTCTTGCCTTACTGCCTACTTCTTGAGTGTGCTGTGTTTGTTCTACCTTACCTTACTGTTGCTTGTGTGTGTTCGTTCCTTCTGCGCCTGCTTCTTCTGTACCCTTCAGTCTTTCCCTGGTGCTCCTGGGTGTAGTAACTTGGCCCTTCTTGAGGCCCTTCGCAAAGGCGCTCTCACTAAGGCGAGCGCCTTTGCCGCGCGCCTTCGCCGGGTGCCAAACGGCTGGGCGCCGTTGGCTCCTCCCCTTTAAGGGGGAGTCCGGCGCTGCCTGTGACGCATGGGGGGGGGGCGGAGCGAACTCTCGCCGCTACCCCGAGCCTGCTGTCCTCCTAACTACTTCCTTCGGTACTCGGCACCGACGCTGCCTGCCTCCTCTCAGAGCAGTGAACAACCGCTTCCTGCTCCCCTTCTCAACTCTCTCTTCGGCACCGCGTGTGCCGCGCTGGCTCCTCCCCTTTAAGGGGGAGTCTGGCGCTGCCTGTGATGCGTGGGGGGGGGGCGGAGCGAACTCTCGCAGCTACCCCGAGCCTGCTGTCCTCCTAACTACTTCCTTCGGTGCTCGGCACCGACGCTGCCTGCCTCCTCTCAGAGCAGTGAACAACCGCTTCCTGCTCCCCTTCTCAACTCTCTCTGTTTCTCCATGCCCTACCTTCAATCTGGGCACCCTCTCTCTGGCTCTGGCTCTTTTAAATTCTCATGAGCTACTTCCTGTTTTATCCCTCTTCTCCCCTTCCTGAAGCTGTCTCTCTCTGAGTTGTATTTGTTTCACCCTAAACTGGCCAGAAGGGGGAGTTCTGGGTTTTCCTGAGGGAGAGTTTCAATCTGGGGAAAAGTACTAGGCAGGGGAAGGAGCAAGGTTTTATAGTCTCTGTCTCACTATTTCTGGAAAAATAATGCCAGTATACTTGGGTGCCTAGGGGCCCTCGAAGAATTAATCCTGCTCTGTATGCCTCCTTACTCCAGATCTTGCTTACAATTGGAAGAGGCTCACCTCCTATGCATTTATGCCACGTAGGTATTTAAACTCTTCATCATATCTCCCTTCTCATTCCTTTCTTCCAAAGTATGCATATTGAGATCCTTAAGTCTGCCCTCATATGCTTAATGATGAAGACCACTGACCATTTTATTAGCTGCCCTCTGGACTGATTCCATTCTGTTTATACCCTTTCTAGATTTACTTTTCTACCTGCTTGACCAATTTAAGATCATCACATGTGATAACACCCAAGTTCCACTCCTTTTCATGCATAAAAAAGAAGTGCGGCTTATGGACCGAAAAATATGGTATTAAAAAGGAAGAGGGGATACTGATGGAAGCATACAAGGAGACAGTTTCCTAACTATATAGAGGTGAGAGGGTGCAGATAGAAGCTTTCAAAGGAGTCAGTTTACAAGGAGCCAGTATCTTTAGTAAAAAGGAAGGCCTTTTTGCTCTCCGAAAGGCCATTAGCATGTCTAGTGACCTGATCTGAGTAGGTAGTTGGTTCCACAGGCTAGGGATAAAGTGGATGTATGAGGTTTGCTTGCCGTTTCTAGTTTGAGTGATCATCCTGCAGGGATAAAGAGTCGTCTCTCTGAGTTTGGCTGCTATGTAGGTTGGGGTTTTGAGGTATTTTATTTATAAGTTGTCTATGCATAACCATGTGACAGGTTTTGCTAAAATCTAAGTACACCACATCTAGCACTCTCCCTTGATCCAATTCTCTGGTCTTCCAGAAATTAATTAAGATGCAGATGCAGAATCAGAAGAAATGTCTGAGCCCAAGGAGGTAAAGTTTAAGGATGTTGGAGTGTTTAGATTTACAATATGGACGGATCGTTGTTGGCACCAGCCGCTCCTGAAAATATAGATGCTGCCACAAAGCTCCCATGTCCACAAATCATTTTCAAGAATAGATTATATATTTATTTCAAGTGCATTAGTTCAGCAAGTAACACAAGCCTCCATTGATCCAATTATTTTATCTGATCATGGTGGGGTGTGGATTAAAATTAAAATAATTGATCAGGAGGTTAGAAGATCTGTGTGGAGATTTGATAATACTTTGCTTGTAGAACCTAATTTTATTGAGAAAATTCAATTAAAAATAAATGATTATTTTCAAATAAATAATACGGAAGATATCTCAGTTGAGACGTTATGGGATGCTTTTAAGGCAACCATAAGAGGCCAAATTATCTCTTTTTCTGCATATACTAAAAAACAAATTAAATATCAATTCTCTAGGTTAGAACAAGAAATTAAGATATTGGAATTAAAATTAAAGGATAAATGGGAATATTCTATTTTATAAAATCTTTTGAAAGCTAAAGGGAAATATAATGAGATTTCTTCTAAAATGATAAGGAAAGATTTATTTTCTCAACAAGCATTGTATTATGCAAATTCAATTAAGGCGGGAAGATTACTGGCAAATTATTTAAAAGCAAAAAAACGAAAAACAAATGTAGTGACGATAAAAGATGAAAAAGGAAATTCTTGTACACAAATTGATTCTATTTTAAAACAATTTTTACAATTTTATAAAGATCTGTATTCTTCTGAGCCTTATTTAGATAAAGAAAAAGATGGATTGGAATTTTTAAATTTAATCAAGGAGCCGAAAGTTCCTGAGCATATAAAAGAAAGTTTAGAAAAGCCAATATCAATTAAGGAATTGCAAGCAGCATTGAAGTCCCTTAGAGTTGGATCCATTCCAGGTGGAGATGGTTTTACAGTAGAGTTTTTTAATAAATCATTCCAAATTACTCTATTTCCATATTTACTAAATTTATATCAGAATCAGCTAACTAATGGTTGTATTACAGGTACCATGGCGGAATCATTAACTATAGTCTTGCCAAAGCCAAATAAAGATCCCACTCTGGTTTCAAATTACAGGCCTGTTTCTTTAATTAATGTTGATGGAAAACTTTTAGCTAAACCTTTAGCAATACGTTTGGCTAAAGTTCTCCCTTTTATTATTGGGATGCACCAAACTGGATTCATTGCTCAAAGACATTCTTCTAATAACACTAGGATTGCCTTGCATATGTTGAATTTATCAAAAGCCTTAAATGATCCAGTTTTTTTTCTGTATCCCTTGATGCAGAGAAGGGCTTTGATCGTGTTGAATGGACCTTCATATATCAAGCGTTGGAATGGTTTGGTATTGGTTCAGGATTTATACAAATGATTCAAACATTGTATAGCTCCCCTGTTGCTAAATTGTATATTAATAATAATTTCTCAGATGGCTTTAGGTTGCAGAGGGGGGTTAGACAAGGCTTTACTTTATCTCCTCTGCTTTTTGATATTGTAACATAGTAACATAGTAGATGACGGCAGATAAAGACCCGAATGGTCCATCCAGTCTGCCCAACCTGATTCAATTTAAATTTTTTTTTTTCTTCTTAGCTATTTCTGGGCGAGAATCCAAAGCTTTTCCCGGTACTGTGCTTGGGTTCCAACTGCCGAAATCTCTGTTAAGACTTACTCCAGCCCATCTACACCCTCCCAGCCATTGAAGCCCTCCCCTGCCCATCCTCCTCCAAACGGCCATGCACAGACACAGACCGTACAAGTCTGCCCAGTAACTGGCCTAGTTCAATCTTTAATATTATTTTCTGATTCTAAATCTTCTGTGTTCATCCCACGCTTCTTTGAACTCAGTCACAGTTTTACTCTCCACCACCTCTCTCGGGAGCGCATTCCAGGCATCCACCACCCTCTCCGTAAAGTAGAATTTCCTAACATTGCCCCTGAATCTACCACCCCTCAACCTCAAATTATGTCCTCTGGTTTTACCATTTTCCTTTCTCTGGAAAAGATTTTGTTCTACGTTAATACCCTTTAAGTATTTGAACGTCTGAATCATATCTCCCCTGTCTCTCCTTTCCTCTAGGGTATACATATTCAGGGCTTCCAGTCTCTCCTCATACGTCTTCTGGCGCAAGCCTCCTATCATTTTCGTCGCCTTCCTCTGGACCGCCTCAAGTCTTCTTACGTCTTTCGCCAGATACGGTCTCCAAAACTGAACACAATACTCCAAGTGGGGCCTCACCAATGACCTGTACAGGGGCATCAACACCTTCTTCCTTCTACTGACTACGCCTCTCTTTATACAGCCCAGAATCCTTCTGGCAGCAGCCACTGCCTTGTCACACTGTTTTTTCGCCTTTAGATCTTCGGACACGATCACCCCAAGGTCCCTCTCCACGTCCGTGCATATCAGCTTCTCTCCTCCCAGCATATACGGTTCCTTCCTATTATTAATCCCCAAATGCATTACTCTGCATTTCTTTGCATTGAATTTTAGTTGCCAGGCATTAGACCATTCCTCTAACTTTTGCAGATCCTTTTTCATATTTTCCACTCCCTCTACGGTGTCTACTCTGTTACAAATCTTGGTATCATCTGCAAAAAGGCACACTTTTCCTTCTAACCCTTCAGCAATGTCACTTACATACATATTGAACAGGATTGGCCCCAGCACCAAACCCTGAGGGACTCCACTAGTCACCTTTCCTTCCTTCGAGCGACTTCCATTAACCACCACCCTCTGGCGTCTGTCCGACAGCCAGTTTCTGACCCAGTTCACCACTTTGGGTCCTAACTTCAGCCCTTCAAGTTTGTTCAACAGCCTCCTATGAGGAACTGTATCAAAGGCTTTGCTGAAATCCAAGTAAATTACATCTAGCATATGTCCTCGATCCAGCTCTCTGGTCACCCAATCAAAAAATTCAATCAGGTTTGTTTGGCACGATTTACCTTTTGTAAAGCCATGTTGCCTCGGATCCTGTAACCCATTAGATTCAAGAAAATATACTATCCTTTCTTTCAGCAACACTTCCATTATTTTTCCAACAACTGAAGTGAGGCTCACCGGCCTGTAGTTTCCTGCTTCATCCCTGTGACCACTTTTATGAATAGGGACCACATCCGCTCTCCTCCAATCCCCAGGAATCACTCCCGTCTCCAGAGATTTGTTGAACAAGTCTTTAATAGGACTCGCCAGAACCTCTCTGAGTTCCCTTAGTATCCTGGGATGGATCCCGTCTGGTCCCATCGCTTTGTCCACCTTCAGTTTTTCAAGTTGCTCATAAACACCCTCCTCCGTGAACGGCGCAGAATCTACTCCATTTTCTCATGTAACTTTGCCGGACAATCTCGGTCCTTCTCCAGGATTTTCTTCTGTGAACACAGAACAGAAGTATTTGTTTAGCACATTTGCTTTCTCCTCATCACTCTCCACATATTTGTTCCCAGCATCTTTTAGCCTAGCAATTCCATTTTTTATCTTCCTCCTTTCACTAATATATCTGAAAAAATTTTTATCTCCCTTCTTTACATTTTTAGCCATTTGTTCTTCCGCCTGTGCCTTCGCCAAACGTATTTCTCTCTTGGCTTCTTTCAATTTCACCCTGTAGTCCTTTCTGCTCTCCTCTTCTTGGGTTTTTTTATATTTCATGAACGCCAACTCTTTCGCCTTTATTTTCTCAGCCACTAGGTTGGAGAACCATATCGGCTTCCTTTTTCTCTTGTTTTTATTGATTTTCTTCACATAAAGGTCCGTAGCCATTTCTATCGCTCCTTTCAGCTTAGACCACTGTCTTTCCACTTCTCTTATGTCCTCCCATCCTAACAGCTCTTTCTTCAGGTACTTTCCCATTGCATTAAAGTCCGTACGTTTGAAATCTAGGACTTTAAGTATCGTGCGGCCGCTCTCCACTTTAGCCGTTATATCAAACCAAACCGTTTGATGATCGCTACTACCCAGGTGAGCACCCACTCGAACATTAGAGATACTCTCTCCATTTGTGAGGACCAGATCCAATATTGCTTTTTCCCTTGTGGGTTCCGTCACCATTTGTCTGAGCAGAGCCTCTTGAAAGGCATCCACAATCTCCCTACTTCTTTCCGATTCCGCAGACGGAACATTCCAGTCCGCATCCGGCAGGTTGAAATCTCCCAACAGCAGAACCTCTTCTTTCCTTCCAAACTTTTGGATATCCACAATCAGATCCTTATCAATTTGCTGCGATTGAGTCGGAGGTCTGTAGACTACACCCACGTAGATAGAAGTTCCATCTTCTCTTTTCAGAGCAATCCATATCGCTTCTTCCTCTCCCCAGGTCCCTTGCATTTCAGTCGCTTGGATATTGATCTTTACATAGAGAGCTACTCCTCCACCTTTATGACCATCTCTGTCCTTCCTAAAAAGATTATATCCCGGTATGTTTGCATCCCATCCATGTGATTCACTGAACCATGTCTCTGTGATAGCAACAATATCTAGATCTGCCTCTAATATCAGGGCTTGCAGATCATGAACTTTGTTGCTTAGACTGCGAGCATTTGTGGTCATCGCTTTCCAGCTATTTTTCAGCGATAATCTCCTTTTTCGTATGGATTTTTGTGTCGTTTCACTTTCCGTTGCAATACTAAGAAATGAGTTGCTGATATTGCTTATGTTGCAGCCTTTACTACTATCACATCTTTTCTTTTGCCGGGGGTGGTCTCTATAATTGTCCTTCGTACATACACCACTCCCACCTTCTAGTTTAAATGCCTAGAAAAATATTGTCTAAATTTCTCTGCAAGGTTTCTTTTTCCTGCTGTAGTAATATGTAGCCCATCAGTGCAATATAGCTTCTTGTCCTTCCATGTATTTCCCCATCCTCCTATGTACCTGAAGCCTTCTTGATGACACCAGGCTCTGAGCCATCTATTAAAGTCCTCTGTGTTTTTCATTCTTTGCTCTCCTTTTCCATATGCAGGCAATATTTCAGAAAAAGCTAAAGTCTTTACAAAAGGTTTCACGCCCTCACCAAGCTCCCGAAAAGCTTTCTGTGCTGCAAGTGTGGAGTTGTTGGCCAGGTCATTTGTTCCCAGATGGATAACAACATCAGTGTTAAAATCCTTAGTTTCTTTCTTAATTATAGTCAGTATTTGCCTGGAACTCCTGTTAGCTGAGGATCCTGGAAGACATTTCACTATTTTGGACTCCTCGCCCTGTGTTCCAAGGTTAATGCCTCTGATGATGGAATCCCCCAACAGTAATATTTTTCTGATTTTGGCTTTTTTATTTGTACTTAGGGTGCTCTTGTTCTCTTGAGTTTCCTTCATTGGTTCCAGTCCCACCTCCCTTCTGTTTTCCTGAGTATCGCAGTGCACTAGTGGAGCGAAGGAATTCTGTAGAGGTAATATTAGTGAAGGTGGATGTTTCTGTGTTACATGTCGCAGTCTTCCTGAGCCTACTGTGACCCATTTATTCCTGGGCTGTTTTATTCTTTGAGGTAGAGGTGGTAAGTTGGTATGATTTTGTGGAGTGATGGAAGCTGCTTTAATTGTATTCAATTCCTGTTTAAGTTTGCAGAGCTCCTCCTTAATACTGGCAAGTTGAAGACAGATGGGGCAAGCCTTAAGCCTCCAAATAGTATGTCTTGGAATTAAAGCACCACAGTGATTGCATAGAATAAAGGTCATCTTGATTGGTTGTGAAGTCCTGATTATATGGGTCTCTATATATGAATAGTGGTCCCTGGGGTTGGTGGGACTATAAGTAAGACTACTAGTAAGGCAGAAATATAGGCTCTATACCACCTAAAACACAGTATTTTAAACAAAACTGCAGGAAGAGGAAATAAGATTTAACAGAGGAAAGAGAAGGATTTTTTTGTGCTTTTTTATATTTTTTTTAGTAAGAAACAGGGAGGAGAAGAGAAATTAAGCAGATATAATGCTGAAAACCAGTCAAAAGAGCAGAATATGAAATGTTGAGTAACTTAGCTTTTAGAAGTTCACAGGGCAACCTTGTTTCAGCAATGTCCCAAAGATAATGCAATTAACCTTAGAAGTAAAACAGAGCCCCTCCCTTCTCCACCTAATCAGACACAATGGCTAAAAACTAGTGAGTCAGAAATATAGGCTCTATACCACCTAAAACACAGTATTTTAAACAAAACTGCAGGTTCTATCAGTGCTACCCTAAAACACAGGATTTTCCCTACTTTAGTCACCCTGAGCCACAGACACCAGAAACATAGGCTCTATACCACCTAAAACACAGTATTTTAAACAAAACTGCAGGTTCTATCAGTGCTACCCTAAAACACAGGATTTTCCCTACTTTAGTCACCCTGAGCCACAGACACCAGAAACATAGGCTCTATACCACTTAAAACACAGTATTTTAAACAAAACTGCAGGTTCTATCAGTGCTACCCTAAAACACAGGATTTATAACAGGATTTTCCCTACTTTAGTCACCCTGAGCCACAGGCACCAGAAACATAGGCTCTATACCACCTAAAACACAGTATTTTAAACAAAACTGCAGGTTCTATCAGTGCTACCCTAAAACACAGGATTTATAACAGGATTTTCCCTACTTTAGTCACCCTGAGCCACATGCACCAGAAATATAGGCTCTAGTCTATACCACCTAAAACACAGTATTTTAAACAAAACTGCAGGAAGAGGAAATAAGATTTAACAGAGGAAAGAGAAGGATTTTTTTGTGCTTTTTTATATTTTTTTTAGTAAGAAACAGGGAGGAGAAGAGAAATTAAGCAGATATAATGCTGAAAACCAGTCAAAAGAGCAGAATATGAAATGTTGAGTAACTTAGCTTTTAGAAGTTCACAGGGCAGCCTTGTTTCAGCAATGTCCCAAAGAACATTGTATTGTATTGGAACCCCTGTTACTAGCTATTCAGCAAGCAGATGAGATTCAGGGTATTCCTCGTAGAGATCGGGAATATAAGGTCTCGGCTTACACAGATGATATATTGCTCTATTTGAGAAATCCTGAGATAACCTATTCCTTGCTTACTTGAAATGATTGAGAAATTTGGAAAATTTTCAGGTTACAAGATAAATTGGAGTAAAACAGAAATTCTTCCACTCAATGTCCATTGTACAAAAGGTTTGTTTGATTCGTTTCCCTTTCTATGAAGGGAAGATGGAATAAAATATTTAGGCATTTGGATTAAAAATACAATGGAAGAAACAATAAAAATAAATGAAAAATCGTTATTACAGAAGGTCACAGAAATGTGTGAGCAATGGAATCCTTTACATCTTTCATGGTGGGGAAGAGTCCAAACTATTAAGATGATGATCTTGCCTGTGGTTTGTTATCAGATGGGTATGTTGCCGGTTTATTTTCAAGGGTCCTTTTATAAAAAATTAAATAGTATTCTCATAAAACTTATTTGGCTGGGTAAAACTCCCAGAGTAGCCTTGGTATCTTTACAAAGGCAAATTTCAGAGGGAGGGGTAAATTTTCCCAATTTTTATAGGTATCATCAAGCCTATATTTTGCGCCAGGGTATGTATTGGGTCCTCCCAGAGCTCATGGAAAAACTCCCAGATTGGTTGTGGCTTGAATGGCAACTCATGTCTCCTTTGCGCCTGTGTCATGTGCTCAGTATCAAAATGCCTAGTTACAGTAATGATAACAGAATATTAGCTGATACATGGGAAAAATTGTGTTATGTAAGTAATTTAACAACAATCCGAAGATCTAAAGGCAAAAAAACAGTGTGACAAGGCAGTGGCTGCTGCCAGAAGGATGCTGGGCTGTATAAAGAGAGTGTAGCCAGTAGAAGGAAGAAGGTGTTGATGCCCCTATACAGGTCATTGGTAAGGCCCCACTTGGAGTATTGTGTTCAGTTTTGGAGATCGTATCTGGCGAAAGACGTAAGAAGACTTGAAGCGGTCTAGAGGAGGGCGACGAAGATGATAGGAGGCTTGCGTCAGAAGACGTATGAGGAGAGACTGGAAGCCCTGAATATGTATACTAGAGAATGACACGGTGAAAAAATTGGTCCCCGTCACCGCCCCGTCCCCGTCTCACCATCCTCTGCACCGCCCCGTCACCGCCATTCCCTTCACCGCCCCGTCACCGCCACTGCCACCCCATTCACCGCCCCGTCACCGCCACTGCAACCCCATTCACCGCCCCGTCACCGTCACCGCTGCATACATAAAAGCCTCAAACGGGTACGATTTTATATACTTTTCTTTATTTACGTATAAAGGAAACATTCTTTAAAACTTTAAAACTTAGTTAAATATTAGTTAATAACTATACAAAAACAAACACGACATGTACTTTTAATGCTTACAATGTTAGCCTACATGGTAAGTAGACGCGGCCGCTGTGCCTAATCGTGGCAAAGATCTCCCTGCCGTGATTAGCATAGTGACCGCGGCTACGGCTGCAAGTCTCCCCTCCCCCCAGCGATCACGACAGGAGGGCACCCAACCCCTCCTGTATGCTTCTCCTCTGATCCTCCTTCCCTCAACCAAGCATCTCTCTCTCTCCCTCCATGAGTCCAACTTTTCACTCTCTGCGCTCTCCCCCTTCCCCAGTGTAACATTTCTCCTTCCCTCCTTTCTGTCCTCCCCATCCATCTTGCCCTCTCCATGAGTCCAACACTTTCTGCCTCCTGCACATTTTCTCTCTCTGTCCTTGCCTCTTCCCTCAGTGGTATCCCTCCTTCGCACCCCACAACCCAACATGCTCTCTCCCCATGCACCATCTCACCTTCCCCTCCAGTGTGTAGCACCTTTCCTTTCCCTCATTTTCTGCCAGGTTCAGCAGTACCTCTTCTCCCTTCCTTTTACTTCCCCCTTGTCCAGCAGTACCCCTTCTCTCTTCCCTGTTCCCATTGTCCAGCAGTACCCCTTCCCTCCTGTCCAACAGTATCCTTTCTCCCTTCCTTCTTCCCCTCCTCCCCTTGTCCAGCAGTACCTGGTGTACACTGGGCAGGAAGAGAAGCTCCGGCATCAGCGTCAGCTGACTAGCAACTTCCTGCAGCTGCATCTTTTGCTGGGACTCCTGTCTTCGTGTATCCGGCAGATATGCGAAGGCAGGTGTCCCATACGATGGGGGGTTGCTAGTCAGCTGACGCCGGAGATTCTCTTCTTTCCCAGTGTGCAAGATTGCGCCAGCGTCAGCTGATTTGCAACTGCCTGCTGCCGTCGCGTATGCCGGGACTTCTGCCTTCGCGTATCCGGCAGATACACGAAGGCAGGAGTCCCAGCATACGCGACGGCAGCAGGCAGTTGCTCAGATTTTGGGATCAGGTTGCCCAGTTGCAGTTGCCCAGATTGCGAGTTCGGGTACTAGACTGTGTATTCCTGTAGACCCCCCCCAACGGCCCTCCCGACAATCGCAGCAGAAGGGTACCCAACCCCTCCTGCCGGTCCTCCCAATGGCCTCCCCTAAGATCGCCGGCAGGAGGGTACCCAACCCCTCCTGCTGGACCCCCCCCCCAACGAACCCTCCCACCCCGGAACCCCCTTAGTCTTACTTTCCAAGTTGGACCGGACGGCTCCTCACACGTATGGCCAGCAGGCTTGCCTCCGTCCAAATGAGGCGGGCCCGCCCCTACCCTGCCCAACCCACAGGATCCTAGGGCCTGATTGGTCTAGGCACCTAAAGCCACTCCCGCTATAGGAGGGGCCTTAGGTGCTTGGGCCAATCAGGCCCTAGGATCCTGTGGGTTAGGCAGGGGAGGGGAGGGGCGGGCCCGCCTCATTTGGACGGAGGCAGGCCTGCTGGCCAGACGAGCGAGGAGCTGTCCGGTCCAACTTGGAAAGTAAGACTAAGGGTGGTGTTTCGGGATGGCGGGGTTTGTTGGGGGAGGGTCCGGCAGGAGGGGTTGGGCACCCTCCTATTGGCGATATAGGGGGCCGTTGGGGGGGCTGGCAGGAGAGGTTGGGCACCCTCCTATCAGTGATCATAGGGGGGCTGTTGGGGAGCTGGCAGGAGGGGTTGGATATCCTCCTGCCGCGATCGTTGGGGAGGGCTGGTTCTGTCGGCATGAAGGGCTGAGCACCTTCCTGCCGGCGATCGTCGGGGGGGGGGAGGGTTCTATTGGCAGGAAGGGTTGATCTGACAAATGCAAGTTGGATCGAGAGTAAATGCGGCAACGTGCGAGTTGGATCGAAAGTTGGAGGAGACAGACAACATGGCGGAGACATCTAACACCCGGTCACGAACACGGTGAAACACAGGTAAGTAGCGGTTCCTAGAAGGGGGGACATTGGCCTGCGGTGACAAATCTATTCACCGTTTTTGCGGGCGGTGAAAGGATTTGTCCCCGCGTCTGCGGCGATTTGCTAATGAGGTCACCATAACCCGCAGCCAAACCGCAGCCATGCAGCGGTTCGCTGCGGGGATCGCTCCCCGTGTCATTCTCTAATGTATACCCTAGAGCAGGGGTGCCCAACACGTCGATCGCGATCGACCAGTAGCTCAGGAAGGCAACGCGAGTCGATCGCGGAGCCCATCCCGGGCTCCGTGATAGACTTGTGTTGCCGTCCTGATCTACCTGGCCGATCAGCCTTCCTCTTCAGTGTTCTCTCTAGGGCCTTTTAGCTGGGCGGTCCGCCCAGCTGTCATCTGCTGCTGCCGCCGCTGCTGAACATTAAAAAAACCAAAAAAAAACCGGCTTGGAGATTTCAGCCCGTAGCGAACTTATGCTCCGTGGCTCTAACGTGTGCGTGCCGGCTTCCCTTCTCTTCCCTCAGAAACCGGAAGTTAGGTCCGGGGGGGGAGGGGGTGGAGAAGGGAAGCCGGCACACACATGTTGAGAGCCCTGAAGCAAGCGTTCGCTATGGGCTAAGGCGGGAGACAGGTTAGTGAAGCATTTGCTCTTCTTGCTGCCGGGTCCTGCCTACTTTCTGTTTCCGCGAAGGCATTTCCCCCAATAGGTCGATCGCGATCTTGGGCCAATCAGCTCTAAATCTAATAAATGTTGGCACTGTCATCTCAAAGCAGGGACTTTAGATCATTTATTATTATATTGTCCATTTATTATGAATTTCTGGAAATCAATTTGGGACCAAATTAATTTTTTATTAGATAACCCAGTGGCATTATCATATGATACTGTGCTATTTGGTATGGCAATGAGAGCAAAAAGTCAGATTTCTACAAATAATAACAAATTATTATTTATAATGACTGGGGCTGCCATTCAACAAATTACGTATAATTGGAAAAATTGGAGTAGATTAAATTATAATTTCTGGTGGAATTCCTTATGTCATGTTATTTAAAACCCTATATGGAGACAGCCCATCCTACCTAAACAACCGCCTCATCCAATCAACCTCAACCAGACACAGAAAAACGCACTCCCCATTCATACACCCTCCCCCCGATCAAAGAAGTAAAACGGAAAAAACTACACGATGGCCTCCTAGCCACTCAAGCCGCAAAGCTAGATAACCAGATCTCTAACCTACTGATAACCACCCCAGATTATAAGATATTTAGAAAAGAACTAAAAACCATACTCTTCAAGAAATTCCTGAAACAATCCTGACAAATGATCCACTCTTTACAACTCTTGAAATGACAAATGATCTACTCTTTACAACTCTAGAAAGGACAAATGTTCTTCCATCGTACAACCTGAAAAACGACAAACGATCTTCCTTAGTTTCCCTTTCTTCCTAAATTTCTACCTACTCCTCTCCACTTTTTACCATTCAAATACTGACAAATGTTCCACTCTTTACAACTCTTGAAATGACAAATGATCTACTCTTTACAACTCTAGAAAGGACAAATGTTATTCCTTTGTAACCCCCCTTTCATAAATCTTTTGTAATCCGCCTTGAACCGCAAGGTAATGGTGGAATAGAAATCTCTAATATAATGTAATGTAATGTAACTTTTTAATATGTTATTTGCGATTTTCTTTTAAAAATCTTCCCGCATTTGGTGAAACCGCGAATAACAATCTCGCGTTCCGATAGCTCAACCTTATTCCATTCTTACTTCATCCACGCTCCCCCTCTGATGCATCCCCCTCCCTTTCCCTGTGCCGCATCCCGTCTCCCCTCTTGACTCAACTTCCTGTTTCCAGTGGGGTGGGACGCAGCGATGGGAAAGCTCCAGGGCTGCCGCAGGCAACCCCATGTAAACTACCTCCGCTGCCAACAACCTCTGAGACAAGTTTGAAGGTAGAACCAGTGGGGTTTGAGAATGAGAGAGAGAGATGCTAGACCTTGGTCGCAATAGGAGCATGGAGGGAAAGATACAGGACCATGGATGGGGGAGGAGGCATGCTAACTGGGGAGAGCGCAAATGCGTGTGACTTGGCCTCTTTTGACTGATTCTTGAAAAGAGTCTGGTAATCTGTGATTTTTTCTCTATGCACGCTGCGAATTGGTGCTTGGAAAAACCAGGCACAATTTTTCTCTGCAACCACGGATGATCTAATTCGGATAGGAGGAGTCAGAAGTAAAAAAAAAAACACGAATAATCGAAACCATGATTGTGGAAACTGTGAATATGGAGGGAGAAGTGTATACCTTGGAAAGTGGAGGAATAATCAAGCAATGGGCATCTAATGTGATAGAATGTAACCTGCAATTAAGGTAGAGAGATAAGCAGGAGTCTCAGAATGAAGTGCCTTATGGACAAGGCAAAGCAGTTTGAAGTTTATGCAAAGATGAACTGGTAGCCAGTGAAAGTCTTTCAAAACTGGGGTACAGTGATCAAAGCGAGAAGCATTAAAAAGGACCCAGGCTGCAATGTTGTGTAATGTTTGGAGGTGTTTTAGTTCTGTCTATATAAGACCAGCATAAATTATATTACAATAGTCGAAATGTGATATGACAAAAGCATGGATAAGAGTTTTCATGGTCTGTTGATCTAGGAAATACTTTAGAAGTTGAAGATGACTTAGGGCCTATTTTACAAAGCCACGCTAGTGGCTGCCGAGCAGCAACAGCCCCGAAGCCCTTTAAATCTCTATGGGCTTCGGGGCCGTTATCTCATGGCAGCCGCTAGCGCGGTTTTGTAAAACAGGCCCTTAGTACGTAAAAGTCAGATTTTAAGACCTTTGAAATCTGATCATGAAAGGTTAGAGAGATGTCAAAAGTAACACCCAAATATTTGAGAGATTCAGTTGAAATGACAGGAGAGTCAAATAATGTAGGGGTGAGAGAAGGTTGCAGGGAACATCCTGTTAGTCAACGTGGTGTAGTTATCTCTCAATTCAGGACCAGTTTGTGATGAAACAGCCAAGCTAATATTGCTTTTAAACAAGACTGTAATTTGGAAAAGTCTGGGAATATAATGCTAACATGATAAATTAAAAGAATGTCATCCGCATATGAATGAAAAGAAGATCCAAATTCTTAAAAAGTGGGCTGAGAAAGAGATTGAAAAGTAAGGGAGATAAAAAATAAATCTGTGGAACACCATAGGTAAGAGGCTTGACAGCAGAAGAAGTAGATAATATTTGTACAGTAAAAGAACAATCAGACAAAAATGATTTGAACCAAGAGAAGACTAAGCCAGAAATACCAAGATTAGATAAAGTGGATAGTAGCAACTGGTGATCAACCAGATCAAAGGCCGCCAATAAATCTAGTGAAATCAAGAGTGTGACCCTACCTGATTCAAATATGACATGAACTTCATTCAGAAGGGCCAGAATAGCAGTCTCTGTACTATGGTCTCTCTGAAAGCCTGATTGTCATGGACATCGAGTATGAGTTTGATCTGCGAATTGTGAAACTGGAAATGCCTTAAAATGAGATAATGAAAAGGCTAAATGTGAAGGAGCTATGACAAGATCAAGTTTATGGCCAGCAGCATGGGTAGGAAAATGAACCAATTAAGTGAGGCCTAACGATTCAATAAGTGAGAGAAACTGTTTCAACTTTGGAGCTGTAGTAATATTCATATGGATATTAAAGTCACCTACGATGATAATATTGGGAAATGCTAGAACGGCTTCAATAATTGTATGTGTGATAGTATTCCAAGCAGCACTAGTGAGAGAAGAAGGACAGTAAAATAGGAAAAGTAAAGAGGGGGGGGGTCCATGAATTTTGACTAATAATGTTTCATCAGAGAAAAAAGGTATACAACTTGAAACTTCCAACATGTCTAGAGAGGAGAAGATGACTGCAAGTTCACTGCCTCTCATAGAGGGACGGTAAACAAAAAAGGATGAAAAGTATTTTAATAATCAAAGAGAGGCATCATAATGTTTTGAACTACGTCTGAAAATTTCTATAGTTAAATAAGGCTTCAAATGCCTAATCAAATTCAATTTCATAAAAATAGTACCAACCATTTTTTAACATGACCTTTCATACTTATGTTCAAATACAACAAGATCAAGAGAATCAACATCCAACAATACACAATTTTTCAGCAACAACCAGAATAGAAAACTCATCCCCCCATCCCCCCGACCACCAAGATCCCCTAGTGCAACCCCCCCCCCCCCGGGATCTGCCCCCAGAGAATATACAGAAGACGACCAAGAGGTCTCATGGATTCCAAAGGTCAGTACTCTGGTGGCCCATGGGCTACTTCAGAAGGGATCTCTCCCCCTCCCCACAAGTAAGAAAAGGATTGGCAGTGACTGACCCCGGGAGCGAGTGCATGGAACACCAGCACATGACCTTTCATACTTAAAGAAGAATCCAGAATTACACCGAGTATGTATTTTCTTAACAATTTTGACTTCATGTTGTGGTAAGAGCGGATATCGTAGCTGGTTTTAAGAAAAGTTTAGACAATTTCCTGGAGGAAAAGTCCATAGTCTATTATTGAGAAAGACATGGAGAAGCCACTGCTTGCTCTGGATCTGTGAGAAGACAAATCTCCCTAGCCCCAAGAGGGAAAACTGTGTTCAGGGGAAGAGACTGCCCGCACGAACAATTGGAGTAAAAGAATTACTCACTTGAGATAATCCTACGTAACTAAAGAATAATTTATAAAGAGAGCCCTCAGTCACACAACCAACCTCCGACCTCCGGAGGAAACGGCTGCCACTGGTTTGCACCTAGAAGGTGTCAACTGTGAAACATCCTAGGGCTCTCTGTGAATTTGGTGCTAAATAACTCAAAAGTGCTGTAGTGCAAACAAATCAAAACGTGCACTGCGAGCAGTCTCTTACCCTGAACCAGGGGGGCAAAAGAACCGAGTGTCCAAATTCAATCTATTGAAGCCAAAAGAAGATACTTAGCTTCTCTGGTAAGCAGTCAGTAAGTCACCAACCGTCCAACGGGACTCCGTTTCGGGGGAGCACTCCCCCTTCTTCAGGAACGACTGACGCTGTGCAAGAGCCTGGAAATCAAAAGGCAAGAGCAGATTGGCAATAGTAGAAAATGGCGCTTGAACCAGAACAGACGCCTCTGATTTAAACCTGCAGACCAGGGGGTGTGTCCGTGTCAAGTCACATGACACAACCAGGTGCAGATTGGAAAAAGTGTGATGAACAAACCACTAGTAATGTACTGTTGATCACGGAGACTGTGCCATGAAAATAAGAAAAAAGTGGAAAAATAAGAAAAGAGATAATCAAAACATATGATGCCATTCGATAAAATCATTATGTCCTGTAGGGATCAATGTTTGAAGTTCATAAATCCAATATTGTTCCCTCCTTTGCAACTGGGTAAGTTTATCGCCCTGATAGTCTGTATAGATCTGTTCAATAACCACCCATCTCAAATCATGAAAAGCGTGTTCAAATTGTATACAATGAGGTACCATCGGGGAAGTCATGGATCTGGTTTTGATCCGACTACGATGTTCTATCAAACGAGTTCTGATGGCCCTTTGAGTACGTCCAACGTATATCATGTCGCATGGGCATATGATGATATATATAACCCACTTGGATGTACATGAAGTGTCTGATCTATGGACGTATTGTTTATGGGTCCTCGGGTGCTCCCACATGGTACCTGTAATTGTGGTGGCGCAAATATCACAGTTGGTCCCACATTTATCATGTTGGCCCCCCCGATGACTGTTGGTACGTTCAGAGATGTATTTGGAATGAACTACACGATCGGCAATATTCTTCGGACGTGAATAGGCTATACAGGGTAAGTCCCGAAACTCAGGGTGAAGCTGAAGAATGTGCCAATGGGTCCTGATACTCCGGGCAACCTCGCAAGCCTGATCGGAGAACGTTAACACACAAATGGTCTTAGTATCTGCACATTGGGGGGCCTGAGAAAGTAACAGGGATCTGTTGGCAAATAAGGCCCTGTTATAAGCTTGAGACAAGACTTTATGGGGATACCCCCGTTCCCTGAATCGGGCGTACAAGATTCGAGCTTGCCTACGAAACTCGCCCAAATCTGTGCAAAGTCTGCGAACACGTAGAAACTGGCTGATGGGCACAGACTGCTTAAGTTTGGTGGGGTGGCAGCTGGTATAGTCCAAATAATTGTTTACTTCCACAGATTTTCTGTATAGGGTGGTGACTAGAGTGTTATCGTTTTTCTGAACCCAAACGTCCAAAAAAGCAATTTTCTCGTTGTCCAGGGACATGGTAAATCTCAGATTAGGGTCTAGGGTGTTAAGCCAGTCCAAAAAATGATAGAGCAATTCGGAGGGACCCGTCCAGACGCAAAACACGTCATCGATGAATCTGAGCCATGTTTTAATGTATCGCTGCCATGCTGCTGGGTATAAAAACTGTTCTTCGAACGCAGACACGTAGAGATTTGCGATGCTGGGGGCCGCTGCGGTGCCCATTGCCACCCCGTGAATCTGGAGAAAGAACGTTTCATCAAATTGAAAATAATTCCGATAAAGGACCAACTCAGCCAGTTGGATAAGCAAGTCTGCCCTAATTCTTTCGTGTTGGACCTCCTGCATGAAAAGTCTAGATATTAATTCAAAGGCCGCTGATTGTGGAATATTGGAGTACAGGGACTCTAAGTCAAAAGTCACCAGAATGTCAGTATCTTGTATGTCAGTAAATTGAGAGATGATAGACAAGAAATGTGTTGTATCTTTGAGATAAGATCTCGCCTTAGCAACCAAAGGTTTTAAGAACCAGTCAATAAACTTAGAAAGAGGTTCCAACGCCGTGCCCCTTAAGGACACAATAGGTCTCCCCGGGGGAGGAGAAATATTTTTGTGGATTTTGGGGACAGTATAGAAAATCGGACGGCGGAGAGAAGTTAGCTTCAAAAATTTAGCCTCGGCTTTGGTAAGTTGGCCATCCATAAGAGCCACGTCAACTATAGTAGCTATGGTGCTGATCAAAGCATCAGTAGGATCCCCTGTCAATCTGGTATAGAAACGGGAATCAGCTAGCTGCCTATTAATTTCCGTGGTGTATTGATAATTACTCAAAACCACGATCGAGCCTCCCTTATCAGCCGGTTTATAAACTCGCTGAGTGTCGTTAGCCAATTCTGTAAGAGCCCTAAATTCAGACGAAGACATATTAGAGTAACTTCGATGTTTCTTCTGAAGAGACAATTCTAATGTATTAAGGTCCCTAAGAACCAGCTCCCGAAAAGTATGGAGAGCTGGATCAAGGGGACCCGGAGGTTGCCAAGTGGAAGGGGCTCTAAATATAGAAGAGTCCCCAGAATCTGGTTGATTGTGAAAAAACAATTTGATCTGGAGGGATCTAACAAAACGTTCGATGTTACAGCGGGTTGTGAAGGGATCGTAGCGGGAGGAAGGAACGAAAGACAGGCCCCTATTTAAGACGCTCAATTGGTCAACAGAAAGGGGAATACCAGACAGATTGTTAACTATGGATTGGCCGGAACAGATGACCTGGTTTGTGGGCGCATCTGTGGATCCATGTTGGTGTAATGACCTCTGTTGGTTCCCCTCTGTTTCCCTCCCCTGGGGAGACCTATTGTGTCCTTAAGGGGCACGGCGTTGGAACCTCTTTCTAAGTTTATTGACTGGTTCTTAAAACCTTTGGTTGCTAAGGCGAGATCTTATCTCAAAGATACAACACATTTCTTGTCTATCATCTCTCAATTTACTGACATACAAGATACTGACATTCTGGTGACTTTTGACTTAGAGTCCCTGTACTCCAATATTCCACAATCAGCGGCCTTTGAATTAATATCTAGACTTTTCATGCAGGAGGTCCAACACGAAAGAATCAGGGCAGACTTGCTTATCCAACTGGCTGAGTTGGTCCTTTATCGGAATTATTTTCAATTTGATGAAACGTTCTTTCTCCAGATTCACGGGGTGGCAATGGGCACCGCAGCGGCCCCCAGCATCGCAAATCTCTACGTGTCTGCGTTCGAAGAACAGTTTTTATACCCAGCAGTATGGCAGCGATACATTAAAACATGGCTCAGATTCATCGATGACGTGTTTTGCGTCTGGACGGGTCCCTCCGAATTGCTCTATCATTTTTTGGACTGGCTTAACACCCTAGACCCTAATCTGAGATTTACCATGTCCCTGGACAACGAGAAAATTGCTTTTTTGGACGTTTGGGTTCAGAAAAACGATAACACTCTAGTCACCACCCTATACAGAAAATCTGTGGAAGTAAACAATTATTTGGACTATACCAGCTGCCACCAGTGTTCCCTCTAAGCGGGCGGGTGTTGTGAGCAAACTTTTTTCACCGTGAGCCAAAAATATCGGGCGCCAGCAAGTTATGAGCCAACTCGCCCGATTCTCCTCTCGCCGCCCTGCCATCTGCCGTACGCCTCTTCCGATCGTGCGCTGTGACGAGAAACGTGTGCGCTGCGATGTAATATTTTGTGCGCCAGCGCACGCCAGCGCAGCTTAGCGGGAACACTGGTTCAAATGGTTTTATTTATTTCCCCAAATTTATTTTTGTTATACGCATTGAAAATATTTGATATTGCGTTTAAATCAAAATCTCAATAAACTTGAAACGAGTGCCCGTGAGATTGTGGGAGGGTTAAATACTCAAAACTTAGAAGTTTTTGCTACGCCAGCTTTCTGGTATCTTTACATACAGTGGCGTACCTAGCATATGTAACATCCGGGGCCCATCATTTTTTGGCACCCCCCCCCATCTGTAAGAAAAACATGATTTTTAGTAACAAACCACACGTCACACATGAGTACCTAGGAAAAGGCAGCATCTTACATATTGCAGTGAGCAGTACATCAATACACCCATTGTAAAACTAAACAAGCCAGACCAGCACAGATCAATCCTACACCGTCAATCCTAACAGAAAACCATGTCTTTCGAACACACAGAACACAGAAAACACCTTCGCCTAGTAAGGAATATGTAATCACAAACTAACCCCTCCCTCTTTTACAAAACTGTAGTGTGGATTTTAGCTACGGAGGTAACAGCTCTGATGCTCATAAAATTCTGAGCATCAGAGCTGCTACCACCAAGGCTGGTGCTAAAAACGCTTCACAGTTTTGTAAAAGGGGGGATAAAATAAAAATACATAGACAAAGGTTAAATTGAACCAGCAAGAAGCTGGACTCTGCATACAATGCTTCACAGAAACAGTGACACATGTCTCCTAAAGCAATAAATAAATAGAAATTTTTTTCTACCTTTGTCTTCTGTGGTTTCTCCTTTCCTCATCTTCTTGTAACTCTCTTCCTTCCATTCACTGTCTGCCGTCTCTCTTCCCCTATATGGCATCTTCTCTCCTTCTATGCCCCTTCCAGAAACTGTATGCCTCCCCCTTCCATCTCTCCTTTCACCCCATTGGTCTGGCATCTCTCTCCTCGCCTTCCCTCTCCCACACCTCTCCTCATAGTCTGGTATCTCCCCTTCCCTGATTCTCTGGCATCTCTCTCCTTTCCTTTTCTTCCATCTTTCGTTCCCCCTCCATGCTCTCACATCTCCCCCTTCCTTTTCCCTTAGACTGGCATACCTTCCTCCTATGCTCCAAGCCCTGGCATCTCCTTTAATTCCCTCCCTCATCTTCCTTCTCCCTCCAGCTGGGTACCGCAACACTCTTCCCTGCAGCTCTGCACTTCCCCACAATTGCCATGCTTCGGTTCCTCTTCTTCCTTCCTTCCTCCCCCCCCCCCCCCGCGGGACCCTGCGGCACCATCAACTCTTACTCCCTCTAATGTCGGCCCTGCAGCTCCAGACTTCCTCGCACCTTCTCCCCTCCCCCTTTGGATCGCTATTATTTTAAATGTTATAGCCGCGGAGCTGTATCCATCAGTGGAGATGTCTAACCTCGGCCTGCCCCGGAACTCTTACTGCAGCAGCCGCCCGTCTAGGCAGGAACAGGAAGTCACTGTTGCAGTAAGAGTTCCGGGGCAGGCCGAGGTTAGACATCTCCACTGATGGATACAGCTCCGCGGCTATAACATTTAAAATAATAGCGATCCAAAGGGGGAGGGGAGAAGGTGCGAGGAAGTCTGGAGCTGCAGGGCCGACATTAGAGGGAGTAAGAGTTGATGGTGCCGCAGGGTCCCGCGTGGGGGGGGGGGGGAGGAAGGAAGGAAGAAGAGGAACCGAAGCATGGCAATTGTGGGGAAGTGCAATCCCCCCAATGCGTCCCCTTACCTTACCTCCCCTTACCTTTGCGACGCGTGTGTGCGCTGTGAAGAGAAACTTTGCGCTGCGATGTAATATTTTGTGCGCACGCGCAGGCCAGCGCACCTTAGCGGGAACACTGGCTGCCACCCCACCAAACTTAAGCAGTCTGTGCCCATCAGCCAGTTTCTACGTGTTCGCAGACTTTGCACAGATTTGGGCGAGTTTCGTAGGCAAGCTCGAATCTTGTACGCCCGATTCAGGGAACGGGGGTATCCCCATAAAGTCTTGTCTCAAGCTTATAACAGGGCCTTATTTGCCAACAGATCCCTGTTACTTTCTCAGGCCCCCCAATGTGCAGATACTAAGACCATTTGTGTGTTAACGTTCTCCGATCAGGCTTGCGAGGTTGCCCGGAGTATCAGGACCCATTGGCACATTCTTCAGCTTCACCCTGAGTTTCGGGACTTACCCTGTATAGCCTATTCATGTCCGAAGAATATTGCCGATCGTGTAGTTCATTCCAAATACATCTCTGAACGTACCAACAGTCATCGGGGGGGCCAACATGATAAATGTGGGACCAACTGTGATATTTGCGCCACCACAATTACAGGTACCATGTGGGAGCACCCGAGGACCCATAAACAATACGTCCATAGATCAGACACTTCATGTACATCCAAGTGGGTTATATATATCATCATATGCCCATGCGACATGATATACGTTGGACGTACTCAAAGGGCCATCAGAACTCGTTTGATAGAACATCGTAGTCGGATCAAAACCAGATCCATGACTTCCCCGATGGTACCTCATTGTATACAATTTGAACACGCTTTTCATGATTTGAGATGGGTGGTTATTGAACAGATCTATACAGACTATCAGGGCGATAAACTTACCCAGTTGCAAAGGAGGGAACAATATTGGATTTATGAACTTCAAACATTGATCCCTACAGGACATAATGATTTTATCGAATGGCATCATATGTTTTGATTATCTCTTTTCTTATTTTTCCACTTTTTTCTTATTTTCATGGCACAGTCTCCGTGATCAACAGTACATTACTAGTGGTTTGTTCATCACACTTTTTCCAATCTGCACCTGGTTGTGTCATGTGACTTGACACGGACACACCCCCTGGTCTGCAGGTTTAAATCAGAGGCGTCTGTTCTGGTTCAAGCGCCATTTTCTACTATTGCCAATCTGCTCTTGCCTTTTGATTTCCAGGCTCTTGCACATCGTCAGTCGTTCCTGAAGAAGGGGGAGTGCTCCCCCGAAACGGAGTCCCGTTGGACGGTTGGTGACTTACTGACTGCTTACCAGAGAAGCTAAGTATCTTCTTTTGGCTTCAATAGATTGAATTTGGACACTCGGTTCTTTTGCCCCCCTGGTTCAGGGTAAGAGACTGCTCGCAGTGCACGTTTTGATTTGTTTGCACTACAGCACTTTTGAGTTATTTAGCACCAAATTCACAGAGAGCCCTAGGATGTTTCACAGTTGACACCTTCTAGGTGCAAACCAGTGGCAGCCGTTTCCTCCGGAGGTCGGAGGTTGGTTGTGTGACTGAGGGCTCTCTTTATAAATTATTCTTTAGTTACGTAGGATTATCTCAAGTGAGTAATTCTTTTATTCCAATTGTTCGTGCGGGCAGTCTCTTCCCCTGAACACAGTTTTCCCTCTTGGGGCTAGGGAGATTTGTCTTCTCATAGTTTTGTCAGCTCCCTATTTTTTTGGGTTGCTCTGGATCTGTAGCATGGAATGTTGTTACTCCTTGGGTTTTGGGCAGGTACTAGTGACCTGGATTGGGCACCATGAGAATGGGCTACTGGGCTTGATGGACCGTTGGTCTGGCTCAATAAGGCTATTCTTATGTTCTTATGACTGAAAAGGATTCAGGTATGCCTGCAATGAATACCCTGACAAAAAATCACTTGCGTTTTTAATATATTCAATTTCAGATGATTTCCTTTCATCAAAGAACTAATGGTTCTCAGATATAAACAAAGTTCCTTGATATCACCCATAACTGATGCATTACCCTTAAAGAAGAACTGTATATTGTCTACATACATTCTGTACTGAAGTCTTAAACCCCCAATAAGACATATAATGAACCTAGATAGAGATTAAATAGGGGGTGAGTCTTTCTGAGGGCCCTTTTTCTCTATATATGCATACTTTAAAAAATCTTGTAGAATTTCAAATGATGTATTTGAGTTCAAATGTGGTTACTTTTTGATGCACTTGATGTAAGTTATAAAAATGAATAAAGGATTAAAAAAAAAAATCTTGACTTTTTGTAGATTAATTATCTCCTTAAGTGGAGCAAAACTTTTTAATGGTTGCTTTACTGTTTCTTTGTTTCTTCTCAGGTGCCATTGACTTGTGCTCGAATCCTAGTGACTTGATGAATTACAAATCTAAAAAGAAATCAGTTTTGTGATAGACCAATAAGGTCCTCCAGCATCATTCCCATGGTTGTTTTCAATGTGCCCATCCATCTGATTGTAGGTCGCTCTCTTCAACTGGTTTCTTCGATTTTTCCGAACATGATGTCCTTCTCCAATTATTTTTATGTTCTGATAGTATGACCAAAATAAGACAGTTGTAACTTCATCATTTGGGATTCTAGTGACATAGCCAGTTTGATCTCTTCCAGAAATTCTTCTGATGGTCCACAGCATACATAAAACCCTTCTACAACACCAAAGCTCAACTGAATCAATTTTCTTTCTGTCTTGTATTTGTAGTGTCCAACTTTTGCATCTATAATTGACCATTGAGAAAATGAATGCATGGACAAGTCTGATCTTCATTTGGAGTGTTATATCCTTGTCTTCAAATACTTTGTTGAGAGCCTTCATTGAGGAGTGACCAAGAGCTATTCTGCAGAGTATTTTTTCCTTGATAGAATTCCCATCAGAGCTAATACCACCATGACCGGCGATAAAAAAGCCTAACATGGCTTCATAAAAGGGGGCGGGGGTAAAATAGAAATTCCAGCTACAATTCCAGCTCCTACATAATGTGACAATTAGATATGTAAAAAATATTTTAATGTAACAATGAAACATTTTGTGAAATGTACTATTGTTCACTTTGGCCCTGATTCTATAAATAGTGCCTACTGTTAAGTGTCTAGATTGGCGTGCCTAGCCATTCTAGGTGCCTAACTTAATTTTTTAATTAATTTACCAGTTAGTGTCTAACTTGGTAGGTACGATGTAGGTATCTATACTGAGATGCCTACTGGTGCTTACCCGTAAAGTATATGTGATTAGGGGGAGAGTTTGGGTGTGGATGGAGTTAGGTGCTGATATTTTAGGCCATGAAAACCCTGGCCAAACATACTGGTGCTTAAGTTTTTGACACCTACCAGTGCCTAACTTGATTTAGGTGCCACTAGGTGTGATTCTATAAACGGCACCTAACTTTGAATGAGATGCAGTAGGTGCTGTTTTCCTAAACACCTTCCGATTTAGATGCTGTTTATAGAATCAGGCCCTTTCTGTTAAAACTACACCATAAATAAATACAAATACTATTAGGGTTTTTGCCAGGTACTTGTTACCTGGATTGACCACTATAGAAACAGGATACGGGGCCTCTTCTCCCTTGAAAAGAGGAGACTGAGAAGGGACATGATTGAAACATTCAAGATAATGAAGGGAATAGACTTAGTAGATAAGGACAGGTTGTTCACCCTCTCCAAGGAAGGGAGAATGAGAGGGCACTCTCTAAAGTTAAAAGGGGATAGATTCCGTACAAACGTAAGGAAGTTCTACTTCACCCAGAGAGTGGTGGAAAACTGGAACGCTCTTCCGAAGGCTGTTATAGGGGAAAACACCCTCCAGGGATTCAAGAGAAAGTTAGACAAGTTCCTGCTAAACCAGAACATACACAGGTAAGGCTAAACTCACTTAGGGCACTGGTCTTTGACCTAAGGGCCGCCCCGGAGCGGACTGCTGGGCACGATGGACCACTGGTCTGACCCAGCAGCGGAAATTCCTATGTTAAACTAAACTAAACTAATGCTTAACTTTGTATCCCGAGTCATCATTCTGAGAAGGCTCGACTCGGTTTACAGCAATTAAATAAACAGGGAATGATTTACAAATGATAAATAGAAGATAATAGCAAAATTTCAAAAGAATTAATTTTCAAAATGTTTGGCAAATAGAGTAGATTTATGCAAAAATTGTTTGGCAAATAGAGTAGATTTATGGAAAAATTGAAATGACCTGGAACTCCTTAAAAAAAAGGGGAGATCATTCCAGAGTTGAGAAAGTTTAAAGACCAAAGATTGACTGTAGATCTTGACTCCTTTAATCCCTTTTTTAAAAGGAAGGGAGAGTTTAAATTGTTGGATACCTCTTGCAAAGGAGAATCGGTAAACATTGCAAAATAAAGGAATAAGAGGATTAAAGATACCATGTAGAATTTTAAAAGAAATACAAGCGCATTTAAATTGAATTCTAAAATAAACCGGGAGCCAATGAAAACTCTGAAGCAAAGGGGTCACATGGTCAAATTTACATTTTCCAAAGATCAGCTTTGCAGCAGTATTCTGAATTAATTGTAATCTATGAAGACAAATTTTTGTAATGCCGAGGTAGATAGCGTTAGTGTAATCAAGATGAGATAATATAATTGATTGAACTAAGATAGAAAAATGACGGTGATCAAAATGATGTCTAACCTTCCTCAGCATTCGCAAACTAAAGAAGCTTTTCATGACCAAGGAATTTATTTGGTCCTTAAAGGAAAGAGAGGAATCAAAAAGGGCTCCCAATATTTTAGCAGAGAACTCAATTGGTAAGGAGGACCCAGATACCAGAGCTACAGTAGGAGGAAGACAGTCCAATCTTGGACCTAACCACAAAAGCTTAGTTTTAGTTGTATTAAGCTTCATCCGGACAGATAAAGCCCAGATTTGAAGTTTGGAAATGCAAAGATTTAATTTGGAAACTAGATTGGTAATATCCGGATCAATCTTAATCAATGTAAAAATATCATTCGCATGAATAACGTTTCCCAAGCTGACAGCTTAAAGGTGTTCAGTGTGGTCATATAGAGATTGAATAAAATTGGAAAGAGTGGGGAGCCTTGAGGAACTCCACAGGGAGGCTGCCAGGAGTTGGAGATATCGCCTTCACTATTTACTGAATAGGAACGGTATAGAAGAAATTTAGAAAACCAATCCAAAACCACCTGATGGAGATCTGAAAGTAGCTGAAGTAAAATATCATGATGTACCACATAAAATGCTGCAGATAAATCGAACTGGAGTAGAGTAGAACATTTATTTTGAAGACAAATTTGTTGGATTTTTGAAAGAAGAGAAATCAATAAGGTTTCAGTACTAAAATTAGAGCGAAATCCATATTGAAACGGCTGAAGTAATGAAAATTTCTCCAAATAGTCAGTAAGTTCTTATACTAGACTAGATGGTCCATTGGTCTGACCCACTATGGGGAAAGTGTGGCACTGTGGTTAAAGCTTCAACCTCAGCACCCTGAGGTTGTGAGGTCAAACCCATGCTGCTCCTTGTGACCCTGAGCAAGACACTTAATCCCCCAATTGCCCCAGGTACATTAGACAGATTGTGAGCCCACCAGGACAGACAGGGAAAATGCTTGAGTATCTGAATAAATTCATGTCTCTGACTTGTAATAGGGAACAAAAGCAACCTCTCTAAGCTGCTCAGACTTATAACAGAAGTGAGAACACACTGTATGAAATACTTGTCTAATCTAAGCCTTCGATTTATATACCACATCATCTCCTGAAGTAGGGGCTCGACTAAGTTTACATAAGACTTCAGTAAACAGGGAAATCAGTTTAACTAGCATGTGAATTACTAAACAAAAGACAATTAACACTCCTTAGTACTATTTCCCAAAATCTGTTGAAATAGCATTGTTTTCATCGATTTACAAAAAATCTGGAGAGAGAAAAGAGTTCTAATATAACTAGGAATTTCATTCTAAATCGTTGTAAACCCATACAAAAAGGAGCGCGAGATATTACCAACAAGTTTTATCCCTTTCACTGAAGGAAATGAAAGGTTGTACTTCTGAGAATTCCTTGAAACAATAGACTGAAGAGAATTCCATGTTAGAGGGACTATAAGCAAAAATAGACCAAGGATAATTTTGAATATCATACAAGCGCATTTAAATCAAATTCTAAGATGAACAGGGATTTGTCACTGCATAAAAACTGGAAGCAGGCAAAAATACAGTATAAACAAGAGCGAGAAAGAAAATAACCTCCTTTCAGAGGTGTATAACAAAACCTGACAAATATGTGAAGGAATATATTTTATGTTTTCTAGTGGATAACAAAAAACCTTTACCATAGACCACTCTATTGCTGTGGTCTGCATAGGTACATTCTAATAATTATTACAATGGTGTCACATTATAGCAAAAGACCCAAAAGGTGAACCAATTCTGTCTAACCCTGAGCATAACTCGAATCCACAACACTTTGTAGAAATAAGGCAAATGAGCACTCACTATGAAAACTGTTCAAAAACAAACTAAAATTTAATTAATAAGTGTGCTTCCTCGGGCCTCGCTGCCATCTCAAGCTGCAACAAAAGTGAAAAAATGCTTGCTTGTATCAGTCAGGATGGGGATGTCCCAGGTGATCATTCACCTCTTCATTTTCACAGTTCTCTCAGGGTCATGACCCTGATGCTTTTCTGATGCACTAATGTTATAATCCTTACAGGGATGACCATAATGCTTGCTGTATATCCTACTTTTTGACCCACCAGCCACCATTGTTAACCATACTACAAATTATGTATTAACTTCTACTACTGCCAGGACCCTTAGAGGACAAAATCAAATTGTGGTTTTTTTTTTTCTCATGTTCATATATTGCTTTTCACAAACCCAATAGTTAACCATCTGGAATGAAAATCATTATGGCTTTTTTTTTTTAACCTGAGCCATGTTAGTTCTGTAGAACTAGGATAGAAATAAAACTTACTTAGAGGTGAGAACTGATCAAAAGAGTGAGTCATAGGATCATTGAAATACTCTTCTACCCGGGGAACGGTTTCTAACAAGACTGAGAGGCTGTTTCTTCTAAGTGCATTTCTTCTCTTTGATATCCAAGGTCTACATCACCAGTGGAATTCCGTCCTCAAGGGCCACCAACGGGTTAGGTTTTCATGATAACCTTAAATATTTATGAGACAAATTTGCATAAAATGAAAGTAGCATGCATGCAAATTCCTCTTATACATATTTATTAGGGATATCCTGAAAACCTAGCCAATTGGTGGCCCTCCAGAATTGGCAGTGAAGGCTATTACGCTAATGAGTTAATACAGAAAAATGACATAGCCTGTCCAAATTCCTGCCAGTCATATCACTGTACAGTATATTACACCTTCCAAACTGCTGTATTCAGCCCAGTATTACAATCCCTTTTGCTTTATTCCTTTGCAAGTCTTCTCTTCTTCAAGTACTCTTTCCCCTCCATTCGCATTGCTGCCTCTAATGTGCCTAATTTGTTATTTATTAAACCATAGCTCATCTGATGGCGATCAATCAGCTTGCTGTCACTTTCTTTTATATTGGTTGTATGGCAGGTACATTTTCCACTTCCCTCCCGTCATCTCTCTGCACTGGTGGGATATGACATGATTACCTCTCCCTCTTCCATTCCTTTCTTTATGCCTGCTACTTCTTTTCTCATCATATTAATATTCTCCTCTATCATTTACTGGCATTTGCTGGCAGAATTGTTTACTCCCATATTCGAGTAGTCACATCAACTGACAAGTTGGGAGACATGTACGAGTCTCGTAGTCTCTGGTCTATTACTGGGGTGCTGGAGGCAGGGAGAAAATCTCTTTTAAGCAGAGTAGAGCAGGAGAATAACACTGAAACTAATGAATTCATAGTACTAGTGGATTATTTTATAGTCACTGCAGTGGCTGAGAGATCTAAGTATAAGAAGAATTAAAAAAATTTTTTTGGAAAAATCAATAGAAATACTTAGGGGCTCTTTTATTAAGCTTTGCTAGTTGCTAGCATGCACATAATATGGTTTAAAATGGTATGTTGTAGGACATGCTTAATCACTTAAACTGTTTGAAATATACGCTGTTATGTAGGCTTGATCTCAATTAATAATCTTCCACCACTCATCAAACCAAAACATTACTTGTAAGACAGTAGTACTTTGCATGTGTCTCATATCAAATATATACAAGTAGATCTCAGTTTTAAAGCCTTCAGAAGCGGCACTCCTAAGTAAACAAGGTGCTTCAATCTTAAGGAGTTAAATTGCCGCCATCTTACTTTTAGGTTAGTATAGTTTCTTATAATGAAGAAAGGTGCTCGCCTCAAAAAAGCAGTCTGAAGAGAGCACCACCTTCAATACGTCATATAGGATGCAAATAACTTTGATTGGCTACTCGACAACAGCTCAGATTAATGCTTAATCCTTTCGTTAGTGGATGTTTCAACAATTTTTAATCAATTAAGTTTATATTTATGTTAGAGACATCCAGTCCAGCTCGGCATTAAGCCCCTCTGGTTCTAATGTTTGTAATTCAAAAATCCACCGTTGTTCCTTGTAGTTCAACAGGGATTCAAGATCACCACCCTCCCACCCAATAATAATGTCTTCAAGCACTCGCCATTTAAAATCCATAGGCTGATATTTCATTTGCTCCTAATGGGAGACTAACGGAGCTAAGACAGTGGCAATTTAACTCCTTAAGATTCAAGTACCTTGTGTACTTAGGAATGCCACTAATGAAGGCTTTAAAACTGAGAAAATCTACTTGTGTTTATTTGATATGAGACACATGCAAAGTACCGTACTACTGAATATTGATAAGTTGTCTTACAAGTAATGTTTTGGTTTGATGAGTGGGACATGCTTAGGCATCCTGTGGTAATTGCTAGATTATAAACTACCTGACTCGATCCATCAGGCTCTGTCTTTGGCAGTATGCAAATCCAGACTCAAAACATACTTCTTTGAAGATGCTTTCAATTCCAAACCCCAACCCACCATCTAACACCAATATCTGTCTTATCGTTCCTTCTGCAATTCCCCCTCCTGAGCACCTTCTTGTCTGTCTTGATTAGATTGTAAGCTCTTTTGAGCAAGGACTTTCTCTTTTATGTTTTGATAGACTGTGTTGTGTATATCTAGTGGTGCTATGGAAATGATTAGTAGTAGCATGTGCTAATCTGGATGCTAAAAAATATTTAATTTTTTTTGGAAGGGTGTCAGGGGGCAGAGAGTGGGCAATCCTGCACTAAACAGGGCTCCTTTTATCAAGCCGCGCTAACGGTTTAATGCACATAATATCTTGCGCTAAACCGCCGGCCACGCTAGCCGCTATCGCCTCCCTTGAGCAGATGGTAGTTTTTAGGCCAGCGCAGGGGTTAACGTGTGATGAAATGTCGCGCGCGTTAACCCCGCTAGCGCGGCTTGATAAAAGGAGCCCTTAGTGTCCAAATTAGTGCATGCTGATTAGTTCGAGATTACCACGTGAGCTGTACAAAATGGACGGCAGTTAGTTCCTGATTCTATAAATGGCACCTAATTCAGTAGGTACCTAGGGAAAAGGTGCCTACCGCGTAATCAATTAGGCACAACTCTCAGTAAATCATAAAATGGTGATTTATCTAATTAACTCCTTGAAGTTAACTGGATAAATTGTTTGACTATTGACCGTACCCTGGACAGATATTAGAAGAGTGTTTGACTCATAGAAAGAAGAAAGTGTAGGGATATATTATTTGCATTTTAGCCTGGTTTGAGTTTGACACATTTCTGGATTTTCTGCTGAGAAATCTTTTTTTTAAATTGACAGATGCAGGTAAAATTTAAAGGATTAGATATTCACAAATATTTGCCTATATAGGAGTGGTTGGTATATGGATACATTCCCTATCCCTTATTTCAGCAGCACTGCTCAGGAAGAGGTAAGGGTTTGGGCGTTCATTTCACATCTTTTTTTCATTTGAAGCTCAAGGCAAGCTGCTTTCAGGTAGAGTAGATTTATTTTCTGTCCCTGGGAGGCTTAAAATCTAAGGGGTCCATTTATGAAAGGATATCAAGACCTTAACATATGATTAGTGTACGTAAGCAAGCTATTGCAGAAACGTTAAATTATCCAATATTCAGCGGTATTTAGCTGACTGGGAACAGCTCCTGACTGGATAAATGGTGCTAAAAGGGCTAACCACTAATATTCAGTGGGAGATAGCCAGGTATCTCCCACTGAATATCCCGGTCACTGGCTAGTCTGGTCACCAGCTATATTGTGCGACAGCTGGTCAACGCCAATATTCATTGGTTGACCAGCTACGTATAGCGATCAGATAGACCCACCTAAATAGCTGGCCTATCTTTGTCCGCTATGACTTAGCTGGCCAGCCAATGAATATCAGCTTGGCTGGCTCTATGTATGGCACCAGTACTTAAAACCAGAAATTCAATGCCATAGCCAGGTATAGCTTCGACATTGAATTTCCAGGTTCACTGCCAAATGCGGGAGGTAGCCAGGCTGCAGTATGAATATCAGCCCCAAAGTGTTTTGTGGTATATTGCCTGTTTGTGTGTGCTAACCCATGCATTACCAATTTTTTAAAAATATTTTTGGGAGGTGGCATAGCATGGGTGGAGAGTAAGTGTAGAAGCGTTAAACGGCTAGCGCATTATACTTAATGCATGCTAACTAGTTAATGCAGAGTTAATATGGGAGCTCTAAGGCCTGGATTCTCTATGTGGTGCCAATATCGGCAGCTGGCTAATAAATGGCTATGGATCGCATGTCAATCACACAATGGTGTCACAGAGAGAATTGCGCATCCGGAACAGATAGACACCAGAAATTTAGGCCAGGGTTTTCCAGGCCCATATTTCTGGTGCCTATCTATGCCGTGAATTGCCCCTAACATCACTTCTGGCATTAGCCATGCCCATAGTGTCATTAAGCGCTGTAAAGTGCCTATATAGGTGAGATTCTGACATCTTCTATTTAGGTGCTGGTAGGTGCTTTATTCTTTACCATTTTTCACCATTTTAAATGGCGTTTCTCAATTAACCAAGGCACTGGTAGGATGCATACTGGCTCCTACGTTTCAACGCCGTTTATAGAATATCCTCCTTAATGCCTCCTAAATAAGATGTGGTAAGTGTTTCCATATTAACTCTGGGTCTCTTATAAGAAGCTGTTTATCATGGGCTGCTATAGTAACTGCCCTATAGCCCATAGGGAATTAAAGGGCTTCGGGGCCATTGTCACACAACAGCCACTAGCACGGCTTTGTAAATTGGGAGGTGGGGGGAGGGAGGAGGTTCTATGCAGGTACCAAAAGCTAATTGCAACATTAGTGTACAACCTGCAATAAAATATATTATTTTAAACATCTCCGAAAAGTGTTGTGTTTAACCTGGACTTAGCACGCAGTCTAATCCAGGGTTACCAGATTCTAGTGCATTTACAGGGTTAAGCTCAGATTCTAGTGCATTTTAGTATAATGGCCTCTAGGTTCATACCTAAAGCAAGGGAGGGTCAAATGACTTAACCAAGATCACAACGGAATTTGGACCCTGGCTTCCCTGGTTTTCCACCTGCTAAGCATGTCTACTTCCCTACTGGGTTTTATTTACTCTATACGCAAGTTCCAAGATGTTAAAATATAACCTGCTCATGTTAAAAATAAATATCCCAGCTGTGCTTTGATGGGCAAGTAGGAATGTATGTGCATGTGTAAGGCTGGAAATACTGCCTTCTAGGTAAAGCCTCTTAGCATCTTATACTTCCAATAGACTCAGAAAAAGTAAAAACAGAAAAGTATCACACTGAAAAAAATTCCTGAATAGCTTTGAGAAAATTGATATGATATTAAAAGTCTAGATGAGCATTTACTCAGCTGATGTGTTAGTGTTCTGTACTAAGTGACAGAGCTGGCCTTATGTCTTGTCCCAGGGTCTTGCTTCTCAGCTGGCTGAGTGGCTCGGTTAGTCCCTGAGGTAGTCCAAGCTAAGTAATGCTGATATAATGACATCTTTCCTGGCCAATGACCAGCACCTAGTAGCATAATGGCAAACATGACATCCATATTCTTCTCTCTTGGCAACTGAAGAGGGGTTGGGGGTAGAGAGATCGATGCAGTGCCAAAGCTACACTTGACTGATAATATGAGAGAAAACTGTAAGAATATTGGAAGCTGTCAATTAAAATGAAAATCAGAGAATGGGCAAAGAGAAAGGCCTTAAAGGGAAGAATAAAAGGACCTTTCTCTCTGCTTGAAATCTCTTTCCAAAAATAATGCTGCTGCTGCTGCA
Source organism: Geotrypetes seraphini (assembly GCF_902459505.1). NCBI lineage: Eukaryota > Metazoa > Chordata > Amphibia > Gymnophiona > Dermophiidae > Geotrypetes > Geotrypetes seraphini. The sequence goes on from NC_047095.1 coordinate 86,257,435, forward strand.
GGAAAAAAAAAAAAAAATCCTATGATAAAAAGATTTACGAGAGCCAAATACTGACACCTGTTTTAGAAGCCTGAGGAGGAAGGGGGAAGGGATAGAGATAGAGAAAGTCATCTTTTCCAGCCAGTTTTGACTATGATTGATGGTTCTTTGCTGTTTTCTCACTGAGGTAGAAAATTAGAGAGATTGTTTCCGCTCTCGACCCATCTGAGTTACCTGTGGCCTGTCTCTTTTCTACAACTCCCCCTCCTCTCCTCTCACCTTGTACACTCATTATTCACAGCACTGCACTGGCTAAAACTAAGCTCTTTCCTTATTTTTTTTTCAAATGGATAAGTTTTTTAAAAATTTTTAATGGTACCTTAACTCAATCTCTATAGGGAAACTAACTTTACCAGTTGGGCTAGAGCTCTGTTTTAGTCTGTTTTTAAAATATCCATCCATCCTCATATTTGTCCAGCTATACAGTTCATTATATTAGATAAGTTTTTCACTTTCCATTTTTTCTCCTCACTATTCACCACTACTGACAATCTAGATCTAATCAAGTTCTGTTCCAAAGGCGCACATTGGCTTATTATTGTGAGGTGAGGACACAAGTCGGAGCACCATCATTTTTGTCTTCATGAATGTCTCCCTATTGAATTATACCTCCCTTCCATTTCTTTTATAAGCAGTTAATCAGAGCCACAAAGGACCTTAACACAGAAACCACCTCCAGCACATAGCAGCATGCATAAAATGTTCCTTTCTAGATTACTGAGGGGGCAGCGAGCAGGTGTCTTTAGCTATTGAGGCCTAGATCTTTTGAAACTTAGCTCTAAGAAATAAATGAGTCAGTTCTGTTGCTTTTTTCAGTGCCAATGCCCAAGTCTGTTATTTTCAGTAGCATCCAGCCTACTCTGAAAAAGTTAAAAACAGGACTTGCTCTTATCTTCGGGAACCATGAATGCTGCCTGCAGGTTGCTCGTGGCCCTTTTTTAGCCTAAAGATCAGAATTAAACTCCACTCAAACCTAGAAATGATGGCAGATAAAGGCCAAATGGTCCATCCATTCTGCTCATCCACAGCATCCACTATCTCCTCCTCTCCCTAAGAGATCCCATGCCCACGTCCTGTACCACGTTTTCTTGAATTCATACACAGTCTCTGTCTCCACCAGCTCTTCCGGGGACGTGCACTAACATGGATCCGACACAGTACTGTGTTTCAGTGAACATAAGTGCCTGAATCAGGGGTCACTAATGTAAAAAATATGTATATATATATTTATATATAAAAACATGATCACATGGTCATAAAAGCATAAATACATTAAAAACAATTTACATTAAAAAGCGAAAGTAAGGGTGACAAAGCATACCTGTTCCAAAATTAAGCAGCAAGGCTGATCTTCCAATCACACCGCTTTGAGAGGGCTAGCCCATTGCTACTCAAACGACACTGGCTACCTGAGAAAAAAGAATTAATTATAACTTAGCCTGTATGATTCACAAGTTCATCTATGGAGAAAACTCCAGCAGACTAGTGGCCAGCATTCCAGCCTCACACACCTTCCTTAACTCAAGGGCCACACAGCGATGTAAAATACCATTTCCATCCTCAATGAGTAAAGTGGAAGAGGATGTTCAACTCCACCTACGAGTTCCTAAGGCCACATATCTGGAACAGTCTGCCTACCTATCTGCGACAACTTCCTATACATTCCCTGTTCAGGAAAAGATTAAAAACATATCTCTTCTCCCTGTAGATGCTACTTCTTCTCAGACTGCCATCCCTTAAATTATTCTGGCAATATTAATCTCGCTTCTCAACAACACTTTACCACCAATGTAACCCATCTTGCTGTAAGCTGCAATAATTCTCTGTTGAAAATTGAGGGATGTAAGAAGTTGTATAGTATTGTACCACTGATCCATGGCCGCTTATGCAGTGAGGAATCCTCCCTGTGATGTTTCAAGGCAGAGGACAGGAGTAGTTTGCCATTGCCTTCTCCTGTACAGTGTGTGGCTCCATTATATTGCTGCTGCTCAACATAAGGCCCTGCAGCGTACAGCACCTGGTATTCCCCAGTGGTAAAAACAACCCACAGTGCATAGCTATTTACATGTGGAGTTCTGTTATACTGTAACCAGTGACTTTATTCTAATGCTTTTATTAATTTTTGAGTATGTATATGGCTTCTGAAATGTTAATTTGTTACATATATTTTTTAGTCTACAATTGTCCCCTGAGGAAGCTGATGGAGTCACCAAAACTTGGATCCTAGTTGGGACTATATGCGTTTAGCATTTTAAAGATTCATTATTGAACTTTGGTACAAACTATCAATAAAGCATTTGTGACTGTAGGTTGGTTCTCACATCTCCAGCGCCTCTTTTTGTTTGTTCTGTTTTGCCTTGAGGCTTGGTACGTTCTTTCCTTTTCCTTCCATATATTCCCCAGTGGTCCCCCATCTGGGTACTAGCCAAGCCTGACCCTGCTTAATTTCTAATAACAAGAGTGGGCCAACCCAGGGGAGCCAGGCCATAGGCTGAAAGTTGGGTGCATAACCCTGGATTTCTATAATACTGTTGTGAAATGCCTCTGAATCGCATACCCCTTCCATGGCCACACTGCCTTTTGAGTTACATGCAAGACATTTTGGTCAATTCTGAGTTAGAGGAAAAGATGTGGACACTGAAGCCCTGATTCTTCAAGCAGTGCCTGCTGTGGAAAGTGCCTACAAAATGGGTGCCTGCCGTGGATTTGAAGTTAATATGGGGCTCATTTTCAAAAAAGATAGTTGTCCAAAAGATAGCATAAACTGGCACTTGGACATCTTACTAGTCAAAATTTTTTAAAACTGACTTTCTGGATGTCTAGCGGGACTTCTTATCTGCTGTGTGTCCAGAGTAGAAATGAACATGTTGGTAGACATGCCATAGGCAGGGAATGGGTGCGCTTTGGGTGGACTTAGACTTGGACATCCTGCAGCTATAATTGAAACTTTCCTAGGACATCCTAGATAGACGGAACTTAGATGTTTTCAACTAGACCTCTTTGAGAAGCATCTAAGTGCCAAATGAGTACCAAAACTGACCACTGGAAGGATTAAGTAATGAACCACAAACATTCCCCCCAGTGGTCACTGACCACCTCCCACTCCCAAAAAATTTGGATGAAACAGTACATACCTGGCTCTGGAACAGCAGCACTTGGTATGGGAAAGCCTAGTAGAGCATCACACAAGTGTCTTAAGTAGTCCGGTGGGTTATGTGAGAGGTACTTCTGGCACTGTTTATGTGAAGTTCACAGCAGTGCCTTCCAATGTGCCCCAATGTCTGTGTGGCCAGTCCATTATAAATCTGGCCCCTCCCAAGTCCAATTGGACTTTATTTGGACATTTTCAACTTGGACAGTATTGTGGTTGAAAATGGGGAATAAAGTTAGCCGTCCTGAGGTTGGATATCCTGGTGGCCAAGACATCCAACTAGAAGATTCTAAAAATATAAAAAAATTAATTGGACATCCAGCATTTTAAGAAATGGACCCTTCTGGAATTCCAATTTTGGACATTTTGTAGGAAACGTCCAAAATAGGACTTAGAAGTCCTATCGAAAATGACCCTCTATGGTTCTATATGTTTCTATGAGGTAGATTGCCATTCATTGTGTCTAGAGTCTGCAAATCTATCCTTGCAATAAATAAAATGATATTTCTGAAAAAAGACCTTGAAATAAATATGCAAAATAAAAAAAATATCTTAGTAAAGAAATAAAGAAGAAAAAAAAATCTGATTTATTCACGGTATAAAAAATTGGTGTCACTAATGCTGTAAAACATTTTAATTTCTCTGCCAAAATCTCTTGTAGTTAAGTCTGTGGAAATGATACTGACAGCTTAGAATACAAGCAAAACGTTGCCCTTTAAAACCTGTCAGCAAGAACCCAGTGCTGCCTGGAAAAGTGCCAGAGAGAACAGAGCATTTCTGGGGAAAAACAAACACCTTTTTGCTCAGAAAACAAACTAGAACTAGCAGGGGGAAAGTTAGCAGAAAGCTAACAACTCTTGTCGGGCTAGAAGCAATCATTATTTAAACTGCTGTGATTTATTCCTGGGCCGCATCAGTAATTCAGTTTGCACTTTAGGGAGGGTTACTAGATGGCACTAGTGCACTTAAAGCAGTGGTTTTCTTTGATCCTTCTCCACCCATCTGCCAACAATCATGACAACTTGGTGCAAAACTGCACATTAGGTTATGTCCTCTTTCTCTGCTGTTCTGGGGCTAGTATTACCCAGCCCTGAACAACATGTGTACATATGAAATTGGAGTGCATTTGAAGACAAAATAACAACTTCAACCTGATTGCTGATTACAAATGACTCTTAATTTTTTAAAAAAGAAAAGTGAGTTAAAAAGAAAACCAACAAATGAATGATTATGAAGCCCGAGTGTTACTACTAAAGCCAAAGATTCTACTGCGCGTAGCAAATAGAATGGAAAGCCCACTGGCCATGGGATGGATGAGCTAAAGTTGTGTACACACTGCAGAAGAGACTGGTGATCGTAAATAATATCAAGGTCTGAAAAGACAGAAATTGATAACCGCTAGTGGCATCAAAGTCTAAAAAGACAACTTGATGAGACACCATGCAAACAGCAACTGGCAAAGTCAAGATTAGATATGTGAAATTACGTAAGACTAAACTTAAGGCCTACCAGTCATTTCATTGTACAATGTTGCATCTATAATAAGGTATATGGGACAGGCCAGGTAGTGTCTGGCGGTGGCAGCGAAAAGGGCGAACAGAATGCTAGGAATGATTAAGAAGGGGATCACGAACAGATCGGAGAAGGCTATCATGCCGCTGTACCGGGCCATCGTGCGCCCTCACCTGGAGTACTGCGTCCAACACTGATTGCCATACATGAAGAAGGACACAGTACTACTCGAAGGGTCCAGAGAAGAGCAACTAAAATGGTTAAGGGGCTGGAGGAGTTGCCGTACATTGAGAGATTGGAGAAACTGGACCTTTTCTCCCTTGAAAAGAGGAGACTGAGAGGGGACATGAAGGGAATAGACTGAGAGGGGATAGACTGAGAGGGGACTGAAGGGAATAGACTTAGCAGATACAGATTGTTCACCCTCTCCAAGGTAGGGAGAATGAGAGGGCATTCTCTAAAGTTGAAAGGGGATAGATTCCGTACAAACGTAAGGAAGTTCTTCACCCAGAGAGTAGTGGAAAGCTGGAACACTCTTCCGGAGTCTGTTATAGGGGAAAACACCCTCCAGGGATTCAAGACAAAGTTGGACAAGTTCCTGCTAAACTGGAACGTACGCAGGTGAGGCTGGACTCATTTAGAGCACTGGGCTTTGACCTGGGGGCCGCCATGTGCGTGGATTGCTGGGCACGATGAACCACTGGTTTGACCTAGCAGCAGCAATTCTTATGTTCTTATAAGTGTACTATAAGGGTTTTTGATTTGCTTCAGTTGAGGAGCAGCCACCAGAAATACCTATGGCATAGGGCTGGATTTTTATAGTCTTTTCACAAAGCTTGTGATTGGTGGAGAAAGGCTCGGCAAAGCAAAAAGAACCTCCCAATTTATTCACCTGGTTGGAAACCCAGAGTCCCCAATGGAATTAGAGGTATCTCATTACTAATCCTGGGAAGAAAAAAGGTTGTAGATATCTGGGACAACTAATAAGATTATTTTCTTCTTTAACCAAATAAAGGTTTGAGCATATTATACCTTTCCTAAAAGAGCTACATTGGTTGCCTATTAGTGCTCGCAATGAATTTAAGACTCTTTGTTTAATATTTAAATTACTGCATGATGATGGTCCTGTGGCAGTGCATTCGATGTTGCACTTTTACCAGCCGTCACGGAACTTACGCTCAAAGGACAAATCATGCCTAGATGTGCCCTCTCTGTGTGTAGTGAGACGGTCGAGCAGAGGTAAGACGATGTTTTCTGTACAGGGTCCTATCTGCTGGAATAAGCTACCATTTGACCTTAAACGTGCATCCACTGTATTACAGTTCAGGAAAGGGCTTACATCTGTATTGTTTTTGCGCACCTTCTATTGGTTTTGCACACTGTGTTGTTTTTGCGCACTGAAATAGTGGATGTTATGCCAGTTGTCAGTTTTCAGTAAAGCAGGAGAAGACAGAAAGTTGTATTGTTGCAGGGAAAGTTTTTATGATTTTATATCTGGAATTTTGTTAGGTTGTATATTGTTATTTGTACGTCCTTTTGCATTTTGGATGTCTTTTTTTAAATCCACATAGAATTGTAGGATATGCGGATTATAAATAAATAAATATAGGGACATGTGATATTCCAAATATGCAGTTTCTGAAGTACTTCAAAGTAAAGCACTACTATACCTCCAAAGTCACAGGAGAAGAGAGAGGGGGACAAACAATTTTCCATAAAAGATCAAGTTCTTCATACAAACACAAAAAAATTTAAATTACCTACATGGTATAAAATGGGGAAAGAAGAAAATGGGCTTCGTATTTGGCAGTATTGGGAGCACTGTGGGCAAGGGAGACCTTGGGAGAGGTCATGAAAGAAATGCTGGAGCAATTATTTGAAGAGATAACTTGGGTTATGACTAATATGGGTCTGCAAGAGATTCAATGCAAACTATTTCATACAGCATACATTACAAAACAGAAACGACAGAATTTATGGAAATATAAGACATCTAATTATACTTTTGTTTGTTCTTCTTTAGAATGCTTGGAACTCCAGCCACTATGGGAGAGAGTGTTGAAAGGGAAAGCGAAGGTCATACAAAAAGAGAGTGGAATGGACCTATGGATTGTTGCTACAATATAATCTTGTTCTAACGGACTCGCTAACGGAACCTCACCTATAGCGGATGAGGCCCGCTGGTCCCAGCCGAGCGCCTTAATAAACATACAGAAAATCATCGGATATAGCAGACTCGCATATAACGGACTTTCATATAACGGACAACTATTTTGGTCCCCAGAACCACCAGGAAGTTCTTTTTCACTCAGAGGGTGGTAGACACCTGGAATGCGCTGCCGGAGGTTGTGATAGGACAGAGCACACTACGGGGTTTTAAAGAAGGATTGGATAAATTCCTGACAGATAAAGGAATCGAGGGATACAGATAAGGGCAAAGATAGGATATAGAAAGAGTATCAAGGCGAAATTTAAGGGATCACATACAGGTCATGGACCTGATGGGCCGCCGTGGATGTGGACTGCTGGGCGCGATGGACCACCGGTCTGACCCAGCAGAGGCGACTTCTTATGTTCTTATTGATTAAAGACTTAGGCCTCCTTTTACTAAACTGCGATAGTTTCTAGCGTGGGGGAACCGCGCTGAATAGCCTGTGCTGCTCCCAACGCTCATTGAGTTCCTATGAGCGTCGGGAGCAGTGTGAGCCATTCAGCATAGCTCCCCGCTCTAGAAACTGCTATCGCAGTTTCGTAAAAGAGGGGGTTGATTTTTTGTACATCATTTCTGCAGTTCTTTTTTTTTTGTTCGCTGTTCGACATATCACTGCAATTCTGTTAGATTTTTTTTGCTTGTTTCCCTTAAGATACCCCATTTGGCCTCATGACTGTCTACTGTTATATAAACTTGCCCCTCATGAACACAGATCTGCTTGTGCATGTAAATGCAGGGAAAAAGAGCACTTATGTTTTTAAGTGCCCTAAGCACTATTCTATAAGGTCATACAGAAAGTGCTATAATGTAGACAATCACACGGGGAAAAAATCTGTCCCTGTCACTGCCCCGTCACCGGACCGTCGTCCCCTTCATGGCCCCGCCGTCCCCTTCATGGCCCCGGCCCCGCAGCATCCACCCTTCCCTCTCGCCACCTCACTGCCCTTCTGCGGCCCGAGAATCTCCCTCCTGCCCCTTACCTTCACGGTGCGTCAGTAAAGAATTGAAACTTAAGGGAGGGAAGGTGTGCGGTCACCAATCACATCCGGAAGTTGCGTCAGAGGAGAAGCTTCTGCCCACACACATGCAACTGCAGGCAGGCAGGCTTCGCCGGCTTCAGTAAGTTTTTTATGAAAGCGCCGTGAAAGTAAGGGGAAGGGAGGGAGGGAGATAGATTTGGCCGTAGGTAGGGAGTGAGGGGGCTCCGCGCGATCAGTTACCGCGCACCTTCCCTCCCCTAACTGCAGGGCAAGGCCATTCACTGCTCCATGGGGTGGTGGATGGCCTTGTCCCCGTGCCTGCAGTGAGCACTTTTCCCCTCCCACCATTTTGGCGGGTTACCCGCGGCTACCCACGGGTAACTGCCACCGTGTCATTCTCTACTAAAATGTGTAACTAAAAAGAGTGCATGCATAGGGGAGGAGCATGAGTGGGACTTAGATAGGGCTGCTACTTACTGTATGTGTACAACTTACAGCATGCTCTAGCTGCATTTATGTACCCAGAGTTGCACCAGGTCAATGACTGCTATTACTGAAGGGGGGGAATTTTAGGCATGCCAATGCCAACTTATGCCTGTATTCTACACAGTTTCAAAAAAAAGCTATACAAAGCTTGTTTTCTGGATAACTCTGTCAAAACTTGACCCACTCGTTAACTTTAGGGATATATCATCCTGAATAATTTTGCAATAAGTTTACACTCACACCAATCACTACCTGGTTCTTCATTGGTTGCAATGTTTTCTTTGGTGCAAACTGATCGGGCCCTGGCACTTCTTGACTGGTGATATGAGCCTGTTTCTTGCAATTTCTTTAAAACATATTCTACACTTACCTTCTTCCACCTCTTCTCAGGAAACTCGTGCACCAGTCTATGACATGACATCATTTAGGTGAGGTTGCTGGAGTGAGTGTGTGGGTTATATAGAAAACAAGCTGTGTACAGTTTTGTAAAACACAGCGGGACTCATTTTCAAAGCACATAGACATCTCAGAATAGCCAAATAAGCTCCATCTGCCGAAAATGTGTAAATAATGATATTGGAAAGGCAGAATTAGGATGTGTGACACTGCAGTGCATCCAAATAGCAAGAGGGCTGGATGTACATTTTGGGTGAGATTGGGGAGGACCCAAAATTAGAACATCCAACAGCAATAATGGAATGTGAAGAAACATCCTAGGGAATAAAGAAGGGCTTTGTTATCTAGACCTGTTTCAATCATGCCTAAGTTACAAAAAGTTGCTCTGATTGAGTAGCAGATCATTGGAGAGATTAAGGCATGGCCTCTCATGAATTCCCACTGTCCCTCTCACCCCCCACCTAAAAAGTGAAACTGAAAGAGGATACAAGGCCCTAGGACAGCTTTTAGGTAATATGGGTATACCCAACTAAGCAGCAAACAGATTCCCAGGAGTAGCCTGGCGGTTAATGCTGAGCAGTAGAGGTGTGAAGGGGCATTAAAATATTAAAAACTTTTTAAATTGTTAGAGAATTAATGAGAGAATACAACATAAAGATTTTGAAGAATTCTTGTTAGTAAGTCCTGTGTAATACTAACGTCTTCCTGTACATCTAACTTCCAAGTGACTTGTTTTCTATTCCCTTGAGTGTTCATTCCATTTCAACATTCAATGCATGCCTGTTTCTCAACAATCTCCTGCCTGGAATCCAGGTGTACATAAATGCTTTATGCCTAGCCAGAATATCAGTGCATTTTGCTATCACAACGACTTTCACACGTAGCCGCCCTCTCAGCCCTAGACTTCATCCAGCTGTCTGAGAGAACCTTGCAAAGAAGATAAGCCCTCCCTGGTGGAGGATCCTGATATTTGGAAAATAAAGTTAAGCTAGTCTCAGCGTGGTGGGACTGACCTAAGAAATCAGAGAAGGAAGAGACAGGTGTTTTCCCTGCATGGGAATTTCAAATGTCACAATCGGACATGTTGTCTGAAAACTTCTTGTGCTTGTTCCCTTGGAAGGCTGCGCTGATGGATAAATAATTGTGTCTGCAGACCGCTTCTTACCAAAGGAAGGAGACTCCGGCAGCAGAAAGGCAGCAATAGCAAAATTTTGAATAATAGTTCCACAGCAAGAATGGTAATTCCATTCCCAGGACACTCTAAACTGCTTATTATGCTTGCCTCTGTAATTCTATGTTTAATAATTTGTATCCCCTTGGCATTTATCAAAGAGTGGTAAGATGCAATAAACTGCCACCTTGGTGATTGACCCATGAGTACACATGCTCACAGGGCTAGAATCTGCAAGAGATATTAAAATATGTAGCTAAAAATAAGTACATAAAGAAACAGTTTCTAAAACTGGAATGTCAAGCAATCAGCTATGCCCCCCTTCCCACATCTGCTTCCTATCTCCAGCAAAAGCAGCCAGACTACACGACTATTTTGATGTGCTTTTCTTATGTTTTAGCTTCTTTCTTTTGGAGCAGGCCCATTGCTGAATCAGGGTTTGAGCTTCTCCACAATGGCCACGTTAGTGCTTTAGTTTGTGGGTCCCCAGGGACGGGGGCCAGAATTTGTCTTCAATGTACTGGTCAGGAAAATGTCCTCACCTTCGTTGGGTCTTCAGCCTCCCCATTTGCATCCAAACATTATGGTTACCGCAGCAGTTCTGTTCAAAACTACAGAGGTCACAATTCAAATGGCATTTGCCAGCAGCCGGTCAACATGTAACAATACCATCTCTAGATATTGAAAAACTGTGCAGACATATGTAAGGGCAATTCTACGAGGATCCAGCTAAATTTAGGTTGCAAGAACGCACATAAATGTCAGTATTATAGTCATTTATGTGAATGTATGAATGCCTACACGTGTAAATAACCACCTATGCTATCATTCTTAAAGATATAAGCCAACTAACTGCACTTTATTCATAAATTTTGCTCAACAATCATTCGTCAATAACCATATATCGAACTTGTTCCCTTTTCGAGACCTGTCTTGAAAAGGGAACAAGTTCGATATATGATCCTTCTTAAAGAGACATAGGGATATAACCTCAGCTACCATCCATACATGCCAAGTTACGATATAGATCACTGAAACTGGTCAGCTATACCTCTTCCGGCTGCCTTATCTACTGAAAACCACATGGCTCATTACCTTGCTCTACCTCCTTGTCAACTCTAATTGCTAACCATTGTAAATCTCTTAAATGCTGTTACTTTTTATGTTGTAGCTCACTAATTTGGTCATTTTTTTTCTCTTTTGTAAACCACATAAAACCATAAGGCTTATGCGATTATATAAATAAAAATGTATGTTATGTTATTCTGTTAGTATGTTGTAGATCCATGCTATAAATGCCCCAATTATGAGGGTCAAGCTTTGAAAAAGTAATGGCTTCCTTGTTTAGACTATATGATTCTTCTTTGATGGATGCTGTAACAAATTTGCACTCCTCTATGGAATTAGCTCTTGATAAAATGTCCCCTTGCAAGTTGTAGGTTTTAAAAGACAGTTCCATCATCCTTGGTATACTCTTGATTTGAAGGCTGAAAAAGAGTGCTACGTATAAAAGAGCTTTACCAAAATGTAACCCACAAAAGAAGAATGAAAAATATAAACAAAAATGGAAGAAAACTTCTTGTATAATTTAATTTAAAGCCACTGGGAAGTCATATATCACATGACATTCAATGAAAGTGATTGTCCATCCAGTAATTCATTACTAAATACATACATACATAATTTAAAAAAATTCAATAAATAGAAAAATAGAAAGATTCGTATGAGGTTAATAGAGCACAAAAGCAGGATTAAAACTAATGCTCTGACATCTCCCATGGTCCCCCATTGTTTTGTTTTTGTTTTTTTTTCAATATCTTTATTAACAATTGCAAAGGAACATACATCCATGGGCAAACAGCCGGAACATAGCCATCGACAACAGTCGGGAACAACATAAAAGCGTGCCCCCATTGTATACAGGCTAAACATCAGTTTATGGACCTCAGGTGGCTCGTCATTGAACATATACCCGCAGACTACAACGGAGACAGATTACAGTGGTTGACGCTGCGTGAGCAATTGTGGATATTTCACTTAAAAGCTGTTCAACCACAGGGACTCAATGATTCTGTAGAATGGCACACCATAATTTGAGCAATGGACTCTTATTTTTCAGTGTTTAATTAGCTCAGTTACATTATATTTCTTTTTTTAAATTTTAGTTCATTTCATTTCATACAATTCATTTCTGGTTTTCCTGCAATAGTTTACGTATTTTGAATATCAGCTGAATGTTGCTGATGTCATCACGTTGGGTCTTGATTTGCAGTTGTTTCCTGGGCGTCTCCACGCTGAAGCACCATTTTGCCTTGAGATATTCATGTCTGCACTCCAACGACGTTTCTCTGCCAGCATCCAGCATCTGCTCCTGAAGAAGGGGAATTATTCTCTGAAACGGAGCTCTGTTGAGCAAGCTTTATGAGCGTTTACAACTGCCTTGACATAGATAAGTACATTGTGTTACTCTCTTCAATGAATTTTTGATTACAAGTCTGTATTAGTGAATGTTAGGGGAACGTCATCCAGAATTTAGTTCTGAATTGGACTTTTATCTCATCATATGCATTTTGAAAAAACATTTATTGCACACTGGGAGTGATTTTGTCACTATTTAAAGAATAAGAACAACATTAATAATAGAGAAAAAAAAGAGAAAAGGGAAAAAGAAAAAAAAAGATTTTTTATATGAAATCGAATACTGTATTATTTGGTCACTTTGACACTTTTGCACTTTCACTGTGGGTGCAAGGTCTAAGGATATTTCATGCTTGAGTACCCCGTTGGGTAACATTCGCTCACGACTCTTATTACGGGCTAGTCCTGATTCAAGAGGAGTGAATACTGAGGACCAATATTACCTTTCTATTTTTCTATTTATTGATTTTTTTTTTTTTTAGTTATGTATGTATATATTTATTAATGAATTATTGGATGGACAACCACTTTCATTGAATGTCATGTGATATCTGACTTCCCAGTGGCTTTAAATTAAATTATACGTAAAAACAGAGTGCCATTGGTAGAAATACCCTGATGTGGTTTCGCAGGAGAGTTATAGTTTTCCATTGGTTAGTTATAAACAGTTGATTGTGACAACTAAGAAGGTCTTTATGGTGTAAAAATTGGAAATGCTTCTTCCTCTGGCTCAAAAAAGTTATTTTTTGTGGAACTCTTTACCACAACCCCTTCGCGATGAGCAACAACTGGATAAATTTAAGATAGGCCTAAAGACTTTTCTATTTCGCGATGCATTCACTTCAGTTTAGTCTCTACTTTTCCTGATATTTTCAATCATTGACCTTCAAAAATCATATTTAAAAGACTTTTCCCCACCCAAATGTTTATTCCCATTCCCTCTTTCTCCCTTTTCTCTCTACAATGTAACTTTACCCTCCCATAAACCTCTCTCCTCACTATCAAGTTTGTCTTGTTTATGTTTTAATATACACTATATGTATTTTTAAATATTTATTATATTAATTTTTTTCTTTCTTGCCTATATATTTTTTATTGTAATGTAAACCGGCCAGATATTTATTTGATGGTCGGTATATTAAAACCTAATAAACTTGAAACTTGAAACTTGATTTTCTAGTGTTGAATCATTGGTTGAACTGAAAGTGCCCGAGTCGGAATATCCATCTTGTGATAAACTTGCCTGTTTTTTTTCAATCAAGATTAAGGGCTCCTTTTACGAAGCCGCGTTAAGGGCTTTATCGCACACAACTTTTTAGCATGCGCTAACCCCCGCGCTAGCCCCAAAACTACCGCCTGCTCAAGAGGAGGCGGTAGCGGCTAGTGCGGCTGAAAAATTAGCGCGCATAATACCACTAAAGCGGCTTCGTAAAAGGAGCCCTAAGGCAATAACTCAACTTTTCCTCGTGACTCTGGGTAAGTCACAGGCCCTCTTTTATAAAGCTGCGTTAGGGTTTTTTTTTTTTAAGTGTTTGCATAGAATTCCTATGAACATTGGAGCTTTTACCGCAGCGGCCGATTAAAAAACCCTCACGCGGCTTGATAAAAGCGAGCCTTAACACACCTTTGCCCCAGGTACCACAGTTAGATTGCGAGGCTGCCGGGATAGATAGGGAAAATTCTTAACAGAACCTGATTACTATTCAATGTATTGTAAACCACTTTGGGTGAATTGCTTCATGAAAATGTGTGTACTAGTGTAGGTGACGAATGTTGGGCTTCCAATTTATTGGAGCATTCAGTTTAGGATTCTGGTGCTAATTTTTAAGGCATTGCATGATGCTGCTACTTATGCAGTTTCAAATTCTGTAAATCTTATGTTTCAGTGAAAAAGTATGTGATCTCAGGGCAGTGGGCACGTGTCTCCTGCATATTCCATCGGTTCAGCTAATTCACCTATGGAGGTTACGTTCTAGGATATTGTTGTTGTTGTTGCTGGTCCTAGTTTGTGGAATGATCTCCTACTCTATTTGAGGCCATTGCCATCTTTTTTTCAGTTTAAGAAACAATTGAAAGCATTTTTTTTTCAGAGGACGTTTGGTTGATATTTATTTATTTATTTATTCCATTTGTGCGTCGCGCATACCTATATAAGCTCTTGGCGACATTACAGAGGCAGGGGTTAGAAGAGAGTAGGGAGGACAATGGAGGGCAGGAAGACACAGGTGGAGAAGAGGATACAAGTGATTAGTTGTCAAATAGATGAGTTTTCAGTTTCTTCCGAAATTTGGTGTTGATCTGGAGGCTATTTTAGTTTATTTTAGTTTACTATAGGGTCCTTTTACTAAGGCGCGCTAACTGACAAAGTACGACCCTAACTCATTCAAACAAAGTATGCACAATACAGATTATTTATACTAAAATAGATAAGCTTCTGTAAGCCTTATTCCATAAAATAATAAAAATCCATTTATACAGTTTCTAGAGATAAAAATCCATTTATACAGTTTCTAGATCCTTTGCGATTGTTTAAACAGTTAGGACCCTATAGGAATTGAATGGGCTTCATTTACTGTTGCAGCATTGCTACCACAGCTTTTTAAAAGGGGCTGATTTTCAAAATTATATTTTTACATGTCTTGCAGGACATTTACCCTCCAGGACATCTAAATGTTAAGGGAGTATGTTAGAGGCATGATTTGGGCGATTGTAGCACTTGGACACCTTGCAGGGATAATTCAAACATTTCCCAAGATGTCCAGGACACCATTTAGACATCCAGAGGAAGATGACATCTTTGTCCTTCTTGAGATAGATTCAAATCTCACAAACTTCGCTGAGAATATAATAGCATAGCAAGCTTAAATTATCTTTCCCCTCGTTAAAAAGTGTTATATATATTGGAAAATTAGGGAAATCTCTTTAAAATTACTGAGCTTTGGAATAACTTTCCTGTCCAGCTGCGTAACTTGGGCTCTTTCCAATTATTTCGAAAACATCTGAAAACGTGGCTATTTTCAAAAATGTAAATTCCGCTGCTCTCTATACAATCACTAATTCTTATTATATTTTCCTCTCTTCAAAACTCTTGTAAACCGTGCCGAGCTCTAGCCTTATAGAGAAGATGCGGTATATAAGCTTAAGGTTTAGTTTACTGTAGACCTGTTTTAAAAGTATCTAAGGGCCAAAAAGGTACCCAGACTGACCAGATGACCACTGAAAGGATGAAAGCATGTTCCCCCTACACTCCCTCAGTGGTCCCTGATCTCCTCCCATCCCCCCAAAGATGTGAGAGGAACAGTACATACCAGCCTCTATGACAGCTGCAGATATTATGGGACATCCTAGTAGAACAGCAAGCAAGCCTGGTGGGCAGTGTGTTGACACAAAGAAAACAGTGGAAGAAACAAAGCAGTGTATGGCGTTCAATCAGATGAGTTTATTGATTATGAGATGAGTCAACTCAGCCGATAGCTAAGCAGCTATGGAAAAAGTTGGGGTTCTTTGATAGAAAAACACCTACAGTAGATTCCTGATGCAGGCCTAGCGGCTGAAACATGAGCCGAGTTGAGGCATCTCATAATCAATAAACTCATCTGATTGAATACCATACACTGCTTTGTTTCTTCATCTCTTCTGCTGTTTTCTTTGTGTTGATTCTGCATTTGCTGTGGACTGTTCTTCTGTTTTGTGATTGGTGGGCAGCATCGTGAACCACAGAGAGGGGGATCCTAGCCCATATCAAATGCTACCCACTACTTTTATGGTGAAAATATGAGCCCACCCAAACTCTACATCTGCAGCCATAAAGGCTACTGAGGTGGTAGACAGGTGGGTATAGTAAGTTTTGGAGGGCTTACCATACACTATAAGTTATGGAGTTATAGTGAAATGTTTACCTGGCACCCTTTATGTGAAGTTCACAGCAGTGCCCCCTAAGGTGCTCCACTATTCTATTGACATATCTGTGTGGCCAGTCCATTAAAATGCTGACCTCCTCCCACATCCATATGGGCTTGTTTTGGACGTTTTGCATTTGGACATTTTGATTTTCGAAAATGGCTGAAAAATATACATGCCCTAAGGGCTGGTAGGAAGTCTTGTGGTTTCGAAAATGGTCATTTTGCTGCCCCAATTTTTGGACATCTTGCAGGAGACATCCAAAGTACTTAGGCGACCTATCGAAAATGGCCTTCCATGCACCCATTTTTCTTTAAGGAATAGGCTCCAAATAGGCATTGTCTTGGTATTTAAGAGTAGGCAAGCCTTTATAGAATTACTTCCTTTTGCAAGGAATGGCTGTTCCTTCTCTTTCTTTCCATACACCGTCACATTGACTCAATGTCAGTGTCTGTATGGTGTGAGAGGGCCATCCCATGTATGACCCCCTAGAAGCAAGCTCAGAAACCATAAGGCCAAAATTCATTACCTTAAAATTATTTTCATCCTCTGTGGACAGCGCCAAAAATCCTTTGTGAATTATACACCAATAAAAGACTCCCAGGGAGTTTTTTAAGTTTCAAGTTTCAAGTTTATTAAAATTTGATGGTTCGCCTATTAAATCTAAGCGAATTACATAATAAAAGAATTATAGTATAGAACAATAAAACAAGTTATTTTACATTAACAATTTTCAAGGGGCTACGACAGATTGACAATACAGACGAACTGAGAAACATTAGGAAAGAACATTAGGGAATAAAAGTTACAAATTGTAGTTTCCTCAAGGGAAGAAAGGGGTGTGATGTGGGTAGGAACAAACGAGTAGGTTGGGGAAGATGTGTGAAAAAGTATTGATTGTTTACATGTACTCCGAAAAGTTGTTCTAAAGGTTAAATGAAGATTTTGAAGAGATAAGTTTTTAGATTAGTTTTAAATAAATTAAGGTCTTTGATGTTTCTGATATATAGGGGGAGGGTATTCCAGATAAGAGGAGCCATAACTGAGAAGATGTCATGGCGTCTGGTTCCTATTATTTTCAATGAGGGGACCATTAATAGACCTTGAGTATTGGACCGAAGTGAACATTTTGAAGTATGAGGGATTAGGAGCCGATCTATAAACTGTGGCTCGTTAGTATCTAGTGTTTTAAATACCAGTAATGCTATTTTATATGTTGTACGTTGATTGATAGGCAACCAATGAGATTCTATGAGATAGGGAGTTACGTGATCGTATTTTTTCCCATGGTGGATTATTTTGATGGCGATATTTTGTATTATTTGTAATCGTCTTTGATCCTTTTGAGTGATGTTCATGAAAAGTGAATTACAGTAATCGAGTCTGGATATTATAAGGGAGTGTATTAAGATATTTAGGGATTTTGGTTCCAGATATTTTGACATTGAGCGGATTAAACGTAGACGATAAAAACAACTTTTGACTGTGTTGTTGATGTGCTCTTGATAAGAGAATTTGTCGTCGATTATTACTCCTAATATCTTGAGAGATGTGACGAGTTCAATTGCTGTATTATCAATTGAAAAAGGCATAGATAGATTTATGCCCTGTTTGAACGGAAAGAACAACGCCTTTGTTTTCAATATGTTTAACGCAAACTTATTCTGAGTGAGCCAATTTTTGATTTTTTCTAATTTTTGATTGATTTGTATTATTTCATTGGAGTTTTCCGGATTGACTGGATGAATCAGTTGAATATCATCAGCATAGGCGTACGTTGTGAAGCCTATAGATTGACTAAGGCTGAGTAGTGGAGATAAGAAGATATTAAACAGCAATGGAGACAAGATTGAACCCTGAGGGATTCCATAATTCTGTGAGAATGGTGTAGAGGATGAATTATTAAAGCGTACCGTCGAGGTCCGGTCAGTTAGAAAGGAAGAGAACCAGTGTAGTGCTGAGTCACTGACACCTATTGATTGCAGCCTATCTAAGAGGAGGGAGTGATCTATGGTGTCGAATGCCGCTGAGAGGTCAAGGGAGAAAAGGATGACTGAGTTGTGATGGTCTAGATTGTAGATGATATTTGTTGTTAGTCCGATTTGTTGAAGCAGAGTAAATGCTGAGGGTTATCTCTCTGGTCCTCCACTATTTTTAGTAAACTGCCCCGATGTTGACTGTGCAAAGAGTGGTATGCCAAGTGCATTAAATAAAAAAGAAGGAGTCCAGGCACAGGAGGGCAAAATACTGGGCCAGATCACTAAAATGTATTATTTTAGTATTTGATAATGCAATTAACACACAGTATTTGGAAATAGGTGCCAATGCATAAAATAGGACTTGTAAGAGTGTGCGTAAATGTGCATTGATGCCCAGAAGCATCTTATTGTACACCTAACCCGGGGGTCGGCACCCTGCGGCTCCAGAGCCGCATGCGGCTCTTTTCCACCTTTGCTGCGGCTCCGGTAGTGTGTCACGCAGGCATACAGTTACAAGTCCGGCGTCGCGGCGGGAAATAGCCATGCTGAGCAGTGAGCTCAGCACATACACAGATGAAAGCCTTGCTTGCTGATTGGTCCGGCGGCCCGCCCCGCCGTGCCGCCGGACCAATCAGCAAGCAAGGCTTTCATCTGTGTAGTGCTGAGCTCACTGCTCAGCATGGCTATTTCCCGCCGCGACGCCGGACTTGTAAGGTGCACGTCTGAAAAAGAAATCATCCTGGCCGGGGTCGGTGTCATGCTCCGGAGATCTACAGCCTTCCTATCTCCCTCTCCCTTCTACCTGCTTCCGGCCACATCCCCTGCTCCACGGCTCTCTTCGGCAACTCAGCAGCAGCGATCGACACAAGCTTCTGACGTCGGGGCCTACCCTCTGCGAGTTTCAACTTCCTTTTTCCACAAAGGCGGGACTCGTAGAGGGAAGGCCTCGATGTCGGCAGCTTGTCTTGATCACCGCTGCTGACGAGTTGCTGAAGAGAGCCGCGGAGCAGGGGGGTGTTGCCAGGTGCAGGTAGAAGGGAGAGGGCCAGATGCAGGACTCGTGGGTGAGGGAGCAGAAGAGAGAGAGAAAGAGAGAGGGGAGGGAAACAAAAGGAAATATTTCATGCTGGGCCGGAGTGGAGGGAGGGTGTAAAGATTCTAGCTACAGGGTGCATTAACAAAGGAAAAGGGGGGGAAAGCTGAAAATGGAGATAGTGACACAAAGAAGAGAAAGGGTAAGCAGGACCTACTGAATAAGGATAGAGATACAGAGGGGACATGAAGAGGAGGTGAAATAGAGACATAGAAGTAATGCTGAAAAAGTGGGGGGGGGGGATAAAGACATTGAAAGGGCAAATGGTGAACATGGGGTAAAGACAAGGACAGAGACAAATGAAGATTCTGAAAAAGTGGTGAGATAGGGATATAGGTGAGATGGACACAAAGAAGGGTGAAGCTGGAAAATAGGTGGAATGGTAATTCTGACAAACACAGAAGGGAAATGCTGGATCAAGGAGAGATGGGGCTCAGGCTGGATGGAATGAGGAGAAATGCCTTGTTGGCCCGGAACTTCCTCTCCTACGTCAGAATTGACGTCAGGGAGCGGAATGCTGGTCAGCGCAACACTTCTGCAGGGAAAGCTTGGGACGGTGGTGGCTTGGGGGCTGTTCCCCGATTGCGGTGGCAGCAAACCGAGTGGCTTGGGGGACGGCACGGAGACAGAAAGAAGGGGGAACAGGGAGACAGAAAGAAAAAGTTGGGGGAGAGAATGAGGTCTGGAGGAGAGGAAACATACAGGAGGCTGAAAGAAAGGAAGAAAGATTGGATGCACAGTCAGAAGAAGAAAGTGCAACCAGAGACTCATGAAATCACCAAATAGCAAAGGTAGGAAAAATGATTTTATTTTCAATTTAGTGATCCTGTATATAGCATTAAGATAAGAAACAATATATGCAGTGTTAGATTTGTTTTATAATGGTTTTGCGGCTCCAAGTTTTTTTTTTCTTTTCGAAAACGGGTCCAAGTAGCTCTTTATGTCTTAAAGGTTGCAGACCCCTGACCTAACCCATAGTTAGAATTGAAAAAGAAATGGAATTAAGAAACAAACAAAAATACTCCAAGCAGGAAGGTAGGAGTTAGGATGGAGATTAAGAAACTTGCTTCATATTTCACAATAATTGTTCTCTTTTTGGAAATGTGCTTTTAGAATGCTCTATGCTGGTGAAGTTCAAGACCCGATTAGTAAAGAAAACCTGCATGATTTTAATATAAGCAGCTTAGGGTCAGGCTCTCACTGTTTCTGTTATACAATAGCATCATATGTGTGCTGAACTCCAGTGAATGTATTCAAGGAAGCGCTCTGACACATCATAAAGTGATCTCTAGTTGACCACAACAACTGCTTGCTAATTAATTAGAATATTTATGGAGAGCTTTAATTTTATCTTTGTGTGTTATTTTTTGTCTCCTTTGCAATGCAGATGCCCAAGCTTCAGCTATTTTGAAGCCAGTGTACTAAGCATTCACATACAGTGCATGAATGGTTTAGTGATCCTAATGAACTTTCGTGGTATGTTGAGTCAGACCATCAATCAAACTAGTCAAATATATATTTCCTCTTGGTTGCCGTATTGGAATTTGATTAGAAAGCTTACCAATAAGCTCAGGTGTAGGAGTGCTGTTATTTGTTCTCAGTCAGCCAACAACCCCCGACTCAGGCATTGTGTCAAAACATGATTGTGTTGGGTCAGCTAATAAAGATCTTGCATTTTCAACTTGTCATGCCTCCGTTCTTTGCCATCTCCACTTTGCGTTGTCTTTATGGATTTCTGTGGAGGTATTTTCTTCTCGGTTTTGCTGAGGACCAGACTATCACAAACAAGAGTAACTGGCAAATTTATGATAATACCAATTGCATAGGCAATTATAAATGATGCATCTTGGAAGCGTGGTTTTGTAATTTTGTCTGCACATTTATTGACAGTACCTAATGAACCCAACAATCCAACAGTGTTGCTGTCAACATTTTATTTGCTAATTTCAACCTTAAGAGGCCTTCCCCTCCCTCACTGATCTACTGCACACACACTTAGGGCCTGATTCCCCAAAGGATGCTGATCTCAGCGGCTACCTAAGAAGCGGTCGCCAATCGCGTGTCAGTCACGCATCATGAACTTGTAGAGAATCATGTCTATTTTACGAAAAGATACCCTAAATGTAGGCCAGCATTTTACAAGCCTACATGTAAGGTGTCTGTCTCACACATATGGAAACACGTAGAGATGCTTACGGATGCCCAAGGCCACTTTGGATGGAGACCATGCCCACGCCACACCTATAGAAAAAATTAATAGCAGTACGTGTCTCCATAGGCACAAGACATATGCCTAAAATTTAGGCATCCTTCCCTGCCTGCATTGTTTTTACAAATGTGCATCCCGATTGGCTATGAGATGGCAGTAGGACACCTACCGCCACCTACAATCACCTATAAAAACAGTAAGCAAACGACGGAGGAAGAACAAGCCCCAGTGGTTCTCTGCAGAGATCTCGGATCTTGTCAAGGAAAAAAAAAAAGCTTTTATTTCCTACAAGCATACAGGAAACAGGGTGACAAAAGAAGACTATCTGACCAGGTCTAAAGCAGTCAAAGCGGCAGTCAGAGAGGCCAAGATTCAAACAGAAGAACAACTAGCGAAAAACATTAAAAAAGGGGATAAATCCTTCTTCAGATACATTAGCGACAGGAAACGAAACACAGATGGGATAGTACGTCTCAGGAAAACAGACGGGACCTATGTAGAAACGGATTCTGATAAAGCCAAACTACTAAATGAATACTTTTGCTCAGTCTTTACTTGTGAGGCACCGGGGACCGGTCCACAACTGCAGGCAAGGCAAACCTCGGAAGACCCGTTTCAAAACTTCAAGTTTACACCCAGCAGCGTCCATGGCGAACTATCAAAACTCAAGGTGAACAAAGCCATGGGACCGGACAATCTACACCCCAGGATTCTTAGGGAGTTGTGTGATGTCCTGGCGGAACCGCTATCCGTGCTGTTCAATCTTTCCCTAAGTACCGGAAAAGTCCCCATGGACTGGAAAACAGCTAACGTCATTCCATTGCACAAAAAAGGTTGCAGAACGGAGGCTGCGAATTACAGACCGGTCAGTCTCACCTCAATAGTGAGCAAACTCATGGAAAGACTTATTAAACAAGAATTAGATACGATCCTGACCGAGGAGAATCTACAGGATTCCCCAGCAGCATGGATTCACAAAGGGAAGGTCCTGTCAATCCAATCTGCATTGATTGTCACATGTATGACTACCTCCCTTCTGGGAGGCAGGCCTACATATGCAGTCGATGTCAGGAACTGGCTAGCCTGAAGAAGGAGGTCGGGAGACTGCAGATCAAAGTACAGGAGCTAGAAGGACTCCGCTCCATAGAGGAACCAAGGGAGCTTGAACCAAATGAGGATACCACCAGAGAAAACCACTTCAACGAACAGGTCAGGGAGCTCGAAAGATTCATCGAGGAGGCCTGCAAGATGGTAGAAACACAGGAACACCCGCTCTTCAGAAAGGAACAAACTGATGGAGGACAGGACCCGCCAGGAGCCACCGGGACCCACCAGGACCCACCAGGAGCCGAGGGAGAGGAACCTAGCGGAGAAACAAATCAGGAGAAGGAAGGATTGGAGGACCCAATCATCGACACAGACCTGAGACCCAGGAGGAAGCTGAGGAGAGGAAAATCTGCTATCGTGGTGGGAGACTCAATCCTGAGAGAGGTGGACAGTCACATAGCAGGAGGCAGAGCGGATCGCCTAGTGACATATCTCCCAGGGGCGAGGACAAAGGACATCTCCGACAGAATTGAGAGAATCATGGAGGGAGCTGAGACAGAGGAAACAGCAGTGATAATCCACGTCGGAACCAATGACGTCAGCAGAAGAAATTTCAACATGACTACACTGACCGAGCAGTTTAAGATCCTGTGGAGGAAGCTGAAGCTGAGGACAGGGAAGATAGCCTTTTCAGAGATCCTGCCAGTGCCAAGGGCAGATGCGAGGAGGCAGACCGAGCTGCAAGCAACAAATGGATGGCTGAGGCGATGGTGTGACGAGGAAGGTTTCCTCTTTGTACGGAACTGGTCAACCTTCCTGGGGAAAAACAAGTTCTACAGGAGAGACGGACTGCATTTGAGCACGGCTGGGACGAGGATGCTGGCACGTAACATCCAGACCTGCATAGACATGACTTTAAACTGATAACAAGGGGAAAGCCGAGAGTCGATCTGACCTCGACACATCGGACCACAGTATCGAGCAAGGATACTGAAACAGGAAAGGAAGATAGTGGACTAGAGGCAAAATGGACACTTTATGGACATAAACCCAAGGATACAGTACAAGGACCCGAGAGGCAATTAGAGCTAAAGAGCAAGACATGGAGGACACAGCCGGAACCAGAGGGCTATCAAAGATCAAAGAAGCGGGCGGAGGACGGGATAGACACACCACAGGAGGCAGCCCGTGAGGAGACCAGCAGGAGCATCAAATCAAGAGTAGACCCAAAAGAAAAGGTAACTAACCGGGACTTAAATTGCCTATATACAAACGCTAGGAGCCTAAGGACTAAAATGGGGGAGCTAGAAGTTATAGCCAGAAATAAGGACCTAGACATAATAGGAATCACAGAGACATGGTGGTCAGAGGACAACAAATGGGATGTGGCCCTGCCAGGGTACAAACTCTACAGGAGGGACAGGGCGCACAAGAAGGGGGGAGGAATAGCACTGTATATAAAGGACTACATTCCTTCATCCAGAACAGAAACAACAATAAGGGCAGACAGTCTGGAGTCACTATGGATTAAGCTAACAGGAGGGGAAGGAGCTGACATCAAATTGGGACTTTACTATCGCCCACCAGGACAGCCAGAAGCAAACGACCTGGACCTGGAGGCCGAACTGAGGCAGGTGTGCAAAAGTGGAAGGGTGGTGGTTATGGGGATTTCAACTATCCGGGAATAGACTGGGACATTGGGCACTCAAATTGCACGAGAGAAACTAAATTCCTAGAGGTGATAAGAGACTGTTTCATGGAACAGCTGGTCACAGAACCAACGCGAGGGGATGCCACTCTGGACCTAATCCTCAACGGGCTAGAAGGACCCGCAAAGGAAGTGATGGTACTAGCACCATTAGGGAACAGCGATCACAACATGATCCAGTACAAATTAAACATGGGAACATCAAAGGTGAAAAGAACCACAACGACAGCACTCAACTTCAGAAAAGGAAACTACAAAGACATGAGGAAAATGGTAGGAAAAAAGCTCAGCAACAGCTCAGGGAAGATGAAGACCATAAAGGAAGCCTGGACACTGCTTAAAGGCACAGTGCTCGAGGCACAAGACCTGTGCGTCCCAAGGTTCAGGAAAGGGTGCAAAAAAAATCGAACTAGAAACCCAGCATTGATAACAACTGCAGTTAATAAGGCGATAAGCGACAAGAAATCATCCTTCAAGAAATGGAAAAAGGAACCAACAAAAGAGAACCAGGAAGAGCACAAAAGACACCAGAAAGAATGCCATCGAGAGGTCAGGAAAGCAAAGAGAGAATATGAGGAAAGACTGGCAGGAGAAGCAAGAAACTTCAAACCCTTCTTCAGGTATGTGAAAGGGAAACAACCAGCCAGAGAGGAAGTGGGACCACTGGACGACGGAGACAGGAAAGGAGCGGTAAAGGAGGAAATAGAGATAGCTGACAGGTTAAACAAATTCTTCTCGTCAGTCTTCACCAGAGAGGACACATCCAATATCCCAGAACCCGAGGTGATTATAAACGGGGAACACGACGAAAGGCTGGTACAACTAGAGGTAAGCAAAGAGGATGTCCTCAGACAGATAGATAGACTGAAGAGCGACAAATCACCAGGCCCGGACGGCATCCACCCAAGGGTACTAAAAGAACTGAGAAACGAAATAACAGAGACACTTCGCCAAATATGTAACCTCTCCCTAAAAACTGGGGAGATCCCAGAGGATTGGAAAATAGCAAATGTCACGCCCATCTTTAAGAAAGGATCAAGGGGTGACCCGGGAAACTACAGGCCTGTGAGCTTGACCTCGGTTCCGGGAAAGATGATGGAAGCAATGGTAAAGGACACAATCTGCGAACACATAGAAAAAAATGGACAACTGAAGGCGAGCCAGCATGGCTTCTGCAAGGGAAGGTCGTGCCTCACGAACTTGCTGTACTTCTTCGAGGGAATAAACAGCCAGATGGATAAGGGGGAATCCATAGACATCATTTACCTTGACTTCCAAAAAGCCTTTGACAAGGTACCTCACGAACGGCTACTAAAAAAGCTGTGGAACCACAGGGTGCAAGGGGATATCTACCGATGGATCAAACACTGGTTGGCAGGCAGGAAACAGAGGGTTGGAGTAAAGGGCCAATACTCAGACTGGCAATGGGTCACGAGCGGAGTTCCACAGGGGTCGGTGCTGGGACCCCTATTGTTCAATATATTTATTGACGATCTGGAGACGGGGACAAAATGTGAGGTTATCAAATTTGCTGATGACACCAAACTCTGAAGCAGGGTTAGGAACATGGAAGACTGTGAAAACCTGCAGAAGGACCTAACGAGACTGGAAGACTGGGCAAATAAGTGGCAAATGAGTTTTAACGTAGAGAAATGCAAAGTCATGCATGTAGGGAAAAAGAACCCGATGTTCAGCTACAAAATGGGGGGAACACGGCTAGGGGTGAGTAACCTTGAAAGGGATCTGGGGGTGATGGTTGACACATCACTGAAACCATCGGCGCAGTGTGCAACAGCCTCAAAGAAAGCAAACAGAATGCTGGGCATCATCTAAAAGGGTATCACAACCAGGACGAAGGAAGTCATCATGCCCCTGTATCGCGCAATGGTGCGCCCGCACCTGGAGTACTGTGTTCAATACTGGTCGCCGTACCTCAAAAAGGACATGGCGGTACTCAAGGGAGTGCAGAGGAGGGCGACTAAACTGATAAAAGGTATGGAAAATTTCTCATACGCTGACAGGTTAAAAATGCTGGGGCTGTTCTCTCTGGAGAAGAGGAGACTTAGAGGGGACATGATAGAAACCTTCAAAATCCTAAAGGGCATAGAGAAAGTGAATAAGAACAGATTCTTCAAACTGTGGGGAGCCACAAGAACTAGGGGTCACTCGGAGAAATTGAAAGGGGACAGGTTTAGAACAAATGCTAGGAAGTTCTTTTTTACCCAGAGGGTGGTGGACACATGGAATAAGCTTCCGGAGGAAGTGATAAGCCAGAACTCTGTACAGGGGTTCAAGGAAGGTTTGGATAGGTTCCTGGAGGATAAGAGGATAGAGGGGTACAGATAGAACTTGAGGTAGGTTATAGAAGTGGTCAGAAACCACTTCACAGGTCGCGGACCTGAGGGCCGCCGCGGGAGCGGACCGCTGGGCAGGATGGACCTCTGGTCTGACCCAGTGGAGGCAGCATCTTATGTTCTTATGTTCTTATGATCAGCTTCTTTGACTGGGTTACAAGGAAACTGGATATGGGGAAGTCTCTAGACGTCGTGTACTTGGACTTCAGCAAAGCTTTTGATAGCGTCCTGCACCGTAGATTGTTGAGCAAGATGACTTTGATGGGATTGGGAGTGATATTGACGACATGGGTCAATGATTGGTTAAGCGGTAGAATCCAGAGGGTGGTGGTTAACGGTACCCCCTCCAATACATCGGAGGTGACCAGTGGAGTGCCACAGGGATCGGTCTTGGGACCGATCCTTTTCAACATATACATAAGAGACCTGACTCAAGGGCTTCAAGGTAAAATAACACTATTCGCCGACGACGCCAAACTATGCAACATAGTAGATAACAGCACCTTACCCGACAGTATGGAGCAGGACCTGCTCTTATTGGAACATTGGTCCTCGACTTGGCAGCTGGGCTTTAATGCCAAAAAATGTAAGGTCATGCACCTTGGCAGCAAAAACCCATGCAGAACTTACACTCTGAATGGTGAGACCTTAGCTAGGACTAGGGCAGAACGTGATTTGGGAGTAATCATTAGTGAAGACATGAAAACTGCCAAGCAGGTGGAGAAAGCTGCATCCAAGGCTAGACAAATGGTGGGATGCATCCATAAAGGTTTCGTCAGCCGGAGGCCCGAAGCCATAATACCCCTGTACAGATCCATGGTGAGACCTCATCTTGAATATTGTGTTCAATTCTGGAGACCACATTATCAAAAAGATGTGCGGAGAATCGAGTCAGTTCAGCGAATTACCACCAGGATGGTCTCGGGACTCAAGAACCTCCCATATGAGGAAAGGCTGAATAAACTGCAACTATACTCGCTCGAGGAACGTAGAGAGAGGGGGGACATGATTGAGACTTTTAAATATATCACGGGCCGCATCGAGGTGGAAGACGATATCTTCTTTCTTAAAGGACCTTCAACCACAAGAGGTCATCCGCTGAAAATCAAAGGTGGGCAATTTCATGGCGACACCAGGAAGTATTTCTTCACCGAAAGGGTAGTCGATCATTGGAATGAACTTCCATTGCAGGTGATTAACGCCAGCAGCGTGCTCGATTTCAAAAAGAAATGGGATATGTATGTGGGATCTCTAGCCGGGTGAAGTCTGGGGGTGGGTCATTAGCGTGGGCAGACTTGATGGGCTACAGCCCTTTTCTGCCGTCATATTCTATGTTTCTATGTTTCTATATGTTACAATCAGGACACCCATTTCTAGAATCAGCCTCTTATTGCATTTGACAGGAATGTGCTATCCTGAGGAATGTGATATAAAATACATACACTTACCCCCTCTTCTACTAAACCGTGCTAGCGGTTTTAGCGCAGAGAACCACGCTGAATGGCCCGCGCTGCTCCTGACGCTCATAAGAACTCTATGGGCATCAGGAGCAGCACGGGCCATTCAACGCGGCTCCCCACGCTAAAACCGCTAGCGCGGTTTAGTAGAAGAGGGGGTTAATCCTGATTTGTGTTTGCTATTTTTGAGACACTGACTATAGAAGTCTGCCTTGAAAAGGACACTAGCTGTCCAAAAAGGAAATTATAACAAATTTCAAGATGTGTGGAGGCCACTAATAGATTATTGTAAAGATTAAAAATATTATTCCGTGTATAAAATTTTAAGACATTAAGGGGGAGGGGGTGGGTATTTTTGATTATAATTGAAACAAATCATTTTCATAAATAAATAAGGGAGGGGGATAATATTTTATAATATGACTAGTTGTTTAGCCCGTTACATTAACGGGTGCTAGCAGCCCTTCTCCCTTACTTTTACCTCCTCCCTGTCCAGCAGCACCCCCACCCATTCCCTGCTCCCCCTATATAGCAGTAGCCCTTCTCCTTTTATCTCCCCCTGTTCAGCATCACGCCATTTCCAGCTCCCCATATCCAGCAGTAGCTCTTCTCCTTTGCAGGAGCCCTTCTCCCTTCCTTTTACCTCCCCCCCCCCCCCCCGTCTAGCAGCACCTCTTCCCTGCTTCCCCTATCCAGCAGTAGGCCTCCCTTCCTGTTACCTCCCCCCTGTCCAGAATCACCTCTTCCCTGCTCCTCCTGTACTGCAGCACCCCCTTACCTGCTCCCCCTGTCCAGTCCGGTGATCTCCATCCATCAGGCTGGCTCCTGCAGGGAGTCTATTTCCTGTCCGGTCCCCGCCAGGCGTGCAAGCCTGCTCCGCCCCCTCCCGACCTGCTGGGAGTATTTGAATTAGACCCGACGGTTCCTGTTGAGGGAAGCACTCCTCACCGGTCTCAGCGGTGAACTCCAGCCATCGGGCCGACATCCGCCTTGGTTTTTTTTTTTTTTTTTAGTTGAAAGACGCGGCGGTGGCTCCTCTCATGATCCCCGCCTGCGTCGGAAGTTCAACGCAGGCGGGGATCGTGAGAGTAACCACCGCCGCGTCTTTCAAAGAATCGTAAGCCGCGCATGCGCACTTCCTATGTGTTGCTACAGCTCATGGAAAACCGGCACACACTTAGGAAGTGCGCATGCGCGGCTTACCATTTTATTATATTAGATGATCAATTATAGGATTTCAAGTGTATTTGAATGCTTAATTGATAAATGCCAATATTGTACTTGATTTAAGATTTGAAATGAATAAAGATTTTTTTTTTTAAAAGTCCGCCTTACTTTCCAACTGTAGGAGTTGCTGTCTAAGCACTGCTAAACTTTGTTTTGATTCCATCCTCTTCCTACATAGGGTTACCAGACGTCCGGATTTCCACGGACATGTCCTCCTTTTGAGGACATGTCCGGGGGTCCGGACGGCTTTTCAAAACCCGGCACTTTGTCCGGGTTTTGGAAAGCTTTGACGAAATCAGTGTCGGGCAATGTGCGTGTGATGTTATCGCATGACATCCACGCATGCGCGGATGCCCTCCTGCCTGACAAGAGCAGACAGTGGGGGAGGGGCGGCGGTGGGGCGTGGCTAGGGTGGGATGGGGCGTTACAGGGCGGGGATGGATGGAACTGGGTGGGCCTGTGGGCGGGTCAAGGGGATCTGGTTTTTCCAATTGGAAAATATGGCAACCATAGATATACATATCATATACTCTTATGTACTAATTGTGCAAAAGGCCTTGCAGAAATCCAAGTATCTGGTGCTCTATCTCATCACTTGGCACAATCATTCAGAAGATGCAGCAATGCTGGCAGAAAGGCTCCTATGTCCCTCCTGCCAGAGATGATTGGTCAGTAAAATTAGCTTCTTGCTCCTTGACCTTCCTTTCTCCCTTACATTTCCACCTTAAATCAATGTTTTAGTCTCCTATACAAATTCTAGCCAGTTATTTTCTAGTCGATTCTAAATTCCATTGAAGCACTCTTGTTCCTGGATATCATGCTGTAAGAAACTCATCATAAAATTGATCTCTCCCTTCTGTTCTCTTGATTTCCTGTTCTCTTTAACTTCACTCTGTTTATTCTCTCTGTCCTCTCCTGTTTTGTTTTGTTTTTTTCTCTAGCCAGCATGATTCTATTTTCCTCCCTTTCTCTTCCACAGACTCTGTTTCTTCCCAAGTTACAGATGGTAGCACTGCCGCAGTCTTTAAGAAGGCTGAAAGACAGATGTGCTGCTTATAGCTCCCTATCCAGGCATAACAAAACATTTACATTTACTGCCAATTAGAGAAGACATGGACTGATGTTTTATACACTGGAAGGTGTGGAATAGATTTCTCTGCATACCCTTAACAAAAAAACTTGCAGGCATACCTTTTTGGATTTCTCTCCACTTTCGTTGCATTATTTTGTTTAAAACAGTACTGTGTTGCATTTTTAGTTTCCCCACTAGGTTAGAATGCTGCCGGAGTTTGTGTTTACAGATAGCTATTGAAATGGTCATAATAGCTGATTTTATTTTCAGACAATTGGATTTTCAGGATACCCACAACGAATATGCATAAGATAGATTTGCATTCCAAGGAGACAGTGCATGCCCTGAGAACTGGGTTGAGGAGCATTGGCCCTCCCAATCCTGTCCTAGCCCCCCCCCCCCCCCCCCCCACTGCCTGCTCTTGTTAGGCAGGAGGGCATCCACACATGTGCAGATGTGATGTGATGATGTCACGTGTATGTGCGGGTACGCATGACATCATCGTGTGGCATCCGTGCATGCACGGGGGCCCTCCTGCCCGACGGTGATTTGTTCCAAGCTTTTCAAAACCTGGATAAAGTGCCGGGCTTTGAAAAGCTGTTCGGACCTCCGGACATGTCCTCAAAAGGAGGACATCTCCTGGAAAATCCAGACGTCTGGTAATCCTACCTCTAGCCCTACTTCTTACCATATATATAATCGAATATAAACCGAGATCTTTGGGCCAAAAGATTCAGGTTAGGGACTACCTGCTCCCCTCCCAGACCTGTTGCAGGCCTCCACTGGGCATCCAGTAAGACCTGATGGTCCAGTGGTGGGCCGGGACAGGAGGGATCTAACAACTCTCACTTCCCTCCCACCTCTCCAATTAGTAAAAAGCATGCCTTTAAAATCCCTGGTGGTCTAGTGTTGAACTGGGGCAGGAACACGCTTCCTATGATCCTGCCCCATGCAGAGAACTTGCGGCAGCCATTCAGATGGCAGCTCTGCATGGGGTAGGAGCTTAGGAAGATCACTCCTGCCCTGGTTCACTGCTGAACCACTAGGGATTTAGTTCAATAATCTTTATTGAATTTTGAAACTTACATAAGTAACGAAAATACATTGGCCATCTGCCCAAAAGTTAACATAAAACAGAAATGTAAATCCAACGGCCGGTAAAATAATAAAAAAGAGAATCAGTAACTATAAATCTAGATAGAAGTGAATATTATAAAGCAGTTCTATGTATACATTACAATATCATGTCACATCTACAAGGGATTTTAAAGGTACACATTTACTAATCAGAGAGGTGAGAGTTGTTAAAGTCGGCTGGGACAGGAGGTGGGAGGGATCCCTCATGTCCCAGACCACCAGGGCTTACAGAAGGCCCCGGTGGAGGCCTGCAAAGGCATAAGAAGGGAGGGAGTATAGAGCCTGACAGGGCAGGAGTGGGAATGAGGGATGGGGCTGGGTGTAGACTTCTTAGGGCAGGGCATTTGAATATAACTCCCTTGCCCCCAATTTATATTCAAGTCAACCTTTTTTTCTTCCTTTTTTGGGGGAAAACAGGTTTCCGTGGTTTATATTCAGGTCAGTTTATATTCGAGCATATGCAAT
The DNA here is from genome assembly GCF_902459505.1 of Geotrypetes seraphini. Taxonomy (NCBI): domain Eukaryota; kingdom Metazoa; phylum Chordata; class Amphibia; order Gymnophiona; family Dermophiidae; genus Geotrypetes; species Geotrypetes seraphini. Next base: position 86,289,448 of record NC_047095.1, read on the forward strand.
AGAGCAGGGGTGCCCAATAGGTCGATCGCTAAGGCAAAGTGAGTCAATTGCGGAGCTCATCCAGGGCTCCGTGATAGACTCACTTTGCCTTGGTGATCTACCTGGCCAATCAGCCTTCCTCTCCCCGACATCAATTCTGCCGTCGGAGAGGAAGTTCGGGCCAGCCAATCGCTGCCTGGCTGGGCCGGAACTTCCTCTCTGATGGCAGAATTGGCATCAGGGAGAGGAATGCTGGTTGGCCCAACCCAGGGAAGCAGGGAGAGCTTGGGGTGGCGGCGGCTTTGGGCCCTGTTACCCGATGGCAGCGGCGGCTTGGGGGCCTGTTCCCCGATGGCGGCGACAGTGGCTTGGGGGAGGGCAGGGAGATAGAAAGAAAGAGGGCAGGCAGGGAGACAGAAGGAAAGAAGGGAAACTGAAAAAAAGAAAGGGGGCATGAAGAGAGAAAAAAAGAAAGGGAGGCAGGGAGAAAGAAAGGGCAGGGAGAGAGGAAGAAAAAGTTGGGGGTGGGAATGAGGTCTGGAGGAGAGGAAGCATAAAGGCTGAAAGAAGGGAAGAAAGATTGGATGCACAGTCAGAAGAAGAAAGTGCAACCAGAGACTCATGAAATCACCAGACAACAAAGGTAGGAAAAATAATTTTATTTTCAATTTAGTGATCAAAATGTGTCTGAATTTATATCTGCTGTGTATATTTTTCACTATGGCCCCCTTTTACTAAACTGCAAAAGCGGGTTTTAGCACAGGGGGCCTATGAGCTTCGAGAGCAGCGCTGGGCATTCAGTGCAGCTCCCTGCGCTAAAAACTGCTATTGTAGTTTAGTAAAAAGGGAGGGGGTATATTTGTCTATTTTTGTATGGTTGTTACTGAGGTGACAGTGCATAGAGTCATCTGCCTTGACCTCTTTGAAAAAACCCTGGAATAGGAATGATAATTAACATTTTCTCAGCGTATAGTGTGCTGTGTTTTTTAAAAATGTTATTGTTGGTAGATCATTTTGACTTGGTCATTTTAAAAGAAGCTCGCAAGCCCAAAAAGTGTGGGCACCCCTGCAATAGAGAATGGCACAGGGACAAATTTTACCCCATGCCAGCGGGGACTCGTTTTCCCATCCCATCCCTGTGAGTTATTTTCCTGTCCCTGCCCCATTCCTGCAAGCTCTGTCCTCATCTGCACAAGCCTCAAATTCTTTAAAATCATAAGTGTTCTGTTGTTAAATCTTTTCAACTTAGATTGATACAACAATTAAAACCTTTTTTTGAATTGATCTAATCTGATGAAGATAATCTGTGCATTTGTAATGAGTAGACTCAATTATTGTAATTCTTTATTTCAAGGACTTTAAAAAACACAACAATTTGTAGTGATTTTAATTTTGATATTATGATTGCTTTAGCTGTTCACATTACATGTAATTGGAAGGATAATTCTAAACTTAACTTTCACGAATGGTGGAATCATCTCTGTACTATCAGAAAATATGAAGAAATAATAGCGTTCAAACAAAATAACAAGCCAGCTTTACTGGGACTTGAGCTCCTCTCGATGCATTCTGTAAGGACTAGAATGTTAATCTCATATGACTCCTTTATATCTCTGACTTGTGAGTTTGCAGTTTACTAGTGTAGTTTTTGTCTTACAATTTGTTGCATACTTTTTGAAAAATTTCAATAAAATGTTGATACTTAAAAAAACACACCGGCAAATATAGTGACGATAGAAGGATAGCAGCAAAATAGAAGGGATGATAAGTATGAAAGTTGTTATACATACATATCAGGATTATTGGTCTATTGTTGATACACTTCACATGTGTTAATACTCCTTGTTAATATATGTTCCTCTTCAGGGAACATCCATATTGTTGGATTTGTATTCTATGCTTTATAAAATCAATAAAATTATTTGAACTAAAAATCCCCCCCCCCAAAAAAAAACACACACAAAACCAAAACAACAAACCAAAATACTGCAGCAAGTTTGGGAGTTAATGAAAAAAGATCAGATCATGTTACTCCTATTCTAGAAGATTTACACTGGCTGCCCATTTCAGCCAGGATCCCATTTAAATGGCTTTGCTTGAAATGTAATGTTTTCTGATTGGGGGTACCTAGATATACTATGGGCTCCTTTAACTAAGTTGCGCTAGCAGTTGTAGCGTGCACTTAGCGTGCACTGCAGTGCCATGCTCGCTAAACGCTAATGCCTCCGTTGAGCTTGCGTTAGTATTTTTCGTTTAGCTTGTGGTTAGCGTATGCTAATCTTTAGCTCGCGCTAAAAATGCTAGCGTACCTTAGTAAAAGGAGCCCTATTTCTTATAAGAAAGCGCAATTCAAATATCAAAGAAAAAAAACCCAAAATTATGCAATACAAGATAGGGAAAAATTTGCAGTATATACCGCTCAGCTCAAATGAGCATAAATGTTGTGGAGAAAAAAAAGCCTCAGTTAATGCTTCATGGGCTCAAAAAAAACCAACAATTCTACAAAAGCTCATTCTGCAAGTATATCACACAGTCAATGTATTGCTCAGTCCACAGATTCAGTCGGCATTAATTCTCAAACAAAAGTATACTGTGTAGTAACACCAAGCACTGCCATAACAAAGCAGAAAAAAACTTATCTGTGATCTCTTCTGGTCACACTACTCCTGCTTATTCCAAACTCCAATACCCAGACAGGAAATCCCCATTTCGCCAGTCAAGGCTGCATCAGGGGATAATTGACCATTCACCAGTCACAGCACTATCAACCGCTGCAACAAACTTGAGTTAATCCACATAGGGCTTCAAAAAAAGACGCTGGCACCCGGCACCTAGATATCCAAGTTTCCAAGTTTATTTAAAAATTTCTATACTGCCCTATGCGGCTTACAATCTAAAACATATTTAAAGTACACAATATACAAGATAATCCACACATAATATAAAACAAGGGTCCAGAGAAGAGTGACTAAGATGGTTAAGGGGCTGGAGGAGCTGCCGTATAGCGAAAGATTAGAGAAACTGGGCCTCTTCTCCCTCGAACAGAGGAGAATGAGAGGAGACATGATCGAAACATTCATGGTACTGAAGGGGATAGACTTAGTAGATAAGGACAGGTTGTTCACCCTCTCCAAGGTAGGGAGAAGAAGAGGGCACTCTCTAAAGTTGAAAGGGGATAGATTCCGTACAAACGTAAGGAAGTTCTTCTTCACCCAGAGAGTGGTAGAAAGCTGGAATGCTCTTCCAGAGGCTGTTATAGGGGAAAACACCCTCCAAGGATTCAAGACAAAGTTAGATAAGTTTCTGCTGAACAGGAGCGTGCGCTGGTGGGGCTAGTCTCAGTTAGGGTGCTGGTGTTGGACCAGCCGTGTGAGCGGACTGCTGGACATGATGGACCACTGGTCTGACTCAGCAGTGCCAATTCTTATGTTCTTATGTTTAATAATAAAAAATAACATTAATGATATTCTTCTGTCTTCCAAGATCCCTGTTATACCTGTTATACCTGAGAGTATGCATCAGAGAAAAGATAGGTCGTTAAGTTATTGTTTAAAGTGCCAATGGTATCAAATTCCAATATTTTGGACCGTTTACAGCAAAATTTGCATCTCTCACATCTCTTTCAGATATATTGATTAAACAAGAACAGCAGCACCCTTTGAGATCCTCTCCACACAGTTTGTTACAACCGCCATCGGTGAAACCGGCTAGATTGATCTCTACAAGGAACAGGATCTTTAGTTGTGTTGGACCAGGGGTGTCCAATGTTGGTCCTCGAGGGCCGCAGTCCAGTCGGGTTTTCAGGATTTCCCCAATGAATATGCATGAGATCTATGTGCATGCACTGCTTTCAATGCATATTCATTGGGGAAATCCTGAAAACCCGACTGGACTGCGGCCCTCGAGGACCGACATTGGACACCCCTGTGTTGGACCATCTGTGTGGAACTCTGTACTCGACACTGTTAGTAATTTAGCCAGTTATTTTGGATTCTGTAGAATTTTGAAAACTTGGATTTTTGAAAATGCTTTTAAAGATTTCTGAGTTCTATAATATTGTGATGATTTGAATCAGGGAGTGTTTTATTGTATTTTAAAGTTGTATGCAATCCCAATGGATAAGTGAGATAAGTGCTGCTTTCCTGCCCCACCATTAATTGACTATTTAATCAATATAAATGCCACTTTCTTGCTCCATCAATTGATTGTTTAAAGTTCATATTTATAATTTTGCAAAGTTAGTTTTTTTTGACCAATGATCAATACCAGCCCCATATGAATAATGTACGAGAGAGTGCTGAAAAGTTCTCAGCCCAACCATCTTCCTAAATTCTGACCATTATTTTGCCACTGCAGTTGCAAAGAGTGTTTATCTTATTTCGTTAAGTGCCAATTTGCAGAAACACAATTCTGTGTTTTGACATTGTTTCAGATAATTGAATGAACCATATCCACGTCACTCTCTTCCTAGTTGGTCTGAGAACTTTTCAGCACACCCTCATAATATTTGAGATGAAAACATCATAATTTTCATTTTCATTCAAGGGGTGCCTGAGGTCTTTTTTTTTCCTCCTAGGATTACTACATTTGATATACAGTGTTCCCTCACTCATTTGCGGTTTGCGAATCATGGACTCGCTCATTCGCGGTCTGCTCCGATCACCTCTTCCTGTAGTAAAGTTGGGCTACACCAATCAGGAGCTGCATGTCAAAACAGTTCCCGATTGGTGTAGCCTGACTTTACTAGAGAAAGAGGCAGTCGGAGCAGACAGCAAGTGATTTTCTTCACCTGCTGGCGCTCCAGCTGCCCTCTCCTGCCTCCCCTGCCTTTTGACAGGCAAAAAACTGCATTCGTGTTTTTTTGAAATTTGCGGGGGTTCCTGGAATGGAACCTTCATGAATTTCAGGGGAGTACTATATTTTTGCATAGCATATGAGAGCCTTTATTCTATTTTATGCATATATCATCATTGTTGAGAAGTAAATGAGAAATAGCATCTTTTTCTTTTTTTGTGTGTGTTTTGGTTTGATAAAAAGTATCTGTGTGAAGAGTTCTCCTGTCTTTTTGTGTTAAATGCACAATTTGGAGCACCATTTATAGAACAGTACTTGAGATTTTTGTCAGTGCTGCTTTAGAGCACCATTTACTGAAACTAGTCCAAAATGCCGATGTTCCTTTCATCTAGCTGCCCCCTATGCCTGGAATAAATTACCCGAGTTTGTCCGTCATGCCCCTTCCCTTGTTTAAAAGCAGACTAAAACCCCACCTTTTTGATTTAGCTTTCAATCCTTAACCCTACTCCTCTGCCCTCCAATGTAGCCCACTGATTAACCGTTCCCCTTAACTGTATCCATGACATCCTGTTTGTCTGTCATACCTGTTTAGATTGTAAGCTCTGTCAAGCAGGGACTGTTTTCTTACTCTTTATGACTCTGTGTAGCGCTGCGTGCCTCTATTAGCGCTATAGAAATACTAATAGTAGTTTGAAAAAATGGGAACATATAAGTCCCTATTATCAAAACTTACACTGGCTGCCCCTGGAAGCAAGAGTTTTGTTTAATTTTTTTTGTCTTTGTTTTAAATCAATATTTGGTTTGGCCCCTACGTACTTGGTTTACTTATCCAACAATAAAGACCTGTCATTATAAAAGATTCCAGGACAGAACTCTTGATTTCCAGGCAGGTAAATTGAACGATTGGCTGGGTAACATTATCATGCATTCCTCATCCTATTTTAGTTTTAGAAAATCAGTAAAAATGAAATTGTTTAATCAATTTGTAACCTAAGAATTTTATTGTTTTACTTATTTTATTCTGTATGCATGTATTTGATGATTTTACATTGTGACTATTTCTATGATTGTCCAGTACTTCTTATTGTAAACCGCCTCAAACTATTATGGCTTTGGCTATATATAAGAATAAATGCATAGATAGGCTCTTATAAAAGGATGCATGGCGAAAGCTGACACAATTCATACTGTAGGTTTGTTCAGAGGTAGTTTGGGTGGAGCAAAGGTTGAATCATGATTTTTGCATTTCTTTTATAAAATGCATATGATTGTGCAGATTGCACACGTGTACACATATACCTCTTGTGACAGATCCAGTTCTGGTTTTCCTGGATGCCTGTGCACTCACACACAAACACCCAGGCTGATACGGTTTGAAGGTGCAATGAACATTCTTTTATTCTTTTTCAGACCTGAGCCTGTTCCCTCACAGGCTCAGGGAAGGCATTCTTAGAGCATTAATTCAGTTTCACAATTCAGTCTTCATTTATCACAGGACTTTATCCCAAACACTGAGTTTCACAATATATTCAGTATATGAGGATGGTTTACCATAGCCCAGCAGGGACCAGTCATCCCCTGGATATTCTCATATATTCCCCAGTCTTTTTCAAGGCTCCTTCTCAGCCTACAGCTAGGAAAGGTGAAGTCTCAATCTCTCCCCAGGTACATCTCTCTCGGACCTCTCTAAATTATTCTAGTCTGGGGCAGAAGTACTCCTCCCTGCCTGAGTCCCACCTCTCTGATTCAGCAGGGCTGTATCCCTTCCCTAATGGATCTCCAGCACTGAGCTACAAAGATCAGGGCATTCTGAGATACGTAGTTCCTGCAGATCTGCTGCCCAGAGGTATAATTGCAGCTTCAATGAGGGAAAATCCATGAATCTCTCGCATACCCTCCCCATCAGCTCAACCCTAATAGGTTGAATGCCTGCTAAGGGAACCCTCCTAAAGGGCTGAGGGCACTCATTTCTAAGGCTATTCTGGGTTTCCCCCCTTAGGGAAATTTTGGGACCACCCCATGGCAACTACTACATGATCAAGCATATCACGCATTCACCTTTGCATGAACACTGAAACAGGACAAATGAAGAACAGCAGTAATTGAGCCCTGTAATGCCAAAGGCCTTGCAACTCTGGAGCAGAGGCATTCCACATCTTCTCGGGAGCTGAGTCCTCAGATGCATGGCCCTCACAGCAGATCTTCTTGTCCATTCTCAATGAGTATCACTAGAACCATCCTCTGGTGCTGGACCGCCATGTCATCTTGGTTCGTTGATGCCTGGACCATTCACTGGACCATTCTCCCTCCATGACCATCAGCCTTTTCTCCATCATCTCTGCCATAAATTCTAACTGCCCACATTGTTTGTGTAATTGGTGAGTCTCTAGCACAGCCATCTCTTGGTGCTCCTTCATAATCAGGCTAAGCTCCTGTACCCTTTACACTTCCCTCCTGAACTTTCCTGCCAGCTTCTGAAGGGCTGATGGGCTACATGCCCTTGCAGTTGGGTAACCCCCTCTTCCATCTACTGCAGGCAGGTCTTTAACTCTGCAATATCTGGGGGTTTGCGGGAAACTGTAGTTCACCTAGTCCAGACAACTTTGAGCTTTGGAAATTCCTGGCCCCCAACAACCGAATAAGGCATTCAAGGCAAAACCACTACTTCCAGCTGAGCTTCCCCAACCTGAGTCTTGCAAATCACCTGGGCTACTGCATGCATGTAATTGAATGGCCCACAACAAATGAGTAAGGCAGCCATGGAACACATCTAAGAAATGCCCATTTTTGAAATAAAAAGATAGATGTTTTCCTGTTTCAAAAGTGGTCATGTTTGCTACTGGATTTTTGTGTGTGTTCCAAAAAAATATCCAAACTCTGATTTGGATCTCATATCAAAAATATCCCTCCATGACACTGAGACTGAACACACAAAGACATCTACAATGCACATACCCCAAAGTTAACATATTCCAAAATAAAACACTTTTTTCTACCTTTGTTGTCTAGACATTATATTTTTCTGTCATGTTTGTCCCAGTTTCTCTTTTTTTGTTTTCCTGTCTGTCTTCTGCTAATTCTCTTTCCATTAGTTGCTGTTCATTATCTTTTTGCTTCTTTCCTGTCTTGTCTTATTCCCTCACTACGAGGGGGTGCTGAAAAGTTCTCAGTCCAACCTATTTCCTAAATTCTGAACATTATTTTGCCACTGTAGCTGAAAAGAGTGATATTTTATTTTGCAAAGTGCCAATTGCAGAATATTGATTCTATGTTTTGATGTTATGACATTTTTTCAGATCATTCATTGAACCATGTCAGTGAAAAGTGTGGAAGTTCCTATTCTTGCAGAAGAAAACTCCAAAGGAAATCCATGAATGTATGATGCAAACATTGAGTGACAAATGCCCATCATATCCACCGTGAAGAAATGGTGTGCAAACTTTCAGAATGGAGATTTAGAGACTGAAAATGCAGCAAGGTCTGGGGAGACTTCAACCGATGTCAATTCTTGACCATGTTCATGACTTGATTTTGGCAGATCGGATAAAACAATTGCTGAGTCACTACTTATATCCAGTGAACAGCTGGATAGTAGAAGCTGTCAGGCAGATGGATATCCAAATATTTGAATGCTGATGAGAAACGACATTGAGTGGACACTTCTAAGATGAATTTGCAGCATTTTCAGTGAGCTGGTATCAATGTTTTGGAATGACTAGTTACTGTTGATGAAACCACTCCTGAGGCAAAACAAGTCCATGCAATGGTGGCACTTAGGTTCTCCAAGGCCAAGGAAATTCAAGATCGAAAAGTCAACAGGAAAGGTCATGGCCATAGTGTTTTGGGATCAGGAAGGTGTTTAATGACTGAGTATCATTCAATGGGCTAAATGGTTAATACAGATTACTACTGTAACTTGCTGTGCCGATTAAAGGATGCATTGAAAGAAATAAAGGAGCTATGGACAATACACCTGCTCACAAGCAGTGGTTTAGTGAGGGTGAGAAGCACCCTCCCCCACCTCTTCTCTGCCCCCCACTCCTTCCCCGCCCCCCTTCTATGCATGCGCACCTCTTCTCTACCCCGTACCTCTTTTAACTTCCCCGGTGTGAGCAGCATCACCAACTCGCTGTTGGCGTTGGTTCTCCCTCTGACATCACATCCTAGGTTCGGGACCTGGAAGTGATGTCAGATGGAGAACTGGTGATGTCAGATGCTGGTGCGAGCAGCAGTTTGGAGTTTCTGCTTGTGCCAGCAAAAAGATAGAGGTACGGTGAAGGGGGGGGGTGGAGTAAAGGCATGTGCACAGCGGGAGGAGGAGTGAGAAGGAGCAGGGGCAGGAGAGGAGAAGGGGCACCCAGGGCAGACCCCTCCCTCTTACTACACTGCTCACAAGGCTGGCAAAACAATGGATGTTTTGATGCAGCTGGGACTTGCTCCATCTATTTTCTGTTTTCAAACCTTAAAAAGAGTTTGTAAGGATGTCAATTTTCGAGTGATTTGGAGGTGATTGCAGCAGTGGAGCAGTATTTCAGTGACCAGATATCAGAGTATTTTTTGGAAAAGTTACAAAAACTTCAGACACAATGTGCTGAGTGTGTTGAACTTAGGGGTGAATATGTGGAATAAATTGTAATTCCATGGCTGCATGTCATTCCCTTCTTGGTTGTGCTTAGAACCTTTTAGTACATTCATGTATAACTGTATCTACCCCACTGTTCCTCTGCTGTTTTCTGACTTCTCTGACACAACTTCCTGTTTCTGCCTGGGCAAAATGCAGCAGAGGAGAAGTGCTGGGGAGGCTTTAGGGCACAGCCCCCTGTGTACATAAGGGCAGGGAAGGTGAGGAGACAGGAAGGAGACCTTGGACTGGGGTGGAAAGAAAGGGAAGAGATGGCAGACCACAGGGGCCCCCTGGAAATGTGAGGCCCAGACTGCTGCCCTGTTTGCCACCCCTAACTTTGGCCCTGCTTACTTCAGAGCCCTAGAGTGCCTAAATGGAAGTACTCAGTTATAGATTTTTCCAGGGTAACTCACTACAGATTGAGAGAACTTATATATAGTAACATAGTAGATGACGGCAGATAAAGACCCGAATGGTCCATCCAGTCTGCCCAACCTGATTCAATTTAAATTTTAAATTTTTTCTTCTTAGCTATTTCTGGGCAAGAATCCAAAGCTTTACCCTGTACTGTGCTTGGGTTCCAACTGCCGAAATCTCTGTTAAGACTTACTCCAGCCCATCTACACCCTCCCAGCCATTAAAGCCCTCCCCAGCCCATCCTCCACCAAACAGCCATATACAGACACAAACCGTGCAAGTCTGCCCAGTACTGGCCTTAGTTCAATATTTAATCTTATTTTCTGATTCTAGACCCTTTATGAACACGCTTCTTTGAACTCAGTCACAGTTTTACTCTCCACCACCTCTCTCGGGAGCGCATTCCAGGCATCCACCACCCTCTCCATAAAGTAGAATTTCCTAACATTGCTCTTGAATCTACCACCCCTCAACCTCAAATTATGTCCTCTGGTTTTACCATTTTCCTTTCTCTGAAAAAGATTTTGTTCTACATTAATACCCTTCAAGTATTTGAACGTCTGAATCATATCTCCCCTGTCTCTCTATGATGTTGAGAGATTTGTAGTATATCATCACATTCATAATGGTACAAATCTTTCCACAAAATAATTACAGTATGATCCTCTGAATGACACCCTCTCATAGCAGGAAACAATTTTAGATTTTTGGTAATGAAACTAGTCTGGAGTTAAAGCAAGGTGGCTTGAATTCACTGGGTTAGAGATATGCAGAAGATATGTTGTACCCTCATATGTTTAAGGACCCTAAACTGTATCTGTGTGGTACCCTAATTCAGGTCACCTTACATTAAAACAATGACTGTAGATATTTGTTTAGTTATTACAAAAGAAGAGAGGCACTATTGCAGAGTTCCAGATAGTTGGCTAATATCGTCTCTTTTTCTGTCTGTTCCCATGGGGTCCCAGGACCCCTCAAGCAATCTTCCATCTTGAAGTTGCTTCATACTGTGCCGATCTGGTTTTATGCACCCACGTTCATGGTTGCCACAGTAACAGCCTTCATTTTCTGCTGCATGGTAAGGCTTCCGAAGCCCCTCCAGAGTACACAGATTGCATTCCTTGACCCTACTGAGAAGAGAGTGGGAGGGAGGAAGTAAGGGCAGAAAAGGTATCAATAAGCAGTGAGAAAGTAAAAATGACAGTGCAAGGCATGGAAGAAGAGAAAGGAAGGAAATGCAGAAAGGGAGCTGGAGGAAGTGAGAAAGAAAGCTATAAAAAAAATCTTTAGAAAATGAACATGTCCTACTCTTTCTTTTCTAATGTAAATGATTTCTCTCTTTATAAGTTGGAGGAACAATCACAGACTTATACAGATTTGAATGGACACTTCACAAATGGGTAGCAAAGAAAGATCACTACATAAAGAATGCAAATTATAATTTACCTATAGTACTGTATTCTCACGAGCTGTTCAGTTTTAATCCTTGAATTCTTCTGTTTAGCATATGTTCCCTTGATAGAACTTTCAGGCAAGGCCCTTTGTCTTCCATGATCCTGCAGGTATGGAATGAACTACAGAACCTGGCTCTTGCTGCAGGACTGGCTGGTTCTTGTGGAATTGCCCTAGGACACTGGAAGCAGGGCCATCTCACCTATTGGAGCAGGTGAGGTTCTGGTCCAGGGTGCTAGAGATATGGGGCACCAAATTTCCCAGCTCTCAGTTCACCTCCAGTGCTTTATCTGGTCCAAAACTTTCTTTTTCTCCTCTTTTGGTCTAACATTTCTCCCCTTCTCTCCCCAGACCCTAGTATGGCATGGATCCCTCTCCTATGTCCCGTCTCCCTCTGATGCAAGAGAAGACTAGGCACAGCAGAGAGAAGACCGGGCTGGCCAAAAGCCTCCTGCTGTACATGATGTTACTACTGGCAAAAAAGGTAATATTTAGATGGCCAAGGGGGAAGGAGGATTGAGGGAGAGGGGAGAGGGAGCAATACCAAACTAAAGGCTGGAGAGAGAAAGCTTAAGCTTTGGGAGTGGGGTGGGGGCACTTCCATCAAAGTTGGCTCACAACACTGTAACTCTTTGAGCCAGCCCTAACTAGAAGTCAAGATGAGTTGAAATGCTAGTCATGATAGACCAGTGTAGGCCAACAATGGTGGTGCCTTTTGCTATGTCTATCTCAGTGGTCTCAGACACGTGGCCCGGGGGCCACATGCGGCCCGCCAGGTACTATTTTGAGGCCTTCGGTATGTTTATCATAATTACAAAAGTAAAATAAAACAGTTTCTTGATCATATGTCTCTTTAGCTATAAATGACAATATTATTATTAAGACTTAGCCAAAAGGAAAGATTTAGAAACTATAAAGAGTTTTACCTCATGCAAAATTGTCATTTCTTTAATAAGACATTAACTATTTATTTCTGAGGCCCTCCAAGTACCTACAAATCCAAAATGTGGCCCCTGCAAAGGGTTTGAGTTTAAGACCACTGGTCTATCTCATCTACCACCCAAGACCTGACCATGAAGCTTACAGTGCTCTGAGAGCAAGCTGCTCCTTGTCAAACATTGCCCCAGGTATCAGGAGCCTGGGTCTTTTGCATCACCTCACACTGAACATCTCATTTGAAGCTCTCAGCCATCCAAGTTGTTACATTCCATAGGAGCCAGCTCTATGGGTGTTGGTGGTTCCTGAGCGCCCCTGATATTAAACAAATTTCTTCAATGTATCCAAGGAAGGGTTATTGTATTTGTGTGGTACCCCTAACTATTTTGAAATGTAGGCACCTATTTTACATTCATACAGAGTGGAGGAGTAACCTAATGGTTAGTGCTATTGGCTCTGAACATGGGAAACTGTGGTTCCTTATGATCCTGGGTCATTTAACCCTTCAATGCCCAGGTATGAAAACTTAGATTTTGAGTCCTCTAGAGACAGAGAAAATAATGGTACATAATAAATGTAAACTATAGTACCCACAGAAAGGCGGTATATGAAATTCATGACCCCTTACACTAATTCTTAAATTTTTTATGAGCATAAATTTGATGGTGTGTACATTTTTTGTGCATAAAGCTCCTGAAATTAGGCACCTAGATTGGCATGGTTAGCCGATTTGGCGCCTAACTTAATTTTCTTAATTGACTCAGTTGGCACCGTTAATTGAAAGCGCCATTAAAAAATAATTTCAAAACCATTAAAAATTTTATTAGCTGGTAGGAGCTTACCACTTCAAGCTAGGTATTTACACTGAGGTGCCCACCAGCAAGTAGACATGATGAGGGGCGGATTCTGGGCAGATTTGGGGTGTGGTTTGACTTAAGTTCCGGTAGGGGCCTAACTTAGGTGCACTCAGTTAGGCTAAGGAAACTCTGGTCTTAATGGCAGTGCATCTAAGGATTCTATGGTACCGGCACCTAAGAACGCTTAGGCACCACTAAGTGTGATTCTCTAAATAGCACCTAATGGATGATGACAATCATGCTCAACAGTGCCTAGGAGTAGATTCCATTTTTAGAATCAGGCCCAAAATGCCTTATGGTGTAGAGACTGACCAAATTTTGTTTTTGGTTTCAGTTACGGTGCCTAAACCAATCCAAAATCCGCTTTATGCCCTGTTTCAGTTTGGCAGAAAGGTTATTTTAATTTTCGGTCATGTTTTTGGTTTTGGTCATGAAATGACCATAGGCCTGATTTTCAGATCACGGGAGGCAGACTGGCTACCTTCCATGGTTATTGGTGAATCCAGAAATTCAATGCTGGAACTATATCCGGTGATCGGCATTGAATTTCTGGTATATGTTAAGTCATGTTTGATGTAGCTGGCTAAGCCAATATTCATGAGCTGACTGGCTAAATCATAGTAGACAAAGATAGACCTGCTATTTAGGAAGGTCTCTCTGGCCGTTCAACTTAAACAGTCTGCCCATGACAATTGGCACTGACCAGCTATGCCGAGCAACATAGCCTTTCACTGGGCTAGACACTGACTGCGATATTCAGCAAGAAATATCCTGTTAAATAACGCAGAATATCGGGTGGCATATGTTTTTGGTGGAAGTCAAAACACATGCCATCCAATATTTGTTTCCCTCCCCTTGAACAGGAGTTGTCGCCTTCCCAGATCCCCCTCAAATGCCTCTCCTTAAACTTATAGGCCATCCTGGGCCATGTTTAAACCATACATACTCGAATATAAACTGATCCAAAATAAACCGAGGAATCATTTTTCCCTCCAAAATGGGGGGGGGGGGGGAAATGGTTGACTGAAATATAAACTGAAGTTAGAAATTTGGGTTATCATGGTGAGTCATTCTATAAAGACTGTTCACCCACCCTCCCTATCAGCTCATAAATCACTAAACATAATACAAATATCCGTGAAGCATATATCCCAAAGCTAGCATATTCACAACAAGGCCCCTACATAGGAAAACACAACTACAAGCAACCACAAACTTAAATAAATGTAGACAAAAATCAAACTTAAACCTCAAGAAGCCATATGGAGTTCAACACCAGAGAAAGAGAAACAGCACTCTACACTTTGGAAAATAAGAAGAAAGCAGTATAAATTTAGAGTACAAACTGCACTTTTTCTCCCTTTGTTGTCTGGCCATTTTATTTATGTTTATCCCAGTTTCTGCTTTCTTCTGTCTTTTCTTAATTTTCTTTCCAGGTTCTTCAGTCTATCTGTCCATTTTCTCCTTCACTTCCTCTCTTACATCCATCTCTTACTTTAACCTTTTCCTTTCAGTTTTCCTCCATTTATTCTCAGCATCTCTATCTGCTTCTATTTACATATTTCCTTCTCCCTCATCCTATTATTCTCCATTATTTTTGCTAATTCTTCCCTCTCCCCCTTCCAGCATATTCTCTTTCCCCCTTTATTTTCACTCTTCTAACCAGTATCTACTGTCTTGCCCCCTCCATCCAGCATATCATCTCCCCTCTTTCCTCTAACACCTCATCTCTCTCTCTCTCCCTCCATTTCCATCTAAGATCTCTCCCCATCACCTTTTCCCTTCCAACACTACCTACCTAGGGCCCTTGCTGTGGAGAATGGAGTTGCAGGTCCAGGGCAAGCCTGACATGTGAGGCAGGCAGCTGATTCCTCCCGGCTTCAGCTGTGGTGGTCATCCATGCTGTTTGCCAGCCGCTGGGAGAAGAGGAGAATGAGGAGTCAATGGCGCATCTGAATTGCGATCAGCCCTGCCTTTGGTCCCGGTCCTGCCAAACCAGCTGGTAATTACATTACATTAGTGATTTTTAATCTTCCATTACCTTGTGGTTCAAGGTGGATTACAGAAGAGGATTTAAGAATTACAGAAGAGGATTTCTTGACATGTCCAGAGGTGTTACAGAGTAGAGCAGGTTGCTTCAGAGGATTGAAATGTCTTCATGGATTTTTTTGAATAGCAGGGTTTTTATTTCTTTTCTGAAAGTTTTGTAGTCTGGGGTCTAGTTTTGCTGCCTGTGTGGCTAGTAGGCCATCGTACAGTTTTTTCCGTTTGATGTCTCTGATTGGAGGGTATGTGAATGGTGTCTGCGTTCTTCTGTGTCTGGTTGTGGTAGTTTGGATTAGGCGGTTGTTCAAGTAGGCTGGGCTGTCACCATTTATGGATTTAAATAATAGACAGTAGAATTTAAATAGTATTCTTGTTTAAATTGGGAGTCAGTGTGTCGAGGTATACCTCGGTGATGTGGTTGTGTTTTCTTAGTGAATAGATTAGTCTCAGGGCTGTGTAATGATGAAGCCAAATGCCATGAGATCTTTCCCTCTTGCCAAATTGCTATAGGCTCTGCCAGTCTCGATCCACCCTCAAAATCAGGAAGAAACTTCGGGGGGGGGGGGAGGGAGATCGAGATTAGCAGAGCCTATAGTGATTTGGCAAGAGGGAAGGCCCCTGCGGCATCTGGCTCCATCATTGCCAGCTGAATTAGCAGGACTGAAGGCAGGGCTGATCGCAATCCAGATGTGCTGCTGACTCCTTTTCCTTTGAGGCCAAATTTTCTACATCTTGATTTTAGCAGTGTGTATTAGACTAGATTAAAGGCCACCGAGAGGTCCAGGAATCCCAGCAGCATGTCTTTACCTTTAGCATGATGTTTGAGGACCGAGTCCTTTACTGTTACTAGTACTGTTTCCATACTCAGGTGTCTCCTGGACCCTGATTGGGCCTGACAAGTTTTCTAGGAAGTCTGATATTTGTTGGCAGACTAGTTTGTCTATGTCTATGTTTATTAAAATCTTTATATACTGCATATACAGCCAAAAAAGGATCAAAGTGGTTTACAATATAACTCAATCAAACTTATAAAAGAACTCCATAGGAAAGAAAGAACAAAGAGAGAGAAAAAATACCCATGATTGGTTGGCTACCAGTCTGTAGTTGAACAGATCTTCTAGGTCTTTTTTTTTTGTTCTTGAGAATGGGCTTCATGATTGAGAGTTTCCATTTGAGTGGGTCTCAATGGACTGTAATAATTTATTGATAAGGTCTGTGAGGTAAGTGAGTCCCAGGTCTTCAAGCTCTCTCATTGGGTGTATCGGGCATGTGTCAATGGATGGTAGGCCCAGTTTTATTCTTCTTAGTAGTTTCTTCACCTGTAATTCCATGATTGATTCAAACTCTTCCATTGTGTCTCCTGTTTCCTTTGTATGTTTGTCTGTCTATTGATATGTTGTTATTTAGGTCATTGTCTCTCTTTATCTTCATTTTCTCTGTGAAGAAGTTGCTAAATTCTTTACTAGTTAGGGAGCATTGGGTGATGATTTTTTTCTGGCTTTTCCCTAGCAAAAAATATACTACTTGGTATAGGTTTTTTGTGGAGTTTCAAAATTTGAGGATTTTTTTGATTGGTATTGTTTCTTTTTTTCACATATTTTCCTGATGTAAATTCTGTTATTTCTAAGCCAGGTTTTTCTAGTTTCTTCTTCCTTGTAAGATTTCCTCCATTTTCTTTCGAGTTTCCTTTTCTCTCTTTTTAGCTTCGTGGTTTCTTCTGATAAGGTGAATCCTTCTTTTTTTATTTTTATTTTTAATAGGGTTACCTCTTCTTGACTTTGGTCAGTGCCTCGTCCCAGAGTCTCACCCATTCTGTAAGGTCTGTGGTCTCAATTTCTATGTCTCTGAGGTGCATCTCCAGTCTGTTTTTGAATTTGGTGCTGTCTATGAAGCCTCTCCCTATTCTCGGTCTTGTTCCGGTTTTTGATTGTTTCCTACTTTCTGGTTGTCATCTTGAAGCATATTAGGAGATGGTCTGGGCACCTTTGATGGTCCTTTTTATCACTACTTGTGTGAATACAGTATCACTGGGAAATTGTTGAATATTGTATGAATTTTCCCTGTGTTAATATTGGAATTCCTTTAAAATTGATAAATTCAGATGTAGACATAGGGGCTGATATTTAGACTGTAGGAAACAGCACAGCTATCTCTTACAGTTGGCAGTGAACCCGGAAGTACAATGCTGGGGCCGTATCTGGCAACCAGCACTGAATTTTTTGACCACTTTTGATATAGTTGGTTAAACTGATATTCATTGACTGGCCAGCTGTCATGGCCTAAGGTAGACCTGCAATTAAGGAGACCTGCTATTGATAGACTTAGCCAGTCAGCCAATGAATATTGGCACTGACTGGCTATGTTACACGACAAAGCTAGTTACACGACAGGGCTATGTTACAGGGCTATGTTACACGACAGGGCTAGCCATTGGGATATTCATCAGGAGATGGCTTGCTATCTCCCACTGAATATCAATGGTTAGCTGGTTTGGCGCTATGTAGGAGTTGCTCCTAGCTGGCCAAATAGCCCTGATATTGGACTGGTAGTGTTTATTTAGACATCAAGCCACTAATTAGAGTTGTAAATGAAACAGAGCTTGGACTAGAATACTAGTCAGAGACAGAATTTCTCAAGAAAATGGGATTTTGTGAAAAGGACTGCAGACTTAAGCCTGAGTTTACTATTCAGGATGGCCTAATTGTCAGTGACAAGGTTAGAATAATTTTGGCCTAATGTGTAATATTGAGTTATGGTTGCATCTTCTAGAAATCAATGTAATCCTACAACTAGAGTGTCTGCACTGTCTAGAACCTAGCAGCCTGTCACACCTCATTTTTATAAATCATTTCTCTCATAAATCAACTCTCATAACAGTTTCTATTAAACCAGAGCTTACCATACTTTATCCAATATGACCCCATTTTAGCATCTAAAAATTCACATGACCCAGATGTTAATGCAAAAGAGCAAAGGAAATGGGAGCAACCCTCTTTCTTTCACCCATCCACTGATGATGTGATCCCTATATGAGGTAGTGACCACATTTGGGGAATTACTCTATTAAACTCACAGAAATTTGCTGCCAAAAAATCCAGTGTGGTTAAAGCAGTGGCTAATGTCAATTTAATTTTGCCCATGATAAATCAAAAACATAAAGAGAAGATGACCATGCCTCAGGATTCTGCTACTTATCATTCTCAAGCCCTGAACCTTCTAGAAATTTTGTAGAAAATAAACAAAAAGACAAAATTCCTCCTTCACTAGTTGGTTTTATACTAGTATGTGACATCATCAGCATATGTGAATATCTCCTCCTATGGCTTTCCATGGAGGGGAAATCATCTACTGTTACATAATACTTGATAGGCTACACTACACAGATTTGCCACAGGTCTTTAGGGACTACAGTATTCTCAAAGCTATAGATGAAGCCCAGCTTAGACTGGGTAAATTGATTAGATCTTGCTGTATCCCAGCAATGCTTGCTAAAGATACAGTAGAATGCCTTAAGAAAAACCTCTGCTCTAACTTAAATCCATTACCCTAACCATGTAAAACCTCATGGTTTCATCCTGTAGAAAGCAACATGTTAGATGAAGGCAAATAAGGTTTAGCATGGTCCATCCAGTCTTCCCAAGATACATTCATACTTGATCTTGATCTGTTCTTGGAATTTTCAAGGCACAGACCATAGAAGTCTGGCACTTGCTTAATTTTCAACTACTGGAGTTGTCAAAGCCCACTCCAGCAAGCAGTACTCATCATTTCGTTGACTGCTACCAGTGATATGTTCAGAAATTCAATGCTGGGAAGAATGAAGCAGAAGGACAGTGATGGGGCAGCAAATTGCTGCCATGCTGGTGACCCCCTGTGAACAGAATTGGAAGGTGATGTAAAGTAGAATTGGAAGGTAATGAGAAGACCTTGGATCAGGTGGAAATAAAGGGAAGAGATGGTAGACAATGGGTACCCTCAAGAGCTGTTTTAAAATATACTGGGGGATGTTGAAAGATAGGGGGGACAGGCTGTACTGGGAATAGAGGGAGGAGATGGAGGAAGAAATGAAGGGGCCTGGGAATAGAGGGGAGGGTGAGAAAGATAGTGGACAATGGTTTGGAGGGAGGGAAAAAGAGGGAGAGATGTTGGATCTGAGGATGGTTTGGAGGGAGGAAAAGATATTGGATGGGGGCAGTCAGGAAGAAAAAGAGATGATGGACCTGGACATGGAATGAAGAAAGGGAGAAAGATGCTGAACAAGGTGAAGAATGAAGGGAGGGTGGGAAGAGAGAGGGAGATATGCTAGCTTATGTAGAGTGGGAGGGAACAAAATAGGAGAGGAAAAAATGTTGGTCCATACAAGGTAGAGAGGATGAGAGATTATGAACCACAGGGGTATAGGAAGGAAGGAGGATGGGACAGGAAGATGATAGGGAATGGGGGAAAATGAACAGGCAGATGTCAGACCATGGGGGTGGGGGGAGTGGAGGAGAAGATGAGATACTGGTCTTCAAGAGTGGAGGGAGATAAAATACTGAAAATGGTGGAACCATGTGTGAGAGGCCAAGAAGGGGTAGTAAGATGATGCGTAAGAGGGCAATAGTGAATACAGAAGTTGAAATAATGATAAGAAGATGAAACATGGAAGGGAATTGCAGGTTGGGGAAGGAGAGAGATAGGAAATGGGACAGCCAAGGAATGAGAAAAGAAGATGGAAAGTTGATAGGTAGCTGAAAAGTTAGAAGAAGAGTGAGAAGATAAAATTTGAGTGGGCAGAGGTGCAGAAAAGAAAAAATAAA
Source organism: Geotrypetes seraphini (assembly GCF_902459505.1). NCBI lineage: Eukaryota > Metazoa > Chordata > Amphibia > Gymnophiona > Dermophiidae > Geotrypetes > Geotrypetes seraphini. The sequence continues at coordinate 86,309,352 of NC_047095.1, forward strand.
GGAACGAGCTGAAAGGTAAAGATCAGTATGTCAAAAGACAGGTATAGTCAGGGAATGGAACAAGACAGGAGAAAGGAAATAAAGACAAATGAACAGCACCCACTGGAAAGAGAATTAGCAGAAGGCAGACAGGAAAGCAGAAAAGAGTCACTGGGATGATCATTATGGAAATATAAAATGTCCAGACAAAGGTAGAAAAATGTGTTTTATTTTGAATTTATTAACTGAAATGTATTAACTTTGTGATATGTGCATCACAGATGTTTTTGTATTGTGTTCAGTGGCATAGCCAGATAGTTGATTGTAGGGGGGCAGGGATGAACCCAAAAGTGGGTGAGCACCAAATTTGTTTACTGCTTGAATGCAACATATAAATACCTGAGCTGGTAGGGCTCTCTGGACCCCTTCAGGTAAAGACTTTCTCCTTTGCCACCACGACAGCTGAACTCTCCAAGCTGTGTTTGGTTTGTGCATGCATGAAACCTGAGCATTTGGGGGGGGGGGAGGGAGCGGGGACAACAGTGGTGGCCATAGCTTGAGGACACAGCCACCAGCTGCAGAGCTTAGAAAGATTTGGCTGCCAGACTGGAGGAGGAAGAGATGCCAGCCACAGCAAAGGTGATAGCGAATTTTCTGGGACCTGAGCCCAAAGTGGGGAGACCCCCCCCATAGCTACACCACCAATTGTGTTTAGTACATAAGGAAACACATTTCTGGTTTTATTTCTTCAGTGTTGCAGTACTTGCCAAGTTTGACTTCTTGTTCCCAATTCATATTTCTATTTCTAATTTCTGATCCCTTGGTGACAGTCAGTGTTTTGAGTGTGAAGAAGTAACTTAAAATGTTTTTAAGCATGGTAGTAATGGTGGGTGGGAAGACTGGGGGAGGAGGCAGGGAAGAGAGGGGATTAGGGGGGTTCTCCTCCTTAATTTCTGCCCTGGACCCAAGCATGTCTAAAACTGGCCCTGTCAAGGGCCATAAACAGAAGACACATGCCCATGCTAAAATTCAATTTTCGTGAGACGGTGTAAGGATCTCAATGTGAAAAAACATGGAAGGCTTGAAAGCTGGATATAAGGGGCAACTTTCAAACAATGTGCACAACTATAATGTCTGCAGGCATGTATAGAGGACAGCGGAGAGAATGTTTGGGTTCTCTAAAGAATTTTCAATGGGTGTCAAATAGTTCCATAAATCCTCATTTGAAATATAACTCTTTTCTGTAATGGCATCAGCTGCAACTGCATCTGAACTGTGTGCAGAATCGGAATTAGTTTTCAGAACTCTTCTACATGTTCATAGCATTTTGGTATGCTTCCATGATCCTCTAGCAAGAACACATCACGGCTGAAGTAGCAAATCGAAGACAGACAAGTGAATGCAATGTCATAGATTGAAACTGAAAGGGAATTAGGACTATCCAAAATGACACTTATTTAAAACTTGTTAGCAGAATTCTGGTTTTCTGGCAGCTCTTGAATTATTCAGCAGTGATAAAATCATTGGACATGACAGAACTGACCTGACAACCTGTACTCTGACAATAAAGCCAGGCATGGAATAATCAATTGTGGCACAAGAAGAAATATGATCTGACTCTGGGACGTTCCATCTTAGAAGCTTAGGGTATTTTACAGTAGGGAGGGGTAGTGAAAGTGTGTAGGTCATCTGAATGGCAGAAATATTATAGCATAGCATGTACAGTATATTTGGACAAGAAGGACATGCTTAATACTGTGGGGAACCCAATGTTTCTTTAGCGGTGGTTGCTGAAGATCTGGAAGATAGAGAATTTATTAGAAAGCTGGGGATTGGAAATATTAGAATACAAGCAGTCCCCGGGATAAGAACGTTCAACTTACGTTGGACTCATACTTATGAACTGGGGGGATCCTGCCTCTCCTTTACTGTACCAAAATGCTCCCTCTTCTGGAGTCAGCTGCAGGCCACTTGTAGGAACTGCAACCATGGCTTTGCTATGAGAAGTGTGGCTGGAAGGAGGCAGCTGGCCAGAGGAGGTAAACACTCGCAGGAGGGACGGATGCACGGATTTGGGATGCAGAATGGAGTAAAGAACTATGAGGAGAGAGTTGGAACATGGAAGGGAAGAGGAGGGTTGTGTTGGGACAGGAGCATGTTGGGACGCGAAGGGAGAAGCAGGGTCATGTTGGGACACAGAAGGAAGGGAGAGAGCACAAACTTCAGACAAAGGATGGAAGGGAGGAAGAAAGGAGAGAGCATGAACTTGGGATTCAGAATGGAGGGAGGGAAGGGAGCATGAACTTGGGACATAGGATGGAAGAATGGAGGGTGTGAGGGAAAGAGATGCTGAGATGGGGAGGGAATAGAACGGGAGAATTGTTGGGCATGGGTGTCTGAGTGAGAGGGAAAAAGATGGTCTACATAGTAAAATGAAGAAAAGAGATGAATTGTTGGGCATAGGGAGGGAGAGAGAGCGTAAGAATATATGAATAACCATACTGGGTCAAACCAATGGTCCCTCAAGCTCAGTAGCCCATTCTCACGATGGCCTATCCATGTCACTAGTACCTGGCCAAAACCCAAAGAGTAGCAACATTCCATGCTACTGATCCAGGGCAAGCAGTAGCTTGCCCCATGTCATTCTCAATAACAGTCTTTGGACTTTTACTCCAGGAAATTGTCCAAATCCTTCTTAAAACCAGCTACGCTATCCACTCTTACCACAACCTCTGGCAATGCATTGCAGAGCTTAACTATTCTCTGAGTGAAAAAATATTTCCACCTATTAGTTTAAAAAGTATTTTCCTGTAACTTTATTGAGTGTCCCCTAGTCTTTGTGAATTTTGATGGAGTGAAAAATCAATCCATGGACATGGTGGCGGGAGAGGCGTGAGGTACAGATGCATGGAGAAGAGAGAGATGAGAGGGAAAAATGTTGGATGTGATGGTGGAGAGGGAAAAGTGGGACGGATAAAGAATGAAAGTAAGTGTAAACCTCCTATATTTTTTTCTATTTAAACTACAGTATTTTATTTTGAGGACTGTTTCTTTAATATTTAATGTTTTTATAGACTGTGTGCTCTACAGGATCTAAGTTACATACAAATTCAACTTAAGAACAGTTTAAAAATGGAACTCATTCTTAACCCGGGGACTGCCTTTTAGTATGTCTATTTCTGCTTAGTCCTAAAAGACCCTGATTGAATTGACATGGTCAGGGCTCTATTCTACAAAACCACATGCAAATTTTGGTACACCTCCCTGCTCCTCCCCTACCTATGTCCCCTTTTGAACTGTGAAACTCCCAATTATTGCCAATTAACTATAATAATTAATTATTAATACCAATAATTACTAGTTGCCTATGGCCTGGCCACCCTAAGTAGGCCTGCTCTTACTATTGGAAACTAAGCAGGGTCATGCCTTGCTAGTACCTGGATGGAAGACCACCTGGAAATATCAGGTGCTGTAGGCTGAGGGGTCCTATGTTGGGCAGCAGCGACATAGTGGAGCCACACACTACGTGGGAGAAAGCAATGGCAAACCATTCCTGTACTCTGCCATGAAATATCACAGGGTGGATTCCTCACTGTGCATGTTGCATGAGTCGGTGATCGACTTGGTGGCATAATCCATCCATCCAATTATTAGTTACTGGCTCGTTAAACAATTAATTTGCATGTGCATCTTCGATCTGCACCAAAATATTTGTGCCCAAATTTGAGTACGATATGGAGAATCTAGGAGAAAGTATGCATTTAGAAATCTCAGAAAAATTACTATAGACCCAGGATACCAATTAGAACCCGAACTATGGAGCTTTTGATGATTAATTTTTTAACATTTTGATGAAACATTTACATTTATATCCCTCAATTCTGCTTACAATACTTTAATAAAATAAAAATACAATCAGCTACAAAACCAATAACATTTCAAATACTGTACATTAAAAAATATCTTCAGATTATAAAGAATTCAAATTCTTTGCTGATAGGTGAAGAAATAGCTAAACTCACCACCATCACCGCAGACTCATTCTCAAACTAGATAGAGGTGACCAGAACACTGACTACAGCAAGGGACCATAAATAGCCAGATCATTTGATGAAAACACTGGCTGACTAATGGGTCCCACTCAAAGGGGCAAGCCCCTTTGGCTCTCCCCTTCCTTGATAATAGATTACTGCAGATGTACCAGTTTTTAAACCTGCTGACAATAACACTCAGAATACTTAGAACTAATTGATACACTGCTTCTTAACTCATCTTCAGTGAAATGTCTTTTCTGATCCACCAATCAGATATGCCAGCTCATTCTTAGAATACTTTGATTATTCCAGTGCTTGTTTTTGCATTTTCATTGTCCCACCTGGATTGGCCACTGTGAGAATGGGCTACTGGGCTTGATGGACTATTGGTCTGACTCAGTAAGGCTATTTTTATGTTCTTAAATCAGTAAGGAGAAAGGGAAGGTAATAAAAATAGGAAATTAGTCTATGGAGAAACAGTCAAGGAATATAGGCCACACTGAATTTCTATTACGTTATTGAAATGTCTCCCATTTCCTATACAACACTATGGCCTGGATGATCTTTAGATTAAAAAGGTACAATAAGTGCTACCCCTCTGTTAATACAATATTACTGGCTGCCAGTTCAGTCCAAATTATATTTAAAGATGGCCTGCATGGTTTATATTTTGTTATGGCAATCTTCAGCATATTTGATTCATGGATCAATGTTTATTGAAATCTCCCTCTGTTAGGGGCATATGGCTTAAATGCATACTGGATATTTCTTTTAGAATTATTTACCTTTGTGTGCATTAAACAGCAATCCTTACTTTTTGCAGACAATAAAATATTTTTTTATTCTACAGATATTTAGTCCTGAAATGTGTATGTGTATGTCAAAGCAGGAAGAGGTGGTCGGAGCATACAACGAGTGATTTCCTTCACTCGCCAGTGCTCTGGCTGCCCTCTCCTGCCTCTCCATCTGCCCTCTCCTGCCTCCCCTTCGCGGTTAGAAAATACCATGAATGACCAGGATTGTGAACCGCAAATTCGCGGGGAGCATTGTGTATATATATATATATATATATACTAGCTGATGCCCCGGCGTTGCACGGGTATTTAATTATAGCAATAACACTGTAAATGGATTCAAATAAAGATACTTTATAGTGGTGAATGAAATTATTTTTTTATAGCTTTATAAAAAGTACAATATTCAAATTATAAAGTGAAATATTTGACAAAATGAATACAATACAACTAACACAAAACTTGATTATAAACAACATTTTTAGTTTCACCTCCAGGAGCAAGAACATATACATTCTTGGGTGAACCCACCCTTGAGCAAACAACATAGAGTTGTCCATGGGAAAAACAGGGGGATCTTAAATCCACTCCACAGTATGTAATAGTCTGTCCTTGTGATTTGTTGATTGTGATAGAGAATGCAAGTCTCACTGGAATTTGCAATCTCTTAAACTGAAAAGGAAGATCTGTTGGAATAAGTGGTATCCGCGGGATAAATACGGTTTCACCTTGTCCCTTTCCGGTTAAGATAGTCGCTTCAATTACATTGGCCAGTAACCTCTTTACACAAAGCCTTGTGCCATTACAAAGTTTTGGTGGGTCAAGGTTGCTAAGTAAAATAACTGGAGATCCCACAGCTTTTTACATTTTTTCCATTGACTTGAATGGGTGAATTCAGATTTTCTGTTTGTAGCTCCGCCCACGTGTGCAGGTGGACCGCGAGACCCCCAGAACATATCACCCCAGGTAGTGAGGGATCTGCATACCAAGTTTCGTTCAAATCGGTTCCACAACTTTTTACATATTTTCCATTGACTTGAATGAGTGAAATCAGATTTTCTGTTTGTAGCTCCGCCCACGTGTGCAGGTGGGCCGCGAGACCCCCAGAACATATCACCCCAGGTAGTGAGGGATCTGCATACCAAGTTTCGTTCAAATCGGTCCCACAGCTTTTTACATTTTTTCCATTGACTTGAATGGGTGAAATCTGATTTTCTGTTTGTAGCTCCGCCCATGTGTGCAGGTGGGCCGCGAGACCCCCCAGAACATATCACCCTAGGTAGTGAGGGATCTGCATACCAAGTTTCGTTCAAATCGGTCCCACAGCTTTTTACATTTTTTCCATTGACTTGAATGGGTGAAATCTGATTTTCTGTTTGTAGCTCCGCCCACGTGTGCAGGTGGGCCGCGAGACCCCCAGAACATATCACCCCAGGTAGTGAGGGATCTGCATACCAAGTTTCGTTCAAATCGGTTCCACAACTTTTTACATATTTTCCATTGACTTGAATGAGTGAAATCAGATTTTCTGTTTGTAGCTCCACCCACGTGTGCAGGTGGGCCGCGAGACCCCCAGAACATATCACCCCAGGTAGTGAGGGATCTGCATACCAAGTTTCGTTCAAATCGGTCCCACAGCTTTTTACATTTTTTCCATTGACTTGAATGGGTGAAATCTGATTTTCTGTTTGTAGCTCCGCCCATGTGTGCAGGTGGGCCGCGAGACCCCCCAGAACATATCACCCTAGGTAGTGAGGGATCTGCATACCAAGTTTCGTTCAAATCGGTCCCACAGCTTTTTACATTTTTTCCATTGACTTGAATGGGTGAAATCTGATTTTCTGTTTGTAGCTCCGCCCACGTGTGCAGGTGGGCCGTGAGACCCCCAGAACATATCACCCCAGGTAGTGAGGGATCTGCATACCAAGTTTCGTTCAAATCGGTCCACAGCTTTTTACATTTTTTCCATTGACTTGAATGGGTGAAATCTGATTTTCTGTTTGTAGCTCCGCCCACGTGTGCAGGTGGGCCGCGAGACCCCCAGAACATATCACCCCAGGTAGTGAGGGATCTGCATACCAAGTTTCGTTCAAATCGGTCCCATAGCTTTTTACATTTTTTCCATTGACTTGAATGGGTGAAATCTGATTTTCTGTTTGTAGCTCCGCCCACGTGTGCAGGTGGGCCGTGAGACCCCCAGAACATATCACCCCAGGTAGTGAGGGATCTGCATACCAAGTTTCGTTCAAATCGGTCCACAGCTTTTTACATTTTTTCCATTGACTTGAATGGGTGAAATCTGATTTTCTGTTTGTAGCTCCGCCCACGTGTGCAGGTGGGCCGCGAGACCCCCAGAACATATCACCCCAGGTAGTGAGGGATCTGCATACCAATTTTCGTTCAAATCGGTCCCATAGCTTTTTACATTTTTTCCATTGACTTGAATGGGTGAAATCTGATTTTCTGTTTGTAGCTCCGCCCACGTGTGCAGGTGGGCCGCGAGACCCCCAGAACATATCACCCCAGGTAGTGAGGGATCTGCATACCAATTTTCGTTCAAATCGGTCCCATAGCTTTTTACATTTTTTCCATTGACTTGAATGGGTGAAATCTGATTTTCTGTTTGTAGCTCTGCCTATGTGTGCAGGTGGGCCGCGAGACCCCCAGAACATATCACCCCAGGTAGTGAGGGATCTGCATACCAAGTTTCGTTCAAATCGGTCAAGCCGTTTTTGCGTGATCGCGGCACATACACACACACATGCATACACACATACATCCGATTTTATATATATAGAAGAAGATAGAAGATATATATATGTAATTATCACACAAATCTTTGCTCTTGTCTGATAACCAAGTTGCAGTGTATCAGATCTAAATTTCTAAGTGTATTTAGTATTTGATATATAGCATTAGCAAATGCATCTATGCAGTTTACATTTAATATAAAGATTAAAATAGAGTGAAATTTGAAAGACCAATAAAAAAAGTGAAGTTACATTTTAGACAGATAAAGACAAATAAAATATGTTAAAATTTAAATGTAATTTAAAATTTTAAATGTGTGCTTTTAATTCCAAACTGGTGTTCACTGAGTCATGCCTGAAATATGGATATAAGCTGATTGAATAAACTAAACTAAACTAACACGCTTATATACCGCATCTTCTCTATAAGAATAGAGCTCAGCACGGTTTACAATAAAATTAATAAAGCATAAGGGAAAGAAAAGATATACTGTACAGTGAAATTCGTAGAGAATAGAGATAAAAGAGGTTTTACCGTTTTGAAGATAACCAAGTTTTCAGATGCTTACGAAATAGTTGAAAAGAGCCCATGTCCCGTAACTGTAAAGGGAAATTATTCCAAAGAGCAGTTATTTTGAAACAAAGATTTCCCCAATTTACCAATGAAGGCGATGCCTTTCAGTGAGGGGAAAGATAATTTGGGGGTTTTGTATAGTTCTGATTGTGCCAGATCTTTTAGAATTCCATGACAAAGGGATTAGTGAAGGAAAAATGCCATACAAGATCTTAAATGTTAAATAGGCACATTTGAAATGTACCCTATAAATTATTGGAAGCCAATGAAGTTTTAACAAAAGCAGAGATATATGCTCAAATTTACATTTAGCGAAAATTAACCTGGCCGCGGTATTTTGGATTAATTGAAGTCTTTGAAGACTTTTTTGGGTCAGACTTAGGTAAATCGAATTACAGTAGTCCAACTGCGAAAGAATGATCGATTGTACAAGAACAGCAAAATGTTGTTGATGGAAACAAGATCTAACTTTTCTCAGCATATGAAGGCTGAAGAAGGATTTTTTTTTTTTTTACCAGGGAATTGATATGTTCATTGAATGAAAGTGATGAATCTATAAATAAAGCCCAAAACTTTACTTGAAAACTCAATCTGCAAAGATGTACCTGACGGCAATACAATAAAGGAAGGAAGACCAAGACATAACAATTTTGTTTTGGTCTCATTTAACTTCTTTTGCACAGAAAGGACCCAAGATTGAAATTTCATTATGCAATCTATTATGTTTGCAGAGAGGTTGGAAATATTCGAATCTACTTCAAGGAGTATGAAGATGTCATCAGCATAAGTATATAGAGATTCAAGAGGAGATAATTTGGAAAGTATCAGAGTGGTCATATAAATGTTGAAGAGAATGGGAGACAAAGGTGATCCCTGTGGTACTCCGCATAATGGCTTCCAAGGAAGAGACATATAGGCCCAAATTCTGTAACCAGCGCCTAAAGTTAGGCACCTATTTTGGAGGCGCCTATCTAAATTGAATAACAAGCTCAATTAAGCTTTTTAATCAGCACAGATTGAAACATAGGCGCCTATCAAGAAAGCACGATTCTATAACAAGGCACCTCTAAAAATGTAGGCGGCCTTCAAAGAAATAGGTGCTATGCATGTTAGGCATGGGCGTGGCTACATGGTAGGCGCCTTGTTGCAGAATCACTGCTCTTAAGCGTGCTTAAGTGCTCAGCTTGGCGCCTAACTTTTAGTTGTGCCTAGAGCTGACCTATTTATTGGGTGCCTCCAAAATAGGTTCCACTCAGCGTGATTTATTAAACAGTGCCCAATTTTAATTGAATCACGCTGAACAGTGCCTAATTAGGCACCTAACTTTTGGGCGCTTCTTATAGAATTTGCCCTATACTGCCATTCATGTTGACAGGATATGAGCGGGATCACAGAAATTTGGAAAACCAGTCTAGAACTGTAGAATCAATACCTATCTCAGAAAGCTGATAGATCAGAATGTCGTGGTGGATGAGATTGAAAGCCGCAGATAGATCGAACTATAACATAATTGCAAACTTGTTACTCAAATGAAGTTGCTGAACCTTTGAATAAAAACTTTTAAATGCATCTGAGTAAAATCTTTTAAATGCATCTGAAAATAAAAAAGATTTTCAAAGTGATTTGAAACATTCTAAATTGATTTCAGACGTAATGTGATTAGGGAGGGCATTCCAGAGTTGTGGATCATTAACTGAAAAAATACGCTCTCTAGTAGAAGCATATGTGACATATCTTACAGATGGAATAGAAAGAAGGTTTTGTTGAAGTGAACGAAGTATGCAAAAAGGTATATACGGTTTCAAATAATTGTTGAGATACGGCGGAGATCGAGTAGAACGTGTCTTAAAAACCAAAAGCAAAATCTTATATGTTAAATGATGATTAATAGGCAACCAATGAGCTGACTTTAAAAGTGGTATGACATGATCAAATTTCTTTTTCCCAGTTATTAATTATCTAGAAGTATTTTGAACTAGTTGTAAATTACAAATATCTTTACATCTGGTGCCATAATATAGAGAATATAGTGGTTATTAGTGCAGGGAGCCATGCTAAATGCCCGCACTGCTCCCGATGCCCATAGGAACTCTATGAGTGTTGGGAGCAGCATGGAGCATTCAGCATGGCTCCCTGCACTAATAACCACTATTGCAGTTTAGTAAAAGGGGGGAGCAAGTGAACTAATTACCAACGAGTGAACAAGAATATTATAATATTTTTCAGACTATAAGATGCCACCTGTAGAGGAGGAAAACCCAAGAAAAAAAATTTGGTTCAGAATTTTTTTCTTCTTGGTTTTTCCTCCTCTACACGTAGGTGCGTCTGCTGGTCTGATCTGGTGCTGGGAAGCCCGCAGCCCCCACGGTACCTTTTGTAGTGGCGGTGGTCCAGCACGGTCTCCTTGACGGCTGCCTTTGTCTTAGAAGAGCAACACAGGAGGCTAGGAAAGAGTAGTCCTCCAACTGCTGCTAGTCCATGTGGTAATTGGGTAGGTGACTAGTTCGTTCCATCTCGTTATATGCTTAAATATTTATATGTTCAATGGTTCATGTTTTCATTATTATGTGTTATAAGCAGAACAAACTTGTTTCACGTGGAGTATCCCTGTATCCTTCCCTTTTTTGTTTAATCTATAGGGCTGACCATCTGCTTTGATATGAACTGAAGAGTAAAAGGACAGTCCATAGAGATGGGAGGTGAAGTGAAGTAAATGCTACACAAATCTTGTATGAAGGGATCGACTATCCAAGAGTTCAGGAATGAGGTGCCTATTTACCTGCACTAACAGTTTTAGGGTTCTGAAGAATACCTCTTGAATGCAGTGAAGTAGCAGTGTGTTCCTCTATCCTTGTCCTTATTTGATAAAGGAAAGAGACAAGAAAACCAGGCTTCTTGGCTCAACTGATGCAGTAAGCAGGCTAATGAACATCTGGCATGGTGGACTTCAGGAATGAGGTGTCTATTTACTAGTTACTAGTGCTGTCCAATTCACGATTCGAATTGGTTCACCGATTCACTTCGAGTGAATCGATTCGAATCGATTTAAATTTTTAAAAAATCGGCTTCCTGATTCGGACCCTCTCCGCTCATGCCCTAAAGCAGGAACGCCAGCGCTGCTCTTGCTGGCCACTGCCGCACCTGTTTTAGAGGGCGAGGAGGGAGGGTCAGTCGAAGTGCTGCGTCCGGCTACTCTCCTGGCCTCCCTGAAGGACTGCCCCCCCCAAAAGTCTGCGCACCCCCCCCCCGTTAAGACCTCCGTGTTCCCCCTGGCCTCCCCGAACCGTTTACCTTACAGCTTCAGCTGAAGATCGCGGTTACAGCTCTTTGCACTCTGATGTCTGAGGAGGGGCAGGACCGCAGCAGTGGAAACAGCTCAAAGCACTGTAGTGCAAAGAGCTGTAACTGCCATCTTCGGCTAATGCAGTAAGGTAAACGGTTCGGGGTGGCCAGGGGGACACGGAGGCCTTCCCGGGGGGATGCGCAGTCTTCCGGGGGGGGGGGAGGCAGTCCTTCAGGGGGTGGGACAGGCCTTGTGGGGGGGTGCAGGCCTTCAAGAGGTGAACAGGCCTTTAACGGGAAACATGCTTTTAAGGGGGGGACAGGCAGGCCATGGGGGGGCAGTCCTTCAGGGGATGGGACAGGCCTTTACGGGGGTGACAGGCCAGGGATGGTGGCATAGGCCTTCAGGGAGGACAGGCAGGCTTTCAAGGGGAAACAGGCCTTCATGGGGGGACAGACCTTCAGGGGAGGGGGCCCTGGTATAGAAGTACACAGAGGGAGGGAAGGGGGGTTCAAAGAGACTTTGGAGGGGAAGGAATAATGGGTCTAAAAATAGAGGAGAGGGATAGAGATGATGGACAATGGGATTTAGGGAGGGAAGGAACAAAAAGGGAGAGAAGTTGGACACAAGGGATGGTGTGGAGGGGGGATAGAGATACTGGATAGGAGGGTAATTGGGAAAAGAAAGGGAGAGATGTGGACCCTGGGGTAGTGGGGAAGGAGGGAGAGATGTTGGATGAAAGGGTAATTAAGAAAAAGTGGATCTGTGGATGGAGACGAAAAAAAAGAAAGATGCCAGACCTCTGGAGGAGGGAAGGGTAACGGAAGGGGAGGACAGAAAATGACAGATGGATGGTTAGAAAGAAGAAGACCCTGGCAAGCAAGTTATCAGAAGACAACCAGAGCCTGGGACCAACAAGATTTGAATAACGACCAGACAACAAAAGGTAGAAAAACTAATTTTATTTTCCATTTTGTAATTACAATATGTCAGATTTGAAACGTATATCCTGCCAGAGTTGGTGTTAGACAACAAACGTGAGCTAGGATTTAACAGAGAGAGGAAATGTCTTTTTTGTTTGTTTATTTTGTTTACACCATAGCGCCAGTGTGGTTAGGAGAAGGCAAAGGCGGTGAAGAGGCTATAAAATAAACCCACCAGGATGTTTGAAAAAAACACCCAAATGGGCAGGAAAATCAAATTGAATCAAAAAACCAATTCAGGAGGCTGAATCAAATCAAATCGAAATTTTTTGCCTGAATCGGGCAGCACTACTAGTTACTGACTGTAGCCAATCACAGAGCGGCGTGCGACTAGGCAGGAAGGGCAAAGGTCACGCTCCTGCTTTGTGCATCGCTCTTCTAAGACAAAGGCAGCCATCCAGGAGACCGTGCTGGACCACTGCCACTACAAACGGTACTGGGGGAGGGGGAGCTGCGGGTGGCTTCGGGCTTTGGGTGGCTGCGGGCAGCACTAGAAGGGAATAGCAATAGTATATCATCTGCATAAAAGTGAAATGAAATACCACTGAATAAGAGTGGCTAGTGAACTGATGAATAAGTTGAAGAGAAGCAGTGATAAAATTGATCCCCGAGGGACACCCACAGTTCAAAGTGCCTCTTGAGGCAGATGATAAAGGATTAATTACTTTATAAGAAAGGTTAGACAGAAAAGAGGAACAGCAGGCAAACACTGTGCCAGTCAAACCAAGTATGAGAGACATGTATTGTAAGTAGTAGAGAATGATTTACCAGATTAAAGGCAACAGATAGATCTAATGAAATGGCTGGAACAGTGTTATGTCTACAGTATCTATATGGGAATGGATTTCACCCTGATCTGACTCGAATGCTGTATTAACTGTAGTGAAAACAGCTATGCATTTTGCCTCGGAAGTTCATTATTTAGGTGAGACTTTGGACTCTCAGTTGAACTTTAAGTTACACCTACAGAATGTGATTAAGAAGACCTATTTCAAATTGCGGATGTTAAGCAAACTTCAAATATATTTAACAAGTAATGATTTCAAGTTAATTCTTCAGTCTGTTGTGTTAGCTAGTTTGGACGGTTGTAATGTGTGTCTGGGAATGACATCTGCTAACCTGTGTGCATTGCGAATTGTTCAAAATTCTATTATTAGAGTTTTGTTTGAGGTTGGAAAGTATGAATATGTTACATTATATTTTATTCAAACACAACAAAAAGGCCACCAGTAGACCTAGAAAGATACAACTAGCTCATACAAGGAGACGAAGACTTAATATCTCAAGTGCCCAAAGCTGGTGACCAGGGCAAATCGTAGTCACTCAGCTTATATCAGGGCTATCATTGATTGATCTAGGACATTATATTTTATCACAAAAATATAACCACAATTAAGCACAAAAATACTTCAAAAGATACAAGACCATTGTGTAAAGGGACACAGGTAGAAGGTAGAAAACTCACAAAATCCAAATATTTTTCATTATAAATATTTGATAAGGGGTCCTCAGTGTGATGTAGCAAAGTTCAAAGAGCAGATGACAAAGCACCCGCTCAACTGCTTAAAGCCGAAGGCAGAATCCCCCTAGGTTACTGCTGCACACTAGTGCTGCCCGATTCACGATTCAAATCAATTCACCGATTCATTTCGTGTGAATCGGTTCGAATCGATTCAAAAGCCCAAAAAAATTGGCCTCCTGATTCGGCGTTTGACCCTCCCCCCCCCACCCCCTAAAGCAGGATCGGCAGCGCTGCCTCTTGCTGGCCGGCCGCTGCCACTCCTGCTTTAGAGGGCGAGTGGGGAGTGTCAGTGCTTCTGTCCGGCTTCCCCCCTGGCCTCCCGGCATCGATTTACCTCATTTAATCAGCCTGCATAAGATCACTAGTGTTAGCGATCTTTGCAAGCTGCCGTCGGGTCTTCCGAGCTGTCTTCTCTCTGCCGCGGTCCCGCCCCTCCTCTGACGTCAGGGTGCAGGCCTTCAGGGGGGTCAGGAAGGCCTTAGGGGGACAGGCAGGCTTTTGGGGGGAACAGGCAGGCCTTGGATGCAAGCCTAAAGGGGGAACAGGCAGGCCTTGGGTGCAGGCCTTCAGGGAGGACAGGCAGGCTTTTTGGGGGGGGAACAGGCAGGCCTTGGGTGCAGGCCTTCTGGGGGGGACAGGTAGGCCTTGAGTGCAGGCTTCAGGGGGGACAGGCAGGCCTTCAGGGGGGACAGGCAGGCCTTGGATGCAGGCCTTCAGGGGGGACAGGCAGGCCTTCAGGGGTGGGGTGTAGGCCTTCAGGGGTGGGGTGTAGACCTTCAGGGGGGGACAGACCTTCAGGGTAATTGACCCTGGTGTAGAAGTACACGGAGGGATGGAGGGAAGGGGGGGGTTCAAAGAGACGTGCATATGCTGGACTTTGGGGGGAAGAAATAATGGGTCTAAAAATAGAGGAGAGGGAGAGAGATGATGGGCAATGGGATTTAGGGAGGGAAGGAACAGAAAGGGAGAGAAGTTGGACACAAGGGATGGTGTGGAGGGGGATAGAGATACTGGATAGGAGGGTAGTTGGGAAAAGAAAGGGAGAGATGGTAGACCCTGGTGTGGTGGGGAAGGAGGGAGAGATGCTGGATGAAAGGGTAGTTGAGAAAAGGTGAATCTGTGGATGGAGACAAAAAAAAAGGAAAGATGCCAGACCTCTGGGGGAGGGAAGAGAAACGGAAGGGGAAGACAGAGATGGCAGATGGATGGTTAGCACGGAGAAAGAAGAAAGAAGGAGACCCTGGCAAGCAAGTTATCAGAAGACAACCAGAGCCTGGGACCAACAAAAGGTAGAAAAACTAATTTTATTTTCTGTTTTGTGATTACAGTATGTCAGATTTGAAACGTGTATCCTGCCAGAGCTGGTGTTAGACCGCAAATGTGAGCTAGGATTTAACAGAGAGAGGAAAAGGTCTTTTGTGTTTGTTTACACCACAGTGCCAGTGTGGTTAGGAGAAGGTAAAGGGGGTGAAGAGGCTATAAAAGTGGTGAAGAGGTTATACAATAAACCCACCAGGATGTTTAAAAAAACAAAACAAAACACCCAATTGGGCAGGAAAATTGAATCGAATTGAAAAATCGATTCAATAGGCTGAATCGAATCAAAATTTATTGTCCTGAATCGGGCAGCACTGCTGCACACCATCAAAGATACCCCAAGAATGTGCTGATATGTGTATTTAACAATGTAATAAGTGATAAAGTAAACTAAGTACTACAAAAACAATGAAATGGAGTTTCTCTGCCTCCAACCTGTGAGCCTGTGGCGTACCGAGCATATGTGGCACCCGGGGCCCATCATTTTTTTGACACCCCCTCCCCTCCCCCGCCTCACCATCTGTATGACAAACATGATGTAACCCACCCTGTCAAGTCTCAGCCATGGCTTGACAATTCTTCCGGACCCCAGCATTTACCTAGCTGGGGACCGCTCACCTTTCCGCTGCCTTCTAACTCCTTCCCTGGACCCTCTTCTGCTCTTCCCTGCCCTCTGAAAGTCTTTGATGTGCTCGCACGCATCTGGCCTAGTCCCGGCTCCTTCTGCGCATGCACCATCAATCCGCCAGCGTTCCCCAGCGACTAGCAATCAGCTGATTGCTGCCGCTGGGGGAACCGGACTGCTGCCTCATCTGCAGCGCTGCCGGGATCCCCCGAAGGATCGCCGCAGAGCCGCGATTAAACCTCCTACCTGCCCTGGGATCGCAGCAGAGCCACGGCCCTGCCTGCTGTTCTCTCTCACCTGGAAATTCCTGGAACATGAACCCAAGGCTGGGAACACCCCCTCATGCTTTCATCATGTCCATCCCCCCGCCTCTCCCCTTGGTAGGCCACTGCTGTGAGCCAACAGAAAAAAGAAACAATCGGTGTGAAAAATTTGTTCAACAGGCAGTAAATTATTACGGAGCTGGAACCGCTGCACCCTTAGTCAAAACAATGTATTTCACCATAGTACAGGCACCACGTTCCTCAAGCAGTTAGTTGGTTAATCAATGTTCATGCAGATGTCCGTGCAGAAGTCCAAACAAGCCCGGTCTCAAGGCTGAAAAGCCCCTTCCTCAGGAAACTGCCGAACCACAACTCCAAAAGCACAAACACCATTGATCCGAAGGCTACAGGAGGGGCATCATATTTTGTAACATTATATTGGTTGACCATGGAATACAGAGTGAAGTATAAGTTGTTTACTTCAGCGCACATCGTTTATCACCAAAATATCTGTAGGATTGTATGACGCTTTATATGCCTTCTCGAACATTGTGATCTGCTTATTCCTGTGACACTGTGATTTGATTGTTCCTACTCATAAGAAACTGCAGAGTCTGTGAGATCTAGTACTGGAACAGGCTCCCAGTATAATATCTCACAACAAAAAGAGCTGTGTAAATTCAAGAAATTGTTAAAATGTCATCTGTATGATGGTTGATGTTTTATTGGACCAGTAATTGTGAAGCTTTTTGAATTGTTTGTCTTGTTTTGGTTTTAATGTTTATAAATTATGTATGTAAGGTTGTAATCCACCTTGTTAAAGACAGACTATAAATAATAAACTATAAACTATACAAACTATAAGTACTGCTGTGATAATGGTTTCAGTGCTAGAGTGAGTTAAAAATCCTGACTGTCTACGGTGAAAAGCAAGAGACTTTTCCAGAAAAGAAGACAGAAGTATAAACTATCTTTGCTAGAACCTGTGAAAGAAAGCTTACATTCAAAACTGGTCTATAATGGTGGAAATTTGTGGGTCGAAGGTAGGTTTTTTTTTATTAATTGATGAACTAGTGCACATTTTCTATTGAGTTGCAGTCAGGGGACAAAGAGAAAAGGGGCCAAAAAGCAACATAAATTTTTTCCTTTTCTTTTGTGCATTTTGCTTTAAATAAAAGTAAAGAAACAAAACAAAACAAATATTTTTCAAGGAATATCCCTACTCTTTCCCTGCCTAAAAAGTCTCTGAAAATTGCACCCTCCCATCAATGTGAGAAAACGTATATGCGCTGTTTCACAGAACACATGATCTAGGGCAGGGGTAGGCAATTTCAGTCCTCGAGAGCCGGAGCCAGGTCAGGTTTTCAGGATATCCACAATAAATATGCCTAAGATAGATTTGCATCTCAAGGAGGCAGTGCATGCAAATCCATCTCATACTTATTCATTGTGGATATCCTGAAAACCTGATCTGGCTCCGGCTCTCGAGGACTGGAATTGCCTACCCCTGGTCTAGGGCAGAGGTTCCTAACACATGGTATGCATACCCTATGGCACATTTATTTATTCAAATATATAAAAATTCAATGGAAAAACAAAACTCATTTGTTCTTTAAAAACCTGTATAAATTATATATTGTGAATTAAATATTATGAGTGCTCAGTTTAAAACACCATCTAAACACAGCAGTAGTGTTAACTAATGATGTTAAATCAGGACAGCATCACACCCACCTGCCTACCTTAAACATTGCTGTAGTTGTTATTGTAAATCTGTTAAGCAAGTTTATAAGATCATGTATTATATAGAAGTTGCACTTAACTCTGATGGAAATTCTCCGTGATCAACTTCCTGTCAGGAGTACGAAAAGATACGAGAGTCTTAATAAAGTCTATACTGCTGGTTAGTTTCCAAGTTTCCAAGCGTTCTCACTCCATTTGTGCTCCAAAAATGTGAAATATAAGTGCAAGTCCCTTGAACACAAAATCTACTACCTTCTCTTCCTCTACACCGATCGTGTTTCACACATCCTGCTTCATCAGGAGGAAGATTGGTAAGTTAACCTCAGATCTCCAACCGGGAGGAATTGAAATCAAAAGTTTCCTGCTGCTTTTATGCGAATCGACCATCATAATACAGATTATATGATCATCAAGAGAAGTAGAGATCTAGCAAGGAAACGCCTCTGCAATGTTTTTAGATATGTTTTTAGCAGTTTTCTGAACTGCAACAAATTTTGACAAAACTTTAAAGTGCCAGTCATGGCGTTCCACAGAACAGGTACAGCAGTAGAAAAGCAGGAATTTTTTAGTTCATACATACCAAGCACACTGTTTGATCTCTCTGTATCAAGTAACTGAAGACTTTCAGACCTCAGGCAAGCTGGCATAAACACCTTGTTGTACTAGTTTTAAAATTTTAAATTGAACATGAAATGATACTGGTAACCAGTGTAATTTTTTTTTTTAAGATGGGAAAAATGTGATCATAATGAGACATGCCCATCAACATCCAAGCAGCTGAATTCTGAGTAGTCTGCAGTGCATTGATACGAGTGTTCGGTATGCCGAAGTAAATACCATTACAGTAGTCTATTTACGATAACACCATCATTTGTAATACTTGTCTGAAATCCCAATTTTTGTATGTGTATCATTGTCCGGGGGTACGTGGTACCGCATGATTCCCACCCTCCCTTTGCCACTGCTGCCACTATCAAATATCTTCTGCCTTCCTTATGCCACCGCCACTGTGATCTTTTCTCCCCCCGTACTAGCACCGGCAGCTTACTTTGTACTTTTAACTTATACACACAGCTGCCAGTAGTGTTAGTTTAGCGATTCCATTAGGCAGCCTTGGGTCTTTGCTAGGCTGGGCCACCTACAAGGAAAGAGAAAGTTGCATCATCAGAGGTGGGCCCGACCTAGCAAAGGCCCCAACGCTGCTTAATGTAATTGTTAAACTAATGCTACTGGCAGCTGTGTGGGGAAGTTAAAAGCACACAGCTGCTGGACATGGTAGGATTACCATATCTTTGACCTGAAAAAAAAGAGGACAAATGACCACATCTCACCCCACCTCTGGCCCAGTCTCCCCTCCCCCCCTCCCCTCCCCCCGAAGCTAGTTTGGCAAGGCTGGCTTACAAAGAATCTGGTGACTCCACCCTTCTTACCTCCTTGGCACTACAATTCTATTTTCTTTGGGCTGCTGGCATCTCAGCGACATGAGCCTGCTGCTGTTAACCTGTCCCAGAAGCCACCTCTCTGCAGGTCCCATCTCTATAAGAACAAGAAGTTGCTGCTGAGAGGAGCTTTCAGGGCAGGCTTACAGCAGCAGGCTCATGTCGCTGAGATGCCAGCAGCCCAAAGAAAATAGAATTGTAGTGCCAAGGAGGTAAGGGGGGCGGACAGACACACCAGATTCTTAGTAAGCCAGTCCTGCCGAACCCAGACAGATGCCACAATTCAAAAAACCTGTCTGGACACCCAAACAGTTCTCTAAAAAGTGGACATGTCCATGTTTTCCCGGATGTACAGTAACCCTAGGACATGGGGAAGAGGAAGGGAAAGGTGCTGCTGAACAGAACGGAGGGGAAGTTGCTGCTGGACCTGGAGGAAAAGTGAAGAGAAGGGAGATGTGCTGCTGGATATGGAGGGTAAGGGAAGGAAAGAGAGAGGTGCTGATGTTACTTGCTCCAATAGTGATACAAGATTTTCAAAGGGAAACTCTCCAGGAACTTTCTTTTTAAAATTCATTTGTATGCCTCTCTTGCTTTGGCAATACAAGTACAAATTTTCATGCCAATAATTTTATGACTTCCTGATCTCCGACTAGATAGAACTCAGTCCGTCTGCTCTGACTGTCTACTGCCTCACTTACGCAAAAACACTGTCCAGCCAAGGGAGAAATGAAACAGTTCCAAAGCACGGAATTAAATTAATTGCTGCAATTATTCCCACAGGGTCCAGGAGCCGGAGGCTGCTCACACCAGGTTTCCTGTGAACCAATTAGAACTTTTCTGAGCTTCAGTGAGCGCAGAAGGGAGCTGGCGTGTGAGAAAAAGAAAGGTGCAAAAATGATGATAATTCCTAATTTAATTTGATGTGCACCTGCATCCATGTCTACTTCTTCACAGGGTGCCAGACTGCATGCTTTACACTGACCTTCCAGAGGCTCCAGCAATGAAACAATCATCACCAAATTGATGACATGCAGGCCTAGCTATGAAAGCACTGTGTGCTCACTAAATAGCATGGCAGACATGAATGTGGTTATTTCAGCAGGCTTAGTCGTGATTTCCACGTGTAAATGCCAGCATTTACATGTGCATATACATGCAAAACTGAAGTTAGAAAGCCAATATATACACATGTAAATCCACAGTATGTAGAGATTTTAAGGAGGCATTGCATGAGGTCTACAAAATCTTGAGTGATGTAGAATGAGTACAAGTGAATCCATTTTTTACTCTATCAAAAATGACAAACACTAGGGGATACTCAATGAAGTTAAATGGAAATACTTTGCAAAACAATGGCAGGAAATATTTTTTCATTCAAAGAACAGTTAAGCTCTGGAACTCGTTGCCAGAGGATGGAGAAACAGCAGTTAATGTAGCTGTGTTTAAAAGAGGTTTGGACAAGTTCCTGGAGGAAAAGCCCATTCTATTGGGGAAGTCACTGCTTGCCTTGGGGTTGGTAGCATAGAATGTTGTGTTTGCTCATAATACTGCATGGACAAATTATCTGTTCAGCCCTTTTTCCCATCTCTTAAAGAGGCCAAGGAATACCAGCCAGACAAACGAATTGAGGTTAAAACAAAAAGGCCTTCATGAGAGAGATCTGAGAAAACCTTCACAAAATAGTAGTAGCATTCACCAAGTATTTCCCTCCGAGCTGTGGGCTCTCAACCTTTTTATTAATTTTATGACATCATTTCATGTATTATTATTCATTAATTTTATGACATCATTTCATGTGTTATTATTCCTACATAAGTATTTTCCAGGACATGATAGAAGGGAGCGTGAGAAGCAAGTGGAAGATGCTGATCATACCAGTAAACTTTAAAGATGTATGCGGGTAGGAGAGGCACCAGAGCCCCATGTGAAGATGGCGCTCAGGGTGATCCACCCCCACCCACCCTTACCACGCCACTGAAGGGGGAGATCCCTGAGCAGCCCAATCATGTGGCCAGGACCATGGCGAAGCTTTATACAATGGATGCTGAATTTCACCAGCTTTTGGCCCACCAAAGGTGGATTCCTTGGTGACCCCAGTGAAGGTAGTCCCTGCAAGCTGGATTTTGTTCTTAAGAAACAGTTTGAGGCTGCAGCTATGGGATTAAAGACAGCGGTATCCTACATAGCACGTGCCTACCACTCCAAATTGCTCGGTGATCCGGAGGCAGAGGCCAGGAGGGATCAGCATTTTTTCCTGTCAGAACTGGAATATGAGGCAGATGCTGTATATGATATTTTCAGGGTATTGAGCAAAGTTTCTGCTATATTTGCCCATAGAATGCTGTGGATCAGCCAGGGGGCGTAGGGGGGGGGGAGGACACTGATCTTCCAAGGCGATGCTGAGCAGGTTACCTTTTAAAGGACAATTGCTCTCTGGAAAAAACTAATTGACCTCATGGCCAGTGTCAAGTTAAAGTCTTTGCCTGACAGCAGACAGAGAGCCCTTAAGGGTCAGAGTAATTTTTGCAGATCTAGGCGTTTTTGCCAGTACTCGAGAGGTAATTCTGACTACAGATGCCAGCCTCTACATTTGGGGAGCACATTGTGAAGGGAGTCTGGTTCAGGAATTCTGGTTCCCCTCCCAGAAGAAGTAGTTGATCAACCAGTTGAAGCTGAGAGCCATATGCCTGGTGCTCCAGCCTTATGGAAGCACCCTGCAGATCAAACCTGTGTGAGTTTTCTCTTGTAATGTGATGATGGTAGCTTACATCAATTGGCAGGGGGGTCTTTATACCTGGAAGCTCAAATGTTGTTTTGGTGGGTGGAGATCTAAATGACCATAAATCTCAAAGAATGGGCTCTATCTCAGGAGGCATTCAACAGAATTGTGTGTCATTAGGGGTGTCTGACTTTCAATTTGTTGACATCGGTGGCCAACAAGAAAATGTTGCGGTTCTTCAGTTGAAGATATGAGCCAGGAAGTGGTGGCTGGGATACCTTGATGCAACCATGACTAAGCAGGGCTCATCTGTACTTCCTCTATGACCCATGATAGGCAGAGTCTTACGAAGAATACTGTTGCATTCAGGGATGGTAGTTCTACTCACACTAGACTGGCCGAAGCTTCCATGGTATGCAGATCTTGTCCATTGATTGAGGGACAGGGCCTCGGACTCCTGTTCCATCCATGGTTGCTCACACAGGACTCAGTTGCCCTACAAGATCTGGAGCACACAGCCTTAACATGTAAAGGCTATCCAGATGAGGCAATTACCACCCTCTTACGATCCGAGAAGCAATCAGTGTTAGCTGCCTAGGTGAAAGCATGGAATTGTTTCTAGGTCTGGTGCGCACAAAAGAGTGTGGACCCAGTTTCGGCTCTGATCTTTTTGGTCCTAACATTCCTGCAGGAGGGATTTAAGAAAGGTCTGTTGACAGGCTCCCTTAAGATTTAAGTAGCAAGCTTTTCATATTTCAGACTTCAGGTGCACAGTAGTTCTTGGTTTCACATCCAGATGTGGCCAGGATTCTGAAGGAGGCTTTGTGCTTGTGTATTCCAATATGACACCCCTTTCCATCATGGAGTCTTAATCTTGTCCTGTTGGTGCTCTTTAAAGTTCCATCTGAGCTGCTGAAACAGGTGTTTCTAGTGGTGATTACTTCAGTTAGGCAAGTGTCAGAACTACAGGCCCTAATATGCAGAAAAAACTTCCTCAGAATTTAAGAGTCTGGAATGATACTGCATACTGTACCTTCTTTCTTACCAAAAGTGGTTTCCAGTTTTCATGTCAACCAGGAGGTATTATTGTCCGCCTTCACTACTTCAGGACCCAGGAAAGGGGACAAAATCCTGAATTTGATGGATGTTCACAGAGTGCTTCTTCGTTATCTGAAAATGATGAATGAGTTTTGACTGTCAGATCATCTCTTTGTACTGGCAGGTAGAACTCATAAGGGTCAACCAGCTTCTAAAGTGATCATTTTAATAGATTCATAAGGCCATTCATTGGCCTACATCGGGAGAGGGAAGCAACCACCTGTACTCTTAAAGGCACATTCCACTAGAGAAGTAGCATTCTCTTGGGCAGAGGCTACATCAGTCTCTCTGGAAAGGATTTGCAGAATGGCCACATGGTCCTCTTTCCATAGTTTCACAAAACTTTACAGAGTGGATGTGACAGCTAAACTGGATGCTGTTCTTTCAGCAGGCTCATCTATCCCAACCTAGATTCCAGGGACTACTTTGATATGTCCCAAGAGCTCAGGAATGAGATGCCTATTGCACTAGAAGGGAAGATTAAGTACTTATCTCAGTAATCTTCTTTCTAATAAATATACAACTCATTCCTGAAGTCCACCTTGCCAGATGTTCATTAGCCTTCTTACTGCATCAGATGAGCCAGGAAGCTCGGATTTCTTGTCTCTTTCCTTTATCAAATAAGGACAAGGATAGAGGAACACACTGCTACTTCATTACATTCAGGAGGTATTCTTCAGAACTCTAAAACTGTTAGTTAGGTAAATAGGCACTGTTACTCTTCAGTTCATATCAAAGCAGATGGTGATCTCTCAAGAGGAAACAAAAAAGGGAGGGGTACGGGGATACTCCATGTGAAACAAGTTTGTTCTGCTTATAACACATAATAATGAAAACATGAACCATTGAACATATAAATATTTAAGCATATAATGAGATGGACCGAACTAGTTACCTACCCGATTGCCACCTGCACTAGCAGCAGTAGGAGGACTACTCTTTCCTAGCCTCCAACTAGTTTAATCATTTTTGATAGGTGGTTCAGAAAAATTAGGTACTTACCGTCCCTTGGTACCTAATCTTTCCTAACCACCTATCAAAAATGATTAAACTAGATGAAGGCTAGGAAAGAGTAGTCCTTCTACTGCTGTGCCCTTAGGCACTGAACAGACGATAAAAAATTTAGCTTCAAAGGTAGTGTGGGAATATTAGTGGGGGTGTGGCAATAGGATCCACCAACATGATGACTTAGCTTTAGCTAGGACACTGAAATACAGACTTTATATTATGTTCTTCTGAAACCTGCGTATCTATTTATCTGTATCTCTATGAAATCCAAGTCCAATTCCCTCTGCCAATTATATTACTGGCAAGCAAATAAACCAGGTTCAGTGTTAAAAAAGTATAATATTTATTTATAGTGCAAGTGACAAATAATAATAAAAATTAGGTATGAGACAGTCTAACACTTAGGTTAGAATGCATAAGAAATATAATTACCCATAATTGTTTTATTGAGTACAGTATTTGGAAAGCAAATACTCATGTTCCCTAAGGCTAGAAATTGGGCCTTCTACCTACTCACAGAAAACAATTTTATCAAGGGCTAGAATAGGATCAAAATCAATAAAAAACAAAATGCTCTACTCTCATCCAAAGATGTCAAAATCACGGCCTAAATCTTCAAATAAAGTGGGGGAAAATACCTCAGTGGACACAGCACTCTGCTCAATGCAAGCTATTGCCAAGTAATTAAGCAAGAATGCATTAATCATAGGCCAAAAAACACCAATCATGAATAATACACACAGTGATTTTAATGAACAATGGGAAAAATGTATCAAGTTTAATAGATCTCTCCAAAAATCCACATAGCGTGGGTAGAAATACACTGAGTATGCAAAACAAGCATAGACGCTTATTCTTATAACTCGGTTAGAATGCTCCAAATGGACTTGTTCTTTTTGGGCAGAAAATATATTCTCATTATGAGCAAAAAATGTACTCTTTATGAGCAGAAAATAAGTGCACAAACAATGCTTAATTAAACTATTGTTCATAGCAGGACAGTTCAGTTTTCATAGTCACAGGAATCTTGCAGACAGGTGTACCTGTTTCGCTTAACACATCTTCAAGGGAAAATGAGAGAGAAGTTGCATATCTCATAGCCTGTCTGCAAGATTCCTGTGACTATGAAAACTGAACTGTCCTGCTATGAACAATAGTTTAATTAAGCATTGTTTTCTGCTCATAAAGAGTACATTTTTTGCTCATAAAGAAAGAATATATTTTCTGCCCAGAAAGAACAGTCCATTTGGAGCATTCTAACCGAGTTATAGGAATAAGCAACTATGCTTGTTTTGCATATTTGTTTCTGATTTTTGGAGAGATCTATGAAGCTTGATACATTTTTCCCATTGTTCATTAAAATCACTGTGTGTATTATTCATGAGTGTTTTTTTGGCTTATGATTAATGTGTGCTCGCCCGACTACTTGGCAATAGCTTGTATTGAAAGGAGTGCTGTGTCCACTGAGGTCTTTTTTTTCTCCACTTTTTTTTGAAGATTTAAGCAGTAATTTTGACATCTTTCAATGAGAGTTGAGCATTTTGCCTTTCACCTACTACACAGAAGGCTACCTATTACACTACCTATTACACAGAAAGCTATATGACCTGTGCTTGCAGGGAATAGCCAGCTTGGCTCTGGTACGATGCAGGATCAGGAACACTGCCCAGAACAGTCTGTGTGAGAGAGATGCCTCTCAGGCTTCAGCATCGCTGCAGGTGTTCATTAGGAAGCTCAGCACTGGAAAAGCTGTAGTCTGGGATCCAAAACTCTCTTCAGGTTCAGGCATTGCATAGCTGGGAGGCCTCATGATCATGAACCAGAAGCATGGGGTCCCTTAGAGCAGTGTTTTTCAACCTTTTTACACCTATGGACCGGCAGAAATAAAAAAATTATTCTGTGGACCGGCATCAGTCCGTGGACTGGCGGTTGAAGAACACTGGGCTAAGTCGTGAGCCAGACCCCGCCCATCTCTACCCAATGTCCACCCCAGACCCTGCCCTTAAAATAGTACTAATTGCACCTTGCACGTCCCTTGCCTCATCTGGAAGCCTTAAGTACATAAGTACATAAGTACATAAGTAGTCGCCTCCGCCGGGGCAGACCAGAGGTCCATCCAGCCCAGCGGTCCGCTCACGCGGCGGCCCATCAGGCATATTGCCTGGTCAGCGGTCCCTGACTAATTTTATTGCCTACCTCTACAGTTATCTCTAAACCTTCCACTGCTCTTATCTGTACCCCTCAATCCCTTTGTCTTCCAGGAACCTATCCAGGTCATCCTTGAAACCCTGTACTGTGCTATTTCTTATCACGGCCTCCGGAAGGGTGTTCCATGTGTCCACCACCCTCTGTGTGAAAAAGTACTTCCTTGCGTTTGTTTTAAACCTGTCCCCCTTCAATTTCATCGAGTGACCCCTTGTTCTTGTGGTTTCTTTCAAATTGAAAAATCTGTCTTTGTCAACCTTTTCGATGCCCCTCAGGATCTTGAAGGTCTCTATCATATCTCCTCTGAGTCTCCGCTTTTCCAGGGAGAACAGCCCCAGCTTCTTCAGTCTGTCAGTGTATGTAAGGTTTTCCATACCCTTAATCAGTTTAGTTGCTCTTCTCTGGACTCCCTCAAGCATTGCCATGTCCTTTTTGAGGTACGGTGACCAGTACTGTACACAGTATTCCAGATGCGGGCGCACCATAGCCCGGTACAGTGGCAGGATGACTTCCTTCGTTCTGGTCGAGATACCCTTCTTAATGATACCTAACATTTGGTTTGCTTTCCTCGAGGCTGTGGCGCATTGTGCCGACGCCTTCAATGTCGTGTCTACCATCACTCCCAAGTCTCTTTCCAGATTACTGACCCCTAGCATTGATCCCCCCATTTTGTAAGTGAACATCGGGTTCCTTCTCCCTATATGCATGACCTTGCATTTCCCTACATTGAAGCTCATTTGCCACTTTTTCGCCCATTCTTCCAATGTCGTAAGATCCCTTTGGAGATTCTCGCAGTCAACCGTGGTTTCAACCTTGCTGAATAGTTTGGTGTCATCTGCAAATTTGATGACCTCGCATTTTGTTCCCGCCTCCAGGTCGTCAATGAATATGTTAAACAGGAGCGGTCCCAGCACCGATCCTTGAGGAACCCCGCTCGTGACCCCTTGCCAGTCCGAGTAATGGCCCTTTACACCAACCCTCTGCTTCCTGTCTGCCAGCCAGTTTTTGATCCATCGGTGGACCTCCCCGTGCACCCCATGGTTCCATAGCTTCCTGAGCAACCGCTCATGTGGTACCTTATCGAAGGCTTTCTGGAAGTCTAGGTAAATTATGTCTATGGGTTCTCCTTTGTCCACCTGGTTGTTTACCCCCTCAAAGAAGTACAACAAGTTTGTGAGGCACGACCTACCCTTGCAGAACCCATGCTGGCTCGACCTTAGCTGTCCATTTTTTTCGATATGGTCACAGATGCTGTCCTTAATCAGTGCCTCCATCATCTTTCCCGGGACCGATGTGAGGCTTACCGGCCTATAGTTTCCCGGGTCGCCCCTCGAACCCTTCTTGAAGATGGGCGTGACATTAGCTATTTTCCAGTCCTCCGGGATCTCTCCAGTTTTTAGGGATAGGTTGCATATTTGCTGAAGTGTCTCTGCTATTTCATTCCTTAATTCCTTGAGCACCCTTGGGTGAATGCTATCCGGACCTGGCGACTTGTCGCTCTTTAGCTTGTCTATCTGCCTGAGGACATCCTCCTGGCTCACCTCTAATTTGACCAGCTTGTTATCTTGATCTCCATTTTCTATTTCCTCTGGTTCCGGAATGTTGGATGTGTCCTCCCTCGTGAAGACCGACGTAAAGAAGTCATTTAACTTGTCAGCTATTTCTTTTTCCTCCCTCACTACTCCCTTTCTATCCCCATCATCCAAGGGCCCCACTTCCTCCCTCGCTGGTTGCTTCCCCTTTACGTACCTGAAGAATGATTTGAAATTTTTTGCCTCTCCCGCTAGTCTCTCTTCATATTCCCTCTTTGCTCTCCTAACCACTCGGTGGCACTCCTTCTGGCTTTCCTTGTGTTCCTTTTGGTTGGCCTGCGTTTGATCCTGTTTCCATTTTTTGAACGATGCTTTCTTGTTACTGATCGCCTTTTTTACAGCTGCCGTTATCCATGCTGGGTTCTTTATTCGATTTTTCTTGTACTCTTTTCTGAACCTGAGGACGTACAGGTTCTGTGCTTCGTGCACCGTACGCTTGAGCAGGGTCCAGGCGCTTTCTACGGACTCTACCTTCCTTGTGCTGCCGTTGAGTTTCTTCCCCACCATTTTCCTCATTGCATCATAATTCCCTTTTCTGAAGTTGAGCGCTGTTGTTGTGGTTCTTTTCACCCTGGATGATCCCAGTTCTAGTCTGCACTGGATCATGTTGTGATCGCTGTTTCCCAGTGGGTCTAATACCGCTACTTCCTTTGCAGGTCTCCCCAGTCCACTGAAGATTAGATCAAGAGTAGCTTCTCCTCGTGTAGGTTCCATGACCAGCTGTTCCAGGAAGCAGTCCCTCGTGGCTTCCAGGAATTTGGTCTCTCTCTCGCAACTTGAGTGCCCGATACTCCAGTCTATCCCAGGGTAGTTGAAGTCTCCCATCACCACCACACTTCCATTCTTGCATACCTGCCGCAGTTCCGTCTCCAGGTCCCGGTCGATTTCTTCCGATTTCTTCTGATGTTGCAACGTCAGAGAGAAGGCTTCCAGTTCAGGCGCAGGATGCCCGTAGGAGCCAATGCCCATGGCTTTGTGCACTGAATCAGTTAGGAAGAAGGAGCTGGCTCGAAGATAACGCCGCATCGATCGCATCGTGGACCAGCGGTTGAAGAACACTGTTTTGGGCCTGATGCACGTGCTGGCCCTGTGGACCGGCAGGAAATTTCTATGGACCGGCACTGGTCCATGGACCGGTGGTTGAAGAACACTGTCTTAGAGAGTAGTTGCCAGGAACCAAGAGTCTTTTTAGGAGCTCATTTTTGTAGTCTTTTTGGGTCCTTTCTGGAAAGTTACTGCTGTACATACCTCCTGTCCTGACCTCTTGACATGGCATCTTCCAGAAATATCCTTTACATAGTACCTCAGGGGAAATTCCAGAAACTTTGGCTCTATCTGGTTAGGGTTGTCAGATTTCCAGTATTAAAAAAAAAAAGGACACCTGGTCTTGCCCCATTCCGCCTCCAGCTCCGCCCTGTTCTGCCCCCATCCACACCCCCATATAAACCTCCCCGAGCTCAGGACTGCGTCTACACATGCATGGATGTCAATGCAATGATGTCACATGCATGTGCACATAAGTATGATATCTTTGCGTCAACATCTACACATGCACAGATGTCCTCCAGATGTGGACCTAAGGTCGGGGACATCTAAAACCCAGACAAATTGCTGGGTTTTGGAAATCCCTTTGGGCACCCGAACAGTCCTCTAAAAAGAGCACACGCCCAGGATTTCGCGTCTGTCAGGCAACCCTATATCTAGTAGCCCCTTAAGATTCTTGGGTTCCAAGTTGTCTAAAAGGACCAATGTGCTCCAGATAAGGCTTCAAGTCTGGAACATGTGATGATAACAAGTCTCAGTCACTTCACTTCAGTGCGTCACTGACAAAACACTGTAGGATTAGAAGTGGGTGTTGGGTTTGTCCTGCTTCAGGCACAGTTGCTGAATTGCACAAGTGAAAGGTATTCAACTTCTGTGTAAAAACCTAGGTGCAGGCCTAACTCCTTCAGTAGAGTGCCATAGGAGAGCAATGCCATTACTAGTGTGATATTGCACTAATTCTCCTTGATGCTACAATTTAATTTTAAAATCCTCTGTTTTAAGCATTTATGTGATTGACCCATAATTTATTATAGAACTATCAGGATCCTGAGGTTTTTGGTGGGGGTTTTGTTTTTTGTGTTGGGTTTTTTTTGGGAGGGGGAGCATGGATTTCATATACTGCCTTTCTGTCAATACAACCAAAGTGGTTTACATATACTATATGCAGGTACTTTTTCTGTCCCTAAGGGGCTCACAATCTAAGTCTTGTACGTGGGGCAACAGAGGGTTAAGTGACTTGCTGAGGGTCACACGAAGCTGCAGTGGGAATTGAACCCAGTTCCCCATGTTCTCAGCTTACTGCCCTAAGCATTAGGCTACTCCTCCCCCTTAGACCAATGAGATTTCAGGATTAAAGGAGATAACAATTCCAGAAAATATTGACGAGTGGGGAAGAAATTTTGAATATGGGATGCTTAGATCATACATATCCTTAAGCATCATGGGATGTGAACTGCAGGGGTAGAATTAAGTTTGCTTGCTTTGCTTCAAAACCATGGCAGATTCATCCCCAACCTATCTGTCTCATCAATTCGAATTCCCAGGCACAACTAATACACGCAGTGCCTATTTGTTCACTTTTCCATCCTTAAAGGACTGTACCTACAAGAGATACCTTGATAGAACATTATCATTCCAAGCAGGCAAATGGAACAAATGTTTAACTAACTTCATCTTAACCCTTTCAGGACCAAGGGACATATTTGTCCCATAACTTTAAAATCCTATAAATTTTGATTGGGATAGTCTACAGTTCTAAATTTGATATGTACGGATTCCATATGATACTGCCTTTATGTAAACAAACTGGTTCCGACATTCATTCATTAGCGTCGTTGCCAGATTGACGAGAAGATTCACTTGCCACACTGTCCATAAGCCAGAAGTTTGATTTTTTTTAAAAAAAATAATGATATTTCACAAAAAAAAATCAATTTTTTGGCATCTGCAAGTCCTTTTTACCATAAAAATGTTGTCAAAACCACAAAAATTGGCCTACGATCCTTATGGTCCTGAAAGGGTTAAATGCACTTTCGTACCAAAACTTATCTCCGACAAATTTCTCTGACACAGTGTCAAAGTGCGGTGCAGAGAGCAGTGACATTTTCGGCTCTAAGTGAGGGCTTTCTTTCACCATACTTATTGGTGTCTGTATGTAGGAGGCACAGCCCCCGACGAAAGCAAGAGTGAAACAGTTGGGCAGCCGTTGGGCATAAAGATAAGTGCCTTTCCTTTACAGCACTTGATGCACTTTATAATTTATACAGAGCCTGCTTACAATTAATTAATTAATATATAAAATAAAGTATTTTTGTATGTCACCTTGCTAAGACCAATGATGAAAACACCACCCCAGTAAGGGCATGAAGAAAGTTGATGTTGGATGTTTGAGGTCTAGCAAAAAATTCACTTGATAGAAGTTGTGTCCTTATTATTTCATATTTTATATTGATATATTGGACACTTTTATTTCTCCTTGTTTAATCGATCTTTTTTATTTTGCAATTTTATTATGTATGGAAACTTGTAAGCTGCCTTGGATAAAGGCGGATTAAAAATGTTTTAAATAAATAAATAAATAAAATAAAAATTAACCGAGAACTCCATAAAATAATAGGACAGTACTATTCTTACTGAGAGAATAGAGGAGAGAATCATTCACACTGATTAACCCTACTGTTCCCAACTAGGGAAGAGGTACTTACATTAAGATGTTTAATAATTACAAAAAACCAATTCAAGCAAATGTGCCTTTAATAAGGAGCTAAAAGAAAAGAAAGACTTTTTGAACCTAAGATAATTTGGCATTGAGTTCCAAAGTGCTGGGGCTAAAACATATAATGCACTAAGTCCTACTCGGCTCCCATCTAGTCCACTTTTTTTTAAGGCTGCTTTTAACTCCTAATTCTTATCAATGTCTGTTTAATCATTCCCTGGGTGAGAAATTCCCTAACCCTATTTGTCCCGTTTGTTTTGAGCAGGGATTGTCTCTTTAATATACAGTGCTGCGTTCGTCTGGCAGCGCTACGGAAATGATAAGTAGTTGTAGTAATAATAATGTGGTAGAACTAGTCTATCGTTAAGCAAACGGACATGTGCTAGTATTACATTACATTAAAATACATTTCTAGACCGCAATACTTTCCAGATCCATGTGGTTTACATCATCAAGAGACTGTACATCACAGTGAACTACAAAAGAAATATCATCTTTCTTACTTTCCTAAGAATTTTACATTGTACTTTGTCTTGTACACTTCTTGGAGTGAAAACATGGCAAATGAGCCTTAAATTAAATGGATTGATTTAATCAGTTTAACCGTTGGCTTAAAGGAAGATCTATCAGATAATTAGTCCTTCTGCATCAAAAGCAAGACATGATTTCTAAGAAAAACAACTCAGAGACAAGCTTACACAGTTAGTTCAGCCAGCAATAGTCCGGTAACTTTTATGATCGGGATGAGTTTTTCCAAGAGCCCTCATTTCTCAGGGTGCATCCCTTGAGTAATGTTCAGCCATTAGTTCTAATTTAGACAGGTTAATTCTGGATCCTCCTCTACTTTAAACAAACTTGGTTAGAGTTCAGGGCATATGCAAATTAGGCTTCTGTTCTTCAACTTTTTGAAGAGTAGCCCTCCCTTCAGCCCATCTAACCCGTTCTGTATATGTTTATGGGGGAAGGGGGAGTTCCTTCTCATAGCATTTCACAAAGTGACTAAAACCTTGCCACTGAGGTTTTTTAAAATGTCTATCAGAAACTCTTCCCCTCTTCTATTAAACTGCGCTAGCAGTTTTTAGCGCAGAGAGCCGCGCTGAATGGACCGCGCTGCTCCCGATGCTCATAGGAACTCTATGAGCATCCTGTCTTCCACCCCTGGCTGTTAGTCACAGTTCAAACAAAACCACCAAAGTCTTCCTTTCAAAATAAGGTAACTATTTTCCTATACAGTAACACCTGCAGGCAAGTACCTTGTCCTTTATCTTAGGAGACCATGCCTCAGGATTCTCAGCCTGATCCATCCATCTTCTCCAGGCTTATCCCTCTCTTCTTCTACTTGTTAAGTAGGGAAACCTCTTATGGGGCTTGGGACCTAAAATCCCTCTGCTCCTTTAAACTGCCTCACCAATAAGAGCTAGTTTTCTGTCCACCCCTTTAGGCTCCTCCCTCCAGCTCTCTTCTTCTAGGACCTAGAACCTTCCAAGTGGTCCTTTCCTTTCCTGGGAACTGGTATGCCTATGTCTTAGCAAAGGTTCATGGGAGTTGTAGTCACCTGCTTGTTGTTTTAATTTTTTCTTTCTTGCCTAATTCAGTACCTAAAAACCCTTTTCTTACTCTCGCTCGTCATCAGGGAGCTTGAGCTCCCTCTTGTGGCTACTTGGGGACAAGGCTTCCTCTTTTACAATCTGGCAGAACTACTGTACAACCTGTCACATCCATATTTTGACCTCTCCCTGATCCTGTCCAAAATGAAAAGCATTATACACAATAAAGTCTTTTGTTCACTAGTTTTGCATTTCCAGCACATCTGGCAAATAACAAGTTTTGATAGGTTTATGTGAAGATAAAGGCTTCTATAGGGGAAAAGAAAACTGGATCCTAAGCAAAATATAGCCCCAAATACTAGTTGGTACATGCCCATGTAGTGGTGAGGTTATCAAGGATCTTGTCGGAAGGTTCCCATACTGAAGCAATGAGCCAGGACAGTGTCAGCAGGGGGCATGGGAGGAAAGATGTGCTATTTAGAACAAAGGAAAACGAGTAAGGCAAAGATGGGAGGAGCGGAGGGGACCAGGATGATAACTGCAGCCAAACACATTTATAGATTTTCCTGCTTCATTAACTCAGAGAACATCAGAAGAGTTTCAGCTGTTGGCCTGAGCCACTGTGTGAATAAATGAGTGTCTCATTCTCTGCGTGACAATATATTCTAATGTGTGTACTTTTTTCACAATGCCTATACCGCACGTGTCTCTACCATACATTAAACAATAAAATCTGATATTTCAGTCCTTTGTTGGTTGAATGCCAGGTTCCTTAATTACCCTACAGATTTAGAAATTAGCAACTGGCAAGCCGCATTTACTAAGTTGTGATAACACATTTACATGCATTAAACACAGAAATGAACATTTAGCACATGCTAAAAGCGTATTACGCATTTATTTACTTTATTATGTATTTACCATTTATATCCTCAGTGGTTTTACATTCAGGTACTTTATCATATATTCCTATGGCTCAGCTAGTGTACCTGGGGCAATGATGAGATTAAGTGACTTGCCCAGGGTCACAAGGCACAGTGAGGTATTTGAACCCACAACCTCAGAGTGCTGAGGCTGTAGTCGAGAATGACCCGAGGACAAATTTTTCCCCGTCCCCGCGGGAACTCATTTTCCCGTCCCATCCCAGAGAGTTCTTTTCCTGTCCCTGCCCTATTCCTGCAAGCTCTGTCCTCATTTGCACGAGCATTTGTGGGGATGGGGACAAATTTGTCCCCGTGTCATTCTCTAGGCTGTAGCTTTAACTACTGCACCACACATTCCGCATTGTTTTGAAATAGCTCCCGCACTATCCAGAAATAAGACAAATGCCCAAAACTGCTTCTGTGGTTTTGTAAAAGGGGGATGGGTCTATGAGGCAACATTTTTTAAATTTTTGTTATTTTAGTTCAGTTTCAACCCCCACAAATCAGACTTAGATAGGGCCAGGGCATGAGCTATGTTCCCTCTAAAGTGAGCGCATGAGCGACGCTCATATTTTTTTGTGAGTGTTGCTCACAGTTGTTGCACCATTGCTCACTTCCAGCAGCCAGAAGGCAAAGAAAGATAATGCATGATCTGCATGAAATGCATCATCTGTGAGGATTACCTGCCGGAGGCAAGAAGAAGAAACACATGCGGGATCGCTCTGCTCAGGCGTGTACTGTCTACTGTGCCAGTTCTCAGTCCCCTCTGAGGTCAATTCCTTTTCCGGGATGATGTTACTGGATTGCAAAAAAAAATAAAAGTTTATAGCAAGTAGATGATGCAGGATTAACATGCCACTTGGGGAGGAGACATTGGAATGGCTCAAGCAGGTGAGATGGTGCCCACGAGCAGGAAGAGCTCAGCGATTTCCATGCCTGAAGTACAGCACCCAGAGGAGGAGGGAGTGAATCTGGGGGCTCTGCAGGATTCTCCAGGGAAGACCCAAGGCTGGAAGAGTTTGGAAAGATCTGAATAAGAAACGAAAAGTTGCTACTATCACTAATCCATTTGCTATATAGTGCTACATAGTGGAAGTAGATCTACATAGTGGCAATATGGATTCCTGAAGAAGGCTTTATCCACTGAAACATGGACCATGTTTAGTCCTATTGTTTACTGTACATTGTAATTTATCTTTTACCTGGAGATTTTTTTTAAATTGTTTTTTTTGGTGAATTAATAAATATATATTTCATATTTTTATTGTTTTTACCTGTGTCATCCTTATACCATATTGTTCCCACTTTTTGTTGTTGACATTTTCTACTTTAGTTTCTTTTAACCCCTCTTTATTTTTTTTTCTGTTTTCATGTGGATCTGCAATCTCCTTCCTTGCCTTCTGGGTCAGTTCAGTTTCCTTTTCCAGTTTTGAGATGACTGCTAAATTGCAGATTGACCTGTAGAAGTTCTGCTTTAAATCCAGATCCAAGCATACGTGGACAATTTGTTAGTGTATCTGACTTGCCCAGAGACCTCTTTGTTAGAACTGTTTCAGGAATATGGGGATTCTGCGGGACTGTACTTAAATCTAGATAAGTCTGAGGCGCTTCCCTCGGAGGAGGAGGTGCGGCAGGAGTGGAGTTCAGAGTTCCCCTTGCATCTGGGTGTGCAACTGGCGATACGGGTGTCTCTGCTGTATAAACTGAATGTCCCAAGGCAATTGCAGAGTGGTGGTGGTGGTGGGGGGGGTGGTGTCTCTGCCCATTGCTTTAATGGGCAGGGTTAATGTAATACGTATGATGATTCTTCTGAAATGGCTTTGTTTGTTTCAAACTCTTCTCTTTCGTCTGCTCAGAAAGGATGTTAATGAATTGAATATATTGTTTGCTCTGTTATGTTGGGGAGCTGGCATCAAGGAGGTTTGGGGGTCCCAGATATACAACTATATAATTGTGCCTGCCTGCTTCGGCACCTGGGTGACTGGACCTTGCAGACTGGGTTCTTTACCCCGGTGGCGATGGAACGGGCCTATTATGCACCCTATCATTTCTTTTATCTCTTGCATTTGAAAGACAGTGTGCTTTTGAGACCATTGCACTGGGTGTGGCAATGGTTAATCGTGCGGCTGGAAGGGGACCCAGAGGCGACTGATCAGATTCCACCACGGGGCCATCTTTTCTTCAGACCACGTATGGAGAAAAGAGCCTTTGCTGCCTGAGAAAAGGAGGGTATTTGGAGGATGGAACAGTTTCTGATGGATGATAGGACCCTACAACCATTTGAGGATATTCAGAGGAGGGTGGGGTGCCAGGTGGGGAAATAGATTGCCAGTATAGGGAGCAGCGCAAAGCAGTCAGTACGCTGGCCTGTGCCAAAAACTGCTTCTGTGGTTTTGTAAAAGGGGGATGGGTCTATGAGGCAACATTTTTTAAACTTTTGTTATTTTAGTTCTGCTAACTTTTCAATACTTATAATGTAATATATAGATGTGTGTGTGATATATGTACAGTTATTATAAGGCAATGTAATGGAAATTTTGTCACTCGTATCAAGCAGGTCCTTTGCTCATGCAGAAAAAATATTTGCTCATGTTTAGTTGGTCCTTAGAGGGAACATAGAGCACGAGTTGTATCAAATGTAAATCAGGTCATTGCTATGGCAGAGAAGTAACATGGATTGCAATCAGTATTATGCCAGGCAGTGGCGTACCTAGGGGAGGGCGGGGGTGGGGGCGGGGGGGTGGTCCGCCCCGGGTGCACGTCCCAAGGGGGTGTACAGGAGAGATCTGAACGGGGACGACAGGGGACCCGCGGGGTTAAATATAACTTGAGTCGTGAGGCTCGCTTCTGCTCCTACCTGCCCTGCCGCGCACACATAGCTGACCGGAAGTCTTCCCAATGTCAGCGCTGACATCGGAGGGAGGGCTTAAGCAAAGCCTGCCCTCCAACATCAGCGCTGACATCGGGGAAGACTTCTGGTCGGCTCTGTGTGCACGGCAGGGCAGGTAGGAGCAGAAGACGAGCCTCGCGGCTCGTGTTGTATTTGGCTGAGAAAGTTGCTAAGATGAGGGCTAGGAGGCAAACGCGGAACACAAAAGGGGGGAGGGAGTGCATTTTTGGACACAAGGCATGAACTTGGGAGAGAGGATGGAGGAAGGGAGGGAAAGAGGTGGGGGAGGGAGTGTGTTTTGGCCACAGAAGGCATGAACTTGGGAGAGAGGAAGGGAAGGAAAGAGATGCTGAGGTGGGGGAGGGAATGCATTTTTGGACACAGAAGGCATGGACTTGGGAGAGAGGAAGGGAGGGAAAGAGATGGTTGTGTACACAGGAATGGAAGAAAGGAAAATTTTTGGTCATAGGGAGGGAGTGAGGTACAGACAATGGCATACCAAGGTGTGGGTGGGGTGGGGGTGAGGCGGTCCACCCCGGGTTTACACCCCAAAGGGGTGCACAGCTGGCCACCCTCCAGTGTTCTCCCTAGGCCGGCAAACTACAGCTCTGTAGCCACTTGAGTGCCACCGCCGCCATCGGGAACAGGCCGGCGCCGAGTTCTCCCTGCTTTTCCCTATGGGGCCGACCAACTCTCGTCGCCTGCGTCAATTCTGACGTCAGACAGGACATTCTGGGCCAGCCAATCGCTGCCTGGCTGGCCCAGAACGTCCTCTCCGACGTTAGAATTGACGTCAGGTGGCGAGAGTTGGTCGGCCCACCGGGGAAGAGAAGCAGGGCGAACTCAGCGCTGGCCTGTTCCCGATGGTGGCAGTGGCAGCCTATTCCCCAGCGGCGGTGGCAGCATTTTCCAAATGGTGGTGGCATGGGGGAGGGGAGGGCAGGGCAGGGAGAAAGAAAGAAAGGGAGGGACAGGGAGCCAGAAAGAAAGAAAGGGGGGCAGGGTGAAACAAAGAAAAATGGGGCACAGAGAGAGAGAGAGAAAGACAGACAGACAGAATGAAAGAGGGCATGGAGAGAGAAAGAAAGAAGGGGCAGGGTGAAACAAAGAAAGAAATGGGGCACGGAGAGAGAGAGAAAGACAGACATACAGAAAGAAAGGGGGTATGGAGAGAGAAAAAAAAGAAAGAAGGAGGCAGGGTGAAACAAAGAAAAAGTTTGGGGAGGGAATGAGGCCTGGAGGAGAGGAAGCATACAGAAGACTGAAAGAAGGGAAGAAATGTTGGATGCACAGTCAGAAGAATAAAGTGCAACCTGAGACTGATGAAATTACCAAAGGTAGGAAAAATGATTTTATTTTCAATTTAGTGATCAAAATGTGTCCTTTTTGAGAATTTATATATGCTGTCTATATTTTAAACTATGTCCCTCATTTACTAAACCGCAATAGCGTTTTTTAGCGCAGGGAGCCTATGAGCGTTGAGAGCAGCGTGGGGCATTCAGCGCAGCTCCCTGCGCTAAAAACTGCTATCGTGGTTTAGTAAAAAGGGAGGGGGAATATTTATCTATTTTTGTATAGTTGTTACTGAGATGACAGTGCATAAAGTCATCTGCCTTGACCTCTTTGAAAACCCGCAGAATATAAATGATAATTAACATTTTCTCTGCATACAGCATGCTTTGTGTTTTTAAAATTTTATTGTTGGTAGATCATTTTGGCTTGGCCACAAAGGTAAGGGGGAGGGTGGGAGGGGAGCTGCTGAAAGACATCTAGTAATCCTTGCAAGCTTGACTGTGCCGGGAATTATTTTTGTAAAATCATATTTTGTTATGTGACTGGCATTATTTAGACTTTAATTTCAATGAATGAATAGAATGAAAATTATATAAAATTACTTGTTTGTTTTTATGTGCGTGCGCTGAAGGAAAATGGAGAGAGAGTGGGATGAGGACGCTGAAGGGAAATGGGAAAGAGAGTGGGGAGAAGACGCTAATTTATAAATTGACAATTGTACAGAATATTGTTTCTTTTTATACTTTAATATAAACAATTCAAGGCTTGTGTGGATAGAATCAGGTGGTTTGCAGGGATGGGGACCGAGCTTACGGGGATTAGTCCAATAAAATGATATTTTTTTATTTCTCATTATTTGTTTTATTTTTATTTGTTAATTTGTAAAGTGGTGATTGTTATGTATCAGTTTTTTCAAATTTACATCTACTGTCTTTATATTTTGCACTGTATTAGAGGACATGTGTTACTGTTTTTGTGGTGTTGCATTGTATCCAGGGTCTGGTTTCTTGGCGGATCAGTTTAACTTTTGTCTACATATTTCTATTTTTAGTTTGTGATTATTCCATATTGGGCGAGGGTATATCTCTGTTCTGTGTGTATGAAAAGAACATAGTTTTCAATTGTCATTGACTGCAGGATCAATTGACTGTGCGGGATCTGGCTTGTTTAGTTTTACAATGTATGTGTTGGTGTTCTAGTGCTCACTGCAGTGTTTAAGATGCTGCCTTTTCCTAGGTACACTCTTGTGCGATATGTGGATTGTTACTAAAAATCATATTTTTCATATAGATGTGGGGGGTGTCAAAAAATGATGGGCCCCGGGTGCCACATACCCTAGGTACGCCACTGATGCCAGGAAAGATACCTCAAAAGGTACCTCAAAAGGTGTTTATGTATATTAAATCTGATTAACTGCATTTAATCATAATATAACAAGTTGGTTTACGAGCTTTAAACCAGTTTATGTTATTTGAAGACAAGTCACCAAACAAGAGTCCGAGGCAAGGTACAGTTAAAGGTAGCATATATATAAGCAGCCCTGTCACTTTGTATTGAGTCAGACTGCTATCTCCATTGGGTTTTCTATTTGTTGCTGTACCAGTGCATGCTTCATGAGCACCAGGCCTCCTGCTGATATTATCAATAGTCGTGAATATTAAATCAAAGTGAAGATGTCAAGTTGTCAGTGAGCCCTGTCACCTTGTACTGAATCAAACCACCAGCTCCACTAGGCTTTTTATGTCTTGTGCCACTGCATGCATCGTCTATGCAGTGCTTTTGGCCTTTGGCGAAGGAATGGTTTAATCAGACTTTGATGGGGAATGTCAAGGATAGAGAAATAAAAGTTTCTTAAGATTAAGCAAACATTTTAATAAGTGTGGGTCGCCATTTAGACGCCCCAAAGTCACACAGTCAAACTTATTCTATAATGGAACCCAAGTGACCAAGTTCCATTATGAAATACTAATGTAACCCGGTATTTCAGCCATAGAGCTGGCATAAGTACAGGGACCTAAATGCAGAAGACACACATAACTTACGAGTCATACTGTAACGCATGTAAATGGTAGAGAATGGGTACAACTGGATCAAGTTTTTACTCCATCATAAATTACACTCAATGAAGTTACAGGGAAATACTTTTAAAACCAATAGAAGGAAATATTTTTGCACTCAGAGAATAGTTAAGCTCTGGAACACATTGCCAGAAGTTGTGGTAAGAGCAGCTAACATAGTTGTTTTTTTTAAAGGTTTGGACAAGTTCCTGGAGAAAACATCTATAGTCTGTTATTGAGATAGACAGACATGGGGGAAGCCAATGCTTGCCCTGGATCGTTAGCATAGAATGTGGCTACTCTTTGGATTTTTGCCAGGTACTGGTGACCTGGATTGGCCACCGTGAAGACGGTTTGCTGGTCTGACCCAATAAGGCTATTCTTATGTAAGTAGGCATTCCGCCTATTTCCCACCCATTCTCTACTCCAGTGTACACTCTGCTTGCAAGTACACACTATGGGCTCATTTTACTAAGCTGTGGTAAGCTCTAGTGTGTCCTTATCCAGCTTAAAATGGCTTACCACAGGATGTGCGGAAGCAATGTGCATGCACAACCATGTACTAAAAATGTTTTTCTTATTTTTTTACGAAGGGGCGCGTCTGAGGCAGAGAGTGGACATGCCCGCATGAATCAGCTCAGCTACATGACTGCACGCTGACTGATTAATGCTGACTGATTAATGCAGAATTAGTGTGTGCGATCTTATTGCCTACAAGAGCTCACGTGCTAATTTTTGGTGATGGCTTCAACTAATAGCCAATCTGTTGATCAAATCGGGAAAGATTCCGGAAGACTGGAAGGTGGCAAATGTTATGCTGATCTTCAAAAAAGGTCCGAGGGGAGATCCAGGAAACTAAAGACCGGTGAGTCTGACCTCAGTACCGGGAAAGATGGTAGAGGTGCTGATAAAGGACTGCATGATTGATCACCTTGACGGACATGGGCTGATGAGGACCAGCCAGCATGGTTTCAGCAAAGGTAGATCTTGTTTGACGAACTTGCTGCACTTCTTCGAGGGCGTAAACAGGCAGATAGACAAGGGTGACCCAGTTGACATTGTATATTTGGATTTTCAGAAGGTGTTTGACAAAGTTCCACATGAACGACTACTTCGTAAAATTGCAAGCCATGGAATTGAGGGTGAAATACTCACGTGGATTAAAAACTGGCTGGAGCATAGGAAACAGAGAGTGGGGGTAAATGGATAATACTCGGACTGGAAGAGCGTCACCAGTGGGTGCCGCAGGGCTCGGTGCTTGGACCCATACTCTTTAACATCTTTAGAAATGATCTGGACATAGGTACGACGAGCGAGGTGATTAAATTTGCGGACGACACGAAGTTATTCAGAGTATGAAGACACAGGGGGATTGCGAAGATCTACAATGTGACATAACCAGGCTCGAGGAATGGGCATCGACATGGCAGATGAGATTCAACGTGGATAAATGTAAAGTAATGCATGTCGGTAAGAAAAATCTCAGGCAAGAGTACAGGATGTCTGGGGCGGTACTTGGAGAGACCTCCCAGGAAAGGGACTTGGGAGTTCTGATCTACAAGTCGATGAAGCCGTCCACACAATGTGCGGCTGTGGCGAAAAGGGCGAACAGAATGCTAGGAATGATTAAGAAGAGGATCACGAACAGGTCGGCGAAGGTTATCATGCCACTGTACCAGGTCATGGTGAATCCTCACCTGGAGTACTGCATCCAGCACTGGTTGCCATACATGAAAAAGGACACGGTACTACTCGAAAGGGTCCAGAGAATAGTGACTAAGATGGTTAAGGGGTTGGAGGAGCTGCCGTACAGTGACAGGTTAGAGAAACTGGGCCTCTTCTCCCTCGAATAGAGGAGACTGAGAGGGGACATGATTGAAACATTTAAAATACTGAAGGGAATAGACTTAGCAGAAAAAGACAGATTGTTCACCGTCTCCAAGGTAGGGAGAACGAGAGGACACTCTCTAAAGTTGAAAGGGGATAGATTCTGTACAACGTAAGGAAGTTCTTCTTTACCCAGAGAGTGGTAGAAAAATGACACATTCTTCCGGAGTCTGTTATAGGGAAAAACACCCTCCATGGATTCAATACAAAGTTGGACAAGTTCCTGCTAAACTGGAACGTACGCAGGTGAGGCTGGACTCATTTAGAGCATTGCTTTGACCTGGGTGCCGCCGCGTGAGCGGACTGCTGGGCACGATGGACCACTGGTCTGATCCAGCAGCGGCAATTCTTATGTTCTTATGTTAGCACATGGCCATTAATTTGGAAAATCAGTCATTTTTCAGAAGGGGTAAAAGCATCCTTAGCATGTGGGAAAAATCTGGGTAAGGGCATTCCAGGCCACTTTTTTTTTTACTACAGCTTAGTAAAAAGGCCCCTATACAAGTTACATGGGTATTGGCAGAATGGCATGTAGGCATCCTGCAAACACTAATGTGAGTATGAGGGGGTAAAAGTTCTCAGCTCAACCAACTTACTAATTTCTTAGCGTTATTTTCCCATTGTAGCTGAAAAAAGTGTCAACTTTTTTCATTAAGTGCCATGTGACAGAGTGTATGAAACCCTGCCATTTCCTCGGCTGGGCACTGCTGCTCAAACTCCGAATAAATCTCAGGAAAACCCAACACTCCCTTTCCTGGCTAAATTGGCTCACAACCACAGCAGCACTAAGAAAGAGTTTCTCCTAGTACAGGGGGAGGGGAGAAAAGTAGGAACCAGGAAGTGACTCAGGGGAACTTAAAAGACCAAGACAGACCCAGGAGGAGAGGTATGCTATAGGGAACCTGGGAGCTAGAGAAGCTGGTTGAAGGGCCTGGCACAAAGTATATAGGAGGTAAGACTCTACTGCTTTTAAGAAACCCTACATTTTTTCTAGTGCCTGCTAAGACCTGAGACTAACTGCTGTCTAACTGTTTCCTGTGCATAGAATAAAGACTGTTTGGGGCGTATCAAGCCCTACGGAGAATGGAACTTGTGTTTTGGAAAAGACTGGAGAAAAGCCTACTGTTTTTTTAGAGGAGCCTGTGAAGAAACAGGCTTTGTACTACTGTGGAATTAAAGAGGTTTTTTTTCTTGAATGCCCAGAGTGTGGTCTGTCTGTCCATCTGTGCAACCCTTTTCCTGGGCAAGCTGCCCCACTCTATCACATGCCAATTTGTAGAAACAAAATTCTATGTTTTGACATTGTTTCAGATAATTGATTGAACCAGATCTATATCCAGTGGTGTAGTAAGGAGGGCCCCCAGGTACTTTTTGCTAAAGGCACGGCACCCCTCCTCCTCTTCTGCATCCCTGCCCCCCCCCCCCACTCTTCTTGCCACGCACGCGCTCCTTGCCTTCCCTCATACCTTCTTTAAATTCCCCGGCGTGAAGTTGCTGCCTGCTTCAGCATCAGCGCACTCTCTGAAGTTACTTCTGGGACCTGTGCCTAGGAAGTGATGTCAAAGGGTGAGTCAATACTGACGTGGGCATGCTGTTCATGCTGGAGAAGTTAAAAAAAGGTATGGGAAAGGGGTGCGTGCATGGTAGGGGGTGGGGAAGAGTGGTGCCACCAGCCCAGGCACCACTCACCCTTACTGCGCCATGTCATTCTCTTCTTGGTTGGGCTGAGAACTTTTCAGCAACCTCTCGTATATGCATGCGTATGTGAGTTAAGTGCTAGTATTCTGAGGGCCTGTGAGACACAGTTTGACTATTTCCCAATATTGGTGGCAAACCTGGACATTCAATGCTAGGTCATATCCATAGCATTGGATTTCCATTTTTGTTTTAGTTGCTTGTGACCTAGCTGATTAAGCTGATATTTGTTGACTGGTTAAGTTATGGTGTCCAAAGATGGACCTGCTATTTATGCAAGTCTATCTGGTCAACAAATGTAGCCAGTTAGCAAATGAATATTGAAACTAACTGACTAACAGGCCCTAGGCCCCTCCCCGGTGCATCCCACAATGCACTGGGAAGGGGCAGGCCTCTATTCAGAACAAGATGGGCCTGCCAGCCGGCTGGAGGGAGGACCCGTCTAGCGGGCCCTCAGGAGAAGGTTAGAGGGGGGCCCGGGAGTGGGGTGGGGGGTTCAGGGGGATTGGAGGGGGGCTGGGTAAGAGTGAGGGGAGGTCCGCAAGGTGGGCTGGTGGTCCAGCAAAGGGGGTGGTGGCAAAGATCACACCACTTCAGGGGAGGGGGGGTCTGGCAGGAGAGATTGGGCATCTCTTCTGCCAGGGAACATTCGGGGAGGGGGGTCATGGTGGCTTTGGGCAGGAGGGAATGGGCATCCCTCCTTCTGTGATCGTTGGGGGCGGAGGGGGGGGACAGTTCCAAGATTCTCTAACTG
Organism: Geotrypetes seraphini; assembly: GCF_902459505.1. Lineage (NCBI taxonomy): Eukaryota > Metazoa > Chordata > Amphibia > Gymnophiona > Dermophiidae > Geotrypetes > Geotrypetes seraphini. Next base: position 86,354,086 of record NC_047095.1, read on the forward strand.
GTGTTGTTTATGACAGATGCCAGTTAGAGAATCATGGTTTTAGGTGAAGGACCGGCCTCGCCTTCACCTAAAAGGTCTTGTTTTGGGAGTTTGAAACTTAGGCGATTTCTAAACATACATGTATTGTAAACATACACGTAGTGGCGGTCTGGGCGATTAAACTGCTGAACATACAGGTAGGCCATCCTAAAAAAAATACCCATATTTTGGATGTTTTTTCGAGAATAGACTTTTCACTGCTGCCTACTTTGTGCACCTAGGGACTTAGTCCAAAAGGGAACTTAGACTTTTTTTTATTATGCCCCTCCACGCTTATTACATTGGACATTACATCTTTATTTATACATATTCCACAAGAAGGGACATTTGAAATAATATCACAAGTTTTGTCATCTCATTCTCAACTTATTAGAATACCATCTGAATTTTTATTGGATTTGGCAACTTTGGTGATTCATGAAAATTATTTTTGGTACAATTACACTTATTATAAACAAATTCAAGGAGTAGCTGTGGGGGCTATTTTGGACCCCTTAGCAGGTCCTCACTCAGCACCTCTTCAGGACATGGAGCAGTTGAGTTCTGGAATAACTTTTTTTGTAGCTGTGCTTCTAAAGTGATGTCAGTTACTGTATACCTCCTGAATGAGTCACCCTGCACTTATTCTGCCCTTTTAACTGCCTGGTATTCGGCGATGGGAGATTGAACTTTAAGAAAATGTTGAAAACACAATTATTTGTCAATGCCTTCGTGTGCTAATGCTATTTGCTGTTGAAGCCTTACCATCCTGTAAATGTTTTAATAGGATTTTGTCTTTCCATCTCGTAGGATGAATTTGAAAAAAGGTTTTAATAATGATACTGTTAGTTAATGTTTTATTGTGTTTGTTCTGTCGAAAAATGTTTTAGTGTTTTAAATATGTATGCATGTAATTTTGTAAACCGCATAGTTTTTATGCGGTATATAAATTTTTTAAATGAATAAATAGGTAACTGAACAATAGAGCAATTCCTAACTTCCTAACAGAAAGACCTTTGCAAAAATGTACTTTGTATGGCTACTTTTTCTAGTAAATAATCTCAAATAGATAAACACAAATGTGACCCTACCTTGCGTACTAGTTTATGATATTTCTATGCTTTTATTTGAGACTAAGCTGTACTTTAATATTAAACACTAAACACTGGCTTTCCTCCACTGTTATTTATGTTCTAAACCAGTGGTTTTCAACCTTTTTACACCTATGGACCGGCAGAAATAAAATAATTATTCTGTGGACCAGCATCGGTCCATGGACCGGCGGTTGAAGAACACTGGGCTAAGTCGTGGGCCAGAGCCCGCCCATTTCTACCCAATCTCCACCCCAGACCCTGCCCCCATAATAGTACTAATTGCACCTTGCATGTCCCTTACCTCATCTGGAAGACTTCCTTCTGACGTTGCAATGTCAGAAAGAAGGCTTCCAGTTCAGGAACAGGATGCCCGTAGGAGCCACTGCCCGTGGCTTTGTGCACTGAATCAGTTAGGAAGAGGGAGCTGGCTCAAAGATAATGCCGCATCGATCGCACTGTGGACTGGCGGTTGAAGAACACTGTTTTGGGCCTGATGCACGTGCTGGCTCTGTGGACCGGCAGGAAATTTCTGTGGACCGGCACCGGTCCATGGACCGGTGGTTGAAGAACACTGCTCTAAACTGATGTTATCTTATTCTCTGAAATGAAACCTAAAATACTAATCTAGACTAAAACAAACAGAGACTTTAAAGGTTACACTATTGGCTAAAGTGACTTTGCTAAAAAAGCAGAATAATTAACTGAAAAAGTAAAATAAAAAGACAATGATATAACCTACTCAAGCCCAAGTTTAACTTTTCCCAAGTCTGAATGCCAGCAGGTAAGATATTCCAATGAAGTTTTCTTTCCCTTAGCAGATCCTCACTTAGCACCACTTCAAGTCATTGACACACACTGGTCAGCAGTGTCATGGCCCTACAGGGAAAGATAATTGGCAGCTCCCCTAAAGCTCGTTAGAATCTAAAATGGCCCCAGCTTAAAAATTAATGAAGACCATTGCTCTATTGCCTCTAGTACAAAATTAAATTTTGGGCCATATAAGGTCAGGGAAATGCCTAATGTACCTGATTATAACTTACCTTGAACTATGAATGTAAAGTGAGCAAATCCTAAATATATAAAAAATAAATGTGAAATTATTACATTTCACCTATTTTTTATGAGCTTTTCAGGATCTCTTAATGGTTCCTTTCATTTAGGAGCCATTAAAAATGGTGATTGTAAAAAGTAGAGAAAAGAAGAAATGTGAATTAAAAACTTGAATAAATACATGTTTAAGCATGAATAAATTCCAGTCAGAAATGAGAAACTTCTAGAAGAAGAGAAAATTGCTTGTAAAGTCATTACTAGATAAATGGTGGTAAGGGGAGGGGAAGTATGTTGTTCAAGGCCCTTTTAAGATAATTAAATAAGTGGAGTGGGTATAAAAGTAATAGATAATTAGTTTACAATGTTAAATGGTGGTAGAATAAACAATGAAATAAGAAGATTTTCAAATAATAAAGAATATGAAAGCATTCATCTAATTATCTAAGACAGCGGTAGTCAATTACAGAAGAAAATAAGTATCACACCATGAAGGTTTATTAAAAAAAGAGTGCCTGGGGAGAAAATAAAGAAAAAATTAATCATTCCCTAAGGCAACGTGACTCAGAAGGTGACTTGGAAACCAGAGATGAACTTAGAATGCCAGATACAGAGCTCCTGAAGAACAATCTGGATACATGTTGACTATTTAGAGGGCAATTCTAAAACTGTGTACCTATATTTAGGTGCCTATTCTATAAAAGAAAATAGATGTGTATACTTTCTTTTATAGAATATTAGTTTAACAGGTAAAACATGCACCTATAATTTAAGCTAAGCACATAATACAATACAAATGTAATACAATACAAAAGAATCTTGTATGTCGCTAACACTCAACAATCTGGTTCTGTGTAGTTCACAAAACATAAAGGTGATCCTTGATATTCATTGCTGGAGCCATATCTGGCCACTGGCATTGAATATCTGTGTCAAAGTTTGGCAGCTCACACTTAGCCGGCATGGCTGGCTAAAGCTAATGGCCAAAATAGACCTGCTTTTTAGGCAGGTCTATCTGGCAATGTGCCTTAACTAGCCAGCCAATGAAAATCGGTAGTGACCAACTATGCAACATAGCTGGTCACTGGGCTAGCTGGTGAGCCAAATATTCAGAGGGAAATAGCTAGTTATTTCCCACTGAATTTTGGTGGATAGGCAGCCAATAACGACTTAGCCAGCCGGAAGCTGTTCCCAACCAGCTAAATCCCACTAAATATCGGGGGGGGGGAGGGGGGAGGAGGGGTGATAGAGGCTAGTACAGTACTTGGAAGCAACTAAGGGCTCCTTTTACAAAGGTGCGTTAGGGCCTTAACGCGCGGAATAGTGCGCGCTAAAATGCCGTGTGCGCTAGCCGCTACCGCCTCCTCTTGAGCAGGCAGTAGTTTTTTGGCTAGCACGCACTATAGCATGAGCTAATCCGGTGCATGCGCTAAAAACGCTAGCGCACCTTTGTAAAAGGAGCCCTAAGATACATTTCATAATTTGCTAACAGCTCCTAAGTACCTTTAAATAAGGTCAACAATATCTGGAAAACGAAGATTGCTTTTTGGATTATTCCTAAATTTCAAGTAGTTAATCTCTGATCTTAGAGTAATTAGTAAGACATTCCAAATTTAAGGAGCCTGATAAAACAATGTTTGAGAATGTACATTTTTTGATTTAACATGCATCAAAGATGGAAACTGAAGAATATGTAAAGTAAAATTTGTAACAGTGCATCATTTTTTAAATAAAAAATAAAAGGCATCATGTATTCTGGTGTCATTCCATGAAGAACCCTAAAAATAAATGTATATAATTTAAATAAAATTTGAACCTGGACAGTAGCGACCAGCCCTAGCAGAAACAGGAAGTTGTCAGAGAAGGCGGGCTGTAGTAGAGGGAAGATGCCAGAGCTGGAGGCAGGGTGGTGCTGTGCTTTTACAATAAATTTAAAAAGGTAGACATGTGGTGGGAGGGGGAGGAGTAGATGACAGCAAAAGGACATGGCAGAGAGAGCCGACCAGCAGACACGCTGGCCGGTAGCAAGGTGCCTCTTCCACTGGAGTGCCCTAAAAATAAGGCCTCACCTGCAGATTCGGGAGAGGAGTAGAAGATAGAGAGGGATCATATAGGACTTGGGGGAGAAAGTGGGGGAAGGGGGAGATGTTGGACTCAAATGAAGGAAGGCGGGAGAGATGTTAGGAATGGAGTAAGGGTGGGAGAGAAAGATGTCAGATTTGTGAGAGACAGGGAGAGATGAACATAGTGATGGTAAAAGGAGGACAGAGAGGGGGCAGAAAGGGGACAATGAGAGATGGATTTGGAGGAGGAGGACAGAGGGAGCAAGAGAAGGAGAGATGGACATAACTTATCTTATAAGGAAAAGTATGAAAGGTATGCAGCTAAGACCTTTTGCCCCCTCCCCTGATTATCTTTCCCTTTCCTCATCTTGCCCTCTCCACCAAATCTATCTCTCCCTTCCCCATTTTGACCCTCCATATCCATTTCTCCCTTTTCCTCCCCTCTGCCATCTCTCCCTTTCCCTGACCCCCATGTCCATGGGGGAAGGCCGAGGGGGTTGGGGAAAGGGAGAGATGGCAGAGGGGAGGAAAAGGGAGAAATGGATATGGAGGGTCAAAATGGGGAAGGGAGAGATAGATTTGGTGGAGAGGGCAAGATGAGGAAAGGGAAAGATAATCAGGGGAGGGGGCAAAAGGTCTTAGCTGCATACCTTTCATACTTTTCCTTTCAAAATGTTGAAACAAAGGGTTACTTGTGTAGCACAACCTGTGACAGCATCTCTAATGGGACCAATCAATGCTTTTGTGACCTGGGATGCAGAGGGAGAGGTGAAGAGCTCCCTTGAAGCTGTGTGACCACACTTTTTGGAGACTGACCTATGACATAGCCGATTGGTGAAACATGAATTCATTTCAGCGTTAAATGTCTCTTGCTACTGACTTCTTATAAAGATAAGTTATTTTATTATATTGGAAAAAAAATGATAAAAGTGCTTAATATGGAAGTTTGAAAGAATTAATTAATTTACATTTCTTATATTCTGCTTCTATTTGAAGTAGTTTATATTCAGGTACTCTAAGTATTTCTCCCTATCTGTCCTGGTGAGCTCACAATCTAACTATGGTACCTAAGAACATAAAATTAGCCTTACTTGGTCAGACCAATGGTCCATCAAGCCCAGTAGCACGTTCTCACGATGGCCAATCCAGGTCACTAGTACCTGACCAAAACCCAAAGAGCAGCAACATTCCATGCTACCGATCCAGGGCAAGCAGAGGCTTCCCCCATGTCTTAATAACAGACTATGGACTTTACCTCCAGGAATTTGTCCAAACCTTTCTTAAAACCAGCTATGCTATCCGCTTTTACCACAACCTCTGGTAATGCATACCAGAGCTTAACTATTCTCTGAGTGAAAAAATATTTCCTCCTATTGGTTTTAAAAGTATTTCCCTGCAGTTTCATCGAGTGTCCCCTCGTCTTTGTAATTTTTGACGGAGTGAAAAATCGATCCACTTGTACCCATTCTATTCCACTCAGGATTTTGTAGTCTTCAATCATATCTCCCCTCAGCCTTCTCTTTTCCAAACTGAAGAGCCCTACCCTTTTTAGTCTTTGCTAAGTGACTTGCCTAGGTCAGTGGTCGGCAAACTGCGGCCTGCGAGCCGCATGTAGCTCTTTAGCCACTTGAGTGCGGCTCTGCACGTGCCTAGGGCCCAAAAACCCTGTGATTCAAACTTCATTATTAAACACCTAAATTTTCCTTTTCAGAGGGGCCCCGACATGCCGGCTGTTCTCACAAACTGCCGGTGGCTGCTGGAACTCCTCATCTTTCCTCCAAGAAATTCAACAGTTTTCCTTCCTCCCTCTTCGGCTGTACCAACAGGTCAGTTTGTCTGCACAATACTTGCTGCTGCTCACCAGCGGGTCTGGCTCCCGGTGAAACAAAGAGAGTTAGGATAAAGCAGCAAATACCGAAGATTGTAAAGTATAACTTTCTTTCGGCAGTGTCTCCTATTAAATCCCCCTTTTCTTTTAATGGTTAATCGCCACATGAGTTTTGTTGCCAGTGTAACGGAGCACATGCGCATTGTCTCACATGCTGTGCTGTGCAGACTTACTTGGATTTTCCTGTCGGGTGGATGGAGAGTGGCGGGAAAGAGAAAATTCACTTGAAAATGATAGTTATTGTTAGCTCCTCTCTGCAGGTACCAAACTGTGTAGATAGGACTGGGTTGAGAACCCCTGCACTTAACTGTCATTTTTCCCCATTCCCCCCCCCTGAAAAATTATTTTAATTTAGGAAACAGAATCATCTTCTGTGGATCTAAAATTTTTTTCTCATATTTCTCTTATGTCTTTAATTTTCATGTGCTGTCCACTTATTTGCTTTTCTGTTGAAAATAGAAATGTCCAACTGATGCCTTCTTTGAGCTTTGCTGGATCAGGGACAGAACTACTAATCTTCTTTTGTCACACAATTTGACATAGATTCTATGTCAAATTGTGAGACAAAAGAAGATTAGTTCTGTCCCTGATCCAGCAAAGCTCAAAGAAGACATCAGTTGGACATTATTATTTTTAACAGAAAAACACACAGGGCAGCTGCCCTGGGCCCCACAGATCCAGGGGGCCTTGCGGTCCGAACTTCTATATTAAACACCTAAATTTTCCTTTTCAGAGGAACCCTGAGATGGTAGCCATTCTCACAAACTGCTGGTGGCTGCCCCGAAGCTTTCTCTCTGCGCCGATCTTCCCTGTCGGAAACAGGAAGTTGCGGCAGAGGAAAAACTTCGGGGCAGCCGCCGGCAGCTTGTGAGAACAGCTGCCACGTTGGGGCCCCTCTGAAAAGGAAAATTCTGGTTACCGAGATGCCAATGCATGGAGGGAAGGAAGAAGGTATGTGAAACCAAGGGAAAAGGAAGGAGGTGATGTCAGAGCATGGATGGGGAGGGAGAGATGAAAGGAGAGAGATGCCAGGGAATTAGGGAAGGGAAGAAGACAGATGTCAGACTGTGAGGTGGGAAGGAAAGGAGAAGTGAGAGATGCCAGAGCATAGGGGAGGGGATGGTGACAGAGAAAAATGGAGAGATGGCAGAGCTGAAATGAATCATGTACAAAGGAGAGAAGGGCACAAGATAGACAGTTTATGGAAGGAGTATAGAAAGATGGAAGTTGCCATATGGAACGGGGAGAAGGTGGACAGTGGATGGCAGGGGCAGAGAGAGAGGGCAGACATGGAAGGGGCTAATGCTGTATGGAAGACAGAGAGAGGACAGATGCTGGCTATAAAAAAGTTAGTGAAGACAAGATGATTAAAGCAGAAATGACAAAAAGTAGAAAAAGATTTTTTTGTCAATAAATAAGATTATTATTATGATATCTGGTTTTATTTAATGTTAGTAGCTAGTTTAAACTGACTCCTAAAAAAATGGTTCTTGAAAAGAAATTTGGCTCTCAAAAGAAATCTTAATCGTTGTACTGCTGATCTTTGGCTCTTTTGACTAATGAGTTTGCCTACCACTGGCCTCGGGTCACAAGGAGCTGTGCAGGGATTGAACCCACAACCTCAAGATGAGGAAGCAGGGGTTCTAACCACTAGGGCACTCCTGGATGAGGAATAAGAATGTACCTAATTGCTGAATATGCTGAATGGGTTAGATATTGAAATATTCTTATGGATCCAACTCAAGTTATGGATGCCTTTTACAAAGCCACGGCAAATGCGACACAGACGATTGAATTCCTATGGGCTACATTACATTTGCTGTACCGAGACTTGCTATCATGGCTTTGAAAAAGGGAGCCTATATGAATGAATATAACACTTCTGATTAAGCATAAGTGTGGAAACTTTGTAGTTTGGACCACTGTTTATTTCCCCCTATAATAGTAAATTCTGGTGCAGTTCTGGGAATTTTTAGATTCAGTAGGGCATGAAATATCAGATTTAGCTAAAGTAATGCTCTCACCGGTTCAAAATCTTAAAACTCAAATGGTTACTGTGGAGATAAGACTGGGATATTTTGAAACTGACATACTGTGGGCTCCTTTTACAAAGCTGCGTTAGCAGTTTTAGCGTGTGCTAAATTGCCGTGCGCGCTAGATGCTAACGCCAGCATTGAGCTGGCATTAGTTCTAGCCACATAGTGCGGGTTTAGCGCACGCTAAAATTATGCATGCGCTAAAAATGCTATCGCATCTTAGTAAAAGGAGCCCTATATTTTGAGATAAAAATCTGATGTAGAAAAGATTTCTGATTTGCAACAATTATTTCAGCAGGTTCAATTTAGGCACAAATCATACTCTGAACTAAGGATATCACAGTTTAAGAATCGATACAAAACTGAAAAACATTGAAAATCATCTGAGAAGTGTTAATCTAAGGTCTCTAGACTTTCCAAGAGATAAAATGCTCTCCCTATGTAAAATGTTGTCTCAATATTTAACGGAGGTCTTGCATGTTTCTCATGAAGAGATTCCATTGTATAATAAAGTTTACTATCTCCCAGTGAAAAGAAGGGGGGAGAGAGAGGTTAAAACAGAGGACATTACTGCTGACTCCTTGGAAGTGACTCATGAAGCAGACTCTCTGGAGAATATTCTGCTACTTTAATGGTGACTATGAATAACAGCACTGACAGAGATGCAGTTTTGAAATGGTGCTTTAGGATTAGGAACGATCCAACCAGTACACCCTTTGCAGTTTAGAAGGATCTTCAGAATACTGTTTAAAATAGTTAATTTCAAACAGCTTAACTCCTCATTGATCCCAAATTTTTCTTCATTTATAGTCATAGTCTTCTTAATTCATTTTGCAATTTGTTTAATTCATATAGTTTTTAAGTCTTCAACAGTATAATTGTAACCAATAACTTATCTAAATGTTCTTTAGAAATTAATCATTAAAGAATATTCAGATGTTATCGATTACTATCACTATTAATATTGTTGAAGTTTTAAAAACTAACCCCCTCTTCTATTACACTATGCTAGCAGTTTTTAGTGCAGAGAGCCACGCTGAATGGCCCGCGCTGCTCCCGATGCTCATAGGAACTCTATGAGCGTCGGGAGCAGCGTGGGCCATTCAGTGCGGCTCCCCGTGCTAGAAACTGCTAGCGCAGTTTAATAGAATAGGCCCTAACCCCTCCTTTACAAAGCTGCGCTAGAGTTTTTAGCGCCGGTCGCTGTGGTAACAGCTCCGATGCTCATAGAATTCCTTTGTGTCTATCTTGATAATATTCTGAACTCATGGAATATGTACTATCATGAAAATAAAAAGCACCAAAATTTATAAGGAACAGAAATCTAAATTTTACATGGATATGTCAAATTTTAAAAAAAGAATAGCTTTGGGAAGGTTTTAGTGGCGATTTTGTTATCCCTTTTGCGGGGCCGCCCCTTTCTCATTGCTGTCGTAATTCTTCTTCTGTACAGTTGCATGAGGATGTTGTTTGTCTGAAGTTACAGAAGGAGTTGGACTTAGGTAAGATTGCTGGCCCTTTTTCTTCTCCGCCTTTCTCTGATTTGGTTGTTTCTCCTTTAGGTGTTGTGCCCAAAAAGGAGCCAGGCAAGTTTCGCCTGATTCATAACTTGTCCTTTCCTTTAGGTTGCCTTCCAAGCCACCAAACTAAACCTTTGGCTAGCCCAAGTGGTCCTCAAGGCCTACAACTACCTCGACTTTAGAAAACTACTCAAAACTCACCTATTTCGAGACCAAGACCCTTAATGCCCCTTTTCTATCCTCTTCCTCCCCCCCCCCCTCTGAGCTACTCCCCTCCCTCCTACTTCTCTCCTTGCTGTTTGTAACTCTACGATCAATTTGATATATAACCACTTGTAACTACTCTCTCCTTGCTGTTTGCAACTCTATGATCAATTTGATATGTAACCACTTGTAATCTCTGTCTAACTAATGTGAACCGCCTAGAACTCTTTGGGGTATGGCGGTATACAAAAATAAAGTTATTATTATTATTATTATTAATTCTTTCATAGACCCTCTTTTTTTGACAGTCTCAGCTTCCCATTCTGGTGGGCAAGTTTATGCTCTATGTATAAATGTGAAAAGATGAATGCAGAATTATTAGGGAAGAATAAGGTATTTAAATTAGTGTGGGGCCCGTTAGCAGCTTTTGTTGCATCTATTTAAGTCATATCTCTTTTCAAGTTAAGTTAGGTTTGGTTCAATACACATCCGGGGAGGGAGGGGGGTATTTCATAGCAATGTATTGGAATATGTCTATATTTCGGGTTTGTAAAGGGTTGGGGGGATAATGATGATCTTTTAAAATTTGTTGTTCAAAGGTGTGTTTTTATGGTTGACATCTTTCAAATGTATACATTTGTATTGCACTGTTCATATTGGAAAATACTAAAAAATTTACCAATAAAAAAAGAAAATGATTCTATTTCAAAACGTTTGCCCACCGTTCAAGTAAATAAAAAATATGTTTTTTGGTAAATCTAAAAGTTTCAAGCTACAGTTTATGCCCTCTTTCACTGCAAATGTCAATCCATGAAATGCCTGTGTGTTCTGTATGTATGCCATGTTGATGGAGATCTGCTTGTAAAGGACTTGCTCTGAAATGTTATTGATGAGACTAATTTCTCTAATAAGGGCCCAGAGAATGAAGTGCTTTGGATAGTTCACTTTGATGCAGAATGGATCCTTGATGACTGTCAAAAATGATGGAGCGGGTGCCTCCGCTTTTCTGCCTAGGGTTATCTAGACTGTCTGATCTCTTACAGAAAGCTCTATGGAAGCTACAGAATGGCCAGCACTCACTTTCTGCTAGTTTTGTACCAGATCATTTATCTCAGTCTACCCTTAAGCAACCTTGTTACCCATTTCTCACCTTGAAATCAGAATGAAAGCTAGTCCTCAAGGGGTAAAAAATTCATTATACCCACCATATTACTGCTTGCTTCCCTCCTAAACTTGCTCTTACCTTTCTCTTGCCTCCCTTATTCTTTACCTAGTCTGTCTTCCCTTGCTCTGTTGTATGTTGCTCTGAGCAGTGCGGCCCAGCACTGAAATGTTTTATCTCTGTGCATCTTCTGCCTGGAAATTATGAGTCGGGGCTGCAGCAGCTGGAAAGCCCAAGCTGATATCTGTCCCGTCTGGACTTTTGCCGTTGGGATTATTTAAAATATGCTGAGGCACAAGAGCTGCTTCAGGAAATTGGACTTCTACCAGGCTTATTTGATTTTGGTTTTCAATTTTTTCTTCCAGTTTATGAATTATTTTAAATTTTATTCCATTATTTTTACCCCTATTCTTTTTATTTTATTAACTGAATTCTATTGTGTAACGGTTCCTCCCTTCTATTCCTTTTTACATATTACTTTAATTCCTTTAGATATCATTTACTTAGATGGTGCTCCTATCTGTAAAGTTAGGAATTTCTATGAAATATTGTACATGCTTCTCTCCTCTCCACTCCAGTCCTCCCTACCCTCTTCTAACCCCTTCCTCTGTAATGTTGCCTAGAGCTTCTATAGGTATGTGCGAAGCAAAAATGGAATAAATAAATAAATAAATATACTGTACCTTCCCCCCTTATGATGTTCCTCCATGACTCTGCTATCAGTGTTTTAAACTATTCTACACTCTTGCCCCTGCAAAAGGCTTTCAGCAGTTATCCTTCTGAGCTATAAATTCATTCTAACAACATCAGCTCTTTTTAGAGAAATCATGAAAGAAGTATATGGATCATGCTCAGAGTGCTGTAGGAGGAAGAAGATAAAAAAAAAAAAATACACTTTAGTCTTAACCCTGCTTTTATTTGCAGACCCTGTCAAACACATATTCATCCTGGTTTCATGGAAATCAATGGGGAAAAAGCATCATGTGTCGAGTTAGGATAAAAACTTGTATTGAAAAATCTTGCACTGTAACTGTGGCAAACCTGTAAACTTTATATTATGAATATTAACCTGTAACCTGTTCTGAGCTCTAGATCAGATTTGTCCATGCACTCATTTTCTCAGTAGTCAGTTACGGATGCAAAAGCTGGACACCATGGAAACAAGGCAGAAAGAAGATTGACTCATTTGAGCTTTGGTGCAGGAAAAGGATTTTAGGCATGCCATGGACCATCAGAAGAACTAATAAATCAATTCTGGAAGAGATAAAACTGGCTATGTCACTCGAAGCCCATGCATATTCATTGTGGATATCCTGAAGTCCTGACTGGCCAGGTGGTTCCTCGGGACTTGGTTGAAAACCACTGGTCTAGATCATTCTTCAAGCTTTGCCAGATCCCCCCTCATGCTATCCACATTTTTCAGGGTCTACTCTCCTACAGATTTTGGTATCATCCTTAAAGATGCAAACCTTTCTCGATAGCTGTTTTGCAATATCACACACAAAAATGTTGAAAAGAACCATACCAAAGTCTGATCCCTACAGCACATCACTGGTAACAACCATTTACCTTCTTTCTGTTGTATAAGTTGTCATCGGTGAGCTGCTGAAACTGGTTTCATGACAAAATCTTTGCTATTAAAATAATAACAGTTATTTATTTATCTCTGTTTTTCTAAAAAAAAAAAAATTCATTTGAGGCAGAATATAGCACATTAAGGGGCACTTTTACTAAAGCTTAGTCATGCTAATGGCATTAGCATGCTCTAAATCACAGGTGTCGAAGTCGGTCCTCGAGGGCCGCAATCCAGTCGGGTTTTCAGAATTTCCCCAATGAATATGCATTAAAAGCAGTGCATGCACATAGATCTCATGCATATTCATTGGGGAAATCTTGAAAACCCGACTGGATTGCGGCCCTCGAGGATCGACTTTGACACCCCTGCTCTAAATCAAGGGTAGGGAACTCCGGTCCTCGAGAGCCATATTCCAGTCGGGTTTTCAGGATTTCCCCAATGAATATGCAAGAGATCTATTTGCATGCACTGCTTTCAATGCATAGTCATTGGGGAAATCTTGAAAACCTGACTGGAATATGGCTCTCGAGGACCGGAATTCCCTACCCCTGCTCTAAATACTAAGAAGCTCATTTGATACCTATGAGCGTCTTAGCATTTAACATGCACTAATTCCATTAGCATTCACTAACGGCCTCTTTTACAAAGCCGCGCTAGCGGCTGCGCTGCGCTAACGTCCCCGAAGCCCATAGAGATTTAAAGGACTTCGGGGCTGTTGCCATGCAGCTTTGTAAAAGAGGCCATAAGATTTAGTAAAAGGGCCTCTAGAATAGCAAGAAACACTATAGGAAACCAAGCACTAACATACGTCTAATGCAGCTAAAATAGGCTTACTGCAGATTCATGTTTTGATCTTCGACAAAATGTCAGCTGCAACCCCCTCCCCCCCAACAACAAACAAATGAAAATAAAAGAACTGGAGACAGACTTGGGCTAGGAACATAAACTATTCTTATAGACAAGGGTCTAATATTTATGTAGCAAATACTGTATACAGATGCGTGCTTAAATGTGAATATGTGGAAGAACTATGATCGTTTACATTTTCCTTTCTGGTGGGCAAATCTTTGCTCCAGTTATAGATTTGAAAGGATGAACGCTGATAATTTGGGGCATGGTAATATATTTAAATTGATTTGGGGCCCATTGACATCTTATGTTACCTCACTATAATAAGTTTTTGATTGTGAGTCAGTTTTTGTTTATTTTGGTACATATCCAGGGAAGGGTGGGGGTGGGGGGTTATTTCTGTCATAATTTGATTTTTAAATATTTACACTTGGGATGGGTGGGAGGATGGAAGGATATGGCTAATAGGGTAAGGTTATTGGGGAAATCTATGTTTCTGGTGTTTTATTAAATTATCATTAGGTGGGTGGGTAGGGGTAGGGGAAGAAATTGGTTGATTATGTATATTTGAAAGTTAAATGTGCTTATAGTGACTTATTATATATGATATATTTATGTATTGCACTAGTGAAGATTGTAAAATCAATAAAGATTTACAAAAAAAAAAAGAAGAAAAAAATCCAACTAGGCATTATTCTGTTTATATGTGCATACCTTCCATAGCATGTACATATGGGAAGGGTCTGGACAGTATGGGCAGAACTCACACTTTCCTGCAAAACTATACGATACACATATATCTCCAGCATTAGATAGATTGTGAGCCCACTTGGACAGACAGGAAAAAAATGCTTGAATACCTGAATAAATCCATATAAATGGTTTTTTGAGCTCCTCTGAGAGAACAGTATAGAAAATTGAATAAATAAATCTAATCTAATCTAATCTTCCATTTGTGAGCCGCACAAACCTATACAAGTTCAAGGCGACATATCAAAGAGGAAGTGGAAAACTAGAGGGGGGGACATGGAGAAGCAAGGGGAGGGGCCTAGAAGTAGGGGGTGCAATACAGAAGCTGAACAGTTAAATGCCAAAGAGGTGGGTCTTTATGTTTTTCCTGAATGCGGTATAGGTTGTCTCTTTCCTAAATCTGTAGGTGCAAGCATTTACGGCTCTATGGCTGATATAAGTGCTCATGCGTAACCACATAAGTGCACTTATACTAGCATTACATAAAGGAAAGCAAGTGCAGCCTTTCCTTTCTGGAACAGCTCTAGGCATGGCATAGAGCTGCTGCCTCAGCACCCTGAGGTTGTGGGAACAAATCCCAACGCTGCTCCTGGTGACCCTGGGCACGCTATGGCGCCATTTGCCCCATTGCCCCATTGCCCCAGGTACAAATGTACACCGCTTTGAATGTGTAATCACAAGAAAGTAGTAAACAAGTCCCATTTCATTTCCCTTTAATCAGGTGCCCTCTATGTTAAATTGGGTGAAATGTTAAATTGGGTGAGATGTTAAATTGGGTGAGATTATCATGCCGAGAGTAAAGAATAGAAAAGAACCTAGTCATTTAACATCTATTTTAGACAAAATGCATCTATCCTTTTCTTTACGAAGCTGATGGAAGGACTAGTAACATTTCAGTTTTCCAATTATTTAGATTGTGAGGAATGGAGTATATTGTGACAAATCTAGTGTTAGACCATCTTTCAGTATAGAAACAGTTCTAGGCTCAATGATGTACAGAATTTATCACTAGTAGAAGGGGGACAAAAGTACATATTTTACAAAATGTGATCTATCCCGTGCCTTTGACCTAGTTGACCACGACCTTTTATTTTAGATAGGACTGAAAATACTTGTCAAATTCTCAAGTGGTTCCAGTGCATTCCCTTGGTTATGAACTCAAGAAGCACTGAATATCATCTTATAGCTATGCTGCTGATATAAAAGTACTGACCCCTGTTCTTGTATATATAGGTATATGATTAGAGAATTTCCTCTATGGGGGCAATTCTATAAGTGGACATATTTAGGCATTCAAGTGCCACGTGATAAAAGTCTATTTTATAACATCCTTTGATCCAAATGCAACAAGGTTGCTCTTAATTTACTGTAGTCTTTAGGCTGCTTGTATAAATGGCAGCCCTGTCCATACTCCTCCTATGCCCTATCCTCGTGTACGCCCACCTTGCATTTACTTGCTATGCCACTTACCCACACCCTTACAGAATAGCACTTTGGTGTATTCGTTTCCACTTATGTGATTAAATAAACACCTACAGTATATGCTCAAGTGGCACACAAATTTGAGTGCCTTGTTATAGAATTGCCCTTCACATGTACTGTATATACATAGAAATATAGAAAAATGCAGATAAAGGCCATATGGTCCAGCCCAGGGCTGCCCAAGTCCGGTCCTCGAGATCTACTGGCAGGCCAGGTTTTCAGGATATCCACAATGAATATGCATGAGAGAGATTTGCCTGCACTGCCTTCTTGGTATGCAAATCTCTCTCAAGCATGTTCATTGTGGATAGCTTGAAAACATGGCCTGCCAGTAGATCTCGAGGACTGGACTTGGGCAGCCCTGGTCTAGCCAGTTCCCCATAATTATTATCTACTCTTCCTTTTACTCAGTGACGTAGCGAGGGTGCGAGGTACCTGGGGTGGTGACACCCCTCCCCCGCCCTCTTCTCCGCCTCCCCCATCGCCTCCGCTCCTTCCCCGGCATGAGCAACAACCCCAACCCAGCCGCTTGCACCAGCATCGGCTCTTCTGACATCACTTCCTAGGCGTGGGTCCAGGAAGTGACATCAGAGAAAGAGCCAACGCTGGCGTGAGCAGATACAAGGGAAGGGGTGTGCGGTAGTGAGGGAGGCGGGGAAGGAGGATGTGTGCCTGCACCCCCACCAAGACAGCATTCAGGGCAGATCACCCCTCCTACCCCCCCCCCCCCCCCGCCACTGCTTTCACTCCCTTAGAGATCCTATGTATTTGTCTCAAGATTTCTTGAATTGAGATACAGTTTTCATCATCACCTCCACCAGGAGGCTATTCCATAAATTCACCACCACTTTTCATGAAGAAGCATTTCCTCAGGTTACTTTCAAATCTATCACCTTTCACCTTCATCCTATGCACCTTTTATTTCAGAGGTTCCTTTGAATTGAACATAAGAACATAAGAAATGCCTCTACTGGGTCAGACCTGAGGTCCATCGTGCCCAGCAGTTCGCTAACGCGGCGGCCCAACAGGTCCAGGACCTGTGCAGTAATCCTCTATCTATACCCCTCTATTCCCTTTTCCAACAGAAAGTTGTCCAATTCCCTCTTGAACCCCAGTACCGTACTCTGCCCTATCACGCCCTCTGGAAGCGCATTCCAGGTGTCCACCACACGCTGGGTAAAGAAGAACTTCCTAGCATTCGTTCTGAATCTGTCCCCTTTCAACTTTTCTGAATGCCCTCTTGTTCTTTTATTTTTTGAAAGTGTGAAGAATCTGTCCCTCTCTACTCTCTCTATGCCCTTCATGATCTTGTAAGTCTCTATCATATCCCCTCTAAGTCTTCTCTTCTCCAGGGAAAAAAGTCCCAGTTTTTCCAATCTCTCAGCGTATGAAAGGTTTTCCATCCCTTTTATCAGATGTGTCGCTCTCCTCTGAACCCTCTCGAGTATCGCCATATCCTTCTTAAGGTACGGCGACCAATATTGGACGCAGTACTCCAGATGCGGACGCACCATTGCTCGATACAATGGCAAGATAACTTCTTTCGTTCTGGTTGTAATACCCTTTTTGATGATGCCTAGCATTCTATTTGCCTTCTTAGCAGCCGCTGCGCACTGTGCCGACGGCTTCATTGTCAAGTCCACCATCACCCCCAGGTCCCTTTCTTGGGTACTCTCATTTAAAAACATCCCTCCCATCGTATAGTTGTACCTCGGGTTTCTGTTTCCCACATGTAATACTTTACATTTCTCAACATTGAACTTCATCTGCCATCTTGTTGCCCATTTCCCTAGTTTGTTCAAGTCCCTTTGCATAAGAACATAAGAACATAAGCATAAGAACATAAGAACATAAGCAATGCCTCTGCTGGGTCAGACCTGAGGTCCATCATGCCCAGCAGTCCGCTCACGCGGCGGCCCAACAGGTCCAGGACCTGTGCAGTAATCCTCTATTTATACCCCTCTATCCCCTTTTCCAGCAGGAAATTGTCCAATCCTTTCTTAAACCCCTGTACTGTACTCTGCCCTATTACTCCCTCTGGAAGCGCATTCCAGGTGTCCACCACTCGTTGGGTAAAGAAGAACTTCCTAGCATTCGTTTTAAATCTGTCCCCTTTCAACTTTTCCAAGTGTCCTCTTGTTCTTTTATTTTTCGAAAGTTTGAAGAATCTGTCCTTCTCTACTCTCTCTATGCCCTTCATGATCTTATAAGTCTCTATCATATCCCCTCTAAGTCTCCTCTTCTCCAGGGAAAAGAGACCCAGTTTCTCCAATCTCTCAGCGTATGAGAGGTTTTCCATCCCTTTTATCAAGCGTGTCGCTCTCCTCTGAACCCTCTCGAGTAACGCCATATCCTTCCTAAGGTACGGAGACCAATATTGGACGCAGTATTCCAGATGCGGGCGCACCATCGCCCGATACAATGGCAGGATAACTTCTTTTGTCCTTGTTGTAATACCCTTCTTGATTATGCCTAGCATTCTATTTGCTTTCTTAGCGGCTGTTGCGCACTGTGCCGTCGGCTTCATTGTCATGTCCACCATTACCCCCAAGTCCCTTTCTTGGTTGCTCTCATTCAATAATATCCCTCCCATCGTATAGTTGTACCTCGGGTTTCTGTTTCCAACATGCAATACTTTACATTTCTCAACGTTGAACTTCATCTGCCATCTCGCCGCCCATTCCCCCAATTTGTTCAAGTCCCTTTGCAATTCTTCGCATTCCTCTTTAGTCCCAGCTCCACTAAATAGTTTTGTATCGTCCGCAAATTTTATTATCTCACACTTCGTGCCTGTTTCTAGATCATTTATGAATATATTAAATAGCAGCGGCCCGAGCACTGAGCCCTGCGGAACACCACTCGTGACCCCCATCCAGTCCGAGTAGTGGCCCTTCACCCCTACCCTCTGTTTCCTACCCGCCAACCAGTTTCTGATCCATCTATGTACGTCTCCGTCCACTCCATGGTTCTTCAGTTTCCGGAGTAGACGTTCGTGAGGCACCTTGTCAAAGGCTTTTTGGAAATCAAGGTATATGATGTCTATGGGGTCTCCTCTGTCCATCCGTTTGTTAATTCCTTCGAAGAAGTGCAATAAGTTCGTTAGGCACGATCTCCCCCTGCAGAAACCATGTTGGGTTGTTTTCAAAAGTTCATTTCTTTCCAGATGTTCATCGATGTGTTCTTTAATCAGTGCTTCCGTCAGTTTCCCCGGAACCGAAGTCAAACTCACTGGTCTGTAGTTTCCCGGGTCACCTCTTGATCCCTTTTTAAAGATGGGCGTGACATTGGCTATCTTCCAATCCTCCGGGATCATGCCTGTTTTCAAGGATAGGTTGCAAATTTGCTGCAGTAGTTCCGCTATCTCCTCCTTTAATTCCTTCAGAACCCTGGGATGGATTCCGTCCGGACCCGGGGATTTGTCAGTTTTAAGTTTTTCTATCTGCCTGTGTACATCATCAAGGCTCACTTCCATGGATGTTAATTTTTCTGCTTGATTTCCATTGAATATTTGTTCAGGTTCCGGTATGTTGGTTGTGTCTTCGTTTGTAAATACAGACGAGAAGAACATGTTGAGTCTTTCTGCGACTTCTTTCTCTTCCTTCACCGCTCCCTTCCTGTCTCCTTCGTCCAGCGGTCCTACCTCCTCCCTAGCTGGCTGTTTCCCTTTAACATATCTGAAGAACGGTTTGAAATTTCGTGCCTCCCTGGCTAGCCTCTCTTCATACTCTCTTTTGGCTTTTCGAACCACACGGTGACATTCTTTTTGATACTTCCTGTGCTCCTTCTGGTTCCCTTCAGTTTTGTCCTTTTTCCATTCCCTGAATGAATTTTTCTTATTGCCTATCGCTTCCTTCACTATTTTAGTCATCCATACTGGGTCTTTTGTTCGACCCTTTTTGCACCCCTTTCTGAATCTGGGGATGTGCAGATTTTGTGCCTCGCTCACTGTGTCTTTGAAAAAAGACCAGGCATGTTCTACTGTTTGCCATTTTTTGGAAGTGTTCCTAAGTTTCTTCCTTACCATTTCCCTCATTGCTTCATAGTTTCCTTTCCTGAAGTTGAAAGATGTCACTATGGTTCTCTTTCCGTTCGGTATGCCTACTTCAACCTTGAACTTGATCATATTATGATCACTGTTTCCCAACGGTCCCACTACTTCCACTTCCTTTGCAGGTCCCCTTAGTCCATTTAGGATTAAATCCAGAGTGGCATTTCCTCTCGTCGGTTCTCTAACAAGCTGCTCCATGAAGCAATCTTGTATAGCCTCCAGGAATTCTGTCTCCCTAGCGCATCTTGAGCTTCCAAGACTCCAGTCTATCCCAGGATAGTTGAAGTCTCCCATAACAACTGTGTAACCACTTTTGCATTCTCGCTTCATCTCGGCATCCATTTCTTTATCGCTATCTCCGGTTTGCCCGGGTGGACGATAGTATAGGCCCATCTTTATTTCATGCCCTTTCCTACCCGGTATTTTAACCCATAGCGATTCCAGTTTGTTGATCATCTCCGCTGTGTCCATTCTTGTCGATTGTATGCTTTCTTTTACGTATAGGGCTATTCCTCCTCCTTTCTGACCTGACCTATCCCGGCGATAGAGCTTGTACCCCGGCAGTGCTGTATCCCATTTGTTTTCCTCATTCCACCACGTTTCAGAGATTCCAATGATGTCTATGTCCTCTGCATTGGCCATGGCTTCTAGCTCCCCCATTTTGTTTCTTAAACTCCTTGCATTAGTATATATGCAGTTTAGATCCTGGCATTTTGTCGTCTTCATTTCTTTTCCCTGTGCTTCAGTCTTTGGTGTCTTCTCTTTTGCTACAATCTTTCTAACCTCCTCTTCTGGGTTAGTTGACTCCTGTAATTTGTCTCTTGTTTCTTCCCTGCCTTTTTTCCCCTTAGTATCTTCACGGGATACCTTCTTCCGAATCATCGACGCTAGGTCGACTGTCGGCTTTCCCCTTTCTCTTAGTTTAAAGCCTGTTCTATTCCTCTCTTGACGTTGTTTGCTAGAAGTCTTGTTCCCGCCACGCTCAGGTGCAGTCCATCTCTCCTGTAGAGCTTGCTCTTGCCCCAGAACGTTGTCCAGTTCCTCACGAAGTGGAACCCTTCTTCCTCACACCATCTCCTCATCCATGCATTTATTGATTGTAGTTCTTCCTGCCTTTTCACAGTCTTCTTTAGTCCGAGCTCTACTAAATAGTTTAGTGTCATCTGCAAATTTTATTATCCCACACTTCGTCCCTGTTTCCAGATCATTTATGAATACATTAAATAGCAGCGGCCCTAGTACTGAGCCCTGCGGGACCCCACTCGTGACCTTCCTCCAGTCCGAGTAGTGGCCCTTCACTCCCACCCTCTGTCTCCTACCCGCCAACCAGCTTCTGATCCATCTATGTACATCTCCTTCCACCCCATGGTTCTTCAGTTTCCGGAGTAGGCGTTCATGGGGCACCTTGTCAAAGGCTTTTTGGAAATCAAGATATATGATGTCTATGGGGTCTCCATTGTCCATCCGTTTGTTAATTCCTTCGAAGAAGTGCAATAAATTAGTTAGGCAAGATCTTCCCTTGCAGAAACCGTGTTGGCTGGTTATCAGAAGTTCGTTTCTTTCAAAATGTTCATTAATTTTTTCTTGTATCAGTGTTTCTGCCATTTTCCCCGGTACCGAGGTCAGACTCACCGGTCTGTAATTTCCTGGGTCACCTTTTGATCCCTTTTTAAAGATGGGCGTAACATTGGCTATCTTCCAGTCCTCCGGGATCACGCCTGTTTTCAGGGATAGATTGCAAATTTGCTGCAGTAGTTCCGCTATCTCCTCCTTTAATTCCTTCAGAACCCTTGGATGGATTCCGTCCGGACCCGGGGATTTGTCTGTTTTTAATTTATCTATCTGCCTGTGTACATCTTCAAGGCTCACTTCCATGGTTGTTAATTTTTCTGCCTGATTTCCATTGAAGAATTGTTCAGGTTCCGGAATGCTGGATGTGTCTTCGTTTGTAAATACAGATGAAAAGAACGCGTTAAGTCTTTCTGCCACTTCTTTCTCCTCCTTCACCACTCCCTTCTTGTCACCATCGTCCAGCGGTCCCACATCCTCCCTAGCCGGTTGCTTCCCTTTAACATATCTAAAGAACGGTTTGAAATTTTTTGCTTCCCTGGCTAGCCTCTCTTCATACTCTCTTTTGGCTTTTCGAACCACTCGGTGACATTCTTTTTGATACTTCCTGTTCTCTTTCCAGTTCCCCTCAGTTTTGTCCTTTTTCCATTTCCTGAATGAATTTTTCTTATTGCCTATCGCTTCCTTCACTGTTTTGGTTATCCACGCCGCGTCCTTTATTCGACTCTTTTTGCACCCCTTTCTGAATCTGGGGATATATAGATTTTGCGCCTCGCTCACCGTGTTCTTGAGAAAAGACCAGGCAAGTTCTACCTTTTGCCATTTTTTTGAAGTATTCCTAAGTTTCTTCCTTACCATTTCCCTCATTGCTTCGTAGTTTCCTTTCCTGAAGTTTAAAGTTGTCGCTATGGTTCTCTTTCCTTTCGGTATTCCTACCTCAACCTTGAACTTGATCACATTATGATCGCTGTTTCCCAATGGTCCCACTACCTCTACTTCTTTAGCAGGTCCCCTTAACCCATTTAGGATTAGATCCAGAGTGGCATTTCCTCTCGTCGGTTCTCTGACAAGCTGCTCCATGAAAGAGGCTCACCTTTGTATTTATGCCAAGTACTACTACTACTACTACTATTAATTCTTTCTATAGCGCTACCAGACGCATGCAGCACTGTACAGAGTCAGATACATATATACAGGGTGAGGAAAAAAAGTAACCCCCTAGAATTTTTTGCTGTTTTCTCAGCAATCGCTTTGAATTTCTAAGCAAAATTTAATGTACTTATTTATTTAAACAACATTTAATTAGCCTAAGCTATGTTGATGTTACTGACATTTTAGCGTTACTGCCTAGCGATTTTTGCGCATTAGAGATGTCTGTGTTACAACACAGTAAAAAATGACATTAAAATGATACACAACAATTCTCAAAAGTGTCTACCCCCAGCTTTAACAAAGGCCTTCAATCACTTAGGCCCATATTCTATAAATCAGTGGTTCCCAACCCTGTCCTGGAGGACCACCAGGCCAGTCAGATTTTCAAGATAGCCCTAATGAATATTCATGAGAGAGATCTGCATATAATGGAGGTGCCAGGCATGCAAATCTGCTCCACACATATTCATTAGGGCTATCCTGAAAACCCGAATGGCTTAGTGGTCCTCCAGGACAGGTTGGGAACCACTGCTATAAATGATGGTTTAACTTAGGCACCAGTAGGCACCCTAACAGTGCCTAACTTAAATGCAAAATGCCGTTTAAAAGGGGTTTTTGAAAAAAAATTCAAGGCGTCTAGAAAAACGGCTCCTGTATTGAAGTGGCATTAGGCATTATAAAGTGCCTCCATAGGCGCTGAAAATGTAGGCCTGAAAACCCAGGCATCCATTTTCAGCACCTACCTTTCCTGAAGATGCGATTCTATAAATGGCGCCATAGCGTGATTGACACAAAATTGGCAGCTGTTTTTAAGGCTTTTGCTGGCGCCAGCGGTGTATAGAATCCGGGCCCCAGGGATGTTCTTAACAGCCTTGTCGATTGGTCCCTGTGGCATGGTATGTCCCAGATCATCTGCAGCGCTACCTTGAGTTCGGCAATTGTTTGTGGCTTTGGGTGGAGCTTGTGATAGGCCTTCAACATTGCTCCCCAAGCAAAAGTCTACATCACTGTGATGTCATTAACAGTAAACTGGTACCCCATTTGCTTTCAAATAATGGCAGTTTTACAGTGAAAATTTTTTTGAACGTGCAAAAATCACTGAATGGTCACGCTAAAAACTGTAACTTTGTTATGTTTAAAAATTAATCTAATCTAATTTGAGATTTCTGGGTTGCACTATGCCTAACTAGGTTCAAGGTGACATCCAATGCTATTTACCGGTAAGTGTATACATTTTAAAAATACAAAAGCTCTTAGGAGTACATGATAATACAGATGTGAGGGAGAAAATACAATTAAAGAGTTAATACAGTATGAAGGGAAGCTAAAAGTAGAGATCCCTACTGTGCAATTTCTACAGAGACACAAACTAGCATTAACCAAGGAGGCGAGGAGAGTATATTCTTGAAGCTATGTGGTAGAGATTGACTGTTATAGTCCATTCTCTGGTGAATGAGCTGTGTACTCGGACCAGTGTGGGATATGGGGTGACTTTCGGCACATAAATGTAGATAGTAACAACAAATAAAGCTGTAAAATTTCACATTGATATTCCAAGCAGTTGCTGAGAAAACAGGAGAAAAACTCTAGGGAGTTACTTTCTTTTGCCTCACCTGTGTGTGTAGGTACATAGATTTCCTCCTGTAACTGCAGCCACAAATATAGAAAAAGCAATGCAAGGAGGGATATTTGTATGCATATAAGGCATTCTTAGCATATTTTTTGAGAGAGAGAAGCTATATTCATATGCATAGCTTCTTTTTGAGCATTTGTTTCCGATAAAAAGGTATTCATGCATCTTTGATGCAAGGTGGCTTTGCAAAAATTGCCACAGCATGGTTACTGGGAAAAAAACAAACAAACAACAGACTATGGACGATCTTAGAAAGTGTGTTCATCAAACTTGTGGCTCTAGCTCAATAATTTCAAAATGCTAGGGCTGCTTGACATTTATGGCCATAGCCAATAAAATGTTTTCTCTTGTAATAGGATGGGAAAAGTCATTTTTGACTAAGACTCATTATGATCTATATACTATAGGTGATGAAGTTACGATGTTTGATTATATCTTTGGAACAGCTCTTTAGTGCATTTATAATTGAGTCAAGCTGTATAAAAATAGATGATTAGGAAAAGAACTCTTCATAAGATGAAAGGATTTGTTCTTACTGAGCCAAGATTGGCCTCACAGATGAGTATAATTGTATGCTATCAATGACTAAAAGGGAGTGCTAATGAGGGCGAATGTGAAATAACATCTTAATGAAAGGAGATGGGGGTTGATATAGAGATTTAAAAATACGATTACAGCCAAATTCTAAGATCTTTCTGATTTTAGTTATGTTAAGAATGTTAGGAATTATCAGGAAAGGAATGGGAAACAAAGATGAAAATGTTATAATGCCCTTGTATTGCTCCAGGCAGTATTTCTCAACTCGGTCCTCAGGTTTTCAGGATATCCACATTGAATTTGCATACACTTGATTAGCCTGCACTGCCTCCATTATATGCAATGTCTTTCGTGCATATTCATGGTGGATATGTTGAAAACCTGACTGGCAAGGGGGTACTCTAGGACCGAGTTAAGAAGCACTGCTCTATGGTACGGCTGCATCTCGAATACTGTGTGCAGGTCTGGTCACCATATCTCCAAAAAGATATGGCGGAATTAGAAAAGATACAGAGAAGGATGACAAAAATGATAAAAGGGATGGGACAACTATGAGGAAAGGCTAAAGTGGCTAGGGTTCTTTAGCTTGGAGGAGAAGAGATGGCTCAGTGGTAGATTTGGGACACATTCCTTCAACTAAAGGTCACCCTCAGTCTACACCCAACCCCCTTAAACCCCACCTCTACCCTTCTTTCTCTATTCTAATCTTCTGCCTAAATTTCTGTATAGTCCACTCTCAGCCTATACTCAAATAACTTGTATCTAAATTAAACTACTTATATTTAAACAACTGTTCTTAATTTGCTGTATAGTCCCTATATCTAAACTGCTGCACAGTCTTGTATGTCCAAGTATTTAAATCTACTGTATAATCTTGTATGTCCAATTCACTCCATTGTGAATGTTTACTTGTAAACCGTTCTGAACTACTGGGAGGATGGAATAAAAATCTAAATAAATAAATAAATTCCTTTGAATCAACTCACTTTCCTGAGAGAATCAAAAATTTGATGCAACTCTCGTAATATCCTGTGGCAATCCTTGACTGAGCCCTTGATGCCTCAACTGCTCTTCAATGGTCTAGTGAGCTGCCTCTTTCTCCTTTATCTTCTGATCCTATGTGAAACCTAAATAGCCATAGGGGAGGCTGCTTGCCTGGTGTTGACAACTGAACCTCCTTGGGTTCCAAATTTCCAAGGAAATAAATATTTGCTATACCGCCCATTGTTGGTCAGCTGAGTGTTTTACAAAGTTCCTACAATAGCATAAGGGGCATGCCTAGCATTTATGTGCATGGGTTCAAGAATACTGTCCGTTATGTGCCTGAAAGCAGTTAGGCGCAAGGATTTACACCAGTCTATGAGCTAGCTTAAGTGTTCATGCCTAAACCTATGACATATGCTAGTATTACATAACAGAAATTATGCACATAATTGCCAATATAGAATTCACAATTAGTACGCATCTTCCTGGTGCCTAACATTAGGTGATCTTTTGAGGCTTATCCCCTTACCCTTAAATGTGTCTATGGCACCTTACATTGTGTGCACAAATCAATGCACACAGTCAATTGACGTGCACAACTTAATTGTTTAATAAGTCTAATCTGTGCTGAAAATTGGCAGTTAACATAATTGATGCTAATTGGCGTACAGTTTTGGATATGCAGATTATAAATGTTTTAAAATAGATAAAAATAACTAAAGTGACATGCACAACTTGGACAGTGTATTCTGTAAAGTGCTGCATGCCAGTTTTAGTGTGTGGATCTGAAAAAGGGGTGTGGCCAGGGGATGGGCATAAGCAGATCATGGGTGTTCCTAAAGTTTACGCACACTGTTATAGAACATGCCTGATCCATGCACAAGTTAGACGGAGGTATTTAGGCCTGGTTTTCCTTAGCCTAAATGGGTGTGCCTAAAAGTTATGTGATGCACTGGCACTTATAGTGTGATTCTACAAAGTGCACCTGCCTTTTATAGAATCACACTAAGGGGTCCTTTTCCTAAGTTGCGCTAGCTGTTGTAACCCACGCTAAAATAGCTAGTGCGCCTTAGTAAAAGGACCCCTAAGTGCAGTTCAGGTCATTGCTGATTTCTTTGACACCATATATAGAATATGACTCTCATGTGACCTCAACTCTTCTTTCTCTATACACTTCCCCCTCCCCATTCGCGGTTTCGGCAATCGCGATTTCACATATTTGCGATTTTTGGGGGAGGGGAAAAAAGAAAAAAAAACCCACAGTTTAGTCTTCCCCCCGGCGTTCCAGCCTTACCTGGTGGTCTAGCGGGATTTCAGGGCAGGAGCGATCTTCCTACGCTCCTGCCCCATGTGGATCGCCAATAGGAAATGGCTGTGGGGAGTTCCCGTCGTAGTCTCGAGAGACTACGGGAGCTCAAGGCAGCTATTTCCTATTGGCGATCTGCACGGGGCAGGAGCGTAGGTAGGAAGATCGCTCATGCCCTGAAAGCCCGCTAGACTACCAGGTAAGGCCGGGATGCCGGGGGGAAGGTAGGAGGGAGGCTGGGTGGGTCAGAGCCGGCCAGAAGATATTTGCGGTATTTCACCATTCGCGGTCCGGCTCTGCCCCTATTCCCCGCGAATCCGGAGGGAGAAGTGTAGTTATTCTTTCGATGCTTTGATCTTCTCTTATCTTTACACTCACTCCAAGATTTACCTTTGTACACAAGAAAATTCACCAAGCCCAAAGCATCAGCCTGCTTGTTTGACATTGGGGCTCATTTTCAAAACAGAAAGATGTCCTAAAGAAGGCATAAAGAGGCACTTGGAGAGAGCGATTCAAGATGGCGACAGATCTAATCACATAGCTGGAAGCTCTCCCTACACTGGCAGAATTAAAACTTTACCTTTTTTCAGCGTTGCTTCGTACTATGCCTAAGTGTAGAGGGAAACAGAGGGGTGGTCTTCCTGCCTTCTCGGCCACATCGCTAATGCGCCAGACAGCAATTACATCTTATGCTGTGTTGGTTGAACAGGGCGCTTCTGCTGATCGAGGGGGGTTGACCTCGATATCGGACAGCGAAGTTTTGCTGAGCCCAGCTGTTCCAGGAGTTCCCCACATCCCGGGATAATGTCAGGGACGCCGATGGCATTGCAGGAAGCGGCGGGGACGGTTTCTACTCTGCTAGCGCTGCTCAGTTCACCCTTGACCCTGGAGGCAGTTCCAGTCTCGCTGGATCTTCAACTTCAATCGTCAACGATTGGAGGACTTGGAATTCAGGGAGTTCCGGGAGTTGGAAATATTAATATAGATCCAATGGTTGGAGTTTCTTTAATGTTTCCTTCCTCCTTCCTGAGCCCGCTTAAAAAACCATCGGTGATAGATATGGAAGCAATCTGGGAGGCTATCGAAAGCCTTCATAAGGTATGCTCCCAATTTATTTCTGTTTCACAAACTTCCTCATTACAACTAAAAAACTTAGAGAAAAAAATTCAACATCACGATCAAAGATTTGACAAAGTAGAAAAACAGGTCTCGGAGTTACAGAATTTTTCTAATTTGCATGTTAAGGACAAAGTATTGCAGGCCAGGAAGATTGAGAACCTGGAGAAAGCAAATAGGAATTTAAACCTATGATTGATTAACTTTCCGGTTTCCAGGTTACAGTCACCTAAGGAACTATTTCAACAGTTTCTAACTTCTGTTTTAAAGTATCCGGAGGCAATTATACCCCCACTACAGAAATTGTACTATTTAAATATTCCCAAGGAAATAAAGTAGGATTTGGAAAATCAATCAACAGAATTAAATATTACAGATATCCTTGAATCTTCACAATCTGAAATTTCTGTAAGGGCTACACTTCTTGTGACCTTTGGTACTAAAATAGCTATTTTTCCTGATGTTTCTAAATGGACGCAATCTCGTCGGAAAAAAATTCTAATGTTACGTCAATCAGTATTGAGTTTAGGAGCTACCTTTCAGCTGTGCTTCCCTTGTACATGTTGTATTAATTATCAAGCTAATAAATATGATTTTTATGAACCTGATCAATTACAATTTTTTTTTGGAGGGCAAAGCTGCTACCGTAGCCCTACAGATGCCTACTGATATCACCGTCCAGACTGTTTAGTAAGATATACAATTGATTTGCTCTGTATTTATGAGTATATTGATATGTTTTCTTTTTCTTTGAAATTCAACTACTCTTGATAGTGCTTGATTCTCTCTCCTCAGTTGTGGACTATTATCATAGTACAGTTTATGTTAATATTATATGTATTATTTCCTTATTGGATATTTTTATTTTTCCTTATCCAAGGTGTTTTCTTTGATATTAAATAAAGATTAAAAAATAAATAAATGAGGCACTTGGACATTTATCTCGCCAAAGCGTCCAAGTCGCTATTTTCAAAACCGATTTTCTAGACATTTTGCTAGGGGTTTTTTTGTGTGCAGTGCATCTAAATCTCAAGGGGGCATGTTGGAGGAGTGTTATAGGCAGAATTTGGGTGGACTTAGCACTTAGACATTTTACAGCAATCATTGAACTTTTTACAAAACATTCAGGGCACAGTTTGGCTGTTTGGGGCTAGACCTGTTTTAAAAATGAACAAGGGTCAAAAGGTGTCCAAACTGACCAGATAACCACTGGAGGGATGAAGGCATAGCCTCCCCACACTCCAGAGAAAGGAAAATAGTAAAACTAGAGGGCATAATTTGAGGTTGAGGGGTTGTAGATTCAAGAGTCATGTTAGGAAATTCTTCTTTACGGAGAGGGTGGTTGATGCGTGGAATGCACTCCCGAGGGAGGTGGTGGAGAAGAAAACGATGACAGTTTAAACAAGTGTGGGATGAACACAGAGGATCTCTAATCAGAAAATAACGGGTATACATTGAAGGAACTAAAGCCATTCAGTTGAGGATGGGCTGGGGAGGGCTTCGATGGCTAGGTTGGTTAAGATGGGCTGGAGCTGGAGCTTTGATGGAGATTCCAGTAGATGGAACTTAAGCACACTACTGGGCAGGGCTCTGGGTTTCTGGCCCAGAAATATCTAAGAAAAAGGACCATTTAAACTAAATAATTAATTTATGGAGCATGCATGGTGGGGCAGACTAGATGTACCATTCAGATCTTTATCTGCCATCATTTACTATGTTACTATGTTACACTCCCAGTGGTCACTAACATTCTCCCACCCCCAAAGATCTGAATTAAACAGTCTCTATGACAGCTGTAGATAGCATGGCTAGTCCTAGTACAACAGCAAGCAGGTGTCTGGAGTAGCCTGGTGGACAGTGCAGTGGACTCCAGAAAAGGGGACCCAGGCCCATATCCCACCCTAACTAGTATACTTGTGGGGCATGTACTGAAAACCTTCTTCTTCACAAACCCATAGCCTTAAGGACAGGCTCCCAGAAATGCCATCAGAGTCAACGCACCTATGCCACCTACTCTCACCAGCTGCTGCTTAATATATATGTTTTACTGTCATGTCTATATTGTAAATTATGTCATCTCTGTCCTGTCTCAATTATATTGTGAATGTACTTTGTAACCCGTTCTGGGCTTCTTTGGGAGGACGGGCTAAATAATTGAATAAATAAATAAATACCTGCATCCATAAGGGCCATTGGGGTGGTAGACAGATGGGTTCAGTAGGATTGGGAGGTGTTTAGAAGGCACAGAATACAATGTAAGGTAGTTCTGGTGAGATGTGTACCTGACACCCTTAAAGTAAAGTTCGCAATAGTGCCTCCCAAGGTGCCCCAATGCTCTGCTGGCATGTCTCTGTGGCTACTCTAGTACAGATGGTGGCCCTTGCCTATGTCCAAATGGCTTGGTTTTGGATGTTTTGCATTTGGACATTTTCATATTTTAAAAAGTGGCCAAACAAGATGCACTAAAGGCCAAATAGTCTAGATAAGTCATTTTTGAAAAGAAAAGATAGACGTCTTGCGATTTTGAAAATGGACATTTTCTCCACTCAGTTTTTGGATGATTTTCTCAAAACATCCAAAGCCAGCCTTAGACGTCCTATCGAAAATTCCCCTCATTGTTATCTGGATGTCCTACAACTATCTCAAATTGAACATGGCCAAGGCCGAACTTCTTATACTTTTCCTTAAACCCATTTCTTCTCTTGCCCCATTCTTTATTTATGTGCATAACACTGTCATCCTCCCCGTCTCCGCATCTCTTAACCTTGAGGTCTTCTTTGCCTCCTCTCTTTTTCT
The DNA here is from genome assembly GCF_902459505.1 of Geotrypetes seraphini. Taxonomy (NCBI): domain Eukaryota; kingdom Metazoa; phylum Chordata; class Amphibia; order Gymnophiona; family Dermophiidae; genus Geotrypetes; species Geotrypetes seraphini. The sequence goes on from NC_047095.1 coordinate 86,384,916, forward strand.
GTACATATTCAACAGACTACTAAAACCTGTTGGGTTTAATATTCAAAGAACAAACAGCGAAGGAAGACTCTGGTGTTCAATGTCTTTTATTAATGTTTCATGACTCAACACGATTGTGTTTCGGCCCCAAACGGGCCTGCCTCAGGAGTCTACAGTATTAGTGGAATGATGTAATTCCACAAAACACTTTGGTAAACTGTAAGAAATGGGAAAGCTTGACCTTGTATCCAAAAAACTCTAACCTTCTCCAAAAGGAATAAGAGCACTCGGCATTTTGCTGACTGCTGCCAGCGTTATGCATGGGAATTCAATGCCAGGCCATGTCTAGGCTTCCACATTGAATTTCCAGGTTTATTAAACTAGTAAAACCATAGCTGGTTCTGTATGATATTCAGCCCTTAGCGAGCTATGGCAAACCGTATAATGCAGTTACCTTAACTTTTTAAGTGCTGAATATCAGTATTTAACTAGCCAAGTGCTACCTCGGAATGCCCCCAGTACAGGCAGTTTTGAATTGGATTCTAAATAGGCATTTTGAAAACATAAGAATTACCATACTGGGACAGAGCGAAGGTCCATCAAGCCCAGTATCCTGTCTCCAAGAGTGGCCAACCCAAGTCCCAAGTTGTAAAACAGATTTTATGCTGCTTATCCTAGGAATAAGCAGTGGATTTCCCCAAGCCATCTCAATAATGGCCTATGGACTTCTCTTTTAGGAAATTATCCAAACCTTTTTTAAACCCCACTAAGCTAACTGATTTCATCACATTCTTCAGCAACGAAGTCCAGAATTTAATTCCATGTTGTGTGAAGAAATATTTTCTCTGGTTTGTTTTAAAGAATATACGAATAGCAATACAGGGTCAGACCAATAGTCCATCTAGCCCAGTATCCTATTCCCAACAGTGGCCAATCCAGTTAAGTGCCACTGAAAATGGGTAGTTAGCCCTAGACAAGTGATTTAACTGGCCTGGAGCCATTTTTGGCCAGTTAAATTGTTTGAATATTGACTCCATCATTTCTTTCTAACACCACCAAAATTTGTCCCTTCCTTTCTTACCAAAATCCTTACTCACACTTCCAGTCGAAAAACCATGCCCACACCCAGCATTGGGCGAGCTTATATATTCCAACGTGTCTCTGGCCTGCCTCAGGGTTCTTTTTAAAAACCTGTGTCCTGATTGACTGCTTACAATCGGGATGCTGTTTATAGAGTTTGTCCCTTAGCTTAGTGTACAGTGCTATGTATGTTTAGTAGTACATTCAAAACAATAAGCATTAGTAATAGTAGTAGTCAGAAGCAGGAGAATTTAGTTTCACCTTGCTCATGGCTTAAGCTGGTCCTACCTGCTTTTCGCATACTGGAATGAACCAGAATGGGATCTAATAAAAATGAGGAGAGTTCCACTCAGGCCTTCATTGACCAGTGCTTGCATTTGTAAACCAACTGTGTTCTTTTTGTCCACTTGAGTTTGGTTCATCCTAATTCATTTTGAAAGAATGCTTTTTCTTTGTAATAAATAATTAAAATGTATTCCAGATTTGCATTGACTTATTACCTTGAACATCTGTTCAGATCTCCCCTGTTTGGCCATTTGCAAGCTGTCACTGATCCTGACAGCTGGCAACAGTTGGGAACACTGTGTAAAATGCACACAAATTTGCCTTCACCACCGGTAGGCAGATACACACTGAACATATAACCTTGTCTTGCATTTACATTCATTAACTGTAAATGTAACAAATGCTTCTTGGTCATGGCTCATCACTCTAATGAAACCTGGCACTGAGGTAAACATTTCTACAATAAAATACTCAACAAAATTAATTTCAAGTTTAAAATTAGTAAGAGAAACTTACTGTATAAATTTTAGTCTTCATAGGGTGTTGTTCCCAGTTCTATGCTCATGACATGAGTGTTTTTCCAAGCTTTGTCTTACCATTGTGAAGAGTAGTAGCACTCAAACTGTTACTCAGGCCTGCCCAAGCTAAGCTTATTTTTCAGAATAACCCAAATGAATATTGTAACACGCTACAGGAGGAAGAACTGTTATGTTTAAAGAGACTGTTCTCCCTCCACTTTCATGAATGCAGATTACTTGTGTATAGATAATATGTAGGCAGTGAGAGTGTTTCTTTAAGACAAGCTCCCAGAGAGTAGTGCTGTGTGCTCTGTTTGGCCGGTCATGGCCTCGGTGGTGATGGGGGGGAATTTCTTACTTCTTTGGATTTAACAGAGGCCTATCTACATATCCCCATTTTTCTGGATCACAAAATATTCTTGAGTTCTGAAACAGGACTTCCAGTTCTTGACCCTTCCCTTTGGGCTGGCGATGCCACCACATAATTTCACTATGGTGACAGTCAGGTGGCATTGCTCCGTCACAAAGAGAGGATTCCAGTGCATTCATACCCAAACAATTGGCTGATATGAGCACCTTCCGAATTCCAAGACAGGAAAGTGGTGTAGAGGGTGTGCCAGCTTCTGTAGAACCTGATTGTGATTATAAACTTCCAAAAAAGCCACCTGAAAAAGACACTGTTACGGGTGTTTCTGCACATCCATACCATACCATTCTGTTTCTTATACCTTGCAATTATCAGCAAGGCATCTATTTCAACATGAATAGAAGCCTGCAGAGAAAAGGTCATGTATCAGATCAGGGAGTTTGAGGTCAAACCAGCGCCGACAGCATGGTATTCCTTGCAGGTGCTGGAGTCAATGGCAGCAATGATAGACGTAGTCCCCAGGGCAAGGACACATTTACACCCCATCCAAGATGCACTCTTATCTCAGTGGTCCCCACAGATAGATGCACCGCAGATGCCTCTTTCATGGACAACAGGAGTGAGTCACAATCTGAATAGGTGGCTGGAACTGCAGTCTCTATTTCAAGGAATGCCGCTATACATCTTGGGTGATTCTGAGGACGGATGCCAACCTATATGGTTGGGGAGCTCATTGCAAGGGATGACTGGTGCAAGGCCGTTGGACCTCCTCTCAGAGGAAGTGGTCGGTCAGTCGATTAGAGTTGAGAGCCATCAACCTAGTGCTACAGTCACTGGGCAGCTCACTGCAGAACAAGGCAGTACATATTTTCTCAGACAATACAACAGCACTGGCCTATGACAATCAGCAGAGAGGCACCAAGGATGCTCCTCTATGCATGGAAGCCCAAATGTTATTTCAGTGGGCGCAGTTTCATCTATGGGCTCTCTCAGTGGCACATGTAGCAGGAGTAGACAATGTGCAAGCAGACTTTCCCATCTGGCAGACTCTAGATCCCAGAGACTGATCTCTCTCTCAGGAGGCATTTGACAGCAATGTGAGTTGATGGGGGCATCTAATCTTTGATTTGATGGCTTCAGCGACCAATAAGAAGATGGCTCGAGTTTTCAGTCTAAGATACGCGCCAAGAAACTCCAGTTTGAATGCCCTGGTGCAGCCGTGGCCAGAGGTGGGGCTTTTGTATATGTTTCCCCCATTTGCCATGATAAGCAAGGTCCTTCAGAGAATAATGTCTCACCTGGTGCTAGTAGTTCTTGTTGTAAAACTCAAAAACCCAAATAGGAAAGAATGAAACAGCAGTAGTATGAAAAATTCTTCCTGAATAATAAAGTTTATTGAGAGATTACTGGGAATAGAATGAATAGTTAAAAATTCAATTAAATTAATAAATAAAAATTTTTGTGTGATGGGTCTTCAGCTTTCACAACTCGATTATCAGGCCCAGCCTGTAACATCGAGTTGAGAGTTGTATTAACCCAAACGGGTTATTACATTACATTAGTGACTTTTATTCTGCCATTACCTTGTGGTTCAAGACGGATTACATTAGAGGTTATCTGGCAATTTCAGAAGAGATTACATAGTTGAGCGGGTTACTTTGGGGGATTGAGATAATTCCTGTGTGAAACATCCCTGGACCCAATATTTTATAGTGAATAAGTGCAAAATTACATTACATTACATTACAGATTTCTTTCGGTTCAAAGCGGATTACAAAAAGAGTTATGGAAGAAGGGTTACAACGTTAGATCAGAGACGGTTTCCAAGAGAGGGAAAAGTAGGATCTGGGGTTAGGGAGGGGATGGTAAGAGGGGGGAGGGGGTTAAGCTTTATCATGGCATTAAGCTTTATTAAGGGATTTCTTGAAGAGTATAGTTTTTATTTCCTTTCTGAACATCTTGTAGTCTGGGGTTGTTGTCAATAGGTTGGAGACTTGGTTGTCTATCTTCGCTGCCTGAGTGGCCAGTAGTCCGTTGTATAGTTTTTTCCATTTTACTTCTTTGATTGGGGGGTAAGTGAATGGGATGTGTGATTTTCTATGCCTGGTAGAGGTGGTTTGGATGAGGCGGTCGTTTAGGTAGGTTGGGCTGTCTCCATTTATAGTTTTAAATAGTATACAGTAGAATTTAAATTGTATTCTTTCCTAGATTGGAAGCCAATGAGAATTGATGAATGCCTCAGTAATGTGATCATGTTTTTTCAATGAATAGACGAGTCTCAGAGCTGTATTCTGAATTGTCTGTAGTTGTTTAATCATTATTGCAGGGCAGGGGAGGTAGAGGATGTTGCAATAGTCTAGGATACTTAGGATTAGAGATTGTACTAGGAGCTGAAATTGTGTTTTTTCAAAGAATTTTCGGACTTGTTTAAGGTTTCTCATAACTGCGAAAGATTTCTGTATTGTTTTGTTAATTTGTGGTTGCATGGTGCAGCTTCTGTCAATAGTCATACCTAGAAGTTTTATCACGCAACCAAAATAAAAAATTGAAAAATAATTCACCATTCATCTCTCTAATATACTATTGTGCATATAAATGCTACTACATCCATAAATCTATTAGAGATTCAACTTCCAGGTTTCTTCCTCTGATATCCAAGAATCAGGAATCAAAACAGTTCAAATAGTTAAAGAAACAGGTACTTATCCTTGCAAAAGTGGAGGTGTCCAATGAGACACATTCAGTCCATAGTTCTTGCTACGATGCTGAAGCTCTACGGGGCTCCGTTTCGAAGGATCACTCCTCCTTCCTCTGGAGCGGTGGCACTGAACTAATGGAAGTGGAGAGGAGAAACTTAGCCTAAAGACGATAGAAACTCAAATGAAAAATGGCATCCAGGGATGTTTCACATTGAATAACCCATTTGGGTTAACACAACTCTCAACTCGATGTTATAGGCTGGGCCTGATAATCGAGTTGTGAAAACTGAGGACCCATCACACACAAAAAATTTTAATTTATTAATTTAATTTAATTTTTAACCATTCTATTCCCAGTAATTTCTCCCTCTATTGGTATCTTCCACGCCTTCATCTTTGTTCTCCTATACTTTCAGGTCTCTCCTTCCTCTCCCTTTATTCTTCCACTTCTTCTCTTTGACTTTTCCCCTCCATCTTATCCTCCACCCATCTCTTTCTGTTTCCTTCCTATCTCACCCAAGATCTCCTCATTAGCCACTTCAGGGAAGGCTGTGAGGTCTACTAGACAGGTGCAGTGCTACTTGTCCTTGTGAACAGGAAATATGGGGACAGACAAGCCAAAGAAACCAGCATCAATACATCTGTTCAAAAGCACATGGCTTGTGCTGCTGTTGCTGCTTTGTGCAGTTTTTAATGGCACTACCAGGGAGGAAGGCTCACTCCTTGCATGGGGTGGGGGAGGTGAACAAATCACAATTGCTGCCCAGGATCCCAGACTGCTGTGGTAACCCTGCATGCTCACATCACTTCCTGAGTGTCAGGCTGCACTATTGCAGCAGGGACCAGTGAGACATTTGGTATAGGTGGCAAGAAAGGCGCTGATACTTGCTATCAGTAAGGACCACCTGAAAAAAAAGCCCTATTCAAAACATTGACTAGGAAACAAAGATGAGAAGTTCCCATTCACTCCGTATCTATCTTTTTCAGCTTCTTTTAAAATGGTATCGGTCTTTGTGAATTGTGTAAGATTTTTAAACACTAGACGAGCTAACTGAAGGCCATTAGTAAATCCATTAGCATAAATTCCTCTCTTTGACTTGTTTGGATGCCAGCCAAGGTTAGAGATAAAATCTTTAAAAGCTCTTCTCTTTTGGACCCTAATACTGTATATACAGACTCATGAATTGACTTAGAATGGCAGTGATCCCCCTCCCTTCCCCAAAACAGCATCAGGGCACTTGATCTCACTCACCCCTTAAAATAGTTTGGTTTATTTTATTCAAATCTTTGATAGACTGCCTTTCAACCTGGCAAGGATAGCAGTATACAAGTATTAATAATTAAAATGACTACCGTATATTGTATACTTGAATATAAACAGATTTTGGGGCCAAAAAGTGGCCCCAAATGGGGGTCTCGGTTAATATTCGAGCCAACTCCCATCTCATACTCACCATGGGCCTCTATTACTGATCCAGTGGTGCGGGGAGCTAGAGCTGCCATCTATCCCTTCCTCACGGTAACTTTGTTGTGCAACTAGCTAACCAGCCTGCCCCCCTCTCCTTCCCTCCTCTCCTGGTTCCCCTGCAGGACTACCTTAGGTTCCTGGTGGTCCAGCAGTGAGGTGGGACAGCGATCCCTCTATGTTCCTGTCCGGCAATCTCCATAGTAAAAAAAAATGGCTGCTGCAAGATTGGTGTTGAAGTATTTTCTTATGGTTCTGAGTTTTCTCATGATCAAAAAGTATTTTGTAACTATGGATTGTACGTTTTGATGCATGGTTAGAGGGTTGTCTATTTCTAGTATGCAGGAGTGTAGTTCCAAGGGGAAGCCATTTTCTTCTAGGGTGATGGTTGGAGAATATCAGGGGTCATTTTGAGAGCCTATCCAGAGGAATTCTGTTTTATTTTTGTTGAGCTTGAGAAAGTGGATGAGGATCCAGTTTTCACTTGTGTGGAAGCAGGCTTTAATGTTGCATACGGAGTCAGTTAGGAGTGTGGTAACCAGCGGGATAACTGTAATGTCATTGGCATAAATGTGGAGGGGCATAATCAAAAAAAAGTCTAAGTCCCCTTTTGGCCTAAGGCCTTAAACGTTGAAAGTAGAAGCAGGGAAAACGTCCAAAAGGAGGATTTTTTTGATAATGGCCTGCCTCTACGTTCAGCTGTTTAAACTCCCAGACCACCACTACATCTAAACTTATACCCTATAATCAACCTAAAAAAAGCCTAAGCCCCAAACGTCCAAAACAAGATCTTTTAGCCCAAGCCCTCCTGCCCCGGGCACCCCCGAACTCCCCGACGACATCAGGGCAGGAGGGAGCCCAAGCCCTCCTACCCCACGATCCCCAACCCCCCTGATTACAATCAAGGCAGGAGGGAGCCCAAGCCCTCCTGGCCTCTTGCCCCCCACCCCCTACAAGATCGGGCAGGAAGGAGCCCAACTCTTCCTGCCCAGGTGGACCCCCCACCCCCTACCTCCCCACCTCCCAGGCCATCCTACCCTTGACACAACTCTCCCAATGACCGCCTCCCCGAACCCCCGATCGCCCCCCCTGCCGACCCCACGACACTCCCACCACCACCCCCTTTCCCTGTACATCAAAACGTTGGCCGGACAGATGGGTGCCAATCTGGAATGGGGCTGGATTGTCCCAGGCAGCTGAAACCCCGCCCACAGGAACCAACCCGGCCCATGTGTTTAAGGCCCCACCTGCAGGAGGAACCTAAGGCTCCCGGGCCTATTCTGGTTGGCCCAGGCGCCTCAGGCCCCACCTGTGGGCGGGGTTTCAGCCGCCTGGGCCAATCCGGCCTCTTTTCTCTCTGTGCGTTTAGAGGCAGGGGAAAGGCCTAAGCTGGTTTTAGATACGTCTAAAACCAGCTTTGATTATGGGTACTTGGACGATCAGGCTTTTTGATCGTCCAAGTAGCCATTTAGGCCACGTTTTAGACGTTTTTTTCTTTTGATTATGAGCCCCATAGTGTTTAAATCATGCCTCTTCTAGGGCTGCTCTTAAGGACTGTATGGATAGGTTGAATAGTGTAAGTGAGAGTGGATATCTATACAGGGCTCTACTGAGGGGGTGTCATTTTTCTGAGAAAGTGTTACTTACTTATGGTGTAGTATCGTTCAGTTAAAAAGCCTTGGAACCAGGATAATATAGGGCTGCGCAGCCCCAAGTGGCTTAGAGTTGATAAGGTCAAAGACACTTCTTAGGTCAAACTATAGGATGATGGCAATATAGACATGCCAACAGAGCAGTGGGGCATCTTAGGTGGCACTGCTGTGAACTTCACATAAAGGTTGCTAGGTACACATTTCACCATAACCCCCTTGTAGTACATGGTGAATCCTCCAAAACTCCCTGAAAACCTACTATATCCACCTACCTACCATTTCAATAGCCCTTATGGCTGCAGGTGGCATCTATAGGCAATACAGTAGGTTTTTTTGGTAATTTTGATGGCCTTACACTTTCTTCCATAAATATACTGGGTAGTGTGGGATACGGGCCTGGGTCCCCCTCTCTATGATTCACTACACCGCCCACCAGGCTGCTCTACTAGGATTTCCCATAATATCTGCAGTTGTCTTAGAGGCTGGTATGTAGTGGTTCTTTCATATCTTTTGGTGGGAGTTGGAAGAAGATCAGTGACCACTGGAGGAGTGTGGGGGGGTCATGCCTTCATGTTCATGCATCCAGGTGTCATCTGGTCAGTTTGAATACCTTTTTGGTTCTTATGCGCTTTTAAAACTGGCCTAACTCTGAACATCTAAATGATGCCCTGGACATCTTCAGAAAGGTTTGATTATACCTGCAAGACACCCAGGTCCTAAGGTTTCCCTAATCCCATCCAAAACAAGCCTCTAACACACCTCCTTAAGATTTAGACATAATGTGGACAAATGCAAAATGATGAACATTGGGAAGAATAACCTGAATCATAGTTACTGGATGCTAGGGTCCACCTTGGGTACCATTGTAGACAATATGATGAAAACTTTTGCCCAATGTGCGGCATAAGCCAAAAAAGCAAACAGGATGCTGGGAATTATTAAAAAAGGGATGGTTAACAAGACTAAGAATGTCATAATGCCCATATATCATTCCATGGTGCGACTTCATCTGGAGTATTGCATTCAGTTCTGGTCTCCTTATCTCAAGAAAGATATAGTGGAGCTAGAAAAGGTTCAAAGAAGAGCGACCAAGATGGTAAAAGGGATGGAACTCCTCTCGTATGAGGAAAGACTAAAATGTTTAGGGGTTTTCAGCTTGGAAAAGAGACAGCTGAGGGGAGATATGATTGAAGTCTACAAAATCCTGAGTGGAGTAGAACAGGTACAAATGGATCGATTTTTCACTCCGTCAAAAATTACGAAGATTAGAGGGCACTCGATGAAGTTACAGGGAAATACTTTTAAAACCAATAGGAGGAAATTTTTTTTTTTTCACTCAGAGAATAGTTAAGCTCTGGAATGCATTGCCGGAGGATGTGGTAAGAGCAGATAGCGTAGCTGGTTTTAAGAAAGGTTTGGACAAGTTCCTGGATGAAAAGTCTGTTATTGAGAAAAACATGGGGGAAGCCACTGCTTGCCCTGTATTGGTAGCATGGAATATTGCTACACCTTGGGTTTTGGCCAGGTACTAGTGATCTGGATTGGCCACCGTGAGAACGGACTACTGGGCTTGATGGACCATTGGTCTGACCCAGTAAAGCTATTCTTATGTTCTTATGTTCAGCTCTATCCCCTCCTTTGCTACTGCATAGCATGGGTTTTAGCACTGGCAATGGTGGTAACTGCTCCGATGCTCACAGGAATTCTATGAGTGTCTGAGCAGTTACTACCGCTGCCAGCGCTAAAACCTACGCTATGCGGTAGTAAAGGAGGGGGATAATGACAAAATAACACTCAGCATTTAGGAAGCCTTGAGGATCCCTCAAATTATCGTCCTATAGCTAACATTCCATTCTTAGCGAAACTAACTGAAAGGATAGTATTTGATCAACTATCAGATTTCGTCGAATCAACTAATGCGCTACATCCAAACCAGGCAGGGTTTAGGAAAAATCATTCTACGGAGTATTCACTGATTGGTCTAACTACAAATATACTTTATTATCTAGATCATCATAACTCTGTAATTCTCTTTTCTTTAGATTTGTCAGCTGCATTTGACACTATTGATCATGTACTACTTCTTGATAGACTAAAGGCCATAGGTATCTGTGATCAAATACTTGATTGGTTCAGCTCTTTTCTTTTTAACCGTTCTTCTGTAGTTACCTGTAATGATTCCGTCTCTAAATCTTATACCCTTAATTACGGTAATCCACAAGGATCCATCCTATCTCTACTATTGTTCAACATTTTTCTGTCTCCTCTATTGATTCTATGTCAATCTAAAGGCTTTACCACCTTTAATTACGCTGACGATATTCAACTCTCTCACCCACTAAACCCAGAAAATAAAGAGGAAATACTTGAGATCAACACATAGCTAGAGAAGGTTAAACAATGGCTTAGTTCCCACATGTTAGCTCTAAACATACAAAAAACAAGAGCTCTACTGTTTCCATAGAAAAAGGGAATAAGCTTGAGTGCCCCTTTCACCCTTGATAACACTCACCTGGAGCTTGTATCATCTTTAAAAATACTTTGTGTCATCATCGATGACAAATTTTCTTACCATGAGCATATAAGTAACATTGTAAAATCTTCTATAGATGTTTCTATAGATTACGAATGATCCGCTCAATCTCTAAGTTTCTAGAGCCAAAATCATTAAATATATTAATTCATTCTTTAATTATTGCCAAACTTGATTATTGTAATTCATTATTAATAAATATTATGCAAAGGAAAAGAAGTGATTACAAATAATCCAGAACACTGCCGTTAAACTTATTCATAACGGTAAAAAATATGATCACGTTACTCCTTTTCTGATCAAATCTCACTGGCTTCCTATTAATCACTGCATCACTTTTAAAATTTTATTACCAGTTTTCAAAACTCTTGTCACTAACGAACCCCAATTTATCAATAAATCACTTATTCCTTATATTACGTCACGTTCCCTTCGGTCTACTAACCAAAAGCTCTTAGTAGTTCCTTCCCTGAAAATTATTGGAACTCGATGATCAAGTTTCAAGTTTCAAGTTTTATTAATTTTGATATACCAACCATCAAGTTAATATCTGGCTGGTTAACAATATGTTTAAAAGAAAGAGAAACTAAACTAAACTAAAAAAAAAAAAAGAGATGATAAGATATGTTCTCGGTGATGGCTCCACAACTTTGGAACACTTTACCTCAGCAATTGAGAGAGGAAAATAATATGAGTCATTTTAAAAGTAACTTAAAAAGTTTTCCTTTTAAAGATGTTTTTAATCTTTAAATTTCGTTCAAAAATTTTACATTACCTTCTTCCAGGTTTCCACCTCTCCCTCCCTAATGTTTTTCCATTTAAGGTTCTCTCCTGCACTCTAAAAATATTGAATTGTAGTTCTGCCCTTTTTTTACCTAGTGTCTCGGTTGGTCTGTAAGTCTGTTGGTCTTAACTATTGTTTTAAAATTTTTAAACGTTATGTTAAAATAAATGTTATTTTTTTTTCAATGTTGTAACTCGCTTAGTAAAAATTAAATTAAGCGACTCATCAAATTAAAATAAACTTGAACTTGTCAGCACCCCCCTTGTCGTATGTTTACTGCTAATTGTGATGGAGTAAGTTATTTTTACCCCTGTTCTTTTTGAAGTGTATTGTAACATTTAAAACCAAGCAGTCCAATTCACCTGCATTCATCGACAAAGTTCTCATTCCATATGCCCCTTCCCAGAATCTGCATTCCACCACTCCAAACCTATTTTCTGTCCCCTCTATTCGTGAACTATTTCTTGATTCTACTCGGAAAACTATTTTCTCAGTCGCTGCCCCCATGTTACGGAACTCCCTTCCGCCAGATCTCAGACAAGAAACATCTCTTGAAAAATTTAAATGTAAGCGACCCCTATTCTAGTGTGCTAAAGCCCCTCCATTTATTCCCTCCCTTTAAAGATTCTGGGCTCCTTTTACAAAGGCGCGCTTGCGGTTTTAGTGTGTGCACTAGCCGCTACCGCCTCCTTTTAAGCAGATGGTAATTTTTCGGCTAGTGCGCGCTAATCTTGTGCGTGCGATAAAAACGCTAGTGCACCTTAGTAAAAGGAGCCCTTTATTTTTTCATTGTATTTAAGCTCTTACCTTTTCCTGTTTCTCCTTTTATTCCAGTAAGTCTATTTGTATTATCGTTCCCCACCCCCTTTTTTTTTACTTTTAAGCTTATATTTTATTTTAACAATTTTCTGTTAATTGTAAACTGTTTAGATATGTTTTTGATAAATGGTATATCAAAGATTAAATAAACTTGGAAACTTAACAAGTCCAATGAGCTTATGAATTGTTTGTATTTGAATTTTATTGTTAATGTTTTGTATTTTATTGTAATGTTTTGTATTTTTTTAGATAGATTGTGAGCCCACCGGGACAGATAGGGAAAATGCTTGAGTACCTGATTGTAAAAACCGCTTAGATAACCTTGATAGGCGGTATATAAAATCCTAATAAACTTGAAACTTGAAACTTGAATTTGTATAATGCCTTGCCTTAGATTTTAAAGTAATTAAAGCTAAATCTAAACTCATGCCTAATCAGTTCCTTGTCATATTTTTCATACTTTCCCCAGATTTTTGGTTCATTTCACACATTTGTTTAAACACAAAGATTTAGCATAAGATTAGAATGCTTTAATGTGCTCAATTCAATATTACTTCTTAGCTTAACACATGCTAATTCAAGTTTCATGCACTACAATTTTTTAAGAAGAACGAACAAATGTAAATCTGTAATAGAAACCTTTTGAAAGTCCACCTCTGTGTTAATAATTTTAATATCAATAGGTATTATCCATCAGGTCTTAAAGGTTTGTTCACATTTTTTTTCTAAGGGAAAACGTTTTATAAATCCTTTTCTGATGAAATAACACTTCAGGTATTCTTCTTGCACCTTTCCTGAGAACTAACAATAGCTGACTTTCTGACAACAGTTAATTTTCTGTGTGACAATGGCCAATGTAGAAATAATATCACCCGAGAAAGGTAAAACCATGCTCTGAAACACTTTCATTTCTGTCTTCCTCTTATGGCGTTGGAATGTCAAACTTCTACAAAAAAATATAAATGGAAATGTCTTTCAAATGTAAATGTACTAACTCTGGTCTATCAGCTTATACAAGGGTGGTTTGAAAAGTTTGGTAAAAAACCCCAAGTTAAAAAATTTAGTTTGCGTCGAGGGCTATACATTTACTGCCTCTTTTACAAAGCTGCGCTAGCAGCTGCCGCGCGGAAATGACCGTGAGCGCAGGGCAGCCGCTAGCGTGGCTTTGTAAAAGAGGCCATTAGTCCAGTGAGTTTCCAGTTTTTCCATATTGTATGCAAAGTAGCTTACGAAAAAACTGGAAACTCGTTGGACTAAGGAGCTAGATCACTAAAGTCAGTCAGAAATATCAACTGGATCGCTGTTTGCCGATTCTCTGATCGATTCTGGCTGAGCAAGATAATGAGAGGAAACTGAGTGGAAAAAATGATGGGAAGACACAATGGGCGAAAAACAAGAGTTGACAGAAGAAAAAGAGGATAATAAGAAGATTTTAGCGCAGGAAAAGAAAATAAAGATCATAGCACAGGAAAAGATAATGAAGACATAAAAATGCCAGGACTTAAACTGCATGTATACTAACGCAAGGAGCCTAAGAAATAAAATGGGGGTCAAGATGGCTGCCGACTGACTAAGCTGAGCGTCACGCATTGGTTAGCTCGCTACTTACTTTTGAACCGTCGCTCAATTTGCCTTAAGATGCCCAAACGGAGAGGTCGGAGCACAGTTGGGGCCTCGCGGAGCTCCAGTGTACCCGGAATGGGCAACATAGAGCAGCTAATCCGCCGCATGCAAAGTTCCCTACAGCCGAAGGTTGTCCCACTAGAGACGCCCTGAATGGGCGGAACGGAGGTGATCTCTCTGGGACTTGAGACAACACTAAGCACCGATACAAGGGCTCCGCCCCCACGCCCTCAGGTTACCAGCTCCCCGCGGGTGGGGGAACACTCCAAAGAGAGAGTTCTTCTTGCTCTGGAGGCCGGTGACATTCATGAAGGGAGCATGGAATCAGACTCTCTACAGTTGCAAGAGAGCCTGAATGTAGGAACCGAGGAGTCAACATCTGAGGGGGACGGACAGATCCAGGAAAGTGTTCAACAGGGAGAGTCATCAGCAGGAGAAGAGTTTGCAGTTCACTCCTTTGATCTTCAAAGATCCCGTGAGGTAACACTAGAAGCTATCTGGGACCTGGTTGCAAATATTCCAAAATTAATAAAACCTCAATTTATTCAAATAGAGGAGAAAATAAAAGGTCACGATAAGGATATTCAGGATTTGAAATTGGAAATAATAGAGTTTAAAAAAGAAATTACCAGCATTAACCAAGAGTCATCTAAGACCAAACAGATTCATGAAACACTAATTAAAGATAATACTAATATCAGGAGGAAGCTTGAGTCTCTGGAAAACTTTTCCCATAGCAATAACCTAAGATTGGTGAATTTTCCTAAGGTCTTAATGATTACTCCTCAGGAGATGCTAAAAAGGTATATGTTGGAAATTTTGGGATTGTCTGAGGAAATGATACCACCTTTTACACGTCTACTACCTTCCTAATAATCAACTGAAACAACAGCAAGAGGTTGCCCAGGAAAACTTGGATGTATCTATCTTATTGGAATCCTCGAATAGTGAAAAGGCAGAGCCTGCAACTTTATTATTAACAGTGGCTTTGACCCCTGATAAAAACTGGTTACTGAGGCTCTTCTTTAAAAACAAACAGAAACAATTCTTAGGAATGCAGATACAAATGTATCCGGATCTTGCCAGAGATACCCAGAGACGTCGTAGAGAATTCCTATTATTAAAACCAGGGGTGTTAGCCTAAGGGGCAACCTTTTATTTTTAGCCATCCATGCAAATGTGTGTGTATTATGCTTCACAGAAATATGTTTTCTTTGAACCTATCCAGCTGATGGCCTTTTTATCATTGTTAAGCCTGGAAAAAGAAAAAAGATAAGATCCAGCCCTAGATAAGATGTATTTTGGGGAATTTTGAGTTCAGTTAAGATCAGTTGTAGCATTCCTTTAGATCAGGGGTCTCAAAGTCCCTCCTTGAGGGCCGCAATCCAGTCAGGTTTTCCCCAATGAATATTCATGAGATCTATGTGCATGCACTGCTTTCAATGCATATTCATTGGGGAAATCCTGAAAACCTGACTGGATTGCGGCCCTCAAGGAATGACTTTGAGATCTCTGCTTTAGATATATATCTTCTTGTTATCAAAATCGCTCTTGTTCCATCTTGATCCTGGAAATACGGAGGACTTGAGTTTAAAATTTAAGTAACTCATTTTTCTTTTTGAGTCAACTTGGATAAATGTGGTTATGTATTACTGACTTTATATTCTTGATTTAAATATGAGGAATATGGATATGTATCTTTAACTTAAATTTACTTTCTGTACAAGTTTATACTTGATAAATAATTATAAAATGATAAAGAAATAATAATAAAGAAATAAAGTGGGAGAATTAGAAGTCATGGCTAAAAAAGAGAACTTAGACATCATTGGGGTCTCTGAAACATGGTGGAATGAAGAAAACAAATGGGACATAGCACTGCCGGGGTACAAACTATATCACGAAGACAGGTCAGGTCAGAAAGGAGGAGGAATAGCCCTATACATAAAGGAAAACATACACTCGACCAGAGAGGACACAGCAGCGACGACCAACAAATTGGAATCACTATGGGTTAAAATTCCGGGAAAGAAAGGGCCAGAGATAAAGATGGGCCTGTACTATCGTCCACCTGGGCAAACCGAAGGAAACGATGAAGACATGAAAGCCGAGATGAAGCGAGAATGCAAAAGCGGTAACACGATTGTTATGGGAGACTTCAACTATCCTGGAATAGACTGCAGTCTTGAAAACTCACAATGCGATAGGGAAACCGGATTCCTGGAGGCTATACAGGACTGCTTCATGGGAGAAGCTGTGCTGCACAAAACTCCTTGTTGGGACACATGCGTGGGCCTGGATTAAAGTATATAACGATTTCTCAAACATATACGAACATAAGAACATAAGAAGTTGCCTCCACTGGGTCAGACCAGAGGTCCATCGCGCCCAGCGGTCTGCTCCCGCGGCGGCCCATCAGGTCTATGACCTGTGAAGTGGTTCCTGACCATTTCTATAACCTATCTCTGCTTCTATCTGTACCCCTCAATCCCCCTTATCCTTTAGGAACCTATCTAAACCTTTCTTGAACCCCTGTACTGTGCTCTGGCCTATCACAACCTCTGGAAGTGCGTTCCATGTGTCCACCACCCTCTGGGTAAAAAAGAACTTCCTAGCATTTGTTCTAAACCTGCCCCCTTTCAATTTCTCCGAGTGACCCCTAGTACTTGTGGTTCCTCACAGTCTGAAGAATCTGTCCCTGTCTACTTTCTCTATGTCCTTCAGGATTTTGAAGGTTTCTATCATGTCTCCTCTAAGTCTCCTCTTCTCTAGGGAGAACAGCCCCAGCATTTTCAACCTGTCAGCGTATGAAAAGTTTTCCATGCCTTTTATCAGTTTAGTCACTCTTCTCTGGACCCCCTCAAGTACTGCCATGTCCTTCTTGAGGTATGGCGACCAGTACTGGACACAGTACTCCAGGTGCGGGAACACCATTGTATGATACAGCGGCATGATGACTTCCTTCGTCCTGGTTGTGATACCCTTTTTAATGATACCCAACATTCTGTTCGCTTTCTTTGAGGCTTTCGCACACTGTGCCGATGCTTTCAATGTTGTGTCCGCCATCACCCCCAGGTCTCTTTCAAGGTTGCTCACCCCTAGCAATGATCCCTCCATTTTGTAGCTGAACATTGGGTTCTTTTTCCCTACATGCATGACCTTGCATTTCTCTATGTTAAAACTCATTTGCCACTTTTTTGTCCACTCTTCCAGTCTCGTTAGGTCCCTTTGTAGGCCTTCGCAGTCTTCCGTGGTTCTAACCCTGCCGCAGAGTTTGGTGTCATCAGCAAATTTGATAACCTCACATTTTGTCCCTGCCTCCAGATCGTTAATAAATATATTGAACAGGAGCGGTCCCAGCACCGATCCCTGTTGAACTCCGCTCGTGACCCATTGCCAGTCTGAGTAATGGTCCTTTACTCCAACCCTTTGTTTCCTGCCTGCCAGCCAGTGTTTGATCCATCGGTGGACATCCCCTTGCACCCCGTTGTTCCACAGCTTCTTGAGTAGTCGTTCGTCAAAGGCTTTTTGGAAGTCAAGGTAAATGATGTCTATGGATTCCCCTTTATCCATCTGGCTGTTTATTCCCTTAAAGAAGTACAGTAGGTTTGTGAGGCATGACCTTCCCTTGCAGAAGCCGTGCTGGCTCGCCTTCAGTTGACCATTGTTTTCTATGTGTTTGCAGATTGTGTCCTTAACCAGTGCTTCCATCATCTTTCCCGGGACCGAGGTCAAGCTCATCGGCCTGTAGTTTCCCGGGTCACCCCTTGATCCCTTCTTAAAGATGGGCGTGACGTTTGCTATTTTCCAGTCCTCTGGGATCTCCCCAGTTTTAAAGATAGGTTACATATTTGGCGAAGTGTTTCCGCTATTTCGTTTCTCAGTTCTTTTAGTACCCTTGGGTGGATGCCATCTGGACCAGGTGATTTGTCGCTCTTCAGTCTGTCTACCTGTCGGAGGACATCCTCTCGGCTTACCTCTAGTTGGACCAGCTTTTCATCATGGTCTCCGTTTATGATCTCCTCAGGTTCTGGAATATTGGATGTGTCCTCTCTCGTGAAGACTGACGAGAAGAACTTGTTTAACCTGTCTCTTTTTCCTCCTTTACCACTCTCTTCCTGTCTCCATCATCCAATGGTCCCACTTCCTCCTTGGCTGGTTGTTTCCCCTTCACATACCTGAAGAATGGTTTAAAGTTTCTAGCTTCCCCCGCCAGTCTCTCCTCATATTCTCTATGCTGATGACATTACTATTAGTATTTCCATTTCTACATTGTCTCTCGAGACTAAACATTTTATATCATCTATCCTTGACTTTGTAGAACAATGGACTAATAACTTTAAACTAAAATTAAACTCACAAAAAAACAAAAGTTTTTCTGGCAACTCCATTTAACAAAATCAAGGAAACTTCTGTAAACCTGAATGGCAGAAATTACCCTATTAGCCCTCCCATAAAAACCCTTGGTGTTACCCTAGATCAATTCTTAACTTTTGATGCACATACTGATGCTTTGGTCAAAAAAATATTTCTACACATTATGGAAGTTGCATTCTTCATTAAAAATCATATTTTGATTTTACATCTTTCAGATTATTAGCGCAGTCGCTTATTTTAAACACTCTGGATTATTGCAATACCATCTACATGGGATCTTACAAGAAAACCATCAAGAGATTGAGAATGATTCAAAATACAGCTATACGTCTAATCTTTGGCTTGAAAACATCTGAACATACGTATTATAACGCATTATAAAAAAACTGCATAGGTTTCTGGCAGAAGCTAGAATAATCTTCAAATTTGGATGTTTGTTACAAAACTTTCCCACCTCCTTTACTAATATGTAGTGCGGGTTTTAGCGCCGGCAGCAGCGGTAACTGCTCTGATGCTCATAGGAATTCTACCGCCACTGCCAGCGCTAAAACCTGCACTACATATTAGTGAAGGAGGGTTTTTGTTTGGTATTGCTCTCATTTATTTATTGAATCATTTTGTTTTACCAGCAAAAACTTGTTGTACACGTGGAGCTACTCTTTTTTTTCATTTCCGACTTTGAAGGGATGTCAGTTGAAATGATTTCTTGATAAAACTTTGGGCTCCTTTTACTAAGGTGCGCTAGTGTTTTTTAGCGCACGCAGGAAATTACCACGCGCTACGCTTCTAGAACTAACGCCAGCTCGGTGCTGGCATTAAGGTCTAGCGCGCGCTATTCCGCGCGTTAAAGCCCTAACGCGGCTTAGTAAAAGGAGCCCTTTATCTTTTCAGGCTGGGGTTTGGAACAAAACTTTAAGTGTTTTGTTTCTGAACTCATTTTCTTCTCAAACGTTTAGGAGATCATTGAAGACCTATTTATTTGACAAATTTATTTAACTATTCTAACTATGTTCTCAAGCTAATGTAGATGTAATTTTCGCTGCGTTTTTTTTTTTGTTTTTTTTAGAAGTTTCTCTTGATGTTAACCACTCTGAACTGCAAGGTACTGCAGAATACAAAAATAAAGTGATTTTTATTTATTATTATGGGCTACCAGGAACAGAGAACTATACCATAGAAATGTTTATGTTCTGTTGATCCTGATAAACTCTTAATGAGACCATCACAAAGTTTTTCATGTTAAAGCAGAAAATAGGTGTGCACAAAATTTCACAAATTGTGTTTTATGTGCTGTTTTCTGTTTGGCCGCATGCAATGTGTCGACCTGTTTTCGCCTGATGTCGTATCACAGCTGACTCGGCTTGATTGCGAGCAGATTTCTTCATCACTAAGGATATTCTGTGCTGCCCTCAGCCTTTCTTGATTCTTCGCGACTGAGTTTGCCTCCACCGCTTCCCCAGAAGACCGTGCCCCAGGTTCACTCCCCTTTCCTCTCGGCAGTTGCCTTTTGCCAGCAGCATTGATGGGATTAGGTTTCACATTTAAACAGTTCTATTTTTCATTTTAAGGTACCTAGCAGGCAATCATTATATTGACAGCTGGAGTGTTTTAATGGACGTGTGGTGTATTTAAAGCTTCTTAAAATATTGAAGCAGCTACATCATCCAAAGTTTTCTTATTCAAGTTTTAATGCAGAAGGCTAGTTCTATGCAAAATAAAAGCAATGAGGTGCAGCTGCTGGAACAATTTACCTTTAATGCTTTTTAAAGACTGTACCATCATTTTATTTTAATGAATCAATGTACTTATTTTGCAAGTGTCCAGGATCAGTAAGTCTCCAGGGCAAAGTCTTGACATTGGCTCCCTTTGCTACATGGCAGCTGCTACATGGCATGCTATTTCTCTTATGGTTAAATTAAATCATAACCTATAGTAATAGAGATAATTATGATAATGGGGATATAATTATGACTGGCCTGTACAGTGGAGGTATCATAGTAGCTCTGCAAAGAAGTGAAGAAACACAACTAATATAATTCTTAAATTTTGCGGTTTCCATACAATCTGCCTGACTCACTAGAAAACCAGAGGCTTCGGACCTTAAGTTCTGATATGGAGTTCTGCACAAACATTTTAATAGGGGGAGACAAAGAATACAGTTTTCGCTTTATGGATTAGCATTGCTTGTCTATTCGCAAATTATTTTATCATCTTCATCAGAATTTATGCAAAAGGTGAAAATATTTCACCGGACCATAGCTGATCTTATGCTTTAATGCCCTACTGCCAACTTTCCATTAGCTTGTGTGAGGAAAAACAAGAGGTGTGTGTTTGTGTGTGAAATACTTTTCAACCCAATAGGAGGAAATATTTTTTTCACTCAGAGAATAGTTAAGCTCTAGAACGCACTGCCAGAGGTTGTGGTAAGAGCAGATAGCGTAGCTGGTGTTAAGATAGGTTTGGACAAGTTCCAGAGGAAAAGTCTATAGTCTGTTATTGAGAAAGACATGGGGGAAGCCACTGCTTGCTCTGGATCGGTAGTATGGAATGTTACTACTCCTTGGGTTTTGGCCAGGTACTGGGGACCTGGATTGGCCACCATGAGAATGGGTTACTGGGCTTGATGAACCATTGGTCTGACCCAAAAGGGCTATTCTTATGTTCTTTGTTCTTTATGTCCTTTTGCTGTTTCTGGCATCAATTGTTCTAAATGCAAACTTTTGTTTATGTTTTTCTCACTGTATCATCATATGCGAGAACTCGTGGCCGCCAATTAACTAGTGGCTCTGCACAGGCAGGAATGAAGGAAGATCGCTCCTGCCATGATTTACCACTGGACCTTCTGGGATACTAAAGGGCACAGGCAGAGCCGCTAGAGGCTCTGCAAGGGTAGGAGCAAAGGAAGGTTGCTCCTGCTGCTATTCACTACTTGACCACCAGGGAAGCTAAAGGTACACGGTGAGGTGGGAGGGAGATAACAATAATTAGACTTGGCGGGGACAGGAGGCGAGAGGGATCCCTCCTGTCCCGGCCACTGCTGGACCAATGGATCTCACGGCAGGCCCTGCAGAGGTCTGCAAGGCATCAGGAAGGAGGGGAAAAGGGTACAGAATCTGGAAGGGAGGGAGGGGGGCTAGGCGCAGAGACTGGCAGGGGAGGGAAAGAGTGATTAAACCTTCGCAGTTTATATTTGAGTCAACCATTTTTTCCTCCTTTATGGAGGGAAAAAAAGGTTACCTCAGTTTATATTCGAGTCGGTGTATATTCGGGTAGACTCCTGGTGTGGGCAGTATTGCTGAAATGTGGCCCATGTCAAGTCATCCTCTTGTTCCACCATGTTTAAATAAATTCACTGATTTGGGAAGACATGTTTCCTTTGACATTTTCTTTGCACCTCATTTGCTTGAGCATCCATTTTACACCTGTGAGGTATTTCTTCTCCTTTTCTATATGTGTACCTAGTGATAGCATCTAGCAAAGAGTTATAATATAGGTATTGCAATAAATTTGTAGTTATCACATGGTAAACTGTGTGTAAAGTGCTTTTTTGTGTCAGCGTGCAGCATGGGTGGAGAGTGGGCATAGAGGGAATTTGACAGTTAACATGCTGTACTTACCGCTCGTTAACTAACATGGAAGTAATGCAGGATCCCTTACCACTCCCCTGCACAACATTTCTTCCTCTCTCCTCTCCTCTACCCCCATGTGCAACATGTCGCCCTCTTTCTCAATGTCCACCATCTCTTTCCCTTTCATTCCCTCCCTTGCTGCAAAGAGAGTGGGAAGAGAGAGAGAGAGAGAGGGATCCAGGGCACATCTCTCTCACTCCCTCTACAGACAAATCCAACATTTATCCCTCTCTCATCCCCTGGCTCCTGTGCAGTATCTTTTGCCCCTCCCCACCAGACCCATGTCCAACATTTTTCCTATCATCCCTCTCCAGTGCCATGCTGTATTTTTCCCTCCATTTCCTTCACCACCATGTTCAACATTCTTCCCTCTTGCATCCCTTTCCATATGTCTAGCACAACAGCCAATATGTCTTCCTCCCTCTTTTATTCCTTCCTCTTCCACGTACCCCATGTCCAAACATTCTCCCTTTCTTTTCCTTTCCCCACTGGCAGCATCTCTTTCTCTCTCTTCTTCCCCCTCCTCCCAGCTCATGTGGCATCTTCCCACACCCCATCCCAGCCCATACAGCATCTCTTTCCTTCCCCCCTTCCCAGTCTGTGCAAAATCTTTCCCTCCCTTGTCCGCCCATGTAGCATTTCTTTCTCTCCTGTTCCACCCATCCCCAATCTGTGCAGCATCTTACCAAACCTTACGGCCTTTCTCTTCAAGCCACTGGCAGCGTTCATTCCTACACACTGCAGATGGCTGACCCAGAGGCCTTCCCTCTGACACAAAACATGTCAGAGGGAAGGTTTCCGGGTCAGCCGCCAGAAGCATGTATGAAGGAAGCTGACAGTTTGAAGAGAGCAAGTGCAGAGGGGATCCCTGTGGAATTTCCATTGCCCCTGTTCCTGTGCAGCTCTCTAGGTGGAGTCAGGAGAGCTGGCTAAACTTGGACAGACTCCATTTTTTTAAAAAAATGTCTGGGTATTCGCACTGTCCTAAAAGAGGACATATCTAGGTTTTCCTGGATGTATGGTAACCCTAAGTATAACTCAGGAAGCATTTTGTTCCACAGTGTGGGTACCACTGTTGAGAATGATTTGGACCAGTAACATAGCCAGCCCTGCAATATGGGGGTGTAGGGGTCCAGGAGTAAACTGGGGGACAATGTATTCTACCTCCCACCACTCACATGCATATGTGCAGCCAGCAAAGGTAAAAGGGGTGCTGTAGTCTAGAGGAGGGCCCGAGTCCAAAGTGGATTGGATTGGATTTATTATATTTGATACATCTCTTGTACATGAGTATTAAGTGGTTTACAATACTAAAACATTAGTATTCATTCATTAGAAAAATTTCCCTCTCTGTCCCAGTGGGCTCACAATCTAATTATAGTATTTATGTAAGAAGTATTTAAATACATGCAAGAGAAATATGAAGAGAAGAAAGAGATGTACTGTGAATAGTATTAGTATGCAAAAAGACAACATAAGACTTTGCAGACATATGCAGACAATGGCGAGTAATTGCATAGGGTTCCATAGTCTTGGTGGAATAGAATTGATTTCAATTGTTTCCGGAAGGAACGGTAGGGGATTTAAGAACATAAGAACATAAGAAGTTGCCTCCGCTGAGTCAGACCAGAGGTCCATCGTGACCAGCAGTCCACACCCGCGGCGGCCCACCAGGCCCATGACCTGTACGGTGATCATTGTCTGAACCCTTAAAACCCCTTGGTCTCTATCTATACTCTCTCTATATCCCATCTCTACCTCTATCTGTATCCCTCAATCCCCCTATCTTTCAGGAATTTATCTAATCCTTCTTTAAAACCCTGTAGTGTACTCTGTCCTATCACAGCCTCCGGCAGTGCGTTCCATGTGTCCACCACCCTCTGAGTGAAAAAGAACTTCCTAGCATTGGTTCTAAACCTGTCCCCTTTCAGCTTCTCCGAGTGCTCCCTTGTACTTGTGGTCCCCATTAGTCTGAAGAATCTATTTCTTGAATGAATCCTTGAAGTATGGAGTTCCATAGATTAGGACCCACGTATGAAAAGGCTCTCTTTCTAGTTGATTGCAGTTTTATCTTTCTCAGGCCTGGGATTTCAAATCGGTCATGTTGAGATGATCTTAGAGCTCTAAGTTGATATCTGACCAGTTTCTTCTACAGATACTCTGGAAGAAGAAGATGCCAGGCTTTGAAGACTGGACAAAGCATCTTAAATTCAAATTTGTTTGGTTATCGGCAGCCAGTGTAGTTTGAATAGTACTGGCGTAATATGGTCAGTACTGCACGTGCCTGTTAGAAGCCTGGCTGCAGTGTTTTGGATTAGCTGTAGGCGGGAGAAGTTGGCTACGCTTGATCCTAAAAATAATGTGTTACAGTAATCTAGCCAACAAGAAATAAAAGCATGAATTAGTTTTGCTAGGTTATCTGCAGTCAGCACAGGTTTTAATTGCCGCAGTAGTTTTAGGTGGTAGAAGAACATTTTTACTATATGGTTTATTTGAGGTTTGAAGCTTAGCTCAGAGTTGCTGCGTACTCCCAGTGTCAGGATTTCAGACAAATTGGATGGGTTTGCCAGCAAGTTCTGGAAGTATACTTAGGGCGAATTGGCTGTGTGATAGCCACATAGCTGTGGATTTGTCTGCGTTTACAATTAAGAACATAGAACATAAGAACATAAGAAGCGCCATCTCCGGATCAGACCTTCGGTCCATCAAGTCCGGCGATCCGCACACGCGGAGGCCCCGCCAGGTATACACCTGGTTTATTTATAGCCACCATATCTTTATATGCCTTTCTCAAGGAGATATGCATCTAGTTTGCTTTTGAATCCTGGGACTGTCGATTCCGCAATAATCTCCCCTGGGAGAGTATTCCAGATGTCCACCACTCTCTGTGTGAAGCAGAACTTCCTGACATTAGTCCTGAACTTGTCCCCCCTTAGCTTCATTTCATGTCCTCTTGTCCGTGTCAAATTGGACAATGTAAATAATCTTCTCTGCTCTATTTTGTCGATTCCTTTCAGTATTTTGAAGGTCTCGATCATATCCCCCCGCAGTCTCCTTTTCTCAAGGGAGAACAATCCCAGTGTTTTAAGTCGATCCTCATATACCAGTTTCTCCATACCCTTCACTAGTTTAGTTGCTCGTCTCTGCACCCTCTCCAGCAGTTTTATATCCTTCTTTAGGTAGGGAGACCAATGTTGGACGCAGTATTCCAAGTGAGGTCTGACCATTGCCCTATAAAGCGGCATTATTACTTTCTCCGATCTACTCGAGATTCCTTTCTTTATCATGCCCAACATTCTATTTGCCTTCTTTGCCGCTGCCGCGCATTGTGCCGACGGCTTCAGGGTCCTATCTATCAGTACACCCAGGTCTCTTTCTTGTTCACTTTTTCCCAGAGTTGCACCTGTCATTTTGTACTCGTATTCCTTATTCTTACTGCCTAAATGCATTACCTTGCATTTCTCCACGTTGAACCTCATTTGCCATTTCTCCGCCCATTTTTCTAACCGACACAAATCGCTCTGGAGTTCCTCACTATCCTCCTGCGATCTGATTGCCCGGCAGAGTTTTGTGTCGTCTGCAAACTTGATGATCTCACTGGATGTTCCGTTTTCCAAGTCATTGATATAAATATTAAAAAGGATCGGCCCAAGTACCGAGCCCTGGGGTACACCACTAGTCACTTTCTCCCAGTCAGAGAACTTCCCATTTATGCCCACTCTCTGCTTTCGGTTTTCCAGCCATTTGCCTATCCATCTTTGTATATCTCCCTCTATGCCATGGCTTTGTAGTTTCCTGAGAAGTCTTTCGTGTGGAACTTTGTCAAATGCTTTCTGGAAGTCCAAGTATATTATGTCCACCGGCTTTCCACTATCAATTTGCTCGTTCACGATCTCAAAGAATTGGAGTAAATTCGTCAAACACGATTTCCCTTTCCTGAATCCATGTTGACTGGGTTTCATCAAGTCGTGTGTGTCCAAGTGCTGAACTATGCTATCCTTGATCAGTGATTCAATCATCTTGCCGGGGACAGACGTAAGACTCACAGGTCTATAGTTGCCCGGTTCTCCTCTCGATCCTTTTTTGAAAATTGGTGTGACGTTTGCTTTCTTCCAGTCGTCTGGTATCTGTCCAGTTCTGATTGACAGGTTTGCAAGTTTTTGCAATAACTCTCCGATTTCAACCTTCAATTCCTTCAAGACTCTCGGGTGAATTTCATCCGGTCCAGGGGATTTGTCACTTTTAAGTTTGTCGATCTGGTAGTATATCTGATCCAAGTTCACTTCAACTGTGGTGAGGCTGTCCTCTATTTCTCCTGTAAACAGTTTCTCCGCTTCAGGTATTGTTGAGGTGTCCTCCTTCGTAAAGACGGAGGCAAAGAAGGAATTTAGTTTGTCTGCGATTTGTTTATCTTCCTTGATGTACCCTTTTATTCCCCTGTCGTCCAGGGGTCCCACTGCCTCTTTTGCAGGTTTTTTCCCCTTCACGTATCTAAAAAAGGGCTTGAAGTTTTTGGCCTCCCGGGCTATTTTTTCCTCATAGTCCTGTTTTGCATCCCTCACCGCTTTGTGACATTTCTTCTGCTCATCTTTATGTTTGTTCCAGGCTTCGGTTGTTGTCTGCTAGTCAGATGTTAAGACCCTTCAACTTTCTACTGAGGTCAGAAATTATTTCTTCTTGGTTGTTACTCACAAATATTAACAGCTGTATATCATCTTCAAAGATGTAGAATTTGATGTTTCAGGACTCTAATAACTTTGCTAAAGGGATCAGATACAAATTGAAAAGAGTTGTAGTATGTAGAAAACACTCATGCGGTGGGCATCAAAGATTCAAAAATAACACCTGTCTCACATGAAAAACGGAGAACATTTCTCATATCTTTGATGCCCACCGCATGAGTGTTTTCTACACACTATCGTTGGTTCCCTGAGGCAAGAACGAAATGTGCACGTCGGAACCTGCAAGCTAAAAGATAAGTTTGATGAGTTCTTTCAAATAACCAGACGTACACCTTTTTACAGAATTTTTTAGCCCTTATGGGCTTCTTACAGTTTACATCTTTAAAAGACATGATATAATCTGCTGTCTACCTTTTCACATGCGATGATTGGGCGGTGAGGTGGTACTTTCTGGGGTTCTCCCCAGTTACCCCTCCATGATTCTGAGCATAAATTTTTTGTAGACCTAATTATACCATCTCCATTGCATAATTTATAAGCATTATCTAGAGTGGTTTTTTGTTGTAATATATCCTACCTATGGCAGATAACATCATTTGTGCTGTGTGCCACAGCCAGTGAGAAGGAGTAGCCCTTACCTTTGGGACTGCAGAGAAGACAGTTGGTTTAAGACAATGGGAAGCAAATGCAGGAGTGAACTTCTGAATAGAGAATGACACGGGGACAAATTTTTCCCCGTAGGGTTGTGGGTTGAAACCCTGTGCTGCTCCCTGTGACCCTGGGCAAATCATTTAATCCTTCAATGCCCCAGGTACATTAGATAGATTGTGAGCCCACCGGGACAGATAGAGAATATGCTTGAAATACCTGTATTTAAACCGCTTTGAGTGTGGTTATATAACTACAAAACGGCAGTATACAAGTCCCAGTCCCTGTCCACTTTAAAATCATTAGTGTTTGAGGCTTGTGTAGTTAAGGCAGAGCTTGCAGGGCCAGGGACAGTGACAAAACTCACGGGGACGAGACAGGGAAATTTAGTTCCTGTGTGGATGAGGACAAATTTATCCCAGTGTCATTCTCTACTTTTGAACTGTGTTTTGATTCAAAGATCCTTGCACCTGGGTTTCCATGGGAACCAGGGCAGGCCACAGACTTTGAGGCACCTCTGGAACTGCCGCAGATTTCTAGCAGTTTCCAGAACCCAGGCCAGCCTTGAGACTGCTTAGAGAGTGGTGATTTGTGACCTCACTCCAGAGGAGTCTTAAGCCCTGGTTCTGGGCGGGAGTTTTGTCTTTTGGAAAACCCAGAACCAAATGATCACTTTGTTAAAGCCAGGCCTATCCTAGACCAATAGGCCTGTATTGGGACTTTAATATAGAATCCTTCCAACCTGGAGGATTCCCCTAAACTTTAGAGTCAAGTACACCTGATTCTGCATATCTATCTCGTTCTGTTGGAGTTGTTTATGAAACTGTTGCTGTTCAAGGATATTGCCTCTTCTGAATTTACCTAAGAAGAAGTAAATATTCTAGTTATTTATTTTATTTAATTCGTTTTCTATCCCGTTCTCCCCAATGAGCTCAGAACGGGTTACAGGTGAACATACATAATGTGCAATCATGACGGATTACAATTGACATACTTACATACCATTTGACATATTCAGCAAACCCTCTGGTATGGTCTACAGTTATTGGAGTGAGAGAGAGGAAGAAGTTTGATGCTTGCTTGCTCGGGAGCTCAGCTGTAAGAGTTGGCTCCTGCTTGGGATCCTCGCAATACACATTTACAAAACTTTATGTGCCCTCTGCCAGCAACAGGGAGAATGGAGGGTTACATATAATTAGATAAAGTTTTAACAGGTGAAGGGTTTTTAATTTATAATGTACAGACAGGCATGACACTACCTCCATACCAAATCTCTCACCGCAAGGCCACCATACAGAAACCTCAGTAAGGAGAAAGGGATGAAGGACCTAAGAGGGGGAAGGGTGAAGGATGACTCTGGATACTAAAATTTCAGTCTTTTGTTTATTTAAGACCAGATCATTCATAGCTAATGAGTGTTCAATGGCCTGTAAAATTAGATTCAGCTGCTCAGTAATCATTTCAACTCCTTCTTCCCAAGAGAAATATAATTGTACATCAACTGAACAGATATGCCCACCACACCCAATTTTTAATCAGGAAGTCTAATGAGTGTAAAAAGCTATTAAATAACAGTGGGAACAGGCATGAGCCCTGGGGAACCTCCGATGACAGTGAGATGAAGGCTTTACAGGAATCATTCATTACTATTTTCACTAGTCTGTCATATAAAAAAGAATCAATCCACTGGAAGCCTAAATCAGTTTCACTAATTTCCTTACAACACAACAATAAAAAGAAGGTGTCCATCAACTCAAAAATGGAAGCTAGATCTATTAAAATTATTACCCGTCATCTCCTTTGATCCAGACAGCGCTAGATCTTATCCAGTAAGGACACTATATTTTCATCTAAAATCTCACTGTATATCTTTTGATGGCCCCTGTTTTATCTACAAAATCCTGTAGTTCCAGGCACAGCACAAATTCTAGAACCTTAGTTAAAAATGTTAAATTCATCACTGGTCCATAATTTGGGCACTCTGTTACATCTAGACCTGTTTTCTTTAGTAGAGGAATAAAAATGGCACATTTTAGTTGCGTTGGGACTTTCATGGTAACATAGTAATGTAGTAAATGGCACTAAAGTTCTGATATGTTAAGCACACTACTTTAGAAAATGAAATGAGCTGCGTTTTTGAGAGGACCTATCCACGATAGCTGTAGCTGAGCCAGCCAACCGATGAAGAGTGGCCAATGTCTCCCACGAAAAATGATGTGGAGCAGATTGATAGGTGAAGCTCTCTTTAAATTAAAAATGAGAAACCACTGCAGCGACAGGACGCTGGTGAGAGCGAGCAACTCAGTGAGTACCATGGTCTGATATATTCATGAAATATCATCATGTGTGAATTAGATAAGAACATAAGAACTGCCATCTCCGAATCAGAACTTCGGTCCATCAAGTCCAGCGATCCGCACACACAGAGGCCCAGCCAGGTGTACAGCTGGCGTAATTTTATTCACCCATATCCCTCTATGCCTCTCGTAAGGAGATGTGTATCTAGTTTGCTTTAAAATGCTAGAACGGTGGATTCTGCAATAACCTCCTCTGGGAGAGCATTCCAGGTGTCCACCACTCGTAGTGTGAAGCAGAACTTCCTGATATTTGTCCTGGACTTGTCCCCCCTTAGCTTCAGTCCATGTCCTCTTGTCCGTGTCACATTGGACATTGTAAAAAAAAATGTTTCCTGCTTTATTGTGTCGATTCCTTTCAGTATTTTGAAAGTCTCGATCATATCCCCTCGCAGTCTCCTTTTCTCAAGGGAGAACAATCCCAGTCTCTTAAGTCGTTCCTCGTATTCCAAGTTCTCCATACCTTTTACTAGCTTCATTGCTCGTCTCTGCACCCTCTCCAGCAGTTTTATATCCTTCTTTAGGTTGGGAGATTAATGTTGGACACAGTATTCCAAGTGTGGTCTGACCATTGCCCTATAAAGCAGCATTATAACTTTCTCCAATCTACTCGTGATTCCTTTCTTTATTATGCCTAACATTCTATTTGCTTTCTTTGCCACTGCCGCGCATTATGCCGACGGTTTCAGGGTCCTATCTATCAGTACTTGTTTTCACAGAATTGTGTGGGAAAGTGAAAGTCGATATGCCATGAAGAAACAGTCTTATACCGTAAAACGTTGGCTATTGTTTAAATATCACTTGCACTAAAACTGAATAGTGGTAACAGCACATTCTCCTCGGAAGTTTTTGCCAATGATGTGGGTGGAGGAGGTCTGGGCATTTATGCTCTACCACAGTGGCGTACCTAGCATATGTGACACCCAGGGCCCATCATTTTTTGGCACCCCCCCATCTGTATGAAAAACATGATTTTTAGTAAACAAGTCAATCCTAACAGAAAACCATGTCTTTCGAACACACAGAACACAGAAAACACCTTCGCCTAGTATGGAATATGTCATCACAAACTAACTCCTCCCCCTTTTACAAAACTGTAGTGTGGATTTTAGCCACAGTGGTAACAGCTCTGACGCTCATAGAATTCTGAGCATCAGAGCTGCTACCACCATGGCTGGTGCTAAAAAATGCTCCACAGTTTTGTAAAAGGGGGGATAAAATAGAAATACATAGACAAAGGCTAAATTGAACCAGCAAGAAGCTGGACTCTGCATACAATGCAACACCACAGAAACAGTGACACATGTCTCCTAAAGCAATAAATAAATAGAAAATTTTTGTTCTACCTTTGTCTTCTCTGGTTTCTGCTTTCCTCATCTTCTTGTTACTCTCTTCCTTCCATCCACTGTCTCTCTTCTCTCTGCATCTTCCATTGGCTCTGTTACTGTGCCTCTCCCTTTCTCCCTCCTTCCAAATTGGTCTGGCACCCATCTTCTTCCCTCCGCTCCTCCCATAGTCTGGCATCTCTGTCTTCTTCCCTGCCAGTGTCTTCTCCCAACTCTCTCTTCCCCATTTCCCTTCAGCGTCTTCTCCCCACTCTCTCTTCCACATTTTCCTACAGCATCTTCTCCCCACTCTCTGTTCATCATTTCCCTTCAGCATCTTCTCCCCACTCTCTGTTCCCCATTTCCATTCAGCATCTTTTTCCCATTCTGTCTTCCCCATGTGCTTTCAGCGTCCTTCTCCCCCCTCTGTCATCCCCATGTGCTTTCAGCGTCCTTCTCCCCCTCTGTTTTATCCTGTTTTCCTCTCCACCCCACTTTTTCTTCCTTTCTCCCTCCCTGCCCCTTGCCTTTGTGGCCCTTTCTCCACTCCCCCCCCCCCCCCGGCCCGGACAACAGGCCCGGTAAGACAAACCACCCTGCCCTGAGCCCGGCGATGCCTAAACTGCCTTCTTACAGCAGCCGGAGCATTATAGTTGCATATGGCTGCCGTAAAGGTCGTCTCTGATGCAACTTCCGGTTCCGTCTCTGATGCAACTTATGGCAGAAACACGCAGCTTCAACGCTCTAGCTCAGGGGTGCCCACACTTTTTGGGCTTGCGAGCTACTTTTAAAATGACCAAGCCAAAATGATCTATCAACAATAAAATTTTTAAAAAAGCACAAAGCACACTGTACGCTGAGAAAATGTTAATTATTATTCCTATTCTGGGGTTTTTTCAAAGAGGTCAAGGCAGATGACTCTATGCACTGTCACCTCAGTAACAACCATACAAAAATAGACAAATACCCCCCTCCCTTTTTACTAAAGCACAATAGCAGTTTTTAGCTCAGGGAGCTGCGCTGAATGCCCAGGGCTGCTCTCGACGCTCAGAGGCTCCCTGCGCTAAAAACCGCTATTGTGGTTTAGTAAAAGGGGGGGGCCATAGTGCAAAATATAAACAGCAGATATAAATTCAGACACATTTTGATCACTAAATTTAAAATAAAATCATTTTTTCTACCTTGTTGTCTGGTGATTTCATGAGTCTCTGGTTGCACTTTCTTCTTCTGACTGTGCATCCAATCTTTCTTCCCTTCTTTCAGCCTGTATGCTTCCTCTCCTCCAGACCTCATTCCCTTCCCCAACTTTTTCTTCCTCTCTCCCTGCCCTTTCTTTCTCCCTGCCTCCCTTTCTTTTTTTCTCTCTTCATGCCCCCTTTCTTTTTCTCTGTTTCCCTTCTTTCCTTCTATCTCCCTGTCTGCCCCCTTTCTTTCTTTCTCCCTGCCCTTCCCAAACCATTGCCGCTGCCATTGGGGAACAAGTCACTGCCATCGGGTAACATGCCCCAAAGCCGCTGCCACCCCAAGCTCTCCTTCCCTGCGTCTTCCCTGCGTCGGGCTGACCAGCATTCCTCTCCCCGACGTCAATTCTGCTATCGGAGAGGAAATTCCGCCCAGCTAGGCAGTGATTGGCTGGCCCGAACTTTCTCTCTGACGGCAGAATTGACATCGGGGAGAGGCAGGCTGATCGGCCCGGTAGAATTTTCTGGACCTGGCCGGCTGTGCACCCCCCTATAGCTGCACCCGGGGTGGACCACCCCCCGCCCCCCCCACCTCCCCCTTGGTTCGCCACTGCTCTACCAAGATAAAACCTGAGGCTTTTCTTCCGTTGAGATAGTGCTCTCAATCCAGAAAGTGGAGCATTTATATTTATTATTATTATTTATTTACCCACTTCCACCATTTTAGATATAGTAGATAAAGACCTGCATGGTTCATACAATCTGCCCATCAAGGTGTCCAGAACTGAATCTGGGACTCTGCACAAGTTCCACTTCTTCATGATTAAATATTGGTATACTTTGGGGCTCATTTGCAAAAATGAAAAACTCCAAAAGACATCATAAAGTGGCACCATTTTCAAAACCTTTCTAGATGGTTTTCTAGGCCATATAACAAAAGGAAAGTGAGAAATGGACTGTATACATCAACCTTGGGATATGATAAAGTTTATTAGTTACAGTCAATTATTCCAATACTAGTGTTTAAGCCCGTTACATTAACGGGTGCTAGAATATATGGCTGTCTGTCTTTCTTTCTTTATGTCTCTCTCCCTGCTCCTGTTTCTTTCTTCCTTTCTTTCTGTCTTTCTCCCTCCTGCAATTTTTTTATCTCTCTCCCTGGCACCCTTTGCCTGTCTGTCTTTATTTCTGTGTCTCTCTGGTCCCGTCTGTCTTTATTTCTGTCTGTCTCTCTCCCTAGCCTCCTTTGTCTGTCTGTATTTCTTTCTGTGTCTCCCCCCCCCCCCCCACTTTCCTTTGCAGAAGCAGCAGTGCTATTTCCCTTCCCCTCCAGATCCCTGTGAAGTAGTAGCAGCAGCATTTCCCCCCACCCACCCCCCATTCCCTTCTCTCCCCCCCCCACTTTCCTTTGCAGAAGCAGCAGTGCTATTTCCCTTCCCCTCCAGATCCCTGTGAAGTAGTAGCAGCAGCATTTCCCCCCCCCCACCCCCCATTCCCTTCTCCCCCCCCCCCACTTTCCTTTGCAGAAGCAGCAGTGCTATTTCCCTTCCCCTCCAGATCCCTGTGAAGTAGTAGCAGCATTTCCCCCCACCCACCCCCCCATTCCCTTCTCTCCCCCCCCCCCACTTTCCTTTGCAGAAGCAGCAGCGGTATTTCTCTTTCCCTCCAGGTCCTTGCTGAAGCAGTAGCAGCATTTTCCCCCACCCCCCATTCCCTTCTCTCCCCCCCCACTTTATTTTGCAGAAGCAGCTGTGATATTTCCCTTCCCCTCCAGATCTCTGAGAAGTAGTAGCAGCATTTTCCCCCACCCACCCCCCATTCCCTTCTCTCCCCTACCACCACTTTCCTTTGCAGAAGCAGCAGCGGTATTCCCTTCCCCTCCAGGTCCCTGCTGAGTAGTAGAAACATTTTCCCCCACCCCCCATTCCCTTCTTACCTTGAGCTGCCCTGCTCCGTTCGGCCCCTCCCCCTTCCCTTCCCGTGTGCTGGCCTGCTGCGGCTGAAGGTTTTTTTCGGCGACTCCTCCTGTTAAAACTCCCCCCCCCTCCCGCAACCGCTCCTGTTCAAAGCGGCCTGCTGAGGTTCGCGGCCGCTGTAACGAACCTCGCAGGCCGCTCTCCAACTCGGTAGCATGTTCCCTCTGACGCGATTGCGTCAGAGGGAACGTGCTACCATGTGGAGAGCGGCCTGCGAGGTTCGTTACAGCGGCCGCGAACCTCAGCAGGCCGCTTTGAACAGGAGCGGTAGCGGCTGTTGCAGGAGGATTGGGGGGGGGAATTCGTGAGCGGCGGCAGGACCATGAGGCGGGATTGAGTTTTTCGGCTTCCCCTATCTGGGGAAACCGCCGTGCCGAACTTAGCTGCGCGTGGGGCCGTAGTAAGCGCGGGGCATGCTGCAGTCTTGGCGGCCACGGACATACGGATCATGGAAGCACGCTGATAAGACTGCGCATGCGCCGCCTACGGTTTTATTATATAGATAAAATAACCAAACTCTCCTATGATTCCTTCCAGACCCAACACGGTCTGTGAGAAACTCCCAGGAAAATTCTGAATAAAAACTGTATCTGTAAACAGTGTATTGCTCGAGTGCTGCGTGGCTTCAAAAACAGAAACTGCCTGAGGCAGGCTTTCTCTTTGGAGCTGAAACATGGGCCGTGTCTGGTCTGGAAGGAGCCATAAAAGTGTTTGGTTGTTTTATATAGTAATAATTGACTGAATCCAATAAACTTGATCATATCCCAAGGTTGATGTGTACAATCCCTTTCCCACTTTCCTTTTGTTGCATACTGACCATGGGTTGATTTTTCTAGGCTGTGTCTCAGGATTAGGGTGGGCTTAGGATCTGGACTTTTTGCAGTGATAATGAACCACAATTATTGCTTCTGGCAGTAAGAATAATTTCCTAATTGTTCATGCCTAAAAAGTATAGAAAATATACTTTGTTAATGATTCCCTCCCCACTTTTACAAAACCACAATAGCGGTTTTTAGCGCAGGCTGGCGCACTGAATACTCTGCGCTGCTTCCGATGCTCATAGAGTTCCTATGAGTGTCAGGAGCAGCGCTAAAAACTGCTATTGCGGTTTTGTGAAAGGGGGAAGTTAATGTTGTAAATGTTTATTTGTCAATTTTATTATGTATGTTTTTTGTTACCCATATAGAATTGTTGGATGTGTGGACTATACTTTTTTTAAATAAACAAATAGTATTTCTGAGCCATGCTATGCCTAAACAGATTCAAGACAATATAAGGAATTACAGAATGTACTGTATATGCTACATTATAGCAATTTGAGGAAGGCAGAGTTATGAAGAAAGAAATAGGGAAGAGTGAATGGACGTTCTATGACTATACTGGTGTAGCACTTGAGTAGAGTGTGAGATTTAGTGACATTAGGTATTGGGAGGAATCCCTCCTGTCCTGGCCACTACTGAACCACCATGTCTATTGGCAGGCCCAACAGAGGCCTGCAAACAGGTTTGGGAGAGGGGGCGCTTCAGTGCTGACCCAAATTTAAATCAAGACCCCCATTTTTGGGCCCATAAATCTCAGTTTATATTCGAGTATATACGGTATAGCAAATCTAGTGCAAATTGTAACCTGTTAAATGTATATAATGTATGCTTTTTGGGGAAAATGGGATAGAAAATGAATTAAATAAATTAATAAAAAATAATACCATTGCATGGTGCCACATGAGATGAAAGAGCAATAGAGTACTCCCCCGATATTTGCGTGGGTTCCATTCCAGGAACCCCCGCGAATCTTGAAAAACCACGAATACGTTTTTTCGTGTGGGAGACTGGAGAGGGCAGCGGGAGAGGCAGGAGAGCGCAGCCGGAGCACCAGCGAGTGAAGGAAATCACTCGCTATATGCTTCGACCGCCTCTTCCTGCACTAAAGTTGGGCCTTACCAATCAGGTGCTGCGTGTCAAAGCAGCTTCTGATTGATAAGGCCCGACTTTAGTGCAGGAAGAGGCGGTCGGAGCATACAGCGAGTGATTTCCTTCACTCGCTGGTGCTCCGGCTGCTCTCTCCTGCCTCCCCAGCTGTCGTCTCCTGGTCGGCGGTTCGCGGTCAGAAAACACTGCAAATGACTGGGAACGCGAACCGCCGACCGCGAATGACCGGGGGAACACTGTATGTGTGTGATATTCAGCCTCTGTTAAAGCATCAAGGATTAGAAAACAATTACAATCCAACAGCCCTGTCTCAATCACTGCCTACAACCCGGTGATATAAGCTCAGAGTGGCTCAGCAGCAGTGCTTGTATTGCAATGTCGAAAGAGCTTGAACCTGGACTGAGAGAACTGAGCTCAGGCAAGTCACTGGCAGAGAGGCAGAGTAGCAGCTGGAGCTTCCTGGACTACAGAGAAAGAAGACTGATCACTATTCACCAAGTCATTGGTTTGTACCTCCCAACTTTCAGTTTGCCACAAGGTGCAGGACTGGATAGCTTGCTTCATTAATTAATCTATTTGACTTGATCTGACTGAGGTTTGGGGGGGGGAGGAGGAAGGATTGGGAGGTTTTGCCTCTGGTAGTGTCTGAATGTATGTTTTCCTATATTTTGGTCTCTGCCTTGATCCTGAGCGACCTTTTTACATTGCTGCATTAAGCAATAAGGCTTGCTTACTGCAGCAAAAAATGGTATACCGCTGGGTGCGCTCAGGCGTCCTGTGGTAATTTCAGGATGTGCATGCACTATCCGTGTGATAAAGAATAAAATGTATTTCTTTGCATGGGGGTGTGACTAGGGGACAGAGAGTGGAGTGTGTCCTGCACTAATTGGTTAGCACAACTACATTGCCATGTGCACATACGTACCCCCTATTCTATGAAACCGTGCTAGCAGTTTTTAGTGCAGAGAGCCGTGCTGAATGACCCGCGCTGCTCCCAACGCTCATAGGAACTCAATGAGTATTGGGAGCAGCGCGGGCCATTCAGTGTGGCTCTCTGCGCTAAAAACCACTAGTGCGATTTTGTGAATGGATTCTGTAAATGGCACTGTTATCGGCGGCCACCTAATAACCAGCTGCTGAACGCATGTCAATCACACAATGGCACTGTTTACAGAATTGTGGCTTTCGTCAAAGGTAGGCACCAGAAATATAGGCCAGGGTTGTAAAGGCCTACACTTCCGGCACCTATATTTGATGAGAATTGCATCTACGAAGGCACCTTAGAGCACCTAAGGTCGTTTCCGGCGTTAACCATGCCTGTTTATTTATTAAAAATTTTATATACCGCCTAAGCACTAGGCGGTTTTCAAGATTAAAACATACATAAATCAACATGACAAAATACAAATGAAAATCTTCACCCATGATTCAATTCTTATATGCCAAAATCAGCCAAGTACATCACAGGAAAGCTTTTAACATACAACTGAGTTTTCAGCTGTTTCTTAAATTGTAATCAGTTTGAGCTTAATCGTAATTGCCCTACATTGCCCAAAATATAGGTGCCTACCAGTGCCTAGAAAATGGTACCTTCATTGCGTCTATGGAGGCGCCTTAGAATGCCTTGGGCAATGGCTTTTTGTATTGCTGCTGTTAAATTGCCCTACAACTTAACAGCAGCAATACAAAAAGCCATTGCCATTGCCCAAGGCATTCTAAGGCGCCTCCGTAGACGCAATGAAGGTTCCATTTTGTAGGCACTGGTAGGCACCTACATTTTAACAATATTTTAATCATTTTTAGAAGTGGCTTTTACCACATAAGTTAGGCGCTGGCAGGGCACCTAACAAGGCGTGATTTATACATAGAATAAGGTCCTTACTGCCTTCATAATAGTTGGTGGCAAGGGCTCATGTGCAAATCTGTTTTAATGATGATGCGGTATACAAACCTAAGGATTAGATTAGATTACATTACATTAGTGATTTCTGTTCCGCCTTTACCTTGCGGTTCAAGGCGGATTACATAAGAATTGTTAAGATATTAAGAAGTACTTAGGGAATAGTTTGAACACTTTCTGGTTTGCTAAGGAGTAGTTGGTATTGCAGGAGGAGTTTGGAGTATGGTTGGTTGTGTTATATTGGTTTTTATGTATTTTTTGAAGAGTAGGGTTTTTGTTTCTTTTTTGAAGGTTTTGTAGTTTGTGGTCGAAGTCTAGCGCTATAGATACAAAAAAATAGAGCATTCGGCCATTTTACCCCAGCGATAAAAACGGCCTTGGTGAACAGAAAAGACTGTTTCCAGTTTTTATCCAGTTGTTATCCATCAGGTTTTCTTGCATTGACACATTATAGATTAGGACCCCTGAGGAAGGAGTGTTTCTTCGAAACACAGACCGTGTCGGGTACGGCCTTATCTGTCCTTTTGGATACAAACTGTTTCATGATTTTATTTTTATGTTTGTTCAATAAAGACTTGGTGTCCTGTACACCATCACTGCAGTGTTTGCTTTTGTTCTTCGACTTGTTATTTTACTGCAGTTTCGTTGGATTCTTTGTTTGTTGTTGCCTTTTGAACAGAAAAGATTCAAATAAGGGTGAACTAAGGCTACTTTTTACCGCTGATAATGAAGGGAATAGACTTAGTAGATAAAGACAGGTTGTTCACCCTCTCCAAGGTAGGGAGAACGAGAGAGCACTCTCTAAAATTGAAAAGGGATAGATTCCGTACAAACATAAGGAAGTTCTTCTTCATCCAGAGAGTGGTAGAAATCAGGAACGCTTTTCCGGAGTCTGTCATAGGGGAAAATACCCTCCAGGGATTCAAGACAAAGTTAGACAAGTTCCTGCTGAACCAGAACGTAAGCAGGTAGGGCTAGTCTCAGTTAGGGCACTGGTCTTTGACCTTTGGGCCGCTGCTTGAGTGGACTGCTGGGCATGATGGACTACTGGTCTGACCCAGCAATGGCAATTCTTATGTTGTTATGAATGATTAATCCTCTATAATCAAATATTTTATAGTCAGGTGTATCAAAATTTAAAAGATCTCAAATTATTGATATCATCTAGATGTCACCAGTATGATTCTTTCTGGCTTTTTTCCCCCCGTCTTTCATTTAGGATTTAATTATTTAACTGTATGGGCATAACATTTCTCTAAAGCTCAGGAGATATTTCTCCATGCTTTGAGGTTTTCTACACCACAACATGACAATTTTGTCAATAGTTTTTACACGACTGATAGACTTTGATGCCAGCTAACTTTTCTGCTGATTCTAAATTTACATTTTGGATAACTTTTAGCATTAAACAGCTTCTACTTTTGTTTAACTATCAACAAATAATAATGTCTCAAAGAGAATTCTGACAAGGTCTGCTCATTTTTCTTCTGGTGAATAGCTTAACCATTCTTTTCTAAACACCCACTTATACATTTTTTAAAAACTTTCTTCTTGACAGTGAATGAAGAGAACCTTGGTTGGAAATCCCCCAAGTAACCATTTCATTTTCCTTTCTCAAAAAAGC
Organism: Geotrypetes seraphini; assembly: GCF_902459505.1. Taxonomy (NCBI): domain Eukaryota; kingdom Metazoa; phylum Chordata; class Amphibia; order Gymnophiona; family Dermophiidae; genus Geotrypetes; species Geotrypetes seraphini. The sequence goes on from NC_047095.1 coordinate 86,424,344, forward strand.
CAGGTCTATCATGTTCCAATTTCCTTGTCTCGATTCTTAACACCAGTAATTTATCTTGTATCCCTAGATTCTCCCTTTGTTATTCTGAATATAAATGCCATTTAATTTTTAACCTTAAGCCTGAACACTTACTGTAATTTACATTTCTTTTTGTTGCTCTCTTTTAAAGGTCTTGATATCATTTTTCACATCTTATAATCAAGCTGTAATGCTGAAAGATATACACTACTTCCTGTCGCTGGGATCTTAGCAATAAGACCTCGGCAGTTGTTACTGTCAGCAGCCTGTGGAGAGGTCCAATCGTGTAGTTAGTGTTCTGCTAAGGTTGGCCATGCCACCAGACAGAATAAGCATCTGACTAGGGTGTTAGACATATTTGGGGGGAGGGTAGCTTGGCAGGAATACAGCATTATATCTCTCCCCTTTTCCATTCTCCTTTGTGGTGCCTCTATTACAATTAGGGCTCTTTAGCTTGGAAATGAGATGGCTGAAGGGAGATATGATTGAAGTCTACAAAATCCGGAGTGGAGTAGAACGGGTACAAGTGGATCGATTTTTCATTCCGTCAAAAAATTACAAAGACTAGGGGACACTCAACGAAGTTACAGGGAAATACTTTTAAAACCAATAGAAGGAATTTTTTTTTCACTCAGAGAATAGTTAAGCTCTAGAACGCGTTGCCAGTGGTTGTGGTAAGAGTAGATAGCATAGCTGGTTTTAAGAAAGGTTTGTACAAGTTCCTGGAGGAAAAGTCCATAGTTTGATATTGAGAAAGACATGAGGGAAGCCACTGCTTGCCCTGGATCGGTAGCATGGAATGTTGTTACTTCTTGGGTTTTGGCCAGGTTGTAATGACCTGGATTGGTCACCGTGAGAACAGGCTACTGGGCTTGATGGACCATTGGTCTGACCCAATAAGGCTTTTCTTATGTTCTCTTTCTGGACCATTGGATTGAATGGATCAGCTAAGATGCTTGTGCTTCTGTGCTGCTGTATCCTGTCTCCCCCTTCTTACAAATAATCTTGTGTTGAATTGGTATTGGAGGGTATCAGGGGTAGGACCCCTGGGATGGGGTGAAATGGCAGGATGCATAGTTGTAGATTCACTTAGGATGTCAGATACTTCTTGTGCTCTGTCAGTGGTTCTTCTGTGTATACTAAGGTGGATATTTCTACTGTTGGATTTGTCTCCTTGATACTTTGATCTCTCTGTACAAATCAGATCCAGCCTGTGTTGAGGAATATATATATGGAAGCAAAGTTTTACTGTGGATTGGTAACTGGATAAAAGATAGGAAGCAGAGAAAGGACTAAATGGTCAGTTTTCCCAAAGGAAAGGGATAAAACTGAAGTGCCTCAGGGATCTGTACCAGGATCAGAGTTCAACATATTTATTAATGATGTGGAGTGAAATGATCAACCTTCTCCCCCCCCCCCCCCCCCCATTTTTTTTACAAAGCCATGTTAGCAGCTGACATAAGAACATAAGAATTGCCGCTGCTGGGTCAGTCCAGTGGTCCATCATGCCCAGTAGTCTGCTCACACGGCAGCCCTTAGGTCAAAGACCAGTGCCCTGAGACTAGCCTTACCTGCGTACGTTCTGTTTAAGCAAGAACTTGTCTAACTTTATCTTTAATCCCTTGAGGGTGTTTTCCGCTATAACAGCCTCCGGAATAGCGTTCCAGTTTTCCAACACTCTCTGGGTGAAGAAGAACTTCCTTACATTTGAACGTAATCTATCCCCTTTTAGCTTTAGAAAGTGCCCTCTCGTTCTCTCTACTTTGGAGAGGGTGAACAACCTGTCTCTATCTACTAAGTCTATTCCCTTCATTAATTTGAATGTTTCGATCATGTCCCCTCTTAGTCTCCTCTTTTCAAGGGAGAAGAGGCCCGGTTTCTCTAATCTCTCACTGTATGGCAACTCCTCCAGCCTCTTAAACATTTTAGTCGCTCTTTTCTGGACCATTTTGAGCAGTACCATGTCCTTCATGTACGGCGACCAGTGCTGGACGCAGTATTCCAGGTGGGAGCGTACCATGTCTGGTACAGCGGCATGATAACCTTCTTTGATCTGCTCGTGATCCCTTTCATAATCATTCCAAGCATTCTTTTCTCCCTTTTTACAGCTGCCGCACATTGCGCAGACGTCTTCATCGACTTGTCGACCAGTACTCCCAAGTCTCTTTCCTGGGGGGCCACTCCAAGTACCGCACCAGACATCTTGTATTTGTGTATAAGATTTTTGTTATTGACATGCATCACCTTACACTTATCCACGTTGAATCTCATTTGCCATGTCGCAGCCCATTTCTCGAGCGTGTTTATGTCACGTTGCAGGTCTTCACAATCCTTCTGCATCTTCACTACTACTGCATCTTCACTACTACTTTGTATCATCCACAAATTTAATCACTTCGCTCGTCGTACCAATTTCCAGGTCGTTTAAAAATATGTTGAAGAGCACTGGTCCAAGCACCGAATTCTGCGGCACTCCACTCATGATGCTTTTCCAGTCCGAATATTGTCCATTTACCCCCACTCTCTGTTTCCTATCTGCCAACCAGTTTTTAATCCACATGAGTATTTCACCCTCGATTCCATGGCTCGCAATTTTTCGAAGCAGTCATTCATGTGGGACCTTGTCAAACACCTTCTGAAAATCCAGATATACAATATCGACCGGCTCGCCCTTGTCTATCTACCTGTTTACTCCCCCAAAATCCTTTAAATCTCTATGGACTAAGGGGTAGTTGCTGCAATAGCAGTTTGTAGAAGACACAAAATTATTCATAGTAATTAAGATACAGATTGTGAGGAAGAGCAAAAGGGCCTTGCAGTTGAAAATCTAAACTGCAAATAAAATTTAGATGGCTAATAAATAACATTTTAAGCAAAGAATGCATAATATTTGCCTCTTAGCACATGTTAAATGACAAAATCATGTGCTATTTTACCCTATCCATAATAATGAGATATAAAGCATGCAAATATATGCAAAGCACCTTAAGATTATGCAAATCAAATAATGCAGCTTGCTTGGAACTTCACAAGCTATGCTACACATGGTAAAATAATGGCAAACTTGCCTGGTGTTATTTTAACTCCCCAAGAGCTCTGGGTTGCTAACATGTGGCTGAGGCCCCTGGGATCATCTTACTGAAATACTGACCCTTCCCTTTGCTCCCCCCCTCATACCCTGTCACCCCATAGAAAACATTCTGAACCCATATAAGAAATTTTCATTCCCAGATGAGACTTCCAGCCCCTCCTAAAAACATCTACATTTCCAGAATAGGCACTACAGTGGTTTGTAGTTTTCATAGACAATGTTTCACTTACAGTTCTAGTTTGCATTGAGCAAAGCTGACCAAAATGTGCATGATTTAGCGGGTTTCTTATTAGTATAAGCTTGTTTTTTCTCCAATGCTTTCTCACCAATAGTGGACACATTGATATTCCTGAGAAAGGCAAATTGCCGAAACATGGACCGTATCAAGTCCTCTTTGTATGTTTTACCAGCTATAATGAATTATCTTGCATTGGAGGATTGGTTTCTACATTACAACTGGATACTGTGCTAATAGATTTTCTCGTGTCTACCCAGATACTATTTTTTTCTCTCCCACTGAGTTGCGCTAGTTTTTCAGCCTTGAGGACTGTTCCTCTGTTCCTCTGAAGACACTACCCACCATGGGCCCTAGCGGAGTTTCCCTTGTACCAAATGGGTGGTGCACGAAAGATCCCCCGTTTCCAGGTTCATAATGCTACAGGTTGATCCCTAACAGTAGTCCCTTTGCACGACTTCTAGGGGTCAGCTCCTGGTGGCTCTGGGCAAGTAATTTAACCCTCCATTGCCCACATTGAAATTCTCAACTCAGTGCGCAGCAACAGCAGTCAAAAAAGCTAACAGAATGTTATTATGAAAGTAGATAAAATGTAAACTCCTTTGTTTGTAACCACAGATAGGTGGTATATCAAGTCCTAAACTAAACTAAACCTTAAGTTTGTATACCGCATCATCTCCACAATCGTAGAGCTCGGCACTGTTTACAGGAAATGGTGTAGAAAAGGAACTCCAAAGAGGGTAACAGGACAGTGAAGAGAAAGTTTAGAGGGACTTAGTATAGCAAGGAGGAGGACATATTACATTTTTGAGAATAGCCAGGTTTTCAGATGTTTTCGGAAAAGTTGGAGGATGCCCAGATTCCGAAGAGGGGCAGAAAGGTTATTCCAGAGCTCAGTGCATCTGAAGGAGAGGGATGCACTTAGTTTTCCTGGAAGGGATATGTCTTTTAATGAGGGTAAGGATAGTTTGAATTGTTGGGTGGCTCTGGTGATGTTGGGATTCGAGGAATTCCAAAATAGTGGGAAAAGGGGAGGAAGGATGCCATGTAGGATCTTGAAGGTTAGGCAGGCGCATTTAAAGTGGACCCTAGAGACTACTGGAAGCCAGTGAAGTTTGGACAGGAGTGGGGAGACTTGGTCAAATTTACTCTTTGCGAAGATTAGTTTAGCCGCAGTGTTCTGGATCCACTGAAGTCTTTGAAGGCTTTTCTTTGTCAGGCTTAAGTAGATGAAGTTACAATAGTCCAATCTGGAGAGGATGATGGATTGTACGAGGACAGTAAAGTGTTGATGATGGAAACAGGATCTTGCCTTCCTCAGCATGTGAGGGCTGAAAAAGCATTTTTTTACCAAGGAGTTGAGGTGGTCATTGAAAGATAGTGTAGAGTCAATGATGATGCCCAGAACTTTGCTAGAGAACTCAAGCTGCAGTGTGGTGCCCGAGGGCAGAGGGATGAGGGTGGGTAGCTGATCTAATTTTGGGCCGAGCCAAAGTAGTTTGTTTTGAACTAGTTTAGTTTCATTTGTACGGTGAGGGCCCAGGATTGGAGGCTTGTTATACATGAGGAAATGTTCTCAGAGAGGTTGGTGAGGTTCGAGTCGGTCTCGAGGAGGACAAGGATGTCATCAGCATAAGTGTAAAGTGTTTCCAGGGGGGAAAGGTGGAGGAGTTTCAGGGAGGACATATAGATGTTGAAGAGAATAGGGGATAAAGGTGAGCCCTGCGGGACTAGGCAAATCGGTTTCCAAGGAGAGGATGAGGTGCCATTCATATTAATAGTGTAAGAGCGGGAGCATAAGAATTTCGAGAACCAGTCTATACAGTTCTTATGCTCCCACTCTTAACTCTAGTTAATGCCAATCTCAGAAAGTTGGAAAAAAAAGAATATCGTGATGGACCACATCAAATGCTGCAGAAAGGTTGAATTGTAGAAGAACAGCAAACTTATTACGAGAATGAAGTTGTTGAACCTTTGAGATTAGTGAGGCCAATAGGGTTTCGGTATTGAAGTTGGGTCTAAAGCCATATTGGTAAGGAAGGAGAATGGAGAATCTCTCAAAATAGGATGAGAGTTGGGTAGATATAATAGACTCTAGCATCTTAGTCAGGAGGGGAATATTTGCTATTGGGCGGTAGTTGGAAGGTGAGGAGGGGTCTAGGTCAGCTTTTTTCAGTAGTGGGGACAGGGCAATATGACCCATTTCTGAAGAAAATAGGCCTGACAGTAGGGCAGAGTTTATAAGTTTGGTAAGAGGGAATGGGTCCAAGGCGCAGTTGCAGGTTTTCAGTTTGAAGCAGAGTTTAGAGACCTGGGATTCGGATACGTGCTCAAAGGCAGTCCATGATCTGTCAGCTTGGATAGGGTTGGAGACAGTTAGGGTAGGGTTGGAGTTGGAGGGTATCAGGGAGTTGTAAGAAACTTCTGGTGAGAAGGAGCATCTTAAGGTAGTGACCTTTTCATTGAAGAACTTTGCTAGATCGTCAGCTGATGGAGAGGAGGGGGGCATGATGGAGTCGTTTTTAGAGGTTAAGGAGTGCCAGATGTTAAACAATGCACTACTTTGGTTGTTGGATCTGGAGATTTTATCACCGAAGAAGATTTTCCTTGCTTTTTTTAGTACTGTATTGTAGAATTTGATATTGACCCTCCAGGACTGTTTGTCTGTAGGGGAGTTAGATTTTTTCCATTTGCGCTCCAGTGCTCGACATTTCTGCTTCAGTTCTCTGTGATATGGAAGGTACCAAGGGGCCTTACGGGAGTAGGAGACAGTTTTAGTGGAAAGAGGGGCGAGGAAGTGGTAGATGGCCTCGGAGAGGGTGACCCAGTTGTGCCAGATGGTTTCTGTGATTACAGGCATAGGAGTGGAGGAGAATAGATTGAGAAATTTGGTCCAGAACAGTTCACTCGCAATTTTTTTGCGGAAAGTAATGGAATTTGAGATGTGGGGTGGGGACTCAAGGTGCGACATGAAAATGGGAAGACAGAAAGCCTCTAAGAAGTGGTTGGACCAAGGGATGTGTTCCCAGCGGGTGTCATTGACTGAAGTTTTGTGATCCGTGAGATCAAGGAAGCTGATGATATCTAGTATGTGCCCCTTTTCATGGGTTGGAAAGGAGGCGGGGGGGGGGGGGGAACTTAGAGAGATGAGGAAATTATTAAATTCAGTCATATCCTTGTTGGTGATGTCATCTAGGTGGAGACTGATATCCCCAATGATCAGTAATCTTTGAAATTTGAGGAAGGCGTTTGATATGGTCTCGAGAACTAGCTCGGAGGATTTGTTCCAGGAGGTTGGTGGACGATATAGTAGCAGAACGCCCAGTGGGTTAGAGTGGAGTTCATCGTTGACTGAGACTAGCATATATTCTAGTGAGGTGTGGCTACTTTTTCCGAGGAGCTAGACTTCGAAGAATGATTTGTAGAGGAATGCCAGGCCACCTCCTTTTCGGTTGGTTCTGGGAGAGAAAAGACCTTGGTAACCATGGGAACAGAGATCATTTTGTGTAAATAGGTCGTCTTTTTTAATCCAAGATTCCGTGATGCATAAGAATCCAGGGTTAAGTCCTATTCTCTTTACTACTAATAATAATTTCTATAGCGCTACTAGACATAGTGCTGTACATCAAAACACAGAAGAGACAGTCCCTGCACAAAAGAGTTTACAGGTTAGTCAAGACAGACAAACTTAACAAGAAGGTATATCAATACAATGTGCTCAGGTGACGGAATTACAGAGGGAATGATAAGACAGATATTGGTGCTTAGAAGGTAGGTTGGAGTTTGGAACTGAAAGCAGGTTCAAAGAAGCGGGCTTGATAGGCAAATGATAGGCTGTATCAAGAGAAGCTTCGTCAACAGGAAACCTGAAGTCATGATGCCACTGTACAGAGCCATGGTGAGACCGCATCTGGAATACTGTGTTCAATTCTGGAGGCCACATTACCGTAAGGATGTGCTCAGAGTTGAATCGGTTCAGCGGATGGCCACCAGGATGGTCTCGGGGCTAAAGGGTCTCCCGTACGAAGAAAGACTGAGCAAATTGCAGCTCTACACTCTCGAGGAGCGTAGGGAGAGGGGAGACATGATTGAGACATTTAAGTACATCACGGGACGGGTAGAGGTGGAAGATGATATCTTTCTTCTCAGGGGACCCTCGACCACAAGAGGACATCCGCTCAAGCTCAGGGGAGGGAAGTTTCGTGGAGACACCAGGAAATACTTCTTCACGGAGAGAGTGATTGAGCATTGGAACGAGCTTCCAGTGCAGGTGGTCGAGGCACGCAGCATCTCAGACTTCAAGAACAAATGGGATACCTATGTGGGATCCCTACGAGGTCATGCCAAGGGATAGGGTCACTCGGACTGAATGAGCGGGTCAGTAGAGTGACAGTATAATTACAAGGGATAGGGTCACTAGGACCGAATGAGCGGGTCAGTAGAGTGACAGTATAATTACAATTATTCTTTAGGGGGTCAGTAGATTTAAGAGGGTGGGTAAATAGTGTGGGCAGACTTGATGGGCTATGGCCCTTATCTGCCGTCATCTTTCTATGTTTCTATGTTTCTATGCTTTTAGTTTGGATTGAATACTGCCAAAGACAGAGCTTGGCATATCGAGTCAGGCAGTTTGTTCCAGGCATATGGTGCAGCAAGGTAGAAGGGATGGAGTCTGGAGTTGGCTGTAGAGGAGAAGGGTACAGATAAGAGAGACTTATCCAAAAAGCAGAATGCCCTGTGGGGGGTTGGGGTGTTGGAAGTGTAGGGGAGAGATGAAAGAGGAGAGATACTGAGGAGCTGCGGAGTGAATACACTTGTAGGTCAGTAAGAGGAGTTTGAACAGTATTCAGAAACGGATAGGGAGCCATTGAAGTAACATGCCCCCAGGTGCTCCGTTGCATTCCTGCCCTGCCCACTTTCCTGATGTCAGCAAGGGAAGCCAATGAAATTCCTTCTTTGGAGCAGGTGTCCAAAACTAGTGTCACTGCATAAAGATACATACAGTAGGTACTGATGTAGTCTTTATAATAGCCTCAAAGTCAATCCTTCCCGTCAGTACTCTTCCTAATGAGCAGGGATTTTAGGGGACTTAAGAACATAAGAAGATAAGAAGTTGCCTCCGCTGGGTCAGACCATAGGGCCATCACGCCCAGAAGCCCGCTCCCGTGGCAGCCTATCAGGTCCATGATCTGTAAAGTGATCCTTTGTCTGAAACCCTTCATTCCCCTTTTTCCTTCTATCTATTAACTTTTCATAGTCCTATCTCTATCCCTATCTGTATCCCTCAATCCCCGAATCCTTCAGGAATTTATCCAATCCCTCTTTGAAACCCCATAATGTACTCTGTCCTATCACAACCTCCGGAAGCGTATTCCAGGTGTCCACCACCCTCTGAGTGAAAAAGAATTTCCTAGCATTGGTTCTAAACCTGTCCCCTTTCAATTTCTCAGAGTGCCCCTTGTTCTTGTGGTTCCCAAGAGGCTGAAGAATCTGTCCTTCTCCACCTTCTCTATGTCTTTCATGATCTTGTATGTCTCTATCATGTCTCCTCTGAGTCTCCTCTTCTCCAGGGAGAAGAGCCCCAGCCTTTCTAACCTGTCTGCGTATGAAAGGTTTTCCATACCTTTTATCATTCTTGTCGCTCTTCTCTGAACCCTCTCAAGTATTGCCATGTCCTTCTTTAGGTACGGTGACCAATATTGGACACAGTACTCCAGGTGCGGGCGCACCATCGCACGATACAGCGGCATGATGACTTCCTTCATTCTGGTTGTGATACCCTTCTTAATAATACCCAACATTCTGTTTGCTTTATTTGAGGCTGCTGCGCATTGTGCCATTGACTTCATTGTTGTATCCACCAGCACACCCAAGTCTTTTTCAAGGTTACTTTCCCCTAGTATTAATCCCCCCATTTTGTAGCTGAACATCGGGTTCTTTTCCCCTATATGCATGACCTTGCATTTCTCTACATTGAAGTTCATCTGCCATTTATTCGCCCACTCCTCCAGTTTGTTCAGATCCCTTTGTAGGTCTTCACATTCCTCCACGGTTCTAACCCTGCTACAGAGTTTAGTGTCATCCGCAAATTTGATAACTTCACAGTTCGTCCCTGTTTCTAGGTAATTTATAAATATATTGAACAGCAGTGGTCCGAGTACTGACCCCTGCGGAACACCGCTCGTGACCCTCCTCCAGTCCAAATCGTGTCCCTTCACTCCAACCCTTTGCTTCCTGCCTGCCAACCAGTGTTTAGCCCATCGGTGTACGTCCCCTTCCACCTCGTAGTTCCACAGCTTCCTGAGTAGCCGCTCATGGGGTACCTTGTCAAAGGCTTTTTGGAAGTCGAGATAAACGATGTCTATGGGTTCCCCTTTGTCCATCTGGCTGTTTATCCCTTCAAAGACTTATCATTCATGTAAGATGATGGTCTTAATGAGAAGACTGTTACTATTAAAGATGAGTACATGTACTTAAATCTTGTTAAAAATTATAACAAATTGGAAGAATGATATGTTTTTGAGAATAAAATATTAAATTTGGACTGATGATAAAGTTTTTCTGCTATGTTGCACTTCTGATGGTCCAGTAGATACTTAGATTAGGGAGAATGTTGACAATGAGAACTGATTGTGTGACTGTTCTGCTATCTTCCATTGTTTATAGAAAGTTTTAGTGCTTGTGTGTTATAAAATGTGCCTATTTTGACTTTTCACATGGGCCCTGTTATAAAAGTATCCCCCTTATGTATGCAATTCTGGGTTCCATATTAGACGTTATCATTCAAGAAAAGAATCTTGGAGCCATTATGGACAAACTATATTGAAATTCTTGACTCACTATGCAGCAACAGCAGCCGAAAAAGCAAACAGAATGCTATTCTGAAAGGAATGGAAATTAAATCAAGATAGTTCTATAATTAGACATCAGTGCATGATGTGGCTGCTCCCTGTTTATTGTGTGCGGTTCTGGTCACTCACAGGGCAGGATTAACCAATAGGCCAAGTAGGTACGTGCCTAGGGCCCGAAATGGTCAGGGGGGCCTGATGAAGGAGGATATCAACATTGTTTTTTCCAAACAGCGATGGGCCCCTCCAGCATCGATCGGCAAGGCGGGCCCCACCCCGATCGGCAATGCACTCCCCCCCATCAACGGAAAGTAAGACAAGCAAGCAACGCGGGTAAGAAAGGCAACGGGAACTGTAATTGTGCAAGCGGTGCTTCTTGCCCAAAGCTTCCCTCTGACACAGCTTCCTGTTTCCGCCTGAGCGCATGGTGGTGTGGGGCGGGGCAGGGGGCCCAGTGTACTTGTGTGCCTAGGGGCCCTCGATGAATTAATCCTGCCCTAGTCACTCCATCTTAAAAAATAAATAAATAAATATATATATATATATATAAATTAGAGAAGGGCAACCAAAATGATAAAAGTGATGGAACAGCTTCCCTTAGAGAAAAGACTAAATAGGTTATGGCTTTTCTGCCTGGAGATGTGACGACTGAGAGGGGATGCAATAAAAGTTTATAAAATCATGAATGGGAACAGAAGATGTACAGTAAATAGAAAATGATAATTTACTCTTTCAAATAATATTAGGATTAGGAGAGCACTATGAATATTACAGGTAACAGATTTAAAATAAACTGGAGAAAATATTTATTTTTACCCAATGCACAAAGAACCATATACAGTATATGATGTCAGGTGCTATTCTATAAGGGTACTCCAAGTCATGCGGCCTTCATAGAATAGTGCAAAGCGTCAATTCCTGCACCCAAATTTGGGCAAATTTCTGGAACACCCAGACCCTCCTGTACCCTTCTCATGGCCACGCCCCCTTTTACATGTAACAAGATACGTATGCAAATCCAAATAGTTGCTGACTCACATGAATAATTGACTATTAATGCAGAATTATTGACATTAACTGGCTCATTACCCGATATAGTTACGTGTATCTCAGGTTTGCGCCCAAATTTGAGCACTCTTTATAGAATTCAGCGGAAACTGTAGATTTAGTTGTCAGAAGATGTAAACGTAACATGTAGCATAGCTGGGTTTAAAGGGAATTTGGGCAATTTTCTGGAGGAGCAATCCATACATAAGTCTTAGCCTTAAGAACATAAGAATTGCCGCTGCTGGGTCAGACCAGTGGTCCATCCTGCCCAGCAGTCTGCTCACACTGCGGCTGCAAGGACAAGACCAGTGCTCCAAATGAGTCCAGTCTCACCAGTTTAGCATGAACTTGTCCAACTTTGTCTTGAAACCCTAGAGGGTGTCTTCCCCTATAACAGACTCCGGAAGAGCATTCTAGTTCTCTATCACTCTCTGGGTGAAGAAGAACTTCCTTACGTTTGTGCGGAATCTATCCCCTTTCAACTTTAGAGAGTGCCCTCTCATTCTCATTACCTTGGAGAGGGTGAACAGTCTGTCTTTCTGTACTAATTTTATTCCCTTCAGTATTTTGAATGTTTCAATCATGTCCCCTCTTAGTCTCCTCTTCTCAAGAGAGAAGAGGCCCAGTTTCTTCAATCTCTCACTGTACAGCAACTCCTCCAGCCCCTTAACCATTTTAGTTGCTCTTCTCTGGATCCTTTCGAGTAGTACCGTGTCCTTCTTCATGTATGGTGACCAGTGCTGGACGCAGTACTCCAGGTGAGGGCGCACCATGGCCCGGTATAGCGGCATGATAACCTTCTCGGGTCTGTTCGTGATCCCCTTCTTGATCATTCCTAGCATTCTGTTCACCCTTTTCGCTGCCTTAGCACATTGTGCAGATGGCTTCATGAACTTGTTGATCAGAACTCCCAAGTCCCTTTCCTGGGAGGTCTCTCCAAGTACCGCCCCGGACATCCTGTATTCGTGCATGAGAGTTTTGTTTCCGACATGCATCACTTTGCACTTATCCACATTGAACCTCATTTGCCATGTCGCTGCCCATTTCTCGAGCTTGATTATGTCACGTTGCAGATCTTCGCAATCCCCCTGTGTCTTCACTACTCTGTATAACTTCGTATTGTCCGCAAATTTAATCATCTCACTCGTCGTACTAATCTCCAGATCATTTATAAAGATGTTGAAGAGCATGGGTCCATTGCTGATAATAGTGTGGACTCTTTTGAAGTTAACAGGGTAGTAGAGAATGACATGGTGACAAAATTCATCACTGTTCCTGTCCCCTGCAGATAACCGCAGGAAACCATCTTCATATCAATCTTTAAGGAGAGAGGGAGGATTCAGAGTATGAATGGGCACAGACACTGACCCTCAAGCCTTGCATTGAAGAATGCTGGTGTAGAAAGACTGAGGTTGAGATAGACACTAAAGAATGACACGGGATGGTTTCCCACAGTCCCTCGGGGATAGTGATGAATTTTGTCACCATGTCATTCTCTACTGGTTAGGTCACTGGGTAGTGAAACATAGAAACATAGAAAACATAGAAATAGACGGCAGATAAGGGCCACAGCCCATCTAGTCTGCCCACCCTAATGACCCTCCCCTACCTTTCTCTGTGAATAGATCCCACGTGTCTATCCCATTTAGCCTTAAAATCAGGCACGCTGCTGGCCTCAATCACCTGTAGTGGAAGACTGTTCCAGCGATCAACCACTCTTTCAGTGAAAAAGAATTTCCTGGTGTCACCTCGTAGTTTCCCGCCCCTGATTTTCCACGGATGCCCTCTTGTTGTCGTGGGACCCTTGAAAAAGAAGATATCTTCCTCCGCCTCGATGCGGCCCGTAAGATACTTGAACGTCTCGATCATGTCTCCCCTCTCTCTGCGCTCCTCGAGCGAGTATAGCTGTAATTTGTCAAGCCGTTCTTCATATGGAAGATCCTTGAGACCCGAGACCATCCGGGTGGCCATTCTCTGCACCGACTCCAGTCTCAGCACATCCTTGCGATAATGTGGCCTCCAAAATTGCACACAGTATTCCAGGTGGGGCCTCACCATGGATCTATACAATGGCATAATGATTTCCTCCTTACGGCTGACGAAACCCCTTCGTATGCAACCCATTATTTGTCTTGCCTTGGATGAAGCCTGCTCCACTTGATTGGCAGACTTCATGTCCTCACTGACGATCACCCCCAAGTCTCGTTCTGCTACCGTTTTTGCTAGGATCTCGCCATTAAGGGTATAAGACTTGCATGGATTTTGGCTGCCCAGGTGCATAATTTTGCATTTTTTGGCATTGAAGTTGAGTTGCCATGTCCTAGACCAGCGCTCCAGCAGGAGTAGGTCGTGCATCATGTTGTCGGGCATTGAATCTTTGTCTGTTGTGCATTTGCCCACTACATTACTTAGTTTGGCGTCATCGGCGAATAATGTTATTTTACCTCGAAGCCCTTTTGCCAAGTCCCTTATAAAGATGTTGAATAGGATTGGGCCCAAGACTGAGCCCTGTGGCACTCCACTGATCACCTCCGTCATTTCGGAGGGGGTGCCATTCACCACCACCCTTTGAAGCCTACCTCCAAGCCAGTTCCCAACCCATTGCGTCAATGTGTCACCTAATCCTATAGAACTCATCTTGCCCAGCAACCTGCGGTGTGGTACGCTATTGAATGCTTTGCTAAAGTCCAGGTACACGATGTCCAGGGACTCCCCAATATCCAGCTTCTCCGTCACCCAATCAAAGAAGCTGATCAGGTTGGATTGGCATGATCTCCCCTTAGTAAATCCATGTTGTCGGGGATCCCGTAGATTCTTTTCATCCAGGATTTTATCCAATTGGTGTTTGATTAGAGTTTCCATTAGTTTGCTCACTATCGATGTTAGACTCACTGGTCTGTAGTTTTCTGTCTCCATCTTTGAGCCTTTCTTGTGGAGTGGAATGACGTTAGCCGTCCTCCAGTCCAACGGGACGCTGCCTGTACTAAGGGAGAGGTTGAAGAGCATGGACAGTGGCTCCGCCAAGACATCACTCAGTTCCCTAAGCACCCTGGGGTGCAGGTTGTCCGGCCCCATTGCTTTGTTAACCTTGAGCTGAATATTGGCAGTATCTGGATAGCCCTGGTTCCAGTGGCATAGTAAGGGGGGGCAGGGCAGTCCACCTCAGGTGCTGTCTTGGTGAGGGTGCAGACACCTGTTCTCTCCGCCCCTCCCGTTCCATCCCTGCCCCACCACTGGCAAGCATGCGCACTGCTTCCCTTTCCCCGTACCTCTGTAACATTCCTGACACAAGCAGCAACCTCCCAAGCTGCTATCACACCAGTGTTGGCTCTTCCTCTGATGTCACTTCCTGGACCTGCACCTAGGAAGTGATGCAGAGGAAGAGCCGATGCTGACACGACAGCAGCTTAGGGATTTTGACCAGGTACTAGTGACCTGGATTGGCCACCATGAGAATGGGCTACTGGGCTTGATGGACCATTGGTCTGACCCAGTAAGGCTATTCTTATGTTCTTATGGTGGGCTTAAGATCTCTATAGTTATACTGTGCTACTATTTATATTGATGGAAAGTTCTATAAAAGTTCTTGAAGTTACTCCAAAGGGTCCTTTTACAAAGGCCTATGGCCAAAATTAGCACAGCATGCACCTGCCTTTTTGCAGGTGGTAAAGGCTCCTTTGCTAACCCAGTAGTAAGAAGCGCTGCATGCCTTAACCGCAGCATACCAGTACACTGTGGGTACCCATGCCCACAACACACCCCTTCCTTCACCCATCTAGTCCTATAGCTGCAGTAAGCCTTAACGCCTGAAATACCACATGGTAAATCTTTTTTTACCCGCAGTGGCAAGTGTGGCACACCGGCAGTACCCTACTGTGCCTTAGTAAAAGGGCCCCTAAGTTTACTCAGCTTGGAATTAATCTGAAATGTTCTACAAAATTTTTTTTATTTTTATTTTTTCAAAATATCAATGTCCTGTTCACCAAAAGCAAGGTTTGAGGGGAATGATTGCCATTTTCAAGAAAGAACACTTATTACCCAGGAACAAAAGAAAAAACAAAAACATTTTGTTACATAGTGATAACACACCTGAGCAATCAGGTTCTTGAAAAGAATCCAACACGAACTGCTTCAAAAATGGGGGCCATGCTTGGTGCTGGAGGAAGCTGCCAAATCTTCTCTCTTCTCTTTCCCATCTGAGGACAGCAGAGACGCCAATAATGCAAGTCACATGTAATACAACACAGAGCTCTAGCTCGGTTGTCTGTTCAAGATGCCATCTTGGCCCCATGCCATCTATGACCTTTAGTCTCTCTAACCTTTCCTTATAGGGAATTGTTCCACCCCTTTTATCATTTTGGTCTCTTTTCTCTGTACCTTTTCTAATTCTGTTACATCTCTTTTGAGCTGTTGTGACCAGAATTGCTCACAATATTCAAAGTGTAGCTGCACTATGGAGCATAATAATATTCTCTGCTTCTTTTTCTCCATTCCTTTTCTAAAATATTTCTAACATTCTATTTGCTTTCTTGGAATCTGAACACTGGCCAGATGATTTGAATGTATTTTCAACAATAACACGTAGATCCTTTTCCTGGGTGGTGATTCCTCATGCAAAACTTGGCATCTCGCAGTTGAGCTGTGAATTGTTCTTCCCTACACTCATCACATTACATTTGCTCACATTAAATTTCATCTACCAAACGGATACACAGTCTCCCATTCGTGTAAGGTCTTGCAATTTCTCACAACCCTCTTGTGATTTAGCAACTGTGAATAACTGTGTGCCAACAGCAAATATGATCAAATGGCTCATTATTCCCATTTCCAGGTTATTTATGAATATGATAAAAAGCAGCAGTCCCAGCATGGATCCCAGGGAAATGTCATTATTTACCCTTCACCACTGAGAATATTGATCATTTAACCCTACTCTCTGCTTCATATCTTTTGACCAGTTCTTAATCCACAATAGGATATTGCCTCCTATTCTATGACTTTTTAATTTCCTCTAGTCTTTCGTGTCAATCGCTTTTTTTTTTTTTTTTAAATCTTTATTGATTTTCCAAAGCTAACAAAAATGCAATACAATATCTATACAAATAATAGTAATCATATTTGCACTTATTGTCAATTAGAATCCATACATTAAAAAAACCCCACCCAACCACAATTTTCATAAGAACATAAGCAATGCCTCCGCTGGGTCAGATCTGAGGTCCATCGTGCCCAGCAGTCCACTCACGCGGCGGACCAACAGGTCCAGGACCTGTGCAGTAATTCTCTATCTATATCCCTCTATCCCCTTTTCCAGCAGGAAATTGTCCAATCCTTTCTTGAACCCCAGTACCGTACTCTGCCCTATTACGCCCTCTGGAAGCGCATTCCAGGTGTCCACCACACATTGGGTAAAGAAGAACTTCCTAGCATTCGTTTTGAATCTGTCCCCTTTCAACTTTTCCGAATGCCCTCTTGTTCTTTTATTTTTCAAAAGTTTGAAGAATCTGTCTCTATGCCCTTTATGATCTTGTAAGTCTCTATCATATCCCCTCTAAGTCTCCTCTTCTCCAGGGAAAAGAGTCCCAGTTTCTCCAATCTCTCAGCGTGTGAAAGGTTTTCCATACCTTTTATCAGATGTGTCGCTCTCCTCTGAACCCTCTCGAGTAACACCATATCCTTCTTAAGGTATGGCGACCAATATTGGACGCAGTACTCCAGATGTGGATGCACCATCGCCCGATACAACGGCAGGATAACTTCTTTCGTTCTGGTAGTTATACCCTTCTTGATTATACCTAGCATTCTATTCGCTCTCTTAGCGGCCGCTGTGCACTGTGCCGTCGGCTTCATTGTCATATCCACCATTACCTCCAAGTCCCTTTCTTGGGTACTCTCATTCAATAACATCATTCAATAACTCTCATTCAATAACCCAAGTCCCATCGTGCCTCGGGTTTCTGCTTCCCACATGTAATACTTTACATTTCTCAACGTTGAACTTCATCTGCCATCTCATCGCCCATTGCCCTAGTTTGTTCAAGTCTCTTTGCAATTCTTCGCAGTCCTCTTTAGTCAGAGCTCCACTAAATAGTTTGGTGTCGTCCGGAAATTTTATTATCTCACACTTCGTCCCTGTTTCTAGATCATTTATGAATATATTAAATAGCAGTGGCACGAGCACCGAGCCCTGAAGGATACCACTCGTGACCCTCCAGTCTGAGTAGTGGCCCTTTACTCCTACCCTCTGTTTCCTGATCCATCTATGTACGTCTCCTTCCACCCCATGGTTCTTCAGTTTCCGAAGTAGGCGTTCATGTGGTACCTTGTCAAAGGCTTTTTGGAAATCTAGATATATGATGTCTATGGGGTCTCCTCTGTCCATCCGTTTGTTAATTCCTTTGAAAAACTGCAATAAGTTTGTATAGGTACGATCTCCCCTTGCAAAAACCATGTTGGCTGGTTATCAGAAGTTCGTTTCTTTCAAGATGTTCATCGATGTTTTCTTTTATCAGTGCTTCCGCCATTTTCCCTGGAACAGAGGTCAGACTCACCAGTCTGTAGTTTCCCAGGTCACCTCTTGATCTCTATTTAAAGATGGGCTATCTTCCAATCCTCCGGGATCATGCCTGTTTTCAGGGATAGATTGTAAATTTGCTGTAGTAGTTCCACTATTTCCTCCTTTAGTTCCTTCAGAACCCTTGGATGGATTCCATCTAGACCCGGGGATTTGTCAGTTTTTAATTTTTCTATCTGCCTGCATACGTCTTCAAGGCTCACTTCCATGGATGTTAACTTTTCTGCTTGATCTCCATTGAAGATTTGCTCAGGTTCCAGTATGTTAGTTGTGTCTTCATTTGTAAATACAGATGAAAAGAACATGTTAATTCTTTCTGCCACTTCTTTCTCCTCCTTCACCACTCCCTTCCTATCTCCGTCGTCCAGTGGTCCCACCTCCTCCCTAGCCGGCTGCTTCCCTTTAACATAGAACCATACAAAAAAAATACCCCCCTCCTGCCCTCCCTCCCCCTGGGTGTGTGTGTATTATACCAACAGAAATAAAGGAAAAGACAACTATAATGAATCCATAAAAGATGTCAAAGGGCCCCAAATTAACTTGAATCTCTTAGTATGCCCCAGCATATCCGCATTCTGAAAATCCAGATATACAACATCAACTGGCTCACCTCTATCCACATGTTTATTCACACCTTCAAAAGGCTGTAGCAGATTGGCGAGGCAACATTACGCTTTGATAAATTAATGTGAGTTATGCCCCATTAATCCATGCCTATGTATATGTTCAGTAATTTTGTCCTTTATAATGGTCTCTACTAATTTGCCTTGTACCAACCTAAGGTGCTCTAGTCTGTAATTTTCCAGACACAACTGGAACTCTTTTTAAAAATTAGGAAGAGGTGGCATTGTAGTTAAATATGTAATTTCAATGTCTTTTTATATTACTCTACTTATTTAACAAAGGCAGTTAATAATATAGTTTAGCATTTAGAGTTTCTGTTTCGAGTTTGATTATAAAAGCTAATGCAGTTCGAGAGCAGCCTAGCAGTTAAGTCTCTGTCTATTAATACAAATAGAAAGCAAGATAGGGTCTAATTATTGTGCATACATAGATACATTGTTTTTGTTAGAGAAATTAACCTTTAAAAACATTTTTGTAAAGGGTCTTCTTGTGGAGAAGAAAAAAAAAAACCTGTGATAGTGTTTAATTAGTAGTGACCAATCAAGGAGAGAAAATTGAAAGGGCTCTTCTGTCAAACTAATTGCAGTGTGAGTCATTACCTCTGAAGACCATCACTATTGTCCAATGGACCCAGCACCATTACCTTTAGCACAAAATCCTACATTCCACTAAGGACTAGGTCTGAAATAGTCGCCCATTATGTTGGCTCCCAAGCCAGCTGTTTTGTGAGGTAGTTATTTCATCTAGGAACTTTACCTCCTTAGCGTTTCCTGATATGTCATGTAGGCATTTAATATTGGAGTAATTGAAATCAATCCAAGTCAAATTATGATTCACCCCAATAAGAAATTATAGCAGGAATAGTTTGCATATATTGCAATAGCATGCATATATTGTCAAAAAATGGAATCCAAATACCTAATTAACACCTCCCTTTCCTTAAGCCACGGTAGAAATTTCTACCGCAGCTTGGAGCGCTAAATGCTCCGATGTTGCTCAGACGCTCATAGGGATTTTATGAGTATCAGAGCAGTGTTGCAGCATTTAGCGCTCTGGGCTGCGGTAGAAACCTCTACTGCGGCTTAGTAAACGAGGGCTTAAAGTACCCCCTCCCCGATTTACCACAAAATAAGTCTCACTGGTCAAAAAACTCCACAAAAGTATCTATATATTCAAGTAACAATATAAGAACACTGACCTTTTCACAGTAATAATGTGAAAAGTAAGTTCTAAGATAGTCCAGAACTATAAAAATGCCAGAAAAATGCCATGTGCCCAATGTTTTATCAAAATAACTTAATTAATCATTTAAACCTGACAAAAGTCCCTGCTTCATGGAGCTGGTTGCCTGCTGCCTGAAAAGAAGAAACAAAAAGTTTACAAAAACTTCGGCGTATAAACACTTCTTAAATTAATTATAATTTCTCATTGAGATAGAAACATAGAAACATAGAAATTGACGGCAGAAAAGGGCTATAGCCCATCGAGTCTGCCCATACCAATGACCCACTCCCTGACTTTTACTCCCCTATTGATCCCATGTGAATATCCCATTTTCTCTTAAAATCTGACACGCTGTTGGCCTCAATCACCTGCTGAGGCAGCTCATTCCAATGATCGACCACCCTTTCGGTGAAGAAGTACTTTCTAGCATCACCCTGAAATTTCCCTCCCCTGATTTTCAGCGAGTGTCCTCTGGTAATCGAGGGCCCTGTAAGACTGAAGATATCATCTTTCATCTCTATACGCCCCGTGATATACTTAAAGGTCTCAATCATGTCCCCCCTCTCTCTTCGCTCCTCCAGCGAGTACATCCGCAGTTTTTTTAGTCTTTCTTCATATGTGAGATCCCTGAGCCCCAGGACCATCCTGGTAGCCATTCGCTGAACCGATTCAATTCTCAACACATCTTTCCGGTAGTGTGGTCTCCAGAATTGAACACAATACTCGAGATGAGGTCTCACCATGGATCTGTACAGTGGCATTATGACTTCAGGTTTTCTGCTGACAAAACCCCTACGGATGCAGCCCATCATTTGTCTTGCTTTGGACGAAGCCTTCTCCACCTGATTTGCAGCCTTCATATCATCGCTAATGATATATGGATAATGGATTTGCTTTGGAGTGATTTTTCCACCTTGCTCTTTATGGAGTCCTTTTATTAAAGCATACTAACCGATTTAGCACACACCAAAGATTAGCACGTGCTAAATGCTAAGGCGCCTGTAGAATATAATGGATGCCTTAGCATTTAGCACGCACTAAATCGGTTAGCGCGCCTTAATAAAAGGACCCCTATGTGATTTGGGATAGACATGTACTTTTTGATTTCATATCGTAGGGGCAAATGGTGCCTATAAAATCAGCGCTGAAAACCGCTATCCTATAAGTCATGTTTATAGTTAGGCACCGTTTATAGAATAGTGCTTTTGCTCAAGAACCACACCTAACTTTAGGAGCAGCATTTTGTACCAACAAAAACCTGGTGCAAATGCACTTAGAGGGGCATAATCGAAGGGGACGTCTAAGTCCATTTACGTCCATCTCGCAAGTCATCCAAAGTTAAAAAAGAGCCTAAGACACATTTTCGAAAGAGACGTCCAACTTTTTTTTACTTTCGAAAATCGTCTAATTATACGTCCTACCGATCTGATTGTCCAAGCCGCTAAATCGTCCATCTTTATACCACATTTCCGTCGTCCAACTTTCTGTCCAGCTTTCCATTCAAGTCCAAAACGCCTAGAACAAGCCCTGTTGGACGTGGGAGGGGTCTGCAAAGTGATGGACTGAACACCCAGATGTGGCACCTAAATAGTGGGGTACCTTACAGGGCACTGCTGTGAACTTCACAAAAAGGGTGCCATGACTTCTCCTCACTATAGGTGACTGTGAGCCCCCCAAACCACCTCCAGAATCCCCTAGACCCACTTATCTACCACCCCAATAGCCCTTATGGCTGCAGGAGCCATTTATATGCCAGTAAAAAAGGGTTTTGGGGGTGTATAGGGGAGTGCACATGTTTAAGTATCAATGCAGTGATTACAGGGGCTTAAGGGCATGGGTCCTCTTCTCTATGGGTCCCTAACCACCACCCCCAAGATGACTTGAGCTGCCTCTGGACTGGACAACTAGGCTTTCCTATGCCAGGCGGCCAGGTGATGATGGTCTGGAGGCTGAAATTTAAAGTTGTGAATATTATTTTTATGGGGTGCGGGGGGGTTGGTGATCACTGTGAGTTTAGGTGGGTTTTTGTGACTTAGACCATGTTTTACATGGTCTAAGTCACAACATCCAAGTTCCGTCTAGGCTTTGTTGTTAAACTTTCGGTGATACATGCTATACGACTAAGTCTAAGCCGGCCCACGTCTCGCCCAACACCCGCCCTCGACACGCCTCCCGAAACACCCCGTTTAGCTTTGGACTTGAATGGCATTATGAAGGCCTAGGTCGTTTAGCAATACGTCCAAAACCCGGTTTTATTATCGGCACTTGGACGTTTTTGAGAAATGTTCATCCAAGTGCCGACTTAGGCCGGTTTTTGGACATTTTTCTCTTTCGATTATAAGCCTCTTATTCTTTATCTATGCATGTAGTTTGAAGGTCTGCCCATGACCTGCCCATTTTTACACCCTCTTTTTTGAGTCACACATAAAATTTAGGCACATATCCCATGCCCAAATTTACACATAAAACTTGCAATTGATTCTAATTAGCACACATGATTGCGTGTTAAAATGCTAATTATTGGTGCTACAATTAGCTTATTATTCAATTAAATTGCTTATGCAATTTTGGTATGTGCACAAAATTGCATGTGCGTTTTTTAGCACTTTTTATAGAATTAGGGGGTTAGCGCCTGATTCTGTATATGACGCCTGGTTTCAGCAGTCGCCTAAGCGGCTTTTGTGAATTGCACATGGGCATCCTATACAGAATCGCATCTGTCTTGACACACAGATGTCTAACCCCGCCTAACAACCCCGATTCACTAACCGGCATCCATGTCACAGACACCGGTTAAAGAATCATGTTGCTGCTTAGCTGATCGTGGCAATGGAATTTCCCTGCTGTGATCAGCTCAGCAGCAGCGCTAGGGACCCCCATGTCCCCAACACTGTCTACAGCAGGAGGAGTGCCCAATTCCTCCTGCCGCCACCCTGAACCTACTCCCTTCTGCTGGAACCCCCAACCTCCCCCCCGCCACTCCCTCATGTCAACAGACCACTCCCTAGAGCACAATCCTCCACCCCAACACCCCCGAAGAGCTGAACCCCCACCCCGGCACCCTTAGAACTACATTTTTTTTCTAAAATGCAGAGTGCTGCTTCTTTTCCATCAAACAAAGGAACCAGAGTAATCACTGACTTCATCATCAGTTTAGAAGCACTATTTATGTTTTGGATATCCATAAACTGGCACTTAAATGTCTAAGTTCTGATTTGAGAAAGCCGGAATATGAATATGTTAAACTGAAGCATGTCCAAATAGCAAGGGGGTGGGTTTGTTTGGCATGGGATTAGAGCAGCCCTAAAAATAGATGTTTACTTCCCATTTCAGAATGTGAATAAATGTGTGTGTCCAAAAAGACGGACGTTGGGAGTTAGACCAAGTTTCAAAAAAGTACCTCCATCCACTAGAGCAGTGGTCTTAAACTCAAACCCTTTGCAGGGCCACATTTTGGATTTGTAGGTACTTGGAGGGCCGCAGAAAAAATAGTTAATGTCATTAAGGAAATGACAATTTTGCATGAGGTAAAACTCTTTATAGTTATAAATCTTCCCCCCCCCCCGAAGGCCTGCATGTTCCCCCCATTCTTTGCAGCCCTCCGGCCTCTTGGTCTTAGTTTCAGCTAATTGACGCAGCCTGCAGAGAGGATTGCCGGTGCTGTAGCGTTCCTTGCAGGCTGCCATCGGCCTCCGCAGCCCGTTACCTCTGCCACGGTCCCGCCTCTCCAGTGGCGTACCAAGAGAGGGCGGGAGGGGGGGACGGTCTGCCCCAGGTGCAAGCCCTGAGGGGGTGCTCCCGGCCTTAGAGTCCAGTTCTTCCCCACCACCCGACGTCTGGATTTTCCCCCCGCATCGTTTGCGATGGAGAAGCAGCCTGCAGTGGGATCAGAGGAGGGGGCGGGACCGCGGCAGAGGAAGCAGCTCCTAAGCAGCACAGGGATCACTGGCATCGCGATCCTGCTACGGGCTGCTTCTCTACCGTAGGGGGTGCGGGGAGGCCAGGGGGGTGAGCGGTCCTTCGGGGTGGGTTGGGGCATCAGGCCTTCAGTGTGGGGCGGGCAGACAGGCATGCAGGCAGGCCTTCAAGGGGGGGGGGGGAGGAACAGGCAGGCAGGCAGGCCTTCAAGGGGGGACAGGCCTTCAAGTGGAGGGGCAGGCAGGCAGGCCTTCAAGGGGGGGGACAGGCCTTCAAGGGGGGGACAGGCAGGCAGGCTTTCTAGGGAGGGACAGGCCTTCAAGGGGGGGCAAGCAGGCCTTCAAGGAGGGGACAGGCCTTCGGGGGGGGGGTGCAGGCCTGCAAGGGGGGGGGGCAGGCCTTCAAGGGGGGATAGGCCTTCAAGGGGGGACAGGCAGGCAGGCAGGCCTTCAAGGGGGGACAGGCTTTCAAGGGGGGGGACAGGCCTTCGGGGGGGGTGCAGGCCTTCAAGGGGGGATAAATATTCAAGGGGGGGACATGCAGGCAGGCCTTCAAGGGGGGGACAGGCCTTCAAGGGGGGTGCAGGCCTTCGGGGGGTGCAGGCCTTCAAGGGGGGGACAGGCAGGCAGGCAGGCAGGCAGGCCTTCAAGGGGGCCAGGCAAGCAGGCCTTCGGGGGGGTTGTGCAGGCCTTCGGAGGGGACAGGCCTTCAGGGGTGGGATGCAGGCCTTTAAGGGGGGGACAGGCCTTCAGGGAGGGGGGGCCCTGGTGTAGAAGTACACGGAGGTAATGGGGGGTTCAAAGAGACGCGCATATGCCGGACTTTGGGTGGGAAGAAATAATGGGTCTGAAAATAGAGAAGAGGGTGAGAGATGATGGACCATGGTTTTTAGGGAGGGAAGGAAGAGAAAGGGAGAGAAGTTGGACACAAGGGATGGTGTGGAGGGGGAGATAGAGATACTGGATAGGAGGGTAGTTGGGAAAAGAAAGGGAGAGATGGTGAACCCTGGGGTGGTGGGGAAGGAGGGAGAGATGCTGGATGAAAGGGTAGTTAAGAAAAGATGGATCTGTGGAGGGAGACAAAAAAAGGAAAGATGCTAGACCTCCTGGGGAGGGAAGGGAAACGGGGAGAACAGAGGTGGCAGATGGATGGTTAGCATGCAGAAAGAAAGAAGAAGGAGACCCTGGCAAGCAAGTTATCAGAAGACAACCAGAGCCTTGGACCAACAAGATTTGAAAAATAACCAGACAACAAAAGGTAGAAAAACTAATTTTATTTTCTGTTTTGTGATTACAATATGTCAGATTTGAAATGTGTATCCTGCCAGAGCTGGTGTTAGACTGCAAACGTGAGCTAGGATTTAACAGAGAGAAGAAAAGTCCTTTTTGTTTCTTTATTTTATTTACACCACATCGCCAGTGTGGTTAGGAGAAACCAAAGGGGGGTGAAAAAGCTATAAAATAAACCCACCAGGATGTTTGAAAAAAAAAAACAAAAAAAAAAAAACCAATTGGGCAGGAAAGTTGAATCGAAAAAACCAATTAAATAGGCTGAATCGAATCGAAATTTTTTTTTTTTTCTTGAATCGGGCAGCACTAGTTTGCGCTACTGTCTTAGACTTTAGGACCTGGGATTGGGGAGAGATGGCATCCTCAGTACTTTATAATGCAAGTGAAACGAGGATTTGGTCAGACTTTTGAAGGGTCTGCAGAAGAAAAATATTGTATAGGCCGGGGAAATGAGACAGCAGGAAAAGGGAACTTTTCCTCCTTCTATTTTTGTGAATGGCAAGGCTGAGGATGTCAGAGAGTTCAGTTAAAATATGTGTATTATAAGAAAATATAATAATGTGTTTTATAAAGTTTATAGCATTGCTGGCCTACCCGATGAGGTGTTCCTAATGGTGATGGTGGTGGCAGCGTGTCAATGTGTTAAGAGGAAGAGGTGGTCTGGGAAATTCTGCTGAGCAACCTCCGGGCCCATTTCCACCCCCCAGTTAGTCCACTCCACTCAACTGGTTCACACACTGAGTGGGTCTTTGGGTGTTGTGCCTGGGTAGTTGTTTTGGGATCTCTTCCAGTGGTTTGTCAGTATCTCCTTGTGGTCCAAGGAAGGAAACTTTGTTAACCTTAGCATTGACCTTCAGAATATGTTTGTAACAGCGCTGCTTGTGTGGCATTAGGCTATGTAGTGATCGAAAAAAAAAAAAAAAACAGACCTTTGCACATTTTTGCACTATATGGTGGGTGTATGAGGAGATTCACATTTCCTGCACAGCTAAGTCCTTGTGAAGTTACCTTGTTCTTTCTGTATTTGACATCTAGCAAGGTCTCTGTTTGGAAGGAAAGATCTAAGCTTAAAAATGAAGTGGCTAGAAGTTATGGTAAAAGCAGATAGTGTTGCTGATTTTAAGAAAGGTTTGGACAAATTACTGGAGGAAAAGTCCATAGTCTGTTATTAAAACATGGGGGAAGTGTCTGCTTGCCCTGGATCAGTAGCATGGAATGTTGCTACTCTTTGGGTTTTGACCAGGTACTAGTGACCTGGATTGGTTACCATGAGAATGGGCTACTGGGCATGATGGACCATTGGTCTGACCTAGTTAGGCTATTCTTATGTTATGTTCTCATCTGTAGGGGCCTTTGTTTTCACTTCTTATTTTAATGTATTTTTTTTTTCTGGGAACTTATCAGTGTTTTTTAGAATGGGAACAAAAATGGAAGAGAATTAATGTGTGTGGAATGGGGGGGGGGGTTTACTAATTTCTTCAGCTAAATAATTAAATCCACCTCAACCAGACATAGAAGAACTCACGCACCCTCCAACCAAAATCGTCAAAAGAAAAAAAACTATTCGACAGCCTCCTAACACTCGACCCCCAACTCTACAACCTATTGACCTCGACCACAGACTTCAAAACCTTCAAAAAAGAAATAAAAACCCTTCTATTCAAAAAACACATAAAACCGAACTAACACAATCAGAACTGTCCCAAGCATCACCTGCAATTACTCCATATGTACTTCTGATGTCATGACAATTCAGACATAATTTATGTTGTTTGGAATAATGGTTACATATAAGAGGTTCAATAAAAGAAAATTTTCACTGCCTGTTTCTATTATGATCATTTATTCCGTTTCATGGTTATTACAAAAAATATTTTTTTACATGGGGGCCCCGGGTGCCACATACCCTAAGTACATCACTGTGCTTCTCCTCTGATGTCAGGAGCAGGATCGCGACAGAGGGAACCTGCTGCTGAGGATGACAGCAGCCTGCAAGG
This sequence comes from Geotrypetes seraphini, assembly GCF_902459505.1. Taxonomy (NCBI): domain Eukaryota; kingdom Metazoa; phylum Chordata; class Amphibia; order Gymnophiona; family Dermophiidae; genus Geotrypetes; species Geotrypetes seraphini. The sequence goes on from NC_047095.1 coordinate 86,451,209, forward strand.
ATCGCTACAGTACCGGCAATCCTCTCTGCAGGCTGGGGTAATCATCTGAAGGCAAGAGCGGGAGGCCAGGGGGAGGCCGGAGGATGCTGCAAAGAGCAGGCAGTACTAGTACAGACTGCGGGCCACAAAATAGTATCTGGCGGGCTGCATGTGGCCCCCGGGCTATGGATTTGAGACCACTGCACTAGAAGGATTAGGGAAGGTCCCTTCCTTCATCTCCTGGTGGTTACTGTCCTCTGTGAAAGTGAAACTGACAATGGTACTGAGCTTTGTGACAGCTATGAGGAAAAACAGATATATATGTTTCTAAAATGGCTGTATATGTTCCAACACATAAACGTTTATGTGGCCATTTAATAATATGGAAGTTTCTCTGTTACCACAGAGATGTTTAGGGTCCTTGGTTGCCCCACTGATATTTTTGAAGTCTATTTTTCTAAAGTGGATGTTCATGCTGTGTGTCACCAACACATGAAGATCCATTTCACTATATATTTTAGAACAGGCTCCATGTCAGCAGATCCAGTGTTTTAAGATACTGGTGGAACTTTATAACTTTATCTGAGTTCCACTTTGGGTGTTTTTGGAAAATGCCACTCATAGTAAAATAGCAAATGAAGGCAGGTAGTAACCAGCATTGTCCTTCCAATATACCCAGTAGAGATGGGCCAGACAGAATATTTTTGTTTTGTGTTGTTTTGGGAATTTTTATTTTATTTGTTTTCCTTTAGCCATTTTTTTTTATAAAGGGAGCAAAGTCATTGAGTGCACACACTTTGGAAAGAGGGCACACTGGGATCGATAGCTGCGGTTAAAGCCTGCTGCCGGCACTGAACCTGGAAATCCAGTGCTGCGCTGTATCTGGCAATCAGGTTTGAATTTCTGGTTTCATTTTTGACCACCAGAACTTAACTGGTTAAGATGATATTCGGTGATAACCAATTAATCCCCATCCACCTCTTTTTACTAAGCCAGGGTAAAGGTTTCTACCATGGCCTGGAGCGCTAAATGCTCTGAGGCTGCTCTGATGTTTATAGAATTCTAAGTGTCAGAGCATTTAGTGCTCCGGGCTGCGGTAGAAACCTCTACTGCAGCTTAGTAAGAGAGGGGGTAAAGGGGGGGGGGGGGTAAGTTCCTAACAGTTAAAGATAAGCCTGTTATTTATGCGGCCTATTTTAAAAGCTAAACCCAATGCTGAATTTCGGTGCTAACCAGCTATCTCCCATTGAATATTCACAGTTAGCTAGTTAAGCACTATTTAAACAACCAGTGACCGTTGCTGACCCATTAAATAGAGCTGAATATTGGGGGGATTATGTGCAAAGAGGGTGCAGTATATCTGAATGAGTGCATTACACATGCATGCAGTGGTTCATGCATGCATGATGGTTCATGTATGTACAATGAGCGCCCTCTTTGCAAAGAGTGCACTTTCACTCAAAAGAGTGTGCACTATTATCGGCAAATGATGAATTATGAATGTTCACGTTTTTCTGCTTGTTCTCATTTGATACCACAATGAAAGACCATAGGATATGATGTTGACATTTCCTATATTGTTGCAAATGAACATTCATCCTTCCTACCCAGTAAGATGGTGAGGGTTGTATCAGCCACTCTGTGCAGGCACCTTCCTCTGTGCCAGTGTCTCGCAAACCTTTTGAAGCTTTGGCACACTAAACTCGGGGCAAAGCTGGAGGACATCCGGAAATGCGCCGATGTCAACACGGTGACACCATGCGCAGGTGTGATGTCATCACATCTAAGTCCCTGTATGCATGAAGGCCCTCCAGATGGGGCCCTGAGCCTGCTATTACTATGTCGCGAGAGGAATGACCTGTAAGCTATCAGCTGGGGCCAGCACCTCTCCTCCTCACTGGCATCTCACGACATACCCGGAATCTCACCGCAGCACTCTGTTCTATGCCTTTTTTGAAGTAAGAAGTTTGCTTCAGTTTTGCTGTGATTCCATCATCTTACTATATACCAGTGGTCTCAAACTCAAACCCTTTGCAGGGCCACATTTTGGATTTGTCGGTACTTGGAGGGCCTCAGAAAAAAATAGTTAATGTCTTATTAAAGAAATGCCAATTTTGCATGAGGTAAAACTCTTTATAGTTTATAAATCTTTCCTTTTGGCTAAGTCTTAATAATGATATTGTAATTTATAGCTAGAGAGACATATGATCAAGAAACTGTTTTATTTTACTTTTATGATTATGATAAACATACCGAGGGCCTCAAAATAGTACCTGGCATGTGAGTTTGAGACACTGCTCTATACAGATCCTTTCAGTTTATGTCATGCTTTTTTAAAAAAATTCCACCACTTTTATTGTCCCTACCATATCCTCTGGGAAGGCATTCCAAGCACTTAGCACCTTTTCTATGAAAAAGTATTTCCTGATGTTTCTTTTAAGTTTGATTCCTTGCAACTTCATTTCATGCCCTCCGGTCCTATTGTTTATTTTTCTACTGTTTTCCCATCTTTGAAAAAAGGTCTGTTTGTTCATATTTTTCTGTATCACTATCCAAGTGCAGAAGCGCACCATCTACAATGATCTATTTGCCACTTCTTTGCTTCTCTGATGTAAAATGGAAGAGTTATTCACAGTTATCTCAATCTGGGAGTGGGAGGCATGTGCTTGCTGCACCAACATATCAATAGCTTCCTTTCCTTCTGCTATTTCAGACTGGTTTTCTGCATCATTAGAAGACAAGTTATTGAAATTTCTATCAGATTATGAAGGGATTATCACAACATGCCAAGAATTGCTTGTACAAATTGTCATATTTCGTAAGTAAGTATCGATAGTCCATATAACTGCCTTTTTCTCAGCCATGTTTTATAAAGGTGCCAGAGCTGCACACGGGTATCACCCTCTAATGTATCAATCACAACAGCACCTGCTTGGATTTTTGATTTTATGTTGAGGGTACGAAGGTCATTCAGGCTAGGCTTCAACTGTACAGCAGGGTGAGACTGAGTATATGACAGGTGGTGTTCCCTGTTTCTGGCATTGACTCAACCCCTACTGATTTTACTAGACACAGAATAACATTCATGGCTTCGTTGATAAGAAAACCAATTGTTAGCACATAAGAACACACTCAAGGGCAGTCACTTAACAGGCATTGCAGCTCAGTTCTACAAAATATGATCTTAAGGTGCCCAAACAGGTTGAAAAGGTGACGGCAAAAGCTAGAAGAATGATTGAGTACATAGTGAGAGGAATGGCCAATAGGAAAAAGGAGGTATTAATACCCCTGTTTAAGACTCTGGTGAGACCTCATTTGAAATATTGTCTGAGATTCTGGAGACCATACTTTGAAAAAGATATAAACAAAACAATCTCGGTCCAGAGGAAGGCAACTAAAATGGTTGATGGTCTGTGTCATAAGGTATACGGCGACAGACTTAAAGATCTCAATATGTATACTTTAGAGAAAAGGCGGGAGAGGGGAGATATGATAAAGCAGAGGTCTCAAAGTCCCTCCTTGAGGGCCGCAATCCAGTCGGGTTTTCAGGATTTCCCCAATGAATATGCATGAGATCTATGTGCCTGCACTGCTTTCAATGCATATTCATTGGGGAAATCCTGAAAACCCGACTGGATTGCGGCCCTCAAGGAGGGACTTTGAGATCCCTGTGATAAAGATATTTAAATCAAAATAATTGAAAATGTCACTCACCAGCAGTGGACTCTATTTCTCAGATCCCCCATTCAATACATAAAGGTGGAGAAAAAGCTTCAAGAAATAACTTATCACATAGCAATCATTGATGATTTTAAGCTAGCTTTGCTTTTGTCTGGCAAAAAAACCTCACACTGAAAGGAATGTAGGGATCTAGAGAGATACAAACTAGAGAATGACACGGGGACCATTTACCACGGTAAACCATGCTCACCACAGTAAATCCACAGGAATGGAGACATTTGCAACTGGTTTACCGCAGGAATGGGGACAAGACCATTCACCCCATTCACTGCCCCATGGGAATGGGGACAAGAACTTTTACCGCCCCATGGGAGCAGTGAAAAGTCTTGCTCCTGTGGTAAAAAAAAAATTGCACCCATGTCAGACTCAGCATCTCCTCCCCAGACAACAAAAGGTAGTAAAAATAAATTTTATATTTTGTGATTTCAATATTTCAGATTTGAAATATGTATCCTGCTAGAGCTAGTATTAGACATAACTGGTGACCGCAAAGCCCAGGCTGTGCTTCTTTAGCTTCCAGCTGACTTAGAGCTCTCTCTCTAACTAGGGGGCAGTTGCCCTAGTTGCTCTCTCCTAACTATTCCTGCCATGTGTGACTGAAGTATTCTGTTAGCTTGATTTTTCTATGTAGCAGCATTCTGTAGTAATTTGGTTTGTTCAGTTTTCACAATAGTTGAAGGGATATTTGTGACAGGGAGGGGAGACGGGGGTTTTGTTGATCCTTGCTCTGTATTATTTGAGTTTATAAAATGACAATTGTACAGAATATTGTCTCTTTTTATACTTTAATAAAATAAGTTGAGTATAAAATCATAACTATTCAAGGCTTGTGCAGATGGGATCTGACAGTTTGCAGGGTGGGGACAGGGACTGAGCTCACAGGGACGGGGCAGAGATGGGGACTGAGCTCACAGGGACAGGGTGGGAATGGTGATAAATCTTTTCCCCATGTCATTCTCTAATACAAACTCCACTACTGTGCACAGTAAAAAATAATATTTTTAATATATTTTTTTATTTTTATGTTTTTTAAACTTTTTATTAAACTTTCAAAAAGCCTGCTTTTCAAAACTGTAGAGGCAAATACTGATGGAAAATAGAAAAACCAGAAAAAAATAATTTAGTTCTGGTGCCAGAACACTTGCTGCTGCTTAACCAACTCCGCCAGCATCATGCAGACTTTTCACGCTTATTTTCTGATTACAATTTTCATTCCATCTTGTTTCCTGATATTTTATAACATCATCGATTGGGACCCCTGAGGAAGAAGTGTTTCTTCGAAACATGGACTATGTCGGATCCAGTCCACCTGCACAGTAGGACCAGTTTTTTTGTTGTATTTTATGTGTTTTATATTTTGGTTTTCATTTTTTTTCTTTACATCATTTTTATTAAAGAGTCAACAAGAGAAACAAGCATGGTATAAAGGATGAAATATGCAAACAAAGGCATCAATGAAAAAAACACAATAGCAATCACCAAGAATACATAGTATACCAGTAAGATGCATGACTGTCCAGGAGCAAGAACAGCCCACTTCCCTAATCGGCCCCAAAATTTTTACTATGTTATGCCCATCCCAAAGAATCCCCTACACGAGGAGCAACACACACACCAGGCAACGCAAACCAGCCCTTAGGGAACTATTTCAATTTTCTCTCCACTACCGCTTCAGGCCTCAGGAGTAATTTAGCTCATATCATCTTGCTCCCGAAACCTGTGAAGGACCCCACACAAGTCGGTTCCTATCGCCCGATCTCGTTATTGAATCAAGATGTTAAGTTGTTGGCTTCTATCTTGGCAGCTCAGATGAATTTGTTCTTGCCCTGACTTATTGGGGATGATCAAGTAGGGTTTGTTTTTCATTTTTTGTTTTTTTATAAATTTTCCTGTCCCTATACATTTTCCTGCAGTTTTGTTTTGTTTTATTGTTGTGTACCACTTCTGCAGGTTTCTTGTTGGTTTTTTTCACTTTGCCTTTGTTCGACAAGGATTCCCATACCAGATGCTGCTGTTCTAGAGACAACTATGTACTATTTCGTTCAGATTGTTTATGGGTGGAAGGGGGTTAGTGACCACTGGGGGGAAAGTGGAAGGGTCATTACATAATCCTTCCAATGGTCAGTGGTAATTGGGTACTTTTTTGGCAATTAGATGCTTTTTAAACAGATCTAGCTCAGAACATCTAAGGTCTATCCAGGACGTCTTGGGAAACGTTCAATTATTGCTACAAGATGTCAAAGTCTAAGCTCGCCCATATACAATATGCTAGTATTTTGAACATTGAAATGAAAAGCACCCCACTTATTTAGGTATTAGAGAAAAAGGCAATAGTATATCATAAACACCAATATATAGGGAATTATAATCCTTATATATGTAAGCCTATTCCAAAAGTTTCTAAGGTCATACGATCCTCAGTGAGGCCACCTCCCCACTCAATGTGTGTTCATAATAGGCGGCTTTACACCTCCTCTCGTTTGAATACAGTGGTACCTGATGGCTTAAATGATGAGTTAGAATGGGCCACTCTTGTCTAGTTAGGTAACCTTGGGGACGCGTCCGTAATATGTCATCTATGAAATTGTGAGAATAGTCTTTAAAAGTATGAATGACATGTATTTTGAAGCAGTGGCAACCCTCATGACATCAGACGTTTGTAGTCATGGACATCAATGATGGGAGGGCTCTTTATAAACAGGAAGTTAAACTGCTTCCTCCATTTCTGGAGAGGAAACTGGTCTGTTCGGAATGGAGTGACAGTTATGGGTAAGACAAAAAATAATGGTGTTGGTAACCAGATAGAAATGTTTGACTGACCATAGAGCAAGAATTAAGACTAACCTATTCCGCTTTATGATTGCAGGGAGTGATAGCCTTGAAAAAACCGTTGTAGAACACATGGGTGAAACATGTCGGTTATCCCCCGATCTGTGACCTGAGACCAGAAATTGAGCTGATTAAAGCTAATTAAACCTATTTATAAAGTATTTAAGCAAAAAAGAATAAAAGTTTATAAAAAGCATGAAAAAACATAAAAGAAATTAAAATATAAGGATCCAATGACGAGAGGAGGTGTAAAGCCGCTTACTATGAACACACATTGAGTGGGGAGGTGGCCTCGCTGAGGATCGTATGACCTTAGAAACATTTGGAATTAGGCTTACATATATAAGGATTATAATTCCCTATATATTGGTGTTTATAGTATTCTGAACATTTACATATGTAACTGGCACATACATGTTAATACCTGCCTTACTGAATTACCCCCTATATGTTCAGTGAAGCAATTTTTGGAGCTGAAGCACTATCTTACTCCTAGGAACCATTCTTGTGTGTTATGGAGGCTGTTCTTTTCATTCACTCTGCCCCTTTCTGCCAAAGGTGGTTTCTACTTTTCATATTAATCATTCATTAGTGTTAACTTCCTTCAGACAGGAGGATTGTGGGGAACATCTTCTACCTACTGGATGTTCATACAGTTGTTATTTGGAGGTCTGATCAATTGTTGTTTTTTGGGGTGGGAGGAGGCCACTTCAAAAACTACCATTGCATGTTGGCTTAAAAATCAGTTTCTTCAACTTACATTCTCTAGGGTCAAGCACTACCTAGGAGATGTCCTACCAGCACTTACATGGCTATGTGTGCACATATATGTAAAAGTGCTATTATTGTTAACGGTAATGCTCAAAGCACTTAGGTTATAGAATTGCCCTTTTAAGAACCATATTTCCTGTCTTGAAGGATTTTAATGTTAATGATGTGAAGCATTAATTTTAAGTATTTATTGATGTAGCCATATATATTTATGTCATGTATGTCTGTATATATATATATATATATATATATATATATATATGTAAATATTTTGGACCTCTAATGAAGCTATACTCGCTGAAACATGGCCATGTTGGTTCATTGGATACCTGAATTTGAATGACTTCATAAAAGCTTCTTTGATATTTTATGATCTCCTGATTCCATCATTCTGATCTCCATCCTGTTGGCCATCTCCACTCTTTGCTTCATTGTGGTAGGACCAGTGGAGCCTGGTTCTGCTTTTTGTCTTCGTCTCTGAAATTTTGGAAAGGTCCAAATGTCAAATCCTTCGACGAGCTAACAGCATTGTATATCTTCAGTTTTGCTGGCTTCTGTCCACAGCGGCTCTTAGAGGGTGGGTTTGGTGTTCCATGGGGTATAAACGTTGCCATTAATGCATGTGCCCAACAGCTGATATTAATGGCATGCAAATGAGTCAAGCAATAAAGTATGCATAGACTTTATCTACAGATGTCACAACATACCCCAAATTCCCAGAGGCACAATTAAGTTTTTCATTAATGAGTCTAAGAAACAGTTTGCAGGTCTACTATTTCCATTAAAACATTTGTAAACTAATTTATGCATATTAAAAGCACTGTTATTGCATGTAAATGAGCTCTGCAAATTTGATTTTAATGTACATTAATGCCTGAGAAAGTGTTAACATACTTGAATACATTGGTCCCTAGGACTTCTTTAGAATTAATTCTCATGACATCGTCCTGTTTTGAAAACTGCACCTGAAGATTTATTGTGGTTTAGATATTGGGGCTCAGCAATTTGAAAGCTCTTTCATGCTTATTAAAAGATTGTATTCAGAACTTGCAATGATCTTGCTTCTGTGTCTGATTCAATATATGTCACTCAGTTCAGAAATTAGCTGTAGGTATGTAACTATCGAGTCACCTACCCATAGGCATAGCCCGAGTCTCCAATAATCTGATCCACCATTCTCTTTAAGATGTGAGCTGAGTCTCCAATAATATTTAGTTAGTTAATTTTACAGCCTGTCCTCCCCAGGAGCCCAGAACAGGTTACAAAGATACATACACAGTAGTTTTCAGGATCAATAACATACAAGCTACAGGATCAATAACGTGCTACAGAAAATTGAGATGGTTTTCGATAACATACATGGTATGGGGATCAATAACATAAATGCTACAGGATAAATAACGAGCTACAGAAATTTGAGATAGTTAAGAGCACACTTGCTATAGCGACTCTACATGCTACAGGATCAATAATGAACTACAGGAACAGTACACACATATTATAGAAAATTGAGATCATATATTTTTTCTTTTTTTATATGACATACATGCTATGGGGAGGGGGGGTTGAGAACACCTATGCTGAGAATACAAACTACTGGATTTTTTGCACTATAAAATGTACCTAGGTTTACAGGAGAAAAATAAGAAAAAAAAAACCCCATTCTGAACCAAATTGTGTACTAATATATTTAATAAAATATACCAGGCTCTGTACCCAGCCTCCCTCACTCCCTGCCAGGCTCTGCACCCAACCCCACACTTCTTGTCAGGCTCTGCACCTGTTTCCCCTTCCTACCAGACTCTGCACCCTGTTCGCTCCTTCCCTACCAGGCTCTGCACCCAGCCCCCATTCCTCCATACCCTACCAGACTATGCATCTAGCTCCTCTCCCTGCTAGGCTCTGCACCCTGTCCCCCCTCTCTGGTGGTCTAGTGGTAGGCTGGGACAGGGGACAGGGCACATGGCAGGTTTAGTGGTAGGCAGTCTGAGCCCCCCCCAACTACCTTTTTAAATTCTGGTGGTCTAGCGGTGTATTGACAGGAGCGAGCTTTCTGCGCTTCTACACTTCCCTCGCTGGATGGCTGCCTCATCATATCTTGCGGACAGTGGCACACAAAGCAGGAGCAAGCTTTTCACGCTACTACCTGGCCCCACGCCACTCCCTGAATGGCTGCTGTCAGCCACCACACTCCTCTCCTCTCCATGAGAGCCACCACACTCCTCCCCTCTAGTCACTTCACTGGCTCCCCAACCATTTCCAAATGCAGTTCAGACTCCTCTTACTGACCTTCTATTATCTGCCATCATGTTTCTTTGTTTGTAGATGTATGAATGTTTCTAGATGGTAGATGCGTGGAACAGTCTCTCGGAAGAGATGGTGGAGACGGAGTCTGTGTCTGAATTAAAGAGAGTGTGGGAAAGGCATGTGGGATCTCTTAGAGAGAGGAAGAGATGATTACTGCGGATGGGCAGACAGGAAGGGCCATTTGACCTTTACTGTCTTCATGTTTCTGTGTTTCTATGTTACAAGTGCAATCATTGCAGCCCCTCTTCTCTTCCCCTATGCTTCTACCTGAGAACTCCATTCATCAGGAAAGTCCCTCCTATCATACCCTTCTCCTCCACTGCCTACTCCAGACTTTGTCCCTTTTATCTTGCAGTGCCGTATGCATGGAACAAATTGAGTCTTTACGCCAGGAGCTGTCTCTAGCAGTATTCAAATCCAAGCTAAAGCCCACTTTTTTGATAGCACTACTCAAAAGGATCCAGAGAAGAGCAATTAAAATGGTTAAGAGGCTGGAAGAGTTGCCGTACAGTGAGAGATTAGAGAAACTGGGCCTCTTAACATCGAAGCATAGAGTATGATGGCAGAAAAGGGCTGGCGGCCCAACAAGTCTGCCCACTCAAGAACCCTCCCTTGAAAAGAGGAGACTAAGAGGGGACATGATCAAAACATTCAAGATAATGAAGGGAATAGACTTAGTAGATAAAGACAGGTTGTTTACCCTCTCCAAGGTAGAGAGAACGAGAGGGCACTCTCTAAAGTTAAAAAGGGGGTAGATTCCTTACAAACGTAAGGAAGCTCTTCTTCACCCAGAGAGTGGTAGAAATCTGGAACGCTCTTCCAGAGGCTGTTATAGGGGAAAACACCCTCCAGGGATTCAAGACAAAATTAGACAAGTTCCTGCTGAACCAGAACGTACGCAGGTAAGGCTAGACTCAATTAGGGCACTGGTCTTTGACCTAAGGGCCACCACAAGAGCGGACTGCTGGGCACGATGGACCATCGGTCTGACCCAGCAGCGGTAATTCTTATGTTCTTATCTCCCATTCAACATATAATTACCTATGTCCATCCTATCATTCTCTACAAGAAACTCCCCCCCCCCCATACGGCCTGTCTGTCTAAATTAGATTGTAAGCCTATCAAAAAAAAGTCTTCAAAGACTCCAGCTAATCCAGAATACTGCAGCCAAGTTGATCTTTGCAAAACACAAGTCTGACCATGTCTCCCCACTCCTAGCCAAACTTCACTGGCTCCCAGTTATTTCCAGAATCCATTTCAAATGCTCCTGTCTGGCTTTTAAGATCATTCACGGCATCCTTCCTCCCTTAATCCCACTATCTTATAACTCCTCGAGTCCTGACTCTACCAGATCCGCCCAAAGGTATAAACTATCCTCCCCCTCTCTACATGGTATTCGCTATGCAGGCAAACTGGGAAAATCCCTTCTCTTCAGAATCACAGGTCTTTGGAACGACCTTACTACCCCGCTGCGGAACCTGGGCTCCTTCCAATTATTCTGCAAGCAACTGAAAACCTGCCTTTTCACTAAAATGTAATTCTATCCCCCCTTACTCTTCTCTTCTATATATAAGTTCATGTAAACCTTTTTTTTATTTCTCTTCCTATATTTTAAGTTCTTGTAAACCATGCTGAGCTCCACATCCGTGAAGATGATGTAGTATATAAACCTAAGGTTTAGTTTAGTTTAGTAAGTTCTTCTGAGCAGGGCCATCTGTTGCATATTGAATATACAGCACTGTGTAGGCTTTTCAGCAATATAGAAATGAAAAATAGTAGTAGTAGTTATGGTGAGGTGTATACCTGGGACCTTATATGTGAGGTTCACTGCAGCACATCAGTAATAATGTAGCATGCCACTGAAAAAAGTGCTGCAATGCATCTACCAATGCTGTTTTTCAAGCAGAGAGGGAAGAATCAATAGCAGTAAAACAGGGAGAATAAAACATCGGTTTCTGCTGACTTTTCACCATATGTTCCGTTCTAAGCATCAGTTAAAGACATCAAAAGATTAATTGCTTCCTGTTTTTTAATAGCAGGATTTTTTTTTAAGACATATTATAACATAACATAACAATCAGCTTATATACTGCAGGACCGTGAAGTTCTATGCGGTTAACAAAAATTGACCCCAAAAATATACAATTGAATAGAATCAAGATTAAATGACCAGATAATTACAACTAAACAAAACAAGTTACTGAGATTTTAATATCCATGTGTGTGCAAATTAATTACCCATTTGGAGAACAAATATGCTTTTAAATGTCTCCTAAATTCTTCATAGGAATTAGAGGACATTATCAGATGTTCCAAATCCTTACCCCATAAAGCCGCCTGGTATGGTATTTTTAAAGTTTACAACCAAAGGTAAAAGCATCAGAAATGTGAAAGATTTTACCTTTGATATTTTAATTACTGGCTCCTTAGCACTATCAACCCCATGTCGATATTTCATGATAGACTATTGACATCCCTGCTATTTATTGCCATCAAAATAATTCTCCAATATTGGAAAAACTTTTCAAAACTTGAGTTTAATTATTGGTGGAACTCTGTATGTTTACATGTTAAATATGAATGTTACATAGCTGAAAAGCATACTGTATTTTTTGCTCCATAAGATGCACTTTTTCCACCCCCAAAAGAGGGGGCTGCCTGGGAGGGGATGCCTGCCTGCCTGGGGGAGGGCTGCCTTGGAGGGGGGAGGCCTGCCTGCCTGTCTGGGGGGGCTGCCTGGGAAGGGAATGCCTGCCTGGGGGGCTGCCTTGGAGGGGGGAGGCCTGTGCCCTGTCCCTACCTGCCTGCCAGCCACTTCTATCAAACTGCTCCAGCAGTTTTTAGTGCAAAGAGCCATGCTGAATGGCCCGTGCTGCTTCCTACGCTCATAGGAACTCTATGAGCATTGGGAGCAGCGCGGGCCATTCAGCGCAGCTCACCGTGCTACAAACTGCTAGTGCAATTGTGAAATCATCCGCATAGCTAAACACTATTATTCCCAAGTGAAATAGTCACGCACTCAGCGGCTCTTTGGCCAGGTATTCTCAGGCTGACTATGTGGGGTTGATTAGAGTTGAGCGGCATTACCTGTTAATGTTTTCTTATTATCTTCCTGTATAGATTGGACTCTGTCTTATTTGTTAAATGGAGCTCCTTGCCTCATAAGTTTTATATCATTAGATTGTAAACCACTTTGATCTGCAGTTCATCAGTAAAAGGCGATTTAGAAAGTGCCTCAAAAAACAAAATAGATCACTCTTCAGAGGAAAATTTTCAAAGGCATTTACCCCTTCCGTTACAAAGCTGCACTAGCATTTTTAGCACCGGCCACTCATAGCGTTCGGACGCTCATAGGAATTTTATGAGCGTCAGAGCTGTTACCACAGCAGCCGGCGCTAAAAAATGCTAGCACGGCATTGTAAAGAATAGGGGGTTAATCAAGTACCATAGCTGTCTGAAAATTGCCACTTTCAAATATGACTGAAAGCAATGGTAGTAAAACCCCGATGTCTCAAGCCGTCCTCCTTTTTCTGGAGCCATATAGTAGCCCTACCTATATAGGATTTTCAAAAGTCTGCATGATCATTTTCGCCCATTCATATTTTGCACCTACTTGCTGGCCTACATTTCAAACAGCCACAGCCAGAGCTGATTGTAGCAAGGGAATCCCCCTGTCGTGACCAGCTGAGCCGCTGTGGCAGGGAACCCTCCAGTGAAGTCCCCCGGCAGGAGGGATGCCATATCCCTCCTGTCACCACCCCCCAGAGGTTCCCAACCCCCCCAACCAGCAACACCTCCCCTCCAGACACTCCCATAACCGATGAGTCCCCCGGAAACCCTATGTCCCCCTGACGCCCTATCACCTCCTGTACCTCTGTGGTAGAAAGTCTTTCAGGAGGGATGTTTACACCCTTCAGCCGGCAGGCTCACCAATCCAAAATGGCGGGCCTTCCCCTTGCTGGTGCATTCTGGGATGCACTGGGTAGGGGCCTAAGGCCTTGATTTGCTCAGATGCCTAAATACCTCCCCCCATCGGAGGCCTTAGGTAAAGAAAACAGTTTAGCTTTCATAAACTACAAAAGATCGCAGAAAGAGGAAGACAGGCAAAAATATCTGGAAAAGTTAGAAGAAGATGGTAAAGTAGTCAAGAAAGCAAAGATGCTAATTGAAAAAAAAAAAATAGCCAACACGGTAAAACACGGGATAAGACTTTTTAGATAAATTAGTGAAAGGAGGAACTGCAAATGTTGCACTGTGAGACTCAAAGGTGAAGAGGAGGAATATGTAGAATTGATAAAAATGTGGCAGAATTGCTTAAGAAATATTTCTGTTCTGTATTTACAGCTGAATGGCTGGGAACAGGACCACAGAAGACAAATGATTTTCAGAGGACTGTGTTTGTGAGGAGGTAGTTAAACTAAAGGTGGACAAAGCAATGGGGCCAGGATGGTGTAGATCCAAGATTACTGAAGGAACTTAGGGAAGTTGTGCAAGCTCTACTGGTTGACTTTTTCAATTCTTCTCTAGAGTCAGGATAGAGTCTGACTTCTGTTGTAAGTAAATGAATGTAAGTCTGACTTTTCTGGTATGTAAATTAATGGAAATGCTTTTAAAACAGAGAATAATGAAGATTTTGGAATCCAGTGGATTACAGCATCCAAGAAAACATGGTTTCACTAGAGGCAGGTCTTGTCAGACAAATCTGATCAATTACTTTGGGTAGTCAAAGAGTTGGCTTCAGGGAGAATGCTAGATGTGGTATATTTGGATTTTAGCCAAGCTTATGACACTGTTCCAAAAAGCGTCTAATAAACAGAGTGCCCTCGGTTTGGGTCCCAAAGTGACGGACTGGGTTAGGAACTGGTTAGTGGAAGGTGACAGAGGGTAGTAGTAAATGGGGATCACTCCAAGGAAATGAATGTTACCAGTGTTGTGCAACAAGGTTTGGTTCTCGGGCCTGTTCTTTTTAATTTATTTGTAAGTGATATTGCTCATGGGCTGTCTGGTAAGGTTTGTCTCTTTGCAGATGATACCAAAATCTGCAATAGGGTTGACATCCCTGACGACATGAGGATAGAACCTGTCGAAGCTTGAACAATGGTCTGGAATTTGGCAGCTAAGATTGGATGTTAAGAAATGCAGAGTCATGCATTTAGGTTGCAAAAACCTGAGGGAACGGTACAGTTTAGAGAGGATAAAGAACTTTAGTGAATCAGTATAGGGCCCAGAAATAGGAGCCTACATACTATGGGGCTCATTTTCAAAAAAAGAAAGATGTCCAAAAGATGGCATAATCTGGCACTTGGACATTTTAAATCGCCAAAATGACTGCAGTGCATCCAAAGTTCAAGGGGCATGTTGGAGGCATGTGATGGGTAGGAAGCGCTTGGATATCTTGTGGCAGTAATTGGACATTTATTTAGACGTCTGAAGCTAGACCTGTTTCAAAAGCATCTAAGAGCCAAAAAGAACATAAGAACATAAGAATAGCCTTACTGGGTCAGACCAATTGTCCATCAAGCCCAGTAGCCCGCTCTCAGGGTGGCCAATCCAGATGACCACTGAAAGGATTACATCAAGACCCCACACATTCCCCCAGTGGTCACTGACTTCCTCCCCCCCCCCCCACCCCCAAAGATATGAAAGAAACAGTATATACCTTTCACTATAAAAGCAGCACCTGGTATGGGAAATCCTAGTACAGTAGCAAGCGGGTATCTGGAGTAACTTGGTGGGTGGTGGTGTGAACCATAAAGAGGGGGGTCCCAGGACCATATCCCACCCTATCCACATTTATGGTGGAATGAGTGAGCCCACTAAAATCCTACTGTACTGCCATCTATAAGGGCTGATAAGATAGCAAACAGGTAGGAATAGTATGTTTGGGGGGAGTTTTGGAGGGCTCACTAGACATTATAAGGGAATTATGGTGAGATGTACACCTGGTACCCTTTATGTGAAGTTCACAGCAGTGCCTTCTAAGGTGCCCCCTGCTCTGCTGGTATGTCAGTGTAGCCAGTGTAATATAAATGATGTCCCCACCTATGGTTTTGGATGTTGTGAACTTGGATGTTTTTCTTTTCGAAAATGGCCATTGGGGTGACTGTCCACTGGATTGATAAAGGAAGCCTGCTTGTCTGGCCCCAAGACTGAAGAGTTCCCACTCATTTGATGTTTATGCATCAGTTTTCAAAGATATGAGTTTGCCATCAAATGAATCATTCTTAGATAAACAACAGACAATGATTCCAACTTTGTGAAAGCCTTCTCTGTAATTGGCCAGCACGATGATAAAAATGAAGATGAATTAGACCACACTGCTTCTAATGGAGATGCTAATGACAATGATGATGATGAAATATTCTTTGCTATACAGATGAGATTCTGCAGACCCAGTCAAAAGACATCAGCAATATTACAGCCTGGTCTGATTTGAAGGAGCGTTTTACTCAGACTGAGCAATCCAATTTCTCCCAGTGCAGTTATTGAGCACCTTTTTAGCTATGCTGGTTTAATAATTACTCACAAGCACACTTGCATGAGTGACAGTCATTTTCAAATTTAGTTTTACTAAAAGCAAAGTGGATTGATTTGTAGAACGATAAAATTGTTGGGATAAAAACATTAACCGGAGGAGGTTCACGAGTGGTGTTCCGCAGGGGTCGGTGCTTGGACCGCTGCTGTTCAATGTTTTTATAAACGATCTAGAAACAGGGACGAAATGTGAGGTAATAAAGTTCGCAGACGACACCAAACTATTTAGTGGAGTTGGGACAAAAGAGGACTGTGAAGCTTTACAGAGCTAGAAGAGTGGGTGGCGAGATTGCAGATGAAATTTAATGTAGAGAAATGTAAAGTCTTGCATGTGGGAAACAGAAACCCAAAGTACAGCTATACGATGGGAGGGCTGGAATTGGGTGAAAGTACTCTAGAAAAGGACTTAGGGGTCATGGTGGACAAGACAACGAAGCCATCGGCACAGTGCGCAGCAGCCTCAAAGAAGGAAAATAGAATGCATGATATTATCAAAACAGGTATTACAGCCAGAACGAAAGAGATTATCCTGCCGTTGTATAGGGCGATGATGTGCCCGCATCTGGAGTACTGCGTCCAATATTGGTCGCCGTTCCTAAAGAAGGATATGGCGTTACTCGAGAGGGTCCAGAAAAGAATGATGCGATTGATAAAAGGTATAGAAAACGTTTCATATGCTGAAAGACTAGAGAAACTGGGGCTCTTTTCACTGGAAAAGCGGAAACTTAGAAGGGATATGATAGAGACTTACAAGATCATGAAGGGCATAGAGAAAGTGGAGAGGGTCATATTCGTCAAACTTTCGAAAACTACAAGAACGAGAGGACATTCGGAAAAATTAAGAGGGGACAGATTCAGAACCAATGCTAGGAAGTTCTTCTTCACCCGGAGGGTGTGATAGGACAGAGTACGGTATTGGGGTTCAAGAAAGGATTAGCTAATTTCCTGAAGGAAATTGGGATAGAAGGGTATAGATCGAGGATTACTTTACAGGTCCTGTATCTGATGGGCCGCTGCGTGAGCGGACTGCTGGGCATGATGGACCTCTGGTCTGTTCCAGTAGAGGCACTGCTTATGTTCTTAATATTTGCATTTATTGTAGTTATTTATTGTAGTTATGATACTTTTACTCAAAAAGTATTATATTTAACATACTATTGTTCTTGGCCATTAAAAACATTTTGCACTGTTGGAAGAATCTATCCAAGGTAGAGTTCATGGCATAGTGGAACACTGTGGGCTCCTTTTACAAAGGTGCGTTAGGGCTTTAACGCACGGAATAGAGCAAGCTACATTGCCGCGCGCCAAACCTTAATGCCAGCATTGAGCTGGCATTAGTTCTAGAAGCGGTCATTTCCTGCGTGCGCTAAAACCGCTAGCGCACCTTAATAAAAGGAGCCCTGTATGTATTACTAACAAATATGAAAGTGTTATTGCAGGAAAACATCATTCCACTAGCACATTCCTCAAAATATGGCGCCCTGGTCAAACTTATTGCGCTTTAGACCATTGACAAACAAATTTTCATAATATATTGCTAATCTTAATTTTGATGCCCCTTGAAAGTTCCATATTTTAATATGATTGTTGTGTATCTTATGCTGACAATATATATGCTGGACCCCCTTATTCATCTGATATATACATTTTATGTAATTATATAGATACATAAATACATAATGATTTGTACATTTGGGGCTCCTTTTACAAAGGTGCGCTAGCGTTTTTAGCACGCTAGCCGAAAAATTACTACCTGCTTAAAAGGAGGCGGTAGCGGCTAGCGCTCATGGCAATTTAGCGCATGCTATTCCGCGCGTTAAGGCCCTAACGCACCTTTGTAAAAGGAGCCCTTTATCTATTTTTTGTTTTATTTGTTATCTGTATTTGTATTGTTTTGTACATATGGTTTGTTTCTTGTTTTCTTTAATATTTGTACATTTATTTTATAAAATTGATAAAAACATTGGGAAAAAAAAAGTATTATTAGGAAAGACCTTCTTTACTTTTACTTAAGCAAATTTTTTAATGTGTTTGTCACTGTATTTTTACTTTTATTTAAGCACTTTGACCGAGTACTGTGAACAACAATGCCTACAAGGGGATACTGCCAAATTTTTGATATCATACACTCCTCACTTTGGCCCTCACAGCATGTCCTATTGTACCATCCCTCTCGTAACCAGCTATATCTCAGTCTTCTGTCACACTGCTTTTTGTTCCACAGAGCCATCCCTGTGGAATATGGTAGTGCTTGATATCAGAATTGAATGCTCTATTGTATGATTCAAAACAAAAATTGAAACAGTTATTTCAAGACATCTGTGGCTGGCTTTAGTTTTCCACCACCTGTTCTATTTATCCTGTGATTCTGTGACCACTTTTTCATCCTTCTTCCCTTTCTCTCTCCTCTTATCCTGCTTCGCTGGCCTATCCTTCTTCCCTGACTTTTCTCTCTCTCTCTCTCCCTATTTTCTTCTATTACATGTAGAAATTTGTAAACTTCCTAGCAGCACTATCTTATGATATGAGGTATATCAAGCCTTTGAAATAAATAAAACAAGTAAGCTATTATCATAGGCTTTCATGCTTACTTAACAGCCTCAGGTGATACAAATACACAAGTATTAGAATATGCAAATACATTATCAGAATCTGGCTTATCATCATTTCTGGACAAATAAATATAAACATTTCAATGAATAGGACTGAGTGAGAATCCTCCAGTACACTTAAGAAAGGAAGCGGCAAAACAAGATAATTTTTTCCCCCCAAATAATTAGTTTATCAAACAAGGAAAAACAAGTGACAGATGTACAAATACAGTGGGAAATGCAAAATTCTTCTCCAGAAACCATAATCCATCAAATCCGATCACATGAATAGTTGAGGAGAGGTGAACTGAAGCTAAGGATTAGATTGATATGTGCATGTAACCTAGGACAGTGGATTATGCACTAGGTCAGTGGTCTTCGCTAATTTTTTAGTGAGGGCCATTTTGGGTCCAAAAGGGCAGGAGAGCCAACAAATACCTTCCTACTTGAGGCCATGATGCCAATAATGCTTCTTAACATTCATTCCTTCCAGAACACCTGGCCTTGGTCACACAATGCAGAACCCAGGCACCCATAGGAGGAGGGAGCCCAATTTGGGTAAGATGGCCCCCTACCCACAACCCTTCCCTGAATACTTCCCTGAGCTCAACATGGTGACAGTCTACCTCTAGTGGTAGTCTTGCAGTACTACCTCTAGGAGTCAGACTGACAAATAAGGGCCTTGAGTATCAGGATTGTGCATGTCCATTATATATGATCCTAGAAGATAATTTTATAAACCATTTTTCACATGTGAGATGCTGGTTTACACTCACAGAGGCCTCTTTAAAATTTCCACATGCTTAAAAATACATGTATACTTTAACCACTTTATAGTAGACATGTTCAGGGGAGGAGTTTGGGCAAATCATGAGTGGAGTTGTGATTTATACATATACTTTATAAAATATGAACATACAGAAGTACTTTACATATTAACACTTAGGCAGAATCACATGCCTGTCTAGGTGTTTTGTTTTAGCAGGATTTGTGCTATGGCATCTATGTGTCTTTATGAAATAAGCTTCTTTCTTGCTCGTCACAAATGAGAGACTATATAAAATTATTCTCTTAATATCAGAGCACTATTATGGCTGTAACTTCACCATCAAGAGTCTGTGCTGCTTAATTTTGTATAGGGCGTCTTTGCTTGAAGATGGATAGTTTGATCTGTGCATTCAAAATTGCTACAGGAATTTTTACATAATGCTCAAATGTGGAGCTTTGCATTAAAACATAAAGCATTGCAAAAAAAATGTGTGTTTTGTGGCACATACTAGAGAAAAGGCCATTTTACAAATCGCATTAAAAATAACTGAGCAGTGTCACTTGGGGTTTTGCACATGTAAATAGCACTGCTGACAAATGGACATGGCAATTATGCGGTGGTATGTATGTCCTAGGGGAGCTCATTAAGGAATAAGGCTCTGAAATTCAGGTTTTTGCAATTTCAAGGTGTTTGTAAACCCCAGAGAGGTATATACAACCCTCTCCCCCAACCCTCCTCCAGCTCTCCCTTAAAGATAACATCCAAATGAGAAGTTAGCTAGCAGTTATGCCTGATTTGATGCAGGTATAAATGCCACAGCTGAAATACATCTGTATTGCCATTCTAAAATACAGAATATATGTTCACTCTGACAGCCAGCCCAAACTACTTTCACAACATGCCTTTTAAATTTATGTGTGCTACCGGCATATATGTATACCTAGGGGTTTTCCTCAAATTGCTTCTTAAATGTGTGTGACAATTTACAAGGATAAATAGTGCCTGCCCCTTATAAAAGCACCTTCAAACTTTTAAGCAACAAAAATCACTGCATCAACTTAACATTGTAAAAAAAATAAATCAGCAAAGAAACAATAAGGAAAGCAGGTGTAACCAGAAAGAGATAGTGCCATTCAGTGTATATGAGCAGTTTCCACCCAGGCGTGAAATACCCACCACAGCAGTTTCCCTCCTCAGGTTCCACCGTCTCCATTTCTCTCTAAGTATATGTGGTGTACCTAGCATACGTGACACCCTACCCCAATTTTTAACACCCCCTCCTCTATATGAAAAATATGATTTTTAGCAATAATCCACACATCACACAACAAGAGTGTACCTAGGAAAAGGAGGCATCTTACATACTGCAATGAGAAGTAGAACATCATTATATCCATTGTAAAACAAAACAAGCCAGACTAGTGCGGATCGATCCTACACACAGAACACAGAAACACCCTCTCCCAATAAGGAATATGCAATCACAAACTAAAAATAGAAATATGTAGACAAAAGATAAACTGAACCACCAAGAAGCCGGACTCTATATAAAATGCAACACCATAGAAACAAAAACAGTGATGCATGTCCCCTAATATTGTGCAATATATAAAAGTAGCAGATGTAAATTTGAAAAAAAAACCACCCTGAGAAACAGCAATTATTCATCACTTTACAAATTAACAAAAATATAACAAAAATGGAAAATAAGACACTATTTATTGGATTAATACATTTTTCAGTTAGCTTTCCGAGACTAAAACCTCTTTCCTCAAGTCAGTAAAGTATATTGCTGTTATGGTTTTAAAATTAGTCCACTAAAAGGGTCACCTTAATTCTAGTTTCTATTTATGTACATTTATCAACACAGCTACAATACTATTTTATTTTAAAGCAAAAAACATAAGAAATAGAAAAAAAATTCTGCCTTTGTCATCTCTGGTTTCTGCTTTCCTCATTTTCTCATCACTCTCTTTCTTCCATCCATTGTCTGCCTTTTTTCTGTCCCTTCCATATGGCATCTCCTTCTATGCCACTTCCAGAAACTGCCTGCCTCCCCCTTCCATCTCTCCCTCCACCCCCATTGATCTGGCATCAATCTTCTTCCCTTCCCTTCTGCAATGGTCTGGCATCGCTCTCCTCTACTCTCCTCTCTTTCCCTCTCCCCCCTCCCCAATGATCTAGCATTTCACATCTTCCTTCCCTTTTCTTCCCTCGGCTTCCTTCTCAATTTATTTTCTGCATCTGTCTAGATTAAATTCTTTCTTACTATCCAGTCCTCAATTTCCCTCTTTTCACTGTGTTTACATACAGCTTGCCACCTCTTTTCCTCACCCCCTCCAGTATCTCACTAACTATATTCTCTTTCTCCCATCCATGTGCACTTTTTTATTTATCTCCTCCTTCCATCATGTGTCCTTTCTCAAACCCTTCCATCTAGCATCTTTTCCTCTCTCCATCCTCTCCACTTTCATCCAGCATATGCTCCCCTCTCTCCACTTCCATTGAGCCTGCTCCCCTCTTTTTCTCCTTCCCACTTCCATCCAGCATCTTCTCCCCTCACTTTTCTCCCTTCCCCACTTCCATCCAGCATCTGCTCTTCCCTCTCCCCTCTCTAATAACATCTGTCTGCCCCTTCTCTCTCTCCATCCACCCCACTTCCATCAGCATCTGCCCCCTCCCTCTTCCTCCAGCCCAATTCCATTCAGTATCTTTTCCCTTCTGTGTTTCTCTCCCTCTCCCTGTACCCCAATTCCATCAGCATCTGCCTCCCCTCTCTCCCCCTCTCCCCCACTTCCATCTCCCTCCACCACCCTTTCATACCAGTATCCTCCTCTCTTTTTTCTTCCTCCACACCAGTGTCATCAGTATTCTGCCCCCTCACCTACTCACCACTGCTGTATGCTTCTTGAACCAGCATCAGCAGATGTAAACTTAAATGCAGCCATCACGGGACCTTCCTGGACCACCTTGCAGCTACCGCCTCTGCTCTGGAACAAGGAAGTGACGTTGGAAGGGGTGGACCAGCAGCCTCGGGAAGGTGCAGGAAGGTCCCGCGATGGCTGAACATACAGTTTACTGCTGCTGCTGCTGGTTTGGGAAAGCAGCAGAGGCAGAATAGGGTGGGAGGCCGGACACGGTGTGCCGGCTGCCTTCCCCCTTAGAGTATGCACTAGGGGTGAACCACCCTCCCTTGTTACACCGCTGATTATATCCCTTCCCATATTAAGTCCCTTCTCCAGGGTATTCTCCTATGGCAGAATATTTCTAATTTTTCTCCGTCTCCTGCACCCCCTTTTTGTTCACCTGCTCTCTACCTTCTAGAGTTCTTTCTTCCCATCCCTCAGCCTTCCCTATGCTTTCCCCCTAACTCCCAGCAAAACCCCCTGTTTTGTCCACCTTCAAGGTATCTTACCACTCTCTCAAGAAAACCCCACCTTACTTTTCCCTGCCCCAGTCCCCATAGTACAGGCACTCCATTCATCTTTTGCCAGCCCTCCCCCTCCTATTGTGTACACATCCCCCATCCATCTTTTTCTGGCCCTCGCTCCATCCCATGAGACACATATTACCCACCTTTCTCCAACCTCCATGATATACACACACTATCTACCTCTCTCCAGCCCATATACTTTTCTTCACCCCAAATGGCACAGACTACCTCATCCAACATGCATCAGCTCCCACCTCCATGGTGTACAGAATCCCACGCACCTTCCTGAAAATCTCCATGCCATTCCCATGGCATACTCACACCTCATCCACCTTTTCCCAGTACCTGCACATACCATCCATCTTTACTACAGTTCCCTCCATCCACTTTTTTCTACGCTCCCCCCTCCCTACACACACTATCCATCCTTTTTCTAGTCTACCATGCCTCACCCTCATGCTCCAGCTACATTTTTTCCAGGCTTTCCAGGTTCTCCCTCCCTCCCACCATATCACTCTAGTTCAGCAAGAGGAGGAGCTGCACATCAAGATTCTTTCTACTATACCAAGGGCATGGTGGTAGGGGTGGTCTGCTCCAGGTACAATGAGTTGGAGCATGTGGAGTGATCATGGGTCTGTGTCCACATGTGTGCAGTCATTTACTCTGCTGGTTCCCGCTCCTTCTGATGTCAATTTCCTGTTCCGGGGTGAGGGACTAGCAGAGCCGGAGGCTGCATGCATGTGGACTGTGACCCCATGACCACTGCATGCACCCCACTACTGCCTGGAGAAGATGGTTGCTCCATCCCAGATAGCCAGCAAGCCACGTATGCCACTACTGGGCCTGATTCTTCGTTTGAGCCATGAGGGCCTCTGCACAGCTGCACAGCATCAAGGTACCACTGTGGACCAAATTGGCAGAGAAGGAGGAAGTAGCTACAGTAGATGTGTGACTGGGCAGCTCCTCTTGCTGCACTGGAACAGTAAATATGCTGGGAGGGAAGCAAGCAGGCAGACTGCAGTAAAGTGAACCTCTATGCTGCTCTGCAGTGCAGAAGTAGACAGCAAAGAATTCTGTGTTTAGGGTTACCAGATTTTATGATTGTAAAATCTGGACCCATGGCCTGGCCCCCAGGCCCCCTCCTCTTCTACCCAGCCCCCCTGTTCTGCCCAAGTCACACCCTGTTCTGCCCCAACCCTACCCATACAAACTGCATAATTTATATTTTATTGTTAATCGCTTAGTATGTAATAAGCGATTCATCAAACTTGATTAAACTTGAAACTTGAACTTGAACTCTTCTCGTGTTCGAAGCCTCATTGGGAGGGCATCAGTACATGTACAGATGTGACACGATGACATCACACGCATGCACGTAACATTACCATCCTAAGCCAGAAGCTTTTCAAAACCCAGACAAAGTGCCGGGTTTTGAAAAGCCTTCCGGACACCTGGATAGTCCTCTAAAAAGAGGACATGTCTGGTTAAATCCGGACGTCTGGTAACCCTTTCTGTGCGGGAAAGGCAGAATTCTGTGCAGTCTGTGGAGGAGGGGAATCCTGTGCACATTCTGCATTGCACAGTAGTGCAGAATTCTCCCAGGAGTAGTGGGATCCTTAGCACTGAGTTCAATAGGTATAATCAGGGACTACACCTACCTGCCTGGCCAAAAAGCCTCTCTGTTTATCCAGAGCCAGAGGACATAAATAGAAAAATCAGATAACTTTACCAAGACCTAATCATTACGGTGGTGATTCGCAGGCCCTAATGCTGGAATTTTTATTTTCTTCCTCTTGAACATTCCATGCACCAGTGTGTTCCCATCAGAGATTATGATGGCTCTATCCCCTTATCAAAGCTCTTTCTTTGTCAACAGCTTTCAAAGTACAGCTCCAGGACAGCAGTAAGTCATTGATCCAGGCCAGGGCTATTACTTTTACCTCTTACCCTGTCGACTTTTGTTACTTGCTTTTCCCCAAGAAACAGAACTACAGCAAGTATGTCGTAAAGCATTTTGATCAAAACATAAAGAAAAGCAACGCAGAAAAAGCAAAAATGGGCAACCCTAGTCTACCCCAGAAACTGGAAATGTGGTATATTCACAGCCATCCACATCCTAATTAAAAAGACTTTTAAATCAGAGTCAATAAATCAAATCAGTGCAGGACTTTCCAGAACAGGTTTAGGAAGCCTTCGGCTAGTGGAAACCTTTTCTATCTCCAATTCAAGTAGTCTTCGCTAATTTTTAAGTTGGGGCCACTTTGGTTTCAAAAGAGCTGAAGCCAGCTGACAAATATTTTCCCATCCAGGGACTAAACTAGGGTTGTTCTTCCCTTCTGCTGCTGCTGTCTTACCTAACAAGCCCATTGTTGCACTGACCTGAGGCCTTCCTCTACAGACCCGCACTTCTATGAGGTCATATCCTGCCCCCTCTGACATGCAGCACTGGAGTGTGGGTCTGGCACCTCCCAATATCTATGTCATCCTGCCAAGCTAACTTGGCTTACTGTGTTCCACTGGTGCTTTCATCACACGGGGATATGACACCAACCAATGTGTGCCAATGACATCCATCCCCACCAATCTGCATCTCTCTTATCGCCCTTACTTGGGCTTATGCCACCATTCTCTCTCTCCAGGGGGGAGGGGGGGCAGTCTGCCATATAAGGCATTGCTTTGAGCCAGTTAACTATTAGCCCCCAAATTCTATAAATGGTGACATAAGCTGAGCACCCATTTGTGTGTACAGTTGTAGACTAGGGTCAGTTACATGTGCAACAAAATGAACTAATTGGCACTAATTAGCAGCTGTGTATATAACTGATTTACATCCCTATTCTGTATATTGACAGCCTAAGTTCTATAGCATATAACTTCAAAGGAGGTGCTAATGTGGGAGGAGCATAGGCACGTTAGGGGCGTTCTGACTATTCCTGTATGCACTTTATAGAATAGTTGCATTTATGCACCCAACTGCTGTTTTTAAGAGCTATGCCCAAGGTTTAGTTCATATCTTTAGACTTATACTAGTATTCTATAGCAGATTCAGCATTCAAGTCTATTAAAGAATACTAGTTTAGTGCCCAGCTTTTTTTGGCATCTAACTTTTAGTACCATTTATAGAATTCCCCCCTACTTCTATTCTTTGGCCGACTGACTCCTAGTGGTATGTTGGAATGCACTGCTAAGGATCAGGAGCTGCCATGTTGAAAGATGGTGGGAGGGGGTCAATGGAATGCCCAGGGAAATTCTTGGGGAGGTATTGGGAAGATGTCCAGGGAGATTGGGAGAGGGTTGGAAGGATGTCCAGAGGACACTTAGAAGGGACATGAGAGGGGACATGATCGAAACATTCAAGATAATGAAGGGAATAGACTTAGTAGATCAAGACAGGTTGTTCACCCTCTCCAAGGTAGAGAGAACGAGAGGGCACTCTCTAAAGTTAAAAGGGGATATATTCTGTACAAACATAAGGAAGTTCTTCTTCATCCAGAGTGTAGTAGAAAACTGGAACGCTCTTCTGGAGGCTGTTATAGAGGAAAACATCCTCCAGGGATTCAAGACAAAGTTAGATAAGTTCCTGCTGAACCAGAACGTACGCAGGTAAGGCTAGACTCAGTTAGGGCACTGATCTTTGACCTAAGGGCCACCGTGTGAGCGGACTGCTGGGCATGATGACTCAGCAGCAGCAATTCTTATGTTTTTATGTTCCACAAGAACTGCCATTGGCTTGCAGACCTCACAGTGAAGAATAATGTCCTATTCAAAAGCATTCTGTGGCTTAATATCCTGTCCATATAAAGATGGATTATTAATTCCACCATGATTTGAGATAGATGCTGATAGGGACAGGATCAGGCTGACAGAATTCCAATGATAAAACAGTGGGATTTAGTTGAACGATGTGTCTCTGCATCCATCCATGTGCAGTCAGTCATATTTCATATCATATTTATGAAAGAGAAATTCTCTGAGTTGTCATTGTACAGAATATTTTTATTAGAAATTGATAATTACAAAGAAAGCCTATTTTTGGCTTTTGCTTAATTTGAGATACAGAAGAAACATAGTTTTTATTTAACAAAAAACAAAAGGAATTTGCTGGAGGTGAGAAACAGACCAGGTAGAAACCCTGGGTTAGGAAAGGCTAGCTACAGAGCTTGCTTGTCTCATACTCCATATAATTTGGCAGTCTAGAGCTAAAGGCTCGCAGAGAGGCCTGGATTCTTCCCACTTCATTACTGGCCAGCTTGAGCCTGTGCCGTAGCAAACAAGTGAAAAGGTCCAACCGGATTTTGCCAGGTGACAAGCTATTTACCCGATCCCTGATCTCCAAGAGTTGCAACAGAATAGAATCCTGGGAGCCCTGGATGTATGGGAAGTCAAGTTGAAGGATGAGGTCCCGGATTGCATCAGAGTCAAAAGGAATGCTGTAGCCAAAGACCTGAAGGTTATTGATCTTCATATAGCCCAGGTTTCGAGATGGATCCACCAGCTCTAGTGGTTCATAATACATGGTCTCATTGGTGCTCTCATCTGTCACCATGACGCGGCTCCTTAGGTAAACATGAACAGTCTCAAAAAAAGACTTCCATTTGTTTCCAAGGGTTAGTGTCCAGTTTTGACATTGTGGTGACGTATCTGCTTTGGTCCTTTCCCAGTCGGGGTAGCCACTTTCGCCAACTGGCATGAACCAACTCTCTGAGTGGCTGCCTCCAAAAGGATTGACATAGATAGCCATTAGAGGCTCAAGGGTACTGTTCTTAGTGAGACAGACCTGAAGGGAGAGACCCAGCATGATGTGCAAGAGACCTGGCTTGTATTTGTTGCTTTTGAGTGTCAGCAACATGCGCTTGCGCCAGGAAGGATCAAACCAGCTGCCCAGCTGCATGTCATTGCTAATGAAGATGGCACGAACTTCAATGCGGTTGTCCTGCTTCTGGAGCAAGTACTTAAGTTCCAGATCCTGCAAATCCATTTCCAGTCCCATGTACTGCTCCAGGGAATCAGTCACCTCAGGGCGACACTGTCCTTGGGAGGTGACCAAGTAGCTCAGGTTGCAACTTCCGCATCGGCTGCTATTGTCCATAGCACAGGTGGCACAAGCTGACCCTTCCCCCAAAACACAAGGAATAGTCCCCTGGCACAAAACATGCTCATAAGGACACATGCATCTGTGACTGTGTTCCAGAAATGTTCCTGAGAAGCTGCTTTCACTGCAGTACAGAAGCGACTGAATTCGGCTCCACCAATACGATAAGGATCTAGATAGAAGAAAACAAAGAGTTCAAGTGTTTTTGCAGAAATGTCTGTTCCAGACCTCTTAAAATCCATGAACACAAGGTTTATACACAACGTATCATCTTGCCTATTTTTTTTTAGCTCCATCACATCCTCTTTTCGTTATACTATCTATGAAATAAATATTCCACGCCACACTGTGGGCTTCATTTTCAAAAGAGAAAAACGTCCCAAAAATGGCATTTGGAGGCATTGTTTTACTAAAACGTCCAAATTACTATTTTCAAAACACATTTTTAGATGGTGTTCTGTGCTGTTTGTCAGCAGTGCATATAAATCTCAAGGGGGAGTGTATTGGGCAGAATTAGGTCGGACTTAAGATTTGGATGATGTTCTGCAATAATGGAAAGTGATGAAAACACCCAGGGCGAAACTTACCCCCCCCTCTTCTACTAAACCGTGCTAGCGTTTTTTAGCGCAGAGAGCCGCGCTGAATGGCCCATGCTGCTCCCGACGCTCAGCGCGGTTTCATAGAAGAGGGGGTTAGATGTTTGAGGCTAGACCTGTATCAATAACGAATAAGTACCATAAAGTTGTCCAAACTCACCAGAACGCTGCTGGAGGCATGAAGACATGGCCCCCCCTTACTCTCCCAATGGTCACTGACCCTCTTCCACCCCTCAAGGATGTGAATGAAATAGTACATACCAGATTGTATGACAGCTTCAGATATTATGGCCAGTCCTCTTAGAGCAGCAAGCAGATCTCTGGAGTAGTCTAATGGTCAGTGCAGTGGATTATAGAGAAGGGGATTCAGGCCCATATTTCACTCTAACTAGTACACGGGTGGTAGAAAGTATCAACCCTCCCAAACTCCCCCAAAACCTAATGTAGTGACATAAAGGTGACATCCATTGGCATAGCGAGAGTGAGAGGCATCTGGGCCAGTAGTGCCCCTTCCCCGTCCTTTGCCTTCCACCCCATCTGCTCTTTCCCCATCCCCTCCTGCCACACATGCATGCCTCTTCCCTTCCCCGTACCTCTTTAACATTCCCGGCGCAAGCAGCAACCCCAACCTGCTGCTCACACCAGCGTCGGCTCTTCCTCTGACATCACTTCCTAGGTGCATGGACCAGGAAGTGACATCAGAGGAAGAGCTGCGAGTAGCAGGTTGGGGTCGCTGCTCACACTGCGAACATTAAAGAGTATGAGGGAAAGGAAGGGGCGGGGCAGAGAGGAGGACAGGTGCCGGTGCCTGGGGAAGCATATGGGCTATTGGGGTGGCATATAGATGGGTATAGTAGGATTTGAGTGAGTTTTGGAGGGGATTATAGTGAGATGTATACCTGGGACCTTTTATGTAAAGTTCACTGCAGTGCCCCCTAAAGTGTTCCACTGCTCTGCTGGGATGTCTGTGCGAATCGATTCACTGATTCGAATCAGGTGAATCGATTCGAATCAATTCACTTTAAAAAAAAATTGCCTCCTGATTCGATGACCGACCCTTCCCCCCCGTGCCTTCCTAAAGCAGGAGCGGTAGCGCTGCCTCTTGCTGGCCATCCGCTGCCGCTCCTGCTTGAGGGGGGAGGGTCAGCTGGAAAGGCCTGAATGTTCCCCCCGCTTCCCCGCTCTTAACTTAAGCTAATACGGCAGCCTGCTGGTTTGCTTGTGCTGTAGTGATCCTTGCAGCTGCTGTTGTCCTCAGTGGCACGTTCTCTCTGCTATGGTCCCGCCCCTCCTCTGACGTCAGGGTCAGAATCGCAGCAGAGGAAATATGCCGCTGAGGATGACGGCAGCTGCAGGGATCGCTATAGCACTGGCTGCCTTATTAGCTTAAGGTAAAAGCGAAAAAGCTGGAGGCACATGCAGGCTTGCGGGGGGGGGGGGGGACATGCAGACCTTCGCGGGAGGAGCAGGCCTTTGTGATGGGGAGACAGGCTATCACGAGGAGGGGGGCAGTATAACACATTTGCTATACTCGTATGTTGAAGATTGAGAGATGCCTGCCAGACCTGTGCAGAGGAAGGAGGAGGAAGGGGTAAGAGAGGGGAGGGCAGGGGAGATGCCAGACCTAGGGTGAAGTGAAGGAAAGAGAGAGACCAAACCAAAAAAGGGGGAGGAAAGCAGAGGAGAGGTACTGGACTAATGGAGAGAGGGAGAGAGAAATGCAAGACCACAAGGGGAAATGTACAAGAGGGACAGATACTGCTTGGTGCAGGATGGCAGGAGAGATAGTAGGATAAAGCCTGTACCTGGGGAAGGGGATACAGGAGGTAAGGAAGAGAGAAAGAAGACATGAAACAGAGATAAGATGCTGGGCATGGAAGGAGCATAGGAACAGGGACACAAGGGGGACACTACTAGAGAGGGGAATAGGGACAGGGACATAGAAGAGAGATGCTGGATGAAAGGGTAGTTGAGAAAAGGAGCGATGGTGGATCTGTGGATGGTTGGGTCCATCGCTGCAGCTGCGGGGGGATGGAGATGAAAAAAGGAAAGATGCCAGACCTCTGGGGGAGGAAAGGGAAACAGAAGGGGGAAGACAGAGATGGAAGATGGATGGTTAGCATGGAGAAAGAAGAAAGAAGGAGAGCTGATCAGAAGACAACCAGAGCCTGGTACCAACATGATTTGAAAAATGACCGGACAACAAAAGGTATGAAAAATATTTTATTTTCTGTTTTGTGATTACAATATGTCAGATTTGAAACGTGTATCCTGCCAGAGCTGGTGTTAGACCGCAAACGTGAGCTAGGATTTAACAGAGAGAGGAAAAGTATTTTTTGTTTGTTTATTTTGTTTATACCACAGGACCAGTGTGGGTAGAAGAGAGCAAAGGGGGGTGAAGAGGCTATAAAATAAACCCACCAGGATGTTTGAAAAAAACACCCAATTGGGAAGGAAAATCGAATCAAAAAATCAATTCAATAGGCTGAATCGAATCAAAATTCTTTTTCTGAATTGGGCAGCCCTAATGCTCACATTTAGGCTGACCAGGTTTATGCTAATACTTTATAAGTGAACCTGGGTACCTATTATAGAACAGGCACTTCCCATGCAGCACTGGAGCACCTACAAAGGGGGCTGCTCAGATGTAGAATTGCCCTCGTAGAATTTGTCTTATTTCGAGATTGATTAGTTGGGTAGAAAAGAAAAGCAGAGCCAAATTTGAGTACAGATCTATGACATTGAGGATTAGTGGCGTAGAAAGGGGGGGGGGGAGCGTTTGTCCTGACTGCAGTCTTGCTGAGGGCGCGGCAACTCTCCTCCTTTTCACTCCCTCTGCTCCTCTCATTGCCCCATGCGCGCGCCCCTTTCCTTCGCCCCGTACCTTTTTTTACTTCCCCGGCGCAAGGTTACTGCCCACATTGCAATCTGCGCTCTCTCTGACGCCACTTCCGGGACCTGCAACATCAAAGGATGAGCCAGCACTGAGGTGGGCACATTGCTTGTGCTGGAGAAGTTAAAAAGGCACGGGGAACGGGAAGGAGGGCACGTGTGTGGTGGGGGCAGGGGGAGGGACGCCACTGCCCCCGGATGCCTATCACCCTTACTACGCCACTGTTTAGGATAGCTCTTGAACAAAGGTAGCACTGTCCAATAAAGTCACCTTTACTTTCCGTCTCTCTTTCAGGCCAATGACCTTTCCCTTTGCAGTCATTAATTTTAAAGACAGAGGCTATGTTGAGAAAACACAAGTACCTGCAAAGGTTGCAAGTGCTTTGTATCTGGGTGCAACTGTAATTCAGGTCAAGAAAAAAAAAAAATAGAAAACTCATTGGAAATGGCTAAAATACACTGGTTGGAGAAGCCTGCATGCACTTTTAGCTGGACTGAACAAGGCAATTTTCAGACGAGCCAATTTATCATGATAAATGGCTCTGAATATTGTCCTCCCTATATGTACTCTCTCTGCAAAGAGTAACCCAGGCATCTAATTTAATTTTGGCTGCCTATGAAATAGGATCTAGTGATTGTACAGCCACATGACAAGAGCATATGGGGATCGCTCCTGCCCATGCCAGCTCCAATCTCAAAATGGCTACTACCACGCTTAACAGCAGTCTTGAGAGAATGCTGCTGAAGGTTGTGGCTGCCATTTTTGACAGCAGAGACGGCACAAACATGAGTAACTGGGGATTGCCATTAGACCACTACCAATTGTAAGTAGGCTCAGGTGAGCCTATGGGTGGGTCTGGTGAGGGGGAAGGGAGTGAGAGATACCACTGTTCAAGACTGAGGGTGGGGAGCTGTGCCACTGATTCAGGGATGTCCTGGCCAGTTTCTGATTCAGCTTTAGTTTCCTCTGAAACCGAGCACCAAATTTCAGCGGTAGATTTGGTGTCTGGCATCCTCGATACCACTCTACATTTGGATGCCCAAATATTAGTAGACATTTGGGCAACCCCATTTACATCTGCCACAGATCTGGTATAAATGGGGATGTCCATATGTATAAATGGGGTTGCCCACCTAAATGTGTGCCCCACCTATGGCTGTCCATGCTCTACCTGCCTTATAAATTCATGTTATGCTATTTGAGCAATTAATGACATTGTTATGTTATGCTCACTAAACATAACATAACCAATCTTATATCCCACCGAATCCTCACTAGGCAGAGTTCTAGGCAGGTTAAAATCTGCATATTGCTGTGTAGGGTAATACATAGAATCATACATTCTACCTAGAATTATACAAGCTACATGGAATTGTACATTCAATGTGAAATAAGATCTCTAAAGCGGCGTTCTACTATCATTATGCATGTAAATGTACACAAAAGAGCCTAAATATAAGTATTCTGTATATTTAGGTACATAATTGGTGTGTAGCTGTAAGTGATTTGTTATATAATTCCCCTTCATACATGGAGCTTTAGCAGTAGAATTTTATGGGTTCCATACCTTTCCCTGGGCAATTTGAAGCGAGGCTGCCGATGGCAGTGTTTGCTAAGGTTAAAGAGTCTTCGAACAATCCTCTGTGTCTTTTTGAGGAGCATCCCTAGGCTGGTGCCCAACTGCTCATAGCGGTGCAGGAGCCGGGCATCCATCGCCCAGAGCTGAGAGATGGCCGTGGTGTTCAGGAAGCGGTCTCTGGGCAGCCTCTTCAGAAATGAGTGCAGTTCCTCTGCAGAAACACAATAGGCAGAGAGGTTCAAACTGTGACATGGGATTCCCTTTCTCATGTGGAAGAAAACTAAAGAAAGGAAGCGGGAAAGCAAGTCAACAATCAGTTATTTTTCCATTTCATGTCTTATTCTTTCTAGGGTTACGATATTTGTGAAGACAAAAAAGAGGCCACATGACCCCTCCCATACTCTACCTATAGTCCCCCACCTTTCACCCATTTCCTTGGTCCCCACTTCCCATCCTCTGTACCCTTTTGGTGCCTCTCTCTCTCCCTCCAACATTCCTTCCCCACGAGTGCTTCTCACTCTCTCTCCTGTGGGTGCTTGTTTCTTTCTCTTTCCCCCCATAGGTGCCCCACTTTCTCTCTCCCTCTCTCCGTGCTGTTTCTCCAGTCCCTCTGCATGCTGTTTCTTCAGCCCTCCCTTCCTCCCTCCCTCCATCTGTTTCTCCAGCTCCCTCACCTCTCCTTCCCTCCTCTCCCTCCTTTGACCCCCGATGCTGCTTCCCCTCACAACCTCTTTCTCCAGCTCTCAACTCCCCCACCTACCTCCTCCCTAGTCACTGTAATTCAATCTTCGGACAGCTTGCATGAGCCATGAGGTGAGCCTGCTGCTGTCAGCCTGCCCCGGAAGCTACCTCTCTGCAGTGACTTCCTATTCCTGTGTAGGCGAGACCTGCAGAAAGGTGGCTTACAGAGCAAGCCGGCAGCAGCAGTAGGCTCATCTCGTTGTTGCTGTCAGCTGCCCATAGACTGAATTACAGCAGCCAGGGAGGAGGTAGAGGGGATAGTTGGGAGAGACGGCTAAACCCAGACCCCATTAAAAAAAAAAAACATCCGGACACGTGGACAATCTTTTGAAAAGAGAACATGTCCAGGTTTTCCCAAATGTATGGTAACCCAGATTCTTTTTACATAAGAGTGGTGGGTAGAAAGTCATCTACAAATGACTGCCCACTTGTCTCTACTAGTGCTTCTCAATCCTCTCTTGGAACAATCTTCCCAGTCAGGTTTTTAGGATCACCACAATAAATACGCATGAGGCAGACTTGTAAACAGAGGATCTCTGCTATAAGCAAATTTATTTCATACATATTTATTCTGGTAGTCCTGAAAACCTGACTGGTAATCCTGAAAACCAGACACATCCTCTTTCTGAAGGCTCTGTCGGGCATCTGGGTAGCTTTTTTATTTTACTACTTTTATCCAGGGAAATCTGGATATCTAGTAACCTACTCTTGAACCCTGGCTTGCCCTTCGCCAGGGTCCTGCAGGACCTCTGTCACACCTGGTGGCCAATCAGAGCCCCCACCTGCATCAGTGTACCTATCGGGACCCGCTCTGGCCAGGCCCCAGCCCCAGACCAACAGTCTTCTGGACTCCAGTTTCCATCCATTCATGCATAATATTAAGCTATCTTCAGCAAATGATTTAGCACAGCATTTTGATTCAAAAATTTAAAACTTAAGAATAACAGTACGACAAATGACATATATGAACATCAAATAGTTAACATACAAGGAAATGAAATACCAGCGGATATGATTTGGAGTTCCTTTTAAGATTTAGAATGGAATAATTATATCAAATTATATAACAAGTACACTAAATCATACTGCGTTTTGGACTCCTGTCCCCAGAAATTATGAAAGCAGCTCCATTAGATTTTAAACTAACTTTGCTGAATTATTTGACCGATAATTTAAAAAATGGAAAATTCCTTACTAATAATGGTCACATTATAATAACCCCAATTCCAAAAAACTATAAAGAATCATCAGCATTAGTAACTAACTATAGACCAGTAGCATCCATTCCATTTTTTGTAAAAATCATGGAAGGATTGGTACATACCCAAATGATGGAATATCTTGATCAGTTCTCTCTTTTACATGAAACTCAATCTGGTTTTAGACCTTTGTTTAGCACTGAGACAGTATTTGCGGCCATTTTGGATAATTTACATTTTTTGTTTAGTAGGGGCTTTAATGCTTTGATTATGCAATTTGATATGAGTTCTGCCTTTGACTTAGTGGACCATGGGAAATTGTTACAATGCTTAGACGCAATTGGTATCAGAGGAGAGGTGTTAGACTGGTTTTGAGGTTTCCTTATGTCCCGCACTTATCAATTATGATCTCTCTGATACCTGGAGTAATCCACCTGGCATTCCGCAGGGGTCACCATTATCCCCATTGCTTTTCAATATTTACATGTCATCATTAGGTGCAAAATTGACCCAGCTGGGGATAAAATTATTTAGTTACGCAGATGACTTTACGATCATTATCCCATTCGCTACCTCTCTCTCTGAAGTTATTGATAAGGCAACAGAAGTACTAAATTTGATGGAGCAGTGGATAACTGAATTTAGACTGAAGTTTCATTCAGAAAAAACAAAATTTTTTTGTAGTTTCATCAAACCCGCTTGATACTAAAAACTGTGCATCAATAAACTTAGTTATCCTATTCAATCTACTATGAAGGTTTTGGGTGTAATACTGGACCAGGGCCTAACCATGAAGGACCAGGTGGACTCTTTGGAAGCTTCGGTCCATTAGAGCATATATTGATGTTTCATCATTTTGAATTTTGGTACAATCCCTTATACTGAGTCAACTTGATTACTGTAATATTCCCTATTTGGCAATTTTCCAGAAGAATATGCAGCGATTACAATTGGTGCAAAATGTGGCGGTCAGGCTAATTTTTGGGTTGAATAAGTTCGATCATGTAACACCTTCCTACCGACTTCTGCATTGGTTGCCGATGGAGGTGCGTGTGAAGTTTAAATTTGGATGTTTTTGCTTTAAGGTACTATTCGGTTTAGCCCCTAAATATATAACTGACCTTTTCTATTTCTCAACCAATAGACATAAGAGAAGCTCACACTTGAATTTTGTTTCTCCACTGGTTAGAGGATGTAAATTTAAAAGACATCATCAACATCTTTTCTCATATCAAGCAGCATTATGGGATAAAGATCTGGAACAATTGCTTATGCTTACTACTTATGGGGAATTTAGGAAATACCTAAAAACATATCTGTTCCTGAAGTACTTAGGTAGCTGATTTGTACAATCTTATTCCACAATAACTGATCTCTAGAGCTGCTAGTTACTAGCTTTTAACTTTGTTAGTTCTACTCAATTTTTAGCATTTTTAATCATTGTAAACCGCATAGAACTTCACGGTCCAGTGGTATATAAACTGTTATTATTATTATCCAGCTGGAGACCATTCACATTTTTACCATTGTTGGCGGTGGTCCGGGAGTTCTCTCTGTTCTTCCCGGCCCCCTCCTAATCTTTGCTAGAATGAACACACCTATCCTCCCTTTCCCTGGTGGCTAGCATGCAGAATTAACATGTGCTGTAGCAGCCAGGAGAGAGATCATCTGATCTGCCTGCCCTTTGCTACCGTGGTCTTTCCATCCTGAAGTAGCAGCCCCACTCATGAGCCATGGAAGGACCATAGGAAAGCCTTCAGCCAGACCCCAGGTTGTTGTTTTTTTTTTTTTTTAACTTATTACAGAAGGATGGGGGAGTCATGCTAAATGGAAGGATGGAATAGAAAAAGGGGACCCTGAATGGAAAAACGATAGAGTGGGGACATTGGATGAAAGGATAGGGAGAGAGAAGATATGCTGGATAAAAAGATGAGGGGAGGGAAAGGAGATGCGAAAAAAGAAAAATGGGGAGAGAAAATGGTGACATACTGAATAGTAAAGGGGTAGAGAGAAGATGCTGGAGGGAAGGATGGGTAGAGAGGGGAGGCATTGATGGAAGGATGGGGGAGGGAACATGCTAAATGGAAGGATAAAGAGAGAAAAAAGGGGACTTGTTGAATGGAAAAGGAATAGAAAGATGTTGTAAGGAAGAGTGGGTAGAGACAGAGGGGAGACGCTGGATGGAAATGAAGAGAGACCCGTGCGCAGATGCCTTCCCGATACTGTCCTGAGGTGGAAGCTTTTCAAAACCCGAACAAAAGGTTGGGCTTTGAAAAGCCGTCCAGGCGCCCAGACATGTCCTCTAAAAAGAGGACATGTCTGGGTAAATCCGGATGTCTGGTAACCCTAGACATTCTTGAGCTCGTATATATAATTTCTTTCCAACATTCTACTGGGCTGGAAAGAGTGAAAATGAAACTAGAGAGACCTAAGTTTATATCTCTGTTATTAACTTGGATAGCATGATAACTCTGAGCATCTTAACTATTAATGTTACATGTAGGAGGGAGAAAGCAGCAGTTAGAATCTGAACAGAGATGGCTTTCGTTCTGGATGCAACCTTACCAGATTCCTCAAATTCCTTGTATTGAGTGGCCCAGGCATCCCTGATTTTCAGCAGACTCTCTTCCATAGAGTGAATGTCGGCATCTGGACAATTGCATTCTGGGAAACTGGGGCTGCACTGGCACCAGCAATCCTGCTCTCGGCAGACCAGCTCGCCTTCTAAGCTGCAGGTGATGTAACTCAGCGCAGCCTGCACAAAACGCTCACGCAGGTAATCAGGCAGCAGAACCTGCAAGCCTAGGGTAAAAAAACATTACATCAATCAATACTTAGCAAACTGGCAACGAGCAGAGCCAATTCCTTTTTTCCAGTGGCGTACCTAGCATATGTTAAGATATCATAAGATAAACACTTTCAATAATAAGTATGGTACTGTCCAGTGATATAAAACTAGTGCAGCATAGGTCAGCTCAATCAAAAATTGAAGGAAAAAAAACTCAGAACGGGCCCTCCCACCTCACCAAAACGGCTCAAAGAGGTGGTCGAGCAGTTACCTCACTGGCAAAAAACCTTTATTATATGTTAAAGCCTTGTGCTGTACTGTATTATGCCAAATGAAAGTTTAAACGATAGAGGAAATATTTCCACTTATCTTCACTGATCGGTACCTAGCATATGTGACACCCAGGGCCCATCATTTTTTGGCACCTCCCCCCCATCTGTACGAAAAACATGATTTTTAGTAACAAGCCACATGTCACATGAATACCTAGGAAAAGGTAGCATCTTACATACTGCAGTGAGCAATACAACATCAATACACCGATTGTAAAACTAAACAAGCCAGACTAGTACAGATCAATCCTACAACGTTAATCCTAACAGAAAACCATGTCTTTCGAACACACAGAACACAGAAAACACCTTCGCCTAGTATGGAATATGTCATCACAAACTAACCCCTCCCTCTTTTACAAAACTGTAGTGTGGATTTTAGCCACGGTGGTAATAGCTCTGATGGATGCGTCCAACTATCGCCCATAATCCGTCCACTGGAAATATATATCAAGCCAGAGCAAGAACTGTTATTTACATGATACAATGTCCATGCCCTTGTATTTGTGTGGGACGGACGACTCGTCCTGTGAATATTAGAGTTAATGAGCCTAAATCGAGGGTACACACAGGCAGTGAATCAGCTCCACTGGTCTGTCATTGGACCCTTTGTAAACATACTTTATTAGATCTTAGATGGAGAATCATTGATATTGTGCAGGTAGAGTGGGAGGGTGGTAACACTGAACGCACTTTAAATCTTAAAGAATTACGGTGGATGCACGAATTAAATATGATGTTCCCCGACGGGTTGAATGAAACCAATGACTGGATAATATCAGCTGTCTAATTTTTCTGGTGGGCGGGCATAATATATAACTTTAACTCAGTCCAGTCTTTGATTGGCGCTTGAGCCCTCACGTGATAAGGGGGTTCTTTTCTTTAAGTTTGCTCAGTACGCCGCGGCCATGTTAGAAACACCAGCATGTTATTTGTAAGCTACAAGCTGTTTGCCTGAACTATTCTGGTAAGATTAATCTTAGCTTTTATGTTGTTT
The DNA here is from genome assembly GCF_902459505.1 of Geotrypetes seraphini. Classification (NCBI taxonomy): domain Eukaryota; kingdom Metazoa; phylum Chordata; class Amphibia; order Gymnophiona; family Dermophiidae; genus Geotrypetes; species Geotrypetes seraphini. Next base: position 86,490,380 of record NC_047095.1, read on the forward strand.
AGATGGTTTAGCGTAGTGAAGAACTAATGCTAGCTTTCTATATATTTTTTTCATAGTCGTCACACTATCCCCGACCCTGATGAAGAACGAAATGAGAATGAGGCAGTAACTGTTCAAAAATCAATCAAATGAATCAAAGAGCTAAGTTCACATTTACATATTTATTTATTTATTGAAAGAAAATTTATTAAATATAAGCATAGGCACTTTAAGAAAATTTGACAACAATAATTAATTACACCGATTTAAATAATTCTGGTGAGGAGAACCACCACACAAGATGTGGGGATCTGAGGGACTTCGGTGTATATACAAAAGAGTATGTTTGAAGAATGAGCACTTGAAGAAGTATTATTGACATTAATGCATTAGACACAGGTGCCAGTATTGTTCTTGGTGCTCAAGTTGAGCACGGAGACCTGGAATTCTGTAACAATGTGTGCAACTTTTCTGAATGCCCCTGACATGGCCATGTCCCCTTTTGAGTTGTGTACGATGTGATTTTTGAAAGCCTTGAGTTATAAAATAGGATGCACCTTGACACATGTGCAAATCCTAATTGTTGCTAAGTAACTTTAATAATTAGTTGGTAGTGGCAAATTTATTGCTTGTTAATGGCTCATTAATTAAGTTACATGTGCATCTTGAGATGGCCTGCAAATTCAGGTGCCCAAATCTGGGCACCATAAGTGTAATCTGGGGGTTAATGCATTACTAATGTGATTAACATGCTATGATTTTAACATCTCCCCTTTATCTCTCTTCCTCACTGCTCATCCATCCAGCATTGTCCTGACTTTCTCTTCCCTACCTTCACCACCATGCTGCACTTCCCTATCTTACTTGCCTTATCTCCTCCCTCCCTCTCATTCACTGACTTCTTGGTCACTGGTTGCTTCTTAGGGTCTGCAGAGTGGCTGCATCAGCAAACAGACGACAAACACAGCGACAATGCTTTTATGTGTGCCACCACTGACTCTGCCAGTCTTGGAAACAGGAACTTTCTGGGACTGGCAAAAGCCAGCGGCAGCAAATACTAAAATAAAATAAACTACACTAAACCTTAGGTTTGTATACCGCATCATCTCTACATTCGCAAAGCTCGACACGGTTAACAGGAGTTAGGGTAGAAAGGAACTCCAGAGGAAGGAAGGATGAAGAAGAAATTTAGAGGACTAGAATAATCAGAGAGGGAGGAAGAGTTACATTTTTGAGAATAGCCAGGTTTTCAGATGTTTACGGAAGAGTTGGAGGGAGCTCAGATTCCTAATAGGGGAGGTAAGGTTGTTCCAGAGCTCAGTGATTCTAAAAGGGAGGGAGGAACCTAGTTTTCCTACAAGGGAGATGCCTTTTAGAGAGGGAAAGGAGAGTTTCAGTTTTTAGGTGGATCTGGTGGAATTGGGGTTAGAGGAATTCCAAGAAAGAGGAATAAAGTGGGGGGAGGATGCAAGGTAGTGTCCTCGCACCTGTCTTCTGTTTGCTGCTGTTACTGTTGTAGCCACCTTTCAGACTGAAAGTGATCAAGTTAAGTCAGTGAGCAAGAGGTAGGGTTACCAGACGTCTGGGAAAACCTGGACATGGCCTCCTTTCAGAGGGCTATCCGGGTGTCTGGATGGACTTTTCAAAACCCAGCAGTTGTCCGGGTTTTGGAAAGCTATGGGCCTGTGTGAAGGGTCTTTGAGCATGCACAGATTACGTCGCACCTGTCTGCGCATGCTTGGAAGCCTCTAGACATGGCACGGAGGTCAGGAATAATGAAATGAAGCTTTAGGGGGCGGGGCTTGGGGGAAGAATGGGGTGGGACTGAAGGTGAAATGGGGCGGGGCTTGCAGCAGACCAAAAGAGGAATGGGGAAAGGCCAGGGCACAATGGGGCGGGGCCAGGGATCTGGGATTTTGCCTAGCAAGAGGGAGGGGGAGAGGAAGGCAAGAAAACTGGGAAAATGTAAGAGGGGAAGAGAAAGAGAGACAAGGACGATGCTAGATGGTGAGGGGAAAGGGAAAAAGATAAAAAAAGATTGATTAAGGGGACAGGGGAGAGAGCAAAGGTCCTCGATAGCTTGGGGAGGGGGAGAAAAATAGAGGCATTTGTCAGTACTTTGTTGCAAACGGGTAGTATGCAAAAGCCTAAGAATACTGTAATTATTTTAAGCAAACAGGAATGGCAGTGAAAGGCTGACACTATTTGAAAGAGATAAATAAACATGACACACTCTCTATTTTGTGTGTGTTAAGGCTGCACATAGATTAAACAATTTTAACCTCTCATGTAGTCTCAGTGTATCAGAAAATAAAACTGGTTTATGTGATTAATCTTGATATTAAAATTTGTAATCACAATTCATCATGCAATTAACATTTTTAATCGATGAGCTGCTAACAACCTGATTTAAAAAGTGTTTAGTTCTATAAGATAGCATTGTTTTTATAATGCAAAACTCTGCTATACAGGAGGTAATAGGTAGGACAAGGTTGTTATGGTGACTTCTGTCATCTTAAGCAGTATATGAAGGAATTTCCATCAGTTCTTAATGAGATAAAGTGTGTTTCTCCGGTGGGAAAACAGGCCCATGTTTTAGTCTCATAAGTAACTGCTCGATCAATGAAGCATAAAACTCTCTTGATACATAATTTGATTGTTGATTATCATTTGGACATCCTATGCATTACCAGCATTTGAAGATTAGATTCCAATATTATTTAATGAATGTTGTTTCCCTGGTTATGCCTGGAAAATGCAAATGAGGAAAGATTAAAAAAGGTGGTTTGGGTAATTTATTGGAAATCTTTCAAGATCGGTCTTTTAAATGTTCCATCAGGCTCACAGTTTGAGATGCTTGCAATTATTTTTTCTATATTTATTCTATATTTAGTATACAGTGCTTCCCTGGTCATTCGCGGTCAGCGATTCGCGGTCCCAGTCATTCATGGTATTTTCTGACCGCGAATGACCAGGCAGGAGTGGACAGCCAGAGAGGCAGGAGAGAGCAGCCGGAGCGCCGGTGAGTGAAGGAAATCACTCGCGGTATGCTCCGACCACCTCTTCCTGCAGTAAAGTCAGGCCTCACCAATCAGGAGTTGCATGTCAAAGCAGCTCCTGATTGGTGAGGCCCGACTTTAGTGCAGGAAGAGGCGGTTGGAGCATACCGCATGTGATTTCCTTCACTCCCCCGGTAAAAACCGTATTCGCAGTTTTTCAAGATTCGTGGGGGGTTCCTGGAATGGAACCCCCGTGAATATCGGGGGAGTACAGTATTTCCCTTTTAAACTGATATTTAATAATTATTAGTTGGTCGCTGAAAACTTGCTTTCATTAGATCTACTACTACTACTACTATTTATCATTTCTATAGCACTGAAAGGCATATGCAGCGCTGTACATTTAACCTAATCTAATCTTTGATTTTTTTAATACCGATTCATCTCAACAGGAGGGCTCAACTCGGCTAACATAAAATTATACGGAAGATTAGAACAGAAACTATCCCCCTCTTTTACAAAATTGTGATAGCAGTTTCTAGAGCGAGGAGCCGCGCTGAATGGCCCGCGCTGCTCCTGACGCTCATAGGAATGTCAGGAGCAGCGTCAATGAGCGTCAGGAGCAGCGCGGGCCATTCAGCATGGTTCCCCGCGCTAGAAACTGCTATCGCAGTTTTGTAAAAGGAGACCTATATCTTTTAGGCCACAATTTTATGTTTTATGATTGATTATTTGAAAAAGAAAGATCATTAGTAAATTTCTGAAATAAATATGTCTTCAGTACTTTACGAAAAGTGGGTAGATGAGAGAGCATTCCAAACTTTTACGAATAAAAAAGAAAATGATCGACAAAAATTGGCCATAGTTTTTATTCCCCTTTACATCTTGCTACATACGAGGAGCCACTGAAAAGTTCTCAGCCCGTTCAACAAAGGTGTGACAGTCTCCATCGAAGGCTATACACTTAGTTCAGTGATTTTCCACGTTTTTTGTTCTGTAGTCTTCCGACAGAATTTAAAAAAGTGGACTTGGGGGAAGAACTGGAGTTATATGGATGTCAGCAATATTCAGGGCTGGTGCCCACGTAGCTAACTGGGCCTGCATAAATAGGAGGATTAACTTTACCTGGTTAGCTACGCAGGTACTGGCACTGAATATTGGCTGACACCCACATAACAGTGGGATTGCCAATTGAATGTTCCCCTGCCTTTTCCAGTCCCCTGATCCCTCCACTCTGATCTCCAAACCCTTTCCCTAATTCTGACCTCTCTCCCTCCCTAGCTCCCCAATTGGAATTGAGAGCCTTCCCTCCATTCTGACTGCCCTCCCTCCCAAGCCCCCCAGTGAGCACTGATAGCTCTCTCCTGATTCTGATCTCCCCTTCCTTCTGACCCCTTGAGCACTGACAGCCCTCCCTATATTCTGATCCTTCTCCCTCTTAAGACTCCCTGATAAGTACTGAAAGCTCCCCCCCCCAAACCCCTTATGAACAGTGAAAGCCCTCCCCTGTTCTGTTCCCTTCTCCCTCCTGACCATCCCCCTCACCATTCCCTAGGCCTATCTATATAATCTGTGGTAGACTAGGATCTAAATATCAGGGGTGATGCCCACTCACTCCTGCCCATTGTGGCTCCAGCTCCACACTGGCTGCTGCAACCTCTAGGGGCAGCCTTGCGGTACTACTGCTAGCACTGTTAGACTTCTATTAGAGGCTACAGCAGCCATTTTGAAGCTAGAGCCAAGAGAGACAGGAGCGAGTGGAAGGATGCCTCAGACTGATACCCTTATGCGGGTCCTGACCTATGTTCAGCCAGGAGTCGTATAAGAGTCTTATGCTTGTCTTGACTGTATATCAGCTAGGACTTGCATAAATCCTGTTGGCAAGTTCTTGGCCAGTGCCCAGACATAGCCCAGCATTGAATACCGGGGCCTAATTTTGCCCACAGCAGTCAGCATTTACAAAAATGCTGCCCATCATCAGCTAAATATTGACTGATTAGAAAACAAAGCATGATGTCTGTTTTGTGCAGGAATTTTCTGGAAAGGATGATATTAGGGTAACCACAATTGTTGAGGTTAATGACTGAAATATCAGGAGGAGATTGACATTAATTGAGGGGGCGGAGACAATGCTGAAGGTTTGCCTTGGGGAGGGGGTGGTTAATACTGTTGTATCAGCCCTGGATAAATAGTTGATCTTTTAATGCTGAAAAGGTAGTTAAATGTGTTGATTTTAATATATAAGGAGTAAATAATATTGTAGTACCAGCGGAATAGTACAGGGAAGAAATGCTTAATTGTTGATGTAAATCCTGTGGGAGAAGGTCCTGTGCTGTCCTATTAGCATGAAGGAAAGGACAAGAGTGTACTGCTTTCGAAATATGAATTGTGAACTCATGCCAACGTTTAAATGAGAATATAAAATATTAAAATTCAATAATGCAATAAAGCAACATACCTCTTCACGTCTTCTTGGCTAAGTTTTAGAGTGGAAATAACTGCAGACCAGCCTATTCTTCCACTGGCTTCCATTTTCCTAAATGTCCCTCTCTGAAAGATTCCCTCCTTATCCTGCAGTGCTAAAAGTACCTGTAAGGGTGTCTATCTCAGGATGTGACGACATTAGAATACTGGTTCTCAGTTCTGCTAAGGAGAAAACCATCCTGAATCTCTGATATGAGAAGTGATTTTTTTTCAATTAGTAAACTGAACTGAGCTATGCTAGAAGTTCACAAACACACCGGGCAAATGGTTCTGTTTTATCCAGTGACTTTGTCACCAAAGACACCCTGGAAGAACGTTCAAATGAGTGCACAGATGATTTTGAAAGGGTATGCCAGACTGTAGCACCGTAAAAGAATATATGAAGAACAGAAAGAAAGCAGTATGGGTCTAGACTAGAGTCGGGCTGCTATTTGCAACGGAATAGGAAATGTTAAACGACATATCCCATTGTGGTTGCATGCCGCTAACAAAAACAAGCAAGAAATATACATTTTGTGGGTATTTTTGTGTTTGCCGATAAACGTGCACACTATGAGGGAAATTCTATATATGATGCTAAATGTAATATGCTACTTCCACACCAAAGTTTCAGTTCAAGATGCCTAAATGGGGCAGAAATGGCCAATCCATGTTAAAACACACTTATGCACCCATTTATAGAATAGTGCATAAGTGTTTCCATGCCGATCTGCAAAGAGGGTGTGGCCATGGAAGGGGCTGGGTCATTCCCTTAAAATGTGTGCAGGCCTAGCTTTATATGTGACAGAATTTGGGGAATCCGCATCCAACTTGGTACCGTGATTTACAATTGGTTTCAGCTGGTTTTCAAGGATGGTGCTGAAAAGTTCTCAGCCCAACCAAGAAGAGAATGACAATGATCTGAAACAATGGCAAAACAAAAAATTTCATTTCTGAAATTTGGCACTTAAATGACATAAGATACCACTCTTTTCAGCTACAGTGGCAAAATAATGCTCAGAATTTAGGAAGTTGGTGGGTTGGGCTGAGACCTTTTCAGCCCCTCCTCGTATGTAATAAAAGTGAGCCAAGTACAGGGAAATCAAGCCACTGTGACATCACTGATGAGGTTGGCTCTTATTGGTGGAATGAGGCATTATGACATCACAATCTCAGCTCTGGTTACCAGAGACTGAAATTCTTTACACAGCCCAGCCAAGAAGAGAATAAGATGGATATGGTTCAATCAATGATCTGAAACAATGTCAAAAAGCAGAATTCCGTTTCTGCAAATTGGCACTTAATGAAATAAGATCCCACTCTTTTCAGCTATAGTGGCAAAATAATGCTCAGAATTTAGGAAGTTGGTGAGTTGGGATGAGACCTTTTCAGCACCTCCCCGTATGTAATAAAGGTGAGCCAAGTACAGGGCAATCAAGCCACTGTGACATCACTGATGGGGGTTGGCTTTTATTGGTGGAATGAGGCATTATGACATCACAGTCTCAGCTCTGGTTACCAGAGACTGAAACTCTTCACACTACCAGGGGGTGCTGAAAAGTTCCCAGCCCAGCCAAAAACAAAAAACTGTGGATACAGATGTTCTGGAGATAATTTATTAAACACTGACATATAAAAACATGAAAATTCAATTAAAAAAGTACAATGATAAAAAAATACAGTGATAAAATTCTTTGTCGCTTCACCGCGCCCTCTTGACACCAAAACCCCACTAGACATCAACAAACATAACTACCCCATACAGCCCACCATTAAAATACTGGGTGTAACTCTGGACCAATGCCTCACCATGAAAGATCAGGTGGACTCCCTAATCAAAAAGAGTTTTTTCACCCTCTGGAAACTTAAATCCATTAAAGCATACTTTGATAACTCTGCCTTCAGAATCTTGGTACAATCCCTCGTATTAAGTCAACTCGACTACTGTAACATCGCCTACTTAGCAATCCCCCAAAAGCATATGCGACGATTACAACTAATGCAAAACACTGCGGTCAGACTAATCTTCGGTCTAAAGAAGTTCGATCACGTGACGCCATACTTCAAACAGCTACACTGGCTGCCGATGGAAGCTCGTGTAAAGTTTAAGTTCGCCTGCCTCAGTTTTAAAGTTTTATACGGTCTAACCCCTAAATACATCACTGACCTATTCTCCTTCTCAGCCAACAAACACAAGAGAAGCTCCCACTCGCACTTCGTTTCTCCCCCGGTTAGAGGATGCAAACTAAAAAAACACCATGAGCATCTTCTCTCACATCAGGCTGCTCTATGGGGTAAAGACCTAGAACAACTCCTATTGCCCACCACTTATGAGGTATTCAGGAAACGCCTCAAAACCCACCTATTCCTGAAATACCTAGACAGCTGACCCACTTCCCTCCTTCCCCTCTCTTGCCCTTTCTCCCCATTGTTCCCACATCCCTTAAGTTAACTCAACTTGTACGTCAACTCAACTTGTACTCCACTAATCTTCTGTAAACCGCATAGAACTTAACGGTATTGCGGTATATAAACTGTTATTATTATTATTATTATAAAAATCCAACTGGACCCTACACATGTTTAAAGACAATAGACTGTTTTCAGTCTAATTCTTTATATGTGAGTTTGCAAACCACCGGAACCCTGAGGAAGGCGTGTTTGCCGAAACACAGACCGTGTAGGGTCTGGTTGGATTTTTATCACTGTATTTTTTATCATTGTACTTTTTAAATTGAATTTTCATTGTTTTTATATGTCAGTGTTTAATAAATTTTTGTTTTTGTTTTCATCAGTGGATTGTTTTCACTGTGGATTATTTGGTCTCCCCATTTTTCTTTGCCCCTCTGACCTACAGTCATTTCAGACACCTGACAGGCTGTTGCTGTGGAACATGAACAGGGTGTTGCCCCTGATGTGCACTGGACCAGTACCTCTTATTAATTTTCAGCAAGATACGATCTTTGCGGTTACAGTGTCCAGAATATGGAACTCCTTACCAACATTTATTAAGGAAGAAAAATCACTAAGTAAATTTAAAGGACTGTTAAAATGCTGGTTGTACAAGGAAGTTGTATGGTAGCGAGAGAGTGGGCATCTGTCCCGCTGCAGGCTGGGCGGTGGTTTTGCTTGGCAGAGGGAGAGAGTGGGCATGTCTCTTGCTGCAGGGTGGGGGTGCAACTGGGCAGCAGCGGTTTCGCTTGGCAGTGGGAGAGAGTGGGCATCTCTCCCGCTGGGGGGGAGGGGGTGTTGTTTGCGGCAGGAGAAAATCAGCAAGGAGAGAGAATGAGCATCTCTTCCGCTGCATCACAACATGGCTTATTAGAAGTCTTTGACACTGCCATGCCAGGGTATAAAATAGTGCAGTCACCCTGGACCAGTCGATAATTTTTGTAGCTGAAAGCTGACGCTGGTTTTAGAAAATGGCTCGCCAATTTTTAAGAATCCACCGGAGGGCTCATTTCAGTGTTGAAGAGCCCATTTGCATGCCAGTGTCGGAGACTGCTAGAAATGTTGCTAAAGACAAAGCTAATCTGTTTAGATAAACCACCCCAAAATGCATGCAGACTAAACAGTTTAGCAACGGCATTAAAGTTTTGAGAATCTGCACCTCACTTCCTCTTCCTTCTCTCTTTAACTCGTCTTTCAACTTCTCTTTTTTTTTCCTGTGATGTGTCTTTTTAGTTTTTTTGTGCCATTTTCATTTTTGTTCTCGCTCTCTTTTTTAAAAAAATTCCCCTCTTGTCCTTTCTTGCATTTCCTATTAGCTCCTCTATTCTCCTGTTCTTGTAGCTTCTTCTTTCCCCAGTCTTTCTATCATTCTCCCTCCTCCCACCACTCTGGAGCTCTTGTTTTATCACACATAGGGACATTTTCTTACCTAGTAGCTGTACCTTGTTCTCAGGGCTTCCCACAAGGACAGAACTGACAGAATCCAAATTGTCGTAGTTACTACACCCCAAAGGACCAGTTCGGGTTTCTGTTACCTAGGCAACAAAAAGACACCAACATGTACAGCACAAAAAGCCAAACAGTTCTTTAATAAAATATTGTCTCATATTTTCTATTTGAGTAAGCCAGAACCAAACTTGCTGATTCATACAAAAGAGAAGATAGTGAAGAGCTCATAGGTTTATATAAACACTTCTTTTTTTTAATATTGATACTGAATTCCTGCTGCTTTATAGAGGTTCTTACAATTCCATCTGAGCATATTATTCTGTATTTTATTGATTTATTTTAAATTTTATAGTCCTACAACCTAGGCAGATTAGAAAAAACACACAAAATCAAAACAATAAAATATACAAAACAAAGACCCCATCCATACATGCTTTCTTCTGCTGTCATGCTACAGTACATCTCCTAAAACTTTTAAACATTAAAAAAAAAATAAAAATGGCTCTATCAATCTGAAACAGAATCAGGCTAGTAGTGATCCAAGGAAGTTAGGCATTAAAGCTAATACTCAATCACTGCCTCTTACACAAATAAGTCATGTGTAAGTTAGTAAAGGATGTCAAATCTGTACAAACGCAAATGTACAAGATTCAGATCATAAATATATTCATAGCAAACATAAAGATGGATATTGAAGAAAAGCAAAGAATATCAAAATCCCCTATACTTTTACTTCATCGACTACAGCAAAACTTTTGATTGTGTGAATCACAATAAACTACAGAGAACAATAGCACAAATGGGAATACCTAAACACATAACTCAGCTGACAAAGAGCCTCTACATAAGAACATAAAAATTGCCGCTGCTGGGTCAGACCAGTGGTCCATCGTGCCCAGCAGTCCGCTCACGCGGCAGCCCTTAGGTCAAAGATCTAAATGAGTCCAGCTTCACCTGCGTACGTTCCAGCTTAGCAGGAACTTGTCCAACTTTGTCTTGAATCCCTGGAGGGTGTTTTCCCGTATAGCAGACTCCGGAAGAGTGTTCCAGTTTTCCATCATTCTCTGGGTGAAGAAGAACTTCCTTATGTTTGTACGGAATCTATCCCCTTTTAACTTTAGAGAGTGCCCTCTCGTTCTCCCTACCTTGGAGAAGGTGAACAACCAGTCTTTATCTACTAAGTCTATTCCCTTCAGTAGCTTGAATGTTTCGATCATGTCCCCTCTCAGTCTCCTCTTTTCAAGGGAGAAGAGGCCCAGTTTATCTAATTTCTCACTGTACGGCAACTCCTCTAGCCCCTTAACCATTTTAGTCGCTCTTCTCTGGACCCTTTTGAGTTGTACCGTGTCCTTCTTCAAGTACGAAAATCAAGAAGCTGCAGTGAGAACAGAATATGGTTTCGTAAAATGGGAAAGGGGGATGATAATGCATGAGTGTTTACATAACTGGTAGAAGGTGCAGCCAGGGATACTCCAGAATATCAAAGTGTCTGTAGAATCTGGGGTTTCCCTTTCTGTGAAGTGAGGGCTAGGATCTGTGAATTGTCAAGCCAAATTCGTTCTCTTCAAAATTGGTACAGACTTGACACCAACTTTTTTGCTAAATCTGAGGAAAATTCTAGGATTTTGCAAAGGTATGGATCAAAACCGAACCAGGTAGGGCGAGGAATTTGCTATTATGATAAAGCACTGAGTTACCAAACATGCTTCTACCATTCTGAGCCATCAAAAAGAACCAATGAAAAGAGAAAAAAAAGGCCATCTATGTCTATATGAACAACTACAACGTATTTGTCCTGCTATGATCTTAGTGCAGTGAATGGAATACTTATCTAGACTTTTCTGTAGCATGAACTTGTGCCTGTTAAGACAGTTGAACAATTATAGGCTGAAAAACAGAATGATGATTATACCAATTTCCAGTCAATATTAGATCTGACTCCTACTTCGCTTTCTCCCCAGACCATGGCTGAGTACTTCCATGACATCCACAAAATTACCCTTGAGTTCTCAACCGATCCACCTCAGTATCTCCTTCCTCCGGCCTGCCCTGCTAACCCTCCGCCATCCCCTGCCATTTTTCATCCTTCCCAGAAATCAATGAAGAGGAAACTACGTATCTTATTTCCTCCTCCAAACTCACTACCTGTTCATCTGATTCCATTCCTACCCGTCTTCTGATTACCATCTCTCCTACTGTCATCCCCCCATCTGCCATAACCTCTTGCTCTCCATTGCGCCAAATTTGCTCACTTTCACAATTTTTATGTTCAAAATCTCTTAATATTCTCATTCATTCTCTGGTGATCTCTAAAATTGATTATTGTAATGCCCTTTTTAAGGGCATTTCTCAGAATGAAATAAAACGCTAACAAATTATTCAAAATGCTTCCATTAAACTTATAACTAAAACTAGGAAATTTGATCATGTAACACCTCTTCTTAGGAAAGCGCATTGGCTTCCTTTATCTCACCGGATAACATATAAATTATGTATACCGGTACTTACTTTTAAATCCCTGTTTTATAAAACTCCAGCATTCATCTATAAATTATTAATCCCTTATATTCCAAATAGAATACTGAGATCCAACGAACAAAATCTTTTGACGATCCCTTCTCTTAGGATTATTAATACAAGACGGCAATTTATTTTTTCTGTTACTGCACCTCAAATTTGGAATTCTCTCCCTATTTATTTAAGGGAAGAACGCAATCTGGAGAAATTTAAGAGTAATTTAAAAACTTTTCTTTTTAAAGATGCTTTTGATAATTAGTTAGCAGTCTGCTGGTCAAATTTTTATTTCCATTGTTTAATTTTATGACTATTGTTTTCCCTACCTTTTGTTTTATTCCCTGATTGTCTTACTTTTCTTTAATGATTTTGTATTTCATTCTCCTTTTCCCACGTGTTCATGGTTTGTAATGTCTGTCTTTTAATCCGCTCGGATGTAAAATATTGTAAAGTGTTGTATTGTCCCCCAAATACTGTAATTTTAAAAATGTTCATCGCTTAGAAATATGATTAAGCGATTAATCAAAAATTTTATTAAACTTGAAACTTGATGACTTCAAAGATGCTGTTGTTACACTGCTCCTGAAAAAGCCATTGCTGGACACTACCTACCCCTCCAATTATCGTCCTATATCCCTTCTCCCCTTCTTATCCAAACTACTAGAATGAGCTGTCCGCTGCCATTGTCTTGACTTCCTTTTGGCCCAAGCTATCCTCGACCCCCTTCAATCTGGCTTCCACCCCCTTCACGCCACGGAAACTGCCCTTGCTAAAGTCTCCAATGACCTGGTCCTGGACAAATCCAAAGGACTCTACTCCATCCTCATCCTCCTTGATCTATCTAAAGCACTTGATACTGTAGATCACCGCCTACTCATTGAAATGCTGTCCTCGCTTGGGTTTCAGGGCTCTGTTATTTCATGGTTTTCTTCCTATCTTTCCCATAACACCTTTAGTGTAAGCTCTGGAGGAACCTCCTCCGCTGCCTTTCTGCTATTGGTCGGCGTACCTCAGGGATCTGTCCTGGGACCTCTTCTTTTCTCCATCTACACTTCTTCTCTCGGTACTCTAACTTCTTCCCATGGTTTTTCAGCCTGCCTCTCTGACATTGCTACCTGGATGTTTTACTGCCATCTAAAATTAAACATGGCTAAGACTGAACTCCTTATCTTTGCTCCTAAATCCACCTCTTCCATTCTCCCGTTCTCTATCGTTTCATCGGCTCGCAATCTCAGAGTCATCTTCGATTCATCGCTCTCCTTTTCCTCTGATATTCAACAGACTGCAAAAACTTGTCATTTCTTTCCCTATAATATTGCTAAAATCCGTCTTTTCCTTTCTGAGCATGCTGCCAAAACCCTTATCCACACCCTCCTCAACTGTCATCTGGATTACTGCAGTGTGCTCACCAGTCTACTGCTATGTCATATCTCTTTACTTCGATCTGTTTAGAATGCTGCTGCATGCCTCATATTCCACTAGGGTCAATATACCCATATTACTCTTCTGCTCAGGTTGCTTTACTGGCTCCCAGTCCGTCTCTGCATACAATTCAAACTCCTCTTGCTGACGTTCAAGTGTACTCGCTCTTCAGTTCCTTGGTATCTCTCCTCTCTTGTTACCCCCCCCCCCCATACTCGCCTCTGGGAACTCCGCTCATCAGACAAGTCCCTCCTTTCTGTACACTTCTCCTCTACTGCCAACTCCCGTCGCTATCCCTTCTACTTTGCTGCGCCGCATGCTTGGAACAACCTGCCTGGCTCGCTACGTCAGGTTCCGTCTCTAGCAGGATTCCAAGCCAGACTAAAAACCTACTTATTTGAAGCTGCTTTTAAACACTGACCTAACCAGCATATCTGTCTTTCATTCCCTTATCATATTACATTGGTGGCTTCTATCCCGCCAATACCTTTCAGTTCTAGGCAGTTTACAACAAAAATTAGCCTGGGCATTCCCAGGGAGATTACAGATATAGTATGCGTCGGGCTCCGGGGAGGGTCGTTAAGGTTTAGTTAGATCATTTGACAAATTTCTTAAATAGTATTGTTTTTAGTTCTTTCCTGGGTGTTTTGTAGATTGGAGAGGTGGTGGTCTAGTCTCACTGTTCTGGTGGCTAATGGTCCGTCATATTTTTTTTTTGCTTTTTATGCCTTTGATTGGGGGGGTGGGTAAAGTGTGCTTGAGTTATCCTTGGTCTGGATGTGTTTTACCTGATTAGGCAGTTGTTCAGATAGCTTGGTCTGTTTCCTTATTGTCCCCTACCACCTTTTAGCCCCTTCTGTGTGTCTGTCATAATTAGATTGTAAGCTCTGCTGGGCATGGACCGTCTATGTACAAAGTACAGTGCTGCTTGCGCCTGGTAGTGCTATAGAAATAATAAATTGTTGTTGTATCAATGTAGCTAATCTGCTAACTTGTCATATGTTGAGATAAGATAATAAAGAGATTAGGGTCCTTATTTTAGAAGCCCTATTCATCCTTTATCTCCTTTATCCAGGAAAATACTGGCATTTACACATTGATATTGCACACATGTGTAAAGCCTGATTTTAGAATGCTATTCGTTACATATATAACATAAGAACATAAGAACATAAGAAGCGCCATCTCCGGATCAGACCTTCGGTCCATCAAGTCTGGCGATCCGCACACGCGGAGGCCCTGCCAGGTATACACCTGGTTTATTTTATAGCCAACCATACTTTATATGCCTCTCTCAAGGAGATATGCATCTAGTTTGCTTTTGAAGCCTAGGACTGTCGATTCTGCAATAATCTCCCCTGGGAGAGTATTCCAGATGCCAACCACTCTCTGTGTGAAGCAGAACTTTCTGACATTATTCCTGAACTTGTCCCCCCTTAGCTTCATTTCATGTCCTCTTGTCCGTGTCAAATTGGACAATGTAAATAATCTTCTCTGCTCTATTTTGTCGATTCCTTTCAGTATTTTGAAGGTTTCGATCATATCCCCACGCAGTCTCCTTTTCTCAAGGGAGAACAATCCCAGTGTTTTAAGTCGATCCTCATATACCAGTTTCTCCATACCCTTCACTAGTTTGGTTGCTCGTCTGTGCACCCTCTCCAGCAGTTTTATATCCTTCTTTAGGTAGGGAGACCAATGTTGGACACAGTATTCCAAGTGTGGTCTGACCATTGCCCTATAAAGCGGCATTATAACTTTCTCCGATCTACTCGAGATTCCTTTCTTTATCATGCCCAACATTCTATTTGCCTTCTTTGCCGCTGCCGCGCATTGTGCTGACGGCTTCAGGGTCCTATCTATCAGTACACCCAGATCCCTTTCTTGTACACTTTTTCCCAGACTTGCACCTGACATTCTGTACTCGTATTCCTTATTCTTACTGCCTAAATGCATTACCTTGCATTTCTCCACGTTGAACTTCATCTGCCATTTCTCCGCCCATTTTTCTAACCGACACAAATCGCTCTGGAGTTCCTCACTATCCTCCTGCGATCTGATTGCCCGGCAGAGTTTTGTGTCATCTGCAAACTTGATGATCTCACTGGATGTTCCGTTTTCCAAGTCATTGATATAAATATTAAAAAGGATCGGTCCAAGTACCGAGCCCTGGGGTACACCACTAGTCACTATCTCCCAGTCGGAGAACTTCCCATTTATGCCCACTCTCTGCTTCCTGTTATCCAGCCATTTGCCTATCCATCTTTGTATATCTCCCTCTATGCCATGGCTTTGTAGTTTCCTGAGAAGTCTTTCGTGTGGAACTTTGTCGAACGCTTTCTGGAAGTCCAAGTATATTATGTCCACCGGCTTTCCACTATCAATTTGCTCGTTCACGGTCTCAAAGAATTGGAGTAAATTCGTCAAACACGATTTCCCTTTCCTGAATCCATGTTGACTGGGTTTCATCAAGTCGTGTGTGTCCAAGTGCTGAACTATGCTATCCTTGATCAGTGATTCAATCATCTTGCCTGGGACAGACGTAAGACTCACAGGTCTATAATTGCCCGGTTCTCCTCTCGATCCTTTTTTGAAAATTGGCGTGACGTTCGCTTTCTTCCAGTCGTCTGGTATCTGACCAGTTCTGATTGACAGGTTTGCAAGTTTTTGCAATAACTCTCCGATTTCAACCTTCAATTCCTTCAAGACTCTCGGGTGAATTTCATCCGGTCCAGGGGATTTGTCACTTTTAAGTTTGTCGATCTGGTAGTATATCTGATCTAAGTTCACTTCAACTGTGGTGAGGCTGTCCTCTATTTCTCCTGTAAACAGTTTCTCCGCTTCAGGTATTGTTGAGGTGTCCTCCTTCGTAAAGACGGACGCAAAGAAGGAATTTAGTTTGTCTGCGATTTGTTTATCTTCCTTGATGTACCCTTTTCTTCCCTGGTCATCCAGGGGTCCCACTGCCTCTCTTGCAGGTTTTTTCCCTTTCACGTATCTAAAGAAGGGCTTGAAGTTTTTGGCCTCCTGGGCTATTTTTTCCTCATAATCCTGTTTGGCATCCCTCACCGCCTTGTGACATTTCTTCTGATCATCTTTATGTTTGTTCCAGGCTTCGGTTGTCTTTATGCATTTCCATTTTTTGAAAGAGTCCTTCTTTTCTTTTATGGCTTCCTTCACCTGTATGGTAAGCCATGCCGGTTTTCCTTTGCCTTTAGTTCTCCGATCTTTAGAAATCCTCGGAATGTAGAGATCTTGCGCTTCTGCAATAGTATTTTTCAATAGGCACCATGCCTGATCTACTGTTTCAAGTTTGTCCACCATCTTCTCGAGTCGTTTTGTTACCATGGCTCTCATGCAATCATATTTACCCTTTTTAAAGTTTAAGGTGGTGGTTAAGGTTTTGGCATGTTTCCCTTTCCCGATGTCCAGTTTAAAGTTGATTACATTGTGATCACTCGTTCCCAGTGGAGCCATGACTTCTACTTCTGTTATCGGTCCCGTGAGACCATTTAGGACCAAGTCCAAGGTGGCGTCGCCTCTTGTCGGCTCTTTTACCATTTGCTCCAGGAAGCAATCCCCTAGCACCTCCAGGAACTTTGCCTCCTTGCCGCAGTTGGAGGCTCCTAGTTTCCAGTCTATTCCTGGGAGATTGAAGTCTCCCAATATAACTACATTGCCTGTCTTGCATACTTGTTTGATTTCCTCCATCATTTCTGAGTCAGTGTCTTCCGCCTGTCCTGTACTATCTGTAGATTGAAAGGGGCATGGTTTGGGCATGACCAAAATCTACATATATATGTCCTAACATTGGGATTTCCAACTGCTCCTTTGCACATCTCTGCTTTGAGAACTGCTCATTTCACCCAGCCTTTTACAGGAGGAACTAAGGGAGTTCTTATCATTAATCCACCACTGCTAATTCCCCCCTCCAAAATGCACATAACTAAAAATTTGGGCTTCTGTTGTTAATCAACATGTCTTTGTATAGATTTGTAAAAGGCCCAACATACCCATGTAAATGCTGGGAGCCAACTTTGTTCTCACAAATACAAATACAGTACTATATGTATTTTAGAAAAGGTTTTATGTTGGCACATCCTTTTTCTAAAATACGATTGGATCTAACGCAGCTGGAAAAGTGGGCCGAAAAATGGCAGATGAGCTTCAACGTGGGGAAATGCAAGGTCATGCACGTGGGGAAAAAGAACCCGATGTTCACATACAAAATGGGGGGAACACCACTAGGGGTTAGTAACCTGGAGAGAGACCTGGGAGTGATGGTAGACGCAACACTGAAGGCATCGGCGCAATGCGCCACAGCCTCTAGGAAAGCAAACAGAATGCTGGGTATCATTAAGAAGGGTATTACAACCAGGACGAAGGAAGTTATCATGCCGCTGTATCGTGCAATGGTACGGCCGCATCTGGAGTACTGTGTCCAGTACTGGTCGCCATACCTCAAGAAGGACATGGCGGTACTTGAGGGAGTACAAAGAAGAGCAACCAAACTGATAAAGGGAATGGAAAATCTCCCATATACCGACAGATTGAAGCAGTTGGGACTTTTCTCCCTGGAGAAGCGAAGACTTAGAGGAGACATGATAGAAACCTTCAAGATCCTGAAGGGCATAGAAAAAGTAGACAGGGACAGATTTTTCAAATTAAGGGGCACCACAAGCACAAGGGGGCATTGGGGGAAATTGAAAGGGGACAGGTTTAGAACAAACGCTAGGAAGTACTTTTTCACTCAGAGGGTGGTAGATACATGGAACGCGCTCCCAGAGGCTGTTGTAGACAAGAAAACACTAAATGGTTTCAAAGAAGGTTTGGATAGATTCCTAGAAGAAAAAGGGATTGGGGGGTATAGATAGGTATAGACCATTGCTCAGTCAATGGGCCTGATGGGCCGCCGCGGGAGCGGACCGCTGAGCAGGATGGACCTATGGTCTGCCTCAGCGGAGGCAACTTCTTATGTTCTTATGTTCTTATGTATTCATGCCTTAGCCTTGATGTTTGAATTTCAGTTCCACTTCAGTACCTTGTATTCCAACTATGCACCAGCACTCACTCTATTCAAAAAGAATTGAGACAAATTAAATTTTGTTTTTTTTAAACTTTATTTAGTTTTTAATGCCAACAAAAAGAGAAAAGGCTCCAAAGGAGTTCACCTGGGTGTATCCTCAGCGCATGAGCACAAAAAGCGCCCTACAGGAAGTTCCCAGGACTGATTAGTCTCCCTGTGTTAACCATTCTACAATTTTAATTCTTCTCAATTCTTTTTGAATAGAGTGAATGCTGGTGCATAGTTGGAATACAAGGTACTGAAGCAGGTCTGTATGAGTGTTCTATATTTGAAATTGACCCTTTCATATTTATATAGAACTTTAGGCTTTGTGATATTTTTGAATTTCAGTTCTTACATTCAATCTAAAATGGAGCTATATATGTAAAGTTAGCATTTGTCTTTATAATATGGATCACAGAGAGAATCCTTTCTCCCCCTATTTTACTCTTGTTCTTCTTTCCAAAAAAAAATTTGTTAGTAGATATTCCTAATTACAGAGAACACAGTAATTATTCTAAGGAGCCTCTCTGCCCAGTGATATCTGAGGAAATGAATCTTGAAGACAGAGTTGCAGTTTTTCCAGCATTAACAATTTACAAACTGCGTCTTAGAATTTTTATCAATGATCTTGGCAATATTTTGTGTACGAAGACAGACTCACACTGTAATTTGTTAGTTCCACAGATGGGATTTGATACTTTGGATAAAAGGGAAGAGTGATGACAGATGAGGTTCAGTGTAGCAATTGGTAATGATGGACATAGAACACATGACTGACCATGTGCAATATAAACCCTATGGGATCAGACTTCCTAACAATAATTAGTGGGCCAACTGTTCATGTTGGTTTTCAAGATGACAAGTTTATAAATTCAAGTGCTTCCTTCCCCTTATGCATCTGAATTGTCTAGAAATGTACAGTATTTCTCCTCTTAAAATTGCCACATTGAGATAAAGAAAAATAGTTCAGAAGAGAATTGCACTCCTTTGACCCGTGGTCTTCTTTCAGCCTAACCAATTATATTATTCACAGAAACCACTGATTGCTCCAGGAAGAAATCAAAAGAAAATTGAACTCAAGGAGCTTTGAGTCGATTTTTACATGTGCTAAATTATGCTATTAAGAGATGTTAGTGAGGTAAAGAGAGTCTGAAAATAATTTCAAAGAGAAGATGAAAGAACTGAGCAAGATATGCTAGCAGCCAAGGGGAGAACAGAAAGATTGAATAATAAAGAGAATAGGAAAGGTTTAGGATTAAAAGAAAGTCATAAGAACATAAGAATTCCCATACTGAGACAGACCGAAAGTCCATCAAGCCCAGAATCCTGTTTCCAACAGTGGTCAACCCAGATCCCAAGTAACAAAACAAATTCTGTGCTGCTTATCCTAGAAACAAGCAGTGGATTTCCCCAAGTCATCTCAATAATGGCGTAAGGGCTTCTCTTTTAGGAAATTAGCCAAACCTTTTTTTAAACCCCCCACTAAGCTAACTGATTTCTCCAGCAATGAATTAAAGAGTTTAATTACACGTGTGAAGAAATATTTCCTCTGGTTCGTTTTAAATCTACTACTTAGTAGCTTCATCGCATGTTCCCTAGTCCTAGTATTTTTGGAAAGAGTAAACAAGCGATTCACATTTACCCTCTCCACTCCACTCAGTATTTTGTATACCTCTATCAAATCACCCCTGTGCTGTCTCTTCTCCAACTGAAGAGTCCTTGGCACTTTAGCCTGTCCTCATAGGGAAGTCATCCCATCACTTTTATCATTTTTGTCACCCTCCTCTGTACCTTTTCTAATTCCGCTATATCTTTTTTGAGATACGGTGACCAGAACTGCACACAGTATTTGAGGTGTAGCCATACCATAGAGCGATGGAAGGGCATTATAACATTTTCATCTTTGTTTTCCATTCCTTTCCTGATAATTCCTAACATTCTATTTGCTTTCTTAGCAGCTGCTGCACATTGAGCTAAGGGTTTCAACGTATCCTCAGCAATGACACCTAGAACCTTTTCCTGGGCAGTGACTCCTAACACAGAACCCATCATCATATAGCTATAGTTCGGGTTCCTCTTTTCCACATGCATCACTTTGCACTTGCTCACATTAAACGTCATCTGCCATTTTGACGCCCAGTCTTCCAATCTCACAAGATCCTCTTGCAATTTTTCACAATCCTCTTGCAATTTAACAACTTTAAACAACTTTGTGTCATCAGCAAATTTAATTATCTCACTAGTTATTCCTATCTCTAGATCATTGATAAATATGTTAAAAAGCAGCAGTCCCAGCACAGACCCCCCTGGGGACCCCCACTATTTAGCCTTCTCTATTGAGAATATTGACCATTTAAACCCAGTTCTCAATCCATAAAAGGACATTATCTCCTATCCCATGACTCTCTAATTTCCTCAGAAGTCTTTCATGAGGTATTTTGTCAAATGGACAATTTTTAAATGGACTACTGGAAAGGAGAAACACAGCAGATGAGCATGAGAGAGAAGAAAGGGTGGTGGTAAAGATATGCCCAGGGATTCAGAGCCTAACATAATTTTCTTGAACTGTTTCCACTGGAGGTAGGAAGTGATTAGAAGAAGGAAGAAGTCTGAAAAGGCAAAAAAAGGGGAAGGATAGGACAGAATAGAAAAGAGAATTCACTCTCAGGCAAAGAATAAATGAGAGAGACTGTAGTACAGTACCAGCTAGTAGTCTTATGAATGTCAAAACAAGTCCCAGGATGCTTTGAGGGTAAAACAGCTCCAAAGAAGACATGTGCTAATTGTTCTGTTGACAGAGCAGGGATGCCTCAAGGCACGATGAATGTCAACTTCATTACTAAGTCCAATGTTCCGTAAATAAGCAGTGTGCAGTACCCCTGCTTCTGCCACCCACTTCCTTTCCGTCTCTCCCTCTTGCTTTCTCTCCCCCCCCCCCCCCAGGGGATGCTGTCAAACAGAAACTGCAGAGACAGATTTTTTAATTGTAAAAATTCAGGCAGGGATGCGGCAGGGACTGCAGTACTGTGTTTAAATGAGCTGAAAATTGGATTAAATTTGCCTCAGTGAAGATGCAAGAAAGGTGTAGGTTAGATGAATATTATACTTTCAAAGATGTACACTCCCTCCCTTTCCACTCCCATCTCAGTTTATGAAACACCTGCTTTACACTACATAAATCTCATTGAATCAGATAAGTACACATTTAGTGGAACTAATATACAGAAAGTCATATGGAAAACATATTTCCCATTTATTGTCTTTAAGATAGATTCATTTTATACTGAAACTACATGCAAAAGTAAGGAATATACTTGTACTCTGAATGCCTGTACACCTTTTGACATCTAGAAAATATGCAGTGCCCTCATCAAGTGTGAAAGCTCTGTGGATTAGACAAAATACTGCAGCTCAACTTGTATCTGGTTGTTCTCGTTTTCTTCAAGTCACTCTAGTTCTTAAACAACTACATTGGTTACCAAATGGAGAGAGAATTACTTTTAAAATTTTACTTCTGATACAAAAAGCTGGGGTTGCCAGATTTTACGATCGTAACCAATCATAGTATCCAGACACTCTAGACCCGCCCCCAGTCCCACCAAGCTCTGCCCCAGTCCCGCCCTAGCTCCGTCCCGCGCTGCGCGGATTGCCTCCTGCCCGACGCGATTGAGAGGAGGTTTTTCAAAACCCATACAAAGTGCCAGGTTTTGAAAAGCTGCCCGGATTCCCGGACATGTCCTCAAATGGGAAAATCCGGACATCTGGTAGCCCTAATCCGGACATCAGGTAGCCCTAAATAAAGCCTTAAAACAGGAATCAAATCAGTATATTTCTATGGTACTCTAAATCAAGCATTAAGAGTGAGCGGGGGGGGGGGGGGATGATTCTTGTCCATTGCAGTTTTGAGGAAACTAGGACAGGAGTTTTCTTGATTTCAAGTCCTGTAGCATGGAATCAGCTTCCCTTGCAGATTAGCTTGACAACATACATAGGGATCCTTTTACTAAGGTGCACTAATGAATTTAGTGCATGCTAACAATTAGCGCAGGCTAAATGTTGTGTAGCCTATGGAGACACATCTTGACAAATTTAAAAACTTTCTTATTCAAGGATGCATATGACCTTTGACTTCCCTACACCTCCTGATTCCAACAAAGGAGGAGCACAGCCTCCCCTTCCTAATATGTCATCCATTTCTATCATTCTGTCCTATTTCAATTGTAGTTCAGCCCTCCTCTCCATTTTTTCCAGAATGTCATGTTATATCTTTGTTCTAGCCCTCCAAAATTTTTTTACATTTTTTATATTGTAACTGTACACCACTTATACAGTTTTTTAAAGTGGTATATCAAATGTTAGTAAACTTAGAAAATTGGACTGCAAGGGACTTAACGCTCACTAAGCCAGTAATGATTTGTCATCAGTTTTTGTATGGAAACATTCCTGAACTGTTTAAAAATAATATACTTGGTTATATACCAAAAAGATCCTTGTGTTCTGAGAATCTAGCCTTGCTGAAGATGACTGTGAATCCAAGACTTGTTGAGACTGGTAAAATGACTTTCTGTTGTGCAGGAGTTAAATTATGGAACTCCCTGGTGGGTTATGTGAAAAAGGCATGTTTAGAAAATTACTTAAGACACAATTACTTGTAGATGCCTTTTTCTAGTCACTAATTCTCCTCTCTGGCAGAGTTGATGAACTTTGCACAATCTTTTTTTTATGCAAGCTATGGTGCCTTTATGCAGTCATGTTTTCTGAGGATTGTTTGTATGTTTATTTTATCATGTTCTTGTTTTAATATTACGTATGTAAATTATGTAAACCGTTTAGTTTTAAACGGTATAGAAATTTTAAAAAATAAAATAAATAATTCATTAGCATATGCTCAATCCATTAGCACACTTTAGTAAAAGGACTGTAGCAGTGCCTAGGTACAGTAGTGCAGTAATGGGGGGGGGACCGCCCCAGGCACTGTGTTGGTAGGGGCACCTCTCCTCCTCCCCGCTCCTTCCCACTCTTCCGCACTCCTTCCCTGCCACATGTACGCCTTCACTTCCTCCCCCCCAAACCTCTAGCTCTTCAGTGCAAGCCGCAGCTCCAACCTGCAGCTTGCGCCGGCCTCGGTGCTCCCCTATGACATAACTTCCGTGTCCCACGACTGGCTGGGAGATGCTGCTCACACCGGGGAAGCTAAGCAGGCACGGGGAAAGGGAAGGGGTGTGGGCGCAGCGGGAAGGCAGAGAAGAGGGTGGAGTACCACCGCTCCCGGGCCCCCGGGCACCTCCGCCAGTGCCTAGGTGCATAAAATCTTTCACAGGTAATTACAGATAACAATTCTTGCCCTTATGTCAGGGAGATGCCATCAAACACAGTGTCACAGTAGTTCGTACTAATGCAGTCATTGGAAAGTATGAGGCCAGAGAATGTCTGAAACTTATTTATTATAAAAACTAGTGTTTAAGCCCGTTACATTAACGGGTGCTAGTAAAGCCTTCTTCCCTCACATGTCCCCTATTTTCAGCCCCAGCTCCAAACCAATTTTACCCCCCCAGCCCCCTTCTCCCCCGGCCCAGTAGCACCTCTTCCTTGCTCCCCCGGTCCAATAGCCAGCACCGCTCCGCACCGCCGCCTCAAGCTGCCAAAAATGGCCGGCTTCTTCCAGCGGTTGGTGAGTGAGGGCGGGAGGAGGGGAGTGGCCAGAATGTTCCCTGCTGCTGGTTTCTAAAATGGAACATGGCCACGGATCACACACCACAGCGGCAGGGATCACGGTGTTTTCAAAGCGCATGCGCCGGTAAGCTTTTATTATATAGGATAAATGTAGGTCATAGAAAACTATTGAGCAAGCTATATAAAATAACAGACTAATGATTATGGATAAATATTTCTGTAAATATATCGGCACATGATTAGTATATATGTAATTGCACTCAGTGATTAGTAAATATAACTAATTATCACACAATACATATATTCTTGCAAACTAAGGTTCCTTATAAGAAATAATAAGTAGCATCTAAAATAAATGACTTGGCAAATTACCAAGGGTCCCGAAAGAACCTCTCCTTAGCAAGCAAAAGATCTCTTATCTAACCTAGAGAACTATAGGGAAAATCTCTGGTTCTCACCATGCGCTCAGCTGTTGTCAGCAATGGACGGTGTGAAGAATTTCTCCTTAGAGCTACAGTTTTATCAGCGAGTTCCCGACGTTCGGACAGATGAAAAATCTCAGCTCAGCCACGGTACAAGGTCTCTCCGCAACAGCACTCAGCTGCAGATCCTTCAGGGTCGTAATTCAGAGATAATGTTCATTAGTGTCCAAACACTGACAGTCTCTGCCCCTCTACCGAGGGTAGACATGACACCCAGAAGATTCTTCTCTTCTAAGTTTGTTTCTCCTGTATGCACAAGAGAACTCCACAAATTCAGATGTGAACTCCAGGTTGCGCAGGTTCTCCATCTCTTAGTGCGCACAGGTGACACACAAGGACCAATAAGGACCTGTCCAGCAGGGGAATTTCGGTGACACTGAAAAATAGTGAATAGTCTTCTTGTACAGTCCACTGGGCAGTCAGCATGTCTTGCCAAGATGATAAGAGAACAAGACACTGTTCATAGCAATGCCTGCAAAACTGTCTCTCCTCCACATGTTCTCATAGCAAAAGAAGCCCCGTGCTGGTAAATGACCTTGTAAACAGCTCCAGGAGGGGGAAGATGGTTCTTTGCCTAAGTTGTAGGCCTGAAACCTCCAAAAGGTAGAGCAGGGATAACCCCTATAGGCAGTGGCATAGTAAAGGGGGGGTGGGGATGCGGTCCACCCCAGGCGTCGTCTTGGTGGGGGCACCTATCCTCCTCTCTACCTCCCTGCTCTTTCTCCCTTCTCCCTCCGCCGTGCGTGCTTTCACTCCCCCCCACCCATCGTAATTAGCTTTTCACAGGCGTGAGCAGCAACTCCAATCTGCTCTCCAGCAACGGCTCTCTCTCTGATGTCATTTCCAGGTCCCGCGCCTAGGAAGTGACATCAAAGGGTGAGCCAACACCAAAGCAGGGCAGCAAGTCTGTGATGCTGCTTGCACCGGGAAAATTAAAGACGTACAGGGAAGGGAAAATGTATGCACACGTGGCGGGCGGGTGGTCAGGAAGGAGCAGGGGGCAGAGAACAGGGCAGGGGAGGGGCGCCACCGTTCCAGGGGAGGGAAGGGGAGGGGCGCCACCGGCCCAGGTGCCACTCACCATCACTACACCACTGCCTACAGGACCCCAAGGTCAGGTTTTAAAAAACTACTGAACAAAAAAATTGCTAAGATGTCTGTTTAGATGTACATTAGTTAATGAGATGAGGGTCAGACATAAACAATTCTATTGTTTATGGTATTGACATCATTTGATGTGAGATTTTTAGTTATAGGTTTTGTTTCCCTTCCCTTCTCTTATTTTTATTATTACAATGTAATTAACCTTCCCCACCCCAAACTCCTCTCGTATCTAGTTCTGTCAATGTCTTAGGGCTCCTTTTATAAAGCCGCGTTAATGCATCTTTGTAAAAGGAGCCCTTGGTCTCAATTTGCTTTTAACCCGCTTTCCATTTTTTTAAAAATTTTTCTATTTTTAGTATTGTAAACCAACCAGATACATGTAGATGGTCGGGATATCTAATATAATAAAATGCTAAGCGCGCATGCGCACTCCTACCTGCGTGTTGCCTGATCTGTATTTCTGTGGAGGAAGGAGTGCACATGCGTGCCTACAACTGCCCCACACTCGCGGGGGTGGGGGATGACTGTTGTTTGCTTTCTCAATTTTGCCGGACATCTCGGGGCTGGGCTGGAGGCTGCAGCAGCCACCACTCTGCAATTCCGTGCGCCGCGAGGCCCAGCCTGCCGCTGCCCACCCAGGTCTCGCTCGCTGAGTGACGGAGCCGCGGCCCTGCCCGGAGCCTGGCCGCAGCCCGGGTCACAGTGCCACCCCACGGCCGCCAGCGGGAGCGCTGCAGCTCCACGTGCACGGGGACCGACGTGCTCCTAAACGCAACGGACGCACGCCACTCTATGATAGTGACATGCGCTTCCTAAGAGACACCGACACAGACCTCTCTACACAGTGAGTATGCACTGCTACGTGGGCATCACATCCACCTTTCTCAGGATACAAAAACCCCAAATTTATACAGCCAAGTCTAAAGCCCATTCTTATAGGGAAGTAGGGTGGGGGGAAATGCTGCTGCACAGGGACATGGAGGGGGAGGGAATGCTGCTGTGGCTGCTACACAGGGAAGTGGGGGGAAAGAAAGAAAGACAGCGGGAAGAAGGCAGACAGAAAGAAAAGAAGAAAGACACAGGGGCAGGGAGAGACACAGAAAGACAGACAAAAGGGGCCAGGGAGAGAGACAGACAGAAACAAAGACAGCGGGAGGGAGAGAGAGATAGAAATAAAGAAAGACAGACAAACATATATTCTAGCACCCGTTAATGTAACGGGCTAAAATACTAGTCAAATTATAAATAAACTTAGAAACTTGGGGCTCCTTTTACGAAGCCACGCTACTGGTTTTAGTGCACATATCGGATTATCGTGTGCTAT
This sequence comes from Geotrypetes seraphini, assembly GCF_902459505.1. Taxonomy (NCBI): domain Eukaryota; kingdom Metazoa; phylum Chordata; class Amphibia; order Gymnophiona; family Dermophiidae; genus Geotrypetes; species Geotrypetes seraphini. The sequence goes on from NC_047095.1 coordinate 86,517,305, forward strand.
AGCGCGTGCTAGCCAAAAATCTACCGCCTGCTCAAAAGGAGGCAGTAGCGGCTAGCGCACGCGGCAATTTAATGCTGAGGAGTAGTGGCTCGTGGCCAGTAGGGGGTGATGTTTATGGGACGGTAATGGAATAGATATCAGAACATGATGGTGCAGTATTTTTGTGGAGTTTTTCTACAAAAGTGCCTGTTTTTCGTATGATTCTGGGTACTTCTAGTTAGATACAAGCATATGTATTAGTTAAGGCCACACCCAATAGAAGCGTATGAAAAAAGGTGAATAAAAATCTAAATATAAATGTAGCTAAAGCCAGAAAAACACACTACAGATTAATATAAGGGAAAGAATGGTGTTCTTTTTGTGTACTTTGCTGTTGGGCCAGATCATGAAGGAAACCAGAGGAATCCATTTTGGTTCTCTGTCTTTTCTATATCTTCTCAGTCTTTGGAATTCATTTTGTTTTCCAAATCTTTGTTCTCAGCATTGTGGTGTTAATTAATGCCACATGTGCTTTAGACTGATTAGGAAGATAACGTGTCCCAAACTAAGATATAACAGGAATTAAATATAGTTATGAATGAAAATTATGAATGAAGGCTTGGCCAAGCAAGTATGAATCAAGCAAATATGACTGGAGTGTGTGTATGGCTGTGTGTTGAACAAAAGAATTGGTAGAAGAACATAATATATATATATTTGCAACCTAAAGAAATTAAAGGGCACAACATCTGGACATAATTAACAGTCTCTAGCATAGAGAGAGGGAACCAGCCCCTCCTCCTCCAGACTAAGGCTTCTGTGTAATGGCTATGTAATTTGAACCTGTCAGTTTCCTCTTTTCCTCTAAGGCTGACTAATTTTCAGCATGGTTCATAAGGCTGAGAACTTTTCAGCACTGAAGAATTTAGAACTTTTCAACAGCTTGTTTGATACATAGACAAATTGTCTGAAATAAGTTTTAAGAATGATAAAGGAATATTGGAAATGTTATGAATATAAGCAAACAAATGTAATTTTTACTTTGTCTAACTTTTAAGACCACCCATGTTAATTGTTATTGGTTGAGAGACTGATGTTGTCACAATAAGCCAAAAGTATATAATAGAGGGTCATGAGATCCTGAGGTGAGCTTGTTATCAGAAGGCCAGCATTTGGCAACTATAACAATCTCCCATTAGCGCAACTGTTAATGCAAGCAATTATGCTTTATTCTTTTGAATTTCATAATGGAAAAATAGAAACAATAACTCAATAAATCTTAATTATAATTTTTAAAACCTTGCGCTGGTGTCACTTTGCATGTTTTATTATTTTTCAAACCTTGAGCTTTCAAGAAGGCGTCGATGTCCCTTGCTCAGTGCGTGCTATTCCGCATGTTAAGGCCCTAGAGCGACTTTGTAAAAGGAGCCCTTGGTTTAGTCCCCCTTTTATTAAGCTGCTTTAGGGGTTTTTTTATCCCTGGCCATGATGGTAAAAGCTCCGACGCTCAGGTAAAAGCTCCGACGCTCATAGGAATTCTATGAGCGTCGAAGCTTTTACTGCAGCAGTCGGTGATAAAAAAATCCTAATGCGGCTTGATAAAAGGAGGCCTTACACAGAACATCAATAAATGAACCATAAACTGTAATCATAAAATATTTCCAAAGGATGTTAGATGTTTATTTGACTGTCCACTGGCCAACACTGTTTCACAGCTTATAATATTACAAGATCACTCGTGGCAGCCATTTTGATGATAGCTCTGCACGGGGCAGGACTTTAGGACGATCGATCCTGCCCTACGTCACCGCTAGACCACCAGGTCTGAGATGCAGCGTTTCTAAAAAAAAAAGCAAATAACCGAATCCGTAGGTACTGAAACTGTGGATTTGGAGGGGGTAATATATTCTAATATTTGACATTTGCTCTTTTCTGATCTGAAGCAAAAGGTGTTTCCTTCTAAAGCTAATCAAAAATGTATTAAGTTAGTCCAATAAAAAGGTGTCATCTTACTTTCTTATCTATGTTTTGTCATCTTAATAAAGTTTCAAGTTTCAAGTTTATTATGGGACTTGATAAATCGCTTAATCGGATATTCTAAGCGATTTACATTTAAAATTTACAATATAAAATCAAAGAACAATAACAATGCAACATAATAATACATACAATTTAAATAATGGCTAAAATATTCTAAATTTAAACAATGTTAAACACTAGGAAAGGAAGGGTGAAATATAATTTTAAAGTAAAGAAGAAACATTAAGGGCAAGTATAAAAAGGATATACAGTAGTTAAAACATGTTCAACCAAATAAATAATTCATGAAATATAAAATTATGTAGAAAAGGCATCTTTAAAAAGGAAAGTTTTTAACTCAGTTTTAAATTTTCCAAGGTCTTTCTCCTCTCGTAAAGAAATAGGGAGGGCGTTCCATGTTTGAGGTGCCGTACAAGAAAAAATAAGTTGTCTTCTTGTATTAATAATTTTTAAGGATGGGATCGTTAGCAGATTTTGATCGCTAGAACGTAAAATTCTCTTTGCAGAATATGGAATCAGTAATCTATATAAAAAAGCAGGGGTCTTATTAATCAAAGTTTTAAAGATAATTACACATAACTTATAAGTGATTCTGTAATTAACAGGAAGCCAATGAGCCTCTTTGAGAAGTGGTGTTACATGATCAAATTTCTTGGAATTATTTATTAATTTTATTGCTGTGTTCTGTATAATTTGTAATCGTTTTATTTCATATTGTGCCCAGTCTTTGAGGGTCTCAGTGCTCTTCTTCTTCTTTGTTGATTGTTTTATTTCTCTTTTTTTACCAACAAGAGTAAAATAGAAACATAGAAATAGACGGCAGATAAGGGCCACGGCCCATCTAGTCTGCCCACCGCAATGACCCTTCCCTACCTAACTCAGTGAATAGATCCCACGTGTCTATCCCATTTGGCCTTAAAATCAGGCACGCTGCTGGCCTCAGTGACCTGAAGTGGAAGATTATTCCAGCGGTCAACCACTCTTTCAGTGAAAAAGAATTTCCTGGTGTCACTGTGCAGTTTCCCTCCCCTGATTTTCCATGGGTGCCCCCTGGTTGCCGTGGGACCCTTGAGAAGGAAGATATCCTCTTCCACTTCGATGCGACCCGTGAGATAATTGAACGTTTCGATCATGTCTCCCCTCTCTCTGCGTTCCTCGAGTGAGTAGAGCTGTAACTTATCCAGCCTTTCCTCGTACAGGAGATCCTTGAGACCCGCGATCATCCGGGTGGCCATTCTCTGGACCGACTCTAGTCTCAGCACATCTTTTCGGTAATGCGGCCTCCAAAATTGCACACAGTACTCCAGGTGTGGTCTCACCATGTATCTATACAATGGCATAATGACTTCAGGCTTACGGCTGACGAAACTCCTGCGTATGCAACCTATGATTTGCCTTGCTTTGGAAGAAGCTTGCTCCACTTGATTGGCAGCCTTCATGTCCTCACTGACGATCACTCCTAGGTCACGTTCTGCTTCAGTTCTTGTTAGGATCTCGCCATTTAGGATATAAGTCTTGCATGGATTTTGGCTGCCCAGGTGCATGACTTTGCATTTTTGGGCATTGAAGCTGAGTTGCCAGGACCTAGACCAGCGCTCCAGTAGTAGTAGTAGTGCATCATGTTGTCGGGCATTGAATTTTTGTCTGTTGTACTCTTGGCCACTACATTGCTTAGTTTGGCGTCATCAGCGAATAATGTTATTTTACCTCGGAGCCCTTCTGCCAAGTCTCTTATGTAGATGTTGAACAGGATCGGGCCCAGGACGGAGCCCTGTGGCACTCCACTGATCACCTCTGTCGTTTCGGATGGCTGAGATGATTCACTGGTGTCCAGATCAAAAAGCCTGATCGTCCAAGTACCCATAACCAAAGCTGGTTTTAGACGTATCTAAAACCAGTTTAGGCCTTTTCCCTGCCTCTAAATACATAGAGCAAAGAGGCATTTTTAGAGGAGGGGAAAAGGCGGGAGGTGGGCCGACCTACACTTAGTCATACAGCAGGTATAACCAAAACTTTTGACAGGTTGCCTAGTTGGCACTTCTACGTTTTGACTTAGACCAAGTCAAAACAGGTCATAAATGCCGAAAAAGGGGCCGCTGAGCTGATCACGGCTGCTGCGATGAGCTCAGCATCCATAGCAACCTGCCCACCTTCCACCGCAACCATTGTGGCAGGAGAGATGGCTCATCTCCCTTGCTGCGATAACGATCCCGAAGTGCCGCCAATCGCAGCACTTGGGATCGCTATTGTGGAAGGAGAGATAACCAATCTTTCCTGCCACGATCCCCCCCCCCCCGATTAGATCGGGCAGGAGGACCTGCCTGCCCGGCAACTCCCCACCCCTCCCGACACAATCGTGGCAGGAGGGAACCCAAGCCCTCCTGCCCCGGCGAACCGCGGCTTCCCCCAACAACATTGGGGCAGGAGGGAGCCCAAGTCCACCTGCCCCGGCGAAACCCCCTATCCCCCACCCCCTCTAAGATATGGGCAGGAGGGATCCCAGGCCCTCCTGCCATCATCGCACCCTCCCCCACGATCGCCCACCTGAACCCTGCGGAACCCCCACCCGGCGACCACCATCCCCCGACACTCGCCCGGTACCTTAAAAAAGTTGGCCGGCTGGACGGGTTCCAAGCCCGTCCATCTGGCAGGCCCACCATACTCAGAATGGCGGGCCTGATAGGCCCAGGTGCCTCAAGTCCTGCCGACAGGTGGGGCCTGGGGCTCCTGGGCCAACCGGAATAGGCACATGGGCTGGGTTCTTAACATCATTCTTTACTAATAATGAATATGGAAACTATGAAAAGTATGTTGGACAGTGGGAGGGGGAGAGAATGGTTCAAAATCTATGTAACATTGTAAGTAACAGCAATTTGCGAGACAGTATGACGCAGGACCTGCTTTTATTGGAACATTGGTCCTTGACCTGACAGCTGAGCTTCAACGCTAAAAAATGCAAGGTCATGCACCTTGGTAATAATAATCCGTGAGACCTGGGCTAGAACTGCAGCAGAACGAGATTTAGGGGTGATCATTAGTGAAGACATGAAAACTGTCAATCAAGTGGAGAAGGCTTCATCCAAGGCTAGACAAATGCTGGGTTGTATCCGTAGAAGTTTTGTTAGTCGGAAGCCCGAGGTCCTAATGCCATTGTACAGAACCATGGTGAGACCTCATCTGGAGTACTGTGTACAGTTCTGGAGGCCACATTACCGTAAAGATATGCTGAGAGTTGAGTCAGTTCAGCGAATGGCCACCAGGATGGTCTTGGGGCTCAAGGATTTCTCGTACGAGGAAAGGCTGAACAAATTGTGGCTATACTCTCTCAAAGAACGCAGGGAGAGGGGAGACATGATTGAGACATTTAAGTACATCACTGGTCGTCTCGAGCTGGAAGATGATATTTTCTCTCTTAAAGGGCCCTCGGCTACAAGAGGGCATCCGCTGAAAATCAGAGGCAGAAAATTTCATGACGACACCAGGAAGTATTTCTTTACCAAAAGAGTGGTTAATCATTGGAATGAGCTCCCAGTGCAGGTGATTGAGGCCAGCAGCGTGCCAGATTTTAAGAATAAATGGGATGCCCATGTCGGATCTCTAAGAGGGTAGAGTTAAGGGGATGGGTCATGAGAGTGTGATCTCTCAGAGGGTTAAGGGGGAGGGTTGATAGAGTGGGCAGACTTGATGGGCTATGGCCCTTTTCTGCGGTCATTTTTCTATGTTTCTAAGCAGACCATGGACAGTTTGTTCTCTGGTCCATCGTAAAAATGTCTTATCACTGAAGTAATTAAACAGCTGTCCCTGTATATCAGTGATCAAAACATTGACAATGCTAGGCAGGCTAGATTGGCCATATGGTCTTTATCTGCCTTCATTTTTCTTTAATGTAAGCAAGTGACAGCCACTTGGCCTACTCTGCTTGCTCATTTGTACCTGCCCTCTTTCTAGTCACAGACCTTACTTGATCTGTGGTCCTCTGCTTTCCCTTCTTGCTAATAATGTCCCTGTATGTCTCTCCTATGCATACTTACATTATGCCATTTTGACTCTAATTACATCTGTTAAAACCTGTTTCCGATATCCATTACCTTGAGTGAAGTATTTTCTCACATTCCTTTTAAGCTCCTCTTTCTTAGGCTTCAAATGATAAATCCTTGCCCTTGAGCTTTTCATTCTATAGTTAAGCTCTGGAACGCCTTGCCAGATGTTGTGGTAAAAGTGGATAGCGTAGCTGGTTTTAAGAAAGGTTTGGACAATTTCCTGGAGGAAAAGTCCATAGTCTGTTATTGAGAAAGACATGGGGGAAGCCACTGCTTGCCCTAGATCGATAGCATGGAATGTTGCTAGTCTTTGAGTTTTGGCCACCGTGAGAACGGGCTACTGGGCTTGATGGACCATTAGTCTGACCCAGTAAGGCTATTCTTATGTTCTTATTTGCAGGTTTCGAGCTCTTCTTTTCCTTATTCTACAAAGTATATCTTAAGCCTATAAATCTCTTGGGACAATGCCTCCAAATGGGTCGGTTTTGTGCATCTATTACGAAATTATTCTGAAAGTTACTATGCCAGAAGTGGGAGAACACTGAGGAGTATGTGGCATCTTCAACAACAGTGGAGAAAAGGCCTCAAAAACACCATGCAGCACATTTCACTAACATTGTGACAAGCTGCCTTAATGCTATCACATTAGATCTTACTTTTGGGTGGCTGCGTCGTGGAAATAGGTTAAATGAGGGATTATTGCCCTGAGGAAACCCCCTATGGGTGAAACATGTTGGCGTTTCTATCCCTCCAGATTCACTACCCAAGCTAAGTACCGCTCTTATAACTAAATTATTTCACTAAACTATTTATATAATAATCACAAATCTTTATAAAAAAACGACCCGGTGACGATTGGGTGCATAAAGCCAAATGTTATGAAAGTTGTTGAACATTTGGTGGCACTTCTGAGGGCCGGAAAGAATTGTATGAACTACTTTGCACATAGAAGGTGGTGAAGGGGAGGTTTAATTATAAAACCCCTCTAATATCATATTATTTGACACTTTTAATTGACTGCTATTTCAAGCCACGGGCCAATTTAATGCTATCACAGGCATAAAAAATACTCCACTCATAAAATACTTTCCATATCTCACAAGAGAACATCCCACTAGTGTGCACACTACAAAAATAAAAAAAAAGCAAAAGTAAAACTTAGCTGTCGGTTGAATTCTTCAAACGTTCCATGACACTCCTAAGTCAGGGTATGTAGAGCATGATCTCAATTTACTGCTAATGCTTGCTGTAGTACTTGCATTGAAGAGAGCTTCTCTCTGGAGTTCATATGATATAACATACATAGGCAGCCTTTTCAAATGATCACACAAAACAATAGGAAGTGCTTCTTATGTTTCTGCCATGCTTTCTTGAGCCTTGACTTGAGGAGAGTGTGGTGTAGTGTGGTTAGAACTACAGCCTCAACACCCTGCGGTTGTGGGTTCAAATCCTGCACTGCTCCTTGTGATCCTGGGCAAGTCATTTAATTCTCCACTCCCCCAGGTACATTAGATAGATTGTAAGCCCACTAGGAGAGATAGGAAAATGCTTGAAGTACCTGTATGTAAACCCCTTTGAGTGTGGTCGTAAAACTATACAAGTTCCTAATCCCTTTCCCTTCCTTGAGGATCTTCGCTCTTTATAATCCACACAATAATCACTTGGTATTGACACCTCTATCATCAATGCCATTCTCATATTTTTCTCTTTCGCTACTGAGTCTGGTTTTCTTGCATCCAGATTTTTACTGGCTGGAACAGAAAATGTCCCAGCTGAAAATGACCTCTTCATGCTCCATAATTCTCTGTGGGTTGTTATCTCAGGAGGAGCCTAATGTTAGTGCAGTGGCTTGAGAACCAGCTTTGATTCCCGTTACAGCTACTTGCAACTCTGGGCAAGTCACTTTACCCTCCATTACTCCACGTATGAAACAAGTATCTGTATATAGTACGTGAACTGCTTTGATTGTAACCACAGAATAGCAGTATATCAAATCTCACTGTGCCGCAAACTTTTTTAGCTCCAGCACACTAAACGGAACAAATGTTTTCCATGGCATATTATAATTGAAATTATAAAATTGTAAAAACCAAAAAAAACTAACCCCCCTCCCCCTTTTACAAAATCATAGCACGTTTTTTAGTGCCGGCCGCAGGAGTAACAGCACCGATGCTCATAGCAATTCTATGAGCGTCGGAGCTGTTACCGCCGTGGCCGGCGCTAAAATCCACGCTACGGTTTTGTAAAAGGGGAGGTAAATTTGAGAGAATCCATCAGACTGTCAGTGTCTCGCAAACTTTTTTTTTCGCCCTGTCACTCTAAAGCAGCAAATGTTTTTCATGGCACACAAAATAGAGGACACATGGCCCCGCCCTGTTCTGCCTGGAGCCCCACCCTGTTCCACCCCAGACCCACCCCCCCCACCATTCCACCTCCCAGCCCCGCCCCAATACAAACCTCATCTCGTCTTCCCTGAGCTCGGGCCCATGTCTAGACTCCGAGCATGTGTGGACGGCGATGCAATGATGTTGCACTCATGCGTGCATGATGTCATCACATTGATGGCCGTGCCCTCCACACGTGGCTCTGAGCTCTCATGCTGACAAACATTTACAGAGGTACGCTGGGGAGTGGAGAAGAGGGGAGGCACCGGCGCTGGCAGTGACAGACTTGCGCACACGTCATCTATCCTTGAATCACTGGCGGCACGCCCAGAATCTCTCCATGGCGCACAGTTTGTGATACACTGCTCCATGTGAATGTAACCGGGCACTGATCGACATTTAGACCGGAGCCTGGTTAAACTCAGGGCTCCTTTTACTAAGCCGCGTTATAGCGCGTGCTAAATTGCCACGCGCGCTAGACGCTAACACCAGCATTGAGCTGGCGTTAGTTCTAGCCACGTAGCACGGGTTTAGCTTGCGCTAAAATGCTGCGTGCACTAAAAATGCTAACGCAGCTTAGTAAAAGGAGCCCTCAGTGCATAAAATTGAGACAATCTTTTTTCTGTCCTAACTTTATGCATGTACCTAGCCAGTTCGCAGTCTGAATATCACTGCAAACTAATTGGGGCCATACTCTGCCCAAACTCTACTCTCAGTCTGCCCCTAACCTTGCTGGTTAAGGGTTCGCAATTCTGCAGCAATATTTACAAGGCTGCCTGGTTAAGTGCCACAGAATATTGACAGTAAGTCCCAACCAAGCGATTTACATGGCTGATAAATTCTTGTGAATATCTATTCTCCACTTCACATCTTATATGGTACGGTAGGATAAGCAATGATGTAATATCAATTTCTAATCAAAAATGTCTTCGCTCAACAGTTCCATTGTAGGAGACATTTTGTTTTAATAAAATAATTCATCAAAGGCTCTTAGAAGTCCACAGAGGCCCCCTCAGTGCATTGGTAAGGACTGTCTCTGATTCTGTAAGACTGTACAAGTAACACATGCAGACCCTTGACCCTGAATAAGCCTGGATTATCAGACTTTTTTCCTCTCCTCGGTCTCTTTGGGTGAGGGCACAACAGTTTCAAATGCACTCTTTCATTATTTAGGTTTTGTAAGTAAACAAAAGTCCAAGTTGTCCTTCAGTAGCAACACAGAAAATAACCCGCTGCCCTCTGGGATATCTCGCCTTTGGTATAGGAAAGGTATGCCCATAGACAGCTTATCTTGGCTATTTCTCTATCCAGCTCAGAGGAAACTTATGGCACCTGAAGGTCAAAAACAATCACATTTGCACTGGCTTACTAAGGAATTCCGCTTCCCCCCCTCTCTCCCCCCCCCCCGGCTCTCCCCGCTCAATGGACATAGAAGCATTACCTTGATAGCTGTGGTTGCTATCTGGATGTGGTGAAGTCTCCGTAATGTGCTCTCTCGGTCGATGAAGTACGACGCAGCCAGCTGGTGCAAGGTCTCTAAGGACACCACGGAGTTGTTTGCATTCCCAGTACTCGCCTCCAATTTTTGGCTCAGCCTCCGTTTGTCTACAAAAATGGTCAGGGACTCTTCTCCTGTATGCCACAGAAACAGTTACCTTTGCTTGGCTTGAATTCCTCAATATTTATGCTCTTTAAAATCACAGCGATAGAGAAATCCTGCCAAGAATAAGCAATCTGCAACAGACCCAATCCTTTTTCTGAGCCAGAAATCAGTGATGTGGAAGACTCTTATATGTGTCTGAGCCAGAAATAAAGTAATTTGTAAGGTACTTTTGAAAGTTAAAATTACACTATTCACAAAACCATTTGATAGCATTCATGTTTCATAATCTCAAGCCCCTTGTCTTAAAGAGATACTGTACTTTCCTAATGTGGAGTAAGTGCAAAAGAGGATAAGATAGAATCCAAGAATATGTTATTAATTCATGATAATTAAACAGGAGCAAATGTTAATGCCTCACATTGTCATTAGGCACTGTATAAGCTTCATCCGCTGGGTTCCTACCTACATATTTTCTCCACTGCTTCCTAGTCTTCGCTTACAAGTCCTTCAGGATCAGGCTACTTATTAATAGTGCACTCAGCCAGATTCTACAGATGGCACCGGTATAGGATTACCGGATTTTCCAAATGGTAAAACCGGACCCATGGCCCTGCCCCCAGACCTGCCCTGCCCCGTTCCGGCCTTGCCCCGTTCCACCCCTAGGCCCACCCCTATGCCATGCCCCCTCGACCTGCACGAGCAACGTGCAACGCCGGACGATATTTCTCATGCGCTGGTGTGACACGATGACGTCACACACATGCGTGTGATGTCACCGCATTGCATCTGCACCTGCGCGAATGTCGTCCTGTGTCCCGACGTCGCTCATTGCCAGAAGCTTTTCAAAACCCGGACAAAGTGCCTGGTTTTGAAAAGCCGTCAGGACCCCCGGACATATCCTAAAAAAGGGGGACATATCCAGGAAAATCCGGACATCTGGTAACCCTACGCTGGTATCAGCAATTGCCTAAAAAATGGCTCTCTGTCTTTTAACTGTCCTACACTCACTGGCATAACTACTTCACACATAGGTGCCGGAAATTTAGGCCAGGGTTTTAGAGGCCTACATTTCTAGCGCTTGTGTTTGACGTGAATCACTTCTACAGAGGCGCCTAAGGATACTTAAGGCATTCTAGGGCACCCCTGTAAACGTGATCTAGGCTCTGGTTTTGTAGGCACCTATACTTTTGTGTTTAAACAATTTTTAAGTGGCTTTGCACGTTTATAAAATATGAACCTCAGGGCCAGATGCAGTAAATGGCACCCACATGTAGGGTGCTTAGTGCTAAGTGCTCTTAAAGAATAACGCTTAGCGCCAATTCTCACATGCAACTTTGGGCACGAGGACTTATGCCTGATGAAACCTGGCATAAATACCAGTGTGCGAATTGGGCACAGATCCCCGCTATCCTGCAACACTGCATGCGTCTTTTGTGAATGCCCTTACCCACCCATGCCCCTCTTATGGCCTTGCCACCTTTTGGCAAGAGACTTTGGGCATGCAGTATTAGAGAATAGCATATACTGTAGGCAGAGGCACACATACGTCTAAACGAGTGCCAGTTAATGACAACAATTGCTTGTTAACATTAATTTGCTTACACATCTGCCCTGTGCACCCAAATTTGGGCGATCTAAATACTGTATTGAATACTGAATATGTTCTATGGAGTTCCTTTCCGTTTTTAATTGTTACATTGTAAACCGCTTAGGTTATGAAAATGCGGGAGTCCTAAAGAGAATCGCGTCTACATCGCTGAACAGATGCCTTAAGTGTAGGCCGAATAAGTAATGTGTACAGCAGTCCTTTGTACTGTTATGCTATCACTCATGTTCTCTACAAACAGTACTTCATAACATATTCATTTATAATTTTTAGTTATTCATTGGTCTTCAGAAGTGCCAGCATTAGCCAATTGGTTTGAGTGGCCAAATACTATGTGGCACTAGCCTCCTCATCAGACCGTTATGTTTTATATAAAGTGCTTTAGTGCTTCTATACTTCAGTGCTTGAGTAAATAAATAAATAATCTTTCAACTTATCTTTTTTTCTGCATTTTCTGAGTTTTCCCTTTGTCAATAGTTATCGGGAAGGGATCTATCATTCCGACATGTTTCGCCCGAAGGCTGTCTCTTATCTGATTCCTGATTCGCTACTGCTGCCCCTGATGTCAGAGAAAAGGGAGCTTAAAAAGAGGAACAAAAAATGCCGCGGCCATCTTTGTCACAAAATTTCCAATGATCGGGATGGTGTGGAGCTAAAGCAAAAGGGGTAACTGTTCAACTACTAAAGGATTTGCGGGTTGGGAAGAACCCCTTTCTTTAAAGATGTTTTTAAAGATGTTTGCAATAGCAGAAAGGTCTTTTAATTAAATTGATATCTTATACTGAGTTTAATGAATGCATTTTATTGCAGGGGACTTTTTCTTGATATAGCCTTCGGGCGAAACATGTCGGAATGAGAGGTCCCTTTCCGATAACTATTGACAAAGGGAAAAATTCAGAAAATGCAGGAAAAAAAAGCCCTGTTGGTACCTTTTGGTACCTTTTATTTTAGCACTGCAATTGCTTCAGCAAAACTTGACCAGTGTCCACAGTATTAACCTGTTATATTTTCCAGACCAGGGATTGCCAAACAGTGGACTCCCAACATCCTTAAAAGTTCTACAAGGAAAAGAATTCCACAGAAAAATCCTGCAAGGAAAAAGATCAGTAATAAAAGAGCAAGATATTTGTTTAAACGAGTTAGATTTAAGACTTGCACAGAAGTTCTGCACTGTTTGCTGAAAAAGTTTTGCCTGTAAGATTTTTTTCTGTGGAATTTTTTTTTCTTTCCCTGATGTTACAGAAAATTATTGCCTTAGGTAGAACATGTGCTCTTTCAAAACTGTTCAAGAAAACTGACTTGAAGTCTCTCTTCTCTTTGCTCAGAATTGAATTCTAGAACATCATTACTTCTTAATGCGCTGCCGAAACATTTCAGTGCACATCTGACACATAAGGAATGCTAAAGATATATACCATTGTGCAAGATAAACCATTGATCTTTGAGATGATAGATTATTTACTTTGTTTTCATTGTGGCTTTAGCAGATTCAGGGAGGCTGAGACCATGGACCCAACTCAAATTCAAAGTGATATAGATATTTTAAAACCTGAAGAATTCTGGCAGAATTCTATTATTAAACTATATCATGCAGCAAAATTATTTTTTATATAGTTAACCCCTGGTATAAGTTATTGTTATGAAACTTGGATGATGTCACTTATAGTATTGCCATGTACTGGCCATTCCTACACTAGCACCAGCTTGTCTTTGTTAAATGTGGAGTACACTTCCCCCTCCCGATTTGTGGTTTTAGGACTTGCAATTTTGATTATTTGTGATTTCCTAAAACCGGAATCACCCTCACCTCCTTTCCGCCTCCCAGACCTCCCTGGACCTTACCTGGTGGTCTAGCGGTCTTTCGGGACAGAAGGGATCTTCCTACACTCCTGCCCCGTGAAGATCACTCATCCAAAATGGCTGCCGTGAGTTCTTGTCATAGTCTTGAGAGACTATGGGAACTCATGGCAGCCATTTTGGATGAGTGATCTGCATGGGGCAGGAGCGTAGGAAGATTGCTCCTGCCCCGAAAGACTGCTAGACCACCAGGTAAGGTCCGGGATGCCGGGGGGAAGGAGGGAGGGAGGCGGGGGTGGGTCAGAGCCAGCCCAAAAGTTATTCGTGATATTTCAATATTTGCAGGCCAGCTCTGCTCCTAACCCCCATAAATATTGAGGGAGGAGTGTATGTTTAAATAAAGCATCATTGAAAAGCATGGCCTGCTGATAACCATAGTGTCTGGAGTCCGGAGCACACTTTGGCATTTTGAAGCCATTAAGGTGCAGTAAAATCCAAGTTTATTTAAACTTGGATATACCGCAAAACACTAGAGCATCACTTTACCACCCTTGATGCCCTGCAGCATGACCCCTCAGGATCCTGGTACTGTAGGTTGCAAAATCTCATGTTAGAGGAATAACACTGCTTTCAAGTCACCTCACAAGCAGCGTTATTCCTGTGGCCCAGTAGCATTGAACCACAAAGCTGCAGCTTGATGCTCCCGGGCTACTAGCTTAGGGTTGCCAGATTTTCTCTTAACTGGCTTAGATTGTATTCTTACAATTTGCAGTATATCAAATACATATGAAATATTTATGGTAATCATTTGCAGTTTCTTAAAGAGCTGTTCTATAAAGTATGCCTACATTAAGGAGCCAATTGTGCACACTGTGGGGTCCTTTTTCTAAGCTGCCTAGAAAACCAGAAAAATAAAGGCAAATAAAGACCATATAGCCTTTCCAGTCTGCTCATCCATGCCATCTACTCTCCCTTTCACTCCCTTACAGATCTTGTCCCAAGTTTCCTGGAATTCAGATACGTATAGATTTCCTCTCCACCACTTTCACTGGGAGGCTGTTCCGTGACTTCACCACCCTCTACACAAAGAAGTTATTTCCTCAGGATACTTACGAGTTTATCCCCTTTCCAGTGATGTGCAGAACTGAGTTGCTAGTAATTAGTTACAGTAGTTAATTACTTTCTTACAGTAATCAATAAAGTGGTTAAGGCCTGGATTCAGTATAGGACACATGGTCTCAGAAGCCACCAGTGTAGGAGGCCTGCCTCTGGAGGTTGTTTTTTAGAAAACGTGCATCCCGATTGGCTGGTTAGGCAGCAGTTGGTCGCCTACAATTGGGATGCTGTTTATAGAATCCGGGCCTAACTGCTTATTCACTATCCCAGTAACTGTAATTAATTACTTTTGAAGACTAACTAGCACTCCATGACATGATATGGCAGAGAATATAGTTGGCGTGAGTTGGTCAAACCTCCTTGAAGTAAACATTACGAGATGAAGTTATGCAATATTCACACAGCGGTTGTGTATAAGATGGATATTTTACCTCTCCACATACCATAATGCTTTTACCATAAATATTCTTGGATGTGGTACCAATAAAGGAAAAACAATTAGTTACTCTAAGCAGGTAACTGTAATTAGTAATCAATCACTTTCCTAACTGAGCAATTTAATTGCTGGAACTAATTACTCTAAGCTGAGAAGTAACTAGTAACTGAAATTAATTACTTTTGAAGCGCAACTAGGACAACATTGCTCTTTTTATCGTCGCCCTAAGCCTCCTCATTCCAGGGCTTCCTTTCTATTGAAAGAGACTCGCCTCCTGTGCATTAATGCTACGTAGGTAATTAAATGTCTCTCAAGAAAAATGTCAAGAGTAACACTCAAAACTGAAAAATTCAAAAAATAGAAAAATATTACTCGCCAGAGATGGGCTGCAGTGCTCCGATAAACATTTAGTGCAAAAAAGGCAGAGAAAAAGCCTCAAATTTTCATAAATATTCAGCAGTCACACATCAATAATTTAATGTTTTAAATCTGCTTAAGTTTCATATCATTAGCAAAAAAAACTCCACCACCACAAAAATGTAATTATCAATAGGGTACTATATCCATCACTGTGCACAGGGAAAAATCCAAAATAAAGAGTTTACTTAACTGGGAACCATAGTCTGAAATCGCCGTAGCTGGAAACATCTGGCCAGACAGATGAAACACCACGGTGACTATAAGATGAAACGGCCAGAACCCATGCCCAATTCCAACAAGTGCCTTGTTTCGCCTCTCAAAGGCTTCCCCAGGGAATATGATTCTATTGAAAACTCTGCCGCTCTCCCATGCACAGGAGAATCGTATTCCCTGAGGAAGCCTTTGAGAGGCGAAACAAGGCACTTGTTGGAATTGGGCATGGGTTCTGGCCGTTTCATCTTATAGTCGCCGTGATGTTTCAGCTGTCTGGCCAGACGTTTCCAGCTACAGAGACATTACAAGACATTTATGGATATTTGGGAGCCATTGACAAAATTCTGTAAGGAGTGGTTGTTGATCTTTCCCTTTGATAATACATGTCCAGGGTGGGTGGGTAAGATATTTTTTTAATTTGAGTGCAATTTTTGGATACGTGGATGGGGTGATATATGTGTATGTTATAGAATATAATTTTGATTGAATTTAAGTGCTGTTATAGTATAAAATGACTGTATATATATGTGGCACTTATTGTTGACTTTAAAATGAATAAAGATAAATTTAAAAAGATCATTGCGCTCCGAAAGTTCAGCATTGCTGAAAACAAAGGTTAATCCTAAATATGTGGAAACAAATACCATGACTTTTATATGTGCAGGAGTAAAGTTGTGGAATAGCTTTGTTGATCAAATTCGAAAATGTAGAGACAGGAACTCCTTCAGGAAAATGTTAAAAAACACATCTATTTGTAGATGCATTTCTTTGAGCAATTGGCCTTATGCAAGGATTGAATCTGTCTGTTTTTGTTCCTATTTGGTTCTGATTTGTTTTAATATTTTATGTATGTAAACCGTCTTGGAAAAAAAGGGTATAGAAATTTTAAAAATAAATAAATAAATATACTGTACTAAAAGCCCATGAAGCTTAAAAAGACCACAAAATACATATAAAATGGAACACAATTAACTTGTGAAATAAAAAAACTAAGCCAGCCAACAGATCATAAAACATAACACATTGCATAAGAACATATATATTGTTGCATAAAAATAGAGTATGTACATTAAAAACAAGCCAAATAATAAGTAAAATCAAAGGGGGGCAAATATCATTATTTTATTTTAGCCTTAGTACTTATATAGTCCCTCATTCATGATATATATATATACATATTCCATTATTTATGATATTTGCCCTTTTTGATATTCCTTTATATGTAATAGTATATATGTATATTCTTATACAACGTGTTATAGATATGGTTTTATTTTTTTTATATATCTGCACTGTCATTCAGAAGCTTTTGCTTTTGCTCCTCTTTTGCTCCTCTTTTGCTTTTGATCCTTTTTTTTACGCATTCATTCTTGTCCTTTCCAACATTTTTAATATATCTTTCCAGACATCATACACTACATCCCTGAGGCAGGCCTCCAATTGGAGGCCGAAAAATGGATCATGTCGGGTCACATTAGTTTATACTAGGACTTTAATATATTTGGACATTTTTATGTGTACATTGGAGTAAATTTATGTGTATTATCATTGTGAATTTATTGATACAAATAAAGATTGTCTATCCCAAGGTTGATGTGGTTTATCCTACTCCCCACTTGTTCTTCTGTTGTTTGATTTTACGAGGGGTTTCTATTCTTTTTTTGTTCTCCAGAATTGTACACAATATTCTAAGGGCTCCTTTTATTGAGCAGCAGTAGAACCTTTTACCTTGGGCTGGTGAGGTAAATGCTCTGTTGCTCATAGGAATTGAATGAGCATTGGTGCATTTACCTCGCCAGCCCGTGGTTAAAATTTCTACTGCTGCTTGATAAAAGGAGCCCTCACCAGACTCATACAAAGACATCATTATGTGGGTCTTTCCTCTGCATTAAGGCCTGATTTTCTCTTTTGTATTCATGGTCATGTGCTAACACTGACATTAACTTTCATCCATTTTT
Organism: Geotrypetes seraphini; assembly: GCF_902459505.1. Lineage (NCBI taxonomy): Eukaryota > Metazoa > Chordata > Amphibia > Gymnophiona > Dermophiidae > Geotrypetes > Geotrypetes seraphini. The sequence goes on from NC_047095.1 coordinate 86,534,897, forward strand.
ATATAAATTTTGTGGGTGGTAAGGGATGCACCTATGCAGATGACTTATTCTGCTTGAAGTTGACCCTCTTCTAAATAATTTAACAGCTAACATTAACTCGTGTATTTCAAGAATTCAGGATTGGGCTTCTTTGGTTCGCATGAAATTAAAGACAAAGACAAAATTATTGTGATTTGGGCCATAGATAGAACTGCTACCTCCTTCTGTGCAACTGATTTCAGGAGATGTATTGGAGATTGAGTTTACACTTCTCCCTCCGTATTCACGATTTCAGCATTCACGGTTTCGATTATTCACGGTTTTTAGCTTGCTGGCTCCTCCCCCTAAATTACATCAGCTTGCATAGATAAATTGCTGATTACAGAGAAAATTGCCAATTCCCAGCACTTTCTTTACCGTGTTTTGCCTCTCCTTCAGGAACAGGCCTCGTCTCCCACCATGTTATTCACGGTTTCATCATATTCACGATGGTTTTGAATAGAAAACAGCGAATAACATGAAAAAGTTATTTGCGGTTTTTCTGTATTTGCGGTTCTGTTAATCCCCTATCACAGCGAATACGGAGGGAGAAGTGTACTTCCAAAGTTTTGGGTTTCACTTTGGACTCTACACTATCTTTCTCTTCTCAACTTAATAATGTGATGAAAAAATGTTTTTTTAGTCTCAGGATGCTTAGACGGGTCCGTCATTTATTTTTCAGCAGCATTTTGGTGTTTTGGTTCAAAGCAGTCATTCTATCTCAACTAGATTATACAAACTCACTTTATATATGTTTAAGTGAATGCAACCTGAAAAGGTTGCAACTTATTCAGAATACAGCGACAAAATTGATCTTTGGTAAACGTAAATATGATCATGTTACCCCTTTCTTAAAAGCACTTCACTGGCTTCCAATGGTGTATTAGTGTAATTTTTAAAATTCTGTATGGGATTTTTTTCTCGTATTGTTCCTATTTTTTTTCAATTTCTCTTTGCCATTTAAATCTAGAAAAACCCACAAATATAAGCTCGGTTTTCCCACCTTAAAGAATATCAAAACTAGAATCAACTTTTGTCGTTCATTTATCTTTTTATTTGTGAAGATTTGGAATGAGCTTCCGTCTGAAGTTAGACTCCTTCCCTAATTATCAATTTTCCGGAAAAAGTTAAAAACCCACTTATTTCAGAAGTCCCTAATAAATTCATCTGTTTCTAATTAAGGATCCTTCATCTGTCAATTACGATCCTTTGTTTTGATTTTTAATATTTGTAAACCGAGTCACGCTCTCTATGAAGGATGAATCTTTATATAAAACTAAAGGATTGGATTGGATGCAGTACTTCCGTGCTCCGCAGTTAGCACACGCTAATGCAGATACTCTAAGGGGTCCTTTTATCAGGGTTAGCGCGTCGGACATTTCATCACGCGTTAACCCCTGCGGCCGGCTAAAAAACTAATGCCTGTTCAATGCAAGCGTTAGTGGCTAGCGCGGCAGGCGGTTTAACGCACGGTGTTCCGCGCATTAAACCCCTACCGTAGCTTGATAAAAGGATCCCTAAATATTTAGCTCAGGAATGCCCATTCTTCATCCCTAATACATACCTCCTTGAAAAAATAATAAAAATATTTTTCAGCTCCCGATTACTGCACATATATTTGGCAGTTACCATAGGATACCTGAGTGAATCCTGTGATATGCTATTTTAAGCTACATTAGGCACGTGTAAGCACCTAATGCAGTTTAATAAAAGGGTCTCTAATTTCTAGAATAGGCACAGTCACAAATTAGCATTTACATATGTAAGTCTGAGGTGCTATGCCATAAAACTGGTATGCTAATCACATGGCACATAACAGCAAATGAGCTATACCAGTAGGCGGAGCTTGAGTGCATCATGGACATTCCACTTAACATGCATACCTTATAAACAGATGCAGGACAAAATTTAAATCTTGGTTTATATTCAAGTCTGCTGGTATTCCTCCACTTCTTTCCTCCCCCCCGTGGTGTCTGGTATTATTTTCCTCTCTCCCCCATGCCATCCCTCCTCCACTGATGTTGCCCCTTGCTCCCAAACAGAGACAGCCTCTTTCCTGACACACGTATAGGCCAGCCCCTCCACTTGTCCAGGCCTAGCGTTTCACATGGTAGTCTAGTTGAGAGTCAGGGCCCGAGCTATTCTCATGTGTTCCTGCCTCTGTTGTTTTCCTGAGTACAAATGGTGTCCCTGTCAGTAGCGGCTCCAATTCCAAAATGAATGTGAACTCAAGTGGCAATCTCACGACTGCCTCTGGAAGCCACAGCAGCCAGTTTCACTCAGGAAGACAGTGAGAATAGCTCCTGACCCAACTTTCCACTAGATTACCAGGCAAAACAATAGGCCAGGGGGATGGTAGCACTGGGCAGGCAGGCAGGCCTATGGGTGAGTCAGAAGGGGGCTCATTCACTTCAGAGGTTTAGGAGGAGAGAGGGAAGGAAGGGGAGGAATTCCAGACACCTTGGAGGAGGGGGGAAAAGAGAATACTACTTGAATATAAATTCTCAGTTTATATTTGAATTAATATTCTCCCCACCCCACCCCCTTTTATGAGGGAAAAGGGTTATCTCAGTTTATGTTCAGATTAGGTTTATATTCAAGTATATAAGGTACAATTGTCTCTGCCACATTTAGGCAGCTCTCTGAATGGTGCAAGTGGGGGCATCTATGTGTTAGGGGCACTGACTATGGGTTAGATGTCTGGGTTCCATTACAGAATATGCTCCTACTGTGTGGCCCTGGGGCACTTAAATGAAGGCGCTGTTACAGAATTGACCCCATCAGGTGATAGATAGTGCCAGGGAACTAGGAAGATGCTCATTTCATCCTGGAGAGGACAATTTTGATAGAATTTTAGAAAATCTACTGAAGAAACCCCCACTCGTGCCACATTGCCGGCATCTTTTCTGGTAACCTCAGATAGAGGAAGGTTTTGCTTTGCTTTATAAGTTTAAAGAAAATTTGTTCCATAGCCATTTTGTGAATGTTCTTCCTGTTATATTTCTAACCAGTAAGTAAGGAGAGAATTCCTTCTGCTCTGTGCCTGGGTTTTCTTGAACTTTGTGCCTGGCAACAGCTTTAGGGATAAGTTTTTTCTTGAAATTTCTAAAAAAACATTTAACTATGTATCGAGGTAGATCCATTTTGTTCTTGCAGAGTACAAAGCCACCTTTAGAGGTTCAGTCAAGGGATACCCATGCCTCTTTTAGGTGGTTTGGAGGCTATTTATTCTGAGCAGGAATATTTTTGAATCCTTTGGATTGGTTTTCTTTTGATATCTGATAGTATTGTGGCACTGCTGTACTTACCACCCAGAGTAGCAGAGAGCAGGAAATGTGTGCCATATTTCTTAATTAGGTTTTCTGTCATTTGTGACAGTGTTGGCCTTCGACCCAATAAACGGATATTCCGGGCAAACTCTGGGGCCAGGGCAAGTGGCACACCAAATATGTCTTTCCTCTCCAAGACCAAATTGTTCACCTTCCAGCGGCCAAATTCTCTGGGAAGGAAACAAGAAGTGTAATTAGTGACTGGAGAAAACACAGCAAGAGCATTAAAGGAAAGATATTAAAGTTGATAGTGGTACAACCTAGAAAATAGGAGGGGGAGGGAGGATGGGTAGTCTCAGGAGCCAATTAGCTGTCAACAATATGGAACAGAGGTCTCTCAAGGAGGGGGGCAGAAGAAGGCAGAATACTGCAGGGATTCACTGCTGCTCTTCCCCCAGGACCTCTTGGCTCTGAAGGAGAAAGGGGGGGGGGGTTGAAAGATAATGGCTCAGAGTTAAATTACTATATTACTATATAACCTCAAAGGACCAGCAAAATGCACTCCATTAATATTTTATTTTTGTTTCATCTCGGAGTTTAGGGCTCCTTTTACTAAATTAGCGCGTGCTAAATTGCCGTGCGTGCTAGACGCTAATGCCACCATTGAGCTGGCGTTAGTTTTGGGCGCATAGTGCGGGGTTAGTGTGCACTAAAAATGCTACCACAGCTTAGTAAAAGGAGCCCTTAGTTGATATGGAGACCAAAAGAAGGATCTTCACGTGAAGAAAAAAAATAACAATATGGTTTAGAAAGCACATTTTGCTCATTGCCCCTTTGAAAGATCTCACGGCCAACAAAGACTGCAGTTTTCTCCACTGCCAACATGCTTACGTGAATTGCACTACTTAACAACCATTTCCCGATAATTTGTGCTCTTCATGTTGGGTTAGTATAGTGCTTCACAGGAGAACATGCATTTTTATCATGTATTAATTGATTAGTTTGAACCATTTATCTTTCAGCTTTCCACAAAAAAAATGCGCACAAATAAATTACAATAGCAAAAGACCAGGTATCACAAAATAAAACATACACGTTGAAAAAATTAAGAAAATGCCTAATAAACAAAGAGCCACCTATTTACCCCAATTAACATAGGTATAAGGGTCACTGATTTGATATACTGCCTTTCTGTGGGTATAATCAAATTAGTATACATATACTATATGCAGGTACTTTTTCTGTTACTGTTGGGCTCATAATCTAGGTTCTGTCCCTTGGGCAATTGAGGGTTAAGTGACTTGTTCAGGGTCTCAAGGAGCTGTGGTGGGAATCAAACCCTGTTCCCCAGGTTCTCAGCACACTGCACTAGTTTTTAGGCTATTCCTTCACTCAACCCACCCACCCCCAACCCCTCCAAATGATCCAAGCTGGAAAGGACTCAGTTAAGTGACTGCTAAGTGATTATTTAGTAACTTAGAAACATAGTAACATAGTAGATGACGGTAGATAAAGACCCCAATCTGACTCAATTAAAATTTTTTATTTTTATTTTTAATTTAATTTTTTTTATTTATGTTCTTTTACAAGTTAACAATACTTGAAAGGGAATATAACAATTTAAAAAGGAAACAAATAGTAAAATTATAAGATAATTCCAAACTAATGACTATAACTAAAGTCCACATTATATAGAGAGAAAATCAATCACTTCCAAGGGAAGTTGGATTTCAGGAAATAATTCTAGATTAAACCAAATTACAGAGCTCAGTTGGAGTCAATTAATAGCCTGATTGGCAATTTCCATGGAAGTCTCTGGAATTCTTGTAGTTGCTTTATCTTCAAGAAAAAATTGTAACTGATTAGGTTCATAAAAATATATATCTCTTAGTTTGATATGTAATGCAACATTTACAAGGAAAACGTAACTGAAAGGTTGCTCCTAAATTCAAAACAGGTTGACGATAAGCCAGAAATTTCTTACGTCTGGCTTGCGTCTACTTAGATACATCAGGAAAAATTGAAATTTTGAATCCATAAACTCCAACATTATCAGTCCTATAGAATAAGCGAAGAATTGCTTCTTTATCTTGAAGAAAACCAAAAGTTACCAATATAGTGGCTCTAACTTTAGTTTCCTCTTGAGATGTCTCCAGAATACCAGTGAGATCCAATTCTCCTGGTAATGCATCACCTTTTTCTTTATTCTCTTTTGGAACATTCAAGTAATATAGTTTATGTAACGGTGGCATATTATTTTCTGGAAATTTCAGAACCAAACTTAAGAATGAATGAAATAAATCCCTAGGTGATTGAAATTTAGAGACAGGAAAGTTCAGAAATCTCAAATTCAAATTTCTATTTGCATTCTCCAAGTTTTCTATTTTCCTAGAGAATAAAATCTTATCTTTCAATTGTAAGTTAGTAGAAACCTTCACTTCTGCCACCAATTTGTCCATTCTAACAGACTGTTGTCGAAATTTCTCTTCAAAAGTTTTAAATTGGATATTAGTAATTTGTACTGAGGCAACAAACTGGAAGCATACCTTATGTAGATTTTCTAATGCGTTCCAGATGTCTATCACTGCTGGTTTAATCAGAAGAGCAGGGAGGGATATTCTAGGAGACTCCACCGACGGCTTCACCTCCTCAATCCCTACTTCACTCCGAATTCCGGGTCCTCCAGCCACTAGTGCCGACCGTAAGGAAGTCGGCAAGTTGAAACTTCCATCCGGGGTCAGAGGTGAAACCTGTAGCGCCGACGAAGACATCAACTCCGGCGCTTCCTGTGCTGCTGTAGGCGTCCCCGACATCATCCTGGGATGCAGAGGAACTCCAGGCCCCAAAGGGCTCAGCGAAACCTCGCCCTCCATAACTGAGGTCTGCCCACTTCGGTCAGCAGAGATTTTAAGAAGATTGAGAATAGTCCAAATGCTGCGGTTCAATTGTTATTTGGTCTGAAGAAAAACGACCACATTAGTCCATATTATCGATTATTGCATTGGCTAGCGTTGGAAGCAAGAATACTATTTACGTTTTCTTGTATTTGTTTTAAGCTGATTTCAGGAGAGTCTCCAATTTATTTGTTCCCTCACTTTGAATTTTATAGACCATCAAGGATTACGAGAAGCTCTAACTTATTTACCTATCCCAAGCCATATGGTGTTAGATATAAGACCTTTTTTGAAAGGACCTTAGCATTTCAGGCAGGCAAACTTTAATGTTGGCTCGGTAAATGTCTTCATCAAGCCGTGTCTTATTGTTCTTTTCGAAAATTAGTAAAGTCTGCTTTTTTTGACAAATTAATCACATAATTAGGCCTTCTTAAGATGGAGGCGTGCGCCGAAGAAAATTACAGTTTTTAGGGGCTCCGACGGGGTTTTTTGTTAGGGAGCCTCCCTACTTTACTTAATAGAGATCGCGCCGCGTTGTGGGGGGTGTGGGGGGTTGTAACCCCCCACATTTTACTGAAAACTTCACTTTTTCCCTGTTTTTAGGGAAAAAATTAAGTTTACAGTAAAATGTGGAGGTTTACAACCCCCCAAACCCCCCACAACGCCGGCGCAATCTCTATTAAGTAAACTGGGGGGCTCCCCCACAAAACCCCTCGTCGGAGCCCCTAAAAACTGTAATTTTCTTCGGCGCACGCCTCCGTCTTGCGCTCAGTTGTCGGCGCGCACCTTTGTCTTTCACGGGGTTGTCTATGAACCATGACTTCCAGCATTCAATATCCAGGTATGTCTGCTGATCTGGAAGGTAACTGATTAATATTCAGATCAGTGCTTGGTTAACCCACCTCATAAAGTTAGGACAGCTGCTATAACTTTTGCAGTTACAGTACTTAGCTGGATAATTGATGAAAATAGCGGCTAACTGACTAAGGTTCTGCTCCACTCTAACCCTGCCCCCAGACTGTTCACAAACTATATGGTTTTGGCATAGGTGGTTAGAAGGGATATTAAGATAGCCCTGCACAAGCAACTTAAACAGCCAGGATTCTCCTATTGCTTTGAATATCGACCCTTTGGACTGCCATGCATTAGCACAGTGGATCTTAAATTTGTCCTGAGGGACCTCCAGCCGGTCAGGTTTTCAAGATATCCCTAATGAATTTGCATGAGGCAGCTTTGCATATAATAGAGGTGACAGGCATGCAAATCTGCCTCATGCATATTCATTAGGGATATCTTGAAAACCTGACCGGCTGGGGGTCCTCCAGGATAGGTTTCAGAACCACTCCATTAGCATATCAGTCAACAACGTGCATCTCATTTCCCCTGATAATTTCCCTCATAATGAGTTTCCAGATGCTGGAAGTCAGCATGACTGCAGTTAGAAGTCAGCAAAGCTCCGGCCCTTGAGATCCACCTATAGGTTTGACTTTCTGGTTAATCATAAACATGTGTCACATGCACATACAAACAGCAAAAATACTGTGCTTTTAGGTTATTCTGGATACCAGAGAAACAGTGTGTCCTACCTCTGGCCAGCTATCTCAAGAGATCACAGTCTTACAAGTGACTTATCTAAGAAATATACATTTTTTAAAAAATATAAATGTTAAAGTGTGAATTCTATTACTTATGAGACTCCCAGATTGCATATACTGTCCACTTCTGAAAGTCGCATTATTCAAAGGATGACTGCCAAAACGATGAATTGCCTGCACTAGAAACCATCTATAGAGAGGTTGAAGGAACTAAAGATGCACTTTCCTGAAGACATAAGAATTAAGCACTGCAAGACTATACCTAGGAGTGTGTTTTTCTTTCAGAAAGTCCCTATGATTGTAATTAATGTTATAAGTTGCTCTGAGTATAGGGCCATCTTTAGGAGAGGCTGATGGAAATTTTGAGAGGCCATGTGCTGCATTGATAGTCCTGTAACTAGGGTTACCAGACGTCCAGATTACCCTGCTCATATCCTACTTTTGAGGACATGTCCAGGGGTCCAGACGGCTTTTCAAAACCCTGCACTTTGGGTTTTGAAAAGCCTCCCTCAAATTAAAATCGCTGTCGGGCAGCAGGAGGAGTGGCTGGGGCGTGGCTAGGGCAGGATTGGGTGCGGGACTAGGGCATGATGGGGCGGGGATGGGTGGAACTGGGTGGACCTGGGGCGGGTCTAAGGGGTCTGGATTTTCCGAATTGAAAATCTGGTAACCCTACCTGTAACCCCTAATATAACATCATTTTCTGTTCCTTGAGAGTGTACCAACTTCTCATGTATTCTTAAATATTTCAAAGAGGGAGTTGAGCCTGCTAGCATGGCTGTTGTTAGACATGCTGGGGTCCAGGGCAGAAATTAACGAGGGGCCCTAATTCTTGTTCTCTCCCTTGATTTCCCCATCTACCAGATGCTCTTCCATCCAGTATCTCTCCTAACTAGAGAGTGACCGCGGGGACAAAGATTCATCCCCTTCCCTGCTTTTTCATCCCTGTCTCTTCACCATCCCCACAGTAAAGCACATTTTTCATTCACATCCCCTCAGTCTTAATTTTCATCCCCACACCTCCCCCACTCAAATCAAAAAGATGATTTTATGCCATTTTATGGGCCTAAGGCACTACAAGTAAACATTTTAAGCCTGTAGTGGATTTTTTTCTAACTTATTTTGATTGAAAGAACATCAATAAAAGTACAATTTGTGAGGCATGCTGGGTTCTGGATTGCCTACAGAAAGCCAAACATCAGCTTAATACCAGCGATAGTTTAGTCCAGACAATAATTTTTGTCCTAATTATTCATGCGCAACATATATCAAGAACAGCCCTCAGACTATCACACACATAAAATAATGCATAGCAAAATGATACAACATATTGAACAGAATAGTATTTACAGTATTTTGGAACTATAAGCAGATACTTTAACATTTGGCTCTCAGTCAACCCTAGTTCCCCAGTCCAGCATCTTCCTATTGGCCAATGAACAGTAATGCTTAGCATTGTAACAGAAATTCTGAGGCTACTAGCAACCATAAATTAATGTACCTATCTAGTTGCTCCTTGCTTTCTTTCAAGGATCAGATTAACTCTGTCATCAGGAAATGCTTTTTCAATTTGCGTATGTTGAGGAAGGTAAGCCACCTCTTTCATCAACACCACTTCTCTATTCTAGTTCAGTCAATTATTTTATCTCATCTTGACTATTGTAATGTCATTTATCTTAGCATTACAAAAACCTGTCTTTCTAGACTGCAACTGGTCCAGAATACAACTGCCAGACTAATTTTCGGGAAGCACAAGTTTGATCATGTGACACCGCTGCTTCATAGTCTTCATTGGCTTCCTGTGTATTTCAGAATCCAGTTGAAATATGCTTGTGTTATTTTTCAAAATTCTTCATGGCATTTTCACTCCTCTCGTTCTGCTATCCTGGAATCTTTATAGATTCTCTTTCGCAAGGGGTGACCAACAACTCAAATTATCATGTCCTTCTAGGAAAGGTATCAAAGGAACCAAGATCTTTGGCCATTCTTTGACCTTCAAGTTTCCTCAACTTTAATCTTCCACTCTTTTTAAGAAGTTCTGTCTCTCTTCCTTTTTTTCGTAAGTCTTTGAAAACTATTCTGTTCACTAAGCACTTTGGTAATTAATTTCCTCTCGTTTTTTTTTTTTTTTCTTTCTCTTCAGTCCTTATTGGCCTAAACTAACTACTGTAAACCGAGACGAGCTTTCCTGGATTGAAGTCTTGGTATATAAAGCCAAGTATTAGATTAGATTAGTGGTGAAGTAAGGGGTGGGGGGCAGGAGGCAAACTACACCGAGTGCCGTCTTGGTAGGGATGCCAGCATCTCTCCTCCTCTCCACTCCCCCCAGCTCCTTCCCATTCCTCCCCCCACCATGAACGTGCCTTCAATTCCCCATCACCGTACCTCTAGCTCTTCACTGGCGAGCAGTGGCTCCAACCTGCTGCTTGTGCCAGCCTCGGCGCTTCCCTCTGACATTACTTCCAGGTCCCGCAACTAGGAAGTGACGTCAAAGGGAAAGTCAGTGCTGGCGTGGGCAGCAAATTAGAGATGCTGCTCACCCTGGGGAGCTAAACAGGCATGGAGGAAGAGAAGGGGAGCATGTGAAGCTGGAGGGAGCAGAGAAGCGGACGAAGGGAGTTACCACCGCCCTGGGCGCCTCCCACTGCCACTGTGCCTATCAATGATTGAGGTAGGCTGCCAAACGGCCACCAGGCTTCAACTCTGCTACCTTTTAATTTTCTGTCGAGTTACCAAACATTAGGCATTATCTGTTTTAGCTGTACCTAACAGAGCAGCAGACGGAGAATCAGGGAAGCCAGGGTCCAATTCGCACTGATGCTCCTTGACCTCTAGAACAAGTAACTTAGCCCTCCATTGCCTCAGATGCAAATTTTAAATTGTAAGCCCTCCAGGGACAGAAAAATGCCTACTGTACCTGAAAGTAACTTGCCTTGAGTTACAAGGCGCTGCTGAAAAGTTCTCAGCCCAACCAAGAAGAGAATGATGTGAAGCCAAAAAAACTCCCAAGTTATTCCATACTGTTCTTGACACTTTTTGCTTTCAATGATATGAAATGAACCAAAAAATGTCAAGAAAAGTGTGGAATAAAACTTGTAAGTTTCATGGCTCCACCTCATTCTCTTCTTGGTTGGACTGAGAAATTTCTCAGCAGCCCCTCATATGACTAAGAAAGTTTGGGTGTAATTAAGTCTGGCAATGGTGACCTCAGGAACTTTGACATCTCCCAACAAACTACGCACCGCTGTAGAATGTCTAACAGATAAAACATTGCTGAAGGTGTTATTGCCACTGTATGAGAGAATCTTCTATGCTATACTGCTTTTCACTGATATGGTAAAATGATTAATGATCATCTTGGAAAGTCTCACATATGACTTTCTGTGCTTGTATCTGGTGTAGAGAATGACACGGTGACAAAATTAATCACCGTTCCTGTCCCAACGGATAACCGCGGGAAACCATCTTCATGTCATTCTTTAAGGAGAGAGGGAAGAATCAGAGTATGAATGGCCACAACTAATGACCCACAAGCTTTGCTTTGAAGAACGCTGGTGTAGAAGGACTGAGGTTGAAATAGACACTAGAAAATGACATGGGATTATTTCCCGCGGTTATCCGCGGGGACGGGAACGGTGATGAATTTTGTCACCGTGTCATTCTCTAATCTGGTGCTCTAGAACATAGGCGTCGGAACGGGGGAGGCCACAGGGGCCATGGCCTACCCAAAAATTCTCATTTTTTGTTTTCTTCTTCTGTTTTTGCCTGCCCCTACCACCCTTCTCCCAGGTGACTTGCTTGTTTAAGTCCCGTTGGGAGTCTACCGCACAGCCGCCGCACAGTTTCAGACAGCAGGCCTGTCCCGGAACCCTTCATTCTACTTCTGGGGGCAGGCCTGCTTGTGGAAGCTGCACGATGCCGGGAGGAGGTAGGTGGGAGACTCGGGAGCTCCTGGGCCCCTCCAAACGAAGCAGTGTTCTGCTGCCTATGCTCTAGAATACACAGAAGGTAAACTCCTGAGTGTTCCAAACCTATCTGTTGCTATAGGCATGTCAGAAGCAGACATATCTTACAAGTTACTTGAACTATGGCAGCTGGTTGACAATATAGTGGCATTGGTCTTCGATACTACTGCTAGCAACACTGGCATTAAGAAAGGTGCTGCAAAAGTATTGGAAGACAAAATTGGGAAGAAGCTCTTCTACAGTATTTGGCCTGCAGGCATCATATCTTTGAAGTAATTATTGAGGCAGTATGGAAGGGTCTGTTTGGTAATGCTACAGGGCCAGAAAATGAACTGCTTTCAAGCAGGATATGAAACTTCTGACACTGTAAGTTGACAAACCTTGGTTAGTGGACCCTAGAAACAAGGTTGTCAAGGAACTGACTGCAGTTCTGACAAGCAATGAATGACTCAAGACTTCTACCACATGATGACTATCATGAGTGCATTGAAAACAGATTTATGATTCTTGGAGCAGCACATCCTCATGGTGTACATTTCATGAAGACGGAAGCGAATCATCAAGCATGCTGGATGACCTGCAACATATATGGAACAAAAATGTTCATGTTTTCCAGTCAACTTCTTTATGACAAGGAGATGATTGTGAAACTGGAGTGATTCAACCATTTTCTGGAGCTCCTTTATGTACAACTGTGAATGAGGGGGTGCAGAGCACAAGACGCACCCATTCTTGATCTGCAGTTTTTCTATGATATGCATGATTACAAATCAGTTGATCGTGAAGTCGCTGACATCATATTGAAGACATTATCTAACCACTGATGGTACCTGACAGAAGAAGTTGTACCATTCGCACTTTTCAGCAAACATGATTTAATCACTGACAGTGTCAAACATAACATTGCTTCAAAGCTGTTGAACACAGCAGTACCTGAAAAGTTTCATTAGGGAAAGCCAGTTTTCAAGCAGGTAAACCACAGCTTGTCAATGGGACACTTGGTTGGATCTGAATCATACTTCCTGTTTCACACTGTTGGTATTACCAATGAATGATTGGTAAAGCTAGTGGACAGGTGATCTGAAGATCCAAACTTCTATATTGTTGAACAGTTTGTCAATACAGTGAAGGTGGTTAATGACACAGCTGAGCGAGGTGTTAAACTGATAACTGGCATCACCACAGATCCAGTGCAGCATAAGGCCTTGTTGCAAGGAGTGGAACAGCATCATAGACTTTGAATGTTTGGAACACCATTGGTAGATGACTACACCAAAGTGTATATGTTTAGCTATTAGCGAAGTATGCTATTTTCCACAACAAAGTGCAGACATTGAAGGTACATTTAATAAAATACTGCTAGATTCTTTTTGCTGAGTGTGAAAACATAAAATTTATAGCTGTAATATCAAAAATTTGGTCCATTAAGCAAATAATAGCAAATTTTAAGATAAACAAAGCTTTCTATAATCAATGGCTTTGAGCGACCCCAGGATGGGCTTTAAAAAAATTTTTAAAATTATTTTCTGATCAAGCACAATCAAATTCCTGGGAAAAACTTCAATGAGCACGGTTTATCCAACTTTAGATTTTTCTGGACAACCCTACTGTGTTGGGATTAGTACCTCAAGTTATCTAAATAGTTATCCAATGTTCTGTTGGAATACATATGAGATTTTTGCTGCTTCTGGATGGTAATAATTGAAGGAGTTTAATCTATATAAGTTGAATAAACTTTTAAATTTTGCCAGCCAGCCTTGTTCACAATTATACTTATTTTTTTAGGAGGGGTGGGGGTAGAAGGGAGAGAAATCATACCCACTAACTCAGATAGTGGCATCAGATGCTAAGCATTCAGGAACCAACAGAGCCTGCCCAAATGGGATCCCAGCCAGGTGGGCTTCAAATCAAGAGACATCCTGAACGGGGTGCCACATAAGTGTCTAATGGTAATAGTAAGAGCTGGATGGATTGACTCATGGGTATTACATCTTTCATGTCTAGTGTATTTAATTTCCAAGCCAGAATCCAGGTACGAAATAACAGGAAGTCATTAAATCTGTGGTTGATGGAAACTTGTATGACGTGAGCTGGTGTCTTCTCCCTGTAGACACATTACAAACAGCAGCATTGCACCAGCATTACAACCAAGATTGGCTGGCAACCTAGCAGACAAAACAACAAAATGTATATGGCACCAAAGGATTCCACAAGATAAGTGAAGCAGAAAAACAGCAAAAATTGTGAAATAGGAGATTGGATGTACCAGTTAATTTAATAAGTGTCCAAATAGCATAAAAGCACTACACAAAGGATATATATAGTCATAAATGATCCACAGAATAAAATGCAAGCCAAATGACGTATAAAATTTCAAGTGACCTGACATGAGCCATGTTTCAGCAAAGCTAAAAATGCCTTCCTCAGGGGTCCTAATGAGCCCTAGAAGATGGAAAGATTTGGATAAATTACCAAGAATAAGTGATGGTCCACAAGTGACAAAAAAATGAATGGTAAATTGCTATATGAGGTGTAGAGAAGAGTGAACTAAATAATATCATGGCCTTATACATTATTTTGATCAGTAATATATTGAAAAAAATAAAAGTGGTATTTTTAAAACATAAAAATTAACATGCCTTCTGTTCATCAGTTCACTTTTTGCTTCATCATTCTTACTGGTATCACTATTTTCCACTTCTCAGGAGTTTTCATCACCATACTACTTTTTCCTTTTCTGTGGATTAATGACCACCATTTGTCCTGCCACATCTCATCACTTTGTTTCACCTCACATAGCAATGTACCATTCATTTCTTGTCACGTGCACACCATCACTTATTCTTGGTAATTTATCCAAATTTATTATCTCTTTCCATCTTCTGGCAACCTATCACGCCATTTCAGGAGACAAGGCACAGAAACATGAGCTTTCTCCTCACCTAGGCTCAAGGAATGGCCCTGCAGCTTTGTATAGCCTTTCTCTTCTAGGTCAGTGGTCTGGTTCAAATCCCAGATCAAGTGGCTTTTGTGAAATGAGCCAGTTCCCAGGGCTTTAGCAGAAATATTTACATCATGTCTCTTGTCAGATTCCTTCAAATCTATGAATTCTGCTGTATACAACACTGACATGTGGTAATAACACATACACAGAAAGATAGACACAGAGAAAGATCTAGAAGCTGGCCTTACGGAGAAGCTCTAAAGGTATGTGATAAGGAAAACTGATACTACTGCTGCAACCTGCCCTGGGCCCAGTCTGTGGGTAAATGGTGGGAACCATTTCCTAGTATTAAACAATACTTTAAAAATGCAGAAACATAATAACAAATCATTTCAAAGAATTATTATTTCTTGTCCTAGCTGGATATAAAACAAGAACAGCAGTGTGTGTGGGCTGTTTAGATTGTGCACTGCTGTCCCTTTCAGAGTCTTATCGCTGCCTGAGCTCTCATAGACCAAAGAGACACATGTCACCTATCTCCTCCACTGGGACTCTTCCTTCCTCTCCTTTCTCCGTCACAACAGCTTCTCTGGAGAGGCTGCAAATATCCCAAGGCAGAAGCATCTGTGGAAACATAATACTGCTTCCCTGATGGCCAAGCATCATGGCAACTGACTTAATAAAACCTTAGCTGTGCGCTATCAACACATGACACAAATAAATAACCTCAAGTTAATAGTGGTAAGATATTTGGTTAACTTTAACTGGATATTCAGACTAGTCAAGATGGATTGCTGAATATTCTGCCTTGAAATTATCTGAGCAACCTGGTGATAACCATGAATGCGGTCCAGCTTAACTGGAAAAAATTACAGAAATGGTACTGAATATTGGCTCTATCTGGTTAGCTTTTCAGCATGTCTCCATAACTCCTCATAGCCATCCTCCACTTACTGAGATAACATTGGGCCGGACACTAAGATGTCCAGACAAAAGCTATCCATTTGCCCCTGGATATTCAATCTGTAGCAATCAGCAGTTTTAAAGCTGCCGACTGCCATGGGCTGAATCTAATTCAGATATTCAATACCAGGGCCATGTCCAGACCCTAACATTGAATATCCAGGTCAGCAGTCAACCTGGAAGTTGGGCAGGTGCCAACTGATATTCAGTAAAAAAAATGTAAAAAAGAAGGAAGATGAAAAATGGAATTGCGAAACTAAAAGATGCTATGAACCAATATGTGGAGAGTGATGAGGAAAAAGCAAACATGCTAAATGAATACTTCTGTTCTGTGTTCACAGAAGAAAATCCTGGAGAAGGGCCATGATTGTCTAGCAAAGTTACACACAAAAAATGGAGTAGATTCCATGCAGTTCACAGAGGAAAATGTTTATGAACAACTTGAAAAATTGAAGGTGGACAAAGCAATGGGACCGGATGAGATCCAGTAAGCCTCACTTCAGTTATAATAATGGAAGTGTTGCTGAAAGAAAGGATAGTGAAATTCCTACCATCTAATGGGTTATAGGATTCGAGGCAACATGGTTTTACTAAAGGTAAATTGTGCCAAATGAACCTGATTTAATCTTTTGATTTGGTGACCAGAGAATTAGATCAAGGACATATGCTAGATGTAATTTACTTAGATTTCAGCAAAGCTTTTGATATGGTTCCTCAAAGGAGGCTTTTGAACAAACTTGACAGGCTGAAGTTAGGACCCAAAGTGTATGAAAACTTTTAAACCCACAGTGTATGTAAAGTTGTAACCCATTCTGGGCTGTTCTGAGAAGATGGGCTAGAAATTCGACTACATAAATAAATAAATAAATAAATAAGTGGTGAACTGGATTAGTAACTGGTTGACAGAGAGATGCCAGAGTGTGGTGGTTAATGGAATTTGCTTGGAGGAAGGAAAGATGAGTAGTAGAGTCCCTCAAGGTTCGGTACTTGGGATGATCCTGTTCAGTACGTTTGTGAGCGACACTTCTGAAGGGTTAGAAGGAAAGATTTGCTTTTTTGCGGATGGTACCGAGATTGTAAGAGTAAACACCAAGGAGGGAATGAAAAACATGAATAGGATCTGCAAAAGTTAGAGGAATGGTCTGGCAACCAAAATTCAATGCAAAGAAAAACAGAGTAAAGTATTTGGAGATTAGAAATTGGAAGGAGCTTTATGTGCTGGGAAGTGAGCGGCTGATATACTGTATATGGATGGGGAGAAGGACCTTGGGGCGATAGTGTCTGAAGATCTAAAGGCAAAGAAACACTGTGACAAGGCGGTGGCTGAAGCCAGTAGGATGCTAGGCTGTAAAGAGAGAGCTGTGACCAGTAGAAGAAAGAAGATGTTGATGCCCCTGTACAGGTCATTGGTGAGGCCCCACTTGGAGTATTGTGTTCAGTTTTGGAGACCATATCTGGCAAAGGACATAAGAAGACTTGAAACGATGCAGAGGAAGGCGATGAAAATGGTAGGAGGTTTTGTGCCAAAAGATGTATGAGGAGAGCCTGGAAGCCCTGAATATGTATACCTTAGAGGAAAGAAGGGACAAGGGAGATATGATTTAGACGTTCAAATACTTGAAAAAGTATTAACGTAGAACAAAGTCTTTTGCAGCGAAAAGAAAATGGTAAAACCAAAGGACATCATTTGAAGTTGAGCGGTGGTACTCTCAAGAGTAACGTTAGGAAATTCTTCTTTACGGAGAGAGTGGTTAATGCCTGGAATGTGCTCCTGAGGAAAGTGGTGGAGATGAAAAAGTTAAAAAATGAAGTAGTAATGGAGTTCAAAAAAGCATGGGATGAACACAAAGGCTCTTTAATCAGAAAATAATGGCATATATTGAAGAACTAAGGTCAGTACTGGGCAGACTTGCATGGTCTGTGTCCATATTTGGCCATTTGGTTGAGGATGGACTGAGGAGGACTTCGATGGCTAGGATGGTTTAGATGGGCTGGAGTGAGCTTTGACGGAGGCTTCAGTAGATGGAACTAAGCTCAGTGGCAGAGCTTTGGATTTCTGGCCCAGAAATAGCTAGGAAAAAGGACAATTTAAATTAAATCACTAATTTAAAGAGAGGGTACGGTTGGGCAGACTGGATGGACCATTCGGGTCTTTATCTGCTGTCATTTGCTATGTTACTATGTTAGTGCTGGTACCCACAAAGCTAAACAGATAAAGACAGGACTATCTGCCCAGTTGGCTATGTAGGCACTGGCAATGAATATGCTTGGTGCCTCTTTGCCAGTGCCATGGAGGTCAGAGGGGATATTCAGCAGCACTGTATGGTTAAACTCCTGCTGAGTGGGGTTTAAGCAGGTAGGATTATCTTCTTCCCTGTTAAGCTTGAATATTAATCCCTTGAGAGCCCCAAATTTTGAAAGGAAAGAATAGATCTTGTTAAAACTTAAGAGGATTATTTATTAACAGTGCATGTTAATAGTGTTATCACATAGAAACATAGAAAAATGACGGCAGAAAAGGGCCAAAGCCCATCAAGTCTGCCCACTCCAGTGACCCTTCCCCCATGAGTTGCTCACCAACCTCCTGCCCTTACCTCATTAGAGATCCCACATGAATATCCCATTTATTTTTGAAATCTGCCACGCTGTTGTGTGTTATTTATGAGGTTTTTTCAGGGAGTTTTTGTATTTATGTGCCTTTTTCATCCTTTTCCCTTGGTGTACAAGTCTTAATTTTTTCATTGGGAGAGCATTTCTACTTACTGGCTTATCAATTTTTTCATGGACTATATGATGTATGAGGCAATTCTCACCTAGACTTATGGTCTGGTGCTAGTCACCTTTGAGATTTTGCTTGAGCCAGAGGCTTTCGTTGAGGGATAAAAGGCTCATACTGATGTCCATTACTACAAAGCCTTCTTTTTGGTCCAGTGATTTATTTATATATATTTTTCTGACTTCTTATCCAAGGGAACAGGTGTTTCAGCCAATTATGAAGTGGTGGCATTTTCAGAATTTTATTGGCTATTTTTCTAAGAGTTATATTAGTTTGCTGTCCTATCACAAGACATGCGAGCCCTGGAGGGAGGCAATTCCCAGTATAGGTATCCCTGGGGTTTGGAGTTAGTCCACTGGCCCATCTGTTCAGTTGAGGTGGGGATCAAAACCCTCTTTAGGAGGTTGTAGTTTAGCAGAGAGAGCTATGTGGCAGGGGAAAGGGGTCCAAACCCTTGGGATTGTCCTTACTTTATCCTCTGAATACTGAGAGTGAGATAGGATTGCTCAGAACTGTTTGAATAGAAATATTAATCTCTCAAATGCATGGACCTGGTCAATAGCTTAGGTTGGAATAAAGGGGTGGGGTGGGACAAGAGGTCTCTGTTAGCCATCAAGGGGAAGGGGGGATGTGGGATGCATTAACCTCCCTATCCCAAACCTGGAAGAAAGTGACAAAGACTGGGCCATGAAAGCTCTGAGCTCACCCTAACCGAGAAAGATGGACCTTTGTTTGAGGAGTACTATGACCTTGTGGATGGACTTCTGCATGAGGAAGGTTGACCACTGAAGGGCTGTTGCTTGAGGAGTACTGGGGACCATAGTGGAACTTTGGTTGATAGATTATGTTTCTGGAAACTCAGCACACCTTTTTAAGTGAGCAGTGGATCTTGGTACTAGAGACTCGGCTTATGCCTATGGGTTGGTGGCGTGACAATGTGATAGCAATGTTAGTTCTGCACTTTTAGTAAACAACCTCCAAAGTTAACCTGATAAATCTTTTTTTAAATATCAACATCCCTAAGTCTCTTCCTCTCAGCATGCCCACATTATTTTTTTAGAACTTGGAAAATTTGAATTGAATATTGCATACAAATTATAGGGTCTTAGCATACATTGACAAGAGAAATAACCATGGTATATAAAAGCAAATCATACAATGGCATATAAGAATGACATTATAACAAAAGCATCATAAATGTATTGGTTTTACCAGCAGAAAGCTATGAATAAGAGCAAAACAAACAAAAAAACTCAAACAACTATGTATCAAAGACCCTAAAAGATGGGAACAAAAGACATAGGAATTAGGAAACCAAAGATCATGTAAACCAACAAAACCATTACCACTAGCTTCAACACAGCAACAAAGTGAAATAAAGCTAAAACAGAACAAACATTTGGTGCATCATGTAGATGAGGGAGTGTGAAAGGAAAAATAAAAACATAAGTCAATGAATTATTGGGAAAGAAAAAAACCCAAGGGGTGGGTTACAAGTAGGTCAAGCCTTAACTATCCAGGATTCCAAGGGAAGAAAGAAAAGAGAGAAGAAACCTAAAGCATGGGAGGAGTTCCAGAGGTACACCTCTGAGCTTGAGACACACATGAGAATCTGATTACCAGAAATACAAATGGGCAAAAAAAGGAAAAGAACCCATGTAAAGCATTGATCTATCTTATAATGACAAAAATTCAATGGGTGCAAGTGCCAGAGATCTCCAGAAATAAACTAAGGGATCCTAGATCTGATACCAATTTTCCTCGTGATCATCCAGTGTTGCTGCAAACCTTTCCCTTTCCAGTACCTTCCCCAACATGAATCACTAATCTTTTATGTGTGTGTGGGGGAGGCTTTCTCCCTCCACTTAGGTGCTATCACTAATTTTACAGCTAGAATCATAAATGATGCAAAATGAGATCAATCATGACATCTTCTCCTGGGAAAACATATAAAAGAGCAAGTGAAGCTTGGTCACAATCTTAATTTCTTCAACATTCTCCATTCCTTCATTTGCCTTGCCCCCCTCCCCCCGCCATCCTTTTACATTGCTATGGGTAACCAGAAATACTTTGAAATTCACCAAAGCAAGTATTTGGGTGTTTTGTGCTCTGCAATGGTAAAAGGAAGTTTGGTCCTGATTCTATAAATGGTGCTTAACTCCTAGGTGCCATTGAGTACGATTGCCAATCATCCGCTAGGCATCATTCATAAAATCACACCTAGTGGTGCCTAAGTAGTCTTAGATGCCGGTAGGCGTTGAATCCTTAGGTGCACTGCCATTTAGGTCCAGGTTTTCTTGACCTAAATAAGTGCACCTACTTTAGGAACCTACTGGTACCTAAGTCGAACCGTATCCAAAATCCGCCCTGAATCCATTCCCTAACCACACTTATTTGCTGGTAGGTGCCTCGGGATAGAAGCCTATGTCGAAGTGGTTGGCGCCTAATGCGTTAGGCGCTTAAGGATTGATTTTATAAAGGGTGCCCTAGTTAGGCGCCACTAGATGCTGTAATTGAGGCCGCCTAGGGATGCCTAACTAAAACCCATGCCTAATCTATATTCAATCAATTAGCTTAAGTGGTGTGATAATTGACCACGCCATTGAAGTTAATTGAATAACTGATTACAAAATAATAAAATTAAAAGTTAGGTACGGAATTCCGCACATGCTTAGCAATGCCTAAGTGGAGACACCTTCCGACACCTTATGGTGCCTATCTGAAAAGTAGGCATGGTTAGGGGCGCAGATTAGGCATGGTTGACTTAGGCATCACTAGGCATCCAAGTTAGGAACCGGTAAATTAGGCCTGGTAAAACTTACCTCTTGGATGCCGAATGACGCCTAAGCAAGCCTAGGCACCGTTAGGCAAGATTCAATAAACAGCGCCTTGTGGTTGACTGATAACCACGCCGAGCGGCGCCTACAATGCAGTTGCTGCTACTTGCTGTTTATAGAATCAGGCCCTTACTAGCTAACTATTTTTTAACTTTAAAAAAAAATTTATCAGCACTGATTAAGACAATTATGAAAATCAAGTTAGGCACCTGTTTTGGCTAGGTGCACCGATCTAGGCGCCTAACTTTAAACGTCATTTATAGAGCCCAAGTGCTTATCCTTATTGAAGCACTTGCTTCCTTTTGTCATTGCAGGGCAGTTTGGGAAAAATTGAGTTTATAGCAAATATCTTCATCTGCTCCTACTCACCTGTAGATTCTGTACCTGGTGGTGAAACCTTGCCGATACCTCTCCATGAAGTCAGCATATTCCTGAGCACGGTAGAACGGTCCACGGTCTGTGAGTAACCAGTCCAGAGGTGGCTGGCTAGGGGAGGAGTCCTCATGTTGCTCAGATGCTGCTGCTGCGCTGGCGGTGGCAGAAGCCCAACCATGGAAGCTTAACGCCAGGGATGCCCATAGAACCATCTGTCGGGCGCAGTCACAACGAACGACACTCTGCCACCTCATGCTTCTCGCGAGCGGTTGGATTCTTCATTCTCTCTCTCCTGCTTCTCTGCAGGACCCTCTATACTGGGACAGTACAAGGATCTGTGTTAGTCATTGCATAGGGACTGCCTGTGGTCTTTGTAAGCAATAACACATTTCAGAGGAACCCCCTCCTCCCCCACCGAAAACAAAATACCTGAAGAAGAGACATGTGAGTTCTCGAAAGCTTACTGTCACAATATTTTTCCTTGCTCTCAGAAGAGGTATCAAAGCATGCAGAATACAGATATTTGGCCTTTGCAATACTGAGACTTCCCACCACTCGTGTAGAAATGAGGATTTGATTAAAAACCAATTTTTCACATTTTGCTTATGGTAGTTAGATTTGGCAGCTAGGAAAGAGAGACAGCAATAAAGCAGCATTTGCTAGGATTGATTGTTAAGGGATCCTTTTATTAAGCTGTGGCAAAATGTGGCCCTTATGTGGGTCTCTCCCACACCCTAAGGCCATTTTTACTGCAGCCATAAAATGGCCTATTTTCTATTTGTTTGTATTAATGTCCATGCACTAATTCTGCAATTAGTGCATGGGCTATTTTTATAAATTACTGCATGAGCACTTACCGCCACCCATTTTGCAAGCAGTATGGGCTAGATTCTATAAACGGTGCCTAAGCTAGGGTTATCAGATGTCTGGAAAATACCTGAACATGTCCTCTTTTGGAAAGCCCTGACGAGCTCCAGCTGCATTTGGCGGGCCTCTGAGCATGCACGGATGACATCACACACATCCGTGCATGCTTCAAGTCCTTACATGGCAATGCTTAACTTTGGAATTCGCTCAACATTTTTAAAAATTTACTTAACTGGCACAGTAATTGAGTGCTCCAGTTTTCAGCCAGTCAAAAAATAATTAAAATAAGCAATTAAGTGTCCGTGCCAAATTCTTATGACGCCTAGTGATGCCTACCTGAAAAGTAGACATGGTTAGGGGTGGAGAATAGATGTGGTTTGCTAGGCATCCGAGTTAGGCCCCGGTAAATTAGGCCAAGTAAAACCTGATCTAATATATGCCTACATCTAGGATGCCTATGCACAGCTAGGCACCGCTAGGCAGGATTTAATAAGCGGTGCCTAGCAGTTGATTGACAACGATGCCAAATGGAACCTACAACGTAGGCATACTTAGACGTTGTTTATAGAATCTGGTTCTAAGTGCATGCACATTTCAGAGTTACCTTAAAATGCCTTAGCACGTCCACCAATACTCCATTTTTAGTTGCATTAGGCATGCATTAGCACCTAATGAAGCATAGCAAAAGGGCACCTTTAAGCATTGTTTAGTTTTTGATTTTGCTTTCACCTTTTCAGTAGTAGCAGTGGTGTAGGGAGGGAGAGTAGTGCCCGGCATCACCGCGCCATATGCCCCCTGTTCTTCCTCACCATGTCGTGCCCCCACCCCCACCCCTTGCATACCTCTTGAGATGCTCACCAGGAAATGACATCAGAAGAGAGCCAAGGCTGGCACGAACAGCAGGGCCTAATGGTGGGGCCTAAGGCGCCTGGGCCAATCAGAATAGACCCGGGAGCCTTAGGCCCCTCCTGGGGGCGGGGCCTGAGGCACATGGGCCCAACCCGACCATGTGCCCAAGGCCCCATCCCCAGGAGGGGCCTAAGGCTCCCGGGCCTATTCTGATTGGCCTAGGCGCCTTAGGCCCCACCAGTAGGCGGGGCTTTGGGACGGATGGGCCAATCCGGCCTCATTCCGTCGTTGGCTGCCTGCCGGACAGGCGGGTTTGGGCTCCCTCCTGGCCCGAAAAACTAGCGGGGGGGGTTGCCAGGGCCAGGAGGACTTGGGCTCTCTCCTGGCCCGAACAACTAGCGGGGGGGGGGGGGGTCGCCAGGGCCAGGAGGGCTTGGGCTCCCTCCTGGCCCGATATTGTCGGGGAGTTGGGGAGTCAGCGGGGCAAGAGGGCTTGGGCTCCCTCTTGCCCCGATTGTGTCGGGGAGTCGGGGGGGCAAGAGGGCTTGAGCTCCCTCTTGCCCCGATTGTGTCGGGGAGTCGGGGGGGCAAGAGGGCTTGAGCTCCCTCTTGCCCCGATCGTGTCGGGGAGTCGGCGGGGCAAGAGGGCTTGGGCACCCTCCTGCCTGGATCGTTGTGGGGGGGGATTCTGTAACCGGTGTTGTTTTTGACAGACACCGGTTACAGAATCTAGCTTTTAGGCGAAGGACTGGCTCCTCCTTCGCCTAAAAGCCCTTCTGTTGGACGTTTGTGGCCTAGGCGTGTTTTTGTTTCATTATGGCTAAAAAGTGTAGACATGCTGTGGGGGTACTTGTAGACGTAGTGGAGATTGGGCGTTTAGGCAGAAGAAGGCCATAATCAAAACATGGACGTTTGTTTTGGTTATGGACACTTTCCCTGCTTCTGGGTTGAACGTTTAGGGACTTAGGTCAAAAAGGGACTTAGACGCTTTTTTTGATTATGCCCCTCTAATTTTTTAAAAATGTAGGTGCCTACAGGTGCCTACCGATAGAGCTCCAGAACCGCGTTTACAGAGGTGCCTAGCGGCACTTAGGGCTCCTTTTACTATGGTGCGCTAGCATTTTTAGCGCACATACAAGATTAGCGCTAGCCGAAAAATTACCGCCTGCTTAAAAGGAGGCGGTAGCGGCTAGCGCGTGTGGCATTTTAGCGTGCGCTATTCCGCGCGTTAAGGCCCTAACGCACCTTTGTAAAAGGAGCCCTTAAAGTCACAATAGGCGTACCTCTGAAGACATGATTCATGAGTAACACAGGCACCGGTAATGCAGGCCTTTAAAACCCTGGCCTACATTACCGGCACCTACGTTAGATGCAAGCTGTGATTCTGCAAACGGCGCTGTTGCGTGATTGGCAGGTGATCGGTGCCACTTTTGGAGGCGGCTGCTGATCAGGGCGCCGTTTGCAGAATCTGGCCCCATGCGTGGGCTTGGACAGTGTTTGAAAGCAGAAATAGCTCTGTACTTTCACTTTGAAATGATCCTAGGAAAAAATATGTACGTTAATGTGCTGATTACCTTTACAATTGCTAATGTCAGTCACACAAATTTCCTGGGTTAAAACATGGCATATGCTAGACTTTTCAAAATTCTGAATGCAGGTACAAACCCTGCACTAGCCACGCTCTTAAGATCTCCTCCTCAACCTGCAATTAAAGGTTACACACATTAAGGCTTTACATAAGAACATAAGAGTTCCCATACTAGGATAGACTAAGGTCCATCAAGCCCAGTATGCTATTTCTAACAGTGGCCAATTGATCCCAAGGAGTGAAACAGACTTTATGCTGCTTATATTAAGAATAAGCAGTGAATTTCCCAAAGCACATCTTAAAAATGGCTTAAGTCCACACACCATTACCTGCACACCCAAAGTCAAGTTTCAAGTTTATTAGCATTTGATGAATCGCTTATAAAAAATATCTAAGTGATGTACAGTTTAAAAGCCACCAGGTGGTGGTTTCACGTACAATTTAGACGAATTAGACATAAGACAAACAGTATAAAATAGTATAACAATTGGAAAAAACAACAACAAAAAAACACAGCCAATATAAATCCATTAACCTTAAAACAATTAAGATAGAGACTAACATGAATGGGCAGGAAAGGAGGGAAAAGTTACAATATCTGTTGAAATTTACATAAAAGGGAAAACACAATAAGGAACAAAGGGAATTGGTAAATTTGATGGTCATAATAAAACATAAGAAATATAAGAGTGTCATGTCACATATCAAATGCGTCTTGAAATAAAAAAGTTTTTAAAATTTTCTTAAACGATAATAAGTCTTTTTCATTTCTTATATAGTTTGGTAGGGAATTCCATAATGTAGGGGCCATAACGGAAAATATGTCATTTCTTCTAGTGCCGATAATTTTCAAGGAGGGAATAGATAGTAAGTTTGAGGAGGAAGATCGTAGGGAACGTGTGGAGTTGTATGGAATAATCATTTTTGAGATAAATTGTGGTTCGTTGAAGATCAATGTTTTATATACCAGTAGTATAATTTTGAAAGTAATTTGGTGGGAAATGGGTAGCAAGTGTGATTTAATCAATAATGGAGTGACGTGGTCATATTTTTTCGCTTTATGGATTAATTTTATTGCAGTGTTTTGGATTATCTGAAGTCGTCTTTTTTCTTTCTGAGTTATGTTAATAAAGAGAGAATTATAATAATCAATTTTAGATATGATAAGAGAATGGACCAGAATGTTGATTGATTTAGAGTCAAGGAAGGAGGAGATTGAACGAATAAGGCGTAATCTATAGAAGCATGATTTAACTATTTCACTAATATGACTGTGAAATGATAAGTCTACGTCAATTATTACTCCAAGAATTTTCAGTTTAGATACAGATTCTAGAGGGGTATTGTCTAGAATAAATGGTGAGATTGGTGTTAAGTTTCCTTTCCAGGTGAAAAACATGGTTTTTGATTTTTGAATGTTCAATGCCAGTTTGTTACGATTTCATAAGAGGATACCCAAGTAAGAAATCTGGAAAGGTGTCTATTTTATAAAGACAAATCTCCAGTTGGCTTTTTGTATAACAATTTTAAATACAAAGGGCCTGATTCCCTAAAGGACGTCGATCTAAGCAGCCACCTAGAAGCGGCTGCTGATCGAGTGTCAATCGGTGTCCTGTAGAGAATCACATCTACTTTTACTAACAGATGCCTTGAATGTAGGACAGCATTTTAAATGCCTACATTTAAGGCATCTGTTTCACTAACAGAGATGCATAGAGATGTTTACCGATGTCCAAGGCCACTTCCGGTGGAGAACACGCCCACGCCACACCTTGTGTGTTCATAAGCGTCTCTAAGCATCTCCGTAGATGCGTGACATATGCCTATAATGTAGGCGTCCTTCCCCACCTTAATTTTTTTTAAACGTGTGTCCCAATTGGCTGTGAGATGATGGTAGGATGCCTACTGCTACATACAATTGGGATGCTTGTTTGTAGAATCAGCCCCCAAGGGCCTGATTTTGTACATGTTGCCTAAAAATTTAGTGTCCACTAGTGTGGCAATAAGCCCGATTGTCCAAAAGTTAGGGACACTATGTGGAATCATGCTTAGTGACGTCTATGTGGTGTTAGGCATCACTAGGCATCCTAACTTTTAGGTGCATTATATTCATGCCAGGGTTTTCTTGACCTACATGCATGTACCTAAGTTGTGCACACAATAGCGCCTAACTCAAAAACACACTCTCGATCCGCCCCCAACCATGCCCATTCCACGGGGAGAACATCTTTAAACCCACCAGAGACTTTTCCATTCTATGGCAAAAGAAACCAACTGACTGTCACAACAAATTCAAATTTCTGACCAACTGACTTTCCTGCCAAAATTCACATTGGTGGACTGACTGTCCTGTTCCCAATCAGGTCAGTGAACCCACTATTTACAAAGACAAACTGAAGACCTCACAGAATACCCTGAAGAAAGCCACAGCCTGGTGGCTGAAACATCGGTTTTTGACAAGATGCAGCGATACCTGGAAACCTGCTACAAGCACATGCCCACTTTTAACTGTACAGTACACTTTGAAATAGAAACCTACTGTTTTGTAGTAGGCGCCTACCAAGCTAGAAACCTAACTTTTTTTTTTTTTAATATTTTATTAAATTTCAAAAATTTAACAGTGCAATGTATAGGTTAATAAACAGACAGTAAAGCGTGAAAGCAAATACAACTGTATTTATGCACAATCATTTTATCCCAACTTAATCATCATAAATAAACATTTTCACCCACCCTCCTACCCACCCTGAATGTGCATATAACTAACCACATTAAAAACTATCCTGATGTAATATAAGATGTCAATGAGCCCCAAACCAATTTAAATACATTACCATGCCCCAATAAATTTGCATTTATTTTCTCATTCCTATATGTGGAGCATAAATTTGCCCACCAAAAAGAGAAGTTAAGACGATCATAAGTCTTCCAATTTTGTGTTATCATCTGCATTGCTACTCCAGTCACAATTATGAAGAGATGACATTTATAGCGATCTATGGGGGGTTTAATATGTAACATATGTGACTATCTCATATGTTAACGGAAATGATGACTCAAGTATTGCATTAATCTGCCCCATATTGATTTCCAAAAGTTGAGTATCAAAGGACAATAGAACAACAGATGATCCAGTGTCCCTGTGTCCAGATGACTGTGCCAGCATCTATTAGATCTAGAACTATCTAACTTATGTAATCTAACAGGGGTCCAAAAAGATATGTGTAACAGGAAAAACCAAGTTTGTCTCATAGATGCTGTTTCCAGCTTCGTTTGTTTACAGGAAGCCATTTAATAACTTTTCACTTCTGATTGTTGAAATAGACTAGCTTAAATACATGAAAATATGCCCGAGGGTGAGGAGCCTCTCAATTATCCAGCCATTCTGTTGCGCTGCCAAGCCATACCCCCTCTAGACACCTAACTTTTAATCCAATTAATGCTAATTATGAGATATTATTTGCCAATTATCGGCACAGCTTTAGCCTATTACTGAATTAAGTTAGGTACCTATATCAGCTAGATGCGCTGATGTAAGCATGTAACTTTAGGCAGACATTATAGAATTGGGGGGAAAATGATCAAAAAGTATGCTCAAAACCAAAATATTACCCTAGAACAGGGATCTCAAAGTCCCTCCTTGAGGGCCGCAATCCAATCGGGTTTTCAGGATTTCCCCAATGAATATGCATTAAAAGCAGTGCATGCACATAGATCTCATGCATATTCATTGGGGAAATCCTGAAAACCCAACTGGATTGTGGCCCTCAAGGAGGGACTTTGAGACCCCTGCCCTAGAAGTAATGAAAGGTTTCTAATATGTGAAATGGATCCCTCAGCAATTATTATTGAGATGACCAACCCATAACTTTATGGCTTCAGCATCAGAAACAATTATGATAAATCAACCAACAAAGATCAATGACTGTAAGGTTGGTGATTAGACAAAGTTATTTTTTGTTTTTTTTTTTTAAACTGGACAATTACATTGCTACCTGCGCTGAATCGAGTATGTTTTATTTAGAAGCCACATATACACATATTAGACTTACTTTGATTTTGGGGGTTATTACACATTGCACATTTTATAGAATGTGAATTTGATAATGGAAGAGGAGCTTAGATAATAGTTCTTGATGCTTTATTTATCATAATTGCTTGATAATAAGGACATGGTTTGGTTATCTCAATAATTATGAGGGCTCCATTTAATATATTACAAAATTTCCTTAATTCTAGGGTAATGTTTTAGTTTTTGAGGATACTTTTTTGAACATTTTGGGGCCAATACTGAAACCTGGTTTCTTCCCAAAGTTAGCGGCGATCCCAGATATTCAATACTGGGTTCGTAGCTGGCACAAAATTCACCATCGTGGACTTAGCCGGTGAAGCTGATTTTTATTGACTGGCTAGGGCTAACATCCAAAGATAGAGCTAGTTGGCTGGATAGCCAGCCATATGGGACTTAGCCAGCTACAAGCCATTCCCAGCCAGCTAAGTCCTGCCGAATCTATATTGGGGGAGGGGGAGCTTATATTTTATAAAAGCAAGCGCAGGTGTATATATGCCTTTATAAAATAATGCCTTTATAAAAGAAGGGGTTAATATTTATCTGGTGGTGGTGGTGAGCATTTTGCTCACTGCTGGCAGAATTATTCCCAGATATTCAAAGCCAGGTCCTGTCTAGGATACAGCTTTAATTATTTATTTATTTGAGTTTTTAGCCTGGCCTCCTAAAGGAGCTCAGAATGGGTCACAAATCAGGTACTCATGCATTTTCCCTATTTGTCACGTCAGACTCACAACTATTTAATGTACCTGGGGCAGTGGAGGATTATGTGACTTGCCCAGGGTAACAAGGAGCAGCACGGGGTTTGAACCCACAATCTCAGGGTACTGAGGCTATAGCTCGAACCATTACACCACGCAGTTATTTTTTGAGCCAGCTAACACATATCCGCTTAAATCGTATTTGTATTACCTGTTCTGTTGTGTTTGAAAAAAACATTTTTTCAATAAACACAGTATTTGAAATGTAATGTAAAAAATAAAAAAAATCCATATTCAGCAGTTTAGCAGCCAGGGATTAGCACATAAATCCCCCTTTTACTAAGCTGCGGTATAGGTTTCTACTGCGGCCCTGAGCGCTAAATGCTCTGACGCTGCTCCGACGCTCAGAAACTTCCTATGAGCGTCGGAGCAGCGTTGAAACATTTAGGGCTCCTTTTACGAAGGTGCGCTAGTGTTTTTAGCGCACGCACCGGATTAGCACGCGCTAGCCGAAAAACTACTGCCTGCTCAAGAGGAGGCGGTAGCGGCTAGCGTGCAGGGCATTTTAGCGTGCGCTATTCCGCGCTTTAAGGCCCTAATGCGCCTTCGTAAAAGGAGACCTTAGTGCTCCAGCCCATAGTAAAAACCTATACCATGGCTTAGTAAAAGAGGGCCACAGATAGTACAGACTTTTATGTGGTCTCATTTATGTGCTAACTCTGGCTGCTAAAGGACTGAATATCAGCATGTAAGTATCCAAGTGTTGACTTTGCCCCCAGAACGCCCCCAAGGCTTTGTGTTCGCTGCTAACCACGATATTCAGCAGCATTTAGCCGTTTAAGTCCCACTGAATATTAGTGGCTAGTCCTGACCAAGTGATTTAACCAGTCAGCAGCTGGCTAAATCATTTTGAATATCGGGCATTAAGCTCCCAAAATCAGCTCTTGTAGATCATAAATGCCAATGCACATATTTGCAATTACTCCAAAACTGGTGTAAATATTGATTTCATAAATTTATGTGATACACAATCAACTATTCTTGGCAGCATAAAAACTAACATGCATAAAAGAAACCTAAAATATAAAATGAATATAAAAAAATTAAATAAACCCCCCCCCAAAAAAATTCAAAGACAGTCTATTCAGCTCTATATGCTTGCTTAAACAAACATATCTTTAAAGATTTTTTAAAGTTTATTACATTTTATTGTGTGTTGGCCTTCTGGTAATATCTGCATATTTTATATGTAAGTACTCACATATTTTATAAAATGCATGCTTACATCCCAACTCCGCCCCTGCTTTGCATTGTTGCTGTAATGCTCCATGCACTCATTTGCACAAAAAAACCCAACACAATTTTATTAAATACCTTTTCCACATGTAAAACAGAATTTACATGAAAAGCAACCTTTACAAAATTATACCTACATGGCTAAAACACTGTTACCTGGGATGGGCACGTGGGATCTCTCGGCGAGAGAAAGAGATAATGGTTACTGCGGATGGGCAGACTGGATGGGCCATTTGGACTTTATCTGCCGTCATGTTTCTATGATATGGCTTTGAAATTTATCTTTATCCTCTCCTTGATTCTTTCCTTACCCCAACATGTATATGAAATATGTGTGTGTTTATGTATAGGTGAGTGTACGTACACATACAGTACATTGTCCATGCTTTCATACTATGAACTAAGGAAGCCATTCAGAATTTACAAAAAGATTATTATTTTGATGTGGTCAACTTAGCTTTACTCCAATTCATAAATAGTCTCCCAACCTTTGCAACATATGCCTGGTTGATTTCTGTTTGGTCTATTTAATTTTTACAGCTCAATATTCAAAAGGATTTAACCAGGCAGGAGATACTTCTGGCTGGTTAAATCCCACTGAGTGGCCCAGCACTAGGGTTACCAGATTTCCTCTTAAAAAAAAAAAATACATGGCCCCGCCCCGATCCCCCATGTGTCTCCTTCTCCAAGCTTCGGGCTGCGTCAGGATGTTTTCTGCGCATGAGCGGAAGTCGATGCAGTAACGTTATATGCATGTAGGCATGCACATGACGTCATCATGTCGACGTTCGCACATACGCTGAGGACATCTAGACAAGGTCCCGAGCTTGGGGGCCTTCTAAAACCTGGACAAACTGCTGGGTTTTGGAAATTTCTCTAGGCATCCAGACAGTCCTCTAAAAATAGGACATGTCCGGGTTTTCCCGGACATCTGGTAATGATCAGGGCAAGAGGGAGCCCAACCCCACTTGCCCAGGTGACCCCCCGCTCGACAAGATCAGGCAGGAGGGAGCTCAAACCCAACTGCCCGGTGCTACTCCCCTTACAAAATTGGGCACCTGATATTCAGTGGCACTTAACCGGATAGTGTCACTAATTATTGCTGCTAAGCAGCCATCTCCTAACCGGTTAGGAACAGCTATTTTCAGCCTGTTAACTAGCTAAGTAACCGCATAAAGGCTGTTCTGAATATCAACTGCGGAAACCTAGATATTAAATGCCGGAAACCAGATATGCCTGCCATTGAATATCTGGGGGTCAGTCCAGCTCGCAGCTGTGAGTGGCTCTGATACAATATACTGCCCTGGGCTGAATATCAGGCCCTTATTGTTTACCTCAATTCTTCTGAACTCTTCTCCCAGTTTGGCTCATTCTCTTACTGATCACTGTAATTATTTTTTCCCTTTCTGATTTCTCTTTATCACATATCCTGCAAATCTCCAACATATTGTCAGTGCTTTATTTATTAGATTTGATTGTAACAGCTACAGAAGCGGCATGAGCTACAAGTAAATCCTAAAGATGTGGAGGTTAATTGTATATGTGAGAAGATCAAATAGATGTCTGTTTCCAGACTATGTTATAAAGAGGGGCATTTACAATATGACATCTAAATCCGAATTTAGACATTTTGCAAAACGCGCACAAAATTCCAGTTCCAAACATGCCTATTTTCAAAACTGTAAAATGTCTATTTTGGTTTTTGAAAATGGATGTGTTTGTGCTCAGTGCGTCTATCTTTTTGAACCATTTTCAAAAAAAAAAACCCAAAATACAAACGACTCAGAACCAGACACTGGGATGTAGGAGGAGTCAGCATTTTTAGCAGACAGGTCACACAGACATCCCAGCAGAGCAGTGAGGCACCCTAGGGGGCACTGCAGTGAACTTCACATAAAATGTCCCAGGTACACCACTCGCCATAACCCCCTTATATTGTATGATGAGCTCTCCAAAACCCATTACTCCCAAACTGTATGTCATACCACTAGCCCTTATGCCTTCAAGTGATACTTATATATGGGTACAATTGAATTAGGATGGGGTTTGGAAGGCTCATAAATTCCACCATAAGTGCAGTGGTTAGAATGGAGTAAGGGCCTAAATCACTACATTGCCCACCAGGCTACTCCAGGCACCTGATTGCTGCGCTACTAGGACTGGCAATAACATATGAAGCTATCATACAGGAAGGTATGTACTGTTTCATTCACATCTTTGGTGGTTGGGAATAGAGAATGACACTGGACCAAATTTTTCCCCATCCCCGCAGGAACTCAATTTCCCGGTCCCGCCCCATGAGTTTTGCCGCTGTCCCTGTCCCATTTCTGTAAAGTCTGCCTTAATCACACAAGTCTCGAACACTTATGATTTTGAAGTGTTTGAGGCTTGTGCAGATGAGGACAGAGCTTGTAGGAATGGGGCAGGGACAGGAAAAGAACTCACTGGGACAGGACGGGAAAATGAATTCCCGCGGGGATGAGGAAAAATTTGCCCCCCAGGTCATTCTCTAGGGAAGGGCTCAGTGACCATTGGGGGAGTGTGGAGGGAATCATGTCTTTATTCCTTCAGTGGTCCTCTGGTCAGTTTAGACATTTTTTGGCACTTATTCATTGTTGAAACAGGTCTAGGTCCAAACATCTAAATTATGCCCTGGACGTATTGTTAAATTTTCAATTATGGCAGAAAAACATCCAAATCATAAGCCCGTCCTAGTCCTACCCAAGGCCCTCTTTTACTAAGCCTGGGACTTAAATCTTTCCAAGGAGTCTTCTGAATTGCTTGCCTCCAGACTAAAGGAAAAGAATGTACTTCAGGCTGGAATGAAAATTACATTTTATCAAAGGAGAGAAAAGGACTTGCTGCCATTCTTTCAGAAGACAACAACTTAGTATTCTGCAATGGCATCAGAAATCTTCTGAAGAAAATGGGTCTTTCAGAATATAACCCAAGTGAGTGGCGTCTTTTCATTGACAGCTCAAAACATAGTTTGAAATGTGTACTTTTTAATAACAGCAACAAATATGGTTCTGTTCCAATTGGCCACTCCACCAGGATGAAAGAGTACAAGGCCATCTCTTTAGTCTTGGAAAAGATAAATTAACCAAGAACATCAATGGGTGATTTGTGTAGACTTGAAGATGGTTAATTTTCTTCTTGGTCAACAAAGTAGCTACACAAAGTATCCTTGCTTTTTATGCCTTTGCGATAGTAGAGCCAAACATGAACATTAGACAAAAAAAAAGATTGGCCTATGAGGGAATATATGGTGGTTGGAGGACAAAATGAGATAGAATCATACAGTCACCACTACATATAAAGATAGGCCTGATGAAACAATTTGTAAAGGCTTTGAATAAAGACGGTTCATGCATTGAATACATAGCACATATGTTACCTTGACTAACCATGGAAAAACTAAAGGCAGAAATTTTTGATGGTACACAGATCGGACAACTTAGAAATGACCCACATTTCATAGCATCAATAAATGAAATTGAATCTTGTCTTCATTTGTTCTTCTTGTGAAAAACTTTCTTGGCAACAAGAAGGCAGACAACTACACACAATTAGTAGAGGATATGCACTTTCATTTCAACAGGCTTGGCTGTAACATGAGTGTAAAAGTCCCTTATCTGCACAGTCCCTTAGATCGCTTTCCAGAGAACCTTGATGACTTAAGTGAAGAGTAAGGTGAAAGATTTCACCAAGACATAAAAACAATGGAAGTCAGATGCCTAGGAAGATGAGATGCACACACGATGGCAGACTATTCTTGGAATCTTATGCGAGATTGTCCTGACAGATCCTACTCTCAGAAGTCGAATGACTGGAAAATTTGTATCATAAGCTTGTGCTTTTGGTATGAAATAAGTAGATTTTCCTGTTCTATACTTTTCTTTTAATTTTTTATATGTTTTCCTCATGCTTAAAAAATGTTAATTTAAACACTACATTAAAATATCCTGATTTTTTTAATAGAAGAGTAGAGTGAAGAGTGGTATATGGCACATATTCTGTATGTCAAAAAACTAAAGTTGATAGGAGAAAACTGGTGAAATTTTTGGGAATCAGCAGGTCAAATATACCCATAAACAGGTCTAACGTTTGAGGCACCAAAACTAGTGTTGGCCAGTGATAGAAGTATATAAATACAGGTACATAACAAAAGTGAAAAATTGTTTGGGAAAATGTTTGTTTTATATACAATGAGTTTTTGAATTGAAGTACAGATATTTTCTCTTTTTTGGTTCCTTTATTTTTTGTGTGTTTTCAATTTGGGGGGGGGGGAGGGAAGAAGGGCTGCATTTGATTTTTGATTTTGTTTTTTTAATTACTGTCATAACTTCTTCAGGAGACACATCTACATACAGAAAAGAGGTTAGGTGAGACCAATCATTTTTTATTTCTTCACTAGCAACACAAGATGGGCTGTTCACCCTTTACATCAAGAGGACTCAAATTCCAAACCTGAAGTGCAGACAGATACAAATAGGCACTGTCTGCTCTATCTGGTTTTCTAAATAATGAACCCATTATCCTGATTGATATGAATGTCCTCTGCCTCTGAGCAATGAGCTGCTTAACAAGCTGATGTTAATAGCCACAGTATATTCACAAGAAACTTGTTTTTAATGGGTTACTATGATCCTTAAGTGAGGCTATGTACTCTGTGTTTTATACCACATTTATAACCATCATTTATGGATAACCATTGATACAAGGTGGCTCAACAAAATTTTAAAAAATTATACAACATTATTGAACGTGAATCATTATTTTTATTTTAGGGTCAGACCTTCAACGATATCAGAGGACTTGACATTTGGGAAGTTTTGATCCACATCATAGACCCCAACATTCACCTTTAGCAAGCTGGGGGGCGGAGGAGGGTGAGGGGGAAGGGGTAAATTCACTGTGTTGTTGAATGTTCATGATTATGGTTATTCGTTAACTACAGTGTACTGAAGAGCCACATTACATCTGATATTCAGTATCTGGTTTGGAATGGGATTAATTTAGGAAAGCAAATAAATTATTACATCAAAACTGTATATTCCCAGTTTAACAAGGGCTTAAAATAGAAAAATACCCAAGAGATTTATGCATTTAGTAGCAGCTGCTAAAAGGGCACTTGAATATACTAGATGCTCACATTTACATGCATGTTACATGTGTAAATATTTAGAATATTAGCATTTTCACACTCACATGCACATATGGATATAAATGCCAATATTTTGCCTAAGCAGTGTTCTGTAAATACCTACTTAACTTAAATGGAGGGCCATTTTTAAAAAATACATCTAGTCCAATTTGGATGTTTCCAGCAAAGTTGGAAGCACACAAATGACCATTTTCGAAAGTAGGACTACTAGACGTCTAAAAATAAATTTTGTTTTTTGAAAATCGTCTACTTGGGCATCTAGGCCGCTAAGACGTCCAGGCCGCCAAAATGTCCAAAATTATATCCCATTTTTGACAAAAAAAAGACCAGTTTGGAAACATCCAAGTGGTCTGCATTTGGACGTGTGAAAGGCCAACCTTGTAATGGACTGGCTACACAAACATACTAACAGAGAAGTGGGGCAACTTAGAGGGCACTGCTGTAAATTTCATATAATGGGTGCAGATATACATCTCACCATAACCCCCTTTTAATTTAGGATGAGTCCCCCAAAACCTACTATACCCACCTATCTACTATCCCAGGGGTAGGCAATTCCGGTCCTCGAGAGCAGGAGCCAGGTCAGGTTTTCTGGATATCCACAATGAATATGTATGAGATGGATTTGCATGTATTGCCTCCTTGAGATACAAATCTATCTCACGCATATTTATTTTGGATATCCTGAAAACCTGACCTGGCTCTGGTTCTCGAGGACCGGAATTGCCTACCCCTGTACTATCCTAATAACCCTTATGGCTGCAGATGGCACCTATATGACAGTATAGTAGGGTTTTGGTGGGTTCATATTTTCCACCATAAATATAGTGGCTAGAGTGGCTTATGGGCCTGTGTCCTCCTCTTTATGGTTCACTAGCCCATCCACCAGGCTACATAAAACACCTGTGTGCTACACTAGTAGGCTTTCCCATGCCAAGCACTCTTGTACTTTTCCATTCAGACTTTTGCGGGGTGGGAGGGGTTCAGTACTTAATTTCTCCAGTGGTCATCTGATCAGTTTGGGTACTTTTTTCACACTTAGATGCTTCTAAAATCAGTCTAGCTAAAAACATCTAAGTTCCATCTAGGATGTCTTAGGAAAGATTTGGTTGTGGCCTGTAAAACATCCAAGTTAAGCCTGCCCAAAGCCCATAACACGCCTTCCAACACGCCCACTAAAACTCTGAACACACAACGGCTAAGTAGTCCCACTAGACATCCAGAAAGTTGGTTTTGAAAATTGGCATTTGGACATTTTGGGTGGACAAAACATTCAAGTGCTGAATTAAGCCATTTTTTTTAACATCCATTATGCCCCTAATAGCGTACATTTACAAGGAGTGAGCACACAGGGACAGAGCAGTTTTGAAGTGGTGGAGCAGGTCTGGGTTGTGTCCAGGAAAGGGTATAGTAACTCCTAGGGATATCTTTTTATATGTCAGGATCAGGGGCCACTAGACTACCAGGAATTATCGAGGGTGGGGCAGATCAAGTTAGGGGTGAGTGTTGGCAATCAGGTCAGGTCCAAGTCAAGCACGAGGAGGCCTCCAGAGATGAGGCCAATGCAGACCCAGGCTTTTTTTTGTCACCCTTCCTGTCAGTGCATAGCCAACAATCGCTAAGGCATGTTACAATGAGCTGCAGATTACTTCTCTGATTTTAACATGGTAGGATTTTGCATCTTATTGATTACTGCATCCCATGGAAAAATGAGTGAGATCCTCATGGTCAGTAGCTCTAATGCAGTATGCCGCAAACCCTTTGAAGCTGCAGCACACTAAACTCGGGGCCGCAGCTGGAGGGCATCTGGAAATGCGCAGATGCGATGGTGTCACGTGCATGTGTGATGTCTGTGCATGCATGGGTGTCCTTCAGCCACGGCCCTGACCCTTCTATTACCTCCGGTGGAGGGGGAGTGCTGAAGAAAGAGAGGAGGAGAGTCGCACGAGAGGCACATCCTGTAAGCAGTAAGTTGGCGCTTCTCCTCCTTGCCGGCGTCTTTCGGCACACCTGGAATCTGCCATGGCAGTTTGCGATACGCTGCTCTAATGCACAGAATTCTGCATCAACACCTTAGTTAGGCTAAAGTGTGGGGGTGAAAGACAGACACAATTTACGAATATTCTCTCTGTTTCATAAAACCCAGACATTCGATATATGCTTCACCTTCCCTGCTAATCTGAGATTATAGATCTTGCAGCTCCTGGAAGTTGGTTAAGAAATGTATTAATTTAGTCTAGAAGAGAGGCATCACTTTTAAGTTATTGTTAATCTTTATACTGTGCATAATTATCCAACCATACTATTTTATTGTCAACAATTTGAAGAAATATTACTGGTATAATAATTCACTCCCACATGGAAGCTGTGTGAACACTGGCTGTGGGATTCAGGTTCATGAGTAGGTTGAATTTTATTTCACTGAAAAATAAGAATTACATCCCAGCGCCCAACTTTAGGTGACCTCTAAGGACCTTTAGGCCCTTAAGTGCCTGTACTCTGTCAGCGCCTGCTGCCTTTTGCCTCTCTCTGTCCCAGATTAGTAGTTCTGGACTAGCACAAGTGATGGGAACTCTTGTACCTTGCCGAATCAGAAATAGACAGACTAAGAGAGAAGTGAGAAGTCACACTGAGACGCAGTAGGCTTCCTGCCTCGTGCTTGTCAAAATAATTATGTTTGTCAAGCTTTTGAAAAGAACATTTTCTCTCTTAATTTGGACTCTGCCCACCTATTCCTCTGTTGCTCTTCCTCCAACAGCTTGCTGGCACAGGAGCTCCTTGGGAATCAGGTTACAAAAATAAAATAACCTAAAATACAATAAAATAAAAATCCTAGTACTTCACACCCTGATTTCCAGATTCAGACAGTTTGGAGCATTAAAACTATAACTATCCCCTTCAGAAAAAACAAAATGCCTCAAGCTTATTTGCAGGATCAGCAAAAGCGACATTTATGTGGCCTGGCCAATTTGCTGCCCTTCATTACCACACACATTATTACCTCCCCCCACTCCCCAGGCAATGTAATAGAAAAATGACCTAATTAGTTTAAACAAACAGACAGCTGCAGCCAAATAGTCTATATGCAAAGAGAGCAAGGTGCCATAGGAATGACTGTGTAGGTGTTCTCAAATCTCAAATTGTCAATTAAGCAAACAGTGGAGGTGGAAGAGAAGCAAATGGTGACCCCCCCCGCAGTTTCAGCAATGTGCAGTATTTGATAAGGGTGCACACTGTGTGTGGGGGGAGAATTCTATAAATGGCGCTCAAAATAAGTGCCAAACAAAATCAGAACTAAGTGCCATATTCTATAAATGACACCCTAATTGCAGCCACCTAGTGACGCCTACGTTCGGGAACCTAATTTTTTTCTTAATTGGCTTAATCGGCATGGCAATTGACTATGGCAGTTTTCAGCCAATCAAAAACACATGAATTAAACAATTGAAGAGTTTGGCACCAAACTCTTAGGATGCCTAACAACACCTAAGTGGAGGCGCCTTCCCATGCCTAAGAATGCCTATCTCAAACAGCAGGCGTGGTTAGAGGCAGAGAATAGGCATGGTTGACTTAGGTGTCCGAGAAAGACACTTGTAAATTAGGCCGGTGCAAAGTTGGCCTAATGGAGCGATGCCTACCTTTAAAGATGCCTAAGTCTGCTTCGACACCACTAGGCGTGATTCTATAAATGTGCCTAGCAGTTGATTGACAACTGCGCCGAGTGGCGCCTACAATTCAGGCACCATTAATAGATATTGGCCCTAAGTACTATTCTACAAAGGGCGCTTAGTGCCAATTCCTATGCCCTTACCAGACTTACTTCTCCTGAAACCTGGTATAAATGCCCATGTTAGGCACTCTTACCCAGTATTCCATAATTATGTGCACATCTATTTGGAATGCTCATAACACATCCATGCCTCTCCCTTGGCCACAACCTCTTTTGAGATGCACGTTATGAAAAGTAGGCATCCAACATTATACAATAGCTTTCAACAAGATGTGCATGCAGATTTTAATGTGTGCCAATTAACATCAGTGATTGGTTGTTAGTACCCAAGTATTGATGTTTTAAAGCTCATTATTCAATTAATTTGTGCATACATCTCAGGAACGTGCACAAATTTGTGCGTGCGAATCTGGGCACCATATCTAGACCTCACAATACTAAGGAGTTATTAAATATAATGCTTGTGTTGAACTATAATCACTAGGAATACTCCACAAGTTAATAAATACACATAGTTGAAAAAACAAAACAAAATAAATAAATAAATAAATAAATAAATAAAGTGCAACAAGTGCTGGTAAAGTGCAATAAATACTGAATA
The DNA here is from genome assembly GCF_902459505.1 of Geotrypetes seraphini. Classification (NCBI taxonomy): domain Eukaryota; kingdom Metazoa; phylum Chordata; class Amphibia; order Gymnophiona; family Dermophiidae; genus Geotrypetes; species Geotrypetes seraphini. The sequence goes on from NC_047095.1 coordinate 86,575,401, forward strand.
AATATTAATAAAGTGCTCAGTCACCAACCGATCTAGGTGCCCTGGTGATTCAATCTAACTATTTTAAATTTGAAGACCAATTCTATTATCAAATCAGAGGAGTAGCAATGGGAGCCACCATAGCGCCATCTATTGCATGCTTATATATGTCATGCTTTGAAGAAACCCATGTGTATCCCTCACAGTTTTTCAATAAGTTAATCATATGGAAAAGATTTACTGATGACGTCTTTTTTATATGGAAGAGGACGGAGGATCATCTGTATCCTCTCCTCCCCCCTCCACCCCTCTCCCTACCCCCTTTTACCCTCCTCTTCTCTTTTCTCACCCCTCCTCCCCCTTCTCCTTCCTCACCTGCCTCTTTAAGTCGTCTTGAGCCTACCTAGGTATGAGCGACACAGAAATAGAAGATTAGATTAGATGAACTTCAGAGATTTATAGGAGAACTTAATAGCTCTGATGTCAATATCAAGTTTACTTTTAACATCAAGGCCGATAACATTTCCTTTCTGGATATTGCTGTTGCTATTTGAGGGAGGGCATCGACATGGCAGATGAGGTTCAACATGGATAAGTGTAAAGTGATGCATGTCGGTAACAAAAATCTCATGCACGAATACAGGATGTCTGGGGCGGTACTTAGAGAGACCTCCCTGTAAAGGGACTTGGGAGTTCTGATCGACAAGTCGATGAAGCCGTCCATGCAATGTGTGGCGGCGGCAGCACAAAGGGCAAACAGAATGCTAGGAATGATAAAGAAAGGGATCACGAACAGATCAGCGAAGGTTATCATGCCGCTGTACCAGGCCATGGTGTGCCCTCATGTGGAGTACTGCGTCCAGTTTTGCTGTACATGAAGAAGGACATGGTACTACTCGAAAGGGTCGAGAGAAGAGCGACTAAGATGGTTAAAGGGTTGGAGGAGCTTCCGTACAGCGAAAGATTAGAGAAACTGGGCCTCTTCTCCCTCAAACAGAGGAGATTGAGAGGGGACATTATCAAAACATTCAATGTACTGAAGGGGATAAACTTAGTAGATAAGGACAGGTTGTTCACCCTCTCCAAGGTAGGGAGAACAAGAAGGCACTCTCTAAAGTTGAAAGGGGATAGAAAGGAAGTTCTTCTTCACCCAGAGAGTAGTAGAAAGCTGGAGGCTGTTATAGGGGAAAACACCCTCCAGGGATTCAAGACAAAGTTAGACAAGTTCCTGCTAAAGAAGAACGTGCGCTGTTAGAGCTAGTCTCGGTTAGGGTGCTGGTCTTTGACCAGAGGGCCGTTGCGTGAGCGGACTGCTGAGCATGATGGACCACTGGTCTGACCCAGCAGCGGCAATTCTTATGTTCTTAAACAACTAGTCAACTCCACACAACATTATTTAACAAACCTTCTGACTGCAATATCCTTTTGGAATATGGTAGTCTTCATCCTACCAAATGAAGGAAGGGATACCTATGGAGCAGTTCTTAAGAATCAGATGTTTATGTTCTGATGATAGAGAATTTAAACAAAGAGGTAACCCAAGTAAAGTTTTTTTAAAAAGCATGGAAATGTTCATATTACTGTCATCGTACATGGTTTTTAAAATCATCTCAAAAGGAATCCAATAACCCCTTAGTTTGTGTTCTTCCTTTTTCACCCCAGATCCATCAGATTTGCCATATCATATGTAAACATTGGTCTATTTTGGGTATACATCCTCCCCTTCAACAACTCGCCAAATTTGCGTTCAGATGTGGGAGAAATATTGGGGAAATGCTTAAATTAAATTATAACCACAGAAAGATGGATACTATCCCCCTCTTTTACTAAAATGTGCTAACCAATTAGCGCACGCTAATCGAATTAGCGTGCGCTAAACGCTAATGCGTCCATAGACTAACATGCATGTGTTAGCATTTAGCACACGCTAAATCGATTAGCGCGCACTAATCGGTTAGCGCACCTTAGTAAAAGAGGGCCTATGTCTATATCCCCACATAAAGCCTGCGTCTATTGCTCTAAAGATCATTTAATAATTCCTCGTACAAATAAAAAAAAATTTCTAAGAACTAACACAAATTGTGACTCCACTGGAGTCATTTACTGTGTAATCTGCCGCTCTATATTGGGCATACTAAACAAAAAAGTAAAAGTACGAATGGGTGAACACCTGTCTAATATTAAACACCAACAGTTGCAGGCTCCTATTGTGTCCCATTGGGTGGAAGCTGGACATCCCATTAATGATTTCCAATATACTGTTTTAAAACAGATAATTTTTTCAAGAGGGGGAGACAGTTCCCATAGACTATTGATGGAAGAGTTCAAATTTATTTTTTAGTGGCAAACATTGAGCCCCGGAGGTTTAAATGAGGAAATCGAATGGTTCCAACTATGATTGGCCCATTCTGGTGAAATAGAGGTGGGTTCAGTATCTATGGAATCATGGTGTTAGCTCCTCTGATTGGTAACATTAATTCAGCGTCAGCTTTCCCAGAGCTCATAAGATTAGTTGAGTGACTGCCCGACTTATATTTTTTCCCCGCACGGATGGGGTTACCTTTGTTCCTCTAGTCAAGTAAGTTCAAAACAAACATTTAGGTGAATTCAGATTATGAAATTGTGATAGAAATGTATAAATATTTAAGTAATTTGAAAATATTTTTAACCAAGGTGTTCAAAGGTTTATTAGTTTTATCATTGTATTTTTCACAGTGCCCCCTTCCTGACGACGCTAGCGCGAAACTCAAGTCGAAGGGAGGCCTTTCAATTGTATGAACACGGGGGCTTATAAGAGAGAAAGCAAAATCCGATACAAGCACAGGACATTACATTCTACTGCCTTCCTCTTTCAAAACTTTGGATATATTTCGATATACTGTTGATGAAGGCAGGTTAATGGACTTTTGACAGTGCTATGATGGTCCCTGCTGGTACTTTTATTAGTACTTTTTGCACTTATCGGTTGGTGATTGAGCACTTTATTAATATTTATTCAGCATTTATTGCACTTTACCAGCACTTGTTGCACTTTATTTATTTATTCTGGTTTGTTTTTTCAACTATGTGTATTTATTAACTTGTAGATTATTCCTAGTCACCATATCTAGACTCCAGGGGTTTGTAACAATAGCATGAGTACGTGTGCACCAGTGTTCCCGCTAAGGTGCGCTGGCCTGCGCGCGCGCACAAAATATTACATCGCAGCGCAAAGTTTCTCTTCACAGCGCACACACGCGTCGCAAAGGTAAGGGGAGGTAAGGTAAGGGGACGCATTGGGGGGATTGCACTTCCCCACAATTGCCATGCTTCGGTTCCTCTTCTTCCTTCCTTCCTCCCCCCCCCCCCCCCCGCGGGACCCTGCGGCACCATCAACTCTTACTCCCTCTAATGTCGGCCCTGCAGCTCCAGACTTCCTCGCACCTTCTCCCCTCCCCCTTTGGATCGCTATTATTTTAAATGTTATAGCCGCGGAGCTGTATCCATCAGTGGAGATGTCTAACCTCGGCCTGCCCCGGAACTCTTACTGCAACAGTGACTTCCTGTTCCTGCCTAGACGGGCGGCTGCTGCAGTAAGAGTTCCGGGGCAGGCCGAGGTTAGACATCTCCACTGATGGATACAGCTCCGCGGCTATAACATTTAAAATAATAGCGATCCAAAGGGAGAGGGGAGAAGGTGCGAGGAAGTCTGGAGCTGCAGGGCCGACATTAGAGGGAGTAAGAGTTGATGGTGCCGCAGGGTCCCGCGGGGGGGGGGGGGGGGGGAAGGAAGGAAGAAGAGGAACCGAAGCATGGCAATTGTGGGGAAGTGCAGAGCTGCAGGGAAGAGTGTTGCGGTACCCAGCTGGAGGGAGAAGGAAGATGAGGGAGGGAATTAAAGGAGATGCCAGGGCTTGGAGCATAGGAGGAAGGTATGCCAGTCTAAGGGAAAAGGAAGGGGGAGATGTGAGAGCATGGAGGGGGAATGAAAGATGGAAGAAAAGGAAAGGAGAGAGATGCCAGAGAATCAGGGAAGGGGAGATACCAGACTATGAGGAGAGGTGTGGGAGAGGGAAGGCGAGGAGAGAGATGCCAGACCAATGGGGTGAAAGGAGAGATGGAAGGGGGAGGCATACAGTTTCTGGAAGGGGCATAGAAGGAGAGAAGATGCCATATAGGGGAAGAGAGACGGCAGACAGTGAATGGAAGGAAGAGAGTTACAAGAAGATGAGGAAAGGAGAAACCACAGAAGACAAAGGTAGAAAAAAATTTCTATTTATTTATTGCTTTAGGAGACATGTGTCACTGTTTCTGTGAAGCATTGTATGCAGAGTCCAGCTTCTTGCTGGTTCAATTTAACCTTTGTCTATGTATTTTTATTTTATCCCCCCTTTTACAAAACTGTGAAGCGTTTTTAGCACCAGCCTTGGTGGTAGCAGCTCTGATGCTCAGAATTTTATGAGCATCAGAGCTGTTACCTCCGTAGCTAAAATCCACACTACAGTTTTGTAAAAGAGGGAGGGGTTAGTTTGTGATTACATATTCCTTACTAGGCGAAGGTGTTTTCTGTGTTCTGTGTGTTCGAAAGACATGGTTTTCTGTTAGGATTGACGGTGTAGGATTGATCTGTGCTGGTCTGGCTTGTTTAGTTTTACAATGGGTGTATTGATGTACTGCTCACTGCAATATGTAAGATGCTGCCTTTTCCTAGGTACTCATGTGTGACGTGTGGTTTGTTACTAAAAATCATGTTTTTCTTACAGATGGGGGGGGGGTGCCAAAAAATGATGGGCCCCGGATGTTACATATGCTAGGTACGCCACTGTATGTAAAGATACCAGAAAGCTGGCGTAGCAAAAACTTCTAAGTTTTGAGTATTTAACCCTCCCACAATCTCACGGGCACTCGTTTCAAGTTTATTGAGATTTTGATTTAAACGCAATATCAAATATTTTCAATGCGTATAACAAAAATAAATTTGGGGAAATAAATAAAACCATTTGAACCAGTGTTCCCGCTAAGCTGCGCTGGGGTGCGCTGGCGCACAAAATATTACATCGCAGCGCACACGTTTCTCGTCACAGCGCACGATCGGAAGAGGCGTACGGCAGATGGCAGGGCGGCGAGAGGAGAATCGGGCGAGTTGGCTCATAACTTGCTGGCGCCCGATATTTTTGGCTCACGGTGAAAAAAGTTTGCTCACAACACCCGCCCGCTTAGAGGGAACACTGGTGTGCACCAGTTTCTATTGCACATGCATGCAATGTTTTCCAATAGTGGGCAGTCCTCAAAGAGTACATACTCATACAGTAGCATAGTAAGGGGGGGGGAGGGAGGAGGACAGCCTCGGGTGCTGTCTTGGGGGGATGCCAGCATAGAACATAAGAACATAAGCATTGCCTCTGCCGGGTCAGACCAGGGGTCCATCGTTCCCAGCAGTCCGCTCCCGCGGCGGCCCCCCAGGTCCTTGACCTTTAAGTTCCCACCACCTACATTGTTTATGCCCTAATCCTGAAGTACCTTGTATAGTAACCCTCTATCTGTTACCCTGTAATCCCTTTCTTCTTCAATAAGTCATCCAAGCTCTTTTTGAAAACCAACATTGTACTCTGTCCTATCACCTCTCTTGGAAGCGCATTCCAGGTGTCCATCACCCTCTGAGTGAAGAAGAACTTCCTAGCATTCATCTTGAATCTGTCTCCTTTCAGTTTTTCTGAATGCCCTCTTGTTTTTGATGTCCCCGCTAGCCTGAAGAATCTGTCCCTCTCCACCTTCTCTATGCCTTTCTTGATTTTATAAGTCTCTATCATGTCCCCTCTAAGTCTCCGCTTTTCCAGGGTAGGGTTACCAGACTTCCGGATTTCCCCAGACATGTCCTTCTTTTGAGAATATGTCCGGGGGTCCGGATGGCTTTTCAAAACCCAGCACTTTGTCCAAGTTTTGAAAAGCTGTGCCGGGCAAGGAGGAAGTCTGCGAATGTGCGGCCGTCACATGATGATGTCACACGCACGTATATGTGCACGTGACATCTTCACGTGATGGCCGTGCATGGGTGGGCTTCCTCCCTGTCCGACAAGAGCAGGAAGTAGGGGGCGGGGCTAGGGCTAGGGGGTCAGGATTTTCCGAAAGGAAAATCTGGCAACCCTACACCAGCACCTCTCCGCCGCCCCCCACTCCTTCCCACTCCTCCCCTCCTTCACTTCACCCCCACTGTACATCTAGCTCTTTGTCGGCGCAAGCAGCAGCTCCAAGCTGCTGCTTGTGCTGGCCTTGACGCTTCCCCCTGACGTTAGTTTCGGGTCTTGTGACTAGGAAATGACATCAGAGGGAGAGCCGACGCCGATGTGGGCAGCAAGTTGGAGATGCTGCTTGTGCCGGAGAAGCTAAACAGGTACAGGGGAACGGAAGGGACTCCTGTGCAGAAGGGAGGGGTTAGAGTAGAGAGCAAGGGGTAGGGGGGTGCCACTGCCCTGGATGCCACCCACCCTTGCTACGCCACTGCACTCATATCAAGTAGTGCACACTAGTTTCTGAACACGACATGAGACAAATTTTCAGATTTCTCCCAAGCTTTATCAAGTTTTAACGACATGAAATGATATGAGTTATAGCATTGACATTTCCTGTCATTACAAATGACAACTCATCCCTAATAAGAACTCTAGGGAAAACAGAAATATTCTTTAGAATGCCTTCACAGCAGTCGTGTGGGTGCAGGCGATCTTTTCACCATTAATTAACAATTAAGTGGAACACTTGAATCGCAGGGAAGACAAACTCTCTTGGAAAATAAATATACTGAAATGAATCTGCCTACACGCTTGAAGAATGTGAAAAAAAAAACGTAAAACCAGAGATTGATCTTTGCATGCGAAAGTGGCAGCAAAAACTAATTGTAGCTCAAGCCATTGATTCAGTTTAGTAACAAAATCAGTAATTTGGTTGATGCAGTAGGAATTCAAGAGCACTGGACACTTTTACTAAAGCTCAGCCTGTGGTATAAAATGGGCATCTTTGCAACTTAGCATGCGCTAATTCCATTAGTGTTTTGCTAGGTTTTAGTAAAGGGACCCTAAAAATATTAATTGTTGTATTCTTGAATTTATGCAACCTGATTTTCAGTTACTGTAGCAGGCACTTTTTTTTTAATTGAAATTTTATAAATACAAAAGTATAAGAATAAAACAAAACAATAAGCTGCAGATACCAAAATATATATAATAATATGCAAAATTTAGTATAGTTAATATACAAAGTAAAGTTAATTAGGATTTACATGAGTCCTTACATATTCATCAAGAGGGGGTCCATATTTTTGTGAATCTGGCTATGTTATTTTTTTTTTTTTTAATTTATTTATAAGTTTCCAAATTTACAATTTAAGATTAAACTTGTACAGAAAGCGATTTAAAACAAAGAAAAATTTTACGGATAAATAAAAAGTAAGTATTGCTTAATCGACTCAAGTCCACAATAAGATCCAAGATGTAATATAAACGGAGTAATAAGGAAAAATTAACCTAAGAAGCGTGATACACGATTAACTGATGTACAGGTGTCTAAAACCTTTTAAAGCCCTCATTTCTTTTCCTTCTCCATGCGGGATAAAGAGAGAAAAGCCGTCAGCTGATATATTCTGAGAATTATACTGTATTATGCACTTGCATGGGTGACGAAGATAAAAAGTCGCCCCAAGGGATAAAACTCCAGGTTTTAGTAAGAGAAATTATTTTCTACGCTTTTGTGTGTCTCTTGCCAAGTCAGGAAACATTTGTATCTTAAAGTCCAAAACCTTTTTTTCTTTATTTTTGAAGAAAAGTCTCAAAAGCCAATTTTTGTCCAAAGTAAGAGCTAAAGTCACTATTAATGTTGCAGATATAGCATTTTCCTTATCTGATAACTCGAGTAAAGCTGATACATCGATTGGACCTTGGCTTCTTTCCTGTTGTTGATTCTGATTTTTATTTGGCAAGTAATAAACCTACGTGAATGGAGGCAATGAATCTTCAGGCACTTTTAATATCTCCAGTAGGTAACAATTTAACATTTCTCGTGGGATAACTGTTATAATTCGAAGAAAATTAATCAATCTAAGATTATTACTCCTGGAGAAATTCTCAAATGTCTCTATCTTCTTTCTTAAATTAACATTGTCCTTCATTAATGTCTCTTGAATTAGTTTAGAAGATTTGAGTTTGTCTTTAATATTCTGGATATTTATTTTTGATTCACCAAAGTCCTGTTTTATTTGAACAATTTCCTTCTCTTGTGCTTTTATCTTTCCTTCAATCTGCAAATGATTAGTATTCACGGTTCTAACTAAATTGGCATCCAAAGTTACTTCTTGGGGTTTTACAATACTAAGAGATTGCAAGTCTAATGTTGTAAGGTTCGCTCACCAACCGAAAGCTCCCCTCCTATTCCTCTCTCCTGGGTCGGCTCTGACCCCGATGTTGCTCCATCCTCGTCCATACTCAGGCTCCGGTGGAAACCCTGGGAGCCTGAGTCGTTATCTGCCACACCATCCCCGGCAACCTCCGGGGGAGACCACAAGTCGATGTCCGGCTGTCTCTCAACCCCTGGGGAACTGGTGGCCTGAGGATTAGGGAGAGCTGCTCTCACATCAGGACTTAGAGTGATCTTGAAGGCCCGCAGAGACGCCTCCATTCTGTTCCCCGGAAGCGTCTCAGGTAAGGGCATCACCGACGGAACTGAGACACCTTGCATCTGCCTTAGCAAATCCTCAATATTACCAAAGGCAGCTGCTCCAGAGCGTCGCGAGATTCCAGTGGCACTCTTTCCTCTTCTCTTCGGCATAGCTGGGTATGTATTTTGAGGGGACAATGTTGAAATGAAATTTTAAAGGAAAATCTTCTACAGGCGGTAGCTCAGTGAACCGCGACCGCAGCCATCTTGGATCCTGGCTATGTTATTTTGTTTGAATGTTATTATTTCCTCATACTTTCTGATGACACAAAGGTGATTCCACCATTCGTAAAAATTAAGCCTAAAATTGTCTTTACAATTGGAAACAATATGGTGGATAGCTAAGGCAATCATGAAATCAAATATTTTTTTAATATAACGGTGGTATTGATATATCTGGATTAGAGGAACGCAATATGATTGATTTATATGACATGGGCAACTTATTAATATTCATGTTTAAAATTGAGCAGATTTTGGACCAAATGTATGACCAGTAAACTTGTAAGTTAGGGCATTCATATAAGAGGTGTATTAGAGTCCCAGGTTACTGTTGGCATGACCAACAGAGCTCTGAAGTCGCATGTAACACTTTAGCCATTTTAGCAGGGGTCCAATGTGCTTTTAGCATAATGAAAGACTGGCATATAGGCATAGTGGGTCTAGCTGAGAATGAATGACTGGGCTGACATAGTGGGTCTAGCTGAGAATGCCCAGAAGGATTTCCAATCTATTACTCTTGGATTTTCATTTAGATCTGTTGCCCACATATTATCGAAGGGAATATCTTTTTCTCCCTCACACTCTCTTAAGATTTTATATAGTTTTGATGCTCTTTTGTTTCCTGATAATAAAGGGCCTATAGTCTTTGAGAAATTAGTTAAACCAGAGTCCTTATACTTAGATAATAAAGACTTAAGTGGAACCAAGATCCTCTGCCATAAATTGGTATCTATACTGTGATAATCTAGAATATGTTCAAGTTCACCTATAGAAATTAGTCCCCCATTGCAGGTAAGATGTGAGAGAGTCCAAATATCTTTTGATTGACATATTTTTCGTAATTTGGCCGGAATTTGGCTATCATAGAACTGTTGAACCATAGAGGAACGCGCCTCCTCTCTAATAGTTCTTCATTAATAGATCTATGGAATGTAGAAATGCTAATGGCAATGGCTTTAAGTAATCTTAAAGTGGCACTTTTTTATTTTAATGCCAGCTGTAATAGCTAAATAAAACCTGGCTTTTGAGAGTCTGAATCTGGATTGTGGGCAGCAGTGAATATCTGGACAGAGCAGTGAGTAGCTAAGATGTCTCAATAACAATGATATTCAAACTGCTATCAGCATAGTAATTTCCCTCTGAACTTTTATTCATTTATTTAGCCCATCTTCCCAAAGGAGCCCAGAACGGGTTACAAAGATACATTCATAGAATAGGACAAAATTATTGAAGGACATTTTTGGCAGACATAGCGTAGAAGAATTTGCGGCATTAGAAGAAGATATGCGACGTTTACAATTAATGCAAAATGCAGTGGTCAGACTAATCTTCAGGCTAAAGAAATTTGATCACGTGACACCTTACTACCGGCAGTTGCACTGGCTACCAATGGAAGCACGAGTAAAGTTTAAGTTTGCCTACTTTTGCTTTAAAGTACTATACGGAGTAGCCCCTAAATACATAACTGACCTTTTCTCCTCAGCCAACAGACACAAGAGAAACTCACATTCAAATTTTGTTCCCCCTCCCCCCCCCCCAGTTAAAGGATGTAAACTGAAAAAACACCATGAACACCTTCTCTCACATCAAGCAGCATTATGGGGTAAAGATCTAGAACAATTACTCTCACCCACTACTTATGAGGAATTCAGAAAGCGCCTAAAAACGTATTTGTTCCTAAAGTATCTAGACAATTGATCCACTCATCTCTTTCTCCTTAACGGTTCTTTTGTCCTTTTACCACTTTCTTTCCTTCACCTCTTTTAATTCAATCAACTTGTACTTCTTTTAGTCTTTTGTAAACCGCATAGAACTTCACGGTACTGCAGTATATAAACTGTTATTATTATTATTATATTACATGGCATAGCATAGATTTAGGACAACATTCACTGTACTAACAGAACAGAACATAATTGTACTCAACTTTATCCAGGTAGTTATTTGGTTAGCAGTGCAAATATCTCAGCTAACTGGGTAACTACTGGGTCCACCTACGCACTGCCTGAACCACCCCAGCCCTATCTGAATAGTACTGGGGCAATGAGTAAAGATACTAAGGGCTCCTTTTACTAAGCTGTGATAGGGTTTTTAGCGCGCGCAGAATTGCTGCGCACGCTAAACTCACGCTATGCGGCTAGAACTAACGCCAGCTCAACGGTGGCGTTAGCGTCTAGTGTGTGCGGCAATTCTGCGCACGGTAAAACCGCCATCGCAGTTTAGTGACACACACCAGATGGTAGCAAGGCAGTGTGTGAAGATGCTGAATGCTGCTTTGGTGCTCATTTTCAAAGCATATGGATGCCTCAAAATGCCTATAGGCAGATAATTGCAGAAGTTATCAATATCTCCCATATGTTGAGAAAAGTGAGATCCTGTTTCCATCAACAACATTTTGCTGTTCTTGTACAATCAATTATTCTTTCGAGGCTGGATTACTGTAATTCGGTCTATTTAAGCTTGACCAAGAAAAGCTTACAAAGAGTTCAATTGGCTGATCTTTGCAAAAAGTAAATTTGATCATGTCTCTCTATTTTCGCAAAAACTTCACTGGCTTCCAATAATTTCCAGGGTTTATTTTAAATGCGCCTGCTAAACCTTTAAGATCTTGCATGGCATCTTCCCTCCTTTAATTCCCCTGTCTTGGAATTCTGCGAGATCTGATACTACCAGATCCACTCAGAAATTTAAATTGTCTTTTCTTACGCCGAAAGGCGTTATCTACATTGGCAAATTAGGGAGGTCTCTACTTTTCAAAACTACCGAGTTGTGGAATAATCTGCCTGTTCCACTGCGCGATCTGGGCTCTTTCCAACTATTTTGAAAACATCTGAAAACTTAGCTATTTTTCAAAGTTGTAAATTCCGCTTCTCCCCTTACTGTCCCAAAATCATATTGTATTTGTTCTCTTTGCTAATTTTTGTAAACCGTGCCGAGCTCTATTGTTTATAGAGAAGATGTAGTATATAAGCCTAAGGTTTAGTTTACTTTAGTTCCCTCTTTGAATGCTGTCCCAATGGTACCTAAACGTGAATTTGTGGATAATAAAGAAGAGGTTGTGCATCTAGTTATTACATTACATTATATTAGTGACTTTTATTCTGCCTTAACCTTGCAGTTCTAGGCAGATTACAAAACAGTAAGCTGAACATTTCCAGGAGAATTACGGGATCAGTCACACTGCATAGATTCAGTGGCATAGTAAGGGTGAGCGGCCCCCCTCCCCCCCCCCCCGTCATGCATGTACCCCATTCCCTTTCCCTGTACCTTTTTAACTTCTCTGGCAGGAGTAGCATGCCCACGTCAGTGTTGGCTTGCCCTTTGATGTCACTTCCTAGGTGCAGGTCCCGGATGCGACATCAGAGAAAGCGCCATTGTGGACGCGGGCAGCAACCTTGCACCAAGAAGTAAAAAATGGGCGGGGGAAGGTAAGGGGTGGACATGTGCAGCGATGAGTGGGGGGGGGGCAGATAGGAAGAGGTGTGCCGCACCCTTAGCAAGACGGCCCCTGGGCTGGACCGCCCCGCCTAACTACGCCACTGCATATGCTTGTACTGTACATTATCCTCATTAACATGGTGTTACATTCCTGCTACTAGATTTCTAGCAAAATACACTAGAGTGATAAGGCATGCATTATTTATTATTTTTTTTATTTTTAGTATTTATATACCCCTTATAACTAAGTGATGTACATTCAGATACTCAAGCATTTTCCCCTATCTATCCTGGCAGGCTCACACTCTATTTTAATGTACCTGGGGCAATGGGGGGGATTAAGTGACTTTTCCAGGGTCACAAGGAGCAGCATGGGATTTGAACCCACAACCTTAGGGTGCTAAGGCTGTAGTCCTAATCACTGTGCCACACATTATTTATAAAACACTCAATTCCAAAAGTTATTGTAAGTGTCCAATGGACTGGACGTCATTAGTGGCTGAGAATCGCAATTCAGTGGAGAAGAAAAGCCTGAAAAATATTACGACTGCACTTTATAAACAGTAAAACAAAAGCTGCCTTGCTATTATCATGCACTCCAAAAACACCACCGGAAAACAGTCAATTCAACTTGCTTTATAAATCTTGATTAACAAAGCATATAAGTGCTCATAAATCCATAGTTCTGAAACGTTGTTGCTTTTGACACTCTCCTGAAATACGGTGTTTGAGTCAATGAAAGCATTTGTACTGCATAAGAAAGCTTATGTGCTATGATTAAACAGTGAATTACACCACTGGTAAAAAAAACTTTTTTTTTTTACTGTATGGCACCTTGTGAACTATGGATTTTTGAGCACATATATTTTTTGTTAAACAGGAATTATAAAGCAAGTTCAATTGACTGTTTTCTAATGGGGCTTTTGGTGTGAATGTTGTATTGCATTACCCCTGAATGTGTATGCTTTGATATCTAGTGTTGCTGGAGATTGCTGTAAATTCTTCAAATGACCATCCTCCTCTGGCTTCCAAAAACTCCCAACAAGGAACCTCGTTTCCCTTTTGAGATTATTGTGGAAATTAAAAGTGGAGGTTTTTTTGCCCATGATAACAGCAAAGCAGCTTTTTTTTAAAACTGTTTGCAGCAGGATTGTGAACAGACTGAAGGAGGGAGAGATGGGTTAGCAGGAGACCCGTGAGAAGCACGTAAAACCCGGACAAACTGCGGGTCTTGGGAAGTCGTTCTGGGCACCCGGACATGTCCTCTACAAAGAGGACATCTATGGGTTTTCCCGGATGTCTGGTAACCCTACTCCTATCTCATTATTTTCTGAGGTCTTTCTACTTAGAGTCCTAATGTGCTCTTTAAGATCCTGGAAGGGATCTTCTTTAGATTTACAGGGCAGGTAAGCATCTAACAGAGATGTACACAGAAAAACATTTCTGTTCATTTATGAATCATTTTATTTATTTATGTTAAAAATTTCTATACCGTTTAAAACTAAACGGTTTACATAATTTACATACATAATTATTTTAATAAACTTTATTGATTTTCAAATCTAGAACAGTGCTTACAAAATATATATACAATTATCATCAGAGATAGCACTTGCAATCAATCAGATATTAATACAAGATAATTATCCCCATCCTCCCTCCCACCCTAGTTTGAGAACAAAAAGAAAAGCAATAAATTATACATGAAATTATAACACTGGAATTCGCATCTCGCTCAGATTGTTCAACAAAATACACAACGCATATAAAGTAGCAAAAAAATGGGCCGCAGCTTTATTGTCATAAAAACAGACATTAACAAAACAACTTAGAACATTTTTCAATACAGTGTAGCTTATTCTCAAAATTCTGGAGCTACTCGGTGTCGAACTAGCTCCTCTTCCAAAATTCTCCCCCATTCCCCACTTCCCTTTCGGCAAGACACGCGATGGCGCAGAGTCCAGCCGCCACCCATGGCGGTATCGCACATGAGCAGTTAACAAAATTTAATCACCCCATCTCTTGCATAGCTACACTGATCCAAAATTGTTTCCCCAACATAGAATTTTTTCCGCCACGTGCGGAGACAGCTTAGCTAGTCCCACACCCCCCCAGAAAAGCTGCGGCCCCGGGGGCCCGCATAACAAGCCGCCAACAAATCTTGCACTGCACTTAAAAAAAATATCAAGCCCAATATCTGACAAATGAACCCCATCAGCCCTATACAACCCAGGGCAGTCAACAGTGAGCAAATCATAGCACAGAACTAAACCACCCATCATACCCAGAAACCTGGAAACTTCAGAATTAACACGTTTCCTTAGACGCTCAATACCTTCAACCTTATGAGCATCCCGCCGGACCAACCGGGGAATGATGCAAGACCATACAAAACGAGTGCCTGGAAAATAAAACGAGGAACAGGGCCAGGAACAGAAACTGCAGAAGGACGCCTACGTGCCCGACCAGCCGCAGACTCTAGGACCACACGCTGACGAGAGACTGCCCCACGACAACCCGCAGCACCCGGTCCACGTCGCAAACCCTTCGACGCAGCACCCACAGGCCGGGACACAGCCACAGGACCAAACACCCGAGACCCAGCCGCAGCACGTCCCCTCCGAGCCCCACAGCCCCTCCCTCTCCTGGAACCACCAGACGTGGTGGCTGGTGCCATTTTTACACAAACTCCTGACAAGGTCCCACAACTGTAAACTACCCTAGAACTCCCCCACCAGAAACAAACACCCCCAGCCGTTCAAAAAGTCTCTGGCACACACCCACAACCAGCCTCCCCAAACACACACGTTCTCTCAGCACACCAAAACCCCAGAATACTTGCCAAACGGGTGTTGAAGAGGAAGCACAGCTGGAGCATTGCTTGATACATGAAAGTCCTTTCCACACGATCAAAGGCCTTCTCTGCATCCAAAGAGACAGAGAAAGCCAGATCATTCATTGTTTTTGATAAACTTAGCATATGAAATGCCAATCTAGTATTATTTGAAGAATGTCTTTGAGCAATGAAACCCGTTTGGTGCATACCGATCATATAAGGGAGAGCCTTGGCTAATCTTAGAGCCAATAGCTTAGCCAGGAGTTTTCCATCCACATTAATAAAAGAAATAAGCGTGTAGTTTGAAACCAACATGGGATCTTTATTTGGCTTTGGCAAAACAATAATTAACGATTCTGTCATAGTACCTGAAATACAATCTTTAGTTAATTGTGATTGATATAAATTTAGAAGATGAGGTAAAAGAGTAATTTGAAATGATTTGAAAAACTCCACAATGAATCCATCACTACCCGGAGCGGATCCAACTCTGAGGGATTTCAGCGCTTTACATAATTTACATACATAATTTTAAAACAAAAACATGATAAAATAAACATAAAAACAATCCTCAGAAATTATGTCTACAAAATAATACTATAGCTTGCATAGTAAAGATCATAAATAATTCATCGACTCTGCCAGAAAGGAAAATTATTGGCTAGAGAAAGGCATCTACAAATGACTGTGTCTTAAGTAGTTTCTAAATATGCCTTTCAACGACAGTTTCGTATCTGACCCACCAAGGAGTTCCATATCTTAACTCCTGCACAACAAAAAGTCATTTTACCAGACTCAACAAGCCTTGGATTCACGGTCGTCTTCAGTAAAGCTAGATTCTCAGAGCGCAATGATCTTTTTGCTGTATAGCTAAGTATATTATTTTAGGATAGTTTCTTCCAATTTTGAACATAATTTTGTTTTGTTTCACATAATAGTTTTAATTTAACAAAAACACACAGATACTGAAATGTTTTAATGTGGTTCAATTGACTTAATGTATATTAGTTCAGAGAAGGCCAACCATAATGATTAACAGGATGGTATGACTCCTTTATGAGGAAGGATGATGCGATAGAGTGGAGTGAAATTGTTAAACAGGAATTGACTGTTTACTCTTTGAAAAAGTATAAATTAGGATACAAAGTGAGAGGAGTCCAGAACTTTCTGACGGGAGCCTTAAGTCCAAAGTAAGGGAAGCAGGGTGTCCCAAATGTGTGTGGAAGAAAGAATTAAGATCACCATTCAGCTTTTGTCCTGGTTTGCAGTAATGTAATGCAGTGGCGTACCTAGGGTGTATGACACCCAGGGCCCATTGTTTTTTGACACCACTGTCATCATTTTTGACACCCCCCAATGTAAAAAAAATATTTTTAGTAATGTTCCCCCAGGTGCAAGCCATGAGGGGGGTGTTCCCGGCCTGGGAGTCATGGTCCAGGAACTTCCCTTCTCACGGCCCGGTGCCAAGGCTCTCTGTAGTCCCCGTGGCCCAGCATGTTCCCAGCCTTCTCTCCTGTCCGATGGCTCTTTACCTTCCGTGATGCTGAAAAAACTGCCGGCCTCGACAATGATTCAGCTACGTCGCCTGAAGCTCCCCTTCCTGCTTTCCGTGTCTGCCTCTGCTGTAATCCATCCGGGCGGAAACAGGAAGTTGCATCATTGGCAGACGCGGAAAGCAGGAAGGGGAGCCGTGGGTGATGTCGCTGAATCACTGCCGAGGTCGGCAGTTTTTTCAGCTTCATGGAAGGTAAAGAGTGATCAGACAGGAGAGAAGGCTGGGAATATGCTGGGCCACAGGGACTAACCAGAGCCTTGGGACCGGGCCGTGAGAAGGGAAGTTCCCGGACCATGACTCCAAGGCCGGGAACACCCCCCTCATGGCTTGCACCCGGGGCGGACCACCTCCCCCCCCTCCTTGATACGCCACTGATGTAATGCTGCAGCAGATCTCCTGCTTTGAAGCAACTTGTTCCAGTATCGACTTTCATTTTGGAACACCCTAGCTCTGTTTGAAACATTTTCTTGTACAGAATAAGCCCAGATTGTGGACTTTAATAATAGTTACTATGTGTTATTATTTTATAATTAATATTTGTTTTCCTTATTGGATTGTTATATTTCCTTTCAAGTATTGATTGATTTGTTAATTTGTAAAAGTATAAATAAAAATAAAAAAATAAGCCCTAGGCCAGCAGCCCTTAAGTGAATGATCCTTCTCCCCAACTTCATTCCCATTAGAGAACCATCACAATGTACAACTCTCTTCAGTGTAAACCGCCTAGAAGTCGTAAGATTGTGGCAGTCTAGAAAAAATAAAATATTATTATTATTGTCCTTTTGGAACTTTGACATTCTTAATAAAGTCAATTGAAGGAAAATACAGTACCTGCTACAAGAATAGATATCCAGCTCAATCAAGGGACAAAAGTTGGCACAATGCTGCTAGAGCAAAATGCCAACCAGTATCAAAAATTAGCTCCAAATACTTTCTCAAGTACACAACACTATAAATCTCCATAAGCGCTCAGAGAATTTGATGTCAATTGTGAGACCGTGAGCAATAATTGTGAAACACGTCAGAACCCAAAATTTTGAGAGGATTGTGAAATATTTGATTCCAAGAAGAATATTGACGGATAAGTGTAGAGTTATTGAGATTATTTCATTTGAAGGTAGAAGAAAATCAACAAGGAAAGTGCAATGATTGAGAATATGGGCCACTGACTAGTGGACTTTTGCTTACATTTGGTCTTGCGGTTTCACAATTGACATCAATTTCTCTGAGCGCTTTTGGAGATATATATTTTTGTGTGCTTGAGAAAGTATTTGAAGCACTGCTTGGAGCTAATTTTTGATACAAGAATAGATATGGCTGTGGAATACATTATTTGTAGCAAAAGTTGTGCTTTTTCAGCAATAGACTTAATTGAAGCTTCTTTTCCAGCTGAATGCTAAAATAAGAGATTTAAGATATAGTGACGCAATATGAACCGAAATAATGCTCTCATATTACAGATTAAGTCATGTGTCTTTATCTTGGCATTTGCTGGTAAGCAAATGAGTATACTGCTACCTCTTTTGCCTCCTAGGGCAGATGCAGATTGCCCTGGTGAGATCATGTTCGTGTCAGAGGTCAGGATGGGACTGGCAAGGCTGTTCATTCTGATTTATGAAATCTGTATGTTTATCTCTGCAGAGCTTTGGGCTAAAGTTGCATTTTTCTCAGTCTTTGTTGTTCTGTCAGTTTCTGGAACTGAGCAGCTCTGCCCCCTTGTGGGAAAAGAACATATTCACACCAGAACTCACCTGGCATCCTTTTCTGCTTGACTGCAAATATTGATAGGCAAGATTTGCTCTTTATAAATGTAACAAAACAAAATGATTTAAAAAGTTTGTTGTTTTTTTTTTTATAAAACAGTCTGATTTAAAGAGGTTATTTTTAGTACAAAATAACAAACCAAACATTCTCTAATTGGCTCTCTGGGCCCAGTTCAAACTTTTTCCACACAACTGAAATTCTTGTATGTGGGACATCAGAGATGAGCATGACCTGAGGTGCTCTCCACGGACCAACCCATTAGATTAGTGCACATCCTAGCTTAGAAATTTCCTTATTTGAAACGCGACCTCCCTTTGTCATTGACAACTGGTTTGCCTGCTGGAGGGAGAAAAGCAGATGAAGTTGGGTGGGGGCCAGGGTGAGAGCAGACATACATTCTTACAGTAAGTTTAGCCCCTTTTTGCCCAGAGCCATGCCCCACTCCACCTACAGCCCCACCCCATTCCAGCCTCCAACCCAGGCCCCACACAAACCTCGTCTCTTCGGGGCCTTGTCTAGAGGGCATCTGCACATGTGCGGATGCGAAGCAATGACAAACTGCCGGTTTTGAAAACCCGTCTGGACGCCTGGACAGTCTTCTAAAAAGAGGACATGTCTGGGTAAATCTGGATATCTGAGAACCCTATATATGCATATCTGTGTGCACATACTAGTGTAAATTGAAACATGATGGCAGGTAAAGGCCAAATGGTCTATCCAGTCTGCCCATCCGCAGTAACTATTATCTCTTCCTCTCTCGAAACCTCTGCCTAAATAATCTGTTAATATGTGCATGTCTTATATAGTATCTATTTTATAGGTAGGAGTACATATAGGACTCTGCACAGAGCATAGATGGGACTCCCACATATATGTGCAAATTTATATAATACTGAAAGTTATACACACATCTCCGCACTTAGGCCTGAGCATAGATCTATTGATCTATTGCTGATGTAAATGCTCACACCTAAATTATATAAGAATAGCCACACTGGGTCAGACCAATGGTCCATCTAGCCCAGTATCCTGTTTCCATAGTGGCCAATCCAGGTCACAGGTACCTGGCAAAAACCCAAATAGTAGCAACATTCCATGCTACTGACCCCAGAGCAAGCAGTGGCTTCCCCTATGTCTGTCTCAATAGCAGACTATGGACTTTTCATCCAGGAACTTGCCCAAACATTTTTTATACACATCTACATTAACCGCTGCTACCACAACCTCTGGCAACATGTGAAAATTTATTTCCTCCTATTGGTTTTAAAAGTATTTTCTTGTAACTTCTTTGGGTGTCTCCTTGTCTTTGCAATTTTTTGATGAAGTAAAAAAATCGATCCACTTGTACTCATTCTACACCACTCAGGATTTTGTAGACTTCAATCATATCTCCCCTAAGCCATCTCTTTTCCAAGCTGAAGAGTCCAAATGTTTTTAGGCTTTCCTCATACGAGAAGAATTCCATCCCCTTTATCATCTGTGATACTAGTAGCTATTACATTAATGTAAATACTTATTTTTCTTTATATATTAGGCATCCCATAGGTGCCCTGCAGTTAGTGAATTTTATAAAACACCTAAAGTTATGTGCTAATTAGGCACCCAACTTTCAGTACAGAAACCCGTTTTAATGGATGCAAGGCATTACAATGAGACTAAAATGGCAGATCAACATGCAAATACACGCAAGCACCCAGTTATAAGCTAGGGGAGAGGCATGAGTGGATCAGGGGTGATCTGGAATATTGTGCGTAGTTTTATAGAATACCATGGATGCACGTTCAACTTGCGCACCAAGATCCCCTCATAAGTCCTTATGCCCAATGCTATTGTATAAAGAGGACTCATCCCGGAGCAGCCTTTATAGAATAACACTGGGTGATGATTTTTTTTTTCCGACACCCAAACTTGGACACCATTTACTGAATCCAACCCTGGGCGGCTAAAAATAGACATAATATTATAGAATCATCCCCTTAGTGGCCTATGTACTGAATTTCAGCATCCGCAAAAATATTGTCATCTTCATCATCATCACTGGGTGTTATACCACTTTTGTGGATCAGCCCATTGAAAGTGGTTCACATCATAGAGAAAAACCAATAAACAATAGAGGCTAGGAGAGAATTCAGCCCTAAATTCCTACCCTCTGAACCCAAACAGAAACCTGAATACAGAACAACCTCACATACTGTATTAAGAAAGAAATATTTTTTCAAAACCTTTCTAAAAAGTTGTGCTTTCCCCATAATTCTATAGACAGATGGTCTATTCCAGTAGCTGGGGCTCCACACACTAAAAGCTTTCTTTGTCTACTTTTGGACAAGAATCTAATGTTGGAATCTCTAATAAACACTTGATTCAATGATCTAAGCTTACGAGAAGGTTCATACTGTTAAATTACATTTAATAGGTAGGTGTTTGGAAATACAGTAAAATAATTTCAATATCAAAACCATAAAATGAACGAAGTCCCCTAATTAGTAACCAAAGAAATTCTCTAAATGCTAGCTTTATAGCCCGTTACATTAACGGGTACTAGAATATAAGTGTGTGTGTCTGTCTTTATTTCTTTCTCTCTCTGTCTCCTTAGCCGCTTTCTGTATTTCTGTCTTTTTTTCTTTTGGCTGTCCACCACCACCCCTTGCGTGCTCCCCCTGTCCATTCTCCCTTCCTTTTACCTCCCCTGTGTCCACCACCACCCCTTCACTGCTCCCCTTATCCAGCAGCAGCCCTTCTCCCTCTGTTTTACCTCCCCTGTCCATCAGTACCTCTTCCTGCTCCCCCTGTCCAGTAGTAGGCCTCCCTTCCTTTTTCCCCCCTGTCCATCAGCACCTCTTCCTGCTCCCCCTGTCCAACAGTAGGCCTCCCTTCCTTTCCCCCCTGTCCATCAGCACCTCTTTTTGCTCCCCCTGTCCAGCAGTAGGCCTCCCTTCCTTTCCCCCCTGTCCATCAGCACCTCTTCCTGCTCCCCCTGTCCAGCAGTAGGCCTCCCTTCCTTCCCCCCGTCCATCAGCACCTCTTCCTGCTCCCCCTGTCCAGCAGTAGGCCTCCCTTCCTTCCCCCCCCACCAGACCAGAATCTCCCCTCTGTCTATCCCCCCATCAGTCCAGCATCTCCCCTTTCTCTATCCCCCAGCAGTCCAGCATCTCCCTTCTCTCTATCGCCCATCAATCCAGCATCTCCCCTCTGTCTCCTCCTGTCAGTCGCTGCCGTTCACCATCTTGTCGAGCCACTGCCGACAGGCGGGGTCCAGCTCCGGCGCGTCGCTCACGCACAGCAGCGGGAGCAGCATCACCAACAGCAGCGCCGCCATCGCCGCTTCCGGACACTGTGGGAGCACCCGCGCCTGCGCATCACCCTGACACGGGTAGGCGAGCGGCAGTTGATTGCAGAGCGCACGAGGCCAGCTTTTCAGCCCTTCTCAAGGGGATGGGATAGGCAAGTGAGGAGCTTCGGGGGCTGCTGCTGTTATCCCCGGCAGAGATGGAGCAGCCGAGCTGAGCTGGCGGCAGAGCCCTCATGTGACCCCCCCCTCCCCGATGCCAGCGCCGCTCTCCCTCTCAGCGGGCTGGGCTGGACCGCGGCTTCTTTACTCCGGAGCTCGGCAGTGGGGCGGTGAGCGGGCGCAGGGGGATTGGGCCATGCTGCCAGCGGGACAGCCCCAGCCCTCTCCCTCCTCCCCTCACGGAGCGCGCATGCACACTCTCGCCTTGGCACATCCTGACAGAACAGGGATCAGGGAGCACGCGGCGTGCGTGCGCATGCACGCTTAGCGTTTTATTATTATAGATAGGTTGTGCACTTTTCAATCTTCTTTTCCCCAAGAGAAAGCTAGATGCCATATTGGTCTAGATTCTATATATGGTGCCTAAAAAAATGATCAAATGCTGAGTGCTATTCTATAAATAGCATTTAACATTACATGCTGTTTAAAGAATAACGCTTAGTGCTTGGAACCGTACCTAACTTTATACGTGGTCATTTGCACCAACAGAAACATGGTGCAAATTTTCATGCCTAAATTAAACACAGATCCCTCTTATTCTTATACTTATGCGTGTAACTTGGAAGAATGCCCCCAATCCACCCAAGATGCTCCCATTTATTTGCCCCCTTTTTAGAATCATGTGTAAAATTTAGGCACAGATTTTGTTTTTTAATTAAAACCTGTTAGCATCAATAATTGCTTGTTAAGATGCCAATTATTGGGGGAAAGTGCCAAGATGCCATCCTGAAGACACACACGTGATTCAGGAGTCTTTCCTAGAAATTTTTAACCTATATTTTTCTCTTTTTTCCTAGTAAATTTTGACTTTTGTCATAGTCAAATGGAAAGGAAAGGTGAGAGTTTTTCTCTCGGAGCCCCCACCACCATTTCTGGGACAGCAGACCTTGGACCACTTTGCGGTAGTGGCCCCATCTGGCAAAACTGACAAAGCGCCTGCTAAGGGTAAGGAGTTTGGAGATACTCAACCTAATGGGCATGATGCTACTTTTTCCACGTTGGAACGGCAATTCCCCGGTATCTCCATGATAGTTTCAAATGCCGAACAGAGCTCTGGAGTGCAGACGGATAACATTATTGCTGCCCAGAGAATCGATGGAATCTGTGAATCGAATGTTCGAGCCTTGGAGCTGGAGCTTCCAGCTCCGAGTGGAGAGATACCTCCCGGTCGAGGTTTTCAGGATCGGAGAGAAGAAGCAGCATTTGGAGAGGGAAGAAAAACTACCACCAGTATGGTGAGTGTATGTGCATCAGACTCTACCGGGATGTCTGTAGTCTTGACTAGGGTGGGGGCTTTTAAGAGTTCTAAACCTTCCATGGTTACTTTGGACTCTCTTTGGATAGTGTTATCAAGTTTGGATCATGAAGTTACACAAACTATTTCAGATGTTGCCTTATTAACCTCTGAAAGGAAGTCTTTGACCCTAGCACAAAATCAGCGTATTTCTGAGCTGGAGGGGCATATAGTGACACTCGAAGGAATGATGGCTGAGTTAAAAACTCTTGGGGAAACTATTGTTAAAGGCCAGACTGTATTACAACGTAAAATGGAAGCATTGGAAAATCAAGGAAAATATCTTAATCTTAGACTGTTGAATTTTTACTGTTGTACCTATGATGAATGCTAAGGAAATATTTAAACGTTATCTTTAAGCGATTCTGCTAATACAATCAGAAACAATACCTCCCTTGAATAAGATCTCTGTCTTGTCTAAGGGTAAGAAAAGAAATTTTTCACCAGTGGAGCAAAATCAGAAACAGGAACAACTGTGAGAAAGCATATCTATGGACAGTCTAGATTATCAGGCTTGTTAGAAGCCTCCAACACTGAAATCACTGTTAAATCTAATCTTATAGCTAATTCTGTGTTTGAACAAGACTTGAATATGGTTTTAAGACTCTACTTTTTCAAAGCTTCTACTTTATTTATGGGTCATCGAATATGGATATTTCCTGATCTTTCATGGATTACCCAGGAAAGGAGGTGGTTATTTCTTCAATTGCACCTTGAGACTTTAGGAACAAAGGAAAAAACTGCAGGATTGGTTTATAAGACGCCAAGTCTTTAATAAACAAGCATTAAAATGAACATGAAATAGTTTGTATCCAAAAAGGTTGGAGAACCTGAACCCAACAGGGTCCATGTTTCAAAGAAACACTCTTTCCTCAGGAGTCCACAAAAGTGTCAACTGAGCAGGCTGGGTGAGCTCCTTCGCAGGGCATCGTTTATATTACGATTTTCTTGTAAATGTTCATTAAAATATCCGTCATTGCGTTATATTTTCTATGGCCCATTTCAGTTGAAGGCTCTTCTAGAATCTAACGGCCTCTTTTACAAAGCCACACTAGCGGCTGCGCTGCGCTAACGGCCCCGAAGCCCATAGAGATTTAAAGGGGTTCAGAGCTGTTGCCGCACGGCAGCCGCTAGCACGTCTTTGTAAATGTCCAAACAGATAATTCAGAGACATGGTTAGGTTTGTTTTCTTATGAGTTGAATGGGCGTCAGAGCGTTTACCGCTTGGCACTCGGCTGTGCGGCTTTGTAAAAGGGGGCCTTAAAGAGGAAGGTTCTCAGTTTGTAATTTTTCCTATTTAATTTTCTCCAAGGATTGCTTTAGGCTTTTCTCCCCCTCTTTTTTATGTTAATTTGACAACCTCTTTTTTTCCCCCCTATGTTTACCCAGAAAGTTATTTGGGGAATTGCCTTTTTTTAGGCGGTTATAGTTATCTTTGTTTAGGGGGGTCATGATTTTTTCCTGATTGTTGTTTCAATTAATAATTTGATAAAATTTTCAATAAAAAAATAATAATAATAAAATAAAAGATCCCCAATTATTGGAACTAATTGGTCCATTATTCAATTTAAAATGTTTGCCCAAATATGAATATGCAATTGTTAGCATTTGGTTTTTTTTTTTGTAGAATTGGGGGGATTATGTATTGTTTGCAGATTTTTGAAAAGTTTCCCTGATAAATAGAGCCCTTTGCAATAGTCAATCAAACTTATCAAAAGAGCATCTGCAAGGCTTGTACAGCTACTGTACAGTAGAAAGGATTGTACCTGTTTTATTATTTTCAACTTCCAAAATGTCACTTGGGTAATATTTGTTTTTTGCTTTTCGGCCTAGTCCATCTTTTTCTACAATCGCACCTAACACTTTAACCTCTTCTGCCCACATTTTCTCATTTCCAATTTTCACCCTTCTTCCAAGCTGTTATTCAGTGTGACTGCATGCAGTGTCCCTCTTTGATCCCTCTTTTTCTTTCCATTTTGCTAATCCCTTATTCACCAAATAGGACTCTTTGATCCTCTTAGCAAAACTATTCCATTTCTTTTATGAATCTATTTTAATATTATGCAAACCAAAAGAAATAATAAAGAAAAAAGAGCACAGAAAAACAACCGCAAACCAGATACAGTGCTCCCCCGATCATTCACGGTCGGCGATTCGCAGTCCCAGTCATTCGCGGTATTTTCCAACTGAGAATGACCGGGCAGGAAAGGGCAGCCGGAGCGCCGGCGAGTGAAGGAAATCACTCATGGTATGCTCCGACCGCCTCTTCCTGCACTAAAGTCGGGCCTCACCAATCAGGAGCTACGTTTCAAAGCAGCTCCTGATTGGTGAGGCCTGACTTTAGTGCAGGAAGAGGCAATCAGAGCATACCGCGAGTGATTTCCTTCACTCGCCGGCACTCCGGCTGCTCTCTCCTGCCTCTCCGGCTGCCCTTTCCTGTCTCACCCGCTAAAAAACGTATTCGCGGTTTTTCCTGCGAATATCAGGGGAGTACTGTATACAGTAAAATTCAAATATAAAAACAAAAAAATGGATTAAAAAATTACAATCACTTTTTATTAATGTCCTTCGAGTGCAATCAGTTCACAGAATGGGGACCTGAAATGGGCCATGTTTTGGCACATCCATCTGCATCAGGACTGGAGTCCACAGTTTGTTGTGAAAGTATTACATCATAGATTTAATGGTGTAGAAAAAGTGAACCACAAATTAAATAGAGTTTATATCTAAACAACTATGGTCTTGGCAAGATGCTACTGCTCGACAGTGTTGGCAGACAGCAGCGAAGATTCGCTAAATTTGCATGTGCCCGGATGCCTAAGGCCCCTCCTATGGGGCATCTGGACCAATCAGAGCCTTAGGCCCTTTCCCGATGCATCGGGGAGAGGAAGGCCTAGTTTAGACGACACGGCAGCTGAGAGGAGAGTTTCCACATCCCTCCAGGTCATCTCTTTTGAGGTAAGGAGGAGGGGGGCGGCAGGGAGGGGGTCACTTGAAAGTGGGCATCTCTCCCACTGCAGGATGCGGTCAGGTCAGGTCACGAAGGGGTGGTTGCGGCGGGGATTTTAGGGCTGCAGGAGAGAGTGGTCATCTTTCCTGCTGCAACGGCCGGGTTGGCGGGGATTTTAGGGCATCTCTCCTGCTGCAGGGGAGGGGGGTGTCGCTGCCATTCCGGAGTGGGTGTTGTGTTCGCTGCCACCGCAGGCAAGGTGTGTTGTGATACAGCAGAAAGAATGGGCATCTCTCCCATTGCATCACAACACAGGGTTTTCTAGCAGTCTCTGACAATGACCGGCACCCCTGGATCGGTTGCTTATTTTTGTCGCCAAAAACCGACACCACTTTTTGAAAATGGCTCGGCATATTTTAAGAATCCACCAGAGGGCTCATTTCAATGTTGAAGAGCCCATTTGCATGTCAGTGTCAGAGACTGCTAGAAACCTCGCTAAAGACAGAGATAATCCCTTTTGACAATCCGCCGCTGAACTGTGTACAGGCTAAACCGCCGGAAAACATTTTAGAGGTGTTAAACTTTTGAGAATCTTGCCCTAGGTCGTTGGCATAGAACATATCTGTATTTTATTTTCTACTCAATGAAAAGAATACTCTTGACTCTGAAATCAACATGACTTTAATAGTTAACACAGAATCAAACTGACATACAATGGGCCAGATTCAGTAAATGGCACCCACAGTTAGGTGCTATAAAGATCTACGCTAGACTAGTATTTAGGGTTCATAGTCTAAAGCGCGCAAGGACAAAGGCGAGGCGACAACCGAGCGCGGACAACTGAGCGCAGGACTTCATCGCGCCGAAGAAAAACCATATTTTAAAGGGCTCCAACGGGGGGTGTTGGCGGGGAACCCCCCCTACTTTACTTAATAGAGATCGCGCTGGCGTTGGGGGGGTTTTGGGGGTTGTAACCCCCCTCATTATACTGGAAACTTAACTTTTTCCCTGTTTTTTAGGGAAAAAGTTAAGTTTTCAGTATAATGTGGGGGGTTACACCCCCTACACCCCCCAACATGACAGCGTGAGGCAGCCCCCCATCAGAGCCCTTTAAAATGCGGGTTTTCTTTGGCGCAATTAAGCCCTGCGCTCAGTTGTCCGCACTTGTTGGTTGGCGCGCCTTTGTCCTCGCGCGCTTTTGACCCATCACCAGTATTTAGTAAAGGGTCCTCTGTGCAGAGTTCCTTTTTACAGTATACCAGCATAACTCACATCCCCATACAAGTTTCAAGTTTAATAATGTTTTTGATTAATCGCTTAATCATATTTCAAAGCGATGAACATAGCAATAAAATTACAGTATTTAGGGAATAATACAATACTTAACAAAAAATTTAAGTCCAAAAAGGGCTATTAACAAACTTAACAGACAAGCAAAAAGGGAAGAGGAGAATGAACTACAAAATGTTTAAAAGAGCAGAACAGTCAAGGAAAAAACATAAGGTAGGGGGTATAAATCTTAAACAACAGAAGAAATAAATCAAAAAGAAAAAAATTAGTTATCAAAGGCATCTTTAAAAAGAAATGTTTTTAAGTTACTCTTAAACTTATCAAGGTTGCGCTCTTCTCTCAAATAGATAGGAAGAGAGTTCCAAACTTGGGGAGCCGTAACAGAAAAAATAAATTGTCGTCTTGTATTAATGATTTTAAGGGACGGAATCATCAATAAGTGTTGTTCATTTGATCATAATGTTCGGTTAGAAGTATAAGGATTTAATAATTTAAAAATGAATGCTGGGGTTTTATAAAGTAGGGATTTGTATGTAGGTAAGCATAATTTATATGTTATCCGGTGAGATACGGGAAGCCAATGCGCCTTCCTAAGAAGGGGAGTTACATGATCAAATTTCCTGATTTTTGTTATAAGCTTAATGGAAGTATTTTGTATAATTTGTAATCATCTAATTTCACTTTGTGCAATTCCCTTAAAAAGGGCGTTGCAGTAATCAATTTTAGAAATCACTAGAGAGTGAATAAGAATGTTGAGAGATTTAGGACAGAGAAATTGTGAAAGAGAACGGATTTGGGTAACTGGGTACAAGGGCTTATACCTGTCAAAGCTGGTGTACATTTTTGACCGAACTGAAGTCATTTGGACATGTACTCTATAATATCATGCCTAATTTCTAGGAACATCTTTGACCTGCCCATGGCCAGACTCCCTTTTAAGATGCATGTTATGACATTTAGGTATGCATGTATGGTATAAGACAACCAATTAAGTACCAATTAACTCCAATAAGTTTTAGTTTACACATGATTAGTTGACTAATTAGTTTACATATGTATCTGGGATCCACACCCAAATTTGGGCGACCTATACAGAATCTGGAGGAATGCACTTTCTTATGATTACTTCCACAGTTTCAAAGATAGCATAAATCAAACTTTTGTGTGTGATCCCTAAAATTTTCCTTCCCTGACTGCAAGTGTTCCTCTTTGTCTTTTAGGGCTCTCAAATTGGGCAATTTCTGCTCCTTAGCATAGGTGCCAACATTTCAAAGTGATTCGAATGTTAAACAGAATAGAAACGATCTCTTCCATGCTACAGTGAAGGAGATTGCAAAGTACTCGTGGTGCTCAGCACCCACCGAACTGGTGCCAGTGCTCCTTAGGGAATTATCCTTCCACGCTTGGGATCCCCTTGTTTGATCTCCTGTTCTCTCCTCTCCTCAGTACTATCAGTTTGACGACTTTCTCAAATTCCCTTCTGGGTGAATAATAGGGGGCAAAATTTAAAAATTTATTTTCCTATGTAATTTGCAGGAATTTTTTTATTTTTTTTTGCTCATTTTTTTACACTTTTTATTTTTAATTTCAGGGAAAATGTCATTAGAGTACACTATTTTGACAGAATACTCAAATGCTGTGCCCTTTTGCTAACATAGGACACCATATTTGACCAAAAGGGTGGGTATACAGTTTCAAAGAAGGCAGAAGGGTACACTATTTGAGCAACATTCTAGAGCATTCTGGTGACATGATGCAGGGGTGTAGCCACAAGGCGGGTCTTGACAGGCCAGGCCCACCAAGTTTAGGCTCAGGCCCACTCACCCAGCAGCCATAGGCCGCCGGCAGTGGTTCCTACACGCTGCTGGTGACTGACCCAAAAGCCTTCCCTCTGACATGTTTGTGTTTTGCATCAGAGAGAAGGTCAGCTGCCAGCAGTGTGTAGGAACTGCTGCCTGTGACCTGAAGAGAAACAGAAATGTTGCATGGGCTGGGGGGTAGATGGGAAGGGAGGAAAAGAGAGAGATTGGTTGGGGTGTGGAGGGAAAGAGAAAGGCTGTGGGGGGGAGGACTGGGAAGGGAGGGCAAGAGAGAGAGAGATGTCCATTCACTTTGGGTTCAGGTCCACCCACTTTGGGCTTGGACCCGCCCAAAATTGAAGGTCTGGCTACACCACCGAAACAATGTACTCAGTATTTTTCTGTCATATCAGGGGGCAGAACAGTATTTTCCATGTTGGTTTCAAAGGAATGCACATTCCTAAGGAACATCAGAGTTGGTGGCTCTCTCACTCCGTTTCTCGCACAGGGAATCCAGATGGGCACTCAAATCTCCTTGTCTCCTTTAACTTTGCACTCTGCATTTCTCTCAGATGGGGAGATTACCGTACTAGATGAATCTTTCTCCTTTCTTGGGATAGAAACAGTACAGCAAACACCTTTCCTGAACTAAATTCTACAAATTCTACTAAATTCTATTTCTTTTCTAGCTATTGTTTTAAAGGAAATATTCACCTCTAGCCACTGTTGTAACTCTGTAACTTAACTACCGGTAGTTTCTTCTTAAACTTCTTGTCTGTGAACCTGGTATAGTGGTCATACTAATTACTGCATTAAACTTTTTCATGTAATTAAATTCTTTCCGGAACTTGAGTACAGAGAACTTGCTATACTGCCCACTAGCAGACCAGAGTGATTTACAATCCCCCAAAAAATAAAATATAGTAAGAAAGCAACTACAATAAAGGATAGGATAGATCATGCTCATACATACCAGGTCAGTATTCAGCATCAGACTAGAAAGATGGGCAGGGGAATAGAGGGAGGTAGATATAGAGTCAAGATGTAGTAGGCTGGGGTGGGGGAGATGGAGGAGGAAGTGATATCACTGTATGGTTGAGAAAGTCAGGGATCAGTCCCCGTAGTTGTATAGGCTTGATGGAAGAGCCACGCTTTTAAGGACAATTTGAAACAGAATGAAAAAGTTTGTTTTGCTCCTGGAAGTGAAGAGGATGATTCATAGGAAGTGGCGTAGAGAGGAAGGAGGCGCCTGGGATGGTGGTACCCCCATGCCCTTCTCTCAGCTGCCACCCGACTCCTTCCCCACGCCCTCCTGTACCTCATTAAATCTTAACTGGCGCAAGCAGCTTCTTCAGCCTGCTGATTGCGCCAGCATTGGCTTTCACTCTGACGTCACTTCCTGGTCTCATGACCCGGAAGTGATTTCAGAGGAGAACCAGGCCAGTGCAAGCAGCAGGCCTGAGAAGTCACTTACTCAGATGAAGATTTAAATAGGTATGGGGTGGGGTGGGAGGAAGGGAGGGCACGAGCATGGCATAAGAACATAAGAATTTGCCTCCGCTGGGTCAGACCAGAGGTCCATCGCGCCCAGCGGTCCTCTCCTGTAGCGGCCCATCAGGTCCATGACCTGTAAAGTGATCTTTTGTCTACAACCTGTTCTTCCCTAATCCTTTATATCCTTCAAACCCCTTTTCTTTTTTATCTATACCCTTTCTTTCTCCTTTATCTGTAACCTTCAATCCCCTTATCCTTCAGGAATTTATCTAGTCCCTCTTTGAAACCCCATAATGTAGTTTGACCTATTACAACCTCCGGAAGCGCATTCCAGGTATTCACCACCCTCTGTATGAAGAAGAATTTCCTAGCATTGGTTCTAAACCTGTCCCCTTTCAATTTCTCCGGATGTCCTCTTGTTCTTGTAGTTCCCAGTATGCTGAAGAACCTGTCCCTCTCCACCCTCTCTATGCCTTTCAGAATCTTGTAAGTCTCTATCATGTCTCCGTTTCTCCAGGGAGAAGAGCCCAAGTTTCTCTAACCTCTCAGCGTATGAAAGATTTTCCATACCCTTTATCATTCGTGTGGTTCTTCTCTGGACCCTCTCAAGTATCGCCATGTCCTTCTTAAGGTACGGTGACCAATATTGGACACAGTTCTCCAGATGCGGGCGTACCATCGCCCGATACAGCGGCAGGATAACTTCCTTCGTTCTGTGGGGGAGAGGTGCCAGCACCCCCCACCAAGATGGCACCTGAGGTGGTCTGTCCCCTTACTAAGCCACTGTTCATAGGGCAACCATAGTAGAAGAGACAAAGAGATTCAGAGGTCTACAGCAAAGCAGTGCTTGCTGCCACTTCTGAAAGTACAATGAATCCAGCAAGAGTGGGAAAGTGTGCTTGTAGCTTGTGCCTGTGATCTGCCTCAGAGGAAGAAACAGTAAAGTGAGACAAGGCGTAGTCTAATGGTTAGAACAGCAGGCTACAACCCAGGGAAGCAAAGGTTTAAATCCTACTACTACTCCTTGTGATTTTAAGCTAGTCACTTTATCCTCCATTGCTTTAGGTACAAGCTTGAATTACAAGCCCTCCAGGAATAGAAAAATGCCAGCAAATTCACCTTGACATACTGAGAAAGGCATGAGCTAAATCCAAATACCAGCTTTTCCCTTAGTGATTTGAGAACTGATTTGACTGCTAACGACTTTCAATAAAATTTATTGGTTCAGAGCAAAACCTTGCACAGGACCATAAGTTGTTGGAAGTGAAAGTTGGCAAAGTAAGTGGTCCCATATGCCAATGGCCTCCCAGGCCCAACCCATGCTATATCTCTGTATTTCCCAATGGTGGCAGTACTGAGCTTAAGTATGTGCTCCTGATCTTTCCACAGAGTGAAGCATGCTCTATAAGCAGTGCCGGTGTTAATGGGGTGGTGGGACAAACCAGGGGGCCTCCATGGGCCAGGATGTCCTTCTCTTCTCCCCAACCAGCTCCAAAGCTCACCTTACCTGTAAAAATCCAAGGAGGTCACCTGCGCAACAGCGATTCTCTAACACTGCCTATGGCCTCTTCAGAGCTGTTTCTTTGCCGCAGAGTGCCCCCTCTGATGCA
Source organism: Geotrypetes seraphini (assembly GCF_902459505.1). Taxonomy (NCBI): domain Eukaryota; kingdom Metazoa; phylum Chordata; class Amphibia; order Gymnophiona; family Dermophiidae; genus Geotrypetes; species Geotrypetes seraphini. Next base: position 86,607,825 of record NC_047095.1, read on the forward strand.
ACTTCCTGCTTTTGCTTGGGCAGACTGTGGCAGAGGGACAGTGCCAAAGAGACTGCGGGCAACATTATAGAATCGCTGCCAACTTCCTTACATTTTTACTGGTGAAGGGACTTCAGAACTGGGTGAGGAGAAGGGAAGGATATCCTGGCCCACAGGAGCCCCCTGGAGCAGCTTATTTTAAAATGAAGAAAGGGATGCTGGACAGGAGGGAATTTGGTGGACCTAGGTGTGATGGAGGGGGGGGAAGAAGAAAGAAATGTTGGACGGAAGAGCATTTGGTGGGTAGGCAAATTGGGTGAAGGTGAGGGAGGAAAAGAATTGGGGTGGTTCTTAATTTTTGCACTGGGTCCCATCATGTCTAATAAGCCCTGTCTATAAGGGACTCCAAACCAGGGGGCTACACTAACTAAAGTAGTTAATAGGAGGGAAGAGTCCTGCTCTAACCAAAATTAACTTAAAAATCCAGTGGGAAAACAGGGAAGAGATTCCAGTTTAGATTGCAAGCTCTTTCGAGCAGGGACTATTTTCTTCTTCTTTGTGACTCTGTGCAGCACTGTGTGTGTCTGGTAGCGCTATAGAAATAATTAATAGTAGTAGTAGTAGTAGTAGTAGATCTACCAAACCCAGCTACAGAGTGTAGTCAGTAGAAGTCTCTTGCTTTTGAATCAGGAATCAACCACTTCAGCAACCTCCCAGGGGTGCTGTGACAATGATGGTTCAGACCTCTATTCTGCTCTACTTTTTGTGATCCTGTTACAGTAAGGTTACTAGGCTTTTGCTGACACTTGTTCCCTGCAGTGACATTGGTGAAGGAAGAACTTACTTGCAGAGTGAATCCATCAGTCCAGGTGATTTTCCCTAAAGAAAACTGCAGTAAGATAAGTAAAATACTCTGTAAATATGAACTAGTGACATTTTTCAAAATTAGAAATGTTTTGTGCAAATTCTAGTTGCTCCATCTTAAAAAGGCCATAATGGAACAAGAAAAGTATCAGAGAAGGGAGACAAACATGATAAAGGGAACAAAACATCTCTTTTATGAAGAAAGTCTAAACAAGTCAGGGCTTTTCAGTTTGGAAAGAGACGGCTGAGAGGCTGTACTATCCTTTAATATGGAGGTTTACTATTCATTTTTCTAAGATAATATTTGCTCCCTAATATCAGTAAAATCACAATGTTAAAACGTAGCACAGTGGACAGGTAAATTGAATACTAAAATGGTAAATGTGCCAATTGGTTTTGATTTAAAAAAAAAAACAAAAACCCAACACTTTTTTAAACTTTCATTTTATTTCAGAATTTTTACTTCTGTTCAATGCTGGAGAAAAAAATTCTAGCGTGGGAACAATGTATAATATACGGTTTAATGTAGCACATCACCTCATCAACAAAAATACCTGATGACCCTGAAGTTCTCCAACCCTGCTTCAAACAAATTACCTTGTGACCCTGGTGAGACCAGAAGAAATCCCACTCTCCCTGTTCCCTTCTCACTCCTGCTTCCAAATTCTCACTCTCTCAATGTCTTTTCAGCCTTTTCACTCAGGTGCTGTTGTCCACTCCAGAAATTATGGTCAATAATACTGGCCTCCTTTTATCAAGCCACGTAAGAGATTTTTTTTATCACCGGCCGCTGTGGTCAAAACTCTGACGCTCATAGAATTCCTATGAGCGTTGAAGATTTTACCACAGCAGCTGGCGATAAAAAACCCTAACGCGGCTTGATAAAAGGGGGCCATTACTGGTGAAAAAATATAAAATACAAAAATAGAGATTGGATTCTTGTCTCCTGAAGTCTTCCCTTCCTCGCAACAAGCACACGGGATCCTCTGGATAGGGACTCCTTTCATAATTTCTCTTTTCCTGAAATGTATTCTCTAGGATCTGAAATGATACTTCAGTTCCACATACCTTATGGATTTCTTGAGCCCAAGAGTTTCTTATCTGGCAATCTCCCAAACAAAAGTTGTTTTTTCTTCCCCCCCCCCCCAAGGGCCTGATATTCAAATGAAATTAGTCAAAGTAACATACCCCCCCCCTCTTTTATTAATTCATAGCGCGGGTTTTAGTGCCAGCAGTGGTAGTAACTGCTCCGACGCTCATAGGAATTCTATGAGCATCGTAGCTACGGCACTTAAACCCGTGCTGTGCATTAGTAAAAGAGGGGGATAGTTAATGATGGCAGAAAAAAAAAAAAGCAGGATCCATTCAGTCTGCCCAAAAGGCAGCTCTGGACAAGTAACCCCCTTCTATGCTCTCTCTTATATATTTATATCTCTCTTTTTTATTTGTGTGAGTCACTTATTTATGGGAATTTATTAACTGCCTTTATAAAACATTCACTCAAGGTGGTATAAATCAAGGATAGCACGAGAAACAATTTACAACTGTGTTAACAGCGTAATAGTAGTGAAGAGGCAAATTCTATGAGAGGCGCCTACAAATGGACACCTTACTACCGACATCTGCATTGGCTACCGATGGAGGCACGCGTAAAGTTTAAGTTCGCCTGTTTCTGCTTTAAAGTACTATATGGACTAGCCCCTAAATACATAACTGACCTTTTCTCCTTCTCAGCCAACAGACATAAGAGAAGTTCACATTCGATCTTCGTTTCCCCTCCAGTTAGAGGATGTAAACTCAAAAGACACCGTCAGCACCTTTTCTCACATCAGGCAGCATTTTGGGGTAAAGATCTAGAACAATTGCTTACGCCTACGACTTATGGGGAATTCAGGAAATGCCTAAAAACATATCTGTTCCTGAAATATCTAGACAGCTGACCCGTACAACTCTTTCTCCTCAATAACTGATCCCTTGAGCTGTTAATCACTAGCTTCCACCCTGTTAAGTTCAATCTATTTGTACCTTCTTTTAATCTTTGTAAACCGCATAGAACTTCACAGTCCTGCGGTATATAAACTGTTGTTATTATTATCATTATTAACTTGCCCCAACCACCAACTTTTACTAAGGCACAGGAGAGGTTTCTACCTCAGCGTGGAGTGCTAAATGCTCCAATGCTCATAGGAATTTATGAGCGCCAGAGCAGTGTTGGAGCATTTAGCGTTCCAGACTGAGGTAGAAACCTCTACTATGCATTAGTAAAAAAAAAAAAAAAAAAGGGGGGGGGGGAGTGTTAATTAATAAATTGGCATCAATTATGAGCTTTAACAAGCTTGTAATTCAAAAAATAAAAACTTAATAATGGGGTGACCGACATTTATCTTTATAGGCGCAATTCTACAAAAGATAAGCACCTATCCTGTGGCCCCCCCTAACAGCATCTAACTCCAAATTAGGTGTGTTTAGGGGCAGAGAAGGACTTACATTCCATTACATTTAAAGACTGCAAAACCTTCCAGATCAATGCGATTTACAGAAGCAAGAGACTGTACAAATCAGCGAATCACAAAATTTGTGACTCAGGGCTCCTTTTACGAAGGCGCGTTAGCGGTTTAGCGTGCGTAATAGCGCACGCTAAACTGCCGGCCGCGCAAGCCGCCACCGCCTCCTCTTGAGCAGGCAGTAGTTTTTCGGTTAGCGCGGAGGTTAGCACGTGATGAAAAGTCGCGTGTGCTAAAACCGCTAACGCGGCTTCGTAAAAGGAGACCTTAATCATTAATTTCCCCAAAATCTTACAAACAAAGATGTTTCCAGTAATTTTTGGAAGTGCAGATAGGAGCCTGAGGTAGAAAACAAGATACGTAACTCGGAATCCTGACTGGCTGCCTGGAATGCAATCGTTCGACGTAAAAATTTCTTGTATAGGCAGCCACGCACTGAAGGAAATGCAACCATCAAAGTATTTAGGCATGATTCTTTAAAAGACTTTGGTGCCTATAATGTAGGTCATTAAAACTCTGTAATAGGCGCCCAAGTTTGATTGATAAGCGATAGTCGCCTACATTATAGGCGCCTATCTTTTTAGACGCTATTTACAGAATTTTACCCCAAGATGACCAAATGGAAGCATAAAATACAATCAATGGGGTAAACCTGAAGGCAAAAAGGGGCCTGCCACTGCAGGCACCTAGCAAACGGGTGCCGGCCGCGTGCCAATCACCGATAGGCGCTGCGTATAGAATCAGGCATTCCAGCACCTAACAAGGTGCTGGATATATAGGCCAAGGTTTCACAAGCCTATATTTCCACCGCCTGGAATCTTTTGTGAATCACGGCCAGCATCACCTAGTGACACCAAAGGCCAGCACTGCCCTTAACCGTGCCTACTTCCGACCTTCAGCATCGCTAGGCACCAGCCGATGCCACAGACCCAGGCGCTAGTCAGGTAGACTGTGTAGTGGGGACATTTTTTAAACAAGTTTTTCATTGGGTTTTAATGGTGCGACCAATTATAACACGCCACTTAAAGCCAATTAAAGCAATTAAGTTATGCGGAAATCTGGTAACCCTACTCCAGCCTGTCTTTCTATATTCTTTTCAGCCTGTCTTTCTATATTCCTTCCAGAAACTGAACCACATTCCAGTTGCTGAAGTTGTGTTGGCGAGACTACTTTAAAACACCTGACAAAGAGGCACAGCATGGTTTATTTTCCTTCTTTAATGGTTCGTGATATACTTAAAATGTTAGTGTCAATAACTGTGGGACTGCTGGTGACAGATGAAGGGCTGAAAAAAGTATAATGAGCAATATACTTACTCCGCTGAAAACAGAATTAATTAAAACTACGTAAGACTATTTTTGTCTGCTGCATTTCAGTGGTATATTACAGCCTCCCTGTGCCTTCTTAATGTTAACAGTGCACTATACTTATGGATTTTATCTTTGAGAGAGGTAAATGTTATTATTGCAGTCGTAAATTTCTCTGTACCTCAAGTTAAAGATATTGCACATCTGTGCGATAATCTTTGTTAAAACAATCGGTCTGCATTCTGCAGCACTGACTCTGTAATGATGGCTGAAGTGGGGGGAGGGGTGGGAAGGAAAGGCAGGCAAGCTCGGGAGCCATAAATAATAGACACTGCAGTTGATTTGATAACAAAAAAATCTCAAGTTAAAGATCCAGAGTGCCACGGCATGGCAGCAGCAAAACAAAACAGGACAAGATTTATTTAGGATCAGGGTCTGTATCTGTCACATTTAAACGGTAAACTACTGAGCTTCCCAGAATGGTTTTAAATTAAAATCTTTGCTCGCTGGTAGGCAAGGAGAAATCTATTCTCACTTGCGGAAGAGAGATGCATTTTATTAGCCAGCTAGCCTTGCCTGAATACCGCGCTGACTAGTCATCCCCGCTTTCGGCTCACTCCAGCCCACTTGAGGGAGATTAATGTTACCATTCCCTTAGTGAATGTGTCACACTGGCAAATAGACTCATGGGTAACCAGCAATATATCAAATATTTTGGAGGTCTATGTTAGAAGCATCTGTCTGTGTAAATAGAGGAATTTACACATGTGGCTTTTTGGGGTGTGCAGCCCACACATTTCTATTTCATATTATTTCATATGTCATTTATGGGAACTTTCTTTTTTCTTTATCAATTTTTTTGTTATAGGAGCAATATCGTTGATGGTATGTGCCTTTTCGAAAAAGTGTACCCTATTTGCAAAGAGTCTATCCTCTTTCAGGAGCACGCGTGCTCTTTTTAAAAGATGGCAATCTCTTCCAATCAGTGGCATAGCGAGGGTGAGATGCTCCTGGGGTGGTGATGCCCCTCCCCTGCCCTCTTCTCTGCCCCCTTACTCCTTCCCGAACCCCCTGCCACTTGCACGCTTCCCTCCCCGTCCCTCTTTAATTTTTCTGGTGCGATCAGCGTCACGAACCTGCTCCCTGCGTCGCGTCTGCTCTCCCTATGATGTCATCTCCTAGGCAGGTGACCCAGAAGTGACATCAGAGAGAGCCGATGCTAATGCGGGCAGCAAGTTCGTGATGCTGCTCACGCTGGGAAAATTAAAGAGGTATGAGGGAAGGGGCAGCAGGGGAGGTCGGGAAGGAGCGGGGGACAGAGAGGAGGACGGATGCTGGCACCCCCACCACGACGGGGCCCGGGGCAGACTGCCCCCGCCTCCTTACTACACCACTGCTTCCAGTAGTGCAAGTATGTGCAAACACAATGTTATGTACATGCAGAGTGCTCTTTTTGTTTTGAAAGAGGGCACACTTTTCACAAATCTCCGGTGGCAGGATGGAGTGGGTATCCTTCCTGCCTTTTTTTTTTTGGTGGGGGGAGGGGGAGCTGAGGAGATGTTTGGGGGTGCCTAGCGCCTGCCATATCGCTGCCGAAGGGGGGGAGTCACATTGGCAGGAGGGAGTGGGCATCCCTTCTGCCATATCACTGCCGGGGGAGGGAATAGCAGGAGGGAATGGCCATCCCTCCTGCCATTTTTCGCTAGCGTGGAGAAGGGGTTCTTCCTGGTGTCACGTTTGTCAGATTGATGGGAAGGGCTGTCATCGACGGGGGGGGGCTTTTTTTTCTTTTAATGGGGCAGATATTGTGCATGTGTAACACACAGAGCATCTGTGCCTATTAAAAAAAAAAAAAAGTTTCCCGTCAATCAGACGGCAGAGTCGGGGATTACAGCGAACATCCGCGTAAATCATTTGCATTGAAACTTTTTAGAGCATCAATAGCTGTTTCTAAATAGGCCAAAAAATCGGATCGGTGCAGACCCACACAGTCTTACCAATCCTCTTAGTGCATCAGGTCCCCTGTGGGAAGAAAGGGTTTTGGCTCACTGGTTGAGCTGCTGCCTCTGCACCCAGAGATTGTGAGATCAAATCCTAGTGCTGCTTCTTGTGACCCTAGCCAAATCACTCACTCCTCCAAGTGCCCACCACTTTGAAATGCCAAAGCCACAAAAAGGTGGGATACAAGTCCCCATTCCCCATACTGTCCAGTTAAGGTAGGGTCAGTCCATGGGTGGAGCTTGGGCAGAGCTAATATTTAACTGGTTAGAGGTGATATTCAGACCACTAACTGGTTAAGTAAGTGGGTGTGGATAGGATACCCAAAAGGCTGTGCACTGGTTGGAATATTGGCTGGTAGGTGGTTACCTTTCTGCTGGTTTCTGTAACAGGATATTCAATGCTGGAGCCCAGACATGACAAACCAACAAAATTCACCAAGAAAATTCCACAGGAGAAACCAACACAAAGGACGAAGGCTGTGGAACCGATGATCTTGATACAAAAGTTTATTTAAAAGTCTTCACATTAAGGGTGCAGTTCAATAAAATAATCCAATAATACACAGTAAAAATATAGTGGTGTGGATCCGACACGGTTCGTGTTTCGGTCACAGCATATTAAGGGCTCCTTTTATGAAGGTGCGCTAGATTTTTCAGTGCACGCACCGAATTTGTGCGCACGCTAGCCGAAAAACTCAAGAGGAGGTGTAATGGCTAGCGCGCGGGGCATTTTAGCGCATGCTATTCCGCGCGTTAAGGCCCTAACGCACCTTCGTAAAAGGAGCCCTAAATTTTGTGGTTACATCAGATCGGACCCCAGAGGAAGGTTTTCTGTGACCGAAACACGGACCGTGTCAGATCCACACCATATTTTTACTATGTATTATTGGATTATATTATTGATCTGCACCCTTGATGTGAAGACTTTTAAATAAACTTTTGTATCAAGATCATCGGTTCCACGGCCTTCGTCCTTTGTGTTGGGGCCCAGGCATGGCCTGGCATTGAATATCTGGCCTCAATTATCCACAGCTTAAAAAGAGTAAGGAAAAGTGTAGTAAATTTGATATACTGTCTTTCTATGGTTCATTTATTGTATTATATGAAGATACTTTCTCTGACCCTAGAGAGCTCACAATCTAAATTTTGTACCTGGGGCAATGGAGGGTTAGGTGACTTACCCAGGGTCACAGGAAGCTGACCACCACAGGCTGAATATTACCCCCTTTTTTCCAGTCATTTTAGGCAGAAAATGACATGAAATATGACATTTCTTATGTCATTTCAAATAAATGCACATCCTTAGGAGATTCCATATACAACGCCATTTTGCTTCATAACGAGAGCGGAGCTGCCCAGTGAGTAACCGCATCAATGTTTTAAGAGTTATCTATGATATAGAATATATTTTACAATTTAAAATTTAACATTATGTCTTTGTAGATGTTGCAGCCAATGATTAGACCCCTGAAGAAGCCGACAGCAGGGCGAAACGGGTCCTATTGGGCACCATGAGTTAACTACAACGGAAGGCATTTTAAGATAAGTGCTGGTTTCAGTTATTATATTAGCACTTTATTTAAGTTTGTTGCACTATACATTAGCACTTTTTTCAAAAATTAAAAAAAACATAGAGCTCAATGAAAGATATCCTCTGACATAAGGAATTCCACCAGAAATTATAATTTAACCTACTCCAGTTTTTCCAATTATGCGTTATTTGTTGAATGACAACACCAGTCATTATGAGTAATAATTTGTTATTATTTGTAGAAATCTGACTATTTGCTCTCATTACCATACCAAATAGCACAATATCATATGACAAAGCCACTGGGTTGTCCAAAAAAACAATTTATTTGGTCTCAAATTGATTTCCAAAAATTCATAATAAATGGACAATAGAATAATAAATGATCTAAAGTCCCTGCTTCGAGATGACAGTGCCAACATTTATTAGACTTAGAGCTATCCAATTTTTGTAACCGAACAGGGGTCCATAATGTCATGTTTATAAAATGGAGAGAGTTATTGCAATACAGCGGGGATGTTTCGGGAAATTTCAAGATGTGTGGGAGCCATTAAAAAAGTATTGTACTAAGTAGATGTCATTGTTTCCCTTAAATTTACGAGTTCAATGGTAAGGGGGGGGTAATTTTATAATTACATATTGTATATGATATTTGATTACAGGATAGGAATGGGTGTGAAGGATGGGTGATAAGGGTATATTATTTGTATCATTGATGATTATTAAGTGATATATTTATTGTTAATTTGTTTGGACATATTGTCAAACTTATTGTAAGTCTGAAAATGAATAAAGAATTTTAAAAAAAGAAAGAAAGATATCCTCTGCCTGCATTAGCTGTCAAGAAAATCAAGTATGATTTAACCGTGCAGGTATCTGAGAGCTCTATTGTAAAGTGAATTAATATTGCAGATAACTATTCATACAAGTCCTTGATATATTGTTGGTCTATTTCAAATAAATGCACATCCTTAGTAGATTCCATATACAGTAAAACCTTGGATTGCAAGTAACTTGGTATGCATGTGTTTTGCAAGACAAGCAAAACATTTTATTAAATTTTAACTTGATATATAAGCAAGGTCTTGCAATACAAGTACATACAGTTTTTTGTATTAAAGTTTTTTGGGTTGTGGAGTTTCCATTATTTCTTATGGGGAAATTCGCTTGATATACGAGTGTTTTGGATTACAAGCATGTTTTTGGAAAAAATTATGCTCTCAAACCAAGGTTTTACTGTATATGTAAATGGCGATTTCAGAAAGCTGCTATTTAGACATGTAGAAAGTGGAGAGCTGCAGGGGAACGGTCTGCAGGGATCCTGAGTGGATGGAATGGTTCCTGCAAAGCTCCTGTGGGAGTGTACCTGTCTCAGGAGCCCTTCATTATTTCAGTGCATCCCCACTTGCTCTCTCCAAAAGGTCACGGGCAGTGGTTCCTACACACTGCCCACGGCTGATCCGGAAGCCTTCTCTCTGATGTCAAAGCTTCCAGGTCAGCTGCTACAGCGTGTAAGAACTACTGCTCGTGCAGGAGTGAGTGAGAAGAAATGCTGCATGGGGGTACGTTACTTCATTTAGGAAGGGAGAGCTTGGGAGACAATACAGATGGCTACAGTATGATGGCACTTTGGGGATGTGGTTCTTTTTTAAAATGTGCTTTGTAGTGTGTGCTTCATGGTTAAAGTAAAACCAAGTCAAAGCTTAATTATGAGAACACCTGGAAGGATTGGCTGTAGACAGGACTTAGCTTTGGAGTTCAGCCTGTGTAACACATATAATGCAGCACAGAGAGCCATTACATATGACTGCACAACAGGTTCCAGGGTTCAGACACCCCTCCAGGTCTGGCCTCTCTAGGGCTTACCTGGCAGTCATCAGGTTCTTCGTTGGAAATGAAGTTCTCTGCCAACAGTTTTTCCACCTTCGTAAAATAAAAACCAGCGGTCAGTCCATCAAAAGGGGGGGGGGGCTTCTTTATTTTCTTCCCTGACACCATCATGTCTGACATTGGCCTTGACCCTTGTTGTAGCTGGTGGGAATCATTCCCAGCTAAGGACCTCCTCCAGAGGTGGCAGGAACTCCCTTCCACCAAACGTGGCAGTCACTGACAGCATCTGTGGCTTAGGGACTTTGCTACTGCCTGCCAAGCTTAGTAAAAGGGAGTTTTGGCCACAGTCTTGGGGATCTTCATCAGGTAGAGTATTTATATTTTATATTTACATTAAAGGCACTGCAAAAAGACCCATTTACAAAGTATTCTTTCTAACTAATATTTGGAAAATTAATAAAGTGTATTTGCTTATTTTGAAATGTTAATTGGGAGGAATACATAGTTTATAAACGGGTCTTTGCCAGAGCCTCTAACCTACTTCAGTAGAATAATTAAATGAAATTACTTCTGAAGGTTATGGGTACGAATGGGGATGGAAGAGATTACTTGTGGGGACAGGTGAGGATGGAATGGATTTTAGTGGGGACACGCAGGGACAAGTTTTATTCCAGCAGGGACGGATGGGATGGGTTTGATTTCTGTCTCCGTGCAAGACTCTAGTAAAAAGCTGGGACAGAGATTTCAAAGGGACATGTTTTGTGCAGGCCAAAAAGGTATGCACAAAGGGCCAGATTCTGTATAGGGCCTACATTGGGCCCTAGTGATGCTTAACTTCAGAATTCATGCTCAACTTTTTTTTTAATCAGTTTAATTGGCATGGTAATTGATCACAGGACAACATTGGAAGAAACGAAAAAGCAATGCAAATTCTATGGCATTCAATAAATTTATTAGGTAGACTCAACACAATTCATGTTTTGGCCACTAGGCCTGCATCAGGAGCTTTGAGTGCAAACAAAGGGACGTTAAGTAGATGGAGAAAGTCAATCCCTATTGAAAATTCCTGTAGAATGTCAGTGCATCAAATTCAAAAGAGAAATCTTGCTGTCAAGTTTTGCTCAACCTTTTTTTTAATTGGTTGAATTGGCGTGGTAATTGACCATGCCAGTTTTCAGCCAATCAAAAAATAAATAAATAAATGACTAAATAAGAGTTTGGCGCTGAATTCTTAGGACACCTAGCAACGCCTAAGTGGAGGTGCTGTACGACGCCTAACAATAAATGCTCCAGCCATAAATGCTGGCAAATATACATTGTGAACTGAAGGAAACACACCAAAATGTTTTTTGTCGTGTCTAAGACTCTTATCACAGCACATATGGTGAAATCACTGTACGATCTCTGACACAGACTCTTTGTATCTTAATTGTTTTTAATTGGCATTTTGATAATAAACATTCACGGTGTCAGGTCAAAAGCGTGCCGGAACAAAGGCGCGCCTAGACAATTGAGCGCAGCGTGGAGGCGCGCGCTGCTCTAAATTACTGTTTTTAGGGCTCCGACAGGGGGCGTGGGGGAGAACCCCCCCACTTTACTTAATAGACATCGCGCCGTGTTGTGGGGGGTGGGGGGGTTGTAACCCCCCCAAGCCCCCCATAACGCTGGCGCGATGTCTATTAAGTAAACTTGGGGGGTTCCCCAACAAAAACCCCCGTCGGAGCCCCTAAAAACTGTAATTTTGTGCGGCGCGCACCTCCGCGCTGCGCTCAATTGTCGGTGCGCGCTTTTGTCTTTCGCGCCGTTGTCTATGAACCACATTCACACCAGAAGCTACCTGCATATCCAGGAATTTGTGTTCCACTCTTTGCGTTTTTGGATTTTCCACAGATCTCGGCCAATTCTTATGAAATTTACTGCATCGTGTACTGAATGAAGTTGATGTAGAATGTTGTAACTATTTATCACTGCACCACAACACTACCTTGTGAAAATGAATTGTTGCTATGGGATACGTGCAGAAGCAGACAGTTTGTAAACAGTCTCTGTATCAAAATGGTTTTCACTGCAGAAGACTGAATTCTGATAAAGAACTTGGTACTGCTAAAAGGTTACTGCAGTCGACGATTGTTGGGAGTTCCCACAGAAGGGTTGGAACAAAACCAGCCTTGATGTGCTGCTACGCAAGATCCGAGCAATGGCCACTGTGGATCATAAACCAGGTAGTGGATGACAGTACTCGATTCGCACGCATAAGCACACTGATATTGTACGCGATCTTGTACTGAACCAGGAGGATGTGCCAGAAACACACTGAACAACTCGTAAATAGCAAGAGAAACAGGAATAAGCCAGACAACTGTGGTTAGGATAATTCATGATGATCTGAAATTAAAGTGTCTTAAAAAAGTGTTGTGCCCAAGAGTTAACTTTGCACAACAAAGACAGACGCCTAAAACGGTGCAAGCAGTTTTTGATCAAATACCTGGAGAAAGCGTCAGCGTCATCTGGTTTACAGATGAAAAGATATTTACAGTAGCTCCACCAATTAACACACGGAATGATCGTCTGTACATGTCTTCAACAACCCTGAAACGTGATGTTAATGCCAAACACCTACTACAGATCTGCCCAACCATCAAACAATCAGTCATGGTCTCGGTCGCAGTCTTGAAACTGAAATTCACAAATCTGTTATTCATCAATCCTGGGATCAACAATGCATACTATCGGGATGTCCTCCTGACACAGAAACTGTTGCCAGTCAGGAGACTAAAGGGACAATGCCCCAGCACATCGAGCAAAGGACACTATAGAACTGCTACATCAGGAGACCCCATACATCATTGGTTCAGACCTCTGGCCTGCAATTTCTTCAGACCTAAGCCCAGTTGTCAGTGGTCAGTTACAGATGTGAAAGCTGGACACTACGGAAACAAGACAGAAAGAAGATTGACTCATTTGAGCTTTGGTGCTGGAGAAGGATTTTAGGCATGCCGTGGACCACCAGAAGAACTAACAAATCGATTCCGGAAGTGATCAAACCAGCTATGTCACTCAATGCCCAAATTATGACATTACGACTGTCTTATTTTGGTCACACCATCAGAAGAAAGAGATCACTGGAGAAGGACATCATGTTTGGGAAGATCGAAGGAACCAGGTGAAGAGGGCGATCTGCAATCAGATGGTTGAAAACAACCATGGGGATGACACTGGAGGCCCTTTCCAGACTAGCACAAAACCAATTCCTTTTTAGATACGGAATTCATCAAGTCGCTAGAACTCGAGCACGAGTCAATGGCACCTAACAACAACAAACCCAGTTGACTACCATACCTGGGGGATGATACAGGAACACGTCTACCAGACAGCGATATGTGGAACATTGCTGCATATCAAGCCTCCCATGGATTGTTACAGATGCAGGCTTTTCTAGATTATGACAGGGATAGGTATGCAAATGATAACCCGCAATTGGAAAAATTGCGACCGCCTCAACTTTCCATTTTGGTGGGCCAGTTTGTGTTTAGGTTACAAATACGAAAAGATGAATGCGGATATGTTGGGGCATAGCAAAATTTTTAAATTGGTTTGGAGCCCGTTGACACACTTTGTTACTTCAACATAGTTGTCTTTGTTTAAATTTTTTGTTTATTTTTATACATATCCAGGACGGGGTGGGTGGGGGAGATATCTTTCTGGTTTATTTCTTGATTAAATTGCTGGATGGGAGGGGAGGGATATTTTTCTTATGCATTGTTATTGATGGAATTTAAGTGCTTACATTGATTATTAATGTCTATATAATTCTTGGTACTTTGTATTAATTTTGAAAATTAATAAAGATTTAAAATTAAAACATACTTATGGGGACATAAGATCTCACTATGTATACTTTGAAGGAAAGGTTGGAGAGAGGAAATATGATAGAGACCTTTAAATACCTACATGGCATAAATGCACATGAGGTGAATCTCTATCAGTTAAAAGGCAACTCTGGAATAAGGGGGCATAGGATGAAGGTGAAAGGAGATAGATTCAGAAGTAACCTCAGAAAATACTTTTTTATGGAAAGTGTGGTGAATGCTTGGAACGGCCTCCCAGTGGATGTAGTGGAGATAAAAAGTGTACTTGAATTCAAGAAAGATTACATTACATTAGTGACTTTTATTCCGCCTCAACCTTGCAGTTCTAGGCGGATTACAAAAGAGTAAGCTGGACATTTCCAGGAGAATTACGGGATCAGGTACTAATTACAAAAAATTTACAAGAGCAGGGATAATTAGGTACAGCTTTAGTTTGTCTTGAAAAATTTCCTGAATAGCAGGGTCTTTATTTCCCTTTGGAGGATTTTGTAATCAGACGTTGTTATCAGTAAGTAGGAGAGGTGGTGGTCTAGTTTTGCTGCCTGAGTTGCTGGTAGACCATCGAAAGCTTGGAACAAGTATGTTGGATCTCTAAGGCAGAGGACGGGGATAGTAAATGGTATGGTTAGGCCATATGGTCTTTATCTGCCTTCATTTTTCTCAGTTTCTATCCCCTCTCTACACAAGCTCCATATTAACTGGAGGGGTATGTCTTGAGTTAAGCATTTAGTTCCCAATGTGATGGCAAATGAACGTTGCTTTTCTTCAGATTTACAGGGCATCTTCCTCAGCAAAACAGAAGTTAAAGGCATTATGATGATCACTCTCTCCTCAAAAATGGATTTCCTGTCCTATTAACCCTCTTTCTTCCTCCCCTCTTAAAGTCAATCAATTTGTACCTTTGCTTAATCTTTGTAAACCGCATAGAACTTCACGGTATTGCGGTATATAAGCTGTTATTATTATTATTATTTCTGGTGGAAGATATTTTATAGCAATTTTTTTACCAGTCCTCCTCTTGTAGCCTGCTCACTGGCACCTTCCCCCCCCCCCTCCCTTACACAGACCTTCTGACTATTTTTCTCTTTTTCCCCACCAGTGTTCATCTCTCTCCTCCTAGTTTGACTTTTACGTATTCCCTGGACTGATCTTTCTCCATTAATCTCCCTTCCTGCCAAGTCCCACAATTTACCTTTCAATCCTTTTCGGGTGCAGATTCCCATTCTCCTTTAGACTTTCTTCCCTTCCCTCCTCCTCTGTGTCTTGGATCTTTTCTACACCAACGTAGACTTCTAGCGATAGTAATATCCTAAAAAAAAAAAAATGGGGAGGATGGGAGGAATTTGACCCTATTCTCCAGTTCCAGAATCACAGTTGATCTCTGCAATGGAGGACTAGCCTCATAGAGCAGTAGGCGAAGAGCCAGCAAAGATAGAGTTCGAAATTCCACCGGGACTTCTTCCGACTTTGCAGAAGTCACTTGACCCTCCACTGCCTCAAGTACAAACATAGGTGCTATATTTAAAAGAAGCTGCTAGCTGGATCAATGCACTGAGACAGATATTCAGCAGCACCATGCAGACCACCTTGGGGAGAATGTGGCACAGTGGTTAAAGCTACACCCTCAGCATCCTGTGGTTGGGGGTTCAAGCCCACGCTGTTCCTTGTGGCCCTGGGCAAGTCACTCATTGCCCCAGGTACATTAGATAGATTGTGAGCCCACTAGGACAGACAGGGAAAAATGCTTGAGTACCGGAATAAATTCATGTAAACTGTTCTGAGCTCCCTTGGGCGAACAGCATAGAATGAATGCTATGTGGATAGCAATGAGCAGAATCAGGGCAAGGATGCAATTTATCTAGATAGTAGTGATTTTCAGCAATGCTTTCTGGATGATTTAGGATAGCAGATAGCAAAAATGCTGTCTGGAGAGCAGCTGAAAATCACCTGTATCCTGATAGTGCCAGAACCTCATCACTCTCAGGATAGTCAGTGGCAACCACTATTCCGCTGCTAAATATTCACCTTTTTTTTTTTTTTTTTTTGCCTCTGGTGAGCAGTGTTTAAAAAAAAAAATGCTGACCACCGTAAGCTCAATATTGGGGTGGGGGTTGGAGGGGAGAGGAGAAGAGGGTTTCATAGCTCTTTGAGGACAAAAAAGTACTTGAGTTACTATTGAAAAAAGTATGATCTAAAATCACAAAAATAAAATAAATAACATGGAGTCGTATTTAGTGAAAGCTACAGAACAGCACTGTTCCCTCCAGGGTTAATGACTTCTGAATCTCATCTGCTGCACTCATGGTTGGGAACGTGGGGCTAGAAATTGAGGAAAAGGAGCATTTGGGATCTGTAATAGACAGTACAGGTCATAGGACACTTTTTGGAAATTTAGGACTGCCCTTTATAGAATAGTGCTGGGTACCATTTACTGAATCTAGCCCAAAATGCGCACTCATATGTGTAACTGCAGGTCCTGTGCTTAGCGGTATTATATAACATATGTGCACAACTAAAGAACGGCACGGGGACAAATCTGTCCCCATAGGAACTCAATTTCCCCGTACCCGTGAGTTTTCTCACTGTCGCTGTCCCCGTCACATTCCTGTAAACTGTGCCTTTAATCGCACAAGCTTCAAACACTTCTGATTTTAAAGTGTTTGAGGCTTGTGCAGATGAGGCCGGAGCTTAAGAATTGGTGGAATGAGGCATTATGACATCACAATCTGAACTCTAGAATGTTGCTACTTATGATTTTAAAGGGTTTGAGGCTTGTGCAGATGAGGACGGAGCTTAGGCATTGGTGGAATGAGGCATTATGACATCACAATCTGAGCTCTAGAATGTTGCTACTTATGATTTTAAAGGGTTTGAGGCTTGTGCAGATGAGGACGGAGCTTAGGCATTGGTGGAATGAGGCATTATGACATCACAATCTGAGCTCTAGAATGTTGCTACTTATGATTTTAAAGGGTTTGAGGCTTGTGCAGATGGGAGGCTTGTGCAGATGAGGACAGAGCTTGCAGGAATGGGGCAAGGACAGGAAAAGAACTTGCTGGGATGGAACGGGATGGGAAAATGAGTTCCTGCGGGGACGGGGAAAAATGTGTCCCCGTGTTATTCTCTATGCTAGAGAATGACACGGTGACAAAATTCATCACTGTTCCCGTCCCATGTCGGATAACCGCAGGAAATAATCCCATGTCATATTTTAGTGTCTATTTCAACCTCAGTCCTTCTACACCAGCATTCTTCAAAGCAAAGCTTGAGGGTCAGTGGTTGTGGCCATTCATGCTCTGATTCTTCCCTCTCTCCTTAAAGAATGACATGAAGATGGTTTCCCGCGGTTATCCGCGGGGATGGGAACGGTGATGAATTTTGCCACCGTGTCATTCTCTACTCTATGCACAACTTCTTTAGCATGGGTGGAGCCTGGGCAGGACAAGAGCATGTTTCCCACTTACACACACAAATTACAGAATAAGAATATGCAAATAGCCAAACTGGGTCAGACTAATGGCAAATCTAGCCCAGGGTCCTGTGGCCAATCCAGGTCACAAGTACCTGGCAAGAACACAAATAATAGCAACATTCCATGCTACCGATCCCAGGGCAAGCAGTGGCTCCCTCTATTTCTGTCTCAATAGCAGACTATGGATTTTTCCATCAAGAACTTGTCCAAACCTTTTTTTAAAACTTAACTGTTACCACATTCTCGGCTAATGTGTTCCAGAGCTTAACTATTCTCTGAGTGAAAAAAGTATTTCCTCCTATTGGTTTTAAAAGTATTTTACTGTAACTGCGAGTGTCCCTTAGTCTTTGTTTCAAGTTTCAAGTTTATTTAAAATTTCTTATACCACCCAATCAGCCTTCTAGGCGGTGTACAAATTTATAAAAACAGAAAACAAACTTTAACTAAAATACAAGTTTGAAGTGACAATACGTCCCCAAACTGTAACTATAAAAACTTTTAAAAACTATTAAAAACAAAGACAAACAAGAACAAAAGGTAAAAGGCAAGAACTACATTAGGCAAAGTAAAAGAGATCAATTAAGGAAAAAACCAAGAGGGAGGGTTGCTGTTAAACTCAATAGTATTTTCGCTCAATTGCCCTTAAAAGGGCAGTTAGGTCTCAAAGGCATCAAGGAAGAGAAATGTCTTTAGCTTCGTCTTAAAGTTATTAAGATTTGATTCTTCACGTAAATCATTTGGAATACTATTCCAAAGAGAGGGGGCAGTGACTGAGAAGATAGTAGATCTCATTGTATATATAAACTTCAGTGACGGTATAGAGAAAAGGTTATTAGCTGTTGATCTTGGGGACCTAGAAGGAATATAAGGGGTAAGAAGATTATTTGTAAATTCAGGTTGGTTGTTTTGTCTAGTCTTAAATGTTAACACAATAATTTTGTAAGTGATTCTGTGTTCCACTGGCAACCAGTGAACTTCTTGCAACAAGGGAGTGACATGGTCGGATTTCTTTGCATCGAATATGATTTTTAAGGCGGTGTTTTGTATTATCTGAAGGCTTCGCATTTCTTTTTTGGTTATACCTTTATAAAGGGCATTACAATAGTCAATGCACGAGATCACGAGAGAGTGAATCGAAATGTTCAAGGATGCGGCATCTAATAGTTTCGATAATGATGGCGTAAAATATCGATTCACCGGTACCCATCCTATATCACTCAGGATTTTGTAGACTTCAATCATATCTCCCCCTCAGCTGTCACTTTTCCAAGTTGAAGGGCCCTAGCCTCCTTAGTCTTTCCTCAAATGAGAGAAGTTCCATCATCTTGGTTGCTCCTCTTTGAACCTTTCCTAATTCCACTATATCTTTTTTGAGATATGGTAACCAGAAACACTCAAGATGAGGTCTAAACACTATTTAATTAGGCACAGAAATGTTGCATTTAGATGTTAATATTTATGCCTGCCACAGATCAGGTGTAAGTGTTTGTAGTACCTAGATGCAGGCGTGCTTCTGCCGACCTATTCTCGATATACCATCCTAGGAAGGCCTTTCTGAGCAATTCACAATAGAGTAAATATGGTAATCTATAAATATGTAGGATAAAAGTAGATCTAGCCCAGTGGTCTCAAACTCAAACCCTTTGCAGGGCCACATTTTGGATTTGTAGGTAATTGGAGGGCCTCAGAAAAAAATAGTTAATGTCTTATTAAAGAAATGACCATTTTGCATGAGGTAAAACTCTTTATAGTTTATAAATCTTTCCTTTTGGCCAAGTCTTAATAATAATATTGTAATTTAAAGCTAGAGAGACAAATGATCAAGAAACTCTTTTATTTTATTTTTGTGATTATGATAAACATACCGAGGGCCTTGAAATAGTACCTGGCGGGCTGCAAGTTTGAGACCACTGCAATAGAACAACTAATATCACTCAGAAAATATGAAAAGAAATACATCCAGGGATAGGAAAGAGAAGAGATTGATGCCGCCTATGTCCATTCGCCAAGTAGGCAGCAAGGAGACAGGACAAGGGTCAAAGGCATCCTTAAATAAGAAGGTCTTAGGAGCAGATTTAAATCTAGTATGTGATTCTTCTAAGCAAAGAGTCGAAAGAAGTGTGTTCCAGAGGATGGGGCCTGTTATGCTAAAATTTCGTGACCTGTTAAAGTCAAAGCAGATATTGCAGAAAGAGAGAAGAACAAGCAGATATGAGTGAGTTGAGCAAAGGGTTTTTGGTGGGATGTAGGGACTCAGCAGTCGAGAGAGGTATGGAGGGATTCAGAATGATGTATTTTGTGTGCTGAGAGAAGCTTATATGATGTTCTATGAGAAACAGGTAGGTAGTGCTGTTCACGAAAAAGAAGGGTGGCTAACGTGTCCATAGACTAACATGCACGCGTTAGCGTTTTGCACGTGCTAACCGGTTACTGCACCTTAGTAAAAAAGGGCCATGGTCCTATTTTTTTGATCCAGTGATCAATTTATTTATTTCGATTTCTATCCCGTTCACCCAGAAGCTCAGAACGAGTTACAAGTAGACAATCACAATCGTTTGAAAACAGACTAGTCATGACAACAAATAGGCTACAGTAGACAATAACAGAGCTTATTCTAGAGACCAGACTGGTCATAGCGAAGAGCACTAGGAGAAGTATATTGAGGAGGCAGTTTTTAAGGGCCCGATTGGCAGAAGAGGAAGGTCTTTACTGCTCTGAGGAAGGTCCCAGCTGAGTTTTGCATGATCTGAAGACATATGATATCTTGTGCTGGATCACTTTGCAACCGGGTACGCAGGTAACAACTGCATCCGTGAGTATATTTTTAGACTAGTGCTCAGAGTTCATAATTCATTTATTGTTAAAATTTATATATCGCCTGTATCTAGACACTTTCCATATAAAACACGCATAAAATAAAATCAACATAACAAAAAGCTGAGTCTTCGTGACATTTCTTGTCCGCTTCCATCTATTACCTGTACACATAGAACTCTTTCCTTACGTGAAAGCAGAAACAAATAGCTGCGTTCTCAATCGTTTTTTTAAAATTTCAATCTGTCAGCACATAGACGTAATTGCCCCATCAATGCGTTCCACGTTTTAACACCTGCCACCCAAGAAGCAACTGCTCTAGCCTCAGCATGTCGCACTTTAGTCAGTGTTTCAAGTAACATGGCATTTACTGAACGCAGGGCTTTACCGGGGCAGCAATAACATCAGCAATTGTTTAAAATATAAAGGTGTTGCACGGTAAAGCGTTTGATGAACAATCAAGATGACTTTAGATTGGACTCTCTGCACTACCGGTAACCAGTGGAACCACTTTCAAGAGTCACGTTGTAGAATTGTTCTCTAACCATTTACTAAGCTGAGTTAACACAGCACAAGTGACCAAAACCAGGGTGCTCTAAAGAAGTGTTTCTCGATGCGGTCCTGGAGTACCCCCCTTGCCAGTCAGGTTTTCAGGATATAAACAATGAATATGCATAAACTTGATTTGCATACACTGCCTCCATTATATGCACATTTCTTTCATGCGTATTTATTGTGGATATCCTGAAAACCATTACTGGTAAGAGGGGTACTCCAGGACCGCTTTGAGAAACAGTGCTCTAACGTGTTAGTTTTGTCATCTGTGTGTGCTAAATGCTCTATTTATTTATTTATTTTTAAAAAATTTGTACACCGCCTAAGCTCTTAGCGGTTTCCAAATAGCAAACATTCATAAAATTTTAAATGACATCTAACTACCATTAACCACATTTAACATCTTGTCCATGTACAACATACACTATTTTCTGCAGCCCACAAGCGGGTAATGATGAACATCCTGCATAATAATTTTCTCATTTTTGGGAGAGGGCCGTCCGTGTCAGCGGTGAAGAATGGGCGGGACTACACTAACCAGCTAAAGTGTTGCTAGTACCGTCATGCTGACTGGTTAGCGTGTCCAGAATATGAGAGCCCTTAGCACCAATGGCGGAGTAAGGGAGGGCGAGGGGGGCGGTTTGCCCCGGGTACCATGTTGGTGGGGGTGCTGATGCCCCTCCTCCTCTCCACCGTCGCCTCTTCACACTCCCCCTTCCCTCTAGTTGTTCACCGCTGTGAGCAACAACTTTAACGTGCTCCTTGTGATCCGCACCATCTCTCCCGCTGATGTTACTTCCGGGAGCCGCTCATAGGACGTGACATCAGCTGGACAGACGATGGGGTTGCGAGGAGCACGCTGATGTTCTTGTTGCCTGCGGATGTGAACAACTAGAGGAACGGGGGAAGGGAAGGGAGCAGCCAGAGAGATCAGGGAAGGAGCGGAGATGAGGGCTACTGACCCGGATGCACTTCACCCTCGCTACGCCACTGCTTAGCACCTCCTGTGGTAATATTTTGAAATGGCTATATGCCAATGTTAATATTAGCATATCGACAGGAATAAAACAAATTGTAAAAAACAAACAAACAAACCTGTTGTAAGGGTGTGTTGTGCCCTTTTTTTTTTTTAGTACAGCTTAAAAATACAGTGTTCCCCCGCGAATTTGCAGTTTGCGGACTCACTAATTTGCGGTATTCTCCAACCGCCTCTTCCTGTACTAAAGTCGGGCTACACCAGGGATCTCAAAGTCCGTCCTTGAGGGCCGCAATCCAGTCGGGTTTTCAGGATTTCCCCAATGAATATGCATTGAAAGCAGTGCATGCACATAGATCTCATGCATAGATCTCATTGGGGAAATCCTGAAAACCCAACTGGATTGCAGCCCTCAAGGAGAGACATTGAGACCCCTGGGCTATACCAATCAGGAGCTGCGTGTCAAAGCAGCTCCTGATTGGAGTAGCCTTACTTTAGTAACAGGAAGAGGCGGTCGGAGCAGACCGCAAATGATTTTCTTCACTCACCGGCTCTCCAGCTGCCCTCTCCCGCCTTTTGACAGGCGAAAAACTGTATTCGTGGTTTTTCAAAATTTACGGGGATTTCTAGAACGGAACCCCCGCGAATATTGGAGGAGTACTGTACAGCAATTTAAAACACCAGTCCTACAAACTCTTGAGTGTTATGTTAGGAAAGTAGGTACATCTAGAAAGATTAGATGCCAGAATCAGAAAGGAGCAAGATTTCTCATTATCTACTCTGGCAGGGGACGTAGTGACAAATGAAGCAGCCAAACTACTGGATCTTCTGATTATAATTCAGGAAACTCATTCAGTTCATGTGGGTTGTTTTTTTTTTTTATTTCTGCAACTGCTAATTAAATTCTGATTTTACTGCCCTCAGTCCGAACGGAGCAGGACCATTAAGAAGCTGGTTAGTGTTCTGTGAACTTACCAGAGAAAAAACAGTATGCAGGGCTGCCACCTGGCTCACCCAGTCAGCACGGATGAGCTCAACCTAGCTGACAGGCCAGCATCGCTGAAATCCTTTCAGACTATATAGAAAATGCTCTACAGATAGTGGGGTGGGGTTTTTTTTTTTTTTAGAATTTAGAAATGTTGGGTCCAATATTCATGAAGATTTAACTAGGTAGAAGTAAGTACATCTTGTCCGGTTAAACCCCTCTGAGCTGGCCATCCAACAATATTCAGTGACACTTTTTTGTTCTCTTTTTCTTAAAAAAAAATATAGTTCTCCCTCCTCTCCTCCTGTTTTATTATCCTACCCTAGTTGGTCTGTGGTAAGTCATGTTTGTTTTTTTTATATTAATTCCCCCTTTCTTTAATTGTCACATATTATTTTTAATGTACAACGCTTCGAATTTTATGTTTAATCAAATTTGAATAAACTATGAAACTGTGAAGTGCCACTGTATTTCTTGTGACAGCCCAGTAATCAGAAATTAAGTGCAGAAATTTCTAAATGTAGTTTATAAAGTGGTGCACGTAATTTCTAATGCATGCAGGGATCTCAAAAGGAGGTGGTGGCCATTGGAGGGACATGGGTAAGTCATGGACATTCCTAAAAAAGACATGCAATGTTAGAGAATGCGCCCAATTTACGCAGAATTTAGGTGCAGACATTTACACCAGGTTCCTGTCTGTCCTAATTAGATTGTAAGGTCTTCTGAGAAGGGACCGTCTATTATATGTTAACATGTACAGCGCTGCGTACTCCTTTCAAGCGCTAGACGTGATAAATAGTAGTCGTTTTAGTTTCTGTAAATGGTCACGCCTATATTTTAGTCATGGGGCCAGCCACTACACGTCTTCTTAGGTCTGCTTTATAGAATGGTGCTAAGTGTGTTTCTTCCATGCCAATGTTTTCAGCGCCATATGCAAATGTGTTTGGGGCCACAGACTAGTACTGCAGAGACAGGGGCATATCAGCAATAAGGTATAGATCCCCCCTTCCAAAAATTAATATTATATCTGTGAGAGCTGGGGCATGTTGGAGTTGGGGAGTAACCTATGGTAGAGTAGGAGGAACTGAGGAGGGAAGGCTGAGCTGCAATCCCACTACTGCTCCTTATGACCTTGTGCAAGTCGCTTAACCCTCCCTCTATTGCCTCAGGGGCAACAATCAGTACTTTTTAAAACACCAGCCACTGTGAGTAGAAAAAAACCCCAACAGATATTCAGCACTGGTATCCAAATATTAGCGCTGCTACCTGGATGGTGGTGATATTCACACTATTAACCAGATAACAAACTGGATAAAGTTAGGACATTCTTTTTGCTGTCTTGCGTTCAGAGGTCTAAATAACACCAGTCGCCGAATAACCTCTGACTGCCCCAGCTCTGCTCACAGACTGCCCTAGCACTATCTGGATAATGCTGACACAGGAGGATTGATTGAGACATCTAGGTTTCACTTCCATTTGTTTCAAGAGAAGTAAAGACTCCTTTCTTCCGTTGCTTTCAGTAGAAGTAAAACCCGGATGTCTCAAGCCGTCCTCCTTTTTCTGGAGCCATACGGTAACCCTAGTCAGAGGGGATAGTCAGTTACACCGGCCATTTAGAGCCACTGACTATTCCTCTGGTTGGCACTTTTCTAGTTAGCAGACCCTGCCTTTGAATATTGATCCATTAAACTGCAACCTTTTTGGTTACATACTTGAATGCAACTTAGCTTCAGCTACTGCTGAGAAGGTGTGAGTTAAATCTAAGTAAATAAATAATACACTTCTCCCTCTGTATTTGCAGTGATAGGGATTAACAGAACCACAAATACAGAAAAAACACAAATAACTTTTTCATATGTTATTCGCTGTTTTCTATTAAAAACTATCATGAATATGGTGAAACCGCGAATAACATGGTGGGAGACTAGGCCTGTTCCTCAAGGAGAGGCAAAACACGTTGAAGAAAGTGCTGGGAATCAGCAATTTTTTTTCTGTAAATCCTTGGAATCAGCAATTTCTCTATGCAAGCTGATGTAATTTGGGGGAGGAGCCAGCAAGCTAAAAACCGTGAATAATTGAAACCGCGAATGCTGAAACCGCGAATACGGAGGGAGAAGTGTACTACTATTAATCATTTCTATAGTGCTACTAGACATACGCAGTGCTGTACATCAAAACACAGAAGAGACAGTCCCTGCTCAAAGGAGCTTACAATCGAGTCAAAACAAACTGGACAAGAAGGTGCACCAATACCCAGCGCTCAGGTGGGGGAATTACAGAGGGATTGAAAGGTGCTGATGCCACCCTTGCACACCAAATTGGGCCTAATGAAACAATTTGTCAGAGCTCTGGATAAGGAGTCGGCTTCCTTCAAGACATCTTCCCTAATCTGTCTGATGCAAAGGTCAAAGCTGGTGTCAGGGATGAGGCAGACAGCATCAGTGAGACCAAATCAGAATGGCCTCAGTATTGGACTGGGAAAGAGGACACTCTCTGGAACACTGAACAAGTTCTACTACCTTCCACAGTTGCTACTTTAAGCTCTTGGGGACGGGGATTCACTGTACCTGTGTATGTAGATTGGTTGTAGGATGTCCTGGCTCTGGCATAACAAGAACACTGCAATAAAGCTTGGAATGGAACAGCGGAAGTACAATAATTACAAAGGGATTTGAGACTAGAATAGTAGGGGTCGGGGCTGTAGGTCAAATTACATTGTAGAAGGCTGCTGTGAATCAGGCCTGGAAGAGACAAAGTACTGCAGGTCAGCACTGGGGTGGAAATAACTTAAAGTAAGCGATATTTATCTCTTATCATGAGTGCTAAGTTGTTTCACCTGCAAGATACATTTCAATCACAAACTAGGTTAGAAAACAGCCAAGCCTTCCCCTCCCCCCCTTTTATCATTTGTAAATTTAAAAATAAATAGGAACGCATTAAGATCTTTTCTACTGTCTCAGATTCACACTGGGCTCATCATAATATCAGTAGCCATCAAACACAAGTCTAATATTCTCGGCTCACCAAAAGCAGAAGACAGGAAAGAAACATCCCACTCAGCAGAACCTGCCACACTGGCAGCTGCCTGCTTTCCCTGCAGACTCGTTCTTGTTTGTGTGCTTCTGACGGAGCACAGAGCCATCAGGCGTCTTGAGGGACTTTGTTAATTTGTATTCCATACCCACCGATTAATGAAATACCCCTTGGAGAGTGAGGACAGGAAAGCTCTGTATGACGCAGAAAAGACTAGGACAATATGTTTTATTTTAACCCTCTCTATAGTGTTCCGTAAACAACCTGCTCCGATGCTCTCAGGTGTTGTAAGTTTGATCTCGGGGACTGTTGGAGCAACTGGCAAAAAGCTGGATCATTTACATCAACAGTGAAAGCTGCCAGTCTCCTACCTCACCCGCTTTTCCTCAAGTGAAAGGGCCCCCCCCCAAACCTGCATTATGCCTGTTAAATACCTGGTGTCGGGGAGGGTGCAGAAGCCTCACCAGCCAAAAAAATTCTTTGCTGAACTACTCCCCTCAGCAGAGTGAGGAGA
Organism: Geotrypetes seraphini; assembly: GCF_902459505.1. Lineage (NCBI taxonomy): Eukaryota > Metazoa > Chordata > Amphibia > Gymnophiona > Dermophiidae > Geotrypetes > Geotrypetes seraphini. Next base: position 86,634,058 of record NC_047095.1, read on the forward strand.
AAGGGAACAACTCACCAGAGAATTTCTTTGGCTGGTAGGGCTTCAGCCTCTCTACCAGCAAAGATATTATTTTTAATGCACCGGGGCAAAGGGGTGGGGGAGAAGGAAGAGAATACATTGCCCCCTCAGTGCACCTTTGGGCTCCCCCCTCAAAAAAAAAGGAAGGGTTGGCTTCACCTGTGTCCCCAGCAACCTCTCTTCATGTGCAAATTGGCTCTCTGATCAATGCAGAATGTCACATGGGCAGAAGAGAAAAGCTCTGGTCCATGCTGACCCCAATGTCTTGATTCAGTCGGAAAAGTAAGGCCTGGGTTTTTAATTCTAAGCCGTGTGAATTGTTGACCAATAGAAAATGAACTAATGGATTCCAGTGGGTTCTGGGGCTGTTTAATATCTGTGATTGACCTGAGCATGGTTTTGCACACGTAGTCTTATGCACTAATAATTAATCTAAAAATAGATGTCTACACTGCAGTCAAATAACAACTGTATAGCAAGGGATGTGTGTGCAAGTCATAACAGTCTGTGTGCTGAATGTCATGTGCAGATGTTACTAAATTTCATGCACCAAGAGCCACACATGACATTGCTCTGCCAGCACCACCGGAATCAAAATATGGATTGATCCAGTGGTGGAATAGTCACATTGAGGGATAGAACTCTGTTGGAGAAGACATGCTCAGCCTAAGCTATGGAGGAACAGGGTTCGGTTTTCTTGGCTATTTTTACATTTTACTACGAAGTGAATTGCTTCTGTTAAAACTGGGTCCCTTTTTTTCTATTTTCTCTGTTTATAAGGATTTTTGTTTTTAATCCTGGAAGTTTTTATCTGCTCCTTCGGACTTCCTGCTAAATTAGATAACGGACCAGGATCTGACTCCATTCACCTTCATTCATAACTACCCAGGGATTTTCCCAAATGTTATATCCTTCTCCAACTTACAGTAGTCCAGATATCACAGCTGTCCTTGGAGGGACCCATCCAACATGATTCTTTCTGGAACCCTGTAATTATAGGTTCTACATCCAGCCACTAGATGGTGTCATTGTGTAATGACTATTTAGTCCCTCCAGGGGGCTGAGAGCACTCCTCTCCAGTTCAGGTTTAGGATGATTCATTGTGGTCAGTATTTTTTTGGGGGGGAGATGTCCCCAACACCCCTAAATTATACTGTGATGCCCCCCACCACCTCCCCTCAGAATTAAACCTCCAAATAAGTCAGAGCAACAGGCCATAGGGCGAGGCCGGGAAGTGGGCGGCAGTGGCTGGCATAGAGCCCAGACTCTGGGGGAAGAGGTACTGGTGGGAAGGCCTGGCTGGAGCTTTCAGCTGCTCGTCGCAGGTACCAGGGAAGCCCAGCCTCCCCATAATGAGACGATTCATGATGGCCTTTTCATCGCAGCCACACTGAAACGTCCTGCACTGAAATGGCCATCATGAATTGTCCCATTTCGCCTAGCTCTGGCTATCCCAAGGTGCAGAAGGCCTAAACTAGAAATCAAGTCACCCAGCATAGTGTGTCCTCTCATTCAATTATCAGCCAGCAGAGGGCACTGTTAATGACTGTAATACAGATGATTACACTTCCTTGATTAGTTGGCATAGTTTCAAATACCTGTATTTTGTGACACTTTTTTAAAAACTCTATTATTTTATTTCCTGTGAAAGCACACACAGTATATGATGAGCAAACATACTGCAATCTGAAGTCATACCACTTATTATTTATATGTATTTCCAAGCAGGTGTGATTTTTTTAAAGTGATCACAGACAAAAAAAAATATATGGGGAAATCACAAGGAATTTTACAAAGTTCCCAATATGATCCAGGGGTTTGTAAAAACAATTCTTCAATTTTCTGATATTTCTTTTTTTTTTTTTTTCCCAACGTGTATTCACAGTGAAAATCCCACCCCCAACCTGTAAATCCTGCATAATGGGTGGAGTTTTACATAGTCGGTATAGATCAGAATATAATTTTGTCTCTCTCTAGTCATAAGCATAGAAGGAGACTGTGACTTATTCAAAGTCACAAAGTCAGCGACAGAACCGAGATACAAAACCTGGTCTCACCTTTCAGAACTGCATACTGTGACTACTAGCCCCTCTCTTTAGGGCAGACAATGCTGCTCGGTGCCAATACTGTCTGATTTAGGGGCAGGCACGTTCCTGGAGGGCTGGCAGTGGATTTAAAAGAGGAGGCTTTTGGGCCCCAGTGACAATGAGGGAGGGCAGTTAGCAATCACACACAATGTGGCTATTCCCTAGTAAGGGAAACTAACAGCCTCTTTTACAAAGACGCGCAAGCGGCTGCGCTGCGCTAACAGCCCCGAAGCCCATAGAGATTTCAAGGGCTTCGGGGCTTTGTAAAAGAGGCCGTAAATCTCTATGGGCTTCGGGGCCGTTAGCACGGCTTTATAAAAGAGGCCGTAAATGTCAGGTCTCACAGAACACTTTCCAACCTCACATACCAGGGGACTTCTTCCATCAGTGGTGTGTGGAGGGGGAAGGAAATAGGTTAAAAAAAAAAAAAAAAAAAAAAAAAACCCAGTGGAAATCTTTCCTCCTCAAACTTGTTTTTCGTGGTAATAACATTACAACTGGGTTAAGTGTGATAGTTGCTGATGTTCCCATGAAAAACAACTCCTGAGTCACTATATAAATCTTCATAGGGCTGACGGTATTAACATACACTGTGAATACCTATATGATCGGTGATATAATTTATTCTTTCTAAAATGCTCCCTGCATTGTCAGTGCTAGTAAATACTTTTATTCTAATCCTTATAACGTTGGCGTCAGGTTAATGTATCTCCCAGGTCTATTAAATCTGAAAGCACTCAGTTGTTCCAGGTTTTCACTTGAGCCTGCTGCTCCCTTTCCTTTAAAGCTCCCCTTGGTGTTACTACATTCCGGCTTCTATTTACTTAAGGATTTACTCTCATTTTGCATCTGTGTCAGCAATGATTAATACATGTGTCTCTCTGCTTGAAGTTAGATTGCTCTGCCCCTTCCCCCCCCCCCCCCCCCATTTCTCCAGTTTGTTGTTTTTACACTATTTCTGATATCAGTCAGTCAGATATATCTGAACTCTATCCAGAACCCCATTACTGTCATCCTTACTATCAAACCTTCTTTATGACACTTCCCTCTGACGACTGGATTATAAAAGATGCAATAAGCAGATGTACATCTTATGCCCATATCATTTGTGCGTGTGATAATGGCACTTTAGCAAAATGCAGACATTCTGGATGCAATAGCCAAAACGATTACCTTTTCTAAAAATATCACTTAATGGGAAGTTTGCAATTGCAAGGACTATCCAGTAGATGCTTCAGCCCCAAAGAATCGATTCATCACTCAAACGTCCACCAGAACTTTAAACACTTACCCCTGGAGCGGCAGCAAAGGTGGCACAGGGAGCCGGCACTCCAGTTCACAGCAGTGCATAATCCCGCGTCTTTTCCGGGGGGGAGGCAGGGGTAGAGAACATTTCCCGATGAAGCCCTCGATCTTCAACAGTAGAGCAACGCTTGGCATCCATCAGAAGAGAACTTTCTCAGGGCATCCTTGCAGGCTTTTAAAAAAAGCTACAAGTTTCTCTTGCAGCAGCAGCTGCTGTCCCGGAACCAGCTGCACCCACTAGGAGACCTAGTGCACACCAGACCTTCTCAGAATCGGAACCACCTCCCCTTGCAGCTTCCAACAATTTGCAGTCCAGACTCCAGACCTTGCTTTTTTTTAACTTCCGTGCCCACTCTCCTGGGTTAAATTTGCTAGCTAGGACAAGATCTTTAGGTGAAGGGCATAATTCAGGGGAGAAAGGGCAGATCGAGGTCCCTACTAGGAAAAAAAAACAAACCCGGAGCGAATCGTAGCACCCTGCAAGCACGGGCAGTAGCAGTTCGATCTCTCTTCTACATGCAATGGGAATTTATATGCCTAGGAAGCACGCGATCCATACAGGCATAAAGTGCAAACGGAAAACGAGGGGAGGAAATTGCTTCGCCGTGCACGTGCCGAAAAAACCACCCAAGGTTAAAAAGCCAGGCTGAGCGAGCTACTTGCGCTGTAACTCCTCGCCCGCTCCATCAGCGTCAGCACCTTCTGTGCGCGTCTCTCTCGCTCTCGCTCTGTCTGCCTCGCTTTTCGTTTTGGTAGGCCTGTCAGACGGCGGCCAATGAGATCCCGGGCTACATTCCCCGCAAACTCTGATTGGTTACAGGAGTTTTACGGCGAGAGAGAGAGAGTTCTATCTAGGGCTGGGCTGTCAGTGCGGTTTTAAATTGTGAGCTTAAGATGCTTCCGTTGCTTGCTGGTATATAGCGTTAAAGTAGGGTAGGGTGAGGCAGGATGTGTGTACCTTTATATGTGAATCTGGAGGTTGCATTTTAGAGGTATCGTGGAAGATATGAGGTATATTTGTTAGTGGGACATGTGTGTTTGTTTGGAGGCAGGGTGAATTCATGTGTATGGGAGTGTTTATGTGTTGGGGTTCTATATGTGTGTGTGTCATGTACATATTTGTGCATCTGTGCTAGATGGTGTGTGGAGGGGGGGGGGGAGATGTGTGTTTCCATGGGGGTGATGTGTGTGACTGTGGTATGTGTTGGCATGTGTGTGTCTGAGAAAGGAGGATATTTGGGGATGAAGTTCTGTGTGTGCGTCTGAGATGTGATGGGTGTGTACCTGGGGGCTACAGGGTATATGTAACGGATCAACCTATGGGGTTTATGTACATACCTCTCTGCCCCCTAGAAAGCATGCATACACCAATTCATTCCCACACCTCTCATCTCCAGAGACACATGCGCACATACAAATCTTTCATCACCAGACACATTCATTACATCCTTTCCAAAGACATACATGCCAGTGCCCCCTCCAGCTTGTTCCTGGTTTGTGATATGTACAGTAAATTGTATGCAGAGGTTTCTTTTGGCCAGCAGCAGTATAAAACATGTGTAACTTAGAAGCATTTTTCTAGCTGCTTCCCCACATGGAAAGACAGGGAAGAAATTGTAGGCATAGTTTGCCTGTTTGGTTTGGGGGAGCCCCTCCCCCAAACAAAGATGGACACAGATGAAGCTTTCTCTTTCCTCCATCCCCCAACATGCATTGACTTTATTTTTACTATATTTGATGACACGCTTCATCTCGTCATGCAGCCACCACCAGCCTCAATCTTCACACCTGATAGAAACATAGAATATGACGGCAGAAAAGGGCTGGCGGCCCAACAAGTCTGCCCAATCAAGATCCCTCCCACCCTCCCACAGTAGCTTCAACAGGATGGCACAATAAAATATTTTCAGACCTTTTGTCTTTCTTTGATTCATTTTTCATTCTTTAATTTAGCCTTTCCTCGTGATTTTATTTTGTCTTTTTCCACATTTCTTCTCCCCTCTGATTTCTAAGTTGTTTTTCTGTTACATCTTTTATTCTCTCAGTATTTCCTCTAGATTTTCCTTTCTGCTATCTCTTGCTTGTGTTATAGGTTTCATTTCTTTTGTCTTCATTCTCCTTGTTTCTCTTTCTTCTTTTTATACCATTTCATTCTCTTTTCTCCCTCCTGCTGTCAACCACCACGTGACTCCCCACACACATTCTTCCTCCCCACCTGTCTATAATTCCCTCATCCTTTACCTCACCCCTCAACCTTCACTCTTCCCCTTTACCTTCCCCCTTGCTTCTCTCCTCTCCTCCCTCTCCCATCTTTCACTTCCCCCTCCCCAGCCCATACACTCTCCTTCACCATCCTCCTCTTCATCAATTTATTCCCCATCCTTCTTAGCCTAATGGTTAGTACAGTGGCCTGAGAACCAGGGAGGGGGCTGGGTTAGATTCACAATGTTGCTCCTTGTGACTCTGTACAAGTCACTTAACCCTCCATTGCCCCAGGAACAAAATAAGTACTTGTATATAATATGATTGTAACCACAGAAAGGCAGTATTAGAGAATGGCATGGTGACAAATTTGATCCTGTCCCTGCAGTAACTCAATTTCACTGTCCCGTCCCCGCGAGTTATGTCACTGTCCCTGTCCCATTCCTGTAAGCTCTGCCTTAACCGCACAAGCATCGAACACTTATGATTTTTAAATGTTTGAGACTTGTGCAGATGAGGACCGAGCTTGCAAGAATGGGACAGGAACAGGAAAAGAACTCACAGGGATGGGGAAACGAGTTCCCGTGGGGATGGGAAAAAATTTGTCCCTGTGTCATTCTCTAGGCAGTATATCAAATCCTAACCCTTTTCCATTTCCAGGCACACCTTCTCTCCTCCCCATGTCTCCCTTTTCTGGGGACTCTTTCCCTGTCTTTCTTTTCATTGACCTCCTATCACTCTCCCTCCCTCCTTTCCCTGCCCCACCTTACACATTCTCTTTCTCTCTTCACTGCCAAACACTGTTTAAAATAACAGAAAACCCTGCAAATGGACTCTCAGAAGCATACCAGGTCCAAGAATTCATGTTGCACCAACCCTATCTATGAAAAATCAGTACTGCAAATATTTTAGAATACCAGCAGACCTCCATCTGGGGAAAGAGAACAAGCTGGACTACTAGAAATTCCTACAGAGAATGTGCATGTTATCAGAATCTGTTATCTTGGTTACAACAGGAAACACACCACCACCTAGATAAAATTTTTAAAAAACCCTGCAAATTAGAAACAAATATGCAGACAAAAAAAAAAATGAACTGCAAAACCCAAGAAACCAGATTCGGTGAGGTATGGCACCCTGAATAAAGAGAACAGGAAATCATTTCTGCCTGTACTTAGCAAAATTCCAAGAAGGCACACTTTCAGTCCTATTTTCCATTCTTTTCCCCTTGTGCTCTTCATTTAAAAGCCAGCCTAACCAGTTTGTATTTATTCACTTTTCTATACCGTTCTCCCAGGGGAGCTCAGAATGGTTTACATGAATTTATTCAGATACTCAAACATTTTCCTGTCTGTCTTGGTGGGCTCACAATCTATCTAATGTACCTGAGGCTGTAGCTTTAACCACAGCACCACTCTAGAAATCAAATTGTAATCAAAGTGAGACAAGTCTAGGACAATCAAGCCATTGTGACATCACTGATGAGGTTGGCTCTTAGGCATTGGTGGAATGAGGCATTGTGATGTCACAATACCAGCTCTGGTTATTAGAGGCTGAAGCTTTTCACACGATTTATTTATTAAATTTTCTATACCGTTTTCTCAGGGGAGCTCAGAACAGTTTACATTAATTTATTCAGATACTCAAGCATTTTCCCTGTCTGTCCCGGCGGGCTCACAATCTATCTAATGTACCTGGGGCAATGGGGGGACTAAGTGACTTGCCCAGGGTCAAAAGGAGCAGCGTGGGTTTGAACCCACAACCTCAGGGTGCTGAGGCTGTAGCTTTAACCACTGCGCCACACTCTCCCCCTTAACCACTGCGCCACACACTCCCCACTCTCCACATTTAAAAGACAGCCTAACCAGTTGTGCTCACAACCCACCATGCCAGGGACTTGGTAATTTGTGTCGAGTTGAGCACCCCCCAATCATTTTGAAATTGGCACCTACGACCAAAACTACCCCACAACTTCTCCCCCACACCCCAAACTGTACAATTCCCCCCAAACTACCCGTGCAACTGCCCCATCCCCTTATCATTATTTATTTAATTAATTCATTTTCTATCCCATTGTCCTCAAAGAGCTCAGAACGGGTTACAGGTTAAACATATATAGTATACAGTTAATAGGTTACAATTTGCACTGGATTTGCCATAATTTCAGTGCAAGTTTACAAATTTTCATCCTAACTTGACATATACTAGGTCTAATACTAATATACATAATATACAGTTTACTGGTTACAATTTACCATATTTATCCTTCCAGTGCAGGTTTTATCCTAATTGACACACAGACAGTTTACAAGTTGGATTTGCCATAGTTACAGTGCAAGATTTTTTACAAACCAAGTTTTCCTTACATACTGGGTTCTAGTATCAATATAAATCCCCATCTTCAAATAATTTCCTATCAAAAGTTATACCAATGTTACACTGCCACCGTCAATTTCCCCCTTCCCAAACTATTCCCTGAAACTGCCTCATCCTTCAAAATGAGTCTTGCAACTGTCTCTGACCTTCCCACAAATGTCCCATCCAGAAAACGACCCTCACAACTTCCACCCCCTACAAACTGTCCACCCACAAAATCAACCCCCCTCCCCAACTTCACACTTCACTCCCAAACAGCCCCAGTGGGCACAGACACAAACACGTACATGCCATATGCTCACAGAACAGATGCTTGCATATTCACGGAAATAATTATCTGTCCCTAAAGGTATGCATTTTATTTATTCTGATCTATTTTTCATGCTCTCTGTTATTGCTAAGTGAACTATTCAAAGATAGTCTGTAAAGATCTCAGTCGTAGCATTGAATTCTAGCAGAATGGAACACCTTCCTCGCAGTGGGGTTGTCCAGAAAACTGTAAAGTTGGAAAAACTGTGTGAATTGAAGTTTTTCCCATGAATTTGATTGTGCTTGATCAGAAAATAATTAAAACAAATTTTTAAAGTCCATCCAGGGGTCCCTTAAAGCCACTGATTACATAAAGCTCCATTTTCATACCCCTCCCCCCTTTTTTATGAAGCTGCATTAGGCTTTTTTTTCCACTGGTCATTAGGCTACTCTAGGGACCTGCTTGCTGCTCTAAGAGGAAAACCCATTATATATTCAGTTGTCAAACAGCCTGGTATGTGCTTTCACTTTTATCTTTTGGGGGGTGGGAGAGGGACAGGCACCACTAGGGGAATTGAGGGGTAAAGTCATGCCTTTATCACTGTAGTAGTCATCTAGTCAGTGTGGACAACATTTTGGTGCTTAGTCATTGTTAAAACAGATCTAACATCCAGTTTTTTTGACCTGGACATTTTTATGATGTTCCAGAAAATTATAAGCCCACCCTAGTCCTGCCCCAAACACTCTTATCAGTCAATCGTTACTACTACTACTATTTATTATTTCTATAGTGCAGAAAAGCATATGCAGCACTGTACATTCAACATAAAACAGATGGTGCCTGCTCAGAAGAGCTTACAATCTAATTTGGACAGACAGACAGGACATATGGGGGAGGTTTTTTTTTGCAGAGAATGATGGGATAGACATAAGTAATTTTATGGTGAGCGGGAGCAGTGGAGTATCAAGGGAGGGGCGGGGAGGGGGGGGCAGATCGCCCCAGGTGCATGCCCTAGGGAGGGTGCACAGCCGGCCGGGTGGGGAACTTCCCACCTTCAACCTGCACCTCACCTCAGCATGGCTGCTGACTCTCCGTACTTATTCCGGAGCAGAGTCGGCAGCTGCGCTGATATGCAGGCAGGTCCCGCGGTCACTACTTCTGCCATCTCTACTCAGGAAAAAGTAAGTGATGTCAGCAGAGGGTGGACCGGCAGCTGCAGTCATTGCGGGACCTTGTCGCAACTCCCTGCGTCTGCCAGTCCACTCCCTTCGACGTCACTTACTTCTTCCGGCAGAACTCCCTCAGTCTCCCCTCGAACTTGTTTAGCTAGCAGGGTGGGCGGTTTACAGTGGCGCTTTTGAGAGGGAGGAGGAGGAGAAGCACCGCTGTGGCTCCTCAATGTCAGTGAGCGCAGGGCGGACAGGGACGATGCTTGGCGTTGGGCGCGCGGAGCGATATGGAGCCAGACTCGATCATCGATGAACACTGCAGTAATTGAAGGATTGTCCAGGTGATTTAGGGCTCTGAGGGCCCACAGAGAGGAAGAGCAGAGAGAGAGGCACCCTCGCAGCTGCAGTCATTGCGGGACCTTGGTGGTTTGGAGGGAGAGAGAAAGGAGCATGGAAGGGTGGTAGAGGGAGAGAAAGGGGGCAGGGTGGTATGGAAGGGAAGTGGAAGGAGAGAAAGGAGGCAGGGTGGTATGGAAGGGTGGTGGAGTTAGAGAAAGGGGGTCAGGGTGGTATGGAAGGGTGGAGGAGGGAGAGAAAGGGAGCAGATGCTAATGGAAATGGGGGGGGGGGGAGGGAGAGCAGAGAGTGAAATGCCAGACCACAGGGGTGAGGGAGAGGGAAAGGAAGGTGAGGAGAGAAATGCCAGACCATTGGAGGAGGGAAGGGAAGAAAATGGATGCCAGACCATTGCGGTGAAGGGAGAGATGGGAGGGGGAGGTTTACAGACAGTGGATGACAGGAAGAGAGTGACAAGGAGATGAGGAAAGCAGAAACCAGAGAAGACAAAGGTAGAAAAAAAAAAATTCTATTTATTTATATTTTGCTTTAGGGGACATGCGTCACTGTTTCTGTGGTGTTGCATTGTATGCAGAGTCCAGCTTCTTGCTGGTTCAATTTAACCTTTGTCTTCGTATTTCTATTTTATCCCCCCTTTTATAAAACTGTTGAGCATTTTTTAGCACCGGCCGTGGTGGTAATAGCTCTGATACTCAGAATTCTACGAGCATCTGAGCTGTTACCACTGTGGCTAAAAACCACACTACAGTTTTGTAAAAGGGGGAGGGGTTAGTTTGTGATAACATATTCCATACTAGGCGAAGGTGTTTTCTGTGTGTTCAAAAGACATGGTTTTCTGTTAGGACTGACTGCAGAATTGATCTGTACTAGTCTGGCTTGTTTAGTTTTACAATGGGTGTATTGATGTTGTACTGCTCACTGCAGTATGTAAGATGCTGACTTTTCTTAGGTACACTCTTGTGTGACGTGTGGATTGTTACTAAAAATCATGTTTTTCATACAGATGGGGGGGGGGTGTCAAAAATGATAGGCCCAGGGTGTCACATATGCTAGGTACGCCATTGAGTGGGAGTTAGGAGCTGAAAGCAGTATCAAAAAGTGAACTTTTAGCTTGGATTTAAATACTGCTAGAGATGGTGCCTGATATAAAGATTCAGGCAGTTCCTTGCATATGGCGCAGCAAGACAAAAGCAGGCGGTGGAGGAGAAGGGTATAAATTGGAGGGACTTGCCCGATGAATGGAATTCATGGGTGGGAACATAGGGGGAGAGACATAAAATCCACCACTGTTCCCTGAAGTTTAAGTATCTCTCAAAATGTTCAGGCACCTTTGGTGCAACACTGGATGGACAGGAATCATTCTAATGATGACATTAGATGGAGGCTATTAGGGACACTTTCAAAACATTAAGATGTCCAAAAAATGTTATAAATCGGTACTTGAATGTCCATTAGATTTGGACATCTTGGGGTAATAATCAAACCTTTCCCAAGATACACACACACACACACACTAGTGGTCACTAACCCCCCTCCCACCCTGATCTGAATGAAACAGTACATACCTGTCTCTAGAACAGCAACACCTGGTATGGGAAAGCCTAGCAGAGCATCACACAGGTGTCTTAAGTAGCCTTGTGAGTGGGCTAGTGAACCATAGAGATGAGGACCCAGACTAATAAGCCACTCTAACCAGTCTGTTCAATGTTCTCCTCACAATTTGTATCCAGCTATTCGCTGGCTTCTTTACAACCATTTCAATGTAAGTTGTCAAAAAAAAAGTACATAATAGCCTATGTATATCTTTCCTCTTGCAAATTTGTACTATGTAATCACTGACCGCCCAGTGATCTCTTCCTTATTTGTACACTGTAATTCGCTGTAATCTCTTCTTTATCTGTATATGTAATTCGCTGACTGTACAGCTAATCTTCTCTGTGAACCGCCTAGAAGTCGCAAGATTATGATGGTATAGAAAAATAAAGTTATTATTATTATTATTACATTTCTGGTAGAAAGTGTGAGGCCACCAAAACTCTACTATACTGCTATATTAGTGCCACCTGCAGCCACAAGGGCTATTGAGGTGGTAGACAGGTGGATATAGTATGTTTTGGGGGAGTTTGGGAGGGCTCAGCATAAATTATAAGGGGTATATAGTGAGATGTACATTTGGCACCCTTTGCCTGAAGGTCACAGCAGTGCCCTCTAAGGTGCCCCCTTGCTCTATCTGTGTGGCCAGTCCATTACAATGCTGACTCCTCCCATGTCCAAATGGTCTGGATTTGGACATTTTGAACTTGGATGTTTTTGTGGTTGAAAATGGCGAACAAAGTTGGAGGTCCTAAGGTTGGATATCCTAGTGGTCAAAACATCTAAGTAGGCGGTTTTCAAAAATAAAAAATGGTTTTTGGACGTCTAGTGGTTTTGCTGGTTTCAAAAATGGCTATTTCTCCATCTCCATCTTTGAACTTCTTGTGGGAAATGTTCAAAGTCGGCCTTAGATGTCCTATCAAAAATGTCCCTCCATGATAAATGATAATTAAGTGAAGGACTTTTAAAACTATGACACGCTGAGTTTGAGGTCTTTTCTTTCTACTACTTTTATGAAATTGTTTGAAATGAAAGAAAATTATACACATGTGACTTTTATTTGTCTCTCTGAATCTGCTATGTTGAATAGATTTACTGTCTCAGAGCAGGAATTTGACCAGTCTCCTCTTTCTCTGCAATAGAAGGAAAATATACATGGTAACCGTTTCAGACCATCATATTTCCTTTTACTCGGTCCACTTACATCTAGAATAAAATTGTATATATATATATATATATATATATATATATATAAAAGCCTCAAGAAAAAATTGTAAAAGAAAATCTCTTTCAAAAGCAGCCAAGCATGACTCCAAAGAGAGAGGACTGCAATAACAGCAGCACAATATAGTGGAACTTGTCTTTTGAAAAATGGAATTGACAGACCCTATCCACTGCACAAACATTTCAACATAGCTTCGCATATCCCAACCAGCCTCTGACTGGAAACAGGACCAGTTAACAAAATTACAAACCCTCTGGCTCTGGACCAAACTGATGGTACTGCTGCCTTTGGCAGCCATAAAAATTTCTGTAACGCATGAAACAGAACTAGTTAACAAAATCTCAACATATAATACCCCAGAGAAGCAAAAAGAGGGGTTCAGAAGCTCCAGAATGTCACCTCTCACAGCTCCCCCCCCCCTCACCGAATAATAATAAAAAAACAACAGCAAGGGAGGCTTTGCAGCTCCATCACATCTCTCAATGGGAGGTGATAGGTTGGGACTGTCAAGTCCCTCTTGTTTTTCTGCGATGTGCCAACTTGAGCTGCAAATGCAGCATCATGAGCATGAGCAGATGCATTTATTTTTGTATGTGATGACACTACTACAGTGAAAAGCAGGCACCGGGATAATTACACTGAAGATGCATGAGATGGGTTTATGGAGGTGCTATACGAAAATCTTTCTCATGCATCTTCAATGGGGATATCCCAAAAACTCAACTGACAGGGTGTGCCCAGCACTGCTCTACCAGAAGTGGAGTTCCCACTAGTTCTGAGCATTTTTATTTTTCAAAGAGACCAAACATAAGAATAGTCTTACTGGGTCAGACCAATGGTCCATCAAGCCCAGTAGCCCGTTCTCACGGTGGCCAATCCAGGTCCCTAGTACCTGGCCAAAACCCCAGGAGTAGCAACATTCCATGCCCCTAAGAAGAGCAACTCGGTCCCAGAGTACCCCCTTGCCAGCCAGGTTTACATAATATCCACAATGAATATGCATAAACTTGATTTGCACACACTGCCTCCATTGTATGCAAATTTCATTCATGGATATTTATTGCAGATATCCTGAAAGCCTGACTGGCAAGGGGGTAATCCAGGACTGAGTTGAGAAAAAGTGTTCTAGAACATGCGCCCATAATTAGGTGTCCAAATGGTTCCCACCTAATCTATTAAGCAAAGTAAGTTGCTACTTCATAGAATACTAGAATAACAGTTTATATAAATGTGCAAAAATTTAGCCTGAGCATTTATGACAACCATAGCAGTGGTGTAAACACTAGTGCTGCCTGATTCAAGGAAATATTTTTTTCAATTTGATTCGATTTGGCCTATTGAATCAATTTTTCAATTCAATTCACTTTTCCTTATGATACAAACATGTTTTTTCTTGTTACATAGAACATTTTGGCCCCCTGTTCGATTACAGAAATTAGATAGTTCCAAGTCTAATAGATGCTGGCAATGTCATCTTGAAGTTGGGACATTGGATCATCTATTGTACTATTATCCCTTGATACTTATATTTTGGAGATCCATCTGGGATCAAGTGAACAAAATATTGGAAAATCCAGTGGCATTGATGTACGATACCATCCTATTTGGTACATTAATGAGGGCTAAAAGCCAAATATCTGCTCGGAATAACAAACTTCTCTTTATAATGACAGGGGTTGCCATACAACTTATTTTGAGGAACTGAAAAAACTGGGATCGATACAACAGGGACATTATAGGAAGTTTATGAATATTTGGGAGCCATTGACAAAATTCTGTAAGGAGTGATTGTTGATTTTCCCCTTTTGATAATACACGTCCAGGATAGGTGGGAAGATTTTTTTTAAATTTTGAGTGCAAATTTTTGGATAAGTAGAAGGGGGGGAGGGTGATATATGTATTTGTCATATAATATAATTTTGATTGAATTTAAGTGCTGTTAAAGTGTAAATGATTGTATAATATGTTGCACTTATTTTTGGCTTTAAAATGAATAAAGATTTACAAAAAAATATATAGCAAATTAAAAAAAAAATAATAATAATAAAAAAAATTCACTTTTCCTGCCCAATCGGGTGTGGTGGGTTTATTTTGTAGTCTCTTCACCCACCCCACCCCTATGCCCTCTCCCACCCCACGCCAGTGCTTTGGTGTAAACAGTCTGCCATAAGGAGGAGACTCAAACTGGCTAGCCGGCAGTGCTAATGTGTAAGGCAAAGTTGGAATGTGGAAGGGGGCAGCGGGAAAGGGAATGAGGAGAAACTGAAGGACATAATTTGGGGGGAGCCATGTGTCCCCCCCATTCTGACGACTATGCCTGCAGCTCGGGCAGCTCTAGTAAATGCTCATGCCTAAATTGTGAAAGATGACATGTAAATTATAAAATTCTATAATGTAGGAATTTAATGAGCACCCTACCCATGCTCTACCTAGGCCCCTTATGTGCATCCACCTTTCAATTACATACTATTTCATTTGGGTGCCTTTTTTATTAAATATTTGTAGCCTGTTTACTATTCAATATATTGTAAACCACTTTGGGTGGGATGAATCTCTCTTACATGTTTATGTGCACATATATGTGAAAAATTTACAATTTGTCCAAAGCAAAGCATGATGACTAGCTTGGAACATATAGGTTGCAGAACAGAGTAGATCACAGAAATCATGGTTTCTCTAATATTTGCCCAAAATAGCATTAGTAACTAGAAAGCTTTGGGACAAGGCTAGAAAGTGGTTTGTTTTAACTCTCCAAACAGAAATATGCTCTACTGCCCCTGCTAGAATATACTGTATTAACAAAGCTTAGTTTTCAAATAAGATGGAAACAGCTTATATATATTTTTAACATATATGAAAGAATATATGTTCAGCCAGAAAGCAAGATATCTTAGTAGAAATTTCCTTGGGGAGAAAACATATGAAAAGATATACTGAGTCTAAAGTTAGGTCTGTGTAATCCTACTGTAATATTAGGGTGCGTAACTAGGGTCCTGCCAGCAGGTGGCTGTAGCTAGACAGGGAAGGCTACATGGGAGGTGGCAGGAATGGTCAAGCCCTCAACACTGACCCGATTTGATTCCCTTAGATTGAGAGATGGCTGTTTTCCACTTGCCAAACAGAGATAAATTGATGCTGATTTGCATACATTTGCCTATGGAGAGAACTGCAGTGCTGACTGAAAGGCTCTCTTTTGTGCTGTACTGTGAACTTTTGGGACTTTGAGAGCTAACCAATTCTGAAGTAGACCTAGGAAACTGATATGAAAGCCCAAAAGACTACATTTTGTTTAGTAGTACTTTTCTCACCCAGATAGTAAGGAGGCCTCTGAGAAAGGACCTTTGGCTGATTGTAGCCTTTTTACTTTGTGAATAATTTTTAAAAAATGTTTCTTAGAGATTTGGTTTGTTCAGGTTACTCTTGATAAGAAGCATGTTCTCTTCAAGCTTAATTCTTAGTAAGTCTGACAAAGCAGACCAGAGGTGATTATAGTGATCAGAGATTCTAGAAGTAACCATTGAGACCAAGCAACTTGACTAATGATTAGAACTGGAGTAGAAGGATAAATGACTAAAGCAGACCAGACTGGCTAGGGTAGATCACAATGTATATCAGTACTAAATGCATTTTTCAGCACAATAGAAACATGATCACAGAGCCACATCTATAATAATAAAATGGTAAGCGCACATGCGCACTCTAAAGCCGTGTTCCCTGATCCGTTGCAATGTGGCCACAAGAGTGCGCATGCGCGCTTATACATCACCACACAACAATCTCCTCTTTTTCCGGCCCGGCCCGCTGACAGGGAGAGCGGCGTTGGCACCGGGAAGGGGGGGGGGACGCCAGTTCAGCTCCGCCGCTCCATCTCTGATGTCTCAGCAGCCCCCGAAGCTCCTCAGCAGCCTATCCTGCCCCCTCGAGAAGGGTTTCCGATGGCGTCGCTGATGCTGGTGGTGCTGCTCTCGCTGCTGTGTGCGAGCGACGCACTGGAGCTCGACCCCGCCTGTCGGCAGCGGATCAACCACATGGCGAACAGCAGTGGCTGAAAGGAGGAGACAGAGGTGAGATGATGGATTGATGGGAGAAGGGAGATGCTGGACTGTTGGGGGGATAGACAGAGGGGAGATTCTGCTCTGGTGGGGGGTGGGGAAAGGAAGGGAGGCCTACTGCTGGACAGGGAGAGCAGGAAGAGGTGCTGATGGACGGGGGGAAAAAAGGAAGGGAGGCCTACTACTGGATAGGGGGAGCAGGAAGAGGTGCTGATGGATAGGGGGAAAAAAAGGAAGGGAGGCCTACTGCTGGACAGGGGAGCAGGAAGAGGTGCTGATGGACAGGGGGGAGGTAAAACAAAGGGAGAAGGGCTGCTGCTGGATAAGAGGAGCAGTGAGGGAGGTAAAAGGAAGGGAGAATGGACAGGGGGAGCACGCAAGGGGTGTTGGTGGACAGCCAAAACAAAGAAAGACAGAAATACAGAAAGCGGCTAAGGAGACAGAGAGAGAAAAAAATAAAGACAGACACACACACATATATTCTAGCACCCGTTAATGTAACAGGCTATATAGCTAGTTTCTTATAAACCTTAAGAAATGGTGTTTTTGGACATAATGCAACCTTTATCATTATTCCTTCTGAGCACCTAGAAGCAGAACATTGCAATGCATACGTGGAGTGCTTAAAAGTTGCAACATTGGCTTTCTGCCAAGTTTGCCACTGCTAGAAGCAACAGAATGTCAAAGCAGCAATGCTGAAGCTCCACTTTCCAGAATATTTGTGCTTCTTTTCAGACTTGGACCTCTCTTTGAGGAAATCTAGTTTTTCGATAGAACTAGATTCTGTAATGCTTTTCAGTTTTGCAACTCAAAAACCAGCCATGAGCCATCATTTAGCCAAATAACCTTAGGGATCCATGGAATAGGCCTTTCTATTTGGGATCTGATGAGTACTTCTCAGTGACTTAGACTGGCCACTGTTGGAGACAGGATCTTGGTCCATCAGCTTTATTTTCTTAATTCTGGTGTTTAATGATCTTTTGGCTCTTTTTCGTCCAGATTTACAGTCACCACTGCCAGAATTGCTGGAAATATTTATTTATTCAGTTTTCGATACCGTTCTCCCAGGGGAACTCAGAATGGTTTTACATGAATTTATTCAGGTACTCAAGCATTTTTCCCTGTCTTTCCCGAAGGGCTCACAATCTATCTAACGTACCTGGGGCATTGGGAAGATTAAGTGACTTGCCCAGGGTCAAAAGGAACAGCTTGGGTTTGAACCCACAATCTCAGGATGCTGAGGCTGTAGTTTTAACCACTGCTTTAACTGCTGCTGGTTTCCCATTTTGCATCTTGTCATGGATCTGCTCGACCCCTGCTCAGTTTGTAGACAGCATACCAGTTTATTATATCCTTAAATCCATATATTCAATAAAAACGTATCACCTAGACCTGCAAAAACAGGCTGTATCTTCAGTAAACTTGTCGTCGACACTCCAGCCTTTCTTGCTCAGACACATATTTATTGGACCAACACTTTTTTAAAATTCTTTATTCATTTTTATAACTTACATCAAGTGTAAGAAAAAGTAACATCATTTTAATTTAAATATATCACTTGAAATTCTATAATTAATCATACTCAATATATTTTATCCCATTCCCTCCCAACTCTTCAATATATCATAACACATATAATAAAGACTTTCTTTTCATTCAAAGCACCTAGTGAAAATTCAAAAAATTTCCCCCCCCCTCCCCATTATTTCATTTGTACTAACCAAGGAAATCATATTTATTCATTGGACCAATACTTTTAAAGATGAATCTTGACCCAAAGGTAGACTCTCTGCAACGCAGAAATGTGTCTTGGGGAGTTAGAGCTCCTTTTACAAAGGTGCGCTAGTGTTTTTAATGCACGCACCGGATTAGCATGCACTAGCCAAAAATCTACCGCCTGCTCAAAAGGAGGCGGTAGTGTCTAGCGTGCGCTATTCCACGCGTTAAGGCCCTAGCGTGGCTTTGTAAAAAGGAACTCGTTTTTGTTGCCGAGTATATTCAAGTTTTGATTTTGATAAAAGAAATAAGGAAAAAAAAAAATAAAACTTTTTCTAAGAGATTTATAAGTACGTGAATATTTCTTACATTTTGCATGAGCAGTCTATTGTAAATCAGGACCATGAGGTTTAAGCAAAAATTAAAGTGGGACCAAGTTTGAATACCATCGGCAATGCATATTATGATCTAACACTATGCATGCCACTAGGTATTATAGACATGGAGAAATAGAAGGTATTCTATAAATTAGAGAGAGCTGTCTATTATTTTATACAGGTCTAATTGTCCTGATTTGGTCAGGGCATTCCAAACAGCTTTGTGTCCTCAGTGGGGGTCAACTGGAATGGCGCTAACTCACATGTTTTACAGGTTGTCAGCCTCAGGCAAGAGGAGCTTGTTGTCAACTCAGAACTTGGACATGACACTGACATTGCTCAAAACGAGGTCAACATATAATTAGCTACTAGTACGGTACTTATTTGTTTTGGAGACTTTTTGGTTTGTGGGAGCAGCACTGTGTGTCATGTACACATTATTAGGTTTTGAGACTGAACTTCTCCTCTGATAGCATTTGTAGGATTGCAACAGTGCCTGTCTGAATCTACAACCACAGCCCAGTGTCTCCTGGCTTGCCTCTGGAAACCTCTGGCACTTGCCAAAACTCGACAAGGAAACAGAGCTGCCTGGGAC
This sequence comes from Geotrypetes seraphini, assembly GCF_902459505.1. Classification (NCBI taxonomy): domain Eukaryota; kingdom Metazoa; phylum Chordata; class Amphibia; order Gymnophiona; family Dermophiidae; genus Geotrypetes; species Geotrypetes seraphini. The sequence goes on from NC_047095.1 coordinate 86,653,380, forward strand.
CCATGCCTACTGCTCTAGCGACTGACAACCCCTCCCCCCCCCCAATAATCTGGCACAAATGCTGCCCTTTCCAATCCCCTACCCTCACCCAGAAGTCCACCAGCATCACAAACTTTTTTTTTTTTTTTTGTAAATCTGGGCTTTCCGAAGAGGCCCGGAGCATCACACAGCTGGCAGTTATGGTCAGGGACTTCACTGAATCCCCTGAAGGCCCTGGTTGCACGCCACTGCTTAAATTACTCCCGAGCCTATCACATGAGGCACATGAGGCAAGTCTTTTTCATTTGAAAGGAAGTAGGCTTGCCTCATATGCATTTATGCCATGTAGCTCTATCATATCTCCCCTCTCCCACCTTTCCTCCAAAGTATACATATTGAGATATTTGTTTATATTTTTTGGAAAGTATGGTCTCCAGAATTGTACACAATTTTCTAAATGAGGTCTCACCAGAGTCTTATATAGGAGCATCAATACCTTATTTTTCCTACTGGCCATAGCTCTCCTTATGTACCCTAGCATCCTTCTAGCTTTTAATGTCACCTTTTCAATCTGTTTGGCCACCTTAAGATTATCACATCCAATCCTTTTCCTCTTTCGTGCACAAAAGTTCTTCACCCCCTAAACTGTCCTGTTCCCTTGGGTTTTTGCAGACCAAATGCATGACCTTCCATTTCTTAGTATTAAATCTTAGCTGTCAAATTTCAGACCATTCTTCAAGCTTTGCTAGGTCCTTCTGTATGTTATTCACATCATCAGTGGTGTGTACTCTATTGCAGATTTTGGTATCATCCGCAAAGAGGCAATCTTACCAGACAGCCCTTCAGAAATATTGCTTACAAAAATGTTAAAAAGAACAGGTCCAAGAACCGAACCTTGAGGCATACCTCTGGTAATATCCCTTTCCTCAGAATGATCTTCATAGACTATCTTCTATCGCCTTCCACTCAACTGGACCCAGTCCGTTCCGAGGGCACTCAGTTTACTCGTAATAAACGCCTGTGTGGAACACTGTCAAAGGCTTTGCTATAATCTAAATGCCAACATCAATTGCATAATTAATAAATAATGATAATGAAATTTATTCCACTCTCCTGGGGGTGTGTGGGGAGGAGGCAGAACTGAAGGTACCATACTTCTAGGGCCTCTATGTGGAATGAGAGTGTTCATTTTGCATTTGGAGACTCCCTCCACCTCCAGCTGCTCCTGGAGGTAGAAAATGAGCATGCCTGGGTGAAGCTGAAAAAGAAATAAAAGGGCAATCAGTCCGGATGGTTACCTGAGAAATCAGTAAGCAGCAGATGCAATGCAAAAAGAAGGCAACGTGCAATCATGCGCCAACAGAGGGCATCATGCCACCACCAGAGCAAACCCCAGGGAATGTTTGCAGTTATGCACTATTGACATGCCTGGTCTGTAGTATACTGTCCACTTGGGGAGGCTTCTGTATGCTCTGGTTGTCAAGAGGAAAGAGAATAAATAGATAAAGTAGACTAATTAATAAACATGAGGAACGAGTGCACAGAAAGGATGAACAGAACAGAAAAGGCATACAAAGTAGATAGTGCTGCAGGGATATAGATTCATCCCCATTCCCTCGCAGCAATCAAAGATTTTTTTCCGGTTCCCACCCCACCCCCACAGTGAAGCACATTTTTTAGCCTTGTCCCCTCACCGTCCCCGCAGTCTTAATTTTCTTCCCTGAATCTCCCTGCTCAAAGCAGAAAGATGATCTTTATGCAATTTTGTGGGCCTAAGGCATTGCAAGTAAACATATTTTAAGCCTGTAGTAGATTTTTTGCTAACTTTTATTTTGATTGAAAGAACATCAATACAAGTACAACTTGTGAGGCATGCTGAGTTCTGCATTGCGCACAGAAAGCCAAACATCAGCTTAATACCAGTGATAGTTTAGTCCAGACAATCATTTGTGTTCTAATTATTCATGCGCAAAACATATTGAGAACATCACGCACGCATAAAATAATGCACAGGAAAATTTTAGAACATATCGAACAGAATAGTATTTACAATATTCTAGAAATATATGCAGGTATTTTAAAATTAGGCTCTTAGGGCTAGATTCACTAAAGCCCCCTTACCTGTCCAATCCTGTTCTGATCCGTTTCCGAGTCTTGCTGGACAACCCATTCACTAAAGGCTCCCCATGCAAATGACCTATTTGGAAACACGCCCACAAGTGATCCCACGGATCGCTGAAGACCGATCGTGACACATGTGCAGACCATCATTGATGGCTGTACATGCGATCCACACATGCGCCGCCCTCCTGCACCAGCGAGGTCAAAACAAAGGGGAAGGGGTTGGGGAAGTAATGGCAGGCAAAGGCAGCTGAGCCCGATCTCGTCTCCCGATGGGACTCGCTGCAGCCTCTCTTTAAAAAGCTGAGGGGGGAAACTGCCAGACTACTGAACTAAACACGAAACCCACCCCGACTCTCCTGCTCTCTGCTGCCCTTCCCCACAGTGCGAGCCCGTGGTTTTAAAGCAGGGCTGCACTGTGGGGAAGGGTGGCAGAGAGCAGGAGAGTCAGGGCAGCATTTTTCCCCACAGACTAAATGGTTTAGCGGGCGGAGAAGCAGGCTTGCTGCTTGAACACAGGAGGCAGGCAGGGCGACAGAGAGTACAGTTTTTTTTAGGACTTCAGGGCTGGTATTTCAGCGTGGGAGAGAGCAGGAAAGGAGTGAGTAACTGGTCCTCATCAGTCGCTTGGTTTTGGATCCGTCAGCCCAATTGGTGTGCCTGAAAAATGTTGGTGAATCGCTGCCTTCCTAGATTTTCATGCCATTTCCCTCATTTGCATGCGCGGATCGTATCGGGTGCGGACAGGATCGGCCATAAGGTTAGTGAATCGAGACGGGGTCGCAAACCGATTGGTACACTATCGCTTTGCTTAGTGAATCTAGCCCTTAGTCAACCCTAGCTCCCCAGTCCAGAATCTTCCTCCTCCCACATCAGAGGGAAGTCTTCCGGCTCAGCTGCGGGACGTGTGTAGGAGCCGCTGCCCACGGCTTTGTGCAGAGAAATGACTGTGGCTGGAAGGAGCACAAGAAGCTTGCTGCAGTAATGCTGTGACAGATCTAATCAGAGAAGGGGGACAAGAGGAATTTTGTTTAATTTGGTGATTTTGAAGGACAGAGGCTGGTGTGACTATTGCCATTAAAAGGGCTTGAATGTGGTTAGCTGCTGTGACACTCACAAGGTGTGGGATTTAGAACAGGGACCTTCAGCTATTTTATTTTATTCCAGCTAGCAATACATGGCTTCATTGCCTCTGAAGACACTGACCTAGCTACAAGGTCTTGCTTTCCTTTATATTATTTAAGATAGGTCAGTAAGTGGTACAATCCTGATCCTAATAGTCCAGTCCTGAGTACACCTGAGTGGCAGCTGGCAGCAATTGGCAAACAACAACAAGGTATCCCATGCAAAAGAGCGACGAGGGCCCGAAGAGCCAAGGCCACATTTAAAGATACATTTTTATTGGTGTGCACAACCAAGATTTTGTTAACCTGACAAAATACTTAACTGTTTTGAAAAAGACATTATTGTTGGAAAAGAGGTTGATTCTTGCAAGAGAAAACAGAACAACAGAACCCCCCCCCACCCCCCTTTTGCAAAACTGTACTGCAATTTTTAGCGCTGGCCACGGTGGTAACAGCTCCGATGCCATTAAAATTCCTATAAGCGTTGGAGCTGTTACTGCCGGGGCCAGTGCTAAAAACTGTGCTGCGGTTTTGTAAAAGGGGGAGAAAGATAGGAACATTGAATTGGAAAAGAAATTAAAGAAAAAGAGAAAAGAGATGAAGAGAGAGAGAGAGAGAGTACTTACCTGTAACCGGGGGGGGGGGGGGGGTCCTCTTTGGTGTGGTGCTTTATTATGGTACCTGTAAAAGAATAAAACAAGATCACAAAAAGCAACAGAACTCAAGAAAAATAGGTATTGGTAAAGTGAGAGGAAAATTTGAGTAACACTGATCTAAGGTTCCTTTAATTGTATAGGCCACTGGCTGGAACCTAGACAGAGGAGAAAAGGATTATTTAGCACTTTATTCTGGTTGAACAAATTTTAATGTGTTTTTATTACATTTTAACTACAATTGAAGCTCTTTACTTGATTTTTGACAATAGATCAGAAAAAAACTATTTGATATATTAATTGCTTTATCAATTCATATGATTTTTATCTAATCAGAAGTCTGCTAATTTACTTAACACTATATTTTGGTGTGCCAATATTATGCAATAATATTTGGACCTGTGACCCCACTTTTGCAGCAAGGGAAACATTTTTGTCAAGATTTTGCATCAGACATGTCCACTTGCTCCGAACCACAGCCATATATTCTTCAATTAGCTTTCAAAGGCCAAAACCCTTTTCCATAGATCAGCACAGTCTACTGCTGTTAAGGTATCCTGTTCTGATCCGAGAAAGTTTGTTTTGGTTTCTGAAAGTTTGTCAAAAAAGTATTAAATTAGTTCATTAAAAAGATAACACCTCATTTCCATGTTTTATTTTTATTTATTAACATTTATTAACACAGTAATCATACTACTGTTATCTTAAATGGAAAATAACATTCTTTTTTCTATCTTTGCTTTTTTCCCCAAGTATAGTCCCAATCTCTGGTTTCTGCCAGGATTTTGTGTTTGTTGTATTTCTCTTATTTTCCTTTCAGCTTTCTTTAATTTATTTTCTACCTCTACCTAAATTAATATAATGGCTTGGGTAACTAGGCAAATTTTAGGGCTGCCAACTGCCCTGAAAATGGCATGGACAAATCAAGATCAAGTGTGCATACAAATGTAGTATTATTGCATCATATCTTATGCTATGAGTTTATCTTGTTTGGACAGATTAGATTAACCATTTTTTTTTCTGCCATCATCTACTACGTTACTATGGCACTAATTTTCAAAAGAAAGAAATATCTCAAAAGGGCAGATGGGCATTTTTTCTTGCAAAATGTGTAAGCTGTGATTTTTGAAACTCAGAATCGGGACATTTGTCTAAATTGTCTAATTTATCTGTAGTTTGTCTAAATTTCAAGAGAGCGTATTGGAGGTTTCAAGTTTCAAGTTTATTGACTTTTAATATACCGACCATCAACAAGTATCTGGCCGGTTTACAATAAAAATTAAAAAAAAAAAAAAGATTAATATATATATAAAAAAAAAAAATAATGAAAGTGCACACCAAAGACATTAACTAGACAGACTTGAAGGTGAGGGAGAGTAGGAAGGATGGGGGGAAAGTTACATGTTAAAAGAAGAAAGGAGAGAGAGGGAAGAGGGTAAAACATATAGGATAGGATCGCTTTATAAAAGCGGTTGGCTTAATATTTAAAGATGAAAAAGACGAAGAATGAAAGAAAGGGGTGAAAAAAAAAAAAATATATATATATATATATAAAAGGGAAAATCTAAACACAGGAAAAGGCATTGCTAAATAAGAAGGTCTTCAGGCTTATCTTAAATTTGTCAAGTTGATGTTCGGATCGGAGTAGCTGTGGCAGAGCATTCCACAAAGTTGGAGCTACTACTGCAAAGTTTATTTTCCTATTGTAGTAGAAATCTTTTATAGAAGGAATTGACAAGAGTTTCTGATCGGCTGACCTCAGTAGACGTATTGAGCGTTGTGGGATGAGGAGATTGTCTAAGTATGAAGGCAGGTGAGAAAGTCTGATTTTAAAAGTGAGCAAAATGGTTTTATAAGTGATGCGGTGTGTAATGGGGAGCCAGTGTGTTTCCTTCAAAAGAGGGGCAACATGGTCAAATTTACCAGTTTTATAGATGAGTTTTATTGCTGTGTTTTGAATTAATTGTAAGCGTCAAATTTCTTTTTGAGGAAGTCCATTATAAAGAGAGTTACAATAATCAAGGTGAGAAATGACTAGAGAATGAATTAGAATTTTGATTGCATCTGTCTCTAGAATCGAAGTTAGAGAGCGGATAAGGCGAAGTTTGAAGAACCAAATTTTAGCAACCGAGCTGATGTGATCGTGGAAAGTGAGATCTTTATCAATAGTAACTCCTAGTAATTTTATTTTTGATTCTATTTTTATAGGAATGGATTTGATGGAAATTTTACCTGATAGAGTCTCATTGTTGTTGATTGGGAGTAGGAGACCACAGGATTTGTCAATATTGAGGGAGAGTTTGTTTGTGTAAAGCCAGTCGTTAATTGTATCCAGTTTATTGTTAATAATGTTTATTTCTGAGATGTTTGAGGTGTTGATAGGGTGAAGGAGTTGTATGTCATCTGCATAGGCGAAGATCTTGAATCCGATAGACTGTGCTAGGGTAAGAAGAGGGGATAGAAAGATGTTGAATAATAGAAGAGATAGAATGGAGCCTTGCGGGACACCATAGATTTGTGAAATGGAAGTAGAAGTTTCATTCTTTACATGAACTTTAAAACAGCGTTCATTAAAGTATGAAACGAACCATGAAAGTGCCTGGCTTGTGACGCCGCAATCTTTAAGTCGGTTGAGGAGGAGAGGATGGTCAATGGTGTCGAAGGCTGCAGATAGGTCAAGAGAGACAAGGAGAACGGATTTTTGATGATCGTGATAGTAATGTATAGTAGAGACTAGACCTAATAGTGAGAGTTCGGTTGAATGTGAAGAACGGAAGGTGTGTTTAGGTGGGACTTTTTAAAGAGTGGACTTTTTAAAGGAACTATCAGTGCATGGGGGGACTATGTCTACAAAGCGCTGCAAAACCAAGGCACGACGGACGGTGTGGAGGTACTATGGTCGGCTCTGAAATCCACCCTGCAAGAAGCAACCAACATATACATAAAAACCATGAGCAAACGGCGCAGAAAAAATAGACCACAATGGTTCTCTGCTGAGATCTCAGATCTAGTAAAGCAAAAGAAAAAAGCATTCATAACCTACAAACAATCACAAAAGCCGGAAACTAAAGAAGCCTAACTGACAAAATCTAGAAAGATTAAGATGGCAGTCAGGGAGGCCAAACTCCAGATGTAAGAAAATATAGCTAAACAGGTTAAAAAGGAGGATAAATCCTTTTTTAAATTACATTACATTACATTAGTGATTTCTATTCCGCCTGTACCTTGCGGTTCTAGGCGGATTACAAATTAGAAGAGATCTGGACATTACCGAGAGAATTACGTAACAATGATTACCGAGAGAATTACATAACAGTGATTCATGTACTTTACATGGTCTGGTAGAGGATTATAAATTATAAGATATCTGGATTTTTCCAAAAGAATTACATAGCAGAGAATCAAGTGATAACAGGATACAGTGGAGAATATCAGTATATACGGGTTACAGAAGAAAGATTACCAAACAAAGAAGGAAGAAGTTTGTTGAATACTGAAGGTAGATGCTTATTTAGGAATCAGAATAATTTTGGAAGGTGAGGTTCTAGGAGTTGACTAATGTGTTATTAGCAACATACATTAGCGACAGGAAGAAGAACTCAAGTGGTAACTGATGGTAACTTCGTAGACTCGGACGCAGACAAAGCAGAACTACTCAATAACTACTTCTGCTTAGTCTTCACCTGTGAAGCGCCAGGATCTAGACCTCAGCTGCAGACAAAGGGGTGCTCGGAGGACCCATTCCGGGACTTTGAATTTACCGTGGGCAATGTCTACCATGAGCTATCACAGCTAAAAGTGAACAAAGCTATGGGCCCGGATAATCTACACCCCAGAGTACTTCGGGAATTGAGAGATGTCCTGGCAGAACCGTTAGCTGAGCTTTTTAACCTTTCCCTAAGCAAGCAAAAAGTTCCCTTGGACTGGAAAACTGCCAATGTTATTTCGCTCCACAAAAAGGGATGCAGATCAGAGGCCGAAAATTACAGACCAGTGAGTCTCACATCAATAGTATGTAAACTTATGGAAACGTTGATCAAAAACAGACTGGACACATTTCTGAATGACGAAAGACTAAGGGATCCCCACCAGCATGGCTTTACAAAGAGAAAGTCTTGTCAATCCAATCTGATCAACTTCTTTGACTGGGTAACAAAAAAACTGGATAAGGGAGAGTCCCTGGACATCGTGTATTTGGACTTCAGTAAGGCTTTTGATAGTGTCCCACACTGGAGGTTACTGAACAAGATGAACACGATGGGCCTTGGAGAAACACTATCGACATGGGTAGAAGACTGGCTTAGCGGCAGACTTCAAATGATGATGGTAAATGGTACTCCCTCAAAAACGTCGGAAGTGACCAGTGGTGTACTACAGGGCTTGGTCTTGGGCCCGATACTATTCAACATCTTTGTAAGGGATCTGCCTCAGGGACTTCAAGACAAAATTACATTATTCGCTGATGACGCTAAACTATGCAACGTTGTGTACGGCGCAGCAGAACCTGAAGGCGCAATCATGCCCGACACGATGGAACAGGACCTGCTTTTACTAGAACAGTGGTCCAGTACTTGGCAGCTGAATTTTAATGCCAAAAAATGTAAGGTAATGTATCTTGGTAGCGGAAATCCATGCAGAACGTACACCCTGAATGGTGAAAACCTAACAAGAACTGCAGCAGAACGGGACTTGGGAGTAATCATCCAGGAAGATATGAAAGTTGCCAATCAGGTGGAGAAAGCTTCAGCAAAGGCTAGACAAATGCTGGGATGCATTAGAAGAAGCTTTATCAGCCGAAAGCCTGAAGTTATACTGCCATTATACAGATCCATGGTGAGACCTCACCTGGAGTATTGTGTTAAGTTTTTGAGGCCACATTATCAAAATGATGTGAAGAGAATGGAGTCAATTCAACGAATGGCCACTAGGATGGTCTCAGGACTCAAAGATCTCCCATATGAAGAACGTCTGAACAGGCTATGCTTATATTCTCTCGAAGAGCGCAGAGAAAGGGGAGACATGATAGAAACATTCAAATACATCACAGGCCACATTGAAGTGGAAGAAGAAATCTTTTATCTTACGGGTCCCACTGCGACAAGAGGGCACCCGCTAAAACTCAGGGGGGGGGGATGATTTCATGGGGACACCAGGAAATACTTCTTCACTGAAAGTGTAATTGATAAATGGAATGGTCTTCCACGCCAGGTAGTTGAGGCCAGTACAACGCTCGACTTCAAGGGACGACGGGACCGTCAGGTAGGGTCGCTCCAGAGGAATGCTTAAAAGATGGATTCTCGAGGAGGGAGGGTTCTTGAGTGGGCAGACTTGATGGGCCGTCGGCCCGTTTATGCCGTTATACTCTATGTTTCTATGACTTTAAATATCAATGTTTTTCTGTGATAATGGAACAGAAAAGAAGGTCCAGAGCAGAAAAGAAGTATGTTTTTATCTAGACCTTTTTTAGCCAAGATTGTTGTCAGAAAAACTGACTAGCTAACCATTGGAGGGATGAAGGCATGACCCCTCTTTTCCCTAGTGGTCACTGATCCCCTCTCATCCCCCAAAGATATGATAGTGACAGTAGATACCAGGCTCTAAGACAGTTCCAGATATTATGGCCATGCCTAAGAAAGCAGCAAGCAACTGGATGAAATAGCATAGTCAGTGCAGCAGACAGTGAATAACAGGACCTAGGTGCAATTCCCACTTTAACTCTCATTTCTGTACAAATATGTGAGCCCTTCTGGAACATAGAAATACCTCCTGTACCTAAATACGAGGGTCATTTCATAAATATTGCACAGGTTGGCAACATTGGGGAGTGGATGATGCGATGCAGTTGCTGTAAAACTTGTTTCACTTTCACTTCAGTGCTTGAAGCAGCAGGACGTGTGCCTAGGAGCTCTGTAGTGTACATAGGGTGGCTGTGACAAGTGTGGGAAATGGAAGTTGCAGGTGTCTCGGGTACTGTGTCTGTTGACAATCAGAGAACAGTAGCAGAGACGCCTGGACAATGCAACCGTGCTGAAACAAAGATTCGACGTTGAAGGTCAGACATTCTTGAATCGCATTGTTGCTATTGATGAAATGTGGGTCAGAGACTTTGAGCCGGAGCTGAAATCACAGTCCAATGAGTGGAAAGCTCCATCTTCTCCATGACCCAAAAAATATCGACCAGCTCAATCAAAAGTCAAACAAATGATAATTTTTGCTTATGATCATGAAGGCATCATCATCATAGACAAAGTTCCATGTGGAAAAAGTGTCACAGCAGTGTATTATTGTGATGTTTTGCAAAAAAATGCGCAGAAAAATGCACAAAACCCGACCTCAGTTGCTCTTGGCTGAGCCACTCATTCTTCACGACAACGCTCGCCCGCACATAGGGAATGTCGTCATTGAAAAACTACACGAATACAGCTGGGAGGTGTTACATCATGCTCCCTACAGTCCAGACATGAGTCCACCAGACTTTGACCTTTTTCCAAAGTTGAACATTGCATGGACATTGTTTTGCATCTTTGGAAGAGCTTTCTTCCGCCATTACCTAAGCCATTTGGCAACTGAACAAAAACGGTGTCTTGGATGGAATAATTAAGCTTCCTGGATGTTGGGACTCGGTCATTGCAAAGCAGGGAGACTATATTGAAGAATTGTAAAGAAATACTTGAAAAAAAAAAAAATAAACGTAAATAAAAAAAATAGTGTGCATTATTTATGGAATGACCCTTATATATAAGTGACCTGAAAAGTGGTGAACCTTTAGGCATTAGTGTAGTATGGGTGAGCAGTGCCCGGGTGGTGGCACACCTCTCCCTTCCCCATACCTTTTTAACTTCTCCGACGTGAGCGGAAGCAATATCAAAAGATTAGAATACCCATGTGCAGAGGATGTAGCAGGAGTGCCATGGCTGAGGGGAATACAAGTCACAGGTGAATGATGCCATGCAATAACAAACCATGCCACTGAGTATGTGTAAGCCACAGTGAAAGGAGAAAAAAATGACGAGAAAAAAAGAGACAGAATAGGCTGCTATTCATTTGAAATCTGGTAAGTGAATATCTAACTAAATTGATTTTTAAATTTGTTTATGAGACATTATTTAAAATTATGGTTTCAGATATGTTTTTTTAAATTTTAATCATGCATTTATTGCTTTCCAGCTTTTATCAAGCGGGTGATGGCACTTCAATATACTGCTTCAGCAGGTTTGCTCTGTTATACCGACACTACTTTGTTAGAGGCTAACCTTTGTTTCTAGCGCAATAGGTGTGTCATTCTGGACAGCAGGGTATTCTCTCCATGCTCGTGAGCCTTGCAGAAGGAATCCATTATATTCTAGATCGAAGGTGGGAGGGGAGGAGAGAGATACAAGATTGAAAGGGGTAGGGAGAAGCCAATGCAAAAGTTGGCTCAGGGCACCACAGTTCTTCGAGCCGGCCTTGTAACTTAGAATATTCTGTAAATTACATACATAAATGGGAGCCACGCCTATGTCCCACCCATGTTCTGCTCCTGTGTATGCCCCCTTTGCATAGTACTGCAAATAAGTCTTTATTTACAGAGGATTGGTTAAAATTTCTTTAAAAGACCTCTTCAGTGCTTATATTCTTTTTTTTTTTAAGTATTCTAGTTGAAAGCTGTCATTGAGATAAGTATCTATTGGTAAATGAAAGTGGGGAGACAGAACACTTTAAATCAGTAAGGTTTTCCCCTATTGATAAAATACACCAGCTGTCATATTGCCTGGCTCTGAACTGGTTTACAACCCCATATGCATTCAGCTGATGTTTCAGGATAGGGGCAGCTCATCATTTCTCAGCAGGTCTGGCTCGTTGTTCTGCAGCTCCTTCCTTTCCACCGGCCTTTCTCTGACTGCTCCAAGTTTGATGTTCCTGCTCTCACTAGGGGCTAGCAGTGCCAGCACGGTTTCACCTCCAGTCATTTTCAAATGTAATGGGGAAAAATCAGGCTATTAATATTCGATGAGTGAAATACAAAGGCTGAAAAGCATAACAACCCTTAAAGAGAGAGAGAGCCCTCGCTCAGAAAAACAAAACAAAACACCTAGCTCTTACCTTAGCTTCCATAACTCGTGGTTGTGAGCTCAGGGTTACATGTATTTAAATGATACACAAGAGTGGATGGGCAGACAGGTGATTAGAGCTGCATGCTAAAACTGGCGTAGCAAGTATGGTGGTGCCCGCCCTCTGCCCCCGCCGTGCACGCACTCACTCCTTCTCTTCCCCCTGTACATGTAGCTTTCCCGGCGCGGGCAGTATCTCCAACTTGTTGCCCACGTCGCCTCTCCCTCTAACATCACTTCCTAGTCATGAGCACCGGAAATAATGTCAAAGGGGAGCGCCGAGGCCAGCACGAGCAGCAAGTTGGAGATGCTTCACATGCTGGCGAAGAGCTAGAGGTACGTAAGGGTGGGGAGAGTGGGAAGTGAAGGTGTGCATGCGGCAGGGGCAGAGTGGGAAGGAACGGGAGGCGGAGATGAGAAGAGGTGCCGGTGCCCCCACCAAGATGGGGCCGGGGTGATCCGTCCCCTCTCCTTACTGCATGCTAAAAGCAAGGGCTCAAATCTTGCTTCTCCCACTGATGCTTCTAGTGATCTCACCTTCAGTTACCTCAGTTACCTCAGTTACCTACGAAGGGGTTGAAATTCAAAACGGTTTAATGAGTTAGTGCTGCTGAACAGTAGTGTAGCGAGGGTAGGAGGCACCCAGAGTGGTGGTGCCCTCCGCTCCGCCCCCCCCCAACTTTCTTCCACACTCCCCACACCACACGTGCCCTCCCTTCTCACCCTGTACCTTTGCTAGTGCGAGCGCCTTCTCCAGCATGCTGCTCGCGCCGGCATTGGCTTTCCCTCTGACATCACTTCCTGGCCACACAACCTGGAAGTGATTTCAGAGGGAACCAGGCCAGTGTATGCCGCAGACCAGAGTAATTAGGAGGGTGCAAGTATGGCGTGGGGGAAAGGGCAGAGAGGTGCCAGCGCCCCCACCAAGACGCCACCCAGAGCAATCTCTTTCCCCCCTCCCCATATTACACCAACTATACCACAGCTGCTGAGTATATTCACTAACCAGTCATCCCCAGATTGGACAGGTTAGGGGTGGAACTACAACAGCTAGTTAGTAGCGATTTTGAGTCCACTAACCGGCTAAGTAACCAGGTTAACCAGGTACTGTTCTGAATATTGATTGGTGCCCAGTTAATTCAAAGTTGGCACACACAGTCGGATATTCAGTGCCAGGAGTTGGGCATGACCCAGCATTGAATATGCAAAATTAGTTGAGCTCACAGCTGGTGGCTTGCAAGCTGCTTACTGCCACAGATTGAATGTCAGTTCTTTAGAGGATGATGTACTTTTACTAAGTTGTGATATTTTATGACTGGCCCCGCATTTATATGCGTTTGAATCTGTGATGTCTTTATTTGTAATATAAGGTTACCTTTGTAGTAAACTTTCACATGAAGTTCATAGTGCATGATGGTTTATATTTTTCTATATTAATAGAAACATAGAAAGATGACGGCAGAAAAGGGCCACAGCCCATCAAGTCTGCCCACTCTATTGACCCACCCCATTAAGTCTGAGTACTAGTGACCTGGTTCCTTAACTCGACCCTCGAAGGGATCCCACGTGGGTGTCCCATTTATTCTTAAAGTCGAGCACGCTGGTGGCCTTGATCACCTGCACCGGAAGTTTATTCCAGTGATCTACCACCCTTTCTGTGAAGAAATACTTCCTGGTGTCACCACTAAATTTCCCTCCTCTGAGTTTGAGCGGGTGCCCCCTTGTGACCGAGGGTCCCTTGGGAAAGAATATATCGTTTTCCCACCTCGACACGACCTGTGATGTACTTAAACGTCTCAATCATGTCACCCCTTTCCCTGCGCTCCTCTAGTGTATAAAGCTGCAGTTTGCCCAGTCTTTCTTCGTATGAGAGACCCTTGAGTCCGGCAACCATCCTAGTGGCCTCCGCTGGACCGACTCAGCTCGAAGCACATCTTTCCGGTAATGTAGCCTCCAGAATTGCACACAGTATTCCAGATGAGATCTCACCAAGGTTCTGTAGAGTGGCATTATGACTTCAGGTTTGCGGCTGACGAAGCTTCTATTGATACATCCCATCATTTGCCTTGCCTTAGATGAGGCCTTCTCTACTTGTTTGGCAACCTTCATGTCTGCACTGATGATTACCCCTAAGTCCCATTCCTCTGAAGTCCTAGCTAGCGTTTCTCCATTCAAGGAGTATGTTCTGTATGGATTTCCGCTGCCGAGATGCATGATTCTACATTTTTTTGCGTTGAAGCCCAGCTGCCATGTCGAGGACCAGTTTTCCAACGTGATCAGATCCTGCGTCATACTGTCCTTGAGGTTGCTTTCACTTACTATGTTACACAGTTTGGCGGCGTTGGCGAACAGTGCTACTTTACCCTGAAGCCCCCGGGTCAAGTCACTTATGAATATGTTGAAAAGGGATGGTCCCAGGACCGAGCCCTGCGGTACTCCGCTAGTCACCTCCGATGTCTTAGAGAGGGTGCCATTAACCACCACCCTCTGAAGTCTTCCACTCAGCCAATCATTGACCCATGTAGTTAGTTTCTCAGCGACTGTGATGCAAATTCATGCAAAGTAGCTCATTAATGCAAAATTTTGCATACCTACACGTACAAAAGGCTTTCTGGTCTTCTTTTCACAATAAAATATCCACACCACCATGATGATGGGATTGTCATTCTAGTGCACAGGGTACAATAATCTGGACTATAGGTTTTATCCTGCTAATTGCAGGAAACTTGCAGGAGGCATCAAACAAATTCTCCAGCTGCGCCTCCTTGTGTCACTGGGCAGTGCCCTTCTTCCTCAGTTCTTCCTTCTGTAAGTGTGTTGCAAAGGAGTCTTTTCTTCTGCTCTGCATCTGGTGTCTTATTTGGGGATTTTTAAAATATGATTCTGAGAGGCCCCCAGTATTCCTGGAGGGCATTTATGCCTGGGAGAAGATACAGATTCTGTAATCAAAGATCTGCAGCCGGGAAGGGGGAGGGGCAACTCTTCTTGCAGAGTACCTACCTAATCGGCCTGCACTAATATTTTGGAGTTTGGTCCCCTGGGAGTGTGGCTCGCCCCTGCATAGTCAGGCATTTGAGCACAGGCTGACTGGCCCCCATATCAGGCCTGAGGGATTTTCAGGTGCCAGCTGAACCCCCCCCCCAAAAAAAAAATAAAATACACATCTGGAGCTAGTGGGGGTTGAGTTTTTCAGACACTTGGAGCCTGACTAAAAGGCAGCCTGAAGAGACAAGCTTCTGGAAGATCTGCATGCTTGTATGAGGCAAAAATGTTTCTCTACTTTGTCCAGCTGCTGTGTGATCCTGGGCAGGCAGGTACCTGACAGAATTTTAAGTATAGTCTATTACTATCTGTGGGAAACAAGGGGGAGGTCTGAAAATCAACTTTTGGGGGGTTTCTGGGGCCAAGATTTAGGTCCCCCACCTCCAAAAATCCATTTTTTGTCTTTTAATTTTGCTCTCTCAAGCTGTATTTGCTGCTAAATTGTGACTATAGTGGCCATCTTGAATTTTTCATTCCATTTCAATCTACCTCTGTCTACCTGAAAAACAATTCGATTTGACTAAAAATCAATAGAAATGGACTCCTCAGAGTGATTTTCCACTATATCATGCCAAAATTGCAATAGATGGTCATATGGGGAACATCCTTGTGCCATGTGCCATAGGACATGAGGGGGAAGCAGGAGCACTGGGCTTAGCCCCATTTGGTCCCCTCCAAAGGGTTGGAGTCACAGTCAGCTCAGTTGTTGAGTCAGAAATCCCTTCCAGAGCTCTCTGAGAGTGACTTGGTGTCACTGGCGAAACGCAAGCACACAGATGTCTCTGAACCCATAAGGAGATGGGATGTGACCCTGCAGAGATCCTCAAGAGATCCAGTGCAGGGTTTTAACTCTGAATATCTGAGTTTAATGTTTGAAGCTTATCAGAAGTTTAAAGGAGCATCAGCATCTGGAGTTTCCCAGGTGCTGGCTCAGGAGAGGTCCCTTACGCAAAGTTTGGTTCCATTGCAGAAGACAGATCTGCAGAATCTAGAGGTAAAATCTGAGAAGGACAGGAAAGATGGAGAGTGGGGCTCAATGCCTCTGCTCTCTCAAAAGGACTCCACAAGCTGGGAGGAGTCCAGTTCGCAGGTGGACATTCATAGCCATGAGTTTGTGGCAGCCCTAGACCAAGGAAAGGACCCGACAATGTGTAGACTTTTTAAACCATCAGATTTCATGGAAGTCCTCATGGTTTCCCTGTGGGATTTAGGTTTAGACCCCCACAGAAGTCCACAGCTCAAGCTTCTCTTTTAAGCAGTTCTAACACCCAGTCCACATATTTTCCTTTGCATCCGGAGATCACCATGATGCATTGGGATGTGCCACAGTGCCCTTTAAGGGGGGTCAGGGCTATGTTCAAATTATATCTGATAGCTCTGGATTTTCAGAAGCTTTTTACACAGCCTAAGGTGGACTCCTTAGTAGAATCAGCAGAGATGAACTGGGTATTCAGGCTGGCAAAACTTTAATAGGTAGCTTGTCAGCCTGAAAACCCTGCTTGTTTTTGGCTGATTGACCTTGTCCTTCTTTGCTCTTCTTCTTTGGATTCCTTAGTAGTGCAAATTACTAAGTGTACTTCACTTTCTAGTGAAGATGGAGTGGTTTTGAAGGATGCACAGGATCGGATGGTGGATCTGTTGCTCAAGAGGCAGTTTGAGGCTTTAGCCTTGGGTCTTAAGGCAGAAGCTGCGGCCTCATTTGTGGTGCACACTTACCACATGAAGTTGCATCAGACTCTGGCTGTGGAGGAAAGCACTATACCTCAAGTGTTTCTTTCAGGGGTGGACAATGTAGCCGATGTTCTATTACGATGTGCTTAGAGTAAAGAGCAAAGTTTCTGCTTACTCCGATTCCAGTGGGTGGGTGATTCAGCATCTAAGGCAGGGATCTCAAAGTCCCTCCTTGAGGGCCACAATCCAATCGGGTTTTCAGGATTTCCCCAATGAATATGCATTGAAAGCAGTGCATGCACATAGATCTCATGCATATTCATTGGGGAAATCCTGAAAACCCGACTGGATTGCGGCCCTCAAGGAGGGACTTTGAGACCCCTGATCTAAGGCTACCTTAAACAGACTATTCTTTAAAGCAGTGTATCTCAAACTGTGTGCCAAGACACATTAGTGTGCCTCCTGAGATTTCAGGTGTGCTGTGGTACACTGGGGAGGAGGAGAGGTGCCAGCTGACTGCCTACAGGACGTGCCTCTCATGGTGAGAGGCACGTCCTGTAGGCAATCAGTGGGCACCAGCAGATATCCTTCTCTCTGGCCCTCTTTCCTTCTGGCATCCCCTATTGGCATCTCAGGGCCCGCCCGGAGGGCCTTCACACACACACGGACATCGACTTGATGTTATGCATGCGCATGATGTCATCATGGCAATTTCTGTGCACTTCCAGGTGCCTTGAGCCATGGCCACTACCTTTAGTGTACCGTGACTCAAGAAAGTTTGCTGGACACTGCTATAAAGGGAAGATGCTTTTCAGCAAAGAATTAGACCACTTTAAGGCCAGTGTTAAGGACCATCATCCCAAGTCACTGCCTGGCAGTAGGCCATGAGCACCAGGGGAGACTGGTAGGAATTCCTTTAATGGCTATAGAAGGTCTCGCCAATTGTCAAGCTTCTCCATGCAGAGACCCTTTTGCAGATCTTGGCAGAGGTTTGGGGGCTCCAAACAAGCGCAGCTGACAGAGTCCCACTCAGCAGCCTTCACCAAGAAGTCCTAATGATGCCAGACTGCTGCTCGAGCTCCCCTGAATAGGAGGAAGACTCAGCGTCTAGAATCAGATTTGCTCAGACCAATGAGTTCTAGACATCATTCAAGAGGGTTACATGCTTCAGTTTTGTCATCTACTTCAGGATTTCTTTGTGGATTTCCCATCCAGAAGACCAGAGAAAGCAGCCAAGAGTTGGGCAACAGTAAAGTATCTAATAGAAATTCAGGCCGTGGAGCCTGTCCCAGACATACACTCAGGCTCGGGTAGATACTCTATACAGGGCAGTCCACCAATCTGAATTTTGGACTTTCACAACAAAATTCAGATTTCTGACCAACTGACTTTCCCGTCAAAATTCAAATTGATGTACTGCTCTGTTCCCAATCAGGTCAGTGAACTCACTATTTCCAAAGTCACACTACAGACTTCAGAGCATACCCTGAAGAAAGCCACAGCATGATGGCTGAAATGTCGTTTCTACCTGACAAAGATGCAGTGAAACCCGGAAACCTGCAACAAGCACATGACTGAACTGTTGGACAAGCATTTTTAGTTAAAACATTATGTTTTGAATTGTTTTGAGGGCAATCGCTGAACCATTTAAAATTTTAGGGACGCTGTGCTGTGAAATGTTTTCCAGGAATAACTGCTGAATTGTCTGAGTTTTGTTTTTGCATGCCACTGAAGGGTGGTAGGATCCCTGAGTAATAGGACTGAGTGGAGCCTTCCACTCTGCTCTGGAAAGCCACCCTTTCCAAGGAAACAATTTTATCGAAATTAATGATTTTTCCATTCAAAGATGACCTTTCTCTTCAAACCCCTTCCAAACTCAAAAATCTACCTAACAAAGTGGTACCTTCTTTAAAATTATTGGGAGTCACATTCGACTGTAAACTTACTTATCACTTACATATTAGTACAGTGGTCCAACGCTGCTTCTATTCTACAAAACCTTCAAAAAAGAAACAAAAACCCTACTCTTCAAAAAATACATAAAACCTATATAACACAACCAGATTATCTCGAGAAAAAAAATATTCAATCTACTCCTTATGTATCTCTAAATATCATGACAACTCATATGCTATCTGCCTTATTTATTTAGCAATATGACAACTCTTATGTAATCCGCCTTGACAATTCTTATGTAATCCGCCTTATGTATTAGCAATATCATGACAATGCTTATGTAATCTGCCTTGAACCGCAGGTTAATGGTGGAATAGAAATCACTAATGTAATGTACGGTAATGTAATGTAATGATTAAAGCTTTAGCAAAATTGTTAGAGCCCACGTCCCTGAACATTTTAATCCACTCCCTTGTTATTTCATGCATAGATTACTGCAATGCCCTCCTCAAAGGCATAACAAAAAAAGGAAATAAAAAGACTTCAAATAGTACAAAACACTGCAGTAAAAATTATATTTAATGCAAAAAAATACATTACTCCTCTTTTACATAAAGCTCATTGGTTACCAATAGAACATAGGATCACCTATAAAATTCTTCTACTAACTTTTAAAACCAGAGTATATAACCAGCCAGAATTTATTAATAACTTACTTATCCCATATAATCAAACTAGGACTTTAAGTTCTACAGCTCACAACCTTCTTACCATCCTCTCATTGAAACATATCAGCACAATGAGGACTACAATTTTCTCCCCCTTTCTTTGGAATAGTATCCCAAATTACGTGAAAAAACAACTCTTGGCAATTTTAAGGTGAATTTAAAGATATTTATCTTCCTCGATGCTTTTGTAACTTAAACTGTCCTTTTAAGGATGACTTAGATTCAAGAAAGATTTCTACCTTCAGTTCCCCCTCCCTTTGTTATTCTTCCCCTTGTGTGTTCTCTTTTTCTCTATCAATTGTAGTTCTAACCCTTCTTCCCTTTTGTTCCCATTCGTCAATGTCTTTAAAAATTGTAATTTCCCCTGGTCTGTTTCTGTTTAAATTGTATTTTATTTGGCGCATTGTTTTGGCGTTTTTGTACACCGCCTAGAAGGCTTGATTGGGTGGTATAAGAAATTTTAAAATAAACTTGAAATTTGAAACTTGGAGTTTCTTTAATATTGTGGGGAGTGTAACCTGGTGATATCCCACGCTGAAAGGGCTACTAAGAAAAAAGCTACATGAACATGGTGTTCAAAATGAACCTGTGATTTCCTAGTTTATAAACTCTTTTCTTTGTGTTGAAGCTGTGCAAAGGGCTACAATAAAAATGTGCACTGGAATGGGACTGTTTGTTTTAATTCTGCCAAGCTGAGTCCTGTGGGAGAGTGACCACATTTAGGGTTATCAGATGTGTGGGTTTCCCCAAACATGTCCTCTTTTTGAGGACTGTGTCTGGAGTCTGGGCAGCTTTTTAATTGTACAACTTTTGTCTGGGGAAACTGGGCATCTAATAACCCTAAAGCAGCTCGTGCACCTATCCAGAGTCCTCCCTTCCGGGATCCGGTGCTTGCTCACCCGACGCTACTGTAACTCTCCAGGCCATCGGCGGCATGAGTGAAATAAACACTTTGCCTTCAGCAACCTGAAAGCTTTCTCTCTGCTACTGCTTCCTGTTCTTGCACAGGTGGGAAGAAGTAGCAGAGAAAAAGCTTCTGGGTCGCCAAAGGCTGCATGTTTACTTCACTCATGCTGCCAATGGCCAAAGAGTTTCAGTAGCGCTGGGTGAGCAAGTACCAGATCCAACGGGGGAGGGGGGAATTGCATCAGGATGGAAAGAAACATGCTATACTGGGGTTTGGGAGGAAAGGGAAGGAAATATGCCAGACCTCCAGGGAAAGAAGGGAAGGGAAGGAACAGATAAAGATGGTAGACCATGGGAGGGGTAATGAGAGAGATATCAGACCACTGGATGGGGAAGGGTGTGTGTGAAGAAGAGAAAGATGAAAACAAAAACTGTGGATACAGATGTTCTGGAGATAATTTATTAAAC
The DNA here is from genome assembly GCF_902459505.1 of Geotrypetes seraphini. Lineage (NCBI taxonomy): Eukaryota > Metazoa > Chordata > Amphibia > Gymnophiona > Dermophiidae > Geotrypetes > Geotrypetes seraphini. The sequence goes on from NC_047095.1 coordinate 86,674,058, forward strand.
ACTGACATATACAACCATGAAAATTCAATTAAAAAAGTACAATGATAAAAAATATTATGATAAATATCCAACTGGACCGGTTGGATTTTTATCACAGTATTTTTTTATCATTGTACTTTTTAAATTGAATTTTCATGGTTTTATATGTCAGTGTTTAATAAATTATCTCCAGAACATCAGTATCCACAGTTTTTGTTTTAATCGGTGGATTGTTTTCACTGTGGATCATTGGATCTCCCCATTTTTCTTTGTTGTGAAGAAGAGAAAGATGTCAGACCAGGAAAAGGAAGGAGGAGGGAAAGATGCCAAACCAGAAAGGAGGGAGAAGGGAAAGGAAGGAGGAGAGAGAGATGCCAGATTGTGGGAAAGAGAGGATGAAGATTCCAGACCATAGAAGGGGGAAAGGGGGAAGATGTATGTTAGTCCATAGGAGAGGGAAAGAGAAGGAGGAGATGGTACACAGGGATGGAGGGAAAAGGGAGAGGAAGGAAAGGGTGCACAGAGATGGGAAGGATAGGGAAGGGAAGAGAAATGGAAGAAATGCTGTTCCCACCTATGGATAGGTGGGAATAGGGGAGGAGAAAGAGGGAGGAGATGGCACACATGGATGGTAGGGAAGGGCAGAGAGAGGGAGGAGTTAGTATACATGGATAGATGGGAAGGGAAGACATGGAAAAGTTGAAAGATCTGAGGAGGAAAGCAGAAAAATGGAAGAAAGTTGAATGTTAAAAATTAATGCCAAATATATGTAGGGCAGAAAGTGAGAGAGAAAAACAGCAAATGGATAAGAAGACCCTAGAAACAGAGTTAAGAGCACAGACAGAAGGAAGTGCAATCGGAGACTCGGTAAAGATGAGTAGAAAAATAAAATCACCAAACAACAAAGGTAGGAAAAGTGTTTTTTGTTTTTTTTTCAATTTAGTGATTGAAATATGTCAGATTTCAGAATTTACATCTGTCTATATTTTGCACTGTTCAGGAAGAAATGTATTCCTTTCTGTTTTTCTGGTGTTGTACTACATGCAGAGTATGGCATCTTAGGGTTTTGTTTGTTGATATTAGGACTTTTAGTTTCTGATCCTGTATTTGCATAAGGTTTATCTATGTTCTGCACGTATGAGCAAGGCCAGATTTTCTGGTAGGAATGAATTTCGTGAAGCGTTATTGGTGTCATGGCTCCAAGTAGGAAGATATTTGTCATCAGTTTGTCTGGGTTTTTGGAAGGCACCAAGCTCAGGGCCACATCCGGAGGATCTCTGCGCATGCACAGATATTGATGTAATGACATCACATGCATGAGCGTAATGTCATCGTGTTGATGTCCACGCATGCGCCGACACTCATAGAATTCCTGTGAGTGTTGGAGCTGTTACTACCACGGCCGGAGCTAAAAACTCTAGGGTGCTTTTGTAAAGAGGGTCCAACGTGTAATTAAACTCTGGAATTCATTGCCAGAGAATGTGATGAAACCAGTTAGCTTAGCAGGTTTTAAAAAAAGGTTTGGCTAATTTCATAAAAGAAAAGTTCATACGCCATTATTAAGATGGACTTGGGAAAATCCATTGCTTATTTCTAGGATAAGCAGCATAAAATCTGTTGTACTCTTTGTGGGGTCTTACCAAGTACTTGTGATCTGGCTTGGCCTCTGTTGGAAACAGGATACTGGGCTTTGGTCTGTCCCAATATGGCAACTCTTATGTTCTTAGAATTAATTGGGGACATCTAATAATGGTAATTGATAGGCCTCAGTGAAAGAGTATATCTTTAATAAAGCCTTTACTCGGAGAGAGCCCCTAGGAAAGAGACTTGGGAGTCAATGAAGCTGTCCGTGCAATATGCAGCGGCAGCGAAAAGGGCGAACAGAATGTTAGGAATGATTAAGAAAGGGATCACAAACAGATCAGAGAAGGTTATCATGCCGCTGTACCGGGCTATGGTGCGCCCCCACCTGGAATATTGTGTCCAACACTGGTCGCTGTACATGAAAAAGGACATAGTACTACTTGAAAGGGTCCAGAGAAGAGCGACAAAAATGGTTAAGGGACTGGAGAAGTTGCTGTACAATGAGAGGCTAGAGAAACTGGGCCTCTTCTTCCTAGAAAAGAGACTGAGAGGGGACATGATCGAGACATTCAAGAGATTGCGCACCCTCTCCAAGGTGAAGAGAACAAGAGGGCACTCTCTAAAGTTAAAAGGGGATAGATTCCGTACAAACGTAAGGAAGTTCTTCACCCAGAGAGTGGTAGAAATCTGGAACCTCTTCCATAGGCTGTTATAGGGGAAAACACCCTCCAGGGATTCAAGAAAAGGTTAGACAAGTTCCTGCTGAACCTGAACGTACGCAGGTAAGGCTAAACTAAAAAAGGGCACTGATCTTTGACCAGAGAGCCGCCGCGTGAGCGGACTGCTGGGCACAATGGACTACTGGTCTGACCCAGCAGCAGCAATTCTTATGTTCTTAATGATAATCAGAAAAAAGATCTAAAGGTAGAGAGTTCCATAAAGTTGGTGCAATGACACTAAAGCAGGAAGTATGTGCAGAAAAGAGGAAAATACCAATGGATACTAATATGCAGAACAGAGGGCATGCCCTGAAGTATAGGGAATAGGAAAAAGAAGTAAAATTTGATGAGTAAGAGTAATGATTGTAAATTGGATCTTATAAAAGATAGGAAGCCCGTGTTCCTTTTCCAGAAGAGCAGAGGCATTATCATATTTTTTGTACCATAAATCAATTTAATTGCCGTGTTTTGGGCCACTTGTAATCTACAAAGTTGATACTGAGATAAACCGTATAGAAGGGAAATAAAATAGTCAAGCCGAGACATAATTAAAGAATGAATCAGCAGCTGAATAGAGGGTAAGTCAGAAAAAAAGCGAGCTGCATATATTTGTCTGAGTGTATAACATGATCTCTGTATCAGTGACGAGATAGGAGGAGTAAATGTAAGGCGAGTATCTGAAGTAACTCCACGGATTTTAATTGTATCTTTAAGTGAGATCTGAATATTATGAAGCATTGAAAGAAAAGGAAGTGTGCCTGAATTGGAATGTCTTGCCTATCAACCAAAATTCTTATCCGTGAGAACTCTATGGGGCCAAAGGTTATTGGTTGGTGGCATCGTTCCTGTTAAACTGCAACAGCTGGATGCAACATTTATTCATATACCACATATCCTAAGTGGCTTTACATTCAGGTACTTTTTCATATTTCCCTATCTGTCCTAGTGGGCTCAAACTCTAGTGTCCTTGGGGCAATGAGGGGGTTAAGTGACTTGCCCAGGGTCACCAGGAGCAGTGAAGCTAACCCCTGCGCCACACACTCCCATGATACAAATGTGTTGCTTCTCATTAACTGCAGGTTACTGTTAATGCAAACTAGTGCACATGTACATTACTAAGGGTAAAGCAGCATTTATGAGTGCCACTTAAATTTCTAATGGATATGCTAATCTTTAAAAGTTATATGAATTTTTAGCATCCTAAATATACTGTATAAGTATGATCTGTGAAAATCCAGATATGTATTTTCAGTAGATCCCTCTGGCATAATTCTTCATGGACTCTAACAAAAAATCCTGCCCCGAGGCAGCAGGACTGAGAAAATCCCTGCGAAATGCTGGCCACATCGGCACAAAGGCAGCAGCAGAGGATACATACTATAACTAGATTAAAAAACAACAACAACTAATGTACTTAATGTACCTTCTCAAAGGTCCCACGGCAACCAGGGGGCACCCGTGGAAAATCAGGGGAGGGAAACTGCACGGTGACACCAGGAAATTCTTTTTCACTGAAAGAGTGGTTGACCGCTGGAATAGTCTTCCACTTCAGGTCACTGAGGCCAGCAGCGTGCCTGATTTTAAGGCCAAATGGGATAGACACGTGGGATCTATTCACTGAGTTAGGTGGGGGAGGGTCATTGCGGTGGGCAGACTAGATGGGCCGTGGCCCTTATCTGCTGTCTATTTCTATGTTTCTAAGTGACTTGCCCAGGGTCACAAGAAGCAGTGTGGGATTTGAACCCACAACCTCATAGACCACAAAAGAAGTGTAGAGTGTGTGACGCAGAGGTTAAAGCTACAGCCTTAGTACCCTGAGATTGAGGGTTCAAACCCACACTACTCCTTGTGACCCTGGGCAAGTCACTTAATCCTGCCATTGCCCCAGGTACATTAGATAGAGTGTGAGCCTGCCAGGACAGATAGGGAAAAATGCTTGAGTACCTGAATGTACACCACTTAGGTTATATGTGGTATATAAATGCTACAAATAATAAATATTGGTGCACATCAGAATCATTGGGGGAGAGAGGGGGAAGGAGCAGAGAACTACCATGCAAATGTTTTTTGGTTTTTTTTTTACTTCATGCAATCGGCAGCCCTAGTCCTGCCGGTATACGGTTTTAACGAATGCGCCTTTAACACAGCATACAGCAAAATATATATGCTTTTTTTGTGTGTCCTCCCAACCCTTAAAAGTATGATTCATGTATCCTGTACTTTTATTTTTTGAACTTCCTCCTCTCATGCAATTGGCAGCCCCAGACTGCCGGTATATACTTTTAATACACACAGTTCAACACTCCCAGCACCTCCATACCTTCCAGTAATTTTGGAGCATCAAAAGGTTGGCGCTTCATTTTGTGCATCACCCGGCAATGTCTGGGCATTACCCAGAGTGATCATCTTATACTACATTTTCATGCTATTCTCAGACGCTGCTATGGGGCAAGGAAAAATTCATGCAGAGCTATTGTATTTATTGATTGATTGATTCATTCAATTTTTTATACCGTTCTATGCATCCGAAGCTAAAATGCTTGTATGCTAAACTGGTGAGAACTGGTTTAGCGACAAATGTTAATGGCATGATAAGTTTAGAGCATTGGGGCCTCAGTCCAAAGATAAAAGCATTTACTGTGTGATTAAAAGCAGAATGAAAAGCTATTATCTTCAGAGACAAAAATGTGAAAAAGTCCAACAGCAGAGACTTGGAATTTTTGAGGTTGATATTCAGCACGAGATAACTAGTTAACTTGTGCCTTGGTGGCTAACTGGGCATTTTCAGCTGCATTTAACCAGTTAATACTGAAATATAAGCCAGCGATGTTGGGGGCATTACACATTACTGCTTAAAGCTTGATATTAAAGCCTTAAGTGGCCAGACTTAGAAGACAAATAAGGCTACATAAAAAGCAGGCCCATCTTAGCCTACTAAGCCATGGCTGGTTAAGTCTGAATATTGCCTTAACCAACCAACGCTGAAAAAACTGGATATTCAGTGCCGGTCATTGAAAAAGCCTGGCACTGAATATCCGGAGTTAATGCTGGTAGTGGGCAGTCAAACTGCTGCCTGCCACTGACTCAATACCTGGGGGGGGGGGGGGGGATTCTTATTTTCTTCTTTCCCGATCTGGAGTCTTCTTTTCTGCTTCTATTCCAGGATATTTTCTACCCTGAGAATCTTCCTCTTCTCCAGGCTTATAGTCAGGAGCTTGATCCTCTGACCTGCAAGATACATGAAGGGCAATTCTATAACATGGCAGCTAAACTCACTACTTATGCACATAAGTGACACCTTTACTGGCACTAATATGCATAAGTGCACTAGATGCTATTCCGTAAGATAGCACAGTGGAACATGCCCGTAAGGGGACACACACATAGGTGGAACATGGCTGGGCCAAGGGAATAAGCATAAAGGAAACCCAACTAGTCTGCAGTCATGTGGTGCAACCAAAAAATAAAAAGGAAACTGCAGAGCTGAAGTTCGTGATGCAAGGATTTATTAAGTCATAGAATGACAACACAATGGCTATACCACCAACTGGAACCTTCAATGTATTATAAAAAGAGAAAATAGTCCCAGTATATATTAATCTCCAAATCTCATAAGGAGAACATAAGATATACGATCCTCAGAGGGTGAATTACCCACAGGTTCAAGTGAGCAACTCTCACTCAACCACGATCTTCACTGGATCATATACGTATCTTTGTTTTATTTTTTATTTTTTATCTTTTTTATAACTATATATAAGTTTTGTTCATACTTTAAATAACTTAATTAAATAACTTAGCTTGCTATTTTAGATAAGGGAGCGCCTCCACCAACATGCCATGTTTCACAATGCTTTCCTCAGGGTTGAGGCTCCCGATTATATCTGAAAAATATTTAAATATCGAACATTACTCCCAAAGTTCATTTTGTCATATTCCTAAAACAACATTTATGACTGAATATAATAAAACTATGTAGCAATGGCCAATCAAGACCTATAACCTTTTCAACTTACTCATGTGTAAAATGAAAATCGCTGGTTTCTCTGGTTGAGATCCCTTCCCTTGGGGGTTAAAACCGGATCTGACGACAGACGCGCTCGTTCAATATGAAATCTACTCGAACGGAGCGATTTTCATTTTACACATGAGTAAGTTGAAAAGGTTATAGGTCTTGATTGGCCATTGCTACATAGTTTTATTATATTCAGTCATAAATGTTGTTTTAGGAATATGACAAAATGAACTTTGGGAGTAATGTTCGATATTTAAATATTTTTCAGATATAATCGGGAGCCTCAACCCTGAGGAAAGCATTGTGAAACATGGCATGTTGGTGGAGGCGCTCCCTTATCTAAAATAGCAAGCTAAGTTATTTAATTAAGTTATTTAAAGTATGAACAAAACTTATATATAGTTATAAAAAAGATAAAAAATAAAAAATAAAACAAAGATACGTATATGATCCAGTGAAGATCGTGGTTGAGTGAGAGTTGCTCACTTGAACCTGTGGGTAATTCACCCTCTGAGGATTTATTAAGTCAGCATAAAGATGCAAATATATATGTAATCAGCAGAATCCACATTGACTTGGAAAATACGTCTTCCTCAGGGAGTCCTAAGGTATGAAGGTTAGGCAAATGTGGAAGCTAGCACAATTTGCTGGAAATTCTGTTTGAAGAACGTCTTATGGCAAGACAAAACCACCCTAGCAATGCTTAGGGTGAGTAAGGGTGGGCCAAAGGAATGACACTAATTTACACTCATAATGTATGGAATACTGCAAGTAATTCATGTAGCATAGTGCACATAGATGCGCTCAATTATGCCCTCCATTGTTTCTACTGGCCTGGTGTAAGTGATCGTGTAAAAATATTGGCATACTGATGTGGTTTAGGATAGTATTCTATAATACATCAGGTGCGACTAGAAGCAATTATAGAATTGTTGCTTAGCACACGCAAGACACAGATTTATAGAATTACCCCCTGTAATGTCTTCCTTTCTCCTCGTGTGTCCAGGAATTCCACTTTCTGGCCTAGAAGACATCACAAGTATTCATCGCCTATGCGGCACCGTGTCAAAAGCTTTGCTAAAGTCCAAGATGTGGTGTACTTGGACTTGGGAGTACTGGTCGACAAGTCAATGAACCCATTCTCGCAATACGCAGTGGCGGCGGCGAAAAGGGTGAACAGAATGCTGGGAATGATTAAGAAGGGGGATCACGAACAGATTGGAGAAGATTATTATGCCGCTGTACCGGGCCATGGTACGCCCTCACCTGGAATACTGCGTCCAGCACTGGTTGCCGTACATGAAGAAGGACATGGTAGTACTCGAAAGGATCCAGAGAAGAGCGACTAAAATGGTTAAGGGGCTGGAGGAGTTGCCGTACAGTGAGAGATTAGAGAAACTGAGCCTCTTCTCCCTTGAAGACTGAGAGGGGACATGATAGAAACATTCAAGATAATGAAGGGAATAGACTTAGTAGACAGAGACAGGTTGTTCACTCTCTCCAAGGTAGAGAGAATGAGAGGGCCCTCTCTAAAGTTAAAAGGGGATAGATTCCGTACAAACGTAAGGAAGTTCTTCTTCACCCAGAGAGTGGTGGAAAACTGGAATGCTCTTCCGGAGGCTGTTATAATAATGATAATAATAATTTATTTTTGTATACCGCTATACCAAAATGGTTCAAAGTGGTTCACAACAAAAAATGAATACATATAGTGTGAATAAAATAACATAAAATTAAACAGTCAAATAACTACTATAAATGTAAAATACCCTCCAGGGATTCAAGATAAAGTTAGAAAAGTTCCTGCTGAACCAGAACGTACGCAGATAAAGCTAGTCTCAGTTAGGACACTGGCCTTTGACCAAAGGGCTGCCGCGTGAGCGGACTGCTGGGCACGATGGACCACTGGTCTGACCCAGCAGTGGCAATTCTTATGTTCTTATGTTTAACAAAGCTTTTAACAGAGTGCCGCATAGGTGATGGATAAATAAACTGAATGCATGCGGTATTGACCCTAAAGTGATCAACTGGCTTAAAAGCTGGTTAAATGGACAGCGACAATGGTTAGTGGTAAATGGAGTTTGCTCGAAGGATAAGGATATTGTTAGTGGAGTGCCGCAGGGATCTGCCCTTGAGCTGGCTCCGTTTAACATCCTTGTGGGTGATATTGCAGAAAGACTGTCTGGCAAGCTCTGCAATAGGGTAGAGGCTCCAGAGGGTGTGGTCTAGTGAAGCTTGAAGAATGATCTGGTAATTGGCAAGTAAGATTTAATGCTAAAAAATGCAAAAATCCTGGAGAACGGTATAGTATAGGAGGCAGAGTATATCTGTGCACAGAAGAAGAATGGAACTTGGGGGTTAGAAAATGTCCAAAAATCAAGTAGAGAAAATGTCCATTTTTTACTATGGCTGGTTTTGGCAGCGGCAGGTGGCTGTATCCTGCTACACCAGAACAGCTGATGTAACTTCCTGTTCCAGTGTACCAGGGACTGAAAAGACTGCAAGATTGTATCTGCTTGGATATATTTGATTTTTCTTTCTTTTTATAGCCCACAATGAAATGCTGTTGATGCTCTCAGGTTAAGGGTGGGAAGGTCGGGGGGTGGCTGAGTTTGGTGGGGACAAAATGGAAATTGGTAAGATTGTTCATATATTATCTGTGTTCATACCTCTTGCTGTTGACATTGAACTTACTGTATTAGTTGGATTTTTAGTATCAATAAAGACATTAAAAAAAGGTTAGAGGGAGGGGATTATAGTGGATTGTGGAGGGCAGCAGCAGCGGTGGTGGCAGGAGGGGCAGAGACAAGTAGACAAGGGGCGTTAATATATGTTACAATTTGTTCTCTTACCCCCCTCCCCATTTTTACTAAACTGTGATAGCGGTTATTAGTGCAGAGAGTTGTATAGAATGCTCCGTGCTGCTCCCAGCGCTCAAAGAGTTCCTATGAGCGTCGGGAGCAGCACGGAGCTTTCAGTGCGGCTCTCTGTGCTAATAACCACTATTGCAGTTTAGTAAAGGGGGGGGTTAATGTGTTAATCGCGGTATTACCATGTCACATGTGCAGCCCTAATAAGTAGTAGTAGTAGGCTGTTACCAGACAGTTAATAGGATTGCTTTTGGTCATTTAGTTTCCCCTCCTTGTGGTTTCAGTGCTTACTCTGTTTAGTGCCAAAAAATAATAATATAGTAACATTAAATGATAGCAAAGACCAGTATGACATATCCAGTGTTCCCAGTTAAGCAGTTAGGATTGTAATTGTCGCTACCTCACCCCATGCTCTTTTATTCTTTCCAGCACAACAGGTGTTCAAAAGATCTGCCTCTCTGGGGGCAAAATAATTCAGAAAACTTAATGGAATGGGACCAAGTTTGGCATGAGGCTATAGGTATACCCTGAGATTATAGGTTCAAACCCACGCTGCTTCTTGTGACCTTGGGCAAGTCACCTAATCCTCCCATTGCCTCAGGCACATTAGATAGATAGATTGTGAGCCTGCCAGGACAGACAGGGAGAAATGCTTGCGTACCTGAATCAATTCATGTAAACCTTTCTGAGTCCCAATGACAAAATAACGAAAACATCGTTACAAATAAACGGTCATGAATATCCAATCTCCAAAACCATAAAAATATTCTAGATAAAATACTCTAGATACTCACTTAACAATGGCTGACCACACAAACCTACTAGTGAAGAAATGCTTTTACACGCTGTGGAAGCTAAGGACTATTAAAAAATACTTTGACACAACATCCTTTAGATTACTTGTGCAGTCACTGATCCTATCTACCCTAGATTACTGCAACATCGCCTACCTGGGTATCCCCCAAAAAACAGTACAAAAATTAAGATTAGTGCAAAACACTACAGTTCGCTTGATCTTCGGACTGAGAAAAAAAGACCACATTAGCCCCTATTACAAAAAATTGCACTGGCTTCCAGTGGAAGCGCGAATACTGTTCAAATTTGCATGTATCTGTTTCAAACAAGTCTGGGGCCTAACACCTTCCTACCTGCACACACACTTCACTCTACACAACCCCTTTTCTCTGCCCCCCGCTCCTTCTCCCAGCATGAGCAGCATCCCTAACTTGCTGCCTGTGCCGGCCTTGGCTCTGCTGTCATTTCCTGTTCCTGCAACCAGGAAGTGATGTCAGAGGGAGAGCCGAAGCCGGCGTGAGCAGCAGGTTGGAGCTGCTGCTTGCACTGGCAAAGAGCTTAGAGGTACAGGGGGAAGGGAAGGTGCATGTGTGGTGGGGGAGGGGTGGGGAGGAGCAGAAGAGCAGAGAGGAGGAGAGGTGCCGATGCCCCCACCAAGATGCCCCTTATTACGCCACTGAGTGTGAATGCATGCATGCGCCCGCATGTGTGTGTGTGTGTGTGAGAAGAACAACAGTGTATTGTGTTTCTGGTGGAGCCAGTCTCAAGTAGAGTTTCCCTTTGAAAATCTGGGCTTGAAAAGTCCACCACTACAAACATACCCTTGCAAATGTAGAAAGAAGTTCCGAGTCTGGGGAATTTAGCTAGTTCATGTGATTCTATTATTCTTCAGTTTGCCACATTGCCCCACTACATCTTCAGTTTCTCTGACTCATCTGCATTGAATACCATTTCTGGCAGCGGTATCTCTCTCACATCTTCTAGTGAAGACTGAAGCAAATAATTCATTTAATCCCTCCACTATAGGCTTGTCTTCTCTGAGCACCCCTTTTACCCCCCCCCCCCAACTCGTTTAGAGGTCTGACTGACTCTTGTTCCAGCTTCTTGCTTCTAATATACCTAAAAAGGTTTTTACTATTTCTTTTTGCCAAGACACAATCTTCTAGTCAAGGTCTCTCTTTGCCTTCCTTATCAGCACCTTGCATTTGACTTGCCATTCCTTATGCTGTTTCCTCCTATTTTTCAGTCGGATCCTTCTTTCATTCTCTGAAGAATTTTCTTTTTGCTCTAATAGCTTCCTTCCCCTCACTTGTTAACCAAGCCAGCTGCCGTTTGGTCTCCGTTCCTCCTTTTTTAATACATGGACTATATCTGGTCTGGGCTTCCAGGATGATATTTTTGAATAACTTCCATGCATGAGCTCCTGTGAGAGGATGAGCTAAAAAATTGAATGAATGAATAAATTAAAATGATGTCAATTTTTGACCTTTGCGGCTGCTCCTCTATTTTTTTTTTACCATTCTCCTCATGTTATCATAGTCTCCTTTTTAAAGTCTTTGTCAAATGTCTTTTGAAAATCTAGATAATACAATATTGACCGGTTCACCTTTATCTACAGGTTTGTTCATCCTTTTGAAGAAATGTAGTAGATTGGCGAGGCAAGATTTCCCTTGACTAAATCCATGTTGGCTTTGTAATCCATCTTTACGTATATGCCTACCTATATGTCCGGCACTGACATCAGATTCACCGGTCTATAATTTCCTGGATCACCTCTGGAAACCTTTTTAAAAACAGGCGTTACATTTGCCACCTTTAGGTACCATGCTGGATTGTAAAGACACCACAGTCTATCAACAATGGTTATATACAAACATCTATATACAAAAAACCTACATACAGATGCAGCTACCTCCATAATTCCAGCTTTCACCCTTCACATATAAAAAAAAAAATCCATACACAGCCAAGCCACAGAATACCATCATATCTACACTGACTCAAGAGACAGAGGAAAAACACTTAAAGATCCTGACTGAATCAATCAAACAAAAAGGATAGAACATAAGAACATAAGCATCGCCTCTGCTGAGTCAGACGATAGGTCCATCGTGCCCAGCAACCCGCTCCCCCGGTGGCCCTCCAGGTCAAAGACCTGTTAGTGATCTTTTACATACAACATTTTGCCTTGTATAGTATCCCTCTAACCGCACCCCTCAATTCCCCTTTCCTTCAGGAATTCATCCAATCCCTTTTTGAACCCCAAAATCGTACTCTGCTCTACCACCTCCTCTGGAAGCGCGTTCCAGGTGTCCACCACCCTCTGAGTGAAGAAGAACTTCCTAGCGTTTGTTCTGAATCTGTCACACTTCAATTTCCTCGAGTTCCCTCTTGTTATTGATACCCCCGCAAGTCTGAAGAATCTGTCCCTCTCTACCTTGTCTATACCCTTCATGATCTTGTAAGTTTCTATCATGTCCCCTCTAAGTTTCCGCTTTTCCAAGGAAAAAAGCCCTAGCCTCTCCAGCCTCTCCACATATGAAAGGTTTTCCAAACCTAAAATAGTCTCCAAGAATATTGCTTCATCCCTTAAAACACCCAAGAAAACTTATTGCACCACATGGACAAGAAAACCACAGACAGGATCTCCTCGGTAGTGGAAAAACTAAGAAAAATTATACTAGATCTACAACCACTATTCTAGGAAGATGAATCACGAAAAGAAATATTCCCAGCTCTACCTGTGCTAGTCTTCTATCAGCCACCTAATCTGGAACAAAAATGAGTAAAAAGCAAGCTCCCCGCTCAAACCCATGAAAAAGAGAATGGCACACATCCTTGCAGTGTGGCAAGCTGCAAACTTTGCGAACACATCTCAAAGGATCCCACGGTCATTCATATGGGAAAAACATTCAACTTGCTCATCTTCTAATATGGTATAGATCATTCAAAGCAAAAAGTGCAAAGAGGGATGTTTCATTACAAAGTAACATAGTAAATGACGGCAGATAAAGACCTGAATGGTCCATCCAGTCTGCCCTGTAATCACAATGTCATGATTAAATTAAAATGTCTTTTTTCTTTGTTATTTCTGGGCCATAAACCTTAGAAGTCTACCCGGCACTGACTTTAGTTTCCAACTATTGGAGTTGCCGTTGAAGCTCACTCCAGCCTATCCAAATCATCTCCTTTGCAGGATTCAGACCGTGAAAGTTAGCCCATTCATATTCTAATTAGCAATCCTATGTGCTCATCCCACGCTTTTTAAAATTCCATCAGTTTTCCTCTCCATCACCTCCCTTGGGAGAGCATTCCAGGCATCCATCGCCCTCTCCTCTAGTTTTACCAATTTCCTTTCTCTGGAAAAGATTTGGTCCTATATTAATACCTTTCAAATATTTAAATATCTGTATCATATTACCCCTGTCCCTCCTCTTCTCCAGAGTGTACATGTTGCGATCTCTCAGAGACAGAAAGAGATAATGGTTACTGTGGATGGGCAGACCTAGATGAACCGTTTGGCCTCTATCTGCCATCATGTTTCTATGTCTCTTCTCATACTTCTTTTGGCGCAAACCCCCTACCATTTTTGTCACTGTCATTTGAACCGCTTCAAGTCTTTATATCCTTGACCAGATACGGCCTCTAAAACCGAACATAATACCCCAAGTGGGGCCTCCCCAATAACCCGAACAGCGACATCAACACCTCCTTTCTTCTACTGGTTATGCCTCTTTCTATACATCCTAGCATGGCTACAGCCACTGCCTTGCCCCACTACTTTGCTGCCTTCAGATCTTCAGATGCTATCACCCCAAGGTCCCTTTCCCCATCTTTGCATATCAGCCTCTTGCCTCCCAGCACATTTATTTATTCAGTTTTCTATATGCTCTCCTAAGGGAGCTCAGAACAGTTTACATGAATTTATGCAAGTAATCAAGCATCTTTCCCTTTGTATGCCAGTGGACTTACAATCTAACTAAGACAATAAGGGATTAAGTAACTTGCCTAGGGTTACAAGGAACAGTGTGGGTTTGAATCCTATAATGGGATGTATGCCACATCATAGAAGGTGAGGTCTGTTTTCTGGTAAGCCTAAAAGAGCAAAGTAAACACCAAAAAGTCCAACAGGACAGAGAACCCACGGGTATAAAACAGTACAAAAGGAAGTGGGAACGGACAATGAACACTCCACTGAAATTCACTGATGTAAAACCAACTTGTTTATTTCATTAAAGGACACAAGCGGAAGCTGTGGACCCGATACAGCACTGTGTTTCGGCGTCTGAGGAACGCCTGCATCAGGGGTCACTAAAAATGAAACCAAACCTGTGATGTATATGTTCACAGATGACAGGTCTGGGATAAAACAAAGCTCGGTCCAACTTACATGCCAGAGTAACCAAAATCACTGAAAAGCTATGGAAGCATTTCCAAAATAGCCTAAAACAACCACCAGGGAGAAAACTAGTTGTGGTTGCAGAGACTAAAGAAAGCAAGAGACAGCTATAGTCACTGGAGCAGAGGAACTAGTACACCAGAGTGCTACAAACTTCTCATATGTATCACTCTAAACTTCTTTTCATTGAATTTTAGTTACTAGACTTCAGACCATTCTTCTATTGGTAAAATAGGCTAGATGCTAAAGATTAAGATCAACTTATATAGATCTCATATTAAAAATTATGATACCAACCAGGATGTCACGCCTGTCAAGTGATTCAACCCTGATGAAGTGGGTGACATGTGATTCACATCAGGAAGGGTGTTGCTGTAAAATAAGTTAAGTTACCATAGAACAACATAAGAGTGAAATACAAAAAAATGTTTGAATGAATCTATATTTATGTAAAAAAAAAAATGGAAGATCAATGAAGAATGGAGCTAAAGTAGAGTTATTTACTCAAAATAGCAATCTGATGAGCCTCTATAAAACAAATAAATAATACATCTATAACATCTGCAAATGAGGGGTGGATGGTTAAGCAGGAGACAGAGGTGACAAGGCAGTTTTAAATTTCTTAGTAGTAGGAAAGAAATCTTAGGTAAGAACATAAGAATTGCCGCTGCTGGGTCAGACCAGTGGTCCATTGTGCCCAGCAGGTCGCTCACGCGGCGGCCCTTTGGTCAAAGACCAGAGTACTGAGTCGTTCTGGTTCAGCAGGAACTTTGTCTAACTTTGTCTTGAATCCCTGGAGGGTGTTTTCCCCTATAGCAGACTCCGGAAGAGCATTCCAGTTTTCCACCACTCTCTGGGTGAAGAAGAACTTCCTTACATTTGTATGGGATCTATCCCTTTTTAGCTTTAGAGAGTGCCCTCTCGTTCTCCCTACCTTGGAGAGAGTGAACAACCTGTCTTTATCTACTAAGTCTATTCCCTTCATTATCTTGAACATTTCAATCATGTCCCCTCTGTCTCCTCTTTTCAAGGGAGAAGAGGCCCAGTTTCTCTAATCTCTCACTGTACAACTCCTCCAGCCTCTTAACCATTTTAGTCGCTTTTCTCTGGACCCTTTGTTAAGTCCTGTCTGGTAGGTGTCAAAATATTTCATCGTTTTAATTTCAAAGGTCTTATGTTCTTGGCTTGTCTTAAAATTTCTTTTTAGTATTCTCACCATAAAATCATTGGTGCAGTGGTCAGTTTTTCCAAAGTGCTGTCTGACAAATCTACTGTGTGTGATGAGACTACCTTAATTAAATACCATAAGAACTGGTTAAAAAAAAACAAAAACAGAGAGTAAGATTAAATGGTCAATATTCTCTCTTTTTTTAAATTCTTTATTCATTTTCAAACGTACAATAAGTGTGACATATGTTCAAACAAATTAACAATAAATACATCACTTAATAATCATCATTGGTACAAAACATAAACTCTTATCACCCCCTTCCCACCCTTTCCTACCATATAATCAAATATCTTATAGAATATGTA
Source organism: Geotrypetes seraphini (assembly GCF_902459505.1). Taxonomy (NCBI): domain Eukaryota; kingdom Metazoa; phylum Chordata; class Amphibia; order Gymnophiona; family Dermophiidae; genus Geotrypetes; species Geotrypetes seraphini. The sequence continues at coordinate 86,689,955 of NC_047095.1, forward strand.
ATAGTAAAATAACCCCCCTCCCCCCTCACTATTGAACTTGTAAATTTAAGGGAAACAATTTCATCTAAACAGTACAATATTTTGTTAATGGCTCCCACACATCTTGAAATTTCCTGAAACATCCCCGCTGTATTGCAATAAATCTCTCCATTTTATAAACATGACATAAAGAATTCCACCAGAAATTATAATTTAATCTACTCCAATCTTTCCAATTATATGTAATTTGTTGAATGGCAACACCAGTCATTATGGTCAATATTCTCAATGGAGAAGGGTAAAAAGTGGGGTTATATAAAAATTACCAAATGAAACACTCCACCATCACACAGTCCCCAGGAAACTAATAATTAATAGAGAAGCATAGGGAGGAGGAGTTGAGTCACAGCTGCTTCCTTTCAGTTGTGGGGATTCCTACCATGGTAGCTTAGTGATCCTAATACATAATTGGTTAAAAACAAATAAACTTGCCCTTAACATCAAAAAAACCAATGTGATGTTTTTTCCTTGGAAAGAAAATCTTGAACTCGTTGCTCCTATTACTATAAAAAATGTCCCCCTTCAAATAGTTAAAAATACAAAAATTCTAGGAGTCACTTTCGATAATAAACTAAATTTTCACGACCACATCAGTAACATTGTTAAATCTACTTTTTATAGATTACGCAGGATTCGATCCATTTCAAAATTCTTATGCCTGAAATCACTAAATATTCTTATCCATTCTCTGGTGATTTCAAAAATAGATTACTGTAACTCTCTTTTTAAAGGAATATCATTAAACGAAATTAAACATCTTCAAATTATCCAAAATATCTCTATTAAACTCATAACCAAATCAAAAAAATTTGACCACGTTACACCACTTCTGAAAAATGCGCATTGGCTCCCAGTCAATCACCGGATAACATACAAACTCTGTTTACTTACCTTTAAAACTCTTTTATACAAAACCCCAGCATTTATATATAAATCATTAATTCCGTACCATCCATCTAGAACATTAAGATCCAATGAGCAACATCTTTTAACCATTCCATCGCTTAAAATCATTAATACCAGACGGCAATTCATCTTTTCTATGACCACCCCACTGACATGGAATTCTCTCCCAATTTACTTACGTATGGAGCAGGACCTCGGTAAATTTAAAAGTAATTTAAAAACCTTCCTTTTTAAAGATGCTTTTAGTAGCCCCTAGGCCACAGATTACATATTATTAAATTATGTTTTAATTTGTCTTCCTTTTATACTTTTCCTTGTATTGCTTTACTATTCCTAGTTGTATTTCGCTATCCCTTTCTTCCCTATGTTTCTTAAATGATGTTTTAGTTTTTAACCTAATGTCACTATTCAAAATTTGTATTGTATTGTTTATATTGCTAATGAATGTAATTGCTAATGAATGTATTTTAAATTGTTCATCGCTTTGGAATCTGACTAAGCGATCAATCAAGAGATATATTAAACTTGAAACTTGATGTGAAGGTGAAAATACCTAAGCTATCATATCAGATGTGAAGAAGGAAGAAATATATTAGTGGAAGCTGCTGAGGCTCAATGGGTAAAAAGCCCTGTTCCTATCTTCTAGAGGTCATAGGTTCAAATCCCAGTACATATTTTAATTGTGGCATTCTCTCTGCAGATGCACTTTGATGATCTCACAATGCGGTCAGCATTATGCAGCTGCACACCTCCATTTGCAATGAAGTAGAAGCCATGCTAAGGTCTGTGTCTGGTTTTTCTGTTTTTAAGCTTTTGAAAATGAAGTTATGTATGCAATCTATATATTTTTTCATGCACTTTCTTTGCTTTCAAGAATGAGCTGATTGGAGCACTGTGTAGTCAGAAAAAAGGGTAGCTTTTTAGCAAGAAATATAAAGCTGTTTTTCATGTACTGTGCTTCAGTTAATGGATCTTTTCCTCTAATTAGCAAGTAGCATTGCTATTTGTCCATAAAAATAGAAGGTTTTGCATCCAATATATCTGTTTTGATGTGCCCTGTTTATGTGGTGCCTTATTAAATGTATTTTGAGCTTAATAAAGCAAAAATAAAAACCCAGAGAGTTATTTATCAGATTGCATAAGGATGTCCAAACTGTGCCTAAGTTCCGTCTACAGAACTCAGGTCTATCTGAAGCCCAAAGTATGCTCAAAAGTAGACCTGGTTTTCATTCATCTACAATGTAAGCATGAGATGGACACCCTAGGTCACTCAGCGTTATGCAAATGAATCGGACACCCATATTGAAGCCTCGCCCAGACCATGCCCATTCCACACCCATGCCTATTCCATTAGGCGTAAGTTTCCCAATGGGCGCCAATGAAATTGTGGACGCACCTACAAAGTGACATCCAGATCCACTGGATGTCCATCTGCCAATTATCGCTCGTTAAGACCCTTAAACGGCTCATTAACCACTTAGTTTGGATGCCCAAGTCCCGCTTAGTGTTAGGTGGGATTTAGGCCCCCTTAATGGAATCGGGGCCTATGTATTCAAAAATGGCCTGAGAACTGGGAGAAGGTTGTTGAAAAATGGGAATGAGAGACAGGAGGAAATGGAATGACTAGAGAAAAAAAGGCTATGAAGTGTAGGGATATATAGCTGGAGTATTAAAAGGAATAAAATCTAGTTGAAAGCAGATTTAAAAAGCAGATAAGAGAAGTGAAGAAAAAAGCTGAAATTGAAAGACATGTTAGAGACAGATAAAGGAAATTAGATGGAGGAGTGATGAAACAGAAAATGGATATGAGATCCTGGAGAAGGACTTAAGCAAAAACAAGAGGAAATGATAAAGAGAGATTTAAACCAACCTGCCTGGAAAAATAAAATGATTAGAGAAAGGTACAAAATATTTATTTTATTAATTTTTAGAAAATGAAGTTTATATGCTTTGAAAATGTGCGTTACTTATATTTTGTTCTGGAGGAAATGCATTTCTGTTTTTTTTTCTTCAATACTCCATTGTTAAGGCTCTGGGATCTCTTCATTTTTCATTTTTATAGCTGCATATTTATCTCTAATTTGCAATCTATTATTTGTTCTAGTTTGTTTTCATGTGTAACTGAGATGAGGGATTGCGTAAATCCCGTGAGTACTGTGGGACTCCCACGGGGATCCCATAGGGATCCCCCCCCCGATCTACGGGACTCCCATGGGGATCCCCCAGGCTCACGGGACTCCTACGGGGATGGAACCGGGGTTCCTGAGGCCTGGAAAGAGAATTAGTAGAAGATAAACAAAAGCAGAAACTGGGACCAAGGTGATGGAAAAACAAAATGTCCCACCAGCTACAGCATGGGAGATGTTCATTTTGAGGGGGGCTAAGCTCAAAGTGGGAGGCCCAGCCCCCTCTCATGATTATGCCACCAATTGTGTTTAGTACAAAATGAACTACTTACTGAGTTTGTTTGGGGGTTTCCAGTTCAGTTTTGGCACAATTTTCTTATGCAACCATTGTCCTGAAAAGTGCCTTTCTCAATTCTACTTTAAATGATTTTGATACTGTTTTGTTTGATTATTTACTCATTGCTGCATTAAAAATCATTTGTGGATTTTGGAAGGACCTCTCACAAGTTACCTATGCCAGATGGTAGAACCAGATTTGTTTGCTCTACAGATATGAGCTTTATATTACCAAAAAATCCAACTCTTATTTCTTTTAACAAGAAATAGTCGAGCCTACAGCCACATGACCTAATGTCTATTCTAATTTTTTCCTGTGATGTATGATTCCTTATTTTTCTGTTCACTATTATTTGTTTATATTGTATTTTATCGTTGGTTTAAATAAACTAAAACTTAAAAAAAAATCAAAACAGTCAGAAGTAATTGCTGCTTTTTTATGGGGACAGGTAACTTTTATGTGGGGGACAGGCGAGGACAGAGATTCCTCGTGGGGTCGGGCGGGGACGGAGGGGATTTCTCACGGAGATGGGTGGGATGGAGGGAATTCTTGGGGGGATGGGCGGGATACAGGTGGGGACGGATGAGATTTCTGTCCCCGCGCAACTCTCTAATTCTGTTAACATGTAGGTTCTGTGTAGGAATCTGTAGCAGTCTGGTTTGTCCTCTTTGTTTTTTTTTTGGCAAATGGAGGTGTACTTCTGACTTACTGTATCATAGGTAGGGCTGTTGTAATTTGAGTTCTTGGACTTGGTGCTAGTATAGTATGGTATGGTATGGTATAGTAAGCTTCCGAGTGTATATTTGCAGGATTTTGGGTTACTTCACACAGTATCTGACAGTGGAGAGAAGATGTAAGTTGTTGGGGAAGAGAAGGAGCGCATAGAACAATGTCTCTCAAACTGTGCCAAGGCACAGTGGTATGCCCTGAAGAGATTCCGGGTGTACCACGTGAGATTCCAGAATTGTATTGTATTTTTAAAAATTCCCTTCATAAGTATACTCTAGAATAGATGACATGTGTGCCACTTACACAAGAGTCTCTATGTTATGAGCGTCTGCGTGCGTAAGGATGCAACCACCCAGACAAGCATCATTCTGTGACGTGATTGCTCCTTGAAAATTAATTTTTTAATGTAATAGTTATCCTAATTTGAGCAACAAAACAATCAAGGCTTTGTAACTGTTTGGATCTTCTTATCTTTGCAAACTTGGATTTTCGCTTTGACAGAAATTAAATTGAAAAAAGAGAACGAGTGTTTGCTTGTTGACTATCACACCACGTTTTGAATTAATTTGCACTCAAAAACAAGTACCGCTGCATTGCCATTTTGGAAGAAAAGGAGAATAGCGGTTTGTGGTATGGACGCCGCTGGAAACAGCTATTGAGGATTCAGCGGAGCACGGCTGCACTTCAGAGCAAGCTAAGCTTTTTTGATTTGTTGCTGCTGTGTCAATTATAAGGAGGAACAGCCTGCATTGTGCTGTTTTGATTTTCACAAGCTTCAGGATTTTTGTATTTGAAAGTTTGTATATTTACATTATATATATTCAAGAACCAGGAAGATATATTATAGAAACTAGTTTGGGAGGGTTTTTTTGGGCCATGAAGCTCATCTGAGGCTTTTTCTCCCAGCATTTGGATTGTTAGGGTTTGGAGCTTTTGTGCTGCTAAAGCACTTTGCTTTGTTAGGCAATAATTTCCTCTTTTCTTTATATATGAGTAAGATTGCATTAACTGTTGATATCAATTACCCCAACATTGACTGGTTAAATGTTACATCAGGGAGTGTTAGGGAGGTAAAATTCCTAGATGTCATAAATGACTGTCTCTTGGAGCAACTGGTCCAGGAACTGAAAAGAGGGGGAGCTATTTTAGATTTGGTCCTTTCAGAATGCCAAGCATAGTACAGGAATTAATTGTGTTAGGTCCACTGGAAAACAGTGATCATAACGTGATACCTGGAGTGATATCGCAAAAGAAATCTATTGTAGAGGCATTTAATTTTTGAAAGGACGACTATGATAAAATGAGGAAAATGGTTAGAAGGAAGCTAAAAGGATCAGTTGCAAAGGTTAGGACTGTAAACCAGGCATGGATGTTATTTAAAAATAAAACTGTGGAAGCCCAGACCAGATGTATTCCATGTATTAACAAAGGTGGAAAGAAGAAGAAACAAGAGCTGGCATGGCTAAAAGGTGAATTGAAAGAGGCTATTAGAACCAACCCCCCACCCACCCCCAATCCTTTAAAGAATGGAAAAAGGTTCTGAATGAAGAAAATAAGAAGAGACAAGCACTGGCAAGTTAGATGCAAAGCATTGATAAAGAAAGCTAAGAAAAGAATATGAAGAGAAACTTGCCAAAGAGGCAAAAACTCATAACAATTTTTTAAACTACATCAAAAGCAGAAAACCTGTGTGGGAATCCGTGGGACCAGTGGATGATCAAGGAGCAAAAGGGGCACTCAGGGAGAATAAGGCAATAGTGGAGAGACTGAATAAATTCTTTGCTTCGGTCTTTACGGAAGAAGATTTAAGAGATCTAGCTGAACTGGAAATGGTTTTCAAGGGTGGTGATGCAGAGGAACTGAAAAATCTTGGTGAATCTGAAAGATGTACTAAGCCAAATCGACAAGTTAAAAAGTGATAAATCACCTGGACTGGATGGTATACATCCTAGGGTACTAAAATAACTCAAACATGAAATTGCTGACTTTCTATTAGTGATCTGTAACCTGTCGCTAAAATCATCTGTAGTATCTGAAGATTGGAGGGTTGCCAATTCTACGCTGATTTTTAAAAAGGGTTCCAGAGGAGATCCAGGAAATTACAGACTAGTAAGACTGACTTCAGTGCAGGGCAAAATGGTGGAAACAATTATAAAAAATAAAATTGTGGAACAAGTAGGCAAACATGATTTAATGAGACAGAGTCAGCATGGCTTCAACCGAGGGAGACCTTGCCTCACCAGTTTGTTTGACTTCTTTAAAGGTATGAATAAACATGTGGATAAAGGTAATAAAGATGACACTAAATTGATCAAAGTTGTTAAAATACATGCAGATTATGAAAAATTGCAGGCAGATCTTAGGAAACTAGAAGACTGGATGTCCAAGTGGCAGATGAAATTTAATGTGGACAAATGCAAAGTGATGCACATTGGGAAGAATAACCAAAATTACAGTTACCGGATGCTAGGGTCCATTTTGGAGATTAGTGCCCAAGAAAAAGATCTGGGAGTCATTGTAGGCAATACGATGAAGCCTTCTGCCCAATGTACGACGGCAGCCAAGAAAGCAAACAAGATGCTAGGAATTATTTTAAAAGGGATGGTTAACAAAACTAAAAATGTTATAATGCCTCTGTATCGCTCCATGGTGCAACCTCACCTGGAGTATTGCGTTCAGTTCTGGTCTCCTTATCTCAAGAAAGATATAGCGTCACTAGAAAAGGTTCAAAGAAGAGTGACCAAAATGATAAAGGAGATGGAACTCCTCTCGTATGGCTCATTGTGGCTCTTCAGCTTGGAAAAGAGACGACCGAGGGAAGATATGATTGAAGTCTACAAAATTCCGAGTGGAGTAAAACAGGTACAAGTGGATCGATTTTTCACTCCGTCAAAAAATTACAAAGACTAGGGGACACTCGAAGTTACAGGGAAATATTTTTTCACTCACAGAATAGTTAAGCTCTGGAACGCGTTGCCAGAGGTTGTAGTAAGAGCGGATAGCGTAGTTGGTTTTAAGAAAGGTTTGGACAATTTCCTAGAGGAAAAGTCCATAGTCTGTTATTGAGAAAGACATGGGGGAAGCCACTGCTTGCCCTGGATTGGTAGCATGGAATGTTGCTACTCTTTGGGATTTTGCCAGGTACTAGTGACCTGGAATGGCTAGTAGGCTTGATGGACCATTGGTCTGACCCAGTAAGGCTGTTTTTATGTTCCAGTGTTCTTGAGAGGGAGTGCTAGGAAGGAGGGGAGTAGAAGGAAAGAGATAAATGGGAGGAGTGTGTGCCAGAGGGGTTGGAGGGTGAGAGAGTATGCCATGAGGGAAAAAAAAGAAAAGCCCATATATATGGCACCTCCTATTTAGGGAGTGTTAAGTGCTCCTATGTTAAGTCTGCATTATCCAGTTAGTGGATGCTATTGTGAACACTTTATGCCTGTTCCCTGCTTATGACATGCCCCCCCCCAAAAAAATAATTATATAAAACCCTGCATGATTTAGCACGCTGAGAATAAATTACAGTAAAGTGCTTGAATGTATTTTGTGGTAAGCCTTTTTTCCTGTATTATGCATGCATTAGCGCTTAACGCGGTTTAGTAAAAGGGCCCTTTTATTAGTTTAAGAAATGTTAATGCATCAGACTCATTTGCAGAAATTAATGATGAACTGATGGTGTCTTTCTTGTATTCCACATGCAATAGAAAACAAAACCAGTCCACGATGTGTGATAGGTGACTGCCTACATCACTTTTTCCCTGCTGCTAATCTGTTACAGATGCATTTATTTGAGATGGGATATAAAAATAGAAACCAAAATGAGACTGGTCCAGCCAGAATGACAGCTGAATAAATTTGCAGGGCAATTTAGCTTCCAAGGACAGAAAATTTGAATTAAAATTGAAGATGAGCAAAAACAATTTCTTCTATTTTATAGATTTAACTCTCCCTGTTTTTGATCCAGAATCCTGATCATGTTATTTACTGAAGGATTAATAATAAACTGGTGGATTTGGGGGTGTCTGTGTGAACATAGGTGAGGGCTGTGGAGGGATGCAGAGTGCTGGAAGCGGACTGAACAACAGCAGCAGCGGTGCTAGCCAGCGGGGGCTGTTCTGATTTTGAATGAACACACGCTTTTTACTCCCCTCGCCCCTTCCTTTCCTCTTCATTTAATTCTGATGCCTGCAGTCTTCTCACAAAGAAATCAAAGCTGCTATTGTAAGTGGGGTCCACTGCTGCCATAGTCCAGGATCCTGCAGTCTATGGGCAGCCGCTATTCCAAGGGATCTTTTTGCACTGCAGGAAGGAGAGAGAGAGAGAGAGACAGAGAGGGAGGCAGAAAGACTGATTTAAGATGGCTTTCACCGGGTCTCTCAGCATCTTCTTTTCCTGTTGGATCTTGGCTGCATCTCTGGAAGTCGATCAGTCCAAGGACCTGGAGTGTAAAATGAAAAGCATCACTGTGTCGGCGCTCCCCTTCCTGCGAGAAAATGACTTGAGCATCATGCACAGTCCATCCGCCTCAGAGCCTAAGCTGCTCTTCTCCGTCAGGAATGATTTTCCAGGGGAGATTGCAGTGGTGGATGACTTGGAGAACACCGAGCTACCTTTCTTTGTTTTGGGTGAGTCCCCGCCATACGTTTTTGCTGTATTCCGGATAATAGTCAGGCATACAGTTCTGATCCAGCTACCTCCATCATGATAAATAATCAGTGCAGATAATTAGGAATGGAGGGAGGCTGCCTCCCAGGAGGAAACTGAGAAGGTTCTGACTGCAGGTTGACTTTCCAGCTTCTATAATTTCACTGTGTCACTTCCCTTAAACATATCACTGAGAGGATGGCATCTGAATGGATTGATATGTAGAACATAGTCATATATAAATATTAAAGTATGCATAGACTCTGCAGCAAAATTCACCTCTACATTAGCACTATATTTCTACATGCATCCCTTTTAAATTCTGCTTCAATGCTAGATTGTATGTAGAGTATAATATATGTGTACTGTTTCTCTATTGCTAAATGTACACACTGGATGTGAATAATGAGAAGTGTAGGCTTTGTGGCTATAGTATCCATTTATCCTCTTTGAATGCCAAATGGAAAAAAAAAAAAAAGCAGATGATTGCCAGGGTTTTATTTTATCATAAAGAATACTGGTTCCATGAACATTTGTGCTGTGTAACATAAGCTCCTCTGTGCAGAGACCATGAGCAGAGAGCCCTAAAGATCATGTTGCCATGGTAATCTGCAGCAGCCTGTATAGGCCAGTGCAGTCTTCTTCATACCTTACATACTCATCTGCACACTGTCTTCATGCACTGAATACTACATACCTGCTCAGGAAATGCTCCTAAAATAAAAACAGAGTCATTTTTGCATTTGGGTATCAAATTCAGGTTGGGTTTTCTCTAGCAAATGCCTTCTCCATTTTATGCCAACAGGAAACAGGAAACCTTTCATAAATCAAGCTAAGAGTCCTTCTCAACATCATATCCTGTCAGTGGGTCATGTCTTCTTTTATTTATTGTGGACTTGGGAATGGGTTGATGGACTCCTATGCCAAGTCAGGATATGCTACAATATGATCTTTGCTCAAGGGTAATGGAAGATGTTTAGGAATGGATAATGATGTAAATGTAACTTTTTGTTTTCAAATCAGGGCCTGTCATCTCGGCAGGGCCTCAGCAGGGACATTGTTGACTGAAACAGAGAAGGGTCCATTCTTCTTCATTTTAGCTTAGTATCAGGCAATTCTTGAGTAAAGACAGGACTGCTGTTACTGTTAAAGATAGGATAAATATATTTAAATCAGTAGTGAAAGGCATATTAATCTTTGGACTAACATTAATGGGTGACTTGGCCTGTAGAATAGATATATACAATGAAGGCCATTTTTGATAGGACATCTAAGTCCGATTTTGGATGTTTCCAACAAAACGCCCAAATTCAGAGGCAGAAAAAGGCCATTTACAAATGGAACATACAAATTATTATTATAAATTTTTTAAATCCCCTACTTGGACACCTTGGCCACCAAAACTTCTAGGCCACCAAGATGTCTAATTTTATCGCCATTTTCAACAAAAAATAAAAAGAGTCCAATTTAGAAATGTACAAATAGACACCATGTAGACATGAGAGGGGCCAGTATTGTAATGGACTGGCCACATAGGGCTCCTTTTAAGCAGGCGGTAATTTTTCAGCTAGCGCGCGCTAATCTTGTGCGTGTGCTACAAACGCTAGCGCACCTTAGTAAAAGGAGCCCATAGACATCCCAATAGAGCAGTGGGGCACCTTAGAGGGCATTGCTGTGAACTTCACATAAAGGGTACCAGAGATACATCTCACCATAATCTCCTTATAATTTATGGTGATCCCTACAAAATTCCACCCAAACCTACTATACCCACCTGTCTCCCACTCTTCCGGGGTTGGGGGCTTACAGGTAGGGGGAAGAGGCAGGAGGGGTGCACTTTTTTAAAAAGAAAAAAAACCCAACAAACTTATGTGGACCCCAGGTCCATATTCAGCTGGGGTTCACATAACTACGATGTGGACATAAGATCCGGGCCTGGCCTGGCTGATTGGAGTTATGCTCCGATATTCATGTGTTGGTGCCCAGTCATGGCCCGGCACTGAATATCGTGGCATAATTTAGCTGGTGGTAATCGATGCTTTAAAAAACACTGACCGACACTCGCTGAACATTAGTAAGGGGGGGAGGACGGACGGACATGTTTATTATTCTGTTATTACTTGTGTTAATTTATTTGAATGTGCCTTCTTGGATTGTTAATTATATATTTGCATGTAGCACTTTGTTGCTTTACATTTTGTTTTTGGGAGTACCATAATCTGCTTTAAACAAACTGCAGAATATGTTTAGAAAATGCAGAATATGTTTTGAAATTAAATTAAAAAGTTAATCATGAACAAGACCAAAACAGAGGTTCTCAGTCCAGTCCTCAGGACATACCCAGCCAGCCAGATTTGCAGGATACCCACAATAAATCTGCATGAGGAACATTTGCATACTTTGTGAGTATCTTGCAAACCAGACTGGCTGGGTGTGTCCTGAGGACTGGGTTGAAAACATCTGCTTTAAAGTGTATAGACGGCTGCAGATCATAAGGAACACGCTGAGCCAGTTTTGTTTTTTAAAGATTTATAGCTGTAATTTTGTTAAGCAAATTGGTAACTTGGATTCATAGGATAGAAGCCAAGAAGATTTCAGGCTGCCCTTCATGACACAGAACTATCCAGTCACTTTTAAACCATCGTAGTGTAAGGCAGTGGGCACATTCATTCAGCTGGGTTTTCAGGATATCCACAATGAATACACATGGGATACATTTGCAATCGCTCAGTGGTGTAGCGACGATGAGAGGTGCCTGGGAGTGTGTGTTGCGCCTCTCCCCTACCCTCTTCTCTGCCCCCCTCCACTGCACATGCAAACGCCTCTTCCCTTCCTCCATACCTCTAACTTTCCAATTGCGAGTAGCATCAGCATCTTGCTGCCCGCATCGGCTCCCCAAATGATGTCACTTCCTAGGCATGGGACCTGGAAGTGACGTCAGAGGGAGAGCTGACGCTGACATGAGCAGCAGGTTGGAGTTCCTGCTTGTGTCGGCGAGAGCTAGAGGTATGGTGGGTGGAAGTAAAGGCATGCACGTGGTGGGGGAAGAAGTGGGAAGGAACAAGCGCCCTCACTAAGAAGGTGCCTGGGGCGGACCCCTCATCCTCTTACTACACCACTGCAGCACTGTGTCTTTGATATGTAAATCTGTCATACATATTCATTGTGGATATCCTGAAAATCTGACTGGCTGTGAGTGCCCTGAGGACTGGGTTGAGAACCACTGCCTTAAGCTACCATAATGATACTGTAGGCCAGAGGTCTCAAAGTTCCTCCTTGAGGGCCGCAATCCAGTCGGGTTTTCAGGATTTCCCTAATGAATATGCATGAGATCTATGTGCATGCACTGCTTTCAATGCATATTAATTGGGGAAATACTGAAAACCCGACTGGATTGCGGCCCTCAAGGAGGGACCTTGAGATCCCTGCTGTAGGCCTTCAAATCTTGAGGATATCTGTGGACTGATTAAATGGTACTATAATTTAAGGACATATTATTACGACATGATAACATTAATGTAGACCTAAGGTTATCCAAAATAAAGGTGTACAGTGTTCCCCCGCGAATTCACAGTTCGCGGACTCGCTCATTCGCAGTCTGCTCCGACTGCCTCTTCCTGTAGTACAGTTGGGCTACACCAATCAGGAGCTGCGTGTCAAAGCAGCTACTGCTTGGTATAGCCCGACTTTACTACAGGAAGAGGCAGTTAGAGCAGACCGCGAGTGATTTTCTTCACCTACTGGCGCTCCAGCTGCCCTCTCCTGCCTCTCCAGCTGCCCTTTCCTGCCTCCCCTGAGTTTTGACAGGCGAAAAAACGCATTTGTGGTTTTTCAAAATTTGTGGGGGTTCCTAGAACGGAACCCCTTGCGAATTTCAGAGAAGTACTGTATGTCAAACCGTATAAGTTCCATCTAGCAACCTGTCAAACTTTTTTGATTAAGACTACCAGATGACTAAGTGTAGGTCAGCCCACCTCCCACCCTATCGACTCCTCCAAAAATGCTCCTTTTCGCTCTGGGTGTATAGAGGCAGTGAAAAGGCCTAAGATGGTTTTAGATACATCTAAAACCAATTTTGGTGATCGACCTGGACGATTTGTCTTTTTGATTGTCCAAGAATCAACTAGGGCCAGTGGAATATCAAAGGGGGGGGGGGGGCGGTCTGCCCCGGGTGCATGGCCCAAGGGGGTGCACAGCTGGCTACTCACTGGGGAATAGGCTGCCGCTGGGGAAAGGCTGCCACTGGCCATCGGAAACAGGCCAGTGCCGAGTTCGCCCTGCTTCTCTTCCCCGCAGGCCGACCAACTTTCGCTGCCTGACGTCAATTCTGACGTCGGAGAGGACGTTCTGGGCCAGCCAATCGCTGCCTGACTGGCCCGGAACGTCCTCTCCGTCGTTAGAATTGACATCAAGCAGCGAGAGTTGGTCGGCCCGCGGGAAAGAGAAGCAGGGCGAACTCGGCATAGGCCTGTTTCCGATGGCCAGTGGCAGCTTTTCCCCGGCGGCAGTGGCAGCAGCATGTTTCCCAATGGTGGTGGCATGGGGGAGGGCAGGGAGAAAGAAAGAAAGGGGGGGGAGACAGGGATCCAGAAAGAAAGAAAGGGGGCAGGGTGAAAAAGAAAGAAAGAAAAAAATGGAGCATGGGTAGAGACATAGAGAAAGAAAGGGGGCATGGAGAGAGAAAGAAAGAAGGGGGCAGGGTGAAAGAAAGAAAGAAATGGGGCACGGAGAGAGAAAGAAAGACATACAGAGAAAGAAAGGGGGCATGGAGAGAGAAAGAAGGGGGCAGGGTGAAAGAAATAAATGGGGCACGGAGAGAATGAGAAAGACAAACATAGAGAAAGAAAGGGGGCATGGGGAGAGAGAAAGAAAGAAGGGGGCAGGGTGAAAGAAAGAAAGAAATGGGGCACGGAGAGAGAGAGAGAAAGAAAGACAGACATACAGAAAGAAAGGGGGCATTGAGAAAGAAAGAAAGAAAGGGACAGGATAAAACAAAGAAAAAGTTGGGGGAGGGAATGAGGTCTGGAGGAGAGGAAGCATACAGGAGGCTGAAAGAAGGGAAGAAATATTGGATGCACTGTCAGAAGAATAAAGTGCAACCAAAGACTGATGAAATTACCAAACAAAGGTAGGAAAAATGATTTTATTTTCAATTTAGTGATCAAAATGTGTCCATTTTGAGAATTTATATATGCTGTCTATATTTTGCACTATGGCCCCCTTTTACTAAACTGCAATAGCAGTTTTTAGCGCAGGGAGCCTATGAGCGTCGAGACCAGCGTGGGGCATTCAGCGCAGCTCCCTGCACTAAAAAACACTATCGCGGTTTAGTAAAAAGGGAGGGGTATATTTGTCTATTTTTGTATAGTTGTTACTGAGGTGACATTGCATAAAGTCATCTGCCCTTTTTGAAAACCCGCGGAATATAAATGATAATTAACATTTTCTCTGCGTACAGTGTGCTTTGTGGTTTTAAAATTTTATTGTTGGTAGATCATTTTGACTTAGCCATGAAGGTAAGGGGGAGGGAGGGAGGGGAACTGCTGAAAGACATCTAGTAATCCTTGCAGGCTTGACTGTACAGGGAATTATTTTTGTAAAATCATGTTTTGTTATGTGACTGGCATTATTTAGCTTGCATAATGAGACTCCGTGCCTGGTCTCTCTCGGTACAGATGAAACTAAACGAATCAAAAACAAAACTACTTTGGCTCGGCCCAAAATTCGAACACCTGCCCACCCTTTTCGCACTACCCACAGGCGATACACTCCAGCTCGAATTCTCATGCAAGGTCCTTGGTATCATTATCGATTCCTCTCTCTCTCTCAATTGACCACCTCAACTCCTTGGCAAAATCATGCTTTTTCAGCCTCCACATGCTGAGGAAAGCTAGATCCTACTTCAGCCAACAACACTTTGCCATCCTTGTCCAATCCATCATCCTCTCCAAACTAGATTACTGCAACGCCATCTACCTAAATCTATCAAAAAAAAAGTCTTCCAAGACTCCAGCTAATCCAGAATACTGCAGCCAAACTGATCTTCTCAAAATGCAAATCTGACCATGCCTCCCCACTCCTTGCCAAACTTCACTGGCTCCCAATAATCCCCAGAATCCATTTCAAATGTTCCTGCCTGGCTTTTAAGATCATTCATGGCATCCTCCCTCCTCTTATCCCATTGTCTTTCAACTCCTCCAGTCCCGACTCCTCCAGAACTGCCCAAAGGTATAAACTAGCCTTCCCCTCCCTACGCAGCATCCACTATGCAGGCAAACTGGGAAAATCCCTTCTCTTCAAAATCACAGGTCTTTGGAACGACCTCACCTCCCCGTTGCAGAACCTGAGCTCCCTTCAGTTATTCCGCAAACAACTGAAAACCTGGCTTTTCAGCAAATTTTAAGTCTATCCTTCCCCCCCTTTCCCCCTCCTTCTTCACATAAGTTCATGTAATCCTTTTTTCTTCCTCTCTACCTACTATTTTAAGTTCTCGTAAACCGTGTCGAGCTCCATACTCATGGAGATGATGCAGTATATAAACTTAAGGTTTAGATTAGATTTAGATTAGATTTAATTTCTATGAATAAATAGAATGAAAATGATATAAAATTGCTTGCTTGTTTTTATGTGTGTGCGCTGAAGGAAAGTGGAGAGAGAGTGGGCTGAGGACGCTGAAAGGAAATGGGGAAGAGAGAGTGGGGAGAAGACGTTGATTTATAAATTGACAATTGTACAGAATATTGTTTATTTTTATACTTTAATATAAAACAATTCAAGGCTTGTGTGGATGAAATCAGGTGGTTTGTGGGGATGAGGACCGAGCTTACGGGGATTAGTCCAATAAAATGGTATTTTCTTATTTCTCATTATTTGTTAATTTGTAAAGTGGTGATTGTTATGTATCAGTTTTTTCAAATTTACATCTACTGTCTTTATATTTTGCACAATATTAGAGGGCATGTATTACTGTTTTTGTGGTGTTGTGGTGTTGCATTGTATGCAGAGTCTGGTTTCTTGGCAGTTCAGTTTAACTTTTGTCTACATATTTCTATTTTTAGTTTGTGATTATTCCATATTGGGCGAGGGAGTATCTGTCTGTGTGTATGAAAGGGACATGGCTTTCTGATAGCATCGACTGTACAGGATCAATTGACTGTGCAGGATCTGGCTTGTTTAGTTTTACAATGTATGTGTTGGTGTTCTAGTGCTCACTGCAGTGTTTAAGATGCTGCCTTTTCCTAGGTACACTCTTGTGCGATATGTCTATTGTTACTAAAAATCATATTTTTCATATAGATGGGGGGGGTGTCAAAAAATGATGGGCCCCAGGTGTCACATATGCTAGGTACGCCACTGACTTGGGCTCATAATTTTTTTAAAAAAAGTTCAAAAACCGGCCTCTTAGTTTACAGAATAGGGGCCTAGCTGCTAATTGGTGCTTTCTAATGCTAATGATTGCTGCTCAAATCTAATTAAGTGGCAATTTAACACCAGTTTGCTAATTGTGTTACACACATAATTGACCCTTTTTATAATTGGGCACATGTTTGCACATTGGGAAGAATGTGTGATGCACATTTTTCCCACCTTGGGGGTCAGCGCTCAAGAAAAATATCTGGGGTCATCGTAATCAATATGCTGAAACCTTCTGCTCAATGTGCGCTGGTGGCCAAAAAAGTAAACAAGATGCTAGGAATTATTAAAAAAGGGATAGTAAACAAGATTATAATCGTTCAATAGTGCGACACCTTGAGTGTCGCAATCAGTTGTGGTTTCCTTATCTCAAAAAAGATATAGCGGCACTAGAAAAGGTTCAAAGAAGGGCAACCAAGATGATAAAGGGAATGGAACTCCTCTCGTATGAGGAAAGACTAAAGAGGTTAGGGCTCTTCATCTTGGAAAAGAGATGGCTGAGGAACAATATGATTGAAGTTTACAAAATCCTAAGTGGTGTAGAAAGGGTGCAAGTGGATCGATTTTTCACTGCATCAGGATTTACAAAGACTAAGGGCTCCTTTTACTAAGGTGCGCTAGAGGTTTAAGCGCACGCTTAGCCCGTGCTACAATGCTGTGTGCGCTAAATGCTTATGCCTCCATAGAGCTTGCATTAGTATTTTTCGTTTAGTGCATGGGTAGCGCACGCTAATCTTTAGCACGCGCTAAAAACGCTAGCGCACCTTAATAAAAGAGCCCTAATTTACAGAGTAATACTTTTATAACCATAGGAGGAAATATTTTTTCACTCGGAGAATAGTTAAGCTTTGGCACACGTTGTCAGAGGATATGGTAAGAGTGGTTAATGTAGCTAGATTTAAAAAAGGTTTGGACAAGTTCCTGGAGGAAAAGTCCATTATCTGCTGTTGAGACAGACATGTGAGAAGCCACTGCTTGCCCTGGATCAGTGGCATAGAATGCTGTTACTATTTGGGTTTATGCCAGGCACTTGTCCTTGGATTGGCCTCCATGGAGACGGGATACTGGGCTGAATGGTAGGGTTACTAGACATCCAGGAAAACCTGGACATGTCTTCTTTTTAGAGGACTGTCCAGGTGCCCGAATGGATTTCAAAAACCCTGCAGTTTGTCTGGGTTTTGGAAGTCCTGAGCTTGGAGGGCACATCTGGAAGCCTTTGTGCATGCATAGCCGTCTCCATGATGACATGATATGCACAAAAGTGCAACATAATGCATGTGGGAAAGAGGAACCTGTGATGCTGAGTTCTTTGTTAGGAGTCACTGCCCAGGAAAAGGATCTCGGTGTCATTTTTGAGAATATGTTTAAACCCTCAACTCAATGTGCAATGGTGGCTAAGAAAGCAAATACAATGTTAGGAATTATCAGGAAAGGAATGGAAAACAAAGATGAAAATGCTATAATGCCCTTGTAACACTCTATGGCAGAGGTGTCCAAATAGTCGATCGTGCTTGAACAGTAGATCGCAAAGGCAACATGAGTCGATTGCGTTGCCTTTGTGATCTTGTTCTTCCTGCCTCCCCGAGCCAGTCAGGCGCGTACAAACGTCGGACCCACAATTCTGACTGAGTCGAACCAGATAAATATAGGACTGTCTTATGAAGTCCTACTTATCTGGTTAGGTTCTGAATATCACATTTATCCTGCTGCCAGCCAGCCTACTTGTTGTTCGGCTCTCTCTGCTGCTCCCCTTCCCAGCAACTAATGCTTTCACCCTTCTCCTTCTAATCAGCATTTTTCCCATTCTAGCCCTCCATAAGAACATAAGAACATAAGAACATAAGAAGTTGCCTCCGCTGAGGCAGACCCTAGGTCCATCCTGCTCAGCGGTCCGCTCCCGCGGCGGCCCATCAGGCCCATTTCCTGAACAATGGTCTATACCTATCTATACCCCTCAATCCCTTTTTCTTCTAGGAATCTATCCAAACCTTCTTTGAAACCATTTAATGTTTTCTTGTCTACAACAGCCTCTGGAAGCGCGTTCCACGTATCCACCACCCTCTGAGTGAAAAAGAACTTCCTAGCGTTTGTTCTAAACCTGTCCCCTTTCAATTTCTCCGAGTGCCCCCTTGTACTTGTGGCGCCCCTTAATTTGAAAAATCTGTCCCTGTCTACTTTTTCTATGCCCTTCAGGATCTTGAAGGTTTCTATCATGTCTCCTCTAAGTCTTCGCTTCTCCAGGGAGAAAAGTCCCAACTGCTTCAATCTTTCGGTATATGGAAGTTTTTCCATTCCCTTTATCAGTCTAGTTGCTCTTCTTTGTACTCCCTCAAGTACCGCCATGTCTTTCTTGAGGTACGGCGACCAGTACTGGACGCAGTACTCCAGGTGCGGCCGCACCATTGCACGATATAGCGGCATGATGACTTCTTTCGTCCTGGTTGTAATACCCTTCTTAATGATACCCAACATTCTGTTTGCTTTCCTTGAGGCCGTGGCGCATTGTGCTGATGCCTTCAATGTTGCATCTACCATCACTCCCAGGTCTCTCTCCAGGTTGCTGACCCCTAGTGATGTTCCCCCCATTTTGTATGTGAACATCGGGTTCTTTTTCCCCACGTGCATGACCTTGCATTTCCCCACGTTGAAGCTCATCTGCCATTTTTCGGCCCACTTTTCCAGCTGTGTTAGATCCTTTTGAAGATCTTCGCAGTCTTCCCTGGTTTGAGCCCTGCTGCATAGTTTGGTGTCATCTGCAAATTTAATGACCTCACACTTGATTCCCGCCTCTAGGTCGTTTATGTAGATATTGAACAGGAGCGGTCCCAACACCGACCCCTGCGGAACTCCGCTCGTGACCCCTTTCCAGTCTGAGTAGTGGCCCTTTACACCAACCCTCTGCTTCCTGTTTGCCAGCCAGACCTTGATCCATCGGTGGACCTCCCCTTGTACCCCGTGGTTCCATATCTTTTTAAGCAGTCTCTCGTGTGGCACCTTGTCGAAGGCTTTTTGGAAGTCAAGGTAAATGATGTCTATAGATTCCCCTTTATCCACCTGACTGCTCACCCCCTCAAAGAAGTACAATAAGTTAGTGAGGCATGACCTACATTTAATTTTCTGTAAATGTTGCTGGGTGGTATTAGCAATTCCCTGCTGCTAGTCCCTGCATCTTCTCTCCACTGTGGCCTGCCCTCTCTGTCAACTTTCTATTTTTGCTGGGGCAGTCCACAGTGGAGAGAAGACACCGGGACCAGAAAATTAAAATTAAATGGGTCGAGGAGGAGGAATAGAATGGGAAAAATGCTGACTGGGGGAGATGAGGAAATGAGGGAAAGATAGACTCAGGAATGGGGTAAAGGAGGGAGGGAGACATGTCAAATTTGGGAGATGACTGAGGAGGACAGAGGGGCTAGAAGGGGGACAGGGAAAGATGATAGCGGGGGTAGAAGGGGGATAGGGAGAGATGGACTTTGAGGAGGACGGAGGGGTTATGAGAGGGAGAGAAAGACTTGGGGGAGGGGGAAAATGGGGAGAGGGTAAGATGAACAACTCAGAGATAGAGGGGGGGGAGGGGAGATAGATAGGGAAAGGCGGAAGAGATATGGACTCTGGGCCAGAAGGGGGAGGGAGAGATGCTAGACTTGGGAGGAGGGGGGTAGAAGGGTAGAAAAGAGAAAGAGGGAGAAAGAAAGGAAGGAAGGAAATGCTGGGCTATAAGGGTAGAGTAAAGGACAAGGTGCTAAAATTGGTGGATCCATGTAGGAGAGATGTGAAGGAGATGAGTGAAAGGAGAATAATGAGTACAGAGGATAGAAATGTAAAAGGGAGCAGATAAAAGGAAATAGGAAGATGGGAATGTAGAAGCTAGGGGATAAGAGAAGGGGATAGAAAATTGATTAGATTAAAAGTGAAAAGGAATAAAGTAAGAGTTATAGTTGAGTGGATTGAGGCAGAAAAGAGAAAAATGGAAGAGAGCACTTTAAGAGAAAGATAAGAGCCATACCGGGTCAGACCAATATGTAAGCCACATAGACACTATGGGCTAAATTCACTAAGCAAACCGATCGGTTTGCGACCCCTTTGCAACCTGATTTTTCTCCGACCCAATTAACTAACCTCTGTGCTGATCCGTGCATGCAAATGAGGGGAAACGGCATGCAAAGTAGGAAGAACGCGATTCACTAACAAAATTCAGGCACACTGACTGGGCTGGCCAATCCAAAAACAAGCGACTGCTGAGGACTAGTCACTTGTGCAAAAATCCTGCTCAGCCCCGATTCTTCTGCCTTTTTGCCACCCTGATCAGCCCCGAATCCCCTGCCTTTGCAGCCCCTATATTCTCGTGCTCTACCTCTCCCCTCCCTGCAGTGTGAGCCTGTGGTTTTAACCCGCTTTAAACCCGCAGGTTAAAACCACGGGCTTGCGAGTTAAAGTAAAGTAAAAAAAAAAAAAAAGCACAGATAGCAAACGCATGCACCGACCATCTACAGGCAAAGAAGATGGTCTTTGCATGCGTTGGGATCACTTAGTAGCGATCTGTGCGGTCGGTGGGGAGGGTGTTCCTCCAATCGCCCCATTTGAATATTATCCTGTCGTGAATTGGTCGGTCACTAACGGGCAGGTTAGTGAATCGGGCCCTATGTAGTTCATAATCAGAACAGAAATATGTCTAAAACCTGCCTAAATAGGCACTTGGGTGACTTAAGACAGGTCGTCCAAGTGCTGATAATCTAAATGGGTTTTTAGACGTATCCAGAAACGTTTTAGGCCTCTGAATCCCGCTGTGCGCCCAGAGCTGAAAGGGGCGCTTTTGAAAGAGTGGGTAGGATATGGACTGACCTAGACTTACCGTATTTTTACGCATATAACGCGCGTGCTATACAAGATTTTACAAACACGGAATAAGCATGCGCATTATATCCGTGAGCGCGTTATATATATATTTTTTTTACATTGCTGATACATTCGGCGACACCCATATGCCAGGATCACGCAGTGTGGGACCACGCAGGCAGCCTTGTGTGCCACTCTGTCGCTAGAGAAGGGAAGAGGCAACCACGTCAGCCAACCAGGCAGGCAGCAGGCAGGACACAAGCAGCAGCCTTTGGAACCGGAAGCCGCTGAGAGTCCCGGAATGGCGGCCCTGACAAGAGAGTTAGCAGCTACGGCAAGGCAACAGCGGCTAGTTCCAGCCTCCCGCTCTCCTCCCTCCCTTCCCCCATGGCAGCGCTGGGCGGCACATTCGGGCTTCAGCCACCTCCACCGCCGCTCCTCTGACTCCCTTCGCCTCAGCCCCCGCAGCAGGCAGGACATGGAGGAACAGGCATGTCAAGCTGCGCTGGAGGAACTAAAATAAGGTACAGGGGAGAGGTTGGAGGGAGTTCGGGGGGGGCCTTGCCTGCCTTGGGGGGTGGGGGTGCCCTGTCTGCCTGCCTGCCTCGGGGTGAGGATGAGGAGTATAGGAGCAAAGAAATGCTAAAGGAGGAGGGAGCATAGGGACAGGGACATGGAATAATGCTGGAAGGGGTGGAATAAAGATGCAGAGATGTGATACTTAATGGAAGGGGAGGAAATGGTACAAATGGATAGTGAAGAAAAGAAAAAAGATGAGGAGCACGGTATACGCATGGGCGCGCTATAAGGAAATTTTTTACATAAATGCTTTGTTCCCGCGCGCTATACGCATGGGCGCATTATACACGTATGCGCGTTATATGCGTAAAAATACGGTAGTCATACTGCAGGGATAATCAAAAGTTTGACGAGGCTACCTGGACGGAACTTATGCATTGTGACTTAGGCAATCTAAAAACAGGTCTAAGTGCCCAGAAGGTATCCAAAGTGACCAGATAACCACTGCAGACACAAAGTACAGAGTCCCACACACTCCTCCAATGATCACTGACCTCCATTCACACCACCATAAAAATTGGAATAAAAATGTACATGTCTCCAGAAAATCAGCACCTAGCATAGGAATTACATTACATTAGATTGGTGTCTTCTATCCCGCCAATACCTTTCAGTTCTAGGCGGTTTACAAAAAGAATTGGCCTGGTAGCCTAGTAGAGCTACACAGAGGTGGCTTAAGTAGTCTTGGGGAGTGGGCTAGTGAACCATAGAGAGGAGGACCTAGGCCCATAAACCACTCTAACAACTGCATTCATGATGGAAAATGTGAATCCACCAAAACTTCCCAAAAAATCTACTCTACTGCCATATAAGTGGCACCTGCAGCCATAAGTATGTAAACTGCTTTGAATGTGGTTGTGTAACTACAAAAATTTGGTTTGCAAGTCCCTATCCCTTATTCTAGTAAGTGTCACAGAATACACTCAGCCCCAGACAAGTGATTTAAAAGGCCATGAGACTCCACTGTCTATTTAAATAGTTTTGAATATTATGGTGAGTCTGCCCCATCATCCTACACATTAAAATTATGGAGCAAGCAGTTTAAGTGGGGTAGAGAGTCCACTCAAGATGACCCTCACACTGGACTGCCTGTGGAAGCAACTTCCACAGAAAGGTGGTGGAGAGGAAAACGGTGACGGAGTTCAAAGAAGCGTGAGATGAACACAGAGGATCTAGGATCAGAAAATAATAGTAAATATTGAACTTAGGCCTGTACTGGGCAGACTTGCATGGTATGTGTCTGTATATGGCCTTTTGGTTGAGGAAGGGCTGGGGAGAGCTTCAATGGCTGGGAGGGTGTAAATGGGCTGGAGTGAGTTTTGACAGAAACTTCGGCAGTTGGAACCCAAGCACAGTATCGGGCAGAGCTTTGGATTCTTGCCTAGAAATAGCTAAGGAGAAAAATTTTTTAAAATTTAAATTGAATCAGGTTGGGCAGACTGGATGGACCATTCGGGTCTTTATCTGCCGTCATCTACTATGTTACTATGTTGTTTCTAAATGTACTAGAAAGTTGAGAATTTAATGTATTTTTCACTCCATAAGACACACTTTTTGCCCCCAAAAAGTGGGTGGAAATAAGGTTGCGTCTTATGAAGCGAATATACCACCCCCCTAGGCAGTAACTTTAAAATTGTGGAGGTCGGTGGATGACTGCCTGCTGATAGTCGGGGCCCGCAGCGCACAAGCGTATGAGAACCGAGGCAGCCATTCAGAAGTAGCAGTGTGCTTGTGCGTCACTGGCCCCAACATGCCAGTAATCAGCAGGCAGTCGTCCAGCGACGCACCAGCGACCGGCACAATTAGGAAGTGTTCAGGGCCCAGGCATTAGCGAGCTTGTGTGCCATGGGCCCCGACAAACAGCAGGCAGCCATCCACCAACCTCCACAATTTAAAAGTACTTCCGGGGGGCTGGGATGGAATTTAAAGGTGCTGGGGGGCTGGGACAGAATTTAAAGGTGCTGGGGGATATGAAAAAGTGATGATTGATTGGGGGGAGGCTGGGACGGAATTTAAAGGTGTCAGGTATATATTAGTGTACAATTTGGTTCAGAATATTTTTTTCTTGTTTTCTTTCTTTAAATCTGGGATACGTCTTATGGTGAGGTGCATCTTATGGAACGAAAAATACAGTAATTTTGGCAGACAGATAAATTTCGGTTTCCCAAATAGCTGAAGAAATGGGCATCTCAGCAGGTACAGTTTGGAAAGTAATTCATGAAAATCTGGGCATGTCCAAGGTCAGTGCAAGATGGTTTTAAGAATGCTGATGCCATTTCAGAAGGCCACAAGGCTCCATTGCTGTCAGAAGAACTTGGAATTGCTCTGTGAAGACCAAGTGATTTTTTTTTTCATTGTTTGGTTTGGAGATGAGACTTGTGTCTTTCACAGAGATTCTGAGTTCAAAATGGCTCCATGTTGAGTTTGTTGTATTGAACATCTGGATTAAATAAAAATATCTTCTGTCCATACTTTGACTCCTGACTTTAACTGACCCACAAGCATGTGTGCAGCCTAGTAACAATAATATTTATTATGGAGCACAGGTCAGGACTGGAAACACTTCCAGGAGACATAAAGGCAATACCACACACTTCAGTTCTCCACAGAAAATATGTTGACCACACCACTGTATCTGCTCTGAACCACTTTACTTGAACTTCAGAAAGTCATTGTAGATGGGATAGAACTTCAGTAGAAGCAGTGTTAACACAATGATCGCTTTTGCAGGAGTCAGTCAAGGAGGAAAACTTACAGCAGGCATGCTGTTTCTTCATGACAATACACCGGTGCACATGTCATGACAATCACAGACTGCCATCTGAGAATGTGGGTTTCAGCAGCTGAACCATCCACCCTGCAGTCCTGACCTGGCTCCCTTGGATAATTTCCTGTTCTAAGTTTTGAAGAAATCTCTCCATGGACAGTGGTTTTCAAGTGATGAAGACATCACGGAAGCTGTGACGTCCTGGTTTGAAGGTCAAACAGAAGAATTCTTTTCAAAGGGGTTAAAAGTCATAGCAGGAAAAGTAGATGAGGTGTATGGAGCTACTGGGGTAGATAAATTATTAAATACCCCTCAGAGTGCTTTATACTGAAGAGAAATGGGTTACAATCCATAAGTTGAAGATAAATAGACGTAGACAAAAGTAAGTTTCTTTGGCAAGGCCCACAGGATCAGGCTAGATCGGCTGTTCTATCACACTTTGGCCAAAGTAATTACACTTGTGATATGCAAACTAGAGTTTTGGGCATCCTGAGCTTGCAGCATCAAGTTAATCTGGTTTGTAAAAAATATTTTTTTCTTTTAAGGAAATTATGGGGCTCAGAAGTATTCTGATGTGGTTCAATTGCTTATTTTTTCTCAGACAGACTACAGTAATATTGTTTATTTAGGATATGCTAAAGGATTGCTTAAAAGATTACAATACTGCGGTGGGGGTAATTTTTTCCATCTTTAAATATGATAGAATTACACCATATTTCATTAAATTACATTGGTTGTCAGTAAAAGCAAGGATTTATTTTAAGCTTTGTGTTATGATTTTTAATATTCTATATGGCTAGGTGCCATATTATTTAGTGGAATTGATTTCATTACTAGCAGGAAGACCAGGTCATATTGTACGGAAGCAATTCCATTTTCAATTTCCCTCACCAAAGAGAATTAGATCATTTGTTCAATGGAAGGCATCCTTTTTATAAGGCTCCTTTAATTTAGAATGATCTCCCTATTTTACTAAGATCAGTAGGTCAATATACTGTTTTTAGAAAACTTTTAAAGACACCCTTGTTTATAAAAAATTACCTTGAAATTTATTATCTTCTACTGTTAATGTTCTATTTGTCATTCTATTATATTTAACTGGGTTTGTTCCTAGTAATAGTAATATAAAGGGGTTCTTTTATAAAGCCGCACTATTTGCTGTCGCATGGCAAACACTCCAATGTCCATTATTTCCCTATGGATATTGGAGTGATTACCTCAGCTTAAGCTGCTAGCATGGCTTTGTAAAAGGGGGGGAGGGGTGGTGTTGTTATCCACCATGAACTCGTAAGGACTTTGGTGAAATATAAATCACAATGTAATGTAATGGACGTATGGATATTCGCTACAGACAGATAAAAAGGAACACCCCGATGAAGAGCTTTATGTGTTAGTAACAAAATCTTAAATTGTACAATACTAAGCACACACAACATCACAATAATCTAACCTAGAAATCAACATATGCATGAATAAGAATGTGCAGCGTGAGCCAAATGTAGAAAAACTATAAAGTCAGAAGTCTGCTTTAAATTGTAGTAGATGAAATGACCATTCTCAGTCCAAAATGACTCGGAGTTATTATAAGTAATTAACCAATTGTAGAGGAATATTTGATACAGTAGGAGCTATAGAAGGACATCATCCAGCAATGGTTTTGTTGCGATTTAACATTAACTTATAATGGAGAAGCCAGATCTCAGCTGCTGATCAACAAGACTGTAAAGGTACCAAATCCAAATGGAGAAGGATAATAAAGTAATAAAGTATTATCTACATAAAAACAATACTAATGTCAAAACTTAGAAAAAGAAGGGCCAGCAGATTAATAAAAATATTAAATAACTAGTCTTTAAGTCCGTTACATTAACGGGTGCTAGAATAGATGTGTCTGTCTGTCTTTCTTTCTGTCTCTCTCTCTCTCTCTCCTTAGCCGCTTTCTGTCTGTCTTTCTTTCTCCTTGGCTGCTTTCTGTCTGCCTTTCTTTCTTTCTGTCTCTCTTTCTCCTTAGCCGCTGTCTGTATGTCTTTCTTTCTGTCTCTCTCTCTTTCCTTGGCCGCTTTCTGTTTGTCTTTCTTTTTCTCTCTGAATGCCAAGATTTTAAATAGATCTATGAATTATAAGATCTTTAGGATTAAAAAACAATCTTTTAAAATAGGAAGAACTGCAGCTTTTCTCCAAGATGTCTGTAATTCTTTCTTTCTTTCTTGTTCCTTGGCCGCTGTCTGTCTGTCTGTCTCTCTGGCCTCCTGTCTGTTTGTCATTCTTTCTGTCTGTGTCTCTCCCTGGCCTCTTGTCTGTCTGTCTGTCTTTCTTGCTGTCTGTCTCTCTCCCTGGACCCCTGCCTATCTCTCTCTGGCCCCCCGAGCAAACCAAGATTGCTGCCTGCCTCCAAGCACAAGTCCCTTTTCCCTCTCCCCTTCCACTTCCCTGTGCAGCAGTAGCAGCTGAATGCCTCGCAGCACCTCGAAGGACACCCTCCTGCCATTGCTCTCGCCGCCGCTCAAACTGCCACACGTGCCGCAAGCCACCATATGCACCGCAAGCCGTCACAAGTCAAACATGGCCACAGAGTCATACTGTCAGGGATCATGCCGTTGTAAGTGTGCATGCGCGCTTAGGGTTTTATTATAGAGGATAATGGGGAGGAGAAAGATGTTACAACAGGTAAAGAGCAATCACATAAAAATGATTTAAACTAGCTAAGCATCAGTCCTGCCAAATTACTATTTCAAAGACAAGATAGAAGTAAAGAACGATCCACTAGGTGGAATGTTGCTGATAGATCAACTGATATGTCAAACACCAGGCATCTGTGATTGCATATTAAGGCCCTTTTATGAAAGTTTAGCATGCACTGAACGCTTAGAAGCCCATAAGTATAGTGAATGCTAATACCATAAGGGCCATATTCTATGAGACAGTACCTCCATTAGGTGCCGCTAGACACCCTAATTGTAGCCACCTAGTGATGCCTAATTTTGGGATCTGTGCCTTTTATTTTTAATTGGCTTAATCGACATGATAATTGACCACGCCGGTTTTCAGCCAATCAAAAAAAAAAACCAACAAAACATTAAACATTGAGAGTTCGATGTTGAACTTTTAGGATGCCTAGTGATGCCTAAGTGGAGGCACCCTCTCACTCAAAGAGTAGGTGTGGTTGATTTAGGCATCATTAGGCATCCGACATAGGCGCCACCAAATTAGTCAAGTGAAAAGCCGGCCTAATGGAGCAGTGTTTATGTCTAGGACTATGTCTAGCGATGTCTAAATTTGCTTAAGCACCACTAGGTGTGGTTCTATAAATGACACCTAGCGGTTGATTGACCACTATGCTGAGAGGCACCTACAATGTAGGTACCATTTATAGAATCCATCCCTTAGTGCGCAATTAGGTCCTTTTACAAAGGTGCACTGTTGAGCAGTGCACACTGAATGCCAAGATTTTAAATGGATCTATGAATTATAAGATCTTTAGGATTAAAAAACAATCTTTTAAAATAGGAAGAACTGCAGCTTTTCTCCAAGATGAAGGAATTTATTTATTTTCTATACTGTTTTCCCAGGGGAGCTCAGAATGGTTTATATGAACGTATTCAGGTACTGAAGCATTTTTCTCTGTCTGTACTGGTGGGCTCACAATCTAATGTACCTGAGACAATGGAGGGTTTAGGTGGCTTGCCCTGGGTCAGAAGGAGCAGTGTGGGTTCAAATCCACAACGTCAGGGTGCTGAGGCTGTAGCTTTAACCACTGCGCCACACTCTGCCCAGAAGATAAACTTTGAGCAATCAAGCCAGTGAAAGAAAGCCTTCAGAGAGCAAAGGAGAAGGAATTGGATTTTCATAGCAGTATGCAATTTATCCAATATATCATTGAAGGGAGTTCAAAAGAAGACCACACTGAGAAAAGTGATATGAAGGGGTGCTGAAGAGTTCTCAACCCAACCAAGAAGATAATGACCTGGATATGGTTCAAATGATGTAAAATAATGTCAAAACATTGAATTTTGTTTCTGCAATTTTGTTTGTTCTGCAATTTGTTTCTGAATTTTGTTTGGCACTTAACGAAATACGATAACACTCTTTCCAGCCACAGTAACAAAATAGCGCTCAGAATTTAAGAAGTAGGTTGGTTGGGCTGAGAACTCTTCAGCACCCCCTCGTAGTTCATTTTGAAAATAAAACAAACCAGAACATTGAAATCTGATTTGTTTTGTTCTGAATTTCATTCCCAAGGTGATTACTGATGCTTAAGGATGATTTTTTCTGCACAGCCACATTCATAATTACAATTCAGAGCATCTTTCTGCAGATCCTTACTAAGGCCTAGATTCACTAAACAAACCGATCGTGTACAGATCGGTTTGCGACCCCTTTACGAACCCGACCCAATTCACTAACCTTCTTGCAGATCCTGTCTGCACCTGATCCGATCCACGAATGCAAATTAGAGAAATGGCATGCAAATCTAGCAAGGCAACAATTCACCAACATTTCTCAGGCACATCGACTGGGCTGGCCAATCAGAAACCAAGCAACTGGTGAAGACCAGTCGCTCACTCCTTTCCTGCTGTCTCACGCGTTGAAATACCAGCCCTGCAGCCCTGAAATTCCCTGCTTGCAGCTGACCATAGGATACGAAAAACTCCACTTTTTTTGTGTAGTGTGGGGCAGCCATGTATGCTATGTGGAGGAGCCATAAAATGCACTTAAAAAACTGTACT
This sequence comes from Geotrypetes seraphini, assembly GCF_902459505.1. NCBI lineage: Eukaryota > Metazoa > Chordata > Amphibia > Gymnophiona > Dermophiidae > Geotrypetes > Geotrypetes seraphini. The sequence continues at coordinate 86,719,049 of NC_047095.1, forward strand.
CTGCCTTTCCATTGTTACAAGCTCAGTCTCGTACTTGTGAGCCTGCTGAGTCTGTGGGGAAAAATGCTGCCCCGACCCTTCCCCGCAGTGCAGCTCCGCTTTAAAACCACGGGCTCGCACTGCGGGGAAGGGCAGCAGAGAGCAGGAGAGTCAGGGCGGGTTTCGTGTTCAGTTCCGTAGTCTGGCAGTTCCCCTCCTCTGCTTCTAGAGGCTGCAGCGAGTCCCCCTTTGCCTTGCTTGCCTGCCATTACTTCCCCAATCCTTCTCCCTTCTTCCGCTGGTGCAGGATAGCGGTGCATGTGGGATCGCACGTACAGCCATCAATGTGGTCTGTGCATGCGTCGCGATCGGTCTTCAGCAATCCATGAGATTGCTTGTGGGTGTGTTTACGATTAGTTGATTTGCATGGGAAGCCTTTAGTGAACAGAGCGGAACAGGATTGGACTCAGAAACGGAGCGGAACAGGATCGGACAGGTAAGATAGCTTTAGTGAATCTAGCCCTAAGACCCCACAGCCTTCTCATTAGTGTGTGGAAGAGTTAACTACAGGGAAGGAGAGGTTGAAAGCTAGGGGATGATGTACCCCCCCTCCGAAAATAAAACATTATAAAAACATCAAAAATATATTTATACAGAGGTAAAAGTAAGAATTGGAAAATAGGAAGCTATAATACCAAGGAAAAAGTCAGGGGTCACAGATCAAGGGGTCATGGATTTGAAATACTTCTGCCTTTCTGTGGCACAACAAAACAGTTGGTCGCCTCTGACCAACCTACGTAGCTAGACCTTCAAATTTAATGTTGCTATGGAAAGTAAAACGTGTAGAATAGAGATGTTTGGTGTTCATTAATTCACAGTTAATGCATTCATTTTACTGCAATCTTCACATCAATACATTATTTCTCAGAAATTAGAAACTATCAAGCTATAAATTAAAAAGGAATACTTATATATAAATATTTTTATTCTTTTCACAGTGTGTAATGACAGGTATTAGTTCCTGTGGATCAAAATCCAGCACTCTGGAGTTTATTGCCGGCTGATGAAAGTAAAAGCTCCGACGCACATAGAATTCCTTTGCTTTTCCTATGAGAATTCCGATGAGCGCCGGAGCTTTTACCACAGTAGCCGGTGATAAAAAATCCTTGATAATAGGAGGCCTACGTTGGCCATGGTTGCTTCGAATTCTTTTCACGGGAGTTTGTGGTTTCAACATTTCTCCTTAAAGAACTTTAATAGTTTAAAACATTTTTAATGCCGCAGACTCATTTGTATAAATTACTGATGGAATAAGAGGGTCTTTCTTGTGCTCCTTATATACTACCCGCAGTAGGAAACCAAACAGGGTCATGATGCATGACGAGTTTCTCACTTCATAAAGGCAGCACACTAATTGGCTTTATATGTATAACCCTCTGAATTATTGATGCACATGCGCTAAAATCAAATTTTGCATGCGTTTATTTCTGAAATGAATAAAAAATAACCAAAATCTGGCCACCTCTTTGAAATGATCCTTAAATGAACCACAATTTGGCCCAAACACATCCCAGGTATGCTTAGGGTTACCAGACATCTGGTTTTCCCTGGACATGTCCTCCTTTTCGAGGACATGTCTGGGGGTTCAGATGGCTTTTCAAAACCCGGCACTTTGTCGGGGCATTGGAGGGATTAAGTGACTTACTCAAGGTCACAAGGAGCAACGTGGGTTTGAATCCACAACCTCAGGGTGCTGAGGCAGTAGCTTTAACCACTGCACCACACTCAGTTTCTTGTAATGTAGCGTGTTTGTGGGCAGGGGATTATATATAGGCGTATAAGAACCTGAGCTGGCAGGGGTTCCCAAGCCCCGCTAGGTGAAGATCTCTCCATAGGCACCCAGGAACACCTGTAGTCAGCTCAGCAGTTGGCGGCTGCTTCCTAAGCTTCTGATGCTAATATCTATGTGCATACTAAGTTTCTGTGCATGTGTGAAAACTGAGCATGTGCAGAATACTGGTTTCGGTGAGTCAGGAAGCAACCACCAACTGCTGAGCTGAGCATAGGTGCTTCTGTGCACCTTCGAAGAGATCTTCAGCTGCCAGGTCTTGGGGATCCCCGCCAGCTACCGTAGCAGTGTTGGGTGGGCCAGAAGTTGCAGATCTGAACAAAAAAGATTTACCTTAACTTGGATGATATAGGCAAACATGGGACAAATGCGACTACAGTATATGAAATTACTTTGTTCTACAATTATTTGTGGTCAATTACTTTCTTGAGTAGGTTTCCTTATCAACACTCTGCCTTGGAAGTAGTTTTTTAGTTTTAATTTCTCTGGACCCTTCGTCCAGAGGACTGCTGTAGACTTTATCCAGTTGTAGTCTTTATCCAATAGGAGGCTTCTCTGAGCCTTCAGGTACAAAGTCCCTATATGAGGTCCCTTCCCTGATAGGGGTTCTCTATCCTGTGGTTTTTTCTGGGTCCCTCCTCTGATCCCCTCCGACTTGAGCTCATTACTCTTTCTTCCCTTGCATCTCTATAGGAAGAGTACTTTGAAGATTGCTTCTGCTACCCACAAGCCACCAGGAAGATCCTCACTAAGAGCTGAGGTGGGATTTGGTGTTGGGGGGTCCTCTGCTGTCATTGGGGGGGAGGGGGAATCAGGAGGGGGAAATAACAGATAATGGGCCTAATTTGAGGCTTGCTATCTGTGTTATTGCAACCAACAATGCAATTTTGTAGCATTGGGACTATTTTTTCCCAATGAGCAGGTGTTTGAAATGGCTGCTCCCTTTGGACATATAGATAGGCGTGTTTTCCAGTGTTCTTATACTTGTTTTACAAAAGTCTAGAGGGTTCATAAAAAAACAAAAAACATCTAAAAAGTGGCCTAAAATCGGTACTTGGACGATCAAAGACAAATCATCCAAGTACCGATAATCAAAGCTGGTTTTAGATGTATCTACAACTAGCTTAGGCCTTTCCCCTGCCTCTGAACGCCTAGAGTGAAAAGAGGTGTTTTAGGAGGAGGGGAAAGCGCAGGAGGTGGGCCAACTTAGACTTAGTTGTACAGCAAGTATAACCAAAGTTTAACGAGGTTGCCCAGTCGGAACTTATACGTTTTGATTTAGACCAAGTCAAAACAGGTATAAGTCCAGAATAGAGGCTGCTGAGCTGATCGCGGCTGCCACGATCAGCTTAGTAGCCCTGGCAATCTGCCCACCCCCACCGCAATGATTGTGGCAGGAGAAATGCCAAATCTCTGCCACAATCGTGATCCCCCTGACAAAACTGCGATCGCTGGCAAGAGTGATTCCAAGCCCACCTGCCAGCACCCCCCACCCCCAGAATCCCAAACTGGCAGGAGGGATCCTAAGCTCTCCTTCCGGAAGACAACCCCCCCCTGTGAATACCAGCAGGAGATATCAAGTTTCAAGTTTATTAGCATTTAATGAATCGCCTATACAAAGTTTCTAAGCGATGTACAAATTAAAAACCATCAGATGGTGGTTACATATATAGTTTTTACACATAAAATTTTAAAACAAACTATTGACATTTTAAACAATGGAAAAAGACAAACATGAATAAGAGGGAAAAGAGGGAAAAGTTACAATTCTTTGTATATTGAAATTAACAATTAAGGAAAAACACAATAGGGAATAATGGGATTGGAATGTTTACAGTCTTGGTCAAAATGTAAGGGGTTAATATAAAATATGCTATGTATCAAAGGCATCTTGAAACAGAAAGGTTTTTAAAAGTTTCTTAAAAGTTAAAAGGTCTTTTTCAATTCTAATAAAGTTTGGTAAAGAATTCCACAATGTTGGGGCCATAACAGAAAATATGTCGTTTCTTCTTGTGCCGATGATTTTCAAAGAGGGAATCGATAAAAGATTTGAAGAGGATGAACGTAATGAACATGATGTATTGTATGGAATAATAATTTTGGATATGAATTGTGGTTCATTAAAAAGTAATGTTTTATATACTAAAAGTATGATTTTAAATGTAATCCGATGGGAAATAGGAAGCCAGTGTGATTTAATCATTAGGGGTGTGACGTGATCGTATTTTTTTGCTTTATGAATTAATTTTATCGCTGTGTTTTGAATTATCTGTAGTCTTCTTTTTTCCTTCTGAATAATGTTGATCATGAGCGAATTGCAGTAGTCCAATTTGGAGATAATTAGTGAATGAATTAGAATATTGATAGATTTGGTCTCTAAGAATGTGGAAATGGAACGGATGAGGCGTAACCTATAAAAACATGATTTAACTATTTCACTGATATGTTTATTAAATGATAAATCTACATCAATGGTTATACCAAGGATTTTCAAATATGGTACAGATTCTAAAGGTGTATTGTCAAGAACGAACGGCAAAATTGGAGTTAGGTTTCCTTTCCAGGTGAAAAACATGGTTTTTGACTTTTGGATGTTCAAAGCTAATTTATTGTTGTTTAACCAATTTTTTATTTGTCCCAGTTTTTCATTAATCACTTTTATTTCGTCAGCTTTCTCTGGATTAAAGGGATGTAGAAGTTGAATATCATCTGCATATGAAAAAGATGTGAACCCTAGTGATTGTGAAATAGTTAGAAGAGGTGATAAGAAAATATTAAATAGAAGGGGAGATAGTATAGACCCTTGTGGTACGCCATATGTCGATGAATAAGTTGAAGAATAGACGTTGTTAAATCTGACTTGAGAAGTGCGATCAGATAGGAAGGAAGTTAGCCATTTTAAAACTTGACCTCCTACACCTAATGATTTTAGCCTGAATAGTAAAAGTTCGTGATCGATTGTGTCGAAAGCGGCAGATAAGTCTAATGAAAAAAGAGCTACAGATTTGTGGTGATCGAGGAAGTAATGAATATTTGTTATAAAGCCAATCATCGAATATTCCGTACTATGATGTTTACGAAAACCTGTTTGATTAGGGTGCAGAGTGTTTGAGGATTCAATGAAGTCAGATAATTGTTCGAAGACTAGTTTTTCTGTTAATTTCATTAAGAATGGTAAATTCGAGATAGGGCGGTAATTAGAAACTTCGTCTTGGTTAATTTTAAAGTTTTTTATTATTGGTTTAACAATTGAGGATTTCCAGGAAATTGGAACGGTTGCAGAAAAAAGACTATTTTGGATAAAAGAAAGAATAAATGGTCCAAAGAAGTTGAAAAATTTCTTTAGATAGAATGGGGGAATTTTATCTAATGGGGAACCTTTTAGATTAATTGTTTTTAGATATCTTTCTAATTCTCCTAAGGAGGGAGTTCTGAAATTTTCGCATTTAGCTGTTGGTATACTGGTTTTTGTATCGTCAAATGTAATTCCACTTGTTTTAAAACCTGCAAGATTTTGTCTAATGTTGGCTATCTTTTGGTAGAAATAGTCAGCTAATTCCTGAGCAGTTAGAGTTGGTTTTTGATTGATTATTTTAGCTTTTGTATCCGGACTAATAGTTTTTAAAATTTTAAATAAGATTGATGTATTTTTTGCTTTTTGAATTTTATTGGTGTAGTATGATTTTTTTGCCTGGTTAATTTTATTTTTGTAAAGAAGAGCATTGTCTTTAAATTGTTGAAGGTTAAATGGAGATCTGGAGGAACGCCATTTCCGTTCTGAAGCACGAAGCCCTCCTGCCAAAGACGCACCCCGAACCTCCCGTCCCTCTCAAATACCAGCAGAAGGGATCCCAGGCCCTCCTGCCCATGGAGCACCCCATTTGACCCCCTTGAATGCCCCCTGAACCCCCGAATGTCCCCCTGAATCCTGAACTAAACTAAACCTTAAGTTTATATACCGCGTCATCTCCACAGAAGTGGAGCTCGACACGGTTTACAGGAATTAAAAATAAAGAAAGGAACTCCAATGGAAGGAAGGAGGGCTTGGTAAACAGGAAGGAGAGGGGGGGAGGGAGGGGGAAGTTACATTTTGGAGAAAAGCCAGGTTTTCAGATGTTTTCTGAAGTGTTGGAGGGAGGTCGAACTCCGAAGATGGGCAGTAAAGCTGTTCCACAGCTCGGTGATCCTGAAGAGGAGGGATGTTCCAAGTTTTCCTGTATGGGAAATGCCATTTAGAGAAGGGAAGGATAGTTTGAATTTCTGAGTGGATCTGGTAGAATGAGTACTCGAGAGCCAAGATAGAGGAAAGAGGGGAGGAAGGATGCCGTGAAGAGATTTGAAGGTAAGACAGGCGCATTTGTAGCGAACCCTGAGGAAGACTGGGAGCCAGTGAAGCTTAGACAGAAGCGGGGAGACATGGTCGAATTTGCCTTTTGCGAAGATTAGTTTAGCTGCGGTGTTCTGAATCCGTTGAAGTCTGATAAGACTTTTCTATGTTAGGCTTAGGTAGATGGAGTTGCAGTAATCAAGTCTGGAAAGAATGATGGATTGGACAAGGACAGCAAAATGTTGCTGGTGGAAGCAGGATCTGACTTTCCTTAGCATATGAAGATTGAAAAAGCATTTTTTTACTAGGGAGTTGATGTGGTCGTTAAAGGACAATGTAGAGTCAATGATGATTCCCAGAACTTTGCTAGAGTGCTCAAGCTGCAGATTGGTGCCAGAGGAAAGTGGGATGAGGGAGGGTAGATGATCCAATTTCGGGCCAAGCCAAAGAAGTTTTGTTTTGGTCTCATTTAGTTTCATTTGAACAGTGAGAGCCCAAGATTGGAGATTTGTTATGCAAGTTGAGATGTTATCAGAGAGGTTGGTGAGGTTAGAGTCAACCCCCCCCCATACCCAGACACCCCCTAACTTACCTGAACATTGGCTAGACAGACTAGTCCCAAGTCCTCGGAATGGCAGGCCTAGGGCCTGATTGGCCCATGTGTCTAAGGCCCCACCCATAGGAGGGGCCTTAGGTGCCTAGGCCAACCGGAATTTGCCCAGTTACCTGTGGGTGGGGCCTTAGGCACATGGGGCCAACCCATCCCAGTTACAGAATCCTGCTTTTAGGTGAAGGACTGGCTCCTTCTTCGCCTAAAAGGTCTGGGTTTGTGCGTTTGGGACTTGGGCAATTTTTGGGTCGGGAATGTGATGTAGGCATAGATGTAGTGACAGTCTGGGCCATTAGATTGCTGAATGTGCAGATAGGCCATTCTAAAAAAACTCCCTCAATTTGGACGTTTTTTTGAGAATGGACATTTTCCCTGCTGCTGACTTCAGCGTCTACTGACTTAGGCCAAAAGGGGACTTAGACATTTTTTTTTATTATGCCCCTCTACATGTTTAGCAGAGTCTTTTGTAAAAGAGTAATTGAGCATGTTCTGACCTAAACATCTCAATTCTAATCTCCCTCTCCTTTTTTTTTTTTTTAAATTTGTAAATGCATTTAATGCACAAAGAAAAATAATTTACATATACCGCCCCGTACATTCCAGTGTACTTCAAGGGAGTCCTAACTAGATACCAAAGAGACGAACAATTTCATGATATGTCAATTATGTGCAGACCTAATGTCAATTATGTGCAGACATAATTAAACCCTAATAAATCTCCCCAAAAAAGAGTCAGACATAAGTCTTACTAATTGTCCTGACTCAATCTGGTTTTATTCAAAATAAAATTCTCCAACTGCATGGGGGTCTAATAAATCATAAGAATTATCACCATAGGAAAAACAAGGTTCCCAAAGCTATAACCTTAGGAATCATTTTACAAAGCCATGGCAACGGCTAGTGCTGCGGTAATTGATCCGATACCCATAAGTATTTAATAGGCTTTGGAGTGTTTGCCTCATGGCAGTTACTACTGCAGCATTGTAAAAAAAAAAAAAAAAAAAAGGGGGTGTTAGCTTTAAGCTGCAGGAAAGCCTTCCTTTTTAATTGAGTTGGCTTGGAAACATCAGGAAATATTGTTACAGACTGGCCACAAAACAACATATTTTTCTTTGGAAAATAAGATTTCAAAACTAACATCTTTTGAGTTTCTATTTGAAAAGAATATAATAATAGCTATACTGGGTCAGACTGATGATTCTTATAACCCAGTATCCTGCTTAAAACAGTGGCCACTCCAGGTCACACGTACTTGGCAGAAACCCAAATACAGTGATACATTGGAATCTGAACTTAATCCGTTCCAGAACCCTGTTCGAGTTCCAAAGTGTTCGAGTTCCAAGACAATTTTTCCCATTGAAAATAATAGAAACTGGATTAATCCGTTCCTGGGTCCCACAGACTCAAATTTTAACAGGAAATACACTAGATTTTAAGGTAAAATATTAACAAATATTCCAAAGCAGCATTCAGATTCTGGGGCACAAACACACATATACAATGTGCAGGGCATTCGGATTCCAAAGCAGAGTTCGGATTCCAAGACAAAATTTACTACAAAAAAAAGTTCAGATTCTAAGTCATTCAAGTTCTGGGGTGTTCGGATTCCGAGGTACCACTGTAGTAGTAACATTTCATGCTTGTACCAATCCCAGAGCAAGCAGTGCCTGTCTCAATAGCATACTATGGATTTTTCTACCAGCAACTTCTCCAAACTTTTTTTAAACCCTGATATGCTAACCTCTCTTACCACATTCTCAAGTAACAAATTCCAAAGCTTAACTATTCTTTGAATGAAAAAAATTATTTCCTTCTATTTAAAAGTATTACCATGTAACTTCATTGAGTGTTCCATAGTCTTCTTTAAACCTTTGAAACTAGAAGAGTTGCTCTTTTAATGATTACTTCTTGGTAGGATTCCAAAAATTTAGTCAAAATTAGAATCAAAAGCCCCCTCCTGATAAAGCCCCAAGGAAGATAATATAAATTACTTATATTCCCAGATTCCTTAGATAGCTGCAAAACATATTTCAAATATTCTGAAATAACTTTAGGGGCCAAGCACAATTTAATAAACACAGGTTTTGTGCTCTTGAAATATTCTCCAGATTTTCCAATATGAAGGTGAATCACCAAACTGCCTTTAGTAGTGGCAGCTATTACTGCTTGACATGATTCAACTTTCTGTACCCTTTGTTCAGTCTGGTTAATCTTTTATTCTTGATCAGCAAACTTTGCTTCTGTTTCTTCTATAAATTTACCTAATAACAATAAATTGTACTGAAGCTTTTTCTCTTTCTTTGTTATCACCAATATAATATCTTTTATAGAAGCTTCAGCTGACTTAGAAGAAACAGCTGAATCATTAGAAACCTTTAAGGCAACAGAAACTGAAGATGGTAGTCTTATATTGTTAGATAATTGTAACCCATGGCTAGAATTTGAAGATGGGTAAGGAGTGAATCTGCCTATGGAAGCTGAATCTTGAGTCTTTGATTAGGAAAACTACTTATCTCCCTTATTTCAGCTAGTTGTGGGGGGAAAGGTTCTGCCCCTGATGAGTGGGAAGCTTCAAGAGAGTACTACTCACAGTTATTGCTAGAAACAATGCCATTTGTTGAACATATTGGTCCATTGGTCCCTTAACAGTACCTGAATTAACAATCGAGTTCTTCCCTCTTTTATGTTTCCCAATAAGCAAGGAGCAGAGTGGCATGCTCTGCACTTGCTCCAAAGGGGCAGGACCTGCCCCTTGGTCATACCCCTTCAGGCATGCACCAACAGGCATGCGCTATGGTAGGGACACCTGGAAATAGCTGAGTGGTAAGGCTTCGCAGATCATTACACACATCAGCACCAAGTGAGTTCCTCAGTGCCTGTTAGGTTCTCTCTCACCAAAAGATGGAAGGTTTTCCCTCAAATCCAATCTCAACTCCTATTTAAAAATGACCTTTATGTACATACTTATGTGCTACACCCAGTATATGTTAATTACTCCAAGAAACAGTTTTTTCTAGGCATATATTGACTGTATGCATCATGTCCTATATGTATTATACACATATATTAAAAGTTTTATACAAAAAATATATATATTGTAACCCGCAAGCTCAGGGCAATGGGTCCAGGACTGCGGGAACAAGGATTATGCCCTTGTGAGCCGCGGAAGGCTCCACAAGGAAGGGAAAAAGCAAACTAGTTTAGAATAAGGATTTTGCCCACAAGTCAGGTAAGTTGTTTATGAAAACCAGGACTGGATTTATTTGAGTTGCCAAACAGTGAAACCAAAAACATAAATAATTTGTCAGGACTTTTCACCAAGCAATCCAGCCTTTTTCAAAAAACAAAACTCAATTTCAATATCATACCCAATAAAAGTTTCAAATTCAAATAGCAAAAGGGCTCTGTATTTATCAATGAGCCTCAGCTTCAAAGTTCTTTCAAAAAGAAAACAGTCTCTTTCCTTTGATAGTACACTTGGACTACTGTCAGTGACACAGCACTGCACTCCTTCAGCAATTGAAAATGCTAACCAGGTGGTGTGCTCCACGTGTTGTAATATTGCTACAAAATAGAGCCCTCTATCCCACCTCAAAACGTGGGGCTAAATCCCCCACCACACTGGCTGGATAAAGTGTAACACCAAAAGATTAACAAATGTCAGTTTTACAGTCTCATACTCCTGTGCTTCTCTGCTTCAGCTTCAGCAGGGCAAAAACACATCCTCAAAAGAAAAATAAACCAAACCTAGATCACTGTCCAAAGCATAAGTAATTGATATACTCTTTAGGCAGATTTTGTACTTGTCTTGGAGAGACACACTTCCATGTGTTGAAAATCTGATTGAACCTCTGTGCCTGGTTCTGATTCTAATTCCATGGCTTGTGGAACTTCAGAGAGGTCAGGAGTCATCTCAGTCCCAGCTTCAACAATCTCCATGCATTCTGGGGTTTGTTGGTCCTGCAGAGCTCTTAGTCCTGAGCTAGGCTGCCAGTACATTTCTTGTGACCGTTCTCCACCTATCCAATTCTCCCTCTGCCTTTCCAACTGCTCAGACCTGAGATTAAGGAACTTGCAGCCCCGCCCAACCTTCCCAGGTGCATAGCATTTCCGGTCACAAGACCTGGGAAGTTGAGGGGGAGGGGAAGTCTGAAGCTCAACCCCCAAGCTCCCTCTGCTGGCTTTAGTAGGAATAGCAGGCAAAAAGGAAAACTGTTCTTTAGCTTGAGCAGAATGGGAACTAACTGCTCTTGGCATGGGCCTTATACTAGGGTCAGTCCTAGCAGGCCTACCTCGCATACCACAATATTGAATGCATAGCCCTATATTTATGTCCACATACATATATACTATTCTAACATGTACTTTGCACTTAATTTATGGTATAAAATTTACTATACTGCCCTTCTTGGGGGCATCATAAGGTAGTCTACACTACAATAAAATAACATATTAGAAGGAAAGGAACACTATAATTGCATAGGATAGAGTCAATCATACAACAAAAGAAATGAACTAACATGTAAGTTTAGGCTTTAGGGAGACAGGAGAGCCATGGGTCAATGGATCCACAGGGTCTCCAAATGTCCTTTCACATGTCTTAAGGGCAAAATGTAATTTGTTCCATGGAGCTGGTGACATATTTGCATATAAGTGCCAGTATTCTAGTAATTGACCTGTAATGGAAGGGAAGGAGTGGCCTAGTGGTTAGAGCTGCAGCCTTAGCACCCTGAGGTTGCGAGTTCAATCCAAGTGCTGCTTCTTGTGACCCTGGGCAAGTCACTTAGGGCCTCTTCTATTAAACTGTGCTAGCAGTTTCTAGCATGGGGGAGCCACGCTGAATGGCCCACGCTGCTCCCGATACTCATAGAGTTGCTATGAGTGTCGGGAGCAGCGCGGGCAATTCAGCATGGCTCGCTGCGCTAAAAACTGCTAGCGCAGTTTAATAGAAGAGGGGGTTAATCTCACCATTGCCCCAGGTTAGATTGTGAGCTCACAGGAACAGATAAGATAAATGCTTAGAGTACCTAACTACTATTGAATATAAAAAGGTGGTTAATAAATCCAAATAAATGAATAAAATATACAAACACATACTCACATAAATAATAATAATCAGGATAAATGCTCTTCTATCTTTGATGGCCATTATTTACAGGTAGGAATGAACATAAGAATAGCCATTGTGGGTTAGGCAGGGGTAGGCAATTCCGGTCCTCGAGAGCTGGAGCCAGGTCAGGTTTTCAGGATATCCACAATAAATATGCATGAGATAGATTTGCAGTACATGCAAATCCATCTCATACATTTTCATTGTGGATATCCTGAAAACCTGACCTGGCACCGGCTCTCGAGGACCAGAACTGCCTATCCCTCGGTTAGGCCAATGGTCCATCTAGCCCACAGTGGCCAATCCAGGTCACAAGTACCTGTCAAAAACCCAAATAGTAGCAACATTCCATGCTACCAATCCCAGGGTACGCATTGACTTCCCCCATTTCTGTCTCAATAAACGCCATTGGGTTGACATTAACAATTTAACCACTCAGAAGAGGCTCCTGCACAGTTAAAATCGTGCTGAGCACGTTGGAAGCAGATACTCAGCAGCTTTTAATTGAATGGCACTGCTGGATATCCACACTGACCATTTTTGCCCTCGCCAACTGGGCCAGAGTATTCATGGGGCAGAGTCTGGGTGGAGCTAAGAGTTATATGCAGACCTGCAATATTCCATGCCAGTGCCCCACATAGCTAACCAGGCAAGTAGGACCACATAAATGACTAAATAAAGATTTTCTTCTGCTGGCTGAATATTGACCCCTTTAAGTTACTCAGTTTGGGCACAAGCATTTACACCATATATTCATATATACCCAGCTTCACAGTGCCTTCATAAAAGACTCCAATTAGGCACCTTGTTGGTGTCTAAAAAAAGCCATTCCTTCATTGAATTGGCCTTCACAAGGGTAATTTTGAATCTGCTTGCTTGCAGGCCTATGAGTGCCTAATTGTTAAAAGAAAAACTCCTCACAGAGATTTATATTAAAATAGCTAGTGTTGTCGGGATCGCTTGGACCACATATCTCAAGTCAGCCAGCCATGACCCTACTCACAGTGAATCCTTTTATCAATTGCCTCTAAAGTATTAGCCAGCCAATTGTTACCAAAGTGCTTTTATCAGGAAATAATTTGCTTCACCTGTAGTGGCATAGCGAAGGTAGGAGGAGCCCGGGGTGGATGCGCCTCCCCCCTGCCCTCCTCTCTGCCCCCGATCTTTCCACATCAACCTCCCAGCATCCTCTTCTCTGCCCTCCCTTTCCTTCTGCAGCCCCATGCCACACCCGTGCCCTCCCATCCGACCCCCCGTAACTCTTTAAACACAGGTTCTCCAGCCTGCTGCTCACGTTGGCATTGGTTTTTCCTCCGACGTCACTTCCTGGCCCTGCGGCCTGGAATTGGTTTCAGAGGGAGCCAGGCATGCGCGAGAAGCAGGCTAGAGTAGTTGCTCATGCTGGTGAAGGTTTTAAAGAGGTACAGAGGGCAGGGAAGGGAGGGTGTGAGCATGGTGTGATGGGGCGTAGAGATGCTAGCGACCCCACCAAGACGGTGCCCGAGTCGGACCGTCCTCCCGCCCCTCCTTACTACATCACACTTGTGAGGGGAACATTGTGCCATTCATTTGTCTAATGCAGGGCTGCCCAAGTTCGGGCCTCAAGATCTACTGGCAGGCCAGGTTTTCAGGATATCCACAATGAATATGCATGAGAGAGATTTGCCTGCACTGCCTTCTTGGTATGCAAATCTCTCTCATGCATGTTCATTCTGGATATCCTGAAAACCTGGCCTGCCAGTAGCTCTCGAAGACGGGATTTGGGCAGCCCTGGTCTAATGTGATTCCCCTGGTTTTATTTCTTTAACTGCTTGCACTCTAAAAGTGTTCTTGGTGCTGATATTCTTTCTGATTGTTCAAGCAGGTCTTTGAACTATTAGTTTGTCCATAGATTCTTATAAACTAAACTAAACCTTAAGTTTATATACTGCATCATCTCCATAAAGATAGAGCTCGGCACGGTTTACAGGTAAATTCAATGAGGGAAGGACATAATAAGAAATTAGAGGTTATGAAGAGGATAGCTAACTTTACATTTTAAATAGATAGCTTTATGTTTTGGAGAAAAGCCAGGTTTTCAGATGCTTTCGGAATAATTGGAATGAACCTAGGTTCAGCAGCGGGGCAGGTTGTTCCAAGCTCAGTGAATTTAAAGAAAAGGGATTTCCATAATTTACCTGCATACACGACGCCTTTTAACGAGGGGAAAGATAGTTTGAGTTTGTGGGCGGACCTGGTAGTGTCAGGTCTCAAAGAATTCCAGGATAGTGCAATTAGGGGAGGAAGAATGCCATGTAGGATCTTGAATATTAGGCAGGTACATTTAAAGTGAATCCTAGAAATCACCGGAAGCCAGTGAAGTTTTGACAGAAGTGGGGAAACATGGTCGAATACATATGACCATAGGAGATGCTAAGTCAGTAGTTTTGTTAGCACAAATGACCCTTTATTATTTTATTAGCTGCTAGGTCAAACCATAAAAGCAATAGGTGACCTTATAATAATAATAATAACAGCTTATATACCGCAATACCTTATCTGTTGTTCCATCCTTTGATGAAGAATTCCTTCCTTACAATGGTGAGTGGTCTCTTTCCTATGAACCAGAATGAATTTCCTTGGAGGGGTGGGCGCAAACTCAACATGGGTGAACAGTGAGATATAGATCTGAGCTGTGCTAGTTACACTGCTATTGACAAATCATGCCTTAAAGTGCACCTGATAATGGATTTCTAAGTAAATAGTTTGCAACAGCTGTCATACATCATGAATGACACTTTAAACTCAATTGGATCAATATTCAAAAGCACTTATGTTAACAATAGCAGTCGATAAACACTTAGGATCAGAAGCCCTAGATATAATGTGGAGCTCTTGAGTGAAAAGGTCAATATGTGCACCCTTTTCCCATCCCTGACTTGTCTCTCTCCTTCATCTTTTCCCTCCTTCTCTTTACCTCTCTCCTTCCCCTCTTCAGGCAGTAGCAGTAGGCCATAGGCCTTGGTAAAATGGCACCGCAGAGAAACTTCAAGAACTTTCTAGAACTTTCCATAAATATAAATATAAATAGTAGTACAGTATAACTTTAGAGATCTTAAGCCCACCAGCTCAGTTCATTTCCAACTGCCTAAGTAATAACATATCTGCACTGTTTTAGAATTTAGATGGTATTTTTTAGATGGCAAGAGCATAACAATTAACCCTAGAGAATCCACAGAGAAGAAAGTCCAAGACATACCAAAGAAGCACTGTGGAGAAACGATGTTCCTGATATGGATTTTATTAGAGAATCAACATAGCAATCCACATAAAAACCTTCAGGACCCAGTCCGCTGGAAGTGTTGGACCCAACAGTCCGTGTTTCGACATGAATGTCTTCTTCAGGAGTCCCTGTTAGTCTTGGGGTGGAGGATGTGTGGAAAAGCTAAACAATACAAATGTATGAGGTGAGAACCTTGCAGATCTCTAGGCCAAATACAGCTCGTGTCTACGTTCATCTGCATCCATCATTCTTCGCTTAGTCTGAAGAAAGGCTTGTGGCCTGTTTTCTTTGGACTAAGTGAAGAATGATGGATGCAGGCGAGCGTAGACATGAATTGAACACAATACTCCAGATGAGGTTGCACCATGGAGTGATACTGGAGTATTATAATATTCTTAGTCTTGTTAACCATCCCTTTTTTAATAATTCCTAGCATCCTGTTTGCAGTTTTGGCTGCTGCAGCACATTGGGCAGAAGGTTTCATCGTACTGTCTACGATGATACCCAGATCCTTTTCTTGGGCACTAATCCCCGAGGTGGACCCTAGCATGAGCGGATGTCCTGCCCGACGAGAGAAGGTAAATATAGAAACATAGAATATGACGGCAGAAAAGGGCCGGCGGCCCAAGTCTGCCCAATCAAGATCCCTCCCACCCTCGAGAAAGTATCCTCTATTATACCCCTGTAGCGACCACATCTGTTTGTCCCATCGCCTCTTGAAGTCTAGCGTGCTATTGGCCTCGACTACCTGATATTGAAGACCATTCCATCTATCAATCACCCTCTCGGTAAAGAAGTATTTCCTGGTGTCCCCATGAAATCTTCCTCCCTTAAGTCTTAGCGGATGTCCTCTTGTCACTGTGGGACCCGTAAGAGTAAAGATTTCCTCCTCCTCCTCGATGCGGCCCGTTATGTATTTGAAGGTTTCTATCATGTCCCCCCTTTCTCTGCGCTCCTCGAGCGAGTATAAGCGCAGCCTGCTCAGACGATCTTCATATGGAAGATTTTTGAGTCCTGAGACCATCCTTGTGGCCGTTCTCTGAACCGACTCAATTCTACTCACATCCTTTTGGTAGTGTGGCCTCCCAAACTGGACGCAGGTGCGGTCTCACCATGGATCTGTATAACGGCATTATAACTTCAGGCTTTCGGCTGATAAAGCTTCTTCTGATGCAGCCAAGCATTTGTCTAGCCTTTGCTGAGGCTTTCTCCACCTGATTTGCAGCCTTCATGTCTACACGGATGATTACTTCTGTCCCTTTCTGCTTCAGTTCTTGTTAATTTTTCTCCATTTAAGGTGTATGTAGTGCAAGGATTCCCGCTACCGAGATGCATCACTTTACATTTTTTGGCATTGAAATTTAGTTGCCAAGTACTGGTCCATTGTTCTAGTAAAAGTAGGTCTTGTTCCATAGTGTTTTGCGCGGTTGCACAGTTAGGTTCTGTTGCTCGGCCAACAATGTTACACAGTTTAGCGTCGACGGCAAATAACGCAATTTTGCCTCGAAGTCCTTGAGTCAGATCTTTTACAAAGGTGTTAAATAGCATCGGTCCCAAGACCGAGCCCTGCGGTACTCTTGACGTTTCTGAGAGAGTACCATTTACCATCACCCTTTGAAGTCTGCCGCTGAGCCAATCTTCTACCTATGCAGTCAGCGTTTCTCCTAGTCCCATCGCGTTCATTTTGTTCAATAACCTGCGGTTTGGAACACTATCGAAAGCTTTACTGAAGTCCAAGTACACGATGTCAAGGGACTCCCCCCCCATCCAGTTTTTTTGTTACCCAGTCAAAGAACCCTATCAGGTTGGATTGACAGGACCTACCCTTCGTGAAGCCATGTTGGTGGGGGTCCCTTAATTTTTCCTCATCCAGAAACGTGTCTAATCTGTTTTTGATCATTGTTTCCATTAGTTTACACACTATTGATGTGAGACTTACAGGTCTATAGTTCCCAGCCTCTGACTTACATCCCTTTTTCTGAAGCGGAATAATGTTGGCAATTTTCCAGTCCAAGGGAACTCTTCCCTTGCTAAGGGAAAGATTGAAAATCTCGGCTAACGGCTCCGCCAGGACATTCCTCAATTCTCGAAGAACTCTGGGGTGTAGATTATCCAGGCCCATAGCTTTGTTAACCTGAAGGCGGGTCTAGGGGTCCGGATTTTCCAGACAGAAAATCTGGTAACTCTACTGCATTCTCAGAAAGAAACCATCATACTAAAAAATTTAAGTACTCGCAAGACAACTGACTTGTAGAGAATTTCTCTCTCCAGGGCTGCCTCAAGGGCTGTGGGAGCAGTACAGCCACACAGTGCGCAGTTGTTTAGGGACACAATTACACTCAGGGCTGGATTCTCAAAATTTACCAGTAAAATCTGACAAATTAATGTAGTGGCCATAGTGGGAACAATTTGACTTTTACAGGTGATTCTCAGATTTCTGAGCTCCCCATTTGCACTATGCCTGCAGTCTTGACTTCTATTCCTCACATCAGCATGTGTGACGTCCACTAACCCAGCTTCAGCATGTCTGCACTAAGAAGAAATCTGCCACGCTATCTGTGGGGTTGGCTTCCAGTGCTTTAATCCCAGAGTTATATGAAGCAGAATCCCATTCTAGATAGTCAGAAGAGGATAAAGGCATGCAAATTATATGCATGCTATTTGTGCAGAGAATCACCGGTAAAGAGGGGGGGGGGGAGGAACTGTGCTTAGCACTTACTTGGAAGAGTAATTGCTAGGTACAGCTCCTCCTTCCTGTTAAGGCTGCTCTCCCTGCCCCAATCAACTGAGCCGCAGGTCTCCAAGAGTCCTGCCAGCTCAGCTGATTGACCGGCAGGAAGAGCAGCAGAGGGAATGTTCCCCCCTCCCACTGATAACCCTTAGTCTGCTGCTGCCCTGCCCCACCCCACACAAGATTGGCAGGAGGGATGCCCACTCTTTTCTGCCCCATCAACCCCCACCCCCCAATGATCCCCCAACAAGCCCCCGCCCCCCTGTACCTTTAAGATGAAGGATGGTGGGAGGGATACCCACGCCCTCCTGCTACCGGGGTCCCCCACTCCCCAATGACCCACGCCCACCCGAACCCCATACCTTTAGGATGAAGACTAGCAGGAGGGATGCATACTCCCTTTGTCTGGATGCACCAGGGAGGGACCTAATGCTCTGATTGGCCCAGGCACCTAAGGCCCCCTCCTATGCTTCGTTCCTGGCTTGCTAATTGCTCCTGCCCATTTCCCACCACCAGTCCCACCTTCCTCTGGTTTTGATCTGAAACTAAAAAACTCTCCCAAGGAGAATGTGGCGCAGTGGTTAGAGCTACAGCCTCAGCACCCTAAGGTTGTGGGCTCAAACCCCACACTGCCCCCTGTGACCCTGGGCAAGTCACTTAATCCTCCACTGCCCCAGGTACATTAGATAGATTGTGAGCCCATTGGGACAGATAGGGAAAATGCTTGAAGTACCTGTGTTAAACCACTTTCGGTGTGGTTGTAAAACTACAAAAAAGCAGTATACAAATCCCTTTCCCTAATCAGCTTTTTTCTTCAGCTCATTTTTCTCTTCCATTAGAAAAATAAATATAAAACCAGGCAATGATGACACTGGAAGGGAAATTGTAAGGACACGCTTTAATCAGCTGAAAAATGCCAGTATGCTTACCTGATATTATTAAAAACTCTACGACCTATTTACTTTTTTCAGTCATTCTGGCAATGTAATTACTTTCCTTACCAATTGCTTGGATTTTATGAAGTCTATCTCCATATTTAGAGTTTGTCCCTGCACAGAATTACCATGAGTACCTAGATTCTAGGGCTGCATGCCTGCCTACAAAGCCAGGGTGAGAACTACTTTCTTTTCAAATGTAGGGTAAGAAAACGGAATGCTGGAAGTGGGGCAATGATGGAAGGATGAAGAAAAGCGAGAGTGGTGCAGTCACTACATCACCTGCCTTTCTCCATTGAGTCAGCGTTTCTCTGCTCTGAACCGAATGTGAGTGATGGGATACAGGAAATTTAAATTAGTAATGAAGCAATGTATGTGCATCTATAGATTTCTAATTTTCACTGATAGAATTTTAATTGCTTCCCCTCTCCCCGCCCCGCCGAAACAATGCTTGGATAACATGATCAAAACATTTTTTACTAAATTCTAATTTAAGCATCACAGTTGCATTTTTTATGCCAATGTCCCCTTTAACTGTTACATTTCTAAAGTTCTTGCTGTAACTCACTGGTGTAGTAAGGGGAATGCGGGGGGGGGGGGGGAGAGGGGCGGTCCACCCTGGGCGTAAACTTTGTAAAGAGTGCAGGCACCCATCCCCCGCCGCAAGCATGTGCCCCTTCCCTTGTACCTCTTTAATTTTTCCTGCATGAGCAGTATTACAAACTTGCTGTCTGTGTTGGTGTCGCCTCTCTATGATGTCACTTCCAGGCCCTGCGCCTAGGAAGTGATGTCAAAGGGCTAGCTGACATTGCGGGCAGCAAGTTTGCGCTGTTGTTCTCGCCTGGAAAATGTAAAAGGTACAGGGGAAGGGAAGAGGGGGGGGCAGAAAGGAGTGGGGGTTGGAGCAGAGAATAGGGAGAGGCACCACCTACCCTTACTACCCCACTGCTTTAGCTTCCTCATTCAGCCTCATGTTCACATGCCCCTTCTTCTTTAAGCATACTATCCGGACCCTTGTCCATATCCTCGTAACCTCACGCTTAAACTACTGCAATTTACTTCTAACAGGTCTCCCCCCTGAACTGTCTCTTCCCCCTGCAAGCTGTGCAAAATTCTGCTGCACGACTCATCTTCTGCCAACCCTGCTACACTCACGTTATCCCTCTCCTGAAATCACTTCACTGGCTCCCTATCCACCTTTGCATACAGTTCAAACTCTTATTGCTAACGCAGCCCCTCAGTATCTTTCCTCTCTTGTCTCTCATTATATGCCTCCCTGAGAACTCCATACCTCAAATATGTTATCTGAATCCTTCTCCTCCACTGCCAATTCCACAATTTGTTCTTTCCACTTGCTGCCCTGGATGCCTGGAATAGACTACCTGAGTCCATGCATCATGCCTAACATGATCATTTATTTTTTTTCATCAAATTGGGACAGCTACTGATTTTCAGTCCTGCCCCCAATCCTGCCTTAGCCCCACCCACAATCCCACCCTAGCCCCGCCCCCAATTTATTCCATTTATTTTTCATGTACACACAATATCTTATTAATTCATAATGGTAACCATAAAATTAAAAAAAAAAACACAAAGCACAGTGTATGCAGAGAAAATGTTAATTATCATTTATATTCGGGGGGTTTTCAACGAGGTCAAGACAGTTGACTTTAAAATATACAATATCACCTCAGTAACAACTATAGAAAAATAGACAAATATAATGCAAAATATAGACAGCAGATATAAATTTTCCTACCTTTGTTGTCTGGTGAGTCTCTGGTTGCACTTCCTTCTAACTGTGCATCCTTTCTTTCTGTTATTCTTTCTCTCTCTTTGCCCCCCCCCCAAGCCACCGCCGCCTCCCTGCCCCCTTAAACCACCACACACTCCTAACTTTTTCTTTCGTTCTTTTTCTCTCCCTATCTTTCCCCTGAGGTCGGCCCAGCTGTTCCGGACAAGCCAATCACTACATGGCTGGCCCAGAACTTCCTCTCTGACGTCAGAATTGACATCGGGGAGAAGGCTTCTGGGCCAGCCATTGTGCAGTCATTGCACTCACCTTACCTGGCCCTGTTGTTGCATCGGCAGCGGGAAAGCATGGAGAGAGCCCAGGCTCCACGATCGCCTGTCCCATTGTTCCCACGTACAGCTTTGGGATGCTCTCTCTGAAAAAGGAACACTTCGGCATCCCGAAGTTGTGGGTGGGGACAGCGGGACAGGGGATCTAAAAACGGGACGGTCTTATTCAAAATGAGATGTATGGTCACATTAATCATGCCCCTTCCCTTGTTAAAAAAAGACTGAAAACCCACCTTTTTGAGATTGCCTTCAACACATAATCCTCTCCTGCTCATCACTCTACCAAGTAGTTTAACCATCCCCTGCTTCCAAGTAGTTTAACCATCCCCTGCTAACTGTAACCTCTACCCTGTTTGTCTGTCTTGATAGATTAGATTGTGAGCTCATTCAAAAAGGGACTGTCTCCTTTGTGACTCTGTACAGTGCTGGGTACGTCTGGCAGCGCTCTGGAAATAATTAATACTAGTAGCAGTAGTACTACCCTTCTCACCAGCAAGGCCACTATTTTCATCTTATTTCTTCAGCTGCTCATGCTCAAACTGTTCCACCTCAGACCTTCCCCTCCACCTCAAGTGGCATAGAAAAGGGGAGGGGGTGGACTGCCCTGGGTCAGTTCCAGGTGACTTTTTCAGAAATGTATATTCTATCCCAGGTCTTGCAGGAGCTGTGTTACTGCCTTGTGTCCATCGGTCTTGGAAGGTGCCCTGATTAACCAATCCCCAACTATGGGTGTACCTCGATCCCTGTCTTGTGCAGGTGTGCTGTTGCCACAACCAGCACCTTGGTAAAGGTGTGAGGTACTGTTACAAATCCGAACAGGAGTGCTGAGAATTGAAAATGCTTTTCTAGCACATGGAACCTGAGGAACTATATGGAAATATGTTAGTAGGCCTCCGTCAAGTCCAGTGCAGCTGGGAATTCCCCTGGAACCAGCAAGGCAATGACAGATACATGGTCTCCATCTGGAACCTGGAAACCTTTAGTGCTGCATTGACAGATTTCAGATCCAGGATTGTCTCCAGTCATCTGAGTCTTTCTTGGACATGATAAACTTTATGAAGTATCTGCCTGAGTCCGATTCTGTGTCTGACACAGGCTCCACAGTTTGAAATTCCAGAAGCTGTTTTACAGTCTCTCAGACTTTGACCGCCTTCCTTCTGGAAAGTCCACAAAGAAGTCCCAAAGAAGATGAAAAAATTTGAGTTTGTAGCCCTCTGGAAAAATGTCTAGCACCCATTTGTCTGAATAAATCTTCGCACTGGCCTCCTTGAACTCTGAGACTCTTTCTCCTATTTGGGATAGTTCGGGCTCAAGTCTGGCATCACTGGGACTTCTGAGGAGTGGCTGTTGAGCTCTTCTGGAGTCCCAGATCCTCTGTCTAGATCCACAAAATGATCTCTGAGTAGAGTAGCCTGGTGATGACTGGCAAGACCATCTGTAGCCATGAAAGAGATCACAACTTGAACCCCTCCTCCCCCCCGGTCTACTGTCTGGCAATGACTTAGGACAATAATCTGCCACACTGGTCATAAGATCATTCAACCCTTTGCCAAAGAGTGTATCGAAAAAAAACTTGTACTGTAACTATGGCAAATTGTAACCTGCTAATTGTAGATTATGTATGTTAACCTGTAACCCGTTCTGAGGTCTTTGAGAAGAATGGGATAGAAAACAAAATAAATAAATATTTGTCCTATGAAAGGAAGCCTGCTTAAAGTTGCTTTAGAGGCAGAATTTCCCACCCATTGTCTGATCCAGTGCATTCTGCAGGCGGAGATAGAATAAGCAGACACTTTGTTCATGACCTTGATCACGTCATATAAAGCAGTGGTTCCCAACCCTGTCCTGGAGGACCACCAGTCGGGTTTTCAGGATAGCCCTAATGAATATGCATGAGAGAGATCTGCATATAATGGAGGTGCCAGGCATGCAAACCTGCTCCATGCATATTCATTAGGGCTATCCTGAAAACCCGACTGGCCTGGTGGTCCTCCAGGACAGGGTTGGGAACCACTGATATAAAGCATCTGTTATAGTCAACCCCTGAAAGTACCACCTGGGGGTATGTGCTCTCCTCCAGGGCCAGAGCCTGACACATTATCTTATGGTAGGCACGCAGCACAAAGGAAGCCACAGCTGCTGCTTTCAGACTCAAAGCTAAATGTTCAAACTGTCATTTGAGGATTAAGTCCATCCTGTGATCATGTGCATCTTTTAGAATTACTCTACCTTCACTAGGGAATGACGTACGCTTCGTAACTTGCATTACCAGAGAATCCACTTTAGGTGTCACAAATAACAGCTGGCATTCAGGAGCCCTGGGTACAATTTTGTCATGGCTCTGGCAAACATCAAGGGGCCTTCTGGTGGCTCCCACTGATCCATCAGCAGCATGGTGATCTCTGGATGTGAAGGGACAAATGTGGGCTGAGTTTTAAACTGCTCATAATAGAAATTTGAGCCGTGGAAGCCTGAAGTGGTTCCAAACTTAACCCCTTCAGAGATACTTTAATGACTTCCACTAAGTCTGCCGGTTTAAAGAATCTGCACACTTTTGGATCTTTGGGTGCCTGCCATAGACTTTTGGCTGGCAGTGCCCCCTTTCAACCCAGAATCCTTTAAACTTGACCCCCCAGTCATTCCAGTCTTTTTCTGCCTGGATCTCTGGTTCCTGTGGAATATTTTCCTGCAATGGACCAGTACTCTGTAAGGGAAAATCCCTCTGAAGAGTCACTGGTGTACTTCCAGGCTGTGCAGAAAACTCTGAATATTTCATCTAAGCTTTAAACATTACACTCACAAAATCAGAGTCAAATCTCTGAACTGGATCTCCTAAGGACTTCCACAGGGACATTTCCTGTCTCCACATGGGTTCTGAGGCATCTGCGCATTTGCATTTCACCGATAACGCTAAGCCACAATTTTAGAACTCTAGGAGGGAATTTGACCTAACATTGGAGCTTCCTGTGACACCAAGACCCTGACGAGACCAGGGGGGACTAAGCCCAGTGCTCCCGCCCCCTCTCACATGCCCATTGGCACAGATACTCCTCAGCCAACCATCCAGCACAAACCTGGCATGATACAGGGTTAAAAGGCCTGGGGAGTCCTTATAAATTGATTATTTTTTAAAATTGAGGTGTTTTGAGGCAGATAGAGGCTTTTAAATTAAAATCAGGAAATCCAAGATGGCCACCATAGCGGCGTTTTGGTACCACAAAACAGCACAGTAAAGCTTAAATAAAAGTTAAAAAAAATTCAGGGAAGGGGTCTTTGGAGGTGGGAGGCCCTACAGAAAATCCCAGATATCCTCAAAACTACTATTTCAGTATCACCCTAAAGTAGTGTGACCATATGGCTCCAGAAAAAAAGGGATGGATTGAGGCATCCAGGTTTTACTTCCATTGAAAGTAATGGAAGTAAAGAGAACAGATTGAGACATCTTGGTTGCTTTCAATGGAAGTAAAACCCGGATGTCTCAATCCGTCCCCTTTTTTCTGGAGCCATATGGTCACACTACCTAAAGTCTCTCTTAAACATTAATAGACTGTGCTCACAGAACTTCCTGGGACTGTGTCTGCACCAGCTCACACTGCAGCTGGACAAAGAAGAAGATTCCTGCCTCAGAAGATCCTCCAAAAATTTGTCTCGTCAGACTGCCTTTTAGACAGGCTCTAAGGGCCAGAAGCCCTCAACCCCACTAGCTCCTCATGCATCTTCAGGGGAGGGATGCAGTCAGCACCAGCAACAGCCCTCTGCATCAGCACAGGGCCACTCAGCCTAGGCTCATGTACCTGATAAATCAAGCTGTCTTAAGTGTTAGTGCATGCTGGCTAGGTAGGCGCCCTGCAAAAAAGTTGTTCCCTTTAGCTACAGCCCTCTGAACTAGAAGCTGTATCTTCTCTCAGGCAGAGATGTCCCAGAAATTCTGGGAACCTATGGGGCACCCTGAAGCCTCACACTTTGGACTAAAACCCCAAAATAATAAATTAATTGCAAAGCAGAAGAAGATACCTTCTCAAATTGCTTGCAGAAGGAAAAACTGAGGATATGTGGCCTGCCCACTGACATAAGGACGAGGAGCTGGAATGCTGTAGATGACTCCTGCGAAAATTTATGGGTAAAGGTGAATAACCCACTGGTCAACTTATGTTCCTTTAGCCCTGGAATTGGTCATTTTACTGGTCAAACCTTTTTAATGTGTGGTAATTATACGCTTGCACTTACCAGAGTTTAGTAAAAGGACTCCTTAGTGCTTTGTCTCTGGCCAATAACAAATATTGGTGGGATAATGAAGCTTATTCATATTATACTATTCAGTGTGGGAGCCGGTTTACTGTTCTAGGTGATTTTGTGAATTATCCACTCTGCACATTTGGAAGTGACTTTTGCATCCTGTTGTTCTGGTGAATCACTCAGTTCATCGTAAAATGTGATACAATACAGTATACGAAGGCATTGACTAACTACTAATTTCAGAGCACAGTCAAGCACCTTTGGACTCCTGAGGCAGGCATATTGCTGAAACATGAGTCGTGTCGAGTCCCATGTTTGTTTAGATGACTCTTTTGGTTACTATTAAAGTGTGGTTCTTTTTGAAGACCAGGCTCACTCTGCTCCTTCTTTGGACTCCTTTGTGAATTATCCAACATATACAAATCCTGGATGACATAATTTTAAATATAAGATGTGATTATATTTATTCAACAAAGTCAAAAATTATTTTTGTGTAGGTCACAATTCTAAGTGCTATTCTGAGTAAATCGAGACCAGTAGGGTTAAGTATTTACATATACTGTATTGAGTGAAACATGATCTTATTAAATCAGGAGAAATTGTTTCTTGGCAATTGTTTGATGTACAAGTAATGCATTAGTCAAAGAGCTATGCAGATATTTATATAACAAGGCATGAAATGCTCCTGGGTGTTGAAGTATTCCAATTTAAGGAAGACTTTTTTTGAAAACTTTAAAGTTGTTTTGTAGCTTACAGATAACATAGTGATGGGCTTGCAAATATCCATAACGGTTCCTGTGAGAGCTATTATCTTTCATTCTTAATGGTTGAAGAAAGAGAATCCTCAGACCATCTGGCTTCAGCAAAGCTCTAACTGTTTCGATGAAACATAAGTACCAGATTTTAACATGCTAAAAAGTGTGCATTTTCCCTTGTTGCATTTGCAAACTCATGCATGTCTGTCTGTGGGACTTGGTTGGAAAAGACCTGGTAAAGTATGTCTCAGTAGGATGAAGGGCAATGTGGATGTGTGAGAGCTACATGGGGCAGGGGGAGTATAAGTGGCATCTTGTGTATATTTGAATCTATCTTGAGAGTATATATCAGTGGGGATATGGGTATAAGATTACTTAGGGCAGTGAATCGCAAACTGTGTGCCACAGCACACTAGATTTTAGGTACGCCGCCAAGGATTGAGTGACTTCAGGAGTCGCTGCCTCTGTTAAGAACATAAGAAAAGCCTTACTGGGTCAGACCAATGATCCATCAAGCCCAGTAGCCCAGTAGCCCATTCTCACGGTGGCCAATCTGGGTCACTAGTACCTGGCCAAAACCTAAGGTGTAGCAATATTCCATGATACCAATACAGGGCAGGCAGTGGCTTCCCCATGTCTTTCTCAATAACAGACTATGGACTTTTCCTCCAGGAACTTGTCCGAACTTTTCTTAAAACCAGCTACGCTATCCATTCTTACCTCCTCTCTGCCCCTACATGAACCCACTGAAAGGTGTATGCAAAACTGTACATTTTGACATTTAATAGAACAGCTTACATACTAACTTGGACAGAAAGACATGATGTATAGGGTTAGGGATGCAGAAGTTAGGAGTCAAAAGCACTTTCAAAGAGGTGGGCTTTTAACTGGGCCTTGAACACTGCCAGAGACGGAGTCTATCGTAGGGATTCGGCAGCTTGTTCCGGCACAGCAAGGTAGAAGGGATGGAGTTTGGAACATAAGAATATAAGAATAGCCTTCAAGCCCAGTAGCCCGTTCTCATGGTGGCCAATCCAGGTCACTAGTACCTGGCCAAAACCCAAAGAGTAGCAACATTCCATGTTACCGATCCAGACCAAGTAGAGGCTTCCCCCATGTCTTTATAACAGACTATGAACTTTTCCTCCAGGAATTTGTCCAAACCTTTCTTAAAACCAGTTATGTTATCCGCTTTTACCACATCCTCTGGCAACACGTTCCAGAGCTTAACTATTCTATGAGTGAAAAAATATTTCCTCCTATTGGGTTTGAAAATATTTCCCTGCAGTTTCATTGAGTGTCCCCTAGTCTTTGTAATTTTTGATGGAGTGGAATTGGTAGTTGAAGAGAAGGACACAGAAAGGAGGGATTTACCAGCTAACTGGAGTTCACAGGGGGGGGGGGGAAGGGACCATAGGGGAAGATAAGTGAAGAGTGATTGTGAAGGGCAGCTGAGTGATGTATTTATTCTGATGCATTAAAGAAAAGGCCCTGCTGGGGCTGGCCACGAGCAGCCTGTTTTAAGTGCTGCCTCCTGCTGACCGGCTCCCACTTCGGGTACGGAAGGGAGGGAGCCGCCGCCTACTTTTTCTGCTTCAGTGATTGAGGGAATGTGAGGGGGGCTTTGCAGTCACGCTGGAGCTTTGGGCTAGCAGGTGGGGGGGGGGGGGGAAATTGAGATCTGTGATAGACAAGGTTTCTAACATACTCTCAATCAAAAACAGTTATCTGACATCCACCAATCCCAATGGTTGCCAGATAACTAAGATTCTACTCTACTGTTTTTTTGAAAATAAGTCCAAGAAAACAATATACACATATTTACACCTGCTGTTTGAAGTACAGAATTTTTTTTTTTTTAATAAATATGAACATAAATGCAACCACTCCCCCTCCCAACCACTGCCTTGAGAATGCCTTGGAACATTGTATATATATCCTCTAACCCAGTGTTTTTCAACCTTTTTTGGGCAAAGGCACACTTGTTTCATGAAAAAAATCACGAGGCACACCACCATTAGAAAATGTTAAAAAATTTAACTCTGTGCCTATATTGACTATATATAAAGTAATTCTCTTGAATAGGAATCAAATAAACACAAATAAAGTATTTTATAATTACTTTATTATGAAATATTAAGTAAACAGAATAGTGAAAAATTATAAAATACTTTATTCAGTGCGAAACCTGGGCCTGTTTGGCTGAACACAAAGCTGATATTCTGGCTGGAATCGAAGAAAGACACACACGTAGCTCTTCGTCAACAGCTCTCAGTCTCTCTCTGTATTTGGTTTTTATAGCATACAAAAATAGACAAATATACCCTCCATCCTTTTTATTAAACCACAATAGCAGTTTTTAGCGCAGGGAGCTGCGCTGAATGCCCAGCGCTGCTCTTGACGCTCATAGGCTCCCTGCGCTAAAAACCACTATTGCGGTTTAGTAAAAGGTGACCATATTGTAAAATATAGACAGCAGATATAAATTCAGAACTGTGCATAGTAAGTGAAGGGAAGTTTTCATCTCTGGGAATTTACCCAGTTAACTATTAAGTTATTTGGGCAAATTCCTTTGAAAACTGTGGTAATACTGCCTCCACTTTGCTAAATTTAAAATAAAATCATTTTTTCTACCTTGTCTGGTGATTTCTGGTTGCACTTTCTTCTTCTGACTGTGCATCCAATCTTTCTTCCCTTCTATCAGCCTGTATGCTTTCTCTCCTCCACACCTCATTCCCTCCCCCAACTTTTTCTTCCTCTCTCCCTGACCTTTCTATCTTTTTTCTGTTTCTCTTCTTTCCTTCTGTTTCCCTGCCTGCCCCCTTTCTTTCTTTCTCCCTGCCGTTCCCCAAGCCACTGCCACTGCCGCTGCCATCGGGGAACAGGACCCACCAATGGATAACAGGCCCCAAAGCCGACGCCGACGCATGCTCTCCCTGACGTCAATTCTGCAATCGGAGAGGAAGTTCCGCCCAGCCAGGCAGCGATTGGCTGGCCCGAACTTCCTCTCCGACTGCAGAATTGACGTCGGGGAGAAGAAGACTTATCGGCTCGATAGATTAGATCGCCAAGACAAAGTGAGTCCTGGGTGATCGACTCACTTTGCCTTGGCGAGCTACTGGCGCCCCTGCCTCGGGCCCCTGAATGCAGGACTGGTAGTACTGCCCTGATGGCGGCCCTGCGGCACACCAGGCAACATCTCGCGGCACACTAGTGTGCCGCGGAACAGCGGTTGAAAAACACTGCTCTAACCTACATTTCAGGTGGGTAATTTGGTAAAATATTCAAAAAAATGCTGGTAAAACTATGTGCATAATGCCACTCTTTGAATAACTTCACTCACAGAGATAAGAAATATTTCTGGGGTGGAGTTGGGGAGAGATTATATTTAACACATATACCTTTTTTATGTTTTTCATTTTATTTTTGTTGAGTTTTAGGTGTAATCACATACCAACCAAGCCATGACATTAGAAACAAAAGGCAGAATTAAAACTTAACAAGTAATGTCTATACATACAATTATATAATTACATCTGTTTACATCAAAGGAAATCAGATCCAAGATCCAGGAAGTCCAAATATGCAAATATACTAGAAAAGACATGGCCCTCCATCTAATATCCAAGCCCAACTTTACAGTGTTTTTCCCTCTGGGGCCCCAACATGGACTTTTATTTCTTCCTTAGCTTGAATAAAAGCAGACAACAACTGGGAATCAAAAAATTTTTACTCTCAAAAACTGTTAATCAATTATTTACAACACTTGCCACACCTACTTTTGAATTTTCAAAAGCATGCACCCAGACTGACTGATAGGCAGAAAATGGTTTCTCTCATCCTGTGGATAGACATGTTGGTTATGAGCACATAAAAGGATTCCTCTCCAATGGACTATTTAATAAAGGCTGCTTAGTTAAATCTTCCTTTCTTCCACTCTTTCCTCCCACATTTTAGACTTTCCAGGGGGTAAATAAAGGCTTGCATTAGAGAGCTCTCTCTAGTCCCGAGTCATCATAGCAACGATATTTCTACTTTAGAAAAAAACAAAAACATAAAAAAATTGCTTTCAGTATGGATGGTTTCATATCTGTCTGCTTTTCAATGGGAAAAAAATACATATCTGGCTTGCGGTTAAAGAGCCTTATTAAATTTGTGGAGAGCACTCAGAAAATTTCTCTTTGCCAGGTTTAAAGTATATGCTGGCTTCCAGAGCATGCATCCTTAAAGCTGATTTAAAACGAGGTGCTTCCCAGGTGTTCTTTAGGCCAGAGTAATAAAATAGCTTATGTATATTGAATTTTCATATGAATGAACACAACTTTGCCTCTGATCTGCTCTCCACACACACAGCAGGTGCAGAGCACAGAGGCGTTTACAGCTCATGCACTTTGTGGATGCTAATCTTTAGGTTGTGTTGGTTAAGCACTCTCTTTCATTTTTGTCTTAGGATACAGTATAATAGGTTTCCACTTTCATTGCTGACTTTATCACACAGCAGGATTTCCCCTAGTTATTGGACTGTCAATGAATCTCAGTCAGATTCCCTACATAATTCGCTCTAAGGTGCAATTCCTTGTCTCTTTCAGACTGAGGGGAGGGGGGGGGGCTGATCAATGACCAGATGAAAGCCGACAATGCTGCTTCCATGGTACAATGCTCTAACTGGCTGACCTTATAGACTGGAATTCAGTAAAGGTTGCCCACAGTTCTGCGTGGAACTGCCTTTATAGAATACTAGCTTAAGTTTGCATTCTCATGCCTACTTTTGGCATGAGCATATATGCCAAAAGCTGGTAACCCAGTACCAGCAGTTAGGTGTGATAATAGCATTCAATATAACCCTGGGCCTATTTTCCAGGCATGCCCCTTCTGCCCCTCCCCATGGCCATGCCCCCTTTGGAGCTGAGTACAATGGAAATTAAGCACAGGGGTTATAGAACAAAGGGCTAGATTCACAAAGCAAACCGATCGTGTACTGATTGGTTTGCGAGCCCTTAGCAAGCAGATTTCCCTCTGGCCCATTTCACAAAACTGTCCTGCGATCTGCTTCAAATCTGTGCATGCAAATGAGAAGAAGCGCATGCAAAGTAGGCAGGGACGCGATTCACTAAACTTTTCTCCTGACACACCGACTGGTAAGGACCAGTCGCTTGTGTAAAAAACTCCACTCCTCTCTGCCTAGACCTGCTCTCTGCCTGCCCCAACTCTCTCTGCCTCCCACAGCTCTCCTGCTCTGTGCCGGGATCTGCTCTCTGCCTGCTCTGACTTTCCTGCTCTCTGCCGCTCTTCCCCGCAGTGTGAGCCCGTGGTTTGAAATATCTGCCCGATTAAAAACATTTTTAAAAAGCTGTCAGAAGCAGCTGCTTCTCCTGTCACTACTGTTAGGGCTGAATCTGATCAGTGCAGTCGGTTGGGGGCATGCCTCCGATCACCCCCATTTGCATGCAGTTGGTTGGCGAATCGGTTGGCCTGCCTCCAATCACACACGGATCGGAGGGTTAGTGAATCTAGCCCAAAGTGTAAGGCTTTTCTGCACATAAATAGCAATTGGCTCTAATTACCACTTGTTAAGGTCAATTGATTGATCTTTTGTGCCAATTATTAGCCAATTAACTTATTAAGTTACATGCAGAAATAGAAGCCATGCATGGAATTCCATACCTGACTTTGGGCACCATGTATAGAATTTGGGGGATAGTGTCATCTGAAGATGTATCCACTTCAAGCACCCTAGAACAACTTAGTTAGACAGTTAAGGATGATGAACAATATACAAAATTTTAAAAAGCTGCTGAAAACAACCTTTATTTGTGGAAGTATTTTCTTAAATATGTGCAGGGGCATAATCAAAATAAATTTCTAAGTCCGATTTAGATGTAGGGCGCTAGTTGCCCAAAGTCGGCAGCACCAAAATGTCCATTCTCGATATATATGTCCAATTTAAAAAAAAATTTAATCGTCTATCTGTGTGTAAAGGCGTTTGATCATCCAAACCACCAGTATGTCTATCTTTATACCATATTCTCACCCAAATATTTGTCCAAGTCCCAAACGCCTAGAACCAATGGCGTACCTAGGGTATGTGGCACCCGGGGCCCATCATTTTTTGACACCCCCCCCATGTAAAAAAATTTTTTTGTAATGACCATGAAACAGAATAAATGGTCAGAATAGAAACAGGCAGTGAAAATTTTCTTATATTCCAAACATAACATAACATAAATTATGTCTGAATTGTCATGACATCAGAAGTACATATGGAGTAGTTGCAGGTGATGCTTGGGACAGTTCTGATTGTGTTAGTTCGGTTTTATGTGTTTTTTGAATAGAAGGGTTTTTATTTCTTTTTGAAGGTTTTGCAGTCTGTGGTCGATGTCAATTGGTTGTAGAGTTGGGAGTCGAGTGTTGCAGCTCGAATGGCTAGGAGGTTGTTGAACAATTTTTTTCTTTTGACGTTTTTGGTTGGAGGGTGTGTGAATGGTGCGTGAGTTCTCCTATGTCTGTTTGAAGTGGATTGAATTATTTAGCTGAAGAAATTAGTTACCCCCTCATCCCACACACATTAATTCTCTTCCATTTTTGTTCCCATTATAAAAAACACTGATAAGTTCCCAGAAAAAAAATACATTAAAATAAGAAGTGAAAACAAAGGCCCCTACAGATGAGAACATAACATAAGAATAGCCTAACTGGGTCAGACCAATGGTCCATCATGCCCAGTAGCCCATTCTCATGGTAGCCAATCCAGGACACTAATACCTGGTCAAAACCCAAAGAGTAGCAACATTCCATGCTACCGATCCAGGGCAAGCAGACACTTCCCCCATGTCTTAATAACAGATTATGGACTTTTCCTCCAGGAATTTGTCCAAATCTTTCTTAAAACCAGCTACACTATCTGCTTTTACCATAACTTCTGGCCACTTCATTTTTAAGTTTAGATCTTTCCTTTCAAACAGAGACCTTGCTAGATGTCAAATACATCACAAGGTAACTTCACATGGACTTAGCTGTGCAGGAAATGTGAATCTCCTCATACACCCACCATATAGTGCAAAAATGTGCAAAGGTCTGTTTTTTTCTTTCGATCACTACATAGCCTAATGCCACACAAGCAGCGCTGTTACAAACATATTCTGTAGGTCAATGCTAAGGATAACAAAGTTTCCTTCCTTGGACCAGAAGGAGATACTGATAAACCACTGGAAGAGATCCCAAAACAACACCCAAAGACCCACTCAGTGTGTGAACCAGTTGAGTGGAATGGACTAACTGGGGGGGTGGAAATGGGCCCAGAGTTTGCTCAGCAGAATTTCCCAGACCACCTCTTCCTCTCAACACATTGACACGCTGCCACCACCACCACTAGGAACACCTCACTGGGTAGGCCAGCTATGCTATAAACTTTATAAAACACATTATTATATTTTCTTATAAAGCACATATTTTAACTGAACTCTCTGACATCCTCAGCCTTTCCATTCACAAAAATAGAAGAAAGAAAAGTTCCCATTTCCTGCTGTCTCATGTCCCCGGCCTATACAATATTTTTTTTCTGCAGACCCTTCAAAAGTCTGACCAAATCCTCGTTTCACTTGCATTATAAAGTACTGAGGATGCCATCTCTCCCCAATCCCAGGTCCTAAAGTCTAAGACAGTAGCGCAAACTAATGCTGCCAGATTCAGGAAAAAATTCGATTCAGCCTATTGAATTAGTTTTTCAATTCGATTTTCCTGCCCAGTTGGGTGATTTTTTTCAAAACTCCTGGTGGGTTTTATAGCTTTTTCACCCCCTTTGGCTTCTCCTAACCACACTGGCGCTGTGGTGTAAATAAAATAAAGAAACAAAAAGGACTTTTCCTCTCTCTGTTAAATCCTAGCTCACGTTTGCAGTCCAACACCAGCTCTGGCAGGATACACATTTCAAATCTGACATATTATAATCACAAAACAGAAAATAAAATTAATTTTTCTACCTTTTGTTGTCTGGTTATATTTCAAATCTTGTTGGTCCAAGGCTCTGGTTTTCTTCTGATAACTTGCTTGCCAGGGTCTCCTTCTTTCTTCATGCTAACCATCCATCTGCCAACTCTGTCCTCACTTTCCATTTCCCTTCCCTCCCCAGGAAGACTGGTATCTTTCCTTTTTTTCATCTCCCTCCACAGATCCACCTTTTCTTAACTACCATTTCATCCGGCATCTCTCCCTCCTTCCCCACCACCCCAGAGTCCACCATCTCTCCCTTTCTTTACCCAATTACCCTCCTATCCAGTATCTCTGTCCCTCCTCCACACCATCCCTTGTGTCCAATTTCTCTCCCTTTCTGTTCCTTCCCTCCCTAAATCCCATGGTCCATCATCTCTCTCCCTCTCCTCTATTTTCAGACCCATTATTTCTTCCTCCCCCCCAAAGTTTGGCATATGCACGTCTCTTTGAACACCCCCTTCCCTCCGTGTACTTCTAAACCAGGGTACCCCCCAAAGGCCTGTCCCCCCTTAAAGGTCTGCCTGTCCCCCCTTGAAGGCCTGCACCCCCCTTGAAGGCCTGCCTGCCTGTCCCCCCTTGAAGGCCTGTCCCCCCCTTGAAGGTCTGAACCCCCCCCGAAGGCCTGCACCCCCCTGAAGGCCTGTCCCCCCCTTGAAGGCCTGTCCCACCCCCTTGTAGGCCTGTCTCCCCCTTGTAGACCTGTCCCCCCTTGTAGGCCTGCCTGCCTGTCCCCCCCTTTGAAGGCCTGTCCACCCCCTTGAAGGCCTGCACCCCCCGAAGGCCTGTCCCCCCCCTTGAAGGCCTGCACCCCCTTGAAGGTCTGCACCCCCAGAAGGCCTGCACCCCCCCGAAGGCCTGCACCCCCCTTGAAGGCCTGTCCCACCCCCTTGTAGGCCTGTCCCCCCCTTGAAGGCCTGCCTGCCTGTCCCCCCCTTGAAGGCCTGCACCCCCTTGAAGGTCTGCACCCCCCCGAAGTCCTGCACCACCCCGAAGTCCTGCACCACCCCTGAAGGCCTGCACCCCCCCAAAGGCCTGTCCCCCCCCTTGAAGGCCAGTCCCTCCCCCTTGAAGGTCTGCACACACCCCGAAGGCCTGTCCCCCCCCTTGAAGGCCTGCCTGTCCCCCCACTTGAAGGCCTGTCCCCCCTTGAAGGCCTGCCTGCCTGCCTGTCACCCCCTCCCCCTTGAAAGCCTGCCTGTCTGCCCGCCCGCCCCACCCCAAAGGACCGCTCGCCCCCTGGCCTCCCCGCACCACCTATGAAGCAGCACTACCGATGCTCCCGACCTTGCCGTTCAATCCCCCCACCACCCCCGAAGGACCGCTCGCCCCACTGACCTTCCTGCACCACCTATGAAGCAGCTGCAGCAGAATCACGACATCAGCGATCCCTGCGCTGCTTAGGCGCTGCTTCCTGCGCCGCGGTCCCGCCCCTCCTCTGACGTCAGAGGAGGAGCGGGACTGCGGCGCAGGAAGCAGCGCCCAAGCAGCTCAGGGATCGCTGACGTCGCGATCCTGCTGCGGGCTGCTTCACAGGTAGTGCAGGAAGGTCAGTGGGGCGAGCGGTCCTTCGGGGGTGGGGGGGGGAATGAACAGGAAAGCCGGGAGCACCCCCTCAGGGCTGGCACCCGGGGCGGACCGCCCCTCCCCCCCCCTTGGTACGCCACTGCCTAGAACAAGATATTTTGGACATGGGAGGGGCCAGCAATGTGATGGACTAGCCATCCATACATAGCAAGAGAACAGTGAGGCACCTTACAGGGCACTGCTATGAACTTAACAAAAAGGGTGCTACATAAACATCTCACCACCCTTATAGATCAGGGTGAGCCATCAAAACCTACTATATCCACCTGTCTACAACCACAATAGCCCTTATGACTGCAGGTGAATGGCAGTACAGTAGGGTTTTTGAAGGTTTTGGTGGACTCACATTTTTTACCATGAATGCAGTGCTTTGAGTGGCTTATGGGCCTGGCTCCTTCTCTCTATGGTTCAATAGCCCACCCCCCAGACTACTTAAGCCACCTCTGCGAAGCTCTACTAGGTTTTCCTATGCCAGGTGCTGATGTTCTAGAGGCAAGTACGTATGTTTTTATTCTGAATTTTATGGCTGTGTGTGTGTGTGTGTGTGGGGGGGGGGGGTCAGTGATCACTAGGGGAGTGTGTGGGGGGTCTGTACTTTGTCCCTGCAGTGGTTATCTGGTCACTGTGGATAACTTCTGGGCACTTAGACCTTTTTTTAGTTTGCCTAAGTCACAATGTATAAGTTCCGCCCAGGCAGCCTCCTAAAACCTTCCATTATCCCTGCAGTACGACTAAGTCTAGGTCGGCCCACATTCCACCCTAACAACTCCTTCAAAAACACCTCTTTCAGCACCGGGCGCACAGCGGGATTCAGAGGCCTAAAAAGTCTCTGTATATGTCTTGTTACTTGGACAACCTGTCTTTTAGGTCATCCAAGTGCTGACTTGGGCTGGTGTTTAGACATATTTTTATTTCAATTGTGAGACCCATAGGCAGATTTGTATAGTAGGAAATAAGAGAGACAAGCAACAAAATACGATTTAAAATTTTGTTTGTATTTTAATATTACTATGCTTATTGAATATTTTATGTATGTATGGTTGTAATCCGCGTGGAGGGGCATAATCAAAAAAACGTCTAAGTCCCTTTTTGGCCTAAGTCCTTAAACGTTCAAAGCAGAAGCAGGGAAAGTGTCGATAACCAAAATAAACATCCTTGTTTTGATTATGGCCTGACTCTACTAAACGCCCAGGAGGGGTCTAAGGCTCCCGGGCCTATTCTGATTGGCCTAGGCGCCTCAGGCCCCACCTGTTGGCGGGGTTTCTGTCACCTGGGCCAATCCAGCCCCATTCTGGACCCGGCTGGCCTGCCGGACGGGCGGGCTTGGCACCCGTCCGTTTGTCCAATGTGAAAGATACGGGGAAGGGGGGTGGGGGGGTCGTGGGGTCGGCCGGGGGGGTTGCGGGTCGGTGGGAGGGGCCGATCAGGGGTTCTGGGAGGGGCAGTCGTTGGGGGGAGGGGGGTTGTGTCGAGGGCAGGAGGGCCTGGGATCCCTCCTGCTCGTATTGTAGTGGGGGGTGGGGGGGTAGGGGGTCGCCGGGGCCAGGAGAGCTTGGGCTCTCTCCTGGCCCATTCCTGTTGGAGGGGGGGGGGTCACCAGGGCAAGAGGGCTTGGGCTCCCTCTTGCCCCGATATCGTCAGGGGTGCCGTGGCTGCCACGGGGTAAGAGGGCTTGGGCTCCCTCATGCCCCAATGTTGTCGGGGGGGGTCGCGGTTCGACGGGGCAAGAGGGCTTGGGCTCCCTCTTGCCCCAATGTTGTGTGTGTGTGGGGGGGTGATGCATCGCGGCAGGAGAGATGCCTCATCTCCCCTACTGCGATGGCATCACTTCTCTACCCGAACTGCCGCGACCTGCAGCAGGAGAGATAGAGCATCTCTCCTGCCACGGGTCGCGGCAGTTCGGATAGAGGAGTGATGGCATCGCGGTAGGGGAGATGAAGCATCTCTCCTGCCGCGATGCTTGCGGTGGAGGGGTAGGCAGGTTGCTGGGGCCGCTGAGCTGATCGCAGCAGCCACAATCAGCTCAGCGGCCCCTTTTTCGGCACTTAGACCTGGTTTGACTTTGTCTAAGTCAAAAAAGGTCTAAGTGCCGACTAGGCAACCTGCCTACAGTTTTGGTTATACCTTTTGTACGCCTAGGTGTAGGTCGGCCTACCTCCCGCCCACTGCCCGCCCTTTCCCCTCCTCTAAACACGCCTCGTTTCTCTCTGTGCGTTTAGAGGCAGGGGAAAGGCCTAAGCTGTTTTTAGATATGTCTAAAAAACAGCTTTGGTTATGGGTACTTGGACGATCAGGCTTTTTGATCGTCCAAGTAGCCATTTAGGACACTTTTTAGATGTTTTTTTTTTATTATTATGAACCCCTTAGTGTTTAGGCAGACTATAAGTTTGTTTTTTTTTTTTTTAAATAAATGAGTAAATAAATAAATTTAAAAATATGCACACCTTTCCATTAGACATCTCCTTAATCTTTACCGAAATGGCTGAAAAGTGGAAAGTTCAAGTCAGCTCTCTCAAAATCATACCACATGAAACAGTTGCTTTTATGCATCCATTGCATTTTGTAGACTCCTTTAATTGCATTGTAACTCACTTTGCATTTAGAAAACTATGAGCGATAGCCAGATTTTACATTACAGCCTGTCTTTGCAGTCTGTTCTGGAACAGGGCTACCGTTTACTTCTGCGAAGTCCTCAGACATTCTTGAAAATTCAAATATTCTATTTCTTGGCTACATAAACCTCTGCCAGAGTGCACCTCATTTCATCCTTGCTGTTTCTGTCCACCCACCTATGACAGTACACTCAGTTCTGAACCATCACCCCACAATAGTAATCTCAAGCACTTCAGTTATTCAGGCCCTGAACCTACCCTATACTCTTTCCAATAGAATTTGAACTAAAATGAGAAACCAATGGTAAATGAGTACCTTTAGCATGGTATCTGTGGTTTGAATGCTCCTTAGATTCATCAACCTCATTTTGGTGTTACTAGCACAATGTGCACTCCACTGATCATATGGTTGCCTAGTACGCTAATGCAGCGTGCTTTATAGAACATTAAGGGCCAGTAGAGACTCATATCATTGTGTAAATTAACTTCAGAAAACATTAATTGAACTAACACTTCTTGATATCTGCATTGTGCATCCAGTTCTGTCTGGGAATATACCTTGGTCTGGATTGCCAATATTACTCTTCGGAACATAGACTGCTAGTCCTCTCTACCAATTAGATGCTTGTACTTCCTGAGCTGGTGAGACGAGGCTGGATGGAAGGTTGATGGCTAGTGTGCAATAGATGCCAGAGTTAATCTTCCCAGTGTATTCCTTATAAAGTTTAAACATAGTATATGACGGCAGATAGAGGCCTGAAGGGTCCATCCGGTCTGCTCATTAGTTATTATCATTAAAAATACATGAATAAATTAACTTGTCTCTTCTTTAATATTTCTGGGCCATAGACTAAAGTCCACCTGGTATTGTCCTAGGTTCCAACTGCTGAAGTTGCCATCTAAGCTCACAATTCAAATATAGACTCAATTGTGCTCACTTTTGTGAACCATGATTCTTTATTTCCAGACTTCATTCCTCCTTCTGTGTTGTGCAGGCCTTTCTGGTTTGCCTCTCTCTCCCCTTTTGCATCTGGTTAATACCAGTCCGAGTCAATTATATGTCCACTGCTCAACAAATGTAATCTGGATCCTTCATAGCCAATTAATTACTTCCCTATCATCAATCCACCCTTTGTGGTTAATATAACCAAGAAAGTTGTGGTACAGCTGAAATTCTGTAACTCTTAACAACTTTTCATTTTAGTCAATCTTAGGTAAAGGCCACTGCACTGAGTCTCTGTTTTTGCTACGCACAATGAAATTTGTATTCACTTAGATATGGGGAAGAAGTCCTTCTGATTCTACTTGAGTTGAGAGTGCAGCATTTGATATTGCTGATCATTTCTGGCTAGGCTAATAGAAATCAGCCTAGCTGTTCCTGCCCTTAGTTGATTTTAGTCCTATCTCTTGGAACACACTTTCCAGGTTTAATCAGATATGGCCTGTTCAGCTATTTATAATTTGTTTTGTGAAGTCCCTCAGGGATTAATTCTGGCACCAACTTTGTTTAATATATTTTTGGAATCACTTGTCACCCTTATTCAAACCTGAATATGAGTGATCTAATTATATAAACCGAATCAAGCTCCTGCATTTAGGAGACGATTCGGTTTATGACTAAGAATTAGATTAGATTCTCTTTATACTGATAATATCCAGGTACTCATAGCTAGTGATTGTTAGGTCATGATCTTAAGCCAGATTGTCACTAGCCAGTTGGTGCATATGTCGAACTGGCTCCCATTACATTACATAAATTAACACTGAGCCCTTCAAAATTAGGAGGTATTATGGTTTGCTAAAATGGGGCCCTCATTACTGTCTTTCTGGGTATGAGATTCCATCTAGGCAATTTCAGTTTTTGGGTGTTTTGTTTGTCTGCAATCTTTAATTTACTCTATATATTTTTCTACTAGCCCCCCCAAAAAATCCTTGTTCGCTCTTCTCGGACCTCAAGGCTCTAAAGGTTTTAGTAGTCAATAGAATGGATTATTGTACTTCACTACGGGCTGGTGTCCCTGAGGTTAATTTGATATGTATCCAGTTACTTCAGAACAAAGCAGTAAAATTGATCTATAATACTAAAAAATCAGATCATGTTACACTACTTCTCATTGAACATTAGCTCTCACAAGGATTAGGTTTAAAATATTGATGCCAGCATATGGTACTTTCTATTCTGGTGTTCCTGCATACATGAACTCAGCACAGATTCCTTATCATCCTCAGGGATCCTTAAGTTCATCTCAAGCTAACCTTCCAGTCATTCCTTCTTGTACAAAATTAAGATGAAATATCATTCGCCATTCTTGTGTTTCTTTTCCGGCCCTTACACATTGTCCGTACCTCCATGTGTGGAAGGTTCTTATTCTAATTTTTTTTTTCCATTTACCAGCAGATTCACTTTAATCCATCTACCATCCATATCATTTAAATGCGATATTACTGAACTATCTGTTCGATCACGAATTAACGTAGCTACACCATTTTTAATACCAACAGCTGGTGAGAAGAATACAGGTAGAGACCATGAAGTTTTAAGTTTCCTAGATTCAGCAGTAGATAGGTATGTTTCCTGTAACACCACAAGATCTGGACTAAATTTAGAAATAGAATCAAATACCTTCCTTCTCTTAATCATATTGTTCAAGCCCTTCACATTAAACATAAGGCAAGTTAATGTCATAACAAGACACTCTCTAGTTAGATAAGAAAAATAAAAAGAAGGAAATAAGTATAGCAATATAAAATCACAGCCCTCAGGACCAATAAAGATGTACGCAAAATATAAACTATATTAAATGACCACTCACGTGGGTCAATAAGCTAGAAAAGGTAGCA
This sequence comes from Geotrypetes seraphini, assembly GCF_902459505.1. NCBI lineage: Eukaryota > Metazoa > Chordata > Amphibia > Gymnophiona > Dermophiidae > Geotrypetes > Geotrypetes seraphini. The sequence goes on from NC_047095.1 coordinate 86,759,951, forward strand.
GCAAATGAAAGAAAACAAAATAAATATAACCACACCATCTGCCTTCTAACATTACTTAAAACTCCAACAATTTAAAAACCTCCCAATGAGATAACTCCCACAAAACAATGAAGCATTAGAATACCAAACCAAGAGGGTGGGTCATTAGAGTGGGCAGACTTGATGGGCTATGGCCCTTTTCTGCCGTCATCTTCTATGTTTCTATGTAGCACCAAGGAAGGTACAGAGAAACATTCAAATTACATTTAGGGCTCCTTTTACAAAGGTGCGTTAGGGCCTTAACGCGCGGAATAGTTTTTCGGCCAGCGCACACTAATCCGGTGCGTGCGCTAAAAATGCTAGCGCACCTTCATAAAAGGAGCCCTTAAACCTACTATATATATATATAAACTATGTAAATTATGTAAATCTACTATATATATAAACTATGTAAATCAAATAGACCATGAAATTCTCTTCCTCTTCATAGAAATTCACCAATTTTAGACCACTCCAAGAAAATAAGATTATATTGGATTGAGAACTATCATGTTTCAAAACTGAGAGGAAAATAACAAATATATAATAACAAAAAGCACCTGTGAAAAAAAAAAGTAACATACACACTACTGTATATAATTGCTCACCTATAACTGCACACATATAATCCTATTTAAAACAGCCATATATTGCCATGCACACCTCTCCTGTAGACATAAATATAAGTGCAATAAAATAAAATACAGTATGAAGTCAGCACCATGGAGTGTAAATACACTCTATTCCAAGATACAGACTTAAAACATTAAAGAACTAACCATGTTTGCAGTGATAATTATTGTCCTGTTAAACAGTTTCTAAATTTAAGACAAGGGTCCAGATGAGACTATTTGACTGCCTGTACTTTAGCCATTGAGGATTTCCCTTGCATTAGGGTCTAGTTGTCCTCCCTTCCCTTTCTCTTTTGTCCTTCTGATTCTCAATTAATTAACCTTTTACCTTATTTGTTTTGTTAAGAACATAAGATTAGCCTTACTGGATCAAATCAATGGTCTATCTAGCCCAGTATCCCGTCTTCACGGAGGCCAATCCAAGTCATTAGTACCTGGCAAAACCCCAAATAGCAGCAGCATTCCTTGCCACCGATCCATGGCAAGCAGTGGCTTGTCCCATGTCTGTCTCAACAGCAGTTTATGAACTTTTCCTCCAGGAACTTGTCCAAACCTTTTTTAAAACCAGCTACATTAAACCGCTCTTATCACATCCTCTGGCAACGCATTCCAGAGCTTAACTATTCTTTGAGTGAAAAAATGGTGGAATATAAAATTCAACAAAAACAAACAAATTGTCCAAATTATTGTAGATTTTGTCATAGGTGCCCACCTTCCAAGTAACTGCTAAACATATACAGTAGAATGCTGATTATCCGAACTCTGATTATCCGGCTGTCTAATTATCCAGATTGCTTCTGTTCTTTATTATTTAAATTTTTGTATCAATCACAAATAGTTTGGCCATACATAAATGCGAAGCCAGTACTAGCGCCCAGGAGGCACATCCTGTTCAGAAGCGGCAGTGCCAGGAAGCAAGCATGTCGCACAAGAAGAATTAAAAAAAAATGCCAGAACAAAGTTCCGTCACGGGAAAACTGTTGCAAACCCAAGCAGCCCCCTAAAAACACCTTCCAAGACCAGAGCAGCCTCACTGTCCTCATACCCCTACACAGGTACAAAATTTTACAACCCCAAACCCAAGCCACTTTTTTCCCAAACAGTATAACTGCCTTTCAACCAGCCTGTAGTAAAGTCCAGGACAGCTTTTCCTGAGACATGGCACACAGTCACCCAAACAGCACACACTTTTGCACGTAATACTTTTCCTTTATTAATTACAAACGAGCCTGTTTCCTCACAGGCTCTAGTAAGGCAAAATCCTTTCTCAGCTCATAGATAAATAGTTCTTTAAGCAAGGTTCAAGGGCTGGTCCCAGCCAGACCCACACATAGTTCACAATTCTTAATATAATAAGGTTGGTTTAACTTAGCCATTCTGATTCACTCATCCTTCATAAGCATTATTCCATTTCCCAGAGCTTTGCAATAGCTCATGTCTAGGGAAACCAGAAGTTCTCTCTCTCTCAGGGACCTCACCGGGAAGGTCAGGACTTCCCAAGGCTTATAGTTGGGGAAGCTTACTATCTCTGAGACTTCTCTTTGGGAAGTCTCTTCATGGAGAATTTCTCTCCCTGAGATCTCTTTGAACAGAAATACATCTCTCTACTTGAGTCCCACCCCTCTGACTCAGCACTGAGCTGTACAATGCAGGGAACTCTGGGACACATAGTTCTTCCTAATTACCCAACACCCTCTGCTGCCCAGTGGCACAACAGCATTTCTAAAGAGGAAAACCCTTTTAACCTCTTACACATCCCAACCACCACCTAAATGCCTGAAGCCTACCAAAACTCCTCACAACAGCCTTCTCCAATCAACCCCCTTTACTATTCTACTAACCAATCCTTCTCCTTGCAATTCCACTGCCTTTCCCATTTCTCTCATCCAAACTGCATATTACCAACTTTTGATCCCCCAACCACACTCACGCACGCTCATATCCATACACTCCAAAAGGAATGTCCAATCATCTGGATTTTCAATTATTCGGATTGCTCTCTGTCAAGGTTAGTGCAGATAATCTGCATCCTACTGTATATGTGTGTATATATGTGTATATATTCTGTATATCCTACAGAATATATTGTGTGTGTGTATATGTCATAGGAGCCAACTTTTCAAAATGATTGAGGCTGTTCAACTGGACACAAATTATCAAGTCAATGTAAAGGAAATTAAGGCATGGTGAGTTGTAACACAACTGGCCAGGCTGTCTTTAAGTAAAGAGCACAGCAGGTGGTGCCACACAAGTTAGACTTATAGGTAAAAGAAATTCCAGGAGGAAGATGGCGGTTCAGTGAGAGGACGCTCTGGCAAGTGTTGGACACTGCTGAAAAACAACATGGTGAAGAGGAAAGGGAAGCTGCGTTTGTTCCCAGTCGAACCGTCTCCCTCACCGGTGTCGATACAACAGCTGCTGGAGAGCTTTCTCTTACCAGTTAAGCCTGAAAGTCCACAGGGAGAAGGCGAGCAGCAGACAGGAGATTTCGCCTGCAGCGTGGCAGAAACCACGCTGAGCCCTGAAGACCGCGAGACTCCGGAAGTGAAGCTGAGAAGTTGATGGGAAGCCCCGCAGATACCGGAGAGGTTGCCGATGGAAACTTTGTTTCTGGGTCATCATTTCTTTCTTCTCCTTCCAAAGAGATGTTACAACCAGCTGGGGAAATCTGTGAAGGAGCAGTAGGAGGATGGTCAGGGAGATTGCCCCTGAGGCCTGACTACATAGCAACCAACACTGTGGATGCTGGGATTAAGACCTCCATTAAGTTGAACACAAGACCGGAGAAAATAACTTTGGAAGAGGTATGGGAGGCTGTTATGGTTATGGAGGAAAAATTGACTGAACATTTAGATAAGATTTTCCAACTCCCAGAGGTGGTACAAACTTATACTAAACAAATTGGGGACTTTATTGTAAAGGTGGACTCCCAAGTAAAGGAATTTTGTGGAATTATAGAAGGGGTTAAGAAAGTTCAAACTGCTTTGGTAAAGGATAATTTGGATATTCACCAGAGAATGGAAAGACTGGAAAACTATGAGAGATGTTTGAATTTTAGGTTTTTGAATTTTCCACAATCTTCTATTTTTCAACCAATTGAGATGTTAAAGAAATATTTCAAAGAGGTCTTGAAAATCCCCGCTGAATCTATGCCCCCAATAACAAAAGCATATTATATTTCCTTGGGTAGTCCACTGAAAAAATTACCTTTGTTGCATAACCAACAGGCCAGTTTAGATATTACTGACTTACTGGAGAGCTCTGAATTAATTTCAAATACAGCAACGCTAATTGCTACATTTGCGTTAGAATATGATAGGAATTGGATATTTCGAATGTATTTCAGATTTAAAGATGAAAAATTTATGAATAATTTCAGTTTTGAGATATTCTGACCTTTGTATGTCCACTCAACAGAGGAGAAAGGTCTTCTTGGCTCTTAAACCCCTGGTATTGGATCTCAAAGGGACTTTTTTTCCTGCAGTTCCCATGCAAATTCATTGTTAAAATGGAGGAGAAATCCTTTGCATTCTTTAATTTTGAACATTTGAAAAATTTCTTGAAAGCAAGGAAACCTCCAGCCCCAATAGCTATATCTACCCCTTCAAATGCGAAATAAGTTGGAATTTAAGAGGCTTAACAGTTCCACTTATTGTAATCTAGCCTTTCTTGATAGTATTTTTGAATTATTTCCTATCTTTTCAACATCTTGCCCTAGTCCTTCTAATTCCCTATATAATGAGGTTTAATAGAGTTATCAAATGTTAATTTTGGTGGATATTGACTCTTATTATAATTTATTTTAATTTGTAATTCTATTTTCGTTGTCAAGATATACGCTTGTAAAAATTGAAAATTTGATAAATAAATAAATTAAAAAAAGAAATCCTAGGGGGTTGTACTACAACTCCCACCAGCCTTTCTTCCCAATCCCAACTCATTGCCAGTTTACTATCCTATTCCTGGCATGCTTGGAGCAGGAAGGAAACAGTGGGAAGCGGTAGCTCCCTGCCAGCTACATAAAAGGGAATGCTGGAGTCCTGGAGGAGCCTAAGCCTAAAGTGGGGAGTGTCCAGTTCCCCCTCCCCCCATGGCTATATTACTGCTGTAGCAAAGCTGTGCTAGGAGTGAGAATGGAAAGCCAGAGCTTAGTAGCTGAGACGGAAGGATGACCAAACCAAGAACTCCTTACCCCTTATAAACTCCACCCATCTCTCCTATAACCTTTACCTGCTTCTGCCTTGCTATTTCTTTGGGACTATACAGCATAATGAGCTCACTTAGTCCCATACCACTGTCTCCATAAGATGTGACAAAGAACTGACAGTTTTATTTTTGTGACTCAATCATAGGTCTCTGCATTTCAAAGCTGCCAAAGAGAAACAATTTTAAAAATATTTTTCAGATTATGGCATCAAATACTGGCACAATCCCTTCTTCCTCCCCCATGTCCTCCCACTAAAATAATTTATTGATTCTAGTGACTACAGGGCAGGCAGGAGGAGAAGAGCAAAATATAGCTATTGCCTACCCTTGATCCAGACCAACTGGCAAATAAATCTTTACTAAAATCTTACCCCTCCCCTTTTATGAAGCTGCGTTAGGCTTTTTTATCGCCAGCCGCAGAAGTATTAGTTCCAACGCTCATAAGAATTTAAACAATTCTCCAACCTTTCTATGTGTAGTTTAGCACCAGTTTTCTGTCTCTACCTGATCTTGTTTCTCTTTGTCCTCAAGTTCCTTCTTTTAAGGATTCTCTTCCAGTCTTCTTTTTCTCTTTCCTTCATATTTTTCACTCCATAAGATGCGCTTTTTCCCCAAAAAAGTGGGTGGAAAAAAGGGTGCGTCCTATGGAGCGAATACCCCCACCCCCGTTTCTTTATTTAGATCAAGGTTTCTCACCTGCCACCGCTGCTGCTGCTACTCATCGCGCACTTGCCGCCGCAAATAGAGGAAGGGAAAGGCCAGGCGGGTGCAGTGATTGCACGCCGTCGGCACAAAAGCCTTACTGCCGACGTCAATTCTGACATCGGAGAGAAGGTCTGGCCTACATTTCTGGCACCTATCTTTGTTGTGAATCATGCCTATATAGGTGCTTTATGGCGGTTAACACCACTTCTGGTGTTAGCCATGCCCATAGTGGCACTTATGTACCGTAAAGTACACAGGTGCGATTTCGGCATCTTTTATTTAGGCGCTGGCCGGTGCTTTCATTTTTTTACCATTTTAAACAGCATTTCTCAATTAACTTAGGCGCTGGTAGGGTGCCATTTATAGAATTTTCCACTTTAAGTCCAGCCTAAATTTTTTTTTCTTACCTTAGAGTGGGCAGCGGGGGTCACCAGAGGGTGAGAACCACATCAGTCATGGTTCTCAACAGTCCCGCCGCAGGTACCAGTGATCCGGGGGTAGGTTGCAATTCGTTGAAGGCTTGTTTGCAATTCATTGAAGCCCCAGCTGTGCCCAAGCTCTGGGATGCCTCTGGAGGGCATCCACACATGTGCGTGATGTCATCACATCTGTACATGCTCAGACTAGAGGCCCTCCAGACACATCAAGCTCAGGCAAAGTTGCGGCCTTTTCTGCTGCCTCCAACTGCGATTGACATGGCTCCCACCTGCGTGTGACCCCCCACTATCATTAAAGGTACACATTCTGTAGAGGGAGGGAAGGGATGAGGGAAAAGAGAGGAGACGAAGTGTCTCAGGTTTTGTGGGGCAGAGAATGACATGGGGGAAAATTTGTCCCCGTCTCCATGGAATCTATCTCCATCCTATCCCTGCCCCGTCCCTGCAAGCTTTGTCCTTATCTGCACAAGCCTGGTCACCAGCTATGCCACACAATATAGCTAGTTAGTGCCATTATTTATTGGTTCACCGACTAAGTCTAGCGACAAGATAAACCTGCCTAAATAGCAGGGCTATCTTTGGCCACTATGACTTAGTCAGTCAGCTGATGAATATCAGTTTGGTAGGCTTTGTGAAACAGATGCACATAGACCAGAAATTCAGCTCCAGTCACCAGATAGGGCGCCAGTATTGAATTTCCAGGTTTGCCGCCGCCACGGCTGATAGCTAGCTCCCGTGGTCTGAATATTGAGCCTAATGAGTCTAGCAAGTCATTATTAAGTGATTGCTTTTTTCACTTTTTTGAACAATGATATTACAGGCAAGGGAAGGAGATCAGAATAATGTCTTTCTAGTTTGACTATTTTGCAAATTACAATCAGCAAGACACCTGCATTTATAAGCATAAACTGTCAAAACAAGTTTGTGATAAACAAGGATCAGAAAAACAGCATACAGATGTCCTTGCTTCAGAATTTTACAACAGGTAGAAATTTCTCAGCCTCCAGCCTTTCTTAATCTGGAACGTACCCCTTGCTACTTCATGCTGAAGAACAAGTTGCTGTTGTTTTCTCCCTTCCTTTGTTGGCTACCTCTACAGTTCTGTCTAAAACTAATTCTAAGGTGTGTTTTCTTGTTCAAGCACAAAATATTAACTCTTCCCATCCACAAAAGTCTACCTCTGTTAATGATACGAGTCTATTTGGAGTATCAATCCACAGTCTGGGAATTACTGTTTTAGACAGAGGTTCTGGCATGAGAGTAAATTGGTTGAACTTTAGAAATGGTCTTAGATTTGTTCTTTTTAATTTGCTTTTTATAATGGTCTTAGGTTTAACAGTGTGGGGATTCTACTATAAGTACCAGCCTATAGTAGTAGATTTAGTCACTATCTCATTAAAACTCATTACATATTCACTTGACCTTTGGCTATCAATACTGTGGAGCCCATAAAAATAACCTGGTCTATTTGTGATACAGCTCTTCTGCCTCATGCTTGCATAAGCTCCCACAACGTAGGGGAAAAAAAACCCAGTCCTTTACATATGGCAACCACAGAAAAACAGAAGAGTAGAGGTTAGAGTTACCAGATTTTAGACTGGGAAAAAGAGGACAAGTGGCACCGTCCCATTCTGCCCCGCCACCACCCCATGGCCCCATCTTGATCCACTCCCCCAACCCCAGCCCCACACAAACCTCATCTCTTTAGAGCTGGGATTCGTTCATGGTTTGCGGAAGGAGGGAGTGGGCATCCCTCCTACCATGGACAGTGTGGTGGAGTTCAGGGGTTCCCTATTGCTGCCGCACAGCTGATCACAGCAGGGAGATTCCCTTGCTGCAATCAGCTCAGCGGAAACGTGATTCTCTAAACGGCGTTTGTGACAGACGCCGATTAGAGAATCAGGGTGGTTAGATATCTGTCCGTTAGGACAGACATAATTCTATACAGAATGCCTGTATGCGATTCTCAAAAGCTGCTTAGGTGGCTGCTGAAATCAGGTGTCCTATACAGAATCGGGCCCTATCTCCCTCACCCTAAACACTCCCAAGAAATTCCCTAAGCTTCTACTTGTCTTGTTTCTTAATTTAGATTGTAAGCTGTACTGAGCAGGGACTGTCTCTTAAATGTGTTGATGTACAGCACTGCATATGTCTATCAGCGCTATCGGCAGGGCCAGCATTAGGGGGGAGCATACAGAGCAGTTGCCCTGGGCCCCCAGGCTCTGGGGGACCCCATTGTCCAGCATGTCTTCCCCCTTCTCTTCACACAGGTCCGATGTCAGCACTCACCTCCGTCTGCTGCGGTCCACCCGGGCGGAAACAGGAAGTTGTGTCATTAGGGAACAGACCCATAACAGACTGAAAGCAAGAAGAGGAACTGCGGCCAATATTTCTGAATCACTGCTAAGGCTAGCGGATTTTTCAGTGAGAAAGAAAGTGAGGGCGACATCAGTCTGGTGTGGAGAGAAGAGGGAGAGCTTGCTGGGCCAAGAAAGCCCCCTGGACTAATTTTTTTTTTAAAGTACAAAGGGGGAAAGTATTAAAATAAATGCCAGACTGGGCATGGGGGGAGGGGAGCTTATGAGGCTGGAAATAGAGAGATGGTGGGCAATGGTCTGAAGGGAGAGAAGTTGGACCTGAGGAAAGAGATACTTGAAGGGAGGACTGTTGGGAAGAGAAAGGGAGAGATGGTAGACCTGGGAGAAGGAGGGAGGGAAGCAGTTAGGGAGAGAAATGGAATGGGGCAGTTGGGAAGAGAAAGGGAGAGAAATTGGACCTGGGGATGGAAGGAAGGGAGAAATGTTAGGCCTGTGGGTGGAAGGGAGAGAGAGATGCAAGAAATCTTTTTTTTTCTCCATCTCATTGTTAGGCATCAAGGGAGGAGGGAAGAACAACAATTAGAAAAAAGAGGGAGCAAATTGTTAGACCATGGGGGAAGGGGTAAGAGGAGGGGAGATGGACCCTTGGAAGAGCAGGAGGGAAGAGAGCTGGGATAAGAAGATGCTAGAGGATGGAGAGAAAGGAACAGGGGATATAGCCTGACCAGTGGAGAGAGGGAGAGGTATTCTGAAAGTGGTGAGCCATTTGGATGAGGTTAAAAGGGAGATGACAATTTCATGGACGCCCATTGGGAAAACTCACGTCTAATGGAATAGGCGCGGGCATGGAATGGGCGTGGTCTGGGTGAGGCTTCAATATGGGCATCCTTTGATTCATTTGCATAACGCATGCCTATATCATAGACAAATGAAAATCAGGTCTACTTTTCAGCATAGTTTGGGCTTTAGATAGACCTGAGTTCTATGGATGGAACTTAGGCACAATTTGGACATCCTTAATGCAATCTGCTAAATAGCTCTCTGGGTTTTTATTTTTGCTTTATTAAGCTCAAAATAGGGTACATCAAAATAGGGCACATGCAAAACCTTCTATTTTTGTGGACAAACAGCAATGCTATTTGCTAATTAGAGGAAAGATCCATTAACAGAAGCACAGCACATGAAAAACACAGCTTTATGTTTCTTGCTAAAATGCTACCCTTTTTTTCTGACTAAACAGTGCTCCAATCAGCTCATTCTTGAAAGCAAAGAAAGCACATGAAAAAAATATAGATTGCATATATAACTTCATTTGCAAAAGTTTAAAAACAGAAAAAACAGATACAGACCTTAGCATGGCTTCTACTTCATTGCAAATGGAGATGTGCAGCTGCACAATGCTGACCTCATTGTGAGATCATCAAGGTGCACCTGCAAGGTAGAATGCCACAATTAAAATATGTGCTGGGATTTGAACCTATGACCTCTGGAAGATGGGAACATGGCTTTTACCCATTAAGCCACAGCAGCTTCCACTAATGTCTTTCTTCCTCAAATCTGATATGATAGCTTAGTGATCTGCTAAGCTATGATCTTGTTAGGTATTTTCACCTTCACATGGCTAGGATCACTAAGTTCTCATAGTAGAGATCCCCATGAGTGAAAGGAAGCGGCTATGGCGGGTTTTGTTGGACTCAGCCCCCCCTCCCCTAATATGAATAAAACAGTACATACCTGTCTGTAGAACAACAGCATCTGATATGGGAAAGTTTAGTGGAGCATCACACAGGTATCTTAAGTAGCCGGGTGGATAGGCTAATGAGCCATATAGAGGAGGACCATAAGCCACTCTAACCACTACATTTATGGTGGAAAGTATGAGCCCACCATAAATAAGGTATGGAAGAATAACATTCAGGCTGAGAACTATGATTTTAGCATATATTTTACTAACTAAATTAATCAAAGATATAGGCCTATAATTGTCCGCAGTTGTTGTATCTCTACTTGGTTTAGGTTTAACTACTATTTTAGCTTCTACAAAAGTATCTGAAACATATTGATCTTGTATTATATTATTAAAAAGCATCTGTAATAAAGGGGCCAGGTCTACAACAAAAGATTTATAGAATTCTGCTGAGAAGCCATCCATACCAAGAGCTTTGTTTAGAAGGGATTATTTAATAGCTGCAAAGATTTCTGAAATCGTAATGGGAGACTCTAGATTTTTAACCTGATTGACATTAAGTGTGGGAAGTTTCACTTTGGAAATAAATGCATCCATATCAGCAATAGAGGCAGTAGTTTCAGAGGAATATAATGATTTATTAAAAATTTAGTAAATATATTTGTGATATCTGAATCTTTTGTAAATACAGTGCCATCTGAATTTTTCGAAGAGATGAATCTATGTTTTTTACATTTACCCGTCAGTTAATTGGCAAGCAATATGTCTGCTTTATTGTGTTCAGCATAATAACGTGTTCCAATATTAGCTTTTGTTGAGAAGCAAACTTTGAACAAATGGAATTATATTTTCTTCTTAGATCATTCAGAGAATGATATGTAGAGTATTTAGATGTAGATGCATATTGATGTTCAAGATACTTAATGTCAGAGTCCAGAGAATCTAAAGTAACTCCCTGCTGTCTTTGCATTTAATATAATAACTGATAATAACACTTCTACATCTCACCAAGTGATAGTTGAATTGTCTTCCACTTTATTATGAGAAAAATAATATTTAAATGCATTTTGGATTGCAGAGATAAAACCTTCTTATTAAGCAAGATAGAATTAATGAAATTCAGTTTTTATGAATGGGATAAAATCAAGTATAATTTAAATTGCTGCATAATCAGATATAGTGAGCAAATGCATTTTGAAATCTATAATATGTGGAGTTAGAGGAGTGGAGGAGAGAAAAAAAGTCAATACGTAAATGGGTGTTGTGTGAGATCAAATTCAGATGGCTGATGCCTTGTGTAATCGAAACAGCTTTTTGCACTTATCCAGGGATATTTTGGCCTCTGAATCCTGCTGTGCACCCAGAGCTGAAAGGGGCATTTTTGGAGGAATGGTTAGGGTAGGATATGGGCGGGATGTGGGCTGACCTAGACTTAGTCGTCATGCAGGTATAATCGAATGTTTGACAAGACTGCCTAGGCAAAACTATTACATTGTGAGTTAGACAATGTAAAGACAGGCATAAGTGCTCAAAAGGAATTGAAAGTGACCAGATAACCACTGCAGAGACAAAGCAAAGATCCCACACACACTCTACCCATGTTCAATGACCTCATCGAACTCCCACAAAGTTCAGAAAAACATGCATACCTTCCTCCGGAACATCAGCACCTGGCATAGGAAAGCCTAGTAGAGCTGCACAGAGGTGGCTTAAGTAGCCTGGGGGGTGGGCTAGTAGACCATAGAGAGAAGGACCCAGGACCATAAGCCACTCTAATCACTACATTCATGGAGGAAAATGTGAGCCCTCCAAAAACTCCCCAAACCCTACTGTACTGCCATATAGGTGCTACCTGCAGCCATAAGGGCTATTGGGGTTCTAGACAGATGGATATAGTGGGTTCTGGGGGGGTTCTGGTAAGATGTCTATGTGGTACCCTTTTTGTGCCCCTCTGCACTTTTGCCATGTCTGGGTGGCCAGTCCATCACAATGCTGGCCCCTCCCACATCCAAAAGGTCTTGTTCTGCATGTTTGGGACTTGAACAAATTTTTGGTTGAGAATGTGGTCTAAAGATAGACGTAGTGTCAGTCTGGACGATCAAACGCCTGGAAGTACAGATAGACAATTTTTGAAAAATAAATAAATAAATAAAAATTTAGATGTGCTTTGAGAATGGACATTTTGCCACTGTTTACTTTAGGCAACTAGCGCCCTATGTCCAAATCAAACAGACATTTTATTTTTATTATGCCCCTCCAAGTCAGAGAGAGATCCCCTATCCGTTGATATCTACAGGATTTAATAAGATGAATACAAACTAATCCCTTAACTTAAAAAGTATTACTATGGTTTGAAAATATGAAGAAAGTTAAGTCTATTGATGGATGATGATTGTGGTGTAATAAGTCTGCATGCTGAATTGGTATGCTAAGCAGCGACACCACTGAGGTCTATAGATGTCTTATTCTGGGACAAAGTGAATTTTGTTGCTATCGGAAAGAATTTGGAAGTGCCTGATAACCGATCACCGTATAGAAACACATTAGAGACCATCCCTGCTTGACAGACAATACAAAGTATTCAAGAAAGACATATAGGGCAGTGTCTCTCAAACCTTTTAGCTCTGGCCACAAAATAGAACAAATGTTTTTCGTGCCACATTTTAATTGAAATTATACAATTGCAAAACCAACAAAAAAAATTAAATTTGAGAGTTATTTATTTAAAGTTCTTTAAGCTGTGTATGGGTGAAGCAAAAGGAGATGGAATAGAATTGCTAAACAATGCGATAGATGCGTTGTGTTTTTTTTAGTGCAAATTAACTCAAATGTGGCTCAGTAGTTGGACAAGCAAACGCGCATTTCATCATCCACCCTCTGCAGTCATTCTCTTTTTTTTCGATTTAATTGCTGTCAGAGCTGAAAGTCCAAGTTTGCAAAGATAAGAAGATCCAAATGGTAACAAAGCCTTGATTGCTTTGTTGCTCAAGTTAGGATGACTACTGCATAAAAAAATAAACTAAAATTACTTGCCGTTAGTTTTCAAGGACCTATCACGTCAAAGAATGATGCTTGTCTGGGCGCCTGTATCCTTATGCACACAGATGCTCATAACATTGACAGACTCTTGCATACAGACGCACATGTCATCTATTCTAGTGTATACTTATTAAGAGAACTTTTAAAAATAAAGTACATTTCTGGAATCTGTCGTAGAACACCTGGAATCTCTTCGGGGCACACCACTGTGTTGTTGCACACAGTTTGACAGACACTGAGATAGGGCAAATAAGGGAATGAATTACTGGGGGAATGATTAAATAGCGTCACTATCCGAATAACCATCTGAATAACTTAGGACATCAAACAGCCATTCAAAATACAATTGCTGCTATCCAGATAGTGCTGCCAGCTCACCCTTCCGTCCGGATATTGAACAACACCCACTATCTAGATAGTGCTTGCTGAATACGTAGATTTTTTTTTGCTGCAGCAGCCAGTATTTAAAGCAAATGCTCACTGCTGAGGGCTCAGTGTCAGGGAGCTAATGTTTAAAAATTCTTTTATGCCTCAATCTTTAAAATTCTAGGCAGTTTACAGTATTGCATATGAATGCACACAATGCAACATACAATACTAATGCAACCAACGTGCAACAGGCGTCCAGGAAAGCAGTTTTATTAGCACTTGGATGTTCCAGCAATCAGGACATCCAAATGCCAATTTAGGCATTTTCGGGGACATTGTAGTTTTTTTGATTATGAGCCCCATGACAATTACCACTCTTGCCAAACATAAGACGACGACGACGGCTAAAGTGGCTGATACTATGCAGTCTCCCCATGGTTAAAATCTAAAATTTATAACTTACTGGCATAAACAGTTTGAATACTGGTGCCGTTCCTGACGAAGCTCTTTTACTATGAGCGAAACGGAGATCTTCCATCGTCATGCCATGAAGCTAAGTACTTCATAATTCATATAGGTTGAATGAGAAAGCACTTTGTGAGAGATGAAAAAATCAGCACATCAATAACATTTAGAAATAAATATGCAAATGAGCAAATAAGATGGGCATAATATAGAATCAAGTTTTAAAATTAAATACAGTTTGGAAAAGAAGAAAATAATAATTAAGGAAAAATAAATAAATAAAAGCAGTTTTTGATAAAATTGAGAAAATAGGAGAATATACAGGACCAATGATAGCTCACTTCTTGGTTATTGGCTTGTGACATACATCGGGCCTCTAGCTGTGAGCGCTTGAGATCCTTAAGTATTTCTCCTGTATATCCAGTTGGATATTTTCTCTTGTGTTTTAGCCAAATTTGATGATTATTTAGTGTGTTTCACAGAAATTTTGAAGGTTATTGAGAAACATAAGTCTGCAACAGCAACTGAAGACATGGAAGGGAAGGGAAGGCAGCCTGTGGAACTGAAGTTTTACATTTCCAAGGTGATACCTGCTGTGTTAATTTCTTTTTTTTTTTTTTTGTTTTGGGCTCATGTACTTATGATTCAATTTGAAAGCACTTGTTCTTACTACATCAACTAGATAGATGACCTTTACCTACTTGAAAAGCTATTAGGCATTCTGATGGATGAATTCCAGTCTTTCTGGCAGCTAAATTTAAACATTTTTGGTTCAGTAACTTCCTTCTGCTTACTGGGCTTCTAGCTGAATAGGAACCGGCCCTTTCAGGGGCTGTGGAGCCATAAGTCTTCATTTACATCATAAATCTATTCTACAGAGCTGCATAAAAAAAAAAAAATCTGAATTGTGCCTTTCATGCATTTCTGGGAATTAGATTAGTTTTCAATTTAAACTGTAATGATTAGATTGTATGTAAAGCTCTGCATGGCGTTACCCCCGCTTATCTCTAAGTGGCTTTGTTGCCCTCTGCCCTCTTGAGCTACATTTTGAAGAGGATGTGTTGATATGTATTTTTCAGGTGACAGCTCATCTTTTCAAGAAGGCATTCTTATAAGAAGGACGAAGTATTTAGATTCCTATGAGTATTCATTGTATTAGCTGGTTTTATCTGTTTTTATTGCTTCCTTGAACTAGGAAGGTGTATAAATATTTTAAAATAAATTAAAAAAAAATGTTATTTATTTAGTCAACAAGCACTTATATGACACAAATTGGCAATCCTAAACAGCTTACAATATAGCATAAGACAGGCATGCCTTAGGGCTCCTTTTATTTATTTATTCAATTTTCTATACCATTCTCCCAGGAGAGCTCAGAACGGTTTACATGAATTTATTCAGGTACTCAAGCATTTTTCCCTGTCTGTCCCGGTGGGCTCACAATCTAGCTAATGTACCTGGGGCAATGGGGGGATTAAGTGACTTGCCCAGGGTCACAAGGAGCAGTGTGGGTTTGAACCCATAACCCCAGGGTGCTGAGGCTGTAGCTTTAACCACTGCACCACACTCTCCCCTTTTACTAAGGTGTGCTAGCGTTTTTAGTGCGCACTACATTGCCGCGTGCGCTAACCCCGCGCTACGTGCCAAAAACTAATGCCAGCTCAATGGAGGCATTAGCGTCTAGCACGTGCGGCATTTCAGTGCACGCTAAGCACGCACTAAAACTGCTAGCGCAGCTTAGTAAAAGGAGCTCTTAGTTCAGTGCTTGTGGGCTACAAACAGCCCATATTTTCAGGGAAATTTTCAGGGAAATATATGAGGGAAATTTTCATGCCCTCTAACTTTGTTGACCATGAGGCTGTAGAGCCACGGTGGGTGGCTGAAATATGGCAGTTTGCAGTTTATCAAAGTTTACTGCCAAGCTGGTATGGATTTATACAGTTTACTTTAAAATATAATAAAATAATTAAAATGGGAATAGAACATCGTAGAGGGGCATTTTCCATAGGACATCTAAGTCTGAGGTTGGACATTTTGGGCAAGATGTCCATAAAACCAGTACAAAAAATGTCCATTTTCAAAGCTAAATGTCTATCTTTTATTTTCGAAAATGACCTAAGCATACGTTATGGCACTGAGACGTCTCTCTTTTTTGGCCATTTTCAAAAATAAAAACATCCACATGAAAATTGCACAAAAGCAAGTTTTCTAGATGTACCTGACTACCTTGCCTGATCACGGTAGGGGAATTCCCATCAGCTAAGCTAGTTTCAGAGATTCCCCCTGCCAGGATCAGCTGAACTGGCAGGGAGATTTCTCTCTCCCTCCCTCCCAGGCACCGATCCCTCATCCCCCTCCACAGAGAACCCCCACACTATTTCAGCTTGAACAATGACTTTTTTCTACCCACAAATGCTCATTGAAACTTCCATGCTTTACTCTGAATAGTCTTCCCCTATCCTACTCGCTAGCTATTAAGATTCTTAGAGTTACCATAGATAACTCATTGTCATTCCACTCACACATTTCTACTGTTGTCTCTTCTTCATTCTTCAGACTTCGTCAGCTTCATTCTATTCGGTCACTCCTAAACTGCGCCTTTCTTCAGACTCTTTTGCACTCCAGGGTCACTTCCAAGCTCGATTACTGTAATTCTCTCTTAGTTGGACTTCCCCAATGCCAGCTTCATCATTTTCAACTTGTACAAAACACTACTCTCTGTTTTCTTTATAGCCACTCAAAATATGATCACATCACTCCTTTGCTCAAATCCGATAGCATACAGAATGCCATTCAAGTACAATGTCCTTAGCTTACAGATTCAGTCCTCTGGGCTTCCTTCATTTCTGCTCTGTTTTCTGACCCCCTATTTCTGCAGTAGGAACCTCTGTCCCTCCCACTAACACCTGTTATCTGGGCTGTCTTTTCAGCAGATATTTCATGATATTAATCGAGATTTTAGTTCAGACATGGTCAACTCCAGTCCTCGAGGGCCAGAATCCAATTGAGTTTTCAGGATTTCCCCAATGAGTATGCATTGAAACAGTGCATGCAAATAGATCTCATTCATATTCATTGGGGAAATCCTGAAAACCCGATTGGATTCCGGCCCTCGAGGACCAGAGTTGCCTACCCCTGTTCTAGTTTCTCTGTTATGAATCCTATTTTGTGGAACTCCCTACAGTTATACTTGAGGTCTGAAAAATCTCTTCAGTATTTTAAGTACATAAGAACATAAGAAATGCCTCCACCGAATCAGACCTTTGGTCCATCCAGTCCGGTGACCCACACACGCGGAGGCCAATCCAGTTAAAAGCGTGGAGGGTATAATCAAAAGAAACGTCTAAGTCCGTTTTGGCCTAACTCACAAGTCATCCAAAGTCAGACACGGGAAAAAGTCCATTTTCAAAAAATACGTTCAACATATTTTTTTTCCCCAGATAATAGTCCAATTGTACTTCCAGCCGTCTGATCGTCCAGACTGCTAAGTCGTCCATCTTTATACCCCATTTTTATCCAAAAATTCATCCAAGTCAAAAACGCCTAGAAAAAGACCTTTTGGACATGGGAGGGGCCAGAAAAGTAAGGGACTGGATACCCAGACATGGCAACAGAGTAGTGGGGCACCTTACAGGGCACTGCTGTGAACTTCACAAAAAGGGTGCCACATAAACATCTCATAATAGCTCCCTTTTGGGTCATGATGAGCCCCCCAAAACACCCCCAGAATCTATTAGACCCACCTATCTAACACCCTAATAGCCCTTATAGCTGCAGGAGCCACTTATATGACAGTACAGAAGGGGGTTTTTTTGGGGGGGGGCGGGTGCACATGTTTCTCCGTGAATGTAGTGATTAGAGTGGCTTATGGGCCTGGGTCCTCCTCTCCATGGTTCACTAACCCACCCCCAAGACCACTTAAGCCACTTCTGTGCAGCTCTACTAGGCTTTCCTATGCCAGGTGCTGATGTTCTGGTAGCAGATATGTAAAGTTGTTGTTACAATTTTTTTTTTATGGGAGTGTGGGTGGGGGTGGGGTCAGTGATCACTGGGGCTGTATGTGTGGGTCTGTACTATGTGTCTGCAGTGCTTATCTGGTCACTTTGGATACCTTTTGTGGACATAGACCTGGTTTTAGATGGCCTAAGTCACAACGTCCAAGATCCGTCTAGGCAGTGTTGTAAAACCTTCGGTTATACATGCAGCACGACTAAGTCTATGATGACCCACGTCCTGCCCAAATCCCACCCTCATCTCTCCTCCTAAAACACCCCTTTTAACTCTGGTTGTTCAGCAGCACTGTGAAGGCCTAAGTCGTTTTTAAATACGTCTAAAACCCTGTTCGATTATCGGCACTTGGACGTTTTTTGTTACTGATCGTCCAAGTGACAATTTAGGCCGGTTTTTAGATGTTTTTCTGTTTCGATTATGAGTCCCTTATTATTTCACAAAGGCATTTGTAACACCTCTTTTATAGACGAAGTCTTCCTATGGTTAATACAAATGCTTTTTCTCCTTCTTCTTCCATTCCCTTTATCTTTTGTTGCTTTCCTTTATGTCTTTTCCCTCAACATATGGTAAACCTTGCCTTCCTTGTTAACCTATTTCTGTCCTGTTTGTTTCCTTGCCTGGTTTTATTACCCTGTCAGTTTTTACTTTTTAAATTTTATCCCCGTTATTATTGTAAACCACTTTGGTTTAACATTTTCTGTTAATAATTGCAGTTTATCAAATAAAAATAACTGTAACTGCTATTATGACGTCCAAGTGCCGACTTAGGCTGGTTTTTGGATGTCTCAAAGTTTTGATTATGAGCTTCATATTCTTTAGACAGGACAGATCTACTACATACATTAATAAAAAGAAGAAGAAAAGAAAAAAAAAAATCCCACATATATTTTATTTTTGCATATTCTTCAGCAGCGGCCCCTTGGTCTAGGCCAGGGGTGTCCAACCTTTTGGCTTCCCTGGGCCGCATTGGCCAACAAAAATGTTTCTGGGGCCGCACAAACGCTTCAGCAAGACAGAGAAGGGAGCCGGCAAGACGGTAAATACCCGGGGGCAGCAGAGGAAAACACTACATCGCCCTCGACTGGGGCCGCACAAATACTTCACGGGGCCGCATTTTGGACACCCCTGGTCTAGGTCATATGATTCTCACTTTTGGTTTTAGAGCTCCTTGGTTCAAACCCAGGAAAGCCCTTGCTTTGCAGAGCAACTTCAAAGGGGTGACCAGAGAATTGGACAGAGGGAGTGTGCTACAGTAGATGTGGTGTATTTAGATTTTAGTAAAGCGTTTGGCATTGTTCCTCAAAGGTGTCTAATAAATAAACTGAATGCCTTCAGGATGGGCCCCAAAGTAACGGACTGAGTCAGCAACCCTCAACATCAGTGCCTGCAATTTCCCCCTCATCGTTAGAGTTTTCCTGCTGGCAGATCAAATGGTATGGTACTGGCACCCGAGTCTGACACTGGTAGTAGCACGGCTCATACGGCTCTCATGTGTAGCAAATTCTGCTCGTAGGTGGTAAATTCCTGCTGCAGGTGAAAACCACTAGAGGAACTCAGCTGAATTGGCCAGACTAGAATATGACTGACAGTACATAGCATGCTTCCTTTTGAAGCACTATGTACTATTGGTGTGACAACCTGTGGACTGTCCCTGGGTGATGGAGAGGTGGAGGGGATAGATGTGCTGGAGTCAGACCTGGGAAAAATGAACAGACTTTTTAAAATGAACAGATTTTTTAAAACAATGTTGGCTGTTTTTTAAAAAAATTTTCTCTATGGTTGAACATTTTTATATTATTTTCTTTCATTTCTGTAGTTCACTGATTTGTTTAATGCATATTAAATAGTGTCCTTTTGCATTATCAAATTATAGCGCATTCTAATGCAAAATGATATGGATTAAAACAAATGAAAATCAATCCCAATTTTTCTTTATTAGAGGTCCCAACATATCCCCTGAACAAATTTAATCATTTTCTGAGGTAGTTGAGTGGGGAGCTCTGGACCACTTGATGTGGATTGTGGAATGACTGTCTAAGAAGAGTGCATATTTGTTTATTCAGTTTTCCATACTGTTTTCCCAAGGGAGCTCAGAACAGTTTACATGCACTCAAGCATTTTTCCCTGTTGGGCTCACAATCTATCTAATGTACCTGGAGTAATGGGGGGATTAGGTGATTTGCTTATGGTCACAGGAAGCAGAGAGGTTTTGAACCCACAACCTCAGTTTGACCCCTGTGCCACTCTCTCCCCCATATGCTTTTCCTGTGTTTTTTTTTTTTAATAGGTTTCAAGCAGGGACAGCCTCTTAGGTGTATCTATATAGTGCTGCCTATACCTAGTAACACTATAGAAATGTTAAACGGTAGCAATAGCAGGCCGTGACATTTAATCTGTGAAAGAATTCTCAATACTGCTTGTCAAGCCTTATTGCTTAAAAAACAAGCATTCTCCTTGTTAAGTGGAATGTACAAGTTATCTCAGAGTCTGACCCATTGGTTGATTGATGAAGTCTGTTGGTTTTCAGCCTATGCCTGGGATGATTGTCTTTTCGTCCTTCAGCGATTACTGTGATAATGATCTGGGATGTTAAGGAGGTGCTGCTCCAAATCACTATGTCACCAGCTGAGCATCCATCCACAGCAGGGACGCTGAAAAAGACTAGACATCTGGATTGGAGCTTCCTTCCATCTGGCTGGGATATTTTCAGCGTGGGACCCTTGACCCCTGGTTTCTTTTCAGAGGACTCTATGTCCTTTGGAAAATATGAAGAAAATGGAAGTGGGTGTTTTTAGGAACACCAAAGCACGAATACTAACTCAATGACTGATATTAAAAGAACTTTACCTGTTAGGTTACAAAAGTTAGACAGTTCTAAATCTTAATAGATGCTGGCACTGTCATATAGACATTGGGATGCTGGATCATCTGTTGTTCTATTGTCCTTTGATACTTAACTTTTGGAAGTTGATAAGGGGACAGATTAATGTTATACTTGAGTCATCAATTCCATTGACTTATGAAGCAGTCGTATGTGGAACATTATTACATATAAGCCCCCATGGACCGATATAAATGCCGTATTTTCCTAATCACGACAGGGATAGCCATGCAGATGATAACCCGTAATTGGAAAAATTACGATCGCCTGAATTTTCCTTTTTGGTGGGCGAACCTATGCTTTAGTTATAGGTATGAAAAAATGAATGCTGAAATGCTGGGGCATAGTAACATATTTAAACTGATTTGGGGCCCGTTGACATCTTATATTACTTCTCTGTAGTTGTTTTTTTGTCTTTAATTCTGTGCCATCTCCTTGCACATCCAGGGCGGGAGGGAGGGAAGGAGGTGGGATTGTGTTATTCTATTATTTTAAATAAGTGTAGATTATTGAAAGAGTATATACGTGGTGATTAATCAATGGGTGGGATAAAATGATTGATTTTGAATATCTGTAAGTTGAATGTGGTTTTCTTGACTTTGTTATATGTTCTTATACCTGTGTATTGCACTGTTAATATTTATAAATTAATAAAGATTTAGAAAAAAAAACCCAACAAAAAAAACTTTACCTGCTCTTCTTTTCATATATTTTTTCTTTCCTTCTGATAGCTTCTCTCTCTCTGTGAGATTTTTGTCTCATCGTATTCATTTTTTATCCTTCTTTTAACTCTCATTATTTATAAGAATTTCTGCACATCTTTCATTTTCAGAGAAGCTACTTAATTCTCACTCACATCCTTTCTTTTCATTTCATTCTGTAATGTCTTTTCTATCATCCTGCCTTCTTTCTTACCATTGGCAGTCACATTTTCTTCTTTATTTTCTTTCAACTTTTTCATTCTTCATTTCTCTTTTTCGTTTATTCTACTTTCTCCTTTTTCAAGCTGTTCTTTTCTTGTTGCCCTAGCCCTAGTTTTTGTCTCTGTTCTTTCTATTTGTATTTTTCCTTCACTATCAGGTTGTTTCTTTCCTTTGTGCTTCTAATCTCTCTTGGCTATATATCACAGATGGTTCCAACATCCATCAGCAGCTGCTATTATTGGTGTGGTAGCAAGTTTAACACTTCTTCCAGGCAGATATGGGACATCAAGGTAAAACCACACAAGTCATTACTGGCACCATACAACTATTAACCCCTGACATATGCAGACTATTTATACAAGGCTATCAGATAAAGTTAATACTGGTGTTAATGGAACACACTTAACATCTTAAAGAATTCATGAGGGACTTGGTCTGTCATCAATATCTTTCCAACTTTGAACCCTGAAAGACTCGTCCTTCTTATTTTCACACTGTTTTACTGCTTTTCCTGAGAAAAGTATATCCAACTTTATAATGGCCTTTTTGAAAAAAAAAAAAATAGGATGTTTGCGATCTTTGGTTTTTCTTCTACATATCCAGATGCAGTAACAACCAAGAGGTGGGTGGTATTTTTTTTTTTTTATTAGACCAATTCAAAGATATCGCTTGCAACCTGAGTATTAATCTTCAGTTCTCCATTGTTTTTTTTAGCTCTGAAATATGTAAAATACAAGAAAAACATCGGTGCCTCTCCATCTTGGTCAATGTTAAAATGGTATAAATTAAAGTACCATATTGAAGAAAGATGCATAGAACAAAGCAGTCCAAATCAACATACTTTTACAAAATGGTGTTAAGCCCTGAAGTGTACTTACACCCCCTTTTACAAAACCATAGTGCGTTTTTTAGCTCCGGCCATGGTGGTAACAGCTCTGATGCCCACAGGAATTCTATGAGCGTTAGATTTGTTACCATTGCAGTAAACCATGCTACAATTTGTAAAAGCGGGGTTTAGCTTGTGAAAAACAAGCTACCACAAAATGCCTTATGTAGTGATATTTTGCCTGTTTGGACTTGCTAAACCACATGTTTCTTATTTATTTTTCAATATTTTTTCCAGGGGGCATGTCATGGCTGGAGAATGGGCAAGGAAGTGTTTATTTATTTATTTAATTTGTTATCTATCCCATTTTCCCCAAAGAGCTCAGAGTGGGTTACGGGTTAAACATACATAATATACAATTAGCAGGTTACAATTTGCGCTGGATTTATCCTAATTTGACACATACTAGGGATCTAATACCAATATACGATAGTATATAGTTTACAGGTTACAATTTGCCATAGTTCCAGTGCTAGGTTAACCAGCTAGCGATAATCGTGTGCTAGCTTGTTAATGCATAAGAACATAAGAATAGCCTTACCAATGGCCCAGTAGCCTGTTCTCACAGTGTTCAATCCAGGTCTCTAGTACCTGGCCAAAACCCAAGGAGTAGCAACATTCCATTCTACCGATCCAGGGTAAGCAGTGGCTTCCCCCATGTCTTTCTCAATAACAGACTATGGACTTTTTCTCAAGGAAATTGGCCAAACGCTATCCGCTCTTATCACAACTTCTGGCAATGCGTTCTAGAGCTTAACTATTCTCTGAGTAAAAAAAATATTTCCTCCTATTGGTTTTAAAAGTATTTCCCTGTAACTTCATCACGTGTCCCCTAGTCTTTGTAAGTTTTGACAGAGTGAAAAATCAATTCACTTGTACCCATTCTATTCCACTCAGAATTTTGTAGACTTCAATCATATCACCCTTCAGCCATCTCTTTTCCAAGCTGAAGAGCCCTAAGCTTTTCAGTCTTTCCTCATACGAGAGGAGTTCCATCCCCTTTATCATCTTGGTCACTCTTCTTTGAACCTTTTCTAGTGCCGCTATATCTTTCTTGAGATAAGGAGACAAGAATTGAATGCAATACTCCAGATGTGGTTGCATCATGGAGCGTTACAGGGGTATTATAATATTCTTAGTCTTGTTAGCCATCCCTTTTAAAATATTTCCTAGCATCCTGTTTGTTTTTGGCTGCTGCCAGACATTGGGTGGAATGTTTCATCGTAATGTCTACAATGATACCCAGATCCTTTTCTTGGATACTAACTTCTAAGGTGGCCCTAGCATCTGGTAACTGTGATTCAGGTTATTCTTCCCTATGTGCATCACTTTGCATTTGTTCACATTAAATTTCTTCTGCCACTTCCAAATTCCTAAGGTCTGCCTGTAATTTTTCACAATCTGCATACGTTTTAACAACTTTGAACAGTTTAGTGTCATCCACAAATTTCATCATCACACTCATTCCAATTTCCAGATTCTTTATAAATAAGTTAAATAGCATCAGTCCCAGTACAGACCCCTGTGGCACTCCACAGTTTACTCTCCTCCATTGAAAAAAATGACCATTTCACCTTACCTCTGTTTTCTATCCGATAATCAATTCCTAATCCACAACTGAACTTTGCCACCTATCCCATGACTATTTAATTTTTGCAGGAGCCTCTCATGAGGAACATTATCAAAAGCTTTCTGAAAATCTAGATAAACTATATCAACCAGATCACCTTTATCCAAATGTTAATTTACACCTTCAAAGAAGTCAAGCAAATTGGTGAGGCAAGATTTCCCTCAGCTGAACCCATGCTGACTCTGTCTCATTAAATCATGTTTGTCTACATATTCTAAAATTTTATTTTTTATAATTGTTTCCACCATTTTGCCCAGCACTGAAGTCAGGCTTACTGGTCTGTAATTTCCAGGATCTCCTGTGGAACCCTTTTTAAAAATCAGTGTAACATTGGCCACCCTCCAGTCTTCAGGTACTACAGATTCTATAAACAGCACCTGAATTTAGGCATCCAGATCGGCTCACCTAGCCAATCTAAGCTCCTAACTTAGCCCCCCCCATTTATCAAACTGCACTGCCAAGCATTGCAAGCTAAATATCAAGTCACTCATTCTATTCCTATGATTCTATTTCATAATCATCCCGATTATATAGCTTCCAATCCCCCTAATGCCCCCAAACAGCAAAACCCATTAGGTTCCTTTCTGATCCAAAGTCACACCCACATATATCCTTTGGAATTCTCCACTTGACTCTCCCCAGCCTCTCATTACTCCAGTCCTTCTTCCACCCATCTGGCTGCAGCTTAAGGTACTACCATTAGGAGTCATCTTTCCATATATTTAAATCTAGTTGCCTAGTTCTTAAAATATTATAGTGCCAACCTGCAAATATATTGCCCACATATTAGTATTTCTGAATCATCTCACACAACTCGAGGTCCAATGGAAACTGTACTATCTAAGATCTTAAGGAAATTTGGACCAATCCTTTACTTACCAGGTTGCTTAGTATGGAATACATTACTGAGTAAGATTAAGTTTCAAACTAAATTAAGAACATAAGAATAGCCTTACTGGATCAGAACAATGGTCCATCTAGACCAGTATCCTGTCTTCATGGAGGCCAAACTTGGCAAAAACCCATATAGTAGCAGCATGCCATGCCGCCGATCCAGGGCAAGCAGTGGCTTCTCCCATGTCTGTCTCAACAGCAGTTTATGGACTTTTCCTCCAGGAACTTGTCCAAACCTTTTTTTAAAACCAGCTACCACATCCTTTGGCAGCGCATTCCAAAGCTTACCTATTCTCTGAGGGAAAAACTATTTCCCCCTATTGGTTTTAAATGTATTACTCTGTAACTTCATTAAGTGTCCCCTAGTCTTTGTAAATCTTAATGCAGTAAAAAAAAAAATCAATCCACTTATACGCATTCTACACCGCTTAAGATATTGTAGACTTTGATCATATCGCCCTTCAACCGTCTCTTTTCCAAGCTGAAGAGCCCTAACCTCTTTAGTCTTTCCTCGTATGAGAGGAATTCCATCCTCTTTATCATCTTGGTTGCTCTTCTTTGAACCTTTTCTAGTGTTGCTGTATCTTTTTGGAGATAAGGATTCTGTTATGTAAAAAGTTGAAAACATTTACTATATTTAAGAAATGTTTTGGATATTAATTGTAGTTTTTAAATGGCAAATTCATTACTATACTTCCTGGAAATAACTAGTTAATCTTTTTGTAAACTGCTTTAGATTGGGAGGTTATTTGTATTTGTTAAAAAAAAAAAAAAGCCCCAGATATTCAGCACAGCTATCCAGATAGCAGCTAGCACTAAATATCTGGGAATCAGCACTGACTGGTCGTACTATGGTAATTGCAATATTTGGACCTCTAACCAGATAGCAAACTGGATAACCTCTGGCTTTGCCCAAGTTCCTCCCCTGGCCTGCCTCAATACTGTCCAAATAGTGCCAAAACAGGCACGTTCTGTTTAATATTCCACTAGCCAACATTTATCTAGTAAACAGCATATCCTAACAGGATAGGTGCCTTTAAATATTATTAAATAATGACAGACATATGACCAACATGCATGGGGCATCATGGTGTTTGCGCTGAATACTTGAATGGACAGATCACCTACTCAGCCCTTTTCTTCCATCTCAGAAGGCCAAGAAATAACAGCCAGCCACAAATTGAAGTTCCATAGTAACATATGAAACTTTGTAAGTCTATTTGCTTTGAAAATGAGCCTTCATGGGAGATCTCGCAAGCTTGCTCAAACTGGCAATGCCCACTTCAAGAATCTCTCTGAGCCATAGGCTGCAGGTCATTTTATTAATTTTATGATATTTCCTTTATTATTATTCATACGTAAGTTAATACATTTTCCAATAACAATAAAATTACTTAAATAACACCCAATCATAAATTGCATACGACTGCATTTTTGCCATACTTTGTTCATTGGTCATGTGATTTCTTGTCAATATTACTTCATTAGTAATTTTCCCTAACATTAGCAAATCTATAACTGTTTTAGTTAATCATCAAGTTTCAAGTTTATTATAATTTGTTAACCTGCTTATCCCATTTCTAAGCGGTGTACATAAGTAGATAAAATAAAACTGGGAATTACAGTAAATCATGCGATTACAAATCAAAAACAAACTTGTAGTGAAACAATAGGTTAGCAATTTATGGGGAAACATCTGAAATCATCATCTGTTTCTGTGTATTGGCCATTGTATAACAGTGAATTGTTCCCTGTTCTAGTATTTAAGTCTTAGGTCAGTAAACATGGCACTTCCTCTGTTCTGTCACTGGGACCCTCCATTACCCAAGACCAGACGCACTAAACAGGATCGATAAGACCGCGTGGGTCCACTCTGATGCAATTTTTGGCCGATTCTAAAAGAGCTATTAATTCACTAAAAATTTTGCATGCAATGATTCACGCTGAGACACATGATGCACCAGGGAGGGGAAGGCCAACCGTTGTGGACTGGCAGGCCTCTGGAGCAAGTGGAACCACATCCCTCCTGCTCCCAGCTTGTGAAAAAGGTACTGGGTGGGTTTGGGATGTGGGGGAGCATCTGGTAGCAGGAGGCAGTGGGCTTCTCTCCTGCCCTTTTTTTGTCAACGGGGGAAGAAGGGAGGGTAGGGGATGGTTCAGGGGTGGGCTGCTTCTTGGCGGGAGGGCGGGGACCTACGTTGGAAGAAAGGAGTTGGCATCCCTCTTGCCTTTCTTTCTTGTGCAGGGGGGGGTCATGATGGCAGGTGGGAGTGGACATCCCTTCTGCCATTTTTTCCTCACATGGGTGGGGGGTTGGCATGGCAGGAATGAGTGAGCATCCCTCCTGCTGTTTATGCTGCTGTGTGTGTGTGTGGGGGGGGGTTTCCGGTGTCAATGCCAGATCATCAGGGGGATGTTGGGAATGGCCATCATCGGTGGGGTGCGTGCATTTTTCTTTTTTTTCTATGGGGCAGATATTGTGCGTGTGTGGAGCATACACAGCATCTGTGCCCATTAAAAAAAAGAAAGGGCTGAACTATGGTTAGACAGGTAAGCGACTAATCTTGACCAGTCGCTTTTTTGGGATCGCTAAATCACCTGTTTTTCTTTTTTTTCTTTTTTGTGCATAGCCAAGCAATGTTAGTGCATCAATCGCTTGGCTAGTTTGCTTGGGGTTTTAGCTAATTTGCATGGTCAGACTAGAAAATGGGCGATGGAGTGGAAAAACACGCGGTGAACTGTTTTGTGCATCAAGTTGGCAAATGCGATTGTCGCTAAAGCAGTCAAAATCTGGTTTAGCTACGATCGCTGACTTTAGTGCCTCTTGGCCCCAACCTACGCAATGTAGCAACTGAGACAAACATCTATTTTAAACTTTAAGTAACAGCTTGCTAGTAATATTAAGCCAGGCAAATTATTCTCTTTTTCTGTGACACAATCCTTTCATTTAAGACAACCTGCTTACCTAGCAAATTTGATTATTCCATACACACTTCATAGGGCTCTTAGGTCCCTTGACTCTAATCATTTAGTTAGTCCTTCTTCCGCAAAGGCTCATTATGAGTCTATAAGGCACTCACGTGTTTTTCTTTTGGCCCCTATTTTAAGGAACAATCTTCCAAAGGATATTAGATGAGAATTTTTTTTTTTTAGAATTAAGATAATGCTTAAAACATTTTTTTTTTTTTGAGAAGGCATATCCTTGAGCGATTTGTCTCCGAGTCCGAAGCCAGGATTTTCAAAAATCCACATTAAAAAGCAATGGTCTGCGAAGGCAGCCATTTTGACACCGAATCTAAAAACCCGAGACATTCTTAAAAAATCGTGCATGCAAATAAGATCGCCGGACAGCATCGAAGGTTTCCTACATTTGCATATGCCCATCACTGATGGGTACATGTGCAGAAAAACCTCGTAAAAAACAAACACACTCTCCCACTGCCCCTGTGTTGTGATACAGTGGGAGAGTTGACCATTCTCTCCACTGCATCACAACACCCCTTCCCTAACATCCTGGCTGTGACCCCCCCACCCCCGGCAGCAGGAGAGATGCCCGCTCTCTCCTGCTGCACTAAAAAAAAAAATTCCTTCCCAACCTGACCCAAATGTTCTCTCCCCCAGCAACAGGAGAGATGCCCACTCTGTCCTGCTGCAAATAAAAAGATAATTTTTTTAAATTCCTGCCCGACCTGACCACCCCGCAGCAGGAGTAGTTACTAGTAGTTGCTAGTAGTTACCCCCCTCCCCTATCTCTGCTGTACCCCTCCCCTTACCTGAACAGATGAGCCAGCAGGATGGAGACAGACATCCTCATTGCAGCTGCTGCTGCTGCATCATCTAAACTTGGTATTCCCCTCCCTGCTGCATCTTGGGATGCACCGGGGAAGGGCCTGAGGCTCTGTTTGGCCCAGGGTGTTTAAGGCCCCTCAGATCCCTAGGACCCTTCCTGATGCATATAGGGAGGGGCCTGAGGCTCTGATTGGCCCAGGGTGTTTAAGGCCCCAACCATAGGTTGGTATGAGATGTATCGTCTGACAGACTATATGTGGTATTGGACAGGCGCCTTCCAAAGATTATGGAGGAAATTTCAAGACTGACGAAGCCGTTATTCCTATTCCTGATTGGGACATTTTGATTCTAGTGCTGGACTCCATTGGTGTTGTTCCTTTGTTTGGGGG
Source organism: Geotrypetes seraphini (assembly GCF_902459505.1). Classification (NCBI taxonomy): domain Eukaryota; kingdom Metazoa; phylum Chordata; class Amphibia; order Gymnophiona; family Dermophiidae; genus Geotrypetes; species Geotrypetes seraphini. Next base: position 86,789,230 of record NC_047095.1, read on the forward strand.
GTTGGGGGTTGGGGGTTGGGGTTGGGAGGCTTGTCTTATATTTGGACTATGATTTCCAGATGCGCTGCAGAACCCACAGGGTACCTGATTGCTGTTTGTAAGCTTTGGGTTGGATTGCATTAATAAAATATAAGTTTAAAAAAAAAAAAATCCTTTAGGTCTTTCGACTGTTGGAAATATATAGATAATTTGTTCCACTCCATAGGCCCTACACAGGAGAACACACTTTTCCTTGTATTCTCATAATGAAGGCTTTTCGAAGACGGAACAATTAATAGTGGTTGGAGTAGCTGCACATCTCAACAAAGTGGGGTTACAAGTGCACCCATATTTGGACAATTGGCTAATCAGAGCCCCATCCCTAGCGGAGGGAAAGAAAGCAATGTCCACAGTGGTCCATGTGTTACAGAACATGGGATGGATAGTTAATTTCCGAGAGAGTCACTTGGTGCCGACACAATCTCTGGAGTATTTGGGGGCATGTTCAATACTGCAGAGAACCGTATGTATCTTTCAGAAGCATGCATACATGCTTACATGTGGATATAGGCGCATAACCGCCAAAATTCTACCTAAGCATTATTCTTTAAATACCGCTTTATATAGCATGTAATTGCAAGGGGGGTATAGGCATGGACAGACCTTAGGCAGAGCTTGGGCAGGGCTTAAACTTATGTGCAGCTCTAGACACTAAGGCCCAGCTTCTATAAATAGTGCCTAAAGATAGACACCAAACTTAATTCGTAAATTGGCTTAAATTATAAGCTTTAATAAGCTGATAATTGAATAAAAATTAATTAGGAGATAAGCACCTATCTTGTCAAGTGAGATTCTATAAAAGATAGGCACCTATCGCATGGTGCCTAATGGCGCCTAACACCAAAATAAGCATGTTGAGGGGTAGAGAAAGATTTAGGTGCTTCTAGGCACGCTTCTCTGAAGGACTTAGGTGTCTATAATGTAGTCCTTTAAAACCCTGGCTTATGTTACAGGTGCCTAAGTTTTAAGTTAGGTGCCACTAAGCATAATTCTGTAATGGGTGTCTAAGTGTGATTGACATGAAATAGGCACCTATCTTTTTAGAAGCCCAATTACAGAATATGGCCTTAAGGGTTGGATTCTATAAATGGTGCCTAGTTGTCAATCAACTGCTAGGCGCCACTTATAGAATCCCGCTTAGCAGTCCTAGGCGTACTTAGGTGTTGCTAGGCATTCTGGAGGTAGGCACTGGTATATTAGGACAGGTTTATATTTATATTAGGCCTAATTTACCAGCACCTAACATGGACGCCTAACAACGCCTAAGTCTACCACACACGTTCAATATGATAATTGCATATGCATGCCACCATAGCATGTTCCACACTTATATAACTAATATTTTATTATTTATTTGTTTTGAGCACATCTTTTTACTATGTGGTGGTCTCATGTATGAGAGTATTCTTATTGCATGATTCAATAAGTTTTATCATTATTTTAATTACATATTTATTTATTTAACTATTTATGTATGTTATGATTGTGTTTTTATTGGTATTTTTTATTTCTTTATGGTGGGTGAAATGTGGCCACGTCAGGTCATTGATATTAATAAATCGGACTTCTGATTATTTGGACTGATCTGCTCTTTGGGTTTGCGTATGATTTGTGATAGATCCTTGCAGTTTTTGGCTAAGGACAGAGAAGACTTGTATTCACCTATAAATGATCCAGCTTGTATGGCTAAAAGTTTGAACATACCCTTAGCATAGTGGGTTGTGGTAAGAGCAACGAAAAGTGATGCACGCAGGTGGAAATGGAGTAGTGGAAATGGTGAAACTGGTGCAACTGAGAGAAAACCCTTATATAAATTCAGCATTCTGTAGTGAATACACTGGCAGCCAGGCAGACTCTATGAGCCAGCATCGAGGCCCATGTCTAGATTTGTCCCATATAACATAGTACACACTTAAACATTCTCCAAGATTGATAGCTTCAATGAATATACCTTCTTTGGCATCCTTGGTTAGTGCTAGATTGTGTCTCTTTAGAAATTACACAGTAGTGATCTCTACTCTTAGCATCTCTTTCAAACAGTATTAACTCTCCTATTATATTACTCCACTCATATCTGTATTGTCATGTACTACTAAAAGCTTGTTGTATTAAATTGTATCCATTTAAATAGCATCGTAAGTCGCCTTGAACCTAGTTAGGCATAGTGCGACTCAGAAATTTCAGATTAGATTACCATAGATATTCCTTTATCTTTCAAAATTTCATCCCAAACAATTTTTGCAATTAACTTAATACTTAACTGTGTAAAATCAGTTTGAATATTAACCTTTCTCTACTTTATGGCAATGGATTACATTGAGCCTCGCTTTTACATTGCTCCATTTGAATGAGACCCTTATTTTTGAGTGGGGTCTCAATGCAAATTCTTTTTTTTTTTCAGTTCCAAAATTGTATTGAAATTTTATATAGTAACATACAATAAAGCAGGAAAAACATATTAAACAAATTATTGATAACACTATTAACACAAAGCTTAGGATATTAAAAGGCAAAATTCTTGAAATGAAACTCCCTCCCCCCCACTCCATCCCATTTACAGAGGGTAAAAAACCAACATCCATCCATATCTACACACATACATCTCCATTCTTTCACTATAATAAGTGCAAATTCTTATTCATGCTGTTTTTCTTTTTTAAATCAACAGAAATTTTAGGCAACACAGACGATATCCCACTTGTACGTTGGCGGCAGCAGTGGTTGGAGAATGGGACACTACTTTTTCACATACACCATCAAGATGGTGTTCCTAATCTACCAGGTCTGGAATCTACAGAAGAGCCACAAAGTGAGTCAACAGAGGAAGAACTAAGAATCCTTCACGTCTCTGTCATGGTCAGTTGCCACAGTCCTACCTTGAATCTTTGTCATCTTCATCATTGAGAATCACAATCCAGCCCACTGCATACAATTGCTCATTGTTTCTCCTTAGTAATCTACACTTTCCTTCCCACAGGTGGCTTTCTATGATTCTTCATGGTTATGAAGTGTGCATATTTAGGGTTCAGCGTTAGACAAAATATTAGAAGCTTCCAAATGCAAGGATATTTCAGCCATTAACCACTTAAACTATATCCCCTCTATGGTACTATTCAAGGCCTCCCCTGGATAAGAGACCTTGAATAGCAGAATAGAAGAGATGAATGCCATGATAATCTATAAGCATAAAATGTTGATGGTTAGACTAGTGGGCTTCAAAGAGTAATTTCAATAGTATGGTTATAGAAATAGATGACATAGGAGGAGATTGTGGAAAATTAAGAAGAAGATGGGAACAGAGAGAAAGCATTTCAGTATTGATATTGGGTTTTTTGGACTCCCAGTGGATAGCAAGAATAGGAAAATGTGGACATTTGGGGGAGAAGGGAGGATTTTTGGAGAACTATGTACTATGCCCTTAATAAGGAATCTAATCTATTCTAAACTTCGGTATATATACCAGGTCATCTCCCAATGGAGCTCGACTTGGTTCACATATGATTAAGACTAGAGTGTATAGCAGAAAAACATAGGGATGTATAGAACTAGTGTACAAGAGTAAATTTGGTCTGTTGATAATCATAGAATCATGACTTTGGAACCATGACCAAGTGATCTATAGTCAGTTGTGTCTGGAGGGTTTTCAAGGAGTGTGTGGTTGGACTGATAAAATGGGAGAGACATTATGCTGATTTTAAGGGGTACATTAGCATAGGCACTTACATTTATTTGCTGGTTACAGGTGTAATTGTTTGGAATATTAGGACATGAGGACATCTGCGATAGCATGCATTTTACAGGCAAGCATGCATATGGGTGGACTCTGGGTGGACTCTGGGTGGGACACACATTTATCTGCATGACTTATAATTTATTTTGTGGCTTGTTTTCAAATGAGAAGAACGTCCAAAAATGGCATAAAGTGGCACTTGGATGTTTGGTCTGCTAAAATATCCAAATTGCCATTCTTGAAATATATATATTTTTAGAACATTTTCTATGCTGTTTGCCTGCAGTGCATCTAAATCCGAAGGGGGGAATTAGGGTGGACTTATGTTTTGGGTGTTTTTCTGCAATAATGGAACATTTCAGAAAATGTCCAGTGCAAAACTTGGATATTTGAAGCTATATTTGTTTCAGTAATGAATAAGTACCAAAAAAATTGCCAAATTGACCAGATGACCACTGTGCTGCTGTTTGTTCCCAGGTATTTCGGTCTCGCGGTCGGGGTTCAGATGGGAGAAAGAGATGGAAGGGTCAGCAGGGGGGGAGGGGGGAAGCACTGTTGCTGGTGACTAAGGGCTTATTTTTGGGGTAGGGCTTATATTAAGACCTACCCCGAAAATCATTCTAGGGCTTATTTTCAGGGTAGGTCTTATATTTGGGGAAACATAGTACATGCTTGTATGACAGCTACAAATGTTATGGCCAGTTCTGTTAGAGTAGCAAGTAGGTCTCTGGAGTAGCCTAATGGTTGGTGCAGTGAACTGCCAAAAAGGGGACCCAGGCTCACATTTACTAGTACACTTGTGGTGGAAAGTGTGAGCCCTCCAAAACCCACCCAAAACTTACTTTACTGACATATAGGCGACACTTGCAGGTATAAAGGTTATTGGGGTGAAGTACAGTTGATTACAGTAGGTTTTGAGTTTTGGAGGGCTCACCACATTCTATAAGGGGGTTATGAAAAGATGTATACCTAAAACTTTTTATGTGACGTTCATTGAAATGTTCCCTAGGGTGTCCGCTCTGTTGGGATGTCTGTATAGCCAGTCTGCTAAACATACTGTTTTTTGTGCATTTTTCATTTGTTTTTTGGGGTTTTTTTTAATGGTTCGAAAAGACACACTGAAGACAAACACATCAAGTAAGTGGCCATTTTCAAAGCAAAAAGATGAAATGTTTTTCTGGTTTGAAAATGGTCATTTTCACTACTGTATTTTTTTATGTTTTCCCAAAACATCCAAAATTGGGCTTAAATTTCATATTAAAAATTCTGCTCCACATATTATATGCATATCACTGGAACTTAGGCGCACACACACTGCCTGTTTCCATTACTGAATGTGCATCTATACAGTATACTATAAAGGAATACTATTAAAGAATTACCCCCTGTGTGAGGGAATGACAGGACACTTACAAAACAAAGTGGCATTTATCTATTAGGAATTAGAAAGTGGAGAAGGAGGAAAGGAACAGAATAGGTTAGAGATGGGGAAGGAGATAAGATTAGGTAGATGAAAGATAGGAGTTGGTAGAGGGGAAATGGAGAAGGGAAGGAAAGGAAAGAAATCAATTGAAATGGTGGAGATGAAACAGATGGAGGCTGGATAACGGAAAATGTGCCCATCTTCAAGTATAGATAATCCTTTTCCATTATGGTTGATTATAGTATTGAAGAATATGGGGGTTTTGAGTGGCAAATTAGGAGGAGGGTAGGTTCCGTGTCATTGGAGGAGGGTAGGTTCTGTGACCAACTGAAGCAATCATAACTAAACTCAGGTGTTTTTCCAAACTATAGTCTCAAACTTCCTTATTTATAGAAAGGCATTACTTGTCAACTCATAGACTTGATATAGTCACGAGAGTTATTAGATTCTCAGCAATTAGGAATTAGAGGGTACCATGGCACTAAGATGATATTGATATCTGTTTCGGACAACATCTTATGAATTTGGAATGGCTAAATGTAGTCACACTAGACATTTTAATTTAACCACTCTGCATGAAGTAATTTTTGTTCTGATAAAACTATTCCTTGGTTAACTAGCTATAGACATTTAAAAATTTGCTCAATAAAAATTGCACAGAGCAGCATTCTTCAATGCAAAGCCCTTGGAGACCTCTGGAACAGCTCCCATCACCTTTTTTCTGCAACTATCTGCCTCTCTAAAAAACCCATGACAGAAAGGAGGAAGTGACATGCTTAAAAGACAAGTCAAAATGACTCAGATACAGTGAAAAATCAATGATAATAAATAGGGCGAACAGAATGCTAGGAATGATTAAGAAGGGGATCACAAACAGATCAGAGAGGGTTATCATGCCGCTGTACCGAGCCATGGTGCGCCCTCACCTGGAGTACTGCGTCCAGCACTGGTTACCATACACAAAGAAGGACATGGTACTACTCAAAAAGGTCCAGAGAAGAGCGACTAAAATGGTTAAGGGGCTGGAGGAATTGCCGTACAGTGAGAGATTGGAGAAACTGGGCCTCTTCTCCCTTGAAAAGAGGAGATTGAGAGGGGACTTGATCGAAACATTCAAAATACTGAAGGGAATAGACTTAGTAGATAAAAACAGACTATTCACCCTCTCCGAGGTAGGGAGAACAGGAGGGCACTCTATAAAGTTGAAAGGGAATAGATTCCGTACAAATGTAAGGAAATTCTTCTTCACCCAGAGAGTGGTAGAAAACTGGAATGCTCTTCCAGAGTCTAATAGGGGAAAACACCCTCCAGGGTTTCAAGACAACGTTGGACAAGTTCCTGCTAAACTGGAACATACGCAGGTGAGGCTGGACTCATTTAGAGCACTGGTCTTTGACCTGAGGGCCACCGCGTGAGCGGACTGCTGGGCAGGATGGACCCACTGGTCTGACCCAGCAGCGCAAATTCTTATGTTCTTATGTAACACTTTCACATAGATTAATGCATAATGTCAAATTGTGTGATGCCAGAACAGCATAGGCTCCACAAGTTGAATGGAAGGAAAAAGCCTCAGAAAAGGGCCCTCCCACCTCCACAAAAAGTGGTTTATTAAAGGTGGTTGAGCGGTCACCTCATCGGCAAATATCCTTCATCAAAATTGAGAAAACTCTGTGCTGTGCTGTAGAAAACTCAAAAGATAGATGAAAAATTATTCAACTTATCTTCAGCTGATGGGTACACCGACAGTGGCTAGCGTTATACAAATCTGCTGCCTCAGGGTGTAGCACGACCGATCAGACTGAGTTTGCTACTATGAGGAATTCTGCTGCTTTATAGCTCTCAGTGGTTGTAGTCTGCTGCATCCCCTTTGCACTGCAGATCAAGACATTTCTCATAAAAACATAAGAATATAAGAGATGCCGCTGCTGGGTCAGACTAATGGTCCATCGCGTCCAGAAGTCCGCTCATGCGGCGGCCCTTTTGGTCAAAGACCAGTGCCCTAACTGAGACTAGTCTTACCAGCGTACGTCCTTGTTCAGTAGGAACTTGTCTAACTTTGTCTTGAATTCCTGGAGGGTGTTTTCCCCTATGATAGCCTCCGGGAGAGCGTTCCAGTTTCCACCACTCTCTGGGTGAAGAAGAACTTCCTTACGTTTGTACGGAATCTATTCCCTTTCAACTTTAAAGAGTGCCTCCGCATTCTCCCTACCTTGGAGAGGGTGAACAACCTGTCCTTATCTACTAAGTCTATCCCCTTCAGTATCTTGTATGTTTTGATCATGTCCCCTCTCAATCTCCTCTGTTTGAGGGAGAAGAGGCCCAGTTTCTCTAACCTGTCACTGTACGGCAGCTCCTCCAACCCCTTAACCATCTTAGTCACTATTCTCTGGACCCTTTCGAGTAGTACCGTGTCCTTTTTCATGTATGGCAACCAGTGCTGGACGCAGTACTCCAGGTGAGGATGCACCATGGCCCGGTATAGTGGCATGATAACCTTCGCCGACCTGTTCGTGATCCTCTTCTTAATCATTCCTAGCATTCTGTTCGCCCTTTTCGCCACAGCCGCACATTGTGTGGACGGCTTCATCGACTTGTCGATCAGAACTCCCAAGTCCCTTTCCTGGGAGGTCTCTCCAAGTACCGCCCCGGACATCCTGTACTCTTGCCTGAGATTTTTCTTACCGACATGCATTACTTTACATTTATCCACGTTGAATCTCATCTGCCATGTCGATGCCCATTCTTCGAGCCTGGTTATGTCACATTGTAGATCTTCGCAATCCCCCTGTGTCTTCATACTCTGAATAACTTCGTGTCGTCCGCAAATTTAATCACCTCGCTCGTCGTACCTATGTCCAGATCATTTCTAAAGATGTTGAAGAGTATGGGTCCAAGCACCAAGCCCTGCGGCACTCCACTGGTGACGCTCTTCCAGTCTGAGTATTGCTCATTCACCCCCCACTCTCTGTTTCCTATGCTCCAGCCAGTTTTTAATCCACGTGAGCATTTCTCCCTTGATTCCATGGCTCGCAATTTTACGAAGTAGTCGTTCATGCGGAACTTTGTCGAACGCCTTCTGAAAGTCCAGATATATAATGTCAACCGGGTCACCCTTATCTATCTGCCTGTTTACTCCCTCGAAGAAGTGCAGCAAATTTGTCAAATAAGATCTGCCTTTGATGAAAGCGTGCTGGCTAGTCCTTAGACCGTGTCCGTTAAGGTGATCAATGATGTGGTCCTTTATCAGCACCTCTGCCATCTTTCCCAGTACCGAGGTCAGACTCACCGGTCTGTAGTTTCCCAGATCTCCTCTCAACCTTTTTTGAAGATCGGTGTAACATTCGCTACCTTCCAGTCCTCCGGAATCTTTCCCATTTTGATCGACAGATTGGCTATTAGTTGAAGTAGTTCTCAATAGACAAAAAGAATACATTTGGAAATGTTCTCTTCTTCGAGGATAATAATAATAATAATTTATTTTCTTGTATACCGCCATGCCAGTAGTTCTAGGCGGTTCACAACAGAGAAAGTTAAAAACATTTCAATTAATAAACTTATAACAAAAGCTAAGAAATTCGATCACGTGACACCTCTCCTTAAAAAAGCGCATTGGCTCCCGGTAGCTCACCGTATAATATATAAACTAAGTCTGCTTACTTTCAAATCTTTGCTATACAAAACTCCTGATTTTATCTATAAGTTACTGATTCCCTACACCTCAAATAGATTATTGAGATCAAACGATCAACATTTACTAATAATTCCCTCACTTAAAATTATTAATACACGGCGGCAATTCACTTTTTCTGTCACAGCCCTTCAAACATGGAACCCACTCCCTATCTATTTAAGGGAAGAACGCAACTTGGACAGATTTAAGAGCAAATTAAAAAGCTTTCTTTTTAAGGATGCATTTGATAATTAGAAAGCCTGATTAGTAGTCTTATTTCGATTGCACTTCATAACTTCTCTGAAGTATATGGATCTCTCCCTTCCCATTGTTTTTCCCCATAAATGTCTTTTTACTATCAAACTACTGTACTTGTATTTCTCTTCCCTTTCTTTCCTTTGTTTTAATATGTTTGTAATGTTAGTTTTTAATGTGTCTTACAAGATTTAGTTTTTGTCGTCCGCTTTGTTGTCCCCTAAATTTTGTAATTTTACTGACGTGTACATCGCTTAGAATTTTGAATAAGCGATCAATCAAATTTATATTAAACTTGAAACTTGATAATCACGTACACACTGCTAAAAAACAAAATTTATACACCACAGTTAAAATACAATTTCAGACACACAGCTGTTAATACCTCAATTAAATACAACATAGTTGGAGGAAAGGGTTACAAAGACAAAGCCTAATAAAAATACCTTTGTAAACTTAAACATAGGGCTCCTTTTACAAAGGTGTGCTAGCTTTTTTAGTGCACGCACCGGATTAGCGCATGCTATAGCGCTTGCTAGCCGAAAAACTACCGCCTGCTCAAGATGCGGTAGCGGCTAGCGCATGCTATTCCGCGCATTAAGGCCCTAACTCACCTTTGTAATAGGAGCCCTTAATAAAAATCAACATTCTTGTTTATCAAATAAATGAGTTTTTAATAATTTCCTAAATATAGGGTAAGAATGAGCTTGAACAATCAACTGGCTTATCCATGAATTCATTTTCCCCACCTGATATTCTAATGTCCTGTCAAAGAAAGTTCTATAACGACAGGCCCTTGGGGTAGGGAAGATAAACTTACCCAAATTTCTGGTATGTTTTTTTTTTAAATTAAATAGTTTCAGATATGGTACCAGATAAGAGGGTAGTAATCCAAAAAAGAGCCTTGTAACAAACACACCCAAACTTAAAAAACACTCTGGCCCCAAAAGGCAGCCAATGTAGTCTAGCATAAAAAGGGCTTACGTGATTATATTTTTTAAGACCAAAGATGCCCTCAATGGAAAGTTTGAAGGTGAGCTGGTGGGGATAGATGTCATTGACACACATTGGTCAACAGTGTTTCTGTCCTGCATGGAAATATTTGGAGGCTTTCCTTAAGCTGTTTTGGATCCAAAATGGACCCAACTTCAAAATTTGTGAAGACCACTGGCATAGAGTATGCAAACCACACCTATAGGTGATTTCAAAACAGAAATAAGGCTATCAAATAAAATAAAAATTTGCTCCTTCCTGAAATGGACCTCTAGTAAGGTATAAAATCAGATATAGAGAAGCTGTTTGTAGTCTACTTAAAGACCTGACCTATGTGACAGCTCTATGAGTCTCCCCAGGTGCTCTGGTGCCAACACAATTCCTGATCTCGCTAGCACTGCTTTTGTATGCTGAGAAAAATTAGGTGCCATGTTTTCAGAAGAGGATTTAAAATACATTTCCTTTATTCATGCTGAGTCATGCTCTGTAAGGTAAGAGATCAATTAAACGAGCTTTCATGCATGTCAGTTCTGCTTCATTAAGGCTACAAGTGAGGAAGAAAAAAAAGGCTTTTTTAATTGGACTGCTTTAAAAGATGATCTTGCTTTCTTTCTTTTTTGGGGGTTTTGTTATTTTGACCCAGCAGTTTTCTCCTGCTCATTTGTACTTTCAATCAGTTTGAACTAGATCTGGAGCATGACATTAAAAGCCTTTAATTTGCAAGTACCTGGGGAGTTTTCTCCTCTTTTGTATTTTCCCTCCTCCCCAGCATGCCTAGTCTGGCCATTGCTACAATGTTCTTGGGCAAGGGACCATGCTCCAGGCTTCCTTCTGGAGCCCTGCACTCATGGGTCCTGAATCTAGGCACAAGGAGGGCAATGATACAACAAAGTGCCTATGTTAAGAGGCCAGGTAGGTGCCTACTTACTGATAGATATTAGTAACATAGTAAATGACTGCAGATAAAGACCTGAACAGTCCATCTAGTCTGCCCAATAGTCACACTCATTATCAATTCATGATTAAACCAACAATGAATGTGATATAAAATACTCGATCACTGCCTTTTATCGGAATTTCTGAGACACAGCTGCCAGTGTCCTTAGGTTCCAACTACTGGAATTGCTGTAAACGCCCACTCCAGTCTATCCCAGCCATCGTGCCATTTGTCTGCCCGGCACTATCTTCACATTCCAAATTACTGGAGTTCTACTGAAGCCCTCTCTAGCTCATCCTAAGTTGGATTTCCATATATGAGATGCAGACTGCCTGGAGCTGCCCTTAATTCTTTACAGCCAGAGTTGCCATCTAACTATCACGCGTCACATCAAACACATATGCAACCATTTAAGTTTTGGGATTTTTTTTATACCATTCATTTTCTAATTAGAGATCCTCTGTGCTCATCTCATACATTTTTAAATTATATCACCTCCCACCACCTTTCCCTGGAGGGCATTCCAGGAATCAACAACCCTCTCCATGAAAAAATTTCCTGGCATTAGTCTACCACTCTTCAAACTCAATTCATGCCTACTAGTTTTGCTGTTTTCCCTTCTCTGTAAAATATTTATTTCAATATTAAGCTTTCTCCATATGTGCCAAACAGGTCCCTCCACTCCCAGGATGAAATACGCCTCAAAACGCCCCCTGGTTGTGCCCTTCACCTGCAAACCACCAAACGGTGTTCCTACTCCCACTTCATACCAAGCCACTGGAAGCAAATGCCCCCACAGATCAGATCCCTTGAAGGTCTGAACTTTAGGAAAGCAATAAAAACATACCTTTTCACCTAACTCCCCTGCCTACTGCCGATGGATTACAAAGAAATAGATATTGGTACTAGGATCCTCATTAGGATAAAAAAAACTTGTATTAAAAATCTATGGCAAATTGTAACCTGTAAACTGTATATTATGTATGTAACCCATTCTGAGCTCGTTTGGGGAGAATGGGATAAAAAAATGAATTAAATAATTAATAACTTTTACATCTGTATTATATCTCTCCTGTCCTTCCTCTCTTCTAGTTTCTTCTTGTATGTCTTTTGACACAAGCCCTGTGCCGTTTTTGTCTCCTTCCTCTGAACTGCTTCAAGTCTTTTTATATCCTTAGCAAGATATGGCCTAGAAACTGAACACAGTACTCCAAGTGGGACCTTGCCACTGACTTGTACAGGAGCATCAACACCTCCTTTCTGTTGCTGGTTACTCCTCTCTCTATTATAGAGAATGTCTAAGAGGTGGTTATCAAGGTGTGATAAATGTTGCACTTTTACCACACTTTAATATACCACAAGAGTGACTAACCTGCAGTAGCTTAGTTCCACAAGTTAGTCACTCCAATAACACTTCTTGCGATCAGTATTGCAAATAATACCATGCCGGGAGCATTGGGTAGCAAAGCCACTGCTCAGTATTCCTGGGTGACACTTTAGCTTGAAACACACCTTGTTTCCCCCTCCCCTTGAAGTTCCCTCAAACAGGTTCTCCTCCCAAAAGCTGCCCCCTAAACAGTCTCTCTCCCCCCAAAAAGCAGCTATCACCTATGTATACCCACCTCTTTTAGAACTCCATAGGTGCTCTTACTCTCTGGGGCTCTATAACTGATCTAAAACCTGATATTTTCCCCAAACCATGATTGGACCAAGACCTTCTCTTAACTTGAAAATATCTCTGTATTTTACATCTGATGGTGCCATAACCAAATCTAAAATATGATTTGCAATATGAGTTTTAGCCATAACAAGCTGACAAAGTCCTATATCCTCCAAATATTTCAAAAATTCCCTCTCAAATCTTTCTGAACTATCTGAATATTAAAATCTCCCCAAATTACCATCTTCATATCTGTCAACAGAAACTGTCCAGTTAAACTTGCAAAAAAGAGCCCCTCCCCAAATGAGACAATCTATATACCAACAAAAAATACAGATCACCCTTATAATTCTACTGATCCCAAACCTAACCTCAAGCTTTCCCTGAAAATGATACCCCTTCCACGACCTTCCCCTTCGTAATGTAAGATATAGCCACCTGGACAACTTGTCACAGATATAATTTCCCTGCCTTCAACCAGGCTTCTTTCAAAAAGAATATCTGAGTTCTAATATTTCATCTAAGACCAGCTGCTGCTTCCTCTATAAAGACACCCCAATGTTTTTCTTGTTTTAGATTATGTTTGTTTTGAAATGAAAAGAGAAATATAGCAACAGATCAAGCATTTTTAACTTCAACACATACCGGTAATCATTCTGTTCCCTTTACTTCCTGCCCTCCCACAGCCCTTTTACCTGCCTTGCAAATTGCATCACCACCCTTCTGCACAAATCACCCATTCTAATATGTAACTGGAATCAAAGCCCCATTCTAACAATTGCAAATAATGATAAAAAAAATCCCCACTCCAAGAAATAAACTAAAAGGGTATGCTAGGGTGCATAGGGAGAGGTATGGCCAGTAGGAAAAAGGAGGTATTGATGCCTCTGTATAAGACTCTGGTGAGACCTCAGTTAGAATATTGTGTACAATTCTGGAGGCCGAACCTTCAAAAAGTTATAAAAAAGATGGAGGTAGTCCAGAGGAAGGCTACTAAAATAATGCGTGGTCTTCGTCATAAGATGTATGGGGATAGACTTAAAGATCAGGGGTGGGAAATTTCATGGCGACACCAGAAAATATTTCTTCACCGAAAGGGTGGTTGATTGCTGGAATAATCTTCCACAACAGGTAATTGAGGCCAGCAGCGTGCCAGATTTTAAGAAAAAATGGGATTTCTTCATGGAGGTAGTTAGGGGGTGGGCCATTAGTGTGGGCAGACTAGATGGGCCCTGACCCTTTTCTGCCGTCATGTTCTATGTTTCTATACTTTGGAGGAAAGGCGGGAGAGGGGAGATATGATAGAGGCGTTAAATACCCACGTGATGTAAATGCACATGAGTCGAGGTGCTTTCATTTGAAAGGAAGCTCTGGAATGAGAGGTCATAGGATGAAGTTAAGAGGTGATAGATAGGCTCAGGAGTAATCTAAGGAAATACTTTTTTACAGAAAGGGTGGTACATGCGTGGAACAGTGTCCCGGTAGAGGTGGTAGAGACAGAGACACTCTCTGATTTCAAGAAAGCCTGGGACAGTCACATGGAAGAGAGAGGAAGAGATAATAGTTACTGCAGACGGGCAGACTGGATGGGTCATTTGGCCTTTATCTGCCATCATGTTTCTATGTAACAACTCATTCTACCATCTGCAGTACAGTACTATATACCCCTCCTACTCACTATTCTACAAAAAGGTGTTACTGCCACATGACAATGTTTGAAAAATTCTTATTCAATTTGGGAAGTCTATCTGCAAAGAATGTGCCCTTTTTGTGAAGACTGTATAGCATATATGAAGAGTTTGCACAAATACTGTTGATGCTTCCTATGTCATTTCAAAAGACTGCATATCCCTAAAAATTATTCTGAAGTGTCAGCTTGAAATAATGACCTTAATTTCTTCTCCATCATCCCCAGCTGTAACCAACCCTGAAAGTGAAAGACCCAACTAGGCCCAAATTCTATATATGGTGTTTTAAGTTGCCTATGAAATTGGTGCACATAGCCGATTTGTGCACACAAGTTAGGGCTAGATTCATGAACCTGCCCGATCGGGACCGATCCGTGTCTGATTCGGGTAGGTCCAATGGATTCTTGAAACTGCAATATGCAGATGGGGGCGATGGAAGGAACACCCCCATCTGCTGGCACGGATCACTGGTGTGCGATCCCGATGCATGCACAGACCATCTGCTTTGCCTGCAGATGGTCTGCGCACACGTTTGATGTCTGTGGCTTGTTTTTGTTTTTTTTACTTGCGCGACGCTGGGCACAATCCGCAAACTTCTCCGCAGTTCGGTTCTCCTCCATCCCCTGTCAGCAGCACTCGCAAACTGGCATCTTGCACAGATCGGGCCAGGAGAGTCCCCTTCGCCGACACAAGTTTACTGCCCCGGTGAGTCCCTGCTGTGAAGAGCCACAGCAGCTAGGGATTTATTCTCTCCTGCTGTCTGCCACCCATCCCCGCAGTGCAGCCCCGCTTTAAAGCCACAGGCTTGCACTGCGGGGAAGGACAGCAGAGAGCAGGAGATCAGGGAGAGTCGGGGCTGCAGGAGGCGCTTATGGCAGCAGGAGAGCAGGGCGGCAGAAGGCAGGGCAGTCGGAAAGCACTTGAGCGACTGGTCCTCAGCAGTTGCTTGTTTGTGATCGGCCAGCCCAGTCGGTGTTGCAGGGTTTTGGTTAGTGAATCGCATCCTTGCCTACTTTACATGACGTTCCCCTCATTTGCATGCGTGGAACGGAGGATGGTTGGCAGAGAGGTAAGTGAATCGGGCCAGAGGGAAATCAGGTTGCAAAGGGATCGCAAACTGATCGGTACACGATCGGTTTGCTTTGTGAATCTAGCCCTTAATTGTTTAACAAGCCAGTCAGTGCCTATAATTGGCAATTAACACCTAATAATTGATGCTAATTGGCATTCATTAGAAGTTATGCATATGACTTTGTAGGCACATTTCTATAAAGCGATCTGCGTCACTTCTAGTGCATGAATCTGAAAAGGGGGCATGACTAAGGGAAGAGCATGAGTGGATTATGGTCATTCCTAAAAGTTAGGCGCATTGTTATAGAATAAGCCTGATCTGTGCAGATATTTAGTCTGGTTTTTCCTTGACCTAAATGGGTGTACCAAAATGTTATGTAGTATATGGCTGCTGAATGCAATTCTATATATAGTGGGTATAGTAGAATCTCAGCTGGCATCCATGGGGATTGGTGGATACCGGATAACTGTTTTTCTGGTTAATTAAGAGTGGTAGCGGTCCTGAGCCTCAAAACCCTCCTCCCTCCCTCAAGCCCCGAAGTGGCAGAAGCAGGCGGTGGTCTTGAGCCGCGAACTCCTTCCCTCCCTCTCTTCCTTACCCAAAGTGCAGCCGGTCAGCAGGAGGCAGCTTCAAAACAGGCTGTTCGTAGCCAGCCCTGACAGGGCCTTTCTTCTGATGCGCTGGACATGATGCGTCAGAGGAAAATCCCTGCCGGGGCTGACTACTGTGCTTCGGGTAAGGAAGAGAAAGAGAGGGAGCGAAAGTTTGCGGCTCAGGATCACCGCCTTTTTCTACCACTTTGGGTTTTGAGAAAAGGAGGGGGGCGGAGGCTATTATGGCTCAGAACCATTGCCATAATGGTGCTTCAGGGCAGGAGGGAGGGGGTTTCTTCTCTAAGTTGCTTTGGGGCTTTGGGGCTTGAGGGAGGGAGGGGGGATTTGCGGCTCAGGACTGCTACCGCTTGTAGTTCTTCAGGGCTTGAGGGTGGGAGGAGGGTTTGTGGCTCAGGACCACTGCCATTGGTGCTTCGGGGGACATTTTATTTTTCACCCGCAATTTTTTTGGCAGCTGGATGAGAGTACCAGTTAACTGAGACCCGGTTAACATGTACTAAGCTCCATGCTGATGAGCATCAATTCTCTGGGCACCATATATAGAATTTGGGGGCTAGTATATTGAGCCACGACTACAGTGCAAATCTTTGTCAATGAGCAATTTTTTAGTGATGCTCAGATACAGACATTGCTTTATTACCAATGGAGTTTTAAGGACTTTTACCGAGAGACTGCTACTTCTGATTTTCCATGGCAAAGAAGGACCACGGAGAACCACAGTGAAGAGTTTCCAGAGTCAAGATGCACCTGATATTCAGCTGGCTGCTGAATTATCAAACTCATGGGCGTCGGAACGGGGGAGAACAGGGGCCACGGCCTCCACAAGGATTGGTGGTCGCTGGTTGATTATGGCTCTACTCTCCCACCCACTTCCTCCTCTGTATTTTTAAATCTTCAGGCAGCCACTGCTCGGTGTCAACGAGCAGGCCTGCTCCGGAACCCTTCATTCTACTTCAGGGGACAGGCCTGCCCGTTGACGCTGTGCAGCGGCTACCTGAAGATTGAAAAGTGTAGCATCGGGAGAAGGTGGGTGGGTGAATCAGGAGCTGTGAGAGGTCATTCCGCAGGACTCCACTGCTGCCTATGATCAAACTAACCCCCCCTTTTACTAAGCCACAGTAGAGGTTTCTACTGCAGCCCAGAGTGCTAAATGCTCCAATGCTCATAGAATTCCTATGAGTGTCGGAGCATTTAGCGCTCTAGGCCTCGGTAGAACCTCCACCGCAGCTTAGTAAAAGATGGCCTAAGTGCTGATGCCGGTGCTTAACTTTAAATGTATATTCAATGGCATTTAAATGATGCCACTGAACTTACATATGAAGTAAGTTAGGCCTTCTGTTCCTGTGATATAGAAGTCATATGCAGAGAAGCTGACTTTCACTGCAGTGGGTATATAACATCTTTGTGGCACTTGACCTGACCTTGCTTCACTCATTTTGTATATGAATAGATAGTGATGCATGCAAATGTATCTGGTGGTATTTATTTGCATAACTACTCTGTTCCTTTTTAAACCCACTTATGTCTATGAAACTAATATACAATTGGGAGTTAAAATACAAAATCTGTGAACAATTCAACTGTCAATTCAGTATGTTAGAAAAATGTTTTGAACATCTGTGATTTACTAATGATGTCTATGGCCACATAAGTAGCCTTGAATATTGGGTCTGATATGCCTCAATTTAATTTTGGTGATGCGGACTCATCTGGATACTCCACCTCTTCTCTTGCGTGAGGCACATTCAAGGCTTTGGGAGAGTCCCTTGATGAAGTCAGAATAGCTCATAAGGCAAAACTTAGTATTTAAAAAGTAAAATACTTGTTTCCTGCTCTATCATGTTCATAAACAAGTGGCTGACACCATCAATGAATTCCTGCTTTTAGACTATTTCAAGATCTGGAATGCTCTTTTTCTTCTGTGATGGTGGGCTTTGGCAGACTGGGCAGGCTCCGACTGCCTCCATTTCCTCTGACATGTTTTATGAGGTCTCTGAGAAAAAGGAGACAGCTCAAAATGCTGTGTCAATGTGCCAGCAGGGACTCTGCCAGGCACAAACAGTTTTTAAATATCCACCTGCCTGGCACTAACCCATCTCAAAATTTATTGCTGCTGCCAAGGAACCATGAATAGACTACAAATTGGCTTGATAACCGATTCCTTTCTCCTGCTGCTTTGACCTCGGATGGGCTAGTAATGAATGTATTCCCACAGCGCCTGTAATAGGGCTTTAGCTAGTGAATTCTAGAGCTGCTGTAGTCCTAAATCTCTTAATTTGGGGACCAGTGTCATCCTGACATTGCTTATATCAAATTCTCATCTGTAGTTACTAGTTCTGTATAGCAAATCCCGCTCAAAGAAAAAGTTTTAAAGTAACAGGTAATAAGACTAAAAGTGGCCCTCCTTTCACATTGAGTGGAAAGGAAAGGTAGTCTCGGTTGTTCAGCAGGAAATTGAGAAGACTGTGGTTTTTTAAATTTTTACTTTTTTTATTTTACAGGGAAACTATCGGGCTCCATTTATCAATCAGCGGTAGAGCGTTTTACTGTGGGCTGGTGAGGTAAATGCTCCGACACTCATTCAATTACTATGTGCGTCGCCAGCCTGGAGTAAAATGTTCTACCGCTGATTGATAAAAGGAGCCCATTATGAACTATCATAAGAATGCAGCAGTGACTTATTCATGTAAAGTTATGTACGAAAAGTTAAGTAAAGTTAGGTTTGCAAAGTTTGTAAAGTTATACAAATAATTGTATTGTCATCGCCTGGAAATGTCCAGCCATCTTCTAATGTAATCCGCTTAGAACCGCAAGGCACAAGCGGAATAGAAATCACTAATGTAATGTAATGTAATGTAACTTTAACTCAGCCTGCTCAGCCTAGGGAGAGTGTGGGGGAGTGGTTAAGGCTACAGCCTCAGCACCCTGAGGTTGTGGATTCAAAGGCACTTAATCCCCCCCCTTGGCCCAGGTACAAGGGATAGATTGTGAGCCCGCTGGGACGAACAGGGAAACTGCTTGAGCACCTGAATAAATTCATGTAAACCATTCTGAGCTCCCCTGTGAGAATAGTATAGAAAAATGAATAAATAAATACATTTTGGACAATCAGAATTCTTTTCTAATGCTGGCTTTTATAAAGCCACAATAGAGGTTTCTACCGCTGGCCAGCGAGGTAAATGCACTGATAATCATAGAATACCTATGAGCGTCAGACCATTTGCCTCGCTGGTCTGTGGTAGAAACCTCTATCGCGGCTTTGTGAAAGGAGCCCTAAGTTTGTTTCACACATTTATGCTACAGAAAATTTCTTAAATGCACAGTAAAAAAAAAAAAATTAACACCAAGATATCAAATGTAAGTGCATTAATTTGTATTTTTCCTTGTATTAAATTGATTCACTCTTTTTTAATAAGGTACCTAAATGAACTACAAGTGCACTTCCTAAGAGAATTAAACATCTGTAAATAAATATCTGGGGTTGAATCATGTGGTTACCTTTTTAAGCTCTGCGTGCACCCAGGTATAAAATTTTATTTTTCAGTAGGCTGTGTACCGTAATTCTATACAAGGGCTCTACAAGGTAGGTCCCAATTAGGCCCCTAACTTTTGGTGCTGAAAGGGAACTTAACAGAAATTAAGCGCCATACAGCAGGAGGGTGAAACAGCAGTTAGGTATTTAAGTGCACTTAGGTACAATTCTTTGACTTGGTGTCCAAGGAGCTCATTTGCAAAAGAATATAGCATTCAGTCGTTTCAAAGCATCTGGGTCCTATGACCATACTTTAAGAACATAAGAATAGCCTTATTGGGTCAGACCAATGGTCCATCAAGCCCAGTAGCCTGTTCTCACTGTGGCCAATCCAGGTCACTAGTACCTGGCCAAAAGCCAAGGAGTAGCAGCATTCCATGCTACCAATTTTTTTTTTTTTGTAAATCTTTATTGACATTTCAAACTTTTATAATGTATACAATTGAAGAATCAGAAAAACTGTATGAAAATACAATGTTATCATCACAATTATTACATTAAACAATTCTGTTATCCCCTTCTTATCCTAATTATAAACAATAATATTATATATTATGATAACAATACAATAAATTTTACTCTTCCAATTAATTACCCTCCCACCCTCCCTGGATGTGTAAGGAATCTAACGAAAAAAAAGGAGAAACAATTTTAATTATAACATAATAAAATTAGTCAATGGACCCCCATACCTCATTGAAGGACTTAGTACCTAAACGTTCTGCCATCATCTTTTCATATTTATATGTTGTACACACAGTTACCCACCACTCTAAATCAGCCATGAGTCAGTTACAGTAAATAACATTAATAAGTGATGGGAAGACTGGTATTTGGCAAGATTTGTATTGTTCAGCCCAGAGATATACTTCTATCATGCAATGGCTCATTGAATTCTAGTTGACTTAATGTACAAAAACTAGAATTACCCCCTAGTTGGTTCTGATTCCTATGTCTGACCTAGTTTGCAAATGTGGACCATGATGACTAGCAAGCCAGACACTTCTTTTACAAAAAAAAAAAATGCTGCTCAGACTCACAGGTTATGGTGCTGATCACAAGAAAATCTTCCCATCCAGCTTTCATATTTGATGTTTCACAAAGAGAATGACACGCGGACAAATTTGTCCCCATCTCTACAGGAACTAAATTTCTCTATCCAGTCCCCATGAGTTTTGTCACCCTCCCTGGTCCTGCCCCATTCCTGTAAGCTCTGCCTTAACCGCACAAGCCTTGGACACTTCTGATTTTAAAGTGTTTGAGGCTTGTGCAGATGAGGACAGAGCTTGCAGGAATGGGGCAGGAATAGGAAAAGAACTCGCTGGGACGGAACGGGAAAATGAGTTCCCGTGGGGACGGGGAAAAATGTGTCCCCGTGTCATTCTCTACTTCCACATTCTAAAATTTAAGGAGGCCTTTTTGCAAGTATGCTGCAGAAATTTGTATGTCCCAACTTGGATATTTTTATATTGTCCCATATTCCAGTCTATGCAAAATTGGGCTTCATATTAGTTTATCAGAACAAGAGCATCAAAGGAGGAAGTTATCAACAAGAGTTACTGTTAAGTCAGGTTATTTTACTACATTTTCTGAACATTAGAATATAACCTGAAAAAAAATTGAAAAATGCCTTAAAAATACTGTTGCATTAGAAATGAGCTTATTGTGTGGGAAAGTCCTGCATTAAAACACACTAAGCTCATTTCCCAACGTTGTATAGTAAAAGGTCTCAATGCACATAAACAGTGTTAGTGTATGCTAAAGTGTAAATCCTTAAATCCAGTGTATGCTAAAGTGTAAATCCTTAAATCCAGTAGCGTAACCAGGCAGCTGATTTAGAGTAGGACAAAAATGTCATCTCTAACCCCCACAGCTAAAGCAAACCCAAATTTAATTACTGCTCCTCCCCCACCCCGATTTCTACCTAAGTAAATGGCATAGATGTGCTCAAGCCCCATCAGCTGAAGACCTCCTCCCCACCAAAGAGTTTACATGTTGGGTGATCGCTGGCATTATCCTGGAGCCACAGCCAAGCTTGAAAACTGAGCATGTATGTGGCCTGTGGCTGGGAACAGTGGAGGCGACCACCCATGTAAATTCTTTCAGTGGAAAGGAGGTCTTCGGCTGTCAGGGCTTGGGAATCCCCACCAGCTATACTAAAGGAGATGAAATTTTAAGCAGGCCTGAGCCCAAACTGCGTGGATCTCAGCCCACCTGGGTCCACTTGTGGCTACGCAAGTTTCAAATTTATTTCATATTTGATAAAATCGCTTTTTTCAAAGATTACAAAGCGATGAACAATAAATCATTTTCAAATAAGGGAAACATACAATATAGGGATAGACAGAGTTGCACTTCGTAGGGAAGTCAGGGAAGAACTACAATTTGATATAGAAAAGAGAACAAATAAGGATAAAACAATAGGCCGTTTAGTACTAAACCCCTGGGATTCTAATTTATATTATTTCTAAACGCAATTGTTGGGAGCCTCGACCCTGAAGAAAAAATTTTGACACATGATCGTGTTGGTGGAGGCGCTGCTTCAGCAATTTATTTATAGGAAAAGTTTACAAGAAAAAGTTAAGAGAAAAAAATAAATCTATATAATAAAAAGCAAGATATAATAAGATCCGATGAAGAAATGGCTTGTGCCATGTTGGCATGACAGAAACACCTATGAGGCGACAGGAGCCTACTAAGGATCACAAAAAGCAAAACAATTTTGAGATATTTACTGGGATTAATATATTGTTTGATAGCTTTGGATGAAAGGATTTATGTTTGCCAAAGGCTGGTGTAAATGCTCACTGATGGCAGTTAGGTGCGCTATTGCAGGTATTCTATAACATATCACCTAATTTCTGGGAATGTTCCTGATTTGCCCATATCCCTCCCATGGCCACACCCCTGTTGGAGGTGCATGCTATGAAATTTGAGTATGCATGTTATAGGGCATAGGGAAGATGCATATGTAGTTCCTAATTACTACCAATAAAGTACTTGTTAACACAAAAAAATTGATCACCACCTAGTTGGTTTACACATAGATCTTTGGTCAGTGCCCATAACTGCATGCCCAACTTTGAGCAATCTGTAGAGAATCTGGGTATAAATGATCACCTGAAGTAACAACTTTTGTTCTAGTGAGATTGTAAGTTGGTGAGATATATTTCTGAGGACTTCATTTATTCCCATATATATTATTAATATATTCATGGTGCTCTTCTGCTGTCCACACTGCACTGTTCTTATAGAGATTGTTTTTGACTTAAATATCCAGTGTTTTTGAATTTTATTGTGTTCATGAGTTTTTGATAAGTCCATCATTCTCCTCTTGTCCACTTTGCAATTAATTAATTAGGGTAGTTATTCTTTGGACAATGGAAACATTTTAATTATTGTGTATTTCATCCTGGAACAGGGAGGAATGATTGCTCTGCTGGTGTCTATTCTCTGCTTGGTGATGATTCTTTATACCCGTCGACGCTGGTGCAAGCGACGCCGTGTGCCTCAGCCTCAGAAAAGTGCTAGTGCTGAAGCAGCCAATGAAATTCACTACATCCCATCGGTTCTGATTAGTGGCCATGGCCGCGAGAGCCTGCGCAATGCTCGCATTCAGGGACACAACTCCAGTGGCACCCTGAGTATCCGAGAGACCCCGATCCTGGATGGTTATGAGTACGACATTACTGATCTGCGACATCACCTGCAGCGAGAATGCATGAATGGGGGCGAAGACTTTGCCAGTCAAATGACCAGAACTTTGGACTCGCTGCAAGGATGTAACGAGAAGTCAGCTATGGATCTGACACCAGGTGGGCAAACATATTGCTTCTGTATTTTTTCAACCTCTTTGGGGTTCGCTTTGTGTGTATGTGTGTGTTATAGAATTTAATGCTGCTCAATTTTTCATCTGCATACTGAAGTCTACTGGTCCCTTTTGGTATGTGTTGGCAAAGTTTAGTTTAAGAAAAACATTCTTCAGTTGCCTTTATTCCACATAAGAGTTAGGTGAAAGATACCATACAACAGTATTATACTGTATTTTATTTCTAGATCTACTACTTTACATTATTCGAAGTTACACCTCACCTAAAAAGCTGAAATGAAAATGAATTACAATTTTAAAAAAATCATACACAATACATCCCCACATCTTATTTTCATCCAGTCAACTCATCTCAGTAAAAAATTGGTCTGTGAACTATTACAAAGCTAACAGATGTGTGTGTGATAATTCTATAACAGTGTACATAAATATTGGTGCCTAGAGGGCACCTGAATGGAATATATTCTATATGGAAATTAAGTCCTTGTGAGGGGAGTCTAAAGGATGTTGCCACTTCCACTTTGGGATTCTCCCTCACAGTGTCAGAACTACCTTAAGATTGATAGTCTCACCCAATGGGGAAGTGACATAGGACAGTGACATAGGTCAGCCAGGAGAAAAGGAACTAGGAGGTATAAAAGCTCAGGACACAACTATGTTAGGGAGGACCAGAGGGATGTAGCAATGCCCGACTACATATGCCTCCACCAACAACGTAAAAACTGCAACAATCAGATAGGCCAAGTTTGATTTGGAACCTTGCAACTTATTATCTTTGATCCAACTGTACTGTTAACAATTGTACTGGTAACTCTGGGAGCCAGACCAGAGCCTAGCAGCATATATTGCATGCTTTACCTCTGCAGGAGCAGGCCACAAGGATACTCTTGTTTGAAAATAACTAGTTTGTATTTTCTTTTCTCTCCTGCCTATAAATTCAACAGGACCCCCTACCTGACACTTCAAAATAAAAGTTATTTTGTTCACCTGAACCCACTGTGTGGCTCCATGCCTATCTTTGTTCATTTACCACAGTCCTATTTTCCTTTATAGAATACTAGCATAACAGGTTAGATATGTACATACAATTTAAGTATGAGCATTTGCAAAAGCCACATTATTATTATTAGGTGCCATTGACTCGTGTTAGAGTCCTAGCGACTTGATGAATTACAGATCTAAAAAATATAAGTTTTGTGCTAGTCTGGTAAGGTCCTCCAGCACCATCCCCATGGCTGTTTTTAACGTGTCCAACCATCTGATTGCAGGTTGCCCTCTTCACCTGGTTCCTTCAATCTTCTTAAACATGGTGTCCTTCAATGCTCTGTCTCATCTGCCTAGATTCCAGAGATATATGCGTAACTTGTGGGCCTAGTCATAGTCCACATGTTGGCCTAACCAGAGTGTCAGCAAAGGATTCTGGGATATTATATTGAACAATCTGACTCTGGAATGTTAATGCAGAGAAACAAAAGGCTCTAATGTCTCAGAAAAAATCATTAGAATGCCACGAAATGACTTCTGAAATACCAGTACTTGAGATTATCAAAGAACCTTTGGCACAGTGCTAGGAGTATCCACCTCAGCCCTGGAGTTTCAACAGATGTGCTAAAGACAGATGCTTCAATTAAGGACCATTATCTCAAACAAGTACTAAATTATGGCAGAGAAAGATGTTGGAAAATATGTACTTAACAACAATAGATACTATTTTTTAGAACAAGACTCAATCTTATAAATGCAGACAAAAACCCTCTCCCTCTCTTGCTTATTTCTTGGACTCTCTTTCTTATCTCTCTCTCTCTCTCTCCTTTTCTGTCTATTCACACCTATGTACCCACTATTCAGAACCAGACATATACGCATATTCATTCAGGTATACCACTACATGCACTTTCTATTTACTCTTTTTCCTATATACTGTAACTGGCACTAGAGTCTAGCAACGGGACTCCTTAGTGCCCCTAGCGGTTAAAGCTAAAAACTGCACCGGCATGTGACCCAGTATGGAGTCACCCTGGAGACACTGTAAATTATAATCAAAGAAAAGAAAAAAACCATCCACAAAGTTCCAGGATGTAGTTCTTACAGAAACATTTAATGTCAGAATGCTCAAACAAAAAACAAACAAACAAAATGGCCGAATCCAAATTCAATACAGTTTGCAAAACAAAACTCCCCAAGGAAAACTCTGGATAAGTACAGGATTTCTTCTCCTAATGCAAACAGAATCTTCTCTGTGGTTCTACTCCACAGAGCTTCTTTTCCATAAAGGTTTCCAACAGCCTGCTCCTAGGTTTCAATAAAGTTCAGTTCCCTGTTATGATGCACCAAACACTCAAACAGTCTTACATAGCAAAGCCTCCAGCTTATCTTTTAGCACTGCTGGGTCTAGGGGAGTGCCTAAAATTTGCCTGCAAAAGACCTAAAACAGCTTTCAAAGTCCCTCCCAGGTGTTGGCAAACTTCTCCCCATAAAAAGGCACTCTCAGCTTCTTCACAAAATGAGCAGAGAATCAAAATAGCAAAACAACCCCACAGTTCTGGCAGTCAGTGCCCAAGCTGACAAAAAACACAACCTCAGCCCAAAATAACAATTAAAAAAACCTCACAGTTTGCAGCTCAGGCTTTGAAAATGGCTGCCAAGCTTACTTCCATCGGTTCGGGAGCCCCCTCCAAGCTCTCAGGGACCAGCTCTCCTTGCAGCTCCATTGGCATTTCCTGATCTGCTTCCAGCAACTCTGAAGTGGGTCCAGCCTCTTCCACTTCCATGGGGTCATAGGTATTACCCGTGCTTGAGCTGGGAAGCTCTTCTTTAGGAAGAGACCTGAGCTTCCTCCCTAACCTGCCAGCAGCTTGCTAACATCCACTGGCTTTTCAAGAGGGGAGCCACGCCCTGCTCTAGCTGAGCCTGCTCTCACCTGGGCTTCTCTCTGGCTCCCCCGGTGGACACTAGAGCAATACCACAGGGACCAAGGCAGGCAAGGAGCCTGACTGGTCACAACACACACAGAAGCAGCTCAAAATCTAACTCTATATTTGTAATATTAAGCCTATAAAATATATTTTTTATGCAACCACTCTTGGCTCTCATTGTCAATTCTACTTTCTGCTGCTCCTCAGAGGCCTGAACCTAGGATATTACGCACACACACACACACACACACACAAAAGACTAGCCAAAACCACACTTTTAAACACAAAAGATTACATTTGACATCCTTGACTAACATTTGGGAGTTAACATCTGACACCTACCTGTAAAATAAATGCTTTGAAAGTTGTACACATTTACAAAAAAGCAATTAGGTAGTCTTATTGGTATTTCTAAATGTTTCTCCATAGAGCTTCTTCAGGAGAATTGCATCCGTTACCTTAAACGCCAGTACAATGTTCCGTATTGTTGCGTTTACCAACTTTCTAGCTCTTAACGGAAATGCAGTTTCAAAAGCATGATACTGCATTTCCATTAAGTGCGATAATACGGAACATTGTACTGGTGTTTAAGCTAGTAGATGCAATTCTCCTGAAGAGGCTCTATGTAGAGTGAAATGAGGACGCTCCTTCAAGCACTCTAAAGTTACTTTAAAACCTAGCAAGAAGATCATATCATCAGCCGCACATCAAACTGGCCGGGAAAACAAAGCTAAGTACAAGAGTTAAACTGAAAGCTTGTTTTTCCCTAATATTGTCTGTTAAGGTTACTACATTGGAAAATATATTAATTAATCTGACTACAAACAAACCTTAATGAAATTAAACATCAATTAGAAATATCTGGTATTTATAAAAAAAATAAATAAATAAGAAAGGGGAGTTGAAAGGGACCAATGATAGCTTGCATTAAGGCTATACTGATAAGACTAGTTCAAACGTCATAATAGCTGCAAGCACTGGAGATATCCCTCCTCCCATATTAAATGATATACCAGAATGGTATTGAGGCATTAAAAATAAGGAGGAGGAATTCATTCATGCAAAGTCCATTTATTATTGGATAGGGTGATTAGTCGATGACTTTTCCATTTTTAATAAAATCAAGGATTGGACCCCCATTGTTTTATTTGATTTGATTGTTTAATACACATTATTTTACTTTATCTGTTTTTATATTCAGCCTATACTAATTTCAGGTTTGAGGCAGATTCCAAAAGATAAAAACAGGTATATCTGGAATATGACAGGTACAGTCTAATTCAAAATAAGAAATAAAAAGCTACACAGAGGCAGGTGTAAGGGGGCATCACTCCTGTCTTTGGGAGGAGGTCTGGGGGCCAAAGAGTCATAGCAGGGTAAGGAATGTTCTAGATACTGGGTATATTTTTTAATGGTAAGGTAGTATTGTGTATGTGTGGGTGGAGGAGTTGCCATTAGACACCACAAATGTTTTACAGTTAACGGAGGGGAACTGGTAATGTTTGAGAGGGATGGGAGGTGACACTGCACACCAAGGATTTTTTTGTTAAGTCTGGGGTAGGAAGGCAAATTGACATGTTAAAGAGTAATAAATCACCTGGACCAGATGGTGACCAAACGGTGACTGAAAGAACTCAGTCTGTACAAAAACAACAAGGAAGTAAAAACCCCATGAAAAGCAACCAGAAACAGAAAAAGTGGGGATGTAACAGTACACAATCGCTGCCTGGCTGGCCCAGAAGTTCCTCCCTGACGTTAGAATTGACGTCGGGTGGTGTGAATTGGTCGGCCCCGCGCTGGGGAAGATAAGCAGGGAGAGTTAAGACCTCAGCACTGGCCTGTTCCCCGATTGTGGCGGTGGCGGCCTGTTACCTGATTGCGGCGGTGAGGCCTGTTCCCCAATGGTGGTGGCTTGGGGGAGGGCAGGGAGAAGTAAAGAAATAAAGGGGGGACAGGGAGACAGAAAGAAAGAAAGGAAACGGGACACAGACAGAAAGGGGCATGGAGAGAGAAAGACAGAAAGAAAGGGCGGGCATGGAGAAAGAAAAAAAGAAAGAAAGGACGTACGGAGAGAGAGAGAAAGACAGACATATAGAAAGAATGGGGGCATGGATAGAGAGAGAAAGAAAGAAGGGGGCAGGGTGAAAGAAATAAAAAGTTGGGGGAGGAAAGGAGACAGATGCCAGACCAGGGGAAAGGAAGTAAGGAGGGAGGGAGAGAAAGGAAAGAAAGAGATGTCAGACCATGGAAATAGGGACTGAAGAAGAGAGAGATAGAAGGGAAGGTAAGACATGGAAACGTAGATTTTGAAAAGAAAGCAGAAAAATTGAATATTAAGTTAATGCCAAAGATGGATGCAAGGCAGAAAGTAAAGATGGAGAGAAAACCAGTCAAAGGACAAGAAGACCCTGGAAACATAGTTAAATGCACAGAAAAATAAAGTCATCAGACAACAAAGGTAGGGAAAATGATTTTATTTTCAATATAGTGATTAAAATGTGTCAGTTTTGAGAAAGGAAAGATATTAAACTTTAAATGCGAGGGCTGCAGAAAAAATAGGGTACTTGGAGGGCCGCAGAAAAAATAGTTATTGACAATTTTGCATAAGGTGAAACTCTTTATAGTTTATAAATCTTTCCTTTAACTGTTAAAGGAAAGATTTATAAACTATAAAGAGTTTTACCTCATGCAAAGTTGTCATTTCTTTAATAAGACATTAACTATTTTTTTCTGCGGCCCTCCAAGTACCTACAAACCCAAAATGTGGCCCCACTAAGGGTTTGAGTTTGAGACCACTGATGTAGATGGACCCAACACGGTCTGTGTTTCAACTTAAAAAGCCTGCATCAAGGGTACATATATTGTTTCAATCAATGCTGATCTCAATCAATGCTGATTGTTGCACAACATGGAGGATCACATCTGTATAGCACAGACAGTCAGCTGATCTGCTATTAGTGATCTGTAACTTATTACTAAAATCATCTGTAGTATCTGAAGATTGGAGGGTGGATAATGTTACAATTTTTTAAATTCCAGTAGTGGTCCAGGAAATTACAGACTGGTGAGTTTGACTTCAGTGCTCGGTAAAAGAGCTGAAACCATTATGAAAAATGAAATTATGGAACATGTAGACAAACATGGTTTAATGGAACAGAGTTAGCATGGCTTCAGCCAAGGGAGGTCTTACTTTACCAAATTGCTGCATTGCTTTGAAGGTGTGAATAGACATATGGATAAAAGAGCCACTTGACATAGTTTATCTAGATTATCAGAAAGCTTTTGACAAAGTTCCTCTTGAGAGGCTCCTGAGAAAATTAAAGAGTCATGGGGTAGAAGGCAATGTTTTGCTGTGGATTAGGAATTGGTTATTGGACAGAAAGTAGGGTTAATTGGCCATTTTTCTCAATGGAAGAGAGTAAATAGTGGAGTGCTGCAGGGATGTGTAGTAGGACAAGTGCTATTTAACATTTATAAATGATCTGGAAATTGGAGCAACAAATAAAGTGATTAAATTTACAGAGTTGTTAAAATGCACGCTGACTGTGAAAAATTGCAGGGAGGCATTAGAAAACTGGGCATCAAAATGGCAGATGAAATTTAATACGGAAAATTGCAAAGTGATACACGTTGGGAAGAATAATCAAAACCTTAGTTACCAGATACTATGGTCACCTTAGGACGCAGCAGTCAAGAAAAAGATCTAAGTATCATTGTAGACAATGCGCTGAAATAAGACTAAGAATATTATACTGCCTCTGTATCACTTCATGGTGCAACCTCACCTTGAGTACTGCATTCAATTCTGGTCACCATATCTGAAAAAAAGATATCGTGGAATTGGAAAAGGTTCCAAGAAGAGTGACCAAGATGACTAAAAGACTAAAGAGGTTAGGTTCTTTTCAGTTTGGAAAAGAGACAGCTGAAAGGAGATATGATTGAAGTCCACAAAATCCTGAGTGGTATAGAACGGGTAGAAGTTTTTTACTTCATTAAAAATTACAAAGACTAGGGGACATTCATTGAAGTTACAGAGGAATACTTTTAAAACCAATAGGAGGAAATATTTTTTTTCACTTAAGAGAATAGTTAAGCTCTGGAACGCGTTGCCAGAGGATGTAGTAGATGGGTTTAAAAAAGGTTTGGACAAGTTCCTGGAGGAAAGATCCATAGTCTGCCATTGAGACAGACATGGGGGAAGCCAATGCTTGCCTTGAAGTCAGTAGCATGGAATGTTGCTACTTTTCTGGTTTTTGCCAGGTACTTGTGACCAGGATTGGCCACTATGAAAACAGGATACTAAGCTAGATGGACCATTGGTCTGACCCAGTATTGCTATTATCATGTTCTTATGTAGGAGTCAGTTATGTCTGGGTGGGGGTTCTTTCTTATTATCAGGGGCAAGGGAGTTCTTTCTTATTATCAGAGTCCAGTTGAGCCACTAGACAAACAGGTAGGGGGGCTGCTGAGGGTTGTGGGGCTGATACAGATCACTAGCAATTTTTCAAAAATATCTGCTTTTGGACAGTGTGTGAACCAATTACCACTCACACACTGACAGGAAGAGGGGCATTTTACAATGAACTGTGGATTACTGCTGCAATTTTGAACAGCAGTAATTTGTGTACTGCTTATTGATTGTGTCCTGGCATTGATTTTTGTATGGGTACTTCATGTTGGAAGCTCTGTGGTCAACAGCTTTAATGCACAGCTGTCTGCATTAGCTCCAGTCAGGAATAGTGTATAGCTTTACAGCAGGGGTGTCAAACTCTGGCCCATGGGCCAAATTTGGCCACAGGGTAATTAGATTTGGCCTGCCGTTCCTTCTTTCCCGCCATCCCGGATTTCTGGTCTCATCTTCTAAGCAGCCATTCAGCTGTAGCGATCCTAGCAGGCTGCTGTAGCCTCAGCAGCACGTTCCCTCTGCCACAGTCCCGTATGTCAGAGGAAGGGCGGGACTGCAGAAGAGGGAATGTGCTGCGGAGGCCGAGGCAGCTTGCTAGGTTCGCTACAGCCAACTGGCAATCCTCGGCAAGCTGCTTAGAAGAGGAGAACGGGAAGCTGGGACTGAGGGAGGGAAAGAACGGTGGGCCAAATCATGAAGGTGAGACAGGGAAGAAAAAGGGGGAAAACATGCAGGCTGGTGGTGGGCCCTGATGTAGAAGTACACGGAGGGAGGGAAGGAGGGGTCCAAACAGATGTGCATATGCCAGACTGAGGGTGAGGGTGAGTGGAAAAAATAACGGGCCTATAACAGAGGAGAGGGAGAGAGATGATGGACAATGGGATGGAGGGAGGGAAGGAACAGAAAGGGAAGAAGTTGGACACAAGGGACGATAGACACAAGGGAAGTTGGACACAAGGGAAGATAGAGATTCTGGATAGGAGGGTAGTTGGGAAGAGAAAGGGAGAGATGGTAGACCCTGGGGTGGTAGGGAAGGAGGGAGAGATGCTAGATGAAAGGGTAGTTGAGAAAAGGAGAGATGATGGATCTGTGGATGGTGGGGCCCATTGCTGCAGCTGCGGGGATGGAGACAAAAAAAGGAAAGATGCCAGACCTCCAGGGGAGGGAAGGGAAATGGAAGGGAAGGACAGAGATGGAAGATGGATGGTTAGCATGGAAAAAGAAGAAAATGACAAGTGGACAGGAGACCCTGGCAAGCCACTTATGATTTGATTAATGACCAGACAACAAAAGGTAGAAAAAATAATTTTACTTTCTATTTTGTGATTGCAATATGTCAGATTTGAAATGTGTATCCTGACAGAGCTGGTGTTAGACAGCAAGTGTGAACAAGGACCTAAAAGAGAGAGGAAAAGTCTTTATTAAGGTACGAATTTAGCACGTGCTAAATCTGTTAGCGTACCTTAATAAAAGGACCACTAAGTATCTTAATAAAAAATTTGACCCACGACTTAGCCTATGTTTTAGATTTCAGCCCCTTATGTGATTGAGTTCGACACCCCTGCTTTATAGTGTTCAGTGATGTACAGCTGTACTATTTTGCACTTAAGTTCAGTAAAGGAATCAGAGCACCCCCTTCCTGCCTCTGTGCTATGTTTGGTAAAATTTTTTGGCCAGTGTTCCTAGTAGAAATGTAAGCGTGTTGAGATCAAAGTGGGGACAGGACTGGTAACAAATACTGTAAGTGTTCTAATGGACCCTGGGGTAATTTTCCAGCTATAGACCACCCCGTGACCAGGACAACCCCCATACAAATTTTATAACTAAATAAATTATTCTGCTATCTTTTTTTTTTTTCTTTTATAAGTAGCATAATTTTTAAAATTTATATTTATTAACTGTCTTTTAATGAAGAGATTCACCCAAAGCAGTTTACAATATTTTAAATAGTAATCAGGTACTCTTAATTATTTTCCCTATCTATCCTGGTAGACTTACAATCTAACTGTACTACTTTGGGCAATGGAGGGTTAAGTGATTTGCACAACGTCTCACGGAGCAGGCTGGGATCAAACTCACAACCTCAGTGTGCTGAGGCTGCAGCTCTAACCTTTAGGCCACTCCATGTCAGACATGAAATGCGTGAAATAGTCTCCCGGAAGAGGTGGTGGAGACAGAGACTGTGTCTGAATTCAAGAGGGCCTGGGATAGACACGTGGGATCTCTCAGAGAGAGAAAGAGATAATGATTACTGCGGATGGGCAGACTAGATGGGCCATTTGGCCTTTATCTGCCATCATGTTTCTATGTTTCTGTAAAATATACCTCCCCGTCTCCAAAATTGTGATTCATTTCATCGTGGTCATATTGGGGGAATTCCATAAATGGCGCTTAACAATTTGGTGCAGAGAAAATTCTGTGCTAAGCGCAGTTCTATAAAGTGTGCTCAAGGATGAGTAGCCTGTATACGAGGGGGTGCTGAAAGATTCGTAGCCCAACCAAAAAGAGAAAGATGTGGCTATGGTTCAATCAATGATCTGAAACAATGTCAAAACAGAGAATTTCTTTTCAGTTAGAGTGGCAAAGTAACGCTCAGAATTTAGGAAGTTGGATGGTTGGATGAGAACTTTTCAGCACCCCCTTGTATACTCTACTATATCATCTGAATACAAGGAGACTTCACTTTGCTCCTCTCAACTCCAATCCTGAATTATGCTTATTTATTTATTTATTATTATTTATTTATTATTATTTATTATTATTTATTTATTTATTATTATTTATTTATTTATTTATTATCACATTAGCTAGTGGTTTAGTAGTCAGGGAAAAACACAGTGATGAGATAGTGCCTCGCTGGATGTCTCGATCTAGGAGGAAACCGTGAATGGCAAACCCATTTGTATTTACCCTGACCTGGCTCAAACAATAGAGCAAGGATAGCCATTTTATGAAAGTAAATTTTGCCATACATCCCATTAAATAAATTCATTTCCAGTGGCATGTAATTCCAAAACCCCCAAAGGTCTGGGAGATTCTTCAAAGGACTGAGAACCATGTGGATGGCATAAATAACTTATCTCTCCAGTGTATTTGCCAGAAATCTAGTAGCAGGAATATAACGCCATGTTAATGAGGATAATGTACAAGTATATGAACGTAGTGTGACTAATAACTAGATGCACTCATAACCTTCTACATATAATGAATGAATGAACTTTACTATTTGAAATAAAAAAAAAATACTGAGTAATCCATGTACGAGGGGATGCTGAGAAGTTCTCAACCCAACCAAGAAGAGAATGACCTGGATATGGTTCAATTAATGATCTGAAACAATGTCAAAACACAGAATTTTGTTTCTGCAAATTGGCACTTAACAAAATAAGATACCACTCTTTTCAGCTACAGTGGCAAAATAATGCTCAGAATTTAGGAAGTTGATGGGTTGGGCTGAGACCTTTACAGCCCCTCCTCGTATGTAATAAAAGTGAGCCAAGTACAGGGCAATCAATCCACTGCAACATCACTGATGAGGTTGGCTCTAATTGGTGGAATGAGGCATTATGACATCACAATCTCAGCTCTGGTTACGAAGGGGTGCTGAAAAGTTCCCAGTCCAGCCAAGCAGAGAATGAGGTGAATATGGTTCTATCAATGATCTGAAGAATTCTTTTTGGCACTTAATGAAATAAGATAACACTCTTTTCAGCTACAGCGACAAAATAACACTCAGAATTTAGGAAGTTAGTTGGTTGGGCTCAGAACTTTTCAGCACTCCCCTGGTATATCTATATACGAATAAATCCATCAAGACAACAATTTTTATGACAAAATAAACCAATGAAATCAGCAAGTTAGCCATTATTGTACATTATTTATTTAGTCAATAACGCAATGTTTATTCTTCAAACTGCCATTATTAGTACTATTTGCCTTTTTAAAAAAAAATAAATTCCACCCTCCTGCCCTTAGCAACTATCTACCCCACATATTTTTTAAAACATTTTTTATAAGGATATAAAATGCTTAACTATAAAAATTATATTGAAACCAAAAGAAAAAGTAAATTATTTCTGCTGTGCTAACACAAAAGACCAAACAGCAGTGCTTCAGCACTCCTGCCAGCTTTGGGGGTCAGAACATCATACAGAAATCACAGCTGTTACAAATTCTCTTTCTGTCTAAAGTTAAAAAAAAAAAAAGTACGAGTCATTAGCAAGGCCCCATTTGGAGTACTGTATTTAGAGGATATATCTTGCTAATAATCTATAGTAACGATTCAAAGAGCTTCAGTGGAAAGCAACCAAAATAGTATGGGGTCTGTGTCAGAAGATTCCATTAGTGTGCACTAAGCTTTAATAAAAGAGCCCTAAAGAGAGCATGAGTTTAGGAGAGTTCTGTGTGTGAAAGCAAAAAGTCTTAACAAAACCACAGAACCGTTTCATTTTGTTTTGTTACATTTTATTTTATTTTTGTTTTGTATTCTTTTATTTTTTCTTTTGTACCATTCTATATTATTACTCCTATAAATTGGCATGATAGACCACCAGGACTGGAATATAACATCCTAGAGTATAATTTTTTAGAAGAGAAGGATTCAGGAGAGTAGAGAAGGATAACACTTTATGGTGTCCTTTGAGTAAGCTGCATCGTGCTAACACATTCTTAATGTAACAAAAAGAAAAAAGAAAAAGCCTAAACCAGGACATACTAAAGCATCCTGTATTAGCTTTGACTTATGCCTGTGTTTTGTGAGGGTCTATGTCAAGACTGAGAGCAAGCATTCCCGTGTTAACTGGTTAGCGCATCGACATCACTGCATGCTAACTGGGTTAGCACACAGTTAACGCAAGATCCTTTATTGCCTCCTTAAAAGATGACAATAAGTGCTCACAGCATTTTAAAAAAAAAATGGCTGTGCACTAATGGTCAAAAACCAAAGACGCTGTGGAGGCAGATGTTCCTGATGCAGACTTTCCTGTTGTTTCAACGAAATAATCCACAAGTATGATCAATAAAGTGGATCATGCTAAGGCCATTTTTACTGCAATCCTAAAACCCCTTATTTTCTATTAATTTAATTTGGGTCCAACAATAAAGTCTACATCAGAAACATCTGCCTCCACAGTGTCTTTTGTTTTGGACTTTCGTCTCTCTGTGGATACATTGGGTCAACTTCCTTGGTTGACTCTGTGCACTAATGGTAGCATTAGCATATGACCATAAATGAAATTAATAGACAATAAGGGGTTTTATGATCGCAGTAAAAATGGCCTTAGCATGGTAGAAAGACCCCCATAGGAGTGTGCTCAATGCTTACCACAGCTTTGTAAAAGGACCCCTATAGTAGGAGCAGTAGTTTACAGCAGTAACCACTGGAATAATTGGAGAGCAGAGAAAAGTTGTTGGTCTGGAGAATCCTTAAAGAAGTTCTGTGGACATGAGAGTATTATATACGAGTTCGGCGCAGGGACGAAAAATAAGAAGAGGGTGATGTGCAAAAGATGAAGGTTTGCTAATAGATGACTTTAATCTCCCAGATGTGGATGAGAGCCTACCATCTGCAATGTTAGCTAAGAACAAAAAATTCCTAGGTGTTCTGTAGGGAATGAGTTGAAGAACCATCTTGAATGGAGATCAAGTACTGTACTGGTAAACAGAGACAGTGTCACGGATTAGGAGCAGATATAGGAAATGCCGTGCAACCTAGGGGTGAATTCATCAAGCAGCATTAGGGCCTTAATGCACCTTAATGTATGTTAAGGGAATAAGCATGTGTTAAATGCTAAAAGCCCATACTTATACAACAGGCCTTTAGTAATTAATGTGTGCAAATTCCCTTAACGTGCATTAAGGCCCTAATGCTGCATGATGAGTTTCCCTCTTAGTGACACATTAGCTGTGGGTTGACTGGGTTTATTTTGGGAAAATTAGATTTTTCCCCCAATTTTCTTCAGTTCATTTTACACATTTGCATTAATAAAACATGTTAACCCACATTAGAATTTTTTTAATGTGGGTTAACATG
This sequence comes from Geotrypetes seraphini, assembly GCF_902459505.1. Taxonomy (NCBI): domain Eukaryota; kingdom Metazoa; phylum Chordata; class Amphibia; order Gymnophiona; family Dermophiidae; genus Geotrypetes; species Geotrypetes seraphini. The sequence continues at coordinate 86,826,023 of NC_047095.1, forward strand.
TTTTTATTAATGGAAATTCCTAGGTTGATGTACATTAAACTGATCTTGCACACATTAGATTTTCGAAGGCAACTCGACAAACTGAATGTACACTTACAAATAAACACTCCTAAAACCAACAGGTTACAAGGTTACAAAGTCCTAAGAAACAACTTGAATTACCACTGTAGAGTGGTGTTGGCCAGATATTTTCCAGCAATACCACAGGAACAAGGAGACTGGAGATTTAGGCAACCATTTAACTATTTTTCATAAACATTTAGATTTTTACAAAGCATCTTGGAAAGACATGAGAAAATGATATTGGATCGAGTATAATATGTATATGTATATGTATATCTACCCAGGATAATAAAGAGCCAAGACATGGCAAACTCTGTTGGAAGCACTCTTCTACGGCTGACAGTGTGGATATATTTTTATTTTTTTTATTTTATTCAATTTTCTATACCGTTCTCCCAGGATTGCTCAGAACCGTTTACATAAATTTATTCAGGTACTCAAGCATTTTTCCCTGTCTGTTTCAGCGGGCTCACAATCTAGCTAATGTACCTGGGGCAATGGGGGGATTAAGTAACTTGCCCAAGGTCACAAGGAGCAGCGGGGGTTTGAATCCACAACCCCAGGATGCTGAAGCTGTAGCTTTAACTACTGCACCACTCTCCCCTATCATCATCAGCGTGGACAGAAAGAGCAAAGGGATTTATTTATTTTGGGGGGATTTCATTTCATTTAATGCGGTGTCTTATATATTGCTAAATCTCCCAAAGGATTTGAAGCGGTTTACAAAATAACTGAATTGACTTAAGTAATGGCCAAAAATCTAATCAGGCACTGCCTTTATGAAACGATTCACCCAAGATGGAGTACAGCAAGCACAAAACTTACAATTTTGTTAACAGCATAATAATAGTAAAATGACCAAATATAAATTTTAAAAATTTCTTGCCCGCCTAATACCTAGGTGGGTTACAATAAAACCCATACATAATTCTAAAAAAAAACCCCCAAAACCAAAAACTCCAGACTTACAAACATACAGCAAAAAAAGCAGTTTCATATTTAACTCCACATTTCATCCTTTTTTCTTGATGTCAATAGTTAACCATAATACTCTACCACAAATAAATGAGTTTTAAGAAATTGCCTAAAATGTGCAGCATTTCTGCATAATCTTAAACTACCTGGAAGTGCATTCCATAATCTGGAACCTCCAACTGAAAATTTAACTTGACTTGTTAATGTATAACGCGCAGTTTCAATTATCAATTTCATCGCTGACTCTGATTTCAATGATCTATTTGGTACATACAAAGATAATGTTTTTTGGCCCAGATTCTCCAACTGGTGACATTGTTGGTGGCTGCCTTTAAAGCGGGCTCCAATCATGTGTCAATAACATGCTGGCGCCGCTTAGAGAATAACACCTCCGACAAAGGTAGGCAATGGAAATGTAGGCCAGGGTTTTCCAGGCCTACTTTTCTGGTGCCTACCTGTCATGTGATGTGTTAGGTGCCATAAAGTACCTTTATAGGTGCTTTATGGCACCTAACACCATTTCCAGCATTAGCCACGCCTACAGTGGCATTAGGCGCTGTAAAACACCAATGGAGGTGCGATTCCAGTGCCGATAGGCACCTTGAAAATCAGTTTAAAACATTTAAATGGTATTTTTCTGAGCTCCAGTGCCTAAAAAAACAGTCCTATGCAAATACAGGCCTATGCAAATACAAAAGGTACCTGCCCATAAAGAATTTGATAAATCAATGTCAATATCTTATACTATACTAGATATTTTACTGGTAATCAATGAAGCTGCTTTACAACAGGTTTTAGATATATGCATTATTTGATTCCCTCCTATCAAAATGTGACCTGCAGTATCATTTTGAATTAATTGCAACACTTTAATCATACATTTTGCTGTTCCTAAATTCAAAGCATTGCAGTAATCAATTGTAAATAGTTAGTTTCACAATGCAAAATTGTACAAAAATTGCATTGTGAAACTAAAGGTAACTTAAAGAAAGAAGACTTCACTACTTGAGATATTTTTGCACTCATTGTCAACTTAGAGTCCAGTATAACACCCAACAGATACAACTCTGTACTGGTATCACAATATCACATACATTCACAGTCATAGGCCAAATCTCATCATCTTTTTTTCCTACAAACATAATCTGTGTTTTAGGCACATTTAAAACCAACTTATTTTCAGTCATCTACCGGTACTTCCTAACCTCATGTATACTCTCATTCAATTTATTTTTAAATGTGTCACCCCATCCAATTACAGGGAAAACATCTGGATAAAACTTATATTCAACATTCAACGTCAAACATTCTAACCTATAAAAGCCATATAATCAAAAGGTAAATTTGAAAATAGCAAATTGAAACCTATTAATAGGACATTTAACAGCATTGCAGAAAATTCATATAAGAGAAATATAACAATACAAATAGTACCATCATAGCATATAAGAACATCCAAATAATATAGATATGATGCTAATGCTTTTCTACAATACAGCTTACCATGGATCAGTCATTCTTTTTCAGCTATTTATTATGTTAGCATGTTTCAATATTGTATTGCTAAGTTAGATGGAACGCTCAGGATTCCACAGTAGATGAGGAGAATTACTTCTGATTTTAGTTCTCTTAAAAATGTGTGTGTGTGTAAGATGCAACTTATGAATCCCTGGCCTACAAGTTCTCTAGGAACCATGGTAGGACCATCAACTTCATACCTTCACCCAACCAATGTTGTTAAACCAAACTCTTTATTTAAACATGAATTTTCTTCTTCTTTTTTTTCTCCTTCTGAAAGTATTTGCCTTAAATTCTTCCTGCTCAGGAAGCGACAATGCCAAGCTGTCCTTGATGAATAAGTACAAGGATAACATCATTGCTACTAGTCCCATAGACTCCAACCACCAGCAGGCCACACTGTTATCCCACACATCCAGTACGCAGAGGAAGAGGATCAATAACAAATCTCGAGGTATTGTACCAGTCAGTGCTATCCTAGTACTTCTTAAGAGGGCAATTTCATCCAAGTGTGGTATTCTGTTTCTCCTAAACCCTTACAGACAAAAGAGAAAAATTCCCCCTTCATTAGCCTCCCAACAAAAGGAGAAAGGAAACTTTCATTCTACTGTTCTCGCATAAATGGTCCTTTTCTGTCCTCCAGTCCCAACAAAGGTGATCATTGATATTATTTCAGAATATAAAGCAGTCAGACCAACAAATACTATCGTGAAATGCCATTTCATGCAACTTGTATAAGAACCTATGAAAACCCAAACTGGCACACCTAAATTTAGACATGAACACTTATGCCAGGTCAATGGCAAAGGTAATGGGCAAGCCTAAATGTATTCTTGTAGTATTCTATAAGTTAGTGTATAAGTTAGAGACATGCCCATGCCCCTCCTTTGTTCTGCCTATACGTACAACCCCCTTGCACTGCACTATGGGCTTCTTTTACCAAGCTATGGTAAGCACTACTGCTGCTCGATTTGAATCAATTCTCTGATTCACTTCAGTGAATCGAATCGATTCACTATAAAAAAGGTAGAAAAATAATTTTCTGCTTTGTGATTACAGTATGTCAGATTTCAAATGTGTATCCTGCCAGAGCTAATGTTAGACAGCGAGTTTGAGCTAGGACTTAATAGAGAGAGGAAAAGTCTTTTTTATTTTGTTTACACCACAGCACTGGTGTGGGGTTGGAGAGGGCAAAGAGGGCTGGAGTGGGTAAAGAGGCTGCAAAAATAAACCTGCCAGGCCGTTTGAATGAAATGCTCGATTGGGTAGGAACAGTGAATCAAATTGAATTGAAAAAAAAAAAATCAATTCAATAGGCCAAATCGAATCAAAATTTTTTTCACCGACTTGGACAGCACTAGTAAGCATTAGCACATGCTCACCATATCTTAAAAGGACTTACCATAGGCCATGTCAAGCATATTGAAAAATAAATGCTTGTATTTTTGATTTGTTGGTCTGCTCTGCTTTGTTTGTGGTAAGTTCTGAAAGTGTGCACAAACCACATGAAAATTATTTTTTATTTTTTTATTTTTATGAGAGACGATGTGTCTGGGAACAGAGATTAGGCACTTCTGCACACTCAGTTAGTGCATCTACATTGCCATGCACTAATTAGTGTGGAATTGGCACATGAGCCTGAACCACCTATAAAATAGGCAAAAGAATAGATATAATGGGTCAAACCAATGGTCCATCTTGCCCAGTATCCTGTTTTCAACAGTGATCAATACAGGTCACAAGTACCTGGCATTTGTAGGTGCCTGTAATGAGGGCATATATATGTCATCATACATTAGGTGTCTGTAACAGAATCGTTCCTACATTGCAGGATTTACCATGCTTACCAACACTTAACTTTAAAAAAAACGCCCCTGATCTGCCCCTAACCACTGCTACATGATGGTAGGTGCTTGTGTGTAGGTGCTTACAGCATCCAGAAGTTTCACCTCCCATATTTCATACCCCACATTTCACCCCTGGAATTTTTGCCCCCATACATTTCACTCCCGGGATTTTTTGTCCCTGGATGTTTCATTCTCAACATTGACTGTTGTGCTAAGCTGCAATATCAATAGCCATTACTGATCCAGCATTGACCTCTCATTTTGCAAATGTCTGTTCATCTGAACATACCATTGTAATCTTTAAGTTTATAAAATTTATTAAAAATTTGATATACCACCTTATCATTTATTTCACTTGACCCATACATAATAAAGCCACAATGAAATTTTATTTTTCATATATTGGGGATATGTGTGTGTGTGTGTGGGGGGGGGGGGGCATTACATAAGAACATAAGAATAGCCTTACTGGGTCAAACCAATGGTCCATCAAGCCCAGTAGCCCATTCTCATGGTGGCCAATCCAGGTCACGAGTACCTGGCCAAAATCCAAGGAGTAGCAATATTCCATGTACTGATCCAGGGCAAGCAGAGGCTTCCCCCATGTCTTAATAACAGACTATGGACTTTTTCTCCAGGAATTTGTCCAAACCTTTCTTAAAACCAGCTACGCTATCCTCTTTTACCACAACCTCTGCCAATGCGTTCCAGAGCTTAACTGTTCTCCAAGTGAAAAAAATTTCCTCCTATTGGTTTTAAAAGTATTTCCCTACAATTTCATTCAGTGTCCCCTAGTCTTTGCAATTTTTGACAGAGTGAAAAATCGATCCACTTGTACCCATTCTACTCCACTCAGGATTTTGCAGACTTCAATTATATCTCCCCTCAGCCTTCTTTTTTCCAAGATGAAGAGCCCTAACCTTTTTAGTCTTTCCTCATATGAGAGGAGTTCTATCCCCTTTATCATCTTGGTTGCTCTTCTTTAAACCTTTTCCAGCACTACTATATCTTTCTTGAGATAAGGAGACCAGAATTGAATGCATACCCCATCACAATTAAATTTTTATTTTTCATATCATAGTAGAGGGGGGCATTGTCCCTTCCCACATGACCAGAAGAGGTGCACTGGTGATGCTGCAATGGGGAGAGCAGGGAGAAGTATCGGATTCATCGTGGACAGTGCATCATGCTGAAACAGACGCAATTAAACTGTCCTAGACCCTAGATTTGAAATGTGCACAATGAAAAAAAAAAAAAAGCTGTGTAGCCATAAAAATTTACTTGAGTGGCTTATTCAAATGAGCAAGGCCAACAAAAACAGTGATGATAACGCTTAATGATCATTATATTGCCATTTAGTACTGCAGTGAATGTTGAGGGCAAAAGTTCCTGGGGGCAAAATATCCTGGGAGCGAAATGTGTGGAGGTGAAAATTCTGGGGGTGAAACTTCCTGCATCTGGCACCTACATCTCTATTAACCTTTATTTTTCTGTCATTATGAGCTTATAAAACTCATTAATGATGTCATTAACTCTAATTTTGAAACTGGTTTTTAATGATGTAGGCGCCTACAATTTAGGCGTTATTTATTGAATTTTCCCCTTAGTGCCTCCTAAATAGTAGACGATAAGTGCTTCTCTGTTGATATTTTTACAGGTTTAGTGCATTAATTAAAAAAATTTGCATAGGGCCTGGAAAAAGAAAAATGCTCTGTTTTAGGAGCCCATTAGAAATGGGCTCAATATGTGAAAAAGTGACACTTTAAAATGTGCTAAGCCCATTTCTTAGTGCATCTTAGTAAAAACTCCCTTAGCTAACTTAGGACTGGACACAATAAATGGCACTAAAATTTGAGCTCCATAAAAAATCTGCAGTAGGCACAACTTTTGAAGGGCACTTAGGGCCTGTTTTACAAAGCTGCGTTAGCAGCTGCCACGTGGCAACAGCCCCGAAGCCCTTTAAATCTCTATGGGCTTTGGGGCCGTTACCACACAGCAGCCACTAGCGCGGCTTTGTAAAATGGGCCCTTGGTTTGCGTTTATATACCCAACATTATTGCAAGGACTTACACAAACTAAAACCTGGTGTAAATCCTGGTGCCCAAGTTGGGCACTTATCCCCCTAATTCTATAACTTTACAAGCACCTAAGGAGATTGCCCCTGACCTAGGGTTACCAGATTTCCATTTGATGCCATAGTGTACCAAGAGCAGGACAGTGGGGGTGGTATGCCCTGAGTGCAGGGAGTTGGGGGGGATGCACGGAGCGATTGTGGCACTGCAGTCCCGCTGCATGTGGCCATTGGCTCTGCTGGCCCCTAGCCCCCTCTGACATCTCCTTCCTGTTCTGGGGCAGAGGCAACTGATCCATGCCTATCCCACTGCCTGGAGGAGGGAGAATTGCTCCACCCCAGGTGGCTACCAAGCCAGATAATGCAACTGGCAAGATGCGCATATAAATCCAAATTGGTGCCAGTTAACACCATTAATTGAATGTTAGCGCCCAATTATGGCTGTTAATTGGCTTATTACACAATTTAGTTGGGTGTGCATGGCAGAATTGTTCCTAAGTTTGGGTGCCCTATATAGGATCCAAGGGTTAGTGACCGTTGGTTCCAGAATTTCTATACAGGGTATGAAACAGTAAAATATGTCTAAATATTTTTTCTGTTGATCCACAAATTTGTAGCTTTTACCAGAGTCCTCAAAGACCCATGTTGGTGTGGAGACAAATTGGCAGGATCTGGTGTGCTGATCCATGGGCAGTGTACTTCCTTGTCAAGCACTCGATCTGACTGTATAATTTAAAACCATGTCCACTTCCTGGAGGCTTGCTTGCTTTGTTTTTCAGTCAACTGTATAGTAAATGTAGCATAGATAATCTTTATAGATATTTTATTGTCTTCCTAGCTGGCTCGGCTTTTCTGAATCCAGATGGAGACTCTGGGACGGAAGCGGACAATGAACCTCAGTTAACCTTTTACACAGACCCATCGAGGAGTCGCCGTCGCAGCAGAGGTAATAATTGATCACTCGTGTATGCTGTGTGTTTCTGTATTACAAACTGATACCCTCTGGCAATCACGCATAAGCCCCTATGTATGACACTTAGCCATAAGGTATACAGACAAATAAATTTACTGTATTTTCCTGGGGTTTCTCTCCACTCAGTAACTCACACTGTACTCCAATCATGGAGAGGGGGGGGGGTTCAGAGTCTCATCAAAGCCCAAGTTGTCCATGCATAGTCCATTAAGGCAATCATTTTATTTATTTATTGGGATTTATTAACTGCCTTTATGAAGAGATTCACCCAAGGCAATGTACAGGAGATAAGTAATAGCTCTTCAGCAATATCGCTTATAAAAATGTTAAAAAGAAGAGGCCTATCAGATAATATTTGCCTCTTTGCAGATGGTACCAAAATCTGCAATAGAGTTGACACCCTGGATGGTATGAATATTATGAAGAAAGACCTAGCGAAACTTGAAGAATGGTCTGAAATTTGGCAGCTAAAATTTAATGCTAAGAAATGCAAGGTCATGCATTTGGGCTGCAAAATCCCAAAGGAACGGTACAGTTTATGGGGTGAAGAACTTATTTACATGACAGAAGAGCAGGACTTGGGTGTGATTGTATGTGATGATCTTAAGGTGGCCAAAAGGTGATGGTGGAAGCTAGAAGGATACTAGGATGCATAGAGAGGGGTATGGCCAGTAGGAAAAAGGAAGTATGGATGCCCCTGTATAAGACTCTGGTGAGACCTCATTTAGAATATTGTGTACAATTCTGGAGACCACACCTTCAAAAAGATATAAAAAGGATGGAGTTGGTCCAGAGGAAGGCTACTAAAATGGTATATGGTCCTCATCATAAGGCATATGGGGACAGACTTAAAGATCTTATTATGTATTCTTTAGACTATACTAAGTATCCATATGATCCTCATCAGGCTCTTCATTCATGCATCATAAAATGCTTGACCCATCATCTTCACCAGATCATTTATGTATATTTTTTAAAATTGTTTTTTATCTTTAAAAGTGGAACCTTGGTTTACGAGCATAATTCGTTCCAGAAGCATGCTCGTAAACCAAATTGCTCATATATCAAAGCGAGTTTCCCCATAGGAAGTAAGGGAAACTCACTTGATACGTTCCACCTCCCCCCCCCCCCGAGGCTACCAGCGCTGCTCCATCACTCCCCCCCCCGCTCAAACTGGCATTGCACTCCCACCCCCGAATGCTCCCCCCTGAGAACTGCATCGCACCCCTGTGCTGGAAGCGGCATCCGCCTGCCCTCCCAAACAAACTCCTTACCCCATCTGCTGCTTGCCGGTGCCAGTTAACTCTTGCCTGGGCTGGGCCTTGAGCATCTGCGCATGCTCAAGGCCTTCTGGCTCTCGTTCTCTCTGAGATCTCAGAGAGAATGAGAGCCAGAAGGCCTTGAGCATGTGCAGATGCTCAAGGCCCAGCCCAGGCAAGAGGCGGGATCTTTCCTTAACTTGCAAAGCATGCAGCAGATGGGGTAAGGAGCTTGTTTGGGTGGGCGGGAGGATGCCGCTTCCAGCACGGGGGTGTGATGCCAGTTAAAGCAGGGGGGGGTGCTCGTTTATCGGGACATGCTCGTTTTGCGAGTTAAGGTCTGCGGGAGTATTTTGCTCGTCTTGCAAAACACTCGCAAACCGCATTACTCGCAAACCGAGGTTCCACTGTATATGTATAAATATCTAAACATTTATCTTAGAATTTGTTAAATGGCATTTAACAAATTCTAAGATAAGTGTTTAGATATTTAAAGATAAACTGCAACAAAAACTTCTCAACCAACAGCTTACATACAAAAGTGATGACAGGCATAGAAAAATGAAGGCATCCAATAAACAACAATACCAAGAACCTATAGCAATGGTCTGCGCAAGATTCGACAGTCTTGCTACAGCTTCCATTTTGCATGACATCCCCCATAATCCCCCACATCCCTAGCATACCCACACACCACCCCACCATCCCACTCTCACTCTGTCCATCTCAGACACCTCTCACCTGTCTAGTACTATTCACTCCCAATTTAGCGCCATACGAGCATTCCACTACCCTGGGTCAGATTACAATATACAGTATATATATATATATATATATATTTTTAATCTTTTTATATATATATATATATATATATATATATATATATATAAAAAGATAAAAAATAAAAAAAAAATATATACATAAATGATCCAGCGAAGATGGCTCATGCCTTCTGAGGATCATATGGATACTTAGGGCTCCTTTTCCTAAGGTGCGCTAGCATTTTTAGCGCATGCAGGAAATTACTGCTCGCTACACTTCTAGAGCTAACGCCAGCTCATTGCTGGTGTTAAGGTCTAGCACGCGCTATTCCACGCGTTAAAACCCTAGCACACCTTAGTAAAATGAGCCCTTAGTATAAGTGAAAGGAGGGGTGAATTTATTATTGATATTGTCTTAGCATAGGGTGACAGGCATTTTAAGAGGGCCATTTTAAACTGCCATCCCTTTCCATCCCTCCAAGGCTACCTTGTCCTTCTAGGGTGCTAAGACAGTTTTCAGGATAGTACTGGCTTCCACGGCCATAAACTGATAAGCATATGTTTGCATGTGGCCTGAGGGCACTAGAGATAGCTCCATGATGCAGTATGCTGTAATTACTCAGCACAGTCCATCCTGTCCCAGAAATGTCATGAACAAGTATCTACAGTGCCAGATTTTCTGAGCACATAAGACTGGAATTGCTGATAGCGAGAGCACCAGAGGAATCAGAGGGAATGAGTTTCTCACTTGCAAAATCTATTTTCTCTTCCATGTGTTAGGTGTTATTATGAATGAGCCTAAGATTATCACTATCAATGTCCAGTATGTTTATTTATTTAAAATATTTATTAACCACTTAAAACCTAGGTGGCTTACATAAATACACCCATAATCAATTAAAGCAATGCTTTATGCAGTAGGAAGGTGCAGAAATAGTGGTATGTAAGTAGTCACCTATGCACATATATGATCGCTTATAGAATACTGCCTAGTGGAAAAGCATATACCTGTACAATGATTTCATGGAACATATTTTGTCAGTGTACACTTGAGTGGAGTTTATGTGGAGTGTGATCAGAGTAACACATATCTATATGCACATATGTTCTGGTGACTAAGAACATATTAATCTCAAGTGTGGGATAACCAATAGAGGGTGTAGCTATCAATATGGGCTACTGTTCAGATGTCTAATTTTACCACAGGTCCCAGGTCCAGAGATTCAAAACGATGTCCACGCATAGATTGTTTCAATTTTGGAAAAAGGTTGAAGTCTGGTGGACTCATGTCTGGACTGTAAGCAACATGAGGTAACGCCTCCCAGCTGTATTCGCATAGTTTTTCAATGACGAGTAGAGAGCTCCATCTTCCCCACGACCAAAAAAATTTTGATGAGCTCAATCAAAACATAATTTTTGCTTACGCTCTTGAAGGCATCATCATCACAGACAAAGTTCCATGTGGAAGAAGTGTCACATCAGTGTTTTATTGTGATTTTTTGCAAAAAAAATGCACAAAACTCGACTTCAGTACGTTAGATAGATTGTGAGCCCACCGGGACAGATAGGGAAAATGCTTGAGTACCTGATTGTAAAAATCGCTTAGATAATCTTGATAGGCAGTATATAAAATCCTAATAAACGTGAAACTTGAAACTTGAAACTCTTGGCTGGACCACTCATTCTTTGACAATGCTCACCCGCAAATAGGGAATGTCATTGAAAAACTACATGAGTACGGCTGGGAGGTGTTACCTCATGCTCCCTACAGTCCAGATATGAGACCACCAGAATTTTACCTTTTTCCAAAATTGAAACAACCTATGTGTGGGCATCGTTTTGCATCTCTGGAAGAGCTTTCTTCTGCAGGTACCTGAGCCATTTGGCAACTGAACTAAAATGGTGTCTTGGCTGGAATAATGAAGCTTCCCGGATATGGGGACTTTGTCATTGCAAAGCAGGGACACTATATTGAAGGATTGTAAAGAAATACTTGCATTAAAAAAAAGTAAATTTTTAAAAATAGTGTGCATTATTTATGAAATAATCCTCATAAATTGTTTGGAGCTAGCCAGTCATTTTCAGAAACACTTACCTCTCCCACACCCATGTATAAAACCATAGCGTGTGTTCCACCACTTATTTCTGTCAGATGGGATGATCAGTGACACTCAGAAAAGCACACAGACAATATAAAAGCATAGACAATAACCCTTTATTATATTTATATATATAGATGAATATAAAAATAGAATAGCTTCACCGTGATCCCAGGCAGTATCATCCTTCACAATTGGGAATCCCTGCAATTGATAGGTGAGTGGACCAGGGGAGACAGTCCCGTGGTTGCAACGAAGTGGATTCTAATGTTGGGGGAAAAGTCCCGTTCTTATATAGGGTGAAAACTGCTGAGTTCATAGTTATACAAGCTGATCCTGCAGTAACCAGCGTCCTTCACTACGACTCAGGCACACCCGGTCCTTTTCTTCTGTTCTTTGTTTTGGCAACACCCAGGTCACTGAGGTCAGGAGGTCAGGATAGGAGATAAGCAGGCTTGTTGCAGAAACCAGCTTTCTTCACTCGGACACCTGGTCAACCTGGTTTTACTGTCCATTTGTTCTTTATTTTGGCAACACCCAGGTCACTGAGGTCAGGATAGCAGATAAGCAGGCTTGAGGAGACATGTCATGTAGTATGCTGAGTTTCAGTTACCCCCTGGCCATAGGCATAACAGCGTGGTTTTTAGCACCAGCCACAGTGGTAACAGCTCTGATGCTCATATCTGGCTATCTATCTATCTGGCAGTCTATCCGGCTATATATGAGGGTAAATCAAAAAGTAAACTACATTTAATGGCTGTAATTGAGCAACTGAACACATTATTTTTACACATAGTCCCCATGCAAGACGACATTTGTTATATCGTTCAACTAGCTTCTACAGTCCTACAGAGAAGAAGTTTTTTAGTTGCTCCCAAAGCCAGGGAACATCGCTTCCTTTACTTCATCATGCTTTGTCTTTTGCTCTCTGGGTCGCAGTGATGTAGTCACGTCTCTTTGCCGGTGACAATTCTCTCAGGAATACTCGGATCTTCTTCATACCGTCTCGGGAACTGGGTCACAACCTCCACACGCTGTTGCTTGTGCAGATCAATAAGCTGTTGGGGAACGCATCTTGCTCAGACTTTCCTGTATTCCAAGCTATCATGCATTATGGCAAATGCAGATTCCTAGCTGATATCCAAATTTGCAGCCAATTGAGACACCGTTATCTGTTGTTCTTCTCTAATCAAGGCATCTGCCATGTCATTGTGCTCTTGTGTGCGCAGTGTTAATGGGCAACCACAATGACCTTCATTGGTTACACCTGTTCTTCCTGCTTTAAACCTTTTTACCACTCATAAACCTTTCGTTGATTCATGGTGCTATGTCTATACTGAGTCAATATCCGATGGTGAATTTCCACAGGTTTCACTCCCTCTGCCCAAAGAAAGCGCACTACTGCACATTGTTCTTCGATGGTGCAATCTTGCAATGGAACGTCCATGTTTCTGACCTCATGGCTGCCACATGACCACACTTTGTAAACCACTTAAGTCAGTAAAATGCAGGAGTGGTATATCAAATCTTAAATAAACAAAGACCAAGAGCTGCACTGTGCGTGGATGAACTATCCAAAAGGCAATGTAATCCGAAAGGCTAATTCTATTCCGGTTATTACATAATTTAACAATTGCCTTTAATTTTTTATTCGCCCTCAGTTGTCTGTCTGGCTATCTGGCTTTCTGTATATATATCTGGCTGGGTATTTATCTACCTATCTGGCTATCTATCTATCTGGATGGCTAGCTATCAGGCTATATATCTGGGTATCTATTTGGCTGGTTATCTGTCTATATCTATGTTTATTACAAGGGGGTCATGTGTTCAGAGGGGGCACTGGCAGGAAGGAGTGGGCCTCCTTCTTGTAGTGGATGTTGTGGGGGGGTGGGGATGCCGGCAGGAGGGAGTGGGTATCCCTCCTGCCGAGGATGTTTGAGGGTACTGGCAGGAGGGAGTGGGCATCCCTCCTGCCAGGGATTGTTTTGAGGTTTATGGCAGGAGGGATTGGGCATCCCTCCTTCTGAAGACCCTGTGGAGGGGTTTGGGGATGGCAGCGGGAGGGAGTGGGCATCCCTCCTGCTGGCTGGTTTGCAGTGAGGTTTGGGGGTTCCCTGCCACAGCCGTTCAGCTGATCGCAGCAGGGAGATTTCCTTGCCACGATCAGTTTTAACGGCCGCATCTATTTGAAATGTAGGCCACCATTTCAGTGGCCTACATGTTAGGTGCCTAGTTCAGCCCTAGAGTCCTAGAGCTGCTTAAGCTCGTCTAAGACCATTTCCAGGCTAAACCAAGCCCAGTCCAGCCATGGGCGAGTTTAAGCTTCCCTAGGCGCCTCTCTGCACCCGTGACAGATGCCTACAGTCTAAGCAGGCTGCCTTGGGTTGTTTAGTTTAGAACAGTGGTGCCCAACCTTGTCCTGGAGGAACACCAGGCCAATTGGGTTTTCAGGCTAGCCCTAATGAATATGCATGAAGCAAATTTGCATGCCTATCACTTCCATCATATGCAAATCTCTCTCATGCATATTCATTAGGGCTAGCCTGAAAACCCGATTGGCCTGGTGTTCCTCCAGGACAGGGTTGGGAATCACTGGTTCAGAAAACATGCGTCCCAATTGGCTGGCTAGACAGCGGTGGGACACCATTTATAGAATTTGGTTCATAGTTACTATTTTACAAAGACAAGAGCCTACTTATTAAAATAATAGTGCAGAGTTTGTAGATCTGTTAGTGCTGTCTCTTACCAGCAGTTCTCTTACCAGAAATTATTGAAAACCTACTTATTTAAGAAATGTTTATAATTTCTAGGTCATTTCTTTTTATTGCCACTGTTTCAATTTTATTTTATAAACCGTATAGAATTCCTAAGGTACTGCAATGTTATGTTATGTTATAATCCAGGCCTGCATTGCAGGTACAGATATGTAAAACTTATGCCTATACTGAATTTCTAGAGAACCCATATAAATGATAAGATTTTATAATTATTGCATGTAATTGTGTGTCCCGTGCCATTGATTCTACACATCCACTTATAAAATAAGGCCTAGTATCAAAAAGCTCATTTACACTCATATGTGATAACATGCTTTTGTAAATATCTCAAATACCATCGTTTGTGCACATTCTTAGAACCTACAGCTTGGTGCCTCTTCACAAAGTTACCTTCGAAACCAGTAATTCAATGTTTTTTTTGAAAAATAGAAATTGCTGCAAAAGACAGCCAAAGTTATATATGAACTGGATCCTGATTTTAAAAAAAAAAAAAAAAGCTAGACTATACCTACACGGCCCAGGCTTCACTGAAATCTACTTTATTATCATAAGACCAATTGATGAAGGACATTTACCTTGACAAATCTTGCTCTTGATCAGTGGTTTGAAAATGAAATGGACTTATTAATCCATATTGCTTTGTTTTATCTACAGTTGGTTCACCTCGGAGTCCCGTAAACAAAACGACCCTCACCTTGATCAGTGTCACCAGCTGTGTCATCAGCATGGTTTGCTCAACCCACATGAGCTGTCCATTGATTGTCAAAATAACCCTTCACGTTCCTGAGCACCTCATTGCTGATGGTAAAGCAATTTCTATCAATTCTATTTTTCACATCTTTTGTACTGTTCTCTTCAAATGTTTCTTCTTTAACTGTAGTATTAAAACTATAAATATCAAACTAGCTATGACCAGACATGATTCTCTGCGGGCACATTTTTTTTCAGTGTACTACTTTATTATCTCAGGTAAGAAGAGTCTCTAAGGTCATCTGAACATGATGTTTTTTTTATTTTAAGGACTTATATCTGTTATAGCCTGACCAATTTTAGGCAAATTCTGTCTTTACTAGGGATGTTCATAGGGTTACCATATTTTAGGCAAATTCTGTCTTTACTAGGGATGTTCATAGGGTTACCATATTTTGAGTGGTAAAACCACAGACATGTAGCCCCACCCTATCTGCTCCGGTCCCACCCCATTAAGTCCCAGCTCCAACCAACTCTACCTCCAGTCCTTCCCCATTCTGCCCCCAGCCCCACCCCCACAAAGCCTCCTCTCATATTCCCCAAGAAGCTCCAGCTGCGTCTGGAGGGCCTGGAGCATGTGCGGATGTATGCTGCTGGAGCTTGTTGGAGCTGGATTTAGATGAAAAGAGGCCCTAGGCTATTCCATTTTTGAGGCCTTTTCACCTCCCATTTTTAAGTTTGTAAATTACATGAGAGATAATAAAATACATAATTACTATGATATATATCAATATGTTAAATGAAACATGTTATTGGTACTAACCTTTATAAAAAATGTGACATGGATAATAAATAAAAAAAAGTCAAGAACACTTATTTGGACATTTATTCTCAGCACCATATATAGTACTTGTAACAATAACTAATCAAACATAACACACAACATTGCCCCTTCCTATGTCCATAGTGCCCCCAGTGCATCCTTCCTCACCTCACCCCCCTCCGATGCCCGCCTGCCTCCCATCCCCCTTCCACTGAAATCCCCCACCCTCCCCCCTCCCGATGCTAGTCTGGGCCGCCCTGTCCTGACGGATCCACGTTTTGCCTCTCTCCCCGCGGGGCTGAGCTTTGCCCAGCTGTTTCCGGACTGATGTCTTTCCCTCCCCGATCCTCCTCCCAGGGCGAGAAAAAGAAAGGGAGAAGCCGAGTCGGCACCCCGTTGCGGCCGGAGCCGGTTCCGATCCCAAAGCGTAGAATTTCTCTTTATTTTCGGTTCAGTGTTTTAGTGTTCACTGTTTTTAGAATAGTGTAATTTTAATTTTGCTAACAATTTGAATGTAGGCCCCTCTTGATCTTGAGGCCCTAGGCTGAAGTCTAGTTAGCCTATAGGAAAATCCGGCCCTGGTTGGGGCTTTCCATAAACTGCTTGGTTCTGGAAAGTCTGTCCAGAAACCCGGACAGTCCTCTAAAAAGAGGACATGTACGGGGTTTCATGGACGTCTAGTAACCCTTGATGTACCTAATAAAAAAAGGGGAGATACAGTCATATATATATATATATATATATATATATATATATATATATATATATATATATATATATATATAGTCAAGAAAAAAAGTACTGTGTACTCGTTTATCAGAAAAACCCACTCACAGAGTTTTCAAGGCCTACATGTCTGGTGCCTATCTTTGATGTGAATTGTGCCTATGTAGGCACTTTAAGGTACCTAACGCCATTTCCGGCATTAGACATGCCTACAGTGGCGTTGAGTGCCATAAAGTGCCTATAAATGCATAATTCCAGCGACTTGAAAATCAGTTTAAAAACATCGTTTAAAATGGTGTTTTTCACTGAACTTGGGCACCATTTAGCAAATCCAGGCCTCAGTACCCAGCCTAACTTTTGGCACAGTTTATAGAATTAGTGGAAGACTTGGTCATTTATTTTTAGTAGAAATACATGAGAATGTTGATTGTGGTGGCAACTGTATAAATCAGAGTCATAAACTAAGCCATGTTTAGCATCAGTTCTAGAATGGTTCTTAGGCATGCCTAAGCTGTTATAGATTACAGGCACACCAAAATATAAGCACTATCTCTTATGTTTACTTAATGGCATGGGTAAATGGGCGTGTGAAATTCCCATGACATGCCCATTCTTTACCCACTTTAATGCTTTCCATGCAGTTGCATGCTAAGGGATTTAAGTACACATTTTATAGAATAGAACAGGGGTGCCCAACGTGTCGATCGCGATCGACCAGTAGCTCAGGAAGGCAACGTGAGTCGATCGCAGAGCCCATCCCGGGCTCTGTGATAGACTCGTGTTACCGTCCCGATCTACCGTGCCTATCAGCCTTCCTCTCCCCATTAGGCTGTTTTTGTCATTTCGGAGGGGGGGAGGGGGCGTGGTGGCGGCAGCAGCAACAGCCTGAAAAAGAAATCATCCTGGCCCGGGTCGGTGTCATACTCCGGAACTTCTACCTCTTCCAGCAGCCCTCTCCCTTCTACCTGCTTCCGGCCACACCCCCTGCTCCGCGGCTCTCTTTGGCAACTCAGCAGCAGCGATCGACACAAGCTTCTGACGTCGGGGCCTACCCTCTGCGAGTCCCGCTTGTTTCAACTTCCTTTTTCCACAAAGGCGGGATTCGTAGAGGGAAGGCCTCGATGTCGGCAGCTTGTCTTGATCACGCTGCTGACGAGTTGCTTAAGAGAGCCATGGAACAGGGGGTTTTGCCAGGTGCAGGTAGAAGGGAGAGGGCCAGATGCAGGACTCGTGGGTGAGGGAGCAGAAGAGAAAGAGAGAGGGGAGGGAAAAAAAGGAAATATTTCATACTGGGCTGGGCCAGAGTGGAGGGAGGGTGGAAAGATTCTGGCTACAGGGTGCATTAACAAAGGAAAAGGGGGGAAAGCTGAAAATGGAGATAGTGACACAAAGAAGAGAAAGAGTAAGCAGGACCTACTGAATAAGGATAGAGATACAGAGGGGACATGAAGAGGAGGTGAAATAGAGACATAGAAGTAATGCTGAAAAAGTGTGTGTGGGGGGGAGATAAAGACATTGAAAGGGCAAATGGTGAACATGGGATAAAGACAAGGACAGAGACAAATGAAGATTCTGAAAAAGTGGTGAGATAGGGATATAGGTGAGATGGACACAAAGAAGGGTGATGCTGGAAAATAGGTGGAATGGTAATTCTGACAGACACAGAAGGGAAATGCTGGATCAAGGAGAGATGGGGCTCAGGCTGGATGGAATGAGGAGAAATGCCTTGTTGGCCCGGAACTTCCTCTCCTACGTCAGAATTGACGTCAGGGAGCGGAATGCTGGTCAGCGCAACGCTTCTGCAGGGAAAGCTTGGGACATCGGTGGCTTGGGGGCTATTCCCCGATGGCGGTGGCAGCAAGCCGAGTGGCTTGTGGGAGGGCATGGAGAAAGAAAGAAAGGGGGCAGACAGGGAGACAGAAAGAAGGGGAACAAGGAGACAGAAAGAAAAAGTTGGGGGAGAGAATGAGGTCTGGAGGAGAGGAAACATACAGGAGGCTGAAAGAAAGGAAGAAAGATTGGATGCACAGTCAGAAGAAGAAAGTGCAACCAGAGACTCATGAAATCACCAAACAGCAAAGGTAGAAAAAATGATTTTATTTTCAATTTAGTGATCAAAATGTGTCGGTTTTGAGAATTTATTTCTGCTGTCTATATTTTGCACTATGGCTCCCTTTTACTAAACTGGAATAGCGTTTTTTAGCGCAGGGAGCCTATGAGCATTGAGAGCAGCACGAGGCATTCAGTATAACTCCCTGTGCTAAAACCTACTATTGTGGTTTAGTAAAAAGGGAGGGGGTGTATTTGTCTATTTTTGTATTTTGTTACTGAGGTGACATTGCATAGAGTCATCTGCCGTGACCTCTTTGAAAAAACCCGGAATATGAATAATTAACATTTTCTCTGCCTTTCAGTGTGCTTTGTGTTTTATTTTAATTTTATTGTTGGTAGATCATTTTGACTTAGTCATTATAAAAGTAGCTCGCAAGCCCATAAAGTGTGGGCACCCCTGGAATAGAACTTAAGCACATAGAGCAATTGCCAATTATTGGTGCCAGACCACACAAGTGTTACTTTATAAATTTGTGCATGTTATTAGTGCCTAACTTTTGGCTTATCTTATAGAATGGTCCTAATTATGCTTTAATTATTATATGTGATGATTTTATATACTCTCTGAAGTCAATATACAATGTGATTTAGCTGGTAAGAAACAGCTCCAGGCTGGTTAAATCATGTGTTTGGGGCTAACTGATCATTTTCAGCAGCACAAAATGAGTTAGCACCACTGAAAATAACAGGTTAGTGCTGAACTCAAAACTGGCCTCTTCTGGGGGCATTCCACGGCAGAGTTGGCACTTGGATGGTTAAATGCTTATATTCAGAATTTAACTGGCTATATTAACCAGCTGTATTAAAGCCAGCTCTGGAAATCCAGAAATTCAATGCTGATGGCCAGACATGGCCTGATATTGAATTTCTAGGGTTAGCACCTCGGGCAGTCAGCAGAACACTGATCGCTGTTGGCTGAATATCAAACCCTACATGTAATCCACTGAGAACAATGTGATTGGTGGAATATAAATATATATATATATTTTTTTAAAGTAAAAATGAAGAAGTGCCAGTAAATACCTTACCCAAAAGGGACTGAGGCTTGGACGTATTTCCCTCAGTATTTATTTTTAATTCTTTATTGATTTTTAAATGATAACAGTGCACTACAATGAATTATCAAGAGCAAATCAGAAAAAGCAATTTACACATACAAACATTTTGAAACAAATCATTAGAAATATATACTTGTACTGTATATAGTTTATAGAAACGATAATTATCATACACAATATTACTATCCTACCCTCCCTCCCACCCTGGATGTACAAGATGTCAGCTAATGTGATCCTATATATGTAGTCAATGGACTCCACACCTTATTGAATGCATTACTATGTCCTAAACATTCAGTGTTCATTCTCTCATACTTACAAGTGGAACATAAGTTTGCCCACAAAAATGTGTAATTATTCTATCGCAATTCATCCCTCAGTATTAAAAGACAACTAGATGATGGTATGATCAAAGAGGAAAAAAATGGTTTTAAATAATACTTTTGGTACACATGGTACACAGTAGAAGCCCTTAACCAAGCACGGCTTTGCCATCCAAAAGGCCTCTGCCGTTACAAAGTCACTTTCATCTGTACGGAGAAGCTTTGAATACGAAGGGTTCTGAGACGTTTATTTCATCCTTTCCCTTGGCACAGTGCATTGGAGGAGTTGCTTGAATTGTACTGCCTATCTTTTATAAGCATGAAATGACCTCACAGGCTCCAATCTGAGACATTACCCTCTAATGTGTCCTTTGCAAAACTTGCTCTGTTTCCATGGTATCGCAGCAAATATGTGCTGTATTTTAAAGCTATTTTGCAGCTCTCAAATGCTTAGATAGAAATGTCTTTTCCAGATTAAATATCTATATCACATTTTTTTCCAGAGTAGTATAATGAGTCCGAGTGCAAAAAGGTCTAGCTAGGATGTTGCATTGTGCCAACAAACCTTAATAGGATGAAGACATGCCCATAGTTGCAGACCTGTCTTAGCCAGCTGCTTATCCAATTTCATGTATAGGAGTTGTTAAAGGCCTATATGCCTGTTGGGAAAATGTTTGCTTATTATCTTACTAGTGTCTTGCACTGTGATTGTGTTCACAAAATGACAAAGTCAGTAGTAAAGTAAAACGTCAATTCCAACACATGGTTGTCATGTTTTGATATGCCTGATAATATGGGGCCCTTTTATTAGCTTTGCACATGCTAATGAATATTAGCATATGCTACGTGCCATGTAGCCCAGAGATATAAAATAGGATACACAGCATTTAGGGCCATTCAATAAATGGTGTTGAAAGTTAGGTGCCAGAAAAATTGGTGCTCAGTGACCAAGATCTGTATAATAACAAAGTCACCAACTAAAAAAAAAAAAATCCAAAAGCAGAAAAAGACAAGAGAAACTTAACTGCAAAAATGGTCTGAGTAGTCCACAGAGCACTTCACTCGGTACTCCACCCTCCAGACACCGCAGCCAGTGATGGGGGAATCTCCATTTCGCACTGCTGCTTCAGGGGTTACAGTCTTTCTGCCATCCAGATGAGAAGTCGGGACCGTCTGTTCAGACCACACATCAAACACAAAAGAGTTCTGGCACTGAATCCCTTGAAAGCCCTCACCGCATGCTACTGGTGAGGACTTAGACCAACTGAAACCTAGTGAAAATCCTGGTGTGAAACTTTGGCATGCAGCCCCCAAATTCAATAACACTAGGGTAATTCTTTGGAATGTCCCTGCCCCACCCATGCCCTTCCCATAGCCTTGCCCCCTTTTGGATTAGGCGTGGATCTTTACAGAATTGCACTCAGCCAGATATGCATGTAAATCTGCATTAGAGCCCTTTAAGGCTAATAGTTGATTGTTAATAGCTTGTGAACTAATTTATTTGTGCAAGGATCTCAGGATCATGCACAATTTCCCTCAAGAAGCGCATAGCGAAACAGGGGGTCCTGTTGGAAATGGACATTTAAGAAGACGCTGCGGTTATGGTTTAACTGCTTTTCAATACTAAGCGTCAGCTTTGTTTTGGCAATTTTTTTCTGCTTCAACAGAAGTCCAGCACTAAGTTGTCATTACCTTTTGGGCATCTGTCCTGAAATATTATTGAGAATTGCATTTTATATTTTTCATAAGAATTGCAATTTATAAGATTATATGCTCTGATTAGACAGTTGCTCTATGGAGTTTTTTAGACCAAGGATGTGTCTCCCTGCTTCAAAATTTGTGTGTTATTGAAGCCCACCCCTCAACGTCATCCACTGGAGCTCCTCAGCGGCCCTTATTCGGAACTTATACCTGTTTTGGCGTGGTTTAAGTCAAACGCATAAGTTCCGACTGGGCAACCTGCTCAAGTTTTTGGTTATACTTGCGTACAACTAAGTCCAGATTGGCCCACTTCCCGCCCTATCCCCTCCTCCATAAATGCCTCTTTTTGATCTAGGCATTTAGATGCAGGAGACAAGCCTAAGCTGGTTTTAGATACATCTAAAACCAGCTTTGATTATCGATACGTGGACGATCTGGCTTTTTGGATGTTTTTTTTAATTATTATTATTATTATGAGCCCCTTATTGAATTGAATTTCCTAGCCAGAATGGATTAAGTTGGCATGATTGCAACTGTCTGGATTGAGCAGGTGAACACTGACACTGCAATATTGTAATTTATTGTAAAAAAGGACCCTTCCAACCACAGCCAGGATTCCTCTGACACTTATTCTGCCATCTTTCAGGAAGTCGCTTTATCTTACTGGAGGGCAGTCAGCTGGATGCAAGTGATTGGCTGAACCCTGCTCAGGTGGTGCTCTTTTCTCAGCAGAATTCCAGCGGGCCCTGGATGATGGACCTATGTGCCCGGAGGCTTCTTGATCCCTGCGAACACCAGTGTGATCCAGAAACTGGTAGGCTGAGCAAAAGAGGATAATGCTTTTACTAATATGTCCTGATGAATGCTCCATTTAGATTAATCATTTGATTATCGTTTATTAAACTTGATATACCTCTTGTTGCAGCACAATGCAAAGCAGTCTACAATAAAATACATCAATAAAATGAAAATAGAACACCATATAATTTCTTATATGTGTAGCACTCCAAGGGCCCAATGTAAGGATCATGCAAAAGTAGTGACAAAACCTGCTGCAGAAATGGCTATGGGATATTTACTTATCAAAATTTGTGGGATTAGTTAGCACATGTTATTGTATTGTTAACCTAGATTACTAGTAACTAGGCCTCATTGCATAAAACAAGACCTGTGCTAAAAGAGCATGGATTAATGCAAAAATATCCTGTGTTAACGGTAGCCCATATTGATGGCTATATGTCTCGATGTAAGATTCAGGCAAAGTCCCACAGTATTATCCAGTAATTTCTAGGGTTCACTTTAAGTATGCCTGCCTAACATTCAAGATCTTACATGGCATTCTTCCTCCTCTAATTCCACTATCTTGGAATTCTATGAGACCTGACACTACCAGATCCATCCAAAATCTTAAACTATCTTTCCCCTTGCTAATAGGTGTTATCTATGCTGGAAAATCTTCTTTAAAATCACCGAGCTTTGGAATAGCCTTCCTGCCCTGCTGCGGAACCCTGGCTCCTTCCAATTATTCTAAAAGCAACTGAAAACTTGGCTATTCTCAAAAATGTAACTCTCGCTACCCTCTTTATAATCACTAATTCTTATTATGTTTTTACTTCTTTATATTAAAGTTCCTGTAAACCGTGCTGAGCTCCATCTCTATGGAGAGGATGCGGTATGTAAACTTAAGGTTTAGTTTAATTAGTTTTCTATGAAATATTTTCCCTTTCAAAAGATGCTGGATATTACACTCTTGAAGAGCAGTTCTATAATTGGGTGCCTACATTTACACGGGAGCAACACAAAATGGAGATGGCAAAGAACAGAGACATGATCATGAGTCAAGATGGCAGGATCTTTATTAGATGACCAACATGGCTGTGTTTCAGCACAATGCCTGCATCAGGAGCCATTAGCTTATCTAAGAGCAGATATAACAGAAAAAGCCTTACTAATAAGCTCTCTGAATCAAATTCCAGTGCAGCACTCATGACGATAGTTATCTGGCTGCTAAAGAAATGTTGATACAGGAGATGTCCCTACAGACGCTGCTCTCAAGGACAAAGAGAAAGTAGTTACTTTCCTTATTACCTGATGCAGGCATTTTGCCAAAACAAGATTGTCAGGTCAACCAATAATGATCCTGTCGTCTTGACTCTGTTCTCTGTCGGCTCTGCTTTGTGGTGCCCCTGTGGATTTCTGCAGAAGTCGTTTCTACTCTGTTGGTTTTTTTGTTTCCTACATTTACATTCCACTTGCTCACATAAATGTACAGAATACTGTCACTTTTGAGGTTAAGTGTAGAAAAGTGCATGAGTGGTAACAAAACACCTGGGTGTTATTCTGTAAGGGAACATGTACGTGGCATAGTAGATAAATATAAGGGGAGTGTTCACATGAGCCAAGCATGGGTAGAGTTGCCAGACATCCAGATTTATCCAGACATGTTCTCTTTTTAGAGGACTGTTTGGGCATCCAGGCGGCTTTTCAAAACCCGGCACTTTGTCCGAGTTTCAAAAAGCTTCCAGGTTCGGGACTGCATCGGGAGGGCATCTGCACATGCGCGGATGCAATGCGGTTGATGTCACATGCATGCGTACATGTGTGTGACATCATTGCGTCACCTCTGCGCATGCACAGTTTTCCTCCCGATGCGGCTCCGAGCATAAGAGGTTGGGGGCAGGGCCATGGTCCAGATTTTATGATCGTAAAATCTGGTAACCCTAGACATGGGTAATTCTGATTCTTATGCACATCACTTACTGAATATTGGTAAGTTACTCGCTCCCTTGTCACATTTACGTGCCTATAGTTATATCAGGTCTATGGCTGGTTTCTATGCAGGTGTCTAGATAGCCGATACCAAGTTACTCTAGTATTCTACAATGAAGTCTGGGAACTCAGTTGCTGTTATAGAATAAGCCCTCACTACATGGTATCAAGATGCCTAAAAGGAAGCACCCACTTGTAGAATTACCCCTTTGAAGCACAGGAGCCAGCCCTATGGGTGCAAGTGCTGAGCACCCCCAATATTGAGCAAGATTCTTGATCCTGCCCAGGAAGGAGTCATTTGTATTGTGTCTAGCACCTGCATGCTCTTGGACCAAAGATGCACCACCCCTAAACTGAGAAAACAAACTGACTTGCAAGCTCTTTGCCCTTTTCTGTTTGGCCCTGTGCCTTAGATCCAGCCCCAGGTTTCAGATGCTGCATTTATGTAGCCTAGAGTAGACTAAAGGTTAAGTCTCTGAGCCAATGGCATAGCTACAGATGGGGGACAAAAAACAAAACCCATCAAGTCCGCAGTAAAGAAACAGTAGAACTAAAACAGAAGACGAAAATGCAGAGCAATGTACAAGATGCAGGCAATGTTTTTCACCCTAAATGAATAACATCTTCATCAGAGGTCTCAAAGATGGTGGTGAAAAATTATATACGCAACAATTTTTGCCTGGTTGATGGGCTGTGGTGTGTAGTAAGATGTGTCACTGCCGAGAAAGCTATGAAAGTATTGAGCCATAGATGGGCATGTAAGAAGCAGAAGCCCAGCTCATATCACTAGCTTGCTTTTAACAGTCAGGAAACACAGAACAGTAAAAAAAAAAAACAACAAAAAACTCCACAATATTGTATGAGAAAAAGACTGTTCTGATGAAAGACCTGGCAAAGCTTGAAGAATGGTCTGAAATTTGGCAGCTAAAATTTAATGCTAAGAAATGCAAGGTCATGCATTTGGGCTGCAAAAACCCGAAGGATTTGTACAGTTTAGGGGGTGAAGAACTCATGTGCATGACAGAAGAGTGGGACATGACAATAAACATATGCACTAAGTAGCATCTGGTGAGATTAGGTGGTGTAGGTGTGTTGACCGAATGGCATTTCTGGGTGAATGACTTTAAGGCACTGGGTTAGTAAAGAGGAAGTTTTCACGGCCTTCCTGAAGTTCCAGAGTCCATCTAGTGATCTGACAAATGGAGGGAGGGTGTGCCAAAGTTTGGGTATGAAATGTGAGTAGAAGTGTTTGCGGGCTGTTTCAGTTTTGAGGGAGTGGCCAGGAGGTATGGTCAGACATTTTCTCCTTGGGACCTCAGTGGTCGCTTTGGGAAATAGATTTGTAGTTTAGTTTTCATGTAGTACGGAATTGTTTCATGGAAGGTTTTGAAAGCGAGGACCAGGGCCTTGAAGGTGCAGTGTTTTTGAATGGGCAGCCAGTGCATGGAAGCTAATCTTTCCTGTGAGCTCTGACTTCTCATTTGGCGACTTTCACACCAGCAGTGGATAGAGACGTGGCATTGAAACTGTATTTTTTGATATCAGCAGTTGTTTCTTAATGTGAAAGTTTGTGTGTTTCCTGATGTATTGAAGGAAACCCAAAAGAAGCAAATTCCCGATACTGAGATCTAGGTGCAGGACTGAACAGAGACAGAATCGCACATCTAGATTTACCTGAGCATGTCCTCTTTTTAGAGAGCAAGTCCGGGTATCCAGACAGCTTTTCAAAACTCGGCAATTTGAAAAGCAGATTGCGTCAGGAGGGGCATCCGTGCATGCCCTCCTGACCAACAAGCAGCCTGAGGAGGTGGGGCTAGAGGCGAGGCTTTGATGTGGCGTGGGCATTAAGGGGGAAGATAGGTGGAATTGGGCGGGCCTATGGATCTGGATTTTACAATTTACATATGTAAAATCTGGTAACCCTAACCCTGTGGGACACATGCCCTGTGCCCCTTCCCATCCTACCCACTGTGCCATGGCCAAACAGAGGAAACAATGGATGGGAAACAATTTGTGTCCCCACTTCCCTTGCACCCTGTGTGGCTGCACTGCCCACCCAGCCTTTGATGTAGTCCTGCTACAATGATACAACTGGGGGCTTTTTTTTTTTTTTAGGTGTCATGTCAGCATATAGTTAAATATCATTCACTAAATATCATTTTACTAAGCTACCTTATGTGGGACACGCTAAAGCATCACACGTTAGTTTTTGCATTGCTGCACGCAAACCGCACAGTAAATATTTGGGAGGAGTTAATTTTTGAGGGGGCAAGTCTGGGACAGAGAGTGGACATTCCTGCTCTAACCAATTATTGTCTCCACATTACAGTATGCTAATGGTTAACGTACAAACCTAGAAAACATGCCTACAAATTAGGTGGAGGTAAATGCAGCTGCAGTAATTTTTAAAATGGACGTGCGTTAATGGCAACATTAGGGCCCCTTAAACAAAGCCGCGGTAAATGCATTGAAGCCCATTCAAATCTTACTACTACTTATCACTTATATAGCGCTGAAAGGCATACACATGCTGTACATTTTGACATTTGTAGACGGTCCCTTCTCAGAAGAGCTTACCATCTAACTTGGACAAACAGACATGACATAGAAGGTAGGGGATGCAGAACCCAAAGTAAGAGCCTAGGGGCCTTGGTGTATTTACCAGGGCAGCATTGCAACCACATCTTTGTTAAAGGGGGCCTTAGTGCTCAGCCATTAATAGGAGAAAAATAGAAAATTAGTTTTTTTTTTAATGGCGTCAGTAGAAAAGGTCTTAGTGCTTTAGAAAGACCCAATGTAAGTGCATACTAAGACCAATTTGTACTGCAGTTTTGTAAAAACTGACCATGTACCCCTTAATGAACCTCTCACCGAAAGTATTATCCCGAGTCTCAGGAGTATTAACTTGTATGATTTCTTCTTCTTGAACCTATATAGGCATCGTTTCAAGTTTTGATTCGATATATCACTTAATGTACAGCCGAAGCAGTTCACAAAATATATAGTTAAAAATATACTTAAAGGGAAGCTAACACAGACAAATTTAAAATACAGTACTCCCCTGAAATTCGTTGGGGTTACGTTTGCAGAGTGATTGCAAATGTTGAAAAACCACGAATATCATAAGAGTACTGTAATCGGCACTCTCCCGCCTCCTCCTGTCCCGGTGTTCACTGCAGTCAGACTGCCCGAGCTCTTGTGCACCGGCCCCTTACGAGCCCCCAGGCGAATGCTGAAGTGAGGAAAACCACAGGTTGGGAAAGTGAAGACTGGGTTTGTGGAACTAGTAAGAGAGCTTTCCCATTGGTCAGTCATTCGTGATATTTTCAGACCAGAAGAGGCGGTCAGAAAATACCACGAATGACCGAGACCGAATTATGAACTGCATATTCGTGGGGGTATACTGTACTGAGGGAGACTACACTGGATACAAAAGGAAGACAATTATTTATAAAAGAAAAAAAATGGTTGGGGAAAGGAGCAATCCACAAATCCTATATTAGATTAGATTCTTCTTGAGCATCTGTCTTTTTTTTCACTTTTAGATTTCTGCTATTTACCCCCTCCCCTTTCCAAAACCACGCAAGAGTTTTTAGCGGCAGCTGGTGCACTGAAAGCTCTGCGCTGCTCTGACACTCCCAGGAACTCTATGAGCGTCAGAGCAGCGCAGAGCATTCATTGCGCTGGCTAATGCTAAAAACCTTTTGTGTGGTTTTGGAAAAGGGAGGGGGTGGGGTTAATTTTTGAGATCCTATATTGTGGTTCTTTTGCGCTATTTTCCTTTGGATTTTATTGCTTCATCTTTCTTTTCTTTTGCATTTCTTCTTTTTCCCCATTAATTTTTTTTTATTGTTTTGGGGTATAAAAGTACATGAGTAACATGAGAGGAAAAAGAAGTAAAAAGTAGCAACTTATTTTTATTTTGAAAGTTCTATCTATGTATAAGGTTTACTTGGTTGTAATTATAAAATTGCATAAATAAAAATTAAAAATGGCTTTCCCTAACAATTTGATTTCCAAGACTGGTATTCAGTGTATTGTTTGCACAGTCTTCGAGTATATTTGTAAATGTCACACATCACACAAATGAATAGCTCTGGAAGTGTGCTATGGATGGATTTTTTTAAAGCTTCTTATTGTTCAGAGAAAGAAGTCTATTTAAAGTATATTACCTACAGAGAGACTTTCCAAACACTTGCAAAGCAGCTTCCATTACAAAGAAAGCTGGGTATGTAATTGTTTTCCTTTACTTTTCCCCCTCTCCCATTTTTCCTTACTCCCTCTACTAGCGGATCCCTTTTGTCTACTTTCTCTGTTGTGCTTTTATTCTCTTTCCTTTATAATACTAACACCTCCCATGCAGGGTGCTGGGCGCCTGTGTATATCTCTGCAGACTTGGTGCTCCATGCCTTCTCCACCATCTGTCACAGCAGATGTATTGACGACAAGAGTGCCTGCTTAGCAAGGCATAAAATACCCTTGTGGCATCCTTAAAATTCACGGCTCATGATTCTTCTAACAGGTTTCCTTGTGCTCATGCCCCTTTAAAAGAATAATATTGCAATCTGTTGCTATAGTGACATACCCACTGCAATCTCCTAAATTCATTATGGGCTTGTTACTTTTAAAAAATATTTTACTAAGAACTGCAGTATAAGGTATGCATATAAAGCTTCTAAATTTGATTATTTAATATTTGTGACTTTTATTATGTAGCTGCAAAGCAAGAACATCCTATTAGTTCAAATAAGAATAGCAATAGAATAGCAATAGTGGGTCAGACCAGTGGTCCATCTAACCTAGTATCCTGTTGCCACAGTGGCCAATCCATGTCAGAAACCCAAATAGTAGCAACATTCAATGATACTGATCTCAGTCTTTGAGTATATTTGTAAATGTCACACATCACACAAATGAATAGCTTCCTTCATGTCTTTCTCAATAAGAGACTATAGACATTTCCTCCAGGAACTTGTCCAAACCTTTTTTAAACTAGCTACGTTAACTGCTCTTACCACAGCCTCTGGCAATGCGTTCCAGAACTTAACTTTTCTCCGAGTGAAATATTTCCTCCTATTGGTTTTAAAAGGATCTCCCTGTAACTTCAAGTGTTCCCTAGTCTTTGTAATTTTTGATGGAGTAAACAATCGATCCACTTGTATTCATTTTCATTCTACACTACTCACAATTTTGTAGACTTCAATCTCCCCTCAGCCGTCTCTTTTCCAAGCTGAAGAGCCCTAATCTCTTTAGTCTTTCCTCATACAGGAGGAATGTCATCCCCTTAATCATCTTGGGTCGCTCTTCTTTGAATCTTTTCTAGTTCTGCTATATCTTTTTTGATACAAGGCAATCAGAACTGAACATAGTACTCAAGGTGAGGTTGCACCATGGAGCGATAGAGGCATTATAACATTCGTAGTTTTGTTTACCATCCCTTTTCTAATAATTCCTAGCATCTTGTTTGCTTTTTTTGCTGCGGCCACACATTGGGTGGAAGGTTTCAGCGTATTGTCTACAATGACACCCAGATCTTTTTCTTGGGTGCTGGACCCTAGCATCTGGTAACTATGATTTGGGTTATTCTTCATTTTGCATTTGTCCACATTAAAAATTACTTCTGCCATTTGGATGCTTAGTCTTCCAGTTTCCTAAGGTCTACCTGCAATATGTCACAGACTGCTTGCGTTTTTAACAACTTTGAACAGTTGTCAACAAACTGCATGATAGAATATTTTAAGACATCATAGGGTATAAGCAAAGATGGAATATTTATATAGGTAAGATGGTTATGGTTATTCTTTATTTGATATACTTCCTTTCCTCTGATGATATCAAAGTGGTTTAGTTTCTCTATCTGTCCCAGTGGGCTCAAAATCTAACTATACCATATTTCCCTAAAAAAAAAGACCTACCCTGAAAATAAACCCTAGCATGATTTTTGGGATAGGTCTTAATATAAGCCCTACCCCCCAAATTAAGCCCTAGGGGTAGGCAACTGCACTTCCCCCTGACCCGCCCCCAGCCAAACCCCTGCTTATCCTCCATCCTTCCCTCCCAACCGATCCCCGCCAACCACAACCATACATACCTTACTGCATAGGAATGTCGGGCCAACAGCACACTCAGGCTGCTTTGTGGCCTCGCTGGAGCCTTCCGTGTGCCGCGTTACTGATGATATTATCAGTACACAGAAGGTCCCCTTGAGAAAGCTGCGAAGCTGCCTGTGAGTGCTGCTCCTCTGCCCAAATGAATATAAGACACTGTCATTTTGGGGGAAACACGGTAATACTTGGGGCAATTGAGGGTTGAGTGACTTGCCAGGGATCACAAGGAGCAGCTCTAGGATTGAACCCGCAACCTCAGGGCTCTAACCACTAGGCCTCTCCTCACTCAGACATCAGAACAGAGGGGCCTCAAGGGTCATGGCACCCCAAGAAATTGGCAGTAGGAAGTTATATGGTTTATAACTTCCTACCGTCTTCTGTGCTGTGTCTGTCCACCTCCTTCTGCACAGGATCACTGACACCACCTGCGCCGCTGCCGCAACCAGACTGCCCCCAAGCTGGAGATCCTCTTTCAAAGCCACCTGCTGTCAGCTGCCACTGTGCTGCCCAGGGCCTCCACCGCTGCTACAGCGGTTAACATGGGACTTCTCTTCAGGTCCCTCCAGCCTGATTAAGGTCAGTTGGGCTGGGGCGTTGGAGGGGAGGAGGATGGGGAGCATTAGAGGGCTGGAGATGGAAGCCTAAGAGAACATCCGGCATCAGGGAGGGGGGGCCGCTGGAGAACATAGGGGGCTGTTGAGAAAAGCATTCAGAAGAGAGCATCTGGGAGGAGGCTAGAAAACCTAGCATTATAGTTAGAATTATGGTGGTGGGGTCTGGGGCAGAACTTGGGCAGGGTCTAAGGTGAAGCTCTTGGGCCCCCCCCAAATAAAAAATTAAAATAAAAAAAGAGTGTTCTGTTGCCTATGTCCCCACTCCTAAAGAGTAACAGAAGTAAGAAAATAAGGGGACTAATTTAAAGGAAGTTGCACATGAGGACAGAAAGGTTCTTAAATATTATCTTAGCTAGAGTAGGAGTGGATAAACATGACCTGCCGGTTTCACTCCTTGTGTGTAGTTTATGTATGACTAGCAAGTTAGTTACATCTTCCATTAAAGGCCTGGATGGAGAGCTTAGCTTTCACCTGCTTCCTGTAGTCTAGTGTTAAGCAAAGCCTTTCAGGTAGTACATTTAGCGAAAATATTTCCACATGAGGATTTACAGCTGCTCCCTAACACGTATATAGGGTTACCTACAACTCAGAAAACTTTGGTTTTCACAACTGAATACACCCTAAACTACAAATTAGGTGCAAAAACAGGGGTTAATGGACAATCACAATACCTCTATTATACTTTAATTGCAAACCAATGCTAATAACTCAAACCTCATTCAAAAACTGACAACTCAAATTTTTTTTCCAACCTTCATAAAACACCCACATATTAATCTCACCCAGAACAATTATCAGCTAGGAGGCTGATGTATCGCAAGACCATGATAATTCAGGTCATAAGACCTCTTATAACCTGGATGTTATTTCAAGTCTACCACCTGAGTGGATAGTGCTTTTCAATCATCTATATCAAAACCTTTTTCCCTTCCCTTAAATAAATCTACTATAGAGATGGCATGGAACATGTATTTAACTTCTAACCATCAAACTAACAAGTGTGAAAGCAGCAACACTTATCTTAAATGGCAGAATGCCAAATCCAATGTGGCCTTATATCAAACACCAATGCTCGACCTTCCTCAGAGCGTTTCAATCCTCATGGATCTTCTTCGGGGGATTATTCCTCGTTGCTGTACTAAATAAAACAACAAAGAAAAGGTATATTGGGTTATCATACGACTCCAGAAAAAGGAGGATGGATCGAGACATCTGGGTTTTACTTCCATTGGAAACGATTTGAATTAAAGTTCTTTCTATTACTTTCTGCATCTGTTGATCCTCTATTTGTTCTACTGTACTTGCATTGCAGATCTGCTGCCTTTTGTGTCCCCCTTCCCTGTGGCTACCCCTTCCAACCACCTCCCTCCAAGTGGGACTCCCCACCACTACCTTGGGATTACTTAAATTCCTTGTGGACAAGGGGAGGAGCAGGAGCAATGTCCATTCATTCCTACTCATGGCCCATGTTGTGCCCAACATGGCGATTGTGACCTTTCACCCAAGTCTTAAGATACACAAGACTAGTGTGAAAGGTCACAGCAGCCATACTGGATGCAGTCATGGGCAGGAGCAAATGTACATCGATTATGCCCTATCAATCCCCTGCTGAACTACCAAGGATTGAGGTAGGCCTGGAAGGGGATGGGGGGGGGCTGCAGAAAGGGGGGCTAGAAATCTCAAAAGCAATGAGGACTGTCATTGTCTTATGGACTGCCTATCTCTATATTCAGGAACATGAATTATTTTCCTGTCCAGACTGTCTAATAGTATGATGGTACTTGAGGTAGTAGAGGGTGAAGTGACTTACCCAAAGTCACAAAGAGAGTGCTATTGGGGAAAAAAGGAATTATAGCCCTAACTTCCCAGACTTGCAACTCTCTTCTTTAATTGCTTAGCTACTCTTTCAGTTTCATGCCATGTCGGTTTCAGAACCTACATATAACAGAGTTTTGCCAGAATTAGAATTAGATTGGACCATAATGCACAGAGTGGAAAGAAATGAAATCTACTCCTTGGAAAATGCTATATGGACTATTTTGCTGAACTGAAAAATCCCTTTATTGAAATGATAAAATGTATTTAAACTCCTGCTATTCTCTCATCTTTTAACTGATAAGGAAATATATTCTTATAACAGGAAGCTGGTTTGCCACAGATAAGTGAATGTAGGTCGACTGAGCCATATCTCCTCAAAATCATGTGATCTTTCTAGACAATACAGTGCATTGATCTTTGAAACCATTCTTTAAAATTAACTTCTTTCCCTTTATAGGTGACTGTCTTTGCTATGAGGGTTACACAAAGGATCCAGTGCACAAGCACCTGTGCATCAGGAATGAATGGGGAACTAATCAGGGGTAAGTCCAATTAGCCAAGTGCAGGGCAGATCTACAAAGTACACGGTCAATTACACACTGATTACAAGTGGAAGTCATTAGAATTATAGTACTTATGTGTTACTGTATATGTCCTCTGATACATATAAATGCCAAAATTCCACCTAAGTGCTATTCTGGAAATATGTACAGTAAGTATATTACAAACTGTTGAGTGTATCCTACAGGCAGAGTCTAGGTAGAATGTAGGCAGGACTCACATGCATGTAGTTTACAGAATACTAAAAGTTATGTATATGTCACCAAAAGTTAGGTGTATATACTTCTATTGCACAGGGCATACAAGTCCTGACAAGTAGGTTAACTCCCCCCCCTCAATAGTGAGCTGTTGTAGGAGTCATACTTTTTCTTCAGCTCTGCCTCCTTCCACAATGGGCTGTAATGCCTCTTCAGTTTTTCCTTTAGCAACTGAGCTGGAAGATGTCTTTCTGATCTGCTCTGACATTTTTATTATTGGGGGAGGAGGGTTATCCGACTTTGAAGCTTGTAGTGCTCAAAAGATCCCTAGTAGCCCTAGGGCAGTTCTGCCTAGGATAAGACGCAGACTCTCTGATGAGCTGTCTGCTGCTGGCAGGGCAACCGTAAGGAGCCTATCTAATGTGACCGGGTAAGACCTGGACTGGATTAGCCAGAGTCCTGGCCTGGGTCATCCATTCCTCAGCTGAGCAGTTGAATGAGGCATGGATGATAGAGGGGTGTCTGCAGCAAATAAAAAGGTCCAGCACAGGTGTTTAGTGTGAATTTATTATGCCTTTATTTTCTGGCTTCGTACTGTAGTGCAATTCAAAACACAAAAACTCTCATTGGTGCTAAACAGCATGTTAGCCCACCATGCTTATTCACTTTACAGTTCAAGAAATCTGGCAACTTTAAACAGCTTGCCTCTGGAGAAATTCTCAGGGTGTAATTAGTTTTCTCACCCTGAGCATGGGATTCTTAACTCTTCTGTTACCCTTAGTTAAATCAGAAGCAGTAATTCTTAATTTTTCTGTTACTTTGTTTTGTGAGGCAACACCACATTATCAGAAACAGCTTTTACTTCCCTCAAACTTCACTCTGTGACCATGCCTTCAAACATGTCTAATTCCTCAGGCTCCATTTCAATATCATTTACTAACATTTCTTCTGGCATTTCCACATCATATTCAGTACCTTCAGAAGAATGATTAGAGGCTTCAGTTCTGAGATTTTCTACATGCTTTGGGAAGTGCCGGTCTCTGCCTTCTGCATCCAGGCTTGCACAGGTCTGCTTCTTGCCCAGGCTTCAGGTATACTACTGTAAGTTTGTGGCTACCTCCCTTTTCTCTACCATTGGGCTGATTGTCTCTAGAAACACCAGTGGTTCTCTGGTGCTTTGCTAATGAGCCTGGATAGCTTCCCTGCTGACTAGCCCTGCCCCCAGCAAAGCTAATTGCAGGAGCTAATCTCTTTCTGGGTTTTGCTATCACCGGCCTGGTGCCTGCTGGTACTTGTAGTTCTTTGCCTTTAGCATTCTCTACACTAGAAGTAGGCAAGTATAATTGGGTTACTTTTGGGCTGCCTTTCACTGGGGATAAATTCTGCAGGGCAGTCTCCATAACCTGCCTGCTTCTAGGAGAATGTTTAGGGATAGTTTTAGAGTACTGAAAGGTTTCTTCCAACATGACAGGACTCTCCCTGTCACACAATCCAGCATGCACTAACAGTTAAGGAGCTCAGGGACTGTTCCCCTGGGAGCAAGGCTCATCTCTGATTTATCAGGCACTTGAGCGCAGGCTGTTTTGCCCTGCAGTATGGTCTGAGAGGACTATGATGGGTGCCAGCTGTGTTTTTCCTCTCCCCATTGTGGCGCAGGAGTCTATGTGGATCAGTCCAGTATTGGCCCGACTGACAGTCCAAAGATTGAAAAGTCCTGGACTGAGGATTTACTTGTTTGAGGCAAGGATCTTCTCCACCATCCACCTGCAGTGAGAGTTGAAGTAAGCTATAGCACCAATACAGCACAGCACAGTACAGTGAGTTCAGGCCATTATAGACTACGGGAAAATTGTGGGAGGGGGGTCTCCAGAGGGCAAGTTTGGTGGTTTGGGGGGCTATATATAGGGTCCCCCACCTCTAAAAAACTCCATCCCTGTACTGTTTGAACCTTGTTGTGGCGCCAAAACGTTGCTGCGGTGACCATCTTGGATCTCCCATTTTTTATTTTAAAAGTCTTTATGCCTCAAAACACCTCAATTTTACTCAAAATTGATAATAATGAACTCCTCAGACCCTTCTACCCCTATGTCATGTCAGGATTGTGCTTGTTTGTCAACTGAGGAGTGTCTATGTGCCACGTGCCATGGCACAAGTGAGGGGGTGGGAGCCTTGGGCTTAGTCCCCTCTGGTACATCTAGGGCTGGGGAATCTCAGGAGGCTCATTTGTCATGGAGGAAATTCTTCCCAGACCCCTTGGAGAGAAATTTGGTGAAACAGAAACATGTGGATGCCAGAGAGCCCGAGACAACAAGGTGAGTCCCTGAAGGGGATCCTCTGGGCTTCCTATTCAGGGCTTTACCCCTGAATTTGTGAGTATCATGTGGAAAGCTTACTTAAATTGTTGGGGGGTCTGACTGTGTCCACTGAAGGTGCAGGTGTGGCTGTGCAAGAGGGTCTGGCCTCCCACTGCACACCTCCCCCAGAAGAGGTTTCCAATCAGGAACCAGACGACCAGTCAGAGAAGGACTGATGAGACTGGGGGTTGGAGTCCATGCCTTTACTGCCCCAGAGTGAATCTTTGCTTATAGGAGATTTGTGGAATCAAGCAGCGGCCACTTGATCAAGGGGAGGACCTGACAGTATGTCGCCTCTTTATGCCAACAGCATTGCCAAGTTTCCAAGTTTATAAAAATTTTGATAAAACGCCAATCATGACTTCTAAGCATTTTACATTAAAATAAGGGAAACAATCAAGAGTAAAATCAAAACAATACAAACAATACATTCAGTAAGACAAACTGTACAAGCATAACGTACAACAAAACAGGAGGAAAATGAGAATAACTACAATATTTAAAAGAAAAGTCAACATTAAAGATAAAAACAGAGGGGGAAGGAGTGAGATGAGAGTTTAAACAGTTCAGAGTGATCTAAGAACAGGATCAACTTTCGTAAGCATCTTTCTGTTAACAGGGCATTTGAGTCCTGATACCCCATCTTGTTGGTGTAATTATTCACCTGCTTAATGTCTAGAAATATAGAAATATGAAGGCAGATAATGGCCAAATAGCCTATAGAGTCTGCCCATCCATAGCATCCACTATGATCTCCTCTCCCTAAGAGATCCCATGTGCCTGTCCCACACTTTCTTGAATTCAGACACAGTCTTTCTCTCCACCATCTATACTGGGAAACTATTCCATGCATCTTCCAAGTATGTCTGTCCAAAACTTGAGATCTTCTCAAGACAGTCAGGTATTATGAATACAATGCCATGGTATCATTGCAAAATGCAATTGAGAGTATACAGACTCCATAAATGTTAGTGCTGGTTGCATTCTGATCATCCACTTTGTTTTAAATGATATGTTTGGATTAACATTATTTATTATACTTATTGCAGGACAGAACAGAAGTGTCAAGTCAAGGAAGTTCCCCCTACCCTTCCTTCTTATGTTTCCTATTGTGTGGTTAACGAATGCTTTGGTACAAACTGAAGAGACACAGTACAATCCACTGAGAAAGGAGGTAGAACTGGAGAAAAGGTGTATGATTCCTTCTGCAACATTTCACGATTGGGGGTAGTTAACCCACTTGTCAGGAGTCATATGCCCTGTTAACAGAAAGAAGGTTATCAAGGTAAGAATCTAATCTTCCCCTGGGTATGCTGGCAAAACATAGTGTTCATCCCACATCTTATTGACTTCTGTCATCATTTTTGTCCCCTCCGCATCTCTTGGGAGGGATCCTATCAATGCCCCTTTACACCTTCTGCAACTATGGCAGCAGTTCTATAAATTGGTGCTTCATTAAAAGGGCACACTTAGTGCCAATTCAATAACTGCATAAGCTATTATAGAATATTAGCTCAAAGCTACATTGATGTGCCAAAAATTAGGCATGCCTACCTATGATAGGTCAATGGCTGTCTTAAGTGCACCATGCAATGAGTACAATTGATAGCATTCTATAAGTGCTTAGTGACATGCCCATGCCCTGCTCATGTGTAAGCCCCTATGACATTTGTGCACTAAAGTAATTAAGTGCACTGTTTATAGAGTAGACCTGGCACTTATGTGTGTAGCTGCCAATAATTGACACCAATCATGTAAGTGCCACTATTTTTTATACTAGTCATATTGTTGGCACCTAATCCTCTCTTCTACGAAACCGTGCTAGCAGTTTTTAGTGGAGAGAGCTATGCTGAATAGCCCATGCTGCTACCAATGCTCATAGGAACTCAATGAGCATCAGGAGCAGCGTGGGCCATTCAGCGCAGCTCTCTGCGCTAAAAACTGCTAGAACAGTTTCGTAGAAGAGGGGGTAAATTTAGGAACCAGCTTACAGAATTGCTTTTACGCAATGAAACTCGTAGCCAAAAGTAGCCCACTACAAGCCATGTAGCATAAGGTCACATTTCTTGCAAATGTAGGCATATGCGCCTCATTAACATTTTATTTGTAGATGCAATTCTCCCACTTTCAAATTCTCAAGAACTGAGCTCTGTCTGCCCCATGGTTGGTAACTGCAGAATTTGGTTATTTGTATAGTTGCAAAATTTATACAGATAATAAAATGTTGGGCTGTTTAGATCACTAAATAACCAGATACTATCCATTATAAAG
Source organism: Geotrypetes seraphini (assembly GCF_902459505.1). Taxonomy (NCBI): domain Eukaryota; kingdom Metazoa; phylum Chordata; class Amphibia; order Gymnophiona; family Dermophiidae; genus Geotrypetes; species Geotrypetes seraphini. The sequence goes on from NC_047095.1 coordinate 86,864,490, forward strand.
AGGAACTGGGTTAGGCTTGAGCAGTGGCAGCACTCACAGGAGCCAGCTCTGTGGGTTCTGGGGGTGCTTGATTAGCCCCGGTATTGAGCAAACTGGTTGAGTGTGTCCAGGGAGGGGTAATTTCTATTGGGTTTAGTACCCTCAATCATTCTGAAAAGTTTGCTCCAATGGTGGCGCTAAAGGTTATCCATTTCACGACAATGTTCAGTTGCTGCATGGATGTGGTATTTGTGGAGTTTAAGCCTACACGAAACGCATAGGCCCAGATTCTGAAAGCGACGGCGTAATCGGCAGGCACCTAAAAAAACGGCATGCCACTCAGAATTGCGGCCTGTGTCAAAGGTAGGCACCTGAAACGTAGGCCAGGGTTTTACAAGCTTACATTACCTTCAACATAGAATCACGCTTAGCGGCATCAAACGTCAATCCCGCACACCTCTTTTGACATTCAGCGTTGCTAAGCATCTGCATAGATGTGATTCCGGTGCCGTATTTTCTAGGCACCTGCTTTTTTTTTTTTAATTGGTTTTTAACAACGTGGTCAATTAACACACTGTTAATAGCCAATTAAATCCATTAACTTCAGCGCTAGTAGAACTCCTCCCAGCACCTTCCTAATAGCGTCACTTTTAGAATCCAGGCCGAAGCGCTGAAACAGTCACCACTCAGTATACAGCTAGTAGCACTGAATATATATACAGTACTGTATTAGTTTAAGCACTAGTGCCGGATAAAAATTTACCCCTATAATAACATATGCAAGTGTAAGGACTTGGTTTGTGGTATGGGTACTATTAAGTAGAACTTTTAAGATAAAAGAAAAAAAAAAGATTTAGGGCTCCTTTTACGAAGCTGCGTTAGTGGTTTAACATACGTAATAGTGCGCGCTAAACTGCCAGCCATGCTAGACGCTAACGCCAGCATTCAGCTGGCATTACTTCTAGACACGTAGCGCAGGTTTAGTGCGCGCTAAAAAGCTGCGTGCGCTAAAACCACTAACGCGGCTTCGTAAAAGGAGCCCTTAATTTGTTTTTTGACATGCCATCATTACCTTGCAGTGGTCCATGGTTCCCTGATCTTCTGTTCCTTTGTTTAGCAATTGTCTTTTATGATTATTTTTTTTTCACCATCTCTGGCTTTCTTATCTAAAGCATGCTGTTATAAATCCAACAGTAATTACATTGCCTGATAATATTTGCTAATGAAAGAATCTGTCTGAGGCCGCATACAGAGCAAACTAGTTCCACTGCATAAAAACAAAGAATCTTTATTAATGAGCTTAGTTCAGATATGATGTGTGAGTCATAAATTAGACATAAGCAAGTCAGGATTTCATATACAGTATTTTGGGCTGGCATTGGTGGCTCAGGGATACTGTTGTACACTCCCATATGTAAAGTCCTTGTTTTGATATCCAAGTCTGGTCTTCAGTTCCCCTGGTCAAATGGGGAGGGAGCCACGGTAATTGCTCAAGTGTGATGTCTAGGGAATAATTCTATAACATAGATGCCAACATTTACACACTTCAATAATTTGAAACTATGGCCTAGTGATTAGTGCAATGGACTAAAAACCAGGGGAACTGGGTTTGATTCCTGCTAGGGTCGGCTCAACCTATGGATCGAGTGCCAAAATCACTAGGTACCTTCAAACTCTTGGAGGGTTAGATGCCACAGTGGGATTTTGACCATTATCACCCAATTCAACCAAAGCCGAGCTACCTTCCCAAAAGCATTAATAACTTTCAAAGCCAATGGTGAATACAAATGCTAAATGTTTGAGTGTCATCAGTGTCAAAAATCATTCCAACCTGTGCTCCAGAAATCTGGACATTCTGCTAAATCTGTTGCAATAAGGGCTCCAGATATAACACAAGGAGAAAAGGAAGCAGTACCACATCTGGTCCGGTAGGAAAGAGGAAAAAGAGAGAGGGAAAAATTCTAGATCACTTGTAGGAGGTGGAGTGGGAGGGGGGACAGAATGGAGGCACCACAATTTCTTGAGCTAGCCCTGATTCTCTTTTAGTTCTTGTGACCCTGGACAAATCAATTCATCATACATTGCCCAAGGTACCAAAGCTTAGATTGTGAGCTCACTAGGGAAATAAAAAGTATCTTTATATAATACTAGTATTTAAGCCCGTTACATTAACGGGTGTTAGAATAGATGTGTAGACAGGCATTTCTTTCTTTCTTTCTGTCTTTCTTTCTCTCTCCCTGCTCCTTTTCTTTCTGTCTGTTTGTCTTTCTTTCTGTCTCTCTCTCTCTCTCCTTGGCCGCTGTCTTTCTTTCTGTCTCTCTCCTTGGCTGCTGTCTGTCTTTCTGTCTCTCTCTCTTCTTGGCCACTATATGTCTGTCTGTCTTTCTGTCTCTCTCCTTGGCCACTGTCTGTCTTTCTTTCTTTCTGTCTCTCTCTCTCCTTGGCAGCTGTCTGTCTTTCTTTCTTTCTGTCTCTCTCCTTGGCCACTGTCTGTCTTTCTTTCTTTCTTTCTTTCTGTCTCTCTCTCTCTCCTTGGCCTCTGTCTGTCTGTCTTTCTTTCTCTCTCTCTCCTTGGCCACTATATGTCTGTCTTTCTTTCTTTCTGTCTCTCTCCTTGGCCGCTGTCTGTCTGCCTTTCTTTCTGTCTCTCCCTCTCTCTCCTTGGCCACTGTATGTCTGTCTTTCTTTCTTTCTGTCTCTCTCCTTGGCCGCTGTCTGTCTATCTCTCTTTGTTTCAATCTCTCTCTCTCCTTGACCACTGTCTGTCTGTCTTTCTTTCTTTCTGTCTCTCTCTCTCTCCTTGGCCGCTGTCTGTCTATCTGTCTTTCTTTATTTCTGTCTCTCTCCTTGGCCGCTGTCTGCCTGTTTTTTTATTATTTCTGTCTCTCTCCTTGGCCGCGGTCTGTCTGTCTTTTTTTATTTCTGTCTCTCTCCTTGACCGCTATCTGTCAGTTGGTCTTTTTTTATTTCTGTCTCTCTCCTTGCCTGCTGTCTGTCTTTTTTTATCTTTCTGTCTCTCTCTCCTTGGCCGCTGTCTGTCTTCTGTCTGTATTTCTTTCTTTCTGTCTCTCTTCTTGGCTTCTGTCTGTCTTCTGTCTGTATTTCTTTCTTTCTGTCTCTCTCGCTGCCCCCTGCCTGTCTGTTTCTCATGCGCTGAGATGCTTCAGCTCCCTTTTCCCACCTACCTTGTAAAAATGAAGCAACTCTGGCAGGGTCCGATGCAGGTCATTGTATAGATAGGGAAACCGCCACACACAAACTGCCGCAGGCTAAAGCTGGAGGAAGCTTGAGGAAACCGCCACACGTGCCGCAAACCGCCACAGGCTCCACCGCTGCACGCATCACACGCTGTACTGCACATGTCTGACATGGAAACACAGATCACGGAGACAGGGATCACAGCGTTTGAAGTGCGCATATGCGCTTAGGGTTTTATTATGATAGATATGTAAATTACTTTGGTTGTACTATATCAAGGCAAGTTGTGCTTAACTTTGCAGCAACCATGAACGTGTAAGATTGTGAAAACTTTCTGTTTTGAATGATGTAACAGTATCTTTCTTGGGTCAACTCAGTGGCATAGTGAGGAGTGGAGTCGGACCGTACTAGGCACCATCTTGGCAAAGGTGCTGGCACCTCACCGTCCACTTACCTTTTCAAAATCTGAGCTAGCAGTGAGCAGCATCTCCTACCTGCTGCTCACAGCAGCCTCAGCTCTCCCTCTGATGTCACTTCCTGGTTGCAGGACCAGGAAGTGACATCAGAGGGAGATGCTTCTCGCTGCCGGTGGGGGGCATGTATTGGGGAAGAGAGCAGGGGTGCACAGTGTGGCAATGCCAGGCGCCTCCTTCCTTTGCTATGCCACAATATCATCTGATTATATGAGAGGCTTAAGGTTTGTGAAAACATATTGGACCCAATATTCAGTCCATGGCAGGCAGCATTAAGCCTGAACATTTAATGTTAGTTGTGCAGACAGTTGCGATGCATGATTCTAAAAAATGTGCCTAACTTCAGAGGCAGTTTTTAGAATCACGCTAAGCGCTGACCTTTTCAGCACTCATTTGTTAGGTGACATATATAGAATTTACCCCCTATTGTCTTTTATAGAATAAACTCCTATTAGGTGCCTTTATATAGGTACCCGCCTATAGAATTGCTCTCTTTCTGGATAGTTTCAAGGCTCATTGATTGTAAGGCTCTAAAAGGATGACTTGAGTCTTGGCAAGCTCTCTGTAATTGTATACTTTGTAGGAAAAGCGGGAGAGGGGAGATATGATAGAGTCGTTTAAATACCTGCATAATATAAATATGCATCAGTCGAGTCTCTTTCATTTGAAAGGAAACTCTGCAATGAGAGGGTATAGGATGAATCTGAGGAAATACTTTTTTATGGAAAGAGTGGTAGATGTGTGGAAACAGTTTCCCAGAAGAGGTGGTGGAAACAGAGACTGTGGCTGAATTCAAGAGGGCCTGAGATAGGCACATGGGATCTCTCAGAGAGAGAAAGAGATAATGGTTGCTGTGGATGGGCAGACTGGATGGGCCATTTGGCCTTTATCTGCCATCATGTTTCTATGTTTTCTATGACTATCACTTATATTGGTTGGGGGGTATTTAAATAGGAGAAACATTTTCAGAAATGCAAGGATGAAGGTTCATGGCTCCAACTCTGATTATGATTGAGCCAAAGAACCAAAGAAGCAAGAGGAATCAATAGGTCAAAAAAACCTGTCGGGCCAATATTCAAACCCATGTATACGTTTGGTGGCAGCTGCCATCAGGGCAATTCTATAACGCAGGAGCTATTTAGAATTTGACCATCTGTCAGTAACAAAAGAGCACCCAACAATTCCACAGGTAAATAGGAGAACCCAAAACAAACAGCAAAAACTGTGGAGTCGGCTGAATGTCTACAGGATGTGCCTCTCTCAGTCAACCAGCGCCGGTGCCTCTCCTCCTCCCCGGCATCTCACGGCACACCTGGAATCTCGTGCAGCACTGTAATGTACCACAGCACAGAGTTTGAGATACACTGGCTTATAGAATAGCACTTTTTTCAGCTTTGATATTTTTGGGGTGCTATATATAGAATTTAGCACCAAGTTTTCATAAATATATGTTCGAGAATACTAGCACTTATATGCATGGCTGTTACAGTTAAATGTGTATGTTCTATCTGCACACGTGGCAATATTATATAACTTACATGCACAACAGCCTTACCACATAAATCCAAGAGGCATAAACAGGAGGAGGGGCATGGGCGTGTTCAACATTTATGCATGTAACTTACAGAATGCTGTAAATTACACATGTTCCTGCTGCACTTAAAAAATGTATATTGATGGGTATTGTAGAATATAGTTACTAACAGGGATTCATTCATGCCACGTACATAAACAAAGTTGACATAACGTAACAAAAAAGTAGTAAATCGGAGAAAAATAACTCCATTTTGAGAGGAGCCGGCTTCATTTCCATCGGATTGTAAGAAGCAAGGAGACATTCAAAGATGGCATATATCCCCTGAAGTAGCCCGTTCTGGGGCGAAACAGAAAGTCTTTTCTGTCGGGACTACGAGTTGAAAGCCCTCGTTGAAATATCATACGTTCAGATGAGTGTACTTTTTCCTTAATTGTGATTGTGATACTCTGTATCTCCAAAACGACTTACATAACTGAAACGGAGCTGTAGCCTTCATTGCTTCTATAGTCAAACTTGGGGTTCGGGTCACGAATTATTGACATATATAACACAGAGAATTGGGTGTTTAAAGCTACAAAAAAAGTTCTTGAAAAAAATATAACTTGATATGAATGGAAGCCCGATTTATTTCTATGTACGCGGAGTTTTTTTATAAACCCGTGATGATGTGTTGAGGGCTGGGTACTTGTGTAGTCCCAACCTCTCACAATTGAGGTTTATTTTTCTCCGATTTACTACTTTTTTGTTACGTTATGTCAACTTTGTTTATGTACGTGGCATGAATGAATCCCTGTTAGTAACTATATTCTACAATACGTATCAATATACATTTATTAGTCATTACGATTGTATCCCAGAAATTTGTTAGTTGTACACCTGCTGCACTTAAATCAGCTTTGAATGCAACAATTGGCCTTTCCTTTTTTATAAATCTTTATTCATTTTTAAAACTTTCAATAAGTGTAACATAAGATACAATCAATTTTACTTTAACATCACTTAATATATTATCAAATTCTAACTCACATCAAATATCCCCCCTCCCTTATACCCAACAATTGTTCTTAAGCATAAGAAATTATAAAGTATTCCCACCCACCCCTTCCCACCCTGGAAGTGTATGAACAAAAGGGAAAAAATAATATTCATTCTGTACAGTATTATGTTAATGGCTCCCAAACATCCCTAAATTTCTTAAAATGCCCCTGCTGTAGGGCTATTGCCCGCTTCATTTTTAAAGATTTGGCATAACGAATTCCACCCAAAATTAGAATTCAGCCAATCCCAATTTTTCCAGTTTTTCATAATTTGCTGTATGGCAACCCCTGTCATGATGAGCAAAAGTTTATTATTATTAGACGAGATTTCACTCTTGGCTCTCATGGAAGTACCAAATAACACAGTGTCATATGATAATGCCACCGGATTTTCCAGTAGATTATTCACTTGGCCTTTCCTTTTTTTTATTGCTGGAGGAATATGGGTTGCAGTGACCCTTTTAAGATATGATTCAGATCGTATATCATACCCCGAAAGCGTCTGTTAATGTGGGACACTCTCTCATCCTTTCTTGTTAGCCAGAGGGACACAGCAGGGCTGCCTCCTTTTCTCCTTGTGTTATATCTGGAGCCCTTATTGCAACAGATTTAGCAGAATGTCCAGATTTCTGGAGCACAGGTTGGAATGATGACACTCAGACATTTAGCATTTGTACTCCTTGCCATTGGCTTTGAAAGTTATTGATGCTTTGGGGAAGGTAGCTCGGCTTTGGTTGAATTTAGCTAAATTTGATGTTATGCCCGTGGGGAACCAATGGCTCAGGGGAATTGGGGACTCTTTCCTTTACAATGGGCTAGGGGGGTAATAAAAGCAAACTTGGGAATTTATTTCAATCAACCATTGTTGGGCCTATACCAGGTCAATAATGAGATTTTACTGCAACATCTTTCAGAGCAGATGAACTCATGGACCTTTCTGCCATTGAATTTACAAGGGTGTATTGCACTCTATGAGGTGATAGTGTTTCCAAAATGGTTATGGGCTACAGAATCTTCCAATATGTTTACATGGCAGGGCAATTACCAAAACTAATGCAGTATTGCAAATATTTTTGTAGCAAAACAAAAACCCCAAGAGTATCCTTTTATTATTTGCACTTTCCAGTAGGGGGAGGAGGATTGGTCTCACCAGACACCAGGAAATATACTATGGGCTCATTTTCAAAAAAGAAAATGGTTCAAAAACTGGCATAAAGGGGCAGATGGACATTTTTCTCAGCAAATCCTTTCAATTTGCTATTTTTAAAACCTATTTTCTAGACAGATTTCTTTGCTTTTCATCTACTGATTGCCTCAAGGGGGTGTGTTAGAGGTGTGGTGTGGGCTGGACCTGGACATTTTTCTACCATAATCAAACATTTTAGAATATGTCCAGGGCACAATTTGGACATTTGGGGCTAGACCTGTTTTAAAAATGAATAAGGCCTATATTCTCTAAAAGTCAGGTTAAAAATCGATGGACCGCTATTGCAGCCATTATAGTAACAATTTTTAAAAAGTGAGTCATTCTCCAAAAAACACTCATGCAAATGAGGTTGGCGGAGAGTAGCGAAGATTTGCTAAATTTGCATGTGCCCATTGCTGGTGATAGCGATGAGTACATGCATAGAATAAAAGTATCCCCCCCAACAACAAAAAATCGAGCCGCAAGTAACCCTTCACCCAACAGCAGGAGAGATGCCCAATCTTTCCTGCCGCCAAGCAACAAAACACCCAAACACACACACATACACACACACACACCTCCGGCAGTGGGAGAGATGCCTAATCTCTCCCATCACCAACCAACACCCCGCACCCCAACCCACCTCGGCAGCGGGACAGATGCCCACGCTCTCCGGCCGCCATGCAACACTACTCCCTCATGCTCCAATGACCCCCATTCTCTCCCCCTTACCTTACTTTCAGATGACTGGCCAGAGGGATGCCCACTCCCTCCGGCCAGCTGGCCCGTCTCTTCAAAATGGTGGGCCTTCCCCTTCCTGGTGCATCCTGGGATGCACCGGGGAGGAGTCTGAGGCTCTGATTGGCCCAGGTTTTTAAGACCTTCCTATGGGTGGGGTCTTATGCATATGGGCCAATCAGAGCCTTAGGCCCCTCCCCGGATGCATGCAGTTGTTAAAATGTACCAGCTTCTGAAATCTTGAAGGATAGGGGTATTGAAGAAGCCTCTCTAACATTGGCGGTGGTTTCAATAAATTTGGGCTCCTTTTTGGGAGGCTTTTTCTCAAACTGCTTGGAGTTTTTTGTTAAATTGATGGACTGATGATTGGTAGTGGGTGTTGACCACCTGCTGTTTTGCTTTTTTGAGTGACACAGAACCACTTTCCTTGATTGCTCTGAAATGATTCCTGATTAGTGACGAGCGGAGTACCCCAGAGCGAGAGAGTTCTTTTACTGTTAGCGTTTTGGTAGATGGTTGTTTGGGGAGGTTTTATATGAAAAAAATAAATAAATAAAACATTGAAGAGTCTCACTGTTTAAGACCACTAATACTCATGTAATGTTGCTGAAAAGCTATTTGTACTGGGTCTGAGGCTATACTTGCATTTGGTTGATATGGAATTTTTGTTGACTATAGTAAATAAATTAAATAATTAAAAAAAAGAACCAGAAAGGAAACCCAATTATAGGAAAGCAAAAGAGTTGAAAAAATTAGACATCAGCAATAGTGCTGTAGTCAAATAGATCAGGCATTCAGTCTGATAAAACTACATACTTTACTCACGATACACCATCAGTCATAAGAAGTAATAAGGACTCTGTATCAGTGTAATCCTGAGGCTATGCAGCTACTAGTCGACTACTAGTATTAATCATTTCTATAACATTATTAGGAGTACACAGTGCCGTACACATAGTTTATACATCAGTCTTCAAAGAAGCACTGAATGTGGGGTAGGAAGATGCTAGACATATAGCAGCTTAAAGCGAGTTCCTGAGAGAGGACATGGTACAGTAGAATTCATGATGCCTAGTGGAATCATACCATGCCTGGCATATAATAGTGATCATTAGAGTTTCTGATTACTATTCAGTGTAAACTGCTTAGGATATCAGTGGTTTATAAAAATAATAATAAAAATAATCAGTTAATTCAGATAACGCAAGACACTGTGTTCTGAGCTTTTACATAGTTTGATACCAGTTGGATGCCTCTTTTTATAATGGTAGGCAAACTTATGACATAATATCAGCAGTTCAGGGTCACTCCAAGTCCCGTTCTGGGAACGGATATGATCGTGTAGCGTATGTTTAAGCTGGAGCCATTGAAAAAAGCCTGAAGGAGGTGATTTGTAAAGGGAACAAAGCTTGTCATAGGGAATCCAGTTATTTCTGTCATAAATGTGACCTAAATTCCATATACCCTGAGCTTTCCACGTTTTCTAATATATAATGTGGTCTTATATTTTGAATTCCGGATTACACCATAATGGAGCACAGAGAGTTCTACACCATTTGGACTTGAATAGAGTTTGTAATTCCTTTACAGCTGATTTGTAAGAGTCTAGTAAATAATCCTTGTGTGTTATAATACATGCAACTGACACAAACGAAAGATAGTTCAGTTTCATCCATGTTCTGTCACTTGTGCTGCTATTTTATTATATACTAGTCTTTATGCCCGTTACATTAATGGGTGCTAGAATAGATGTGTATGTCTGTCTTTCTTTCTCTCTCTCTTCTTGGCCGCTGTCTCTCTCTTTCCTCGGCTGTCCACCACCACCCCTTGCCTGCTCCCCCTGTCCAGCAGTAGCCCTTCTACCTTCCTTTTACCTCCTCCATATCCAGCAGCACCTCTTCCCTGCTCCCCCTGTCCAGCAGCAGCACTTCTCCCGTCGTTTTACCTACCCCCTGTCCAGTAGCACCTCTTCCCTGCTCTCCCTGTCCATTAATACCTGTCCAGTAGCACCCCTTCACTGCTCCCCCTGTCCAGCAGCAGCCCTTCTCCCTTTGTTTAACTTCCCCCCTGTCCAACAGCACCTCTTCCCTGCTCCCCCTGTCCATCAATACCTGTCCAGCAGCACCCCTTCACTGCTCCCCCTGTCCAGCAGCAGCCCTTCCCTGCTCCCCCTGTCCAGTAGTACCCCTTCTCCTTTCCCTGCTCCCCCTGTCCAGCATCCGCTAGCCCAGGTAGCCTCGGGGCTTTTGCTAAGCCGGTCCACCTCGCATTATCGAAGTGGGCCGTCCTAGCAAATGTCCCGTGGCTGCAAGATGAAACCGCGGCTGCTGCATTTGCTGGTCCGGTGGTGAGAAGAGGCGTCCTGGCAGCGGCAGCGCAGGAAGTCTGCCGGCATCAGAGATCGGGGCAGAAGGCAGGCAATGCGCATGTGCAGCACAGAAGCACACATCACGGCAGCAGGGATCACAGCATCGTAAGTGCGCATGTGCGCTTAGGGTTTTATCATAGAGGATTATTACATACGACTGACAAGGTTGTTTGTTTTTAGGATTTATTCTGATTTCTTTGTTCTTCTCTCTAAGTTCTTGACCACAGTTAATTGCATTCTGTTATGTATCTGTATCAGCATTTGATCAACGACTTTTTATATGTTTAAAAAAAAGCTTGATGATTGAACTTAAAAAAAAGATAATGCAAGACCCTAAAAGGAATGTGAAGAATAACTAATACTGTATTGAAAGACAGGAAAGGATAGTGGCTTTGACAATGTAAACAGATAACTGTGAAAAGACACTTATACATACCCTTTTATTATATTTCTTAGGAAGTCTTAGGTGATAATGTTCTTTCTGGTTTACAAGACAGTGCAATCTCAAAAAGAGAGTACATTTTTCAGAAAAATAGCAAAAAGGGGAGCATAATATATATATATTTAATTTGTTTTCAATCCCATTCTCTCCAAAGACAACAAAATGGGTTACCGTCATGTCATGACATGGTATCATCTTTTCATTGTCAGTAACAAGAGGGGGCACAATTCTTAAAAAAGCAGGTCAAGTTAGTCACAAGGGTTAATTTTTTCAAAAATTTTTCAAATCGTATCACAAGGGTTATTTTTTAAAAAAAATTTTCAACAGACAGTTTGATTGTGCTTTGGCAAGAATTGTGATACTTTTATTTTCACACTGGGGGAAGTGGCATGGCATTATCCTCTCAAATTATACAGGCATTCATTCTCAGCCAAAAGACCATAGGGACAATTCACTGCTCGTAGCTCAGACTTCACCCTTGATCTTGGGCAGTGATTGCTGCATGCAGTTACTTCTCGACAGCAACATTCCTGTTTGTGCAATTCTCAATCTACAAAAATGCGTAACTCCTTTGATCTGGAGCATTTTCCATAGCAAAAATGAATGATTCTCCTAATTGCGCTGCCCGTAATTTACATGGAGCCTGAATGGATGTGGGGCTGCCCACGTTGAAGACCTTAGTCTTCACAATATGACATGAAAAAGCATCAAAGACTCAGTTTCCCAGCATCCCCTGCTGTGCCGTTCTAGCTGGAGGATTATAAAGAAGGCATTAAAAGTCTGTTCTTTACCATTGCTTTGAAGGCAGAAAGCTTTGAAGCTCAGTCTGGAGAGACGGATGTCTTCTGTAGCTTCATACTCTTTTCTAATATAGAGAGAGAGCTCATCATGTTAGGATGTGTGAAGGTGGAAGCTAATTACTGGACCTTTTACGTATACATGCTGCCCAATCTGCGAGGCAATATTAGTGGGAAGCGACAATTTTCCAACAAGATATGAACCTGCATTGAATGTTATAATTAGGACCACATGTTAATAAAGACCTCCTAAGGCCACTTATTCAGCACATCACATTACTAATCAATACATGTACTCTGTGTATGAGAAACTAGAGAAAGAAGACTACTTGCCTACAAAAACAAGCTGTGACTAGCTGAACAGCGCCTTTAATTAGCTGAATTCATCAAACAAAACATTTATTATACTTTCCTAACTGTTCTCATCCATCCCAGGAGCTTTTCAAGAGCTGTATGGCAGACCAAAAAACTTTAAATTTCATTTACTGCAGTTTTCTTCGAAGGGGAAGGGGTAAAACACAGACCTGACGGACCTCACAGATCTAAAACCGCACGTCCTTAAAAATCCGGCAACCCTACCCAAAAGAGCTGTCTTTGAGTTTAACGGTACTAACCTGAATATTGACACCCCCCCCACACACACACACACTTTCTGCAGCATTCAATGGGCCTAGCTTATAAAGGGGAAGGGGTAAAATGCGGACCTCATGGACCTGATGGATCTAAAACCGCACGTCCTTAAAAATCTGAGGTCCGTGCCACTTGTAGTTTCTGGCTTTGACAGACCTCGATGACAATTTAGCTCTGACGGATCCGTCTCAGCATAGGGAGGGAAAAGTATTAGGATCCGTCAGCGCTAAAATGTCATAGAGGTCTGTCAGAGCCAGAGACTGGAGCGGCTTTAAAACGAATCCTGTAAACCGGTTTCCTGGTAAAAGGAAGTGAGAGGTGGTTGTGCTTGCTGTATCCCTATCCCACCCTGCCTATGGGGGTCTGCTTAAACCTGACTTTCTTTCTGGGCGCTGTCCATTCTCATTCGTGTTTGTTTTCAGTAAATTTAAAAATCTGAGGTCCGCGCCACTTTTAGTCTCTGGCTCTGACAGACCTCTATGACATTTTAGCGCTAATGGATCCTAATCCGTCGGAGCTAAATTGTCATCGAGGTCTGTCAGAGCCAGAAACTACAAGTGGCATGGACCTCAGATTTTTAAGGACGTGCGGTTTTAGATCCGCTTGATCCGTGAGGTCCGCATTTTACCCCTTCCCCTTTATAAGCTAGGCCCATTGAATGCTGCGGAAAGTGTGTGTGTGTGTGTGTTGGGGGGGGGGGATATCAATATTCAAAGTGATTTAAATGGCCAAAAACAGCTCCTGGCTGGTTAAATCACTTAACCGGTTAGTACCGTTAAACTCAAAGCCAGCTCTTTTGGGTAGGGTTGCCGGATTTGACCCCTAGACCCGCCCCAGGCCTACCCAGTTCTTCCCATCCCCACCCTGTAACACCCTAATACCGCCCCCAGTCCTACCTTAGCCCCGCCCCACTGCCTGTTCTTGTCAGACAGAGAGGAAGTCCACGCATGTGCAGATGCCATGCGATGACATCACACGCATGTGCACATGCATGTGATGTCATTGCGTGGCATCCGCGTATGCACAGACTTCCTCCCTGCCCCACACAATTTGAGGAGGATTTTCAAAACCCAGACGAAGTGCCCAGGGGTGGGCTGGGGGGGGGGGTGGGAGGCCTAGGAGCAGGAGGGACCGAGCATCCCTCCTGCTCCCAACTTTGGTGTCGGGGGTGAGACGTGCCGTGTCGGGGATGGGTCGTGCCGTGTCGGGGGGGGGGGCGTGCCGGTCGGAGGGGGAGAGTGCCATGCTGCTTTTTATTCTTTTCCATTTTAACACTGATGGCAGGAGGGAGTTGGCATCTCTCCTGCTTTTTTCTCCAGAGGGAGGGGGGGCGTGGCAGAACAGAGCAGGGCAGGCAGGAGAGATCGCGGCCTAGGGGTGGGGTGTCGGGAAGATCTCTCTTGCCTGCTCCCGGACTCTTCTGCTCTCTGCCGAAATTCCCTGCGGCTAGATTCATTAGCAGCCCCATTTTAAAACCACGGGAACGGCAGTAGAGAGCAGGAGAGTCCAAGAGCAGGCAAGAGAGATCTGGGCTGGGCTGAGCCCTGACAGCAATGACAGGAGGCTGCTTCTCCTGTCACTACTGTCAGGGTGTGTGCATGAGCGGGGATCGCTCTGGCCGTGGGTAGAGGGCGTGCTAACGATCGTCTCAATTTGCATACAGGCCTTTACTGAATCAGTCGGCCGGCATGCAAACGGAAACGGATCGTGCACGGTCTGGAGGTTTAGTGAATCCTGCCCATTGTCTTGCCTTTGAATACTTTGTTGAGAGCCTTAATTGAAGAGTGACCCAAGTGCTATTCTGCGGAGTATTTCTTCCCTGCTAGTTGCTTCTTTGTTTACGAACGAGCTGAGGAGGTTGAAATCCTTTACAACCTCTATTGTCTTCAAGTTCAAAATCTTCATTTTCTATGTTCATGATCTTCATTTTGTTTATGTTCAGTTCTAATTTCCATGTTTCGGCTTTGACTTTTCTCAGTAGATATAGCATGTCTTCTTTGCTGCTAGTAATGAGCGTTGTGTCATCTGAATAGTGCAGGTTGTTTATATTTCGGCCACCAACTTTGAAACCAATGCTCTCTTCTTCCAGATTTGCTTTTCTGAAATTGTCTTCACCATAAAGGTTTAACAAGTACGGTGACAAGACGCATCCTTGCCTAATGCCACGTTTTATTGGAAACTAATCAGTGTTGCCATATTCAGTTCTCACTACAGCTTCATGAGGCTCTTTATCAGCTGAGTTATGTGTTTGAGTATTCCCATTTGTGCTATAGGTCTCCATAGTTTATCATGATCCACAGAGTCAAATTGCTTTAGCTGATGAAGCAAAAGTATAGGGGCTTTTGATATTCTTTACTCTTCTCCAATATCCATCTAACACTGACAATAATGTCTCTTGTTCCTCAACCATTTCTGAAACCAGCCTGTACATCAGGTATTTCTTACCCAACGTTTGATTGTAGCCTTCGTTGTATTATTTTCAGCAATATTTTGCTGGCGTGTGAAATTAATGCAATTATTCTGTAGCTGTTACAGTCCTTGGCATCACTTTTTTTCAGTATAGGCATGAACTGTGATCTTATCCAATGAATTGACCGTGTTTTCTTCCTTCCAAATCTGTTGACACAGTCAAGTGAAGGCCATGAAAAGCCTTGAGAGTCTTTGATTAATTCAATTGGAATACCGTTGATACCAGGTGACATGCTTTTTGATAAAGCTTTAATTGCTGCTATGACTTCTTCTTTTAAAATATCTGGTTATTCTTCAGTGTCAGTTTCCAGTTCAATTTCCCCGATGTTATCCTCATTGCCTTTCCTGTATAAATTTTCCATATATTCTTTCCATCTGTTTTGAATGCTTTCTGGATCATTCAATATCATTCCTTTGGTGTCTTTAAGCATCCCCAGTAGAGGCTGGAATTTCTGCCGCAATCTCTTAACGTCCTGATACACTACTCTGAATTTTCCATTTACATGTTCCGATTCAATTTTCTAACAAATATCCATTAGATATCATTCTTTGTCTTGCCAAACTTGATGTTGAAACATTAAGTTCATTTTTCTGTTTCATCGGCAACTTTTGCTTGTTTTCTTTTTTCTTTGAGTAGACGGGAAGCTAATTCAGCCTCTTTGGAGAGAAAGAGATGGGATGATGCATTCC
Source organism: Geotrypetes seraphini (assembly GCF_902459505.1). Lineage (NCBI taxonomy): Eukaryota > Metazoa > Chordata > Amphibia > Gymnophiona > Dermophiidae > Geotrypetes > Geotrypetes seraphini. Next base: position 86,880,034 of record NC_047095.1, read on the forward strand.
TGCAAGCATGTTTCCTGTTTAGCAGAAATTATTACTATAACTGAGGATCTAGTAGAAAATAGATTTGTTGTAAAATGGATTCATTAGGGAATGAGTCAACCTAACATACAGTAGGTGCACTTTATGAAGGGCTGTAATAGTGTTCTGGATATGCTATGCCAATTTATTCTAATAGGGGATGGCTGTGAATGGGGAATAAGCGGAATATAATATAGAAAGGTTTCACTGAAGTGGAGAACTGTCACATGGTTTCAGAACAACAAAGGATTTGGCCGTAACAATAAATTCACTGCAAGGGTTTAATTGAATAATTATTGGCACAAATATGAACTGTTGCCTGTGTGTAGAAGTCATTGTTCTGCAATAATGCTTCAGTTCTCTGAAGTGATATCTCAGAAAAAAATACAATTTGTCAGACAGATATAAGGATATGATATGATAGGGAGGACAGGAAGTTTGCATAAACCAAATCAATTATTTTTTTTCCTCCTTAGCAGTATGTTTCATGTTGTTTGTACTCATTTGCATTTTCCCATCCCCTGCTGTGAGGCACTACATTAGAGGGTTGAAAGGCATGCCAGATAAAAGCTTCTGCCTCTTTCAGATCCCTCTTGCACAAACCTTTCTGGCACTCTGTTCTCAGTCTGGAGTGTCCCCAGGAAAGGATAGGGCAACATTAGCATTTTAATAAGCTGTTGGGTAATATTTGTTGAAGGTCCTTGTTTCAAAGAGAAAGGGAAAAGGGGGCAGGGTCCTTTTAGACAGAAAAAAAGAAAAATAGACATATGTGCTAAATAAGAGTTGGTGAGGGGAAGGATTTAATCCAAAAACAAAATCACTTCCCTTCCTCTCATGCCTTTATCAGTTATTGGAGGCTAGTCACATTCAGTAGTAGGAATTTTCCCATAGGGGCAGTCGGGGAGGGGGAAAGGGGCAATTCCTCTTAAATGCTGCAGGGAATTAAGGACTTTTTCCTATCCATGAGGTTCACTCCCCTCTAACTTCTGTCACAGCTTGTCAGCGTGAGACAACAGCACTATCAACAAAAAAAGACCAGTTAAAGGGCTGTAGAGCCATGATATATAGGTGCTCTGCAAGACTCTGCCAGCCCCACACCCATATTAGTAGGAATTGTGCATCATAGGGGGTGGGATGGAAGAACTTGCAGAGCACCTGAATGCCAAGGCTCCATGGTGCTTTAACTAGTCTTTTTGCTGCTAGCACTAACACAGCCATGCTGGATGAGCTGAAACAGGAAAGGACATTTGAAGGCAATGTGGAAGAAGGAAAAATGCCTGAAGTACAGACTGGGAAGGGGAGATACTGGACTATCTGAGGGAAAGGGGAGAGAGGAGGAGATGCTAAAATAAGGAGGAGGGGAGGGAAGAGAGGGGAAATACAAAACTATGGGGGAAGACAAAGGGGAAAAAGATGGAGATAGAGAACAATGGGTAAAGGGAAGCTGACCAATGAGGGAGGAAAAAGGAGAAATGGGGAGATGCTGTGCCTCAGGTGGGAAGGGGAAAGAGGATTGATGCTGAACCATTAGGGGGTCGGAGGATAGTGGAAGATGCTGAATTATAGGGAGAGGAATGAGAGGGGAGGAGATGCTGAGCCACGATCAGGAAAGCAGACAGAGGAAGAGATTTTGAACCATAGGGGGAAAAGAGAGAAAGGTGGAGATACTGAACCACTGGGGGAGGGGAGCGAGGAAGAAATACTGAACCTGGGGGAGAATGTGAGAGAAAAGAGGGAAATGCTAAACCATGGGGCAGGAAAAGTTGAAAGAGATGAAGAGACAGAGAGAAAAGGTGGCTAATATTGGCAGATGGTAGGGTTCAACATGGGGCATTACATTAACCCTTTCAGGACCATAAGGATCGTAGGCCAATTTTTGTGGTTTTGACGACATTTTTATGGTAAAAAGGGCTTGCAGATGCCAAAAAATTGATTTTTTGTGTGAAATATCATTATTTTTTTTAAAAAAAATCACACTTCTGGCTTATGGACAGTGTGGCAAGTGAATCTTCTCGTCAATCTGGCAACGACGCTAATGAATGAATGTCGGAACCAGTTTGTTTACATAAAGCCAGTATCATATGGAATCCGTACATATCAAATTTAGAACTGTAGACTATCCCAATCAAAATTTATAGGATTTTAAAGTTATGGGACAAATATGTCCCTTGGTCCTGAAAGGGCTACAGGAAAGGTTCAATAATGAGGCTGGAAGAAGGGGGTTGGGGCTAACTGGCAGATGCTGAGGATGGGAGAAGATAGCTGATGCTGGCATATGCTGTGACTGAAGGTGAGTTTGGGGAAAGAGACTGATTTTGGAACAGTGTCTGATGCTGGGACTGGGAGAAGGGGGCAGATAATGGGAGAATGAGTCGGAAAAGGAGGGCAGAAACCATGTGGGGGAGGAGATTGGGGTAGAGAGATGTAAGTTGAAGGCGGGCAGATGTCAGAGAAGAGGAACGTATGGATAAAGAGGCAGGGGCAATGGATGATGCAATAACAAGACAGAAAAAGACTGCTATGAAGAGATTAAAAGACAAAGAAAGAGGACAGGTCTGAGAAGGAGGTGAGAGAGAGTGGAGATGGGGAAGCAAATGAGGGATTGGGATAAAGAGATAAGATATATGAAAGGGATTGAAATTTAAAGGGATGAGTGACAGGGAAAGAACTGAGGTTGGTGATACGACGAGAGGCAGTGGTAGATGAGGTTGGAGAGGTAATGAGTACAGAAGAGAGAGATGAAGGACTAAGAAGAGAAAGAAAGACTAAGAAGCTGAGGAAGAACTTACAGGGCAAGTGAAAATGAAAGGATTAGGATGTGGAAAACTGGTATGTAGGTGAAAGGTAGAAAGAGTGAGGCTGTGGATAGAGAGAAAAGGAGGAATGAAATATAAGTACAGGTAGATCAAAAGGCAGGTGAGAAAAATGAAAAAAACAAGATGAAACTGAAATACCAGTGTCAGAAATAGATGCATTTGAGGAGGAGAAGACAGGATCAGTGAATAAACAGAAAATGGAAACAACATTCTGGAATAGTGCCTAAGAGCAAATCAACAAAAGCAAGTGATAAAATGTTGATTTCATGTCTTTTGCACTGTGTAGGAGAAAGTTCACATATGTTTATCTTCAATGCTCCATGGTTGACAGAGAGGCTGAGGATGAAAACTACTGTGGGCAAAAGCACAGTTAATAAAAAATTAAACACATACATTAGCGGGCAAACAATGCAGAAAGGGGCTCAATGTCTAAATTAATTCATACAGTGTGGTAACAATGCCATTAGCTATTCTCCTGCAATGAAGAGATGTCCACAGGATATTCTATCGTAATCACACAATGCAAGAAATTTACCAACAGGAATGAGGCAGCATAGAAAAGTTAGTTGCTCTGGTAGTATAGGAGTCCTAACACATCACACCATCCCACTGACTTAAAAAACCCACACCCACAGTGCGCAGCGGCCGCTAAGAAAGCGAATAGAATGCTAGATATATTCAAGAAGGGTATTACAACCAGAACAAAATAAGTTATCCTGCCGTTGTATCGGGCGATGGTGCGCCCGCATCTGGAGTACTGCGTTCAATATTGGTCGCCGTACCTAAAGAAGGATATGGTGATACTTGAGAGGATTGGTATGGTATAAAAGGTATGGAAAACCTGTCATACGCTGAAAGACTGGAGAAACTGGGGCTCTTTTCCCTGGAGAAGCTGAGACTTAGAGGGGATATGATAGAGACTTACAAAATCATGAAGGGCATAGAGAAAGTGGAGAGAGACAGATTCTTCAATCTTTCGAAAACTACAAGAACAAGAGGGCATTCGGAAAAGTTGAAAGGGGACAGATTCAGAACCACTGCTAGGAAGTTCTTCTTCACCCAACAGGTGGTGGACACCTGGAATGCGCTTCCAGATGGCGTGATAGGACAGGGTATGGTATTGGAGTTCAAGAAGGGATTGGACAATTTCCTGAAGGAAAAGGGGATAGAAGGGTATAGATAGAGGGTTACTAATAGGCCCTGGACCTGATGGGCCGCCGTGTGAGCGGACTGCTGGGCATGATGGACCCTTGGTCTGACCCAACAGAGGCACTGCTTATGTTCTTATGTTCACCCAGCTAGTATAGCGACCCCCCAACCAACCCACTGGCCAACTTTTAAAAATATCCATAATATCCCCCCTGACCTGACTCCACCTCTCCATAAGAATAGCCATACTGGGTCAGGCCAATGGTCCATCTAGGCCAGTATCTTACTTCTAACAGCTGCCAATCCAGGTCACTTGTACCTGACAGAAACTCAACTAGTAGCAACATTCCATGCTACCGATGCTCTGATTTAAAAAAAGAAATCCTTACTAGCTTAGCAGCCCTCCCTAACCCAAGCTCCATGCTACCAACTTTAAAAAAATACTTTGTCTAGTGTTCCCTCTCCAAACCCACCCAGACCCTCCCCGCTCAAGAGCCTCCACTTGCTCCTGCTTCTGGTGCTGATATCATTCACAATGGTTGCATGTTGTGATACACTGCTAGTGCTTAGTATACCAATTAAGGCAATATTTGCCTTATTTGGTAGACTGGCCCCTAGTGGAGCAACATGACACATCACCAGGGGCAGCCTACCAAACAAGGCAATGTTTATTGCCTTTTTGTTAGACTGTATCCTAGCAATTCCTTAGGGCTCCTTTTACAAAGATAAGTTAGGGCCTTAAAGCGCTAAATTGCCACAAGCACTAGACCTTAATGCCAGCATTGAGCTTGCGTTAGTTCTAGAAGCATAGTGCGGGTTTAGCGTGTGCTAAAATCCTGCGTGCTCTAAAAACGCTAGTGCACCTTATTAAAAGGAGCCCTTAGACTTCATTGCTAGGGATCATACACCAAATTTTTAATAATGGTGGTGCCGGAGGCAGAAATGAGTAGGCATTACTACTGCTTGTCAAAGTTTTGAAGTGGATGAGAAAAGGAAGGGTTAATAGACTAGCAGGGATTTTTTTTTGTTAATTTGGGGGGCAGGGAAGTTGTTTTGGTTGGCGGAAGAGAATGGACTGCTAGACAACCAGGGACTTTTTTTTTAATTGAGGGAAGGGTCACATTGAAGGAGGGGGCACTAGAGTACTAAGGAATTTTTTTAAGTTATAGAGAAGGGGATTTATGTCTGGGGTCTGCTAGATTATGAGAGATTTTATAAAGTCAGGAGGTGGGGATCAGGTCAGATCATAGGAAGGAGGGTAGTCCCTAGACTACCAGAGCTTCTTGGTGTTGTTTGGAGGATGCAGACCTAGCCGATTGTTGTTTTGCTATATTTTAATATTCTGCTTCCTGTCAGTGCATGAGCCAGTTTCTGCTCAGGTTCTGACAGGAAAGGGGCCATTTACACAGCGAGCTACAGATTACTGCCATGTTTTTAATGCGGCAGCAATTTGCACGCTCATTGATTACCGTATTTTCACGCATATAACGCGCGCGTTATACGTGTTTTTACAAACCGTGCATAACCTTGCGCGGTATATGCGTGAGCGCGTTGTACAAAAATTTTTTTACATAGTTCCCCCCCCGACGTCCGATTCACCCTCACCGCAGGACCACTCGCACCCCCACCCCGAAGGACCGCTCGCACGCACCCGCACTCCCACCCCGAAGGACCGCTCGCACGCACTCCCACCTGCACCCGCACCCCCACCCTGAAGGACCGCTCACACCCCCACAGCCTCCCGACCCCCCACCCATCATGTAAAGGCTCCTACCGGTGTCCTGCTGCTTCCTCTTGGCGGTCCCGACACCCGACACCAGTAAGCTCCGCCTACTGGTGGGGCCTAAGGCGCTTGGGCCTATCAGAATAGGCCCGGAAGCCTTAAGTCCCACCTGGGGGCGGGGCCTGAGGCACATGGGCCCAACCCGACCATGTGCCCAAGGCCCCGCCCCCAGGAGGGACCTAAGGCTCCCGGGCCTATTCTGATTGGCCTAGGCGCCTTAGGCCCCACCAGTAGGCGGAGCTTTGGGACGGATGGGCCAATCCGGCCTCATTCCGTCGTTGGCTGCCTGCCGGACAGGCGGGTTTGGCTCCCGTCTGACTGGCCAACTACACAAAGGTACGGGGAAGGGGGGTGGGGTGTCGTGGGGGTCGGCAAGGGGGGTCGCGGGTCGGCTGGGGGGGCAGTCGGAGGTTCTTGGGGGGGCGGTCGTTGGGGGGAGGGGGTTTTGCGTCGAGGGCAGGAGGGCCTGGGATCCCTCCTGCCCGTAATGTAGTGCGGGGTGGGGGTAGGGGGTCGCCGTGGCCAGGAGGGTTTGGGCTCCCTCCTGGCCCGAACAACTAGCAGGGGGGGGGGGGGTCGCCAGGGCCAGGAGGACTTGGCCTCCCTCCTGGCCCGATATTGTCGGGGAGTTGGGGAGTCGGCGGGGCAAGAGGGCTTGGGCTCCCTTTTGCCCCGATCATGTCGGAGAGTCGGGGGGGCAAGAGGGCTTGAGCTCCCTCTTGCACCGATCGCATCGGGGGTGCCGCGGTTGGCTGGGGTAAGAGGGCTTGAGCTCCCTCTTACCCCGATCATGTCGGGGAGTCGGGACCGCCAAGAGGAAGCAGCAGGACACCGGTAGGAGCTTCTACATGATGGGGGGGGAGTCGGGAGGCTGTGGGGGTGCGAGCGGTCCTTCAGGGTGGGGGTGGGGGTGGGAGTACTTGCGAGCAGTCCTTCGGGGTGGGGGTGGGTGCGTGCAAGCGGTCCTTCGGGGTGGGGGTGCGATCGGTCCTGCGGCGGGGGGGGTGAATCGGACGTCGGGGGGGCATCAGGCTTTCAGGGTGGGGACAGGACTTCAAGGGGGAGAGGAGAGTCGGTCCGGGCGAAAGGAGAGTCGGGGTGGCCAGAGGAGAGTCGGGGCGGGCGAAAGGAGAGTCGGGCGGTGACGGGAGAATCAGGCAGCATGCGCGGTATACGGGTGTGCATGGTATATAAAAATTTCTGTACATAAATTTGTGTTTTTCGCGCGCTATACCCATGTGCGCGTTTTACACGGGTGCGCGATATCTACGTGAAAATACGGTACTCCATTACTATAGTATATTTTTTAGGTAATTTTATTGTAGAAACATGCATTCAGCCATCAGTACTTGGCTCTACCACATACAGTAGCTTTCTGAATTACTTCAGAGTCTTGGTTTCTTGGATTTCTAGAATCTATTTCATTTCTTTATCTGCATTTTCTAGTTTATAGTTTCTTATTCTTTACTAGGTGATAAACTGTGTTTTTCATTTATAGCTGAGGTCAGGGAGTTTTTTAATGTAGAATTTATGAGTATGGCTTGTTCTCTTTTCTAAGCTGGAGGTGTCCTGGTGTTCTAGAATATTAATATTGCTGATTTTCGTAGCTACAGTTCTCAAACAATACTGATATGGTAAGCATGGTAGATGTTGGGCTTAGTACTGGTATGGTGAGAGAGGTTTGGTGGGTCTTGGTGTTGGTCTTAGTATGATATAGTGAAGTAATCTTGGTGGTAAGTGATAGCATGGAGGAGGGAAAGTTGAGGAATACAGGGTTTCAAGAAAGGGTGAGCCTGGAGGTATGGGAGCGTAAGAGAAAGAGAGTGCTGGGGAGGGGAAGTTAAGAGGAGATAGATGAGGGAGAGATTTGAAGAGGGAGAATTAAAAAGAGGGGGAAGGGGATATAAAGGATGGATGTGAAGGTAGAGGGAAGATAGATGAAAACATAAACAAGGAGAGAGATGGTTTCAAAAGAGGAAAAGGAGAGGAGTGTGGGAGGAAGAATTAATAGTAGGGAGGAGAGAAGAATGGGAGGGAAACAAAGGATAGAGGGGAAGGGTGATATGGGGGAGAGAGTAAAGGATGGAGAAAGAAATGAGAAAAAGCTGAAAATGAAATTATGGGAAGGTCGGAAAGGGTACATGAGTGGGAAGGAAGAATGTGTGAGGGAAGGTGAGACATATGTGTGAGGGAGAAGAAAGGAGAGGAGAGGAAAGGAGAAAAGTATAAGTGAGATAAAGGAAAACAGTTAAATGACAAAACAAAAGAAATGGTATCTATAAAATAAGCAAAAGAAAAATGAAAACAAGATGGAAAAATCTAGAGGAAATGACAAGAGAGACAGAGGTGAGAGAGAACTAAGGAAGAATGAAAATAAACTGAGGTTGGACAGACATAGAGACAGAAAAGAGAATGAAGGAGAAATACATGAGTACCTGAATGTAAATCACATGAAGCAGCATTTTATATAGGATGTGTCAGTTTGGACACTTTAGGAAAGATGTCCAGAAATCCAGTAGAAAAAATGTCCGTTGTCAAAACAGCAAGACGTCTATCTTTTTCTTTTTTTAATGACCAATATAGACATTTTGGACCTGAGCACATCTATCTTTTTTGGTCATTCTCAAATATAAAGACATTCACATGAAAAACGTACAAAAACAAATCTTTTTGGATGATCAAGCAGTCAGCATTCTTAGCAAATTTTTCACAGAGAGCTGAGCATTCCTGAGCACAGCAGAAGGGCACTCTAAGGATTACTGCAGAGAATGCCATGTTAAAAGTCCCAAGTACAGATGTCACTATAATTTGCATATATTGTATGGTGAGCCCTCCAAAACCCACCCAAAACTTACTTTACCCACCTGTACACCACAACAATAGTCCTTATGCCTGCAGGTGTCATCTTTATATAGGTACAGTAGGTTTTGGAGGGCTCACCATACAATGTAAACAAGTTATAGTGACATCTGCCTGGGATTTTTAATGTGACATGTCTCTACAGTAACCCTAAGAGCAAAAGGTACGTGGCACTGGCTACCGCCAAGGATATTGCTTGCTCACCCATCCGCCAAAGCTGCCACTGGGAATCCCTCCCTGCCCACCTACCACCAAACCCACCGGCGGGGATCCCTCCTTCCTGCCCTCTCCCCTCCGCTGAAGCCTTTGCCAAGGATCCCTCCTTCTTGCCTGTCAGAGGAAAGCCTTCTGGGTCAGCAGGGGGAGGTGGTTCCTAGTTACCTACTTCTGAGCCGAAGTCAGAGGGAAGGCTTGTGGGTCAGCTACGTGTAGCATGTGAACCACTGCTTGTGCATCCCCCAACAAGTTTTGCTAAAGGCAAAAGGAGTGAGTGCGGCTCGAACAAGTAAGGGGACATGATCTGGGACAAAGGGAGAAAGGAGGGGAGGAGCGCGTTGGGACATGGGAGGGGCACGATTTTGGGACAAAGGCTGGAATGCAGGGAGGGGGCACAAACTAGACACAGAAGGAAGAGAGGAAGGGGGCACTAACTTGGGACATGGGAGGGAATAGAAAGAGAATTGTTGGGCATGAGTGTGTGAGTAAGAGGGAAAGAGATGGGGAAAGGAAGAAAGAGGAAAATTGGGCATATATAGAGAGAGGAGTGAGGTAGAGATGCATGGGGAATATAAGAATGAGAGGGAGAAATGTTGGATATGATCGTGGAGGGGGAACAGAGAGACAGATTGAAGGGGAGGAAGTGTGCAGGAGGCAGAAAGAAAGAAATATTGGCTGCACAGTCAGAAGGAAGAGCAACCAGAGACTCAACAGACAACAAAGTTAGGAAAAATTATTTTATTTTCAATTTAATGATTGAAATGTGTCAGTTTTGAGAATTTATATCTGCTGCCTATATTTTGCACTATATCTATAATAATAAAACGCTAAGCGCACATGTGCACTCTCACCGTGTGTTCCCTGAGATCTGATCTGTTGGGATGTGGCCGGCAAGAGTGCGCATGCATGCTTACTACGTCACCAGGACTCCAGGACGCGCGGAGTGCGGCTGCTGGGAGGAGGGCTGTCGGCGGAGGGCAGACGCCGAAAAGGGCTAAGAAGCCAGCGGGAGCGGCGAAAGCGCACAAGGCATCAGGCCCCCCTACTCTCCACCTCGCGCCGCTCTCCCTCATAATCTGGCAATTTGTGGAAGACGCCTGGTAATGTCTTGATATGGACAAAGTTTATTTTTTAGTTCAAAGCCGCCGCTGCGGCTCCTCTCTTGATCTCCACCTGCATCGGAAGCCTTCTCCGAAGCAGGTGCGGCTTGAGAGAGGGGCCGCACCGGCGGCTTTGAACTAAAAAATACATTTTGTCCTTCAGCAAAAAACTTCCATAAGAGGTGCAAGCGCAGAGCGCGCTTCACCCCGACATACGACCTCACCGGCTGTGGACTGTGTCTTTGCTGCTGCGCTTTCCGGTACGCCTCCAAGCCGTGGCTCCTCCCCCCTGTCCCTGCCCCTCTCCTTCATGGCTGCAGAAGAGAATGGAGTGTGGGGCTTGGTAGAAGTGTTTGTGTCTGGGTTGCAGGAGGTAAAGCTGCGGAGCTGGCAGCAGATACACGTGCATGCGTTTCTTCCCTCTCCCGGCCAAGACCCTGTAGATTAATGGCGGGCCTGATTATAGGGGGACAGGGATGGACAGGGGAAGAGGTGCTGATGGACAGGGGGGGGCAGAAAAAGGAAGGGAGGCGTACTGCTGGACAGGGGGAGCAGGGATAGACAGGGGAAGAGATGCTGATGGACGGGGGGGAGGGCAGAAAAAGGAAGGGAGGCGTACTCCTGGACAGGGGGAGCAGGGATGGACAGGGGAAAAGGTGCTGATGGACAGGGGGGGGCATTAAAAGGAAGGGAGGCATACTGCTGGACAGGGGGTGCAGGAAAGAGGGGTTGATGGACAGGGGAAGAGGTGCTGATGGATGGGGGGGGCAGAAAAAGGAAGGGAGGCCTACTGTTGGACAGGGGGATCAGGAAAGAGGTGATGATGGAGAGGGGGAGGTAAAACAAAGGGAGAAGGGCTGCTGCTGGATAAGGGGAGCAGTGAAGGGCTGGTGGTGGACACAGGGGAGGTAAAAGGAAGGGAGAATGGACAGGGGGAGCAGGCAAGGGCTGGTGGTGGACAGCCAAGGAAAAAAAAAGACAGAAAGAAAGAAAGACAGAAATACAGAAATACAGAAAGCGGCTAAGGAGAGAGAGAGAGAGAGAAAAAAAAAAAATAAAGCAGACACACACACATATATTCTAGCACCTTTAATGTAACGGACTATAAGACTAGTTTTTCTATAATTGTTACTGAGGTGACATTGCATATTTTCAAGTCATCTGCCGTGACCTCTTTGAAAACCCCCCAAATACAAATGATAGTTAACATTTTGTCTGCATACAGTGTGCTTTGTGCTTTTTAAATTTTGTGATTATCATTATGTATTAACAAGATTATATTGTGTGTACAATATATGAAAAATGGATGAAAGAAATTGCATTACAATTAGTACTATTATTTTGGGGGTGGAGTCAGGGGCAGAGCTTGGCCAGGTCTGGGGTGGACCTTGGGCGGGGGTACTCGGTTGATATATGTTAGACTTAGGGGGTACTTGGCTTGAAGAAGTTGAGAAACACTGCCTTAGAGAGCCCCTCTGCTCTGCTGTGACGATGTAGGAGGGGATGCTGAAAAGTTCTCAGCCCAACCAACTTCCTAAATCTGAAGTTATTTTGCTACTGTAGCTGAAAAGAGTGTTAGTTTAGTTTTGCAAGGTGCCAATTTGCAAACTCAAATGAAATAAACTAAAATAAGACTTTTTTTCTGCACCCCCTCGTATGTGAGCCATGTGAATCTGTCATACAGGCTGGAAAATACTGGTGTGGTTTTTTTTCATATGTTTGGGTGGTGGGAGGGGTTCGGTGATCATTGGGGGAGTAAGGGGGATTACTCCCTCCTTAATCCCTCCAGTGGTCATCTGGGCACCTTTTTAGCATTTAGAAGCTTTTAAAACAAGTCTAACTCCAAATGTCTAAAAAAAGGCCCAGGACCTTTTGTTAAAGGTTTGATTAAGCTTGCCGAGCACCAAGTCCTAAACCCGCTTTAAGCCCACCCAAAACACATATCTAACACGCCCCCTTAAGATTTGGATGCACTGGAAACAAAACAACCAGAAAGACGTCTAAAAGTCTGTTTTGAGAATGCCCACTTGAACGTTTTGACTAGTAAGATGTCCAAGTGCTGGTTTATGCTGTCCTTTGGACATTTATCTTTTTTGAAAATGAGCTCCTTAGGCCAGTGGTTTCCAACCTGTCCTGGAGGATCACCAGCCAGTCAGGTTTTCAGGAAAGCCCTAATGAATATGTAAGAAAGAGATTTGTATGTAATGAAGATGATAGGAATGCAGATCTGCCCCATGCATATTCATTAGGGCTATCCGGAAAACCTGACTGGTTAGTGGTCCTCCAGGACAGGGTTGGGGACCACTGCCTTAGGCTATAAGCGGTGTATAAACACTAAAATAAATAAAAAGAAAAAAAAAAAAATCAAGCAAAAGTGAGGTGGGATAAGCTGAGAGATAAAGGAGAAGAGGAGGCTGCGAGGGGACATGATCGAGACGTTCAAAATACTGAAAGGCATCGATAAAATAGAGCAGGAAAATCAATTATTTACATTGTCCAACGTGACACGGACAAGAGGACATGGTTTGAAGCTAAGGGGGGACAAGTCCAGGACAAATGTCAGGAAGTTCTGCTTCACGCAGCGAGTGGTAGACGCCTGGAATGCTCTCCCAAAGGAGGTTATTAAGGAATCCACTGTGCTGGGATTCAAAGGCAAATTAGATGCACATCTCCTTACGAGAGGCATAGAGGGATATGTTTATTTATTTATTTATTTATTTATTTAGATTTCTATCCCGTCCTCCCAGTAGCTCAGAACGGTCTACAAGTGAACATACACAATGGAGAGTAATTTGACATATAAGAAGTACAACAGGTTTAAATGTTTGGACTATAAGAATGTGATGAATTTAAATAAAGGGAGAATAAGCAAATTAAGAGTAGACTTTACATATAAGTAGTTTAGGTTAAGAACAGTTCTATGAGTTTAGATACAGTTTGTCAGTGTAAGGACTAGGAGAGGACTATATTGAGATTTAGGGAGAGGATAGGCAGGGGAGAGAGGAGAGAGGGGGTTTAAGGGGGGGGGAGAAGATAGAGGGTGATCTTTAGTTGAAGAGGAGGGTCTTTATCAATTTGCGGAATGTTAATAATGAGTTCTGTTGTCTGAGTTGAGGGGGGAGTTGGTTCCAGAGGTGTGGAATGAAGTGGCTGTAGGACCGTTTGCGGGCAGTTTCTGTGAGGAGGGACCTTCCGGGGGGGGGGGGGGGTGCATAGGCGTATCTCTGATTTTGAGCGGAGGGTGCGAGTGGGGGTGTAGATGGGAAGCTTGGATTTTATGTAGGAGGGGGTGGAGGAATAAATTGTCTTGTGGGCAATTGTCAGGGCCTTGAAGGCACAGCGCTGGCTAATTGGGAGCCAGTGTTCAGCACGGAGTGCTGGGGAGATGGGATATGGGTGACTAAAACTACATTAGGTGTATACCTGACTGGGCCTCCGCGTTTGCGGATCGCCAGACTCGATGGACCAAGGGTCTGATCCGGAGATGGCAGTTCTTATGTTCTGGAAAAAGAAAAGATGAGAACCCCATGAAAAAAGAGCCTGTTAAACATTTGCTGAGACAGATAATTGGAACTGTGAGTAAAGCGGAATAGCTAGAGATGTAAATATGCTGTGTTAGCTGAGTTTAGTTCTTTGGAAGCTAAAATTCAGGGCTGTGAAATGTTTTAATCAGCATCTCTGGGTGTCTCTTTCTTTTTCAATCCCTTTGTATCTCCTTTCATACCTTTCCTGTGTGCACTTTTCAGGGGAAATTCTGTAAATGGCATCTACAAAGATAGGAGCCCATCTCTTTTAAATCACAATTAAGCGCCCATGACACAATTGCGCCAAACTTAAAACAGGGGCACCTGTAATATAGACCTATATTATAGGCGCCCAAGTCCTTTAGAGAATTGCGCTTAGCTGCACCTAAATCCTTCTCCATCCCTAAAGTTTCAAGTTTATTTAAAATTTCTTATACCGCTCAATCAAGTTGTCTAGGCGGTGTACAAAAACGCCAAAACAATGCGCCAATTAAAATGCAATATAAACAAAAACAAACCAGGGGAAATGACATTTTTTTTAAAGACATTGGTGAACGGGAACAAAAGGGAAGAAGGATTAGAACTACAATTGATAGAAAGAAAGGAAACACTCGAGGGAAAGAATAACAAAGGGAGGGGGAACTGAAGGTGGAAACCTTTCTTGAATCTAAGTTGTCCTTAAAAGGACAGTTTAAGTTACAAAAGCATCGAGGAAGAGAAATGTCTTTAACTTCACCTTAAAACTGGCAAGAGTTGTTTTTTCGCGGAAGTAATTTGGGATACTGCTCCAAAGAGAGGAGGCACTACATAAGAACATAAGAAGTTGCCCCCGCTGAGTCAGACCAGAGGTCCATCTTGCTCAGCGGTCTGCTCCCGCGGCGGCCCATCAGGCCTAGTGCCTGAACAGTGGTTCCTGATTAATTTTGTAACTTACCTCTAATCCCATCCCTATAATCTACCTCTACTCTTATCTGTACCCCTCAATCCCTTTGTCTTCCAAGTACCTATCCAAAGCTTCTTTGAACCCCTGTAGCGTGCTCCTGTTTATCACATCCTCCAGTAGCGCGTTCCATGTATCCACCACCCTCTGTGTGAAAAAGAACTTCCTGGCGTTTGTTCTAAACCTCTCCCCTTTCAATTTCTCTGAGTGCCCCCTTGTACTTATTGATCCCCTTAATTTGAAAAATCTGTCCCTGTCTATTTTTTCTTCATGATCTTGAAGGTTTCTATCATGTCTCCTCTAAGTCTCCGCTTTTCCAGGGAGAAAAGCCCTAGCTTTTTCAGTCTGTCAGTATATAACAGTGATCCTCATTGTACTGATATGTTTCAATGAAGGAATGGCTACTTTGGAGTTAGAGGCTGCTAAGCACCATACGATAGGCACCTATCTTTTGTAGAATCGTGCCAAAGAAGATAGGTGGCTATCACCCAATTAATTTTTATTTTTATCAATTATGACCTTATTAAAGCCAATTTACTAATTTATGTGTCTATCTATAGGCGTTTCTTATATAATTTTCACCTATCTGTTCAATTTGCTTAAATGAAAATGAAAGTATTAAAGAGATTTTGCAAAATGAAACATTTATTAGCAAAGTGCACAGCTTGTATTACACATATCTATCTAACTATCTAGTTATAAAATCAATAAAATACATTATTTCTGCTTCCATGAAATAAATCTGATTCAGCAAATAGTGTTATAAGAATGGTCATCTGTCACAGGTGAGTAACTCAGGTTCAGATTTCAGGTTTATTTAAAATTTGATAATATCGCTTATAATACTTCTAAGCGATGTACATTTTAAAAACTGGGATGCAATATTACAAATTAAGAACATAGACAAGATCAAATAAGGACCAACATGATACAAAAGGGTAAGGGGTAGAACTACAATAATTATAGGAAAGAAACAGGTATGGGAAATACAAGTTGGGTTAACAGGAGAAATATCTGGAGCTTCCTGTAATTTATATTTTTTTTAGAAAAAGACGTTATTCAATTGAAGATTTTGTTTTCAAAGGCATCTTTGTATAGGAAGGACTTGAATCTCCTGATTTCACAATTTCTACTTCAGCTACATGGAGTTTTTTCATGATAAAAATAGCCTCTTTCTAAACAGAAGTTAAATTTTACGGTTACCATGGGCTAGTTGCACAAAACACGGTTGTTAAGACTGTGCGGGTTGCTGTGGGCCGATTTTTATGGCCGATTTTCAAACAAAAGACTTCCCATGGAAATGAGTTGAGTCAGATGTCTGCCCTAATCCCACCCCACCAGTCATTGGAAAATCGACTCAAGAAGAAGGGAAGGGGAGTTGGCCAAGATGGCGGTGCCGTGCTAGGTGTGTTGAGACCTCCTCTCGTTTGGAGGAGTTTTTTCTACTAGCTCTATTATGCGGCATACTAAACGAAAGGGTACCGTGAGGGTGCCTTTCTCCTCAACACCCTCGGTGCCCTTAAATCAACCTACGATCGAACAATGCCTAGCAATACTTACCTTGAGATCGGGTGAGTTAAGCCCTGCTGCGGGAGAGAGTCAGAGGTGCTCAATCCTGCCGGGGAATGAGATCTCGCTCTCGCTTGCACCGGATGTCCCGTCTCCCTGTCTGGTAGATGCAGCTGCACTGGAGGATGAGAGCACGGAGGCCAGAGATGCCCCCGACGCTTCCGTGGAGGATGGATCCATGGCAGAGGAGCCTCTGCCGGTGTTGACCAGCTCTGGGAACTTGTGTCCTGACAGAGAGGACACTTTAGGAGTCATCTTGACAACACTCCATAGAGTGGATTTAGTAACCAGGAAGACTTCAGAAGAGGTAAAGAATTTGGGGAAGAAGATGGATAACTTTACAAAGATTTTTGAACAGACGAATATTGAAACAAAAAATTCCATAACTAAATTACAAAATGAAGTCCAGTCTTTACAAGCCTATAGAACTATCGCGATAAAAGACAGTGTTATCTATCTTATAACAGAAAATAGAAAATATAGAGAACTTTAATCGCCGTTAAATGTAAAAATTTTAAACTTCCCGAAAACCCCTGGGATTTTCTCATATGAAATGTTTAGAAAATACGTGGTGGAAATTTTGAGATATTCTCCTGAAATTTATTATCTTTCACCATTCACAAAAAAAACCCCAGGAGTCAAAGGAAGGAGAGGGTGAAATTAAACAGGCTCTGCAAATCGATATGGAAAATATATCTGCTTTTTTGGAAGAATCTATCTCTGAGGTGGCGGAGAGAGCTATATTATTGATTTCCTTCGTTTTCCAAAAGGACTTGGACTCATTTATGAAGCAGTACTTTAGATTTTCAAAATCTTTATTTTATGGGGAAAAAATATGGGTATATATGGATGTTCCAAAAACAACACAGGAAAGCCGGAAACAGTTCTTATCTTTAAGGCAGGATACAATTGCTTTAGGAGCCTCTTTCCTGTTGGCATAATCCTTTAAATGTGTCGTAAAGTATGCACAAGTTAAATATGAAGTTAAATATGCACAAGAAAGATTTATCGAGGAAGCCCACCAGCAACACGTAGAGATTCCAGGGCTGGAAAGCTGTACCCAGGATACCCAGACAGAAGGCCTGGAAGAGAGGAGAGAAGACATCCATGCAAACACAGAAAAAAACGAAGATGAGGTAGGAGACATCCACACACCAGGAGAAAGGGAGAGAACACAGGAAGACGTCCTCCCATCTGAAGAGCCGAAAACTATTTCAAGAGTAGCACTGGAGGAAGAAGACTGACCTTATACCATAGATGTGGACTTACGACCCCCGAGAAACCCCCGAATAAAGAAGATGGAGATCATCGTAGGTGACTCCATTATACGTCACGTGGACAGCCACACCGCAGGAGGAAGAGAGGACAGAATTGTCACCTGTCTGCCTGGAGCAAGAGTGAAGGATGTGGCCAACAGGATCTCCAGGATCATAGACAGCGCAGGGGGAGAGGATACTGCTGTGCTCATCCTCATGGGAACAAATGATGTGAGCGGACGGAAGTATGACAGGGAAGAGATGAAGGGCCAGCTCCGCTCACTTGGAAGACAGCTGAAGATCAGGGAGGTGAAGGTGGCCTTCTCCGAGATCCTCCCAGTACCAAGAGCGGATGGAAAGAGACAAGGGGAATTGCAAGCTATTAACGCCTGGATGAGACGATGGTGCGAAGAAGAAGGCTTTGACTTCGTGCGCAACTGGACGGCGTTCTGGGGAAAAAGCAAGTACTACAGAAAGGATGGACTACACCTCAACAAGGAAGGAGCAAGAGTATTGGCAGGCAACATGAAGAAGGCCATCGAGAAGGCTTTAAACTAACAAATAGGGGAAAGCCGACAGTCGACCACCAGTCGATGGCACGGACGACAGGATGCCCCGATGAAGAAACCATGGGCTACTACTCATACACAGGAGGGGACGACCTCACAGCAAATAAGGAAGACAAGGCAGGAAGGGACAACTCAGACACAGGAGGGGATGACCGTACAGCAAACAAGGGAGACAACACTGGAGCGGTTAAGGAAACCGTGAAAGAAACAGTAGAGACAGTAAAGAGTAGGAAGTCCAAAAAGGTAACACGAAGAGAACTCAAATGTATGTATACGAATGCTAGAAGTCTAGGAAACAAAATGGGGGAACTAGAGACAATAGCAAGACATGATAAGTTGGAAATCATTTGCATAACAGAAACATGGTGGAATGAAGAAAACAAATGGGACACAGTGCTACAGGGATACAAACTATATAGAAGAGATCGAGTAGGGCAGAAAGGTGGAGGTATTGCCCTATATGTTCAGGAAGGAGTAGAATCTGTTGAAGTGGCTATGACGGAAATGAAAGAGAAGCTAGAGTCCCTCTGGATCAAGATTCTTGGCCAAAACAGCGCAGACACAAAAATTGGCCTTTACTATCGTCCCCCAGGACAGGCGGAGGAAACTGACTCAGAAATGATAGAGGAAATCAAACAAGAATGCAAGACGGGCAATGTAATAATATTGGGAGATTCAATTTCCCGAGGATAGACTGGAAACTAGGAACCTCCAACTGCGGCAAGGAGGCCAAGTTCCTGGAGGCGCTAGGGGATTGCTTCCTGGAACAAATGGTAAAAGAGCCGACAAGAGGCAACGCCACCCTGGACTTGGTACTAAATGGCCTCACGAGTCCGACAAAAGAAGTAGAAGTTACGGTACCGCTGGGGACGAGCGATCACAATGTGATCAGCTTTAAGCTTGACATCGGGAATAGAAAACATGCCAAAACCTTAACCAAAACCTTAAACTTTAAAAAGGGCAAATACGATCACATGAGAGCCATGGTGAAAAAACGACTCAAGAAAAAGGTGGACAAACTTGAAACGGTAGATCAGGCATGGTCCCTACTAAAAATACTATCACAGAAGCACAAAATCTCCATATTCCGAGGATCTCCAAAGAGGGGAGAACAAAAGGTAAGGGAGAACCGGCATGGCTTACCAGACAGGTGAGGGAAGCCATAAAAGAAAAGAAGGACTCTTTCAAAAAATGGAAACACATGAAAACAACCGAAGCATGGAAAAAACATACAGATGATCAGAAGAAATGTCACAAGGCGGTAAGGGATGCCAAAAAGGACTATAAGGAAAAAATAGCACAAGAGGCCAAAAACTTCAAACCCTTCTTTAGATACGTGAAAGGGAAAAAACCCACAAAAGAGGCGGTGGGACCCCTGGACGACCAGGGAAGAAAAGGGTACATCAAAGAAGATAAACAAATTGCAGACAAACTAAATTCCTTCTTTGCGTCCGTCTTTACGGAGGAGGATACCGCAAAAATACCAGAAGCAGTGAAAGTGTTTAGTGGAGTAATAGAAGACAGCCTCACCACAGTTGAAGTGGAGTTGGACCAGATATACTACCAGATCGACAAACTTAAAAGTGACAAATCCCCTGGACCGGATGGAATTCACCCGAGAGTTTTAAAGGAATTGAAGGTTGAAATCGGAGAGCTATTGCAAAAACTTGCCAATCTGACAATCAGAACTGGACAGATACCAGATGACTGGAAGATAGCGAACGTCACGCCAATTTTCAAAAAAGGATCGAGAGGGGAACCGGGCAACTACAGACCTGTGAGCCTTACGTCTGTCCCTGGAAAGATGGTTGAAGCACTGATCAAGGATAGCATAGTCCGGCACCTAGATACACACGACTTGATGAAACCCAGTCAACATGGGTTCAGGAAAGGGAAATCATGTTTAACGAATTTACTTCAATTTTTTGAGACCGTGAACAAGCAAATTGATAGTGGAATGCCGGTGGACATAATATATTTGGACTTCCAGAAAGCGTTCGACAAAGTTCCATATGAAAGACTTCTCAGGAAACTACAAAGCCATGGAATAGAGGGAGATATACACAGGTGGATAGGCAAATGGCTGGAAAACAGAAAGCAGAGAGTGGGCATAAATGGGAAGTTCTCAGACTGGGAGAAAGTGACTAGTGGTGTGCCCCAGGGCTCGGTTCTTGGGCCGATCCTATTTAATATTTACATCAATGACCTGGAAGAAGGAGTATCCAGTGAGATCATTAAGTTTGCAGACGACACAAAGCTATGCCGGGCAATCAGATCGCAGGAGGATAGCGAGGAACTCCAGAGCGACTTATATCAGTTAGAGAAATGGGCAGAGCAATGGCAGATGAAGTTCAACGTGGAGAAATGCAAAGTAATGCATTTAGGTAGTAAGAATAAGGAACACAAGTATAGAATGTCAGGCGCAACTCTGGGTAAGAGTGAACAAGAAAAGGACCTGGGTGTACTGATAGATAGGACCCTGAAGCCGTCGGCACAATGCGCGGCAGCGGCAAAGAAAGCAAACAGAATGTTAGGCATGATAAAGAAAGGAATCACGAGTAGATCGGAGAAAGTCATAATGCCGCTTTATAGAGCAATGGTCAGACCACACTTGGAATACTGTGTCCAACATTGGTCTCCCAACCTAAAGAAGGATATAAAACTGCTGGAGAGGGTGCAGAGACGAGCAACGAAGCTAATAAGAGGTATGGAGAACTTGGAATATGAGGAACGACTCAAGAAACTGGGACTGTTCTCCCTTGAGAAGAGGAGGCTGCGAGGGGACATGATCGAGACGTTCAAAATGCTGAAAGGCATCGATAAAATAGAGCAGGAAAATAAATTATTTACATTGTCCAACGCGACACGGACAAGAGGACATGGTTTGAAGCTAAGGGGGGACAAGTCCAGGACAAATGTCAGGAAGTTCTGCTTTACACAGCGAGTGGTAGACGCCTGGAATGCTCTCCCAAAGGAGGTTATTAAGGAATCCACTGTGCTAGGATTCAAAGGCAAATTAGATGCACATCTCCTTACGAGAGGCATAGAGGGATATGGGTGACTAAAACTACATCAGGTGTATACCTGACTGGGCCTCCGCGTGTGCGGATCGCCGGACTCGATGGACCATGGGTCTGATCCGGAGATGGCAGTTCTTATGTTATGTATTTTTTCTTCCTGACCAGCTAAAGTCCTTTCTGGAGTTGAAAAAGATGACTTGAAGTTTTGACCCAGTGTAATTAGAATGGCAAGCTAATTGCCTTTCTTTATATTTTCTTTTCTTCTTATTTAATAAGCTTCTTATAACTCTGAGCCAACTCCCCCTTATTTGTGGTCTAGGGAAGGATAATCAGATATGCCACTGTTTTTGTTTTCCTTTGAATGTATAATATGTTTATGTCTTATTTCTCTAACAAGAAGTTAATTTTCTTGTAAATTGTTGAAAATATAACTAAAGAATTAAAAAGAAAAAAAAAAAAGGAAAACCGACTCAACACATGTGTAGAAAATTGTGAACAACTGAGCTGCAGGGGAAGCCCCGAAGCAGCTTCCTGCCGCTCAGCAGTTTGGGGCAGGAAGCCTTTTTTCTTTTTTTTCTTTTATTTAATTCTTTATTGATTTTCCTGACATCAAAAGTGCAAAACACAAATATGTATCCGCATAAGTCAATAAAAGCGCCTTCGTCATACAAATATACATGAACAATCATTTTTTCCCCTACCCACCCAATGGCTAATCCATAAAAACACAAAAACATAGATTCTTTCAATAACCTTTCCCTAACCTTTCCCTATGTAAAATAGTAATGTCATCCCACCCACCCTGGATGTATATACTCAAAGGGCTAAAATTAGGATAGAAATAGCCTCTCCCCTCCCACCCTTTCCTGGATGTGTATGAAAATAAAAATTAAATTATAACCTACTATAGTGAAGTAATAAAAGATGTCAACGGGCCCCAAATCAGTTTAGATAAATTACTATGCCCCAACATGTCAGCATTCATTTTTTCGTACCTATAGCTGGAGCTTAGATTTGCCCACCAAAAAGGAAAATTGAGGTGATCATAATTTTTCCAGTTACGAGTTACCATCTGCATAGCTATCAGGAAGCCTTTTTTCAATTAAATTTTTTTAATGGGCACAGATGTTGTATGTGTTACAGAGGGATACAGAGGGAGGAGCCTAAAGCTCTGATTAGCTCAGTATAGTAGGGTTTGGGTGGGCTCACATGTTCTACCATAAATGTAGTGGTTAGAGTGGCTTATGGGTCTTGGTTCTCCTCTCTGTGGTTCACTAGCCCTCCCACCAGGCTACTTAAGGCACCTGGTGTGCAGCTCTAATAGGCTTCCCCATACCAGATGCTGCAGCTTTAGAGAATTCGTGGGAGCCAGTAAGAAAACCGCTCAGCAACGAGCAGCAGCACCAAATCATGCTCCTACTCATGCTGCTCAGCGGCCGAAGAAACGAGCTCGCGGCAGCCGGTTAGCAGCAGGGCAGGAACTCGGAAAGTTCACTCCTGCCCGCTGCACCTCCACCGGGGATCGGCAGTTTAGATATGAGTCTAAGGCAGGGAAGGGGGCAGGGGCAGAGCCTGGTGGCGGCGGCCAGCAATAATTCTGGGAGGGGGCATTGGCTCTAATATAAACTGGGACCCCCCATTTTTGGGCCCATAAATCCCAGTTTATATTCGAGTATATACGGTAGCTCTTAAATCACAAGTCAAAAGCAGGCCTTGAAATGCTCCTCTTCTTTATCCACCACACCAATGTCTTTCAGCATCAATGAATCAATCACACAATGATCTGACCACACAACCCTTTGCATTGTCATCTCTGCATTCACTCTCCTCTCGAGTTCAATGGCCAAAAATATCAAATCTAAAGCATGTCCTGTCATCTCATAGATAAAGCAGAGAAAAAAAGAAATCAAACAATGATCTTCCTGGCTAAACCTTTCTGAATCTGGCTTAAATGGTAAATTAAAATCACCCAACACACACAATATCTCAACATTTACAGACAAAGATAACAAGAATTCCCAGTGGACAATAGCAAGGTTTTCATTTCTTGTTTGCTAATTGTAGCTTACATAAAGCTAAAAGAAACCAAAAGAAACTCTGTGCAGTGACGATGTTCCTTAACAAGCGAGAACCAAAGAGGATTTGGTTTTCGCTTGTTTACTTTGGGGTCAATCCTCTTTGTTTTTCACTTGTTACTTTGGGGTCAATCCTCTTTGGTTTTCGCTTACATAACGCTTACAACATGCTATTAAAGCAGTAGGACATGATTAGCATATCTATTTTGGAAGCCCTATTTGCAATTTGGATATGAAAGCCAGAATGTACATATCCAAATTATGATAATATGCATATAGTTAGGGGCATTGTTTGGATGGGGGCATTGCTTGGATCAGAGTAGGACTAAAACATACACATGCATTCCTCATTCCAGAAGGGGAACGCATGTTTATGTCCTCTGAGATTAGCACTGGAATTTACAGTTGTTTTCAGGGTCATCTATGTTATATGAAGGTGCTTATTGTGTGAAGCTTTCTACTGGAAGAGTTAAGGGAGGTCCCCCTGTATTCCCTCAGTGTTTTTCTGCCACCTCCGCCCAAAACATAAGAACATAAGAATAGCCTTACTGGGTCGGACCAATGGTCCATCAAGCCCAGTACCCTGTTCTCACGGTGGCCAATCCAGGTCCCTAGTACCTGGCCAAAACAAAAGGAGTAGTAACATTCCATTCAGAATCTCAAAGAATAGCAACATTCCATGCTACCGATCCAGGGCAAGCAGTGGCTTCCTCCATGTCTTTCTCAATAACAGACTATGGACTTTTCCTCCAGGAACTTGTCTAAACCTTTCTTAAAACCAATATTGGTAAATGAGATCAGTGGAATAGCGAGGGCGAGTGGTGCCTGTGGCGCTGGCACCCCTCCCCCACCCTCTTCTCTGCCTCCCCGCTCCTTCCTAAACCCCCCGCCACACACACACCCCCTTTCCCTTCCCGCATACCTTTTTAATTTTCCAGGCGCGAGCAACATAGGAACTTGCTGCCCGCATCGTGTTGGCTATCCCTCTGATGTCACTTCTTAGGCGCCGATACAGATGTAGAGAGGTGATAACAACGCAGGCAGCAAGTTCGTAACGCTGCTCGCACAAGGAAAATTAAAAAGGTACAAGGGAAAAGAAGGGAAGGAGTGCACGCGCGAGACAGGGTGGTTGGGAAGTAGCGGGGGTGGGTGGAGAAGAGGACGGGTGCCAGCACCCTTACCAAAACTGCGCCTGGGGCAGAACCCTCCCCCACACTACACCACTGGATGCAAGTACATAAGAACATAAGAAGTTGCCTCCACTGGGTCAGACCGAGGTCCATCTCGCCCAGCGGTCCGCTCCCGCGGCGGCCCATCAGGTCTGCGACCTGTGAAGTGGTTTCTGACCACTTCTGTAACCTACCTCAAGTTATATCTGTACCCCTCTATCCCCTTATCCTCTAGGAACCTATCCAAACCCTCCTTGAACTCCTGTACAGAGTTCTGGCCTATCACATTTTCCGGAAGCGCGTTCCATGTGTCCACCACCCTCTGGGTAAAAAAGAACTTCCTAGCATTTGTTCCAAACTTGTTCCCTTTCAATTTCGCCGAGTGACCCCTAGTGCTTGTGGCTCCCCACAGTTTGAAGAATCTGTCCTTATTCACTTTCTCTATGCCCTTAAGGATTTTGAAGGTTTCTATCATGTCCCCTCTAAGTCTCCTCTTCTCCAGGGAGAACAGCCCCAGCATTTTTAACCTGTCAGCGTATGAAAAATGTTCCATACCTTTTATCAGTTTAGTCGCCCTCCTCTGCACTCCCTCGAGTATCGCCATGTCCTTCTTGAGGTACGGTGACCAGTATTGAACACAGTATTCCAGGTGCGGGCGTACCATTGCGGCATGATGACCTCCTTTATCCTGGTTGTAATACCTTTTTTGATGATGCCCAGCATTCTGTTTGCTTTCTTTGAGGCTGTCGCACATTGCATCGATGGTTTAAGTGATGTGTCGACCATCACCCCCAGGTCCCTTTCAAGGTTACTCACCCCTAGCAGTGTTCCCCCCATTTTGTAGCTGAACATCGGGTTCTTTTTCCCTACATGCATGACCTTGCATTTCTCTACGTTAAAACTCATTTGCCACTTTTTTGCCCAGTCTTCCAGTCTCGTTAGGTCCCTTTGCAGGTCTTCACAGTCTTCCGTGTTTCTAACCCTGCTGCAGAGTTTGGTGTCATCAGCAAATTTGATAACCTCACATTTTGTCCCTGCTTCCAGATCGTTAATAAATATATTGAACAGTAGAGGTCCCAGCACCGACCCCTGTGGAACTACAGTATTTAAAATGGCAGATGTATTAAATGTTGACACTTGTAAAATGAATGCTCCTGCTAGTGGAAAGTGACACATAGCATAACATAAAACACACTTGTATACCGCAAATACCATTAAGTTCTATGCGGTTCACAAAGTCTAATAATACAAATGAATAAACATCCTATATCCAACTTACAAAAATTTCTTAAAAAGATACGTCTTTAAGGCACATCAAAATTGTTGGTATGAATTTGATATTTTGAATATGTGAGTTAAATCCCTAGTCCATGAGGCTGCTTGAAAAGATAGCAAACGATCCTGAAATGTCTTATATCTATAACCTTTTACAGAAGGGGATGAGAATAATGAATGAGATTTTCTAGGATGTTTAGAATTTGTAATGATAAAAGATTCCATAAGATATTCAGGAATTGAACCTGTTATTGCCTTATAACAAATACAGCCGAGCTTAAATTTCACCCGAGCCTCAACTGGAAGCCAGTGCAATCGGCGATAGAAATCAGTGACATGATCATACTTCTTCAAATTACGACATGGATATCTCAATTCTTCTTTCTACGTTCTATCTAAAACGGGGCTTCACGTCTTCTTTTGTGGCAAGGCAGAGCTAGATAAATGATGTCGATTGTCCATTATCTTCAACCATCTAAGATAAGTCAAAATTCCATTACAACCCAGCCTTTGAAATGCTGCACTGCGTTTCTTAAAAAGATAGTCAAAGTGAGAAATACCTTTCCATTCCTATTTGAGAGATAAAGATATTCTGCAACCCATCCTTCACAGCCAGCTTAAAAAATGAAAAAAAGAAGTGTGAGTATCTTTCACAAGATAATGTAGTAATTTTAAAAATATGTACACAGATCAATCTTCTTCAATTGCCTTTTTCCTCTTCTCTTTACTTTTGATGTTGATTTACTATTTCATGACTCTTTCTTCTCCCCAGTCTTTACTCTCAAAATTGATTTACTGTTATTTCATGTTCTGCTTTCTTTTCACTTCTTCTCTCCTTGATTTCAATTTACTATTACTCCATATCCTGCTATCTCTTCATTCACCTCTACTCTTAATGTTAATTTACTATTACTCCATGCCCTGCTTTATTCTCCCTCTTCTCTCTACTTTTGATGTTGATTTGCTGTTACTCTGGCCTTTTTTCTTCTCCCTTTTGAGACATTATTGTATTCACATTTGAGCTGAGATGGGATCTTTTATTTTCAGTTGTCTTTTGAAATATGAGTTTATTGAGCATGTCAACTCAGAGGAGTGAAGAGGAACCAAAAGGGAGAAATGAAGAGAATAATATTAAAAACATAAATTTACAATACACCAGAAAAAATATATTGGGCTGACTAAATACATTTTTGGGCCTCAAGTTATAAAAGTACACTAAGGGCTCCTTTTACTAAGCTGATTTATCACTCTTTAACTTCTTATTTTCTTAATTTGGACACTTTTTCCATTCTTAAAAGGATGTTTTTCTACAAGGCTTGAAGCATAGGAACCAACTTTTCAAAATGATTGGGGGTGCTCAACTCGCCACAAATTACCAGGTCTGTTAAAAAGGAGATTAAAGCATGGTGGGTTGTGAATACAACTGGCCAGGCTGTCTTTAAAGGAAGAGCACAGCAAGTGGTGTCGTACAGGGAGGACTTATGAGTAAAACAATGTTAAGGGTAGAACTGCAAATCCCACCAGTCTCTCTTCCTCCATAGTTTACTATCTTACTCCCAGCCCATCTACTGTATACCACACTCATGTTCTGCCTGGCCATATATAATAGCCAAACAAACAAAGTAGGATGTAAAGGAATAAAGGATTCCATCACAGTCTTATTTGGAGTTCTCGACATGGTCTGTTATGGCTGGTCAGCCTTCTTAAGGAGTGTTTTAAACCTTCTGTTCTTTGTACAATTCGAAAGACAGATAGTAAACCTCATATACAAAATCACACAAAAAACAAAAGTAAATCTCTTGTACAAGTCACGTGTGAGTACCACTGGCATTAGCATACTGTACCAAAACACGTCATTAGTGCTACTTATACACAATATAGTATAAGAGATTTATTCCTCCGTCTTTCATGTGATTTTGTATATGAGGTTTACCATCTGTCTTTCAAGAACAGAAGGTTTAAAACACTCCTCAAGAAAGTTGACCAGCCGACACATGGCTGTGTTGAGAACTCCAAATAAAGACTGTGAGAGAGCATAGACTGTTAGAGAATCCTTTGTTTCTACACGTACTTTATTTGACTGTTGCTGTTCATGCTGGATGTTGTTCTCCTCTTTTTTTCTTCCCTGGTCCATATGTAACCCTTATTCTGCCCTTCCCTGCCAGTCCTCAATAGACCCTCTTCCCTACCTAACTTGTGCACATCATACACTTTCTTTTCTCTCAGACCATCCCCACTTCTTTCTCAGACCCTCCTCACCTTAACGTCTTGCGATTTAACAACTTTGAACCAAGAGGAATTCCAAACCAAGAACCCCTTCCCTTCTTCCAAACTCCACCCTCTTCCTGTTGCTGCCAATCCTGCCATTCTATTTCTTTGGAACAACACAGCATAATGAGCCCATTTAGTCCAAAACCACTGTCTTCCATAAGACGTAACAAGGGAATAACTTTTATTTTTGTCAATTTGGGACTCAATTACAGGTCTCTGCATGTTAGAGCTGCCACATAGAAGTAATTTTAAAGATGTTTTTCCAGACTATGGCATCAGATACTGGCACAACCCCCTCATGCTCCCCCATGTCCTTCCAGTAAAATAACATACTGTATTAATGCTGGTGACTATAGGACTGGAGAAGGACAAAATACAGCTAAGTGCTTTTATATCCATGGAGGAGAAGCGGTATATCAAATAAAAATTAAAATAACAATATTGGCTACCCTTGATCCAGCCCAGCTGGCAAATAAACCTTTACTACAGTCTTAAATAATTTTCCAACCTTTGTGTCACTTTAGTCCTCTGTTACCACTTTATTTTGGTTTTATCTCTCTCCTCAAGATCTTTCTTTAAGGGTATTTTTCCAGTCTTCTTTCCATGTATATTTGTCTCACTACAACTGCTTTCATCTCACTTTCTTTTAGTCTTGCTTCTTCCTTCAATTCTCACCTTTTCCTCACCTTCATATCTGTTCTCTCCACCATGACTACTCCCCTCCCCTTTCCCTCAGGCAGATTTTTTCTTAGTCCCACACGGCAGCTTCCAACCTCTTTCTACTACTACTAATCATTAATATAGCTCTACTAGATGTATTCAGCACATCAAAACATAGGAAAGACAGTCCCTGCTCAAAAGAGCTTACAATCTAGTCAAGACAGACAAACTGGACAAGAAGGTGCATCAATATACAGTGCTCTGGGTGGGGGAATTACAGAGGGAATGATAAGACAGATATTGAAGGTGGGTTGGAATTCAAAGCATCTTCAAAGAAGCGGGCTTTGGATTTGAATACTGTTGGAGACCGTTTGCACCTTGTGTCCCCTCTGCTCTTTTTCTTCTCAGCCAGATCATGTCTCCTTCTGCTAGCAATCTTTCCACCCCCCCCCCCCCCCACCCATAGCCCATGCTCTTTTCCTGAGTTCCTGTCAATCCTGCTTCTACTCCTTCACCACATCTTTACCAGTAGTCCCTAGCCCCATCACCCAGGCTCTCTTCATTTTAAAGCTCCTTTCTGGCAGCATTGTCTTTCCTAACTAGTGACCCCTTCCCATTCTTTTCACCCTTTCATTGCTACCTTTATTCCTCTCCCAATACAGTACTTCCCTGGTTTTATTATCTTAACTGCTATTGGTATTATTTTGGCAACATAGGTAAAAGTGTCATGCCAATAAAGTTATCTGAATCTGTCTGTTCATTTTGTCAGTGTCAGTCAACTGCACTTGGTTCTCCCATTGGCAACTGCTAGTCTACAGCAAGGACCTTCTCCCCTGCAGTCTATTGGACAGCTGCAGAAGAAGGCAGGAGCAGAACAATAACTAGGATACAGAAGCACTTCCTTCCTGCGTTCCCATGGAAGAGGCATGGCCAGGACAGGGGTGTGCTGGAAAATTGTATACAGTATTATAGAATACCACGGACGCATGCCCATCTTAAGAGCCAGGATTTACACCTGGTTTAAGTCCTCATGCCCAAGTCATGTGCAGAATTCAGCACCACATGCTATTCTAAAAACAGCCCTTATCCCAGAGTGCTGTTTACTGAATCCAGCCCTATAAAATTTAGGAGCACATTTTATAGAACATGGCACAGGGCAGATCCGTATCTAAACCCAAATGAGTGCCAATTGACACCAATTATTGATTGTTAGTGGCTCATTAAGTAATCAGTTTATGTGGAAATTTGGGATCTGTGCCCAACTGTGTGCACTCAGTTTTGGACAACCTGTATATATAGAGTTACCAGAGGTCCAGGAAAACCCAAACATGTCCTCTTTTTAAAGGACTATACAGGTGCCTGGATGGACTTTCCAAAACCTGGCAGTTTGTCAAGTTTTGGAAAGTCCTGATGAGCTCCGGCTGCATCTGGGGGGCTTCTGAGCATTCGCAGATGACATCACACACATCCGCACATGCTCCAGGCCCTCCAGAACGCTGCTGGAGCTTGTCGGGGAAGAAGAGGAGAGGCTGTGTGGTGGAGGGGCTGGGGAAGAAAGGGGTGGGAATGGAGGTGGAATGGCTGGGGTGGAATGGGGCAGGGCTAGAGGCAGAACAGGGCGGAGCCATGTGTCCAGGGTTTTGCGGCCCAAAATATGTATATATAGAATCCAGGAGTTAGTGCTTCCATACTAACTGTGAGTTAACTGCAGTGTTTGCGTGCAACTGAATAGGCAACATGCTGGGGGCAACCCACACATTGGCATGTAAATTTTGCTTTTAGTGCTTGTTACTTTTGAGAGCTAAACCATGTTAACAGTATATTACTAGGACCCCAAATGTACTACCACCACTAAAGCTCATTATTAGTAAATAAGTTCCATGGTATAAAACAGGGCCAAATAATGCTTGCAAACAAATACATGTTAATGGGCAATAACATGGCAGTGGCTTTTAGTAAATCTCATCTCTAATGAGCTGATTTGCATGATTTTGCATCACAGCTGCTCATCAGTTATACTTTGAATATAATTTTCCATGCCAAAGTATAGGCGAACGTGGAAAATTTAGCAAATATTCCCCCTGCTTTAAAAAGCCACGCTAGCATTTTTAGTGCCAGCTGCCACAGTAACAACTTCAGCGCTCATGGAATTCCTATGAGTGTCCGAGCTATTACTGCCGCGGCTGAAGCTAAAAACGCTAGCACGGCTTTGTGAAGGAGGGGAATGGTGAGCAAAAATGCTAAATAGTGCATGCTGTCAAAAATAATGCACACTAGTTCATGTTTTAGCTCATAAAATACCATTTGGGGAGTTTTCTGTGATTTAGTACATGAGCCTGAAAAAGAAATGGTATATCTAAAACCAATATGGGTGATAAAAATAATGAAAGAAGATATTTTAGAAAAAAATAATAAAATACTATTGGTATACTTTCTGTACCGGTTGTGTCTTTAAATTTGATTCAGAATATGAATTTTCCAGGACACGTTAGCGGTTTAACGCACGTAATAGCGTGCTAAACCGCCAGACGCGCTAGGCGCTACCGCCTCCTCTTGAGCAGGCGGTAGTTTTATGGCTAGCGCGGGGGTTAGCGTGTGATGAAAAGTTGCACGTGTTAAACCTGCTAGCGCGGCTTCGTAAAAGAAGCCCTAAGTTGGCTTTTGGAAGACCTTTTCATGTATGTATTTACTGATGATCATGTCAGTCCCTTGCACTAGGTGTTCATTGTACCTCCTCTTCTTGCAGTCCATGGCCTTATACTATCTTCCAGCGTGGCTTTGACTTGGTCCTGGGAGAGCAGCCATCAGATAAAATATTCAGGTAAGGACATTTTGGGTCTGAATGGCCTTCCTTCCATTGCAAATCACTCAAGCACAAGAACTAGGGGAAATCCAAGGAACTATCACTTCTGGGAATTTTCACGTTTCAATTTATTTGATATATCGCAAATACAACCAGTGGCGTACCAAGGGGGGGGCAGGAGGGGCGGTCCGCCCCAAGTGCCAGCCCTGAGGGGGTGCTCCCGGCCTTGCCGTTCAGTCCCCCCACCCCCGAAGGACCACTCGCCCCACTGACCTTCCTGTGCCACCTACGAAGCAGCCCGCAGCAGGATCGCGACGTCAGCGATCCCTGAGCTGCTTGGGCACTGCTTCCTGCGCCGCGGTCCCGCCCCTCCTCTGATGTCAGAGGAGGGGCGGGACCGCGGCGCAGGAAGCAGCGCCTAAGTGGCGCAGGGATCGCTGACGTCGCGATTCTGCTGCGGCTGCTTCATAGGTGGTGCGGGGAGGCCAGGGGAGCGAGCGGTCCTTCGGGGTGGGTCGGAGCATCAGGTCTTCAGGGTGGGGCAAGCGGGCAGGCAGGCAGACTTTCAAGGGGGAGGGGGGTGACAGGCAGGCAGGCAGGCCTTCAAGGGGGGACAGGCCTTCAAGGGGGGGGACAGATAGGCCTTCAAGGGGGGAGGCAGGCCTTCAAGGGGGGGACAGGCCTTCAAGGGGGGGGACAGGCCTTCGGGGAGTGTGCAGACCTTCAAGGGGTGCAGGCCTTCAAGGGGGAGGGACAGGCCTTCAAGGGGGGGGACAGGCCTTCGGGGGGGTGTGCAGGCCTTCGGGGGGGATTCAGGCCTTCATGGGGGGTGCAGTCCTTCAAAGGGGGGGACAGGCCTTCAAGGGGGGGACAGGCAGGCAGGCCTTCAAGAGTGGGACAGGCCTACAAGGGGGGGGACAGGCCTTCAAGGGGGGGACAGGCCTTCGGGGGGGGTGCAGACCTTCAAGGGGGTGCAGGCCTTCAAGGGGGGGACAAGCAGGTAGGCCTTCAAGGGGGGGACAGGCCTACAAGGGGGGGACAGGCTTTCAAGGGGGGCAGGCCTACAAGGGGGTGGGACAGGCCTTCAAGGGGGGACAAGCAGACCTTTAAGGGGGGGACAGGCCTTTGGGGGGAACCCTGGTTTAGAAGTACACGGAGAGAAGGGGGTGTTCAAAGAGATGTGCATATGCCAAACTTTGGGGGGGGGGGAAGAAATAATGGGTCTGAAAATAGAGGAGAGGGGGAGAGATGATGGACCATGGGATTTAGGGAGGGAAGGAACAGAAAGGGAGAGAAATTGGACACAAGGGATGGTGTGGAGGAGGGATAGAGATACTGGATAGGAGGGTAATTGGGAAAAGAAAGGGAGAGATGGTGGACTCTGGGGTGGTGGGGAAGGAGGGAGAGATGCCGGATGAAAGGGTAGTTAAGAAAAGGTGGATCTGTGGAGGGAGATGAAAAAAAGGAAAGATACCAGACTTCCTGGGGAGGAAAGGGAAATGGAAAGGGAGGACAGAGTTGGCAGATGGATGGTTAGCATGCAGAACGAAGAAAGAAGGAGACCCTGGCAAGCAAGTTATCAGAAGAAAACCAGAGCCTTGGACCAACAAGATTTGAAATATAACCAGACAACAAAAGGTAGAAAAATTAATTTTATTTTCTGTTTTGTGATTATAATATGTCAGATTTGAAATGTGTATCCTGACAGAGCTGGTGTTGGACTGCAAACGTGAGCTAGGATTTAACAGAGAGAGGAAAAGTCCTTTTTGTTTCTTTATTTTATTTACACCACAGCGCCAGTGTGGTTAGGAGAAGCCAAAGGGGGTGAAAAAGCTATAAAACCCACCAGGAGTTTTGAAAAAAATCACCCAACTGGGCAGGAAAATCGAATTGAAAAACCAATTCAATAGGCTGAATCGAATCGAAATTTTTTTTTCCTGAATCTGGCAGCATTAGTTTGCGCTACTGTCTTAGACTTTAGGACCTGGGATTGGGGAGAGATGGCATCCTCAGTACTTTATAATGCAAGTGAAACGAGGATTTGGTCAGACTTTTGAAGGGTCTGCAGAAAAAAAATATTGTATAGGCCGGGGACATGAGACAGCAGGAAATGGGAACTTTTCTTCCTTCTATTTTTGTGAATGGAAAGGCTGAGGATGTCAGAGATTTCAGTTAAAATATGTGCTTTATAAGAAAATATAATAATGTGTTTTATAAAGTTTATAGCATAGCTGGCCTACCCAGTGAGGTGTTCCTAGTGGTGGTGGTGGCAGCATGTCAATGTGTTGAGAGGAAGAGGTGGTCTGGGAAATTCTGCTGAGCAAACTCCGGGCCCATTTCCACCCCCCAGTTAGTCCACTCCACTCAACTGGTTCACACACTGAGTGGGTCTTTGGGTGTTGTTTTGGGATCGCTTCCAGTGGTTTATCAGTATCTCCTTCTGGTCCAAGGAAGGAAACTTTGTTATCCTTAGCAGTGACCTACAGAATATGTTTGTAACAGCGCTGCTTGTGTGGCATTAGGCTATGTAGTGATCGAAAGAAAAAAAACAGACCTTTGCACATTTTTGCATTATATGGTGGGTGTATAAGGAGATTCACATTTCCTGCACAGCTAAGTCCATGTGAAGTTACCTTGTGCTGTATTTGACATCTAGCAAGGTCTCTGTTTGAAAGGAAAGATCTAAACTTAAAAATGAAGTGGCCAGAAGTTATGGTAAAAGCAGATAGTGTAGCTGGTTTTAAGAAAGATTTGGACAAATTCCTGGAGGAAAAGTCCATAATCTGTTATTAAGACATGGGGGAAGTGTCTGCTTGCCCTGGATCGGTAGCATGGAATGTTGCTACTCTTTGGGTTTTGACCAGGTATTAGTGTCCTGGATTGGCTACCATGAGAATGGGCTACTGGGCATGATGGACCATTGGTCTGACCCAGTTAGGCTATTCTTATGTTATGTTCTCATCTGTAGGGGCCTTTGTTTTCACTTCTTATTTTAATGTATTTTTTTTCTGGGAACTTATCAGTGTTTTTTATAATGGGAACAAAAATGGAAGAGAATTAATGTGTGTGGGATGAGGGGGTAACTAATTTCTTCAGCTAAATAATTCAATCCACCTCAAACAGACATAGGAGAACTCACGCACCATTCACACACCCTCCAACCAAAAACGTCAAAAGAAAAAAAACTGATCGACAACCTCCTAGCCATTCGAGCTGCAACACTCGACCCCCAACTGTACAACCAATTGACATCGACCACAGACCGCAAAACCTTCAAAAAGAAATAAAAACCCTTCTATTCAAAAAACACATAAAACCGAACTAACACAATCAGAACTGTCCCAAGCATCACCTGCAACTACTCCATATGTACTTCTGATGTCATGACAATTCAGACATAATTTATGTTATGTTATGTTTGGAATATAAGAAAATTTTCACTGCCTGTTTCTATTCTGACCATTTATTCCGTTTCATGGTCATTACAAAAAATATTTTTTTACATGGGGGGGGGGGTGTCAAAAAATGATGGGCCCCGGGTGCCACATACCCTAGGTACACCACTGAATACAACCACAGTTAGTCTAAGCGGTTTACAATAATAATGTTTTAAAAACAAAAATTAAAAAGACATAACAAGGGAGGCATTAAACAAAAACAAAAATACAACCAACATACAAACAAAAATGGGTTCAAGGGGAATAAAGAAAGGGGAGGTTACAAATAAAAGCAAAAAGGTTGGGGAAGGGAGGGAGTGGAACAAAAGGGAAGGGAAGTCACAGTGAAATTCTGCCCAAACAATCAACGATATAAGCTAAGAAGTCAAGAAGAAAGGGTGATCCATAGCATGAGTAAAGTAAGGAAAAAGGTCAAGAGCGGAAAGCCAATGACTTAAATTGCACCTTAAAAGTCACAAAAGAACTTGTGCTTGAGGGAAAATAGAGCCTTATCATTATTATTGGTGTGTTTTGGAAAGTATAAACAAAGTTCCAGTTCAACAGGTGTAAAGGTCCTGAACTGTTAGGTTGCCATCTGCAAACTGCATTTTTTTGCTGATGGCATCAGTCGTTTTCTTCAGCTCCGCCTCTTTCTTCAGTGGGCTGTAGTGTAATGCCTCCATTTTCCCTTCTACAAGCGTGTTCAGAAGACATCTGATCTGCTCTGACTTCTTGTTTTATTTTTCAGGTTTTTTTGCTCCCAGATCTCGAGGCTTTTGGTGCTACAGAGGTTCCCAGTGCTACTGGGACAGCTCTGACTGTGACAAGACACAGA
The DNA here is from genome assembly GCF_902459505.1 of Geotrypetes seraphini. Taxonomy (NCBI): domain Eukaryota; kingdom Metazoa; phylum Chordata; class Amphibia; order Gymnophiona; family Dermophiidae; genus Geotrypetes; species Geotrypetes seraphini. Next base: position 86,915,378 of record NC_047095.1, read on the forward strand.
CTCTCGGTGCATTAGTCTGTAGCTAGCAGGCTTCTCAGTTCTCAGGGTACTAGCCTAGCCAGTCTGCTCTAATAGTTAAGGTCACTTGGGAACCATTTTCTTTATAGCAAAGTTCACCCTGGATTTTGTCTGAGACTTGAGCGCAGGCTATGTGGCCCTGAGTCAGTCCTGAGGCCTGGGGTGGGAGCCGGCTATGTGGTTTTCTACCCCCTTTGACATGCGAGGAACTGTGGCAGTGGAGGTCTCAGCTAGAGAATGACACGGGGACAAATTTTTCCCCATCCCATTGTTCAGTGCCAAATAATTTTGCCTGAATAGCAAAATATAAACTGTTTCTGTGGTTTTCTCCTCAACATTTAACTACCGCGCAATGCGTAGCGGTGGCGAAAAGGACAAACAGAATGCTAGGAATGATTAAGAAGGGGATCACGAACAGATTGCTGTACCGGACATTGGAGTACTGCGTCCAGCACTGGTCACCATACATTAAGAAGGACACGGTACTACTCGAAAGGGTCCAGAGAAGAGCGACTAAAATGGTTAAGGGGCTGGAGAAGTTGCTGTACAGTGAGAGATTGGAGAAACTGGGCCTCTTCTCCCTTGAAAAGAGGAGACTGAGAGGGGACATTATAGAAACATTCAAAATACTGAAGGAAATAGACTTAGTAGATAAAGACAGATTGTTCACCCTCTCCAAGGTAGGGAGAACGAGAGGGTACTCTCTAAAGTTGAAACGTAAGGAAGTTCTTCTTCACCCAGAGAGTGGTAGACAACTGGAATGCTCTGTTATAGGGGAAAATACCCTCCAGGGATTCAAGACAAAGCTGGACAAGTTCCTGCTAAACTGAAATGTACGCAGGTGAGGCTGGACTCATTTAGAGCACTGGTCTTTGACCTGGGGGCCGCTGCAAGAGCGGACTGCTGGGCACAATGGACTACTGGTCTGACAAAGCAGTCTTGTACACGGTGCAGGCAAATTTTATTTTGACAAATAAATCTTAACTAAAAACCTTTTACCAGACAGGGGACCCAACACGGTCCGTGTTTCGGACAACCTTCATCAGGGGTCCATGGTAATAAAGGTAAAAAGAAATATATCACAAAAAGAAGCCTGGAAAAATAGCGTTTGGTAGCACACCAGTGAATCTCTGAAATGCACTACAAGTTCTACTACTGTGACGAACTTGTAGTGCATTTCAGAGATTCACTGGTGTGCTACCAAACGCTATTTTTCCAGGCTTCTTTTTGTGATATATTTCTTTTTACCTTTATTACCATGGACCCCTGATGAAGGTTGTCCGAAACACGGACCGTGTTGGGTCCCCTGTCTGGTAAAAGGTTTTTAGTTAAGATTTATTTGTCAAAATAAAATTTGCCTGCACCGTGTACAAGTCTGCAGTTTTGGTTTGTTTGCTCTGGTCTGTTTTTTCACTGCAGACGAAGTTGGACCTTTGGTTCTTTTGTTGTTTTGTTGCCTGACAAAGCAGTGGCAATTCTTATGTTTTTAAGAGCTTTGTAAATGGTTCATGTCAAAGAAACTCTTACAAAGGTCACGCTGGACTATGTTTTGTCAACGAGGGGTTCTTGGGTTCATATTATATGTAATAATTGATGAAGGCTTTTGCTTCTCTGTGTCTCTGGTTAAACTCTTCTGAAAAAAATCCCTGAAGTAGGTTGGTATCCGCACTTTGGCTACTCCTTGACTTACTCTGCACAGCAGACAGAATGCTGACCCTAGACCAGGGGTAGGCAATTCCAGTCCTCGAGAGCCAGAGCCAGGTCAGGTTTTCAGGATATCCACAATAAATCTGCATGAGATAGATTTGCATCTCAAGGAGGCAAGTGCATGCAAATCCATCTCATACATATTCATTGTGGATATCCTGAAAACCTGACCTGGCTCCGGCTCTCGAGGACCGGAATTGCCTACCCCTGCAATACTGATAATGACAAGTGACTGATTACACTGCTCAGTTTCTACCGCCCTCTTATCCAAAGTCTGACACAGGTGTCTCGGTTGGTTTTCATTTTCTTCGAACTCAGTAGGAAGTGGTGTGTTTCAGTGAACATTCAGTAAAGCGCACTCTCTCTATTGCATAACATGTTTACCCTGTTCTCCAAAATGTTATCAATGCTTCCTACAGAGTGTTAGAAGCATTTATAGAGGGCGCAAAGATGTGTCTGATGCTAAACGATAAATCACACATGCATTTTATTATTCAGGATTTTTGCAAAGTTGTTGATCTGATTTTCTTTCCCCTGCTTACCAGACTGGAAATTAAAGGCTTGCAAGAACAGTGTGCTAAGCGATGAGCAATTAACTAAAACCAAACTGGGGATAATGTTAGGAGTATTAGAAAAAGTATTAGACTTCATTCAGTCTCTCCCCGTCTCTGGTAGGTCAAAGTGGGAGAATGCAGATGCCTGTCTTGTTAATTGAGAACGGACAGCTCTGAAAATACCCACGTATCTTAAAAAAAACTCGAACAGACACATATGAAGTCAGATTTATGAAAAACCTAGACTCACACTGGCTACCGATAAAACTCGAATCCAATTCAAATTCTACTGTCTCTTATTTAAAGCAACAAACGGAACTGCACCCACCTATTTCAACAACCGGCTAAATCATAACAGCATATCCAGACCAAGAAGAACCCAGACCCTATTCTCCTACCCACCAATTAAGGGAACTCAGCGCAAAAAAATGTACGATGGCCTCCTGGCGACGCAGGCAGCGAAGCTGGACCCCTCCATCCTCAACCTGCTGACAACTACAAGTGACTTTAAATCATTCCGAAAAGAAATCAAAACTCTGCTTTTCAAAAAAACTATAAAACCTTCTTATTCCCCCCCTCGCTTCCTCTGTCCTCCACACAAACTACCAGCTAACCTCCCCCTTCTACTTTATCCCCCCTCTGACCCTATCAAGAAACCAACCCTAAACCTCTTCTTCCCTTCTAGTGATCCTAAACGTCCCCCTTTCCTTCTATTCAACACCCTTAATCTGTAATTCCCTTGCATCCACTATATAAGCGTTCCCTGCATCTACTGTGTAATCATCCCCTAAATGGCAACTTCTTGGCAATGTCCAGCTATCTTATACTGTAAATTGTAACTTCCTGGAAATGTCCAGCTACCTTATACTGTTATTTCTAACTTCCTGGAAATGTCCAGCTATCTTACACTGTAATCCGCTTAGAACTGCAAGGTACAGGTGGAATAGAAGTCACTAATGTAATGTAATGTAATGATTTATCATGGGTTTTCTCCCCTTCTTTTCTTGACAGAATATTATTGGTAAATCAGGTCCATAGTGTTTTTAAAGGAAAACTATAACAGCTAATGTTATTTCTTGGCTGAATATATCACCTTGTAACATTTTTAGAAGAAGGAATACATGGTAAATGCCTCACTCTCCATTAGTCCTAGCTTTGTGTTTCTCCTGATAGGTTCACCTATACCCTGGGGGAAGGGATGTGGCTGCCTCTGAGTAAGAGCTTTGTGATCCCCCCAGCTGAACTGGCAATCAACCCTTCAGCCAAGTGCAAGACAGACATGACAGTGATGGAGGATGCTGTAGAGGTCAGGTGAGTACTAAAACATAGAAACAGAGAAAATAACTGCAGATGAAGACCATGTGGCCTATCTAGAAGACCTACTCATCCATACCATCTACTATCCTTTCCTCTTCCATACAGGTCCTACTTGCTTGTTCCCATGGCAACCTCGCAAGACTGCCAGCAGTCTCTAAAGGTTATCGTGGAAACTCACAGCAGCCATTTTTAGTAAAGAGACTACTCATCGCTGGACCTCCAGGGTTTGCAAGGAAGGCCCAGGGAGAGATCTGCAGTGGGTCCAGGATGGGGAGGGATTCAGAGCAGGCTGGGACAGGACATGACACCTCACTTCGGGAAAGGGAGAGATCACTCCTGACCCAGCTCACCACTAGACCACCAGGGCTGTAAAGTAGCATGGGAAGAAGCGTGCGGTGGTTCCAGGCTGGGTGGGACTCAAATATAAACTGAGACCCCCATATTTGGACCCAAAAATTTGAGTATGTATAATACTCATGCAACTCTCAAAATACTATAACATTTGTGCGAATCTCTGGTAATTATGCAAGAGAACTTACATCAGCTCTATGACTGCTTACTACTAGCTTTACTGTCCCCTCTGACATTTGTTTAATTTAATATTGTGAACTGCCTTGATGTAGTTTTGCTAGTGGCAGTATATAAAATGAATATGTAGGTAAAATAATTAGAAAGCAAATTAAGAGGGTCTCACATGTAGGACAAAAATAAGTCCTGCTACAGCTGGCATCATTTTGAATTAGCTTCCTTTGAGGAGTTTGTAGTTCACAAGTACTTGTGTACCCATGAGCAATGCAGAAGCAAATTTTCAGAGGGAATCTAGTCATTAGGAGTAGATACTTGTTAGTATGCATTGGATTTATTAGTAGGGTTACTAGATTTCCTCTTTAAAAAAAAAAAAAAGAGGCCACCTGGCCCTGCCCCATTCCTCCCTCAGCTCCGCCCCAACACAAACCTTGTGTCTCGTTCCCCAAGCTCAGGGCCACATCTGGAGGACCTCCATGTCAATGTGATGACATCTGCCCCGATGCCAACGTGATGACAGCTGCCCTGAGCTCGGGGCCTTCTAAAACCTAGACAAACTGCTGGGTTTTGGAAATCCTTCCAGGCACCCAGACAGTCCTATATACATGTCCGGGTTTTTCTGGATGTCTGGTAAACCTATTCATTAGCAAACCTTAAAAATATTTTATGGTGAGGGCAGGGCAGGAGCAACTGGTAATCAAGGTGAAGGTAGGTCTGGAGGGAAGCGTATTGTGTCTTGCAGGAAGGTGATTTTTAGCTATTCTAATCATGGTGGATTTTATGGCTAGGGCTAGGGCTATCAGGAAAGGCTTTTGTTGAGGTTGAGTGATACATGGGGCAGGATTCATTAGGAAGGAACTGGTTTGTAGGGATTTGTTTTGGGGGTGTACCTTGCAAAATAGCTTTTCCCAAGAGATCTCAAAGAGCATTTCCATGTACATTATCTTGCTGAAGCCCTCTTGGAAAGTTACGAGAGGCCATTGAAAAGTTCTCAGCCCACACAACAAAGATGGGGCAGTCTCCATTGAGGGCTATACACTTAGTCCAGTGATTTTTCCACTTTTTCTGTTCTGCTGGAGAAATATGAAATGAAAAAAGTGGAAAATTACTGGAATAAGTAGCCTTTGATGGAGACTGCCCCAGATTTGTTAGTTGGGCTGAGAACTTTTCAGCAACTCCTCATAGTTCAGCAGATGTAGCCAACTTTCCTCAGCTAATCACAGCATGCAAGGTTAAGTTGTGATCTGCCATAAAATTTTGTAATATTACTGAACTGGTTTGAATGCCTTTGCATGTAATGTAGCTCATTAAAATTTCCTCATATTCAGCCAATTTTTTTTTTTTGCATTTTTAGGAACACTTGCACCACGCTTTACTTATAACATGAGCTAACATGCTTTTAATGTTCATTAAGCACCAAATTTGGCATTCAACATGAAACATCCCTCTACCCTTAAGGGGAGTGTTTACTGAATAATTGGAGGGAGAAGAGATCTCTTCTCAAAGTGAGTTTTAAAAGTGAATTTATTCTTTGTCTGAGGTGAAGTGAGAGAATAAGAGAGGTTTCTAACTGTCATTTTTGCCTTGGCAGCAGTGCTCAGGGATGTATTTTTTGCTCTAAATAACTACATGAACAGGCTACACCCCCCCTCAGCTCTTCTTCCATCTCTAGAGAAGGCCAAGGAAAAGTACCAGACACAAAGTGTAGTTTAAACATTCAAGGCCTTGGGAGCTCTTGGTGTCCTACTAACTGATAGGGAACCAACCAGATCTCTGCTGCTCAGTATTCTGTCATGAGCAGCTCTAAGCCTCAGGCCACCTTTTCCCCTTTGCATCCAGTCATTACAATGATGCTAACGGAGCACTCCAGAGGGTCCCTTGCATGTTGCCAGGACTATGACAAAGTTGAATCCACTGGCTCCTAATTTCCAACAGCTGTTTTTCCTGCCTAAGGTGAATTCATTGGTAGCACAGGTTACCAAATGTACTACTCTGCCTAATGAAGGTGGAGTGATTTTAAAGGATGTACAAGACCTCAGGGTATGTTTAGTCCTCAAAAGACAGTTTGAAGCCTTGGATTTGGGATGGAAGCTGGTGATAGCGGCTTTTATTGTTGCATACACCTGCTATACTAGATTGCATCAAGCTCCATCAGTGGAGGAGGATGCCTACCCCTAGTTGCTAATTTCAGGGCTGGATTGTGTAGCAGATGCTCTCTATGATGTGTTCAGAGTCATGAGTGAGGTCTCTGCTTATTCAGTCTCCACCCATAGAATGCTCTGGATTAGGCAATGGGTGGGAGATTCTGCTTCCAAGGCTACTTTGAGTAGTTCCGCCCAAGGAGATTTGTAGGGCAACTACATGGTCCACCCTCCATACTCTTGCAAAATTTTATAGAGTGGATGTAGTGAACATAGATTTGGGGCCCTTGATGCTAGCAGCAGGTTTATCTGCCACGCCCTAGACTCAGGGGACTGCTTTGATACATCCCACTGGTTCAAGACTCATATTCCTTTTGCACTAGAAAGGAAGATTAGATTCTTACATAAATAATCTTCTTTCTAGTAGAAAGGCATATGAATCTTGAAGGCCTGCCATGTCAGATTTCAATTAGCTTGCTTACTATCTCAGATATGTCCCTTATATACTGAAATATAAGTCGATTCAAGTATAAGATGAGGTACCCTTTTTCCACCCCACAAAAGGAGGAAAAAAAGTTGACTCGAATATAAAGGCAGGGGGGGGCGGTGTTAATATTCATATGCCCTGCCCACCCTCCCTCATTCCCTTTTCTGCCAGGCTCTGCATTCAGCCCCCTCTCTCCCTGCCAGATTCTGCACCCTGTCCCCCTCCTTTCCTAGCACTAAAAACTGGTACTACAATAATATAGTCCCCCAAAAAACTGAACCTACAAGGTATGAACAAAATGCACCACCAGCTGTTCCTTAAATAAGGAGAAAATATATGTATAAAAATTCAAAAAATCAACCAAGAGGCACTATTCAGTACGGGCCTGTGTAAACCCTCGTGATGACCAATGGCCCTGGGCAGGTATTTATTAAGTGACAAGCACTTTAGATCAAAATCTAAATAAATCCTGCCCCGTACATCATCGTGCCATTTATGGAGTGTAATAAATAAGCTGGTAGAACAATCAAGTGCATGAACATTACCGGGGAGGTACCAGAAGGGGAAAATATAAAGTGTGAAGGTGATTAAAGAAAAAGCCCTTCCGAAAGAACACTCTCAAAAATAAAAATAAATATGAAAGGGAAACTGAAAACCAGGGTTGTGAATCAACCAAAAAATCCCCCACATCTTTGACTCTTGCTCCGAGCAGGCAAGTGACGAGTCTATCCTCTCTTCCTCCTGCGGTGTAGCTGTCCCCCAAATTACACAAGATCCACACAAAAATCCAGGATGAAAATCTAAATGATGAAAATGAAAAAAATAAACTACATAATAAAGCTAAATGTCCCCCCCAAAAACCCAGATATATTTAAGTGTCCACAATCAAATATGCAAAGTCCGTGAGAGAACAAAAAACTAATACTCTAAAAGTTAATGCAGCGTGATTGTGCCGCAGCCCGTGGGTGTCCTGAACCTCTTATTGGGTTCTGGGTCTTTGGACTACCATTTATTCAACAATTTTGGTGATTTTTTCTCCCTCCTGATGAGGATATTGAAACAGGACCTGTCGAATGGAGACATAGTACGGACTAGTAACTGCAGTTGAACTTCATTGGACTAGGAACCGCCATTGACTAACTATTCCAGTTGTTTGAGCTAAGTACTTTTATTCACTCATTCAATTGTGTGGGGTAGTTTGTTTTATTACAGACCCTTGAATGGAGTTTAGGGTTACTCCAGCTGGTGGTGTTAGTGACTTTTAGAGTGTTAGTTTTTTGTTCTCTCACGGACTTTGCATATTTGATTGTGGACACTTAAATATATCTGGTTTTTTGGGGGGGGACATTTAGCTTTATTATGTAGTTTATTTTTTTCATTTTCATCATTTAGATTTTCATCCTGGATTTTTGTGTGGATCTTGTGTAATTTGGGGGACAGCCACACCGCAGGAGGAAGAGAGGATAGACTCGTCACTTGCCTGCCCGGAGCAAGCATGAAAGATGTGGCCAATAGGATCACCAGAATAATTGACAACACAGGAGGAGAGGACACTGCTGTGCTCATCCACGTGGGAACCAACAATGTGAGCGGACGGAAGTATGACAGAGAAGAAATGAAGGGCCAGCTCCGCTCACTCGGAAGAAAACTGAAAGTCAGGGAGGTGAAGGTGGCCTTCTCCGAGATCCTCCCGGTACCAAGAGCGGATGAGAAGAGGCAAGAGGAACTGCGAGCAATCAACGCCTGGATGAGAAGATGGTGCGAAGAAGAAGACTTTGACTTCGTGCGCAACTGGACGGCGTTTTGGGGAAGAAACAAGTACTACAGAAGAGATGGATTACACCTCACCAAGGAAGGAGCAAGAGTATTGGCAGGCAACATGAAGAGGGCCATTGAGAAGGCTTTAAACTAAAGGTCAGGTGAAAGCCAACAGTTGACCTCCAGTTGATGGCCTGGGCGACGAAATGCCCGGAAGAAGGAACTACGGACAACTACTTGGACATAGGGGGAGAAGAGCACAAAACAAATGAGGGAGACAACATAGGAGCACAGACAGATACCATGAAAGACACAGTAGGGGCTGCAAAGCTTAGAAAGCCCAAGAAGGGATCACAAAGGGAACTTAAATGTATGTACATGAATGCTAGGAGCTTGAGAAACAAAATGGGAGAGTTAGAGACAATAGCAAGATGAGAAATCATTGGCATAACAGAAACATGGTGGAATGATGAAAATGAATGGGATACAGTACTGCAGGGATACAAGCTATACAGAAGGGACAGAACAGGGCAGAAAGGAGGAGGTATTGCCCTATATGTTCAAGAAGGAATAGAATCTGTTAGAGAGATGAAGACAGAGGGGAAAGAGAAGCTGGAGTCCCTCTGGATTAAGATTCCTAGACACAATGGTACTGACACAAAAATTGGCCTTTATTATCGACCCCCAGGACAGACGGAGGAGACAGACTCGGAAATGATAGAGGAAATCAAACAAGGATGTAAGACAGGCAATGTAATGATCATGGAAGACTTTCCGGGGATAGACTGGAACCTGGGAACCTCAAACTGCGGTAAAGAAACAAAGTTCCTAGAAATGGTAGGGGACTGCTTCCTAGAACAACTGGTGGGAGAGCCGACAAGAGGGAATTCCACCTTGGACTTGGTCCTAAATGGCATTACTGGTCAGACTAAAGATGTAGAAGTCACGGTCCCGCTAGGGACGAGCAATCACAATATGATCAACTTTAAACTTGACATCGGGAATGGGAAATGTATAAAAACCTTAACCACGACCCTCAACTTTAAAAAAGGAAGATATGATAGCATGAGAGCCATGGTAAAAAAATGGCTCAAGAAAAGGATATACACAATTAAAACGGTAGATCAGGCATGGTTCCTATTGATAAATACTATCACAGAAGCACAAAATCTCTACATTCCGCAGATATCCAAAGGACGGAAAAATAAAAGCAAAGAAGAACCAGCTTGGCTTACTAATGAGGTGAAGGATGCCGTAAGAGATAAGAAGAACTCCTTTAAAAAATGGAAACGCGAAAGAACAACCGAAGCTTGCAGATGACACGAAGCTATGCCGGGCAATCACATCGCAGAAGGATAGCGAGGAACTCCAGAGCGACTTGTGTCAGTTAGAGAAATGGCAGATGAAGTTTAATGTGGAAAAATGCAATGTAATGCATTTGGACAGAAAGAACAAGGAGCACAAGTATAAAATGTCAGGTCCTCTTTGCGTTGGCTCATTGTCAGGAATTGAACATTGACTCGCTGTTTGTTAGTCTGGACGCCTCTAAAGCATTCGATAGTGTTAACTGGTCCTTTTTGTTTCCTACCCTTGAACATGTGGGGCTGGGGGGGGGGGGTTTACCTTAGCGCAATCCGTTCTTTATATTCTAATCCAAGGGCGTCTCTCTTGGTTAATGGTACTCGTACGGATTCCTTTCCTATCTTCCGAGGTACCAGACAGGGCTGCCCTCTCTCTCCTCTGCTTTTTCTGCTATTTTTAGAACCTTTACTTTGTACTTTACGTCATACTGAGGAGGTGCGGGGCCTTCGGGTCGCGGGTGAATCCTTGAAGTCGCTGGCCTATGCGGATGATATGTTTTTAATCCTGACCAGTCCCGAGGTTTCTCTGCCCCTTGCCTTGGATCTGATTTCTGAATTTGGGTTTCATTCTGGTCTTTCCCTGAATCTTGACAAATCTTTGGCTTTGCCTTCTTGTCCAGTGGTTCGTACTTCTTGGCGGGGGTTCCTTCCCTTTGAGGTGGGCGGACTCTGAGCTTCGTTATCTAGGGGTCCGCATTCCTATGGATCTCGCTCGCCTCTACTCCTTCAATGTTGGCTCTCTTTTTTCTACTTTTGGGTCACGGCTGCAGTTGTGGCGGGGTCTTCCCCTTTCTTTGTTGGGCCCAGTGAGTCTTTATAATATGCTTGTTCTACCGCAGTGGTTGTATGTTTTTCAAGTTCTTCCCCTTTATCTGTCTCCCCATGATGAAAAGAGGCTTGAGCGCCTAGTGCAACGGTTCCTCTGGATGGGTAAGTGGGCTCGCCTTCCCTATCGGAGGGCAGCCTCCCCTTGGTATAAGGGTGGTTTGGGGTTGTTAAATCTTCGTTTCTTAACGATTGCTTGTGGCATGCGCCACATTAATGATCTTTTTAGTGGCACCTCCACGTTTACTAACAGCGCCTTGGAACTTCCTTGCTTTACTTCTACCCACTTTAGTGCGATTCTACACTCTCCTTTGCTTTCTAAATGGGAATCTGCGCCCAGTGCTTTGTTGCAATGCTCCCTTCGTTGGGCCTGGCACTGGGTTTGTAGATTTCATTCCCTTAGGCCTCTGGTCTTTCCCTTTTTACCTTTACGTTATAATGCCAGCTTTCCCCCTGGGGTGGACAATACTGCTTTTGTGCGTTGGGAAGCAAAGGGGATTCGTTTTTTGTTGCATTTGGTTGATGATGAGGGTCTGATTAAACCCTTTCACTTGCTCTGTGAGGAATTTACTCTACCTCGTACAGATGTCTATGCTTACCTTCAGATTCGCCATTACACTTCCTCTTTGTCACGTACTCACCTTTCGGCCTCCTGTCGGGAACTACTAATGGAGGCTTTCACATTTGGTTCCCAACAGCCTGTCCCCTTGAAATTTCACCATAGACATCTGAAGGACGAGTCTCCTATGCTTGCTTGTCTTAAATTGAGGGATGCTTGGGTGCGAGATCTGAATTTGGAATTCTCTGATGAAATGATTTTGACTGCTATCAAAAAATTACCTTTGTACAGTAAATATGCTATTTTTTGGGAACAACACTACAAGTTGACTCTTCGCCTGTATATTTCTCCTCAGAGAGCTTTTCTGGCTGGGCTCTGCACGACTGCGAACTGCCGACGCTGTGGTGCTCCGGAAGCAGGTCTCGGCCATATGTTTTGGTCTTGTCCCTCCATTCAGATCTTTTGGGATGCTGTTTTTCTTTTTGTTGAAGACATCTGGAACATTACACTTCAGAGATCAGCCTTGGTGTTATTTGGTGCTTCCTTACATTTCCATCCCCGCCGGCCTGGAGCCTCCGTGTTCCTTCGTTGGACGGCGGTGATTGCTCTCAAATGTATTTTGCTTAAGTGGATGGAAGAAGAGGCACCTGACTATTCTCTTTGGCGTAGTCACATGATTACGTTGCTTTCTTGGGAACGGAGAGGAGTCCAGGACATTTCTTCATTGCCCAGACGGGCCTTCCAATGAATTTGGGAACCCTTTTGGACCACATTGTCTCCGGTGGCTCGTAGTCGCCTTTTGAACTGATAGCTCCCTGTAATTTTTTTTTTTCTTTGTTTCTTTGTTTTGTTTGGGATCAGTGAGAGTGGGAGGGGGGAGGGATGGGTTGTGGAGTGGGTTTGATGGATTTGGTGTACACAAATTTTGGGCTACCTGTTGATTCTTGTTGTTGTTTCGGATTGTTGTTTCCATTTGGTGCTCAATAAAATATATTTGACAATAAAATGTCAGGTGCAACTCTGGGTAAGAGCGAACAAGAAAAGGACCTGGGGGTACTAATAGATAGGACCATGAAACCGTCGGCACAATGCGTGGCAGCGGCAAAGAAAGCAAATAGAATGTTGGGCATGATAAAGAAGGGAATCACAAGTAGATCAGAGAGGGTCATAATGCTGCTTTATAGAGCAATGGTCAGACCACACTTGGAATACTGTGTCCAGCACTGGTCTTCCTACCTAAAGAAGGATATAAAACTGCTGGAGAGGGTGCAGAGGTGAACAACGAAGCTAGTTAAAGGTATGGAGAACTTGAACTACAAAGAACGACTTAAAAAACTGGGACTATACTCCCTTGAGAAGAGGAGACTGCGAGGGGATCTGATTGAGACTTTTAAAATAATAAAAGGAAACGACAAGATAGAGCAGGGAAAAAAGTTATTTACGATGTCAAATGTGACCAGGACAAGAGGTCATGGACTGAAGCTGAAGGGGGACAAGCCCAGGACAAATGCCAGGAAGTTCTGCTTCACACAGCGAGTGGTGGACACCTGGAACGCTCTCCCGGTGGAGGTTGCTGCGGAACCCACCGTTCTAGGGTTTAAGGGCAAGTTAGATGCACATCTCCTCGAAAGATGCATAGAAGGATACGGGTGACTAAGTTTTCGCCAGGTTACACCTGGCTGGGCCTCTGCATGAGTGGATCGCCGGACTTGATGGACCTAATGTCTGATCCGGGGATGGCAGTTCTTATGTTCTTAAGTCTGACTGCCGTATTTTGAATGATTCTCAGTTTAGAAAGATTTTTCTTAATACCGGCTAGGTAAACAATTTTGCAATAGTCCAGATGGCTTAATACTCTTTCACCACCTCTGCTTCTCTTTGTGACTTTCTTCTGCCGCTCATGTCTATTTTTCTGTCTTTTATTTCCTTAAGTCTATTTTTCCATTGTTGTCTGCTCTTGGCCAGTCATTTTTTTTCCCTTTCATTCAGGTTACTTCCTTCTCTTTTCTTTCATCCTTTGCTCTTTCACTCTTACCACCTCTCTTCACAGTTCTCTGTCCAGACTGTCCTTGTTCTGAGTAGACTTCCTACTGCTTGCATCCTATAGAGATGGAATATGGATTGTTAGCAGCATAAAGATAGACAAAGCCAGTTAATATTCCAGATGAGTTGCAAAGGCTATGAACTGCAGCTGGTTATCATTTCAAATTCAGTGACGTGTTGACCCAGCTACCCTTGCTCTCTATGCATAACAGGGATCATGCTGGCTTTGCGAAGCCCTCGTCACTATAGCATGTCAGCAGAGTATTCATATTTTGATTTATTATATCCAGTGACATTGCACAAGGGATTTCAAAACATTTTGACAATATGTTCTAAAGAAGTGTTTTCCATCCTTACTGATGCCACAAAGGATGCAACGTTCATTAATACAGTACAATATAATGGATTACTAGGTCTACTACATTACTAATTCGTTTAGTGCAGATTACAAAATAATTAACCCCCCCCACCCCTACCCCTTTATGAAGCTGTGTTAGCGTTTTTTATCACCGGCTGTGGTGATAAAAGCTCCGACGCTCATAGGAATTCTATGAGCATCTAAACTTTTGCCGCTGTGGTTGGCAATAAAAAAACCCCACTAACGCTGCTTCATAAAAAAGGGGTGAGGGTTAAATTAGGGAAAAGAAATAAAATCCCCAGAGGTTACAATAAAAATGTTATTCTACAAAGAAACAAATTAAGGATAATAAAAATGCTTTAAATAAAAAGTGTGTTAATAACCTTTTAAAATTAATGTAAGAAAATTCAGTTTGAATATAGTGAGGTAATGAATTTCGATACTTCACTGTCTGAAATGAAAAAGAGCCACTAAAATATTTTTGATATCAAGTACAATTTTTTGATGGAAAATTCTAAAGTAAAGCTGGCTTTATGCAGGAGCTTATTTTACGTAGGAAAAAGAGGGAGAAGAGGTTTATATGTGTATGTATATTGGTATTAGATTCCTAGTATCTGTCATGTTAGGATAAAAACTTATATCGCAAAACTTGTATTAGAACTATGGCAAATTGTAACCTGTTAACTGCATATTAATTTTAGGACCAAAAAATGCACTAGGTCTTATTTTCGGGGTATGTACATGATCATCTCTCCCTTCCTCTCCTTTACCCCAATTCTTTCTCTTTCCTTTTTCTCTGCCATATGTGCAGCATCTTTCCTCCCCTCCCATCCCTAGTGCAGCAGGACCCTTACTCAGCTTCCCTTCCCTCTCTCCCATCTTTAGTGCAGCAGAACCCTTACTCAGTCAGCTTCCCTTCCCTCTCTCCCATCTCTAGTGCAGCAGGACCCTTATCCATCTTCTATCCTTCCCTCCCTCCCATCTCTAGTGCAGCAGGACCCTTATCCAGCTTCTATCCTTCCCTCCCTCCCATCCCTAGTGCAGCAGGACCTTTACTCAGCTTCCCTTCCCTCTCTCCCATCCCTCGTGCAGCAGGACCCTTACCCAGCTTCTGTCCCTCCCTCCCATCAATAACGCAGCAGAGTGAATTCATGGGGAGACAAGGCTGAAGCAGCCTGTTTAGCGTGCTGCCGGGCCGACGCTGCTTAGGGAGGTATGTACTAGGGCTCACTCACGGTTGGCGGGGTTCTGATGGGAGGGAGGGAAGGATGGGGTTTCGACTGCACGGGAGGGTGGTGGTGGTGCTCGCTCAAGGGTTCTGCTGCACAAGGGATAGGAGGGAGTCAAGGGGAACTGCCGTCGAATCCTGGGACTAGGGCTTATTTTTGGGGTAGAGCTTATTTTCGGGGAAACACTGTAGTAGTAGAATAATGAAGTTATACCTGGCAGGCGGTGAATGTATAATTTCCTTCAAATATCAGGCCCTGTTCTACTATGTAGGGTTACACCAACTTCATTGCTGGTAAAATTAATGAAGAAATCTAAGTAAGGAATCTTGAATCCAGCAGGTTGCAGAGGCAGCATGGCTTTTACCTGCGAGATTGTAGCAGAAAACTCTAAATTGATTTCTTTGATGAATTAGAGAATTAGGTCAGGCAAATGATGATGACAAAATTGTTCTGGATAAGAAATGTTTTCTTGAAAGCAGTCACATCTCTAGCTGGCAGCTGGGATATATCCTTGAGAGTGTAGAAAGAATAGCTGGCTAGATCGGCTAGTCTGATTGGCCTTTTTCCAACTACTTTGTTACAATATTGTTCTGATAGTGTTAATTTTGCCCTATAGTTGAGGAGAGGTGTCTTGATTCAGTGAATTTATTTAACCTGGGTCTCACCTAACATGAGAAAATGATAGTTTCACACCCCTGGTTCTTTTTTGTGCTGCTGACTTCACAGCAATTACCATGGACTCGTTTTAGCGACTTACAGCACAGATGTCTGTGCTGTTCACGTTGGGTTTCTTCTCAGTGTTTGAACTTTGTTCTATTTTTAAAATGATTTTTCACCGATGTTATGATTTCTCTAAAATGCAGTTTTGTTCAAAGTACTAGGTCAAAGTAATTAAGTCAAACTAAAAAAAAAAAGAAATGCATATTTTAATACTTAAGAAAATGTGCAGTGAAGAACAAATTTTACTTAAGTGAAAGTAAAAAAGTTGTACCTAATATACCCCCCCCTCCATTTACAAAGCCATGTGGTAACTGCCCTGAAACCCACAGGGATTTAAAGGGCTTTGGTGCTTTTGCTGCGTGGCAGCCACTAACGTGACTTTGTAAAAAGGGGGAAGGGATAATACTTTTTGAGTAAAAAGCTAAAGTTCCACAACTATAATGAATGGCGCTTAAGTCAAACCAGTGCTGGCGTCTCGCAGCATACTCAAAATCTAGTGTGCCACAGCACACAGTTTGCAATACACTGTAGTAGACAAATAAGATAGTTATTGAGTTAAAGATGTTTTATTGGTGTTTATCAGTTACAAATTTAAAATCAAATGCCCTAATCATGTTTCTGTTGATCATGTTCCTACTATAGGGAAGAATTAATGACCTCGTCCTCCTTTGACAACCTAGAGGTTCTTCTGGACTCCTTTGGACCCGTCAGGGATTGTGCCAAAGACAATGGGGGCTGCAGTAAGAATTTCCGTTGCATCGCTGACCGCAAATTGGATTCCAGTGGTTGCATGGTACGTCCATTCAAACGCTCAGAACTGACATCATACCATTTCTGCCTCTGTGTGTAGCTGTTCTAGGAACAGTTTCAAAATGCCCTGGGAAAGGTAACAAGGTTCCGTCACAGGGGCTCAATACAATAAGAAAGGATGAGAGCTCCTAGGTTATAGTAAAAGTATGGAAATATATCATACTTTGTTGAAATAAGGTGGAGCCATAGAGGAGGGGGATGCTTTGTTGAGTGAAAACTTGAACATTCGTACAACAGAAGTGTGTGTTTAATGAGACAGTGTCTGTGTAGCCCAGTGGCATGGTGATCAGATTCCCCCATACATTCTTTAGACATGCTTTAAAATTCCCAACCTAAAAACTCATGAAACCCAGAGGACTCACGTCTGTGATTCTGTAGGCGGCTGAGATGCTAATATGTTCTCTGCACACTTTCTGTAAGATCACATAAGATTCCAGTTGCTCAACCCACTGATATCTTAGGCTTTCCAAATACTATAAAGAGGTTCATGGAAACCAATCTGAATCCTCCCCCACCGCCTTCTTGGAGTCTTCTATGGCTGGGATTTTGCAGACAGTAAGTAATCTTTTTTTGTAACTGCGGTGCAGGAAAGAGAAAAGGGATGAGATTTGATCTACCACCTTTCTGTGGTTACAGACAAAGCAGTTTTACATATTGTATAGAGTACGGGTTAAGTGACTTGCTCAGAATCACAAGGAACTGAACTCATTTCCCTTGGTTCTCCCATTAGGCTTACCCTCTTATTAGTTAGTTCAGGATTCTCTAGAAAAGGTTATGGGGCTGATTCTATAAAGGGCACTTAAAGTTAGGTGCCTCTTAGGCTCTTAATTGGCAAAATATCCTTAGTAGCCTCAATAATTGTTAAAAAAAAAAAAAATTAATTGAGTGATGGCAACTATCGCATAGTGGCGTTTCTATGGATGGAGTGTGATTTAGGCGCCTCTAAACTGTAGTGTGGTCGTCCCCTAAGCTACGGCAGGGACTGGCACACGTCATGATATAGGCCCGGCGTGCTTCCCCAAATGGAAGACCCTGTACTAGTGGGCTTACCCAGTATACAATAGTCAGAATGGCACAAAAACAGGTAAGCTTTCAAACAACAAAATTTATTTAGCATTCAGGCTTGGCTGAGAATCCAAAATAAACTGTGTTCTAGTGTACAACAACCAAACAAAAACAAAACAAAGTTTCTCCTGCTAGCCTGGTCTGGCCCAAAACCACAGTCCTCCACCCACAGTCTCACCAATAGAGGGTGCTGTTTTACTGTCACATTTTCAATTGTGAGGGACAGGCAAGTTCTGCAGGACTCCAGGGAACATACCTGTCCTTAGCGACTGAAAATATTCCACCCCCTAGTGGTAGCAATGCAGCTGGAGGACACCTGCTCAGCTTAGAGGGAACACTATGAATCGGGAAAACACTCTCACTCAGTTTTTATAGCAGGAAACAGGGTTCCAACCCAGGCATTGACAATTCTCCAACCTCTCAATGTAAATAGGAGAGAGATTGGTGGTTCTTCCAAATAGGCACTTTGCAGGAACCATGCAAACCCTCAATTCCCACCACAAAGATGATAGGAAAATCCAGCCCCCAATCTCTATGTCTCCCTCATCAGGAAAATAAACTTTTCAGGCAAACTTAGTTCTTAAGCCTGCTTGACTCCAGCAGTGCTTCTGCCTACAGCGGCAGCCATTTTGAAGAAAAAAAAAAAAACACATCCAAAACAAAAGATTCATCTCCCTGGAAAGTTCCAAAAAACCTCCAAAACTTTCCCTTTTTTTAAGGCCCCACAAGTTCTTAGCACCACAGTAGAAGCCACAGTCATAAACTCTCTCAGAGGCAAGGCAGTTATCCCAGCAATCCAGTAAAATACTTACTTCAAAAAAATAAAACCCTGTCAAAGGCAACCAAGCAGTTAACTCACTTCCATGTCCTCAAGAAGTATTGCTCAGGCAAGACATCCAGTTCCATGGCCTCTGGTAAAACGTCTTACACAAGTTCATTTCCTTCCTCAGGCTCCTGCATTTCAGTATCCTCAGGCTGTTGGGACTGCAGAGGCTCCTACTGCATGGGAGCTTCTCTAAGCTGCCTCTCCCACTGAGATTTCCAGGCATCTAAATCCTGCAGAGCTGAAAAGCCACGCCCAGCCCTGTGCGGGAATGGTCACTGCTCAGCCCTGACTGCCTCCCTGCCTGTTTAGCCAGCCATTCCAAAATGGATGACCTTAAAGGGGCAAAGCCCTGCTTTCCCTGGCTGTGCTTTGTGGGTAATGCAGGCAGTGTTCTAAGTAATGAGTTTGGTCTGTGCTTAGCATGGTGACTAGATTCCTGATTATGCAGCTCAGGATCACATTGATCAGCCCTAACCAGTTTAATAGGTATGTTTTGTGTGCTTTAACTGGCACAAGACTGGTACGGGAGTTGGGCTTGTGACAAAACTCAATTCTCCCAAATTTAGTCACCTGAAATGTAGGCCGTTAAAACCGTGGCCTATATTTCAGGCGCCTAAGTTTTTACATAGGCGCCACTAGTGGCGATTCTATAAATGGCACCTAAATATGATTGACAAATGGCTGGTGCCATTTTTCTAGGCGCTGGATGATTTATGCGCCGAATCAACCCTTATGTGTCTGGAATCTCTGAGGGATCATTTCATAATCAGGCTGCTCCCCTAATTGGGTTTCTTACTTGCTCTAAATCCTCGAGAGGTTATGTGTTTGAACCTCCTGGACAGTAATTTCAATGAACCATACTGCTTCAGATACTGGGCAGCACCTACTATATAAACATATATTCATCCATGCTCAATTGCCTATCATGGAAATTAAAGAGCCCAACTGGTTCATAGACAAAATCACACGAGACAACGGCGCGCAGACAACTGAGCGCAAGGTTGACGGCGCGCCGAAGAAAAGCACTATTTTAAAGGGTTCCGACGGGGGGTGTTGGTGGGGAACCCCCCCTATTTTACTTAACAGACATCGCGCTGGCGTTGTGGGGGGAGGTTGTAACCCCCCTCATTATACTTGAAACTGAACTTTTTGCCTGTTTTTTAGGGAAAAAGTTCAGTTTTAAGTATAATGTGGGAGGTTACAAACCCCCCACAACACCAGCGCAATGTCTGTTAAGTAAAGTGTGGGGGGGGTTCCCCCCCCACGCCCCCTGTCGGAGCCCTTTAAAATAGTGCTTTTCTTCGGCGCGCCGTCAACCTTGCGATCAGTTGTCTGCGCGCCGTTGTCTCGCGCGATTTAGTCCCGTCACCACCCAACTAGAGGGAAATTACCTGCTTTGATATTTTCCACAATGTGAATATTTTTGCAATCACTTAAAGTTTTTTGAGCGCCAGAGGATAGGTTTTTGTGCAAGTGACTGAACTAGGGAGTCCGGAGAATGTCTCTATATAACGCCCTTTGAAAATCTGAGGCTTTTCCTTCCCTCTAATTGGGCTCTTTAATTTCCATGGTGGACAATTGAGCAAGAATGAATATGTGTTGAAGTGTTATATATAACTTTATATGGTAGGTGTACCTTGTTATGCTGCTCTCCAAGTGACCCTGCTCAACCTACCCTAAAGCCAGCTCTGTTTAGCTGTATTTGGCTATTCTAGCCATTTAAACCCATTTTTAAATTTTATATTCCAGTCAACATTCAAATTGATTTAGCAAGCTGCTGACCAGTTAAATTGGTGTCAGGTCAAAAGCGCGCCGGTACAAAGGCGCGTGCAGACAATTGAGCGCAGCGCGGAGGCACGCGCCACAGAAAATTACTGTTTTTAGGGCTCCGACGGGGGGGCGTGGGGGGGAACCCCCCCACTTTACTTAATAGAGATCGCGCCGCGTTGTGGGGGCGTTGTGGGGGGTTTGGGGGGTTGTAACCCCCCACATTTTACTGAAAACTTCACTTTTTCCCTGTTTTTAGGGAAAAAGTTAAGTTTACAGTAAAATGTGGAGGGTTACAACCCCCCAAACCCCCCTAACGCAGGCGCGATCTCTATTAAGTAAACTGGGGGGCTCCCCAACAAAAACCCCCGTCAGAGCCACTAAAAAATGTAATTTTCTTCGGCGCGCGCCTCCGTCTTACGCTCAGTTGTCGACGCGCACCTTTGTCTTTCGCGGGGTTGTCTATGAACCGTTAAATTGCTTGGTCGGGACTAGCTACTAATTTTCAATGGCACTTAACCAGCTAAGTGCCACTGAAATTCGCTTTTGGGGGCAAATTCTGTAAAGGTCGCCTAAAATTAGCATCCACAATGTGGATGTCCAACAACTTAGGCATCCAAATAGATTGAATAATAAGCACAATAAACGACTTTAACAAGCAATAATTAGAAGTTAGACATCCAAAGGCTGTGCACAATTCTCAGAATAGGCATCCAGAGTTTCATAAACAACCATTGGAAAAAGCTGTGCCTAATGCTTTGCTTGAGTAGTGCATTATTAAACATCTTTTTCCATTATTATCAAAGAGGAGTTCTCTTTACTCCCCAAATCAGAAGGTTTAGTATGAAATATATATTTTTTTAATATGCTTTGATTGAGGAACACAGGGGCCAAAAGAGTTTTTTGGAAAACAGCAGAGGAACTGGACAAGTGTTGAAGGTACATGTTTGATATTTGTTCTAGAGAAATGACTGCTTGTGAATCAAGAGTATATAAGCTTGGCTTTGGAATTGACATGTGGTTTATGGCTGAGTGTATGTATGGTTAGAGCTACAGCCTTAGCACCCTGAGGTTGTGGGTTCAAATCCTTCCTTGTGACCCTGAGCAAGTCATTTTATCCCCTTATTGTCCCAGTTACACTAGATAAGAGTTTGAGCCCACTGGGACAGAAGGGCTATGATAAAGTAGCCAAATGTAAATACTACTTAGGATATAAGTGGAAGACAAATACATAAAATATAGTGGTGCCATTTTACTGCATACAATTTTAATGTAAAATAACCAGCATAAAATCACCATACTAATGATGTCATAATGCAAAAACACGATAACGTTATATACATTGTCAGGATCTATGCGATGCCTAAAAGACTATTCTATAAATGATGCCTAACTATGTAGACTCGCTTAAATTTGCTGGACGCCACCGAGTGTGGTTCT
Source organism: Geotrypetes seraphini (assembly GCF_902459505.1). Classification (NCBI taxonomy): domain Eukaryota; kingdom Metazoa; phylum Chordata; class Amphibia; order Gymnophiona; family Dermophiidae; genus Geotrypetes; species Geotrypetes seraphini. The sequence continues at coordinate 86,936,888 of NC_047095.1, forward strand.
CTATTGTGCATCTTTGCATAATAGAATTGCGTTGAGTGTTGTGCTCCCGGAAGCCTAACTTTTAGGAGTACTTTACAGAATTTGCCCCTTAGTGCCTAACAAAACCAGTTTTTTGGTAATGGAGTCAGCACTTGACTGCTTAAGTCCTGATATTCACCCCTTAAGCCAGGTTTAGCACATAAATGGAACTGCATAAAAGTCTGTCCTATCTTTATGTGCTATCCCCTGGATGCATAAGTGCTGAATATTGACTTAAGCAGTGAATATCGACTTAAGCAGCTATGTGTTATTCAGGTCAAAAATAACTGGATATTTAAGGCCGAACACCGGATAGGGAAGGCTAAATACCAGGCCCATTGTTTTCTTTCTAGGCATTTGAAAATTTAGCCCATAATACATAAGCCATAACCACCCTATTTCTCCATTTCTATCTGATCTTGTTTTGCTCTGCGTGCAATTAAAACTCATTACTGTCAAGGAGAGAACAGTAGGCTCAACAATCTCATCTCCCATACTCCCACATGCATTCACCCCTGGAAGGGATCTGAAAGATGTGAAGATTGGCTTTAAAAGTAGTTGTGAAAGTGAGGTTCTTTTTTTAGCATTTGTTCACACTTTCTCACAATTTCCTTCAGCACCTGTTCCCTTCAAAGAGAACATTTCATTGAAACCAAACGTGTTAACAGAGCTGGGGAGCATAGGTTGTGCCCCTAAGAACTCAACCACTTGTAATAAGGAGTATGAACCTAGAGTTGATAGTAAAACTGTTCAGATAAGTACATAAATTTCCAGAAAGGAAAGAGAAAGAAATACAGCATACAGAGTGCTAAAGTGAATCAGTGAAATAGAGGGCAAGGGGCATTAAGAAGGGCATAGGTTGAGAGAAAAAGAGAGAGAAAATACTCGGACAGGTTCAAAAGAGAAAGTAACGATGCCAAGAGATTAGAAAAACTTTTTCTTATAGTATTACTTTTGAGTCACACATGTATAACAGTTAAAAAGGCCACACAGTTAATCTGGGTGGCCAATAACAGTGGGCGATATCAAAGGCCTAAACAGTTAAAGAAAAGGGTGGATTAGGGGTTGGAATGAAGAGCAAAGGGTTAGCAACAAGGAAGATAATTTTGATTGGTGGGTGATAAAAGCAGGGGATTGGAGGAAAAAGGAAAAAGGGTGTAGCTGGGGATGAGGAGAGTAGGAAAGAAATTGGCGGGCTAAATTGGAAACACGGAGGAAAGAGCTAGGGAGGAGAGGAAAGGGTTTTTAGTTTCGTGGTATTTGTAATTCGGAATTTTTGAGTGGTCAGGGTGTATTGGCTTGCTCTGGTACTTACTAGATTGGTGGTGGTATAAAGGAAGGATTCGAGTCATCGTGAAGAGGCCGGAGCTCGAGTGTGTGGAGGTTTCACTCCCCCCCTCCCTTCTGTGCCACCGTGGTAAGTTCAATCTGCTTGCCTTCTTTGATTTACGCCCGTGCCGGCTGTTTTTTCTGTGTGCAGGGAAGGGTGTCGTAGTCGGGCCGCCAGCACTTTCTTGTGCGGGGTCGGGTGACCGATTCAGTGGGTGGAGTTTCCGGCCGGCGGCGCATCTCTGACACGGAGGGGGAGCTTTGTAGTGCCGACGGGGGAATCCGGACAGTGGCTTTCAGGTCTTTTACGGCGGTTATCAGGCAGGTTGAGGTTTGGTCGGGTCCGGTTGGGGGGTTGTTTGCAGTCGGGGGATACATTTGTTAGAGTTTTTGTGTGTGCAGTGTTTTCTCTAGGGTCAAAGTGGGAAAGGGGCTTTTTTGTGTGATCTGAGGTTTGGGAGGCAGTGTTGCTGATACCAGGTAGGGTGTTCTCAGTTCAGAGCACAGTAGTCTGTATGACAGTGGCTTGTGTGGGTACAGGGTTGTGATTCTTAGTGTTCGTAGTGTGAGTGCCAGTGGGTGGGTGAGTGGATTCAGGGTTATAACTTTGCTTTACACGGGTGGGTTTAATTCATTTGGTTATTGGAGGAGCAGGATGGGTGGGGTGAAGAAAACAGGTGCTAGTAGTCAGAAGAGAGTGACAGGGGGAAAGCAGGGTAAGTCTGGGCTTGGGAAAAGGGTTCCCTTGACTACAGGTAAACAGCAGCCTAAAGGGCACAAGGATGCTGCTGGACGGGCTCGACCGGCCAGGCAAGTTGCCAGGAAGGCTGTTCCGGTGACTGCAGAGCCTAGGGGCACAGCGGAGGAATCTCGGACCTGTGATGTGGAGCCAGTTCCAGTCCCGGGCACCGTCAGGGCTGCGAGTGATGAAGTTGCTGTGGCCAGTACCAGTGTTGCAGCGATACCGCGGACATCTGGTGAGTTGGTTCATTCTTTGCTCTCTGCGTTAGGAGAGGTGTGGGAGGTTGATTTAGGGGAGTCCTCACGAGAGGGACAATCGCTTGGGTTACAGCATGCTGGTAAAAAGGCATTGCGTAAAAGTTTACGGGATAAAAAGTTTTTGAAGCGCCTGCGCCATGTAGTAAAGCGCATGGATCGTGAGAAGCGTCAGCGGCATATGGTTGGGTCGAATCCTTTGTCAGTATGGGAGTCCTCAGACTCATCCGGGTCCTCGCAGTCTTCTTCATCTTCTTCATCGGAAGAGGAAGTGAGGATTAGTTCTGTCCGGACGGCTGTTGGGGGGTTTCGCCCTAGTGACGGTGGTGCGCCGGGTTTATCTAGAAAGGGGCATACATTATGTGATATTGCTCCGTGGGATTGTCATATTTCTCCTAAGTGGAAAAGGAAGATTTTGAGGGGCAAGTTTATTGATTTTTTCACTCTTTTAGCGCAGGAAAATACGGGGACTCATACTAAGGATAGTAGTAAAGAGGATGCTAAAAAAAAAAAAAAAAAAGGTGGTCGGATAGCACAGAATATATTTAATTGGTTATTAGGATTTAATGTATTTGCTAGTGTGCTAGGTGAGGCTCGTCCTGATTTATATCCTGGGTTGTTACGTTATGCGGATCTCATCTTGAGAGCGTACAGGACATATGGGGGATGGTTTTGGCTTAATTATGACGAACAGTTTAGGAAAAGTCTAGTGCGTGATAAAGCGGATTGTTGGGGGGTGCGGGATGTTGACCTGTGGCTAGCTGAGATGACTCCTTCCCGGGGGGCGTCCTTTCGGACCCTCGGCTCAGCAGGTGGACAGTTTGGGAGTGGAAATATGCAGGGAGGACCGGGAGGTGCAGGTACTCGGTGGGCTCCCGCGTCTGAGGGATTCGGGCCTGATGTTGGAACAGGGAGGGGAATTGGTGTCAAAGGGGGTTGGGCGCCCCCAGCATGTTTTCAATTTAATGCGGGGCGCTGTACTCGCTCCACATGTCGCTTCCGACACTGTTGCAGTCAGTGTATGGGAGGCCACCCAGCCTTTCGTTGCCCGGGAGGCATGCAACCCGGTCGGGGGCAGTTTTTTGGAAATTCAGGGTCTTTTGCCACAAGGAGTGGTGGGCAAAGCTCCTTCCCCCATTAATAATAAGGTTTTACAAGATTGGTTAAATTTGTATCCAAATAGGGGTGATGCTAATCTTTTGAGGGTTGGATTTTTTGAAGGTTTCCCCATACCGTTTGAGGGGCCGCCCTTGCGGCATCGCTCGCGAAATTCTCACTCTGTGGCTTTGCATAGGGATGTTGTCTGTGCTAAGTTACAGAAGGAGCTCAGTTTGGGTAGGATTGCGGGGCCATTTCGGGTTCCTCCATTTAAAGATTTAGTGGTATCTCCGTTAGGTATTATACCAAAGAAGGAACCTGGTACTTTTCGGTTGATACACAATCTGTCTTACCCAGCAGGTTCCAGTGTTAATGATTTTATTGATCCACAGCTCTGTACTGTACAATATGCCTCGTTTGATGAGGCGGTTGCTTTGGTGCGGAATTTTGGTAGAGGGTCCATGATGGCTAAGGCTGACATTGAATCAGCATTCCGTTTGTTGCCTGTGCATCCCACTGCGTTTCACCTGCTTGGTTTCCATTTTGAGGGTCATTATTATTTTGACAAATGTATGCCAATGGGATGTTCCATTTCTTGCAAATATTTTGAGGCATTTTCTACTTTTGTGCACTGGGTTGTGCAACAAGTGAGTGGGAGCAGTTCCATTGTCCATTATTTGGATGATTTCTTGTTTGTTGGGACTCCTGATTCCCAGGAATGTGCTGATTTGATGTCCGCCTTTCAAGCGGTAGCAGATGCCTTAGGGATCCCGTTGGCTCAAGATAAGTGTGCAGGGCCTGTGACCTCTTTGATATTTTTAGGGATTGAATTGGACTCAGTTTGGATGGAATCCCGTCTGCCTTTGCATAAAGTGCAAAATTTGGTGGCAGCTATTGAGTCAGCATGTGCCAAGAAAAAATTAACTTTAAAAGAAATCCAAACTTTGGTTGGCCATTTCAATTTTGCAGCCAGAGTTATTCCGATGGGGAGAGTATTTTCTAGGCGTTTGGCATTGTTGTCAGTGGGTCTGAAAAGACCGTATTATAAAGTGCGTTTGACAAGTGCGGTATGTCAGGATTTGAGACTGTGGCATTCATTTCTGTTGTCTTTTAATGGTGCCTGTATTTGGCAATCTGCTGCGGTTTCTAGTTCTGATCTTCAATTGTTTACAGATGCGTCTGGCGAGATTGGATTTGGTGTGTTTTTTGGTGGGGCCTGGTGTGCTCATCAGTGTCCGCACTGGTGGAGATCAGCTGGTTTGTGTACCAATATTGCCTTGCAGGAGCTGTTTCCAGTATGGGTAGCTTTGAATACTTGGGGGGCTCGTTTGGCTAACAAGAAAGTAGTCATATTTTCAGACAATTTAGCGGTGGTTTCAGCTCTTAATCGCCAGTCGGCAAAATGCCCTAGATTGATAGAGCTGCTGAGACTCATTGTGCTAGCATGTTTGCATCTGAATGTGTGTTTGTCAGCAAGGCATGTGCCAGGGGTTTTAAATGAAATAGCTGATGCACTTTCTCGTTCACAGTGGTCCCGGTTCAGAGCGCTAGCTCCTGCAGCGGATGGCTTCCCGACACCCATGAGGGAGGAATTATGGGAGATCTTCCAGCGGGCAGTCAGCAGCTCTTGCATCGGTCTTTAGCACCTAATACTTGGAAATCTTATGCGCTTGGATGGAGGCGTTTACTGTTCTTTTTGGAACAGCAGTATTCTGGTTGTGATTTCCCTATTTCGGAACCAGCACTTGTGGCATTCATAGGATATTGTGCCCAACAGGGATGGTCATTTGCGATGGTGTCTCAAACAATAGCTAGTTTAGCTTTTGTGTCTCGTTTATATAAATGGCCGAATGTCACTGGGACATTTTTAGTTAAACAGCTTTTAAAAGGATATGCGCGGTTGGGAGTTGAGTACCGTCCGCATTTGCGACGCCGTCCTATTACTTATGAAATGTTGGTTTTGCTATATGGTCAGCTGTCCAGTATTTGCTCATCTGAGTATGAAACCCTATTGTTTCAATTAGCCTTTGTAGTGGCTTTCTTTGCAGCATGTCAGGTTGGAGAGTTAGTAGCGCCATCACACCGGGCAGTTGGAGAATCTGGTTTGCTTTTTCAGGACGTTATTTTGGAGGACTCTTATCTGAAGCTCCATTTTCGTAGGTCCAAAACGGATCAAGAGGGTAGAGGAGTCTGGTCTGTGTTGCGGAGGTTGAATAATTTGGCGGTGTGCCCGATACATTTGGCATTCCGCTATAGTGGTGTTCGACCTTCGGTGGGCCTTTATTGGTTAAGAACATAAGAACATAAGAACATAAGAACTGCCATCTCCGGATCAGACCCATGGTCCATCAAGTCCGGCGATCCGCACACGCGGAGGCCCAGTCAGGTATACACCTGATGTAGTTTTAGTCACCCATATCCCTCTATGCCTCTCATAAGGAGATGTGCATCTAATTTGCCTTTGAATCCCAGCACAGTGGATTCCTTGATAACCTCCTTTGGGAGAGCATTCCAGGCGTCTACCACTCGCTGCGTAAAACAGCATATGAATTCCTTACCTTTAACTCGTTATCAATTTGCAGCTCTCTTAAAGAAGAGTGTGACTGCCCTAGGCTATGATCCTCGGGAATTTGGAACCCATTCTTTTAGAATTGGGGCAGCCACTTCTGCAGCAGCTGCTGGTGCACCTCCGGCGCTGATTCAGAGAGTGGGACGTTGGCGTTCCAATCAATATAAGGGTTATGTGAGAGAGTTGGCATGATTGAGTTGAGTGATACTGATGTTTGTTAGTTTATTTTTCAGGTCCTCGACCAATGCTCTCTTTGTCTCCAGATATCTGCGTCTGGCTCTGTGGACACTCTCACATCTTTTGGGCCCATAAGCATGCCAGAGAATCCTGCTGGGGTCACAATTTGGGCCTGGCTGAGGCTGGTGTCCGGATTCGCTGGCTTGGAATTCGAGGAATGATTTGGGAGCAGTTGTTGCCTATTTTGCATCAAGCTCATCGTTTCTCCTCTCCACTGCTTATATTAGTGCATTTGGGGGGGGCAATGATTTATGCTCTGTCACAGGGGTTGAATTAATTCGCCAAATAAAGCAAGATGTATTGTCCATTGCCTGCTCCTTCCCTGCAGCGCACCTGGTATGGTCTCACATTCTTCCTCGCCGTTGCTGGAAGGGTGCACATAAGCCTGCCGCTATTGAGCGGCTTCGCAGGCGAGTGAATGCTGAAGTGTCAAAATTTATAGCTATGATGGGAGGTCTGGTCTTGGTCCATGACCTCATTTCAGTGGACTGTCCGGGTTTATTTCGCCCGGATGGCGTCCATTTATCTTTAATTGGGGTAAATATTTTTCTTAGTTCCATTCAGGATTTGTTACAGACTTGTTTATTGGGCTAGTTGGCTGCAGTAGTGGGGGGAGCAGTGACAAGAAATTCTGTCACTGCTTTTGGCCTATGACCTGAGCCTTATGATAGGCAGATAAAATTTGAAGTACTATGAATAGTAAATATGTCCTCGTGTGCGACACCGCCACGAGGTGAGGTGACTTGACGACACCGTAAGTCACCGAGAGATTAGGGAAAGTTTGGATAAGAGAGCTAGTGTCGATACCGAATAGCTCTTGGAAGGAAATCATAAATTGTTAAGAGTTAAGTTTGGTATATTTTCAAAAGTTTGAAAATTAATGTTTAAATAATATGAAATAAAGCTGCGGCCAATATTTGCCCAATAGAACATTGTAAGAGTTATTATTGGAAATGGTGATGTAGTTCAGAATGGCTGATGTATGAGTCCCAATGTTAATGATTCTGCCACAGGATGAACCCAACAGCCAAAGGCTCCATTATGAACTTCTCCAAAAATCAAGCAAAGAAAAATCTCTCATGAAGTGAGATACAAACAAGAGGAGCAGAGAAGAATTGGATTACCGTGGAGGAGGAAGCTAAGGACATTAGACACTAGAGAGGCAACACTATAAAATAGGTACGAAGGCCCGGATTCTATAAACAGTGCCATGATCAGCAGCTGCCTACAAAAATGGCACCTATCATTTTCAATCACACAATGGCGCCGTTTATAGAATTACGGCCGTGTCACAGATAGGCGCCGGAAATGTAGGCGAGGGTTTTCAAGGCCTATATTTCTGGTACTTATCTGTGATAAGAATCACGACTACAGAGGCACCTGCTAACGCCTAAATGTCGCCTAAACATGTCTATTTTATCCTTACCCCATAGTCATGATTCTGGCGCCATTTGTGGAGGTGCTGTCTTTCTTTTTATGATGTTTTAATGGCTTTTAAACCATGCGATCAATTATTGCATTGATTAAAGGCAATTAAATCAGTTAAGTTAGGTAGCAGTAGGGTGGCTACCGCTGCTTAACTTTAGGCGGCAGTTGTAGAATCTGGGCCTAAGGGCCTGATTCTATAAATGGTGCCTAACCATGCCTAACTTTTAGACACCGGTCCGTACAATCGCCAATCAACCGCTATAGATTCATGCCTTACAATGCCTAAGTTTACCATGGCTATTCTTTGCCACTAACCAAGCCTACTTTTCAAGTAGACGTCATTAGGCATTGGAGGGCGCCTTGACTCAGGTGTCGCTAGGCGCCATGCGGATATCTACGTGTAACTCTCATTATCAATTAAAATAAACATTTTAAAAATTGTTTTTGGCATGGTCAATTATCATGCCAATTAACCATTTTTTAAAAATTAAGTTACGCGCAGATTTAGGTCAGATGGTGCTAGGCGTCAGCAATTAGGGCCATATTCCATGTATGATTTATAAAAAATTGATATAAACTAGAACATCACTTAACATAAGTCTATAAAAGGTACATGCACCCAATAGAATTGTGCTAAGTGCCAGTGCTTCACTTAACTTTTAGGCACATCCATTTAGGCCAAGGAAAACCAGGCCTAAATACCTGCGCCTAACTTGGTTTTGCATCAGGCATATTCTGTTACATTTTAGGAACATCCACAATCCGCCATTGCTCCTCCCCTGGCCGTATTTCAGATTTGTACACTAGAACTGGTGCACAGCACTGTATAGAATATGCTGACCAAGTTGTACACATAACTTTTAATTAGTGCCAATAAACATTAATTCTGAGGTATTAATTGCCAATTATTGGCGCCAATTAGACATGTTAAACAATTAAGTTGTGCACATTAAATCAGCCGTCTGCACCGATTTGCGCGCACAGCTTAAGATGCCATATACAGAATTTGTGGGTAACAGTTATATATTGTTTACATGCCTACATGTTTAGAATATTAGCATATCCAGGCCTTTCTGCAAACATTATGCCTAAGCACTATTCTGTAAATGTGTGCCTATCTTGCATAGCGTGTATTTGCACACGGACATATACTTGAGTGAGGCATGGGAACAACATAGATCAAGAGGCAAAGAGAAGGGGAGAGCTGCGACCTGCCAGGAGCCTGTTCAGAAAAAAATCTTTGGCTATGGAGTGGAGCACCAGAGGCAAGGTGGCCGCACATGCCCAGTCGTATAAAAAAAAAAAAAATAATACTGTATCTAGGGGAGAGTTCCGCCACGCAGGCTCAGTCCAGGGATTTCACCAGCGAGTGTGGCTGCATTTCCCCTGCTTGTCTCTGGAGAAATGCATATACCTGCAACATCCTCTCCCTCCCCTACTCTGCTACAATGACTAAACAACTACAAACAATCCAAAATACAGCTCTGAGACTCATCTACTCATTGAGAATACACGACCATATTACAGAAGCATACATCAACTCACATTGGCTACCAATCCAAGAAAGAATACTATTTAAATTCTACTGTATGTTATTTAAAGCCTTAAACAGAGACAGCCCAACCTACCTGAACAACCGTCTCATCCAAACCACCTCAATCAGACATAGAAAAAACACACACCCCATTCACACGCCCCTCGATCAAAGAAGTAAAACGGAAAAAACTATACAATGGCCTCCTGGCCACTCAAGCGGCTAAACTAGATAACCAAATCTCCAATCTACTGATAACGACATCAGACTACAAGTCGTTCAGAAAAGAAATAAAAACTATACTCTTTAAGAAATTCCTGAAACAGACCTAACTTCGAACTTACCGTTCTTCCCCCCTCCCTCTTCCCGCCACACAGAAACTACATAACCTACTCTTTACCTCTCTAGAAAGGACAAATGTTCTTCCATTGTAACCCTCTGTTTTTTTATCTCTTTTGTAATCCGACTTGAACCGCAAGGTAATGGCAGAATAGAAATCTCTAATGTAATGTAATGTAATACCTTATGGAACACTATTAAGCAGTGCTTTCCAAACCTGTTCTGCGAACTCCTCAATGAATATTCATGCAAATCTCTCTTATGAATATTTATTATAGATAGCCAGAACAGGTTTGGGGAACCACCACTACAATGCACTTCAGCATTTAGGTGCCCACACTTATACCACTTCAATGGCTAGCATAAGGACTCATGTCTAACTGCTGGGTGTACAGTACATTTAATTAGGCTACAATTATATACAGTTGGGATAATATTCTATAAAGGAAGAGACACTTATACCTAGATTCTATATATAGTGCCCAGGTTTTCACACCCAAGATGTGTGCACAATTTAATTGTGAAATGATTGGGCGCTAACAACCAATTGTTGAAGGTAATTGGCACTCATTAACATCTGTGTGCACATCTGGCTGTGTGCTATTCTGTAAGGCATGGCACCTAACTCTACTAGCATCCAACAGTTTGGTATTTTAACTAATCTAAACGTTAAGCATTCCCAATTTCCTTGAATAAGTATGTACTAGAAAAAAATGAAGGCAATTGACCAGTAGCATGGCTGGCAATAACCAGTCTCAATAGGGTGCCACATGCATGATTAGGTAGGGTTACCAGATGTCTGGATTTCTCTGGACATGTCCTCCTTTTGAGGACATGTCCGGGGATCCGGACGGCTTTTCAAAACTTGGCACTTTGTCTGCATATGCACGTGACATCAGTGGGGGTGGGGCTGGGTGAGGAACTGGGGCATAATGGGGCGGGGATGGGTGGAACATGGCGGGCCTGGGGGTGAGTCTAGGGGTCCGGATTTTACTGACGTAAAATCTGGTAACCCTATGATTAGCTGACTGTTGAGAAAAAGTTGTATGTTGCACCAGTGTAAAGAGCTCCTACATCTCAGAGAAAAAGTACAGTTTCTAGAGGCTAGAATGACATCTATGGAAGAGTTGGGGCACATAGAAAAGTACACATAAGAACATAAGAATAGCCTTACTGGGTCAGACCAATGGTCCATCAGGCCCAGTAGTCCGTTCTCACGGTGGCCAATCCAGGTCCCTAGTACCTGGCCAAAACCAAAGGAGTAGCAACATTCCAGCATCTCAGAGTAAGCAGGATTCTGGAACCTCAAAGAGTAGCAACATTCCATGCAGAATCCACAAAGAGTAGCAAGAATCCCAAGGAGTAGCAACATTCCATGCTACCGATCCAGTGCAAGCAGAAGCTTCCCTCATGTCTTTCTCAATAACAGACTATGGACTTTTCCTCCAGGAAATTGTCCAAACTTTTCTTAAAACCAGTTACACTCTCCACTCTTACCACAACCTCTGGCATTGCATTCCAGAGCTTAACTATTCTCTCAGTGAAAAAAAAAAAATCCTCCTATTTGGATTTCCCAGGTTAGTGCTGATAGTGGTTAGCAAAACGCTGTCAAGTTTCAAGTTTATTAGTTTTTAATATCCCGATCATAAAACAAATATCTGACCGGTTAACAATAAAAAAAAATTTAAAATAGGAGAATAAGAACTAGTTAATAGTGTATTAAAAAATATTGGAGAAAACATATAAAACATATACAGACAGACATGACCGTGAGGATGAATGGGAAGGAGGGGAAAAGTTACATAATATTAGAAGAAATGATATAGTGGGAAGGGAAAGAACATGAAGGATAATTGTGCATGATGTTATGATATGCGCTAATGTAAAGGGTTAGTATTAGGAGAGTGTTGAAAATTAAATAGATGAAGTAAAGATTAGAATTTGTCAATTAAATAGATGAAGTAAAGATTAGAATTTGTCAAAGGCATCTTGAAATAGGAAAGTTTTAAGATTAGTTTTAAATTTTTGTAAATGAATTTCATCCCGAAGAAATTGAGGGAGAGAATTCCATAAGGTTGGGGCAGTAATAGCAAAATTAGTTTTCCTAGTATAGTAGGATTCTTTTAGAGACGGAATAAAAAGAAGTTTTTGATCTGTGGATCGTAAAGATCAGGGAGAACTTTGGGGTATTAATAATTTATCGAGGAATGAAGGTAAGTGAGAATGTTTGATTTTGAAGGTGAGCAGTATGATTTTGTAGATTATACGGTGCATGACTGGGAGCCAATGAGCCTCTTTAAGAAGAGGGGTGACATGTTCGAATTTACCTATTTTGTAGACTAGTTTAATTGCGGTATTTTGTATGAGTTGCAACCGTCGAAGTTCTTTTTGAGGTAGTCCATTTAACAAAGAATTACAGTAATCTAAGTGGGAAATGAATAAGGAATGAATTAAGATGTTAATTGAATCAGTATTTAGAATAGAACTGAGTGAACGGATGATGCGTAATTTAAAGAAACAAGTTTTTACTACTGAACTTATGTGGTCATGAAAAGTAAGATCTCTATCTATGGTTACTCCTAATAATTTTATTTTAGTATCCATAACTAAGGGTGTGGATTTGATATAAATAGTTCCTGGTAATGTTTCGGATTTTTTAATGGGGAGGAGAAGACCACAAGATTTATCAATTTTGAGTGAAAGTTTGTTGGAGAAAAGCCAATCACTTATAATATCTAATTTGGTATTTAGATCATTTATTTCTGAAGAGTTTGAAGTATTTATCGGGAAGAGTAGCTGTATATCGTCAGCATAGGCGAAAATTGAGAATCCCAGTGATTGGGCAAGAGAAAGGAGAGGGGAAAGGAAGATATTGAATAGTAGTGGAGATAAAATAGAGCCCTGAGGAACTCCAAAAGTTTGAGTTATCGGAGAAGAAGTTTGATTTTTTGCATGAACTTTAAAATAACGTTGATGAAAATAGGATATGAACCAGTTGAGAGCGTGACCTGTAATGTTACAGTCTGCTAATCTAGATAAGAGAAGGGAATGGTCGATAGTGTCAAAAGCTGCAGATAAATCAAGAGAAATTAGTATTACTGATTTTAAATGATCGTGGGAGTATTGTATAGTTGTAATGAGACCAAGTAATGATAATTCTGTGGAATGTGAAGTTCAAAAACCAGTCAGATAAGGATGTAGAGCATGTGTTTGATCAAAGAATTCTGATAATTGTGAATGAATAATTTTTTCGGTAATTTTAGAAATTAATGGCAGATTGGCTATGGGACGATAGTTATTTGGTATAGAGGGATCAGTGTTGTGTTGTTTAAGTTTAGGGAAAACTAGAGCTGATTTCCATGCAGTAGGGACGCAGCAATCAGAGAAAGATTTGGAAATCATTTCCCTTATATAAGGACCAAAGAAAGAAAATAATTTTTTGAGAAGATATGGAGGAAAACTTTCAATAATGTTATTGGAAGAGTTTATAGATTGTAAAATGGAGAATAGTTGCGTTAGGGACGGTAGTTTGAAATTAGAGAAGGAACTGAGAGGTAAGAAAGTTAAATCATTATCAGTAGGAGGCGAAAAAGCGGGAAGAGAAGGTCCGAGGTGAGTTCGGATAGTAGTGACTTTGTTGTCAAAGAAATGGGATAGTTCCTCAGCAGATGGTAGAGTTGAATCCGGAGGGGGGAGTTTTTTTTTTTAATATTTCGAAAGAGATTGTGCAATACTAAAAAGAGTGGATGAATTACTAGTGGTGGAGATAAGGTTTGAGTAATAGTCTTTTTTTGTTTGTTGAATGATCTTTTTGTAGTGAGAAGCTTTATCTTTATAAGATAAAAGGTCATTGTTGTAATGAGTTTTACGCCATTTGTTTTCTGCCGACCGTACCTGCCGACGGAGGAGGATCAAGTTTTCATTAAACCAAGGTTGGTGTTTCTTGGAGGTAGAGTTAAGAGTAGGTTTATTTTGTTTGACAGATTTGGGAGCTAATGAGTCTAGTAGGGAATTTGTAGCGGTTTCCCAATTAGAAAATTGTTCAGTGATAGATAGAGAAGAGAAATTTTTGAGATTTAAGTCGAAGGAGGATTGAATGGCAGGGAGAGTTATGGTATTTAGATTACGGTTGATAAAGGAATTGTTTGTCGGTTTGATGATTTTTGAATGAGTTGGTATGTTAGATTGCCACCAGCTGAATATCAGGCTCTATTTTTGTTTTAAAGCTTTGCAAGCATTGTAGTGTGGAAAACAGGTAGCTGAATGTTCTGGAAGTAGCTAGATCTTTCTGGCCCCTGCTGCTGTTGGAGGCTTCTTCTATATCACAGAGCTGCATTTACTCTAAGAGGACAGATTTTATTTTTCACCGAAATGCTATGGAAAGAGGAATGAGTTCAGGAAATATTTATTCTATTAGGGGATTTTCAACTCCAGAGCTCCAGATAATGTGTTCCCATTGTACCTGTGATGAAGACAGAGGAGCAGTTTAGAATTTCAGAGTTAAAGCTGAAAGATAATTTCTATACCTAGTGAATTTTATGGCAATGAGGATGGATTATACTAATGTATCAAGTGCACCTGACAGCAGTTTAATAAGCTGCCTCAGCAAATATGAATGGATATTGGATGTCTCTCCCAAGTCCTGCGCTTGGAATAATCCTGTGTAGAGATGAGAAGAGCAGACATATATTATTCTGGTTAAGGCACATGCTTGTGTCGCGGTAATAAAAGATGCCCACCATTTATTGAAAATAGTCAGAACCAGCAGCCTGCATGACTGTGCTTATAATATGGCAAAGCCGCAAGCCTCAGCAGTGTCTATTGAATTTAGGGATTTATTACCACACTGGTAATGGCCTTCTGGTGTAAACAGTTCAAAGTGTATTTTCCGCTATGGGAGCGGATAATGTATGTGCTGCAGCGCAGAAGCTTTTAAAAGTTGCAATAATGCAGCTTTAACATTATTTTAATAAAGAATGTCACCAAGTTGGATCACAATAAATTCCTCAGTAGGAGAGTGTTTGTAGTAGAGATTTAAGGAAATAGAGAGGTGTACGCACTCCAGTCTGCGCCTCAGTCGTTAACAAGCTCATGCTGATGCTTAGCCAAGGGACACACTTGGCTATCTTCTTTCACTGTTCTTTATTAGATAATTGAAACCCATTGAATCTCCAGTTCTAAATTAGAACTCATAGCTCTGCTGTAGAATAATTCTGACCTTACTAGAACTGCTTACAGTAAAGATAAAACAGATTTGTGTTCTGCAATTAAGAAACACTACTAGCAATAATGGTCTTAGATAAATACTTTAGTAACGACAAGGGATCTTAATGATTGCTTTATTAAGTTCCGATTAGGAGTATTCGTTTATTTTTGGAAAACTGAAATGTGCTCCATTTTACATAGAACGTTGAGATTGGAATTGAGATGGCCAGTTCCAGTAGTAATTTAGAAAAGGATCTGCTACTGGGGAGCCTTCTTCAACATAGCTGCAGGAGTCAGTAGCACGGCAAGGGTGAAAAGCACCTAGAGCAATGGTGTCCCTCCCCCACCCTCGTCTCCACCCCTCACCTCCACATACTTCTTCCCTGCCCCTTCCTGCTGCGCACGTGTGCTGCTTCCTTTCCCCCATAAAGCTGTAATATTCCTGGCGTGAGCAGCAACCCTCAAGTTGGTGTTGTGCCAGCATTGGTTCTTCCTATGACATAATTTCTAGGCATGGGTCCAGGAAGTGATGTCGGAGGAAGAGCTGACACTGGCGTGACAGCAGGTTGGGGGTTGCTGCTCGCACTGGGAATGTAACGTATGGAGGAAGGGAAGTGGCATACATACATGGCAGTGGGGGTGGGGGTAGAGAGGAGGATGGGTGCCTGCACCCTCAGCAAGACAGCGCCCAGAGCGCACCACCCTCCGCACACCCCTTACTACACCACTGGCAGAGTACCTGTACATTTTCCAACCCATGCAGGGGGGAGCAGCTATTTTACAAATACCATATTTTTCACTCCATAAGACACACTTTTTTCCACCCAAAAGTGGGTGGAAATGTCGGTACATCTTATGCAGCGAAGATAAATTTTTTAAATACCCCCCACCCACGCAGTTGTACCTTTTTAAATGTCCCATTATTGGGGTACGTGAGCTGACTGCTGCCCGCCCCCTCTGCTGCTCCCCGCCCGCCTGCCTGTCACCGCCGCTGCTCCCTGCTCCCTGCCACTGCGCCGCAACTCCAGGAAGGGAAGGGCCAGAACTGATGTTGGCTTGTGGGATGGCAACGAGCAATCGCTGCACGCTGGCCCTTCCCTTCCAGGAGTTGTGGCAAGCGGTGGAGGACCAGGGGCAGAGGAGGAATCGGCAGTGGGTAGGCAGGCTTTGGCGTAGCAGGGAGGGAGGAAGGCAGGCTTCAGTGTGGCAGGGAGGGATGGAATAGAAAGGGACAATTGTTGGGCCTGAGTGAAGAAAGGAAGGAAGAAAGAAAGGAAGGAAGGAAGGAGACTCATGAAATCACCAGACAGCAAAGGTAGGAAAAATTATTTTATTTTCAATTTAGTGATCAAAATGTGTCAGTTTTGGAAATTTATAGCTGCTATGTGTATTGTGTGTATATGAAAAATGAAAGGAACAGGGTGCAAAGCCTGGCAGGGAAGGGAGGACAGGGTGTGGAGCCTGGCAAGTAGTGTGGGGTTAGGTACAGAGCTTGGTATATATTAGTACACAGTTTGGTTCAGAATGTTTTTTTTCTTGTTTTCCTACTCTAAATCTAGGGTGCGTCTTATGGTCAGGTGCATCTTATGGAGTGAAAAATACGGTAGGTATGAAAAAAAAGAGCATCAGAGACCCAGCAGCTTCCACATGGAGATGGCAGCAATTACACATAGAAGCAGTGATTTCACAGCTTCCACGTGTGGCTACCTCATTATACAAATCTATAGGTGTAGGTGCTGCCAGTTAAATAGTATAGACACAATTTTAATTTGGTTTCATTTGGGAGATAGATATAAAATCCCTGATTCTATAAACGGTACCTAACTTCTAGGCTCTGTTGAGCACAATTGTCAATCATGCCCTAGACACTGTTTATAGAATCGTGCCTAGCAGTGCCTAAGTGGACGTAGGCACTGGTAGACATTGAAACCTTAAGGGTACTCTCATTTAGGCCAGGGTTTTCTTAGCCTAAATGAGTGCACCTAAGTTAGACCTACAAGGGCGTAAGTCAAACCATGAGCAAAATCCTCTCTGAATCCATCCAGAATCCGTTCCTAACAACATCTACTTGCTGGTAGATGTCTCGGAATAGAAGTCTATCTTGTAGTGGTAGGCGCCTACTTAGTTAGGCACCTACCAGCTAATTAGATTTTTTATTTATTTTTTAATGGCGCTTTCAACTAAAAGCAAAAATTAAGTTAATTTTGAAAGTAGGTTAGGTGCTTAGATCGGATAGGAGCACCAATCTAAGCACCTAACTTCAGGCACCTTTTACAGATTATTTTAGAAACATAGTTTCAAGTTTCAAGTTTATATTTGACTTATTGAATCGCTTAATTTAATTTGCTAAGCGATTTACAGATAAAAAATAGATACATCAGATTAATTATAAAAGGATACATAAATTTAACACATTATCATACAGAATAATAAATAAAGTCATACAAACTAACAGACACATGAGGAAAGAAAGGGTAGAACTAAAATCGTATATATTAAAGAAAACATAAATGGTAAAAATACAACAGGTAAGGGAAATAACGGGGAAATAAAAAGGTAAAAAAGAAAAAATTTAATAATAATCCTTAATTAAGCTCACACATTAAACGCATCTTTAAAAAAGAAACTCTTTAAGCTGCTTTTAAACTGTTTCCGATCATTTTCTACTCTAAGATACTGGGGCAAACTGTTCCATAATTGTGGGGCTATTACAGAAAAAATCTCAGTGCGATGAGTTCCAATGACTTTTAGTGATGGAGCTGTTAGAAGTTTTTGATCAGTGGATCTTAAAGAGCGTGATGTACTATATGGAATGAGTAATCTATTGATGAATTGGGGTTCATTTGTAGTCAATGTTTTAAAAACTAAAAGTAAGATTTTAAAAGTAATGCGATGGGCAATAGGGAGCCAATGTGACTCAATCAAGAGCGGTATAACATGGTCAAATTTTTTGCGGTTGTGTATTAATTTGATAGCCGTATTTTGAACTATCTGAAGACGTTTTTTCTCTTTTTGGGTGACATTTATTAATAAAGAGTTACAGTAATCAAGTTTTGAAATAATTAACGAATGAACCAGTATGTTTAGTGATTTTGGCTCTAAAAATTTGGCAATTGATCGGATCATACGCAATTTGAAGAAACATGTTCTGACAGTATTAGTAATGTGTTCATGGAAAGAAAACCTATCATCTATTGTAACACCTAATATTTTTAGGGATCTTACTGAATTTAATTGAACGTTATCTAGAGTAAACAGGGAAAGTAAGGAAGGGATCTTAAGAAGAAGACTAAAAGAGGAACCATGTGGGAAAGATGAACCCAAATTAAAGCTACATGATACAGAGTTCCATGCTAGGACTCACTGCCCAGGAAAAGGATCTAGGTGTCATTATTGAGGATGCATTGAAACCCTCAGCTCAATGTGTGGTGGCAGCTAAGAAAGCAAATAGAATGTTAGGACTTATCAGGGGAGGATGGAAAACAAAGATGGAAATGTTATAATGTTCTTGTATCACTCTATGGTATGGCACAGTGGTCTCAAACTCACGGCCCGGGGGCCACATGCGGCCCGCCAGGTACTATTTTGAGGCCCTCGGTATGTTTATCATAATCACAAAAGTAAAATAAAACAGTTTCTTGATCATATGGCTCTTTAGCTATAAATTACAATATTATTATTATTAATGCTTAGCCAAAAGGAAAGATTTATAAACTATAAAGAGTTTTACCTGATACAAAATTGTTATTTCTTTAATAAGACATTTAACTATTTTTTTCTGAGGCACTCTAAGTACCTACAAATACAAAATGTGGCCCTGCAAAGGGTTTGAGTTTGAGACCACTGGTATGGCAGTACCTTGAATACTGTGTGCAGTTCTGATCGTCATATCTCAAAAAAGATATAGCGGAATTAGAAAAGGTACAGAGAAGGGTGACAAAAATGATAAAAGGGATGGGACGACTTCCCATAAGAACATAAGAATTGCCGCTGCTGGGTCAGACCAGTGGTCCACTCACGTGGTGGCCCTCTGATCAAAGACTAGAGCTCTAACTGAGACTAGCCCTACCAACTCTTGTTCACCAGGAACTTGTCTATCTTAGTCTTGAATCCCTGAAGGGTATTTTCCCCTATGACAGACTCCAGAAGAGCGTTCCAGTTTTCTACCATTCTCGTGGTGAAGAAGAATTTCCTTACGTTCGTACAGAATCTATCCCCTTTCAACTTTAGAGAGTGCCCTCTCATTCTCCCTACCTATCCCCTTCAGTACCTTGAATGTTTCGATCATGTCCCTTCTCAATCTCCTCTGTTTAAGGGAGAAGATGCCCAGTTTCTCTAATCTATTGCTGTACGGCAGCTCCTCCAACCCCTTAACCATCTTAGTCGCTCTTCTCTGGACCCTTTCGAGTAGTATTGTGTCCTTCTTTATGTACGGCGACCAGTGCTGTACGCAGTACTCAAGGTGAGGGCGCACCATGGCCCGGTACATGGCCTATGAGGAAAGGCTAAAGCAGCTAGGGCTCTTCAGCTTGGGGAAGAGATGGCTTGGGATAATATGATAGAGATGTATAAAATAATGAATTGAGTGGAAAAATGTGAATCACTTGTTTACTCTTTCCAAAAATACTAGGACTAGGGGGCACACAATGAAGCTACTAAGTAGTAGATTTAAAACAAACCAGAGAAAATATTCCTTCACACAATGTGTAATTAAACTCTGGAATTTGTTGCTGGAAAATGTAGTGAAATCAGTTAGCTTGGCAGGGTTTTAAAAAGTCTTGGATACTTTCCCAAAAGAGAAGTCCATAGGCCTTTATGAGGTGGCTTGGGGAAATACACTGCTTATTCCTAGGATAAGCAGCATAAAATCTGTTTTACTATTTGGGATCTTGCTAGGTACTTGGGACCTGGTTTGGCCACTGCTGGAAACCAGATATTGGGCTTGATGGATCTTCATTCTGTCCCAGTATGGCAATTCTTATGTTAAGAAGCAGGAAGCTGATATATGAGGTGTCTAGCATGCTGCTTTTAAATTGATTAGTTTATATTAGAATTCCTGTATTAATAAAGCTATATTGAAGGACAGTTCCAGGACTCTTAGGCTTTGTAAAGCCTAGCATTATTTTAAGTAGTAGAGACATGACCCCAACGTGTCCTTCAGTTTCAAAATTCTGCTTAATGGCTTGAAAATGCTAAAGTACCTTCCTAGGCTAAAGTCTGAGCTGTGGAAACAGCTGGCACTGGAGCATAGTTCATTGCTTCCTACTTCATCAAGCATTACCATGTCTTGCCAGACTCAAAGGAGCAAAGCCGAAGTGCTGCTTTCCTTTGTAGGAGGTCTTCCCTTGATAGCACATCTGGTGGAACAGCTGGACAACAAATGCACAGGGAGGGGCAAGGCTGCTGGACCACATCCCCACTTGTCTCATTTGTTTGTTTGCTTTCATCGAAGCATCTGGGTTGCCATTCTGAGTAGAAACCTCATAAACTACCTGAAGTGTCATAACCTATGCACTCCAGCTGGCCAAGAAAAGAAACTGATTTGCTTGTGAGCCCACTGGGATGTAGTTCATTTCAAGACCTGGAAAGCTGCTGGCAGAGAAGTGGTTGTGTGCCTTGAGGAATTCTTGGCTGCAAAGAAAAGGAAGGAGAGGCGTGTAATGGCATTTTATCTGCTGGTGTCTAATGAGTCTTACAATATCAGCTTAGCGGGGGCTAGGAGTGAGGACTTTAAAGTCATTCATATATTTCCTTTTGTAGTTGCTAGAGATCTGTAGGTCTGAAAACTAGCAGCAAATGAGACTTTTTGGATAGCTGCTTTTGATTCATTCTGTCTTGAGGTCATGTTTTAACCCTGATTTGAAGGAAATAGAAAGCCCAGATCTTGAAACCTAGACATTAGTAACAATTGCTGACAAATGATCAAGTTTCTGGAGGGAAATTTTAGGCTTAGTCTGTCTTTGACATCTACTATCCGAATCCTTTCAGTTCCTGTAACCATAGTCCAAAGTAGAAGAAAGGCAGGGCTACTGTACATGTACACAGTTCACTGAGACGGAAACAAAAAATCTAGGCATGGTTAATCTTCTTTACCCAAGAATTTGTCCACCCTGTAGGTCTGTCAATAGATTTTGTTTCTGCAAGAAAAAAAATTTTGCTATTTGTAGTTTGTCTGCTGATCTCTATCTCTATTTATAATTAAATGAGATTTATTTACCACCTTTTAGAAGGAATTCATTCAAGGTGGTGTACAGCAAGAATAAGTCAAAGTTAGGCAACAGACAATTACAGCAGTAAAAATAACAACACAAGATATGGCATAATATGCCACATTACAGTGTCAACACAACATGTGATAAAACATTTTAATAGTCAGCAAAGGAAAGATGGAACGTCCAGATCAATAAGATAGAGTAACAGGAGTAAGCAAATAAGGGGACTAGTTTAAAGAAAGTTGCACATGAAATCAATAAGATGCATGAATATTATCAGCTAGGATAGGAGTAGATAAATATATCCTGCTGTAGTGTGTGCGGCTGGTGTCACTCCATGTTTGTGGAGGGAGTGCTGAAAAGTTCTCAGTCCAACCAAGAAGA
This sequence comes from Geotrypetes seraphini, assembly GCF_902459505.1. NCBI lineage: Eukaryota > Metazoa > Chordata > Amphibia > Gymnophiona > Dermophiidae > Geotrypetes > Geotrypetes seraphini. The sequence continues at coordinate 86,958,237 of NC_047095.1, forward strand.
GAATGATGTGGATATAGTTCAATCGACGATCTGAAACTGTGTCAAAACATAGAATTTTGTTTCTGCAAATTGGCACTTAATGAAATAAGATAACCCTCCTCTTTACTTTTATTTTTTTTAACTTTTATTTTTAACTTTTATTTTTTTTAACTTCGATGCAATTTTTAATCTTTCCCTTTCCCCTCTCGTTTCATTTTGTCTATGTTTCATCCAGTGGTGTACCTAGGGTATGTGGCACCCGGGGCCCATCATTTTTTGACCCCCCCCATGTTAAAAAAAAAAAATTTATAATGACCATGAAACGGAATAAATGGTCAGAATAGAAACAGGCAGTGAAAATTTTCTTTTATTGAACCTCATATATGTAACCATTATTCCAAACATAACATAACATAAATTAAGTCTGAATTGTCATGACATCAGAAGTACATATGGAGTAGTTGCAGGTGATGCTTGGGACAGTTCTGATTGTGTTAGTTCGGTTTTATGTGTTTTTTGAATAGAAGAGTTTTTATTTCTTTTTGAAGGTTTTGTAGTCTGTAGTCGAGGTCAATAGGTTGTAGAGTTGGGGGTTGAGTGTTAGGAGGTTGTCAAACAGTTTTTTTTCTTTTGACGTTTTAGGTTGGAGGGTGTGTGAATGGTGCGTGAGTTCTCCTATGTCTGGTTGAGGTGGATTGAATTATTTAACTGAAGAAAATAGTTACCCCCCTCATTCCAAACGCATTAATTCTCTTCCATTTTTGTTCCCATTATAAAAAAACACTGATAAGTTCCCAGAAAAAAAATACATTAAAATAAGAAGTGAAAACAAAGGCCCCTACAGATGAGAACATAACATAAAAAAAGCCTAACCGGGTCAGACCAAAGGTCCATCATGCACAGTAGCCAATTCTCATGGTAGCCAATCCAGGTCACTAATACCTGGTCAAAACCCAAAGAGTAAAAACATTTCATGCTACCGATCCAGGGCAAGCAGACACATCCCCCATATCTTAATAACAGATTATGGACTTTTCCTCCAGGAATTTGTCCAAATCTTTCTTATAACTTTTACCATAACTTCTGGCCACTTCATTTTTAAGTTTAGATCTTTCCTTCCAAACAGAGACCTTGCTAGATGTCAAATACAGCACAAGGTAACTTCACACAGACTTAGCTGTGCAGGAAATGTGAATCTCCTCATACACCCACCATATAGTGCAAAAATGTGCAAAGGTCTGTTTTTTCTTTCGATCACTACATAGCCTAATGCCACACAAGCAGCGCTGTTACAAACATATTCTGTAGGTCAATGCTAAGGTTAATAAAGTTTCCTTCCTTGGACCAGAAGGAGATACTGACAAACCACTGGAAGAGATCCCAAAACAACACCCAAAGACCCACTCAGTGTGTGAACCAGTTGAGTGGAGTGGACTAACTGGGGGTGAAAATGGTCCCGGAGTTTGCTCAGCAGAATTTCCCAGACCACCTCTTCCTCTCAACACATTGACACGCTGCCATCACCACCACTAGGGACACCTTACCGGGTAGGCCAGCAATGCTATAAACTTTATAAAACACATTATTATATTTTCTTATAAAGCACATATTTTAACTGAACTCTCTGACATCCTCAGCCTTTCCATTCACAAAAATAGAAGGAAGAAAAGTTCCCATTTCCTGCTGTCTCATGTCTCCGGCCTATACAATATTTTTCTTCTGCAGGGCTTCAAAGGGCTGACCAAATCCTCGTTTCACTTGCATTATAAAGTACTGAGGATGCCATCTCTCCCCAATCCCAGGTCCTAAAGTCTAAGACAGTAGCGCAAACTAATGCTGCCAGATTCAGGAAAAAAAATTTTGATTCGATTCAGCCTATTGAATTGGTTTTTCAATTCGATTTTCCTGCCCAGTTGGGTGATTTTTTTCAAAACTCCTGGTGGGTTTTATAGCTTTTTCACCCCCTTTGGCTTCTCCTAACCACACTGGCGCTGTGGTGTAAATAAAATAAAGAAACAAAAAGGACTTTTCCTCTCTCTGTTAAATCCTAGCTCATGTTTGCGGTCTAACACCAGCTCTTGCAGGATATACATTTCAAATCTGACATATTGTAATCCCAAAACAGAAAATAAAATTAATTTTTCTACCTTTTGTTGTCTGGTCATTATTCAAATCTTGTTGGTCCCAGGCTCTGGTTGTCTTCTGATAACTTGCTTGCCAGGGTCTCCTTCTTTCTTCTTTCTCCATGCTAACCATCCATCTGCCATCTCTGTCCTCCCTTTCCATTTCCCTTCCCTCCCCCGGAGGTCTGGCATAAGAACATAAGACCAGCACCCTAACTGAGACTAGCCCCACCAGTGCACGTTCCTGTTCAGCAGAAACTTGTCTAACTTTGTCTTGAATCCTCGGAGGGTGTTTTCCCCTATAACAGCCTCTGGAAGAGCGTTCCAGCTTTCTACTACTCTGGGTGAAGAAGAACTTCCTTACGTTTGTACGGAATCTATCCCCTTTCAACTTTAGAAGAGTGCCCTCTTGTTCTCCCTACCTTGGAGAGGGTGAACAACCTGTCCTTATCTACTAAGTCTATTCCCTTCAGTACCTTGAATGTTTCGTTCATGTCCCCTCTCAATCTCCTCTGTTCGATGGAGAAGAGGCCCAATTTCTCTAATCTTTCGCTGTACAGCAGCTCCTCCAGCCCCTTAACCATCTTAGTCGCTCTTCTCTGGATCCTTTTTTTCGTCTTCCTCCCCAGATCCACCTTTTCTTAACTATCCTTTCATCCAACATCTCTCCCTCCTTCCCCACCACCCCAGGGTCCACTATTTCTCCCTTTCTTTTCCCAACTAGCCTCCTATCCAGTATCTCTACCCCCCCCCTCCACACCATCCCTTGTGTCCAGCTTCTCTCCCTTTCTGTTCCTTCCCTCCCTAAATCCCATGGTCCATCATCTCTCTCCCTCTCCTCTATTTTCAGACCCATTATTTCTTCCCCCCTCCAAGTCCGGCATATGCACATCTCTTTGACCCCCCCTTCCCTCTGTGTACTTCTACACCAGGGCCCCCCTCCCTTGAAAGCCTGTCCCCCCTTAAAGGTCTGCAACCCACCCCTGAAGGTCTGCCCCCCCTTGAAGGCCTGCCTGCCTGTCCCCCTTGAAGGCATGTCCCCCCAAAAACCTGTCTCCCCCCCATGAAGATTTGTCCCCCCCTTGAAGGCCTGTCCCCCCCTTAAAGGCCTGTCCCTCCCTTGAAGGCCTGCCTGCCTGTCCCCCTTGAAGGCATGTCCCCCCGAAAGCCTGTCTCCCCCCATGAAGGCTTGTCCCCCCCTTGAAGGCCTGCACACCCCGAAGGCCTGTCACCTCCTTGAATGCCTGTCTCCCTCCTTAAAGGTCTGTCTCCCTCCTTAAAGGCCTGTCCCCCCTTAAAGGCATGTCCCTCCCTTGAAGGCCTGCCTGCCTGTCCCCCTTGAAAGCTTGTCCCCCCCTTGAAAGTCTGCATCCCACCATAGAGGCCTGTCTCTCCCCTGAAGGCCTGCCTGCCCACCCCACCCTGAAGGCCTGCTGCCCCACCCCGAAGGACCGCTCGCCCCCCAACCTGAAGGACCACTCATCCCCCACCCCGAAAGACTGCTCGCCCCCCCCACTCCGAAGGACTGCTCATCCCTCTGGCCTCCCCGCACCATTTACCATAGTGAAGCAGCCTGCAGCAAGATCGCGATGCCAATGATCTTGCGCTGCTTTGTGCTGTTTCCTCTGACATCAGAGTAGGGGTGGGACCGCAGCGGAGGAAATAGCACCGAAGCAGTGCAAGATCGATGGCATCGCGATCTTGCTGCAGGCTGCTTCGCTACGGTAAATGGTACGGGGAGGCCAGGGAATGGAATTCCGGACGCCAGACGCCAGGGGGGAGAACTGGACGTCGGAGGCGGGGGGGACCGGACGCCAATGACTTCAGGCCGGGAGCACCCCCTCAGGGCTTGCACTCAGGGTGGATCGCCCCCCCACCCACGCTTCCCCCTTGGTACGCCACTGCTCCTGGCCATGCTATAGAATTGCAATTGCTTGCGCGCATTTAAAAAAACGAGGGCAATAAAAGTAACAAACGGGGAGACGAGTTATAAACTAACACAGTATGTAGAACTAACTGCTAATCCACACTTAAAATGAAAAAAAAAACCCACAGGGGGTGATATATTTAACTAAGACCAATTGTGCACCCTGAAAAGGAGAAAAAACAGCATAAAAATCCTGCCCCGAATCGGGTCGTTATAAGGAAAATAGACTTATACCGCTGGGAAATTCCATCCAAGAATAAACCATTGCATCTTGCCAATAGACGCTGATGAAACTTAAAATCATGCCTAACTGTGTAAAACAGAGATGGAAGTAGTTAAGCAGCTGACTTACCATGTGTAGACTAGAGCTAGTCAGGGCAGACCGCTAGTTCACAGAAACTACTGAAAGAGACATCTCATCAAAAGTGAAACAAAAATAGCACATTGCTCTGACAGCGGGACCTGCACTCTGCACATGACTGGGAAGACTTCCAGGTCAGCTACGTGTGGCATGCTGCAGGCAGGAAAAGAAGACTCGCCTCTCACTGCTTCCAACCCCATGGGATCCCCGAGACCATGAAGGGGGTCCCCACAGGATCCCCGCGACCTGAAGGGGGAACCCGCGGGATACCCGCAGGTCCCGTGGGATTCCCGCCGTCCTCGTTCCCGTGCAGATCTCTAATCTGGAGGGCTGCTCAGCATGCGCAGATGACATCACACGCATTCACGCATGCTCCAGGCCCTCCAGCTGCAGCTGGAGCTCCTCCGGAAGAAGAGAGGAGGCTTTGTGGGGTTGGGGCTGGGGCGGGGCTGGAGGCAGAACTGGGAAGGACTGGAGGCAGAGCTGGGTGGGACTGGAGGCAGAACGGGACAGGGTCATCTGTCTGGGGTTTCCTGGAGAAAAATATGGCAACCCTAATCATAAGTTAGTTCCACAAGCACAAGCAGCAAGTCCTCATGAAATAAAAATAAAGTTTGGTGACCTTATGAACTTAGAGTAAAATTGACTTCCATGGCTGCATGCAGCCCACCACTGATTGCTAAGTGGCCCTTGAGGCCATGGGTAGTACAGTATACATAGAAATGATCCACACAAACATTTATTAAACAGAATGCTGTTGTCAGTGGAATTGTTGAGGGATAACAATGGGACAAGACTTGTTTGACAATGTTAGAAATTGTTTGGAAAAACAGAAGTATATGTTAACATACCTTTCTGGTTATAATTTATGTTCATTTAATTATTATATTTGAGTTTTGTTGGTAGTGAATTAAACTGTATGGTGCATTTCTGTGTGTAGCCCACTAAGGTATATAAAGGTTGTTTATCCTTGACCTAGGGCAGTGGTCTCAAATTCAAACCCTTTACAGGGCCACATTTTGGATTTGAAGGTATTTGGAGGGCCTCAGAAAAAAATAGTTAATGTCTTATTAAAGAAATGACAATTTTGCATGAGGTAAAATTCTTTATAGTTTATAAATGTTTCCTTTTGGCTAAGTCTTAATAATAATATTGTAATTTATAGCTAAAGAGCCATATGATCAAGAAACTGTTTTATTTTACTTTTGTGATTATGATAAACATACTGAGGGCCTCAAAATAGTACCTGGCGAGTCATGAGTTTGAGACCACTGGCCTATAGGAAGGAGATACTGTATCCTTATACCCGTCTAATATGCCTATCGAAACTGAGCTATACTTGAAAAAGGCATGAACTATTCTTAGTTTGGCATGTGTGCAGACCTCTGGTTCTGTCATATTAAAGAGTTGATATTTACCGACTGTGGAACTTTCCAGTCTGGGTAGGGTTAAGAAAGAGAGGGTACTGACTTTTTTTCACCAAGGTTAGGTATCTTGGAGGTAATATTCAGCAAGTGGTTGTCAGCATTTTTTTTTTTTTTTTTAATGCTGACTGTTTTTTAAAATGCTGACTGTTGCTAGCTAGATTAACCACAGATATTCCATGTCCGGGCACATGTCACTAAGTCTGGGGACTAAATACTGCTGGGCTGGCTACTGAAGTTTACACAGATCCCAGCCAATATTCAGCTGGGACCCATAAAAGACAGCTATGGAGAGCCCAGCTGAATATCAACTGGGGTCCGCATACCTAGTTTTGCAGTCTTAAGTCCCTCTGATCCCCCTAATTTAAAAAATTTAAATTGAATCAGGTTGGGCAGACTGGATGGACCATTCGGGTCTTTATCTGCAGTCATCTACATGTTACTATGATCATGTTACTATGATCGGCAGATCTTTTGAAATGAGCATGTCCTGATCTGGATATCTGAATTCCAATCTGAACTTTCTGTATTAACTGGGCCTTCTAGTAGCCCATCTTTCAGGATGGAAATTAGAAGTATATTTGCTTCTTCCTATCTATGAATTTCCCCAACTGCTGTATCACTTTGTCATTGTGATCTTAACTCCATGATGATTATTCTTACCTCTAACCTGCCTTTGCCTTTACATTGCCCTATAGTGCCCCTTTGGACTTAGCCCTATGAAGGATGGCACTGGCTGCTATGATCGACATGTTGGTGTTGACTGCTCAGATGGCTTCAATGGCGGCTGTGAACAATTGTGCCTTCAGAAAATGGTGCCCCTTCAGGAAGAATCCTCTCTTTATAATATCCTTATGTTCTGCGGGTGAGTGACCTAGACATTATATCTTCTTATGGAAGTTAGGGGGAAAAAAATGTGATGTATTGCAATACAACCAACTTTATGGGTAGCCCCAGTTTTTTCACATTGGCTAGGTGTAAAAAGCAAATAAATAAATAAATTGAGATCTGTTTAGCTGCTCTGGGACTATTAGCTTGAATACGTGCAATTAAGAGGGGAAGTTATTAACGTAGGGTACCGTTAAGATGAGTTATTTTAACTTGTGCTATTTTAGCACAGGTCTCATTTTATGTAATGAGACCCAGTTACTAATAACCCAAAGGGTCAGTTATTAAACCAGCGGCAGTGCTGCTGATATTATTCTCTGAAATTTAATGCCAGGCCAGGCCATGGCAGGCCATGGCCAGGCTGTGAATATCAGATTCTACCCCCAGACGTCCCCAAAACAGTCAGCTTTCACTTAAGGGTTAATTGCTAATTTTCAGCAGTGATAACTTAACCGGCCAGCAGCCTTTTCTGGCTTTTGCGCACCAACATGTAGACAATATTACTTATGCCATATAAAAGGCATGCATAAATGTGAACACATAATTTATAGTATACAGAAAAAAAGCTTGAGCTGTCTTTCATCAGTAATCAGCAGGGACTTCTGCTCAGAGATCATTTCAGGGTTCTCGACAGCGGTTTGGAGACTCCAGCTGAACTCAACCATCAGTTTCACATATACAGTAGCCTCTAAGAAGTCACAATGATGCCAGGCTAGTAGCCGAACTCCCGCAGATAGTAGAGAGGTTGTCAGCTCACTGGGAGGCCTGGGCAAGGATTTTTTCAGACCAGCGGGTGCTAGACTTCATTCAGGAGGGCTTTGAGTTGGAATTCTATCATTATATGCTGGATTTATTTGTGAACTCTCCTGCCAGACATCCAGAAAAAGCGACCAGAGTCCAAGAAAGAGTGAAATGGGATTGGGTAGATACTCTATATGCTTTATCATATCCAAATGACTGGAGACCAATTTTGGATCTGAAGTTGGTCAATGCAGTGCTGAAAGTGCCCCAGTTCTGGATAGAAACTGTTCAGTTGGACATCGCCTTGGTGGCGACCATCATCTGGCTCAGGGCCAGTGGGTGCTCTCAGAGGAAATGATACATCAACAGAATGGAACTGCAAGCCATTCATTTGGTGTTGCAGACATTGGAGATCAGGCTGGAAGGCAAGGTGTCAGGGTCTTCTCAGACAATGCCACAGTTGTGGCATATGTCAACAGTCAGGGAGGCACCAAGAGTGCTCTGTTGAGACTGGAGGCCTAGTTGTTTCAGTTGAGCAGATATCCACCTACAAGCACTATCAACTGTACATGTAGCAGGAGTGGACAATGTGCAGGCTGACTATCTCAGCCGGCAGACTCTGGATCCAGAGGAGTTGTCTCTTTCCCAGAAAGTCTTCAACAGCATTGTGAATTGATAGGGACTTCCAACATTCGATCTAAGGGTGTCAGCAACCAACAAGAAAGTTTTACTTCTTCAACCAAAGATTTGAGCCTTGGAAGTGCCGACATGGACACTCTAGTACAACCTTGGCTAGTTTCCCTTGTGGCCTATGATAGGCTGGGTCATTCAAAGAATAGTGACCCACCCAGCGTTGGTAATCCTGGTTGCCCCAGATTGGCTGCATCAGCTGTGGTGCATGGATTTGGTCAGTCTACAGAGGGACAAGTGTCTCAAACTGCCGCTTCATTGAAATCTTCTCTCACAGAATCCAGTGACCCTGGGGGAATCTAGAATGCTTTGGGCTTACAGGATGGCTCTTGAACATGTGACCTTAGTACACAAGGGCTACTCAGAGGTGGTCATGGCTACCCTCCTAAGATCTAAGAAACCAGTAACTGCTGCGGCCTATGCTAAGGCATGGAAGAGTTTTCAGCGCTGGTGTACTAAGCAGAATATGGAGCCTTTACAGGCTCTGCTGTCAGTGGTCCTAGCTTTTCTTCAGGAAGGGCTTGAGAAGGGCCTAGCAGTTGGTTCCCTTAAAGTGAAGGTGAAAGGCCTTTCTTGCTTTTGGGCTCAAGTGGAGAAAGTTTCTTTGGCTTCATCCTGATGTAGACAGAAATTTGAAAGAAGTGATGTGACTGTCTCCTCCTTTATGATATCTGTTCCTGACTTGTTGGAATCTTAACATTATTCTGTATTCTCTCTGCAAGGCTCCATATGAGCCCTTGCAAGAGGCGTCATTAATAGATCTTAGCATTAAGACAGATTTTCTGGTAGCTATCACTTAAACAAGAAGGATCTCAGTGCTGTGGACTCTGTCATGCAGTGAGCCTTTCCTCAGATTTATGGAGACTGGGATCTCGCTGCACATGGTACCTTCCTTTCTGCCAAAAGTGGTCTCAGCCTTCCACATAAATCAGGAAGTCAGGCTACACACTTTCCATTTAACGGGTTTGAGGAAAAAGGACAAAGCTTTGGCATTACTAGATGTTAAGAGAGTTCTTCTTCATTACCTCAAAATAACATGATTTTCATCTCTCAGATCATCTTTTATACAAATGAATCCTATCCATTTTGGGAAGCTGGCTTCTAAGGCTTCCATTTCAAGATAGATTTGTAAGGTTATTTCTTCAGTGTATATTGGGTGTGATAAGCAACCACCAATTTCTTTGAGGGCACACTCTACAAGGAGTGTGGCTTTCTTCATGGGCAGAGTCCTGGGCAGCACCACCTGAGGAGATGTATAGAGCGGCCAAGTGGTATACCTTCCATACATTCACAAACTTTTATAGGGTGGATGTGGCTGCATGACTGAATGCCGCTTTTGGGTCCTTGGTGCTAGCAGTAGTCTCATCTGCCACACCCTAGACTTAGAGGACTACTTTGGTACATCCCACTAGTTCAAGACTCATATGCCTTTTGCACTAGAAGGGAAGATTAGGTTCTTATCTCAATAATCTTCTTTCTAGTAGAAAGGCATATGAGTCTTGACAGATCACCATGCCAGATTTTGATTTAGTTTGTTTACTGTCTCAGACACAAGTGTGTTTTCTAGATGTTTGACCTACTCCTGTCAATCAGATCTGAAGAGTGATGAATACCTGGAAGGTCTCCACAGTGTCCAGATATATCCTCCTTGAGAGGGTTGTAGATAGTTCTATACAGTATATATATATTGTAGCGTGGCCGTCCCTTAGGGCATAACAGGGACCGGCACACAACCACAAAACAGCCCCAGCGTGCTTCCTCAAACGGGAGGAAGTCCCTGTGGTGGCGAGCTTACCTTGTGGCTAATGAACAAAAATGGCACCACACAGGTAAGTATCAAAAGAATGAACTTAAATTTATTTGTCATCCAGTCAGGGCCAAAAGAATACAAGAAAAGCAAAAGTGCAAAAATAACAGCAACAATAACTGGCAGCCCAATAATGCTGCACTCATCAGCCTGGTCTGATTAATACTCAAAAGTGTTCACCTTATGTCCCAGGTAAGTCTTACTTCATTGTGACAGCAATAGAACAAAACTCAATTCAGTCTCCAGTAGTCTTCAGTGCAAACAGAAAAACAAACTCATCACGTTGCAATGTTATGGATCTTCCCTTCTCCTCAGAGTTCAAGAGCAGAAGGTTGGTGGATTTGCCAAAGTGGCTCCTTGTCAGGACAAAGAATAAAATAAACCCTCAAATCTCACCTCATAGGTGTTGGGCAGATCCTGCCCCAACCTTCAGGGTATTTCAGCTCTTAAGAAGGACACTGCTAGTGTAGCTTCACTGCAGCCAAGCCTCAGCTTGCAGCAGCCATCTTGGCTTTAAAAAAAAACCGTTCCAAACATAAGAACATAAGAAGTTGCCTCCACTGGGTCAGACCAGAGGTCCATCGTGCCCAGCGGTCTGCTCCCGTGGCGGCCCATCAGGTTCATAACCTGTGAAGTGGTTTCTGACTATTCCTATAACCTACCTCTACTTCTATCTGTACCCCTCAATTCCCTTTTCTTTTAGGAACCTATCTAGACCGTCCTTGAACCCCTGTAGCGAGCTCTGGCCTATCACAGCCTCCGGGAGCGCGTTCCATGTGTCCACCACCCTCTGAGTGAAAAAGAACTTCCTAGCATTTGTTCTAAACCTGTCCTTTTTCAATTTCTCCGAATGCCCCCTTGTACTTGTGGCTCCCCACAGCCTGAAGAATTTGTCCCTGTCTACCTTCTCTATGCCCTTCATGATTTTGAAGGTTTCTATCATGTCTTCTCTAAGTCTCCGCTTTTCCAGGGAGAATAGCCTCAGCATTTTTCAATCTGTCAGCGTATGAGAAGTTTTCCATACCTTTTATCAGTTTTGTCGCTCTTCTCTGGACTCCCTCAAGTCCCGCCATGTCCTTTTTGAGGTACGGCGACCAGTACTGGACACAGTACTCCAGATGTGGGCTCACCATTGCCCGATACAGCGGCAAAATGACCTCTTCAGCAGTGACTTTTTCCAAAGCATAACGGCAGTTAAATAATTGTCCCAGCAGCAAAACAGCCAAAACCCAAAAAGTCAAGAAAAAGAAAACTTTTCAAAAACAAGCACACAATCCAATTAGCTTACTTCTATTTCTTCAGGAAGCACAAACTCTGGAAAAGCACTCCAGTCCATCTCCTGGTTCCTGGTTTATCTGTGCTGCTTCCTCTGTCTCTGGGTTCCTCTGTCTCTGGGCTGCTTCCTCTGTCTCTGTCTCTGGGTTTCCACGTCTGCTGGCTCTTGAAGAGATGGAGGCTCTTTCAACATGAGAACTTCCTTAGACTGCCCTCTCCTCTGAGACAGCCAGCTCTCTGAATGCTCAAGAGCTGCTGTGCCACACCCAGCCCTACGTTGGGGAAGGGCTTTCTGCAGCTGAGGCTGCCTTCTAACCTGTTTGGTCAGCAGTTTCAAAGATGGAGGATTTAAAGGGACCAAACCGTTTTTCCCAGGGCTATGTACTAAGTCCTGCCTGAACTCACTGGTTGATTTCTGGGGCTTCTAACTGGCACAAGGCTGGAATGTTTTTTAATGTTTCTATTAGCATTGGTTTTCTTTAGTTGTATTTGGTTAATGGCAGAGCAGACTTGGTTTTGTTGGGGAGTACCTCATGCCCCTCCTCTTTCTCCTTTTGTAGTGGTTGTCAACTGCTTTGGTATGAACTGAGGAGCAAGAGCGCAGAGCAGGGATAAAAGAGGCAGAGCCAAAAAGATAGATGACGTCTTCTACACAACTCACGATTAGAGGTGAATTACCCACTAGTTCTAGACTCATATGCCCTTCTACTAAAAAGATTACCCAGGTAAGAACCTAATCTTCTCTTAGATGCCAGAAGAATAGGGTCCTACCGGGTACCAAGTTATAGAATTATCCCCTAGATATCATCATTGCATGTGGAAGGCAGTGATAGCCATGATAGGCTGGTTCTGCCAAGGGGGCAATTTTACAACAGAGTTCCTTGGCAATGTTGGATGAGAACATATTCTGTATGGACACTACCCACACCTTAGTTTGGGGATGGGTCTGAGGGTAGGACATGAGCATGTTCTGAGCTAATTGATTAACACAACTACATTGCCGTGTGCTAACTGATTAGTAAGTGGATGGGGGTATAAGCCATTATCACCTACATATTAGGTGGCAGTAGGGGCTCATGCACTAAAAGCCATTCACTGATGAGAAAATTAGCACATGGAAGCACACAAAGCAACACGATGTTCCCATGAAAAACGTAGGTCAAAGAAAAAACAAGTGGGAAACTAGAGAAGTTTCCAAACACAAACTTTTATTAAAAGGAGAGATTCAATTCTGGAAACGTAAAAAAGACTCAACACTGCAGGTGTTTTGGTGCAGAAAACTATACCTACTTCAGGAGTCTGTCACTACTCTGCAGGAGATTGTTTGATAAAACAATGTGGTTGTGTTTCTTAAGTTTGTTTTGAAAAAAACACAACGTGTACTCAAGATGAAATTAAACAGAGAACAAAGTAAACAAAAAGTTTTGCTGGCTCCAGCACCACTCACTAACATCTGTAGTTTCCTACTTGTTTTTTTCTTTGAAAATTAGTGCATGGACATTAATAGTGAATATAGAAAAATCGGCCTAGGAAGTGATGTCAGAGGGGAGCCGATGCCAACAGCAAGTTCATGATGCTGCTCGCACTGGGAAAGTTAGAGGAATGGGGGAAGGGAAAGAGGGCATGTGCACGGCAGGAGAGGTGAAAGAGAGGGGGCGGGAATAGGACAGAGAGGGGTGCCACCTCCCTGGGCGCCTCTCACCCCCGCTACACCACTGTGAATTGCCTACCACATAAAATTTAAATCAGCCTTAGGTTATGTTATTTTTAATCTTTTGTTCACCGTATTGAACTTATGGTTATGCAGTTTATAAGTACGATGTTATGTTATGTAACTATAAGTCAACTATGCTGAATATTAGACTTATATCTCTCATTGCAATGCGTATAATTTTTTAATTAATTTGTGTTTTTCTTGTTGCATAATGTATATAATTGAGAAACATGTATGGCTCAAGCTGGTTCTGGAAACTCAATGTATTTATCAAAGGTTTTATTTTGCAGCTGCATTGATGATTACAAATTAGGAGCGGATGGACATTCATGCCAGCTCATCTCAGAATCCTGCCCCACGGGGAGTGACTGTGGCGACAGCAGAGAGATACCCATGAATCAAACACTCTTTGGAGAATTATTCTACGGGTACAACAACCAAACCAAAGAGGTGACAAATGGGCAAGTGCTGAAAGGCACATTCAGGTAACACTTAGCATTTATTCCCAATGCTAACTCATACTCATGGAAGGCGGGATGGATTCACTCCCCATGATGCTGGGGTGGCTCCTTTGTGTTAAAACAGATTTTAATTTCACATTTTTTAATGGTTCTGCTGCTCTTGGCTTTTGTTTCAGAGTGGCCTGCATCCTTGGGTGGTCTGGCACTTCATTATTTGCTGAAGATTTGGATAATTATTCATTTTGCATAGGCAGTAACGTTCTAGATGAATGGTAATGTACTGTAACAACCCCATTAATTCCTTAACAGCTTTAATTTGCATACTGATGAGACACTGACCAATGGGCTGAGCATCTTTAAGAGCGCTTGGTGGCATCACATTGCTCCTGAGCTTGTCTCTGTCAGTATGGTGATTCCCAGTGAATTCATCAGTGATGTGTCTCCAGTGATACAACCAACTTCCTATGCATATAGAACACTTGTAGCATTATACTGATGCTAAGCCAAATTATTTATGTTTTCTTTCCTTTAAAGGAAAACATGTTTTTTAATGATACCCCCATGTGATGGCCTACTCATCCAGTTTTCTGCTTAGTTTGGCCACTTGCCTTTTTGGCTGTACACTTTCACAACAATCTGTATGTGGGAATTCTTCTCTGCAATCATCATCAACACTTTATACTATGAAGCATAAATAATCAGCTATTTCTAAGTGATGAACAAAGAACAGTAATTGTAATTGCAAGGTATAACAATTGCAGCAAGGCAGGCTGGATAATTAAAACACCTAATTACATTCACTAAGAAGGGAAACTGATTGCCATAGCAGAGTGGACCATCCAAAATAAAAAATGGTGATTGACGTTTACCATAAGTGCATAGAATATATTGTGCATAGAATATATTGTTTTCTTTATATTATATTCTGTATTTTATATTTTATTAATTTGTGAATTGATTATGAATGTGAAATATTCATAGAGAATTATGGGAGCAATTCTGTAACTGACGCTCAAACTTAGGCACCGGGAAAATCCATGCTAAACTAAGTATTCTGTAAAGGATGCTCTGCAGGGGCCACATAAGAACATAAGAGCTGCCATACTGGGACAGACTGAAGGTTTGGACAAATTCCTGGAGGAAAAGTCCATAGTCTGTTAGTAAGACATGGGGGAAGCCTCTGCTTGCCCTGGACCGGTAGCATGGAATGTTGCTACTCTTTGGGTTTTGGCCAGGTGCTAGTGACCTGGATTGGCCACCGTGAAAACGAGCTACTGAGCTTGATGGACCATTGTTCTGGCCCATTAAGGCTATTCATATGCTCTTATGTTCTTAAGGTCTGTCAAGCGCAGTATCCTGTTTCCAACAGTGGCCAACCCAGGTCATAAATACCTTATAAGATCCCAAAGATGTTATGCTGCCTATACGAGGAATAAGCATTGGATCAACCCAAATCCATCTTAATAACGGTTTATGGACTTCTGTAAGAGATCATTTATACACTTAAATGACTTTCCACTACAATTGACTCCACCTAAGTGCACATCAGTTAAGCGCATGCTTCAGTTATCCGCACCCTACCACCATGGTCCCGTTTTTTGTGCATTAAAGTCAATGGACGTAAACTCCGGATATTTGCAACTCGGATAAGTACACAATCCGCTTATGCGCACTGATGTCATAGGTCCAACCTCTATTCTTTCATGTTACCTTCAGTCCGGTTAAATGCAATCACGTTCTGACTTGGAGGAAAGCCAGTTGGAGAACAGATTGGCCACAATGGCTAGGCTGGGACAGCTGGAAAAGTGAGTGCTCTGCTTCCTCTCAAGCTGTAGGGTATAGCTTTCCTGTACTTTAGAACTGAGCTGGCTTAACTACAGCCTTCCCCCCACCCTTCCTCCCACTCCTATTAAGTGCACACTCCGTTTAAGCGCACGTGGTGATCCGGTCGCTATTTTTTAAGAGGTTATTCATCCACTTAAATGACCATTTATGTTCATAAATGGCTGGCTAGAATACTGTTATTTACATAAGTTCCTGCTGCTTTAAACTAGGCCTTAGAGAATGACACAGGGAAAAATTTGTCCCTGTCTCCGCAGGAACTCAATTTCCCCATCCCGTCCCTGTGAGTTTTGTCACTGTCCCTGTCCCATTCCTGTAAGCTCTGACTTAACCACACAAGCCTCGAACACTTATGATTTTAAAGTGTTTGAGGCTTGTGCAGATGAGGACGGAGCTTGCAGGAATGGGGCAGGGACAGGAAAAGAACTCGCGGGGACAGGAAAATGAGTTCCCATGGGAATGGGGAAAAATTTGTCCCCGTGTCATTCTCTACTAGGCAGCTCCTTATTAGAATTACCCCCTTTATTTTGTATATAAATAGTCGGGTGATCAATCTTTTATTTTCTTTGTATTGCCAGCTGAGGTTTCTTTCCACCTTGGCAGTGTGCACCTCAATATGAACATTTACTGTTATAAGCTGGTAAAAAAAACAACAACCCTCAATCATGTATGAAATAAAAGGCATAGTAACTCAATGCTAGTCAAGTGTTGCTATAATCCTATATAATAAAAGGCTAACTCGCGCATGCGCATTCCTATTTGCGTGTTCCGTGCGCTGTAGGTCTGTGGTCGCAGGAGTGCGCATGCGTGAGTCCCCAGCCTTCTTCCCAGCACCTACCTTGGCTGTTAGCAGCGGCGCCTCATCTCCTGTGGGGACCTCATGTGTGCTGTGTCCGTCCGTGGCCGCGGCTTGAGGCGTATGTGCTAGTTAGGTGCATCGGGCGACAGGAGCGGCGCTGGCGGCGGATGGCGGGAGGAGGGCTCATGGTCCTGCCGCCGCTGCCGCTCCTGTTCACAGCGGCCTGCACGTCGCCGACTCCCAACCCTTCCCGCAACAACCGCTACTGCTCCTGTTCAAAGCGGCCTGCTGAGGTTCACGGCCGGCTGTAACGAACCTCGCAAGCCGCTCTCCACATGGTAGCTTTGAACAGGAGGATCAGCCACCTGGGGGGGAGGGGAGAGAAGGGAATGGGGGTTGGGAGAGACAGAAAGACAGACAGACAAAGGGTGCCAGGGAGAGAGAGAGAAAAATTGCAGGAGGGAGAGAGACAGGAGCAGGGAGAGAGACATAAATAAAGACAGACAGCCATATATTCTAGCACCCGTTAATGTAACGGGCTTAAACACTAGTCCGTTATAAAATGCTGAGAAAGGTATTTGGAATTAAGCATATGAGACAGATTTCAGGATATTGAAAGAAAGAGGGCTATTCCTAAAACAAATGAAAACCAATTTGTGCAGCCTGAAAAAAGAAATCAAGTGTTTCCCAGGGAATGCTCAACTAAAGGTCTAGCAATGAGTTTTGAATTCTGATTTAGTTTTGTTTTTTGTTTTCTTGTCTCTTGCTTTTCCCTTTGTAACTGTTAGTGCTTAGGATGGTCCAAGCTTCTTTTATAAATGCCTACAATACTGTGAGGCTTTTCTTTCAGGCAGAACAACTTTGCCCGGGGTTTGGAACAGCAGCTGCCAGATGGAATGTTGGTGGCGACTGTCCCTGTGGAAAACCAGTGCCAGGAAGAGATCTCGGAGCCTGTGCCAGATCCAGACTTCCTGACAGGTCCGTAATTCAGACTTTGCAACGGAAAGAAAAGAAAATGTTGGGCAGAGACTAAAGTGTTAGAGTGTTTGTGAACAGCAGAAAGCTTTGAGGAAACCCTGAGACCTGATGAATAGTGGTAGATCACTATGGAGATAGCAAGGGGTAAATGAGAGGGAAAAAGACAGTGACCTGGAATAGCAGTTGCTGTAGGTAAGGCTTCAGTTTCATTACCAGACCTATGTGAGGAATCAAGGCAGAAGAGATGTGCTGCTAATTGCAACTGCATATACCATATTGTTGCGAATTATTTAATAAATGAAAATGAGCAGAAAAAAACATACTCGGGGCCCAATACTCAGTTGGCATTGATCAGTGTTTTACTGACTGCTGCTGCCAGCATTATCCAGAAATTTAGTGCCAGGCCATGCCCAGGCTCTGGCATTGAATTTTTGGATTTCTGGAGCTGGTGAAAACAGCCGGATAAGTGTGAACTTAACTAAATATAAAGAACTACATAAAGATAGAACTAATGTTTATGCTGTCATATTTATGCAGTTACTTTGGTCGAGTAAGTGCTAAATATGGGCACTTAACTGGCCAAATTCTGACCCTGGAATGCCTCCAATATAGCCCGTTTCAAGTTGGGTGTTAACTGGACATTTTCATTGGCACTAACCAGTTAAGGGCTGCTGAATATGACCAGTTAGCGCCGAACAAGAAATTAACCGGCCAGGAAACATTTCTGGCTAGTTAAATAGCTTTCAATATTCACCCCCTTCATGCTTTTTTTTTTTCTTCTGTTCGCTGACAATTGTGCACACTCTTTTGAAAAAGTGTACACTAAGGACTCAATTTTTTATAAAGTTCAATATTCTTTCTTCAGTTTTTACAACTTACAAAGTTCTATTGACCTGGTTCAGTAATATATGGTAATACAGAGTCAATAAACAATAAAGTAATGAAAATAGAAAAAACTTATAACGAATAACCTAGAAAGCCATTATAAATGATGCCAACTAAAAAATACACTAAGTGCTGTTCTACAAATGGTGTTAAATGTTAGGCGCCATTTGAAGAATAGCACTTAGTGCCGTGATCTGCACCGAACTTTAGGCAAGAGGATTTGCACCAGCTAAACCCTGGTGTAAATCCTCATGCCTAAATTAGGTGTGGATTCCTGTTATTCTACAAGAGCATAATTTACAGGAGCACCCATGTCTCTCCCATGACCACAACCCCTTTATGGAAACATGCATAAAGTTACACGTGGATCCCGGTGCCTAAAAATACATGTGTAAAATGTAATTGATACCAATTAGTATCAATTATTAGCACCCAATTATTGGTGCTAATTGGCTTGAGATTCAGTTAAATGACAAATGAGGAATTGGGCACCTGCCCAAATTTCTGCATGCAATTTTTGGCACCATTTATATAGAATTAGATCATTAGATTATGTTTAAAGAGTGGGCAATCTTTCCAAAGTGTCCATTCTATTCACAATAATCTACCAGTTCAAACCACTGTGCATACGCAAACTACTGTGTGTCTGTGAATAGTTTGCATAAGTGTGCACTATTGGGAAAATCGTGCACTCTTTCCAAAGAGTGTGTCTCTCTGAAAAAAGTGTGCACTCCTAAAAGAACAAACACTCAACAACGTTGATCCCATAACAACAAAATAGCCAAATGAAAATGAAGAAAATGAATATTCCCTTTGGGAGAGATTCAAACTACCACACTCAGACTATGTGGTGGGTTTTAGTTTCTTTTTTGAAGGTTTTGTAGTCGACCACAGACTACAAAACCTTCAAAAAAGAAACTTAAACCCTACTCTTCAAAAAATACATAAAACCTTTTTAACACAACCAGTTCCTTCCCAATCTCCATCCACCACACTCACTACCCCTTTCAAATCTAAAATGTTTTTAATTACCCAACATGTATCGCCTCAAGTTCCCGACAATTCTTATATAATTCCTATTTAATTCCTATGACAATTCTTATGTAAAGTTACAATTCTTGTAACTCCTGATAAATCTTATGTAATCTGCCTTGAACCGCAAGGTAATGGCGGAATAGAAATCACTAATCTAATGTAATGTAATATGTGTCCTGGCAATTAATTAGGGTAATGTGGATCCTGTGGAAAAACTGTTTCTCTCCAGTGAAGCTCAAAGGGGATAATTTCCCAGCTATAAAAGAGTACAAGGGGAGATTTCATAAAGAAAACTAAGTACAAGGGGGTGCTGAAAAGTGCTCAACCAAGCAACCAACTTCCTAAATTATGAGTGTTATTTAGCCACTGTAACTGAAAAGAGTCTTATCTTATTTAATTAAGGGCTCCTTTTACGAAGCTGCGTTAGCGGGTTTATCGCACTGCGACCTTTTTGTCACGTGCTAACCCCCGCGCTAGCTGAAAAACTACCGCCTGCTCAAGAGAAGGCCGTAGCGGCTAGTGCGGCCGGCAGTTTAGTACATGCTATTACAAGCGTTAAACCGCTAACGCGGCTTCGTAAAAGGAGCCCTAAGTGTCAATTTGTAGAAACAAAATTCTCTGTTTTGAAATTGTATCATTGATTGAACCATATCCATGTCATTTTCTTCTTGGTTGGGCTGAGAACTTTTCAGCACCCCCTCATTTTGGGAGGCTTGGGAGAGAATTTTAAATGGAGCTGGATGATGTGGATTGGAGGGATGAGGGAAATACCTATGTAACATTTTTTAATGTTCCTCGGTAATAAGTGTTCTTTCTTAATTGCCTATGCCACAGAAATAGAGAGAATGGCTTGCATTCCCTTCAAACTTTGCGTTTGTAACCAGGACATTTACCTTTTCTGCAGAACATTCCAAGTGAATTCCAAGCTGAATAAACTTAGGAACCCTTTTACTAAGACGCAAACATCCGGCAGATGTATTTTGCTATGTATGCTGCCAATTTATCAGACAAGAGGGAAAAAGTACTCCATAGAAGCATCTGCTAACATGTGTAATGCCTACAAGGCATACTTCAGCATGCCTGTTGGTGGATTAAGACAAACCTTGGGCACCTCACTTCACATAGAAGCACTGCTAAAAAAAACTCTGGAAGGTAAGACAATTTTGTTTCTCACTAGGATGGTGGAATTTTCTGCTATAAAATTTCTTAGAATGTTTAATTTTTAAAATATTTTATTTTAACATTTGAAAATATTGTATATCATATATGAAATATGTTGCAAGTATCTCATACACATTAGTCATAGGTGAAATAAATGTATTATTTTCATTACCACAATTTCATTTTGTTCTTCTACAGGATGGTACAGAGGGGAAAAGAATGCGATGAAGTTTTCTATCCCAAGAATTTGGGGGGAACCCAATGACCACTCAAGCAACTGCTACTTCTGCACGGTGGACTCTTCCAAATGTTGAATTGGCATGCATGCATCTGCAATCACATATCTGGACATTCCTTCACCCATTGCCCTGAGCTCCCCATATCCTCTCTCCATACCCACTTCCCAGAGAGAAAGCAGCTGTCTTCAGAAGAGAGCAGCAAGTCAGAGAGTGAGGGAGATGTTGTAGATCCAATTTATAACATCAGTGGTGCAGCTGGTGAGAAAAACCCATACTATCCAAACCAGAAAGACCTCAATGACTTGATCAGAGATCTTGGTCTCACTAAGTCCTATACTGAGCTTTTGACATCTAGGCTCAAGCAGTAGAATTTGATGGATGAAAGTATGCAAGTCACAGATCAGAGGATGTGTCTCCAAGCTTTTCCATCTTCTTCACCCATCAAGATGGACTATGCTTCTGCCACAATATGACCAGTCTGTTTGAAGCAATTGGAATCGTCTGTAATCCGAAAGAGAGGCATCTTTTCATTGACAGCTCATCCAGGAGCATCAAAGCCATGCAACTCCATAATGGGAACAAGTATCCATCTCTTCCACTGGCTCACTCAGTGCACCTCGAAGAGGATTACAACAGCATCAAGACCTTACTAGGTGCCTTGAAGAATGATGAGTACAGCTGAGAGGTCATTGGAGACTTCAAAATGGTGGCATTTCTAATGGGCTTCCAAAATAATTTTACCAAGTTTCCCTGCTATCTCTGCCTTTGAGACAACAGAGACACAAAGGTGCACTACCAAAGGTAGGATTGACCAGAGCAAATTGAGTTCTCTGTGCGGGGAGAAACAATGTCAAATGAGAACCACAGGTGAACCCTTGGAAGATACTGATGCCACCACGGCACATCAAATTAGACCTAATGAAACAATTTTTCAGAGTTCTAGATAAGGAGTCGGTAGCCTTCAGGTATCTTCAAGACATCTGTCCTAATCTGTCTGAGGCAACGGTCAAAGCTGGTGTCTTTGTCGGACCACAGTTAAAAAAGATCCTGGATTGCAAGGATTTCCCAAGAAGCTAACTAGGAAGGAAAAGGTGACTTGGAACAGCTTGTTGCAGTGGTTTGAGGCTTCATGGGCAATCACAAGGCTAGAATCTGCATGGAGTTGTTTGAGGATCTGGTAAAGAATTACAGTAAAATGTTCTGTAGGATGTCTCCTAAAGAATATGTCCTAGATGCTCATCTTGAGACATTCAAGAAGAACATGGGAGCATACTCAGAAGAGCAAAGTGAGTACTTCCACCAGGATATACCGGACTTTGAATGCTGCTGCTAAGAACAATATAAGGAGAACATGAAGGGAGACTACATCTGGGGGCTGATTCATGAAAGTGACTTACAATATAATTGCAAATCTCGAAAAACTACTCACTTTGAAATCTTCTGTGGTCATCTTTGTATAACTTCAATATAAATACATTCTAATTGTGATTCATATGTTGCTTTCTATGGCTTTAAAATTGCAAAATTTGACTATCCTGGTCACAAAAGCAAAGTTTTATGGAAATAACAGACATTTTCTATACTTTTTTAGGCATGAGTAATTAGGAAATTACATTTACTGCCCAGGAACAAAAATCGTGTTGGATAGTATTTGTGAGTTCTGTCTATGTCTACCTTGATGAAAGAAAATGGGTCTAAACTTACATACAGGTGGTACTTGAATTGGGAAGGTGTTTCCAGGTGCTGGAATGCAATGTTGGAAGCAGTATGGGAGTCATATAATATTATATACTAGTCGTTAAGCCCGTTACATTAACGGGTGCTAGAATTTATGTCTGTCTGTATTTTTCTTTCTGTCTCTTTCCTCCCTCCATTTCCCTGTGTAGCGCTGTCTCTGCTTTCTTCCTCAGTCTGCACTCTCAAGCTGTAACATTACTGCTTAGCTTTTTCTCCCTGCAAGCATCTCTGCTCTCTTTCTCATCTCCAGTCTCTTTGCTATTTTTATCTTCTTGCAGGGGTCTCTGCTCTCCTTTCTCTATATGTTCCTGATTCCTGCAAACTTCTGTTTTCTCTGTATGCTCTTGATCCTGTGTTTCCCTGTAGGTGTCTTTTCCCTTTTTTTTTTTTTTTAATTCCTTCTTCATGTATGGTTGATTTATTAAAAGTTTTTTATTTTTCCTATTTGTTGCATGCCTGTCTCCTTGGCCGCTGTATGTTTCTAATTTTTTTCTTTGTGTGTTTGTTTGTGTTTTTTTGCTGATTGTCTACTTGGTCGCTGTCAGTCTGTCTGTCTCATTGGCTGCTGTATGTCTGTATGCCTTTTTTTCAGTTTAACTCCTTGGCTACTGTATGTCTGGAAGGTTTTTTTTTCCTGAATTTATCCTTGGGCATTGTAATTTTTATTTTTTTCTGTTTGTCTCCTTGGCTGTTTGTATTTTTTTGCTGTCTCTCTGTCTGTCTACTTGGACGCTGTATGTAAGTATGTCTGTCTCCTTGGCTGCTGTATGTCTGTTTGTCATTTTTTTTCTTGTGTCTCTCTCTCCTTGTCCTCTGTGTTTTGTTATTTTTTCAATCTGTGTCTTTAGCCCCCTGTCCTTCTGTGACTGTCTGTGTGTCTCTCTCTACTTGTGCACTGTTGTTTGTTTGTTTTTTTCAATCTCTCTTTAGTTCCTGATCCCCTCTCACTGACCCTTGATCCCCTCTCACTGACCCTTGCGCGACTGCATGTAATTCCGGTTAGGTTTCCATGGCAACCCTGCTCGCGGGTCTGTGAGTGTAGGGCCGTTTTGTCGGGTCTGGCAGCGCCGGGTTGGGAAGAGTCCTGGCTCCTTTTTTGGTTTGGGCCCGTGCAGAGGGGCTCAACAGCGCACAACCACCTTTCCTTCCCTCCCTCCATCAGGTGCAGTGCAGCTCCACCAATGTTAAAAGCAGCCGCGTCGAAATCGGAGCCCTGCCACTGCCGTAGCACTTTCCCCTCTGCCTTGGTCCCGTCCCTTCTCTGACATATGGGACCGCGGCAGAGGGAACGTGTTACGGTGGCGGCAGGGCTCCAATTTCAAAGCAGCTGCTTTTAACATAGGCGGAGCTGAACTGTACCTGATGGAGGAAGGGAAGGAACGGTGGGGCAAATTTGGTCAACGGCAGGAATTGTTTGGCGGACCAAGCACTGAGAAACCGTGAGGAAAGCCACCGCAGCCTCGCAGCTAGGTAGGGGGACAACAATGGCGCTTATGCTCAAGCCCCCGCCGCAGCTCCTCTCTCGATCCTGGTGCGGTTCGAGAGAGGATTCGTGGTGGCGGCTTGAGCATAAGCGCAATTGTTGTCCAAGTTGCCGAGTTTGGTGACGTAAACCCGCGCATGCGCACTAAAAAAAACGCGACGGATCAGGGAACACGTTTTTTTTAGTGCGCATGCGCGTCCTACCATTTTATTATATTAGATGATGGGAGTGCCTTAAAATACAGATGTCCTGGAACGATATAAATTAAGCATTGATGTACACAACATTTTTTTATTGTCCCTAAGTTTTATCTGTTGGGTTTGGGAGTTGAAAGCGATTCTTTAATTTTCTGCGGTGGCTAGATGAGAGCTTATTACCACTAGGAAAAAGGAGAGGCCCCATCCTTAATGGAATGGATATTTAGGGTTAGGATGGTATGGCTAATGAAGAAATTGATTGCGCTTCATGAGAGGGCGGAAAATATGGAATCTATATGAACCCAGTTTGTGGACTATATTGGAATTATGGCGGGGACATTGGAATGGGCAAAGTAGGTAGAGTAAGAAGTGGGTAGGCCACATTTTTGGAGGTGCCTTGGAAAACAGTAATTGTGTGAGGGAAGGAGATGGAAGAGAAGAGGACAGAGAGTAAAGATAAGGGGAATTTAGGGGAAATGAATACATGCCAAGCTTGGTGTTGGCAGATCAGTAGGCTCCAATCTTTTTCATGTAAAGGGCCACAATATAAATACGAGAAAGCTCTGAAGGCCAACAAAAGATTTCAAGTTTACACATTTAAGCCTATACTAGTTAAATACACTTCTGTGCATTAGCAAAACTTTGGCATGGTTTTCACACTTCTCTGAATGGAAGTGTTTCATGTTTTTTCTAGCTTTGCCATGCCACTACATTACATATGCACCTAAACATCAATCCTGAACTTTGACCTGTCCTATGGCTATTTGTACATAAGATACAGGCATACTAAATACTATACCTGCCCTACACCTGACCTAAAGCAATCCTTTATTTCAGACATTTAAACCCCCCCCCCCCCATACAAAACCATAGCACGGTAGCAGTTACCGCCTTGGCCGGCGATTAAAACCACGCTATGGTTTTGTAAAAAAAAAAAAAAAAAAGGGGGGGGGGGGGGGTTAATGCACTATCTGAGAGGGCAAGATTGGATTTTATGAATTTGCAGGACTTGAGGAACATTTCAGCCAACTGTTTGAGGGCAACAACAGAGTATTTGGGGGACCAGAAATGTAACGTATACTTTACAGTTGACACAATTATTGTGGTATGTTACAAAACGTAAAACCCAATAAACAATTAAGTTTTAAAATAATTACTTTCTTTCCCTGTAATTTCAGGTTAAAATATGCAGGAGATAAATGTGCACAGCCTAAGTTTTCAATGTATGCAAATATGTCTCCTGCATATTCATTATGGATAAATGAAAACTGACTGATTTGAGAATAACAAGGACAGATTAAGAAAGCACTGCTCTAAGCATAAGTTGCAGGTCCTTAGATACTGTATAATGGATCAAAAACATGACTATCTCAGTGTGTCTCTGTGGACATGGATTCATCTGCTGTCCCTAAGTTTTCCCTGTAGAGAGGTTATGAGTGAACTGAAGTTGCATCCTATTTCATGAAGCAGAATGGTCCAGAGTCCCTTAATAATAGAGGTGTACTTAGGGAATCTCAATGGAATTTTCTGCTTGTTTTCTTTCATTTTAACATTGTATTTCTTTTATTTTGAAAGGACTTCCCTCCCTACCACTGCCAAATAAAAAAATCATTTCCCCTCAACAGAGGGAGTGCTTTTATTAAGCAGCGGTAAAATGTGGCCTTAGTGCACCCTTATGCAGATT
Organism: Geotrypetes seraphini; assembly: GCF_902459505.1. Lineage (NCBI taxonomy): Eukaryota > Metazoa > Chordata > Amphibia > Gymnophiona > Dermophiidae > Geotrypetes > Geotrypetes seraphini. Next base: position 86,983,667 of record NC_047095.1, read on the forward strand.
TTTCCCACAAGCTAAGGTCACTTCTGTGGAGATGATGCGGTATATAAACTTAAGGTTTAGTTTAGTTTAGTTAGTTTAGTCATTGTTACTGCAGCCAGAAAATGACGGCTTTTCTGTTTTCCCAATTAATGGCCATGCACTAATGTTGCCAATAGGGTGCGGCCATGAACAAAAATAAGTGCATGAGCCCTTACTGTTGCCCATTTTGTAGGGAGTAATGCTCACATGCTAATCAGTTAGCATGTGGTAATGTGGCTGTGCTAAATGATTCATACTCTCATGCTTATTCTCTGCCCGTAGACATGCTCCTGTCAAGAACAGTTCAGAAATATTTTGTAGGGCATGATTTGCATGTGCACATTGGGATTTTACTGAAGGACACCTCAGCTCAGCAGCTCGCTGTACTTCATGTAGTATTGCGAGCTGATGTGAGAGTTTGTGGCAGCCATTTTGAAATTGAGCTGCAAGAGACAGGAGAAAGAGGGTTGTTCTCCTGCTTCCAATGACCCCCGCTGGACCACCAAGGAGACAGCCCGGGGGGGGGGGGGCCCTACCTAGATATTGGGGGAGGTGGTGGGGGGTTCATTCAGGGGAAGGGAAGAACTGAAAGCATAGTGGCAAGGAGGGAGAGGAACTTTTAGAGAGGCCAGGAGGGGAATCAGGAAGATTTTGTCAGCTAAAAATATTTATGCAGGTGCTGGCTTGATATTCAGCCGGGGCTCGCACAACTTTCTTATGTGGCCCCGGCTGAATACTGGCTGGGCTCACATAAGCTCCAGTGCCCAGCCTGCCCACATTTTGCCCCTAATATTCAGTGCCAGACTATCTAGGTAGGACCCCTCCCCCCCGAGGGCTCCCTGTCTTCTTGGTGGTCCAGCAGAGGTTGTTGGGGGCAGGAGCACAACTGCCACAACCTCTCCCATACAAATTTTAGCATATGCATACAAACATATTTTCAGATCTGTTGTGTGTACATTAAGCCATTAGTGAATACAGTCTGTCCTTAATTATATATCCATTAAGCCTTTGCACATAGGCCCTTTATTTGACATTTTAACTGCTATTTGGACATCAAAGATCTGCATACTTTCTACAAGACTAGGAGTGTCAGCCTTAACTTTTTATCCAAACTATAGTATGCATGCAGCTTGCATTAATTCTCCTGTCATAATGTCAGTTCAGTAAAATACATCTTACTGACAGAATCCCGGTATGTGTCTTGTTGTGTCAATTTAACTTTCCTGTTACAAAAGTAATAATTCTCATGTGAAAAACTACACTGACAAGTGAACATGACATGCTACACAGTACTTTATGGTACATCACTTTTGCATTAAGGGAAAACTAGTGCCTCAAAATGACAGTGAGTGCTGAGTGATACGACTACTTTAATCTGTGGTATCACCTTTACAACATTATCATCACAGCATTAAAACTAAGCTCAATTTCTAATGAATGTGTCTTACATACAATAATGTTACAAATTGCTTAAGAGCTATGCTCTTGTCTATCAACACATTTTCATCTGACAGTTTACAGCTTGCCTTTGACTGTTGGTGTGTACTAGAAGTGTGCACAGGAATGGGGACAATGGGAAACCTGCAGAAATCCACAGGGTTGGGGACAAAATAAATTCATTACCACAGGGATGGATCAAAAGTGAATGGGAACAGGAGGGGATGGGGACCAGATTATATAAAATCTTTTTGGAGAAAGTAAGTTCACAATAACACTTTTAGAAAAAACCTTATATCAAAAACCAGGAACCTATTCACCAACTGAGCCACACAGCTTTGCAATACATACTGTATACGTTTAAAACAAATATGTTCAACACCCAAACCCACAATAAGAATAAGATTTGGAGAAAAAGACCTCAGTTAGGCTTCATGGGCCCAAAAAACTACCATGCCCATTTCAACGCAGAAACTTGACACCAATATTTCAGCTAAAAAAATTTGAAAGGAGCTTACCTTGATGAAAACTGGTGCATGTGTTCATCAATTTTGGCAATGAGGGAGACCACTGATAGACTGGTGAGAATATTTATCTATTTGTTTCGACCATTTTGGCAGAATATATTCTCCACAAAACTAGTCTCATCTATGTGACTCATAATGCAGCAAATATGAAGGCAGTATTTTGAGAAGAGGTCTGCATAGGTTACTCGAGTTATAATCTCAATCTTGTACTCTTTCAGCAAAAAATTAAGTTGATCCAAATGGTCTCCCTAGTGACATAGTAACATAGTAGATGACGGTAGATAAAGATCTGAATTGTCCATCTAGTATGCCCAAACTGATTCAATCTAAAAATTTGTTGGTTTTTTTTTTACTTCTTCTTCTTTGCTATTTCTGGGCAAGAATCCAAAACTCTGCCCGGTACTGTTCTTAGGTTCCAAGTACTGAAGTCTCAGTCGAACCTCACTCTAGTCCATCTACACCCTCCCAGGAATTGAAGCCCTCCCCAGCCCATCCTCCACCAAACGGCCATATAAATAATAATAATAATAATAATAATAATAACTTTATTTTTGTATACCGCCATACCCAAGGAGTTCTAGGCGGTTTACATTAGATTAACAAAAAATTACAAGTGGTTTAAAAACAATTGAACAATATTAGAGGCAAGCAATAAATAATACGTGGTTCGAAAACAATTGAACAATATTTGGAGCAAGGAGGTAGAATGAAGTTAGGAGAAGAGAGAGGGGTAGGTTAGGGGGGGGAGGGGTCTGCCCAGTACTGGCCTTAGTTCTTCAATACTTACTATTATTTTCTGATTCTAGATTCTCTGTGTTCATCCCATGCTTTTTTGAACTCCGTCACCGTTTTCATCTTCACCATCTCTCTCGGGAGTGCATTCCAGGCATCCACCACCCTCTCCGTAAAGAAGAATTTCCTTACATTGCTCTTGAGTCTCCCACCCCTCAACCTCAAATTATGTCCTCTGGTTTTACCATTTTCCTTTCTCTGGAAAAGATTTTGTTCTATGTTAATCTAATCTTCTATTTCTGAGTCGCTCATACCTATGTAGACTCAAGGTGACTTATAGAGGGGGGCAAGGATGGAGAAGGGGGAGGAGTGGTGGGAGAAGAGAAGAAGGGGGTAGGGAGAGTGGTGGAGGGGAGAGGAGAGGATATAGGTGATAAAGTGTCAAATAGATGAGTTTTTAGTTTCTTCCGGAATATGATGTGGTTAGGTTCCATTCTGGTCATTTCAGTAAGGTCATTCCAAGTTTTTAGGCTAGAAAGGTGAGCATGGAGTGGAAAACACGTTTGTATTGAAGATTTTTTTGTGGAAGGGAGATTTAGAAGTATTCTGTTGAGGGTTCTGGGGGAAGTAGACCATGTCTTAGAGAAGAGCTGGATGAGAGGAGCTGTAGAGTTTCCGTAAAGTATATGGTGAATGATGCATGAAGTTTTGAAAGTTATTCGTGATGGGATATGTAGCTGTAATCGAGTCATACCTTTCAAGTATTTGAACGTCTGAATCATATCTCCCCTGTCCCTCCTTTCCTCTAAGGTATACATATTCAGGGCTTCCAGTCTCTCCTCATACGTCTTTTGGCGCAAACCTCCTATCATTTTTGTCACCCTCCTCTACACCGCTTCAAGCCTTTTTGTGAAGTAAGTTTAAAATATTGTGCAAGGAAGATATTACGCTCACTAAGTGAATGAAAGTCAATTGTTCCCTGAAGAAAACACTCGAGCAGCACGTGTCAACTCAACAGAACAGCATTCTATTAATATTGAAATCTATGGCAGAGAATACAGAGGAGCTAAATGCAATTGCCATTCAATCAGATGCAAAAAAGCAATTCCTGACCAAATTGTGTGTAATTGATTATACCTTGCAAGCAGACATTATTATGGTGTTGGAACCCTTTGATAGGGCTACAAAAGAACTGCCAACAGATACTAAACTTCAATGTATCTGGTGGTCCCAACAAAATATCAGTTGAAATGGCATCTGACAGTTGTAAATTCAGAAAGCCATGTAATATAACATCCTTAAAAAATAATCTTGCTGATCGCTAGTACTGCTATTTTACAGTTACAGAGACATACTTGGCAGCAACATTGCAGGATCCAAGGGCTGGAAGGTAATTTAGATCTTATGACAGTCAAAGGGTAGAACAGTACTGTCAGCATGGCATTCAGGGCCTAAACAGAGTTAGGCAAAGGCCTCTGGGAGATACATAGAAGCAGCTCTGACCTCTGGTGATATCAATGTAGGTAGACAGGATGTCATTCTATGTGTTTGGATTAGCTGACCTGATGAAATTATGGGCTTAAAACCACACAGGCTTCTGAGAACTGGGTCTTTGAAGGAATACATACCTTCTTGTCAATCAGGAGACATCAGATCAAACAAACCAAATTATAACACAGAAAAGATAAATTAGTTATATAAACACTGAAAAAGTGACCATGAAAGCTAGAAGGATGCTAAGGTTCATAGGGAGAGGTATGGCCTGTTGGAAAAAGGAGGTACTAATGCCTCTATATAAGACTCTGGTGAGACCTCATTTAGAATATTGTGTACTTCTTGAGATGTGGGGAACCACTGTGTCTCTTTGGATGAAATAGATAGATAGATAGGTAGATCTGTTTCATCCATAGTTATGAGATGATTAAAAAATCTCACAGGTTCCTGCTAAAACTGGTCCAAAATGGATTGTAAGGCAACTTCTCAATCATCCTTTTGATCAGCATTGAGACATTTGGGAAGCCATTTGGATAAGAGCTTTCTTATGTCTAAAATCTCATAAACAATATAGCCTACTCATTCTCAGGATATCTCCAGGTTCTCTCCTATCTTTTTAGTAGAAATTATTTGATTATTCAAGATGCTTTCTAGAATTGTCACTTGAGTAAGTCTCCCAGAATGTTCTTTGTCTTCCATGTTCTAAACGCAGCAACCCAGATTTTGACTGTGGAATAGAAAGGGCGCTTATCCCCTAATGTAACTGACATATCATAAATTTGTTTGGCTGAGTTCCCTGGTAGGGAAAGATATTTCATCACTGCTCGGCAATCTTTTGCAATGAGATTTCTATTGTTTTATACTATTTTCACTTCAGATGTGCAAAAATAATTAGGCTACAATTATGAAAATTAGGTCAGACACATGTGAAACAATAAACTTTGATATGATGAAAATGTTATTAGTCTAAAACTATGTGAAATAGGAAAAGCCAAGGATTGATCAGCACCCCCTAATGCAAACAAGTGAGAGGAGAGAAAGAGAGCAGAGATAGAGGAAGACGTGACACATCAGTGCTTCAGAAATAATACAGCATTTATTTGCACAATGAAAATAATTTAACAGAGAACATCTTTCTAATGTTTTTTTATCATCATAGTTTATTTCATGCCTTTTCAACTAGAGATCTTAAAGCATGTTACAAGAAGTCAGGATCTACAGTTGAGTGCACTTTAAGGACAATAAACATGAAGGAGTAAAGTAGAGTAGATAAATATATCAAAGGAAAATAATGGCCATGAGATAGAACAAGTAAGGCAAATTATTGCGAAGAAACACATTGAGATAGGAAGGACAAAGGAGGAGGCAGGATATGGGCTCCAAGGTATTGGACTAGGATGCGTTGCTTTATGCTTTATCAAAATCTTTGCCAGTTCTTCCCCCTCTTTATGTGGGCAATTGCTCAATTTCATGTATAAAAACTAGTAAATGCTAAAATGTATGAGTAAAGTGTGCTCTGTGGACTTAAGTCCCCAGAAGGCTTTGCTTTTCCCAGAGAGTTAGGCTTAATTCACAGAGCTGAAGCCCCACCCTTCTTCTCCTGTGTGAGAGAGAACTGTTGCCATATTTGAGACCACATGGCTGCATGAGAACCTGAGTTAGCATTATTCTACCACCAGGTTTTTCAGCTTTTATTGCTAATAATCTAACACAGTTTGGATTCTCTATCTAAGTCTGGAGAACAGTGTTATTTCCACATGATGTGGACACACTCCTAGCTTGAATAGGAAAGCTAGTAGAGTGAGAAGATTCGATGAAAGTTGAACTTTATTTCATGTTATTAAAGAAAGTTGTTCAACAAATAGAGTCTGGCTGGTAAGACTAAGCTTACAGAAGTAAGGGTTAGTTGAAAAGGAACCTCTTACAGTTACCAGTAACTCAGAATGAGTTAAATAGTGCTTGGCAACTTCAGAGGAGTCCTTGCTTTTAGCACAAAAACCTGAGGAAATCAATGGGCAAGACTGTACAGTGAGCAGTAGCTATATAGTGAGATTCAGTCAGAACACCAGTTTTCTGTAGCAGAATTTCATAGCCCAAGGCATCCAGCTCAATCTGGGTGTAGTCTACTTTATGGATCAAAGGCTGCTTCAAAAGCAAAGTTCTTAGTAAGTTTCTGAAGACTAAGGGCTCCTTTTACAAAGCTGCACTAGCATTGAGCTGGTGTTAGTTCTAGCCATGTAGTGCAGGTGTAGCGCACGCTAAAAATGCAATCGCAGCTTTGTAAAAGGAGCCCTAAGAGATCTGAAGCTGGTTTCTATTGTCTGGTAATTTAGTATTTATTTGAGCATTTGACTATCTTTTAAAAACAAGCAGGGTGATTTACAATAGAATATAAAAATAAATAATAATAACCACCTGTTGCTGCCAAGATATCAAGTGCTGTTACTTTTCTTCCAACAAGTTTGGGTTTTAAACTTTTCTTTTCTTAGTTGCAAAATCACAATTACAAAGTCCTAATTAGGGCCCTCTTTCACTAAGCCGTGGAAGAGGTTTCTACCGCGGCCCAAATGCTCCGACACTCATAGGAATTCCAAGAGCGTCAGAGCATTTATCACCCTGGGCCATGGTAGAAACCTCGACCAGGGCACAGTAAAAGGAGGGGTTGGTTTGGGATCAGAGTTAAAATAGAAAGGTGAGACCAAAATATTGGTAAACCCACTATGCATCCATATCTATACCTAGAATGACTAACATGCCAAGTTTCCAAGTTTATTTAAAATTTGGTAAACCATCTAATCAAAATTCTAGGCGGTGTACAATATAAAATACAAGCAAGTATTTAAAATTAACAAATACAGAAGACTCAGGGGGCTATATGCGTGACATGACGTACAGAAACATACGGAATTTGGGAAAGAACTACAATCTTTGAAAGTAAAGAACAAAAAAGGGGGAAAAAACAAAATGAGGGGGAAAAGACAGATCTTCCTGTTGTCCTAAAAAGAACAGTTATGTTCCAACATGTGTTAACCTGTTAAAAAGAGCACAAACAGAAGAGAACAGTGGGGAGTGTGTGGCACAGTGGCTACAGCTACAGTCTCAGTACCCTGTGGTTGTGGGTTCAAATCCCATGATGCTCTTTGTGACCCTGGGCAAGTCACTTAATTGTTCATTGCCCCAAGTACATTAGACAGAGTGTGAGCCCACCAGGACAGATAGAAAAAACAGGCTAGTTAGAAAGCAAGAGTTTTACTCTGCAAATCGATAGTCTGGAGCGTTGGTGTCAAGGCCATGAAGCAGTGGTTTAAAGGCCACAAAACGATCGTTGACCTGGTTCTTTTCTAACTAGCCTGTTTTTTCTACTTAGTATTTTAATAATAATAATAACAACTTTATTTCTTCTATACCGCCATAATCTTACGACTTCTAGGCGGTTCACAGTGAAGAGAGCTGGACAGTCAGCAAATTACAAAATACAAATGGCGAGGGCGATACAGTACAGTCAGTGAATTACAGATTATACTGTATCATCCTCGCCATTTCAGGCTCCCACCTGCCATTAATAAGTTATATGCAAAAGTTTTTGTCAGTGATGCTTGGGTGGAAGAGAGTGGGAATACCTCTCCGTGTCTGAGGCTTTTCTTTTGCCTTAAAATACTTTTTCTGGCATTGGTATGTACTGACCTAATGGAGTGATTTGTTTTCTAGTATATTGTATATTTTCCCTCCATTCCTCTTTTGTTGTTATTAATGTAATTATAAAAAAAAAACATTGGACTGGATTCAGTAAATGGTGTCCAAAATTTTTCGCTGAAAAAAAAAAAAATCAGGGCTAAGCACAATTCTATAAAGGGCACGTGAGCTATATAGAATTGTGTTTAGCGCTGATTCTTCTTTAAGTGCTAAACTTATGCCTACTGAAACCTGGTGTAAATGCTGGTGCCTAAGGACCCCTTTAACAAAGCCGCAGTAGCGCTTCTTCCACGGTAAATGCACTGAAGCCCTTAGGAACTGAATGCCTTGGTGCATTTGCTACAGATGAAGCACTACCGGGGCTTTATTAAAAGGGGCCCTAAGTTAGGCGTGCTAAGGCCCTATTCTGTAATTCTGCATGCAACTTTTCAGAACACTCCTGACATGGTCATGGTCACTTCCCCTTTGGAATTATACACTAGTAGAGATAGGCATCAAGCCTCATAAACAAGCCCGCAGCCAGATGTGCGTGCAAATTGTAATGAATGCCAGTCAACATCAAGAATTGGTAGTTAGCGCACAATTGTTGATGCTACTTGGCTCATTAATTAATTTGTGCATCTTGAGCGTGCACAGAAATTTAAGTGCACAATTCTGAGCACTATATATAGAATTTGCAAAAATATGGGAGTAATGCTATAAAGTAGTTTTGAACATATAGATATGTCAATACGTGCACCGATGATTTGAATACTTGCATATATATATATATATATATATATATATATATATATATATATATGTATGCACATACATGTATAAATGCTGAAAGTACTATTAGGTAACTATGCACATATCTCTGATAGAGTGTACTTTGCAGGTGGATGTACACATAGGTGGAGTCTGAGCAGGGTGGACAATTGCATGCATAGTTTATACAATGCATAAGTGGCTCATGTTTCTCCAGAATCAAAATTGACAGGATTATCATCCAGAGCAGGGGCGGTTCTACCTTAAATTGCAGCCCAAATGACATCACTGGTGGCAGCCAGTCGCATACACTACCCTGCTGCCAACACCGGCATCTTCTCATTACTGCAGCCCATCCTTTCTGACGTAACGTCCGTTTCATTAGAGGTGGGCCCATAGTAGAGAAAAGACATCAGTGTTTGGCTGCCGCTGGTAATGTTCTTTGGGCTGCAAATGAAGGGAAAGCCGGGGCAGAGAGGAGACAGAGGGAGAGATGGACTGGGGGAGGCAGGAAGGAGGGAGAAATGTCACATTCAAAGGAAGGGGGTCAGGAGAGAGAGAAAGTGTGCAGGAGGCAGAACGTGTTGGACTCATGGAGAATGAAGGAGAGATTTGGATGGGGGAGGGAATGAGAACATGCAGGAAGCAGAGAGAAATGTTGGACTGGTGGAGGAAAAGGGGGGAGAATTGTATTGGGAGGGGGGCCAGAAATGAGGAAGAGAGGGGAGATGTTAGACTGCAAGGGGCAGAAAGGAGGAAGGGAGGGAGAAATGTTACACTGGGAGGGAGGAGCGATGACTCAAGGAAGGGAGATATGTCAGATTCCGTAGAAGGATGATGGAAGGAGGAAGCGAAAGATATCTGACCACTGGAAGGGGAAGGAGAGAGATGCCAGACCAGGGAATGGAAGGAAAGGAGGGGAGAGAGATATGCCAGACTGTGGGAAGGAAAGGAGAGATATGCCAGACTGTGGGAAGGAAAGGAGAGAAATGCCAGACTGTGGAAAGGAGAGGAGAGAGAGATGCCAGACTGCAGGAAGGAGAGGTGAGAGATACCAGAAGGGGAGAATGGAAGAAGAAATATGTTACACCATGGGAAGGGGGAGGGAAGGAGAGAGAGATGCCAGACCATGGGAAAGGAGAGAGATGTCAGGCTGTGGGAAAGAGAGGAGAAAGATGCCATACTATAGGAGAGGGGAAAGGGGAAGACAGAGATATCAGACCACAGGAGAGGAAGAGAAAGAGAGGAGATGGTGCACAGGGATGGAGGGGAAAGGGAGGGAGACGGAGGAGGTGGTGCACAGCGATGGGTGTGGAAGAGAGACAGAAAAAATGCTTCTTGTGGATAGATGGGACTAAGGGAGAAGAAAGAGGGAGGAGGATAGATGGGAAGGAAAGGTAAGACATGGAAAAGTAGATAGATTTTGAGAAGAAAGCAGAAAAATGGAAGAAAGTTAATGTTAAAAATTAATGTTAAAGATGGATGTAACCATTAATTGATGTGTTTTCCTTATGCTCAGAGATATGGTATGGTATGGTATGTATGGTATATGGTAAATGGAGTACAGACATCCCCTGCATTTACCACACAAGGTTTGCACTTACTATATGTTAATTTATGTTGCTAATATGTGGTAAGTGCAAATCCTACTGCATTTTAGTAAAGAGCCTCCAAGTGTGAATTCATGTATGCACATACCTATCACTTACATATAGGGATGATAGCTAAATTCTCCACTAGGCAGAACATTCTTTCGCCTCCCCAGTGTTATATACCTGTACATCATTTAGAAAGAGTTATCAGGAGCACTATATATACAAGGCCACTGAAAATTCATGGCTGAAAACTGCCACTGTTAAACATAGAAGTCCACTGAATATTGACCTAATAGTAGTGGGGGCAGAGGAGGCTTACCCCCACCCTCCTTGTTACAAAACCGCTATTGTGGATTTGTAAAAGGAGGGATAGTTATCCTTATTTATGCTCACAGTATTGTATCTATGCCTTGATGGTTTATGGTAGAACAAGCATGTGCAGATTTTCATTTATTGCATTTGCCTATTTACTGCTTCCATTCAACATTCTAGAGTTTTCTGGCTGTATTTGACTAAGAGGGACCTTAGCAAAGTTGATAAAGTTTCTGTGAAATTCAGGATGATACAATCTACATTTGTTCTTGAATGTTTCTTGATTATTTAGAGACCCAAATCGGCCAACAACACCTATCTATTCTTCCTTTGACTGCATGCTAATCTCTTTCCTCCTGCTTGCCATCTAATTCCATTCCCTTCTCTCTTGAAACTAATACACTGCTTCCCTGATGTGGATTAATGACTAGGAAATGGGGAGGAAACAGATTATAGAATTTAATTAATTGATCAATTAACACTGCTAAGTACACTGCTGGGGCTGGCCTTTTGGTAAACTGGGCTAATTACCACTTGCATGTGGTGCTGGATGAGATGAATGTCGAGATGTTAAACTAATTTAAAGATGTGTACTCAGATTCACTAAGGAAATAACTCTCAAACTTTGAAGTTCTAGCTGGACTTCCATCTATTTATTTCCATCTTCTCTTCTTGTCCCTTTCATTTTGCAATCAAGAATAGGTGTACAATGCAGCACAATTATTCTGCATGACACCATACACAAAACATATTTATATAATGGAGGAATAGTTTAGTGGTTATAAAACAGAGGACTGACAATTAGGGAAGCCATGTTCAAAACCCACTGCCGTTCCTTGTGATCTTGGACAAGTTCCTTAACTGTCTACTGCCTTTTTGGAACAGTACCTAGGGTTCCAGAATTACATTACATTACATTACATTAGGGATTTCTATTCCGCCTGTGCCTTGCGGTTCTAGGCGGATTACATTATAGAAGATATCTGGACATTTCCAGTAGAATTACATTTCAGGATAGGAGTATATTACAGTAACAGTAAAGAGTTCTTGGACATATCCTCTTTTTAGAGGACTGTCTGGGTGTTGGGATGGATTTTTAAAATGCAGCAGTTCATCTGGGTTTTCAAGTTCAGGGCCACGTCTGGAGGGCCTCCAAGCATGCATGGGTATGACATGATGACATTACACGTACACTTGTGCATGCTTGGAGGTCCTCCAGACGCAGCTCTGAGCTGGAGGAGAAGAGGTTTGGGGGGGGGGATGGCTGGGGCGGAACGGGATGTGACTTGGGCAGAACAAGGCGGGACTGAGGTAGAACTAGGTGGGGCTGGGGGTGGAGCCACACGTACAGATTTTAGCATTGCAAAATCTGGTAACCCTGTGTTCCTGAATGGAACTTGTTTTAAGCTACTGCTGAAAAAGGTATGAGCTAAATCCAAATACATAAAATTATTGTCTCCTCCTTCCTCTTCCATTATCTCTTTATTCCATCTCCTCAGCCCCTCCTTTAATCCCAAACTCCTCTCTCTTCATAGGGCTAGATTCACTAACCTGCCCGAATCGGAACAATCCGTTTCCGATTCGGGCAGGTCTGACGAATTCACTAACCTAAAATATGCAGATGGGGGCGATCGGACGTACGCCCCCATCTGCCTGCACGGATCGCGCATGCGCAATCCGCACGCATGCGCATACCCGTCTGAGCCGTGACTTTTTTTTTAACTTTAAACTTTTGCGAGCCCGTGGGTTTAACCCGCTTCGGGTTAAAACCGCGGGCTTGCACAGACAGTCGGGGCAGGCATGTTCGAGGCCTGACTTTCCTGCTCCTATGCTGCGGCAGCAGCCTCTTCCCTCCTTCCCTTCAGTGCGAGCCCGCGGGTTTAAAGCTAGCGCTGCACTGCGGTGTGCAGCCCCGTTTTAAAACCATGGGCTTGCACTGCGGGGAAGGGCAGCAGAGAGCAGAAGAGCCGGGCGAGCAGGCAGGAGAGATTGGGGCAGGCAGGCAGGGGGTTTGGGTTTCGGGCAGGCAGGCAGGCGCATTTGGGGCTGCAGGAGATGGGGTTGACAGGTTAGAAAGCAGGGGGGCAGAAGGCAGGGCAGTCGTAAAGGGCTTCAGCGACTGGTTCTCAGCAGTCGCTTTTTGCGAGCCCAGTCGGATCGAAAAACAGTTTAGTGAATCGCGTCCCTACTTTGCATGCAGTTCCCCTCATTTGCATGCACGCACCGTAATCGGATTGCTACACAGGTTAGTGAATACTGCAGGAGGGAAATCTGGTCGCAAAGGGCTCGCAAACCGATCGGTACACGATCAGTTTGCTTAGTGAATCTAGCCCATAGTCAGCTCTTCTTCACACATATGCCTCTTCTTCCCTTTTAATCTCTACATGGTGATGAAGCTGAAGCTAAAGTGCTATGGACATGGACTGGTCAAATCATAGGGCTACAATGATGTAGTTTACTATCCTTTTGGGCTGGTTAAGGAGTGGAGAATCCTGCCCTCCCCTCTCCTTTTTCTTCAGACTAGTGGAAAAGTCTAGTTTTGACCTCTCTGAAATATTGTGTGCTCTCCCATGTCTCATACAGGTATGGTGAACTACAGCGAAGTGTCTGGTTACCCTTTACTCCAGCTCTGGAAGGTCCGGTCCATGATGTATCACGTGCGTTTGAACCAAGCCACCATTTCACAGTGTAAGGAATTGGTGTGTGCAGAGTTAACAAAAGTCTTGTTTCTTTGGCTTTCTTCAGTTTCCTTTTAGAACTATAGGTCTCTTGTTAACTCTGTTTTAACCTCCTTAGCAAATAACGCACCTGAATTTTTTTCTCTCTCATTTGTGTCTATAGGAAAAATACCAATTTATTTAAAAATGCTTTACACCTGTGCCATCCACAGTTCTTAACATATTTTATTTTATAAATAACATACAGAAAGTGCAAGAAATTATGTTACAATGAAATACATAGAAGCACTTTTAATCTAACCACAAACCCTAAGGGCACCCTTGCAATATGCATATGATATATGGAGGCCACACTTTCAAAAAGATTTAAACAGGATGGAGTTAGTTCAGAGGAAGGCAACTAAAATGGTTGATGGTCAGCGTACCGGGACAGACTTAAAGATCTCAATATGTATACTTTGGAGCAGTGGCGTACCTAGGGTATGTGGCACCCGGGGCCCATCATTTTTTGACACCCCCCCCCCCCCCCTCATGTAAAATTTTTTTTTTTTTTTTTTTTTTTGCAATAACCATGAAATGGAATAAATGGTCAGAATAGAAACAGGCAGTGAAAATTTTCTTTTATTGAACCTCATTTATGTAACCATTATTCCAAACATAACATAACATAAATTATGTCTGAATTGTCATGACATCAGAAGTACATATGGAGTAGTTGCAGGTGATGCTTGGGACAGTTCTGATTATGTTAGTTTGGTTTTATGTGTTTTTTGAATAGAAGGGTTTTTATTTCTTTTTTTAAGGTTTTGTAGTTTGTGGTCGAGGTCAATAGGTTGTAGAGTTGGGGGTCAAGTGTTGCAGCTCGAATGGCTAGGAGGTTGTCGAACAGTTTTTTTCTTTTGACGTTTTTGGTTGGAGGGTGTGTGAATGGTGCGTGAGTTCTCCTATGTCTGTTTGAAGTGGATTGAATTATTTAGCTGAAGAAATTAGTTACCCCCCCCATTCCACACACATTAATTCTCTTCCATTTTTGTTCCCATTATAAAAAAACACTGATAAGTTCCCAGGAAAAAAATACATTAAAATAAGAAGTGAAAACAAAGGCCCCTACAGATGAGAACATAACATAAGAATAGCCTAACTGGGTCACACCAATGGTCCATCATGCCCAGTAGCCCATTCTCATGGTAGCCAATAGTGCTGCCCGATTCAGAGAAAAATATTTCATTCGATTCGATTCACCCTGTTGAATCGATTTTTCGATTAGATTCACTGTTAATGACACCGCTTTTTAAGTTTAAACAAAGTATAACAATAAATTTCACAACAACAATAAATTTCACAAAGTACTTAAAAAAAAAAAATCACATTTTTCCATTAAAGCAGTTCTGGAGACATTTGCTTGAACAGTCTTTTTTCCCAGTCCATAAGCAAGCAATATGAAAAAGATTTCCTTAATTATCTACTCAAACATTTTTGCTATTTACTTTCATTGTACCTAGACTATTATTCAGTAGAAAAAATTTAGTTTGTTCAATCAAGCAGAACATTCACTCATAGAAGTCCAATGTCCACACAGGATTTGATTGAACAAACCAAATTTTTTCTACTGAATAATAGTTTAGGTATACTGAATAGCAAAAATGTTAAAGCCACACAGAAAAGCAGTAAAAGTCAATAGGTTCTCCAAGTGGGAACAACCTGATGTCTCAGCACTTGAGGAAAAGACCACGTAATAATGTTTATAAGATAAATCATATAAATGATTATACTGAAGCAGGGTGTCCTCAGCGTGAGAGGTAAGCGAGAGGAGAGAATTCTCCAGTGCTTTACACAATAAGGCTCCTCTGCCTGCAGTGCACACCATCATAGGACACCTCAGGTGTGCTCAAATTAATCAATGTGATAAATTAAACAGTGATAAACAATTGGTCAATCACAAGAGTGCAAGATCAAACAGGTTGTTCCCACTCAGAGAACCTATTGACTTTACTGCTTTTCTGTGTGAGTAGATAATTAAGCAAATTTCTGATAGCCTACAGAACTGATTCTCACCTTCCATCCCGAGCCCCCAAGACTTACCAGACCCCCCCTGCCGATGCATTTACTTACTGCCTGAACTGGATATTAAATCGTGGGGAAGAGAGGAGAAATGCGGGGAAAGAGCCAGCCAAAACTAGTATTTGTTGCTGCTGAGTGCACCAATCCAGGGCAAGCAGACGCTTCCCCCATGTCTTAATAACAGACAATGGACTTTTCCTCCAGGAATTTGTCCAAACCTTTCTTAAAACCAGCTACGCTATCTACTTTTAACATAACTTCTGGCCACTTCATTTTTAAGCTTAGATCTTTCCTTCCAAACAGAGACCTTGCTAGATGTCAAATACAGCACAAGGTAACTTCACATGGACTTAACTGTGCAGGAAATGAATCTCCTCATACACCCACCATATAGTGCAAAAATGTGCAAAGGTCTGTTTTTTTCTTTCGATCACTACATAGCCTAATGCCACACAAGCAGCGCTGTTACAAACATATTCTGAAGGTCAATGCTAAGGTTGACAAAGTTTCCTTCCTTGGACCAGAAGGAGATACTGACAAACCACTGGAAGAGATTCTAAAACAACTACCCAGAAATAACACCCAAAGACCCACTCAGTGTGTGAACCAGTTGAGTGGAGTGGACTAACTGGGGGTGGAAATGGGCCCAGAGTTTGCTCAGCAGAATTTCCCAGACTACCTCTTCCTCTCAACACACTGACATGCTACCACCACCACCAACACTAGGAACACCTCACCGAGTATGCCAGCAATGCTTATAAACTTTATAAAACACATTATTATATTTTCTTATAAAGCATATATTTTAACTGAACTCAGCCTTGCCATTCACAAAAATAGAAAAGTTCCCATTTCAAGCTGTCTCATGTACACTTTTCAAATCTAACATATTGTAATCACAAAACAGAAAATAAAATTATTTTTTCTACCTTTTGTTCTCTGATCAATATTCAAATCTTGTTGGTCCCAGGCTCTTGTTGTCTTGCTTGCCAGGGTCTCCTTTCTCCGTGCTAACCATCCGTCTGCCATCTCTGTTCTCCCCTTCCGTTTCCCTTCCCTCTCCCGGAGATCTGGCATCTTTCCTTTTTTTTGTCTCCATCCACAGATTCACCTTTTCTCAACTCCCCACCACCCCAGGATCCACCATCTCTCCCTTTCTGTTCCCAACTATCCTCCTATCCAGTATCTCTATCCCCCCTCCACACCATCCCCTGTTTCCAAGTTCTCTCCCTTTCTGTTCCTTCCCTCCCTAAATTCCATTATGCACAATCTCTCTCCCACTCCTCTGTTTTTAGACCCATTATTTCTAACCCCCAAAGTCTGGCATATGCACGTATCTTTGAACCCCCCCCTTCCCTCTCTCCCTCTGTGTACTTTTACACCAGGACCCCCCTCCCCCGAAGGTCTGTCCCCCCTCCGAAGGGCTACACCCCACCCCTGAAGACCTGCACCCCCCCGAAGGACTTTACCTCCCACCCGAAGGTCTGTCCCCCTCTGAAGGCCTAAACCCCACCCCTGAAGGCCTGCACCCTCCCCGAAGGATTGTACCCCCCACCCGAAGGTCTGTCCCCCCCTGAAGGCCTGCACCCATCCCGAAGGCCTGCACCCACCCCGAATGCCTGCACCCACCCCGAAGGCCTGCACCCACCCCGAAGGCCTGCACCCCCGAAGGCCTGTCCCCCCCCTTGAAGGCCTGACCCCCCCTTGAAGGCCTGCCTGCTTGTCCCCCCTTGAAGGCCTATCCCCCCTTAAAGGTCTGCCTGTCCCACCCCCTTGTAGGCCTGTCCCCCCTTAAAGGTCTGCCTGTCCCACCCCCTTGTAGGCCTGTCCCCCCCTTGAAGGCCTGACCCCCCCTTGAAGGCCTGCCTGCTTGTCCCCCCTTGAAGGCCTGTCCCCCCCCTTGAAGGTTGGCACCCCCCCAAAGGCCTGCCCCCCCTTGAAGGCCTGTCCCACCCCCTTGTAGGCCTGTCCCCCCCTTGAAGGCCTGCCTGCTTGTCCCCCCTTGAAGGCCTGTCCCCCTCCTTGAAGGCCTGCACCCCCCCTTGAAGGTTGGCACCCCCCCAAAGGCCTGCACCCCCTTGAAGGCCTGTCCCACCCCCTTGTAGGCCTGTCCCCCCCTTGAAGGCCTGCCTGCCTGTCCCCCCCTTGAAGGCCTGTCCCCTCCCTTGAAGGCCTGCACCCCCTTGAAGGTCTGCACCCCCCCCGAAGACCTGCACCCCCCCTTGAAGGCCTGCCTGCCTGTCACCCCCCCTCCCCCTTGAAAGTCTGCCTGCCCGCCCGCCCCACCCTGAAGGCCTGATGCCCCGACCCACCCCGAAGGACCATTCGCCCCCCTGGCCTCCCCGCACTACCTATGAAGCAGCCGCAGCAGGATCGCGACGTCAGCTATCTTTGCGCTGCTTAGGAGCTGCTTCCTGCACCGCGGTCCCGCCCCCTCCTCTGACGTCAGAGGAGGGACGGGACCGCGGCGCAGGAAGCAGCGCCCAAGCAGCTGAGGGATTGCTGACGTCGCGATCCTGCTGCGGGCTGCTTCATAGGTGTGCTGGAAGGTCAGTGGGGCGAGCGGTCCTTCGGGCGTGGGGGGGGACTGAGCGGCAAGGCCGGGAACACCCCCTCAGGGCTGGTACCCGGGGCGGCCCGCCCCCCCCGCCCCCCCTAGGTACGCCACTGCTTTGGAGGAAAGGCAGGAGAGGGAAGATATGATAGAGATGTTTAAATACCTATGTGGCATAAATACACACAAGGCGAATCTCGATTGAAAGGAAACTCCAGAGTGAGAGGGCATAAAATAAGGTTAAGAGGTGATAGGCTCAGGAGTACCGTATTTTCACGCAAATAACACGCACCCGTATAAAACGCGCACACGTGTATAGCGGGCAGAAATCACTATGATAAGCACAAAAACTTTGGTATAACGCGCTCACGATTATACCGCGCATGCTGCCCGACTCTCCGTTCACCCCCCTGACTTCCGTGCACTGCCCCGCCTCTCCGTGCGCTGTCCCGACTCTCCGTTCACCCCCCCCTGACTTCCGTGCACTGCCCTGACTTTCCGTGCGCTGTCCCGACTCTCCGTGCGCTGTCCCGACTCTCCGTTCACCCCCCTGACTTCCGTGCACTGCCCCGCCTCTCCGTGCGCTGTCCCGACTCTCCGTTCACCCCCCCCCGACGTCCGATTCATCCCCCCCCCGGCAGGACCATTCGCACCCCCACCCCGAAGGACCGCCGACTCCCCGACAATATCGGGCCAGGAGGGAGCCCAAACCCTCCTGGCCACGGCGACCCCCTACCCCCACCCCGCACTACATTACGGGCAGGAGGGATCCCAGGCCCTCCTGCCCTCGACGCAAACCCCCCTCCCCCCCAACGACCGCCCCCCCCAAGAACCTCCGACCGCTCCCCCAGCCGACCCGCGACCCCCCCTGGCGACCCCCACGACCCCCCCACCCCCCTTCCCCGTACCTTTGGAAGTTGGCCGGACAGACGGGAGCCAAACCCGCCTGTCCGGCAGGCAGCCAACGAAGGAATGAGGCCGGATTGGCCCATCCGTCCTAAAGCTCCGCCTACTGGTGGGGCCTAAGGCGCGTGGGCCAATCAGAATAGGCCCTGGAGCCTTAGGTCCCACCTGGGGGCGCGGCCTGAGGCACATGGGCCCAACCCGACCATGTGCCTCAGGCCGCGCCCCCAGGTGGGACCTAAGGCTCCAGGGCCTATTCTGATTGGCCCACGCGCCTTAGGCCCCACCAGTAGGCGGAGCTTTAGGACGGATGGGCCAATCCGGCCTCATTCCTTCGTTGGCTGCCTGCCGGACAGGCGGGTTTGGCTCCCGTCTGTCCGGCCAACTTCCAAAGGTACGGGGAAGGGGGGTGGGGGGGTCGTGGGGGTCGGCCAGGGGGGTCGCGGGTCGGCTGGGGGGGCGGTCGGAGGTTCTTGGGGGGGGACGGTCGTTGGGGGGGAGGGGGGTTTGCGTCGAGGGCAGGAGGGCCTGGGATCCCTCCTGCCCGTAATGTAGTGCGGGGTGGGGTTAGGGGGTCGCCGTGGCCAGGAGGGTTTGGGCTCCCTTCTGGCCCGATATTGTCGGGAAGTCGGCGGTCCTTCGGGGTGGGGGTGCGAGTGGTCCTGCCGGGGGGGGGGGATGTATCGGACGTCGGGGAGTCGGCCGGGCAAGAGGGCTTGGGCTCCCTCTTGCTCCGATCGTGGATGCGGGTGCGGGTGGGAGCGCGTGCGAGTGGTCGTTCGGGGTGGGGGTGCGAGTGGTCCTGCTGGGGGGGTGAATCGGGCGTCGGGCGGGGTGGGAACTATGTTTGAAAACTTTCGTATACCGCGCTCACGCATATAACGCGCGAGGGGTATGCGCGGTAGGTAAAAACGCGTATAACGCGCGCGTTATATGCGTGAAAATACGGTAATATAAGGAAATACTTTTTTGTACAGACAGGGTGGTAAATGCATGAAATAGTCTTCCAGTAGAGGTGGTGGAGACAAAGACTGTGTCTGAATTCAAGAAAGCATGGGGTAGGCCTGTGGGTTCTCTTAGGGAGAGGGGATAGTGAATGCTGCAGATGGGCAGGCTGGATGGGCCATTTGGCCTTTTTCTGCCGTCATGTATCTATATTTCTATATATTCTGGCTTTTATAAAATCAGGATTTATATGTGTATGTGATATACATATATAAATACCAGATTATGTATATCCAAATCCTGAATGGGCTTCTAAAATGACCTTCTATATCTCATGTATGGAAAAGGATTTAATTTAATGAGGCCCCAGGTCTTTATGGGTATTTGACGATAGGAGCTGTACTATGTCTACTGCTAGTTCCTGTCACTGTAGCACTCTTCTATTTTAAGTCTGAATCAGCAAAGAGGGTGGATTAAATATGTGTTGTCTATTTACGTTTGTTTCTTCCCTGTGAGAACTGGTCTTGGTGTCTTCCAGCCATTACCATTTTTCTTTATGTGCTTTCACTCTGTTTTGGATAGAGACAAACATAATTGGAATTTTTTTTCCTTTGCAGCCTTTAGTCATGCCCTCCATTCTCTGGATGGAGCCACCTCCCGAGGTGATTTTGTGACCCTACTAGATCACTTTGGAAATTACTACATCCAGGAGGCACTGTATGGGTTTGAAGAGTCTTGCGCCATCTGGTACCCGAACAAACAAGTCCAGAGGCAACTCTGGCTAGAATATGAAGACATCAGTAAAGGTAGGAGCTGATTTCTTAAGCTATACAACACTGAGGAGGGAACTCATCAACCAGAAAATGATACATACAGGGACTTCTGTGCTGACAGTCTTTGCTTTGGAGCCTAACTGTATCAGGTTGCACTTCTGGGTTATTCTCAGTTTGATGGTAATAATTTAGGGTGTGTATGTGTTTCTGACAATTGATGGAAGGTTGCTAGGCTTAGATTAAAATTATTTTAGGTTTGAAGGCACGCATATATTTGTGGGCACCTACTATTGACCCTTTGATTTGTTTTCTCAACCCTTCTCCCATAAAGTCTCATCTACTGTTTACATGCCCCTCTCCCTACCAGGATCTTTGCTCATGGCTCCTCCCTCCCTCTCCCTCCCCCTCCTCACCACTCCACACACACACTTCACTTCTTCAGAAGTAAGAAAGCGGAAATCTTCAGGGCCTAGTTTGGGGTATTGTGCAGATGACAGCAGCAGGTTGTGAGCGAGCACTGGGACTAGCACGTACACACTTCAGTTGGGTGGCCTAGTGGTTAGAATGGTATGCTAAGAACCAGCAAAGTGAGGCAGATCATTTTCTGCTGACTACATGTAACAGCTGAATGCAATCTATAACTGTCAACATCTAAAGGAGTCAATACAGTGACATACACATAGAGGTACCACACAGGTGTATGTCTGCCAGAGGAACACTATGTAGATAAAGGATGAAATCCAATTATAGCAAAACTGAAATGACCTCATAACTGGAGTAAGCATTGATGCTAGCTTCAGAAGTTAGGAAGTAAGATCAAGGCCAGGCATGCTTCTATAGTCTGGGTCCCGTAAATGGCAAAAACAGATCAGGAGCAAAGCTGGAATGGGCTTCAACGGCATCTTAATTGGCAGTAATTAGAAGTTACTCATAGATCTGCCCTATGCCCTATTCTATAACATGTGCACCTAAATTTCATAGTGTGTCCCTCCAAAGGGGGTGTGGTAATGGTAGGGCATGGACAGGTCAGATCATTTCCAGAAATTAGGCATAATGGTATAGAGTACCTGCATTGGCTCACCTAGTTGCCATCAGTTGAGTGCCAACATTTATACCAGCCTTTGGCAGGCATGAATTTTCTTGCCCAAAGTTAGACTTGAAGGGGCTGATTCTAAAAATGGCACCTAAATTGGCCCATGCCTAGAAAAATGGCACCAACCGCATGTCAATCACACTTAGATGCTGTTTACAGAATCGTGGCTAGCAACGCCTATGTATAAACTTAGGTGCTTCAAATATACGCCAGGGTTTTAAAGGCCTACACTTCAGGTGCCTAAGTTTTTGGAGCATCGTGCTTAGTGGCACCTAAGTCATGCTATGCCTATAGAAGCACCCACTTAAGCTTTTAGGCACCACTAAGCGCCATGTGATAAGCGCCTATTTTTTATAGAATTGGATAGGTGCCTATCACCCAATTACATTCAAGATACTGAAGGGAATAAGGACAGTTTGTTCACCCTCTCCAAGGTAGAGAGAACAAGAGGGCACTCTCTAAAGTTGAAAGGGGATAGATTCCGTACAAACATAAGGAAGTTCTTCTTCACCCAGAGAGTGGTAGAAAACTGGAACGCTCTTCCGGAGTTTTTCATAAACTCCCCTCCAGGGATTCAAGACAAAGTTAGACAAATTCCTGCTGAACCAGAACGTACACAGATAGGGCTAGTCTCAGTTAGGGCGCTGGTCTTTGATCAAAGGGCCACCGCGTGAGCGGACTGCTGGGCACGATGGACCACTGGTCTGACCCAACAGCAGAAATTCTTATGTTCTTGCATGGTTTTTTGCAAATTGTTGAGGCTATTAAGAGTATTTTGCCAATTAAGTTAGGCACTTAACTTTAGGCACCCTTTATAGAATCAGTCCCAAAATGCACATTAGGCTAGTATTCTGTAAATGTCGTCCTCATAGAGAGTTCTTTACAGAATACTGACTAAGGGGCAAATTCTATAAACAGTGTCCCAATTGTAGGCATAAGAACTGTTTTACTGTTTTATTAAAATTTGTAATAATCGCCTATTCCTAGGTCAAAAGGGGATGGGGTGGGTGAAGAAGCTATAAAATCTTCCTGGACGTTTGAAAAAAACCCAAAACAAAACACCCTATTGGGTGGGAAAAGTGAATCAAATAAAAAGGGGATAGATTCCGTACAAATGTAAGGAAGTTCTTCTTCACCCAGAGAGTTGTGGAAACTGGAACGCTCTTCCGGAGGCTGTTATAGGGGAAAACACCCTCCAGGGATTCAAAACAAAGTCAGACAAATTTCTGCTAAACCAGAATGTATGCAGGTTAGGGCACTGGTCTTTGAGCTAAAGGCCGCCGCGGGAGCGGATTGCTGGGCACGATGGACCATTGGTCTGACCCAGCAGAGGCAAATCTTATGTTCTTATGTTCTAGGTGAATTACAAAAATAAAAGAACATAAGAATGGCTTTACTGGGTCCATCAAGGTCCATCAAGCCCAGTAGTCCGTTCTCATTGTGGCCAATCCAGGTCACTAGTACCTGGCCAAAATCCAAAGAGTAGCAACATTCCATGCTACTGATCCAGGGCAAGCAGTGGCTTCCCCCAAGTCTTTCTTAATAACAGACTATGGATTTTTCCTCCAGGAAATTGTCCAAACCTTTCTTAAAAACAGCTATGCTAACCGATCTTACCACAACCTGTGGCAGTGCATTCCAGAGGACACTCTTACTCATCATATCAAAGCTACACATGAATCAGGGAATTAAAAGGCGGAGGCTGATGCTAAAGAGTAAAAGCATCTTTAAAGAGGAAAGTTTTAAGTTTGGTTTTAAATTTTCCAAGTGAGTTCTCTAATCGAATGTCTACTGGAAGGGCATTCCACAGAGAGGGGGCGGTAACTGAAAAGATGGATTTGCGAGTAGTGTCGTAAAACAATTCCTGTATTGACGGTATAGAGAGTAAATTTTGATTATTTGATCAGAGGGCTCTTGATGATGAGTTAGGGATCAAAAGTTTATGAATGCCGGTTGGTTAGAGTTTTTTGTTTTAAAAGTGAGGAGGAATATTTTATAGGAAAGAAGATGAGTAACAGGTAGCCAATGTGCTTTACGGAGGAGAGGGGTGACATGGTCAAATTTTGTATTTATAAGCACATGCATAAAAATTTGTCCATTATCTGTTTCCGTGTTCCCTTGACAGTTTTTCGTACCCAAATCCCAGTGTTCTTCTTTGGTTCTTGAGCTTTCACTGGGTTCTAATCTAATCTAATCTTCAATTTTAGTGTCACTCTATCTAGGTTCAAGGCAACTTACAAATTAAGAAGTTTATACTGTTTTGGAATTACAACAATGAAATATAAAGTAAGCAGTATACTATGAAGTAATTACCAGAGATAGGAGATGTAGTAATCATTCAACAGAGGGGAACACTGAGCTGTAATTAGAATTACAGTACAGCAGATTGAAGTACAATACAGTTGAATTAGATACAAGTAGATTAGTACGATTATGTTATGTAATGTTTGGGGAGGGAGCTCTTGTGGTTTCTGGAAGAATGAAATGCTGTGTAGGTTGCTGTGGAAAAGCATATGTAAATATCGATGGAGTATATGTTCTCAAAAAAGGAAAGTCTACAGTTTCTTTCAAAATTCTGTCTTGATAATTATTGGAAAGATTGTTCCAGGTCTTGGTGCCAAGGTAGGCGAGTAGTGAGTTAAATATGTGCTTGTATTTTACACCTTTGAGAGAGGGAAGAATCAATTGAAATGTTTTACGTTTTCTGGTCGATATTGATCAGGAGTTGACAAAAAGGTTCATAAGTGGCTCTGCGGTTCTGTGAATGAGCAGTTCTTATTCCTTAGTGAATTTGCCCTCCATGGGATCCAGTTGCATGTTCTTGCACTTTACTCCTGCATCCCACACCGTAGACTTTTGAACAAGATGAGTTTGTTGGGGCTAGGAGAAATATTAACTGCATGGGTTAAAGACTGGCTCAGTGGCAGACATCAAAGGGTGGTGGTAAATGGTATTCCCTCTAAAAAGTCAGAAGTGCACAGTGGAGTACCGCAGGGCTCGGTCCTGGGTCCAATCCTATTTAATATCTTCATACGAGACCTGCCTCAGGGACTTCGGGGTAAAATTGCATTATTTGCTGATGATGCTAAATTATGCAACATAGTGGGCGGAGGTACCGTGCCCGACACTATGACACTGGACATACTTTTACTGGAGTACTGGTCTACTATTTGGCAGCTGAATTTTAATGCCAAGAAGTGTAAAGTTATGCACCTTGGAAGCAGAAACCCATGCAGAACCTACAATCTGAATGGCGAGACCTTAACTAGAACTGTTGCAGAACGGGACCTGGGAGTAATCATTAGTGAGGATATGAAGACAGCCACTCAAGTGGAGAAAGCCTCAACCAAGGCTAGACAGATGCTGGGTTGCATCCAGAGAAGTTTTGTCAGCCGAAAGCCCGAAGTGGTAATGCCGCAATACAGGTCCATGGTGAGTCCACATCTGGAGTACTGTGTACAATTTTGGAGGCCACATTATCTGAAGGATGTGCTGAGAATAGAATTGGTCCAACAGTTGGCCACCAGGATGGTCTCAGGACTCCAGGATATCCCATAGAAGAACATCTAGGTAAGTTGCAGCTATACTCTCTCGAGGAACGCAGAGAGAGGGGTGACATGATAGAGACATTCAAATATGTTACTGGCCATATTGAGGTGGAAGAAGACATCTTTTTCCTTACAGGACCTACGGCGACAAGAGGGCATCCACTAAACATACATAGTAACATAGTAGATGACGGCAGATAAAGACCCGAATGGTCCATCCAGTCTGCCCAACCTGATTCAATTTAAATTTTTCAATTTTTTTCTTCTTAGCTATTTCTTGGCAAGAATCCAAAGCTTTACCCGGTACTGTGCTTGGGTTCCAACTGCCGAAATCTCTGTTAAGACTTACTCCAGCCCATCTACACCCTCCCAGCCATTGAAGCCCTCCCCAGCCCATCGTCCACCAAACGGCCATATACAGACACAGACCGTGCAAGTCTGCCCAGTACTGGCCTTAGTTCAATATTTAATATTATTTTCTGATTCTAAATCCTCTGTGTTCATCCCACGCTTCTTTGAACTCAGTCACAGTTTTACTCTCCACCACCTCTCTCGGGAGCGCATTCCAAGCATCCACTACCCTCTCCGTAAAGTAGAATTTCCTAACATTGCCCATGAATCTACCACCCCTCAACCTAAAATTATGTCCTCTGGTTTTACCATTTTCCTTTCTCTGGAAAAGATTTTGTTCTACGTTAATACCCTTCAAGTATTTGAACGTCTGAATCATATCTCCCCTGTCTCTCCTTTCCTCTAGGGTATACATATTCAGGGCTTCCAGTCTCTCTTCATACGTCTTCTGGCGCAAGCCTCCTATCATTTTCGTTGCCCTCCTCTGGACCGCCTCAAGTCTTCTTACGTCCTTCGCTAGATACGGTCTCCAAAACTGAACACAATACTCCAAGTGGGGCCTTACCAATGACCTGTACAGGGGCATCAACACCTTCTTCCTTCTACTGACTATGCCTCTCTTTATACAGCCCAGCATCCTTCTGGCAGCAGCCACTTCCTTGTCATGCTGTTTTTTTGCCTTTAGATCTTCGGACACTATTACCCCAAGGCTCCTCTCCCCGTCCGTGCATATTAGCTTCTCTCCTCCTAGCATATATGGTTCCTTCCTATTATTAATCCCCAAATGCATTACTCTGCATTTCTTTGCATTGAATTTTAGTTGCCAGGCATTAGATCATTCCTCTAACTTTTGCAGATCCTTTTTCATATTTTCCACTCCCTCTTCGATGTCTACTCTACTCTATTCTACTCTTCAGTGTCTCTAAAAATCAGGGATGGGAGATTTCATGGTGACACTAGGAAGTACTTCTTCACCGAAAGGGTGGTTGACCGTTGGAATAATCTTCCACTTCAGGTAGTTGAGGCCAATAACGTGACTGACTTTAAGAACAAATGGGATCTATATGTGGGTTCACTTCAAAGAAGAACCTAGGGGGGAGGGTTCTTTGAGTGGGCAGACTTGTTGGGCCGAAGGCCCTTTTCTGCCGTCATATTCTATGTTTCTATGTTTCTATCAGGATCATAATTCCTTCACTTGTTTCCTCTGGAAGAACACTTCAATCATAATTTTACACCTCTTCTTGTCCCACGAGTACTAGATGTGTATCCAGTAGGAAAGGGCTTTCATTTGTAATGACATAGGATTGTTAACAATTGAAAACAAGCAAAAAAGAAAAACCCATGTGTTTATTTCACTCCAAACAATGTGCACTATTTCCTGATAGTTGAACTATTGCACATGTGCAAATTAGTATATATTCATCAAACAGTGCATGCATGTACTAGTGCAGTGGTCTTCATTGCAAGGCCCACAAGACAATGGCAGCTCTCCAAGATCCCTTTGGTGGCCTGTAGAACCTTTGCAGAATATTATCACTCCCTACCACCACCACCACCACCAACATCGGAATCCAGCACTTTGTTACTCTTTTTTTTCCCCAACATTGCAATCTTTAGGCTGCGGCAGTGTGAGTGAAGTAAAGACGTTGCCTTTGGTGGCCCCGGAAGCTTTACTATTGCTACAGCTTCCTGTCCCTATGGTAGGAAGCTGTAGAAAACGGAAAGCTTCTGGGTCCACAAAAGGGAATGTGTTTACTTCATTCACTCTTCCCTTAGCCCAAAAAATGCAGTGATAATAATACAAAAAAAAAAAAAAGATTAAAAAAGTGCCAGTTTCCACTGAGGAGGGAGGAGGGAGAGGGTAGTATAGAGATGCTAGACTGTGGAGATGGTGAGGAAAGGGTAAGAAGATACCAGACCTCTGTTAGAAGAAAGAAGGGAAGGGAAAGGAAGGACAGCAATGTCAGATCACAGGAGGGGGAAGGAGAGAGAAATGGAAAGGAAGGAGGGAAAAGAGATATGCCAGACTGCCAGGAGAGGAGAGAGATAGCAGACCATGGGAAGGGGTGAAGAGAAGGAAGATGTTAGGGGAAGGGGGAAGAGGAGGGAAGGAAGGAGAGAGAGAGATGCCAGGGAAGGGAAGGAGGAGATGGTGTACATGGAAAGAGAGAAGGGGAAGACATTGAAAAGATTGAGAAGGAAGCAGAAAAATGGAAGAAATTTAAATGTTAAAGGTTAATGTCAAAGATAGATGTAGGACAGAAAGTGAAGATGAGAAAAATAGCAAATGGATAAGAAGGTCCTGGAAACAGAGTTAAGAGCCCACACAGAAGGAAGTTCAGCCAGTACCTGGGAAAAGATGATTAGAAAAATAAAATCACCAGACAACAAAGGTAGGAAAAATGATTGTATTTTCAATTCAGTGATTGAAATATGTCAGTTTTGATAATTTACATC